>NC_139170.1:10515498-15315498 GCF_965202585.1 Thalia democratica
AAATTGAAAAAAATATTAATTCAGCCTAAATGACAAACAGTGCTTCTTGCTTTTGAAATAGCTACTTTAAATTAGTAAGACATTTTATATTTTGGAAATTTAACACTAAGTACACTTATTAAACACTTAAATTTAAAATATTTTTTCAAATATATAACAAAAAAAATTTTTCTAACTGTTAGCTAAAACTACTGTTTAATTATTTCATAAATACTACTTATTATAAGTGTCTGTAAACTTGGTATTTAACTCTACTGAAAAAAATAAAGTTGTACTTCAATAAACTTGGCTGATCATTATTATTATTGTTGCTAACTGAATATTAGAGTACTTTAGGTTTATCTAATTAGTAATTTAGTCACTATTTTTTTACTTAAAATGGTGTAAGTTTTGTATACCACATATGTTTAAATGTGCATTTTAATTTTTTTAAGATAACTATTCCTATTTCTATAATCAGTAATTACTTTATTCTTCATAACTCTTGAAATTTTTAGGCTTTTTTTATGTTTTGTATATTAAACACATTTTTACTTTTTATTTAAAGTGTATATGTAGTGCTAAAAAGGGTTTTAAAGCACAATATAATATTTTATAAAACACAAATAAACATTCTATTTTTATAAACATTCAGAAGAAAAGCTACTTTTACAATAAAAATGGTCAATAGAACTGGTATGAAGATACCTACTTTGAGCAAAAACTACACAGTACCTATGACTTATTTAATTTATCTGTATATCTATACTAGCTATAATAACAATTTAAAAAAAAAAGAAGTGTTTAATTTTAGATAAATATAGTGATAAAATATTATGAAATATTAATTCAACAAAAGTTATCTCAATTAAATGCTATACTAAGAACAAAACTTTAAAATAGCGTTTGTTTTGAAAAACTCCCTTAATTCTATATTATTAACACATACTTTTGTTTTTAAATCTATACTCAAGTGTGTAATAATAACTAGAAAAAAGTTAATATAACGATAGTTTTTTTTCAATAAAAGGTAAATTTAAAAACCAACGTTTAAATATTTTACAAAACTCTCATTATGTTTTGAAAACTTTTTCAGCTTTGTTGAAGGTACATGAAAAAACTTAATTATCAAAATAAAGTAACTACTGTAAATAGAACTGTAAAATAGAACTTCTTAAAGTTTATATGTATATATTTATTATATTTTTTGTTTATTAAAAAATTGTTTTGGGAAAATTTATATTCTTATTTAAATTTATAGATTAATGTATAGTAGAGTTATTCATTATACTTAATGACATATTTAAGTGTATTTATGTTTTCATCGAGTTATAAAAGTCATAACTTATGACTAAATTAAAGTTTATGATTAAAATTTTATAAGTTTTATGGATGTCATTAATATTTAAAAACAATATTAAAACTTTGATTTTAAAACTACGCTCTTATTCTTTACGGTAAATATTTTTTCAATCGAAACATTATGATTAAGAGTTTAAACAAGTTAACTTATGCAATAACAAAAAAGTTTAATTTTTTAAACATAAATTTTTTTATTTGCATTTTTAATGATATATACTTTTTTTCTTAGTATATTGAAATATTAAATTGATACAATACAGATATATCTGCTTTTCTGATGTTAACTATAAATAATTTGTTCATGTGATTAGCACTAAATACAGAAATCAACAGCTATTTTAAGTATCAAACTGAAACTTTAAAAGTTAATTAAAGACTAACATTTAAAAATTTAGGTGTATTTTACCCCACGTGTGCTGTTAATTGACCTTTTAAGTTTGAAAACAAGACAAACTTTTAAGTTTTATTTAAAAAGTATGTATCTTTGTGTAATCATCGTACGACTTTTATTCAAGTCGTATTAAAAAAAAAAACATCAATAATATTTAACTAAAACGAGTTGAAAACTAGTTCTAAGAATAAAAGTAAACTAAAGTGTTTAAGTGACTAAACATCATGTACAAGATAAAACTGTTTATTATATTTTTTAACTTATCAGTAACACACTTTATAAATCATATCATATAAAAAAGATTTAAATATAAAGTTATAAAAAATTCAAAATTTGATGAGTCATAACGCTTTTCTTTAAGGGCTGCATGTTAAACACTTTAAAATTCAGTAGCAGTTATAACTTATTGTTTAAGTTGACCTACCCAGTTTTTTAATTATTCAGTTAGCACGTAAAACAATACAATAAACCCTTTTTTTGTCCTTTTAATGTTAACAAATTACATAAAAACGACAAAAGTTTAAACCCTTCACACTTTTTGTCAAACCCAATAAAACAAATAAGTTTCATTGTAATTAAGTTTAATACTTGCTAACAAAAGATAATCTGTCTTTCAACTTATATTAGTATGTTAAAAATAAAAACTTTAAACATTAGTATTGAGTAACTAAATCCGATTTTATTAAATAATTCTAATGAAAAGTTTTATTACTAAAGTTATAAAAATATACAAGCTTGTATTAAATAAAACTTTCAAATAAAAATATTATAGTAAATTACTAGTGATAAAACTTATTTATAAAACAAAATGTAGCAGATACTGAGAACATATACCTATAAAGTACACAGGTAAATTTATTAAGTTACAATGAAAGACTTCCGAAAGTTCCAAACTTTCTTTAACTGGGCCTAAACTCAAGTATTTAATACATGATAGTTATGTTGGTATAAAAACTTTTTTAAACAGTTAAGGTAACTAGTAAGCATTAAACCTTAAAATAAACGAATGTTAAATGCAATAGTTTTTGTCTGAAGGTATAAAAACTTTACTTTCATATTTAGACTAAAAGGTCAAAAACAGGCTTGTATGAAATATAAGTGAAATATAATCCGTCAAGTTCACGCAACGTAGCCAAATTAAAAGTCAAATATTTACTTGTAGACGTTAATATTTGCTCATAGGGGTTTGACTTAATTACAAAACCACCTCTTTATCTGTAGCTATGGCAATTTTGCTTTGTACCTTCTGTTGTTGTTCCCTTTTTTGAAAAATGTACTAACTTTTTTTAATTTGGTTTTTTATTTACTTTGTTAACGTTTGCAATGCAAAATTTAGTCAAATGTACTTTTTAAGATCTTGTTACACTTTTAAGATATCAAAGTAGTTTGAACTTATCAAAAGTAAGTAGACTGTATTTACATATTAATAATAAACTGCTATAGTTGAAAACACATAAAACAGTTTATACTACGTTTCACTAAGTGGATTTTACTGTTAAAAACTGCATTTGATCTTTGTTTTATTTTAATTAACAAAAAAAATCTGTATACAATAATTTTTTGTGCAAAATAAATTATTTTCTGTATAAAAACACTTTGGCGCCTTAAGGATGTAGCGGATAAGCAAAAACATTTTATTGATATTATCTACATTCTTCATTGTACATCTACCGTTTAAACTTGAATTTGAACAAATCACATGTTTTTATGATTTATGATGTTTTAAAAGGGTTTAGGTGCAAACATTTGTCATACTTAACGACACTTATGTAGGTCAACTTTTTAACTTTGGAAAAAAAATCTATAGTTATTTAATCTATCTTAACATGTTAATTTAGCTTAACTGCCTTAAGAGCTAAAAACATATAGGGTATGTCTTTTTTAAGATATACATTTTATGAAACATATCTTGTATACATTACTATATTTTAATAAACAATTATTCAAAGAAAATTTTAACCGTAAAAGCAAATGTATCTTAAACATAACACAATCTTAAACTTAGTAGTTAAAAGCATTATTATTCTAATAGAAAATTTAGATTGAAAGTAAAACATATTTTACAAAAAAACTTATTACTCATAAAAGCTATTGTAGCAAGTAATAATTCAAAAATAAAAATATGAATACTTTTTTAAGAAAAATGTTTTTACTACGATTTTAATACCTAGTATTAAAGTAGTTATAACTTACTTCCTTTGAAAAAAATAAAATAATTAAAAATATTTTTTTATTTTACTTAATTTATATGCAATTTTTCAATTTACTTTGAATAGTATATTTTTCAAGTTATTTACACAATATAAATTTTCAAATACAAAGTCATAAAAGTAAGTAAAAGGTTTATCTAGGTAGGTATGATCATTCACGACACGTAATTGTCATTAAGAATGTTAAGAGGCGTAAAAATATCAGTTTTGATCTGCTTCAATGAGTATAAGTTGTATCATGAAAAAAGGCCGGAAAATTTTATCGAAATAGTCCATACTAGTTTTTAAAACTCATCAAAAAACTAAATTTTACGAAAATCAGTTTGCATACAAAATATAAATGGATAGACTTACTACATATTGTAATATAAAGCCATTGGAATAGTAGATACTTAGAAATGTAAAGTACGATATTTAGTGTCATCGTTAAGTAAAGCTAACTTTACAAGAAAATAAACTAATCAGTTGTATAGTTTTCTTACCATATTATTTGTAGATACATAATTTTAAACCTTAATATTTTTTGTTTTAATGATAATATACAGTATCCTTCTTTTATTACATTAACACATGTTTCTGTGTGTTAACGAATCAACACATTTCAACTGGGTTCTGTAAAAAAAATAAATACTGTAATGAAAGAATAGAAGCATAGAATAAAGTAGGTGTATACATGTTTTCATTAAAAATAAAAATAATTGCTTTAGTAAATATGTATACAAGATAAAAATAGTAATAATATATACTTGTTTCGCTAGAATCTTTTGTTAACAAACGATTAAATTTATATTTTGAGTAGTTATGTTTTGTTTTATAAACTTAAGATTAAAACCAAAAACTAACAAATGTTTATACTTTTTATTCTACTAAAATTCATTAAGGCTGTGCATGTTTACTAATGCATTTATAACAAAAGAAAATTACATCGCAACATCTTACGACACTTCAGATTAAAAGCGCATTTATTTGACTAATCACGAATTGTCAAAAAGCTGCTATTGAACTTTTTAAAACTTTATAGGGAAGTTTCTATTGTTAATATAAATTTTTTTACGTTTGTCAACCTCTAGCTTTGCTTGCTACAAATACGGGGGAAAATGACGTAACAATACTGGGTTTCTCTCGAAATTCGAACAGGAGAAAACATCGTCTATCGTATATAAGTTAGAGTGGTTTGCTTGAGCGGTAAACTTTTTAGCCGGCGGGCGTAAGCAGGGGCTAAAACAAAAAGTAATGGGAACGTGTATGTTTATTGATTAAAAAGAAACTAAATTATAAAGGGTTTAAGTAATTTATAAATATCTTAAAGTGTAAATTAACTAATAATAAACTATATGTTTTGTTTAAAAAATAGTTTTATGGTTAATAGTACTCAACAATACTTTTATGGTGATTAAATATATACGTAAATAAAAAATAAAACCACTACAAATTAAGATAGATTAGGATGAAACTTTTTTAAACTGCAAGTATAAGGAATGTTTTTCAAAAAAAGTAAATTTAAGTCTTAATCTCACGCTCCAAATGTAAATATTCAGTTTTCTATGTTTAATTAAGCATATAAAAAAATCAGAACTAAAATAACAACGAATTAACAAAAAAAAAAATTATTCAAGCGTAGTATAATTTACATGGATTAATTTCAAGAGCATTGACTTGTTTGTACTTGTCTTCGCAAATACTATGCAATTTTTCTTGTAAATTTTTTTATTCATTCATAAAAAATATCTTAATATAGTTTTAGAATTATCTATACGATAAACAAAATAAACGATTACGATACATACAGCGTTATATTGTTAAAAATCTACTTTAATTTAAACAGATTTATGGCAAGATTTTTTTTTTGCTATATTTTTATTTTTTAAGAGAAAATATTTTTCAGTTTAGTAGATTTCATCAATAAAACTAAAGTTTTTCGTCAGGTTATTTATATATAAAAGCCAAATTAAATAACTCTATCAACAGCTTTTTAATTTCGTGCAATTAACATTTAAATTTAAAACTCGTATTTCAATAAAGTTCGAAACAGAAAAATAAGTTTTCATTTGATTTGAATGTTGTTTAAATTTACATTAAAAAAATTGTATATTTTACGATTAATTTTCAAAGGTTTTAATATTTAATGTTTATTCTTTTATCAAAAACATATACTGTTAAACTTAAGTGTTTTTACAACAAAAAGATTTTATAGTGAGTTTGTTTAAAAAACTTTTAGTTTTTACTTAACTAGCAATTTTTTTCAAAAATAACTTAATAAATAGTTTAATACTTTTTATAACAAAAACAAACCGTTTGGAGCTAACTTAGATAAATTGCATCGTAAACTTGATTTTTTTTTAAATTTAATGTTTTAAAGTACTTTCGTTCATTCAACTCAGCAGCTTTATTTTTTTCAGGTAGAATAAAAAATAGATAATTAAAATAATATACCATAATGGCGAAATTTATCGCTAGTGTTGTTATATTACTTGCATTGGCAGCCAACATCAAAACACAAGAGGTTAGATAATTAAAGTTGTTTTGTTTATACTTTAGTTTATTTGAAAATATAATTATGTCGATATCTTGCATAACTTATTATAAATTTCTACAAAATATTATCCGTTTCAGTTAAACTTAGAATGACTTAATTGAACAATTATAACGTCTTAACAGACATGTCCAGCTTCTGATGACGAAACAACAACCACATTGAGAGTCGTCATCGAGCAACTGTTTGTCGACATTACTACAAGGTGAAACTTTTTAATTATTATTATATAGTTAAAGATTTTACGTTTGTTTTCGTAAGTAAAACTTTTGTCGTTATTGTAATTGATTTGTTATTTTTGACAAACGGCTAATTTAAATCGTTAATTTGTCTTTGGTTTAAATAATTAAACAAATGCACAAAAACAGCTAGTATGTATCATCCACACATTTTCTATGATAAGTTTGTATCACCTGATAAAAGTTTAGTAAAAATAGTTGATTATAAAAGCTTTTAATTTTGTGTTTTACTCGATAATAGAAAAATAAACGTCTTTGATAGTTTTTGTAACTGTATTTTTTTTAACCTTATATATATCTAGAATGTATATAACTCAGTTTTACTTGGTTATAATGTATTACACTTTTAATATGTAAAATAATATCCAATCAGATACTTCGGAGACACAGCAATCGGTGATGACGGGTTCCCATTGGTTGATGGAGACGCAAGATACGGGTTATTTGAACTTTTCGAAGAAAGATACGGAAGTGGAACATCTACTGCTGAGTTTGTTATACTACTATTGTTTTTAATAATACCTCAGAAAATAACAATGTTACTTATCCACTTAGCTGTTTTATTAATGTTTACCATGCGCATGTTAACAAATTATTTGACTAATTTCATATAATTACTTTACATAAAACGATTCCTTAATTTTTGACATGTAGACTTGACAGACTGACTTTTTTTAACACTTGCGGTCCGCCACTTTTTGCGAACTTGACAACAATTGTGTTTTAAGTGGTGATTCGTGCAAAACACGAAACATGTATCAGAAACATGATTTGTATTTCTTTCAGGTTCATGGCGGGGTTGTTAGACGTGTTGGGATCGTCGACATCCGGAAGGACGAACTCCACGGACCACCTGACGGCGGTGATCGGATTGGCTAAGAGGGGAGACTACGAGTCGGCCAGGGAGGAGACCCTGCTGCTCATCCTCACCTCGCTGACCGAAGGCGGGCTCGTCGATCTCGACTTCAACAGGTAAGAAAGTTTAGAGAGAAAAAATACTTCAGTGTCAAGAGAAAAAGTTTTTATAAACGCAGCTTTTGTTTCTGCCCTTGCTATACTAGTATTTAGATAAATGCAAATAATAATACTTCTACAATAACTATAAACACTAACATACAAATAGACCTGTTAATTTAAAAGTTATCAGTTTTGTTATAAGGGTATTGTTAAAATACACAATTTGTAAGTTGAGTAAAGTGCTAAAATCAAAAAATAAAAGTGCATTTGTTTTAACACAACTTTTTTACGTTCAACAGACTGACAGAGGTACAAGTTGTCCAAATCAACGTCATTCTTACTCCTGTTTTCGTCACAATCAGAAACTCAATCAGTTAGTTATTACGTCATAAAAAAGTTTAATAAAAAAATATTTGGTTAATATTTAACTAAGTTTTTAAACTTGATTGTACTAAAAAAATACAATTACAACTACATTTACACTTTGTTTATGTAGAAATGGAATAAAACTTATATAAGCTTTATAAAAACAATTACAATATAGAATTTCTGTTAATAATGAAAATTAAATTGAAACATTTTTCTATTAAAGTATATAACTTTGGCTTTTAAAGCTTATTGTATTTAAAGCGCAAAAAATTCTGTTTAACGTTTTTACATTAACTAACCATCTAGCTAAACATTACTGCACGTGTACGTGTATTTAAGATGCCATGAACTTTTACAAGTTAATTAAGTTCGTACGTTGAAGCTTTTAATTAAAGTTTAGGTTTTTGGCTATATCATTAGTAATACTTTAATCTTCGGTCGTGCCAAAATTAAAACAATTTTTATGCTACTTTGTGCTTTGAACAAGTTTTGCATAAAAACCACGTTTGAATCATTTTAAAGATTTTAATGCCATTAACTGCAATAAACTTTTAAAAACCCTTCCTTCGGGATGTAAAAATTTTATAAGCTATTTAAAATCTTATTATTTACTCATTTAGATAGAAAATGGAAACGTTCTGTTTTATATATTAATTAAGTATACCAAAAACTTAACATTCAAAAATTTACCTGCAAAAACAATAAAGTGATATTAGTTTTAACTATCTAAATATCAAAAACTGTTTTTTTGTCTTAGCAAGGTATACATGGGATTTAATTTTAGTTTAAACTATACCTTAAAAGTTTACGTTTGTTTTGTTGTAGAAGAATAAAAAAATTCCTATAATCTTAACATATCATATTTAGTTTTATTAATATTCTTTTACTACAAATGCTTGTAATACACATCAATTTCATTACCTACTTGTATTCAAACTTCAACACTTTTGTATAATAGCCTTTTGAACTGAACTTAGGTTCAATTAACTAATGAAATTTACACTGAACTACGAAACACCAAAAAAAGTTGTTACAATTTTCTAAGATACGTAACTATTGCACTGAGAAAAATCAAACCTTTAAAACGTTTCTTACAGCGCAAATTGCTTTCGAAAGATACTTGAACCTCGCCGTGGGCTCCACATTGGCCCTTGTCATGGACACCACAGGTAGCATGTCTGCTGAGATTCGTGCGGCCCAGGACAGATTCATTAACATAATTGAAACCACCAGAGGAACGGTCAACCAGCCGCTTTTGTACGTCCTCAGTCCGTACAACGACCCCGGTTTGTTTATAACTTGCTGAACAATTTTATAAGTATTTGTTCTTTTCTTTTTGAATAGAACAAACAATCATGTACAAACTTTTACAAAGCAAAGACTGTATTGTTAAATTAAGAAATAAGCAACAACATATTAGTGTTTTAAATATACTTTTAACATAAACAAACAAAAAAAAAACAGTAAATAAATTACCGCTTTTATGACGTAACAGAACACGGACCGGTGACGGTGACGTCATCGCCACAGGTCATCACCGACGCAATAAACGCGCTCATTGCTTCTGGTGGAGGGGACCTCCCCGAACTGGCGGGAATCGGAATTTACAATGGGTTGTTAGCTTCCACTAGGAGGAGCGTGTTGTTCCACATCACCGACGCTCCAGCTAAAGACGTCGAGTTAGAATCCCAGATCATCGCCGTTGCCCTCATCAAGAAAATCAGGGTTCGTTTGCTTGTTTGTTATCATGTTTTAATTGAGAAATTTAAATTATTTGAACATTTTTGTACGCATACTCTGACGTGCTCGCACACATTCCACGTAATACGCTGATTTAAAAAAGTTACTGTTAAGGACATTTAAATATAGAACAATGTTTTATCTTAGGTTTGTTCTTTATTGAAAAATCACATATAAAGTTCTGCTTTTAATCTGTCCAGATAATCAACCTGATGACGCAAGAAGTGACGGACGATGCCGGAGGTCCGTTCTACAACCGGCTGTCCAGGGCAACAGGAGGTCTGACCACCGTAATCGACAGGTCCGACATCGAATCGGTCACTCAGCTGTTCACCGCCCTCACCACACAAGGACAAGTTAGTTTTGTTGTTGGGGAAGAACCGGTTTTAGAAGTTTTTATGCTAATTTTTTATACTGGGACTAATTGTGGAAAGCAATGTTTCGCACTTAATACTAATGTATCTAACTTGAGACTTTTTGTACTGTTTTACGTAAAAAACTTGATTGTAGAACAAGTATAAAAACAATTCTTAAATGTCAGAAAACTGAATGTGCAGTTTTAGAATACAAATAAATTAGGATACTTTTCTTTTCAAAGAATGTAATTAACAAACGTTTATAAATTATTTCCAAATCTTAACAAGCTAATTAGAATAACCAAAAACTACTTTGTGTCTGTTTACTTATTCGCAGCTTTAAAAAATGTTTCTGTTTAGGTAATTCTTGCTTTCAACACTTTTGCCACGGCGCCTCAAATGTTTGTTCCTGTTGACAAAACGATCAACACCCTAACCATCAGAGTTGCAGGTGTTGCTAGGGTGAACGGGGTCTCATCTGTCACAGTAACCCAAGTCCAACAAGGTAAGTGAAACGAATCATAAGAAAAAAGTTTTTTTTACGCTAAAAGCTGAATAAGTAAAGCCAAAAACATTTTAAGAAGTAGTCCAAAATTTAATTAAGTAATAGATTCTACTTAATTGTTCAAAAAAAGATATTTTTAATTTAATATTTATTAGTTTTTTTATGCTTATTAAAACGTTATTTTAAATTAGTTAATCTAGATGATGCGGAAAAGCAGGTTTAAGTAAAATTTTCGAACGAAAACTAAGTTATAAAATTTGTTGCCGCGCCTAATTAAACATGGGGAAACTAAACAAAACTTTTAGCTAAACTTAAGTCGTATACTGATTGAAACTATCTCGAAAACGTGTTTAAAACATCAATTTAAGGCACTACAAATTTTAATACTTGTATTTTAGACAAAGCCGCTTAAATTATATTTTCCAATAAACATTGTTATTCGAAATAATCTAATACTAATGTGTTACGCAATAAGCATCTTAACAACTTTAAAGACTATTTGAAAAGAAACGATTGCTATAAATTATAAAACTTACTAAAAACATAACTTAGCTTATTTACATTTAAAAGTAATTAGAGTTGTGCGATAAGAAGCACACCTGGTTTGAAAATGTGTAAAATTTCATGTCGAAACGAATGCTGACATATAAGTTTTGAAATTGTAATTATACGCTTAAGTATTTTAAATTAAATATTACAACTGTTGTGGAAACATTCAGAAAAGATTTATCATAACTAATATGATTGCAAATATTTCTTTTTAGCTTACATAGCCTCATTATATGATATAATTAGAATAAGAATTTTGTTCAAAAAATAGAAAAATAGTTTACAACAAAAAAACCGGAAAAACGTTTTGACAATATAACTATTGAACATTTCTTAAAAATTTAACAGCATACTCAAAACAGATAGTTTTTTTAACTGCGTACCTTCAAACGTACATACTAAAAATAAATAAACATTTTTTATACAAATAAATACCAGTTGTACAATCTTTTGTCGTTTCTTTTGGTTTAATTAAAACCATAACACTACTTTTAATAGCTAATAACGTTCTTCATAATGATAAAATGCTTTGTGACTAAAGCACAAAACTTCTTCATAACAGACGGCACCACAGTCAACGTGGAAAGCGAAGTGCTGATCAACTCAAACGGGCTGTACCTGATCAGGCTTCGGGGAGTGTCAGCTTGGTCTCAGGGATCCCAACTTCAATTGGACTTTGGCGGTAATCTGGAGGAAGGATACAGGTACAGTTGACTGTTATGTTAAAGTTATAACTAATATGTATAGTGTATTAAATAGTTTACCTAACTGAATAAACTTTGGTAACAAAAGTTAGATTTGTATTATCATTTCAACAATAACTTCATATATACATTTTTTTAAAGTTTAGCATAAACACAACCCTTTACACTTGTTCTTTAAACTGTTTTAGAAAACTACTAACAAATGCTTATTTATATGTAACAATAAGTTTGAAACGACTAACAATCACAAATTCAGTGTTGAAGTATCGGGAGAGACAGTGTTCGGAACGATTGCCAACATGAGGCAGGCCCAAGGTGAAGAATTCGTCAATGTGGACCAACATATGGCTGGTAAGCAAGTTTGAGTAATAACTACACGCTTGATAACGGAATGATGGGACAATATCAAAAATAAAAAGTATAAGTTACGCGCATTGCTTTTCGTAAGTCTTTTTAAAAAACTTTTTGTGACACGAACACAATATTTAAAATTTGAAAATATTTCAGTTTTTGTATATTGTATCTAGAATGTGTTGTTCAAAAGATATAAAGTGAGTATTATGTTATGAGTAAATGAGCTTAGCTTTTTGCATTTAAAATTTAAGAAGAAAATTAAATTTTCAGAACTTACTTTTGTTTAATTTTTTTCATGAATCATCAAACGAATTTAATAACTTTCTTAGAAAATTTTAACAGTTGAACGATTGTTACAAAA
The DNA here is from genome assembly GCF_965202585.1 of Thalia democratica. Lineage (NCBI taxonomy): Eukaryota > Metazoa > Chordata > Thaliacea > Salpida > Salpidae > Thalia > Thalia democratica. The sequence goes on from NC_139170.1 coordinate 10,528,108, forward strand.
AGTATAAATATTAAAAAACAGTTTTTTATAATTGCGTAGGCGGGGTTGTTCACTTTACCTTTTCATAAACTTTAAATAGTTCAATAACCTACTTTAAAAAACAGAAGTCAATTAAATCTTACTAAGTACAAAATATTTTGACGCTTGGTATTTAATTCATTAATTTACTTACGATTGAAAAGTATAAAGTTAAAATAAACGTCTTAATTTTATACTTTTGTTAACGTAAAGGAAGTAAAACTTAAGTATGAAAAAAACTGTTGAAACCGTTTTTTTTAGGTAATTGTAACTTAGTAGGCGTGTATATTCACTTAAGTGTGAAATCTAGCGAGATTATACTTTTCATTGGCAAAAATTATCACGAAAAACTAAATGATAGATTACGTTTGTATAAAGCAGACAGTTTGGTTCAGTGAAGTTCTTTACCTTTTTCAAGTTTTCGATTTGACCGTTAATGTCTTCTCAAAATTTAAAAAATGTCAAGGATTTAATTTTTTTGCAGTTTAATGTTTAAACATTTTCTATGAATTGAAAAAAAACTCATTGTGTTTTCTAAAATAAAAAGTGATTACACTAAGTAAAAGTTCATTTCTGTTGTATTCAAAATTACCAATAAATTTATAAAAAACTTATTTTTCAACAAACTCTTAGTTTTTACGTAAAATCTGTTTTGTTTTTCATTTTGAAAATACTTACCATTAAGGACAGTCTTAGAGTTGTTTCAAAGTAAATAGCACCTTGAAGTTTTAATCATAAATATATGCTAATCTATTAAAGATTACAACAATTATTTGTAGCTGTTTAAAAATTTTCCTTTAGAAAACTAATTTTATCAGTTTTCACTAAAATATCTTAGAAAAGTACAAAAAAAATATATGTTGAATAAACGAAACGTTTCAGATGACTTAGAGCAATCAAATATTTTTAAAGTTTTTGTTGATTTCAAACTACTTAACCTAAATGATGTGTATAGCTAGAAAATTTTTTATTAACTATAATATACTAGTAATCACTATTTTTGGTTTTATTTATAAAAAGTATTTATAAACATATTTTTGATAAGAACTATGTGTACGTGTTATGAATAAAAACAAATACATTTTACTTGCAATGTTTTTAGTAACTATAAATTAACATGATTAAATTATAGTTAAATAGCTAAAAACCATTTATTATAATAAAAAATGCTAAGGAATAGTTTGTACATTTGAATTTAAAACTTTAATTAATAAATATTTTTGTTTATCAGATTTAAAAAAAACAATTTATAGTAATCAACTTAGTTACTTTACAATTTAACTGTTTTCACTTGTTAATTTGAAGTTTTTTCAACTGTTATTTAGTTTCCAGGTACATTTTTATGTTTTATTTTAAATTTGAAGTTTTTTAAAAACTAAGTAAAATGTTTTAATCTCTTACTATTGTTTCAATTATTGTAACAAAATTTACTTGACCATTCAATATCTGTTATTATTATTCAATTATTGTAATAAATTCAACTTGGCCATTCAATATCTGTTATTCGTCAAAGGATCGGAAGCCATGGTGGAGGTGAACGTCTTCGGCGATTCGACCGACGTGAAGCTCACACAGGTGCAACTGCAAGCAGAAGACGGAAGCGTCATCCAGGAGTTGGAGGTGAGCAGGTGCCGAGATGACGAGTATTACACCACCGTCAAGTTCACCGTTCCCACCGTCAGGTTCTTCATTGTGAGTTATGACGTAATAATACATGGTTACAAGTTGCTAATTGCTATCACGAGTTTGATCTACAAGTTTTGTTTTCCTTAGTTTGAAACCTTTAGCCTATATATCGATAAACACTCGGCTATTTTGTTCTTAATGATTGTTTGTACGATAGTTAAAAGCAACAAAGTTATAAAAAGATCTATAGTTTTTCACTAGTTAAAATAAAACATCATTTTTTAAAAATTGTTATTCAGTTTACAGGTACATTTAATGATTTACTTAATTAACTTGTAAACAAATTAATCTGAACAAAAGATCTGCTGTTGACTGAGTATGAGTTGGAAATTTTAAAACCATAACTTTTTATTTTGATAACTTTAAAAATAAAACATAAACTATTACATAAAAAATTATGATGTTAGGACACTTTTATAAGGTAAGTCCTTGTTTGTCTTTGTAACATTAATTTTTATCTTACAGTAAATTTCGAAAATATTTACACAAATTCTATATCAAAACAGCACGATTTAAAAGTATTTCAAAATTGGTCACAGTTGTTTCTTTTACAAAATCAAAGTCACACCTTTTCGCTATTTCAAAATTCAAAGGAAACAGGTGATAAATTACTCTAAACATGGATGTTTACCAGAATGGTAGTTACGTCACAATCATATCGCAACCACGGATACGACTTTGAATAGACTGTACATTTTAAACTGTATCGAATGACACGATAAAATCAAATCAATCACCACTCAATGTTGTTTTTGGAAGCAACTTGTCAGATTCGCTCAAGATTGCCTGAATGGCTTTTAATTTGAGGTGGGCGAGTTGTTTTTAAGATAACAAACAAAAAAGTGTTCATTCAGTCTGAGGTGGGTGGTACGAGAAAAAAACGAAATATTTCAGAAAAAAGAAAACTTATGGAATAAGTCAAAGAGAATTCCCTATCTCAAAAGGTGTGACAATGAAACGAAATATTCTAAGGAATGGTTAAAAGTCACCACATATTTTTACCTTAATTTGGTTATGCGTGTCATTGAAACTATTCCAGATGGTAAATTAAAACAAAATGTAGAAGCTTTAATTTAACTAATTATTTCAAAAGTAAAATGAAACAGTATTTTCCAAAATTTTAATCTATTGTACTTAATGAGCCTTAACAAAAAGAAAATAGCTAATTACAGAACATTTCAAGTGGCCTACTTATATGAAATGCATTTGGATAGTGAAACTTATGTCTAGTTACAAATACCAGTTATAAACTTTAATGTGACAAAATGTTATATTACTTCAAAAGTAAATAATATTTCGCTTATAGAATTTACAAATCTCAGTACATTTTACTAACAAAATTCGTAGAAAAACTTTACTATAGATTAACGGCACAGGTTTTTAGTTATCACTTTTTAGTTATACAGATCAAATTTTATCTTTTTTTTATTTGATGTTATCATCATTTAATTGTCACTTTTAAAATAGGTTAAATGTTTAAAAACGTTTAAACATCGGACTAAGTTTTATTTGAACCAATAACAAAATAAAACAACCATTTATAATAAACATACAAACTGCAAGAAAAAATAGAGTATTGCTAATTTAAATCAAAATTTTAGTTTAAAAAATCCCTAAGTTTTAAAAGGTAGATACTGAAATTAACTACATTAGTAATATTTGTATTTTACTATATCATAATTTATGCTTATCGAACTCTTCCAAATAGTTAAAGTGCTTGGGCGTTGAAACTTGTGCTCGACGTAAAGCGGCAATAATGCAGCAAGTAATCTCTCTTGGCGGGATTATTCAAGTTTTCTCGGGCGTGAAGAGCAAATTATAATCTTCAGGCTCCACTGACTTCATGTAATGGTACTGAGATACTACGCGCCGCTAAATATTTGATAGAAAGTATTTGTCAGGCTTCCTAGAAACAGCTCTTATCTCCATTCCATCTGAATGGCTGCATACAGGTTTTTCTCGGTTTCAAACGAAAGGTTTACATGTAAATTAAAAATACCTGATGTTGCGAAATTTGTTTAAAAACCAAGGAATGTCAAAGTATTACAGCAACGGATTAAACTAAGCTGAGTTAATTAGAAAAAGACGTTTTATTGCACAAAAAACATTCTTTATATGGGCGTTGACTTTGATTGGTAACATTTTTTATAGGAAAATTCATGTTCAATTTAAACTTAAAACATAAAACAAATAAAATAAATTTACAAAACTTATTAAAACTAGAACCGATCACCAAATACTTATTGTAACCACGATTTTTAAAAAGTCATTATGCAGTGAAACAAACAGTACAACACATAGTCTTGCTCTAACACTCTACAACTTATCTCTTCTTTAAAACTAACCTGTATAAGCTTTACAACTGAATTTAGGTGGTACTCGGATTGGACGCGCAAGGACAGATCTTCAGGAGGTCGGATCCGTGCGCGATCACGCCTCTGAACAGCAACATCGCGGTGCAGCCCGTGCAAGATCAGATCATACAGGCTGGCGACAGTTTGCAGGTGAGTGCTTGTTGTTGGGATTTGCAAGTAGAATAACGTGTTGGTGTTGTAAAATTGAAAAATATTTGTACTTTTGTGGTTATAGAAATATTGAACATTTATTCCAAGTTGAAAAGTTTTAGATAAGATTTTTTTTATTAAACTAGCAAATATGCTTTTATTAAACACTTTTAATTATATGTAGAATGGTTAGAATCACTTTTTACCGAGTGCGGAACTAGTATAAGTTTATACAACTATTTTTTTCGATAAGTAAACCTACCAAAAGTTTCATAAACAAATATATTTTACGTAACTTTAAGGTAAATTTTTACAAAAATTTACAAAATAAAAAAATGGTTTATTGTACTGTAATCATTGTACTCATTTTTAGTTGAGTTTAGGTTTTTTATACTTTGTTCGTTAGTTGTATCAGGCTTTATTTGTTTGATACGAACATGCGTACGCTAGTTTTCGCGCAAGTAAATATGTTAACTTTATAATTATGTTTGCTAATCATATTAGCTGACTATCAATTTTTTTATTTTTTTTATTTTAATAATTATCGATATTAATCAAACTTATTTTGTTGTATATAAAAAGGTTTATAAAGTAAGAAATCCAACGACTTGAATTAAATAAAACTTTATAAAGTTTCAGGGATTAGTCTTAATGTAAAAGTTTTATTTCCCAATAACAATAAAATATTAACGCCTTAACAAAATGTTTAAATACAGCATGTACAATAAAACTAAGTTAGATTTTTTACATTATGTTAAACGTACTTTCAATAAAAAAATTTCAAGCAAAAAATAATACTAAATTTAAAACTTCACAATTTATTACTACCTGAATGTACATTATATGTAAGTATCTTTAATAAATGTAACGCAAATAACTAGCATTTAAACTAAAAGCTTTTTGTTCAGAAACATATTTAAGTATAAAAAACGAAAAAAGTACATTAAGCATAAATTTTACATTATATGTCAAAAATACCAAATCTATAAGTTCATAGTGGTCTGAAAGCATTAAGAAAATTACCGAACAAATTTAAGACTAACTTTGCAATCAATCATTCAGATAACTTTTTGAAGTATAAAACTTGCTTTATTATAAACTTTTTCTCAAAAGAAACAAAATACCAATCAAATTAAATTGTCAAGAAATGGTTAATTAATTAAAAGTTTTACAATTTGTTGTTCTTAACAATGCTCTTGTAAAACATAGCTAAATAATTTACATTTAAGATTTAGTTGGCAGGTTTACTACCGTACTTCAATTGATGGCCACGCTTTGCATATCGAATAACCGTATTGTCTTCAAAATAAATGAATTAATTTTATGTAACTAACTTAAATCCAGTTACTTTTAAACTAGTAATATAAAACTTGAATACATACGAGTAAACTTGTAATATTCATAAGTAACTATCGACAACATCTGTTCAATACTTCTCCGTTCATATAAGTCTTCGTTCACAATTTTGTAATTGTTATAACAGTAACTTCTAGCAAAATTTAATGGAGTGCCAAAGTAGTATGTACTAATTTTATTTCTACGTTTAGCTTGTATAGTTTACCCCACATGTGCTATATTTGTTTAAACATTGAATTTTTTCTGATGAAGGTGAGCACACTTGTTTCAAACGATGTCGGCTCCACTTTGAACTTCAACTACGCCGTTTCCGACGCGGCTCTCTACGTCACGAGCAGCACTCCTTCCAAGTTAGTTTTGCAATTTGAAACAATAAAAAAACTATTTTTTAATACTTTTTAAATTGGTTTATGAATAAAACAAACGTATGAATAAAACAAACGACGATTGTACAAGGAGTTAAATTTTTAAAGCTTCGGAAAATAATAAAACATGAAACGCTGTTAACCAGCAGCTTTTAGTGCAGGGGTCGGCAGCCATTGATGACTTGCGGGCCATTTTTCATGGAAAAAACTGCTCACAGGCCGCACTATTTAGAAAAAAGTTTTCGAGGGCCGCACTTACTTTAGTTGTGACAACCATTACCAAAGTACTGTATTAAACCAAAAAAATAATAACATAAGCAATAATAAAGCACAAGCAAAGAGTATTTATTGAACTAAGAGCCTAATTCTAAGTTTTTATTACAATTTTTTTTTTATTGCTTTCAAAAAGTATGTTTTTAGCTAATAAATACCTCGCGGGTCGCAGATTTTTGCTTCAAGGGTCGCATTTGGCCCGCGGGCCGCAGTTTGCAGACCCCTGTTCTAGTAGCTTAGTCAAAATCAATATAGGGTGAAACTTATTAATTCTTAGCTTATGCTAATCATTTATATAATATATTTTTGGACCAAGCTGTCAAACTGTGTTTTTTTTTTTGCGTAATTTAATAGCAAATAAACTACCAAATAGCAAAAATGTACTTAGTAATATTTAAAGGAATTTCTTCTTAATGATTGCTGCATTAAACTTTGTAAAGCATGTGTCATTATTTATTAAAGCATCCAATAGCTGAACAAAACTTGTGAAAAAAAACTTTATTTTTAGCAAGTTTTAAAATGCTAATGAAAAATTACCGCATTAAAGTTTTAAACTCCCGGTCAAGCCTTTCAGAAAATGTCAGTTTTCTCATATCGAATTATTACTTGTACATAATCAAATTAAAGTCAAAAGAAGTGACGGTCAAGTAAACTCACAAAATGTTGATGTTTTTTTATTCCAAACTAACATTTAAATCAAACAAGAATTTCTCAATGTGCGTGAGAGGTATACTTTTGCGAGTTTTTAAAGTTCATTCGGATTTAGCTAAATTTTTCTCAATGGCGCAAGCGTACAATTTAGATTAGGCGTAATTCTTTGGTGGCATCGTGAGTTTAACAACTCCTAACATCTAAATATTTTGTTTGAACATATTTCAAATGATTTCATTTTAAGTATTTTACGAGTATACTTTTGTCAAATGTGGTGGGCAAATAAAATTCTTAAATTAAATCTCAAGTTTATTTGACCTGATGGAATTTTATATATTTAGAAAATAACAATCCGAAGTTGAACAACTAAATTTAAGTTTAATAAAGCAGAACTTTTTGATGTAGAAAAAATATTAGTAAAACCCTTTAAAAAAATACTTATGTAAAGTTCACCACTTTTATAAACGTCGAGGCTAATAATTGCTTTATAGCTTTTACTGTTAAGTTTTTGAAAATTTTACACTTCGCGTTTAATGAGAAACTTTTTAAAAACTAGCAAAAATGTTATTTGTTTAAGCAACTGAGTTTGTTTCAAAAACTAAAATATGAACAACTAAATCTAAAAATAAACTTTACGAGTCACAAGTAGCTCACATTTGTTTTTAGTTTTAACTTTTTCTTATAAGTATTCTAATACTAGCCGTTGTTTTTTTTTCCTAGTTCTAAAAATTTTTTAATTTTTATACAAAATTTGCTGATAGAAATTTAGTTATCTAATAATTATCATTACAATTAAGCTAATAAACAGTTTGTTTTTATTATGCCTTAAAATCTTTTTTTTTAACTAATATACTTTTAAATTAGTATACTTTTAAGAGACATCGAAAAACTTAGCGAACAAAATAATTTTGTGATAGTAAATATGCATATAGTTCTAGTAAAATTAAGAGAAAAATAATAATATCTGTATATTAAAAAACTTGTTTCAGTTGTTAGTTATCTTGGTACAAAAACAAAGCATACAAGTCCCTAACTGTATAACCATGTGCTTGAAAATCAAACCAATTTTTTAACTGAAAATCAAACTGTTCAGTTCGGACATCACCGACGGATCCCAGCAGGAAGTTCAGATCAGCATCAACGTTCCGTCGACTGCAGAAGACGGTTCCGTTTCCAGGGTCACCATAACCGCCTCCCCCAACCCCGCCACCGGGGACTTCGTGTTCACGTCATTCAACATCATCGTCAGAAACCCGTCCGCTAACAGGGTGAGACGATGTTTGTTTAAAAATAAAATAATACAGCTTTGAACAAAGTAAGCAAAATTAGTTGAATTGTAAATGATTAATCAATCAATTACAGCTTTTTTTAATGTAAATGTTTTCAAAACTTCTAAATTTAAACTCTTTTAATAACTAAAAAAATAATTTTATCATTTTTTATTTTATATTACATAAACACTAAGCTCAAATAATCAAACTTCAGTTTTCGTCTTAAAACTGTAAAAACAACTATTACGTCACAGTGTTCACCATTGGTGAGTCAACGTGGCGGTGACGTCATTTGCAGCGACGGTTTCGAGGACGGTTCGGTGTGCAGGTTGTCATGCCAACCAGGTTTCCGCATCAACGGGGCGTCGCAGAGCACCTGCGTGGAAGGAACTTGGACTGAAGACTCGCTCGTTTGCGAGGAAGTTGGTTAGTGTGACGTAATAATGAAAAACCAATGTTTTTATTTTGTACAATTGTTCTAATACATAAATTAGTTTGTGTTAAGTATCAGATTAAATTTAAAAAAAGTTTATGATTTGTAATCTAAAATGATTCACGTAAATAAATTAAATAGTTTGTAATTCTTTAGTAAAAGCTAGACGGCTGAAGTTGCAAAACAAATAAATATAAGTGTTTAGAAACATAAAAGTTTGTTTTCTTAAACACTTTAACTGTTTTTAACAATTTTATAGATATTACAACTAAAGTGTAAAATTAAAACTAAAATGTAAATTTAAAATTAAAAAAAGCTTAAATATGTTTTAGGCTTTAAATAAATTTATACTTAATACTTTATACATAAAACAGTTGTTAGTGTCGATAAAAAAACAAACTTTAAAGCACTGTCACGTATTACTTAAACGATGTTTAGTTGACGTAAAACTTCAGAAAATTTAATTTTGAAAATTTGACGTCTTAACTAAATTTTTTAAACCATAACTACTGTAAGAGTTTCTAACATTTTAAAGGTTTTTTATTCAAAAAAATTAGCTAAGCATTAACTTTTAATTCTTAAACAATTAAAAATAATTTACCGAGTTAGGAAATACCGTCTGGTTACAATAAAAAACTAGTTTTATAAACGAATTCCGAGAATTTTTTTTACCCATCTAAGAGTATTTTACTTTAAAAAGTTTTTTTTTTCGTTGAATAATAAAATTAAAAACCACTGAACTGAACGAATATCCTGTTTAATAAAATAAACTAGATATTTTAAAGAACAATAGGCGAGCTCTGTATAGATTTATGATAAATGTTTTACTGTTTGACAACTTTTAAAAAGTTAATTCAATGCAACTCAAGTATTAAGCAAATCCGAACGTTAGTTGGCACGCATTTTAATCCGACTGTAGGTTTGTAATGAAATGTTGTTAATGAAATTTTTTTTAGAACTTAGTTAAGTTTAAAAGACAAATTCTTATAATGTTAAATTAGCACACATGTTATGTTAGAGAAAAAAACTGAAAAAATTGCTTTTGTAAATTTTAATTTCAAATTACTGACACGCTGATAATATTATTTGTGTGGAAAAGTTTAAACGTTAGTTGAATATTGTTGAAGTTGATTGTTAAATATGTAGAGAGAAGAAAAATTTTCAAATTGTTATCTTAAAAACGAATCTTTTGAAATTAGTTACTAAGTCTGCATGTATATGTCAACTAACTTCAACTTTTTTTTTAATTCGACTTACTTCATATTTGAAAAGTATCATTATTTCAGATTTATTAAATTTCAGATCAAATATGCACCTTTATTAAAGAATTGTCTCAATATTAAGATCTTCGGTTACCGAAAATGTCCATGTTAAACTTAAACATATACTATTTTTTTATAATTTTAAACTGTTAAATTTCATTAGATTTGGTGTAAACGTAACTAATCAGCTAATTGATACTTAATATCAATGAAATCGCAAAAAGGGTTCTGTAATTGAAAAATATGTATTTACAAAATATATTAATATAACAAAATTGTACAAGTCATAAGAAAATATTATACCACAAACTTTACATAAAAAAATACTTTTAAATTACCAAATTGTATAGTAATTTATGTGATACATCACGTTTGTTTTGAAAATATCGTACGTAAAACACTTTATTGTCATATTATTTTCATCGTATTGTTTGCAAATGAAGTGTTAGAAATATTTCAAATGAAAACAATGTAACAATTTAAAAAAGTATATCGATCAAGTTTCTAAAATGTGTATTAGATTTTTTTCAGACTAAACAGTAAAAAGAAAAGTTTTGCTCTATTGTTGCCAATTTACACCTATCAACGGAGCTATTTTTAATAATTTTACGCATAATCAAAAAGATAGGTGTGTATAAGCAAATAAAAGTTTCTAAACAATAAATTTCCAAGAAAACATGTTAAAATTTATTTAGCTTTTTGTTCATATATTATGGTCTGTCATAGTGGTTTGTACAGAACTACTTCGTTTGTCATTCTAGTTTAACCACATTCTTTAAAATAAAACAACTTAAGTAAATAAACACTGTTTTTTGAATAAGTTTATGTGTTCCCTAGCGATATGTCTCATTAGCTTTTAATATTTTTCAACAAAAACATAGGTATTTTGAAATTTAACTTTGTTTCTATGAAGTGATGCTCCTATTTCTACGAATAGTTTTAATAAAACACAAAAAGAACTTGAGTAAAAGTTAAAAAAACAATTTTTAAAAACTGAATTGTTTTGTAAGTTATATATATATTAGAGTGTATAAATAAATGTCAGATAAAACAGGCTGTTAATTTCAATTTGCTTAACATCACAAAAATAGATAAATAATAAAACTACTTGGTGTGATTTAAAATAACTAACATTAAAACTTTCAAACAATCTATCTTACCATTATGAAAAGAAATTAATGCCAAACTAAATAAATGAGCATGAAACAAACGCTGAAGTCTTTACTGCGTAACAAACAAGTGATGACGTAATAAAACTGACTAAATTTTCAAGGGTTCGCATCGTGCCAGGGAGTGGGGGATCCGCACTACACGACGTTCGACGGAAGGTACTACGATTACATGGGCACTTGCGTGTACACTCTCGTCCAAACCGACGTCGGTAACGACACCGACCTCGTCAATTTCAACATTCAGGTTTGTTGTTTTACTGTTTGGATGTAAAATTTAAAAATTATAACAAATTTTTTTAACATTTCGTTCATTAGCTGATTTTTTATTATGAGTGCTTGTGTTGGACAATCTCGTTGACGCATTTGTTATTTATGACGTCATAACACATCAACACAGGTTGAGAACGAAAACAGAGGAGGCAACACTCGAGTTTCCTGGTTCAAACAGTCGTTTGTCAATATTGGTCTGTTCACTGCAAACTTCAGAAAAGGCAGAGAAGTCATTGTAAGTTAATTTTTATTACGTTAAAAAATGTATATTACATTGAAACATAAGTATCTAAAATTCTATCATAGTTTCTATAACTAAGTATGATAAAACATTGGTTCTTAAATTAAAGATAACGAGTAATAGTCAGTTGTATGCTACTAAACTATCTATTTACTTATAATGTCAAACATAAATACAAAATTTTTCAATAACGATTTGAGAAAAAGCTATAAGAAAAAATAGTTTGGATAGTTCAGCTAAAAGTTGTTCACTCACAGATAAACGGACTGCAAGTGAACCTGCCATATTCCTTGGCAACAAGCGGCTTGAACATCGAGTTGTCAGGTAGCCAGGTTGTCATGACTACCAGGTTCGGTCTCACCGTCAGGTACGATGGTAACTCTGTGTTCAAAGTTGAACTGTCCGGCGCGTACCAGGGTCTCGTGTCCGGTTTGTGCGGGGACTTCAACGGTAACCCTGACAACGACATCCGGTTGCCAACCGACCCTGAAGCTGATGTCGGTATCGACGTTTTCGGCGATTTCTTCCAAAGCGGAGGTCTTTCAACAAGGTTTGTTGGAAATATAAACACATTAGTTTGTTGAATATTTTGTATATATTTCTGTTTACCTAAAAAAAAAGCTTGATAGTAATTAACGAAAAACTAGAAGTTGACATATTAAACTAAATGATTTAAACCTTTGTCAAAGAATTAAGTAAGTATACTTTGAAAAAACTACTTTTTTTTTACAAACACAACACTAACAGGTGTCAGGGAGGCACCGATGTTGATGGAGACTGTGAAGAAAGAGAAACTTACGAAGCTCTGTGCAACATCATCGAAGGAGAATGCTTTGCTGCCTGCAGAGAAGTCATCCCGACACCTAACATACTGAGAGTTGGTTTTATACATTCAGCTTGAAAACATTAAAGCTTATACAACTCTTAAGTTTTTCTATTTCTCAACAGAACTGTCTTTTCGACATGTGCGTCACGGAGGGAAGTCTCGTTTCTTACGAGCAAGCCATTTCAGATTACGCGAATCAGTGTCAACTCAGGGGAATAACCATTTGTGATTGGAGAAATGAATCCGATCCACCTGTAGGTTGGTACTTGCATGTTTATTGATTTTTTTTTTAAAACATTAAAAATTGTTTGAAATCAACTTTAATTTTTTTTAATAATAATTTGTTTGTATTTAAACATGCTCTGTCTCTTTAAGATCAAAAAAACGTAGAAAACCGAAACTACTTTTATAAACATCAACAGTTTTACAACTGTTAACATAAGTATTATCATTTGAAAATAAATAAGTTTAAAATATAATGTATATCAACTTGCTAAATTGCTTTTCTGTCGACGTTTTAACAACAGTACTAAGATTTTTAAATAGTGTTAATTTTTTGTTTAAACAAATAAATAAATCATATATAAATAAAACTAGTGCCTGACTGTCCGGCAAACTCCCACTACGAGGCCGCAGGAATCGCTTGTGCCAATACTTGCAGGAACAGACAAGCCGCCAACAGGTGTACTAAACCTAAAATTGAAGGTAAAACAATAAAACTACGTAAACTTTATGTTTATTGACAGCTTTGATTATATAAAAGACTTTAAAGTCACTTTTTTGGAGAACTAAACGCTACTTAATATTTAAAAGTATTTAAATTAATCAAAGTATAAAACAAGTTTGTAGTTTTGTTAAAATGTCTTGTAAAAGTCTTTTCATGACAAGACAGCTTTTTACGTCTGATGAATACTCTTAAAAATAAAAAAAAAATTTACGAAAAATCATTATTACGCAGGTTGCTTCTGTGACGCTGGTTTTGTCTTGTCCGGTCTAGAGTGCGTCCCTGTTACCGAGTGCGGATGTACATCTAACGGAAAATATTATTTGGTTAGCTTTAGTTGAAATATTCAGATTTTTTTATTAATGAATAGTTTTAACACTCGAAATTTACTGTTGTTTTTTCGATTAAGATTAAAGCATTTATAAATAGCAAGCTTGGATAACACTGAAAACTATCATTTTTCGAATTTAGGTTCAAATTTTTGATGCTTATTTTATTAGTAAATGAAATTTCAAATTTATTATAATAGTTATGAACAAACTTGCAAGCTAAACATGGAAATAAATTACTAAAAAGAAAAAGCATATACTTTTAACATACACAAAGATCTCTGTCAAAAAAATAAAGCAACCTTTTGTACATAACTTAGTAATTACGTATTAAGTTAACAAATGAACAACAGAGCGGAGAAAGCTACTTGACTGAAGACTGTTCGTTTGCTTGCAGTTGCACGAACGGGGAAATAACCTGCAGCGAAAACACCTGCGCAGAAGGAGAGACTTGCCAACAGCAGGACGGTCAAACTGTGTGCGCCCCAGAAGGTTGGTTTCTACAAACTACATTTGATAAAAATTTAGAATAACTGCACATCAAGCTGTTCTAGTTTTAAGAGTGGAAAAAAGAGTCTGTACATTAAAAATAAAAAGTTGCCAGTACATAGAACTAATCTCAGAAAGGCTAAACAAAACAATCCGTACGCAGAGTTCGCGAGCTGCCAGGGATCGGGCGACCCGCACTACGTCACCTTCGACGGGCTGAGGTACGACTTCATGGGGGTATGCACGTACACGCTGGTGCACACGGCGTCGTTCACGCTTGACGTCACCAACGAGAACAGGAACGGCGTGACCAGGGTGTCTTACCTGAAGGACGCCACTCTGGTGTTCTACCACGCGGGCATCGGCAGTGACGTGAGAATTGACGTGAACAGGGAAGACGGAAGCAGGGGCCAGGCTATCGTGAGTTCATTGCTTTTTTTTAGTTTTTGAGGCTGAAAATAAAATGATACCCAAAAAGTAGCACAATGGAATGGTTTGTTTATCTACAAGTTATATTTAATAATTATCTGAATAAAAAAAAATATTAAAAAGTTATTTTTGATAACAAGAATCGTTACACGTTTAAACTTCATTCTAAATGTATTAGTTTAAATTGATCCAGTTTATTTAACAAAGTACAAAAAAAAAATTAAACTTACTTTATTAAACTTGTTTTACCAAAAGGCAACTGGATTGTTCCAAGAGCAAGTCGGACCAGTCAGAGTTGAAGGGTACAACGATGACGTCATAAGCATCGATGCGTCGCAAAGGGGCGTGATCATCAAACTGGGTTCAGTGACCATCGAGTTCAAGAACACGCTGATCAGAGTTACCGTTCCCGGCAGCTTTAAAAATCAGGTTACTATCAACTTAAATGTAAAGTTTTCAACTGGAAAAAAATTAAACCTAGGTTTTTATGAAACGAGGTATAAAAGGTGCTTTGAGAAAATAACAAAGTATTTGATATAATATTTAAATATTTCAATAAAGTTCATCAAGTATTCTGTAATAGAAAACATTTCATTTTAAAACAATATTAAATGAACTTGTTTTATATATAAGTGATAAAAAATATAAAAGAACTTCTTGTTCAAAGAATAAGACACCAACAATTTTAGGTATCTGGATTGTGTGGAAACTACAATGGAGAAGTCGGTGACGATTTCACAGACAACAACGGAACTCTGGTTGAAACCGCCAATTTGTTCGCAACTTCCTTCCAAACAGGCGATTGTGATGTCACAGATGAACCCCCGGTCAACGACGAACCATGCAACGAAGAACAACAAGCTAAATGGTTTAAATATTATTCTTAAACAATAACACTTTAAACAAAATAAGTTGAAATATATCGGTTAAATAACTATTCAAATTCGGTCAACCTAAGTTCCGAAAATTCAAATTCTGACTATTTAAATTCTGACATTCCAAATTCCGACAACTTAAACTCAGATAATTCAAACACTGACAATCAAATTCCGACGACTCAAATTCCGACAACTCAAATTGGGACATTCTAAATTCCAAAAATCTAAATTCGGACCATTGAAATTCCGACAAGTCGAATTCCGAGAGTTTAAAACTCAATAATTAAATCAAAAAATTTAAATTAAAAATATATAATAATTTTATGTACAGCAAATATCAACTTCTCGGTTGTTTCTGTTAAAGTTTTGACAAAATAAGTTTTTTATTAACTTATTAACTCAAAGAAAAAAATCTAACTCAAAAATAAATACAAAAATTGTAAGGAGTAAATTGTACTTAAAAACTTGTTGAATAAACAAATTTTGTTTTTATTGTAAGGCATCTCCGTAATTGTCGTTTTTTCAGTAATGTGTATTTGTACTTTTAGATTTTCCAATGCAACATGCTAAGTTGATTACAGCATATTTGTTCTGCTTTTTCATGCCGAGATTTAAAGCTACATACTCAAATTTAGCGTTAGGTGTACAAATTTTTAGCAGTTTTAACCCCTAAAGCAGCGATTCTTAACCTAGGATAAATTTTGAAATATAATGAGTCAAAGTTAATGTTTTATTTTTTAATAACATTATAGGATATCAATTAATTAATCTAAGTATATTTAAAAATAGTTATTATTACTGTTACTAAAAACATAAGATGTAATTCTGAATTAGGCTTTATAAAAACTAAGTCTTAGAAAATTAAACTTAAGTACAAATCAAGAAACTAAAAGCACTGTAATTGTGTCTTGGTTTTAAATTGTAAGTATCAAATGGAATATTTCATTAGTAATATTTCTTTTTTTAACAATACAAAAATTTGAATCGAAATTAATTTTAAACAATATACAAAAGACTTTCAGTGCTAAAACCCAGATATAGTTCACGCTATGTTCATCAGTGGATACATATCAATAAATAAAATATTAGTTAGACTTATATAGTAACAGTAGTAATCGTTATAAACAAACTATAATTCCACGCAAAAAAATTACACATAACTAATCAAAATAATAGTTATGAGAACTGATTAACTACAAACATATAAACATCAAAAACCAGCATTAGAAATAAAGTAACACTTTAGTCAAATTAATTTTGCCTACAAAGGCCTGGTTTTATGTTTAAAATAAGTATAGCTTCTCTTTTTGACTAAGTTAAACACATTTCAACAACTTTAAATGATCTTAAATCTCTCCAAGCTGAAATTTTCAGCACCACTCAGATTGTTCACCAAATATTAACGTATTTGACTTAGTTTTGTTGTTTTGATAGTTCAGTTCCGTTTTCTTTGTTAGTTTTGAAGCTGTTGTTAAGATTATATCGTCTACTTTTAATTTATCTGACCTTCGGTCGATCCAACATAATCCTTTGTTTCTTCTTTAGATGATATCGTTGCTTTGTAAACTTAACTTTTTGATAAACATTTATTATTCAAGGGGCATTGATTCTTAGGAAAAAAAGCTAGTCCAATCTTAATCGGTGTCTAAAAAATCATTTTGATTGGTCAATGGCGGCTAGGCCTGTTTGTCTTTATAATCCGATTTTGTTATAAATCGATTTAAGACGGTTTAGGGCGTATAGAATACTATAGTAAGTGCCGAAAAATTAGCCCATAAGTACACTAAATAGCGTGTTTACATATATTTTAATCCGATTCTATTGTTGTAAACTAAAATGGTTCGCAGGTATTTTTGTAAACCTCAAAAAGTATCATAAAAATTCGCACGCTTAAACCTTATGTACATGTTTAAGTGGAACCAACGCTGAAATAGATTGAAATTGAATTAGAAGTCCTTAAAGTTTTCATATTAAAACTTTTTTTTTTAATATATACTGACATGAAAACTTCATCCTTTATGTCAAAATTATTAAGCAAACTTCTTATTGTTTTGATCGTATTTTATTATGACAAATATTTTTTTTAACTTCTAAGCAAAATTTATTTATTAAAAATAATTAAAAACTAAGTTCTGTCAAAACTTTAACATCACAAATCTAAACAAATACTTTTTATGAAAAAACGTAAATTTTAATGTTTTTAATTTCACTTTTTGCTATACTAATTGTTAGAGTTTGAAATTTTGGAAATTGAATCGTCATATTTAAAAATTTGAATTGTCGCATTAGAATTTGTCGAGTTTGAATTGTCGGAATTTGATCTGTCGGAATTCGAATTGTCGTTATTAAAGATTTGAAGTGTCGCATTTGAGTTGTCCAAATTTGAATTATTGGAATTTGAGTTGTCCGAATTTAAATAGTCGTGCACCCAAATATAACAATAAAAAAATATTTGTCTCTTTTTTTTTTTAACGTCAAATTAATATTTAAAAAGTACTTGAAAAAAATAGTTTAATTCTAAAAATGTAAGCTTCTTTTTTAAAAATTTTTGAGGATTATGTAAAGTTACATAAGTTCACTTAATTTTCTTAAACTTCTATTGAAAAGCTGTTATCAGCTATACTGTTTATTAATAAGGTAAGCATTCAATTTTCGTCATTTAGAGGTGAAATTTGGTCTACTTATCATAGTTTAATTCAAATGAGGATTCTTTTTTTAGTTTAAGAAACATTTTTGACTTGTTGTTAACATAACTATGATTGTTAAATGCAGAAGTTTTTAACAAACGAGCGCTTTTCATTTAAATAACAAACTAAGTTTTTATGGTAAATTAAATTGTTATGCTGTTTTATAAATACAACAAATGCAGCTACAAATTATCATTTGTCCTTTCGTGCACGTGCATCGGTCATTTATGCGAAGATAGTTCTAAGATAAACTTTTATTGACCCTTGTGTTGTTCTTTACATGTCATTGAAACATTTATATGGTTAAGCTTTACAAGTCTCATAATACAAACAACTTAATTTATTACAATTAAAAGTTTATATGCATGCTTTGATCGTGTTTGCGATAGGCAAACATTTTTTTTTGTCAACTTTTTGATTTAATCTAAGTACTCCTTTCTTAGAACGTACAACAATAGACTTAAAATTTCTTATGCATATCTGTTCTAAACAGATTTAAAATATTTAAAGCGAGGTTTCAAAACTTTCTGCTTTAGCTTTAGTATGTACTACTGTGTTTTTAAACTTATACAAAATAGTTTTAAAATTATATATTTTCGAAGACAATTGAAAGCATTTTAGCAAAAAAAGTTCATTATTTAAGATTCCTCTAAAAATCAAGCAGAAAAGCAAAAACATTCTTTTAGAGTGAAAATATTTATAAAAAGTTTCTGCACCTAACACAGGTCATCGGTTGAATTTTGCGGAGCAATTACTTCCCCAGAAGGACCGTTCTCTACATGCGATGCTGATTTCAGCGGAATTTATGAAGATTGTTTGTACGACATGTGCCTAACAAATGGCGACCTTAAAACTCTTTCACAGGTTTGATAAAGAAACTGTTAATTTGTTCAAATTTAAATACAATAGGTTACAACATTTAAAGTTTAAATAATTAATTCATATTCTCGTTTAGTAAAATTGTTTTTATAAAACTATATTTAATTTAATTAATGCCTTGAAAACACAAAATTGTTGTTTTTTTACATAAGTCCTATAAAACTATATTTTCAATGATATATTTTTTAATCCACTAAGGTCCTCGATAGTTATTAAAACAATAGGGCATAAAAAACTTAATCAACGAAGAGTTTCCACAAAACACCGATATTCGTCAAATTATTTTAAAACTTTTGCCTTAAGTCAATTTTGTTTAAACTTCGATCATCTAAAAAATAGATCGAAATTTAGACAACATAAACGATTTTTGAAAAAATATAGAACTTTTTGAAACACACTAAGGCAGGGTTTCCCAAAGTGGGCGATATCGCCCCCTGGGGGCGATTTTAGTAAGTCGGGGGGCGATAATTAGTAAGGGGGCGAAAGGGTGGGCGATAACTAGTAAGGGGGCGAAAAGGGGGCGATTTTAAAATTTTGGGCTGTCATAAAATTTTTACTTTTTTTCTTGCTATGTTACTAGTTTTAGCTTGCTATTAAATATTTGACCCTGAGATAAAACTTAAACAAAAAAGTTTATTTTTTTATGTAAAATATAGAGAAAAAAAATCAAGTACTTATGACTCCTACTTTCAAGTAATTACATATTTTCATTTATATGTTTTCTTATTTGAAAATTACATAGATTATAGACGATTGGAATCCCTCTCACCACTTTATAACCTGACATATATGTTATTTGGGATCATAAATGGTTTGTAAAAATCTATGTTATCTATAATCAAATATCACCTCATGATATTTTCAATTGTTTTTGAAAAGTCACTAAGTTAGATTGAGAAATAAAACTATACAGGGTTACCAATTTACCTAGAAACCTGGAAAAACCTGGAATTTGACAATTTAGGCAAAAAAAAAACCGTAAAAAATCTGAAATTATTAACAATTTCAACATATTATATAGTAAAATTCTGATTTGACACAAAAAAGCTATCATATAGATAAAAATATGGATCCCTGGGAGGCAGATCTTTTTAAAGTAAACGACTTACAGGAAACCTTCTCAGACTTACAAACTAACCTTTACCTTAAAGTAAATTTTTCCAAAGAACGATATGAAAGCTTTTGGAATAAACAAAAAATAAGACAAAAGTATCCAATCATTTGAGAGGAATTTAGATTGTTGTTTTTAGTTTTTCCTTCTAGCTATGTTGTTGAAAAAACTTTCAGTTCATTATCAACATCTTAAGCAAAAGATCTAATCTAGATATTTGTAAAGGAGGCTTTATTTTACTGATTAAGAACAAGATTAAAAAAAACTTGCATGCAGTTATGAAGCTCATCATTTACATTATATTAGACTTAAGTAGCAGACATTATTTTATGAAATTTTATTTATTTTATTTGATCTTTTAAAATACTTCTTATTTAACCTGGTTTGTAATGTATTTTAAAAGTCTTTTTATAATAAAAAAATTATTAAGTTATGTATTCTACAACAGGTTTGCATAATCCCTAATAAATGTTAATTACGGTAGACTTCCTTTTGAGTTCGCACTTTTTACCCAAAAAAAAAAATTGCAAAATCACATTCTCTTAAATTTAATTTAAATAAAGTCTTTTTCTAACTAAGTATTGATAAAACAAAAAATACATAATACTTTATATCTTATATAGATTTATTATTTTTTAATGAATGTTCTTTTTAGGTTTTAGTTGATTTCATGTTTATTCATAACGCTATTGCATATTTATAACATATTTAATATTATCATTTCGTTAATAAAAATGAGTTTGCACTTTTTTATTTTGTTCAAAGTTCGAAATCAAGCGGAAGTCTATGTATTTATTTGCATATGTTTTATGCATATGTTTTAAATCTGTTAATAGTTTTATTTTGACCTGGTTAATTTTGTAGTTTATATTTGTCGTTTTATATTACACTAAAAGTTTTTATAGCGTAGTGATAAAATTATTTGTTTGAAAGAAATTTATTTGACATATTTTTGTTATCACTTGTTTAATCTGTACAAATAAAAAAATCTTGATAATCATTAAATTTTTATTTCAAAATTTTTTTTTTTGGTTTTAAAAGAGTATAGATTTGAAGTCTCTATTTGGAATGACTTCAAATTTTTCATTTAAAAGATTCTTAAACTTAATTTTATTTTCTAACTTGATTTATTATTGTTAAAAAATCAATATATTAAGGAATTTTAAACTATTAATAAAACTGTTTTTTGTTTTATCTTTATTTTCAATATATTAAGAATTAGAATGTGTTGTTTATTTTAATAGTTCAACACTAGCTTTTGGTTTTTCACTACTTCTGGTAAATTATTATAGGCTAATAACTAACGGCTTAATTAAGTTACTTAGTATTAACTTTTAAATGTCCGAAATTCTTTATATGAGAGATTATGAAAATGTCAGGTTTCAGTTAAGATATCAGATCGGTAACGTACGGTTAAGATCCAGTCAAATTTCGTACCGCTAAATAACTTGAAAACTACTTAGGCAAAAAAAAAAACTTTTTTGATACTTAATATTTTGAAATACACTTTCAACTTGGTTTTCAGTTCATTATAGTATTTCCTAGATCACAATAACACTAAATCATTTTATTACAATTTTGATCGAATTTTTTGATTTTCTTATATGTTATTTTATTAAATTATGCAGCCCGCAATAAATTTTTTTTAACGAGTTGAAACTAGAAAAGATTTTTAAGTAAATATGAATTGCTGGTTACAGAAGTTGTCCACCACTACCCTAAAAGTTTAGTAAGTTTCAAAACAATTCATATTTAAATAGGATTGATTACAGATTACCCAAGGCTTTTTAATAATCAAGTATTTTAATATACTTTACTGGGCGTATAAGAAAACAACTGTAACCAATTTTCTCAAGCCCTGTAAACTACTTTGAAAACAGCCACAAAAATACTTGCATAAGAAATACTAGACTAAATTACATTTCAAACACAACTTTTTTGGCTCAAAAGTTTGTACTCAAGAGAAAAACTACTTTGTAAAATCGTGGGGTTGGGGGGCGATTATTTTTCAAGTTTCTGAAAAGGGGGCGATTTAGTAAATGAGTTTGGGAAACCTTGCACTAAGGCTTCATCTCACAACGAATCATCAAATAACCATTTTCAACCAGATAATGTCGGAAGCGGCTGAGCTTTGCGGCGACCAGCTGACGTGCGACTGGAGACAGGAGGTAGCACAGGTGGCCGACCAGTACCAGTGTCCCGAGAACTCGTTCTACTCAGGGTGCGCGCCCGGGTGCCAGGACACCTGCTTCGATCCCCTCGCTTCAGCAAGGTACTTTGTCGGCAACAGTATTTTCAAGAATAGTGTTTATTTGTTTGTTGTTTCAAATAAAAGTTTCAATATTATTTATACACTCATTTAAGTTTTAAAACATTTAAGAAAAGAACGAGATAAAAGACCATAACAATACTTGGGAACACTTTATTATTTTGATTCTAACGTTCAAATATTGATTATAGCTAAAAACAAAAAATAAAAGATAAACAACTCTATGTTTTATTATTACGAAAAAGTTTTAAAAAAAATGTATTTAATTTTTCTATAAAAACTACATGAATTTTTTACTATAAAAGTTTATTTGATTACTTTTTTAAGTAAACTTTCACTTACGAATGTTAAAACAACTTAGTTATTTTTTAACATGGTTAAAACAACTCTTGTGAAAGATTTTCAAAAAAAATTGTCAACAGATGCACCCGACCCACACAGGAGGGGTGCGTGTGTAAATTGGGATTCGTTTTCCACGAAGGAAAGTGTGTGAGGCAGCAGGAGTGCGGCTGTTTCACCCAACAATACGGATACCTGCCCAGAGGTAACCTCGAGTAGTTTGTAAAAATGTTTTAGTTAAAATCGCAAATAAAATGATAACTTACGTCAAGATTTTTGGTTAGTATTTTTAAATGAACTTTATTAGCATTGTTACAAACTTTATACTTTTAAAAATTGCTTATGAATTTTCTTTAAAAGCTAGTAGCTAACTTTGTTGACCTGAACTTTTTAATTTTTTTATTTTAGCTACTGTTTAAAATAAATATTTTTAATAAATATCACACACTAATATTTGACAACATACATAAGTTACCTACCATATCATTTAAAAAACTTCAAGTACTGCTCTACATTTTGTTTTTGGACTAAATAAAAACAATTACAACAATGGTTTTATATAACAAATTACCATGTTTTTGCTAACACACCAAACAGGAGCTGTCAGGTCAAACGAGGGATGCACCAGGAGATGCACTTGCGTTGGAGCCAACAACTTGGTGTGCGAAGATTACTCGTGCGCTGACAATGAACAGTGTCTGCAAGCTGGAGAAACCTTCAGATGCATCGTTCCAGTTAGTATCCGCTAGATGGTTATGTGATACATGCTTTTTTTGTTACTTAAACTGTTAATCCGTTTTATTGAATTGCTACTTTAGAACAACCGTGCAAGTATATTTTACCGAAACAGTAGATTTAAAACTGTTTTAACTTGAACGTTGTTCAAACTCGACTAACTTTTTCATTCTTAACTAGTTTTATAAGTACTTTTATAAACTAATTTTTTTTTATTTTTGGGTACTACTTTTCCAGTTTAAAACAATAGCTTGAACAACAATGAATAGTTTATGTTAAGGTTATACAACTAGTTTTACATAATAGCAGTTTTTTACACAAAAGCTAGAAAAAAAAAAATTTGTTTAAACTTTTCCACAAAACTAACCTTGTTTTTGATTATAGGCAGAAAGATGTATGGTTTGGGGCGGATATGTAAAACAATTTGATGGATTCAGATTCAATACTGATAGAGTTGGAAACTTCATTGCTGTTAGGTAGTAAAGACTTTTGAGTATCTTATCATTATATTTTTGGTAAATTTAAAATAAAAACTCTTTTTTATTAAAAAGTATATTGCTTACTTAAACAACAGCATTTTCTTTGTGTGTCAAATGTAACAGGGCTTTACAAGCAAGTATTAAAAATTGATATTTTAGCAAAAAAACTTGAGCTTGTTTTACTCAACAGATCGGCAGGAACAAAAGACTTCTCGCCATTCGTAGTGAGAGTGAACACGGGTCTCGAACATCCGACAAGCGGTATCCGAACAAACAGGATAACCGTCAGGTACCAGCATGAGGGTGAGCTCGTCGTGGCCAGGATCCGACCTGGAAGCAGGATTGTCACTGTTAGCTTTTGCTTTGTACACCGACCAGTGTATTTTTGTTTTTAAAGAATAAAAAGTTTATGTAAGTCAGTTTTAGAATGTTTTAAATGTGATACGATGTTTTTTACTAAAACAAACTTTTAATAAACACGCTAATTTAAGTATAAGCGTAAGTCAACAATTCTAATACTATCATAAACTAAGGACGCAGATAAATGATATATAACACCAAATTACGACAGATGTTGGTAAACGTTACTCAAGAATAAGTATCTTAAATGCGAAACTTAACAAAATAAGTTGATATCTGTTATTTAATTTTCCGGCAGTCAATTATTAGCATTTCTTTTTCTACAAGGTTGACGGGGCACGCTTGTTACCGGGTAGCAACTACAAAGGTGTCAGGGTTCTCCAACAAGGTTTCTTTTCAGTTCTGGTGTTCCAATTCGGTGGTCTCGTCGTCAGGGGAAGCTACTTGCAGGGGTCAGTTGACGTCACTATAAATATATTTTAGTTCGAATAAGTTAAAATTGTTTTTTTTATATAAATATTCAAGTCGAAAGGTGTAAACTTAAGTTCAGTAAGGTTTGTATTTTTAATTAGTAATTAGGCCTCCTTGAAAATATTTTCAAACAGCTATTTTTACCACCTTAAATAATAAAACTGCTTCTCATAGAAAAACGCGTTTTAAAAAAATTACCGCAAGAAACAATTAGTAAGTTGTTGTACGTCCAAACAGAGTGGTGATCAGTGCCGGAGGACTTCTCAGAGGTGAGATCGACGGGTTGTGCGGAAGCTGGAACGGAGATGATTCTGATGATCAAAACATCGAAGACTTGTTGAACAACATGACTGGAGGAGATGATGATGATAATGATGACGATGAAGATGAAGACAGGTTTGAAAAATTGCTTGTTTACAAAACTAATACACAAATTGTCAACCACTGCGTGTTTAAGTTTGCCTAATACCAACAAATTCATATACGTTATAGTTTCAAACGATCACACCGAATTTTTTTTTATCAAAACGAGCAAATTTTCACTGCAGACCTCAACAATCTCCACCGCAAGGACCGCCGCAAGCTCCCGAAGAGCCGCAGCAGTGCGCGAACGAGAGGTTCCTCGACTTCATCAGGGGCCCGCGCTCGTGCGGCTTGCTCAGGTCTGATTTGTTGGAAGCGTGCAACGCCCTCATCGACGTCGACGTGAGGTGAGAATGCAAAAATGTTTATAGTTGCATTTGATGTTTTATAGGCTTCTTTAAAATAAGTTCATAAAGTTTAACCTACAAGCAAAAGTGTAATTGAACAAACACAATGTTTCAAAATAGTACCTTTGAAACTACTTTTAAGCTTTGTGTGCAGTTTTTGTCTTTTATAATGTAATGATTAAAATTTTTTACATATAAGATTCTTTAAACTGTCTCATAGCGTTTACACCTTTTTTATAAACTTTTGATCCTAGAATATTGATCATTTTATTTTTCAACTAAGTAAGAACAAACGGGATACTCGGCAATTAGAAACTAAACAAATATGTTCAATTTTACCAAACAAGCTACATATGCAGGTACGAACGATGCGTGTCTGCGCTTCAATGTTACAACAACTACCTGCCCACGCTCGAAGCAGCTTTGATTGGACACATTACCGAGTGCGTCATGGAAACAGACGAGCCTCCAGTTGTTCCCATCAGAGACCAAATTGGTATCGGTGCGTTGACTTTTATTTTGTTTTAATTCACATGAAATTGATGGACATTGTGAATACGTTTTAATAATCTTAAATTGTCTCACTGAAAAAGTTTACGTGTTGTAGTTTAATGCAAACAGCCGTTTTAAAAATCGTTGCTTAAAATCGCAAAAGAAGTTTCAAATTTCAAAAACACCCGAACAGCCTACGTATGCCCGGAGAACTCTCACTACGTAGCGTCGATGACGTCATGCCCCCGCACGTGTCTGGACCCCGAAGGAGCGGTTTGCGACGGCAACATGGGCCTGCAGAGGTTCGTGGGAGCGGAGGGGTGTGAGTGCGACGAGGGATACCTGTGGTCCGGGTACGAGTGCGTCAGGGAGGCGGTCTGCGGGTGCAGGGCTCCAGACGGCGTGTACCACCAGGTTAGTATTTTGATAATATAAAAAATTGTTAAAAGAACAACTTGAATTTGGAAACAATTTCTTAATATGTATTTTCACGCTTACGATAAAAATTAAACTGTTGCGGGATACAAATTTAAATTAGTTGTTACGAAAGTTTGAAAGGTCAATTTGCAAACTCATATTTTAATATTTGCTCAAACTAAAAAAAAAAATTATAAATCTTACAGCACGGAGATCGTTTTAAGTTTTAAGTATAGTTATTTTTTTTACATTTAATTAATTATCTGAAAACCATTTATACTTTTACAAAAACAAACTACCAAACAGCACGGAGACTGTTACACTGGCGAGGGTTGTGCCACCAGATGTCAATGCAGATCGGGAGTTTGGGATTGCGAGGACTATAAATGCTACAAGCACCAGACCTGCGTGCTCAGGCAGGGACACCACGAGTGCGTTGCCACTGGTAAGTTTGTTGGTTTTGACTTTGGAAAATTAAAATAGATGCATTAAATAGGTGCTTGTCATAAGTCTTTTTGACTAAAATTTGAGCATTAAGTTTTCAGGTTTTGGTTATATTAAGCTATTTACGTACAAAACGTATAAAAAATTTATTTTCAATATTACTATCTCAACTGCAGACAGGTGCAAGCGTAACAACGGTGGATGTTCAGACAAGTGCGACTGGAATCCTGAAACCAACGAAGTGACTTGCAGCTGCGCAGGACAAGCCGTAATTGGTCCCAATCTCAGAACTTGTGTACAAATTGCTGATGGTTATTGTTAATTATTTGTATTATAACTAGTTTAAAATCTATTACAGCTAAAAATTGGCTTGTTTTGTAAATATGTTTTTACAACTTCAAAATCAAACACAGCTGACGAGCTGATTGCAAGGTACGCGTCCGACCTGGCAAAATGGAGACAATCCTACAAAGAATGGAAGACGGCTTTCGACAAATGGGCCGGTACCGGTGTCAGCAGGTCGGCAAGATCAGCAGTCTGGGAACTGGAAGGCGAAGTTCTTGGAACCGCAACAGGTGTGAACATGTTTCCTTTTAAACAACTTTTATTCTAAATAAATTTGTTTCAAATTAGAAATATTGTAAAAAGTACGTGAAAAAAATGGGATGCAACAAATTGTTCTTCACAAGATTTATTTTTACATCTTGATAATTGAAATTAAGATTGATTTTAAGTTGTTCGACTTTGAAATATAACTATCTACCAAGTAAATATAGTCACATAAATATAACTGATCGATCAAATTAAGCAAGTTTATTACTTTTTTGACATTAAATCCATAAACTTGAAAACTCTCGAACTCTCAAGAAGAAACTCAACAAACAAAAGTAAAGTATTCAGCCTTGGTTACAAACTAGTACATGTACAGTAAGAACTATATAGTAGTATAGTAAGAAGAGTATAGTAAGAACTGTCCCTTTAAACTTTTCAAGTTTAAACTCAAGTTTGAATCCTTGTTAACAGAACAAATTTGCTCGACAGGCGAGAAGTGCGACTCCGCGCCCAAGTGCTCGGTCTACTGGACTTCGTGGCTCAACAGCGACTCTCCCGACGGGTGCGGCGACGAGGAGACCATCGAGCGGCTGAGGGACACCTACGACGAGGTCTGTGACGTCATAATCGCCATGGAGAAGCGCGTCGAGAACCGAGCAGTATGCGTAGAGTAAGTTTCCGTGAAGAACATTTAGTATAAGTATAATATCGTATAAAAAATAAACTTCTAGACAATTTTATTTATCTAATGTATATCAATTTTTTTTTTCTTTTAAACTAAGCACAATTGTGTTTCTAAATTACAGGCATGAAGCATAAATTAAAATATACTGTGTTAATAAAATTTATTTAATATTACAGAGGAGTTGATGTTGATGAGATTGTGTTGAGAAAAGACTCGATTGCGGAGGGACTTTTCTGTGATAACTCAGATCAGCCGTTGGGAGTCAGGTGTCCTGATTATTCCGTCAGATTCCTCTGTGTCGCTGATGTTCACATTTATAATTAATGTACCAAGTTATAATTATAAAGTACCTAATTTACTTTAAAAGTAAAAAAGTTATTTAACGGTTTCATCTACAGCTTTAAATAATTTTTAAGTTTTTAAGTTTTTAGAATACGTAATTGCAAAGAGATTAATTTATTTTTTTGAGTACCACGCTTTCTTCAAACAGACGTAATTTGTAGTTTAATATTTACCGCCAAATTTTTTTTTTGTTGTTTTTGTTTTATTTAGTTTCACTAAATAAATGAAGCCATACAGGTTCTATAGAAGAGTGGCTGTGTTGTTTATGTGTGTTATCAATTAATAGATAAAATAATAAAAAGTATAAACGTTTTATAAGTATAGGTATACAAATTAGATATAATTATAAATAGTAATAAAAATGTTATCAAAAGATCTCTTTTAGTTGAAAATCTTGAAAATATGGTTATTACAAGAATGAAACTTATAGTCTTATAAGTTAAAGTGTTTCACTGTTAATTACAGTTTTATATGAATTTGAAGGAAGAGGATTTTATTTTATTTGTAAGCTTTAAATATCATACCGTTCTATAAAACTGCTTTCAAATAAATACTATTTAAAGCTTAAAACTTTAACTAATAGATATGTTCAAGCTCATAATATTTTTAAAACATGCTGCAAGTGAGATTAAAGAGTGTTTTAACAATAATATTAAGTTGCTAACCTAGTAAACTTAATGAGTATTTTAGGAAAAATCCAACATATTTTTATAATACTACTGTAATCAAAACTAGCGTCATCTTTTTGGAAAGCAAAACTAAGTTTATCAAAATAAATCGAAGTTAAGATTATAAAATTTGCTATGTTATACTTAAGAAATATAAATTAGATACAGCTTTGGTAACAGAGATAAACCAAAGAATTGTACCTTTAATTCTGGCTACCAACAAAAATCTTTTTTTTTTTTGCCAGGTTTATTTGTAAATTCTTAAAATTCAGTTTTTGGTTTAAAAGTTTAAGCGAAACACCGTATTCAGTTTTTTAGGAAGGTTTCTAAATGCTATGTATTTTTTATTTTTTAAATCAAAAAATCATATGTTTTTACATATTACAAATTTATTTTGAGTTAAAAAACGAAAATTTAAGTATTACATGAGTTATATTTAAACAGAATAGATAAGTTTTCCAGGTAAACTAGCTTTCGATAAATTTTCATACGTTCAAATATGAACCGTCGACCGCCCTTTACAAATAACACTTCAAAATATTTCTTTTAGTAATATTTATATTAGAAACGCACCTTAACAGGGCTAATTAAACTTACTAGTAGCGACTTCATTAAAGTTCAACAAGGACATT
Organism: Thalia democratica; assembly: GCF_965202585.1. Lineage (NCBI taxonomy): Eukaryota > Metazoa > Chordata > Thaliacea > Salpida > Salpidae > Thalia > Thalia democratica. The sequence continues at coordinate 10,557,557 of NC_139170.1, forward strand.
TGTACTTTATCGGTTTTTCTTGCAAGTCGATCAAGCAAATCAAAACTGACATTTTCACGCCCTTGAGCATGCTAAATCACAATTAAATGTCAAAAATAGTCACTTATATATTGTTAACATTTTTGTTTTATATTTAAAAATTCTAATGAGCTATTTATGAAATTTTAAGTGTAGAATAATAAGCTTATTTCTTTTAGATGAACATGTTTGTGAATGACAACAGTGTTGTTAAAATAAAACATCAAAATCAAATCGTCTTATAGTTTACGTAAAACAGTTTATAATGTGCCTATGTCCAAGTTAAAGTATGTTTCCACTACTTGTAACGTTTTATAACTAAAAATGACGATAATATTAAAATAAAAGCAATAAATGGTTACAAGGAGTTACCTTACTGGTAGAAATTTATCAATTATTATATTATTATAATTTACATTATATTAATACATTATTGAAAAATTATTTCAATTGTGTAGCTCAATTTACTATTTAAAACTCTTTTAAATTACTTCTTAAATTAAGTAGGTCAATCTTAGAAAGATTAAAGAGCTGTGTTTGGTTAATAAAGAAGTTTAAAATTTTGCTTAAACTATAAAAGACATTTTATGAAAAGCTTGAATAAAACAAGCTAATTTGTTCTAAAAATGTTTGATTTATTCAATAAAAAATTCTAAAGTTTTACTAACAATTTAAACATTTATTTCAATCATGTGACATATATCATGTCAATTTGTATTTACTATAATATAAATTTTAAGTAAAATTTAAATTTCAAGGTAAAGTTATTAAGCTTTTCGAAGACTAGACTACATCGTTAAAAAATGAGCTTAAGTAACTTTACCTTACGTCTGCTATACTAAAATACTGACTGCGTCTTTTGAATTAGTAATAATTTATCTCAAGCACAATTTGCTTTTTAAACGCTTCTTTTTTCAAATAAGCTTTGTTTCTTTTAACTAAAAGCAATGAAATGTTTTTGACTTAATTTTTAACAAAGTCAAAAACTACAAATAGTTAACTGGTAGTTCAATAAGACTGAATGCTTATGGAAAATTTACAAAGCTAAGCAAATTGCCTATATAGTTGTAAGACATATGCTTCAATTACATCCTTTTAAATTTTAAACTTTCATTAAAACCTATAATTTCTTCGATTACAAGTTTAAACGGTAGACAAGCTTTAAAAGTAGATAAAATAAACATTCCAATTATTCTGCTTTTTATAATTCTAGGCGCCAAGAAACTATCTCTTTTGAGCTTAAGAGACAGAATTAAAGGTACTAACAATAGTTTAAACTCAATTATAGTAGCAGTGATTATAACTAAATGTCATAAAATAAAAACATCATATAACTTTATTATCATTCTTTAAGGTGAAAAAGCATAAAAATCAACTTTTAGTATAACCATAGTAACAAGAAAGCTAATAATTTCATAATAAGTCAAGCCCCCTTAAGTAAATAATTACGTCTTATTTTTAATATTTGCCTAATAATTTCGTCTTTTTGCGTAGGTTTTAATTTTACATTTTAAAGCTTGCCTGTGGTCTTCATCATAAGAAAAGTTAAAGTTAATTATCATTATTTTAAGGCTTATTACAAACTAAGGGCGTGTCTAGGCTTTTTTGAAATGGGGTAAAATATTTTTTTCTGTTCATTATTAAAGCTTTTTTTCTAAAGTAGCTTTAAATAAAAGTTTAAACAGTTAAGTAGTATTATTACTATTATGTTATTAAGTACTATTATTGTGTTATATGATTTTCTATTTTAATGCAAATCAAGGTATAATTTCATAAAATTGATACTATTAGCCCATCTTTTTAATTTTATCATAAAAGATTTTTTTAACATACAAGATCTAAAAAGAAAATGTTTTTATTTCTCAATATGGTACAATCATGAAACTATTTAAGTTACTCTGTAAAAGATTAGCTATTCTTTTAAGAAATCGTAGTTGACGTTTTAATAACCGTTTTAAATTATATGTTATTTGTTAATAGTTTTTTGTTATAGTGTCATTTTGAAATAGAAATTAAATTACTTTGTATTTAAATATGTTTTGTTATCCGGATTTTAATTTTAAAAATCTTAATTTAATTTATAAAAGTTACAAAATCTTTATTCAAAAAATAATTAGTTTCGCATGAAACTTTAGTAATAAACTTGTATGATAAAGAGAATTAGTTTTTAAATAGTCAAATAAAGTTGCAAACAAAACGTTGAAATGTCACTATATTAAAGAAATGGTCAGTATCAAGTGAGCTTTAAGAATCAAGTCTTCAAAAATTTAATTTATAAAAATATCTTATTTTTTCATAAAACTTTTATATCAAAAAAACTTAGGAAATCTGTTTTAATATAATCAAAGTTAAATTGTTATACAATTTAAGTTATTAAAGTTTGCTACAAATAAATTTATTTTCTACAAGCAACCAAGTGTAGTTTAATTTAATTTAAAATGAATTTTTCTAAGTTTGAAGCTTAAACTTTTTATTTAAAAACAATGCATGTTCATCATTGAATATTTGTATAAACATATTTAAAAAAAAAACAAATAAGCTTAGTATAAAGTTTCATTTTAAAGAATAGGCTTATTTGAATTAATTATGACATCAAAACTTATTTTTAATATCAATAATTAAACAGCTTGTTGTGCACAAGCGAATGTTGAAACTTGTTAAAGTTAATAAATCTTTTTATCAAATAAAATCCAACATTTATTGCTTAGAAATTTAGCGAAAAAGCACAACGAAAAATGTTTACATATGTAAAGATTCCAATTAAACAACGATTTTAGCATATAATATGAGATTACTTTTTTGGTAAACAAGCTTCAGACAACCAGTCAAAGCACGCTCCTGTCTTAGTTTGATCTTTACTACATAACTTGAAAGTATGTATAAAATAAATTAACCTGGTTATTTTCTATCGAAAAAAGCCAGTAAAAAAAGTTTATTTAATAAGTATTCTTTACCACAGTTTCAAAAATTAAACGAGTTTTAAAACTTTTCACAAGTAAAATATTATCTATTAAAGTTTCTTCAACAAATAAGAGATGTAAAACATTTTTTGAATAAAAATTTAGTGTAATCAACTTTATAAGTAGCTTTTTTGTGAGTTTTACTGAAATTTTAAACATTATGAATATGTACTTAACAACATTGACAACATTTGTTTTTACAACTATATACAAGCCATATGTGTTAACAATTTTTCATAAGTTCACTCGGCTGAGTACCTAAAAGCAGGCTTCTTTAACAAGTGCCTTTTACAGTAGGTCAATTAGTGTAAGTTAATAAAAGTATCATTGATTTTGATACTTTACAAACAATATATTAGTCCGTTAATCTCCTAAATATTTCTTAATACATATATAAATCATATATATAAACATAAGTATAGTAACCTGCCAAATAGGTACGCACTTTGAACACAGCGCAAAAGTGCGTACCCAACCGGCAGTACGTAACTAGTAAATTTTGGTCTTTAATTACCATCATTAAGACAAACATGTTTTTATTTAACAAAGTTTGTAAATGACCTTTCCCAAAAACAATAACTTTCACTATAAAAACAAAACATACTTGTTAAAACTATAAATCTTCAGCATTTATGTATTATATGTTTTTATAGTAATATATTTTTTATGTATGTATATTTAAATTTATATTCAACCCAGAACTTTTTTTTTTATCTTGTATCTCCTTGTTACTTTTAAATTCACATAAAACACAATAGTTTATTTCTTATTATAAAAAGTATACTGTAATGTTAACCTAATACGACTTTAATGTTTCAATGGTGCTTATTAACTGACTGCTTCATTACTACTTTGCTTCTAACAAGTATTTATTTGGGCCATCATCAACAAAGTTAAGATGTTTTGTGCCATCAATTATAAATAATAAACTTTATCACAAGGCCACCAACAACAGCATCCGAGACAAACTAGTTTCGTCCTTATTAGGACTCATTACGCAGGCATAGTCGCGAGAAACTGCTGTTTAGATCTAAACAAGCGGGCTTGAGTGCACAAACACTGAACTTTAGTGGTGTACGACTCGATAACCGAAAGGTCCCTTTGTACATCAGGTCCTTAGACCAAACTTTTTGAACGCTTTTTTTTATCGTTCAATAAACAATTTATATACGCGCAAAAAATTTGTTTCTATTAAGTATATTAAAAAAAATTATAGGTTATTTGGTCAAAAATTTAAATCCTTCCTAAGACTTTTTTCACAAGTCCGGCAGCAAAAGACATTTTGTACAATTTGGACCGCGGACCTTAAAAGCTGCAGCTCCTAACTTAAATTTAGTGTTTAAACAATAAATTTTACCGATTTAAAATAATACAAAAGTTAAAGACTAACAAGTCTGAAAACTTATTCTGATACCTGGTTAAACAATTACCAATTACAAGCACGGTAGGATAGATAGACCGCCCAGGGATGAATTAGCTACCAAATGCTGGTATTTTGTAATTGTTTGCCTCAAAATAAGTGTATATTTGTTTTTATAAGTTATCTAGAAAAGGTCATACTACTCTTTTTGTCGACTTCTTTTACGAAGTGAGTTTAAGCGAGGAATGTATATTAGGAGTTTTATAAAAAAAAGCATCTACGTTGTTTCCTTTCTTAAATAAAACTAAAGGGTCATACACGTACTTAAAACAGTTTAACGATTATTCTTTATAAGAAAAAAACAAATATTCAAAACAGTTGACAAACATATTCGGTAGTACAGGAGCCAAAAAAACTCTCTGAGCGACCACCACCACCAGTTTACAAGTACAGGTATTAAACACAAATTCAACCGTTCACCAGTTCTATCAATATATATAAGATGCTCTGGCATTTTTCTTTGGCACCATTGGTGGGTTAAAATTTTAATGAAAAATTCTTTGATACAAACACTTATTGTTTCATTAACAGGCACATAGATGGAACAACTTTTTGTGCAGAAAGAACACATCTGGTCTGATAAACATAGGTTGTTGCAAAAAAATTTCAACAAAATTGAAAAAGTTTTTAAACAAAGTTATAAACCTTAATACGAATTGGACTTAAACTTACTTGGAAGAATTTGTAGTGTTAAGCATAAGTCTGCATGGAAAACCATTTTTATGTGTTTTAGTCTTTTAAACAAATTATCTTAAAAATTATTGATTTTCATTGAAAAGGTTTTTTTATTGTTTTTTCTATCATTTCTTTAAGTCAATTCAAGGAACTTTGTGCTTGGAAAACGTTGTAAAATAACCTGACAAAAGCTATTAAGTTTAAAAATCAAACTAACTGCGATTATTTGGCTCTCTAAAATTAAAACAAATTCTAGCAAAGTAATTTAGTTTTTATATGGATTCGCAACATAACAACTGTTTTATTAATCTTATTTTCTTGAAAGTGATTATTAGGTCCTGGACAAGGCTTTAGATGATATCCGAGTGCTGTAGAACTCGATAAATGAAAAGTTTTTTTCGTGCATCAGGTATTATACTAAATATTTTGAACGCTCTTATTTTGTCGTTCAATAAACTACTATCATGTACTGCTAGTAGTATTACATTTTACTGTTTTGTTTTTTACAAAATATTAGTTTTATAACTATTTTAAAGTCAATTAAAATTGTTAAAATAAAAAAAAAGTTCTCCTATTTATTATAGAAATAGTAATAAAATAGTTAGGCTATACTAACTGATTGTTATAAAACTTGATAAAAAATTAGTTGGATAAACTAAACATTGAAAAATTATTAGTTAACTTTCCATAAGTAAAAAACAGATATCAAAAATAATGAAGTTATTTAAATTTTTCTAAGTATTTTAAAGGTGATTTAAGTTGTATTTTTGACGCTTTATGTTTTTATTGCTTTTGCCTAAAGAATTCAATACTGTTTTTATATTTTATTATTTTACTTATTTATTTTTTAAATTACTATTATCTATATTAATAACTGAAAAACTTAACTTGCAGTTTTAATGTTTTGAATTTGTTAGTTAAAAATATAACATATAACATAACAACATTAAACTTAGTACTTAAGATTTTTGTTTAGACGAACAATTATTTATTAATATTTATACAATACTTTCATTATAAAAACTCACAATCAAGGTAATGTTAGTATTTCTGCTTTATTCATAAGTTACCTTATTTTAGATGACAACTTTTCCAAAAATAACCATAAAGTCTTAAACTACATAATTAAATTCATGTACAGCACTTGTTTAAAACTTTAGGTAACGAGAAGTGTTCAAGCTTAATCTTTTTCAATTAAGCAAACACAAGCAAAAAAATTTAGAAAAACATACATTGATAATGATAACTTAAGTTAACAAATTTTAGAGGTAGGAACTTTATTTTATTTTTTCAAAACAATAGTTTATAGTTCATAAAAAAATAAATACATATTAGAATTTATTGTTAAAACTTCAAACTTCTTTATCAATAAGTACAAATATCAATAAAGTTTTTTTTATTTTAAAGATTACTCTATGTTAAGTTAATGCATGTTTTTAATTTGTAGTAAAATATAAAAAAATGAACTCAAGTCTTATTAACTTGACATACAGTTAACACAGCTTATAACACAGATGTTTTCACTCTTCCTCTTCATCTTCCTCTTCATCCATCAGTTCCAGACGGTAGTATTCTTCAAAAAACGGATCAATCACAGTTGAATTTGTATAAGGATCATACATAAATTTATGAATTATCCACTGACGATAATGGCTGACTCTAGTGAAGGCGGCCGGACCTTGCACTCGACCTGCGATTCCCGGGGAATCATTTCGAACCGAATAGCTCATCACCCCGTAAACTATACGTTCTTGGTCCGCCCTCCTGAACAGACCGCCGCCTGAATCTCCCGAGAAAGGAACACTTCTTTCCCTTTCTCCCACCTCCTTCTGACCGACGCAAACTTGACTGCTTTCTAAAAATTCTTCTCGTTGAGTTTTCCTCACGAGGTACCTGATCATTCTTTGTATTTTTTGCAGGCTGTTGAAGCTATACCTATCGTTAAGAAAGTATCTGCAGTAATACTGCTCTATAACATCCGAATGTCCGTACAGTAAAGTATTTGATGTTTCAAAATTTTCATTTTTGACTCCCCAGCCAGCAAATGTAACTTGATCGTCAACCTGCAAGTCTTGATTCGGTCGCGGTAGTTTTGCCGGCCAAATTTTGTTTCTTACAAGCTGAAGCTTACGTCTTAAACGCAACAAGAGTATGTCATGAATTGGAAACAAGTTATCAGAATTTTTGTCGTGATAGTATCTGCTCATATTACCAGGATAGTACCAAGCTGCAACTTCCCTTCGTCCATTTTTATCATTCGTGTTAACACTGCCCACCATAACTCTCAGACGATCAACATGTACTTCAACTAGTTCACCTGTAGTTTCATCTACAAACCTTTGAGAACTTAGACAGTGTTCGGCTGTTAACACCCAGTAGTGACCAAGAATGGTGCCTCCACAAATGGGTTTCCAAGTCGGTCTTCTATTAAAATTGCTTATTATAAATATGTTTAAAGCTTCGACTAGGGCCATGTGTGGAAATTGACTAATCTGTGCTTCATCTACGTGGTCGATCACTTGCCCGTGGCCTGCACACAACAAACACACAAAAAATAAAATACAAAGTTGTGCGTTACTCATTTTTTCACTTACATAAACATTTATAATTTTCTTAAGAAACCAACAGATAAGTTTTTAAGTAGTTTGAAACATTAAGTGACGTAATAATGCAAGCTTTCATAATTCAATACATAAACCAAATTGTTCATAGATAAGCGTAGTGAAGATAACTTTTAAACATGCTTTATAAAAACTTTACTAATTTTTAACATAAGTAGTTAACCCAACTACACAAAAGAAAAACAGATTAAACTTAAATAGCCAAACAAAAAATAATAAAGTATTATTTGGTATTTTAATAAATTACTAAACAGAGAATGAATCATTCTTGATTTTATATCAAGTTTAAAAGTATATTGATGTTTTTAACTTGGTTATGCTAAAGTGTGTCTTAATAACGATTTTTTTCAATATTGCCTAAAGATAAAACATTGTTTTTTTTTTCTTAGTTTAATTAATTTGCTTTATACTTACAAGAAAAAAATAAATTAGCTTGTAAAGAATCCAAAACAAAGATTGTCAACAAGATATTGTTTTTTATGTAAAAAAAAATGTAAGAAGTAAAAGCTTTTATTAAAGTTTTTAACTAGGTTATAAAAATTTTACTTTTTTTTTGAAACATTTTATTTGTTGTTTTCACTTAACTAGCTAAATAGTATTTAGTAAATACTATTAATATTATTAGCTTTTTATAAATATTATTACATACTTTGCAAATAAAATACATTAACTTTTAACTACTTTTAGAGAATTAATTCAGTATATAAAGAGTATTAAATGATGTGTTAATATGGAATATGTCAGTTGTATTAAGCCAAATCTGAAAAAAAAAACAATAATATTCTCATTAGTTTTTATGGTCTCAATTGCCACTTGTACTTAACATTTGGAAACACAAGCTTTTCATAAAAACTGGTTAAAGAACAGTTACCGCTCTTTTGTTTTGTCGCTTTCATTGTTTCAACCGTATAATTTAAACGGTGTGCTACTATAGTTTTTTTTTTATGCAAGTTAAAAAGCTGTAGCCTGTAGTGTTCGTTTTAATAAAATAGTTTGTTTTATTTATAATTAACTTATTAGGCTTTTAGGTATCTTAAACAACACCATTTTAACTTTACTGTTTTATAGCAACTAGCATTTTAGTATTGCGTGTTTTTATTTTAATTTTATTTATTTATAAATGAAGAATCTAGTTAACATGTCAAGTTTTTATTAAAAGTAAGGTATTTGTAGTTAGTGACCTACCAGAACCGAGAATCTGGACCTTGATTTCAAAACAAAAACCGGATTCAACCAGTTCAGTAAGACTGTAAACCAAGTTTTTATTTATGTAGGAACGAATCATTCACAGTTTTAAAAATGATTACACTAAATTTCAAATAAAAAGTTTTCGAAAAAAACATTCAAGCACTAAAAATACTTGGAATTACACTATTTTACAGACAGTACTTAACTTATACTGTAAAGGTTTACAAGAAAATTATACGTCTTTTTAATTTGCTAAAATGAAGCTACAAAAGAAGTTACTAAAATGTTTAAATTAAAATCAAGAGGTAGTTTCTTAATTCGTAATTTATATATGCATTTAAAAAAAGTTTGAACTAGTTAAAGCGTGTATAATTAATCATGGTAACTTAATTTCCTACTTTTCATGAGATTCTACACTTGGTACTGATATTTTTGAACAGTTTTATATTTAAATATTATTATCAAAATCATTTATCTTTGTATGCTTTATTGTACAACAGTGGTGTGCAGCCTTTATAAGTAAAGAGCCAAATTAAGTTTCAAAAATATTTACCAGGTCAGCGTATTTCCGTAAAATTATACTAAAACAAACAAACCACTTTAAAATATTATTGCAATATAATAATAACTAAACAAGTATAACTTTTTACTGGAAATAAATTTATAGCACTTTTTTAACCTTGTTCTTGATCAACAAAAAAAGTTTAGGCTAAAAAAATTGCAGGCTTGACACTTCTGTTTGGCGGACCATATTTTACCGACCCTGTTTTATAGCATGGTTGATTGAATTTGAAAAAATCCATAAAATATTTATCTAAATTTTTTGAGTTGAAAGCATAGTTGCCAAAATTTAGAGCTTAAAAATCAGTTTGTTAATAACTTACAGTCAAAAAGTAAAGTTCATTGTATCTAAGCTATTTTGATTTTAAAGAAGTTAACTTAGTATACAAACTAAGTGATGTATTTCTTTTTTCTATTTGTTTATATGATCTACCTCACCATAACTGAGTTATGATAAATGTATAATTATGTATTTACATTTAAGATAACTTAAACGCACTAAATAAGTAAAAGTAATAAACATCAGATTTACTCTTCCCTCTTAAACGGTAAACGTTAGTTTATTTGTTTTTAGTTGTCTTCAGTTGTTTTGGAAAAAGTTTACCTTTAAAAAATATGTTATATACCTTAAAATGGGTAGCTCAAATTTGCACGAGCGTAAAAAGTTTGCCTAAAGATAAAATTGCAAGAAGACACTTTTGCACGGAGTTTTTTTTTTTTTTTTTGATTTATAAATTTACTTTTTTTTTATATCACTGTTACTTCTAACGCTTACCCTCGGTTGGGTAGCTTTTTTTTTCTTTTTAATTAATATATTTTTATTCATTCTTTTTTTTTTGATTTTTATTAATATTTTTTTTTTTATTTATACTATAACTGTTACCCCGAACCCTTACCCTCGGTCAGTAACTTTGTTTTTAATTCTGCTTTTTTATTGGTTATTAATTTTTTCTTTTCTATTTTTTATTTCTTTTTATTCTTTTTTTACTCGTGCAAAAATGACCCTCCGTGCAAAAGTTGTAACTCGTGAAAAATTGACCCGTTGTGCAAAACTATCTTCGTGCAATTTTTTGCCCTCGTGCAATTTAGTAACCTTGTGCAATTTTGTGTTAGTGCGATTTTGACCCGTTCCCCTCAAAACAGTTTAAGTAAAAAAGTATTTTTTAGCTGGAGACCTTTACATATTTCTCAACGTCAGGTCCTTTGGCCATATTTTTGAGTGTAAATTTCTTTATCGTGTTAAAAATAAAAAGTTATCTTTTTATTATTTACTCAAAGTTTTCTTGACTTAGTCTGTTAATTAACTAAAAAATAAAATTTTGTTATTTAAAAATCTAATGATTCTGAAAAAAAGGTACAATAAGTTAATTGATAGCTACTTGTATATTGGTTTACAATTTTTTTAAAGCTTTACTTTTGTTTTATAAGACTATACTGATATTTTATTGGGATGCTTATAAATATATAAACCTTTTAAAATTTACGAAGTTGGTCATTAAAAAAGTTTAAAAATATAAATTTTTCTTATTTTTCTGTTATGAATTTATTAGTGACTTTAAAATCATAAAAAAAACTTTAGTTATTTAATTGAATGAGATTTAATATTTTAGTTTTATTTTTATTAACTTTTTCGGTGTCAAAATACTTGATGTTTTTATTAAAACTGCAGTTATTATTTTACTTTTTGATACTAAGATGTATTTCTAACTTATTTATCTAGCTACTCTTACTTTAAGTAGTGATTAACTATAATACTCGAGAATTAACTGTAAAGTAAGACTTATTAAAGCTTAAGTTGCAAATGATAGTTTTGTTTTAGCTTGGTTGAGTTAAATTATTGAAAATGGTGACTGTTCTGTAAAGCTTAAGACTTAGTTAATACTCTAAAACTGATTAAACCTTAAAAATGAAGTAGCACATCATTACCAAAATTGAAAAGATGATACAAATAAAGTTATAAGATTTTTTTAAGAATATTGAGTTGTTTATATTTGTATATAGTATAACCTATGTTACAGCCTGTGTGCACTCAAACATAACACTTTTGTTACTATCTGAACGATTTTCGTAATTAAAGCTGTCATTGTTTTGTTTGATAAAAGAATTATATTTGTAGTCGAAATGTTTATTAAGTATCCTGCTCGAAGCTACTTTTTTAAATATCATCTTTATCTTCAAATAGTTTGTATCAGATTGCGATAGAGAAGTACTTAGCATCGTTTGCTTGCTTTAACTTAATGCTCATTTTTTAAGTAGTGTTTTCTAAACGCTTATCGCCATTATAATAAATAAAGTTTATTATTAGGTCATAGATCACAACAGAAACTAAATTTCATAAAAAAAAAAAGTTTTTTGTTTTATCATTTTTTTTAAACTAAATTGTTTTACATTTGCTTAATTTATAGTCAAATACAAGCTGAATTAACTTAGGCCTATAAACTTGATGTTTATTTAACTTTTGTTTACTTTTAATACTAGGAAAACTAATTTTGGTTCTACGTTCTTAAGAGCGCTATAAGATTGTTAAGGCAATAAAAAATAGTTAAAGCAAAATTAATACTACTAATTTAATGCAACCCTTATAGAATCAGAAATGTTATACATGTTTTTAACATTTTTGCTAGCGTTTTTTGATGATTTTTAAAACCTTAATTTATACATGTAAACAAATAAAAGTAGCACAAGAAAATTGAAACACCTTAAAAATAGCTTTAAAATAATAAATTTATAACAAATAAAGGCCTTACTGAGTAAGAAACAAGTATTATCAATGTAGAGTTACAATAATTTGGTATTAAGGAATGAATAAAGAATAAATTGTTTGTTGTGAGATAAAAAACTAAAGTTTTTGATATCTCTTCCAACCAGTTAGTTTTAAGTTAGAAAATATACCAAGTAGTTCTAGTTTGTATAATAATTCCTAATCAGACAAGCTTGAGTAGTTTTAAGTCTAAAATACAAAATATAATCGCATCATGCAAACAAGAGTGGTTTGAAGAAACGTGTGTATAAATAAAGAAAGGTAATTGTTGAATGGCACTACCTAAAATTTAAGGAAAATTTCTTTAAATAAATGCTTAGCTTTTAAAATTTTATTTGTTAAATTTGTCACGAGTGGCGTGTCTAGACTTTTTCCAGTGGAGTTGCTTTTTTGTTCAATAGTAGCGTATTAGCTGTAGTAGCTTTAAAATAAACACTTTAAAAATACATAACTGTCTAAATTTCTGGGGTAGATTAACCAAATTTAACTTCAAAAAATTTCAAAATACCAATAAAACGGAACTCAAAATCATTATAAGCAATCCAGTTCTTTAATTTTTAGTAAAACTAATTGAATATAAACCTAAGTTCAGTTAACATTGGTTATTGTTGGATTTATGATTATTTTAAAGTCAATTAAAATTGTTAAAATTAAAAAAAAATTCTGCTATTTACTATAGAAAAAGTAATTAAATAGTTAGGCTATACTAACTGATTCTTATAAAACATGTTGCTAAAACTTGATAAAAAATTAGTTGGGTAAACTAAACATTGAAAAATTTTTAGTTAAATTTCCAAAAGTAAAAAACAGATGTCAAAAATAATAAAGTTTTGTCAAATTTGCTAAGTATTTTAAAGGTGATTTAAGTTGTATTTTTGACGCTTAATGTTTTATTGCTTTTGGCTGAAGAATTCAATACTGTTTTTATACTTTATTGTTTTACTTATTGATTTTTAATAACTTTTATCTATATAAATAACTGAAACACTTAGTTGTAGTTTAATTGTTTTGAATTTGTTAGTTAAAAATGTAACATATACAACATTAAACTTAAAACTTAAGATTTTTGTTTAGACGAACAATTATTTATTAATATTTATACAAATCTTTCATTATAAAAACTCACAATCAAGGTCATATTAGTATTACTGCTTTATTCATTTAAGTTACCTTATTTTTGATGACAACTTTTTCCAAAAATAATCTTTGCGTCTTAAACTACATAAATAAAGTCATGTACAGCACTTGTTAAAAGCTTTAGGTAACGAGAAGTGTTCAAGCTTAGTCTTTTTCATTTAAAGCAAACACAAGCAAAAAAATTTAGAAAAACATACATTGATAATGATAACTTAAGTTAACAAATTTTAGAGGTAGGAACTTTATTTTATTTTTTCAAAACAATAGTTTATAGTTCATAAAAAAATAAATACATATCAGAATTTATTGTTTAAACTTCAAACTTTTTTATCAATAAGTACAAATATCAATAAAGTTTTTTTTTATTTTAAAGGTTACTCTATGTTAAGTTAATGCATGTTTTAATTTGTAGTAAAATATAGAAAAATCGACTAAAGACTTATTAACTTGACATACAGTTAACACAGCTTATAACACAGACGTTTTCACTCTTCCTCTTCCATTTCCATCAGTTCCAGACGGTAGTATTCTTCAAAAAACGGATCAATCACAGTTGAATTTGTATAAGGATCATTCATAAATTTATCAATTATCCACCGACGATAATAGCTGACTCTAGTGAAGGCGGCCGGACCTTGCACTTTACCTGCGATTCCCGGTTTTTTTTTTGAAACCGAATAGCTCATCACCCCGTAAACTATAGGTTCTTGGTCCGCCCTCCTGAACAGACCGCCGCCTGAATCGCCCGAGAAAGGAACGCTTCTTTCCCTTTCTCCCACCTCCTTCCGACCGACGCAAACTTGACTGCTTTCTAAAAATTCCTCTCGTTGAGTTTTCCTCACGAGATACCTGATCATTCTTTGTATTTTTTGCAGGCTGTTGAAGCTATACCTATCGTTAAGAAAGTATCGGCAGTAATACTGCTCTATAACATCCGAATGTCCGTACAGTAAAGTATTTGATGTTTCAAAATTTTCATTTTTGACTCCCCAGCCAGCAAATATAACTCTATCGTCAACCTGCAAGTCTTGATTCGGTCGCGGTAGTTTTGCCGGCCAAATTTTGTTTCTTACGAGCTGAAGCTTACGTCTTAAACGCAACAAGAGTATGTCATGAATTAGAAAATAGTTATCAGAATTTTTGTCGTGATACCTTCTGCTCATACGACCACGACCGTACCAAGCTGCAACTTCCCTTCGTCCATTTTTATCATTCTTGTTAACACTGCCCACCATAACTCTCAGACGATCAACACGTGCTTCAACTCGTTCACCCGTAATTTCATCTACAAACCTTTGAACATATCTACAGTGTTCGGCTGTTAACACCCAGTAGTGACCAAGAATGGTGCCTCCACAAACGGGTATCCAAGGCTGCCTTTTATATAAATTGCCTGGTGTATATTTGTATAAAGCTTCGACTAGGGCCATGTGTGGAAATTGACTAATCTGTGCTTCACCTACGTGGTCGATCACTTGCCCGTGGCCTGCACACAACAAACACACAAAAAATAAAATACAACTTGAAAGCTGTGCGTTACTCATTTTTTCACTTACATAAAGATTTATAATTTTGTTAAGAAACCAACAGATAAGTTTTTAAGTAGTTTGAAACAAATAGTGACGTAATAATGCAAGTTTTAATAATTCAATACATAAACCAAATTGTTCATAGATTAGCGTAGTGAAGATAACTTTTAAACATGCTTTTTAAAAACTTTACTAATTTTTAACATAAGTAGTTAACCCAACTACACAAAAGAAAAACAGATTAAACTTAAATAGCCAAACAAAAAATAATAAAGTATTATTTGGTATTTTAACAAATTACTAAACAGAGAATGAATCATTCTTGATTTTATATCAAGTTTAAAAGTATATTGATGTTTTTAACTTGGTTATGCTAAAGTATGTCTTAATAACGATTTTTTTCAATATTGCCTAAAGATAAAACATTGTTTTATTTTTTCTTACTTTAATTAATTTGCTTTATACTTACAAGAAAAAAATATATTAGCTTGTAAAGAATCCAAAACAAAGATTGTCAACAAAATATTGTTTTTTATGTAAAAAAAATGTAAGAAGTAAAAGCTTTTATTAAAGTTTTTAACTAGGTTATAAAAATATTACTTTTTTTTTGAAACATTTTATTTGTTGTTATCACTTAACTTGCTAAATAGTATTTAGTAAATACTATTAATATTATTAGCTTTATATAAATATTATTACATACTTTGCAAATAAAATACATTAACTTTTAACTACTTTTAGACAATTAATTCAGTATATAATGAGTATAAAATGATGTGTTAATATGGAATATGTCAGTTGTATTCAGCCAAATCTGAAAAAAAAACAATAATATTCTCATTAGTTTTTATGGTCTCAATTGCCACTTGTACTTAACATTTGGAAACACAAGCTTTTCATAAAAACTGGTTAAAGAACAGTTACCGCTCTTTTGCTTTGTCGCTTTCATTGTTTCAACCGTATAATTTAAACGGTGTGCTACTATAGTTTTTTTTTATGCAAGTTAAAAAGCTGTAGCCTGTAGTGTTCGTTTTAAAAAAATAGTTTGTTTTATTTATAATTAACTTATTAAGCTTTTAGGTATCTTAAACAACACCATTTTAACTTTACTGTTTTATAGCAACTAGCATTTTAGTATTGCGTGTTTTTATTTTAATTTTATTTATTTATAAATGAAGAATCTAGTTAACATGTCAAGTTTTTATTAAAAGTAAGGTATTTGTAGTTAGTGACCTACCAGAACCGAGAATCTGGACCTTGATTTCAAAACAAAAACCGGATTCAACCAGATCAGTAAGACTGTAAACCAAGTTTTTATTTATGTAGGAACGAATCATTCACAGTTTTAAAAATGATTACACTAAATTTGGAATAAAAAGTTTTCGAAAAAAACATTCAAGCACTAAAAATACTTGGAATTACACTATTTTACAGACAGTACTTAACTTATACTGTAAAGGTTTACAAGAAAATTATACGTCTTTTTAATTTGCTAAAATGAAGCTACAAAAGAAGTTACTAAAATGTTTAAATTAAAATCAAGAGGTAGTTTCTTAATTCGTAATTTATATATGCATTTAAAAAAAGTTTGAACTAGTTAAAGCGTGTATAATTAATCATGGTAACTTAATTTCTTACTTTTCATGAGATTCTACACTTTGGACTGATTTTTTTTGAACAGTTTTATACTTAAATTTTATTATCTAAATCATTTACCTTTGTATGCTTTATTGTACAACAGTGGTGTGCAGCCTTAACAAGTAAAGAGCCAAATTAATTTTCAAAAATATTTACCAGGTCAGCGTATTTCCGTAAAATTATACTAAAACAAACAAACCACTTTAAAAAAAATTATTGCAGTATAATAATAACTAAACAAGTATAACTTTTTACTGGAAATAAATTTAGAGCACTTTTTTAACCTATTTTTGTTCAAAAACAAATTTTAGGCTAAAAAAAAAATTGCAGGCTTGACACTTCTGTTTGGCGGACCATATTTTACCGACCCTGTTTTATAGCATGGTTGATTGAATTTGAAATCCATAAAATATTTATCAAAATTTATACAATTGAAAGCATAGTTGCCAAAATTTAGAGCTTAAAAATCAGTTTGTTAATAACTTACAGTCAAAAAGTAAAAGTTCATTGTATCTAAGCTATTTTGATTTTGATTCTAAAGAAGTAAACTTAGTATACCAACTAAGTGATGCATTTCTTTTTTCTATTTGTTTATATGATCTACCTCACCATAACTGAGTTATGATAAATATATAATTATGTATCTACATTTAAGATAACTTAAACGCACTAAATAAGTAAAAGTAATAAACATCAGATTTACTCTTCCCTCTTAAACGGTAAACGTTAGTTTATTTGTTTTTAGTTGTCTTCAGTTGTTTTGGGAAAAGTTTACCTTTCAAAAATATGTTATATACCTTAAAAAGGGTAGCTATCAAATTTGCACGAGCGTAAAAAGTTGCACAAAGATAAAATTGCAAGAAGACACTTTTGCACGGAGTTATTTATTTTTTTTTTTTTTGATTTATAAATTTTTCTTATATCACTGTTACTTCTAACGCTTACCCTCGGTTGGGTAGCTTTTTTTTTTCTTTTTAATTAATATATTTTTATTTATTCTTTTTTTTTTATTTTTATTAATAATTTTTTTTTATTTGTACTATAACTGTTAGCCCTAACCCTTACTCTCGGTCAGTAACTTTTTTTTTAATTCTGCTTTTTTATTGATTATTAATTTTTTCTTTTCTATTTTTTATTTTTTTTATTCTTTTTTTACTCGTGCAAAATTGACCCTCCGTGCAAAAGTTGTAACTCGTGAAAAATTGACCCGTTGTGCAAAACTATCTTCGTGCAATTTTTTGCCCTCGTGCAATTTAGTAACCTTGTACAATTTTGTGTTAGTGCGATTTTGACCCGTTCCCCTCAAAACAGTTTAAGTAAAAAAGTATTTTTTAGCTGGAGACCTTTACATATTTCTCAACGTCAGGTCCTTTGGCCATATTTTTAAGTGTAAATTTCTTTATCGTGTTAAAAATAAAAAGTTATTTTTTTATTATTTACTCAAGGTTTTCTTGACTTAGTCTATTAATTAACTAAAAAATAAAATTTTGTTATTTAACAATCTAATGATTCTGAAAAAAAGGTACAATAAGTTAATTGATAGCTACTTGTATATTGGTTTACAATTTTTTTAAAGCTTTACTTTTGTTTTATAAGACTATACTGATATTTTATTGGGATGCTTATAAATATATAAACCTTTTAAATTTTACGAAGTTGGTCATTAAAAAAGTTTAAAAATATAAATTTTTCTTATTTTTCTGTTATGAATTTATTAGTGACTTTAAAATCATAAAAAAAACTTTAGCTATTAAATTGAATGAGATTTAATATGTTAGTTTTATTTTTGTTAACTTTTTCGGTGTCAAACTACTTGATGTTTTTATTAAAACTGCAGTTATTATTTTACTTTTTGATACTAAGATGTATTTCAAACTAATTTATCTGGCTACTCTTACTTTAACTAGTGATTAACTATAATGCTCGAGAATTAACTGTAAAGTAAGACTTATTAAAGCTTTAGTTGCAAATGATAGTTTTTTTTTAGCTTGGTTGAGTTAAATTATTGAAAATGGTGACTTTTCTGTAAAGCTTAAGACTTAGTCAATACTCTAAAACTGATTAAACCTAAAAAATGAAGTAGCACATCATTACCAAAATTGAAAAGATGATACAAATAAAGTTATAAGATTTATTTAAGAATATTGAGTTGTTTATATTTGTATATAGTGTAACCTATGTTACAGCCTGTGTGCACTCAAACATAACACTTTTGTTACTATCTGAACGATTTTCGTAATTAAAGCTGTCATTGTTTTGTTTGATAAAAGAATTATATTTGTAGTCGAAATGTTTATTAAGTATCCAGCTCGAAGCTACTTTTTTAAATATCATCTTTATCTTCAAATAGTTTGTATAAGATTGCGATAGAGAAGTACTTAGTATCGTTTGCTTGCTTCAACTCAATGCCCATTTTTTTAAGTAGTGTTTTCTAAACGCTTATCGCCATTATAATAAATAAAGTTTATTATTAGGTCATAGATCACAACAGAAACTAAATTTCATAAAAAAAAATTTTTTTGTTTTATCATTTTTTTTTAAACTAAATTGTTTTACATTTGCTTAATTTATTGTCAAATACAAGCTGAATTAACTTAGGCCTATAAACTTGATGTTTATTTAACTTTTGTTTACTTTTAATACTAAGAAAAATAATTTTGGTTCTACGTTCTTAAGAGCGCTATAAGATTGTTAAGGCAATAAAAATTAGTTAAAGCAAAATTAATACTACTAATTTAATGCAACCCTTATAGAATCAGAAATATTATACATGTTTTTAACATTTTTGCTTGCGTTTTTTGATGATTTTTAAAACCTTAATTTATACATGTAAACAAATAAAAGTAGCACAAGAAAATTGAAACACCTTAAAAATAGCTTTAAAATAATAAATTTATAACAAATAAAGGCCTTACTGAGCAAGAAACAAGTATTATCAATGTAGAGTTACAATAATTTGGTATTAAGGAATGAATAAAGAATAAGTTGTTTGTTGTGAGATAAAAAACTAAAGTTTTTGATATCTCTTCCAACCAGTTAGTTTTAAGTTAGAAAATATACCAAGTAGTTCTAGTTTGTATAATAATTCCTAATCAGACAAGCTTGAATAGTTTTAAGTCTAAAATATAAAATATAATCGCATCATGCAAACAAGAGTGGTTTAAAGAAACGTGTGTATAAATAAAGAAAGGTGATTGTTGAATGGGACTACCTAAAATTTAAGGAAAATTTCTTTAAATAAATGCTTAGCTTTTAAAATTTAATTTGTTAAATTTGTCACGAGTGGCGTGTCTAGACTTTTTTCAGTGGAGTTGCTTTTTTGTTCAATAGTAGCGTATTAGCTGTGGTAGCTTTAAAAAAAAACACTTTAAAAATACATAACTTTCTAAATTTCTGGGGTATATTAACCGAATTTAACTTCAAAAAATTTCAAAATACCAATAAAATGGAGCTCAAAATCATTGTAAGCAATCTAGTTCTTTAATTTTTAGTAAAACTATTTGAATATAAACCTAAGTTCAGTTAACATTGACTATGTGAAAGTTTTGTAAATGTGAAAAGCTTTATTGTCTTTAAACGACAAAAAAAGCGCTCAAAATATTTGGTCTTGTTACTTGGTGCAAGAAAAAACTTTTCAGTTATCGAGTCGTACACCACTTGGTTACCTTTAAAGTCTTGCCCAGGACCTAAAGTTGTGAAGTTAACATGTGTAAAGAAATCTTTTATACATAAGAGAAACTATTAACGAAATACTATTTATAATTAATAATTAGCTTATCTTGACAATACTAAATATACTATAAATAATATATAAATAAACTGCTTAGTCAAACAGTTTTAGTTTAAATAATTGCGCTAAAAATCAAACTTAAAAACAGTAGACGTGTACAACTATTTTACAGATTGTTTCTTTTTTAATGTGAAACTACGGTTTTTTGTAAGGTTTTAAAAACAAAAACAGTCTATGATTTCTTCAAAAGTTTCCTAGTAAAAATGAAACCCTTGGAGTTGTAGGGTTGTTCTAAAATAGTTTTTAAAATCACCTTTGATTGGCTAAATTTGAATGAAAAGTTTCTTTTTCAAATCTGGTGTGTTCGTAGTAATAAAATTTCTAAATAGTATATACTTTTTTTCATCAAAAAAACTTACAAAACTAGTTCTTTAAAACATTAACTAAATTTTACTATACATCAAAAAGTCAACATATATATATGAACTTTTTGTAAAGTTAAAAAATCAAACATACTCAGATGCTTTGTATTACTTTTATTCAAGCTTTTTTTCAGAAGTGCATAGCAAACAGGGAGCCAGTCAAAACACGCCCCTGCTTGTTTTCACTGTTTGCGTGGACCAGTTGTTCACAGTACCACCTTAAACTTAGCACAGCAAACAAATAGTTATTCTACCTGGAAATTTTATTAAGTATTGAAAACATTTCTAATGTAAATTAGTAAAACATCTTTAAATTGTATTTTTTTTGTAAGTTTTTAAAAAGTCTTGAAATTCTATTCACCAACAAAACAGCCAAACCATGAAAATAAGCTTTTAGTTTTATTCATCTTACATAAGTTACTGAAAACACTTTATTAGTATTTGGTTGAAGTAGAGCTTTGATTTTAGTTTAATATAGTTTATTTAAATTTAAATTAGGCGAAGTTTTTTCGTGATAAAAAAAGTAATTGCTAAATGGTTAACAGTTTTATTTTGTACTTAGTAGTTACTACTAAAAAAACAAACAAAAACTACTAGTTCATACCCTCCATATTTTTATGTATTAACAGTTTAAAATGTTTTTGTTTGTTGTAACGATTTATTTTTACTTTAAAAAAATATAATAGATTATATAAAACTTTTTTTGCAAAGGTTTTAGGTTGCTTTATTTTCGAAAAGTATCCAAAAAATTTTTTGCTTTTATTGTTATAGTAACTTATTTTTAAGGCAATTTTGTAAAGTTTTAGGCTGTCTTTTTATAAACTTATAGGCAAAACAACTTTTATACATACGTTTCTGTTTTTTTAACAAAATCAATTAACTTTCCGTTACTTGTGTTTATGAATAGGGAAATTTATTAATTTATTTTGGACCAAATTCCTTCAAATTGTTTTCCATACTATCAAAAAGAGACTAAGCGATTTTCTTATCTGACTCATTCCTAATAAAAATGTAAAGACTTTTACAATAGAACAAATAAAAAAGAATTATATACAGGTTTTTATAAAACTTAAAATATATAAATAAATACGTAGTTGCATCAATTTAGTTTTACAAAATAGGTTTACTACCTAAAAGAAAATAAAAGTTATTTATCATTTGAAGGTTAACTGCTTATTAATTAAACTCTTTTGTTTATCATAACTCAATTTGTTAAAAAATAAAAATAATAAAACTATCGTTTAAAGTAAAGTGAATCAAAAGTATGAAAATAATTTTTTTTGCAGAAACTTGTTAATTGTACTTCTTTCGAAAAAATGTTTTTTTAATTATTGCAGCCTTGCAAGGATTTACTTGTAACAATCTACAAAAAATATCAAGCTTCCGCATAAAGATTCTACTCGTTTTCGTTTTTAGTTATGTATTTATTTTATTATTTATGATTTTAATAAATTAATAAATACTTTTTTAAGCTTTGAAAGCCTAAAAATAAAGCTTCAAATATTTTCAATTTTTTTTATTACTTTAAACTAATAATTAATTAAAAGGTTGTTTGTATATAACATCTGCAAAGATGCTTTTGCTCATTTAAAGTATTAAATGCTTTGCAGTTAAAATTTTTCCTTATTAAACTTTAAAAAATTTAAAAACTAAGCACAACAATAAAAGTTTTAGAATTGAGATCGAAACTTTGTATCTCTAATTCTTTTAAAGCACTTAATGTAACTCGGATTATTAATTAAAAAAATCAGAATTTTTTTTCACTAACATCAACTAAATCTAATTATTTTTTATGATTTATCATTCCTAAAACTGAGTTAATGAAAGACTTGCACAGACTTTTTGAAACTAAGCATTCAATTTTTTTTACTTTCTATTTAAGTCAAGATTGATAAAAGTCAGTTTCATTTCTTTGAAGTTGCTGTAGTAACATATACAAACTAAGATAATGTAAACTAAACTCTGCACATCAGAAGCACTACTGCACTAGTTGTTAAAAATATTAAGATGGCCTTGCCTTTTTTACCTGGCAACAATTTTGACAGAAAGGTAATAACTTAAATATTGTTTTATTTTAATTTAAAAAATAGTTTAATCAAATGATTTAATTTCGAAATACATTTAAATAAATATATTTGTTATTGTATTGTAAAACTTCTAATATCATATGCATTAATCTTAATTATTTTATGTTTTTAAATAATTAATTTAAAAAAATATGTTTTAAAATTTTAGTAAACATAAAACTAAAGGTTTATGAAAGTGAGTGAAATAGATGCTGTCAATTTGTTGTTTATATAGAAACAGGTTTGCCACACAACCAGGCTAGTTGAAGTTTAAATAATTTTTCATTTTAGTTTAAGTCAGTTTAGTGTTTAAAATTCATAAAAAATATCAGGTTAATTCAAGGTAGTTTGAAGTAATTTTTTGCAAAACCTAGGCTAGTTTTGATATTTTTATATAACTCAATCTAGTTTTTATAACTTCAAAATGTTATTGTTTCTATAAATTAAGTGTTTTTCTCACTGTGATATCTTTTTCAAGCTTGATTAACTGTAATTGTCACAGTTTTAAACTCTAAATATTTTTTTATATATATTAGCATACTCCAGCTAACTCAGGCTTATTTTATTTCATACATGTTTGCTTTTTTGACTCAGGAGTCTCAGACCTGCAGACAATTTAATTTTTTTGTGTTGTTTATAAAATATATCATACTTAAATGTCTTTGCTGTTAATCTTGGTATTTAACATAACTTACAGATTCTAAACAGGAATAAAAGTAAAACAAAAAGCAAAGTGTTCACAAACTTACAAAAAGAATTAAGCAGTTGCATTTTCATTTTTGTTTTACTATCAAGTTTAAATTAAATAAAAAATTTTTACCTCTATAGTATAAAGCTCAGTTTTAAAATACTTTACTAGAAAGAATATTATAAGATTGATCGATCCACCAAAAATAAAGTAAACACAGCAAGGTAGCTTTTTTACATGAAAAATTTTAGTAAAAAACCTGAAACCAGAATTTTAAATGAAAATCATAGAAAAACTTAAAAAAAAAAATTCCTAAAAATAAAATTATACTTAACTAATTATTTCATGAATTTTTATTTTTTAACAAATGAGTATGCTAAGATTTTTTTATTGCAATAATTGTTTGTTAAAAAATTGATATTTCTAGCACATACAGTAAAAATGTTTCATATTATATAACTATATATAATAATTATATATATTATTTTTATTTTTAAGTTAGATAAAGTAGTTCATTCTAAAATTTATAAATAATACACCTTTATCTTTTAAAAAACATAGTTTTCTTAATAACTAGTTATGTTAACTAATACTTTATTCAAATTATTTTCTTGAATGAATTCTTATAAAAAGCTTTATTTCAGTTGGGAGAGGAGAAGTTTCACAAGTCCCACTTTTTTGACATTTGCAATGAACAACACATGCAAACCGGTGCTCACAGACCTGGCATAGGAGGTTACCAGATTCCTGGCCAAGTCATACCACCAAAGTTCAGCAGCTACCCAAAAGGCGAGGGTGCTAATGCACCTGCATGGGTTGCTTATGACAGACAAGTTTGTTGTTTGTGTCCTTTAACAAATTAAGTAACTGAATGTTGGTAAAACAAGATTATTGTGTTACTACAACTTTTTCAAAATGTTGGTTATTTTTAAGCATTTATTGTTTAGTCAGTTTATTAAGCAATTTTGACAAAATGTCAGAAGTTTCAAGTTTAAGTGGTTAAAATTATCTGAATTTCTAAAACAAATTTAAGAAGTATTTGTTTTTAAACAAGTTATCAAATTGTAAATTTTGTTCAAAACAAGCACTTGATTTTTGTAGCCATAATCTTGTGAAAATTCAGGCAATCTTAGCAAATGTAAGGGTTTGTCAGAACAAATATTTCAAAAGTACAGAGTTTTTGTTGAGTATTTGAGAATCAGTTTTATTTTGGATAAATATTTTGATTTTAAATTACTTTTTTGATAATAACTGATTTTTGTAGTCATAATTTACTGATATTAGGGCAAAGTGTTAAAATCTTTCAGCACAAATGATGGAAAATATTAAATAAACTAATTAAGAATTTCTTTCTAGATGAGCATTTAGTACTTGTAGCCTTAACTTTAGTGAGATTTAAACTTTCAATAAAATGAGAACTACTTTATTCTACTTAATTATATACCATCGAAATCAGATTTATTTTCATTTTATAAATAGTATTTTAATAACTTGTGTCAGTAAACTAATTTTTTTTTATAATGATCTATCAGAAAGAAAAAGCTAGTATCCGGCCAAATCCGGGTATTAATTTTTAAATCAGGACCTGGCCGGATCCGGATAATTTTATCTAAATAGGGTAGTTTAATTCTCAAGTTCTCAACTTATTTACTTATAAGTTGAGTCATTATTTGAAAGTGGCTTTATCTTAAAAGTAATTTGAGTTTGAAAAAGTATACCAAAAAGTTTTATCATTAAGAGGGTTACCAACACTCATGCTACTTAAGATAATTCAGACTTCCTTGTTTGTTTGTTTTTTTCAAAACTCATGCATATTTAGATATATTTCCTTTGTCTGAGACTAATTTTTATGACTTATTCTTTTAAAGTTGTTATTTTATTAAGGGCATAAGGGGGGTCTACAATTAACCATTAGCTTTTATTTTAAAGCTAAAAGTATGTACTATAAGATATTTTTTATAGAAATGAGAAGTTTCGATTAACTTTTGTGATATATCAATGTTTGTAAAAAATTCTGATACAACCGTATGGAATCAAAAATTTTCAAGGCTGATTTTCTTGGAATTTTGAAAAATTTACTAAAAATCTAGCTTCTTGTTAATTTTTTTAGCAATTTAATTCAAATTTTTAGAAAGTGTAGTTTTGAATTTTACAAAGAACTTATAGCAAGCGGATTAAAAACAAAAGTTAAAAAAAAAATATTAACAAAACTTATAAAAAAACAATTTTTTTAACAAGAACAAATTTAACAAGAACAAATTTAACAAGAATTTTTATTTTTTAGTCTGTTTTCTACAAGTTGTTTTAAATTTATTAAAGATTACTCTGAAATAGTTTTAAAACATTTCTCATAAACTGAAGGAGGAGATAGGTTTTTGTAAAATAGTCTATTTTTGCCTTTTTAGTTTGCGCCTTCCATAAAAAACCTATCGAAGGTTGTAACTTTGATTGCTTATTTCTCTAAAGTTACTTTGAATTTTAACATGCGGTAGAAAGTAACAAGTAGCGTATTTAATTATGTAAAAATAAAAAATAAACAAAAGTTTTTTATCCTTATGCCCTTAATTCCTTTTGTTTTTGTAGTTTTAGGTTCATTAACAATAGTCTTTTTCAGTTTTTGGCTTATACTACTTTTTTTAGTTTATTATAAACTCAGGCTAGTTTTTGACCACTAAAATTTTTTGCTTCAAAGAGTGGCTAACCTGCGCTCATAGGAGGTCCAAGAACTGTTTTAGAAAATTTAACAATAATCCCTATCTAAAAGCTCAAATTGTACAGTATAAAATTGATTCTATACAAAATAAAAGTTTTAAATTAAATTTGAGATATAGTCAGTTGAGTTAAAGGCTTTTTTCAATGTTTACGCCATTGACCTCAATTTTTTACGAAATCCGTGCATTATGAGAAAAAAAAAACTGATATAAAAATTTAAAAAATAATAAAGTAAGATTAAAGAGCTTAACATATTTTTAATTCTTACAATGTATTTTATTAGTAAAATTATGGAAAAGAATTTTTTCATTGTCAATCTTCTCAGAAGTTTAAGAAGTTACTAAAAATATGATTTCTTCTTCGTTTAGTAAGCAACCTATAGTTTTCAGGAAATACTTTTGCAATATAAGAAAAAATCAAATTGTAAAAATGTTTAAAAGTTAAAATTAAACATTTATTAACCAAAAATAAATTATTGTAATAAGCAAAAGTAAGTATTTTGTTTTGTTAAAAAAAATAAAATTAAAAATAATCTTTTATCAGAATTTTATTTTTTAAGTTGAGATTAACATGAGAAAAATTTAGAACAATTGATATATACCTGTATAAAAAGATAGATTTTTAAATAAAATGGTCTGTTTTTTTGCCTTTGTTTGTTTGGTCCTTTCATAAGGTTTTACTGCACTATCCAACTACAATTTATCTCAAAAATTAGTTTCAACTTTACAAAGCTACTGCTAGCTGAGTTAAATGTGTTTAAAATAAGATTAATATTTAGTAAAAGTTATTTAAACTAACATGTCTTGTTGTTTCATCAATTTATAAGCTAAATTGGGAGCTGATTAACAATGGTTTGGGAAATTACCAGTCTAAAATATAAATTTTGCATGTTAAATAGAATTTTAAAAATTTTGGATAAAACTTAGTATAAACAGTTTTCAACTTTTATTTAAAGTTTAGCTTATTTAATACAAATTGCTTTGTTTTTACGTTAAATTTAATCTTCTGATTGGTTGTTCTAAAAAATCTTTTTCTTTTGATTACTTTTGAATTTTAATTAAGTAAAGTCTTAGTTTCTATCAACTTATATTTTTTTCAGGTGTTGTTTTTCACGGCGTTCTTTCAGGAAGGTGTAACAGAAAGAAATGATGAACAATACAGGATAAGAAGCTGCAAAGTTTACTTTTACTTGGAAGACGATACCATACAAGTCAATGAGCCAACAGTAAGTTTTTTTTGTGTTACTGGGATGTTATTTTTCTAGAAAGTGTTTTTCCAGCGTCTATTAAGTGGGAAAGGTAGTTTTTTTCAGCAAAAAGTAGAATTTGTTAACAGTATTGCTCAAAAGTAAACAATAATTATTCACCTCAAGTATTCAGGAAATCATCTTGCATTATATGAAAAAATCTGTTGTAAAAGTAAAAAAGTTTGTTTTTAACCAAAGTAAGAAAAATTATAAACAAAGTTTTTTAAAACTCCTACCATAAAAAAATATTTTTTTGTTTAAGTCATTTAAAAATGTATATACCACACTTCCAATAACTTTTTATCATAATTATTGTTTGGTACCAAGCTGAATAAGTTTTTCAGACACGCGTTTGCTTCTAAACCTTTCTTAGTACCTTCTTATTTACATTAGCTATTTATATAATTTAATCTTTAAACCTGAACTTTGATTATCTAGTAAGTTTATAATAAGAAAACTAAAAAAAAAACATTGATTTGGTTTAAACATTTCTTGCAAAACAGTTTAAAAAGTTTAGATATATTTAAAATTACATTTCATAAATAACAAATTTTGCTTGTTTAAAATAAATTTTTTAAATCCCTAAGCTCAATAATACTTAAAACATTCTTAGTTCTACCAAGTTCATTAGTATTATTAACGCACTTATTTTATTGTTTATATGTCAATTTCAGGAAATAAATTCAGGGATGCCACAAGGAACAATAATCAGGAGACATCGGATACCGAAACCGGCTCCAAATGATGAGGAGTACTACACAGTTGAAGATTTCAATATTGGAAACGAAATCACGTTCTATGGAAAGTTAGTTTGCAATGAATAAAGTAAAGCTCATAAATAAAATAAATAACTCATAAATAACTCATAAAAATCAACCAATTTTGTTGTACTAGTTTACATGCTTGACTTTCGCATTGTCAGAAATTAGTTACAAATAAAGTTTAGTTGATCATATTTATGATAAATAATTAGTATTTTTTCTTTCACTTGTGTATTTTTTTTTATGTATTAATGTAACTTTGTTATACTTACTGAAAAGAGCTATCTGTTATTTTTTATTTAAACCTCATGATCCAGTTGTGAAAACTTAGTTGTATATAAATAGACAATTGACAGGTAAGTAGCAAGTTTTTGTCCGGTATAATGAAAAAATGTAATCAAGTTTACGTCTATCAGTTGAATTTTTAAAGAAAAAACATCTTTCTTTTAAATTTACTTTCTAATACTTAAAGAAAAAACATGTAATAAGTTACGTACTTTTTTCTAATAAAAAGAAACAAGAAGACTTGTTATTACAAAAATTTCGAATAATATCAGAAATGCTGGAAGAAATTTCCTAAAAAAAATCAGTGGCTACCTTGTAATACAGTAGAGTTGCAATATATTTATATGATCAAAAAATGTCTTTCTTTTTTTAAAGTGATAAACATTTAAAGTTATGCATAATGTGTCATAAGATAATGATATTAACTTAACTGTGTAGTTATTTACACTCAATCAAAATACTTACTAGCTTAATCTTTATAACAGTTCAGTCAAACCTTTTTTCTTGTCAGTACTTATTTTTTATTTATAATAATGTATTGTTCTCTTTAACTCGAAAGATTAAATACCAATAACGCAGTCTTAAAATTTTTTACTTAAGCAATCTTTTATGTTGATGATTTCTTAGTGTTACAAAAACTTAGGTACAGTTGTGTATACTTAAAAACTAAATATGGATTTGTTACACACTCAGCGTAATCAGGATAACTTAGGATATTTTGAAATTTTATAAAATCTCAGGATAACTCCGAGTATTTTGACTTTTTTGTAAACTCAGGATGACTCAGGACAGTTTTGATTTTATATAAAAATATCTGAATAGTTTTAAGATTTTTTTTTAATTTCAGAAGACTTGTTTTCCTAGATCTAGAATGAGGTTTATTAGAACCGGTTTCAATATTATGTTATTACATATAACCAACTAGTTTAATTAAGACATGATTTTTATTGATTTTGAAAAGCTTATTTAAAAACAATTTAGCCTTTCGGTTGTTTTTTACTGTTCTTAGAAATAACATTGAAAATTTTGTTTTAAATCTGAAAAAAAACATTTGTCATGATTTAAGTTTGTATTTATTGTTTAATTAGAATTGAAGTTAATAAATATGCATTCAAGTGAGTACTTTATGTAATATGATTAAAGTTAGTCATTTAAACTGTCCAAAAAAGTCCACACTATTTTCTAACATATATAAACTTAACTAAACCATGGTTACATAAAGTTATTCACAAGTATTGTTTTTTAATTCAATTAATTTAAACTTTTAACGTAGAGTCATCGAAAACAGTATTTCTCATTAGTTTAGTGAACATCCAATGCAGAAGCATACAATACAGCCTTCTTTTTAAAGGCATAGGGGAGTTCACCTTGTTTTTTACAAGTTGATCTTATTTTGTAGAGTTTAATTTTATGTATCAGACATTTTTAACTGCTTAAAAAATTCAAAGTAACTTTTGTGATAAAAGTGGTCAAAGTCGGTATACTCTATAGGTTCCTAAGGAAGGCACAAACCAAAAACGCAAAAGATGACTATTTCAATAAAAAACTATCTTCTCCATTTTTTTAATAGTTTTCTTCAAATTTTTACATAAAGTTAATCACTAATATTTAATTAATTGAATGTAGATAACTTTTTAATTTAAAAAAAACTTTATTCAAACAAAAAAACATCTTTTATTTTTAATTATTTTTAATCTAAGTTTTTATTTATTTTATTTTTAAAATTGCAACATTCACAGTGTTTAAAACTATAAAAGAAACGTTTCCTAAAA
Source organism: Thalia democratica (assembly GCF_965202585.1). Taxonomy (NCBI): domain Eukaryota; kingdom Metazoa; phylum Chordata; class Thaliacea; order Salpida; family Salpidae; genus Thalia; species Thalia democratica. Next base: position 10,587,747 of record NC_139170.1, read on the forward strand.
ATTTGAGGTCTTTAGCTCAAAAAATGAAGGAGATAATAGATTTTTGGTGAACTTTTAAATTTCTGAGAAAACTGACAATGAACAAATTTCAGTCCATACATTTGCATAAAAGTTTAAAAAAAAAACTTAATTACCTATTTACTTCTTCGTTAGTTACAGTGATTGCTTTTTTTTTGGAAACCTTGCACGAAAAATACACGTTGGCTTCTGAGATTGCAAAATTAATTTTATTTGCAGGAGGTTCAAGCTGTGTGATTCGGATGCGTTCACGAAGAATTTCCTCTACAAATTAGGAGTTAAAATCGGTGAACCTTGCGAGATACCTCCCAACCCGTACTCCAAAATACGTGAAAATGTTTGTTGTTAAATTCTACTCGGCTAGTATGGGCTTGTAACAACATTTAGAATCTTTATAAAGTAAAAATGGTTTTAACTCATTTTGACTTTCAAAAACAAAAATAAATTAATTAAACACTGACTATAGTAATAGTTTTATATTAAAAAAATTTTCTAATTAAAAACTAACATTTTTATTTAAAACATGCCTCTTTAAGCTTAAAAATTAAAATTTCATTTTAAATTCTAACAGTTTATAGATATACACCTAACAAAAAATTTATATTTATTAGTTTTAAAATCATGTTTAGGTTACTTGTGCTAAAAGTTTTGCAATCAATAAAATACTTAATAGTCAGTAATTCTCAAATAAATAATCTAAGTTTAGTTGTTTTTAAACACTATTATCTTAAATAAAAAACTTTTATATAAACCAAACACAAAAGTATAACCCTAATATATATATAATTTTTCCATAAATAAACTTCTCTTGCGCTGAAGACTTTTGTTCGAATAACAAATTTCGCCAGGAAAGAAAAGCAATGAACCCGCTGAGACCGTACGAACATCTGGATAATTTGAAACAGTTCCTGGAATACGACAGGAGAGTTCTCAGGTTTGACGCCTACTGGGATGACTCGGAGTCCATGTTCGGTGATCGCAGGCATCTGGTTTGTTTTGTTGTGCTTGACACAAGTTTTCATGAACTTGTATCTAATTAGTCTACTTACATCTTTGAAATATATAAGTTTCATAAATAATCCATGTTAATAAGAATTTTAACTAATATATTTTACTTTCTGAAACTTATTAGTTTACAAATTTTGCATTTTTAGGGAAATAGTATGTGCACTTACTATTTTTTACTTGAAAAATTAGTAATATTTCCTCCTAATTATGTTTATTTTATTAAACCAAGTACACTGCTTCATAAAAGAGTACTAGAAATTACATTTTTAGACTTTACACTACTACTTAGCGGATGACACAATTGAAATATTAGAGAAACTCCCCAAAAATTCCGGTAGAGTCAACTTCCCCGTTTTTTTGCATCGACTTCGGCTGCCAAAGGTTACTTCAAGTTACCTTTTTTTTTAGTTTTAAATTGCGTTAAGAAGTAAAGCTTAAATCAACTTTACTTATCATGTTTTAATAGTTATTGTTTCTATTTAATAAAGTAAGTCACTTTAAACAAGTTAAAAACTTTTACTTTACTTTTATGCAATAAGTTGTTTTAATCTTTAATTTAATTAAAACTAGTATTTAATGTTTTTGATTTAAAGTTATAGTTTTTATAGAATTTGGTAAAATGAAGGCTTGTTCTAATTTATATTTTTAATCATTAAAATACATCAGTTTCTTTCAACACTCACATAACAAATTAATTTCATCTGTTCAAATACAGTTGTACAGCACAGAACATTTATAACATATGTATGTTGAATCGAGTGCAACAAAAGTTTACTTGTGAAAATAAAACTTTACGAATCAAACGAAAACCGCTTAAAATTCACACACATTTTAGCACGCTCCACTGCCGGTGAAAAGGCACGGAACTGCCACTGCGCGAACGCTGCTGAACGTGTTCAACTCGGCTGACAGAGGTGGTGACTCCTACTGGCTTCTCGATCCCCTCAAAGTTTGTTTGCATTTCTTCAGCTATTAAAGGGCAGTTTTTACGCTTTTATTTAGTTGAAAGAGTTTATTTCTAACTGCAAAACACTTTTATTTCTCTAAGTTTTAAAGTAATTTAACTTATCATAAAAACCCTATCTAGTTTTAATGCTATTTTAGATAGCTTCGAACGTGTTATTATAATAAAAACAATTTGCACATTACTTTTATTTATTTAACTGACATTTGTTCCTCGGATTTCTGTTTTTGTATATATAAGTTAATATATTAAAAGTGCTCATTGTTTAAAAATAATCAAGTTTTTTGACTAAGCTGAACTTTACTACAAAAACTAACAGTATAAAGAGATTTTTGCTAACGAGCTTGAAAACTAGTAGTTACCACAATAATAAAATGTAATATGATTTTCAAACCGTGTTTTGTAACAGACGGGCCAAGTGTTCGATGACTATTACACGGACGCCGACCTGCAGATAGGACAGCTTCTCAACGTGCACGGCCGTCAGGTCATGCTGGTGGACTGTGACGACTTCACCAAGGACTTCTACAGGAGCAAGTACGGACTTGGTACGTTTGTTGTGTGAACTTGCTTGATTTTTTAATAAGTTTAGTTGTGCATGTTTTTTAACTGTTTTAGGGTATAGAAGGTTATACTTTTCACAGCTTAAAAATTCTAATAGAGATAAAAGTTAAAAAGATCAATTTATTCGGAAAATAAAGCTACTTATTAAAATTATGTTTTCCTGCAGCATTTACGAAACCTTCTTTTTAGTTTTACTGCTCACTCTTAACTATGAGTAACGATATTTCCATAGAGAACAATTTTCATTCGTAATCTCAAAGAAAACTATAAACTCTAAAGTTATAAATTATAAAATAGCCGTCTTTAGATTTTCACTTTAAAATTCGGGGTCCAAAACCAAAAACAAAAGAATTAAAAATACATATTTTTTTAAAGTAAAGATGATAAAAAGTTTATCTCCGTACAACAGGGTTGCCAAAAAAAAACTGGAGTTTCAGAAATTAAAAAAAAATACTGAAAAAACCTGGAACTGTGAACAATTTTTACATGATAGTGAAGTTAGTGAAAATAGTACTGAAATTTTGACTTGAGACAAAAAAATCTACAGTATAAAAAAATTGTCATGATAATTTTTTTTTATTAAAATACACGTTTTAAGTGGCTTTACATATCTTTCAATGTTGTTATACTTTTTAAGACAGTTTTTTACCTTAAACTGAGTTTTATAAAAATTGACCCAAAAACTTGTAATTTTGAAAAACTCTTAGAAATTCAGAAAATATGGAATAAGTTTCTCAAAAGCTTTTGGCAACCTTAGTACGATTGTAAAGCAAGCTTTTTATTTTTCTTTATCTCAATGTCAATCAAAATTTTATTTACTCCCTTGAAAACTTTGTTCAGTTTGACCACAAAATTTCTGTTTTAGCCTTCAACTTCTTAAAAAATCTGCTTATACACATAAGATTATTTAAAGATCCATAGTTGTGTAGCTTAGTACTAGTAGAAATTGTCTACAAAATTGTTTCAGTATTTTGAAAAATCTCATCTAATTTCATTGGTTTAAAAATTTGAACTTTGTTGCTATAAAAAACTTATACTTGTTTTTATGCCCAATTATAAGTTATATAAGGTGTATATAAAAACTACCGACCCTTTTCTATGTTAGACTAATAAAACAGTTATATGGAATTTAAGTTTGATAGTAGTACTTTGTTTTTAAAAAAATAAGTATTTAGAAAAAGTTTTGTTGTTATATTCCAACAAACTAACTGCTTTGGAATTTTTTAACCAAATATTATTAGCAATTGATAATTTTTAATCATTATAAAATTTTTCTACAAAAGTTACGTTTTTTTAGTGAATATTTAGTTATGCTTAAGTAGTTATTTAGCTGTTAGAAAATAGAACTTTACATAGTTTTTTAAAGTATTTAAATGTTCAACACTTAAATTTTAAACTTTTTGAATGCAAATTCTGACGAACATCAAATTAGTTTTTGTTATATTTAATATGCACAAAATCATGTTTTTCGTACATTTCTATGACAGATAGCATGTAGTTGGATGTATGATAAACAAACATGCTTTATGAATTATTTTTACCAGATAAATATTTTTCATTTCTAATATTTATCTCCAGAGAAATTCACACCGATCAAGGCGAAGTCAGATCCCCCGAAGGTCTTCCCAAAAGACATTCCTCCCTACTCGGGATTCGGTGGGGTCCAGGACTCGTTGGGTTCCGTCGTGTCCCTGATACCCAAACCTCCCACGAGGGACTTTATCAAGTTCCTTGAACTCGACAGGTTTTATTTGAGACTTTTTGTTCAAGTTTAACTCTAAAAGTAGGTTTATAAGTAAAAAATTTACTTCTGGATGTTAAATTTTTCAAATAATATTTTGAACACTTACTCCATTGATTTATTTATTGCATAAACATTTTTGTAATGGTTATAGTTATACGCTTCAATTGTTTTCTTGGTATCCATTTAATTAAGTAAATATTACCCATTTAAGCTTTTCTCATAGAATCTTTAATTATTTATACAAAAAAAAAGATTTAATGTAACTTTTGTTACAAAAAATATTTGTTTCTAGGCTATAATTAAAACTGCGCTTCAAATACACTTCCGTACAGATATAAAAAAAAAAAAAATTCTCTTAAACTAGTTTTGAAACATTACATATGCAAATTTATTTTAAATCTAATCAAACTTTTTATATAAAAGGATTGGATTGGAGTCGCATATATTCAGATATACTGCACGCATTACAAACGGCTCGCCGATCGACGGTGAAAGAAAGATGATTATTTCTTATTATCTCTGCGATGATACCATATCTGTATGTGAACCACCTGTTCGAAATTCAGGTAAGCTTGTTTGATGAAAATCGATCAAATTATTAGAACTTCAATTAGATAAGTTTTTTTTAATATATGGTTTATATAAGAACTCCATCAGTACAATAATATTAACTCAAGCAGATAGTTTAACTCTTTTATGAACATAAACTAAATATTTTATTTTAATTTTTTAATTTTAAGTTTATCAAACTGTCATTAAGATAAATAATTTAAAAACCTTAAAGAAAAAAATTGTAACATAACTAAATTAAAATGTCGTGCTACATTTTAAGTAATTTTCAATATACATTTAGTAACCCTATAGTAAATTATAATTTCATTGAGTGTTATTCAACTTTTATTGAAATTATTTCACCATAGACGACTACTTAAAAACAAAAAACTTTTTCTTAAAAGTATTTCCTGATTAGATTATTTTTGTAAGGATGTTTTTGTACATTGATTAAATGTTTACACTCGTGATTTTTTATTGTTATATGAAAACCAGCTTCAATAAACTAAGCTGAATACTACAACTTCGATATAACAAAAAAAGGCTTTTATTTGCTATCAAATTTCTGTTTTACTAAAGAAAAAGAAAAAAACATGTTTTTATTTAACTTAGTATTATTGAAACGCAGAAAATCAGCGTTTAGTCAACCTATATACTGGTTGTATATTAGACTAATAACGTTTACATACTTAAGTACAAATATAAGTAAATTATTGATATTTTCAGTGAACTAGCATTCTTTTAGTTGCAAATTAAAACCCTAGTGCTCCTACTGGGTAACTTGAAAAACAAAAGCTTTTCAACTTTGCTGTAAATATTTATTCAATATTCAAACAGGGTTCGTGCCGGGCAACTTCATGGAGAGGATGCAGGTGAAGAGGCCGGAGGACGCGGACAACATGGACGGCACGGCGCGGTTCTACACGAGCCAGGACCTGTACGTGGGCGCGACCGTCGTCTTCAACAAGTGGCCCATGACCATCACGGACATGGACGAGTACGCCATCTGCTACATGGAGCAGCACAGCGACAAGGTGCCAGCTTGATTTGTTGCTATGTGATAAGCGCTATCAAAATCCACCAGATTTTATTTTTTTTTTTTATTAATTAATTATTTTTTTTGCATTTATTTGTTTATTTTTTATTTTTTTCACTATCACTGTTACCCCTTACCCTCGATCGGTAAGCGATACTCAAATTTGACTGGGTGGATTTTGAACGTGTCCCAAGTGTGTTAATGTGACTTTTTCGAGAATGATAAAGGAATTTTTTTAAACGTGCCAATGGGTTGATTAGAGTGTATAATTTTGTTATTTTACATTAAGTTTATATTATTTTTATAATGGCCTCTTTTGGACAATGTTAAAAATTAAAAGTTTTAACAAGTGTGTCACACTTTTTAACACTGTAAACTATAAATTATTTTTAATTAAAAAAAATTAACAAACGAAGTACAAGTTGTTTGTCCGTTGAAAATATATTTAATCATAATTACCACATAGTTTCCTGTTATTGGTAAAAACTTTTTTTTAACTAAATTAGTTTTTGTTCTAACTTTAGTGCTACAAAATGAATTGATCTAAAGAAAGTTTAGTTAACTCAATTTAGGTAAATTCATTAAACAATTATACTTCTTGATATCACTTTTTTCGTATTTAAAAGTAAATTTTTCGTATGTATACAAAAACTTTATAAACAATGTATTTACAAAAACTAATAATATTTATTATAACAATTTTTTGAGATTTTCAACGTTCCGTTGATTTAATCTTAATTATTTACAATAATTGTTAATTATAGTATCCACAAGCGAACATGAATGTGATATTGGGAAAACTTCAAGAAATATTCAAATCAACTCAGAAGTCCGAATTAGAAGGAGTTTTCTCTGCAGGTAGCAATCATGCTGATAAGTGTACTTATGACAAGTTCAGGTTCGTTTATTTACTGGTTACTTTTATACAATTTGTACTAAGTTTATTCAAAAAATGTAATTGTATTTAAAACCATGACAAATAATTTACACACTCTCTTAGTACTTATTGTTTAAGTAGAGATAAAGAATAGTTCCCTAATTTTTATAAACTTTTTTGAATTTAAATTAACTTGAGCTCCTGAATTTTTATTTGGTTTAATTAAAAAAAAAAAAACGTACTTATATTGATTTGAAATAGTTATTAAATTAAAATATTTTTTTGGTAGTTGTTGTTTTTATTTTACTAGTATCAAGTACTTGGGTACAGTCATTAAATGAACATTTAGTTCATAAACATATTTGTGTTTAAAATCATTGTGAAAACTAATAAAGAAAATTACTTAATTATGTATACTAGTAATCATTAAAGCTATAAAGTTAAGTGTTTTTATTCTTGTTTTTTTTTTAACTCTAACTTGTAAATTACAGATACTTGTATAAACTTTGTGAGTACAAAAGTATAAACTTTGCTGGGGGTTATCATCTAAGTTAATTTTTTTTATCTCTTTTGTGTTTGTTTGTGTTTCTAGTGGCATTGTTTGCTGCGGTGTGCCACTTGCTAACAAAAGCTCAAGAGCTTTACTTTTAAATTGCACTTTTTTTCTTGCAAAGAATATGGGTGGAAACTTTTGAAAAGTCTAGTAAGGACAATGACAAAAATTTTTCAATTAGAAAGTTTCTGTTTTGTTATAATTTTTTAACAAATAGCTTTGATCTTATGTAGGTAATGTATATGACTCTTAGTTTGGGCCTTTTATTTTTCTCCTCTCATAAGGAACCTATTGTACTCTACAACTCAGAACAGGCTGTATCTCAAAAAGTTTGAATATTTAAAATATGTAAAAGGCAACTTGTAGCTTATTTAAGACTCTACAAAATGATTTAGCTGTAAAAAATTAGTTCACCCCCTTTGACTTTAAAATAATTAACATACATGCTTGTTAATATTTTAAGTGATGCTTTTAAAAAGTTAAAATTGTTCTATCATCCTATATTAATATAACCACATGACTTTTATGCATGTAAACTACATTTGGTAAACGTGCACTGCTTAATTATAATTAACTAAACCAAGTTATGATATTATTGCAGGCAAACAATGAAGGGATACGGAGGATTATCGGAACACGAGATAATGACGGTAGCCAGGCACTATTCTGACAGGAAGGCCAGTGAAACCGACATGAAGCTGGTGTTGGCTGTTGCTCAGGAAAAACTTAAGAAGGGCGCATTCGAAGTAAGACGTTTGTTTGTGAATTTTAAATTAAGTACTTTCTTTATTTTTAAACAGTTTTTTTTTGCAAATCTGAAACTTGATTTTAAAAAGACAAGAAAAAACGTTTTAGACATTTGTTTGTGAATTTTAAATTGATAATAAATTGTTTTCATATCAGTTATTAGTTTTTATTTCAAATCTGAAACTTTATTTAAAAAATATATCAAAAATATTTTATTTTACATAAGTTATTATTTTTTATACTGTAAGTTATATTTCAGGAGATTTACTTGTTTAAATCAATTTGAAGTTTGTTTTTAAAAACTAACATTTTGACTTTATAATTTTTGTATTAAAATAATATGTGTGTATTTGTTAAAATGATACGTTAACTCTAAATTATTCTTTAAATAATTTTAACAACTTGTCTTTGGCCTAAAAAGTTTAGGTCTTTTAGTGCTCCTAATATTGTAGCAAGGAAAACAACAAAAAAGTCATATATTCTAATAAATATAAAAAATAACGTTACATCTATAAATAAAATATTTAAAATTTGAAATAAAAAAACTTTATTTATATATCTATCATTTAAATAGGTTCTACGTCCTGACAATTTAAGAATATTTGTTTAAAAATGAAACTATATATTTTTTAAATACTTCTTTATTTTTTATTCAAGGACTTTGAAGGCCTGATGAAACTGTGTCGTCACAACGACGATGAAGCAACCGGCCAGTTAGATTTCGGAAAATTCAGGTCCATCTTCAGGAGTTTCAAGCTTCCTATCCCTGTTGATGTGCAGAGATTGCTAGAAAACGGGTCAGTTTGTTTAAAAGTTTAAAAAACAAAATACACATTTGATAAAATTATACGTTACTATCTGTTTTATTAGCCGTTTACTAGTGGTTAGAAAGTAAGACAAATTATTTGTTACGAATCTTTAGTTTAAATAAAAAGTTTTAATTTTCTTAAGCCTATGGCTGTGATACCAAAGCTATTCTTTTTTTAAAATAACTCCCTACTTTATTTTTCGTTTAATCACTTTTCAAGTTATCACAAATCATAAAACGTAAAAACTAGCCCAAAAAGTTATCGAAAAACTGTTTAAAAACTAAGGATTCAATTGTTTATACCATATTGTTGATTTTTATTCGAAACTTTTTTAACAGGTACACAGCAGACGGTAAAACGAGTTATGTTCGGTTGATTGAAGATCTGAACTACCGAACAAAACCTAACGTTTTGCTTGAATACCAGCGACAACCTTTGAAAGTTTGTGTTCTTTACATTATTCTTATTATTTTTTTTGTTAAGTAAGAACATGTTTGGTTTTAAGAAGATTCTTAAATAATAAACATACATTCTTTGATAATAAAGAGTGCGTTAGTAATTGAATTTTTGATATAAATAAGCAAGTTAAAGTAAAAAAGAACAAATCTCGAGAATTATCAAACCTAATGGTTTTAATTTGAAGTATTATAGTTGAATGTTAAAACCTAGGTTTTATTTATAATAAGTAGTACTTAATTTATTAAAAAAAACATTTTTGAAGTGTTATTTTTGAAATTACACCACAATTAATTTTTTCTTTTAAAATTAAAACAGTTCGATAAAGTAGACGAAGTCGTCAAGTCGCAAAAAGGAGTGACATTTGTGAATTACAAGTCTCTGCTGGAAAACATATTTCCTGCTGAAAATAAATAAAACCTAAGTGTTAGGGTTTTTGTTTGTGGTTTAATTAATAAGTGGTAAGCATTTTTTTAAACGCTTTTTACTTTAATTATTTATTACTTTTAAACAAAATTAGTTTTACAAAGATTAAAATAACTTTACTAAAAATGTTTATTAAGTTGTTTAAACTAAAAAATTAAGACTTGATTGTTTACTACATACAAATAAAAACAGTTTTTAAAACATTTTTAATGTACACGTATGAAGTTGTTAACTGTTTTTTTTTTGTAATACTGACATTATTGTTTATGGTATTCATTCAATTTTTATTCACTGTAATACATACACTCACTGTGTTCCTTTGTGAAATTATTTATTAGATTGTGCATTTAGATATCTTCAGTATCATTAATTTGTGTACTAATTTATTTTGTTCACTGTAATCTTTTAATTGTAAAAAAGCCTCAAATTAAATAAATTTGACTGTCTACGCTTATTATTTATTAAAGTCTATTTAAGAAAATTTATATTTACGATTTTGTTTTAGTATTATCAAATTAATTTTCCCTTGTGCAAAGTTTTAGATTTTGTATTAGAATTTTATTAAGTTTTTTTTATATAATAATCCTCAGTTGATAAGTTTAAATCAGTGGTGTGCATAAAAATCGTTTTGGGCTTCACGAAATGTTTAGAGTGGATAGAAAAATATCAAGTTTTTTTAATCTTTATTTATTTCAAGATATAGTTAAATATCAAAGCTGGTAGTTTGTTTTAGTTTTCGTCTGTTGAATATTTTCGTACACACTCGACCACTTTGGTAGTTTTCTTTTAAATCGCAGTAACTAAATGCGGGGTCGGCAAACTGCGGCCCGCGAGCATTCAAACTTGCCCGCTAAACCAAAAATATTCAAACTTCACTAGACATTCCGCAGTGTGTAACGAGTAAACAAAAATGGTTTTAGGTAAATTTTGAAACTTACACTAGATATTGTGAGTGTGTGTAATGAAGAGTAAAAAATAGGTCACGTTGTTCTACCATTAGTTCATTTTCGTATTTTACGTATTTAAAAAGTACTTTATGGTTTCTGTTTCTCATTAAGTCAATTTACTTTGTATCAAAACTAATACTATTAAAAATTTTTGATAAAAAGTTTTACATCAGTCACTCGTTTTGGAAGTGTGATTTGTAAATGATATCTTAGTTTAGCAACTCATCAAACAAGGACTGCCATAAACTAGTCTTGGTATAGTCAGAAATTTTGAAGGTTTGTTAAAAAAGTCTAATGTAAAACAAGGCTGTGTTATAATTTAATATTGAATAAAGGAATTTTTTACTAATTTAAAGTAAAGTTTAGGATAGAATTAGTAGAATTAATACATTTAAGATTATGAAAACATTCTTTAAAACTAAATTTGAAAACTGAAATCTTACAAAAAAAAGACATTATTTATAAAGTTTTAATTTGTACTCTTGTTTACATATTTTCGGTTCGCGAGTTCTAATAAATAGCAACTTTAGAACTGAGAGCTTTTTTCTAACCATTTCGTTAAAATGTGCTTTTATTTTCAGACCATATTAACATTAATTAGCTTTTCAAAGTGAGTGATTTTGTAAACTTAAAGTATTTTTATTAAAAATTAGTACTATGCCACAATTTTTCAAAAGAAATTTTAAGTTGTAGCCTAGCAAATTTTAATTAGAAGTGATCTTTTTGCACAGACTAGACGTATATTGAACAAGTTTAAGCTGTTAGTTTTACTTCTATAAAACTTATTTTTTTAAGCTTAATGTTAAGGCCCTAAATTATGGGTGGGCAACTTTTTTAGTCCGCGGACCAAATTTACAAGAACTATTCCTTCGCGTACCGCGTTATTCAAATAAATTGTACTATGTGTTACAAAATAATTTAATGAAATTATCGTTATAAAAGAGTTACTGTGCACTGAAAACAACAACCACGTTTATAAGTATTTGTAACAAGAAATTTTCTACTTGTTTGTGTTGCAGTTTAATCTAAAACAAGTCGCAGGCCAGAGGTTTCTAAACTCAGGCCCGTTGGCTGTACGTTGCCCACACTAGACTGGTAAGTGCACGAGTGTCACTTTTGCACGGAGCGTCAAAAAGGTAGTTGTTGGTGAATTTACTGTTTGAAACTGTGAATTTAGATAAAGGTTTTGAACTTAAGTATAAGTTGTCCTTGACAAGGCGTTAAAATGTGTCCGTGGTCCCGATAACCGAAAGTTTTTTTTTCTTGCACCAGGTCCTAGGACCAAACATTTTGAGCATATTTTTTGTCGTTCAATAAACTATAGTTCAAACAAAAAAGTATTTAACTAAAAAAATTGAAAATCCGTTTTGAATATTTGTTATAGCATTATTGACAGAGGTACAAACTATAAGAATAAAACATGATTAGTGCAGACTTCATTTCTTCAATGCATTATGGCATCTTAAAGAAAATTTCTGACTTTTGATACATTTCTGACCATAGATATATAAAGTTTAAAAAAAAACGTAAAAAGACGAAGCAGTATTTAAATTAGTAAAAATAAATGCTAGCTTACCAATAATCTTGTAACGAACCAATCATTACATTTTATGTTTCGTTTTATTTCAGAAGAGTTAAAATTAAAGAATTTCAATGTTTTCAGTGACGTCACAACTAGTATTAAGAATAGAAATTGAGAGAAAGAAGCATGAAGTAAATTTGAGAGAAAGAGTTTAAAACTTAGCTTGCAGACGCGAGTCGGCGGATTAGTGACGGGAGAGACGCGAGTCGGCGTATTACTACCGGGGGAGAGAACGCACAAAACGACGTGTAGACGATAGGATTGCGAATCGTATGATGAACAATCTAGAAGGGTTTTATTGATAGAATGTGGATAGAATACTTGATCGTCCAGTCTACTTTCTGTACATTTCAACAAAATGTTTAGTAGTTAGTATATGTGCCTACTGGGCTCTTATCAGAAGTCATTGGTTTTAATTTCTTTTCTTTCACTTATTTCACGATGTGTTTATTAATGTTGTATATAAAATCACGTGCACTAATAACTAGTTTTTATATTATTATTTTCATGGTAAGTACTAGTATATCAAATTAAGCCTGCGTTCCATCTGAACGTCTGTAATACTTTAAATAACCGTTTTTTGTTATCTTATTTAAGAGCAGCTAAACCAACCTAACATCAACGTAATTGAGGACGGTTACATGGCGTAACTCCACAACGGCCTACAAACCTTTCACCTTTAAGATTAACAGTCGAATGCGCCCACGAAGACAAATAAATATCGAACCACAAGCAAATGGGAATCAAATTACGCAAAAACTGATAACCTAGAACATAAAAGATGGACAGCGGAACCGCTCAGAGGAATGTACAACCGACCCGGCCAGGGACTAGACATGGGAATCCAGGAAACCAACCGATTTCGTGGACGAAGAGATTGTGAATGCTAGTCAAAATTGTGAATGGACGGCCACGAAGAGGTTGTGAATGGGATTTTTTTTTGAGGTTTGACCAAATATTTTCAACCATAACAAGATGTTCTTTGAATAATTCAGCTCATTCGGATGTACATCAATCTAACTGTTAGTTACTATTTCAATATTTTATACACATTAACTACATTTTTTGCCATTAATTAAAATTTGTTTATTACTTTTCAAGCACAACTAATTGTTACAATAATTACATAAATAATAAATATTCAATTTTTTACATATTTTAGAATTTTTTATTATAATACCTTAAAATGTAACTTATAAATAAGAAATGTAAAATTTATATGGTTTCATTTATGTTATTTAAGTTGGTTAAAAATTAAATATTTTGATTTTAAAAATAGACAAAACATTTTCAAAACAAATTCTAAAGACACTTAAAGTAACTCCTTCGTTTAAAACAAATCTTATTTTTCGACTAATACTAACAGTAATGACTTCACCTAATAATTATTGGTTTTAAGATTAAAACTTCAATCACTTAAATCAGGTTTTTGATTTTTTTGATACTTTGTATGTGTTTTACATCATAACTATAAAACAATAAGTTTAATCGAGAAGTATTTAAGATAATAACAATTAAACAAGTGAAGTTATAACATTTCGAAAATAACTTTTTGTATAAGAAGTGACATAATGTGTAGTTAAGTAAATTTCAGAATTGATTTAAGTGCAAATTAAATTTGTTCAAGTGTTTGCGGTGTAGGTTATAAATTTTCCTTATTTAATTCGGAAACTATTAATATGGATTAATTTGCATCTATACTTAAAGTTTTGTTAAAACTATTTTTATTCAAAATATCGAAACAATTAAAGGATTTTTTTTTGTTTGTTACTACCATATACTAAATTTTAAGTTATTTTATTTTCATATGTTTAGTTGGTAAAATAAAAAATAAATATGAAAAGTACATAAAATTAAAAGATATGACAAAAAACCATAAAAAAATTGCAAATATTGTATAATAAAAAAATAAAAAAAGTTTTGTTGTTTACATTTACAAACTAATTAACTATGTCATGTGTATTATTATGTTGCTATTATTTTTGTTAGTGTAGTTTTCATTAAGAATATAAGAAGTTTAGAATGTTTAGTACATTCTAACTACAATTTGTGTATAATAACTACACAATACTTAATAACTTTAAGAATGTTTATTTTCAAACTTTAAATTATTACGATGCAATCTTATAGCCTAACTTTAAATCTTTTTTAACAATGTTTTAAAGATTGTTAACACAACGGAAGGAGTTTAAATTATTTTAACCGCACCTGTTACTGATAAAATTCCCGTCGTATAAAAATTCGAATTTGTTAACTTAAATTTTAGCAGTAAAATTGTACTTTAATCATAAACAAGTAGGAGTACTGGTTGACAGTATTTGAAAATTTTCACATAAAAATATTGTCAAAAAAAAATTTTTCAAACAATAACAAAATAAAACTTGCTATTTTCGTTTTACAATCACCTGATAATTTTTTATAGTTACTGTCGTAAAAGATAAACTTTCTTATCAATTTAAATTTCAGTTGGATTTTATTTTTTTATCGGTAAAATCTAAAACGTTAGGAGTAAATAACAATTGTTAAATTCTATAACATCTGGCTTTAATTTATTCAGTATGGCGTTTAACTATAAATCGATAACAAAACAGAACCTAAAAATGCTATGAAGTTTTTCTTACCAAAACACTTTATTTTATTAATTAATTGTCTTATTGTTCTCTTGTAACATAGCATGAAAAAAATAAAACTTAATTCAAATTCAATTGATATATTACGTCACATTGTACGGCAAACTTGTAGTTTGATAATTAGTTTTCTTTGTAGGGTTAAAATTATTTTAAATACTTATAGTGATTTATATCTATTGATAAAGTTATAATGATAATTCAGTAAAAAGTTAATTAAGACATTTAATATTTAACTATTGATTGCTATAATGATACAATAACTATCAAACATATTTCTGTGAACATAGATTAAAAAAACTGTTATCATTTAAATATTTTCATTAAATTATCTAAATAATATAATAAATATTTTGCTTTAATTACTTATTAATTTAGTTTATTAAAATGAATTATAAAAAAATATAAAGTATGAGTAGCTTTATCTATTTTTTAACAATCTTACTTAATGTCTAAAAAATTCCACTAATGTTTGCTTAAAAAGTGTATAAACAATAGGTGTATAAAATTTTGATTATAGTTTCACAAGAGGCTGTGATCTGTTGATGTAACAGTAATGTTGATATTATGCATAAGGCATTTTATGTGTTTGAGCATCGATGGAGGACTTTCGTTGTCTTAAACTACAAATTACTTATTAAGTTTATTCTCATTATGTCATGCTTAGAAGTATATTATGATTTATACTAACTATATGTATAGTCTGTCTGTTGTAGTTTTCATTTTAATTGTCTTATTTTTTTTCTTGTATATATATATTGTTGATGTTTTTTGGTTTTATAATGAAGAAATTTTGGTTTTAAAAAAAAGCGCAAAGTTCTGGTTCTTTTTAAATTACTAGTTTAACTACTTAACTCGTAAGCAACTTCGCATGGCATGTTAACAGTGAATTTTCAGCTTCTCTTAATGCTCGTAAAATGGCAAAAATGAATCTTAAATCTTTGTTACTAAAGTCAATGTCAAGTTCAATTACAATTACGATTGAAGTTTTCCTTTAGAATTTATAAGTATGTAAAGTTTCCTTAAATTTTTGATAGTTTAAATTGAAGCATTAACTGCTTTTGTTTTTAAAAATGTTGTATATTACAAAAAAGAACTTACGAAAACAAAAAAACACTCTTTCTAAATTAAAAAATTTATTTTGTAAGTAAATATAATAAAACTATAAAAAATAAAAAAGTTTCAATATTTATTTAATTATATTAATCTTAGTGCATTGTATATCAACAAAAAATAATATAAACTTAGTTTTGTTTTTCATTTTAAGCGAGTAGAATAACCACAAATCAAGTGTTTTAAAATTGTCAAGTGATAATATTGTTAAGTTAAATGTCAAAAATTGTAATAGTAAATTAACATCCGAGTTACTCTATGTCTTTGTTACTCTATCAATTTATAGGTCAACTAATTCTAATAAATATTACAAATATTCAACTAATGAAATATATATAGTTTAATACTGTAATTTACATTCAGTCTTATATAACTTTAATTATTTTAATAAATATTTTAACTTCGAGTGTTAAAGCTCATAAAAAATAATTATTTATTAGTTAATAAAAACATACAGAAGAGTTTTAAAAGATAGTGGTTTGTCAAGTGATTTAGTAGTAATAAGTTTAGAAACTATATTATTTTGAATTCCTACCTTAAAAAACTCTTATTTTCAAATAAAAAACTTAACGTTTTATGACAAGCAATTGTGTGTATAATTTTTCAAATATAATCAGGTAAAATAATATACTTTTTGGTACTAATATTTCAAAATCAGCCATTAATCAGCAGCAGGCTTGTTTTCACAAAAATTATTGAATAAGTAAAACTTTAAACAAATAAGAAACTATAAGTTATTAAACAACCAGAGATGAGTGCTATTCTAATACAGTTTTTAAAAAGTCTGGAGATCGCAAATACTTTGTTCAAAACTATAATAAGTGTACTTTCTTTTCGCATAAAAGACATGCAAATTTTAGGGTCAGCAGCATTTTTAATATTTAACTTGTTATTGCGAGAGTTTTTCATTAATTTTTTTATTCAGTAGTTGTGGGATACACATTATTAATTTTGTGATCAGAAATCACCTACTACTCCAGTGTCACCAAACAAAGAAAACGAAATGTTCACGTCAAAGTTACGTATTTATCAATCCTGTGCCACAACATAAAAGTCGTGAAACGCTCACGCATTCTATTCCCGTGACACTACACAATGAAACTTCTCAATTTATCAATATTTTATACGAACTTCGTTGGCTGAACTCAGAAATATTTATTATTTTATGTGAGGAAAAGATTTTTTTTTTAAAGTTTGGAAAAGTAAACATCTCCAGTAATATTAACTGAAAGATAGTCGAACTACTTATGTCTAAGTACTAACACAAAAAAAGTAACTTTTAAGAAGCACAACTTGTATATAAAAATTTAAACTTAAGTTTAATGATATAGCCTGCTGTCTGCTAAAGTTCAATTTTATTTTTAAAGTTCTTAACAGTATTTTATTTAATAGAAATGAAATAACCCTTTTTATAAATATATACTAAGAATAATTCATTATCATTGTTATAAGTCAAAACAAGTTCTAATATAGATATTTTAAAAATATGAGTGCTTAAAGATATTTAAGTTCAAGAATCACGAAGAAAACGGCACAAGCAACAAACTAAATTAACTGAAAATCAAAATAAATCAAAAAAACGAAGAAGTTGATATGGAAGATGATGTGTGGAGACGAATAAGTTGACATGGAAGATGTGTGGAGACGAATAAGTTGATATGGAAGATGTGTGGAGACGAATAAGTTGACATGGAAGATGTGTGGAGACGAATAAGTCGACATGGAAGATGTGTGGAGACGAATAAGTTGACATGGAAGATGATGTGTGGAGACGAATAAGTTGACATGGAAGATGTGTGGAGACGAATAAGTTGATATGGAAGATGTGTGGAGACGAATAAGTTGACATGGAAGATGTGTGGAGACGAATAAGTTGATATGGAAGATGTGTGGAGACGAATAAGTTGACATGGAAGATGTGTGGAGACGAATAAGTTGACATGGAAGATGTGTGGAGACGAATAAGTTGACATGGAAGATGTGTGGAGACGAATAAGTTGACATGGAAGATGTGTGGAGACGAATAAGTTGACATGGAAGATGTGTGGAGACGAATAAGTTGATATGGAAGATGTGTGGAGACGAATAAGTTGACATGGAAGATGTGTGGAGACGAATAAGTTGATATGGAAGATGTGTGGAGACGAATAAGTTGACATGGAAGATGTGTGGAGACGAATAACTTGATATGGAAGATGTGTGGAGACGAATAAGTTGACATGGAAGATGTGTGGAGACGAATAAGTCGACATGGAAGATGTGTGGAGACGAATAAGTTGACATGGAAGATGTGTGGAGACGAATAAGTTGACATGGAAGATGTGTGGAGACGAATAAGTTGATATGGAAGATGTGTGGAGACGAATAAGTTGACATGGAAGATGTGTGGAGACGAATAAGTTGATATGGAAGATGTGTGGAGACGAATAAGTTGACATGGAAGATGTGTGGAGACGAATAAGTTGACATGGAAGATGTGTGGAGACGAATAAGTTGACATGGAAGATGTGTGGAGACGAATAAGTTGACATGGAAGATGTGTGGAGACGAATAAGTTGACATGGAAGATGTGTGGAGACGAATAAGTTGACATGGAAGATGTGTGGAGACGAATAAGTTGACATGGAAGATGTGTGGAGACGAATAAGTTGACATGGAAGATGTGTGGAGACGAATAAGTTGACATGGAAGATGTGTGGAGACGAATAACTTGATATGGAAGATGTGTGGAGACGAATAAGTTGATATGGAAGATGATGTGTGGACGAATAAGTTGATATGGAAGATTCGGTGGAGACGAAGAAGTTGACGAGGAATTCACAAAAAAAAATAACTTACATTGACTTTATTGCATCAAAAAAATGAAGAAAAACAACATTTAGGTTTTGTTATAAGTTTTTTTATGTAATTTTTTTAATTACTTAACTTTAAATAACATTCAATTTTCAAAATAACATAAACATCAGTTTTTTTAAGATTTAATTAGCTTAAAATAAGATTTTTAATTCTACATACACTTTTACTTACATAACTCCTGCTCTGCAAACAGGCAAATAAAAAAAATTATTGTAATATGTATGTTAAACAATGATTGTCTATGTTTATAGTTTTTGTAACACCAAACCTTATTCTTACAAATTATGAATTACTGAATCAATTAATTAGTTTACTTTAGAAAATGTTTTGTTATGGTTTGTAATTTTTTGCCGTGTTTTTAATCCATTACTCACTAACTTTTTATTAACATTTCAATCAAATTTTATATTTTAAGCACCAACAACAATTTACAGTTTTTTAATTTCAAAACTATTATTTTGTTTAAACTATGAATTACTGACTTATTTAATTATTTTTAATTAAGAAAAGTATATACACATGTAATTAAAAATACCAAATTCTTGTTAAATAATTAACTTATGTACAATTTTTTTTTTCTATTTACTTGTTTTTTTATCTTTTATTTATTTTTTTTTTATTCTACCAATGGTTTCGGAAGGAGTTTGTGGGTGCAGGTGCTAAATGATAGACGTAAATGATTATTGATACATTAAAAGGTAATGTTGATATAACAATCTTAAGTATAAAAATGTTGATAGAAACTGATACTAGACAGAAATAAAATTTAAAAAAAAAAAAATCTTAAAATGAAGACAAAATAGAGAGGTAAGGTAAGAGACTAGATTTAGAAAAATATAAAATAAAAAGCAAGAAAAAAAGAAAAAAAAATTAAGCAACAGAAAATGTAACGAACCAATCATTACATTTTATGTTTCGTTTTATTTCAGAAGAGTTAAAATTAAAGAATTTCAATGTTTTCAGTGACGTCACAACTAGTATTAAGAATAGAAATTGAGAGAAAGAAGCATGAAGTAAATTTGAGAGAAAGAGTTTAAAACTTAGCTTGCAGACGCGAGTCGGCAGATTAGTGACGGGAGAGACGCGAGTCGGCGTATTACTACCGGGGAGAGAACGCACAAAACTACGTGTAGACGATAGGATTGCGAATCGTATGATGAACAATCGAGAAGGGTTTTATTGATAGAATGTGGATAGAATACTTGATCGTACAGTCTACTTTCTGTACATTTCAACAAAATGTTTAGTAGTTAGTATATGTGCCTACTGGGCTCTTATCAGAAGTCATTGGTTTTAATTTCTCTTCTTTCACTTATTTCACAATGTGTTTATTAATGTTGTATATAAAATCACGTGCACTAATAACTAGTTTTTATATTATTATTTTTATGGTAAGTACTAGTATATCAAATAAAGCCTGCGTTCCATCTGAACGTCTGTAATACTTTAAATAACCGTTTCTTGTTATCTTATTTAAGAGCAGCTAAACCAACCTTACAACATCGTTATTGAGGACGGTTACAATCTAATATTATTAACAAAGTTAAAGTTATACGAGCTGCTTGTAACACATATATTTAAGATTATTTGCATACTAATAGTAGACTAAAATGTTAGCTGAGTAATCACTTATTAATGGTATTTAACTCTTTTATTGTTAAAATAACACTTGATTTAAGTACTTAGTTTTGTAGTATTTTTAGATTTTTTTACCTTACCAACCAAGTATATAAAAAAGGTATTTGTACCATAGAGAAAACTATTTACATGTTACTAAGTTTTTTGTCAGTTTTTTCAAGCGATTTACAAGTCTTTTAGTTTGCATTAAATACAGTTAATACTTAAGCTGTGTTTTTTTTGTTGCTGTTTTTAGTTTTTTACAGCTTATTACACTTTTTACTTAGTTTAATCTGAAATCATAAGCTGAGAGTAAGTAATACCCATTCAACTGGATCTTTTTTAAACATTTTTTTCTTTTATCGACTAAATTTTTAATGAAAATCCAGGTTGGTATAACATTTCCTTTAAAAATTAGATTCTTAATAGCAGAAGTTTTGGAAAACCGATATATTTTAAAGTTACATAAAGTTAGTTTGTCTTCTAACTTTATTTGTGCTCCCAAAAATGTGGTTAAACATTACTAAGTTTTTATGAACTATAAAACTTAAACTTGTTAAGAACTATTTAAATACTTTTTCATGTTAAATTAATAAATTATTAGCCTTTTTGTTATTAACATAAAAAGTAAACACTCATTGAAACATAGTAATTAATAAGTTGAAATAATTTCTGAATAAAGTACTTAAATAATTATAAGACTATATTTTGAAAAAGTGCTGCAGACACTATAAAAAACTAGTAAAAAACTTTTATTTTTAAAGACTTTCTGTAAAATGTTGATAAGTTCAAACTTTCACCACATGTTCGATACAGCCAACTTACACTTAGCTGATTCGTAGATAAATTATTTGATAAGTAGAATAATGAGTAAGCTCTCTCAGAGAGAACTGTAAACTTTAAATATGTACCTGTTTATACTAATTTATTGTTTAACTTTTAATGCTATACGCCGTTTCCCTGCAGAACAGTTCATCAGACGCAAACAAAAGCTGAAAAACAAATATATACTGAGCGAAGAATTTAAAAATAAAAATACACATAAAAATTAAATTAAATTTAAAATATAATTTACTATTAACGTATATTTGTTTATACACAAGTGAACGTATTTTAAAACTTTAAAGTATAAACAAAAGAAACTGAACGAACAGTTATAAAACATCAAACATTGTAACTCAGTAGTACGATCTTTAACTTACAAACAACTGAGTTTATGTTAAAAACATAAAATGCATTTATATTTTAGCTTACACTTTTATAAAGCCTAGCAGCTTGTATACTAATAAGTTATTTATCAAAAAGAATTTTAGGTTTTAAAAGTAGTTTTGTTTGAAAGTTTTTATTCAATAAAAAGAAAAACTATGTGTTACAAAAATAGCAGCGGTTTTAAACATTACTTAACTAATCATCAGTAAAAAAAACTTTAAAATGTTCGTTGTAGAGCTTAAATAGTTTAAACTGATAAGTCGTTAAAAATGTGTTATCTACGATAAAACTTTTATCTATTTTGTTTTAAACTACTAGTATGTGTAAATCAAGATAGTTTTGATTTCTACAACTGTATCTTTGAAAACTTTGTTTAGTCTATGAAATTTTAAAACACACTATCAAAAGTCATATACACAAGTATACAAGCAACGCAAGACTTTTTTATTCCTAAGCACATTATTTACTAGCAAATTCGAGTAAATTAAAAACTTTACTCCATCTAGCCTGGAACAAAATTAATAAAAGTTTTACTTGTTCAATTATAAACGAAAAGTTTTACAAACGTTATTACTACAAAATATAAAAAGCTACATTACAACAAAATGCTAACTAATGGCGTAAGCAGTTGGTTCATCGCATTATTAAAAATTGCATCACATAGTACGGTGAAGTTTAGTGTTAGTTTTTCGTTAAGAGGTATATAAAGAAAAAAGTAGAGTAGTTTCTTAGTGTTAGTGTACACAAGTGTTGAAAAACTCACCAAAAACTGAATGTAAAAATTACAAAATGATACACTTTGACAACTAAAGGCAGTTTTTGCAAGAATTTAAGATTGTACATATATGTTTTTTTTTTGAAACAACAAGTTATGTCAGTCGCATTAAAACTTATTATCTATCGATGCTTGACTAATTTAAAATGTATAAATAAAACAAATACTCAACTCGGTCGTGATAAAAAAAGTACTTTTTATTTGTAGTTTATTGTTGTTTTAATAGCATTTTTTAGTTTTCTTCAATACTTTTTGTTTTCTTACTTAAATGTAATCTTCTCTTTTTGTATTTAAGTCAATTCGTTTAAAAAATAAAAATTTAATTATTATTTTTAAAGCGCGATTAGTGTGTAAATTCAGTTTGTAATAGAGCTAATTTATCAAAATAGGTATAAGAGTGGTAAAATTTATAGTAAATAATATATAATTGGTGTTTTTTAAGTTTTAAGTTAATCTAAATCACAACGTAAATTTTGATTACTGGTTTCTAATTAATGACATATTCTTGTTTCGTTTAAGACGTAAGCTTCAGCTTGTAAGAAACAAAATTTGGCCGGCAAAACTACCGCGACCGAATCAAGACATGCAGGTTGACGATAGAGTTACATTTGCTGGCTGGGGAGTCAAAAATGAAAATTTTGAAACATCAAATACTTTACTGTACGGACATTCGGATGTTATAGAGCAGTATTACTGCCGATACTTTCTTAACAATAGGTATAGCTTCAACAGCTTGCAAAAAATACAAAGAATGATCAGGTACCTCGTGAGGAAAACTCAACGAGATGAATTTTTAGAAAGCAGTCAAATTTGCGTCGGTCAGAAGGAGGTGGGAGAAAGGGAAGGAAGCGTTCCTTTCTCGGGCGATTCAGGCGGCGGTCTGTTCAGGAGGGCGGACCAAGAACATATAGTTTACGGGGTGATGAGCTATTCGGTTCGAAATGATTCCCCGGGAATCGCAGGTCGAGTGCAAGGTCCGGCCGCCTTCACTAGAGTCAGCCATTATCGTCCGTGGATAATTGATACAATTAAAAAATGGTCTTTATAGTGTAACTAATCCGTTTTTGAAAAAAAAAACATTTCGAAGAGGAACCGCTGGAAGAGGAAGAACATTAAGTTAATTATAAAAGTTAAGCTTCGGTATCAAACTGTCAATAAGACTTCAGTTGTTTTTTGTTTATATTTTTGGACAAGTTGAAAAAAATCATAATTTAAACATGGAGTAAGTTTTAAATTAAACACATTTTATAAAAATTTGTACTTAAATGACGTTTGGAAAGTAAAACCTGGTTATTTTTTTTTTATGTTTACTGTTGATAAAACGAAAAAAGCTAATCCATTATGACTTTAATACTAGAATGAATATAAAACTAACCTTTGCAGTTTCTAATAAAACAAAAAAATAAGTATAAATATTCCGTATGTATGTCAAAAATTGTCAATTTTCTTAAAGTTATCTAGTATATAAGGAGTTAAATTAAACTTCTGTGTTTAACTATAAAAATATTTGTATGTAATTAAAATAAAATAAAACTTATATACTTAATCTAAAAAAAAATACTATTGTGTTTTTCATTAAAAAATAGTTGTAATTAATCAATATATTTACGAATAAAACACGAAGTTTACTTTAGAGGTGGTATTAGTTACACCATAACTATCAAATAGTAAAAATAGTTTTACAGCATACAGTTGTTTTAGTGTTAGTAGAAAAGATATAAATGCTAAAACTTGCTAAAAGTGTTATCTTTCGATTTTTTTTTAAAATCCAAACTCTTCTTAAGAAAATATATTGTTTTATTAAACTATATGTAACTTATAGAGGTAGAATTTTTTTTATCTACTTATTAAACGTTTCTTTACTACGATTTAGGAACTAAAGCAAATTATAATAATTATTAAAGCTTTGAAAAGCGTAATATAAATACCATTAATAGACTCTATTAAACCAAAAACTATAACTATTAAACCACGCTATAACTGGCTAGGACTCCGTAGTTATACTTGCATCTGAAAAAATAAATAAAAAAAACATAAAATGCGCTTTACATTTTTAACAGGCCTCGTAGATTATCAAAATACATAAAAAATATTTGAATATTTTTTTTAGTTTTTAGTTATATCATAACTAGTTGGACTCTATAATTATTTTCTTTGCCATTAAAAAAGTATATAAAAACTAGTGGGTTTTAAATTTTGAAAATTCATCGTAGATTATCAAAATTAATAGCTTGATTGAATGTTTGTATTAAGGATCTATGTTAAAACATTCTGAATAATAAATTATAGTTATTATCTAATATTATTTTGATAAAAAGCACTTTGAATACATTTTTTATTAAAACTTTTGAAAATATATTTAAAACTTTTCAGCAAATTATTTATTCTAAAACTAAAATGTACAGGAGATAGAAGTAATTTATTAGTTTTTTATAAGTAGAGTGAACTTTTTGAGCAAAACAAATTCAGCTAGAATAAATACAAACTTGTAGAATTATGTGGGTAAAACCACAAAAATAATAATTAAGTACTATTCAAAATGTTTAGATACAGTTATAAGATAAGTATACTTTTTAAAATATATATACACAAATTTTAAAATATAGGAATGCTGAGCAAAATTACCTGTTATAAAATTATTTTATTTATCATTTTATCCATTTAATTAGCGGGACACGTTCAAAATCTACCCAGCCAAACTCCAGAACCGCTAACCGATCGAGGGTAAGGGGTAAAAGTGTTAGTGAAAAATAAATTTTAAAAAATGCTAAAAATTTATAAAACTATTTAATAAAAAAACGTAAAAAAAAATCGGGTAGAGTTTGATAGTATACCTGAATTAGCTGTAGTTGACCAAAAAAAAAAACAGCTGTAGCTTTTCCCAGTTTATAAATTAGCCTGAGTTAGTGGAAACAACTATATTGTTTAAAATTGATTTGCACATAACCCTTGTAAGCACTTTTCAAAATGCAAATTAACACAACCTGAAGTTATTTGATTCAGTCAAACCGAAGTGCGTGAAGTTAAGTATTATTAAAGAAGCCTTACAACGTGAAGTTAAGAAGCCTGGGTATGCAACTCGATGACCGAGAGGTCTTTTTACGTATCCAGGTCAGTGAACCAAAAAATTTTTTTTTTGTTTTGGTTCAATATACTAAACTTTACAGGACAGGACTGTTATAGAATAAGCTGAAAATGAAAACTTAAAAAAAGTTGACTGTTAAAAACTTATTTAAGTACAATTACTGACATTATTCATATAAAAAAGTTCAAAAAGTACTACTTTTGGACAAAATGTTAATTTTGTAACACTTTTGTACGCAACAAACTTTTAAATAGCTCAGAATTATTGTTTCTTGAACTTTTTATATTACTTTTAAATATAGCATTACGAAAATTTATTCTAAGTAGTTTTTAAATAACAGTAAGTATTTTTTTAAAGATCAAACTATTGCAATCAAGGAATAGTTAAGTCAAAATCATAACTATTTGTATTTCATACGTTGCTTTGAATGTATGTCGAACATTATTAAAAATTATGAGTGCTTTAGTTGCAAATTTAAGCTTAAAGACAAATCACTTACAAACGACTAGAACTTAATGTACAGTGCTAAGAATATTTGGCTTATAAACTATTTATTTTTCATCTTTTGATAGCTAAGAAACACAAAAGAGACAAATAAAACCAATAACAACGTATGAATTTAAAATAATTAGTTTAACAACTAGATTAGTCTAAAAGTTGGCTATTTGGACAGAATTAATTCATAAATACTAAAATGTTATAATTTCAAATCTTATGAAGTAGATAAAGATTATACTACTTATTTAAGTTTGAGCTAATAAAAAATAATTGTAGATAAATTATATATATCAACTATCAGGAAAAGTCATAACTTAGAAAGATTACTTTCTTAATTAGCTAATTCTAACTAAATAGAAAAACAGGACACACTATTCAAAAAACTATGTGTAGTCCAACTATAGGTTATTTATAAGTGAGTTTAAATTGTTGCTAATTGTTTAGTCTTTTATTACTCCTTTACTTACTTTATAATTACTTTGTTACTATATTAGTTGGAAAATCTTATCACATGTTAACTTTGTATTACATTGATTAGACTTCTATAAAAAAATCTAATTTATTGGATAGTGTGTCCTACCTTTTGTACTCTAATGTTAAAAGTAAGTAACTTTTCAATATTCTTAAATCAGAGTAAATGATTTTAATTTGTAGTTTTTTTCGCTGTTGTTTTAAAAAAACAGTTTTAATAGTTATATTTTATAACAATCTGAAATATTTGTTTTAATTAAATTTGTGTAATGTATTTAATAAAAAACTTTTAAAACTGTGATATATACTTGTAATCATAAAACAAGACATACTTAAAGTAAAAATATTCATTCAAGTAAAAACTTTTCCACTAAAAAAACAAACGTAATTAAACACAAATAATTTTTTAGACATTTGCAAAACTAATATGTATTGCAATAACAAAAAAAAAGTTTAATATACTCTTTAAAAAATTACGGAAAAATCTACAAATTTAAATTTAACATATCAGAAACTAGGAATAAATTTTTCAAATGCGCATTAAATAATAAAAAAAAGTTAATTTTAAGAAGTACAATAAATTTGTTACCTAATACTTTAAAAGTAAGATAAAATTATAGAAAAAACAAAGTGATAAAAATTATTTAAGCATAACATTTTCCTAATATTACAGGTAAATACTATCAATAACAAATACTGTTAAAATCTTATAAGCTTATTTTGTGCTTATAACAGCAATACAATGTTTTGAACTCATTTGATTAGAAAACAACTTGAATAACAGTTTTACATAAAATAAACATAACATGTATTCAATTGTATAAATAAAAAAAAATAAGAAATAAAGTTAATACACATTTACTTAAAAATAAACCAAGAGTATAAAATTTTAAAACCGAGGTAAATACAAATGAAACAATAAAACATTTGTAAGTATTTAAATTCACATCATTTAACAAAATTACATGACTCAAATAGTTTTCCACTTAAGGTTTTTAAAACATAATTGTTTAGTAATAAAAAAGCACTTTGTCAATAAAAGTGGTTGAAGAACTAAATTTTGGATAATTAAAGCTTTGAAAAAAAAAATAAAAAACTATATTCCAACCTAGCTTTAAAAAATATACCATAATCTTTTCAAAACTTTAAATTCTGAAACAATTCTAAAACTATTGAGACTACTTACAACATAGTCTGTAACTTAATTTCTCTAGGCATCTATTTCATGCACTGAACCGTTTTTCAATTCTGCAAGCCATAATTTTGCCTCTTCAAAGAAAGGCGCTTTAGTTTCAGCGGTGGGGTATGTTTGACACAGTGCGCTGGTGGATGGCATCGCGTAGATCCTGGTGTTTGATCCTGGAACTTCAACATCTTGCTTACCCAGCACAACTTTCACCTTCTTCAACTTTAACACTTTTTTGGCAAACTTTTCATAGATCAGCTTGCCGTTGAACACCGCAACCTTTGGCTTGAGCTCTTGGATCTTCTTCAGCAGGTCCTTGCCTCCCTCAACAATCTCCACAGGTTTTAGGTCAGTCATCCTGGGAGTGGTCCTTTCCACGATTGTGGTGAAGCCGATCTTGTACTTTTCTGGCAGCAGCACGTCATCAAACGCGGTGAGTTTCTCATCGATCAGGCCACTTATGTGCAAACACTTCCACATATGGTTGTTCCCCACGTAGTGGTGGCCGTGGTAGGATGCTTGGGGACTCGGGTTGATCCCAATGAAGAGGAAATCGAGGTCAGGAGCGATCCTGTCCGGAAGCTTCATCTTCAGAACTGTTTCAAGGTTGAGACCTCTGAACTTCTTTTGAGGCTCTTTCAGCATTTCTTCTGAACTCAATGGATTTACTCTTGGTGCTTTTTTGACTTTTAAAAAGCTCTTCATTGTGTTTTTTGTTACTTTTTTGCTACCACCATTAATTGACACACCAAAAGGTGATTTTTTTGTGGGAGCTTTAGAAGTCTTTTCTTTCATATTACAGTTTAGATAATTATACTATAAATAAAACAAGTAATTAATTTTTTAGTCTTTAAAAAAATTCAATAAAATATATCAAAAAAAAAATTCAGTAAAATATACCAAAAAAAATCACCAGCTTCTGAAGCAAATTAGTCAACTTTTAAGTGTTTTTTAAACATCTTCAAAGACTCTTTTTTCTGTAATGCAACACAGTTGGCCTGCAACTAAAAATAGTGAGAAAAAAAGTATTCTTCATTTGTAAGTTTTTTTCCTAGAAAAATATTTAAGCGCAGTTAGAGCTTCAAAGACTAAAAAGTTCAACCTGTAACAAAATTTTGCACAGGGCAATTTGAAGGGTTTTTCTTAATTCAAACTTTTATGTCTTTAATCATCAAAAATATTTTGAAACAAAAAACTATTTTATTGCCTTTTTAAGATTAAAAAAAGGGTATTTTAAAACTTTGTTTTAAAAATTCAATTGTTAATTTAAACTTTTTTTGTTAAGTAAAAACAAAATAAGAAATACATATGTATTTTTCCATCGTTTTTTATTGACACTCTAGTAAACTTTCAATGATTAAGTTAACTTGCGCCAAATCGCTTATAGTATATTATTTATATATTTTCCTTATATTTTTATATTTCTTTCTTCAGAATTAGGTGAATTTTTTAATTCTACTGGTCATTGCTATATCATTGCTAAAACTGTTTATTATTATGTAGTGACTTTCAAACATTTTATTAAAACTTGTCATTTCCAAATAAATTAACATCATTTCATTTATTTATGATATTAAAATGGTACAAGGGATAGATTAATTAAATTATATGATGCTGTCATTTAAACTTTTATAACTAAAGTAGGCATTAAATATAACCTAAAATATTTTAACTTTTATACATAAGTTAAAATGACACTAGGATAAACTTTAAGAACTGTAGAGCTGTTAGCATTTTAGTATTTTGATCAACAAAAATATATAAGTCTTAAAATGAAATGACCTGATCAGTTGTTAAGCAATGACTACTTATTAAAAATGCTACCTTTGATTTTTCAGCTTAAAATTGTTTTATATGTGGCAATCATCATAAAAACACCTTGTGAAAATTTTTCAGCTGATTTGAAAAACCAAACAAAAAGTATATTTTTGATTTTTTGAAAACAGCCCCAATGTTAAATGTATAAACTCAAAAAATGCAACCATAAAGTCTTTAGCTGAAAATTGTTTAAAATGTTCTAATTATTACAAAAACAGGTTATGAAAAATTCAAGACAACGTTTAGAAGTTTTAAAGAGGCATTTGTTAATTTACTGTTATTTTTTTCATTAATTTTAATTATTAAAAAAAAAATTAAGAAATACCTCTATTGAAAGTTCTTTAAATTTTGCACAATGGGTCTTTAAGATAACTGCCACATGTAAAACATTTTTTAGCTGAAAACTAAAAAGCTTTCATTTCTCATAAGCAACAATATGTGCATTTGAGAATGAGAACTTGAGGATTTAAAGTAAAAAACATTTATAAAATTTTAAATAATATGCTTAAAAGCTGAAACTGTGTAGCCTGATGGAGTAGGGGTCTTAATGACAGCTTTAAAAACTCTCCAAGTTGAATGCTGCAAAATCAAAACCCATGGTCGACAAATGTACAGAACAAAAAGAATTTGCTTTAATATAAAACAGTTTTCATTAGACAATAAACATAGGCAAAAGTCAGCAGAGCAGAAGCCTGGACTTTTGTTTGCCGTGAGACAAGCTCAAGTTTAACAATAGGGTTGATCATGCCAATTCGATCATCAGACCACAAGTTTTGGTAGACTGAGACCGGTTTCGTCCTTATTAGGACTCATCAGTCAGTCACAACCGAAAAACTTGTAGTCGTCAATCTACAAACCGTTTATCATGCTTTCACATGAATCAACCGCTTGCTAGCAATGATCAGTGACGTCAGCATTGTCGTGTTTGCCGTGCAACGTTTAAAACATTGTCCACTAGGCAAGACATCAGATATCTTATGCGCAAGTATAGTATATAAACTTACAATAAATAAACTTTTTAACAGAAACAAAAACACAATTAAAGTGTCTTTATTGTTTTCTTAAACAAAGTTTTATAAAAAAATAAATTACTGTACTTAAGAAAGAAAATAACTTTTCATAAAAATTTATACCTACAATCTTTATTGACAACATATATTACAATTCAGATAGCTTATAATCCGTTAAGCAGTTAAAATTAGTAATAGTTTGTATAGGTAATTTAATTTTCTATGACAATAAACAAATTAAAATGGTTTGGTAAGCAGTTATAACAATAATAATCTTACAAAGTACAAACTTTTTGGTAAAAACAAATACAAAAAAACTTTTAAAACTTCCTAAGTAGAGGTTTTTATTACATAAACTAGAAAACTAGTTAAAAAATGTAAGATGAGCATGTTTAATAAAAAAATTTACAATAAATGAACTTTTAGGCTTAAACAACCACAAAACAACATTTAAAACGACTTCAAAGTTGTTGTAAACAAATTGTTTTAAAAATAAATAAGTTTGTATCTTATGTTTGTTTTATGAATTAATTTTTTTATTTTGTTTATTCTGTTATGTTAGCAAAATAGACATTTGGTTAATTGTTTTAGCATATATTTCTTTAACTTACATTTAAGAATGTAATTGCAGTGCAGAAATTTATGAAAAATTTATAAAGTTATGAAAGATATAAAAAAGCTAATTATGAAAAAACATTACAAGCCCCAATGGCCAAGCGGTTAAGGCGCCATATTCATAACCAGCACCATATCACGTTTGTGGTTTTAAAACCCAGCACAACCATATTTTCTTAAAAAAAAGTTGATCTGCTGGTGCCACCTTTTGAGTCAAGAAATTTTGAGTCTATATTTTTTGTTTCTTTAAAAGTTTTCTTTTTAAAGTCAGTAGAGTAACCAGATTAGCTCTGCTGATATAAAACAGGGCTAATTGAAATTACCTTACTTAAATTTAAAATTCACTAAATTAGATATCCTCCATCTTTTTTAAAGCAATATACTTCAAATGATTTCATAAAGGCAAATTTAAATTGAATGAGAAAAGAAACAAACAAACTTTTACTAAGGCTATTAAGGGAGGGGTCAATCAATTTTGTATAGAAAATTTAACACTAGGTGTTAAATGAAAACCTAAGTGTTACCTATAAGTCTGTTGGAATAAAAACAAAAATTTGAAACTTTGGCATAACAGAGTTCATATAATACTATTTAACTAATAACTATCAATAACTAAAGTTTATAAGAATAAAAAAAACTTTTATGGTATATACCTAAAGCATTTAATTAAATGTTACATATCAACTAAATTTATTAACTTTATATAAACTGGAATATATTTTAAATATCTTTTAAAAATAAACTAATTATCTTTTGTAAATAATGAGAACTTCAACTAAACAAATGGACTTAAAAAACTATGATATTAACACTATTATTACATTCTTAGGTTAGGCTAACATCAATTTTATTAATTTATGTGCTGTTAACTTTGGCACCATTACCACTGTTTATAACTTCAAATACAGTAACCTCTCGCTTATTTACGCACATTGTGTCCACAGAAAAAGTGCGTAAAGATATGAGAGATCGTAAAGAAACGAGAGGTACCAAATATACTCACTATAAGGTTTTTATAATATTGCTTCTAGTTAAAAGCAGACTGGGCACTTTCCCACTTTAAACTATTTATTTACTTCATTTATAAATATGAAAACAACAGATAAAACTATACATATATTAAAAAAAAAAAAGGATTTGAATTTTTCAAAAATAATAATAATACGAGTAGAAATAATTTTACTATTTTAATAATAAGTAGAAGATATTTTTTTCTATATTTATAAGTGTCATTTATATTCTATTCTACTTAGCAAATTCAATTTATAATTAAGCATTTCTTAACAATTATAAAATGGTGTTTATTAATATATAGGGCAAGACTGCTATATTATTTCTTTGTGTTTGAAACTCTCATTATTTCATTATACTTTCATTATTAAACACAGTCATGTTTATTTCAGAATTTTGATTTAATCTCTTATTGTTAACAAAATTTCTGATATACTGAGGTATAACTAAATGTTTATCAATTAGTCAAGGAACATAAATTTACAAAATCTAAAAATATAGAGAAGTGTGTTAGCATTCAAAAACATATTTTAATTTAGAAATATACTTTAAACCTAATTTGTGCAATATAAAAAAATTAAAAATTTTATTTTCTGAATTTTATAGAATTCTGAAATGCGTAACTAAACGAGAGTGCGTAACGTCACGAGTGCGTAAAGATCCGAGAGGTTACTGTATTATAAGATTTTATAGTTTCACTCAAAAATTTTTATGTTGTGTTCTATTGTTTAGCTGTTAGCATCAATATATACAGTTAAATGATTTTACCTCATTAAAAAAAGCTATCTTTCGTACTCAGTAGAGCGAAGGCTCTGTTGGCCAAGCCACCCGTTTGTTTTTTCTCTAAAATCAATTCAAATTTTGCAGTAAGCTTCTTCAGCCATGGGGTTTTGTATGCATTATTGAGCACAGAAAAAACATTTTACATTTAAAACTGAACTTAAAAAGTATATCATATATAAAAAAAATTCCGGTTTAAAAAGATTAGATATAATTCAATCAAAGTTTGAGAATATATATTACTAAAAGATCTATATGAAACTACTGTTTTGTAAATATTATTGTTTATTGAAGCGCTGAAAATTTTGGTCCAAGAACCTGGTGTACAAAGGAACCTTTCGGTTATCGAGTGACGTTTCGAGTCGTACACCACATGCTTATAAAGTTTCTTACGAGCTATTACACATAGTTTTTTTTTATTCATTTAAATATTTAAGTCTTTAGTAATAAAACAATCAGTTTAACGAAAATAACAAAAGAAGAAAATTAAACTAAACGAAAATTAACTGAATTTTATGTTTAATAATGTACTATGAATCTTGTTTAGTAACGTAAGGACTAAAAAATGTATATAAATTTAAATTAACTTTTAAAAGAAGATAAACAACACTAATAACAAACGTGTGAATACTTGAATTATAGGTTATTACAACTTCTTTAAAAAAAGTAAAATATAATACGCTGAAACATTTTTATGAAAGTTTTTTTATAACTATTTTGTGCTAAAAAGGCAGTTTTTATTATATTTAATAATTTAACTTGAACAGTAAAAACAATTTTACATTTGAATAGTTAAATAAACTATTTTAAATATTTTTATGAATTTTAAAGAAGTACAAATTAAAATAACTGATTTTAACTTTTATAAATCAAAATATGAAGATAAGTAATGAAATTTTTAAAATATTAAATTGGTGTTTATTTTCTTTAATTCAAAGTGAGAACTTTAGTTATAGCTCTCAAATTAACTTTGAAACAATACTGCATAATGAATTGTTTTTTAATACAGTGTTGCAGTAAACTAAACGTAGTACTATTACTATATTAATTTAATCATTAGTTTAAATTAATAGTCTAATTATGTCATAAGCCTTTCAATCATCTAATCGCATCTTAACTTTTTAAATCTATTAGACTCTATCAATTTCAAAAAATTAAATCGCAATTGAATAATTAAATATAAATATATATATAAATTTAGAAAAAAAAATCACTATACACAATACACTACTTACTTACTTTTGTTTATACATATTTTAAAACAACCAAAGTCTTTTAGAACTCAAAATAACAAAAATAAAGCAAGACTTTTAAGTTAATGGCACTTAACTAATAAATTTGCGTAAGTTCTTGTTACAATAATTATAAACAAAACTAAAACTGCTATGCTACTTTATCAAATTTAAAAATAAAAACTTTGTATGAACTAAACTAGTGGTGTTTAATGTACGGCCCGCGAAGTTAAAATGACAGCCCGCCATCGTTATCGAAGTTTTAATGGGACACTACCTAAGAAAGGTAAAACTCCAGCCCACGACCATGTAAATCTGGTCCTTTAAACTAAAATTTAAACTTTTTACTAGTTTAATAATACGTGTATCTTATATTAATAGCTGGAATTTGCTTTTGTGTACGCACTTGATATTTAGCACGCATTTTTGAGCCAAAATTTTCTGTTTAAAATTCAGTTTCTTATTTTGATTTATATAAAACTTATTACTTAGCTTACTTAGTTTATAGCAGTCCTTTCATGCTATATTTATCTGTTTAATTAGTCTTAATATTATGTTTCTAAAAAAATTTTTCTGCAAAACAAATTATTTTCTGTGTATTACGTACTTTTATAATACAATCAAAAATGTAAGCTGGTAAACTTTAAAACTTTATCTATAAACTGTATAAGACTAGCTAGCTACAAACTAGTTTTAAACGAATTAAACTTAAATATTTGTTAATGAGACAGTAAAAAAGTACTAGAATCCGTTATAATGTTAAAATATGTAAAAGTTAGTATTTGAAAACTTTCGCTTAGAACTAAAGTTGTCAAACACATGTTAATAACTGTTTACATTAACTGCCCAAAGTTTACAAAAGCTTGCAATAAAAAAACTTAAGTTATGGTTTGAATTGAACTGTTGTTTTTTTTTATTATTATTACTAAACTCAGTTTCTTTACACATAAGTTACTAGTTAATTTTCTTTAGATTTAGTTTAGAGTGTAATAAAAATTAAGTCTCTAAGTAATAAGATTGAATAATAGTATTATCAGAACTTTGTTCTTTATTCATAATATTATAAATAACATTTAAATAGAAAGTTAAGTAACAGCCCTAAATACAATAGTTAAAAAATTGTTATTTTTAATATTTTTAAACTTTTAGAGCTTACTATGATACAAAAATATTTTATTTAAATAGTTTAGCATTTTTTAAATTTTCAAAAAGTTTAAAACATTAGCTTTCTAAAATGAATATTATAAAATACTTTACAGCATAACACAATTTTTATCTTTTTCAGTTGTTTTAGCATATTTATTAAATAAGTAAAACGTTTAAATTTTAAAACATACTTATAAACCTTTGATGTAGTTTCTTATCTCAAAATATAATAATTATAGGCTTTTATTTAAAGTATTAACATTTTTCTAATAAAAAAAAAAAATCACATTATTTCAAAAGTTGTTTTTCTAAATACTTTTCATGAAAACTGCTTTAACTATAGACATAATAAAACTTTTGAAAATATAGGTATTTCTGTATAAAACAATAAAGCTAATAACAAACAGGTACTACTGTTGAACAAAATAATAGTTACTTTTTTGATTTCAAGAAAACTTTTATTGAATAGTATTAGTCAAAGTTAACTAACATTATTTTTTAGAATTGCTTGAATTTTTTTTTGAACAAAATTTGTGTTTTAATAAATTACTCACCAGAGATTTTTTTTAGTTAACGGAAATTTTTTTCATTAATCAAATTAATTTCGTGTTTTATTTGAATTAAGCAAACTTGAAACTTTTTTTCATAAACTAATATTGTATACGATATGTACAAATTAGAATTTGTCTTAATTGAGTACATAATATAAAAAATGTTCATAAATAAAAACTAAACACAGAACTATCTAATAGTTCTAACTCAACAAATTGTAACTTTTCAACTTTTTATGCTACTTTTAGTTTTTTTTAAACAAAATTATCAAAATATATTGAATTATAACAATGAACAAGCTACTTTTTTTTAATCAACAGGTGTTGAAAACTATTGACTGAAGGTCTCCAGTAGACTTTGACTTGTGATTTGCATCAAGCTGAACCGGTTTCACTTTTGTGTACAACTCCAAATCAGAGTTGAACTTTTTGATAAACTTCCTCCGTTTCACGCTGCAAGACCAAATCGAACCAGACGACATACTTCTGTTGAGTTTTGAGTTCTTAGAAGTTGTTTTGTGATTTTCAGAGATCCCAGAGTCTTTGTTTGCTTTTGGGACTCCTTCAACTTCATCAGCCTCCTTCTCATCAGCTACCTGCTCATTAGATGCATGCGAACCACTAACTGTTCGTCGACACGATAAAAGCTGAACACTTTTACTCCTACCCACCCCTCCGTCTCCACTCTCGCGCTGCTTCTTGTTCCCCTTCTTCCTCTTCAGCTTGTTCTTCAACGCCCGGAACCTGCTCACCTTATCCTCGCCCGAAATCTCGTCCCTGTAGTTGGAGTCGACCTCGAAGACGGGCAGCAGCTTCCGCATCCCGAAGTGCGGCTTGTAGGCAAAGTTGAGGATCGCGCAAACGAGAGAGGGCGGGTGCTCGCGCGGGTATTTCACGGCGAAAACGAGAGAGCTGCGGTTTTTCGGGGTGAGGCTGAGGACGTTGGAGTGGGAGACGTGCTCGGCTTTCGCCAGCTCCTCGATCTTATGCTCGAACAACTTGGCGTTTTTCATCGAAAAGGAGAAAGCGTCCCTGGTGATCTGCAGGTACCCGCTGCGCGGCCGCTTCTGCTTGATCCTGGCCAGGTCCCGTATGAGGAAGAGGGCGTCCTTGTGGTTGGTCTCCCACATGTGGTAGCACTTCACCTTCACGGGGCAGCTCCAGTCCACCATGCTCTTTTCGAAGGTTTTGTTGTTTCCGTACAACTCGAACTGGATGAGCGGCTTCTTTTTGAACATTTTTCAATTATTTTAATTTGGATGACTTTGTGTTATGAGTAGCGAACTATTACTGCAAAGAAACTTTTACTATTTTTTTAATTAGAAATAGATTGAACAATACTTAAATTATAGTTAATGTTATTAATATAAGTTCTTTAATTTTTTTTTTTTTAAATTTTCTTTTGTTTATTAATAAAAGTTAACCGAAAAACTAGACATTTACAAAATCAAGACTTATGTAGTCTTAAAGTTTTTTTTTACGTAACATTTGTTGCAAAATAAATTCTTATATCAGATACTACAGATAAATTTGGCAAAGCACTTTTGTATTTAAAACTAGCTCGAGTTTTCCTCTCGTTTAAACCCAGATTAATCCATAACAGATAAATGTTTAATATTGCTTTAAAGCGCTTTAGGTTAGAATCAAAAATCAAAATATTTACAAATATAACTATACAAATCTTCTTTTTTTTGACCTATTATGCATACAAGCAAGTTGTTACGTACAGCACAAATTAGTTGTTTTACAAATTAAAGTACTACTTTTAAGAGTTTATGGCTTTTCGAAGTTATAAAATTTTCAATTTCTGTAACCTAGCTTAAATGTATGATTTTAAAAACATATTAAACAGATTTGTTTTAATAAAAATATTAAAAGCTTAATTTTTGATTAGTAATAAATAGAAATAGATTTAAACTTTTAAATTATAATTTGAGTGAGATAAAAAAAATAATTTCAACTGTAACGTATAACAATCATAAAATTTACTTATAATATAAAATTAATAAAAATAGGAAAGTACGTCTTCTTATTGGTTACTTTGTAAAAAACTGTTTATAAAAATAAAGAGATTTAAAGTTTGTTTAATTTATTAACAGTTAATTTTTTACTAGTTCAAAAGAACAGAATACTATAAAGTACCTTAGCGTATAGTTTTAGAAGTTTTTAAAACTATAACAACAAAAAGTATATACTTTAAGTGTTTTTTGGTTTATAAGACACATTTAAAACAATAAACTAAGTTATTAAATTGCTAAACATTTATATAAAATATTAACTCTTTTTATTTAAAGCAAGAATATAGCTACAACTGCTTCATTAATAACTTAATTATAGTTTTTTTCATTCTTTTTTTTTTGGAATGCAAGTTATTTAGTAAATACATCAACCGGTTTCTACAATATCTTTGAAACTAAATATTTTGATATAATAAACTACTACTACATGACAGCCCACCAACTTTATCAAAACTTAACTTGAATTCTGCCCTCGAAAGATAAAAACTTCAGCACACGAACATGTAATTCTGGTTCGCTAAACCACTATTTGAAACATACACTAATTTTTTTATTATTTTCAATAAAATATTAAAAAACAAGGTTGTGGGTACAATATGCTTGAGATTTCAAACTAACAAAAGATATAGTAAAAAGAAACGTCATATAGAATTTTATTTTGTAGAAATCAATTGGAAAATTCAAAACTTTCTTGAATTAATTGAAACTTAAGTGCTCCTGCCCGCTAAGGACTAAATTTTCCACATCTGGCCCGCCGACTAAAAAAGTTGCCCACCCCTCGACTAAAGTTGTCAAGTTTAAATGAAAAACAATTATAAATATTACATACAAATAGTTATTTTAAAAGTATATAATTTATAACAGAAAGACTAATTTGGTTAGAATTATTGACTGGTAAATAAGCTAAATTAAAACTTATTTGGACGAGAAACTACTTAATATAAGCTTTTGTAGATGAGATAGGTCGGAAAAAAAAGTATGTAATCAAATATAGGTTAAGTTTAGTGTCAATTTATTTGGTTAGTCATTTAAACCGATAGGGAGTTAGTAAGATGAAATTTAAGTAGATTAGAAACTATTTAAAATGATTTTTAAAAGTTTTCATTAAAAGATAGCTTAAAATTATGCAAAACGAATTATTTAAGCTGACTTGTATTAATTCCTGTTCCTGTAAACTGTGTTCTCAAAAAAATATATTTTTTTTTTATGTAAAACAGTTTCAGGTTTGTTTTTCCTTATCAACAATAGCTCATTTTTTGTTAAATACAATTCGTTTAAATACATTAATAAGTGTTAAAGATATATATAATCATACAACTTTTGATTGTGTCAGTTTACATTATCACTGTTTAATTAACAAGTTAAAATTTATAAATCTCTCATCCGTTGCATAAAATTACTCAAAAAAGAGTACTTAAAGTATTTTCTATTCGCTTTAGATGGTGCTGCTAAATGCAACTTGAAGTGCTTGTTGGGACAGCAACCCACTCTTTGTTTCTAGAAACTTACCTGCTAAAGTTAATTAAATCATTTTCTGCTTTTTTTGGTTAGTTTAGAGATTAAGTGGCAAAATGGTTACAAGCTAGTAGTCGAATGAATATGTAAATTTACCATATATGTTTTGCTAATACAGCTAAAGAAGTTATAATAATCTAAGTAATAATCTAAAATTAGTAAGAAGATAAAAAAAGATAGTTTAATGTTAATTACTTTTTTTTATGGCGACTTTGATGCAAAATACTTGATGTTAACTTAATCGTTATACATTTACACTTGTTTGTTCTATCTGTTCTTAGAACACAAGACATTGAAAACAATAACACTTTGTAACTAAAAGACATGCCAGGATTATTTTAGGTACTTTTGTTGTTATGTTTAATATAGTTTTCAATATATACCTTCAACTTAAATATAAATAGATTTAGATGTGTTTATAATATTTTTCTGTTGAATTAAATTTTTTTGACGGATGAGCTTTAATTGCTTTTATATATATTTATATGCATTTTATTTTATTTTTATTTTTAGACTCTGCTATCTTCTACTTTAATCAAACTGTTTTTGGCTCGATATTTTTTTTTGTATTTCTTGTATGTATATGTTTTTGTTTTTTATTACTAATTCCTTTACTAGTTTTATATTGTCGAATATTTATATAGAAAACTTAGATTACCTTAATTAATAATAGTTTTTATTATTGATGAAACTAAAAAAGATTTATTAATTTGATTTTCCATTAAACATTTTATGTGAACTAATGTACAAATCTTAACTTGTAACGGCTTATTATAAGTTTATTTAGATGACATTGTTTTTGGTGTATTTTTATTTGATTTGTTTTATCAAGATTCATTTTAACAAATAAATAAATATATTTTTATCTTTGAATAATTATGTGTAATTTTTTATCGACATAACAAATAAATCATAATGTTACTACTTGCTTGACTTTTTAAAACTTTAAGAAAGAAGAGTGAATTGATATTTTTTATAAAAAAATCATACTTAAGGTAACTAGGCCAGGCTGTTATAAAAATATAGCGTTTGAGCCATTTATTTCAAACTAAATTGTTGTATCCATTATAAAGACTCTACTATTCTTTTAATTATTGAAATAATTACTTATACTATAAATATTTAAATGTAAGCATTTTAAAGTATTATAGAGAATAAGTTTTTGTCTCAGTCACTTTAGCTATTTTAATCTAACAAAGACTAAAATTTATAATATAATATAATGTAATTAAAACCAAAATTTGAGTTGTTTAATAATATTTTTATATAATTTTTTTTATTTGTTGACTGATTTTTATACTTAGTTTAATTAGTCACTGTAAAAATAAAAAAAATTATGAAGGTTAAGTAATAAATTTATGTAAAACCTTTATATAGTGTTAGCTTATACGTTTAAAAAATTAAAAAAAAAAACAATTTTCTAGAAATTTAAGTTAATAAAAACACTTAATATAAATCTCAATAAATAAACAATCTTAGCTTATTTTAATCGATGCTAAAATGTTAGTTTAATCAATGTCGATATAAGTTGAGCTGTTTAAATGATATATACTAATAGTTTTAGAATAATTGACAGTACTTTTAGAACTTTATTGTTTCTTACTAACTTAAGGTGTAGATAAGTATAAGCTTAAAAAACACCATTTATTTAATTTAATAAACTCTAAAGAACACAAAACTGCACCTATATTAATTAACAAGAGCTTAAGTTTTTGTTGTATCTTAAAAGCATTTTTTATAGATTCATTAATAAAAGTTTAACAAAAAAGTTTAATTGTAAATGTTTGAAAAACTTTTCTGTAAGCTTGTGATTGAATAAATATATTTGAAGTTGGTTATATAAGTTTTGTTTTAAGCACATAACTACTTTTAACAATAAAATAAAAAATGTATTTAAACTGCTTTAACTAAAATATATTAACTAAAAAAATAATTTCTTCAGTTCATACCGCTGCCTGGCGCACTTGATGATGGCCGGAATGCCGATGAGGTCCAAACCGAGTCCCTGCCTCTCGTCCACGGTGATCTCGTCAAAAGCCATAATGGAGTCTCTGTTCGTTTCCGCGGGTTTCCTGTAAAACTGGTCCGCGCAGTCCGCCATCCGCCCCACAAACCAGTCCTCTTTCGGCTTCAGCTCCCGCACCGCCCTCCTCCACCTCCTATCGACGTCGGGCAGGTTGTTTCTCCGCGGTGACGTCACCTCCTGCAGCTTCTCGTCCCTGGTGGTCAGCAGGTGTCGCGTCAACTCGACAGCCACCCGGGACAAAACGGTCGTTTTGGCGAACATGACCAGCAGGTCGTCGTGGTACTCGTCCTCGTAGTCGTACAGGCACAGCGCGAACAGGTTCGTCCCCCCGTCGATGACGCACCCGGAAATTTCCCCCAAGTTGAGAAAGAAACTTTTGCCCTTGCCCAGCTCAACCTCGATGCCGTTCATTCTGAACTTTATTTGCCCTTTTATCGGCTGACGCCGGTTGAGCTTGCTTGAAACGATGGTTTGCAAGTTGCTACCCGCGCTTTCGCCGTTTACTTTGGTGAAGTTGAGAAACTTGGTTTTGATGTCGACTCTTCCGCCCTGCCTCAGAGTCGATATCATGGAACTGATCTCCCTTTCTTCGTTGCTTCTGTCCTCATCGTTGTTTTCTTCTGTTTTTAGGTGCTTTTTAAGGGCGTTGTGCGGCCCACAGATGCTTCGAAAGTTCATTAGTGTAGATTAGCGGTTACAATGCTGTTTCAAAATTTAAGTATTTTAAGGTTTGTTTTTTTGTTTTTTCCCTAACTAAGCAAAAATATAAAGCTTTTAACATACTCTTTTTTTAATTACGGTCTTGTAGTGTGAAACAGTTCTTAAAATCATTCTAGAATTTTCTTAATCATAGTTAAAGTTTTACTTGTCTCAATTAATATATAAATAAATAGTTTCCGTTTTAATTTTATATATTTAATGAGTTAGTTTATTATGATTGCTATGCGAAGAAATATAAACAATATTTTTGTCTTTAGAGTAGATATATATGTATTTAGTTTACTTGTGGTTATAATCTTTAAAGCTTCTTTTTTACAACTAAAAAATACTAGTTTAATTTAGTATCAGCATTTTCAGTTCAGAGATATAAAAACGTTTGTACTAAACGAGTTGACTTAAGAAAGCAAATTAGTAAGTTTTAGTAAAGTTTACCAACTATAAAACTTAATTTCTTTACATGTGTTTTATAGTAAGTTGTATTTTAAACGAACTAATTAGACATATTTAAAGCTAG
The DNA here is from genome assembly GCF_965202585.1 of Thalia democratica. Classification (NCBI taxonomy): domain Eukaryota; kingdom Metazoa; phylum Chordata; class Thaliacea; order Salpida; family Salpidae; genus Thalia; species Thalia democratica. The sequence goes on from NC_139170.1 coordinate 10,630,423, forward strand.
TATTTCATCTGAAACTTTAATTTGTAAGAGTAAAAGTCGAAATTTATTTTATCAATTTTTAAAGGTTATTGTAACATATTTTAAACATATTTTTAGTTTTATATTTCAACTTCGTATCAAAGCTATCGAAGCAGAGTTTCCCAAATAGGGCAGTATCGCCCCTTTAAGGGTAATTTTGGCTATCAGGAAACGTTATTAAGTTAAGTAGGATAAAAGTAGATATGTAATTAAATATCAAAGTGGCGATATCTAATATATAGGGCAGTTATTTTTAAGTTTCTGCAAAAGGAACGTTTATGAAAATAGTTTTTGGAAGTTCTGCATTACACCTTTTCGGACTAAGAATTATTTGTCACAAAAATAAATTACTTTTAAACCTTTACTGGACATTTACGTTCTTATAGAACTTCTTGAAATAGAACAGCTGTAAATATGATAACATGCTGTTTTTGTGAAATTAAAATTACCTTTTTACGGAAAAACAGTATGTTTTGCATAAACATTTATACACTAACAGTTTCATTACTTTGCAAAGTCATTGATATGAACTCTTTTTTCAAATATTTAACATATAACTTTGTAACTATATTGCCTAACCATAATTTGTTGTTAGGTTTATAAACTAATCAACACAAGGAAGCTTAAACATAAATTTAATAAGAATGAACTTTAATTAATGTCTTATAGATAAGTTATAATGCCTTAACTTGAGAGCAGTCTATTTGTCTTACTAAAAGGATAACTTTTCTAAAGTGGTACTATTGGAATTTTCAAAGTTTTTCAATAAATTATCTGTAAAGTAGTATTTTTAATTAGTTTTGTTATATACTTTTTAAAATTTTTAAATCTAAGCTCAACCTAAACTAAACTGCTTTAATCTAAAAATTGATACTGTTTGAATTAATTTTGATTAAAACGTTTTCAGTTTTATCCGAAATGAAAAACTACTCATTTGCCTTAAGTTAATTTTATTTTTAATCTTGTATATCAAAATATCTTAGCTAAAATTTTAGTTTTCTAAAGAATTAAATCATCTTTACATTTGGACATAAACTTTAGTTTGTTAAACCTTAAAGGATTTCAGTACATAAAGTTAAACTTTATTAATTAAGTTGCAAATAAAATAAAACATGTAACCTTTAGTAGTATAATCTTACAAAACTGATCAGACTACATTTAATAAACTTTGGGCTGTTAAACTGTATTATATCTAGTAATTTTTTAATCTATAGGTAAACTTTTGAAAATATTGCAAATTAAGAAACGTTTTATCGAAACAAAAATGACTTTAAATTTTATTAATAAGTTTAACGTTTTGTTTAATTAGTTTGTTTATAACAAAATATTTAGGAATATCCTAGTTTAGATGTTTAATACTGTTAAAATCGATGCAGTTTAAGTAGTTTGTGTTTTGTAATAAAATGATTTTTTTCGCGTTATTAACAGATTTTGGAATTTTCATTCACTCAACAGATACGACGTAACCCTATATTTAATATTTAGGGGGTGATGTCACTTAGTTAATGTGAATAAAATAGTTTAAATACTTATTTGAGGTTATTTTCTAATAGATTAAACTTTTGGTCTATTTTATACACTAAAAAACGTTTTGTATACCTATATCTTGTAACTTATTATACTCTTTGTGCTATTCGAGTTTTTAAAGTTACTTTTGTCACAAAAATAAAAACATTTGAAGAACTTTAATACTTGTTTGCTGAATTTATCGTAAAACTTTGTCAAAACTTGAAACTAATTTTGCAACTAGTGTAGCTTAAAAGTATTTTTATACAGTTTAGAAAAAAATATTTAAGGAACAAAAATTGTCTTTCTTTCACTAGTAAAGTTCACTACTTATTAAAACAAGTTTGTTAAACTGTAAGTGTGAAACGGCAGGCCAGTTTCGGCCCGTAACTTCGTTCTCATCTAAAAACAACTATTTACAAAAAGTCTCATAAAGTTAATAAACTTTGAAACCAATTAAAAATATTTTATTATTCAAAAGGTAAGTTTTAGTGTTAGTTTTAAGAATATTTTATTTATAGTTGGTGGTTGAATAAACAAAATTATCAGTTTTAGTAACTTCATGTAAAAAATTGTGCCCTGAAAAGAATTATATCTGACAATAAATACAGTTGGCTAGTGAACTTCTTAAGTACGAAAATATTATTTAAATTTATTCTTTAGTTTTATTTAGACATTTCTTAAAGCTAATAGAAAAAAAAATCTGTTTGTATATTTTATGTTTGTATTAATTTTAACATATACTAATTTAGAAACTTTTTGGTTGAAGAAAGGAGTACATACAGTAGCAAAAATATGTAGAGCACTTAAGCTAAAATTTCATGGTTTTAGGAAGCTTATTTGAAAAAAAACCCATAAAATTAAGCAAATAGAACTGAGGGCGATTTGATAATTTGAGAAAAGTATATTTATTTTAAGCATTTAATTAGACAACCGTTTGAAGCCAATTTTTTAGTCGAAGCAAAGCAATACCTAGAAATTATAAGCTGTAGAAGCAACCGATATAACGTTTCTGAAAACAACTTTGTACTTTACGTTCTTTTTTTATATTTACTTGACTTAACAAAATATTTTAAGTAATGTTGCTTTTTCATATATTTTGTTTAAATGTAAGATGAAGCAATACTCTTTGGTAAAACTACAAAGTTTTGAACATTAACCAATAATCAGAAGTTTTTCTGAGAAACTAATTAGATATACTGGAAAGCAAAATCTTTGCGGGCTGCAATAGTTAAATTTATTAATTTTACTTTTAAATAATATAAATATTTTAAAGAAACTGTGTAAAAAATAACCTAGCATTATACTCACAGGCAAAATATAATTAGCAAAGTTTGTAAACGTTTTTAATAAAATAATAAACTTTTTTTAATGCAACAATATTGTTTATTGAACGATAAAAAATACGCTCAAAAAGTTTGGTCTAAGGGCCTGGTGTATAAAAGAACCTTTTGATTATCGAGTCGTACACCACATGCTTATAAAGTTTTTACGATTAATATTTGTTTCCTAGATAAAATTAACGTCTCTGGCCAAAATTTTTGCGGACATCGTCTGCCACTTCATAAGCTTATTTTTACTAACACTTATTAACTTTTTCTTAATGTTATAAACAAACTTTATATTCGCTAGCATACTGATAAAGTACTTCTATTCAATTTTGCTAACACAAATCAACTAAAATTAAAAAAAAACTTTTTTTATAGAGTTCAAAAAAAAGTTTAAAGTGTTTTCAATTTTAAACTTCGCAAAATGACATTACTAAAATACAAAAAAGAAACATCGACTAAAATTGTCAATTCAAAACAGTTAACTTAATTTTAAGCTGATGTTCAACTTAGTTAATATTATCATTATGAATTTCTAGCTTTAATGATTTAACTTTTTTTCAAAACAACATGAAAAATAATTTAACTCATTGAAACTTTCAAATTTGTAAAGTTTTAGAAAATATAACCAAAAATATTCAAAATATATTAAAAAGCTTGTTTCCAACTTCGAATTGATTAGCTAAAAGTATTAAGTTTTAATCAATATTAATTTAGGAAAACATTTAAAAATAGTATAAAACTTTGTTTGTTTGTCTAAACCTACAAAAACTATTAAAGAAAAAAAAAAGCTTACTATTCAATAAACTTATGAAGCTAATCTAAAAAACTATATAAAAGGTAGTTAAAAGTGACCAACCAGTTTATTTATTAAAACTTTTCATTTAAGTTCATTTAAGCTGATAATTATAGTTTTAAGTTTTTCTTTTTTCTTCTGTAAAGAAGTAAATATTTTGAAACATACCGAATACGATAACTTAAAATTAGTTGATAGTAATTACAAGTTCAAAAATGTTTTGTAGCTAGTTTATCACAAAACAAGTTCATAGTTTTTCATGTAACAATTATTCTTGTATTTAATTGTAGGCGTCAGAAGTCTAACTTTTTGTATATAATTACTTCTAGTGTTTATAAACCTTAACTTGTCTGTTTTACATACTTAAAGTAAATATAATTTTCTATTTGTTTTATTTTACATATTTACTAAAATCTAAAAGAACATTTTTGAGCTCTTTTTATTAAAAAATTATATCTTAGAATTGTTACAATTAAGGTTTAATGCTTGTAAATATTGAGCTAAAGTTCACTTACTTTCTTACAGTTTCTCATTATAGTTTTACAGTACTAAACAGCTACTATTCCCATGAATCCTGAGAACTTTGTCATTTTTTCGGCACGCTTCGCTTTTTTCAAAAACCGCAAAGATCACGAAGAGGACAAAGATGACGGCACCGGATTCAATGGAACGATCGCTCTCCACGAAAATGATCATATTTCGCGCCTTGAAAGTTACCTCACACTAGAACACACTGAGCTGGTGGAGCTGTATGTTGAGGGGTGCAAGAATAATGGAAAAACTATCCAATGGATAGACGAAGGAAATAATAAAGACATTGATACAATTGGAAAGCTGATAAAGCATCTTAAAGGGAGAGTAGCTGAACTGTTAAATGATGGTGAAGAATGTAGTTATAATCCTACTATATACTTTAAATATGTAAGACTGCGACCGGATCCATCAAATAAAAGTAAAAAAGTCGAATTATGGATAGATGATAAAGTTTTTAGTTGAATGCTGTACTCTGATTTTGTATTACTGAGTTTTTTTTGTTTATAATAGTGAAGTTTTCTTATAAGTTACTATATAAATAAATAACACGATGTAAATTTCTCATTTATATAAACATATATCTTTGTCAAAGGGGTTGATCACTCCCACTCGATCATTAGAACTTAATTCTCGGCTGATTGAGACTATTAGGACTCATCAGTCATTCTGCCGACAGCTTCTGGTCAGATGATCGAATTGGTATGAGTTTTGTAAACCTTAAGCTTGTCTCACGGCATTGAAAGTACATTCGCCGATGTTTTTGTTTGTCATATATCTTTGTTTAATACAGTACCAATACTTAGATTTAATTGAGTAATAGTTTAATAAGGTTACTTAGACTTAATGAAAAACTAAAAAATATACTTATATTAAATAGTTATAGGTAGGCTTTCTTAACATTTTAATGAAATATAATTGGATAAATTTTACTATAAACGTGCACTATAATTTATGTTTAAATCTCTTCCTTTAAGTTAAAAAACAAACTGGTGTTTTGTCTTGTCCTGGACATAACATTATATTGTATCCTGGTGTAGTCTCTATAACCAAAAGGTTTTTTCCTACACTAGGTCCTTGGACCACCCTTTTTTTTGTTCAATACACAGTTTACAAATATAATTAACGGAAAAAACTAACTAAAAAGAGAAAAAGGTTTTTATTTAGCCAATATATACATAGAATATGTAAAATTCACAAAAATATAAGTTAAAATCATTCAGAAGTTTAAATTGAAAATGAAAATCTGAATAAAAGTTAAATTGCAGTTTTAAAAAAGCAAAACAAATATAGTGTTAAAGTTAAATATAAAACAATACAATTTTCAGTCTTTGTAAAAGACAAGGTTATTTAATACTATTTCTTGATTAGCTTAAAAGCTGTTCTTGGTATAGACCACTTTAACAGAAAATAATTAAATACTGCAGGCAAATACTTTATACAGAGCTCCGTTATTGTGGGTTAATTTGTTAGTACTTATAAACGTATGGTAGTTTAAAAAAAAACTTGAAAATCTAGTTTCATTGTAAATTGAAACTAATTCGCTTCTCTAGGCTCTTTATTAACAAATAATCAGGTTTAATTTTTTAATATTTGAGCTTAATGTAAGTAGCTTTTAATTAGGCATTTCTTTAAATAGTTTCAAAAAAATATGCTTCAAACTAGAAAGTACATAATGGACCGAAGTTTGCTGATTACTGTGTTATACAACATGTTTATAATGAGTATATTTAAAGTAAACGTTTTTTGTTAAATTTTCAACTTAACTTTGAAAACTCAAAAACTTTCTATAGAATATAAGATTTTTTAAAGTTTTACAGTATTAGAATTTAATTAAAGATTTCAAATAGGATCTAAAAAACGGTTTTTTTTTTTATATAAGCTCCTTTTTTTCTTAGACTTTTTATAATTTTCAATAACTGTGATGTTTAATAAAAATGTACAAATTTAAGTCTTAAATTGCTAGAAGATAATAATCAAAGCTAACTGTTTTGATTTCAAAAGTGAGTTTGAAAATCTTCGAAACGGAACCTCAAAACATTTTAAAATTAAGTCGATTTGCAATCATTAATTTATGAATAAGAAATAATAGTTTGCTATTACTTATAACATAATAGTAAACAAAATTTTTTAAATATACTTAGTTACACTTTTAGTGCGACTAAGTATTTTTAAATATGTTAAAAAGTCATCAACCTTTACTTGATGATTTACAAATAAACAACTTACATTGTGTTAGGAAATAATTAGACTATTAGCCAATAACATTAAGAAATTCAATGAAATGGGACAAAAGTATTACTTTATGCTTATCTGTTAATTATCAACCAAAGTTGTTTTATTTTACCACTTTTTATCAAAGTCAAATATAATTAAGACAAGTAATGGTACATAAGTTTTTTTCACTAATTTCAAGCTGTTTAAAACGTGGAAAACTTTAAATAAATTTTAAAGTTATTTAATGGTTAAAACAACTTAACCCATAACACCGGTGAATGTAGTTTTTTATCAACTTTGAAAATATTCTGCATAACAAATTATAATTTTTAATCCACTACCATTACAATCATCTAAAACTTGTGTTTCATATAAGTTTTATACGTTTAGTGATAAATCAGATTTTTTGTTATTACTGTGTAAAGTTAAAAAAATGATGTACAAACTAATAATTTTAAAGATTTTTGGTTGTTTCAAAATTTGTTATGGCAAGTTGTGAGAAAATATTTAGACAATCAGCTCTCCTCAGACTTGGTATTATAAAAATTGCAGTATTTTGCTAGTAAAAATTTATTTGAACTGTTATTAAAAATGTTGTATTTTTTCCTCATGTTGTATAAAAACAAAAAAGTAAATAAAAGGTTTGCTAAAACACATTATATACTAGGCATTTATTGTACAGCTAAATTAGTTTAGAAAAACATTACATTCTTTTAAGAAAAATAATAAACTATAAAAACTTAGGTGCTTTAATAAATTAAATAAAAAGTTGATTTATATGAAATTTAAAAGCAAGGTTGCAATATATAAAGAATTTAAAACACTAAATATTAAATAAATATATGATTATTTTTAAATATAATGTTATGCTCGAACAGTTTTTGTTGATCAATCTTATTAAAAATATTGACTCTGATCTGTGGTAAAGTTGCCATTATGGCAATTAGCGTAAAGCCAAATAAATAACAATTGTAAATACAAAAGCAGACCTTAATAGATAAAATTGAATTAAATCAAGCTGTTGTAAAAGTTTTATACTTCGTAATCAGCTAAATTCAACGACATATGGGATACTATAATGTTAAAGTTGCTATGTGAATTTAAACTGAGTAGTTAATTAAGACATTTTAGCTATTTTTAGATATGTCATGCTCGAGTATAATTTTTAAAGTAAGTATAACTTTAATAGCAAGCCTGCACAATAGTCTTTCTAAATGCAATCAAGTATATTAGCTACAATTCCTTAATTTACAATAACTCTAACTATGTAAAGTTATGACAACCCTGCTCAGAAGTGTAAAAATATTTTCCAAAAACAAGAAATTTTTAGCTTTTAATAATTAAATTGAAAACCACTTTGTTCAGTTTCTTCATGTTTATTTAAAAAAAAAAATTATGCTTATATGTTCTTGGCTACTGAGTTGAGTAGTACACTAGTGATTAGTTTTTTACTCACCACATCAGTAAACTACAGAAACCGTGTCATCAGTAAAAGTCTACCAAGTACCAAACAATTATTTTAATTATGATTTGAAGCCGAAAAATAACTTGGCTGCAAAAAAAAAAATGCTGATGTTAGATTTGTTTGTATATTTGTTTTAAAAGTTAATTTTAAAGAAAATTTAGTTTAATAAAATTTAAACTTTTAGAAAAAAATCCCCGTGTTTTTTATTCTTTAAACTTTTGCTACATATTCTATTTAACTTTTTGTTTACTTAGTTTTTATTGAAGCTTTATGTGAGTTAATTTTAAGTTTTTTTACCAAACTTTTATACCTGCTTAGTTTTAACTATTTTTTATCAAAAGGCTAGTGAAATTGAAGTTATATAAATAGAATTAGATATTGTTTTTTATGATTTATTGGATATCTGCTCATCATGTCAAACTCGGATTTTACCTTTTATTCTTGTAACTATCTATATAGCTATAAGTTTTACTTAACTTAATGTGATGTAAAAATAAGTTTTGTATAAGTATATATTTAATCTTTTTAAAAGGTACTATACTAATGGTATATATGTTAGGTGTGTTGAAGTGAAGTTAAAACACTGTTTTTAATTGCCATATCTCCTAAGAATATTAAGTATTACAGTATTTATTAAGCACTTGAATTATGTTTTGAATTATGTCCTGTTTAGATACAAAAAAGTCAGAAGTAAAAATTTAAAGTGTTCAGTGACATGGTTGTTTATATTATCCATTATCACCAATTTTTTAGATTTTATGTCCTTAATATAATTTGTATTCCCTTATTTTTAGTTCACTTAAAGTCATTTGAGGTTTAACAAAATTTATGCTGAAACAGCCTAGTAGTTTTATGTGAACTATTTTTTCATAATTTTTTTCTTGACTTTCTTTTTCTAAACTTTCATGCTCAAATAAAAGCAGCATTTAAAAAACTTTCTGGCTTATTAGTTTTTATTTAGTTTGGTGCAACTCAGCTTAGTTTTTGTTCACTCAGGCTGACTTTTTGATTAAAACAGTAGAGAACACTACTTAATTACAGGGTTACAACTTACTCTTACTACTCTAGCTAACTTGGCCTAATTTGAATTTTTGAAAACTTAAGCTTATTTAGCTCACTGAAGCTAATTTGACCTCTTTTTAGTAATTTGAAAAATTACGGTTTGATTGAAGTTTTTGTTTCAAAAATGCGGCTACTTTTAATATTTTTGTTAAATCTCCAGCAAGTTTCAATGACTATGGGATTTTTTATATATATATTTTTTCTACCCAAATAACTTTAGTTATTATTACAAAATTTGTATGCTTGGAAGATGGTTAACAGTTTTTTATTTTAATTTTTAATTTTACTACCTTGTTTACCAACTTAAAAAAAATCAGGCTTTCTGTTTTACTTCAAATAATAGAAAACCTGTAATTTTGTATTTATTTAATAAAATATTTATTACTAAAAACACTTAAGAAATTAAGTAAAGTCTGTGCTACTCACTTACAAAAACCTTTGACATACCCTGGTCAAAACTGTAAGTAGTTTTTTTTTATAAGAAACAGTTTACTTTATAGACTTGTAGGTAATTTTTCCTAAAAACTGTTTGTATATAATTTTTATAGTTTATAATTTTTCAAGTATTTCTTTCACAAGCTTTAAAATTTTAAAAGCTCTAAAAAGTACTACATTAATTAAAAAGGTTTTATAAGACTTTTTGTTCAATAAAGTTTACTACCAAACTTTACAAAAAAAAGTTTTTAATATAGACTGAATTGTTAGTATAATTAAAAAAATGTAAGCCAACATAAAAAAAAATTAAGTTTATATACTATTTTACACTTATTTGAACTACTGAAGAAATTTAAACTTTATGTCTTCCAGATTTTTTAATGTATTGTGGGTTTTGTTTTTAGTTTTATTTTAAATTTTTCACTAAATGCTGAAATAGTTTGTTTTAACAATAATGTTTTGGATAAGCTAACTTAAAGGGAGGGTCTATAATGATTAACTTTTGGGGTAGCTGTCTAATTTGCACAAACGTATAAAAAATTGCACTAGGGGACAAAATTGCATGAAGACAAAATTACGCGAATGAACTTATGCACGAGCAGACAATTTTGCATGTAGACATTTTTACACGGGTTATTTTTTTTTCTTTTTAATTGCTGTAATTTATTAATTTTTTTTTAATTTAGTTTTTTTTTACTATCACTGTTACTCCTAACCCTCGGTAGGTGAGTTATTATTATTTTTAATTTTTTATTTTATTTTATCTAATACTATCACTGTTACCCCTAACCCTTACTCTCGGTCAGTAACTTTTTTTTTCTTTTATTAATTTTTTTTTTAGTTTTATTTATTATTGTTTTTTTTTTTATATTTTTTTACTCTCGTGCAAAAAAGTAACTAGTGCAAAATTGACCCTTGGTGCAAAATTGTCTTCGATCAACTTTGTTCCTTGTGCAAATTTGGCTCCGTGCAATTTTGGCTCCGTGCAATTTAGACTCGTTCCCTAATTTTTGATAGTAAATAACATTTTTGTTCAAAGTAAAATTAGTTCTAGGCAAAATGAGGAATCACTAAATTTAAAGTATGATAGAAATAATTAAGTTTGTACAAAATAAATAAACATATAAATATATACAATAGGAGTAAAACAAATTTAGGCCCAGTGTTGTTCAAAATCCAGTTCCAAAAAGTTCTTATCAAAATTGGTTAATTAAAAAATCCTTTTTGGTCTACATTTAAAAAGTAGTATACTTTATATTTATTTATTGTAAAATTTTGCAACACTTGTTGTTTTAGACATGTTGGCTTTTGAGCTCAAATAAGAAAGCTGTATAAACCTAGAAAAGATATATTGTGTTTAGACTTTTTTTAAACATACTAAAATGTAATTTTTTTATGCTACTCAAGACTTGACAGGCTAATTTTTTTGTATAAGTGTAGCTAAACTTTCAAATTATTTCTTAAAATAAGTAGATAGAGTATTATCTCTTATAAAAATAAAAAAACTTATATATTTTATATGAGTTTTAAATCTTAGTACTTTTAATTAAAACACCTGTTTCATTTTTTTAACTAGTTGGGTTTAAGACTAGGGTAAAAAGAATTGTACTAATTATATAAATAGTTGAAAAGATGTTAGTTGTATAAAACCTTTTTTTACCATTGAATGATTTTGTACTACTTTAGTTTCAAAAGTACTTGTATAAGTCAATGAAAAGTTCCAATTCTAAAATCAGGAACTCAGAACAGTTTAAAGTATTTTTTTAACTGAATATGTTTGATTTTTTGTTTACTCACTTCATGCTAAGACTTATAACTAACTCTTTTTTATAAAACTATTTGATATTTTCTCATAAACTAATTTTGTTTCTTATAGTTTTGTAGACTAATTAGTGATAAATTTGCCATTGTATTTTATTTAATCAAAAAGTTAGCTATTTTTTATTTAAACTCAGCTAAGTGGTATTTTTTTTTAAAAGAGTGCCATCCTTACATCCATTACATCCATTACAATAAAAATTATGTTAAGTTCATGTTTAATAGGGTTGCCTCTTAGAGTACTCAAGCTAATACCGAAGAATTAAGCTTTAGGAAAATTCAGGCTACATAAGGACAACTTAACAGGGTAACAAAAAAAAAGGAATCCTGGAAAAACCAGGAATTTTACAACTTGGTCCACTTTGGGAAACCCTGATAAAGATAAATAATTTTTGTCATCATCAATTTTTTCTATTGTAACACACATGTAAAGTAGCTTTACAGTATCTTTTCTACTTTAGTGAACTACTAAACACATTTTTTACCTTAACTTAACTTTAAATTTGAAAAAGACCAAAAAAGTGTACTTTCAAAAACCTGGAAAAATTCAGAAAACCTGTAAGAAATTTCTCAAACAGTGGCAACCCTGACTTGGGATAATTTAATCTTTTTAGGTTATTTAAAAGTCTCAGGTTAGTTTTTTATGTTTTAGACAAATTTTTATGTCTTTGATATATTTTTTGTCAAAAACTGTATTTATATTCTAGTAATTTTATTCTAGTAAATATTGTTTAAAACTTGTATTAACACACATACTAAGTATTTTACGTTCTAGTTAGTATTTTGTTTTAAAAGATGTTAACCTTAACCATTTGTCTTTGTTGAAAATGCCAACTTTCTTGAATTATACTGTATATAACAGTGGTGCGCAAGGTTACGTGAAAATTCAAATTCTGACAATTCAAATTCTAAAAAATTTAAGACAGCGAAAACAAAAAAGTAATATACATTTAAAAAAATAAAAGAAGCGTATGAAGATCTTAATAATATCTACCAGCCATTTTGCAAATTTTGAAGATTACTAAAAATTACTATGTTTTAAAACTTACTTTAGCCATATCTCAAAAAATATTTAAAACTTAAAAAAAATATTAATTTTTCTCGTATATATGGTAAGATCTATATACAATTTTTTTTTCAAGTATACACAATTTTTGAGCTGTTGCCCTTATAAATTTTTTTAAAGAATTTAAGAAATTTGAAGTTTGTACGAAAAATTGAGTTGTTATGCAGCCGTTGGCAACATACTGCCTGCAAATGTAAACATTTGGCTTGCGACATACTTCACAGTGCTCTCAATATGACTTTTATAAACGTAAGTGCTTTTTAAATAACTATTTCATTTGAATTAAGGGATTAAAGAGGTAATTTTTAATTAGATAGTAAAATTCTACATAATTACGCTTTCAAAAAAATATATTTTTAACAAACCCGGACCATGAATGAGCTTTTAGCCAAATCAGGCCCACCTACTAGAAAATTTGCCCCTTTTTATTATTGTAAAGTCCATTATAGTTTAACAACATTTAAAATTTATCATCTGTTTCTTCATTTTTAAACTAATATTTTTATTTTTTAAATTTTGGCAGGTAAATAGCTATTAGTACGAGCTATTAGTAATATTTATTTATTATGTTGTTGAACTATAAGAATTTTTAAAGATATTTTATTTATAGAAAAGAATTCAGATTATATTTCATTTACTAGAGAGTAATTACAAAGGAAAATTGAGAGCTAAAGTTGTGTGCACAAAGCTGTGTATCCAGTTAAATTATTATTTTTAACTGAACAAATTAATGCATACAACAATTTTTATCTCTATGTAAATTAATCAAAGTTAAACTGAATAATTTTTAAGTTTTTTAATCATTTAAATGAAACAAATTTCATATTAAAATTGAACAGTTATATCTAAGTAAAGTTTTTATACTTTTAATAGCATGCGTTGTACAGATTAAATTCTTTAAGCCCTAAAAAGGTATTGTTTGTAGAAATTATAAAAGTATAAAACAATTATCAAATGTAAAAGAAAAAACGATGTAAGTTTGAATTATAAAACACACAAATAAAGGAAAAAAAAACTATAAGAGTTATAGATATTGTAAAGTTTTTAAATAAAAAAATCATTTTTTTCTATAATTTTCTTTTAATTTAAAAAATATTTGTTAATTTATAGTAAACACGTTAGTTTTAAAAAGTTTAAAACCAAATCTTTAACAAAAATTCAAATTTTGACCTCTGCTTTACCTTTTTAAACTAATAGGTAACTTAGATTTATAAATCGAATTGTTTAATATCATTATAAACGTTTAGCTTTACTTAATTTTAGCTTCCCTAATAAATAAATGTCAAAAACCTAAAAAGCTTTGAGTTAAATCGTAATTATTTTTTTTTTTACAAATATGCGTTAAAACTATAAAGGAAATAAACTTAAACAACTACATTTTCATATAGAAGTAATAATAAATACACTTAAATACTCAAAATGATGATGTTTTTGTTCTATCTGGAAATAATTGCCATGGCTTGCATGACATTGGTAACAATCTTCTACTGGTCTGGAAAGCCCGAGAGAGAGTACAAAAGACTCAAAAGCCTTTCAGTAGTCCACGGAAACAAGGAATGGCACAAAAAAGCTTTGGGAGAAAGCATCGCCGAAAAAGACAGGAACTTTTGGAGAAAAGTGTTAATTTCGGCGGTGTGGTGTGTCCTCTTATCAACACTGTGCTCGTTCTTCGAGTACTCAACCGACAAACCTCGGTACGATCCGTTCGAAATTCTCGGAATCCCCAGCAACTCCAGCATGAGAGAAATCAAGACGGCCTACAGACAGCTCTCAAAAATCCACCATCCGGACAAAGGGGGAGAAGAGGAAACTTTGTTGACAATCCAAGAAGCCCACGAAACTCTGACGAGGCCCGAGATTAGGGAAATATGGCAGCGCTACGGTCACCCGCAGGCTGACTTGAAAAACAAATTGGGCAAGGGCGGTATTGCATTCCCGGAAGCTTTGATGGACCCCTCCAACTGGTTAAGCGGTTCGCTGTTGTACTTGTTTTGTCTTTTCTTGTTCGGATGCGTTGCGTGTTTTAAGTTTCAGAAGGAAGAAGAGCGAGATGTCGGTACCAAGCAGGTTGATGTTGAAACAAAACACCTTTACACTAATTTGTTTTTGAAATTTCCGAAAATAGACGACCTTTCCGTCTTGATTGAAATCTTTTCAATGGCGAAAGACTTCGATCATCAAACGAGCTCTGAAGTTCGCACGATTACTGATGAGAACTGGAGCGAACAAGAAGGACTTGTAAGAGAAATTTTAAATTTGACCGGCATAAATGTTACAAAAGACAGCAAGCTGTCAAAATTACCGTTGACGTACGTGTCCAAGGCTCGCTTGATGCTGTACTCTCATTTGGTAGGAATAGACGGCGGTTTGTCAGCAGAGCAAGAAGAGGACCGGGACTTTGTTCTTGAAAAGTCTCAAGTTGTGTTCGACAGAATGGTTAAGTGCTTCGCAGATGCATGCTTTATAGGGATGACACGGTTCAAAGAACCAAGGCGTCTGAGCATCGCCACCCTGCAAAAAATAATCGACCTTTCTCAGTTGACCGTTCAGGGACGCATGGAAAACGAATTTCCTCTGCAGCAACTACCACACATCACTCCTGAACTGGCTAGATTCTGTGCCTTCGGTCAAAAGGATCCTATCACAGCGCTTAAAGATTTGGCTTGTGTTGCCGAAGACGAAAGAAGAAGACTTCTTCACAAGCTGAGCGATGACGAGTACAAGCAAGCGATGGGAGTGTTGGAAACATTCCCAGACGTTCAACTTGAAGCGCACGCCTCCGTTGCTGGTGAACAAGTAATTCACACAAGCTCTCTTCTTACCCTTAAAATTCGGCTTAACAGGAAGTCTTTGTCTGAGTTCATGAATAACAGCAGTGACAAAAAGTCATCGAAAACAGGCAAAGGTTTTGTTGCGGCGAAAAACAGCGGCCAAGCTGACGAGTGCGACTTGCTGATAGAAAACCTCAAAGCAGAGCGCGCGGCCAAATTAGCAGCGCGCTTGAGGAGGAGCGAAGCCGAAGCGTGCACGGTTCACACCCGCAGCTTCCCGCAGGAGAGGACGGAAAGCTGGTGGGTGTTCGTCGAAGACAAGAGCAGCGGAACGATGATAATCGGGGGTTGGACGCTCCGCGAGCTGAACAAGATATGCGAAGACGACGAGATTGAGCTGCAGTTCATGGCGCCGAACGTGGCGGGAAGGCGCGAGTACGTGGTGTGGTGCAGGAGCGACTCGGTGTACGGGTGCGACGCCAGCGTCCAGTTGGAAGTGGAAGTTGTGAGTGGAGGAGATGGTGTGCAGGAGGAAAGCAGTGAGCCTTCTTTAAGACGTCGGATGAAGCAGGATAAAAAACTGAATTGCTAATTATCAATTAAATGTTCTATTAGTATTTGTTTTTAATATTAGTCGTACTATTTACTTTAGTATGTGTGTTCATATCGTGTTATTATGGTTTTAAATAAAATATTCCGACAAGCTTTGTCATTTAAAGATACTTATTCCTAATAGACATAGAAAAAAATCTTTTCAAGTACATGATATAGTTATTATATTGTTCAAA
The DNA here is from genome assembly GCF_965202585.1 of Thalia democratica. Lineage (NCBI taxonomy): Eukaryota > Metazoa > Chordata > Thaliacea > Salpida > Salpidae > Thalia > Thalia democratica. The sequence goes on from NC_139170.1 coordinate 10,646,224, forward strand.
TGTTATATAAATCTTAACTAATCTTTCTAAAAATACAGATACCTGCTTTTTTCATTAATATGTAAAAGTTTCAAGAAGCGGTATACAATATACTGAATCCGGCAGTGTAAGTAATATATTTCAGCGTATTTTCTATCTGGAATGGAATATTGATTTACGCAAAATAAGTAAAACTATCATTTAAATCAAAAGCCACGATAACTGCAGATGATACTTATTAGCAAGACTCTAAGACTTAATTTAAAATAGCTTGGTTTCAGTAACGAGAAACTTAACTATGATCTTCATTACGGCAACGATTATATAAAATGTGGTTTAAAGGTTTGACACTAGAAAAGTGTTTTTATTCTCTTACTCTAGCTACGAATTAAGTATCTCAATTACAGTTGATTTCTTTTGCACTAATGATTTAGTTATAAAATATTAAAAAAAGTATCACTAAAAATAATACTTACAAAGTTAAGTCTGGTTTTAGTAATAATAATTCAAGCAGTAAATGTCTAAACATGTTTAATGTACTATATTTTATTACGTTAAGCCAATATCAACCTGAATACAGAGTTTCATTACAACAAACAAAAACTTTTTTATATTGTCGTTACGAAAGAAATTCATAAACTAGGTATGCATTTTCGCCAGTATATAGTTAAATAACGATAACTTAAATGAAGAGAACGCAGTTGAAAATTTTCTATCGTTTGTAATTAAAAACCTGAAACTAAATTAAAAATTCTTTAAAAGGTCACAGCATGGGCGGCGCAAAAATAGATGCAATTTTAGACTAGATGTTTAGTTTAAACCTAAAACTTACTAGATGCCACAAAAAACTATGGATACATATGCCTGCTCTTAAATCAACTGCTAAATTATTTTTTCTTAAAATATTGTTAAAATAAACACAACACTTTAAAGTATAGTTTTATTTTACTCATATAGATTCAAACATAAATTCCTTTTTGTTTTACTGAGTTGCCTATCTTCTTTTTATATTTATGTGGTGTAAACCTTTAGTTTTACTGGAAGCAAGAACTTAAAAATAAAAAGACCATAGATTATTTTAAAACCATTAGAGTTTTTTCGCTGACTGATTTAGCACAAAACTCGTGTTCTGACTTATACAATTAAAGTATCATTAAAAGATTATGTAAAATTTTGTAGTAAATTAAATATCTTTAAAAGGTTTAACGTAAAACAGCTATAATAGCTTATTAACTTTTTACAAACTAATTAAGTCTTATAAAACTAGTGTAGTATTCAGTGTAGTACTCAAATTAAGTACTTCAATTACTTTGTTGCTTTTTAATTATGAGTGGTAACAATATAAAATAAAGTGATCTACTATTTTTATCAACTAAATTTATCAACTTTTCTTATAAAGAGAGCACTTAGAAGCATACATTATAAGAAATATGATGATAGTGTTAGAAATTTAAAAACAAGCTAACTTTAATGATTACTTTAAAAATGTTAAAAAATATCCATAGCTATCATACGAGGTCTTAAGAAACAAATTATTTCCTACCTAGATTCAACAACAACAGTGGTCACAAATTGCTAGCTTACCAAGGTTGTAAATTATGAACTGAACTACGTATGTTTAAAAAATAAATGTCATTTTGGAAATTTCCACATTGAACAAAAAAATTATTTAGTAACTAGTTAATGATTGTCAAGGTCATAAGTATTCATTACTACTTGTTTATTTACTTTTGTTTAGGGAATTAGTTATAATTGTTATCTAATACACAAAAACTTTAGTTCAAAGTTGATTTGTATGGTTCAGGGTTGCCTGAAAACCTGGAAAAACCAGGAATTTCACAATTTAGGCTAAAAAACCTGGAAAAGCCTGGAAATTTGAACAATTTTAACATGTTTAGTACTAAAATTTCGATTTGACAGAAAAAATATATCTTATAGATATTTTTTTTATTATTATAGCTTTCGAGTAAACTTTATACTCTTTAACACAGATTCTTACCTTAAACTTAACTTTAAAAAATAAAAATAGACCCAAAAGTGTGTATTTTTAAAAACCTTGAGGAAAATATGTGAAAATAATTATAGTTGGTTGAACGACAAAAAATACGCTCAAAATATTTGGTCCTAGGACCTGGTGCACGAATAACCTCTCGGTTATCAAGTCGCAAACCACGGATACCTTTAAAGGTCTTGTCCAGGACACAATGAAAGTTTGACTCTAATTTAAAAGTAAGAAATTATTATGGACATGTTATTACTTATCTTATCACATTTTTGGTTAAAAATTGTATTTTTAATTTTTACTGCAATTAGTTTACATAGCTGCTTCGCCGTGCAAAATGTTTTTCTATACAAAAAGGCCCATGAGCGAACTTGTCTCTGAAAACTATTCCTTAATTTGCAAAAGGCTGACTACTTTTCTTCTATGTAAACTGCGAGCAACTTTTTAGTTTAGGATTTAAATTCTTACAAAAACATCAAGTAGTCAAAATAACAACTAATTAGTTAGATTTTTTTTTGCAAAAAAAAATTATTAAGAAAAGTTAATTTAAACGAATAAACTATAGTATAATAACTAAACAATGTTCTTTTATTTTAACCATTATAAATTTTAAGTAATAAAGTATTTCAATTAATAGTAGTTGATTGCTTATTAAACTATAATAATCACTGAGTTTCAGACAATAACTGAACAAAGTTCATTGTTCTTAAACAATGTTCACTGATAGCACTAAAAATTTTAGATTATAGATGTCCTTCATATTGAATTAGTTAATCACTTATAAGATTTTAATTTTTTCACTGACCTGCTTAAGTATCTAATTAATTAATTATGTTCAAGATGTACATTAATTTTAACCTTTTTTAATTCTCTCTCAGCACTATGTAAGAATCTTTAAATAAACACATAAGAATTTTATTTCATTATAATGTGATATAATAGCTAAACGTTTTTTAAGAAATATATTAGTAAGCATAACATACTTTAGTTACAATTATGAGACTTTTTTAGTTTATAAACAGTTTTTTTTTGTTTGTTTATTTTCAGTAGCTTAATTGAAAATGTTTTACTTATTTAATCATTAAAAGATGAAAAAAAGTAGTTTTCAATGTATCAATGAAAACTTCTTTTTTTAAGCAACTGTATAAAAGTTGCACCGAGAAGTAGACACATACTTTATAAATTAATAACACAATTTTAAACGCATTATCAAAACGAAAAATAGAACTTAATGTTCTGAAAAAAATGACTTCCAAAGAAATTTTACACGAAGACTTTATTTTTCATTGTTTAGTTATTATAAAGAAAAATAAGAAACTTGAAGTTAATTTAACTTCGAAAAATATATACAAAAAGTGTAAAAACAAAATACAAGTATTTTATTTATATACAGGAAAACTAATTTAGTAAAACGTTGAAAAGTTTGCATTAATAAGTGAAATGCTAAACTTTAAAGCAGCCAAACTCCTAAACATTATAGTTTGTTTAGTAGTCATTTACGGGACTAAAGGTTAGATAATTCTTTAAGTCTGCTTCCAAATGTTTTTAATATTCTATATTTTGTCATGCAAAAAAACTAACTAAATACTGTTTAAAAGTATGTAAAAAATAAGTCATGTGATTTTTTTTAAAACCTAAACTGTTTTGAATAATACATACTATTAGCTGTTTCTAAAAATGTTGCATAAAATTTGTCAAAAAAAAGTTTTGAAATCTACGACTACTTCTTTGACAAAAATATTGCTAGTGAATTTAAGATAATTTTTTTAAGAAAAAAGTGCTATTCTCCTATTTATTTGGTACGTATTACAAAACACAGAAAGCAAAGCAGCGGATACAGAACTTTTATCGTGGAAAAGAACAGGGTTCCGAAAGTTGACGTTCAACTGTGAGTTTCTGATGCATTCCAAAGGCAATGTGACGTGGCTTTACAACGGTGAAAACATAGAAACACTAAACAACTTGCGCGAAGGAGGACCTGCTGCTTTCAACGTGACCGAAAAGAAGAGCTCCATTCAGAACGCCCATTTGTCGAACCACGTCATACTTTCTAGTACTTTAAAGGTGGTTTGCATACGACTGTTTAGTTGATTATTATTTTTTACTCAATATGCAAATATATAAAACTAAAGGAACTACCAAAACTTGTTTTAGGTTTCGCCAAAAATAACTAGCATTGGAAACACTTTGACTTGCAAACAAAACGACCAAAGTCACATTTTTAGTAAGTTTACAGACGTGTGTTTGTTTTTTGATTAATTTCCAGTTTATAAAACATATCTTAAACTAAAACTGCTTAGATGGTATTGAATTAAAATTATCCTTTATTTGAAGTTTATTTTAAATTAAACAATTAACTTTAGAAAAAAAACTGACACCTTTTAAAAGATTATGTTAAATACTTTTCAAGTACGGTTTGAAAAATACATATTTAATTTCAAACAAATCTATATACTTTTAAAACCTAAGTGTATTGCAATGTATTTGTTATTGAAAGTATGATTTATTATTTTGTTGGTATTTTGATTATCATTAGTACAAAAAAAAACCTCACAACTTATGTTTATACTTTTGTAATCGTAAACAATTACTCTAATTAAATTAAGTTTTTTTATGTTTTTATTTATAGTTTTTACAGAAATCAAATCAACAAAGTTTATTTCTGCGCAAAGATTGGGGAGACACGACATGACTTTTGTGTGCAAATATTCAGCTAGTATGCCTAGAAATGTCACGTGGCTGTTGAACGGTTACAAAATCAACAGTTACTCACGACATTTCAAAGTAGTGAGCAAGTTCTATCCAATGATGAACAAGCTTATTAGCGTTTTGATACTGGTTAGTTCAGTTGCGTTTTTGATTTTTTTTTTCAAACTAAAAAGAGAAAAACAGCTAATTTTCATCTTATCATTAGTTTTACTACAATATAAAAAATTACGTGCTAAAAACGCGTATTAGTTTTAAAATATTTTTTTGCAAAATATTAGAATGAGAATGTTTTTTAGGAAAGGCCTGAAATAACTAAAGCTGGAAGCACTTATACTTGCAGCTGTGACGATGCATTTTATAAATTTCGTAAAGTAGAAGGTAATAATAATATTTTTGTAAAAAAAAAAGTTAATGTACAACGAAATTAATTTTATTACTACAACATTTATTTTGCATATATAGAATTTAGAGGTTTTTTACAATTTTGTCAGTTATCAATAGTTTTAATATTTTTGTATGCTACGGTATCTTAAAATGGTATTTATTTGTTAGTAAATTGATTTGACAGGTATTTGGAACCCGTCTAGTATTGGTGGTTCTAATGGAATTGGAAGGTTTTATTTTGGTCGTGAAACCGACGATCTTAATAAAACAGTTGTAGAAAACAGCCACAAGTTTCACGTGGACACAGTGAAGGATATTTGTTACGGTTGGAAAGCAACCTTTGTTAATCAAAATGGAAACAACAGCATTTGCAGTAAGCAAAAGCTTAATTAAAGATTTTATAGTCTAGTTGTTTTTCGTGTTTTACTTCAGTTAATATTGAGCTATTTTGAACTTTAAACAAATTAGAGTTTAACATTAACAAACCATGACTTTTTTTAATGATATTTCTGTTGTTACTTGTTTTATAAGCTTTTGATTATGCTAAAAAAATCACAAGTACATTTAAACTTTTTCACTAAAACTTTGTGTGTAGAAATTTTTTTAAAAACAATTTCTATTTCTAGTGGGAAAGGGATGCTATTGTGACGGCATAAAAAGTTAGTTTTTGTTCTATTTACCTTTATAAAACTAATCAATTTTATTTACTCACAAGCTTCACATCATTGCACGTTTTCATACGATATAGTCATCAACTCTTAATATTTTTTCTTCTTTGAACTACCTGAGTAAAATACTTTAAATTTTGATTTTCCTTGTTCAGTTTTCGATTTCGAGAGCACCGTGAGCGCGTACACCAAAATCAAGCCGGTGCCCTTCTTCCGGCTGAAGCTGGACGACCGCGTCACCTTGCCCGAGGACCGCAACTACACCATCAGGTTCGAAACTTCAGATTTCGACCCCGTCATTGTGGAGGGGGTCAACACGACCAAAGTGACCGTTTCCGATGAAAAGTTCAAGCCGGACCATGAGTATTCGGTTAAAGTCAGTTCTGTCGCTTTTGAATTTTAGGCTGTAAATTTTGTGTATACCTTTATGTTATACTTATTACTTACCTTGTTTGTTTTTAAAACATACATACTCAGTACAAAAGTTTCATATATGAAAATAACTTCATGTTTTTAGATCCTGTGGAGTCACCCAATTATGAAAAAGCCAATTTTGTTCACCAAGTCGCTTGTTTCCACAAGTTTGAAGCCAGCAACTCCTAGTATAAGTTACGCATGGATGGATGGGGATACGTGTAAAATGCATGTGAAATTTCCAACCAATGTCGCTGTTAAGGATACTTATGAGCATTTTGTAAGTTTTTTACTCTTTGTATATAAAGTATAAAGTTGTGATATTTTTGAACCTAAAAGTTTTTCATTTTTCTTATTTGTTTAAAACAGACAAAGATTGTTTTTCGAGATGAATTTTTTATCAATAATTGCAATTTTAGTCAATTTTGTCTCTTTTTTTAAACTGCACAGTAACCACATTGAAAACAAACAAAACTATCTTCCAGAAACCTCAAATACTAGTGAACGGAGCAGCATCGAAAATTGCTTCACGAAGAACTTCCAGGTTTTTCCACAATTTTTTTGAGGTCGGAGTTGACAAGAATATAGAAAACTTTGTGTCGGTACGAATTTTGTCAACTGAAGAGAAGCACAACTCAGATCTCAGTAGAGAAATAAAATGCGTGAAAAATGAATGAAATATGCTAAATTTATAATTTGTTTTTGCACCTCAGTGTATTAATTTTGAATAGACATCGTTTATATTGTTTCTTTAAAATATTTTATCGTGTTATCAAAAAATACTCGAAAAATAACAAATATTTTATTTTAGTATTTGATATTTATGTAACGTTGAAAAAATACTTAAACTATTTTATTGTTTGGGAAAAATAATAAAAAGAAATGTTTTATCACCAGCCTCAGGATACTTTAAACTTTGAAGATACTAGAAAAACAATTGACTTTCCTTCTTAACTCGAAGTAGTAGACAGCTTCGTTTAAGGTTCACTTTTGAATGTCTTGATAAAACTTTCTGAATTGATTTATTTGTTTTTCCTATAAATTTTTCTTCAAATAAATGAAAGTTAGTACAATTATGCTTTAGCCAAGGGATCGGCGGCCTTTTATAAGTTTCGTGCCAATTTTCCTGCGGGTGGTAATTGTTTTTAAGTAGTAGTAGTAGTGCTCAATACAAAAACACTACATTAATAAAAAGTATGATAAAATAAGCAAGTATAAAAACACTAATAATGAGTAATTACAAAAAACTTACTTATCAAGTAGCTTTATCTTAATTTTCAACAACAACACTTTTCAAAATATTTTTAGCCATAAAGTACCTCACAGGTCGCGGTTTACCGACTTCTTTTGCTTGAGCTTAAAACAAAGGGTGATTCCTCTTTGTTTAATATTGATCGGCATCATACTGCCTGACCACCTTGACCTCGGAGTTTTCCTACTTAAACAGGTGAAGTATTGGTTTTGTCCATATTATCTAAATAAATGGTTGAGTTGGCAATTGTACCTCTTTCAAATGCTAGGAATGTTAAATATCTTTAGCCAAATTATTTTACTAAGTTTAACATGGCGAGTAAAAAAAAAAGCACTAAGGATAAACACAAATAAAATAAAATTTTAACCTTAAGTAGTGAAAACTTAGATTAACAAAGAACAACCTGTCAGCATAGTCCAGAACAGCCATGTCAGCACAATGTATTTAGTTTAGGCTAAGAACCTACAACAGACAAGAAATTGCAGTTGGTAAAAATTTTACGAAAGAACCATACTAAAATATTAAAATCATGTAATTCCAATTGGGCTGTTTCAAAGTCAATACTAAAATAAAACTATACAAGAGAATATTAACAGCTTTTGGTAATAAACTTGTTCACACTTATTTACTGGATTTAACTAACTTAAATAAATTAACAGCAGCTTATGTGTGTTTTTAGCACTCAATGATTATTATCAATTTTATTAAGAAAAACAGTTTATACTTGTTTTGTTTTTGATATTGCTCTTTTCGCACCTACAGCACAGGGAAAAAATCTTTAATAAACTAACTAAACGTTAAATAGTTTATAAAAGTAAAAATCAGACAAAAATAAAAGTTATTATTTTTCATAGTGGAAACACTGTAACAAATTAATTTATACAAATACTTAAATCAAAGTATCAAGTTGAAATACTTACAGGTCTTACGATTAAACATAAAATAAGTTTTATATAAATAATTTACAACACACTAAGCAAAATGTTTAATTTCTAGCAATTCTATACATCAATAACTATTCAAACCATCCAAAATCTGTAAGAAGTACATTCATCCCCATAGTTCACAACCACCTTTGCAAATTATCTTTTAATAAAACACTTTGATACTGCCAAACTTCCTTACAATGATACCCTTACAAAAAGCGGCTTTAATCTACTAGATGAATTTAAATGTTCCACACAACCCAGTAAAAAAAGTTTAGAAGAAGAAACATCATATACTTCCACCTCCCTTACTGTAACTCAGTAAAAACCAAAGTTGGAAAACAAATCCTCCATCTCATAAACACGCATTTCCTTGAAGGTTCCACGCTACACATGATATTCAACAAAAAAACAGTCAAGATCACCTACAGCTGTTCTACAAATCTCAAATCAATTATCCAAAATCACAATAAAAAGTGCTATCCGAACCAAGCTCAACTGATTAACTCTGTAACTGCAGAAACACCACCCAATGTCCGTTCAACGGTCAATGTCTACGAAAGGGATTTATAAAACTTTAATTACATATCAGAACATAACTAAAGAATACATAGACTCAACTGGCGTATTATTTAAGACCATACATAACCAGTACAAATCTAGCTTGGCACATGAAAAGTTGTGTGCATACATAAGGAAAAATAACTAAAATCACACCAACATTTCATGGACATTCATGTATGAAGCTACATGCAAAAACCCTCCATACAAACCAGAAGCAGACACTATAAGCAACTTGGAAAGAGTTGCTATCGCCGAGTCTAACTGGGAAAAATCTTTGAATCAGCAAGTACAGCTCGCTATCTTGTGTTCCTACTTCAGATCGTGCTATTTTTGATTTAATTTAATGTTATTTTATTCGTTGCAGTATAGTTTATATTTTTTGTATTGTACTTTTAAGTTATTTTTTTTTTGTTGTAAAAACTTAATTGTATTTCAGTTAAGTTTTTGACCTAACAACTACTAATAATATTAAATACTTATCAAAGTATTGCTTATCACCTCTAGTTACCTTCCTAACTTTGTATAAATGTAAGGTGTTTTAGATCGTCGTTTTATTATTTTACATGAAAATTTGCTTAGCAGTGAAACCTAGTAGTATAAAAAAAACGCTTGTTTCTGAACGTTTTATTATTATTATAATCGCTCACGTTTGCGTTTGTGCACTTTATCATTATCCTGCTAGAGACTTTTAGAGTCTATTATGTTTAATTTAAATATAAACTTTTCGAATTTTTTCTAATTATAAACAAAACTATTGAGTTATCAAACAATAATTTTTTTCTTATATTATTTAAATATAGGTTAAAAGACTGCGTATATAAAACAATAATGAATTGTAGTTACTTATATTCTATTAAATCTCAAATATATAAACTTCTTTATGTATCGATCTTTATAAATAGATCACACTTTAAAAACAAACTTAGCAATCTTTTAACAACTTGGGGTGATCAAAATAGGATATTATATATTGGCTAGTTGAAAATAACTTAAATTCTAAATAAAAATAACTACTTCTAAAATAAAATAAAGCGTTAATACGATTATAAGTGATATAGCTTTTTTTCAATTGTAGTTTATTAAAAGGTTTATCCGTTGTTACTTGAAAACAAAAATTTTGAAACAAGTTTCAAGTACCGTGTGCTTCAAGAAATGTCATTTGGTTTAGTTGCAATAGTTTTTGATAATTATTTTAACAATGTATAAAAATAAGTAAGTCATTAAATCTATTTTTTTAGCCAAAGCATACAAAATTCTTAGAAACTTTGCAATTTTAAAATGATTTTAGACATTTAGACAAAACAAAATCAGTTTGAAAAGATTTAAATTAGTATACTTTATTTAAGATTTAAATGTAATAGCTTAAGTTAAAGTTAATAATAAGTTAAGTAATAATTTTACTACTAAAGTTGACAAAATCAAAAAGTTTAATGTAGGTTTTAGGTTTATTAAACTATTTATAAAAAAATACATACTGCTTAAAATAATACAATTAATAGACTTCTAAAAAATTATCATAACTCTGAGAGTATATACTATACATAATTAATTTATTAACTTTTATACAAAAAGTATAATTAATCATTTACATAAAAAAAAAAATTTCAAAGTATTGATACTCAATGTTAATTCTTTTAGTTATAACTTCAACGAAAGATTAAAAAAACGTAAGATCTACGGAAAAAATAAAAATTACTTTAAATCTCGTAAAGTTTTTAGAAATGTTAAATCTTTGGGCTTACAAAGTAGATTAAGTAGTTTATTATGTTCTAAACATGGTTAAAAAAAGTATCAAAAAACTATAACAACTAAACTAAATAACCTATATTGAAGCATACGGTATTAAAACTTGTTTTGATACTGCTCTTTTCCATATAACTACGGATAAACTTTCTTATAAATAGCAGTTAAAACAATGTTATATCAAATGTACATGAATTAAACTTTTTTTATTTCAGAGTTAGTCATTTTTATTTTTAAATTGTTATCATTCAAAAGTTATAAAAAATTAATTAACTTAAGTTTTGAAAAGATTGTGAATTTCTTTTTTCAAACGTAGATCGATTAAAAAGGTAGATAATTAAAAAAAGTTATTTATTTGATATCTAACAGAATTCATTCAATGCAATTAATTATAGTTTTTTATACATAGTTCATTAAGCTACATTCAACCTTAATAAAAAAAAATTTTAAATATTGCAGTTATTTTGTTTATAATTAAAAAGTTTCTTTTTTCTAACAGTTATTTTTTCCTTACAGTATCGTTATACAAATCTGTTACGTTATAAGGGGTTTTAGATTATTATTTTTTTTGCTTAAATTAAAAATTTAAAAATTTTGCGATGAGCTGTAATAAGTGAATGGTTAACTAATATCAAAACTACCAAATAGATAAAAGTTTTTAAATCATGTCCTGTAACTAAAACATACTTTGTCAGCTTTATAGGAGTAATCTTCAAAATTTATCGTAAAAAATTGTAATAATTATGAAAAGGGAAAGTCCATTCCGGCAGCCATATTAATAAAAATAACTTATTTAAGTTTAAAAATCTATAAAATGGAATACTGAAACTAACAAAAAAACAGATAAAAACTTTGCTCAAAAGCAAAAAAAAAAGCGTATATTTGTAAGCTGTTATCTGATATATTTATTTAACTTAATCTTTCTGAAAAAGTATTTTTCTGGATAAAAGTGACTTGGCCAAGAAGAGAACTTTTACATAATTGACCACATTCGATCTGAAGCCAATGTTTTAACGAGTCAGTTTAGTCATTAACATTACTTAAAAAATTTGATTGTGTTGACAACGAAACTTAAAGATAAAGTTTAACTGAGAAGTAAATTTTCAAGCTTAAACTTTTTATTATATAATTATTTACATAAATAAACAAAAATAAAACTACACTACGTTTTATCAAGAATAAATATTTTCACTGGCTTTTCAAAAAATAAGTCAAGTTTGTGGTCTAATTTTTGGAAATAGCTTAATTATTCGTTGAAAATTCAGCTTACTCTCAGTCGCTGAATTAAACCATAAGACTATAAACTTTGAAATTTTGAAAACATTAGTATTGAAAATAAAAACAGTTTTAATGTATAAAAGTTATTTAATAAACTAAAACACAAACTCATACAAACACAAAATTATAAATTTTGATGTATTTAACACACTAAGTTTTTTTTGCTACATACTTTGTGTGTTATAATATAATATTGTGTGATAAATTTTGTTCAAATAATTATTTTTCAAATAAATTATAAAAATAAAAATGGTTTGACTTACAGTTGCAGGTTGACTTCCTTTATTAAACAATTGTATCAGATGAAAAGTATTGTGCGAACAAAAAAATATATATCTTTCTTATAGTTTCTCTATTTCATTGTTTGGAAATAGAAAGAAGTATAGATATACATTTTAAAAACAAAAAAACAAAAAACAGAGCTTTAATGTACAATTAGTTTTGGGGTTTTGGACGTCTTTAACATATTTTTAATTTAAAGTTTTTGGTATCTACCAAGTAACAGTTTACAGTGATGACGAAATAATAGTTTTTAGAAGGTTCCTATAAATGTGTTTATGTATATTATATTTTTACGTTTTTTATAACAAATTATTTTGCTACAGTTTATATCAACTAACATCATGTATAATTAATTATAAATTGTTCTTTTACTTTATTTGTTGAGTAAAGTACACAGTTTTTCATTTCAATTTTTGAAAGTAATTATTGACAACAACAACAACTTTAGTTTTAAATTATCTAAGATTTTTTAAACTGTAGTATTAAAAGTAGTATTATTTTTTCTGTTCAGAATTTTAAATCTTATGTTTTTTTTTCCTCATTTTCTTAATGAATTAGACTTTTTTTAATAAGTTAACTGTTTGGTGTTTATTAATTTCATTTAAAAAATAATATTTTTTTAAATGTTTTAGTTCTATTTCTACATTTAATGTACTTCAACTTATTGTAATGTTAGTATTAACAAACTATATTATAGTATTTAAAATTTAGAACTAAAATGTTTTTGTTATTAAAAAGACCGCTAAACTTAAGCTTAAAGCCAGAGAAACCATACTTTAAAATTGTTGAAAAAGGATTTTTTCTAATTTTCTAAAATATTTTTACAGTTTTAATATTTATTGTTTTATATTATTTTGAAGGCCCATTATATACGTTACTATAATATTTTTATTACTTTATATGCTGTTTTTGATAGATTTTAAATAGATTTAAGTAAATTCATACTACTTTACTATTAATAAAAACCTCTTTTTTTAGACAATAACACCTAAAACAACAATAAAGGAAAGTTTTAAACGAAATAAGATATGAATTTTCAAAATAAAAGTGAAAAGAAAAGTGTTGAAAACTTCCATAAAAATGTGCTCAGTTGTAATGCATCCCTAAAAAATAATAAAAACCTAAAATTTGTAAATTTATGTAGGATGAACAGTTTAAAAAAAGTTGATCATGAAATTTTACAACCCATAAATGAACTATTTATAAAAGGTTTGGTATTTTAGTACTTGTTTTATTTTCAATTAGCTGTATTTGAATACTTAGTATTAAGGTTAAAAAAATATAATAATTTTTATGCAACTTTCTTGTTAACTTTTTAGTATTTATATTTCAACAAGAATTCTCATAAAATTCTTTGATAATGAATGATAATGCTGAAAAAGTCTTATGTGTTTATGTCAAAATAAAAGAAGAATAAGTTGCTATAAATAAATAAATTTAGATAAGTAGTTTTAAAATAACTTGTTGTTTTAATCGCCTTTTTACTGTCTAGGAAAATTAACGTTTGACGAAAAAGAACTTCTTGTTGCGGTAAAAGCAAATAAGCTTCTGCTTAATGATGATAGGAGTGACAGAGTTTTCAGAAAGATTATAAAAGTAATAAACGTTGAAAATGTTGCTACATTTTATTACGTATCTAACATATTTAAAATATCAAGTCTTGTCAAAGAGTGTCTGTGTTATATAGAGCGTTGTTTCACAATGGTAGCAAAAACTTCAAGTTTTTTGGAACTGGATTTTTTATCTGTTGCAAAAATAGTTTCTAGCTCAAACCTGCACATTACTTCGGAAGTTGAAGTATTCAATGCAGTAGAGTTTTGGTTGAACCACAACATAAAAGAACGAGGTAAGTTTGCAAAAAGACTTTTGATGAAAGTTCGTTTTCTGACATTATCGAGCCATGCTCAAAACGACCTTTATGACAGAGCTTCGTCTTTAATTCAAAACGGTGTTGATAGTTTGGAAGATTTGAAAACAAGCAACCTCTGTTCAACGAACAGGTACTGTAATGGAAACAAATTTAACATTCTTATTTGTGGAGGCTACGACACACGATTGAAAGAAGATGTTAAAAAAGCGCATTGCATCAATGCTATCAATTTTGAAAGTGGCAACGACATTCCTCCGATGACACAGCGTCGATGCTTTTCTAAAGCAGTTTGCATTGACAGTGAAGTTTATGTGTTTGGCGGGTGTGAATCAAAGCATGAACTTCTGTCAGTTGAAAAGTACTCACTGCTCACAAACGCTTGGACCAAAGTATCTGAAACCAAAAGCACCTGCGGTTTTAGTGTTTGCGCTTTTACTGATAAAGTCTACGTAATCGGTGGTTTTGAGCACGACGAAAATGAAGTTCCGGGCGTTACTGGCTTTTGCTATGAGTTCAATACAGCAAATAACAAATGGAAAACTCTTGCTGAACAAAGGGTTGAAAAAGTGCATGCAGACAGCACAGTTTTCGAGGGCAAGATTGTAGTTTGTGGTGGTTTGAATGACGATTTTGAAGTTTTGAACACTGTTGAAGCGTTTGACATCGTAGCAAACAAATGGTCAGATATGCCTGGCATGGTCAATGCAAGGTCAAACCACAACTCAGTTGCAATCAAAAACAAGCTGTTTGTGATAGGAGGCTCGGCGAAAACTTGTGAGGTGTTTGATTCAAACAGCAAACAGTTTGCTTTGTTGAAATCCCCTTCAAACTATATTTTAGAATATTTGGAACACCCGTCTGGAATCATAACTATCGGGAACACACTTGTTGTTTTTGGCGATCAATCAAGAAAAGTTTTGTTGTATGATGTTGAAAATGACTGCTGGTCAGAAAAACAGTGCGAAACTATAAAAAACATTATTTGGTCTACTTGTGCAAAAGTGCCTCAGATGTAGCAAGTTTGAAAGATTTTGTAAAACTGGTTAATTTATAGAAAAAAATAATTTGTTATGCTCCCCTGGATTCTGCAAAAGTGGTAAAATGAGCTTTACGTAAACAAAGTATAAACACTTTATTCCAACAAAGTTTCTAAAAATGAAACTAACTTGTGTATTTCACTATTATGATTTTTATTTAATAAAACAGTGCTACTTATATTTATAAAAGCTAACTTTTTGGGTTTGTTTAGTGTTTCTTTGTGATTTGTTTATCAAACTTTCACGTTTTTTGTTCAAATTTAAACTTTTGGTTTTAATAAACTGTCAAACCATTTTATACAATTAAAAAGTTTGTTTAGTAGTTGCTCTTGCAAAACTTATAGTTAATTTTTAGTAAAATATTATTTTTAAGAAACTACATATCTCAACTAAAAAACACATATAAAATTTAAGTTAAAAAAAGTACAAAAAATTTTTGAAAATTTAGAATTTAATATCATAACCAATGACCGATGGCTCGGTCGTAGTTAGGTTAGGTGATTGCTTGTTCTGGCTCTTCGCCTTTGTTTGTAACCGCGTCATGCGTTTTTTATCGTCCATCGATAAGCGTTTGGACGACATGAAATAATAATTAATTTTTTATACATAAATAATATTATAAATTGTTCTAATGGAACGATCGTTAACTTAAATGTATTGAGCTTACTACTAAGCTAGTGCTAAGAAGACAACTTGAAGTGCATGGTGATTTTATGTACATTAGAAAACAAAGCACGATAGTGTGATAAAGTAACGTGATGCAGTTCTACCACAATTGATTCGGGTTTTTTTTAAGCTTAGTGAGTGTTCGCTGGCTACGATTTAAAAAACTCGAACAATTCTTCTATCCTCTGCAGTACTTCTATTCCCTTTGCCCGATCCGTCAACAACACCCCGCACAACAACCCAAACATCCTTTTAACATACTAAGAAAAACTTATTAATTTTTTACTCATTTCTCTATTTACTACGTCTCGCGCAAAAGCCTTTCTGTAATTTTCCACTTAAACTTGTGTTAACTCTTTCGTTGTAAATGTCCACTTAAACTTATGTTGACTCCTTTGATGTATTTTTCAACTTAAATTTATCTTTGACTCCTTAATTGTACTTCTAGAAACAAGTAGTAAACTACTACTTGTTATACTACCCTTCCAACCTTACTTATTTGTTTTGTTTTATTTCTGAGTGCTAATATCTTTGAAGTTTTTCTCCTCGTTCTAGCTTTTGAAACAAGTAGAAGGTCCTACTTGTTATAGTATATTTATCGTAAAAGTAAAAAAAGCAACAATCAGGTTATCAAAAACTTACGCACCTTTAAACTGACAGCAAAAATTTGTACCTTAGGTTAAGTGGCTCTTTTATTTTTTGAGATAAATTTAACGTCTTTCACACAAAACAATAGCCAAAACCTACTTTTTTTTGATAAAGCTTCAATACATTCTAGTTTAATTTAAACTGTATAGTTCTTTACAAAATTTACTTATACTTTCATTAATCGAATTAAGATCATGTTTTTAGCTGTTAACTTAACTTTCATCATATTGCTATTTAAAAATTTTAACAATTTACATTAAGTATAAGTTGAAAAAAATATATACTAGTTATAATTTGTTTTATATAACAGCTTGTAAGTTTTTAAAACAGCAATACAAAATAGCTTAACAGTTTTTTGTTTAAAATGGCTCATTAGAAATTAAAGTGATAATAATCAAAGTTATACCGCAAATATAAACAATAGCAAGTGCATATTACCAATCAAAAAATAATCTGAGGTATTAATACCTTTTGTATTTTCTGGTATATATGTTGCTTATACGTTAGTTTAGGTACTATATGGATATTCTTAAGAGAGTAATCTAAACTAATGTGCTCCAAAATACAAGTTGAATTCAAAATTATTGTTTTAATAGAGTGCCCTGCTTAGCAAAATTAAGAGCCAACTAACAAGTTTAAAAACTACACGATTTAAAAGCTTATTCTCTACAGAATAACTTAACGATTAAGCAAGTTATATATCTAAAAGTAAACAAGTTTATCTAAAACCTAAGATTACTTTTTTTGTACTAGTTTGTTATGTTTTTGTTTATTATTGTACTTCAATTTTACTTATTATCACTTATAAGTTTTGATAGGCTTTTTTAGGCGAAAAATTGCTATCTTTTTACTTTTT
Organism: Thalia democratica; assembly: GCF_965202585.1. Classification (NCBI taxonomy): domain Eukaryota; kingdom Metazoa; phylum Chordata; class Thaliacea; order Salpida; family Salpidae; genus Thalia; species Thalia democratica. The sequence goes on from NC_139170.1 coordinate 10,663,502, forward strand.
AAACAAAACTTAATTACATAAGCTTTTTAAAGTTAACTTGAGAACTTAATTTTATATATTTTTTATTAGTTTATCTAATATATTTCTAGCTATATTAGTGTATGAGTTTAACTATGTTATAATGTTTGGTTGAATTAAAATTATGTTAATATATGAGTATAATAAGTGACATTTTTATTACTTGCAATTTATATATTTCCTCGTTATTCTAAAATACTTTTTCAGCTTAAAGTATTTACTACTATAAAGGTTTGTTAATAAGTTTTTGTTATATCTTTAAAAGCTTTGTTTTAAACATTAGTTTGCGTAATTAGTTGTGTATACTTTTAATTTCATAGCATAAATTAGTAATTTTAAGTTAATATTTGTTTTTAAAATACTTAATTCGATTAAACTATTCAAGTACTTTATCTTACAAATTTTCAAAAGATCTTTTTAGAATACTTTAAACTTTTTTATATTATCAGTTAGTTTGTATAGTATATTATTTTATATAAAAAACTATTTGTAGGTAAAATGAAAATAAAAACAGTAAAGTCACACAAAAAATGTTAAGGTTTATTATAAACACTCTTTTTGAAATTACTGAAATTTTAACTTTTGTAGATTGCCAAACATCCTATTATCCATTGTTTGAATGTTAAACTTTTTCTTTAATTGAAGTGAGAAATTCTTAAATATCGAGTCTCCACTGATAATAAGAAATGGGGGTTCAAATTGATGTTTTCTGCTAAAAATTCTTCTATTGCTTCTATCAACACTATATCGGCAGCGTTTTTGACCTTATCTTTATAGGGCATAACTTGACCTCCAATTGCTGAAAATTCTTTAACTAAATGCGAAAAATGGTGGAAATTGTCGTGAACAGAAGTTATTAATTTGAAGCTGTTCACTACAAACAGTTCTTCGTAAATATTTGATTTAATTATTTTGAAAACATTTTCTAACGCGTTTTTAGAACTATTTCTTCTGATATGGCAATTTTCGGAATCCCAAAAAATGCCAACGTGTGAACAAAAATTTTTTTTGTAAACTTTTTGGTAAATACTTGTGTAAAAATTAAAACATTTTACACAAGTTAAATGATTTTTAGATTTTAATTTTAAAGATGTGTTTAAAAAAAATAATCTGTTTATGTTAAACTTAAAAACTGTATTATGTTCTGCAAAAAATTCTAAAATATTTATTCTTTTAATGTTGTTTTCTTCATCAATTTTTCTGCAACAAAAAATACAAGAAAAACTATTTATGCTTGGTATACTTAAAGACATCTTTTTGTTTTTATGGGTGGTCCTATTCATTTTAGAGATTTTAATAAGTCGAAGAGAAATAATTGCCTCAACAATTTTAAGAAGAAAAGACTTCTCCTTGCTTTTCGCAGTAAAGCAATCAAATTGGTAGTGTTTTGTCTCGTAACTCAAGTTGAGTATTTGATTCGTATTTGCAGGTATTTGCAGGAGGTTAAGACGGTGTAATATTTCTTGGTTCATTTTTAAATGCAACAAAATTGTATTTTCTTTCTTCATTATAAAAGCAACAAAAAGTTACGTAATTTAAGTGTTACATAACCGATTAGGCTCCTTTAAGTTTAAATACTATTTATAAAACTTTTAGTTTCAAAGTATAATTATTTACTATTTTAGTAAATAAATTGAGCTTAGCTGTTAGAATATACTTAAACATGCTTAATTTTGTAATACTTTTCCTTTGTATAGCTTATTTCTATTGATAAAAAAACGATAAGAATTAATTATACAAAAAAAATCTTAAATTAAAATTATTTATTTTATTTTCTAACAACCTGTATTTAAATAAATAAATAAAAAAAGACGTTCATTATAACATTTTAGCTGTTTTGTAACTACTTAAAGTTTATTTGATTAAGTTTAAGTTATTGATAAATAAAAGAGATTAAAATCACTACTTTTTATTTTTATTTTTAAAGCGTTTAAAGTCTTAAACTTTGATAAATAAACAATATAGAAGAAAGGTAAGAATTATAAAAACTGGTTTTGACAACTAAAAAATCGATGTTCTTAGCCGATATTCTTGTTTTAATGCTGTTGTTTAAGTTTAGTAGTTCTTTTAAAAACAATAGAAAATATTTTTTTATAAATTAAAAAACTGATCGTTTTTCAATTATTAGAAGCTTAATTTAGTTTTAATACTAAAAATTAATAATTAATTTAAAATATTAACTATTTTTATAAACAAGAAAAAAGTACAAGTATGTATCTGTACTCTTATATCTAACCTAGCTTAATTAGTTGAAAATTAAGAAAAAATTCCCTATAAGCTGATTTCTAACAATCATAGACCAAGTAAATATACGTCTAGTTAATTAAACCTTAAAACTTTATTCATGCTAGTTTAACATTCATTATTAAATATTTTTCAACACAAAACTAAGTTAGTTATTTCCACATTTGCTAAGTTCTTCAAAGCTTTTGAAGCTGAAATAAAACTTGTACAGTCTACTAAAAGTATGCGGCCTATCAGATGAAAATAGAGGCTATGAAGGTCACTACTGGGAAAGAGCAGGCTTGACACTTTCATTTTATTAGTTAGCGAGAACATTTCTAAACGCTCTGAGTCTTTGAAACTTTTAGTATTTAATATCCATTCAAACGGCATGAAAAAAAAGAGGAGCAGCAAAACTAAAACCTTTAATGTGCTTAAAAGCGAGTGTTTAAAGTAAATCTTTTAAAAAGTTAATGTTGCTTACACTATTGTTTGTTGATACTTAACCAAATAGTATCTTAAGTAAGAATTAAATAATGTCTAAAAAGTTACTTATAAAAAATGTAAAACTAAAATGCATAAGCTCATTAGCCTGTCTAAATATTTCAAAATTTATTTTCATAGCTTAAAGAATATAAAATAAGCCACATAATTACAACAGTACACATAAAAAATTACGCAATTTGTTGTTTTTAACTAAGCTTTACAAAATTTAAAAGATAAATATAAACACACATTTTATAGGATATAAGGATTTTCAGCTGTTTTAAGTAAACGTTTTTCTGTTAAACAAGACAAGTAATTAAACTACTATTAATAATTTTTCGTAAACTCATAATTTTAAAGTAAACCATTTAAAAATAGTTAAACCGATACAAAAATAGGCTAAAAGTCTACTCAGCTTTGTTTGTTTTAAGTTTTTACAAACTTCCATACTTAAATATAAAACGAATAGCAATGATGTGTATTCTATAATGACTTTGCTTAATCCTTGTTCTTCACATTTTCTACTGGTGAATTTTTTTCAAGCAAACAAAGCAAAGTTACAAAGAAAAATAAAAAATAACATAAAAGTTTATTGTTAGATTTTATAGATAAAAGTTGATGTTAAATAGAATTTTAACACACGTGGACAAGATAAAAAATAGTAGATATAATATTTTTAAATGTTAAAACGTACTTTTCTTTCAATTAGTGTTATAAATTATTTCACAATATTAAGGTTTTTAATTGAAAGTGTATTTTTATCAACTAACTTTTTCAAACTTTTTATTTGTAAAAGTAATATATATTTTTCTTCATTTAATATTCAGTGTTTTTTATCTGCACTTTTATTTAAACATATAGCGTGGGTAAGTATTAATTTTTCAAGACCTGAATAAGTAATTTATATTTAAAACCATAACAACTGAATGAATTCTATTTCATTCAATATTCTGACCTGTCCATATTTTATCTGCAGTGAAACGTCGTAAGTCAATTAAGCATTGGCGAACAGAATCGATTGTTTTTAACTCCAAAAGTAGACAAAGCCAAAAATCGATATTAATCAAATTTGTATGAACTTGAGCAATGCTTAAACACCCATAAAGTTTATACTAATTCTGGTAGAAAGCGTGTATATAAAATAAATGGCTGATTTTTTTATAAGTAAAAGAAATCAGAATACAAGGAAGTTCTTAAAAAAAAAGCAAATGCACACTTAGAAGAAGTGCACATAAAATGGGAAACGCTCAGTTTCAACCCGCGAACCACTCCCATTCGATCAATTGCCGATTAATTTAAAGTAAAAATAAATGAAAGGAAATATATACATTCGAAACAATACAGAAAAAAAAATGACCAAGTGTTAGAGGTAAAAAATAAATAAAAAGGAAATAAAGGTTGTGTACGCGATTCAGAATTGTGTTGTGAGTATACCTATGGGATAAAAAACAAACAAAAGAAAGTGAAAAAGAAAACTAAATTTATAAACTATTTTGTTACTATTACTTAAGATCATTAAAAAAAAGTTATAAGAAGAAATTTTGTTGGTTTTGAATCAAAGCAGTTGGAAAACAAGGAAGAAGGAACAAAAACATTTTTTTAGTAAGATACTTGATAAATGAAAATAGAGGACTTAAGTTTTACAATAATATATTACTAGAGATAAACAAAAACAATAACAAAAAGCTATGGAATTGCAAGACATCAATTGAAGTCTTAAAAAAGGAGATTTTGAAAAAAAGAAATAAGAATGAAAAACAAAAGATTGCATACACATTGGCTGAAGGGGAAATGAAATTAATTAATTAATGTAAGTGCACAAGACAACGATAAACACAGAAAAAAACTAAACCTTTCTTTTTTATAATGATGCAACAGTATTATCTAAGAAGAGATAAATAATCTAAATATAACAAATCAAAAGAAGTTGTATAAAATTCCAATTCTAGCTAAATTACATGCAAAATGTGTTTAATTAAAACTCAAAGAGTTTTGAAATAATAAAAACTTTTTTTAACCAGAAGAAGTAAACTAATTGGTACCTGTAGAGTGTACATAAGGCAAAATATTAAAACATAACATGAGCAGTGCTTAAAGTTAAAACGAATAGTTCAATGTTTTTAGAGCAAAATTGTAATTGTATCAAACTGCAATAAACTTTTAGTTTTTTCGTAAAAAATATTATTTTGTATTAAAAGTAGTAAAACATTGAGCAAATTTAGTAATTTTATTGCATTAGTAATATTTTTAGAAAGTTTAATCTCGTTAATTAGTTTAAAATTAAAAATAATTGCAACTGCTTAACTTAAAAACTTATTTTTATAATATTTTAGTCACTACAAAACTAACCTAATTGAAAATTAAATTAAACAATTAACAAACAAATAACAAATAAATTAAGAAATATTTAATAACTATTCCGCATGTTTTTTTTTTTTAATCTTTATATTTCTTATAATTGATAAACTTATTTTATTCTTTTAATTAAGACTACTTAGGAACTTACACCACGCGAAACATTATTTTTATATTTTTTTTTGGGTTTTTTAAGACTCTAAACAACTAAAACGCTAAAACATTTAAATCTTATATGTAATTTAATTTCATAATATGTCATTCTTGAATAAAGTTATATAAGTTTTAGATTAATTAAATGTCTTTGTTTTAGACCGAATACTATTAGTGTTTAAAATGTTTTTATGAAGAAGCATACCATTAAATTAAACAGTCAATAATTCAAAACTTATTTAAGTAGTAATAAAATAAGTTTAAAAACAATAAGTTCCGTTTGATGCTATTTAACTATTTGTTTTTTATATTGTTTATAGAACGATAAAAAAAGCGCTCATAAGTTTGGTCTAAGGACTAAGTGTACAAAGGAATCTTTTAGTTATCGAGTCGTAAACCACATGCTTATAAAATCTTTTACGAGATATTACGTATAGTTCTTTTATCATCAAAATATTTAAAACTTTAGTAATAAACCTGTCAATAAAACGAAATGAATGGAAAGGAAACTAAACGAAAATTCATTAAACTTTGTTTACAAAATTGTAATTAAAAATGTCTAATGATATATAAACTAAAAAAAAAAGAAATCTACAACTTTAAACTAACTTATAAAAGGAGATAAGCAAAGCACTACCAAGTACTACTAGCAAACGTGGGAATACTTGAATGATAGGTTTCAATAAAATTTCTTTAAAAAGGTAAAAAAGTAGTAAGCTAAGACATTTTTACGTAAAATTTTATCAGTATTTTGTGCTAAAATTATAATTTTTCTTTTTAATTTAGGAATTTTACTTTGAATGTAAAGCAAATTTTACATTTGAATAGATAAAAAAACGATTGTAAATTATTAAAAAAAATTTAAAGAAGTAATTTCTACCAGAAGTACACTTAACTTTTATTTTTGTCCTTGAAAACAAGTTAAAAGGTATCCATCGTGGGCAACTTGATAATCAAAGGCTTTTTCGTGCACCAAATCCTAATACCATATTTTTTGAGCATTTTTTTGTCGTTTTATAAACTATAAAGTTTTTTACTTCTTGATTTTATAACAAAACTTGGCATTTTTACCTTTTTGAGTTTTTTGATCTGTGCTATTTGGTACTTACCAAAAAATGTTCCATTTTATCCATAGTCAGCTGAGAATTATTATTTTGTAAACAAAGTGCTATTGTAATTATGCTAAACTAAAAATAATTAGGTTCAAAAAATAAACATAGGACTTATTCTCCTTATACCTTTATAATATCCATAAAAAGCTCAGAAATCTACTAAATTAAAAAAAAATTGTTTATGTATTTTGTAATTACCCTTTGCTTCTGAGTTTAAAGAAGTAAACAATAAAGTAAATGAGTTAAGTTTAAATAAATTTTTGTTATACTGAAGTAGTTTTTTTATGCCCAACCTAACTATTAGTTTGACGCTTAATCTACTAACTTGCTTATTAACCCTAATTTTTTTGAATTAATTTAATTCATACAATCTGCACTTTGTAAAAGTTAATACCAAGCAAGCAAAAATATTTGAGAAAATAAAGAACAATTAGATAATATACATTAAAACTAAGGATAATAAATTAATTTTATGTTAATAAATTTACAAGCTGAACTTTTTGAAACAATTAATGTAATTTTATAACAAAAACTTGAAAACCTTGAATAAAAAACTAAATAAAAGCCTAATCAAAACATTCAGAAATAATATCATATGACTAAAAAAAGCTTACAAAAGCTATTTCTTTTAAGGTAATTAATTCTAAACACTTTTCATATATGAATTGACTTAAAAAATTGTTTATCAAAAGCTTTGAAAAACTGTAGTTGAAGTAAACAATTTTTTTTAACTCTTGAAGATATAATAACTGTTATTTAAGAATTTTGATAAAAAAACTTTGAAAGACTTATATTGAAAGCAGACACCTTCAAAACTGAATACAATCACTTAAACATATTAAAAAAAAGGGGTAAGATGTATGATACATGTAAAGAATTGTGTTAATTTAAATTGTTGGATTAAAGTATGTTTTCAAAAAACCCATTTTGAATTTTTTCTTATTATACATACCTCTATAAAACTTTGATATAGATGAAAATATAAACATTACAACTTTTAGGCCATAGAGGGTAACTAAATTCTTTTTTAAATTTAGTCTTGTTTTTATCAAAGCTATCAGTTACCTTTACTGACTTTTTAATTTCAGATGTAAGTAATCAAAGTTGGAGAGATTCAATAGGTTACTTATGGTCGGCTGGAACTAAAAAGACTATTGACAAAAATGTTTTTTCTTTCTACAACGTTGAGCATTTCTTGTCTAATGCTCTCTATCTAATCTAAAAATTGAAATATTTTTATTAGTTAGTAACAGTTTTTAGTTTTTTAAATATATCATATAAACAAAAGTAAAGTCTCATCTTCATATTTGGAAATATTTTTTTTTGTCCAATATAAAATTGTAAAGTAAAAATTCTGGAATTTTGCAAGTAGTGTTTCCTAAAATAAAGTTGCTGCAAAAAAATAGGCATTTAATAAATTTTTGTTTATATATTACAATTGACCATAAAAAATCTTTTCGATATATGATTTTATCAGAAACTTTTTACTAAAGAGACTATATCTCAAATATTATTTGAACTTTTTATTTTGTCAAAAAATATTTATTGTTAACAGTAATTTTTAGCTGTAAAGTATGTTCATAATGACCTAAAACAACTTTTGTATTTTATAAATCCACTATGGCCTTAAAGTAGTTATACAAATGATGTTTTAAAGTATCTTTTTATATAAAAAAGTCAGTCTTCTTTAAAAAAAATACACATCTAAAAATAATTTAGTTCTAAATCTTGTTGTCAATTGATGACTAAAAAACACATAAAAAAATATTTTCAGTTTAATCAAGGTAAATATAATGTAATACCATAAAGACATATTTCAATCTTTTTGAAGACATTGTTTTATTTTATTCTGGAATCCTATTAACAAAAATATAACTAATTGACTGTGATTACAATTGAATTGCAATCTAAATTGAATGACATATCACAATTGTTATGACTGAATTAGTTTTTATTTTGAAATTTATTCTGGTAGTATAAAGATGCAACAATTTTTATACATTTATTAAAATAATAAGTAAATTATTAAAAGAAGTTTTGAAAAAAAGATTTTTTAGTTTTCTTACTTTTTAGCTTTAAGTAAAAATTTTGCACTATTCTACCACAAAGTAGTTTGTTTTTAAATGAACATTTTAAACAGGTATAATATACACAACTTTAATTTAAAGTAGCATGAAAGTAGCTAGTATACCCAAATTATTAACTAAAAATTAGTATAAATTTTGATGTCAACTATATTCAATTTTACAAACTAATTACATTAATATTCGGCCTTAAAACTTTTAAGTTTAAGTAGGATTCGTGTAAGTCCATTTAAATTTTGTTTAATTTTTAACTAAGCTAAATCAGGGTTGACCTTTACACCAAAAAACCCTGTAAAACTGTATAAATAAAAAAAAAGGATGACACTTATGGTTGAAAACAAAAAGTTGAAAAATATTAAAAAAACACAGAAAAACTAACAATTTTAAATTTTCTGTTAGGTAGTGATATTTCAAAGATATACATAATATTTTATTACATGAAGGTAAAAGCATTACGCTTTTAGGTACAGTGGGGCGCGTATAATAATTAAAGGTACTTAATTTGAACTCAAGCAAAATTGCTTAGACTACATAACATTTTACCCTTTTGTCACTAAGTATAAATAACTTTATATATACTTGTTAAATACTTTTTATTTTTTTTAGATTCTAGATAAAATATGCTAGATAAAAAAAGTTTTACAATTACATTAAAATCATATTCAGATTATATTTTTGATAACTTAGTTCTATTCATTAAATAACGAGTCATAAAATTTGTTTTAAAAAACAGTTTGATTGTACTCATTTTAAAGGTTTAGTTTATTATTTATTGATGTCCATACTCTAGTAATGTTTAATTGAATTATACTATACTATTTGGTACCTGGTTAGATTAATAATTTTAATTTATAAATTTGAATTTTTTATCAATTTTCTTAGTTTTAGAAGCTTGTATCTATTGTGTAACCAACTCAATAGCAAAAATATTTTTAGATTAATTAATTTATTATTTGTACCAAAATGGATGAAGCTGATCATTCAACACAATTTGTCCCAAGAAAGTCTCTACCTACTAAACCTGAGTAAGTTTTAAGTTTTTTTTTTAACGGAAAGAACTTTTTAAGTAAAACTTATGTTTATAAGTTTAAGCTATGTAAAAAAAATCATTTCATTAAATAAATTGAAAATATTTCTCATTAAATATGAAATTTTATAAATAGTAAATGTAATAGGGTTTGTACGCATTCTTATAAATCAACTTATTTTGCAATACTAGAAAATTTTTGGAATTTATTAGTTCAATTGCTTGAAAAAAAAGAGATTAAATATTAAATTGCAATTTTCTTATAATTACTTATTGTTATCAACCTTAAGTTCAGTAAGATCAAAAAACGCATTAAAATAATTCATTCCATCTCAATTTGTAATTTTATAAATCTAATAACTTTTTTAAGGCTCAAGTTGCACAGTTTTGAGTACAAACCCTGGTATAAACACAAGGTTGCCACACTTTCAGGATGCTCAGAACACTTAGGATAACTCAGGATATTTTAAAGTTTAAGAAAATCTTAGGATGACACAGGACAGCTCAGGATATTTTTGTTTTCATTTTTAAACTCAGGCTGAATCGGAATAGTTTTAATGAAAAACTCAAGATAGTTTTATGTTTTTTTTAATAATCTCAGTACTACTATTTTTTAAAATATTTGAATGAAATTATTTGATTGAGTTTCAATATTTGATAATTTATAACCAATTTTGTTGAAGAACTTTAATTTTGTTATTTTTGAAAACTTAGCCAAAAACTTTTTCTAAGATTTGAAAAAACTCAAGATGACTCAGGACAGTTTAAAGTCATTCAGGAGTTGTAACCCTCTTATATAAATAGTTTTAAATAATGTCGTGATTATTCTAATCACTAATTTTTATTTTGCAGTGAAAAATCTACTGTAAACAGTTTGATTGGAAAAATTCAAGTCTTCTCAAAAGTGAGTTTTTTTTTGATATATAGTAGAGCATAACATTCTAAACCTGGGTTTCCCAAAGTGAGTCATATTTGTAAAAAGGGGGTGAGTAGTAAAGGCACCACAGGGGGTTTCATGAGGCCATAATTTGAAACTTACACTAGGTATTCTTGAGTCAATCGATGAAAAGCAAAAAAAAAGTAGTTTTTGGAGAAATCTTGTTGGAGGGGACCAAAGTTTTTTTTCTTTATTTGGGTTCTTATGAAAAACAGTTTTGAAAACCCTGTTTTAAAATGTAAATTGAAAATAGTGTATTAACATGCTTTAAATATTAAAAAGCTTTTGTCTAAATATTAATCTTTTCTGTAAAATATTATTAAACTGTTGTTATAAAACTAAATGAAAAAATAATGTAACTGTCCTTGTTTCTGATGAAAATACTATGTTTTATTGGGACTTGCTCAGTTCTAACCCGTACACAATTTCCACCCAATCAACTCAAATAATAATATTAAAAAAGTTATCAACCAAGTGTAAGGGTTAGGGGTACCAGTGATAGTTAGATAGAAAATAAAAAATAAAGAAGTAGAAAAAAAAGTTTTGGGTGGAAATGGATTAAGGTCGGAATTGATGAAGTGGAAATTGATTTGAGTTTGATTTGTGAGTATACGGTTTTATTCAAAGCTTACATAAAAGTTGTACTACTAAAAATAATCATTATAAGTTGATATTTATATTTTTAAATGGTACTATCCTATTTTTCAACAATTTTGGTTACAAATTTTATATATACTTATAATTTTATATACTGATGTTTATTAAAAGCTAAAACAGAAAATAGATATGCCAAAACTGTTTTAAGTTACTTTACAATAAACATGTAAGTTATAAACCATTTAACAAATTATATTTTGTGATCTTGTATACCTAAATATGTACCTCCAAAAAAAGTGAAAACAGTAATTAAAAAGTATATATAGTATAGAAAACAGCCTAGTAAATCTAAAATCAAACAAAAAAAGCTACAATCAAAACTGTAGATAAAAAATAAATTTTTTATTTAAATATTACAAAATATTTCATTTTAGAATAATTGACAGGATACTTTTCAAGTAATATTTTTAAGCAACTATCATTTTTCAAACTGAAAGTTAATTAACTTTTTTACATCTTTGTCATACACTTACAACACTAAGAATTGTTTATTATTCATGCACGCTATTAGAGTATTTCATTCTAAAATGATAACATAGAACTTTTTACAGACCAGATAATTTATAAAATTTTTTAGTTTTAGTACTCTAATTTAGTTGTAATAAGCATAAAAAGATACCCCTGTTTTAACATATCTTTTTATCAACTATATGCAGTTGATTTATAGCTAGCCATAGTTTCTGTATACTTCATATTGGCATATTGCATCGAACTAAAATCTTGGTGACCATAACAAATTATATCTAGTTGCAAAGATAGCATTTAATTAAACCAAAAGTAAAATATTTAATTAATTTTTTTTAACTAACAACCAGTAAAATGCACAAATATTTATACTATAAAAATTTTTAGTTAGTAATTTTTTTTAATAAACACTCTTTTTATTTCGTCCAGTATTTTAATCCTACACTTTAACTTAGGTGAGCATTATTACTATTTAAATTTAAACCTTTATCTTTGAGATGTTGACTTGAATATTTTTTGATGGAATATGTGTAGCTGTAGTTTTTATAACATTAAACTTATCAATCAAATGCATAACAACTCCATAATTGAATTTGTTTTGTATCAAGTTTCTATGGTTATAGTTTTAGGATGGTTGTTTTGAATTTAGTTATCATACAAATTAAATTCAAATAACCATTTTTTTTACGAAATCATAACAAAGAACGTTTCACAGACCAGTTCAAAGAGTGAATACAAGGAAACAATCAAGTGGACTCGCATACTGTCGCTGACAGATGGAGTCAGCAAAAGCAGAACTCTTGCTTTTGATCCCTCGCTCGTTCTCATCATAGGCTACACAAGTGGTTTTCAAATATGGAAAATGATGGTGATTTTGTTAAATTTTTTATTAAAATTGATATATTTTATTTTTAGGAATATTAAAATATAAACTAGAAGTTTCTTCTTGTAAAACAGAAAAAAATAATAATTTGTGAGATACATTCAGTTTAAAAACTTTTCCATATAGTTTAAATGAAGTAGTTCTCTATATTATTATATTATTTCTTTGTATTTTATCAACCTTGTAATTTTACTCAAATTATTTATTTAAGTAGTTTTTTAAACACAGGCTACTAAAGTTTAAGAAAATAGTCCTTAAATAGTTTAAAAATGATTTAAACAAAACTGATAAACAGATATTTTTCCAAATTTTGTAACTTAAGTCTTCAAAAAACTTTAAATTTTTATTGTGTTTAAGCATTATTTGTAAGATAATTAAAAAGTACAAAATAATAAGTTATAAATAAAGGTACAAAGCTATAGCGTTGTAAAAGTATATTTTACAGCTAAACAATAGCAATACTAAAAAATTCTTTTTTGTTTTAAAAGGTAAACTTTTTGTAAAAATCTGTATAAATAGTTGAGTTTTGTGAGATTAAATACATTTTTGAATACTTGTCCATACATTCTAACGTGTGTATATAAAAAGAGTTGTAGAAATACATAAGTAGTGACAGTTTAATACTCTATAATGTTAAATCTTTGATTATAGTAAATAAACTTATTAAAAGAGTTTAATTTTTTTTAATGATAAGTTTTGCTTTTTTTATCACTTTAAGCTTAAAATAGTAAAAAAAAAAAGAAAAGTTTTCTTATGATTCTTATTGTTTTATTAAACAACGTTTTAGCACAAACTTAATGATCTAATATATTTTTTGATGAACATATTTTTGTTTTTTATGTTTTGAAATAAAATTTTTCAGACATTTTTTACATATATATAATATTTTCAAACAGTTATAACTTTAATTTTTTAAAAATTTACAAAGTTTATACGAAATAAGTTAATAAGTAAAAAAAGAACTTGTACATACGGAATTAAAAATTTTCATAAAATTAAAAAATAAGACTATCCAAGTTTTTACAACATGACTTATACAGGATTGCCATATAACTTGAAAAACTTGGAATTTCATGTTCAGTAGTAAATTTTGATTTGACAGAAAAAATATATCTACAGATAAAAAACTTATTTTCATCATCAACATTAAAAAAAAAACATACAAAATAGCTTTACAGTATTTTTAAAATGTTTTTATACTTTTTAACACAGTTTCTTACTTTTAACTTAACATTAAACTAAAATTAGACCCAAAAGTAGGTACTTTTAAAAACCTGGAGGAAATTTTGAAAGCCTAGAGAAAGTTTTCCAAAAAACACTTGGCAGCCCTGCTTACATGTTTACACTGTGCAAACTTTAATTCGTATTCATTTATTTGAGTAGTTATGCTGAAAATGATATTTACCAAACCACTCACACAGGGTGACGGGGTGATTGAGGAAGTTTATTCAGTACGGGAAGGAAACGTAAAAGCTGTTTGTATTCTCAATCCGGAATTGAAAGAAGGTAATACTAATCTTGTATTTTTGTTGCAAAGTTAATTCTTATGTATTTATTATACATTTAAGTTTTAATTTTTCAAATACAGCATAATGTAATTTTTGGTTTTTAAGATTTGATCTTGTGAAATGTATTGGTAGTAATAATATTTACCGTAATTTAACAACTTAGTTAGTATACTTTTTAATTAATCATTTAAAAACTTAAACCTTATCAATTTTTTTTAATGTTAATCTGTTACTGTAAATTAAAACCTTTCTAGTGTACATTAAGGGTAGGAAACTTTTTAAAATGTTTTACATATGGTGTTAAATAAAAGCTTTAATCTCGCTAAAAATCTAATATCATTAAGCATTAAATTTCCAGGAAATGTTCTGTATGATATTACAAATAGCTTGCAAGAATCAGGTTTTTAAAAAAGACATTAAAAAATATTATAGAAAAAAACAATTTTTTATGTTTTTTATAAAAAATATATTTATATACAAATTTTAAAGTCTTTATCCTAAAAGTTGTTCAAAACTTATTAAAGACTACTCTGAAATTACTATTACTATTACTACTAAATTAAAACAATTACTGACAAAAATTAAGGATGTTATAGACTTTTAGTGAAATAGTCTATTTTTGCCATTTTGGTTTGCGTTTTTCATAAAGAACTTATAGTACTCCTTAACTTATCTCAAAAATTTAAAATCAAATGTTTACATGTGGTAAAGAAAACTGGTAGCTTTATTAATTATGTAAATATTTTGATTAAATTATAAATAAAAGCTTTACTCTCCTTTGCCCTTAACAAGTTTTTCTAAAGTTTTTTATTATTAATTTTCTACTTTTAATGCTTTGTTAGTACTATGTAGTACTATGAAATAATATTATTTAATGATATATAAGTTTTTTTCTGTGTATATAATAAAAACAACAAGCTTCGTTTTTAGTTTCATCAAATATTCAGAAATAAAAAGTTAACTGTCAACGTTTTTAGGTAGCTCAGATGACACATTGGCTGACAAGTATCCACTGATAGCGTCAGTGACCACCCGACTCAAGTAAGTTGAAAGTGTGAACATACATTTTCTGAAATGTAAGCCTTGAAACTATAATGTATATATTTTTAAAGCAAACTTCGATCTATATTGAACTTTGTTGTACGTTGATAGTTTTGAAAGCTGTTGGAGTAACTTTAAATTAAATAGTTATTTTTACTTGGTTTACTTTATGTATTTGGATACAACTGTTTGTAGCTTGATATTAATGAAACGAATTCAGATATATTATTTTGTATTAAATAATTAACTTGTATTCTTAATATTAGAATTTTATACCTTTAACTCCTCATTTACATTTAATACATTGCTTTTGTTTTGACTAACATAGTTAATTTTATGATAGTTTTTTTATTTTATAGATATTATATTTGTTCTAAATATCATTTATAATTATAACATAAGGAATAAGATTATTTGTTTGATGTGAAAATATTAAAATACATTTTTAGTAAAACCTTTTCAAGTTTAAAAAAACAGTTAAGCATTAATATTTATATACAGTAAAAGTTTGAAAATGTAGAAACATTTCTATAATCTAAGATAAGTGTTTTTACTTGAACTCTGATTATTAAAATTTAATTAGCTTACAATGCTTATTTTATTTTTTAATTAGATATTTTAAAGAAAAAAATAATGTTTGAAATTTATTAGTTAGTTTTTTAAAAATTGGTTATTTTATTTTTATTTGATAAGTTATTATTTGTTAAATTAACAAGTGTAAGTTATTTATAAAGATACTTACTGATTTATAATTATTTATTTTAATAAAAGTTTGAAAAGAGTTTTTTAGTGTTGTCTATCAGAATAATAAAAACTTGACGATTGTTTTTAGTCAAAGAAAAAGTTATTTTTTGTTCTTAATTTTTATGTAGTTCAGTTTCAACGTACACATTTTATCTTCATTTTATTAATAGTGTGTAAGATATTAATGTATTCAACGGCATTTCAAGTTTTATTACATTATTTAAGTGTCAAACTTAAAAAATTGGTTAACATATTTTAAATAGCTTGAAACACTGAAGACATTTATTATTTGAAAATAGTGTGAAGACACTTTTGGAATTTTGAAACTATCCCATTTTTAGCATATCCCATTGTTTTAAAACAACACATATTTCTCCTTAAAGTTATAAGTTTGTAAAAAAAACTATTAGTTATTCTTGGTTGAATTTGAATATGAAAAGTATTTCTTGTAGTGTTAGTTGTTACTCATTATATATATATATATATATATATAATACACTTTAATAATTTAAATTTAATATATTATATATATACTTATCTTTAAATATTATAAATAAATTTAATTTATAGTTTTTATACAATTAGATAAATATTTAGCTCCAATTTAATTTGTCGAGTACTATCGATCAGAACTTGTTATAAAACTTTTAATATATATATATATGATATATTAAATTTAAACTATTAAAATGTATTGTATTTTGTATTGCGACTTAGTACAAAGTTTACTAAGTTTTAATTAAACTTTACTTAGCATAAAAAGATTTCATTGTAGTGTACTGTATTTCTTAAGTGTATTCTTTTACTTAAATATTCATAACTAACCTACATAATTTTTTTAGTTAGTACAATGTTTTATTAGCATGATGGTTTTTGTAGCTTGTATTACTAAAACAAGTTTTAATTAGAAAGCATCATTAAACATTACTAAGTTTGATTTGCTTTGCTTTGACACCAATGCCACAAGTTTTGCGTAAATGATCAAAAAAACAGATCAGATGTTGTAAACTACTTTGTAAAAACCTGACTTTGTAGCGAGTTAAGGTTTTAGCTGATTAATTTAATTAGTTTTTAATTTTTTTATTAATCATTTGTATAAGAAAAGAAATAAACCTATTTTTGTGGTTGGTACTTAAATACAATCATATAAAATTTTATAGTGGTACTTACCATTATAAAATTATATTACATTTTATAGTACTCATACATTAAACAATAAACTGAAAGTTTCAAAACGCAAAAACATAATTATTAGGAAATAAAAATAAAAATGAAAATTTAATAATGTAAAACTAAAGTTATTTTAACTAAAGTTTTAGGACTAAAAATTCTGTAAAATCGTCTCTATAAGTTTGTTAATTTTCTAAGCTGACACATAAAATTAGAGAATATTTAAAAAAATGAACTAAAAGAAGGCACATGGTGTTATAAATGACAATTAAACCATAACAGTTGTTACGACACTAAATATATATCTTTTTATTTTACACTATAACAAAAATACTTCCAAAAACTATATTTTATGAACTTTTTTTTTTGGTATTTTATTTTGTTATTGAAAATAAAAGCTAGAATAAAATAAAAAAACATTAGTTTAAGTAGTTTTGTTGTGGTCATGATAAATAGTACTAGTTTAAAAAATGTAGTATCACGGAAAAGTTTATATTTAGATTAAAAATAAATTTTAATTTTCATGTGATGTATTCTCAATGTGACATTATTAGTTGTTCAAATTTAATAATATTTCAGGATTGTGTAAGCGTATTTCTATCTTTTAAAAACTATAAACTGTTAGAAATGAAGCAAAGATAAATTATTGATTTTATTTTTATCTTATTGCTAAAAAGCAATTTAAAAGTTTTGTACTTAAAATAAACCATGTAAAGGTGTATGCACATAATGCTTAACATTTATTTTTTTAAAAATCTATGGTGGGTTGATACATTTAATTTAAGTTTTAAAATAACATACCACAAGGCATAAGTAGAACTACCAAACTTGCTAGCTTCTAAATCTTCTATCAAAGTTCAACAATTTCTCCAGTTTACTTATTTTTCCCCAAAAAAATTAAAATTCCCCTAAACCGCAAACTTGTGGGGTTGGCTGTCCCGGTTTGCTGTGCTTCCTTTCGTCACACACTGCATCATCACGACAGACAAAACGGAAACTTGTTTATTTCCTACGTCAGCTTCCGAAGCCTCGTCGGAGGAGGGGAGATGGTGAGGACGGCGGAAGTGGACGGTGACGTCACGAAGCTGGTCGCCACGGGAAAGTACCTGGTTGCCACGGTGGCGGGGCTGGTTTACGTATACGACGTGTACACGCTTCTGCTGCTGTTCAAAGTGAAGGGTTTGTTGAGTGTTGTTATTCTTATTAATATTTTTTGGTTGGTACTTAAATACTATCATATAAAATCTTATGATGGTATTTGCCATTATGAAATTGTATTACATTTTGTAGTACTCCTGCATTTAAAAATAAAATGAAAGTTTCAAAATGTAAAATAAAATTACAAAGTTACAATGAATGAAAGTTAGTTCAAATTAGTTAGATAGAACTACAACGCTTGATGTCAATTAGGAACTCGAAATAAAATTGTTATTAGCAAGCTAGACTTTTTTTTTTAAATTGCTGAAAAAAATAATATGCTGATATCAATATCATTAAAAAGTAACATTGAAAAGTTATTGAGTATAAATGATTGCTGATAGTGCAGTGACTTTTTAAAGCTAGTGTTGACAAGTTATTGTACCTAACACTTTCGTACTTAACATAGTTATTAAACAAAATTCTCTTTGAAAAAAATGTTTAAATAACCTAAGAACACTTTATTGACCCTAATGCTAAATTTACAATCTATGCTAATGTTGTTTATTTCAGACTGTTACCAAAGCAACTCACTGAATGCCAACCCAATATCTTGTTCTCAAAAATGGTTGGTGTATTCTCCAAACTCTGTGAGTAGTTTTTCTTTGATGAATTGTATACAGAACTAGTCATGAAAAATATTTTTGTATTAATAACTACTTATTTAAGAACTTGAAATTATTCATCACATTGTAAATATATCTTTTTATTATTTGACGGACAAAAGTGACAACTGTTTTCATGACAGATTTGCAGAGAGGTAATGTCGCTAGGTGGATACCAATCGGGGGATTACCAGTCTTACACGGGCACTGTCACCTCTGTTGCTCAAAAGTCTTACGAGGTTGGTTTGAGTTCAAATAAAATAATGAGATTTAATGAAAGTAGAGACTTTTTAAGAATTATGAATTAACATTTTTGTTTAAGTAACAAGTTTTGCAAATTCAATTTGGTAAAAAATAAAAAAATAATTACTATTAAAGTACAAAGAGAATTAATATTTAAAATTGAAACAATTTCGAAAATTTGAAAAGTTATGAGTTCAACGATTCTGTTTAAGTTACAAATCTGAAAATGTTTTAATCTTATGAAGTTTATAATGAGTACAAAAAATATAAACATAAAAAAATAGTAAATTATTTACAACGCTTGTAATGTTATAAAAATTGATATATCTAGTAAACCTATTAAAAAACTAGTTAAAGCTGAAAGTTTAATAGTTTTAGTCAGATTTAGTTGAAGACTTTCCATTTATATATAATGAACATTTTTTATAGTATTTATAAATGTGGAGTACTATATAACATTTGTTTTTAACAGAATTAACTTTATCAATGAATATTGCTTTAAATAAAACTTACTTTATTAAATGTTAAATATGTTGCTATTAAATTGTTAAAAATCAATGATGTGTTGTATTACTTCAATTTAAATATTATGGAGTTATGTTATACGTTTAAGTTTAAAAAGTAAATTTGTAAAGGTTTTATACTAGTTTACACAAAGACGCTTGATTTGTAAATCTTAAATAGTCGGTTTAAGAAAATTAAAATTCAGTTGTAGGAAAAAGGAAAATATTATTTTATTTTTGAACGTACGTAATTATTTCATTCCCTTTAAATCTATATATAGTCTTTCGAAGTTAAATAATTTCGTCTGTTAAAATTTTCTTTAAAACTTTGCTCTTGGAATTCTTTTTCTTTTATTATTTTGTTTCATAAATAAATTGTACGAGATAGTAACGAATATATTTTGTTTTTTTCTAAATAAATAGTACTAAAGTTTGTTTTTTTATTAATCTATGACAAGTTTTATATTTGACTTAATTATTTTATACATATGTTATAATATGTTTATATGTGTATATGCTTAGCTTATACATACCTTAATAATAAGATATTACATTTATTGCTTTGATAAAAACTATTAAGTAATAAAAATAAAGAAATAAATGATAAAAAAAGCGGTATAAGATAAATGCGTACCAATATACTATATTATACTTAATAAATTATTATAGTTAATATTTTTTTATGTAAGTTGTGGATAGTTTTTTTTAAATGGAGAAATTTCATAATGCTAAGACAATGAAAACAGAACTACTTAGGTTCTACCATTAAATTGTAATTGTTTAAAACCAACAAATATAGCTTTTTACTTATTTACATTGAAGCTTAAAAATATTTTTTGTTTTTATTACAATAAAGTAGTTATAAATTTTTATCAAAAACATAAAAATAATTACACTTTTTTATAAAAAAACATAAAAAATAAAGTATGAAGTAGCCATTTTTTTTTTAAATAAAAAGCTCGCTGTTTAGCAACTCCAAACAGTTTTATATTTTCTCACGGGGCGTTGTTTCTTTTTATTTTCGTGTAAATCAAAACAGGCGCTGTCCTCAGTTTCCCAGTACGCCGCCGGTTGGCTCAACACGGGGAGTTCACCGAAACAAGAACAGCCGAGCAGGTCCCGCCACAACAGCGTGTCCTCCTCGCACGACAACCCGGCCCTCCTGGGAGACCCCGGCTACCTGACCGTCCTAGACATGGACCTGGTCGCGCACTCCGAACACGTTTGTTTCGACTTTGTTTAGAGGATTTGAAAATTAGGTAGAAAAACATGAAAGCAATTTGTTTGTATGCTTTTTAATTTTTCTTAAATGATTATAATTTCAAAGTTGAAAAACAACAAGTTTATTGTTGCAATGTTGCTGACGCTGTGAAATGTTTCAGAAATTTTTTTTTTCCAGACCACCGACGGAACGTTCCACCCGACCGAGTCCCTGGTCGTCGCGCACTTCCGCGCCCACAAAACTTCCCCCGTCGCGTGCGTGGAGTTCTCGCAGTGCGGCCGCCTCCTTGCCGCCGCCGACGCGAGGGGCCACTCCTTCCACGTGTACATGCTGAACGTGTACCCGGGCGACAGCCGGCAGACCTCGGTCCACCACCTGTACGAGCTGTTCAGGGGCGACACCCCAGCCATGGTAAGTTGTTTGTTGTGTTTAAAAAGTATATTTCAAACTTTATTTATTTTATTAAAAAATATTTATTTATAAATTATTTGAAATTTTAAAACAAAATATATTAGTTTAGTCTTAAACAGTTGTTTTTTTGGTTTAAAAAGTAAACTATCAAAATCCACCCGCATTCTAAATCCACCCAATTTTTTTTTCTTTATTTGTTAATTTACTTAATTATATTTGTTGCATTTTTTATTTGTTTTTTATTTATTTTTCACTATCGCTGTTACCCCTAACCCTTACCCTCGATTGGTGAGCGGTTCTCGAATTCGACTGGGTGGATTTTGATCGTGTCCCGTAAATAGAATGTAGAATACTCTGTGGTTGATGGTAATTGTTGTGTGTTGTCTTTTGTACTGAGAGTGTGGTTACATTACAATATCAATAAATATTTTTGTGGTCGAGGTTTATTAAGTTTTAAAGTTTTAAAGCCGTGTGTTGATATAAAAAAGTGTGTGTCATGTGAGCGATTGTTTTATAGTTTTTAATTGTTAATAAACACTCATGACATCTTGAAAAGCTTGTTTATGTAACACTTCTTTGTTTATAAATAATATCTTAACATTTGAATTTTTTTGAATCGTAATTTATATTTAAGTGAAAATTTGTGTAATAATTTAATAAAATATTGAACTAATAATTCACCTTCTATAAACTTTGCTATAAATAACAAACAGTGTTTAAATTAGGTTTAAGTGATTTGAATTATTAAAGAAAAATTAAAATAAGCAACTTCTTTAAATTTCTACTTAAGTCTTAAGAACCGTTTTTTAGTATCGTTTTTTATGAAAATAAAGGTTTTCTTAATTGATATAATAAATTAGTTCTCACGTCAAATATAATTGAAGCTATGTCAAATGATTAGGATAGAAAAATGTTTTTGTCGTTTGTTTTCATTTAGCTGGTTTTAAGACAAAATTATACCAACTTACCAACATAAATAATGCATACATAACATTAAATGCATTAAAAAAATTTGAAATTGTAACAAAAACCTTGTTTAAATCAGCAATGAAAGTGTAGATAATTATCTTTCATTACATTGTTATACATTTTTGGTAACTATCAAACCTAAATTTATAATTTTTCTTTAGATAAAAGAAAAAAAAAAGTTTTGCGAGGAAATTTCAACCATTGAATAACGATTATAAAATTTTTAAATGAAATAAAAACTTCAAAAATTGATTGTATAAGTATTAAATTTGTCCGCTAGGTTATGATAAAAGTCTCAATAACAAATTAAAAGTTGTTTATTAGACTGCACTATTTCAGCTACAAGTTTGAAATATCGTTTTATCCGTTGTCAGATGACAAAGAGTTGTACTATAATCTAATTTAGCTGCGAATACTTTCAGGGAAATGCGTAAATTTAATAAGTAAATAAATTTCGGCGTGCCATGACCCTTGATGTGCAAATTGCATATGAAATTTTCCGGTCGGCGTTGCAAATGAACTTATTCAAAATCGATACAACAATACGAATCGAACTATGTTGAAAAATATGGATTTTTCAAAAACGACACCTTTCAACTTTTAATTGCCCGTTTTCCTGTGCAATAAAATTTTGTATCTGCTTTTAGTCTTCCTTTTCCGTGTCGGTGTTTTGTAGTTTCAGTTTTTTATTTGGTTTAAATTCTGCTTGAACAAATTTATAAAATTGCTTAATCTATTATTAAGGCTAATTTGGCAATGCAACTTTAAACTATAACAAGTTTGTATATTAAGTATAGTATGAAAGTAAAAGTTGATGCACATAAATTAATTTAACTGGTTTACAGCTTCCAGACACAGTATAAAATCTTTAGCTTACCAGTTTAAACTAATACCACAAAAGCTAATTTCAGACCTGTTTTAGAGTGAGATTCTTTAAATCACCATTTTGAGGTACATGTTGAAATCTTCTTCAAACTGACACTTTCAGTTCAAATAAAATAAAGTTGCGAGCCAGTTTACGTGCTGTTTGTTATATGTTCACGATTGTAACTGATAATAAATTATTTAGAACCTGTCCGTTTTAACTTAAAAAATAAATATTTTAGTAATAATCCTGCTATTTAAGCTTACAAAATGTTTTAAAAAACCCTACTTTGACAAATAATTAACATGTAATAAAATTGGTTAAAAAAAGCATATAAAAAGATGTCTTAATTTTTATTCAAAAACAAAAAAACAACAGATACAAATATCTTTCGTTTATTATATAAAAGTTTTAAATGCTTATTCAAATAGAATCCAATTATATTCGAATAGTTTGTACTATTTGAATAAGCATTGAAAATATTTACACAATAAACGAAAGAGCTTCGTATCTGTTGCTTTTTTGTTTTTGTATAAAAATTTAGACAGTTTTTTATGTGGTTTTTTAAACCAATTTTACGTAGATTACAATATTTAAATTTCTACTTAAAAAAAAGGCAGACTACCTTAAAGCAATTACTTTTAAGACTAATAGTTAAAACATAGTTTAATAATAATATATAAAACAATTTAAATTTGCGGAGTTTTTGGAATCTACTTCAATGATTTAGTGGTGTGATATTATAAGCTTTAATTATAACCTTTTAATTATAATATATATACCTTGATGGTTGAAATAACTAACATTTACCTTATCTTATATTACTATTATTTTTTTTTTATCTATCCGTAAAATTTAAAGTGCAATAGAAAAAAAGATTGCTTTAGTAATTCTACAATTTTTTTAGCTGTAAATTTTGAACTATGTATTAAGAAAAAACTGTTTTTTTGGAAAATTTGTGAAGTTAAAACTTGTGATAATAAATAAAAATAAAGAGAAAAATTAATGTGGTCAGGTGCAACAACTGAGTTGGAGTTGGGACAGTCGGTGGGTTTCCGCGTCAACATCCAGGGGAACCACCCATTTGTATGCTGTTTCTTCGTATGGGGGGAGTCCCACTGTTAGAAGTCACAACAACAAGAGGTTTGTTTATGATAAGAATATTTTAGAGTTTTTTTGGTATTATTGCTTCCCGGTGTGGATTAAACAAATTTCTTAAATTATTAAATTTTTTATACAGCTATTCTTCCTTTAATAATACATTAAAACTACTATCAATTACCTAAAATAATTTAATTACTGTGGTTTTACTGTGAATATTTTGATATTTGTTTTAATTAAAAAGTCAATCAATAAAGTATTAATTAATTTAACAAGTTAAATAAATAAGTCTTACTACCGAAATAGTTTTTATAAGTTGTAATCTTAACTTTAAAAAAACCCGTAAACAAAAGTTACATAACTCGAAATTAAAGTAAACAAAATTGGATCAATACAAGTTTTTGATAAAAAATAAAGTCGGTAGTTACTACGAGCAGCTGGTCTTAATAAAAATTCAATAATCATCATGCGCGCATGACCTGATAGCTTCATTAAATTGTATCACGCATTATCTATAACGCTTTCAAAACTATATATATACTCATAATTGAATTAACCCATCTGACTCACAATTGATTCCGTATCGATTAGATGGTAACTTGGAGCCTGCGACTGTAGGCGTAAAACAATATTGAGTTAAAGAAAAAGTTAATTGGTCTTATTAAGTTATGGTCACGTACAAAGGTTCGAGTTTTTACAAGGTCAATTTAGAGGTTATATTCAAAATTACATCGGGATCAAATTTGAATATTTAATATACAAGTTTTACCGCAGTTCTAATATGAAAAGATTTAATTGTGGTTTCAAAGTTTGAATGTAGTTGTAGGTTTTTATATGTTAATTTAGTATTGTTGTTAATATAAATCTAAATGAGTTGTTTAAAATTTATAATAAAATGAGAATATATTGAGGCCAAGTATATAATTTAATTTGAGTGCTTTAAATTCAGTGTTTTAAAGTTTAAGTTAAATTCATGAAAAAAGTCAGATTGTAGTCCTGAAATATAACTAAATAAATGTTTTGATTAAAAATTTGTTTTATTTAAATCAAAGTAAATCTTTAAAAACTATGTAGAAAACATTATTGTAATAAATAAATTAATTATTAAAAAAACTGTTTACGCTATTATAAATAATTTAAAAGCAACAAGTTTTTTTACAACTTAAAAATATATTTAGTCACTTAACACTAATAGATATATATAATTTTTAGAAGAAAAACTTGCTTTATTTAGATTAAAAAAAATTTAAAGAGATACACATTACAATTTCATCATTTATTTTACTTTGACGGCGTTTCGACTTTACCTTGGTCATAATCAAAAAACAAAACTGTGCAAAACAAATAAAATGTTTTTAAAATGGTTTTGAAAAGTTCAAATATAGCCTCCTGTAATTTATTTAGATTATAATTAAATTTTTAAAAGCTTTTTTATAAGTACTTTAAAATAATTTAAACTAAGAAACACATAATCATATTAATTACGCTATGTATGATTACCTTAAAAACAAATAATTTCGAAACATTATTTAGTCATTCAGTAGATGTAGACAATTAGTATCATTCTATAATTTTAATAATGAAAATATAACTAGATGATTTTTTAAACACTTTATTTAGACCACTTTCATATAAAATCTATAATGTTGTTAAAATTTAGTTTTTGTATCACGGTACTCTGATATATACTGATATCTGATGTTTGATAAATTTAAAGCTAAAACTTAAGGAACTTAGAGTACTAATTTAAAGTTTTGTTTATGATTCAAAATGTTTACAGATGGCTTTATCTAATTGATAACGAATGTTTTAGTACAGTAAGTGTATAATTTGTTGTTATAGTTTCAAAAGTTAAAGAAGTTAAACAAAAAAGTTTGTATTTTAGTCATATTTCATAAAACAAAAATCTAGCAAAAGTAGTGTTATTGCCCAAATAAGTTTTACAAAGTTCAAACTTGATTGAAATTAGTGATGTACCGGACCCACAATTTCGGGTCCGGCCGGACCCGGACCCGGACTTTTTTTTCAAGTTAGAATCCGGCCGGAAACGGACCCGGACTTTTTTTTCAAATTAGAATCCGGCCGGAACCGGATCCGGACTTTTTTTTCAAATTAGAATCCGGCCGGATCCGGATATCAGACAAAAATGGCAATATCCGGCCGGACCCGGATAGTGAGTCCGGTACATCACTAGTATAAACTAGCCTGAGTCAGAATGAGGTTTTTAAAAACTGAAAAAAAGAACTTTAATCTAATAATAAGTAGAACAGCTAGCCACAAGGTTTACAAATTTAGGTGTTATTTACAATTAAAAATCTGAAATCAAGTTCTTGAACAAAATACACTAGAAAATTACCAAATATTGAAAACTGGATCAGCTCAAACTCATTCAAAATTTAAAAGAAAACAAGCCTGAGTTTTTATAAAAAACTAAACTAGCCTGAGGCAGTCCAAGATTTTCTAAAATTCCCAAAAGTTTTTAAACTAGCAGGGTTGCCACTGTTTATGTCAATAAAACTAGCTAGAGTGAGTATAAACAAGCCTGAGTCAGAATGAGGTTTTTAAAAACTGAAAAATTACTTTAATCTAATAATCAGTAGAACAGCTAGCAAAGGTTGACAATTTGGTAGTAAAGTTGTGAAGTGATTGTGGTACACTTAACTGATTAGTACTACCCATCATAGTTAAATCCTACCTTATTTAATTAATATCTAACAAATACTAAATTCTAACAGAGACTACTTTCTATAATCAGACACGACAGTTTTAAGTGATGAATCTTTTATATAAAACACAGCGAGAAATACTAGCATATACAAAATTATTAATTACTTTGGTAACACTTTAAAAACTGGAAGCTATCTAAATCTATATCAAAAAACTTAAAACAATAAACTAAAAATTAAATAAAACTTTTAGTAAAGAAGAAACTGTAAAATTTTTAATAAACTATCAAACTATAAACCTGGCTTAAATATTTTAACAATTAAACACCAGTTGAAATATTCACTTTTAAAACAAAACACTACTTACAATAAGATTTCACAAAAACGTTCAAGATATTTTATTGCTTCAAGCTGCACACCAAACTAACTAACTGCTTACATATATACTGCCTGTCATGTTCTGATGTTTTGTTGCATCAGTATTTAGTTTGAAACATTTCGTCATATGATTCTCATTGGCTCGTACATTTAACCGTATTAACTCTAAATCTTCTCTGAGCTCAACTTTAAACAATAAATAATGCAAGTATTCGTTCAAAAATTTTCAATTTTACAACATATGTAAAGAGTTGCATATCTGAACTGTTTATTTCATAGATTAAATGTAAACAAATGTAAATTAGTCACGTGTACAAAATGAGCCAATCACGGTAGGTGTTTAATTTTAATTGACGAAAATGACTCTTATTAATTTACACAGGGTTTGTTTTTGAAAAAAAAAATTTCAGTATGCTCTTTTTTACAAACTAGATCCGGGTCCGGCCGGATCTCTGTTAGGATCCGGCCGGACCCGGATCCGGACTTTTTTTTTCAAATTAGAATCCGGCCGGAACCGGATCCGGACTTTTTTTTCAAACTAAAATCCGGCCGGAACCGGATCCGGACTTTTTTTTCAAATTAGAGTCCGGCCGGATCCGGATATCAGACAAAAATGGCAATATCCGGCCGGACCCGGACCCGGACAGTGAGTCCGGTACATCACTAATTGAAATACACCACGAGTGAAATGAATCGTATGACCGAGCAGCCTTGATCAAATCATGTTTAATTTAAAAAGAATTTTCTTGCAATTTGCGAAAAACAAAATCAAGTAATTTCTCATACTTGACGAATTTCAATCAAGCATTTGTAAACAACTTGTGATTATGTGTAACAAAAAACAAACTTATCAAGATTCAATTTCGTGTGTCACTTGAACTAGCTTTTATGGCGTCATTAGAAAAGTTTTTTGAACTAATTTTTTTATTCAAAATCATCTTAGATTTTGATTTTCGAGTCCAAAAGCTTAATACTAAGGCGTGTAGTTAGGTATTAAAAATAGACAGTTAAACCTCTTTAAATTAGATAACACTTGTTTTAGGTGATTTTTACGTTAGTTAAATTATTTTTAGTTGAAAAATTATTAGAAGTGTACAAATTAAAATCAAACAACCAAGAGTTTAAGTTAGTGAAAATAAAATACAAAAAAAACTATCCAGTATAGTATGTTACATAATAGTATACTTGTTGTGACGGCTTTATTTTAATTTATTACGAAAAACAAGTACCTTTAACATCAAATTCTTAAAGTTAAAGTTTTTATAATATTTGTTTTCGTAGAAGCTCGAAACTTGAACAAAAATATTCGAATGTTCACTGAAAATTCTTCAGTCTAATTTTGGATGCGCGTCTGAAGAACAATGTGTTTTCTTAGAATAGTTTTGTAGTAAATAAAAAAAAGTTTTTATTACTATACAGCTTTTATTATTTTTCTAAAACCATACTTTTATTCTACCTCCCGTAGATTGAACTGAGCTAAAAAAATCTAATAAATTTCTGAACACAGTTGTGTAAAATTTCGTACCGTATTTTAGGTCAGTACCAGACGGCAATTAAAAATAAAACGCAAGCAAAAACTCATGTTAAGCGGTGAGTGGTAAAGTTTTACGCAAAAACCGATCCGGGAAAGTTACTGCAAATGAAACCCAGCAAATTAGCCTAATCACCGGTAATTATCGAGCATGCGTGAACGTGATGGCTGAACGTCAAATTATTAAAAAAAATATTCAAATTAAACTCCAACGACACGATTTTAATTGAAATTTTTAATACATTTCTGTTTCCTTGAAAATCGCTTTCTCGAAGTGCTTTTTGATTTTTTTATTAAAAATTTGGAATTTTTTATCAGTTTTCTTTTACATAAGGCCTACGTATTTTATGTGTTATTTAAGATATAGTGATTGATATTAGTTTTGTTCTATTTTATTAGGCTGACATAAAATCAAAAGTTTGAATTTAAAAAATAATACAAAAAAATTGAATTATTCTACTGTTACTGTTTAGGCCATAGGGAGGTGCAATTTTTTACAAAAAAAAATTTGGCTTTTATATGAAAGCTTAAAGTACAAACTACAAGCCAGTTTTTATAGAATTGAAAAATATCCATTAAATTTTGGGATATTTTATTTTTTGTAAAAAGTTTCCGATACAAACGTATGGACCACAAATTTTTTGGGGTCAATTATTAAAAAAAAATAATATTTTACCACAAAAATTTAAAAAAAAGTCTTTTTTTTTTAAATGGTATTTTTACTTAAAATTTTGTAAAGTCTAAAGCAACATTTTTTCAATGTATAAAAATTAGACTGTGAAAGTTTGAAGAAGATTGCTTGAAAAATGTAGGAGGAGATAGATAAAAAAAAGTCGGCTTTTGCTGTTTTAGTTTTCCTTCCCTATAAGGAATCTATTATGCGGCCCGACTTTGACCGGTCATATCTCAAAAGTTAATTTGAATTTTTTTAAATGATAAAAAGCAACTTTAAGTTTAGTAAAAACTCTATAAAATAAGATCAACTTGTAAAAACATGGCCTACCCCCTATGGTCTTAACTTAAAAACGTTGAATTTTTTTTTCAATTTAGTAATGTGTCATTTGCGTTTTTTAAGAATTCTTAGTTAAGTTATCATACTTAACTCTTGGCTAACAACTTTTCTTAAAATATCTACTTCAATAAACTAAAGTTTTAAAAAACTGTAATTTAAGTTAAATAGAATTGAAATTTGTATTGCTCTCTTTGAAACTTATATAGTTGGGTATTCACACATTTAACATAAGTTATGATAATTATTAACATTGTTTCTAACAAATATAATTCATTTGTTATCGTATAGGTTTTATAAAAAATGAATGATTGTAAGCCAAATATTTTAGTAATTACTAAAATTATTAAGATGAATAAAGTTTACACATTATTTATAAAACAACTAAAAGCCTTTGTTTAGTGTAGAGATGAATTAATTCAGTAAAATTTAATAACCCTTTTCCCCTGTGAATAAGAAGTTTTCTTAATGGAACTTTACTGTTATGCCAAACTTTTACAATTAGACTGATGGTATTTTGTATAAAAAATATGTTTACCACGTATAAAGGTATTTTTATCAATTTCCTTTGTGCGCTAAAACAATTAAGATTTAATTTAAAAGCTGTATTTGTATAATTTATAAATTGTAATTCCTTGCACGTTTTAATTTATTAAAAGTAGTTTTCGGTTTAAATTTTATAACAATTACAAAGTATGTTTTAAAAATAAACGGAGATATTTATGTACGTTAGACTGGATTTTAAACGTTGACTATTGCTTACTTTAGATTTACCTAAAAACATAAAACGTTTTCTGCTAAAAGTTTACCATTTTATGGTTTTAGTAATCAATCATAGTAAGTTTTGTAAAGTTAGACACTAAAATTAAAAAACAATAGTAGATTTTAGTCGAAGAGACTTAATGTGACCTGGTTTTCAGGTTCAAAGTCCAACAAAATGTGGTTGACTTTCAAAATTTCAAATTTGAAATTAGTTTATCAAAAAAAAAATCACGGTCATTAAAAAATACTATGTAAGTTCAAGTATTGTACAACCAATTTAGATTAAAAGTCTTATGAAGTGGCTCGTCAAGCTTAACCGTCAGAACGTTTATCGTAAAAAGAAACGAATGTATGTAGTTTCCACTATAAATTTATAATTTTCACGTATTGCGTCGTTTTCATATGTTGGAGTTAGTTTTCTTAATTTATCAGGCTTAAAACGTTAACATTAGGCCGTTAAAAAAAGATCGAAATTACATAAGAACATTTGACTTAGAGTCACGTGTTTTTTAACACCGAAGCTTCCAACTGGCTATTCATCAAACTCCGTGTCCGGAAAACGGAAAAAGTAAGAAAGTTGAAAAAATTGCTGCAACAATTAGCACTAGTGTTCGCAAAATTGATTTATTCGACCACGCGTCGCTTTTCATGTGGCAAAGATCAAACGAAGCTTCCCGCCGTGTTCGAAGCTTCTATTTATACGCCTCGTTTGTATCACGGCATATTGGTCACTTTCGTTTTGATGTTGACTTTGAACTTTCAAAACACACAGAAAGATTTTAACATGCTTTTGTGTTCTTAAACTGGAAATCGGCTTCAGGATTAGATGTAAAATAAAAATACTTACCAAAAAATGTCTTCGGTTTTTTTTTTCAAAAAACTTGTTATAATTGGTTATAGTTTGAATCATGCGGTTTTTTCAATCTTTCGAATTTGTACAGATTATACTTAGACAGTCGCCTCTATTATTAGAATATGTATGGCATTACGAAAACTATTTATGCTTGCTCTCATGCTTAGAGCTGAATTCTATGTGTTTAATTTTGTGATAAAAGTTTTAAAGAGTTTTAAATGTTACTAAACGAACGATTTTGTTCCTGACAAATGTAACAGTGTTCACCTGCTCAAATAATTTTGTTTAAAACCTAGTTTTGCAGTAGGTAAGAATCAGAACGCTTTAAGACATACTTAAAGATATTTTTTTACGTGGCAATATCAAAAGTTTCATTTTGATCAATTGACAGGATGGTGAGCAAGCTGGACCGGTACAGCAAAACGGCGGACAAGGACGATTGGGCCAAGCTGGAGATCGTCCAGGCAAACATGGCGGTGAAATCGCAAAAAAGCGCGTCGCAATCTCACAATTCTGGTGAGCTCATGTTTTATTTTGAATATATTAATTAGCAATTTTTACAGGTAAAATTAGTATTGCACTTATGATTAAAGTCCGATCACAGTTAAATTTATTTAAAAAATAGCGTTGTGATAAAGTACTAAAACATTATACAAAATGAATGTACGCAGTTTCCACTATAAACGTTAATTTGCAAATATTACGGGAATAACGTTGATTTAATATTGTTAATTAATCAAGCTTAAAACGTTAAAATCAAGTACATGGTGTTTAATGTGCAGGCTTATACTTAATTATGTTTAATTTATTTTGTCAAGTTTTTTTTCTTTATTTTTAGAAATAAATTAAGTTCAAACTTTTGTGTAAAGTACACAGGGGTTGGTTATTAATTTAAAGTTTTAGTCCAGACTTAAATTGTATACATGATTGATATAAACATGATACACAATGTGATACAGTTTAAAACATGCTTGTTTTAATAAACAGAAAAAAAAAATTTTTTATTGAACTGATTATATCGAAACACTGTACACTTGTATTTTAAACATTTCCTGAGTGTTATTAGAAAGTATTCGAACCATTAACTTCTTAAGAATAACCAACAATTTTTGTTGTTTTTATTTTTTAACAATTTTTCGTTTTTATGTAACTTGATTACTTGCACACAGCACTAAAATGAAAAAAAAAAGAATATAAATCAAATCTGTGAAGAAAAATATCTTTCAAATATTGAGTCTATTCAACGTGCACATTGTTTTCCTTACAATTATGTTTTATTTATAATGTTCAATACAAGCTGTGTGTTTTCGTTTTATTTTATTGTGCTGTTAATGAAAATTCCCAGAATGCTAAAGTAAATGAACACGAAGTAACAAACGAAAATTGCATATGTTAAAGCAAAATTAAAATCAACAAGAAAATTGTTTGTCCAAAATGCTCGCTGCATCGTCTGCAATTATTCCATTGTTCTTTGAAAATTCCGAGAATCCGTGTAAATAAATCATTCCTTTTGTTTCTACTGCAAACAGCCACTAATCAAAAATATGTCTTTTGAAAATTTTGCAAGGAAAAACGGGCCGGCCAAGTTATAATTCGTTCAACTTGTCTTCGCTGCACATTGATATATTGCAGCTTCCAAATCACCGTTCGAGATGGCTCTTTTAATTCGGTTGTAAATAATTTATCGCTGTCAACTTTTAAATGTCTTCTGCTGAGAGCTACTTGGAATCACGTGCAAAAGTTTGAGTTTGTTTTTGGTTCGATCCGTCAACAAATGAGTACTCAGTTCGATATTTTGCTTTGAAAAGAGGTAATGGCATTTTTCAAGTTGAAGTTTCGAGTTAAGTGAAGAGCTGTTTAAAAATTATTTCATTATTAAGTTTAACTTTTATTCGAAACAAAATTAGCAGAACGCAGTAAAAGTTTAATGAAGTAAATAATTTTTAAGTTTTATACTATAAGTTGTCTTCAAAAAATAAAATTGAAGTTTATAAATTAAAAAAGATATGTATTATAATGAAACTTGTAAATATTGTCAACATAAAAACAATAGTTGTTTGTGTGTTTTAGTTACAGTTTCAGTGGTAAACATAAACAAATGTTTAAAGATAATTGAAGTAATACCTAGCTAAAACTTTCACGTGTTATGCACAGTAAAAAGAAATATGTACTTTCACTCAACGAAGTTAGCAATATCTGAATGAGTACTTTGGTTTTCTTTTGTGTGTAAAATTTTTCAAAACAGAAAAAAAAACTTAATAGATCAAGCTAAAAAACTCTCTAAAACTACATAGTCAAGTATTTTGCTTTCCATGTTGCTCCGCAAATAAAGAAAACGTAAAGATTTGTTATAAAATTCAGTGGATATATTAACGGTTATATGAATTTTTTTTTGAAAAAATACAAAACAAAGTTTTAGCTAAAAAATAAAATGGTTGTCCATCAATAATATATCTTACTAATAAAATTTACTTTAAATTTCTTCCAAAACTCGCACATTTAAAACGCTCAGCAAGTTTTCACATGCCAACAGAGTCGCGAGTGAAGAAGCTGCTCCAGTGCCACTCCGCCCACTACAACCCCCGCCTGCCCCTCTTCCCCGACACCACCCGCCTGCCCTCCGCCCTCTGCAAGGTGCACGACCACTCGTCGTCGCTGCTGTCCCAGATGCTCGCCGCCCACGCCAACCAGCCGAGCGAGCCGTCCAAGCACCAGGCGACGGACAGCCAGGTCGCGGTGGCGACCTACTTCCTGTCCAACTGCTCGTTGGACGGTTGGGGTGAGTCGAGTTTGCGTTTTGCTTGAATAACTGCATGATTAGTTGGGATTAGAATTTTTGACGGGAAGTGGTAGAAAAGTTTTGTTAAATTTTTTTTGTGAAATAGTTTATGTTAAAATATGATAAGGTTCACCTGGAAACCCGGAAAAACGAGGAATTTGAGAAATCTTTAATAACTTTAATATTTTCAGTTGTAAAATTTTTCAAAAAACCATTTCCAAAATGTAAATAAGGTGGTAGAAAAGTTTTGTTAAATTTTTTTTGTGAAATAGTTTATGTTAAAATATGATCGGGGTTGCCAATTTACCTGGAAACCTGGAAAAACCTGAAATTTGACAATTCAGGCTAAAATAATCTGGAAAAACGAGGAATTTGAGAAATTTTTAATAATTTAACATTTTCAGTTGTAAAATTTTGATTTGACACAAAAAATCTATCATATAATTAAGATATTTTGTCATCATCAAAAATATTTTTTATTAAAAAACACATTTACAGTATCTTTTCAATGTTTTTATACTATTTAACACAGTTTCTTAAATAGAAATTACCTTAAAACTAAAAATAGACCGAAAAATGTGTACTTTTAAAAACTTGGAAAAAATTTGGAAAACCTGGAAAAAAATTGTAAAAACGAGTGGCAACCCTGTTTTATACAGACTTTCCAAAAAATCTGGAATCCTGAAAAAATCTGAAATTTGACAATTTAGGCAGAAAACCTGAAAAAATTTGGAATATGAGAAATTAAAAAAAAAAACTGGAACTTTGAACAAAAATCACTTAGAATAACCTGGAAAAACCTGGAATTTTTAATAACTTTTACATGTTAAATAGTAAAGTTTCGATTTGCCACAGAAAATCTATCGTTAAATGTTTTTTGTGATCATTGTAAAAAAATTAAATAAAAAACACATTTTAATTAGCTTTACAGTGTCTTTTCAATGTTTTTATATTGTTTAACACAGTTTTTTACCTTAAACTTAATTTTAAACTAAAAATAGATCCTAAAACGTGTAGTTTTAAAAATCTGAAAGCAGTTTTGAAAACCTGGAGGAAAATTGCCTAAATCATTTGGCAACCCTGTTTTCAAAACAAAGACTGATTAAAAGAGGGTATAAAGAGTTACACGGTAAAAATTCATTACGAAGGTTGCATTTAGCCTTATAGTAAAACTTATGACAGAAAAGTTGTTGAAAATTTAGATTTATAAAAAAAAATAAAGTCTGAGGTAGAAAGTGCAGTCGTGTCGCATTTTTTTTGCATGTTGTGTTATTATCATAGTGCGTATACTTTGTTTTTATGTTTGCATGTAGTAGTTTAATAATTTATTTTTGGCAATTAATTTTCACAATGAAAATTCCTTCGCTTGAAGATAACGGAAATTATTACGTGTGGAACAAGGTAAGTCTTGTTTGTAAAAAATATATTATACTTAAACACATCACAAGAACAAAATCAATAGTAAGTGTGTTCAAATTGACATACTGAAACATTCTATTTGAATAAGTTTGTTGCTATTACAAAAAATATTTTACAAATGTATTATATTTGTTTCAAGAAAACTGGACTTATTGGACTATCTGAAATTATAAGTTTCGTGCTAGAAAGTAAAATAATCCATCATTGCAATAGTGCATTTGATCTCGTGAAGTTGGTGGCTGTCTCTATATCTTTAGAGAAATCAGAATTGTGCAAACAAAAGTAATTAAGTATTACTTTGCACTGATTGTTTATTGCGCTAATTACTTTGTTAGTTTTAACTTTTGTGTTTTTAGTAAAAAAAAAATATTCATTATTTTATATTTTGTTCTACTGTTAGGTTCTGACAAAAATTAGTGCAATACGTACTAAACTATTACAGAAAAACTTGGAAAGTCTTTTATATCTGTTATGCATTTAAATAAAAGCTAATAATATTTGAAGTATTAGAAAGTTGTTAGCAAAATTTACAAAAATCGTGCCACAAGTTGTGTTTCACTGAAACAATCTTTGTTTTGATTTTGGTCTCTTACTAATACAATTTAACTTTATGAGCTTAAAGTTTCAATAATAGTTTATAAATAATTAAATTAGCAGTTAAGATATTTTTGTTGTATGTGCAATTGAATTTGATTTTTGATATTAGTTGTTAGCAAAAAAATTATATGATAGTATAAAACGGATATATATTGACTGTTATGAAAACATTCATGATATGCAGCTTGATTGGAATTTAACGAAAAGTTGTAATAATAACTCGATGTGAACTAACGTGAACCATATTAAGTTGATGAAAGTCATGAGAATAAATTACAAAATACAGTTTCTTTTTTGTACCAATAATTGATATTTAGTAAAATAATTAACATATAATTCTAAGTTGTTAAATCATTGAGTGTTTCAAACTAGTTTGGTTTACTTCAGAACTTTAAATTTTTAAAAAAATATTGTTGTAACTTAATATTAGTAGTTCAGTGTACAAATAATTGAAAGTATTGGTAGTATACAAAAAAAACAATTGTAGCAATAAACATAAAATTGGTCTTCTTTCTTTTTATAATCAAGGTTGTAAGTCAACTACAAACTTGAAGATTTTTTTAAACAAGAATAAATTAGAAAAAATTAAAAAATACACATTACAAAAAAGTTAACTACCCGAAATTCATTTGACATTTCTGATGATGTTTACAATGAAAAAAACAATCTTACAAAGTATTGTTGTTTAAAAATAATACTTCATATTTCTAATACTGTTTCTGTAAGCTACATATATTTATAAACAAGTGAGTAGAACTATCTAGTAGACTCATAAAATAGTTTATTGCTTTTCTAAGGCAGTTAAAATATTTAATACTTATAAAGTAGTACTTATATGCATAAAACCATTGGTTACAAAATATTTGATAGGACACCGTACACACTGAGTTGAAAAATGATACTTACAGGAAACATGCTTGAACGGTTTTTTGTTGAAGAATGTCTTATATGCACAAAGTTGCATGTAAATATTGATATTAGCTATATTTTGTTCAAAAGTTAAATAAAAGTTTTGATTGGTGCTTTTGTAAAGTTTAGATTTTGAGAGTTACTTGAATGATGGTTTACAAATCAGCAATTTTTCATTAATAGAACAGTTTTTATGATTAGTTTCGTTATTTTTTGTCTAAAAGTAAAAAGAATAAGTAGTATACCATTATTGTTATGTACTGGTGTTTATTGATAGTGTTAAGTTATATAAACAAACTAATACTAGTGCTTATTAAGCTGAAATTTTTAAAATTAAGAGTTTTTAACATTTTAAAAGTGAAAGCTAAAATGTTTTTCTTGTTTCAAAATTATCTTATTTTCTTGAACACTTTCCTACAAGGATTCTTTTAAAGCAAACCATGATGTTTTGCAACAGTCAATTATCATAATAAAGTAAACTTGAAGCAATTTAAACAAATAATTGATACTAAAGTGCTTTGTTCTAATTTGATCAGCTCTACTTATTTATACAACTACTTCAAAGGTTGTAAAAGCATCTTGCAGCACGGCATCTGTTCAACCCGAAGTAAACTTTGATGTTGTTTTCATTTCATTACAACGAAAGTTTAAATTTAAACCAGAACAGTTCGAAAGTTTAAATGTCTGCAGTGGCTGTTCAATTCCGTCCCGAAAGTGAGCACTTGAGTATTAGCACATGAATTTGCAGCGTAACTTAGTTTTCTGCAGTTTTAATTTTTGTTGCATCGTTTTATACTTAAAAAGCTTACAACCGCTGCTGCTAAGTTGAAACTGTCTAGTTAGACAACCAAACTAAGTTCAAGATTACAAATGATTAAAACTGTTAAAAGATGCTTTGTAGAGGTTAAAACGCTGAAATTTTTAATGGGTCTCAAGGGAATTAAAACTACTTATAATCCCAATCGGGTTGGAAAATATGAGTCAGCTGTAGATTAAATTAATAAAGTTTTAGGGCTTTTAATTTTTAAGCCAACACATGTTTAAAACTTTGAACATTTACAAAACAGTTCGTTTTTGAGTTGACTTATTTCATAAAAGGTAAAACAAGTCTTTTAGCTGTCTTTAAAACGCTCTAAGTGTTTGTATCAAAAAAAATCAACTACTAAATATATAAACGATTTATATGTTTTTATTAATGTTTGCTCAATGTTGATGTTAAAAAAAATTCATAACTTAGTTGTTTAAAACTGTAAAAAAAGCATTTTAGTTATTTATAATTTTCTAATGTTTTTAATGTATTTTAAAATTTAATTTTGACTTTATCTGTAACAATGAATAAATTTGTTTTGTACTATTTCAACGTTATTTGTAACTGATATTTTGGTTTTGATATAATAATAACAACGAGTGTTTTTCTATGTTAATCTGCACTTTACTTGTTAGTTAAAGACCATTTTTGTTGTGTTTTAAGCATCAAAAAGTAATAAAAATCTTGGGTAAAAAATCTAAAACTAAGTTAAAGGGAGTTCTTTCTTTCAAAAACGCTGAATGATGGAATTATTTAATGTCAAATGGTAATACTCTTTCACGCTTGCTCTCAAATCTTTTTAGTTCGTCTGTGCATTTCCAATACCTTTTTGTAGTTTTGCGAGGGAGAAAAAACAAGTTTGCGCGTTAAAATTTCAGATTTTGTTGTGTAATCTAAATAACTTGATGTCTGTGAAAATATCAAGCATATGTTATGAAAAATTGATTCAGAACGTTTTTAATGCATGTCTGGTTACTTTATGCTAATTAATGATAAAATGTTCTTAGTCAGAGCAATTGGTTGTAAAAGAACTAAAAAATTATATTTTCAAAAACATTTAAGCTTGAAATAAAAACATTTAAAAGTTTCATAAAACTTAATAATGTTTTTGATTAATTTAGAAAAAAACTATTTGTTTTTAAACACCGTAAAATAAAACTATTTGTTATAAGGTCTCTTAAATGATTTAAGCTTCAAAGTATTACGTAGAAATAGTTCATTAGTTTAAAAAAGATACGAAAGTTTCTATATTTTTTCATTAAAACTAATAAATGTTATAGAATTTTAACCAAAACTTTTTTTGACTGTTTTTTTAGTTTTAGGTTAGTGAGTAGTTTGCTAAAAAAAAAATTAAAGGTAAAATTTTTTTGTTGATTAGAAATTATACCAAACATAACATAAAGTTAATGTCTTAGTCAAATGAAAGTTTTGCTTATAGTTTAGCCCAGCGGTTCTTTATCATTTTTCATGTTTTACCCGTTTTAGGAACGTTTTTATCAAATTTACCGCTTTTTGGAAGGAAATAAATAAATTACCCCCAATCTACAAAATAGTATTTAATTAAAAAAAAAAAAAACTAGATTTTTTGAACTTTAGCTTATTAAATAAAAAAATCGTAGAATTTTAACTAGCTTAATTAACTAAAAAAATTATTACAGTTAAATAAAAGCTTATATATAAAAAGACAACTAATAAACATTGTTTTACTTAACTTGTAATAAAGAAAATCTACCCCCTAAAACAAGATAAATCGACCCAAGGTTAATAATCGCTGATCTAGCCAATTAAACTAAATAGTATCAATTTTTATGATTTTAAAGTATAGAAGGTAGTTAAAAAAAAAATTAATAAGTAAATTTCTGCTGATTTAAACGAAAATAGCAATTGACATTCGCACTTGTCATGCAGCAGCTCACGTGAAAGCAGTTAAAAGGTAGCAAATATGATTTCCATTACGAATCCGACCCAAAGTATTTCACAACCGAAGGCAACTCGCTCTTTGAAGTACGGACATTCTACAAATCATACAAAAAATCATGTTTGTAGATAACAATTTGCTTGTCAGCTGAACGCACCAAGGCTGGCAAGAAAGTCCTTGCAGCTTCTGCGCTGTAATATCGACTATGTGTCCGCGCCAGCTTCCGATGTTTCTCCACTCGCGTTTGCTTCCTGCTGTGACGTCACAAAACACGTAGCTGAGGTGGCACGTGAGAGTGTTGTGATTTTGTTATTCGCGCGTTGATATTAAGATCCCTGCGAAGATAAACAGATAATGTTTGGTTGCGTGATTCTTTTATAATATTGGGAAATTGTTTGAAAACATTATTTTAATCTTATTGTATTTTCTTTAATTTTGTAATCTTTTAAAAACTTTTTTAAATAATTAATCAAGTGTGTCAAAAGTAATCAAGCTTGAATTATTAAAAAATAGTTTTCTCCTACAAGCTAATTATAATGTTTTATTAAACATGGTTGATTTAACTTAAAACCAGCTTAAAATTAACACTTAAAATGGTTTGTCTTATCCAGTAAGCTTAAAAAGGTATTAGTAAAGCTACTTTAATAATTCATGGTATTTCTTTTTGTTTGTTAATTTGGTTATTATTTAAGCTTAAGGAAAACCAAATAAGCATGCTTCAGTTGAGTTATAAAGGAGTTGCACCACGCTTCACTTATAATTCAATATTTTCCAGTCTCTTAGCTTTCACACTCGAATCAGCTTTTTTTTTTCTTTAAAGTTGCATACAGCCACTAAAGTTACACAAAGTTCTTGACTGGGTTGAGTAAATATGAATTATATATTTTTTTTTATTTTATGAACTACCAAATTTTGTATATTATTGCTTTAGTCTTTTATGTACTTGTTATAAAACCTTCAAAACGAAAATTACTGTTGTTTAAGACTCCAGCCAAGCCTAATATATTTTGATTGAAAAGCAATATGATAGTTTGATTGCTTGTAATTTTGCTACCACTAAAGTCGCTAAAGGGCAATCTTTTTTTCTTTTTCTTTTTTTAAAGCAGATGCCTTGTTTTAAAATTGTTTTAATAAGAAGTTTGCGCTGATAGGTACTGTCTGTATTTTTTTTTATGATTGTAGATGCATCACAAGTTTATAATGACATTAAGTTTCTTTAGCTGTGTTTAGGTAGGGCTGAAAAGCTTGATTTTGTTTTGGAGTGCTGTTTGTAAACTATAGTTTTTAGCGTTTCTTAATAAAAAGGCAATTTATAGTGAGTTAACAAAACTTAAAAAAAATAGTTTTAGACAAAGCTCTGAAAGCCATTTATAGAGTTGCCATAAAATATAGAATCCTGAAAAAGCCTTAAACTTTATTCAACTTTTACATTCAAAATAAAAAGGTTTTGATTAGGTACGAAAAGTCTACCGTATACAATAATGTTTATTTGTATCATTTACAACTTTATTTATTTAAAAAACATATTTAAATTAGCAACAGTATCTTTTCAGAATTTTTATTTACCTTGAAACAATTTTTTTACTAAAAATGGACAAAAAAACTTATACTTTTAAAACCTGGAAAAAAAAATAAAACCATATCTTCGGCAACCCTGCGTTTTTAAATTTAGTTTTAAAGTATAAACTTGCATTTAGAGCTTATTACAATTAAAGGCACCATTTAAATTAGTCTTTAACTTTTTAATCATCTAAGTTTCCTTCCTTGAACGTGTAGTCAGCACGTAAGGAAAAAAATCAATTTGAAAGTGCAACCGAAACTATGTTGCTGTTACAAGAGAAAGTCTTTGTTACTTGCAACAATAAAATGGAATTTTTAGTTAAAGCATAAAAATGAGGAAGTTGGTTGTTAAAAAGGAGTCTAGACTGTTATCTCTTTGTAGAGTCTCTATTACCATTAAGTACCTAACTAGGCAGTGAAAGTTTAACAAGTGCTTGGTTAATTTGTCCTTGGTTTTATTATTAAACGTCTGCAGTCATGTATTAGTTGGTACTTTTAGTATTTGAAGTTTCATGTTTTTGAACATTCAGCAAACCAATGTTAGCATATGATTCTTT
The DNA here is from genome assembly GCF_965202585.1 of Thalia democratica. Taxonomy (NCBI): domain Eukaryota; kingdom Metazoa; phylum Chordata; class Thaliacea; order Salpida; family Salpidae; genus Thalia; species Thalia democratica. Next base: position 10,705,227 of record NC_139170.1, read on the forward strand.
GTTTGGTTTCTGAAGAGAAGCCTAATTTTTGCATTGACAAGTTTATATGAAATTGCTGCATTTTGTTACTGTAGATATATACATATAGTATATAAAGTATAATATATATAGTATTAATATACTATTATATATATAAATATATATATAATCATATAAAATATAATTATTGCCACTAGTAATATACAATGATTTATTGTAAAAAAAGTGATTTAACCTTAAAAGTAAAATTTAAAATTTATTTTCTATAGCTTTGCAGTGTCTCTTTTCATAGTTTATGATAAGAAAAAGTGGTGTTTGCATTAAAAATGATAATTTGTTGACCGCTTGTTGGTATTTTTGAATTTTTTGTAGTCGACGTAAAATTATTGTTTCAACAATTGAATAAATAACTAGTTTATTATTTTAAGCCATAAAAAGAAAGTTAGCAGCTTTTACAACCCCAAAGCAAACAAAAAGGAGCCATTTATTATTAATGTTATTTTAGGGGTGGCTATTTGAAGTACTGTTTTATTACCCCTTATTAGCTAATATTTATAACCGCGATAAAAATCAACAAATTGATCTTAATGTAACTTCTTAGATACGGTAATTATCGTAATTTTTGTTATTTTTTTATTAGCAGGATTAATTTTTCAACTTAATAATTTGTTTCAAATTGGTTTAAGCATTAGACTGCAATTTATTTAGCTAAAGCTCGAACAAAGTTTAAATTTTAAATTTCCTTAAAAGTTATAAGTACCTGATATGAGTAAAAGTATTTAATTTTAGTATTTTTCAAAAAATACTTTAACAAGCATACTAAGCAAAGTATTTAAAGAATGAAAATAAAATAATTTTATTTGTTTAATGTTTCAAAATAATCACTCATGTAACTTTCTTATAAAAGAAACATTTTTAATTTAAGTTTATGTTTTTTTTTTATTATCTGTAGTCAAGCATTAAAAGCTCATGTATTTAGAAAAGTTATGGATTTCATTTGTATAAGATTTATCTTTTATCTATTTACCGGGCCTTTCAGTTTGCTTGAAACATATGGTTTGTGTGTGTGAGTAGTTGGTTTTTCAAATAAGCTTGTTCAAAAGTAATTGCTTGATAAATTCCTATTGGTTGTAAAGTCTCAGATTGACTGTATTTTTTCTTTGGCCGAGACGTAATTCATCATGTTCAGAGAAAGTTGTTTTCTATTACAAGCAAAATCAATGTCATGTTATGCTATTTTTATTTTGTAATACAGAAAACAATAGTATGCCATGTAAGAAAATTTGGTTAGGAAGCTACTTATTAATAATATAAACAGTTTTTGCATTTAACATCAAGTTGTTAAAGTACTTATTAAAGTTTAGAGTGTGATGAAAAAGTTTCAACTGGTCTATTGGTAAAAATAGATTCATGGCGTTCAACATTTACTTATCTAGCCAACATGTTATTTAAGATGTTAGTGTTGTTCTTATACTTTCTAAATATATAAGTAGCTTTTAGAATATTGACAAGTTGATAAAACTTGGCATTGAAACAAAACTCAAGCTAAATAAAAGATTGATAAAAAATACGGGTTTAATTTTTGCTATTACTTTCTAACATCATTCAAAACAAAACAGAAGGTTTCTTAATTTTTTGAAAAAAAAAGATAAAATTTAAAATAAATTTTGTTATACCTTTTTGAAATACTTATGAAAAAGTAAACTTTGAAATTGAATTGTTAGGTTCTATTCATTAGTTTCTAAGATAGTCTGGACAAAGAAAAGAATAAACAAAAGTTTATAATCCGTTTTTAAAGTCGGGAGTATATTCTTGGCTTGAATGGTTTATGAACACCAAATAAAGTCATGTTTTGTTTTTACAGTTCTTGTCTTTTCGTTGTATATTGCCTATGAAAACTTGGCGAAAAAGTATAAACAAAGTATTTTGTACAGTTGTGGCTTCCAACGCTCTTTCTCTTCAAACTTATTCTCTGTGTTTGATGCAACAAAAGGCAGCTTACCTGTTTAATAACCGCTCGCGCAAACTCTTAAATAGGTTACAATAGTTTCCGATTTGGCATGAAAATAAACTGAATTTCTCAGAAAAACTTCGCCAAACTTTGAGATTTTTCCATTAATAAAAAAAAGCTCTGCAAGTAGTCTTTTTTTTTTCGATTTGAAATACTGTGAAAAAAATAATTTTGAATTGTTTTGTAAACAAACGTACATAATTGCATTGTTTGTCATGAATTTAATTTATTTAAGTATAGACCTTTTCAATAAATTATACGTTTTGTTTTTAACAGTAGGTAATTTGTCATTTGTGTTTGTTATTTTCTGCTGAGTGCAGATGACTTGATTTGACCTGTAGCAGACTATCATTTAATATTTTATTTTGTTGTCATGAGTTCATTTCTAGACTCTTAAGACAAAAACAATAGTTATTTTGAGACAGCGTTTACTTATAAATTGATTTAAACCAGTGTGATTAAAAACAGCTTCAAAATAAGATGAATTAGTCGAGTAAATTCACTATGCTTTTCTCACCTTTCATTGATTGATTTTCACCACAATTGTTTATTTTCCTTCAAATTTTAAAGATTTGTTTGATATTACTGAGCTTTTTTGTGTCTGATACAGTCATTTGAGATAAATGCATGTTTGTTTAAAGTATTTTTGTTTAAAATTAGTAAGACAAGTTGAAAAAAAAATTCTTTAGATTACTACAAAATTAACAGCTGGTAATTGTTTAATAAAAGATAAAAACAATTTGAACTTTTAACTGTAGACTGTAAGAACAGTTTTAAGCTTAGTTGCTTCTACTCAAATATTTTATACATATTTAAATACTACAAACAATATGTTTTAATTAACTGCAATTCGAAAACTGTACGTGCTTTTTAAACTACAACTAAATGTTTTAAATTGAAATATAGTGTTTGATTAATATGAGTTGAAAGTTTTATTTTAAAAGCTCTTAAATAAATCTAATGTTGTGTTTCTTTCAAAAAAAAACTTAATAATTGAAAAATTGTTAAACTTTTTTACAAATAAAAAAGCCTTACAGCCTTTTACGTTTTTCGTTTTATTCAATTTTAAAATTTTACATATTTGTTTGACATCGTGAAAAAGTACTTAGCTGTTACGTCTTGTTAAGTTTTATAACTCTAAGTAGCATACCTTAAATTTTTTACATCTTAATATTTTTTTTTTCTTTTTTACATTTAAAGATTTGAAGCACTGATTCTCGTATGATTCAATCAAGTAATGTTCATACTTTGTCATTAATAATTGTTAAAGAGTTTAAAAATGTTTTTTTAAAGAGTTGTTTACTACTTTTTCAAGTGTATTTCCCCATAGTTTAGTTGATATTTTGTCTTATCAATAATGTTTTAGTTCTAACTTGTATAATGGTATACACATGTGATTATAAAAACAGTCGCTTATTATTGTTGTTCAAGTACAATTCTTTATTAAAAAAAGAAAAAAACTGTTTTACTTCCTTCTAAAAAAGTTTTATAAATTATAATACTTTAAACCTTATACTTGAACAGCTAGTTTGAGTAAAATAAAATCAAAGTTATTTTGTTTATTGACCGTTGAAAACAAATTAGTTGAAGTCCTTTTAAAACAGGCTAATGTGAATCATTAAAGCAAGTTTAAAAATAGCCACCTAAGTTCAGCAATAGTTCAATACATTCTTGTTGTATAATACATCAAAGTAGTATAAGTGAACTTATTTCTTTGAAAAATTTTCCTAAGGCTAGCCGTTATTGTAATGTAAGCAACTTTTTATTGCCTTGCCACTTTATTGCTTCATAATTTATGAGCATAATAATGAGTGTAAATAAGTAATGGATTTTATGGTTTCATCTGAGATAAGTACAGCTTAACTTAAAAAATTTTAGTACTTGGTACTTAATTGTCTAGATAATTCAAATATTATTTTTGGTTTTTTGGAGAAGCGTAAAATAATATTTTTAAAACTTTAGAAGCAGCCAGCTAAAATGTATAAAAGAAAGTTTTGATTAAATTTACAGACTCAGCATTTTTAATCTTTTTTTTTTGCAAACTATGCAATAAAGTTTGTCAACTTAACATAACTATACATATGTATATATAATACTTATTTCTTATTGTTCAGTTTGCTAAATTTTTTCAGCATTAATTTGTCATTTCACTGTACTAAGCTATTTTTAAAATAAGTTTTTAGATTAAAATAAAAAACATGACTGTTTTAAAAAGCATAAACAAAATATTGCATGTATTATAAACTGCTCATACGTTGCATTTTGAAACGTCATTTCCTCTACGCTGCCTTCTATATAACACGCAGTTAGCCTTTGTTTTACTTGAAACTGTGTAGAAAGTTTATTGTTGTGGCTGAGAAGAAACTTGATTATTTTTGTTTTGTTGAGGGTTTTTGACTTTGTTAAAGTTTAATAATAAAACATATTATTAAAAACTCTTTTAAAATCAAGTTCTAGAAAAATTAACAATTCAGCACTCAAAAACAAATGCATTTAATATGATTTTTCTTCTTGTACACGATTGTTTTTTTATTGTTAAAAAAGAAAAAGTTAATATTTTCAATCAGTTTTTTATCGTGTAGTAAACTGACAGCTGCCAATTCGAAGCAGTTCAGCACTCCGCTCTCTCGATTCGCCGTCCTCTCTCCTTTCTTCTCGCTAGCGCCGACAGTGGTGAATTTGTAGGTACCGCCTTTTACTTATTTTGAATCTACTTCCACCACACAACACATTCGAACACGAAAAGCCTTTTTGTAGCTGCTCATGGCTTGGTGGCAAGGCAGCTCGTTTTTGTTTCACAGCCAGTAGTTTAGTTTCTTATAAGACAGGTGTTATATGTGGATTTGTTTGTTTGGTTGCCAGCTTTTTGTTTTGCAACAAGAGGCTTTTGTTTGTTTGTTGTTTGTTTGTTTTTTGATTTAGGCGCGCTGTTCAAATGTTAATATTGTTACATTGTTTTTAATTGATTTTAAGCTCAAATTAAATTGGTCGTAATTATGGTAATGATTATATTATTTAAAAATTAAATTATAAACACTTTGTTCCAATTATGTTGTTTATCTAATTTTATTACGTTTACTTAAAATGTTAAATTAATTTGTGTTAAACAGCTGTAATTTAATAAAGTGTATTTTTATAATAATTTTATGTAAGAATAAAAACATGTTAATATAAGTTACTAATATTTTGTTATACTTATTATGGAATTGAAACTATTAACAGAACTCAAAGTCAACATTGTTAAAAATGCTATTTAAACAATTTTTTTGTGAAATTTAACCATTTGTTTTAACAGTTAAATTTGTTACACTAGTTCGAGATTAAAAGCTTTATTGAAATATTAAGCTATAAAATTTTAAGTATTATCTTAATCTAATTAGTTTTGTTTAAGTACAAAATAAGTTTTGTTGTTTTGTAATTAGCTAACTACTAATGTATTTAGAAAAAAATAACAAAACTAATTATAATAATTTTATATTTAAATGAAAAAGATAAACATATTATAAGATTATATTGGAAGTGATAGTTTAATAATATAACCAAAAGAAAATAGAAACAATTTATACAAAATTGAAACTCTCAGATTACATTGAACAGTAGTTTATGTTGTGTAATAAACAGTTTTACTTGTTATTAAGAGACTGATAGCAATGCATTTTTATTTAGTAATACAAACTGTGTTTATTGTTTTATTTACATTCAACTTATATTTTAAAAGCTTGATAGATTTAATGTATTTATGCTGACACAGCACTTAATTTTGAAATAGTTGGTTAATGTTAGCATTAAAGAAAATTACTTTAAATAAATTTGTTTCTATTTTCAGTTAGTCTTAGTTTCAAAATAAACATTTATAAATCTACTCAGAAAGATTTAAGATTTTATTTCATTTATATAGATAACAAAAGCTTACAAAATTTGTTAAGTATAAGCATTAAAGTGAAAAAAAACTTTAAAATTTTCATACTATTTTATACATTCAAAAAAGTTTTAAAATGAACAATTATAATATATTCTTAGATATTATATTTTATGTAAATAGGTTAAAAAAGCTTACCAAGTTTATATCATTTTTTGATACTTAAATTTTATTAAGTTTAGCCTTTAATATAAGTTATTTACTTAATTCAGTTATAATACTCTTATAAAATTAAAGCTAAGACTTCAGTTAATTAAATAAAGCATTTATTATAGTTTAATTTTTTACAAAAGTTCAATATAGAAAATGTAGATAAACTAAACTTTAAAACAGAAAGTTATTTTACAACTAATTAATTTCAAGCTTGAAAAGAACTTAAAGACTAAATATAGTTAATATACAAGTTTAGATATTTTTTCTTTGTTATTAGTTCATGTGCAAACTAAAAATGAAAACTTAGAAAGTTTGCATAGAAAGAAAACTTAATCATAGACCAGTTGGTTTGTTATAGTTAAACTGTGTTCAGTATTATACCGTAGTTAAGAATCCTTAACCTAGGTGTTATTAGTTTTTTAATTATTTATGTTTTCTTATTTACAAAAACAGAGTTTGAATATAATACTATACTTGATAGAAAACTGAAGGATTTTTATAGCTTTTACATGTTGTTAGAATAAATTATTTAAAATGTATATAAAATGTTTTTGTAAATAGTGTTGCAAGATTTTTAATGTAATGTAATCAGGGTTGCCACTTTACCTAGAATCCTGGAAAAACCTGGAATTTGACATTTTAGGCAAAATACGCCTAAAAAAACCTGGAAAAACCTGGAGTTTTTAAGAACTTAAACATCTTCAGTAGTAAAGTTTCGGTTTGACTCAAAAAATTTATCATGTAGATAAAAAATTTAAGTCATTACCAAAATTTATTGTATTAAAAAACACATTTTAAGTTGCTTTATAGTATCTTTTCAATCTTTTTATACTATTTAGCACAGTTTCTTACCTTAAATTTAACTTTAAACTAAAAAAAAAACCAAAAAATTGGTACTTTTAGAAACCTGGAAGAAATTTGGAAAACCTGGAAAAAGTTTTGAAAAAACGAGTGGCAACCTTGTGTAATATAATGTTCTATATGAACTTGGTAAAAATTTTTGTCGTGATTTTGTTTCATACTTTTCGTTGAACACAAACAAAAATATTTTATTAGAGTCCAACCTTTTTTTTCAAATAACAGTAAACCCATGACCCATAGTCATTGAGTTAACCACCAGCACTAACGTCTTGTTAAAACTTGCAGTTCTTTTAATTTAAAACTTGTAAAACCACCTAGTGTCAATATACAATGGGGTGCACCGCTTCGAAGATAGAAGGAGACAAGGAGGCCAGGCAGAAAAACAACCAGATCGACAAGCAACTGCGCAAAGACGCGGAAGCAGAGAGGAAGCATGTCAAGCTGCTCTTGCTGGGCGCAGGAGAGTCCGGCAAGTCCACCATAGCCAAGCAGATGAAAATCCTCCATCAGGACGGGTTCAGTGACGCGGAAAGGAGAAACTTCAAGCCGGTCGTCTACGCCAACACCGTCCAGTCGATGGTGGCCATCTTGAAGGCCATGGAGGCGCTAGAGATCAGCTTCGGCGACGAAGGTTGCCTTGACGACGCGCAGAAGCTGAGAAACGCCACTTCGCAGATGACCGATTTCGACTTGGCCACCGACGTTGGGCCGTCGCTGAAAAAGCTGTGGGCAGACTCTGGCGTGCAGGAGTGCTTTTCAAGGTCGCGGGAGTATCAGCTGAACGACTCCGCCGCCTACTACATGGAAGCCCTTGACAGGCTGTGCAACGCAGATTACGTGCCGACGGAGCAGGACGTTCTGAGGACCAGGGTGAAGACGACGGGCATAATCGAAACGACTTTCGAGTACAAGGAGTTGAACTTCACTCTCATCGACGTCGGCGGTCAGAGGTCGGAGCGCAAGAAGTGGATCCACTGCTTCGAAGAAGTGACGGCCATCATATTCTGCGTCGGGCTGTCAGCTTACGATCAGGTGTTGGTTGAGGACGAGGAAACGAACAGGATGCGGGAGAGCCTGAAGCTGTTCGACCAGATCTGCAACCTCAACTTCTTCCAAAAAACCTCCATGATCCTGTTCCTGAACAAGAAGGACCTCTTCGAGGAGAAGATCAAGAAGAGCCCTCTCAAAATCTGCTTCCCGGAGTACGAGGGCGAGGACGACTTCGAGCAGTCGTCGAACTACATCAGGCAGCAGTTCGAGGCGCAGAACAAGCAGGGAGACAGCAAGGAGATATACACGCACTTCACCTGCGCCACCGACACCACCAACGTCAGGTTCGTGTTCGACGCCGTCAGCGACGTCCTCATGAGAAAAATACTCGAAACCGTGTTCGGGTCGGGGTAAAGACTTTCGGTCGCGCTCGAACTTTATCAGTGGATTCTTACTGGACGTACGTGGACGTCCTGCTAATGCTGAGACTCTTAAAGGCTCTTTTAAATTTAGTGACAGTCTTGGTCGTTATTTCTCGAGTAATGTGTATTTAAATTTTAGTGATATTTTGCTGACAAGTTGGAAACTCCCATTTTTTAAAAGTTTATTTTTGACATCAACGAAATTTTAGTTGTATGATTCTAAAAAACTTTCAATACTTGATAATATTTTACCAATTTATTTTAGATGCACTTTTTAAACATGTTAAATGTCCTTTTGCTGCGTTGAATAATTTAAGGCTATACTTTTTTCTAATTTCTTTCTTGTATCTGACTAATGCTTTTTATTCCAAAACTTTCTAACATTTATTTTATAACAAAAATTTTAACAAAAATTTTCTAACAGCTATAAAAGTGCAATTAAGAAACATTATTACAAGCTTTTTAAAATAACAATACAATAAGAATGTTTGTTAGTCGGTTACTTTAAATTGAAATATTTCAAAAGCTATGATTTCTTTTAAAAATAGTTTTCTCTTTTTAGAGCATTTGAAGCTATCTATGGTTTTACGTACTAATTTTTTAAATTTTATTATAATGAAGCATGAGTTTTGATCGAGATTTTAAAGGAGCCTTTTTAATAAATATAAAAGTATTAAGCCTTTAAAATACAAGCCTTTTGAAGAGTTAATTCAGATAACTACGTGTCAAGTGTTTAATCTGTTATAATTGTAAATATTTCTTATATAAGTTTGTTTCTAGGGTATACCGTTTCGATTGTAATACTTGATAATGTGCTTTAATGATATAAACTTTCATTCGATAAAGTCTACCAAATTACTTTCCTTACTTTTTGTTTAAGTGTTTTTTTCGATTAGTGTTCACACACAAAGTTAGCAAAAAAGTTTGAATGTTGTCAAGTATGTTTTTGATGCTTTTACGATTTTTGTTGCAAAAATACTTTTCGCAGTTGAACTTACCTTTTCACGTTTTTCAGGTTTAGATAATGATATAAAAGTAGCAAATATTGAAATTAGCGTGCACTGAGCAACACATTGGATGCTCGCTCAGTTGAATTCGAACTGTTAACCTCTATAGGTGCATATTCGAAAGGTTCATGTTTTAATTGCTGTCACGGAATTTCTTTGAATTTTTCAAGTTAATCGGTGTATTAGAAGCTGTTTAGTGTTAAAGAGGTAGTTTTTAAATTGAAAAATAACTCTTAAAAACTTTTATAAAAGGTCATATGATATAACTTTGAATAAATTATTTAATTTACCTAAGAAATCTTTATTTGGTTAATTTTTAAAACATCATCTAAAACCAATACTTGTTATAAACAAGTGTTTTTGTTAATTTAAATTTTAATAAACTTACAAATTCTGTATAGTTTAAATTATATAAATACTTAGTTATTTTACATATGAGTTAATCTTTATTATCCTGTAATATCTTAAATAGTTATAGCTATTTTATTGATTGTGGTTTCCCAGTCTCATGCTGTTTGATTTTTGTCACAGTTTGAACTTACTAACAAGATTAAAGCTGATATCTTGTTTTGTTTTTATTTTTCACTTTGTTGTTTTGCCGTTTGCAGCAGATAAACAAAAACACAAAAAACATTTTGACCTTTGTGCTGCTTTATAATCTGGCTTCACACGAGAAGTCATGAAAAGTTTAGGGGTTTGGATTACTTGCACAACTCATTGCACTGTAGATATTATGCTGACTAGTGATAATTTTAGTGTTGTGTTAACAAAGCAAAAGTAGTTACATGTAAATGTGCTGACCTATGCTGTTTTTGAGTTTATGTTTAAAGCCGTATGTTACAAAAGTTGGCAAAGACTGGTTTGTTAATATTTTTATAAATGTTTCTCTCTGTAAATTATTGGCAGTTAGTTTTTTTTTTTGCTTGGGAGAATCTAGATTTTATAAAATTAATTTGAAAGTTTCTTAAGAACTGAAACTTAAATGTGTAGTATAAGTCTTTAAAGTATCTTTTTTAGGTTGTACATTTGAAAATTTAGTTGCATAAGCTCTGGTAAAATATATTTCAGATATATTCTTTGTTTTAAATATTTTGTATTAAATATAAACAAGATTTATATAAAAAGTTAAAAAAGATTTGTATATTTAGATAAAATAATTTATTTAAAAAAACAAGCTTTTTTAACTTTTTATTAAAATTTAGTTTAAGGTTGTCATACTGAACTTAAAAATAATATTTTGTTCATATAGGGAAAGATATTTTGATTATTATATATGTCTGCAACTTTGTTATTGAAAGCAATAAACTACCAAAATATTTTAATTAAACTTTTCAAATATTTTAAACTATTATTTTAATTTAATTTTGTTTTAATTTTAAGTAGTATATATATATATATATATATGTTAATGTTTAAATGAATTTATAAAAATAAATTTTAGGTATATTAGATGAAAGTGAAAAAAGTTATAGTATTAAAATTATAATGACATTATAATAGTTTTATTGTTTTTTTTGTTGTATTTTATATAATAAGTATATTTTTTTGCTTTGGTTTTCAACAATTAAGCCAAAATTAGTTGAAAAGTTTATGCTTTATTTAGGCTGGCAAAGTATTAATTGTTCTCCTTTTCTCAAAAAAAAAAAAAAGACAATAAAGTTCAGATTGGTAATGTTTGTTTATGTTATTAACCATGTGTATAATTTTTGTCCATTATTTTTATAACTCACAATTAAGCTGTATGGGTTCGAATAGGTTGACATGACTTTAAAGTTCCAACTGTAAAGAGCATTCAAGTTCACGAAGCAGTTATTTTGATCTTTTTTAGTAACTTATGAGTGTTCAAAATCTCCAGGGAAAATTTTAAACTCATCTGATTTGTAAAATTGTGTTACAAGCTAACTTATGAAAAAAAACATTTTATAAACATTTATGTTTACCTGAAAATCCCATTTAGTAGCTGAAAATGAACTGACTGTACAGTTTCTTATAGACTAATATTATAACACACTCTTTCCTTAGGTTTTAAAAATCAGCTTGAATAGAATTGTTTAAAATCTTCCAGACTTGTTTCTCTTACTTGAACAATATAATACTGTAAGTATATCCTGGTTCAGATCAAGCAAAACCAATCTTTTATTGCTTTAAAGTGGTCGTTCCATTAAACTTAATTACATGCATGCTTTTGGAAAGTTCTTTATTCAAACAAGCCTTTTAATTCACTGTTAAACATGAGTGTTTATTCTAAGAAAAGTTACCTTTCCAAAGCACATTTTAATGATGCATTTTATTGAAAACGTGCTGTGAATAACATCAAATTGAACACAAAAAATGATTAATTTAAATCAGTATAATATTTTCCACAGCTAGTTTTTGAAGAGAATATAAACATTTATGAGTTTATTGCATCAAATGCCAATACTGTTATTTTTATGCAAGGACTAATGTATAAGGTACTCTTTTATGAGTTAGTGATAGAAAATATATGCTTTGGTTTACAATGATTTAATGTAAAAGTGTATAGTTTGTGTTGATTTTTTTTTGTTCTGCTTATTTTTGTTTTATTTAAATCTCATGTTATTTTTGATACATAATGTGATTTAGTAATAAATTGTGTAGTAATAACAAGGAAATAATGAATTCGTGTCATATGCATAACAAACCACATGCTGTGATGTAATATATAGGTTTATATTTCATTTGTTAAAAACACAATTTTATTAACTTTTTTTTGTATTTTTACAAAACTTATCAAAAATAAGCTTAACTTTTAACTTTACTTGATAAATTGTTTTTATTGATAAGTTATTATACTTCTAACTTTTTGTTTGATAATGTACCTTTTAACTAAATTAATCTAGTTATTAAAAAATATATATAGCAGACTCTTTGTAAAAAAATATATTTGGTTTTTTATAAAGTTTGTTGTATGACTTAATTTTTAGAATATTAATCATCAATTCTGCCACTGTATAGTAGTAACACATGTAAAAATATGTTTTTTTTTATTAATACTATTGTCGAAAATTATTTGTGTTACAAAATAAAACGTTGTTTGATCTTCACTAATTTTTTAGATTTATGTCTTTTATAAAAAAGCTATATTTTAAGTCAAGGTAAATAATTAATGTTTTTTTTATAAAATTTGAACTAATTTAAAGATTAAAGTGAAAGTTTAATTCAGTACTTTGAAAACATTTTGATGATCATAGCACAGGGTTTTTTAAGTTACCATGTGTATAATAATATGTGTATGTTTTTTTGGAAAAAAAGATATTAAAAGTTCCAAAATAGGGATCAATCAAATACTCAACTAATAATTTAATTTAATTATGTTACCGTTTTGAAATTATTACTTGGCCAAAAACTACACAGCGTTACAAAAATTGATTATTTGTCATTGTTGAGACGTTCAGTCTGCTTTCATATCTACACGAAGTCATTTTGAATCGATACTTTGTTGTTTACGTGACAATGTAATTTGTGTGTTACAAATGTGCATATTTATATTTGCCTGAGTGGGGGTTTTGTTAATGCGTCTACAAATATAACGCAATGAGTAGTAAGTCTACAAGCTCATTATCTCTCTATTTTTGTCAGTTATTGAACCAGTCTGTTTCAGTTTTGGAAGTTTGATGTTGCAACAGGCTTCGTGTTATATTACAATATTTGTTGGATTTGGTATTGATTTGGTTTATTAATTAGCTGCAACGAACATGTTTTTATTTTTTGTTTTATGAACCTTTTTTGTTCTATGAATCAATTATGTTTATTAACAGTTAAATAAAATTATGATTATATAAGATAGACTGAAATATTTAGCTCATCAAATAAGTGATACATTTCTTAAAATGGTAATTGATTTAAAAAATTTTGATTTTGTTTATCAAGCCTATTTTTCTGAATCAAATCTAAATTTCTTTAAGGATGAGACACCTTAAGTTATAAACTGTGTGAAACAAAACTTTGCTAGAAACTTATTACTTTAAAACACTAATTTAGAATAACAGTGAAAATACAATGTTTTAAATAAAATCGAATTAATTTAAACTAATTAGAATAAGTTTGTTGTAGTTTTTAGGCAACACTTGCTTGAGTAGAAATTTATTGATGCAAAAATACTGTAATGTCTCGTAATGATCAAATAGTTGGTTTTATTTGAAAGTACTTGTGTTAAATCAAATAACTGATAAAGCAAAGGTTGTTAATAGTTGTTTTACAACTTTATATAAAGAGCTGAAAATGTTAGCATAATTATCAATCGTTTTGACAAGATCATGATATATGTTTTTAGTACGTTTAAAACGAAAAGACGAATTCAAAGTTAATCTGAAATCATTGAAAATTTTTTAACTGTGTTTTAAAAATAAAATAATGATCCAGTACATCGTTGAAATATATAACAAGTAATTAGTGAATATGTTAAGACAGAGTATATTTTGTTTTCATTTTATGTTTTCAGTTTATAAAATGCAGGGAAATATATATTTAATTAATTTATATAGCTTGAATATATAACCTAAGTCATGATTTTTATGTAGTACTGGTTGTTGATAATGTCTGTTGTATCTAAAACAAAACTAAATTTTTATTTGCATAAAAACACAACTAATTTAATCACTGAAGTTGCTATTTTGAGAACAGTACAAAATATTTAACTAAATTTTACCATTGGCCTTGCTGTGAACATACTCAACTAGCAACTTGTTAACTTTCAGAAATTAGTTCTTACCACTTTATTTTAATTTAAACAACACACACACAACATGGGTTGCACGAGCTCGAAAGGGGAGGGAAACAGCGGCAACAAGCTGAGAAGCAACCAGATCGACAAGCAGATCAGAAAGGACGCGGAGCTGGCGCAGAAGAGCGTCAAGCTGCTCCTGCTGGGCGCCGGAGAGTCCGGCAAGTCCACCATAGCCAAGCAGATGAAGATCCTCCATCAGGACGGGTTCAGCGACGCGGAGAGGAGAAACTTCAAGCCGGTCGTCTACGCCAACACCGTCCAGTCGATGGTGGCCATCTTGAAGGCCATGGAGGCTTTCGACATCGAGTTCGCCGACGCGGCGCTGGCGGAGGACGCGCAGAAGCTCAGGCACGCCTCCTCGCAGATGGACGACATTGAGCTGAACGGCGACATCGGGCCGTCGCTGAAGAAGCTGTGGGCTGACGGCGGCGTGCAGGAGAGCTTCTCCCGGTCGAGGGAGTACCAGCTGAACGACTCCGCCGCCTACTACATGGAAGCCCTCGACAGGCTGTGCGACGCCGAGTACGTGCCGACGGAGCAGGACGTTCTGAGGACCAGGGTGAAGACGACGGGCATAATCGAAACGACTTTCGAGTACAAAGAGCTTAACTTCACTCTCATCGACGTCGGCGGTCAGCGGTCGGAGCGCAAGAAGTGGATCCACTGCTTCGAAGAAGTGACGGCCATAATATTCTGCGTCGGGCTGTCGGCTTACGATCAGGTGTTGGTGGAGGACGAGGAAACGAACAGGATGCGGGAGAGCCTGAAGCTGTTCGACTCCATCTGCAACCTGCCCTTCTTCCAGAAGACCTCCATGATCCTGTTCCTGAACAAGGTGGACCTGTTCAAGGAGAAGATCGAGCGCAGCCCGCTGTCCATCTGCTTCCCGGAGTACGAGGGCGACAACTCGTACGAGGACGCGAGCAACTTCGTGCGCCTGCAGTTCGAGGAGCGGAACAAGGATGAGGAGAGCAAGGAGATATACACGCACTTCACCTGCGCCACCGACACCACCAACGTCAAGTTCGTGTTCGACGCCGTCAGCGACGTCCTCATGAGAAAAATCCTGGATCAGGTGTTCGGGTCGGGATAGGGGTTTTTAACAGTGCGGGGCAAAGTTTGGAGAAAATTTTGCCCAGCTGTCAGATTCAGCTTTCCCATGACTTTGTTTTAAAGCGGTGTTTTGTACTTTGCACCAGGTATAGCAAGCAGTTTTAACGTTTAATATCTATCGTTTAGTTTTATTCTTCACTTATAACTTCATCACACTACTAGTTGTTTTTGTCAGTTTTTCTTTACCAAAATCTACTTATCTAAACAACTAAAATAAGTTGAATATATATAAACGCAATTAACTTTGGTATAGTAAAAAATAAGTCGAGTGATGATTTTTTATAAATTTAGTTGTTCCATATTTTATGGTGAAACGTGTTTTTATACATATACTTTTGTACTATACTACTTTTTATTCTAATAAGTATAAAATTTTGTGTATTTTTTACATGACTTAATAGTTGTTTTTTGCTGCTACTATTTTTATGTAGTTCCTCTACCTTTTGTTTATATTTTAGTAGTTTTAAATTCATAAAATTGACCAAATTTCAAAAGTTATAATTTTAAAACATAGTACTAAACAGAAAACAATTAGTTGTGTAATTTTCTTGTACATATCTAACTGCTGTCACCTTTTAATAGTTTTAAAAAGAATTAAATTGCGCGTTTATAAAATAAACTGGGTGGCCACTAAACCTAGAGTTTGACAAATAAGGCTAAAAAACCTGGAATTTTTGACAAAAATCATTGAAAAACCTGGAATTTCAAATAATTTTTACATGTTAAGTAGTGAAGTTTTGATTTGACACAAAAAAATTATCATATAGATTTAAAGTAACTTTACAGTATTTTTTCAATATTGTTATACCATTTAACACAGTTTTTTACTTAAAACTTAATTTCAATCTAAAATTAGACCCAAAAACGTGTACTTTCAAAAATGTTGAAGAAATTCAGAAAACCTGGAAGAAATTTCTTAAAAATCACTGGCCACCCTGAATAAATTCTACAGTTATTTTTTTACAAAGTTCTGCTGCTTTTTCTTATAATAAGAAGTTGAATTCAGATTGATTATGTCTACTTTGTTTTACTGTTCTTAAGTTTACTAAGCTCATTTCTTAATAAATTTTAGTTGTTTTTTAATATCTCAGAAGCAAATAAGAAGCTCATTTTTCCATCGGAGATAGCATACTTTTACAATATAAACTTTTTGACAGTTTTAAGGTATCATGTTGTAGCTTTTTACCAATAAAGCAAACATTACTAGATAAATGAGATTCATTTGTTTTAAAAGTATTTTAATACTTTTATTACAAACTTAATATATATAAAGTTTATTTTATACATAGTTTAATACTATAAGTTTTTTAATTGCATATTTTTTTAAAAAATTGATAACGTCTTGTTGTGAACAAAATAAAAAACTAGCACTTATTTTCTGCCGGTACAAAAGCTGGTGCTATGAACCAGCAATTAAAACTTTTTTAATGAAATATCAAAAAACATCTTTTTGTCTTTAGCTACTTTTTGTATTCCAGCTTTTTATGAGATTGACTTCTATGTTTTTATATTGTTCTTCTTCGATAGCCTAATTTCGTAGTGTTTTGTGGACTTTTCAGTTCATAAGGAAAATTGTATTGATGTCTCCTTTTTTTTTTTGATTACTTTATGCCAATTTAAAACAATAAACTGCATAGTGTTTTAATCGTTCGTATTTATGCTTATACACTGATACTGATATTACTAATAAAAAATTTGGATAGCTTAACGACTCCTATATTAGTATGTATGAAAAATTAACAAAGTTCATAGCCATTAAGTTTCTACAAAGTTTAACGTTTTAGTTTAGTTAGTATACATATTAACAATATATGCACTTTATTAAGTAAAAAGCTCTCTTTGACAATCAGGTATCTGTAGCTACTAATTAAATAAAAGTATAATGTGGTTGTCTTGTAAAGTTTTACAGCTACTGAAATTTTTATAAAAAAGTTATGTTGTAAAAACTAAATAGTAGTAGCCTTAAACTACACGTTTACTTTTCTATATTTTAACGCCAAATTTAAGTCCACTAACAATTCTTGCAGTGAACTCTAATGATTAATAACTTGAGTTAAACAATTAAAATAATGCAATAAAAACGGTGTTATTAGTTATATATCCAATAGAAACTATAAATCACTGTTAGTTCATTTAACCAAACAATAAATTTAGTAAATAAAAATAAAGTCTGTTTTACAAGTTACATACATACTTTTACTTGCGTGCACTTTAAAAACTTTAAAACATTTACTAAAAAAGAAAAATAAAACAACTTTGTTTTTTTTTATTTAAAAAACCTACAATAAATTGAAAATTGTGTGAGTTAGCAATAACAGCTGCATGAGTAAATATTCCAACACTTTCCAAATGTATTATTTTTGATTTATTGCAAAGAGATTCGACAAAATTGTTATATAATACAAGCTTGAACTAAATACATATATATAAAAAAGAAATTAAATGTTGTCGAAAAGCTTCCTACTGTGATGTCACTTCCGCCTCAACTTTTTGTATTGCTCGTTACGTCACAATGCTTGAGCAGTATGCGCTCTTTCTTAAAAGTTTTACTTTTTGTTCAATTTATATGTTTTTAAATATATATAGTTCAAATAAAAACTATATTATGTTTTAAAAAAGTAAATAGTTTGAAGACTTTTTAAATTGTTACTTAATAATTAATATAATATCACATTTAAATTGAATTTTAATAATAAACTTTGTTAGCTTATGAATATTTCTTGTTTTATTACTTAAAGATAAAAAAATAAGTTCTAATTAACAAATGTATTTTAAAATAAAATGTGTTTTTTGTTTTTTTTTCTTTGCAACACATGGTTGTACGTATTTTTCTTGGTCAAAAGTTAAGTGTGAACAGCAACAAAACGTCGAAAAAAACAACTAACTTATTTTTTTTAAATCAGTTTATTGCATTCAAATGTTACCCAAATAAGGTTGAAGAACACTTTTTAATCAATCTTGCAATGTTGCATGTGATAAAAATGACTACAGGTACATACATCAATGTCTTTGAAACCAAACGGTCAGTGTTAATAGTTCCGTTTGTTGTCGATTTGAAAAACTACATCAACTTATAAATTCACAACATAGCATCATGGTAAAATATTGTCGCTGTTTTCAATCACAGCAATGCTGATGCAGATATAATTAGCTGACAGTTTTATTTTGAATTATCTGTTTGAGCCATGCAAGTCGTTTGTGCACAGAGACACGGCAAGATAAAGTCGGTTTCTGCGATCAATTAGCGCTAAATGGTAATTCATTGGCACCAAACTTGACTTGTGACCGCCAAACAAGCTCAATACACATTTTTTTCAATCAAATTTGATTTATAAGCCGACTATCCCATACTTAGATCAAGGTGTTGAAATTGAAAATTACACTATCTAAATTTTTGATTCTGACATATTGCACAAAATGTATTTTAATTAAACACAATTTTTATTTTAATATTATCACATATAAAAGCAAATAAGTAATGTATTACTATTCAAGGTTATTAAGTTATATTTATAAAGCGTCCTTAGAAGTTTTAAAAGTCGTTCTTTTAGTTTTCCTTGTTATACTAATGCTAATTAAATTTGTATTGATCGAAAAGTGTTTTATAAGTCTTATCTTTAAACTTAGTACAATACGTTTTCTTGTAACTTGTATTATCAATTTAACAATTTACAAACATTTTGTATCTTCTTTTTTTTTTAATTTCTATTTGTATTGGTTCACTAAAACCTATTTTAGTAGTATTACCTTAAAACTTTTTTTTTCAATAATAGAAAACTTTAATAAGTTGTTATTTCGTTTTTATTTCAAAAGATATAAAATGAATTTTAGTATTAACACTTGTTAATATTTATCTAAAGTAGAAATTAAATAAATTACTTAAGATATATAAAAATAAACAATATTTAGAAGTGTTAAAGTTGAACTAAAACAAGAAATTTTCTCCAATCGCAGATTGGGTTTTTTAGATTCGCTTACACTTTAAGGCACTTCAGATTTACCACCTTACTTATCTATTTTAATTTTCTAAAATTAAATCTAATTATTTATTTATGCGTCAAGTTCTATATTCATGTAAGTGGCCGTAGAAATAAAACTGAGTATTGTTTTTTGCAAACCAAACTTCTTTCTAACTTTAATTTTAGATTACAAACATCGATTATAAAGTACTAAACGTAAGTAGTTAACGTTTTGTTAGTTACATTAAGTATATATTTTCCATATATTTCTAAAATGATGAAGAATATCAAAGTTTTGCTTTAAAAAAAATCAAAAATAGTTCTGCTAAATACACCTAAACAAACCAAGTATATTCTCACAATTACGAAACCACATAAAACAAAACAAAAACTTGAGAATACAGTTGCATAATTGATTTTGTAACAAACTTTTGCGGTTTTAGTTACACGTGATTCTGTCTGATTATCAGCTTTGAACGAAGAAGAATCTCGAAGGAATATATTCGAAGTTGCAGTAAGCTTGTGCAGATAATTTTACAAGAGAATCACGTCTGATTAGCTTCAAAACTGATTAAATCTCACTCAGGCTGTTTCCAAGCTATCCTGCCTTATTAATGCTTTGTTAAATTAAAAAAATAAACTTTGTATTGCTTTCCTGAGTGTTTGCTACTGCTTGTTTAAGCTCAAAAAAAAACATACTGTTTTAATTATTTCTAACCATAAACAGTAAAGTTTTTACACGACCAATAAGTTTTTGAACAAACTTACTGTAGAAACAATAACGAAATCATTGATGAAAAAGTTTAAAAAAATGTCATGTAAATATTTTTGTTGTTCATACAACTTGACAGAATGATGAAGTAAAATAGTGCATTGTAGCTTTGGAAATTTTAGGTGTGTGTACATAAAAAAAATCCTGTCCATTAGACTGCTACTAAAATTTGAGAACCACACTTAGTTGCTAAAACCTAAGAGCACTTTAATTGCAAAACCTTTTACTTTAGTGCGAAGGTTCGGTGTTTGTTTCGTAGAAACAAGAATATAGAAAATGATTAAATTAAAGAAATGTTTTAATCGATAACAAATTAATTATTATGTTTTTGAAAGGTTGAAAGCATTATTTTAGCACTCAGTTGTACAATTAAACTGTACACAAGTAATTTTATGTTTTGATTTATTGAAAAGTTTACTGGTTTTCTTTGATTTATAAATGAAGAAAGCTTTTAACATAGCATGTTTTTGCAACATATTCTTTATTCATTTAAGCTTTTAATTTCAATAAGAAGTGTTATACATCTTTATAAAGATAAAATAAATATAATTGTCTATATGTTTTAAAAACTAGTTATATGTATTTTGTACTCGAATTGTATTCATTGAGTTATAAAGTAAGCTTTGAACCGTAACCATAGGAATTATTAGACTATATAGTAAAAAAAATTAACTAAAAACAAATACTAGTGTATAATTAACAATACTTAAATACAATTAGTAATACTAAACGCTCTGATTGGATAAAACTGCATTCGCTTACAATTTTACCAAGTTAGATTGAATAACAAGACGTTTGATTTTATTTTTAATATAAACCTTGAGTAGAATAAAGCTTGAAACTTCCACACTATGTACATTTTGTATACATCCGATAACTTTCATGGTTGTTTGCATTTGCTTGTAACTCCACTTATCAGCGTACAAGATACATGTGTGCTCGTGTTGCGAAACTGAATGAAGTTTTTGTTGCTCAATCGTAAACAACTTGTACAAGCGAAATTATACAACTTGAAAATTGCTGTTGTTGTGTAGCGTTGTTTTGAATTTATGTTTAATCGAAGCAATTTTTCTTCTTAACTTGTTTTAATTGTAGTTTTGATTTTTGTCGAAATTAAAATGAATAGGCATTTTCAATATTTTTTCTGTCAAGTTTTGAAAACAATAGTTTCTGTGATAATTGATAAAATATTTACGTTTGAGTAAAAATATTTCGTTTTCTAATAATATAGAAAATAAATCAAACAGTTGTGTTGTTGTTTAGTTTTATATACCTTTAAGACATTTCAAAATTGTTTTAGTTAACGGTTCATTTTTTACTTAACCTGAGCTTAATATTAATAATAAAAGAAGTTTTAAATGATATGGTTTAAAATCTACAAATAAATTTAAAGTCCTTAATAATTCTTAAATAAGAAATTGTTGAAAAAGTTTTAAGAGATAAATGTAACTTGACAAAAATAATCATACAGCTAATTTTACTTGATTCAAGCTGTTACTTGATCATAAATTTTGTAAATTCAGTGTTTTGGATTTTTGTTGTTTTAAAAAAAATTGTGTCTCTTGTTTTACATTTTTTTTCTATTTTTAGCTTACAAAAACATAATATCCACAACATCGCTGAAAATAATCAATTTTATTATAACAAGTAAAAAGCACACGTTTAAATTGTCTTTAGATTGTATAGAAAAGTATAATTTGCCTCAAAATGACAACTCAAGATAAACAACTAGGTCTAAATGATTTACAGGTTTTAATTATCGTGTACACAATTAAAGCTTAATTTTAAAAAATGCTGTCCTTAATTGTAAACAAAAATATTTCAAACATTTTTTTGTCATGCTTCATAGAAATAATTATAAATAAATGTAAAATAGATTTAAATAGCTTTACAGCAAAATAAACTTTAATTTTGGCTATAAACTCTCCTTAAGTATAAACAAAAAAATATTTTTAACATTTCTGTAGTGAAAAATTATAGCCTTCAGTTATTATATACTCAATTATAAATCAAATAATTGCCAAATGCTGTTGAAGTTATAAACAAAAGCTTTTTTTTTCCACACATTT
Source organism: Thalia democratica (assembly GCF_965202585.1). Classification (NCBI taxonomy): domain Eukaryota; kingdom Metazoa; phylum Chordata; class Thaliacea; order Salpida; family Salpidae; genus Thalia; species Thalia democratica. Next base: position 10,727,229 of record NC_139170.1, read on the forward strand.
TCATTTGCTTTTCTAAGTTTCTTAGTTGGTAGAAATTATATTTTTAATTATAAAGTAATTGATTGCCAATTACTGTACTTTTGTTTGTTTAAAATCTAAACAAAAAAAATATACTTTTCAATCATTTTTGTAGAAAGTTAACTTTCAAGCTGATGCAGCACTAAAAACTAAAGCTGAAGAAATTTTATTTTGCTTGGTGTTAAGTTGTTAAGAAGACATACAAATTGATTGTTTAGTAACAGAATTGTGTAAGCAACTCATCAGCTGTTACTAGCATGTTACAGCTGTTGATTAATTTCATTGAGATTCTGCTTACCATTAAGTTCAATGTTTGCTGCAAGTAAAACTTTTCATGCCTGTTATTAAGTAAATGTTTTTTATACTTTATAAAATTTAACAGTAGTTTCCTTAAGATTGTGTAAAAACTTATTTAGAGTTTTCTTCTTTTTTAAATAAAATGTTATTTGTTACTATATTTTTTAATTTGGTAAATAGTATTTAGTTTTTTATAGTTGGCTATCTAGCTTATTAAACATGCAAAAGTTGATTTCTTAAGTCTTGGCACAACTTAATTTTTTTTTTTTAAATACTAGTTTTTTTGTTAAATAAAGTTTTATTCAAAGAAATCTGGTAAAGCTAGTTCGCATTAATTTTTATTTATAATGCTTTTATTTTTGTTTCACCCACAATTTTTAAAAGCAAATAAGTATAAATTATAATTTACTCCTAAAAAAATGACGTTTATTTTATTACGCATATTACCTATAAAAGTTTAAATAAACAAACAACTTTTTATAGTTTTTGTAAAAAAAAAACTCCTTTAGTATAAAGCCTACTGATTACCTATATAAATTCATACTTTTATTAACTCACTCAGTGGTTCTTTAAACTCTTTTAAAACAAACTTGACTTTTTAAATTTTTACTTGCATGCGTAACTTGATTTAAGTCGTAGTTTTTACTTAGTTGTTAATTAACAACAATCACCGTTTTAAGAGTATTTTTGTTGTTCGTATGTGTTTTGGTGACTCTTGTTTAATTTTGTTTAGAAAACGCGTCCGCCCACTCACATCAGTCGGTTTGCGTTGAACACTGAAGTTACTCGAATTAATTTCGAAACGCGTAAATTGAAAAAAAATTGTTTTCAGGATTACAAAACAAAGCTTAAAGCCAGCTGTCAGCGAATCTGGAATTTTTTGTTCAGTCAGTTTTACTGCAGCGTTGAAATGTGCGTCTTTCGAGCATTTTAACAGCTTAATATCATGTTTCGACTTCGCACATGCTCGTGAAAAACTGCAAAAATACCTCTTAAATGACACAAAGCAAAATATGACAAAAGTGTAAATTTCCATTTAAGCATGGGTAATACCGTTCAATATTAAAAGAAGCAAAAATTGTGTGCAACAAAATTTTTCAGAAGTAAGAAGCAGATATTGTGTATTAGAACAGTTTACGAAGTTAGTGACACTTGGGGTAGCTACTTTAAATAATATTCTTTAAAACTTGTAAACTTGTTTTAATTATCCAATTTCGCAAAAAATTCTCAATGAATTTTCAATACTTACATTAATAAATCAAGAAATTAATTTAAAAATTTAATGCTTTTTATATGTATGAAAAATACGGCTTTTCATTAAAAGCTGCTACAATGCGAGGTTGTCATTTTTGATTGATCAGTTTTCGTCTTGTTTCGATTTTTTTGGCAAAGTATTGGTATTAGTATTTATTTTATTTGTAACCTCTAAAAAACTCTATAATTAGTGTTAACAAGTACCAAGCTTCAAAGTAAGCTAATGGAGTTTTGGACTGGTTAAAACTGAATAGATAATGACTAAACAAGAAATTTTATTTGTTAATGCATTTATTGTTTGGTTAACTTAAGTTTTGAAATAATTTAATTTAAGTACGTTGTTTTTATTTTAAAATAAGTAAAAATGTTAACCTTATAAAATCGTGACTTGCATTGTTTATTCACAGTAATAAAAATGATAACACTACTACCACTCATATTTTAAACTGTATATACTAGTATACAGTTATATACTGCAGAAAATGTCATTAATGACTTGAATCATAAATCATAACAAGCATTTTACTCCAAGTTTATTATTATAATTTCCAAGCAAACTGAATTTAGAATTTCCAAATATACATACCGTAAGCATTTTTCAATATAAAAAAAGCCAAATACTTATGGTGTCTCAATTTGATGAATATTTAATATGTTACTAATTGGAGAATAAATTATAGATTTTTAATTGAAATAATGTTAAGTTTTCTTCTAATATCTAAAAATAAAAGAATAATTTTTCCATCTGAAAAACTTTCATTGTTTTGTATTTAGTATTTTTTTTACATAATACAAAATAAATGACCAAAATAAGTATTTTATAAAAGCTAGAAATTTAGTGTTTATATTAGTTCTTTAGCAAAACTTGTATAGATTGATAATTAAATTCATCCTTGTCAAAAATTTTAAACGTGTACTTATCGAAAGTAAATATCTAACTTAACTATTAAGTTCAATTTCCAGTTTATTAAAATTAATTTATAGTAATTCTTAATATTAAAGTTCAAATAATTGTTCATTTAATCATTTTTGACCATTTGATTAAAATTTCAATACAACTTTTTTAGCTTGAACTTTTTGATGCTTGTTGTAGTAATTTGTTATTGCATGCTGACATACCATGGTAAATTCTAGTTAAAAAAAAAGTATGATTAAAATAAATAATTATATAACCATCTTGATTGCAGCGAACAAGACGGAGGACGCGGAGCCGCCCAAGGAGGGCAAACAGCGCCTTCTAGTGTTGAGCTCGAGCGGGTTGCTGACGGAACACGTGATCACTTGCAAGGCGCACTCGGGCGAGACGGTCGTGAAGGAGTATTCGCCCATCGAGGCGAGCGTCGCTTCCGCCCGTTGCTGGAACTTGCAGAGGTTGAAATATTGAGTGAAAGTTTTCTTTTTTGTTGTATTAAAAGTTACTAAGAGATATTTTATAATAAAAACGCCCCGTTAAACTGTTATTTGGTACTGTAAAGTCCTTGATGAATACAAAAACCAAAGCAGACTTGTTTACAATTTTTTTTTAAGTAAAATGTATAGTAATTTATGAATTTTAAAATCGTCAACTTTGAAAAATGCAAGCGTTCAACGTGAGTTTTGTAAAAACAGAAGAACAAATTGTCAATTTGAAGAGATTTAAACCAAAAAAAAAATGCATACAGGCACTCAGTTTGGGACATACTTCCTTACAAGCTGCACCACAAAAACTCCCTCCTCAGAATGTTCAGGAAATTTTCTCCGCAAGATGGCGCCGTCGGGGACGTGAAGACGGAGCAGCCGAGGCGGCTCACAAACGGGGATGCACCCGACATGAACGGGGAAACACCGAACCAGAAAGTTCCCGTTTGCAGGGAATGGCAATCGCAGGTGAGACTTGGAAATTGATTGATGTGTTGTTTGAATTTTATTTTTTTATAAGGTTGTGTATAAGGTCCGAATAACATTAGTTATTTATTTGAATAAAATTCCTGGTTGAAATATCAATCTATTTTTTGTTAAATTTATTCATACTAGAAATTTTTGTAACCGGTGTAATAAGTTTTAAACTTACTGTACAAAAAAAAGTTCAGTTTTTAATTAGGAAGGTCAAATTGTAATGTTAGTAACGGTTGCAGCGTTTCTTTTTTATTAGTTGTTTTTTAAATATTAGTATATTTTTAGTTCTTGTATTTAAAAATCATATCCTAGTGAAAATTAAAAAGTTTACGTAAAATTTGAAACAGTCAATTAAGAAATGAGTCACAAAAATTTATAAATGTTGTCTGTTGTCAAGTAAAAATTGTTGGTTCATCTCAACTTAAATTTGTTGTACGTATATTATTGTAAAAAACACTAAATTATTAAAACGCTTAGCAAAACAAGCTTTGTTTTTACTTTACGAGTTTTACCTAGTGCAAACTAAAGTATCAACTTAGAAAGCGTTAAACAGCTGAAAAAACTCTAATCTATTTTTGAAAGTTATCTCCTTTTTTTAATAGGTAAGTTGTAAATGGGGAAAAAGAAACATTAACCTCAATTGACTTATTATATGTAACTGCCAAATGGCTCGTAATTTGTCACAAAAATGCTTATAGTTTGTTATGCAACCAGAAAGCGGTACGAAGGTTACATCACTGACTCGCTCTGCACATTACACGGTTTAACACATAATATGGGGCTCATTACACAAACGCATGTGTTATCTAATGGCATACATATATATATCCGTCTGCAGACCTTCTATAAATTGATTTTTTCCAGATAATTTTGTCACGTCCAAGTCATTCATCTCGGTTTTTTTTTCTACAATTTAAAACAAGTTATTTTTATTTATTTTTTTTTATTCTGATAATATGCGTTTACTACAGCTTTTTTATTGTTTTAAAAATAGAATAAAACCTTTAACGTTACTAAAATTAACTTAAAGTAATGCTCAAATCTTGATTTTCGTAAATCCAGTTAGACTGAATGTAGTTAAGAATTAGTAAGATTTTTTTTTAAACGTTCCCACATAAAAAACATTAATTAGTTTATTTTGTTGACATGTCTTAAATAATTTCTTACAATATCAAGTTATCTCAAACTCCTTTGGTTGTTGTGATTAACGCTTTACTAGTTCTAATAAAACTTAGCAAACAGTTTCAAAAATAACCGAGCATTCTTTTAAAATAAGCCATACTCTGAAAATTGGTTATGTAGGAAAACAACCAAAAATTTTAATTATTGAATAAGTAAAATTTTGCTATTGAAATGGTGTCTACTTTAACATTAATTACCTACTCGCAGCAAATTTTTTTACGAGCACTTCTTTCTTATGCTGCTCACAAGGTTCACTAGAACTAGTCCAGTTTAGCAGAATTTAATATACCACTTGTTTATTTACTTCCCCCACACTGTGAGCAACTTGAAATCTGCCTGCGAAACGAACAAATTGACGCAATAAACTACCGTGCTAATAAACTTCACACTTCTTGACGAGAACAATGAATTATTTATGGTTTGTTTGAAGTATTTATAAAACTAGTGCACACATGACACAAGCAAACTGCAAAACACACAGCATAATCTCGCGTCTGAGCGAGTGTTATATCATAATTAGTGATGTACCGGACTCACTATCCGGGTCCGGGTCCGGCCGGATATTGCCATTTTTGTCTGATATCCGGATCCGGCCGGACTCTAATTTGAAAAAAAAGTCCGGATCCGGTTCCGGCCGGATTCTAATTTGAAAAAAAAGTCCGGGTCCGGTTCCGGCCGGATTCTAATTTAAAAAAAAAGTCCGGATCCGGGTCCGGCCGGATCCTAACAGAGATCCGGCCGGACCCGGATCTAGTTAGTAAAAAAGAGCATGCTGAAAAGTATTTTTTCAAAAACAAACCCTGTGAAAATTAATAAGAGTCATTTTCGTCAGTCAAAATTAAACACCTACCGTGATTGGCTCATTTTGTACACGTGACTAATTTACATTTGTTTACATTTAAACTTTAAATAAACATTTCATAAAATGCAACTCTTTACATATGTTGTAAAATTGAAAACTTTGGAATGAATACTTGCACTATTTATTATTTAAAGTTGAGCTCAGAGAGTATTTAGAGTTAATACGGTTGAATGTATGAGCCAATGAGAATCATATGACGATATGTTTCAAACTAAATACTGATGCAACAAAACATCAGAAAATTACAGGCAGTTTATATGTAAGAAGTTAGTTAGTTTGGTGTGTAGCTTGAAGCAACAAAATATCTTGAACGTTTTTGTGAATGCTTATTGTAAGTAGTGTTTTGTCTTAAAAGTGAATATTTCAACAGGTGTTTAATTGTTTAAATATTTAAGCCAGGTTTATAGTTTAATAGTTTATTAAAAAATTTACAGTTTTTTGTTTACTAAAAGTTTTATTTAATTTTTAGTTTTTTATTTTAAGTCTTTTGATATAGATTTAAATAGCTTCCAGTTTTTAAAGTGTTACCGAAGTAATTAATAATTTTGTATATGCTAGTATTTCTTGTTGTGTTTTATATAAAAGATTCATCACTCAAAACTGTCGTGTCTGATTATAGAAAGTAGTCTCAGTTAGAATTTAGTATTTGTTAGATATTAATTAAATAAGGTAGGATTTAATTATGATGGGTAGTACTGATAAGTTAAGTGTACCACAATCAGTCCACAATTTTACTACCTTTGCTAGCTGTTCTACTCATTATTAGATTAAAGTAATTTTTCAGTTTTTAAAAACCTCATTCTGACTCAGGCTTGTTTATACTCACTCTAGCTAGTTTTATTGACTTAAATAGTGGCAACCTTGCTAGTTTGAAAATTTTTGGGAATTTTAGAAAACCTTGGACTGCCTCAGGCTAGTTTAGTTTTTTATAAAAACTCAGGCTAGTTTTCTTTTAGATTTTGAATGAGTTTGAGCTGATCCAGCTTTCAATATTTTGTAATTTTCTAGTGTATTTTGTTCAAGAACTTGATTTCAGATTTTTAATTGTAAATAACACCTAAATTTGTAAACCTTGAGGCTAGCTGTTCTACTTATTATTAGATTAAAATTTTATTTTTTTCAGTTTTTAAAAACCTCATTCTGACTCAGGCTAGTTTATTCTAGTGATGTACCGGACTCACTATCCGGGTCCGGGTCCGGCCGGATATTGCCATTTTTGTCTGATATCCGGATCCGGCCGGATTCTAATTTGAAAAAATAGTCCGGATCCGGTTCCGGCCGGACTCTAATTTGAAAAAAAAGTCAGGGTCCGGTTCCGGCCGGATTCTAATTTGAAAAAAAAGTCCGGATCCGGTTCTGGCCGGATTCCAGTTTGAAAAAAAAGTCCGGATCTGGGTCCGGCCGGACCCGAAATTGTGGGTCCGGTACATCACTAATCATAATACGCAATACACACACAAATATATTTGCTTAGAGATATCATAACAAGTGAAAATTGGAATCAAGCATGGACCGTTGAACAATGATAAGTAGCACTCAGATGAATAAATTCATGAAAGTTGTGTATTGCAAATATTTTTTTGAAACATTTATTTGTACGGCTGCGTTTATAATTGGTGAATATCTTATTAAACAAATACTATTTTGACTTATTTTCAAAAATGTCACCTGTTCAGTACTGTGCTGTGTATATTAAGCATGGAACACCACTATGACATCATAAAAAAATACCATTTTATTATAAATCAGCTTGTATAAACTAAAACTACGTAGGAAGTAATTTATATATGATCAACTTAAATAAATTTGAACAGCTTACATAATCGTTGCTTACGTTTTTTTTTGTTTTTATACCACACTTTTGTTCATAATACGAACTACTTGTTTAATTATGATCTGATATTGAGAGTTTAAACTTTAAACCTTTAAAGGTTACCTCTGTATAATACATGATGCCTGTAGTTGTAAGCTAGTTTTAGGAGTCCATTTATTGTAATAATAAGAGAAACGTAATGCTATTTATCTTTTATTATACTAGCATTATTTGACAACAAACTTTCTTCTGTACTGTTATTTACAAACGTTATTAGGATTTAAACTCTTTTTAGATTAAGATTTTCTCTTAGTTTTTTAAGTAAAAATTTCATTTTAGTCTGTAATAAACTTACTTTTTTTTTTGATTTTGAAAGTTGCGTTATTTATTTTATGTTTTGTAAATCAAATATTAACTTTTTTAAATTTGATAATTAATTTTCTTGTAATACATAAGTAAAAAAAAATAAAATTAAGTTACTGCTAATACTAGTTTAACAATGAAGATAAGTTTTTTTTTTAGAATTTGAATTTGTATCTTTATAGAATAATCGTTCAAGTTGTAGTTCTTGTTTCCAGATAAAAAATGTAACTTAGTAAGTATCTAGTTTAAAAAGTGTTTGGTTTTTTACATTACATTTTTGTTTTTAAAACTTCACCAGTTATATGTAAAGTATCAAGTTAAGCACATATATACTTATCACTTATTTATGTTTAAAAATAAATTTAAAATTTTTTTACTGATTTTGTAATACCCACAGACATTAACTTAAATTGTTTAACAACTACTTCAAGGTTAACTTAACAGTGTTGTAAAACTTCCTTATTGTATATTTTCAATGTACAGTACGTTCTTGAAATTGGTAGTATGAAAAGTTCTGTTTTACAATAGACTAAAACATGATTTTGTAAAGTTTTACAAACTAGACTACAAAGTGTACTTGTAAAAAACTAAAAATAAAAAAATATGTTTTCAAGATAAAAGTAAAATCTTAAATGATTAATTGTAGTCTTTTTGTAATATTTTTTTTTTAATGAAAACTAAATTGAAAATGTTTCAAATTTGAAAAGTATGAAAACTTAAAGGTTTTTAAAAACGTTGCTTTTTACATATAATAACTTAATGTTTTTAATATTTTTTTAAACGTATATATTCATAAACTTGAAAATAAAACTAATCGCATTAACTTACTGACAATATTTCTATACCAATTTGTCTAACTTATATTCAAAAAATATGTTCTAGAAAAGTTACATAAGTCAATTACAATCATTTAAACTATATACAGACTCACGCCAAGCAACTTTAATTAAATTTTATGGTTTTTGATTTTAATTGCCTAGTTTTAAGAAACAACGTCCTATAATTTTTTTAATCAAAAAGTAACTGCTAATATCAATAATATTATATTAATAATCACAATATAATTTTCAAATTTTAACTTATTTAATTGATCTTGGTACCCTGTGAAATAACATTATTTTCTTTATTTATTAAAATTGTTGGTAAACATTTTTACTACATTCTTGTTAAACAATCTTACAGAGAATGTCGCTAGTTCAATAAACTAGTTTAACAATACTTTTAAGGCTATTCAAGCAAAAAACTAAATGTTTTTTTACAACTTTTTCAAAGTAAGCAATTAATTCTGTTTGAAAAATTTAACTAGTGGATTAATAACTATGTTGTGCTAAGGTTTCAGCTACATTTTCTTATGAATTTACGAAACTAAAAGATATTCATAACCTATTGTTGGTGTTATTACTAGATTAAATCTTAAAAATAGTACAGAGCCTATATACTGAAAATATATACCTACACTATTATATTGTCGTAATAAAAATAATTACTTATTTTCCTTGTAAGATCTATTATTGAGTAAAAAAACATTATATTTCAATTGAATAAGTTTTTTGACGATAAAATATGTAAAATAGCATTGATGTTATCCAACTACGTTTATTTAGTCTAAAAAAAACCTATGGAGTGTTTTTTTTTATAAAGGCTTTCATAAAGGACTATAATTAAAAATTCATTTATTTAAAAATTAAAATCAAGAGAACATGTATTTTGAAAACTTCTATAAATTTTTGTAACTGTTTTATTACATTTACTTTTTTCGTATGCCTTAAATACTGTACATTGGAAAGAGGGTCAAACAAAGTCAGCTGTAATTTTGTGTTTTTGAAACATCATTTTTACATCAATTCAATATATATTACATCAATGTATGTTTAAAACATCAATTTAAAGTATACTTGATTTGTAAAACATCTGCTTTATTTTTTCATCAACTAAATTCATCACTTTTACTCACGATTATTGATTATAAATTGTCACGATATTTATATTAAATCTTTATAATTTCTCAAAATTATTCAAATTCATTTGAATAATTTCCAAAAAAAAAACATGATGAAGCTATAAAGAAATAAAAAAATAATAACTTAAATTGAAGTTAGTAGTAAATATAAATTTAAGTTTATCCATAATTTAATTTTCTAATTATATTTTTAACACAGCTTTAAGTTTAAAATTGAAAAAAAGTGTTTTTTTTTTATTTGTAATAACAATCTATGTTTGTAACTTATTATAATAATAGTATTTCATAAAGATGTAAGTCAGAAGTTTTACGACTTTATTTTACATTCTTTGTCGTTTAAAGTATACTACATTCACTCAAATTAAATTTTAAAAATGCATTATTAAAAGTTGTATAAAAACTGTTCATATTTAATGAGTTTGGAAAGTTTAATAACGTTATAAAAAGCCTATAATTTAAGATTTGATATATCAAAATATTGATGTTATGCAACTTTATAGATGTTTTGTGTCGACGGTTATAAAGATGCGACCTTTTCAAAAGTCTTAAATATGTTAAAGTTTTCAGCAATAAATTTTTACCTTCACATGACTTGAAAAGTCAAACGCTTTAAGCAATTAAACGTGATTTATTTGCTTGGCAATAATTTTTTAATAAAAATTAATTTCTTATTGAAAAAATGGAAAAAATTTTAGCTTCTTAATATTTTAAATGAAGTTTTTACAATCTCTAAAAATTTTTGGAAAACATGCATCACATCTTGGTTTTACAACTTACTAAATTAGTTTTAAAATTTATGATTTTGTTAAACTGTTTTCACTGTTGAAATATTATAGTTTTATAACCTTCTAAATGGTTTTACCCAGTAATAAAGTATAAAGGCTCGAAAGATTTACTTTCGTTCTATACAGCAGCTGACGTATAAAAAATATTTGATAGACAGTTGTTTTGACACTTCATCTCAAGATTTTAGCGAATAGATATTACTGCCTGCGTGTTATCGGTTTACTTTATCTGTTTAAGAATATTTTCCACAAAACTAATTTTTAGGTGCGTTGAATTTGTTAATTAAATATATTTTATTTGCATGATTAGGTAGTTGGAACAAAAGCATATATTAAACTCTCTTTCCAACATTTAAAAAAAGTTCAACTTATCAGACAAAATGGTGTAATACCACCTTGAAATTAAACAAATTTATAAAGATGTTTTAATTTATTTTTTCCAGTGAACTTATAAGTTTTCTATTTTTATACACTTATAACTTTCGGTAGATAAAACAAACTTAATTGTTGGGAAATAAACCAAGTATTGCTGTTTATTACTTTTGAAATTAGTACTTAACTTATTACTAGTCAACTTCCATTGTAAACCGCAAAACTTCTTTTTAGTGTTTATGTTGAACAAAACAACAAATTAAAAAAAAAAGAGAAAGATGTTGTTAAAAACTGTTTTACTTATTTAGTTTGTATCAAAAACTTGAAGATTAAAAACAATAAATATGTTCACCATCACATCTTGTGTTAAAAGTACTTTATTGTGCACACTTTTCACAAAGCTAATTTAAATTTCCACATTTTTTATTAAAAACTGTTAATAAATTTATTAAAAATAATAAAAACGAACTCTGAAACAAAAACACTTCAGTTCTTTATTTTATAATTGTTCACTAAAACAACGGAAATGATGCATTATTACGTCATACAGGTGGAGAACTACACGCACGAGGGACCCCACAGAAGATTGTGGCTGGGACCCCAGTTCAACTTCGCCCCGTACGGCCTGCCCGACACCACGCCGTGCCTCACCGCACAATCCAGGTTTGTGACGTCACAAACAAATGTTTTCCGCTGTTTCATTAAAAGTGTTTCGTTAATTATAAAGGTGATAAAAATAAATGATGCTTTAAACTTCAGAATGTGATGATTTTACAGATGCATAACTGTGAGATCGAATATTTTCCTTGAAATTTTTTTATTTATTTAGTTCGTCGTAATAAAATCGGATTTTAGAGTTTTTGTTTGTTTAGCTTGTTTTTCCATTACCATTTCATGTGTTAACTTATTTTAATTTAGTTTATTTTAAAGATTTTTTTTGAACTGTTATTTTTATGTTTAGTCAGTAAATCTATATTTTCAATCATGATTCATAAACACAGTTCGGTACTAGCTGACGCGAGGCATCAAACGGAAAATTCAAACTATTTCGATTCGCACATCACCAGTAATTTGTTAGTTTCTAATTTTTCTTTTGCTACATGTTTTTGTATTTATTTTTTGTAATTTGTTATACATTTAGCAAATTATAAAAGTGTTACTATTTATTAAGTTTCATTAAAGTCATACGTTGTTTAAGTTAAAGTTTTATGTTTAACACATAATATCAGTAACGTTCATTCAAGATGTGTAAATTTGAAAATTAAAAAGCACGATTTGTAAAATACAAATTTTTTTTTAATTAGATATTTTATGTGTTTTGTTTTCTTTTTAATTATTCACTTGTTTAATTATTTGAAATTTTTGGAAAGTTAAAAAAAGATTGCAATAAGATAGTTTTTATTGACATTTTTCAAAAGTTAATTTTTAAACAATTTCTATCAAACTCTTTTTCAAAGATAGCTACATTTAGAACAGATATAAAATCAGTTTAAATAAGTTTATACTTGAAAAACGAATTTTTTTTGGAAATAAATGAGTTATAGAGTTGGGGGCATTTTAAACAACTTTCTTATACAAAATAAGTACAATCATTTTTTCATAAACGGCTGTCTACCTTACATAAAACTGGTTTTTACTTTTTACTCTTATTAATTATTATCTTTTTAAACTTAAAAGCTAATGTAAGATGCGCATTTTTAAAATTAAAGCTCAAAACTTAAGGAAACTTCTTACTTAATTTTATTTTGTTCAGAGCTTCTGCGCCGATTTCAATCACCAATAAGAGGAATTTGGACAACAATGACGTAATGCAAGTTGGTTCCGGTCAGTTGGGTTTTAATATTACGATCAAACTATAACCATTTGATAACAATAAAAAACATAAGCTGTAAATTGACTCAAAATCCAAGTAACATGGCCTCAGTCAAGTATAAAAAAATCAGCAAGTAATAGTCAATAAGTTAATACTTACATAAAAGACATATTATTGTGACTTTTAAAGTTGTTGTTTAGTTTTTGCATTTGAGATTTAACACCAAAGTTTGAATGCTCATCAAAGCTAAACAAACTATAAACTAAGCAGCTACGATTTTACTAAAACTACTGATAATTTAAGCCTACAGTTAGTTAATATGTTTTTATTTGTATAAAAACTGATAATTAGTAGTAATTTTTAAATGAATATCACCAAAACAAACAATCGACCAATAGGAACATTGGATCGCATAAATAGCTCGTTTTTCAACCAATCAGAAGAGACTTTGGCGAAGAATCAGCAAATCATCAGGCAGCAGATACAGGACGCCATCAATGAAAGTGACAATTACAAGCCGACTAATCAGTTGTTTGACGATGATAAACCTGAAGAATTGTTCGCAATGAAATTTCCTACTGGTAACTAATTTTTTTAATTATATTCGTTACATACTTTAGTGTTTTTAATACAGGTAAATTTTGAATTTTTTCACAATGGACTATTATTCTTAACAACGTCATTTAAAGTTTTGTTACAAAAAGACTTCTTTTTTTTTGATAATCCTGTTAATACATAAGGTACTAAAATTAATTATTAATAGTTAACGATGAGTATGTCTCCCTGCAAGATCTCTCAGATCCGGAGGTCGAACCCGAATAATCTGCCAACAAAAGTGTCTTCGTCTGTGTGGTTTCATCATAGCTTTTGTGACGTCATAATGAGTATTTGTGTGTGATTTCGCGAAACTTTCTGCCAATACTTGAAAAGTTAACTTTTTGCAACCCTCTTAACAGTATTTTTGAAAGATGTACATTTTAAACAAATTTTAAAAAATGTACGTCGTTTGGCACTCAGGTTTTTGATATTTCTTTTTACTTAAAACTTTACCTATGACGTCATAAAGATTTCAGCCTTTAGACACAAAATTTTTCATTTTATTCTTTGTCTGCTGTCTTAAGTACTTTTGTGTTATCTTTTTTGATGATAGTTTTGTCTTAATCGACAGATAAGTTTTTTTTTTCCAAAATACTTCTGTTTCGTAAACCATGCTGTAGCAAGACTAGTGATGCAAATTTTTGATGCAAAATTTCCATTGTAACAAGGCACGTACATTTTAAAATGAGTTCTAAGCTTTTTATTACATTTCTGATTAAAATGCTCCTTAATTAGTTCGAAACAAAGTATTTACAAAAATGCCTAAATCTAATGTAAATGTGAAAGTTTTGTTTCTCAATTTTATAAATCACTTTTTTAAATATTAAATGTTGTTAAGTATAAACACAAATCCAAGAAACATTAAAAATGTGCAGGTTTTTTCAATATTCATTACTCAGTTCATCACAGAAAAATAATATCTTATATAAATTCATGTTTTTAAGCTATTAAACACTTAAAAAGTGCAATACTTAAATTTTCTATAATCTGCTGCATATAACTTATAGTTAGTCATTAAGATTTATGGTAGCCTTGTCTATATATATTTGATTATTTAAAGTTTGGTAGCTCAAATTGGTTTCTATAATTGCTTTTGAGGTACTAAGATACTTTTTAATCTTTTTATTTTCGAACAAACATTATTTTAGTTTTACTTCTAAAAAGTTTAGAGTAAAATATAATTACTCTTTGATATTATCCAGATTTTTTTTGCTTGAAAAAGCTGTTGTTTGTTTAATTTTACTAAACAATAAAATGTTTTGTTTTTTTTTAAATAAACTGAACAAATTTTGAAAGAATCATTAATCTTTTTATGAATAAAAGATAATTTTTGACAGTTATTTTAATAACATAGAATAAAACAATGAATAAAGTATAAACTTGTATATTTAGTATGTAAAAGATTATTTATAATCTTTTTTAAGATATATAAGATTATCCATAATAAGCTAAGAAATGTAAGATTATTTAATAACCTCAAAATTACAAACATCATTTACACACTTTTTCTTTTTTTGAAAAATCACCACACGATTATTCTAATATATCATAAGATTTAAAATGTATGTTAATTATAAAACCCAAATCACAAACGTATTAACTTTTAAAATTAATATGCTTAAAAATAGTTTACAAACTATCACAAACAATTAAAGTCTAGTAAAATTAAAAAAAAGGTCAGAAATATTTGTTATATAATTAGTATTTTTTGCTAAAAGTTACAGCAAAGTTAATCGCTAGAAAGCTTTATAATTAATTACAAGCAAACTGAATCTAGTTAAAATTATAAAAAATATAAATGTCTAATTTCCTTAAAAGCCTTAGTTTAAAATTAATTTAAAAGCAATAACATTATACTAATAATTGACATCACGTTAATTTATTTTTAAAAGTAATTGACTAGATTTAAACTTTTGCTTTAAAATATTTTTCATGAAGCAACAATTTGGTAAAACGGCTCTTATTAATTTTCTGCCTGGAACTAACTACTCATAGTGTCAATTAAGTAAAGTTATGTAGATGGTCTCTCCTCTAATAAGATTACTTTGAAAAAGAAACGTATTATTGTAATCCAAACCACTGCATAAATTAAAAAATTTGTATCAAAGTTGTTTAACAGTTTGTAGTTCCTTTGAAGTAAAATAATAATAGATTGATATTGTTAATAAGAGTACTCTTGCTATTAAAATCATAATGGGAACAAATCAAAATTGCACGAGGTTACTAAATTGCACGAAGACAAAGTTGCACGAGGGCACAAAATTATACGAGTATACTTTTGCACGAGGGGAGAAAATTGCATGGAACAATTTTGCACGGGGGGTCATTTTTGCATAAGAGTAAAAAAAACAGACAAAAAAATATAAAAAACAGAAAAAAAGCTAAAAAAAAATAATAAAAAAAAAGCTGACCGAAGATAAGGGTTAGGGGTAACAGTGATAGTAAAAATAACTAATGAAATTTGTTATAAAAAAATGAATATAAATAAATGAATATAAATAAATTTAAAAAAAAAGCTACCGACCGAGGGTTAGGTGTAACAGTGGTAGTAAAAAATAAATTTAGCCCGTACAAAAATGTCTCCATGCAAAAGTGTCTTCGTGCAAAACTATCTTCATGCAATTTTGTGCCCTCGTGCATTTTGTACGCCTGGCAAATTTGACAGCTACCCAATCATAATATTTCTGCTAATTGTTAATTTTTTTCTAATTTTAAATACAATACTTGCATTAAATGTATTTTTCGCTGTGTTATTATTAACTAGTTTTTTTTAATAAAAACATAAAAAGTTCTTCAAAAAATATGACAAAACTTTTTGGTACATAAAATTTCTTAAAAGTTATTTTTATTTCAAGATGTAAATAAGCATTAGAAATACTTTAATTGATAAATAAAAATATACCTTTGTAGTTAGTCAAACAAAGTTCTTTTTGTAAATCATGACTAGTAGAAGGGTTACAGTAAACATAAAACTCTATATTCTTGTTCATCAAAAAATGTTTCAGTAAAACTACGTTTCGCTCAAAAATTTCGTAAGTGTATTAAATAGTTAGTTCTTGTTTAAATAAAAACTATGATATAAAAACTTTTATATATATATAATACTTCTCTTTATCTTTTACTTGTCCTGGACAAGACGTTAAACTGTACCCGAGCGGTGTGCAACTTAATAACCGAACGGATGATTCATACACCAGATCCAGGACCATTAACTTTGAGCGCTTTTTTTCGTCCAATAAACGATTTATGTTCTCAATTTATAATAACGCTTTTGATAAATACAGAAAATTAGTACTTTTCGTAGGATGAAAAAACAAAAGACCAATACAAAAGTTAAACCAAAGTATTAACGTTTTTATCTGAAAAAAAAACCTCATTGGCATGCAATTTAACCTTCAAATATTTTAATTAAAATCTTAGTTTTGAAGCATGACAAAAACGTTCTTTTAAGGTATTGGAATTTGTCATTCTATGTTTTATTTTCTCGATGTATGTGTTCTTTCTTTTAATTTAATGAGCTCTACCAATCAATAACTCACAATATTTAAGGGTTTCATAACAGTGTTAACTATTTAAGACTTTGACTACAAAGTAAGCCGAGAAAATTTTTACGTGAAAATTTAGTTTTTAGCTACATAAAAGTTACTTTATGAATATCTCAGCGATTTTAAATGCTAAACGCATGTTTTTTCTAAAAATTTTATTATTTGCAACTATAGTAAATAATATTTCTCATAACACTTTATCATTGTATTGAAGCAAAAACACCTTTAGTTTTATTCATGGGAAGCTCATTAAAATTATACAGCAATAGGTTTAGTATAATGACATGTAATTAACTTTAAAAGGTTAGAAGTTTTATAGAGGCTTCTTTGATCTTGAGTTTTATTTACACTTTGTAAATAAATTATACCACAGAACAGTGGCGTAGCGTGGTATTTTGGTCAGGGGGTGCGCAAATTTTTTTCAACAAATCACCTAAATTAAGACCTGTGGGCCGCAAATTTTTCGGGGTCAATTTTCTCGGAAATTTAAAAAGTTACTAAAAATCTATCTCCTACTTTATTTTTTAAGCAATCTTCTTCAAATTTTAGAAAATGTTTCTTAAATTACAAGAAAAAAAATGTTACTGATGAATTTAGATAATTAAAATTAAAAAAAAATTTATAAAAAAAAAAGTCATTTTCTTTCAAAAAAAATATGTTTTTACTACAAATTTTTAAATTTACAAGTAATGTTTTTCTGTTATTGTATAAAGATTAAACTGTTAAAGTTTGAAGAAGATTGCTTGAAAAATGAAGGAGATAGATTTTAAACAAACTAGCCTTTTTTCGCTGTTTTAGTTTTTTCCTTCCAATAGGTAACCTTTTATGCGGCCCGACTTTGACTGGTCATATCTCAAAAAGTAATTCGATTTTTTTAATACAATAAAAAGCATCTTAAAGCTTAAAAAAAATCTTTCAAATAAGATCAACTTCTAAAAAACATGCTTAAGCCCCCTATGGCCTTAAACTACAAATAAATAGTCAACTAAGTATAACAATTAATACCTCAAAGCATTTTTCTCTGTGCAATTTCTAAATAATGTTCAATATCTGTTTTATATCAACAAAAAAGGATCGTATTAAAATTAAACTCAAAATAACTCATACTTTTAGTTTGTTGCAGCTTTTAATATACTATCTTTATCTTTTATATAAAAATGTTAAATCTTTAGTATTAAAATTGAAAGTTTTAAATTTTTTGTAGGAGAAATCTAAAGAGCTAGTTTTTTTTTAACTTCTACATTTTTACCTATATTACAATATAAAACTGTAAAAATAAATCTTAATAACTGAAGAAAACCTGAAATATAAACAAAATTAAAATCAAAAATTTCAAACCACTTGAACTGCAGTCTTGGGTAATAGCAATATCTGGTGTTGGTCTGCTATTTTTCAATTCAAGCTTTGGAACTTCAGATAATTTTCCTACCTGACATATCTTTATTCTAGCAACATTCCATACAATATTACTTATGTTTACTTTTTCTTTAGTATTATAAAACATGTTTTACAAAAAAAAATAACTTTGAAGATATCAGGATTGCCTTGCCACTCTTTGAGTCAAAATAACTGTCCTGAGTTAGTTTAAAAATTTCATGTGTCATAATAAGCATTTTAAATTCTTTTACAGATTTTTTTTATTGTTACAAACTAATAGAAACTAAGCTTTATAAAAAAGCTTTTAAAACCACTAAATCTACCCTGAGTTAAAAAAAACAAGTCTATCCTTAGTCAGCCTGAGCTTAAAATACTTAAAACATTCTTAGTAATCATGACCTTTACTGAGTCATACTAAAGTTTTCCAAAACTTTATAAAATCTTGAGTTATCCTGAGTGTGTGGAAAGATTTTACTAAATTTTTCTGATACAAAACAAAATGTTTGAAAGATAATTTTTTTAAGGTTAACTTTTTCAATGCTTTTAAAAATTCACAACAAATATAACTTTTTAATTATCTTAAATTCAGTTTTTCTAAGATCTTTAGGGAATAGCATTTTTGAAATACTACAAACATTTGGTAGAAAGAAATTTTTTAAATATCATTTAAAATTTGATTTAAAAGAAAATTTAAAATTATTCAATTATGTCTTTTAGACTAAAAATTGATTGTAAAAAATTCTGTTTTACAAGTTGCTACAAATTTATTCATGATGTGACTAAAGAAATTTTAAAATAACTTGCTACAAAAATTAATTAACTTTAAACTTTATTGCTGATAAAATAACAAAGTTTGATGTGTTTGTTACTTGATAAAAAAAAACTACTTAAAAAAATTTTTAAGTTTAATCAATTCAAACAATACTTTTTTTTATAGTGAGATTAAAACTGTAATCACAGTATGAACTGTTTGTTTATTATTTGTTTTAACTTATTTTTTATTTTTTTCTGTTTTTTGTTATTTTTCTTTTAAATTATATTGTTAGTATTTTTTTATTTTATTATCAATTTATTTTTATTTTATTAGCATTTGTTTATTGCTATTTTTACTACAGTTTGTTTATTCTTGAATCATTATCACTATAAAACAGGTTTAGCTTTATGGTTTCTTAACAATATGTTAGCATTTGTCATTGTAAAAAAATCTTCCATGAGGTTATACTACTGCGGTGCACTAACTAGTTGCGTACTGTTTGAGTCTAAATTCTGATGAAGTTAATGAAGTTATAAATTTTTTCCTTATGGAGTTTTTCATCAACATCGGTGCGCAATTGCAATTACGTACCGAATCAGTATACTTTGTAATTTCCCTAACTTGTCACTAATTGGTATTCAAAATTTTGTTTTACTTTTCGAATAGTAGAAAAACATAGTTGAAAAAAGGCAAATTAAGCAAAAAAAAACAATAAAGGATAAAGATATTGCATTTTGTTTTTACTTATTTTTTTTGGGTGTCACGCATGCGCCAGCGTCCCTCTCCACGCTACGCCCCTGCCACAGAAGAAATATTAACACCGATAAATTTACTGTTTAATAAATATGTGATTATAACAGTATTAGCAGTTAATTTGAAAAAACATTTCTAAAGATCTCAAACCTATTTAAATTATAGAAATATTTAAAAACTTTTTCCTATTCTGTGAATCAGACTGACTTAGTTTAAATAAAAATTACATTAGCTTTTTTATTTTAAAATTTCTAAAAATTATAGTTAAATATAATACTGGACAAGACATTAAACGTAGTGTAAGATTCGATAACCAAAAAGTTTTTTCGTACAATGGGTCCTTAAAAAACTTTTTGAATCTTGTTTACTTTTGAAATTAATGAACAATATACTAATAAAAATAATGGTTTTTTTTTTGATAAATGAAAGGTTACAGAATATTTAATTTTGATATTTTTCTCAACTTTTAAAAGTTTAAAAGAAATTCTTACATCTTTTTTAATTTAGTTAGGCCTTTAACAGAGTTTAATTTGTTTCAATGAAATACTTTTATTAAATTGGTATAAATCTTTATCATATTTATAACCTATATATATGTTTACCTGTTGTTATAAAAGTTTGTAAGTATATTAAAAAAAACAGTTCACTATCTAAATTTAAATAGAATTAATAGCAATGTTACTTTTTATTAATTTATCATGTTTTAGTATTTTGTCTTGTTTTTTCCTTATGCATCTTTGGTTTAGGAACTAAAAGTAAGATTTTTATCAATTAAAAAGGGAATTTACGTAAAATAAAACATGCTTTAAACAAGCTTTTTAGTTATAATGATACATGTATATGTTTCTTTTGCTGACAGTTTTAGAATATGAAAATGAGTTTTTATAAAACTTACTTAAACAAACTTAATGTATATGTTAGTTGAGCCAAAAAAAAAAGGTAAAATAAAATATTTTTAATGTTTAGTATTGGTAAAAAAAAGTAGCAGACTACAGAGAAAAAAAGTATTCTTATAAAAATAGCTTTATGTTTTTCGTTATTAGATTGTATAGTAATGTTAGTTTGTTTAATAGAAAAATGTATTAAGTAAACATAAGATCAATTTAGAAATTAAATATTCTAGAAAGATACTTTAAACCATAGTTTAGACAACTTTAATGTGGAGTAATTTTTGAAGAAATGTTTAGTGTAGTTTTCATAGACAATTTTTTAAGAGTATGTACCATTGATATAAAAGAGTATCAGTTATATTTAGTGACCTTTTTCATTTTTAAAATATGCATAACATTTGAGTTTTTCTATACAAAATCAAACATGATACTGTTATTTTACTTTACAAAACAGTTTGAACTTTTATAATGCTTTAAACAACAAGCAAGCAGTTATCACCACAATACAAATTAAGACACTTATTAATTTAACTTGATTAATGTTGTGTACTAGTGTTGATATCTGCTCACAAACTTATTAGAAATGACGAGATGTAAATATTTAAAGTACCAAAGATTTTATGAGGGCATTTGTTAGCTACAATTGGAAAATCTTTAATACAGACTTTTAGTGATTTTATTTCCTAAATAGACAAATCTTCTGCTTATTTTTTTCTGAACAATTTGTAGATTTTTCTTATATAGGTTCAAAATCACATAAAAATTTTTGGTAAAAGTGTCAACGATTACATTGACATCTTTTTTTGCAATACTTTTTTATATTTTTTACTCTTATCATCAATCTTGGTCGTAAAAAAAATATCTGCTGAAGTACTATTTCACTTTATTCTAAAAAGTCCATACTATTTTCTTCTTCTTTAAGTTATGCAAAGTGTGCAAAGAAACACTACAAACTTATGCTTGTTTATACATAGTTTAAATGAAATATTTTATTTGAGACGACTACATCACTACCTTTTAAATGAAGCATCTATAGTTAGCTAAAATAAAATAAAAAAAGATTTACCAGAAAAAGTATTGTGCGTTTGGTTTGTATAAATGACTTCATAGACATTGTAAATTTTTTTAACCTGTGTTGTAAACAATTACAATACTTTTAAAAGCAAAATTTAAATATAATTAATAATTATAATTTTGAAGGACTAATTATTATACTAAACAATAACTAAATTAACTTGTCCTAGACAATGATGCTAAACTGTATCCAAAAGGTGTACACTCTACAACCGAAAAGCTTTTTGTACATTAAGTCTTTTGACCAAATGTTTTAAGCACTTTTTTGTCGTTCAATTAACAGTACTAAAAATCTAATGAAGGTCACAATTAAAGAATTTTGTATAAAAAGCTCAAATTTGTTAGTTTTTAAACAGTTGTTTTTCATTCTAAAACTGTACATAAGGTCTAAAGGTTTCTTTTTAGTTAGCAGTATGTTACTAACCAACAAGTTTCACTGTTAAAAAACATAGAAAAAACCATAACATACAATTTTTAAAATAAAATTTACGAAGATTGTTAGATTATGAATTTACGTGTTAATTGATTATTTCCTGTCAACGTACAACTACCATCTGATAAATTAAAATGCAAGCTTTTATCATTTAGTTTTTTTTATCTGATCAATTCTAGTCCAACTTTTTTCATAAAAATCTCTACAAGCCAAGTACTTTCTTTCCGATGTTAAATTTTCTTTTTTTCAATTTTTTTTTATATTTAATCTCAACTCAGAGAGTTTTCAATGCCGTCAAAAGGACCTCTATGCCATCAGGCCTTAGCCTTTTGTTATATATTTCATTTCAGAATTAAAATTAAGATTCCATTAAACAAAATATGTGATTTATTAATTACTTTTAAATTTAGTTATGTTAATTTTAATACCTATTAAACATTAAAGAGCAGGTTTTTATTCTATCTTACGATATATAGTATTTCAATTCAGTTCTAACAGTTAAAATGTAATTACCTGGTGTACTACATACAATTTCGAAAAATTATAAACCAATAAATTAAAATAAAATATTAGCTACGACTATTATAATTCACATATATCAAATCTTTTTAGAATTTAAACAAAAACTCTATCGTATCTTGCATAGCCGAACGCTAATGTTTTCTAGATAAAAATGTTAAAACTTTCTAATGAAAATATAAATATACATGAATATTTTCATAATGTATGTATCTAAAACAATTAAAATGAGGTAATTAAAAATTGGTAAAAATTAAGCAGTTTTAAAAATTTGAAATGTGAGCAATGATACTTTTTTTTTAAAAACAAGTAAAGTTCTGCTCATTTTGAAGAGTGTTTAATGTCAGGAATAAAAACAAACATAAATTCCAAAAAGTTTGCTTAAAGTTTAAGCCTTTACACTCTAATCAACTTAATATTGATAAATAACAGTTACTAAAACAAAATTAACGATTAAGTTGAAATGTTATTACTAAAACTAAGCTAAATTTTATTTCAATATATATAAAAAAAAAAAGCACTAAACTAAAACACACTGATTAAAATGAAAAATACACTGAAATTTTGTAGAAGATTAAAATAATAATTTTAAAAGCATAATGCTTGCTTAGTTTTGAAAGTATTCTTATTTATATTTTTGTGCATCAAAGGGTTGTACTGGATTAAACTCATGTTGTTTGGTGCTAATATTTTCTAGTCAGATCTAAAATTAAAGTTTTAATTTTTTTATTCCAAAACTATTCAAAAACATAATTTTAGTTTGTAAAAATAGTATTTGGTTGTCGTAAAAGTTTTGTTATTGCATAAGTTATGGCTTTTTCTTTGTTAAGAATAATATCATTTAATGATTATAACAACTATTTTATATAACTGCGGCCATAAGAATATTTTTGTTTTACAATTCAGACGGCAGTAGAATGCCGACGTTTGTTTAAAACTATATACCATATACTCCATTTACTGTACTAAGACTCTTTTACTTATGGGTTATTGTTGAAAAGACTTTATATAAAGTATTTTTGTATAGCCCTATTAAAGAATTATATGTTAATTTTAGGTGGACTTTTTAAACACACCTCATTTTATTCTGGTTTAAATTTCAGTGATAACTTCATAGCTTAACTTGGTTTATTAAAACTTTTAGAAGCAAAAGCTATAAAAATTTATCATATTAATAAATCAGTAAACCTAATATTCTACTAAAAGTTATTATATTGAGACACAATAAAGATTTAAAACTAAATAAGGTACTTATTTAATTAAAAGTTAGTTGAAAACAATTATTGACAAATAAGTATAATTTTCTATAGTTTTTTTAACCTCTCAACTATATTAGTTAAAACTTAACTAGTGAAAAAAGTAAAACCTGAGTAAAAAAAAATGTTTCAAAATAACTGACTATAAAAAAAAACGTTTTAGCGAATCAAGTTTAAGGTTTTTATTTCTAACACAATTAGCAGTCTCATTTAATGATTAAAAAAGGTTTTTATTTTTTGCAGCCTCTAAGCTTTTACTAGTTGTATTTACATACGAAAAATATTTTATGATAGAATTCCTTAAAACTTCTAAAAAACTAAAAAACTTCATTCATGACCTCCTTTACCCCTTAAATTTTATTACAATCAAAAAATATAAGTTTATATTCAAAATTACTAGCTTATAGTTTCTTTATACGAACCCTTGCAAAACAAGTCTGTTAGAATATGCAGTATTTAATCAACTTGCACAATATTTTTTTTTATTTAACTAATATATGCTTCTCTTATTAAAAAATTTAAACGGTTCGAAGAAATTCAGTAGAAATTAAGTACTGCATAAAAAAATATAAAACAAAAGAATAAATATGTGCACTTATTTAAATATACGCCATAGTCCTTGTAGATTTGTTACTTATAGTAGGTGCAACAAACAATTAATCACTCACACTGCAAATTAAGACATTAAGACTGGGATTAAGACAACAAGCATTAACTAACAAATTTTAACTCTACTACAATCGAAAGTTAGATGTTGGTTCTTTAATACAAGTTAATAACTTAAGATTGTAGGAATTCAAAAAACTATATATCCTTTTATCAAATACAACATTAAAACAATATTTATGACATTTAAAGCCGAATAGTTAGATTAGGTGAAGAATTAAATAGTTAGGATAGAATAATACAATAAATAGGATTAGAGGAAAATAATGTTTTATAATACTCCTGGCTTATATAGCTTTAGATACAATAAGTAATTATTTTACCTTGTGCTAAATACTAAATGTATGATTTTTAGGAACTGTAGAGTTTATATTTTTTAAGTTGTATTAAATGTACAGCATATAACTTTTAATAATATTACACTACAAGTTTACTTTTTGTGCATATTGACCCTTTTGCAGAGTGAGTGATCAACATACATTGTTTATACTATTAGTTGTTAATTTATAATCTTTTTTAGTAAATAAATAAATGTATACAGTTCTTTAAATTCTGTTTGAATTTTATATTTAATTTTTTAATAAAGAAGAACGTATGTCATTTAGATAAATAAAAATACTGTGCAAATTGTTATTATAAATATAAAGTCTTATTGTATACTTAAGAAGTAACAATTAACAACTTGTAAGGATCGGTAAAAAAATAAATATTTTAACTGGAATTTTTCTTTTAACGACGAATAGTTTAATCATAACATTACTATTATATAAATTAATGAATTTTTTTTATTAATGAACAAAAACTTTAATTATCGGTTCATAAATAACGATCGCTTTTACATTAAGTTTAAAACCCTTTGATTTTTTAAAACAAAAAACTCATTGTCCTGGACATGACATTAAAAGGTATCCGTGGTGTGCGACTCGAAAACCAAAAGGTTCTTCGTGCACTAGGTCCTAGGACCAAATATTTTGAGCCTTTTTTATTTTTGTCGTATCAATAAACTATAGTTAATGAAAATTAAGGGTATATGGGCTTAAAAAATGTAAATAGACACATGTTACAAAATAAATATGTTTATACATGTTTTTTTTTAACATGGTTAGTTTATTTAAACAGGCTGTTTTTATACTTACTATAAGCACATAATAAATTGTTAATTTGAATCAAATATTTTATTATATTTCCAATTTGGTAAAGATAGATAAAAAATGGAAGTAGTTTAAAATTCTTAACAACACTAACTTTAAATAGTAGCTATCACTCTAATGTAGAAGTTTGGCTAATTTAGGAATTTTTTTCACAGTTGCAAGTTGTCAGTTTCTTTGAAAAGCTTGATTAAAAGTATCAAAACATTTTTTTTCATCTTTTTTATAATTACTAAGATATTATTAATAAATATTATTAACCTTAAGCTTCTGTTTTTTCAAAATATACTTATTTTCAGTTAATATTTAATATAAATGATACGTTGTATTTGCAGCAATTTTTTAAAACTTGTCCGGTTTTGTTTCTATGGCGAACAATATATTTTATAAGTTAGTTCTATTCTATATTCTGTATATCATTTTATAAAAACAATTTCTTAGTAACTGATCTCTATAAAATGCTTCTTTATATGTTATTTCAAAAAAAAATTATAACGATCTGAACTTTTTTAGAGAATATGATTTAAGATTTCTGTATACAGTAAAATTTAGACTCTTTTTACCGGTACTTTTAACTTAATTTTTTATTGATGTAGTAACTTAAACGCTGTTACCTTTTTATTTTTTTAAGTATTTTAAGTCTTAATAAAATTTACATCTACCTTTGAATGATTAAATGTATGGCAAAAAAGAGAGAACTAAGTAGTAATTTAAATTAAATATTATAACGTGACTACTCATCTGCAAAAGTTAACTACAACATTTATTTACTAACTTATGGCGTTTTGCATTATTTTTCTTATTAAATACACAACAAATAAGGTTTTAGTAGATAGTTAAATCTATTCGAACAGCAATCATCCGCATTTTTGTGTATCATTATAATAACCCTTAAACTAATAGAAGAACATTCGGAACTAAATTAGCATTGATAGAAATTTTAGTACAGTTGTTGTCAACAGTATTTGATTTGTACTTTTGGATTGGCGTAACTTGCTAGTATAGTGACATCGTTCATTTTTTTCTTACTAATTGCATCCAATGCTGCACTTGATTGCTCAGCTGATTCGAAATGGGCAAATGCGTAGTTTTTGCTGGTATCCTTTTCTCGTGTGTATGTCTGTACAAATATTTTTTTCTACTTAATATAATTTTTAAAATAGTAATTTGAATAAAATTAATAGTTAATGAATAGATTATATATAATTTTTAATGTTAAAGTTTGTTTATTAAATTTTATTATGAGCATAAGAGAACATGCATAAGTTTGTTTGTGTATTTTGTCGCTTATTAATTTAGTTTAAACTGTTTATTAAGTTGAGATGTAAACCAGATAAAAGTTGTTTTGTAACAGTAATCAAATTTTAAATGAGGTTGTTTAAATGTACCTCAAATGTTTTTTAAACTTTTAATTTTCTTATTTTCATTAAGTAGAACATTTCATTTTTAGCAAGAAAATTACAACTTTTACAAAAAAGCTCCTACTTGGTAAAAAGATAAGTATATTCCAGTTTTGCTACTTAGATGTTTTTAGTTTTTTCTCAAACCAACCTTCAATTGTTTTATGTTCTTCAACTCAGGGTAGTTTTCTTCCAGTTCATTTTTACCCACGCCTTGTGGTATGTTGGTTAGGTAAAGCACCATTTTCTGTCGCTCATCGTTTATTTGACTTCGACTTTTTGCTCTGCTCACTTTAATGCTCAAGTCTAGTAAAATTTACTATTTTGTTATATTTTCTAGTCCGGTTAATGCAGGTTATACAGTTGACAGAAATATAAAAGCTAAAGTAAATTAATCTAACATATCACATGAACAACGCATAATTTTATTTTTAATTTTTTTCTTAAACTAATTTTAATTGTTTCTAAACGCACGTATTATTTTTTTACGTAAAACTGTCAAACAAACCTTCAAAGTTCTGGTTATTGAGTTCTTTTACAGCAGTTTCAGCGCCTTCGCTAGTAAAAAAGGTGACAACTGCAAACATGTTTGTACGCCCTACACTTACACTTTCGACTTGACCATATTTCTAAAAAATTGATTATATGTTTTTAAAACATATTCTAAACTAAGCTTTTCAATGACAAACAAATACTAATCAATGCAACAACCAGTTAGTTTAAACAAGTTCTAAATCAAGTATAACACTGTAACTATGTGTAATTGTTCTTGATTAGTTAATATTATTAAAACATATTAAACTTCCGGAAGGTTTTTTTCTTGTTCCAAGTCCTCGCACAAAATTTTTGAGCGCTTTTTTGTTTTTAAATTATTTTTAGGTCTACATAACTAGAAAAAAGAAATACCTGACATATTTCCATCAATTGATCTTCATTGAGCTCATTTGAAAAGGATTTTATGAAAACGCTTGAAAAACATTTGTCCAATTGTTTCATTCTCTCACTTCGACTCTTAAGTTTTGTCACGTAAATCTGTAGATAGAAAAATCATTTATAAACAAACAAGAAGAACTTAATTTAAATAAACGTAGTATTTTTATTGTGCTTTTAACTAATGTTCTGAATAAACTATAGTACGTTAAATTTATAAGTACTTTAACATTTTAAAATTTTACATAATGCTGTTGAAATTTTTTAAAAACCTTCACTGTATAAACTTTGTTAACATGATAATGTCTTATTTACTGAAAATTAAATAAGTTTTATCAAACAACTAATTTTAAAGAAAAGTTTAATATATTTGGAAGAAAAGTAATATATTTCTCTCACTTCTGTTTGTAACTAGTAATATTCATTATTTTAAAAACATGGGCTAAAATATCATATATAATTAAGGCCGGGTTTATTTAAAAAAGCAAGCAGTTAAAAAGTTTATACATAGTAAAATATCCTACTATATTTTCTTTCAGTCAAAACTTTGTAATTATGAAAACTTTTGATGTGCAAAATGGTTTTGATACATTAAAAAATTTAATTTTTCACAAAAACTGCTAATCAAGTTTTATAAACTTAGTAAAAAAAATATTTTGTCGAAATACTTGTTTACCAAAATGATAAAAACTTTTTTCAATATTTTTCTTTTAATAACTTAACAAATACTTCCTATCAAAGCAAGTTATAAACTTCAACTCACAGTCCTTTCACAACCTTCCCGACCGTTCAGTTTCCTCACACAAATGTCAGCGACACTTTCATCTTCGAATGCAACAAACCCGTAACATTTAGAATTTCCGTACTTGTCTAATGCAACCTTTGGTCGAAAAAATTACTGGTTCAGACCAATCGCATAAAATAAATAAACAGTAATAGATTAGCCGACAGTCACATTATAGTATTGAATACAGTCATCTCTCGCAAATCTACGCCGATTGTGTCCACAGTAAAAGTGCATAACCAGACAAGATGTGGCAAATATGAAAACGGGTCTAAATTTCACAAAGACAAAAATGCACGAGGTTACTAAATTGCACGAGGGGACTAAACTGCACGAGAACAAAATTGCATGAGTGCACATAATTGCACAAAGCCAAAATTGCACGAGGGCAAAAAATTGAGAGAAATTGAGAGAACAAAATAGCACGAAGATGGTTTTGAACCAAGGGTCAATTTTGCACGAGTTATTTATTTCATGTGAATAAAAAACTATGAAAAAAATAGAACTAAAAAATAAATCTTTAAAAAAAGTAATTTATTAAAAATAAAAATAAAATAAATTTTCTGACCTAGGGTAAGGGTTAGTAGTAACAGTGAGAGTAAAAATAAAAGTAGAAAAAAAAAATAATTAAATCTAAAAGTAATAATAATAATCAAAAAAGATAAAAAGCTACTGACTGAGGGTAAGGGTTAGGTGTAACAGTGATAGTATAAAAAATAATGAAAATTAAAAAAATTAATAAAAAAGTAAAACCTGAACTTTAGAAAAATAATAAATAAAAATAATTACTTATGGACTGAGGATAAGGCTTAGGGGTAACAGTGATAGAAAGAAATAAACCTAATTAAAAGAAAATTTAAAAAATTAAAATTATTTAAAAACCCATGTAAAATTGTCTCCGTACAAAAGTGACCCTTTGTGGAAAAGTATCTTCATGAATTTTTATTTTCGTGCAATTTTATCCCCTCGTGCAAAAGTATCTTCGAGCAATTTCGTGAGCTCGTGCAATTTTGTTCCCTTGTGCTATTTAGACAACTACCCGGCAAATATACCTACTATGGGTGTTTTTTTCTGGTAGTGCATTTGATTAAAAATCCCTATTGTAAGAACTTTGAAATAATTAAAAGAAGTATTTTATTAGTTTTTTTTTTCAAAAAAAGCTGTTTTTTCTTATTAATATTTTTTATTGAGAATTTTAAATTGCGTAACCAAATTAGAGCGTAAATTCGCGAGAGGTCACTGTATTTAGCGTATACTATTTCAATTTTATTATTATATTCAGAAAACAAACTATTTTCTACAAGTATAATTTAAATAACAAACTAGTATAAATAAACTGCTTATACATTTTTTTTCTCAACACAACGTTTTGCAAAACGGGTTTAAAAAAGTCTGCAAATATTTGTATGTGGACAACTAAACGCATATTTAACGACTAACCTTGCACCTGAGTACAGTTCCGAACTCTTTGAACGAATCGATCAGGTCACTGTCCCTCACCTCAGGATGCAGGTTTTGAAGCAGCACAGTGGAGTTGACGTTGAAGCGATCTTCCCTCTTGTTTTCTTTGTACATGACTCGCAAGTACCTGCCTCTGTACAAGGCGAGGTTCATTTTCTTGATTGCATCAGCAGCTAGAAAGAAACATTTTGTTGCACTTTTATTGAAAATGTCTGAGTTACGAAACGCATTTTATTTTTTGTAGATTAATGTGTTTGTAAAATTAAACTGCTTTTGTTTTTATAAAGTTTTTATATATAGTTAAATAAAGAACTGTTCACTAAGAATCAGTTTCTAAATCTTCCAGCTATGTTTGGTATGTTGTTTATGGTTTAAATTTTTACATAAGCGTTACATATAAGGTCACTTAAGTAGAAGACAACAAGCAGAATGCAAGATGAAACAAAAGAAAAAGAAACTTGCAAAAGTAAAGAATGTTTATCAACAAACAAAAATGATCATAAATAAAAAGTTTATGAGTATTTTTTGTAAATTAGAACTAACAACGTAATACTACAAAACTTTTAAATTTTTTTTTGTGATCATATTATAAATTTAAATCTAAGCCAAGTTGTAGAACAAAATAAAAGTTTTTTAGTGCATTTAAAACTAATATAAATACTATAAACTAGTGTAAAAAAAAGACTTAAATAATACAAACATCACGTTACACATTTTTATAATTTCTCTTGTTTTGTTGACATAAAAAAAGCGATTAAAATACTCAGTGTTTTACAATGCTCTTTATTATATTTATATAATTATTTATAAATATATACTTATTGTAGATGTAAACAACTAGTTTAATGCTGAATGCTAAGTTCAAAAAAATTAAAACTTCAACGAAAAACTTTAAACACTGACCATGGTCTTCCCAAAAGAAGTTGACAAATCCGTACCCGCGAGACAATTTTGTTCTCTTGTCTCGGCTGACGTAAGTAGAAACTACTCCGCCGTGCACAGAAAATAGTTCGTACAAATTATCAGGCGTGACGCTTCCGTCTAGGTTTCCGACAAACAGCGATGTAACTTTGCAATGCATTTTTATTATATTTTTTTATATCAATTTTCTTAAAAAGAGCTTGTAATTTACAAATTTTTTTTTTTAAATCAGTAGTTTTGTTTTTACAATGTCTTACATATAAGTATTCATAAAAAATTACGTAAAATAACATGGTTTTTTAAAACATGCAAATTACAGACAATAATAAATAATTGTCAGCTTACTTTATCAGTTTAGTTTGAACAAAATCAAATTTTTTTCTAATGTACAGGGAGTATTATATAATGGTCATAAAAAACTTTATAAACTATTTTAAAGTTAAAAAGAACAGAAAAAAATTTAGTATGTAAAAACAAAGTTAAATATGTTTTATTTTTAATATAAAAAATATACAAGGTTTTCAGAGTTGATTTTTATGTTATTCATTGAAAATAATTAACTAACTTGCAAAATCAGTAAACTATCATTGAAATTATTATCTTTGAGCGAAATAAATAGCATATTTGTTCTCACTTTATGTAGAGAACTCAAACTGTTTCTTCAAAATAACTGAGCATAAAATAAAAACCTAGCTATTTTTCATAACCAGATATTAAACGATTAAAACAAATATTAAAAGCTTTTTCATGTGAAAGCTACAAAACCTTATCATATTAAACTGTATAGTTTTAAAAATTCATTTTACAGTTTAGCTGTTTAAAATTATGTTAGATTTGTAAGTAAGAGCTATTATCTGTATGTCAAAATATAACACTTTAAGCTCATACGAAACGAAAACATTTCAACTCAATACAACAAACTACTTTAAAAGACAAACAAACAAGTTTGATCATTAATTTTGTTTTTTTCTTTTTTTACTTTCACAAAACTCAACAAACTTTTTTATTTAGTACTTGATTAGTTCAAAAAACTTTTGTAAATATTGTTGAAAGTCTAACAAATTATCAAAACCAGTACGTTTTTTTGTTGTTAAAATTCTTGCTTAAACTTAAATTAATGTTCTTAACTTTATTGTATCTCCTTTAAATATTTGGTTAAACAATCTTGTTTAAAGAAACAAAACGTTAGTTTAGTTTGTTAAAATAAAAGTTTTAAGCAAATTGTGTCAGTATCTTTTTCAATTAAATACTAAAACTAAAGAGTCACTTAAATAAGTAACCTGTAAATTTTTTAAAAATTTTAAATTGCAGAGCTTAAGAACTAATTTTATAACAAAACTAAAAACTTGATTGTTGTATTGATGTTTTAACTAAAAACCTGAAACAAAATTATCTGTACAGGTTTTTTTCAATAAATTGTAAATAATGTACCCGTTTATATATAAATATATTTATAATATGGATATATGTAGAGCTAATGTTTTTAAGTATTTTTAGCCTAAGCTTTACTAAGTATTATAAATAATCGCAAATGTGTTTAACATAAGTTTAATACCTCAGTGAATATTTTACTTAAAAAGCGTAAACATGTTTATAAAAACAAATAAATATTATCTTACTTTAAACTATTTAAGTTTTTAGTAAGTTAAGTCTACTATTAAAATTGTTAAAATAAACAGAAAAGGCTTTTGTATACAGTAATTGCGTATCTTAGAAAAGCTGTGGAAAAACTTTTAATAGTTTTAATATTAGATTAAAGTTGTATTCAATATGTTTAAGCCAAAAAACCAAAGTGATTTCATAAATAAAACTACAGAACTTACAAAAAATATTAAAAAACTGATTTTTATCTAAAAGATTTAAGCTACTTAATAAAAATTTTATAGTAGAAAACGTTCTTGCTTGGATATTTCTTAACTAGTTATTTAAAGATAAATTTTAATAACTTAATTGAGAACAGTTACTAAAGTATTACACTAATTTCCTTGGTAAACTTTATAACAAAAACATTATTTAAGTTATTATTGTAATTACTTTTACTGTCTTAAAAGTATTAAGGTAAACTTAGTGAATGGTTACTTAATTTCTAGCTAGTTTTTTAACAAGTAATAATCATGTTAGAATAACTGTACTGATAATGAAGGAACCAATTAGAAAACTTTCTATATTTTTTAAAAAATGATAAAATTAAAAACAACAAAGTATCTGAATAAAATATTTCATTGATGAAACAGAAAGCTTTGTATAAGCAATCAATATTAAATTTAATGTCCCAAAATACGTAAAACATAAATAAAATAATTTTTTAACATCTCATAACCTAAAAAATCAGTTAATTAAAAAACAAAAGAACCGATAAAAACTTTTTCAATAAATCCTCATTTTACATATATTAAATTTTGTTGACATATAATGCAAGCTTTGACTATTCAAATTTCGTCAGTTCAAAGTCCGACAATTTTATTTCTGACAACCTAAATTATAGTTTGAACTTTTATTTAGAATAATTTAGAAGTAATGAATTGAAACTTTGTTTTTTGCAAGTAATGACGTATCTTTTTT
This sequence comes from Thalia democratica, assembly GCF_965202585.1. Lineage (NCBI taxonomy): Eukaryota > Metazoa > Chordata > Thaliacea > Salpida > Salpidae > Thalia > Thalia democratica. The sequence goes on from NC_139170.1 coordinate 10,760,893, forward strand.
TTTATGGTTAACTCTTAGGATGTTAATAACTTGTTTTTGCTTTTAAAATGTTTTGTTTAAATATTGATAAAGCTTGTACTGTACAGTAAAATAACGGGTTATTTTCATTAAAAATATATTTTCTTAGCTAAGGTTTTTTTTTATGCAACAATTTTTTAACACATCCTATAAGTACTACAATATTGAAAAGAAAACATTCTATATTTTAAACTTTAAGAAAAATTGAAATTCTTCTTTTGTAATATCAAAGTTTTTTTTTTAAATTACATAAAAAATTATTAACAAGCAGAAATAAAATTAAATTTTAAATTCTTAATTAAACTCAATTTTATTCATAAGTTTTGGGAATAAGTAAGTCGTTTAAATGTTTTTAAAAACTATTTAACATATTAAATTTGTAAAAAAATGTTGTAATCGAACATAAAAAGACTTAGAGTCACTAGTTTGAAAAACTGTTAAATAAAAATTTAAACTTGCTTGTACAACTTTTTTTAGCTATTTTTAATATCACACAAAAAAATGACTATTGAGTTGTAATACATCTAATAAAGTTCTTTAAAATTTCAAACTTTACTTCGTTTGTTCATTAAGTGTTGATTGTAAATAAGTAAAAGGAGTAGATAAATTTTGAAACATCGATTAAAGATAATAATACATATGTTTTAACAGTTGTGATTATAATTGTTGAAACTTAAATTGTGGTACGTTGAATCGTAAAGTTTTAATTGTAACAGGTTTTGAAAAAATTAAGTATTAAATTCAAAACTTAAAAGTGCCAAAACTATTTTTTTTTTACCAAATACTTTCTTTGAAGTTAAGTATCAAGGTGTTCATATTTAAAAAGTTTACATATGAATTATACCTAAAATAAGATATTACCAATTGAAAATATATAAATTTTATTTCAAAGTGTGTATTATCTTTACTAGCAAAAAAGTTCTAACTTATAAAAGTTGTTTGACTATTATGAAATTATGATCACAAAAGAAGCATAACAAAACAGAGAGTTGTTATCAAAATCAATCGGAAGCACTAATGTAAACTTATCAGTATCACGATTAATTGAATATTTTGGTCGTAATTAATTATTTTGTATTTTAATTATATTAACCTAAATTTTAAAAACTTGGATTTAAATATTTATTGGATAAAAATAAAAAAACTCTAAGACACAGTTCAAATCTTAGGATATTAAAACGTTTTAGTTTGAATCATAGAATTTTATATTTATAATTTTAAGTTTTTGTTATATGAGTTGTATGAATTTGAATTATCACAATTTGACTTCCTTACGTTTTCACTGACGGAATTTAAATTGTTGGAAATAAAAAAATTTAAAAATTTTACCACTGCTAATAGTTGTGTTTCCAACTTATTTTTAATGATACAATTTTTTTTTAAATCAATTTCTATTTTAATTAGTACCTTGTATAAGAAATTAACTTACTGTTAAGTTTTTTAACTAAACTTTCCACTTATACTTATTAATTTTCGTATTAACACGAAAAACGGTGTTTTCAATTATTTTAGTTGAATTTGTATTATTTTTATCTGAAATCATCAAATAAAATAGTATACGTTTTAGATGTTCATTGAACTGTTTTTAAACCTGGGTATAAAAATGTAGGTGTTAGTATAAAACCTACTTCTACGTTTAAACATGTACTTTTTAATTATTTTTTGCTGTATTCGCAGACAACGACATCTGATGTTGTAATTAATTTGATCATTTGATTGTTGAAAGCAATTAGGACTGTTTTTTATTTGCATATGATAATTACTTTTTATTTTTACTAAACATTTGAATTAAGAATATTTTTTAATTAATATTTTTGTATTACGTTTTGTTTTTATTATTTATATTTTTTATAATTAAATACTTAATTTTAAAAGTTTTGTAGAAAAAAAATTTATTCATTTTAATTTTTAACAATTGCAAACATGTTGCTTAGAAAACCCTCTATCAATAACTTCATTATTTTTAGGATAATTAATTAAGTTATATCATAAGAAGCAATTTCATAAATATCTACTTTACAACTAAAGCGCTAAAATAAAAATTACAAGTGTTTAAAATAACAGCCTATTTTTTTAGGTTTAATTTTTTTAGGTTTAAAGAAGTTTAAAACTATTTAAGTTAATTTTGACCAGATTTTTAGACGCAGCTATTAGATTATTTAATAACTAAAACTTTTAAATCGCCGAAAAAAATTAATCTAATAAGTTTTAATTTAATATAGCATCAATTAGTATCGGAAATTTATTTAACATAAAATTATAACATTTTCAAATGCTATAATTTTAACAAAATAAAAATTTCCAAACAATTTTGTTGCTTACATTACTTAATGTAAACTACCCATTTAAAATTCGGTTTTGTAAAGTTCTAATTGTTTTAACAAGCTTCTTTTTTTTTGTTGCCATCAAAAATATGCTTACTATAAGAATTCTACCTTTAAAATAAAAATACCACTTTTAGTTTTGCTTTAAAGTTGTGAAAAATAAATTTTCACACTACTAATCGACACTACGTTAAAACACTAATAAAGTAACTAGTATCTTAAGTATTCTCAGAGTATAAGTTTATTTAATGCTCACTACATTTAAAGCTGTAGGTTACTTAGTTAGGTTAATGTTCTTTACAAGTTTTGACTACGTTAACCAATTATTTTAAAACATTCATTGACAGCATTTTCAGAAGCAGCTTTTAGAATTCATATGAATTAGTTTTTTTTGATTTTTAAGTCGTCAAAAATAATTAATCCTTTAAGTTTTAATTAAATCCAGCATCAACTAGCATGAAGATTTTCTTTAACATAAAAATATAGTATTGTTAAATGCTATAAATTTAACAACTTAACAACTTCAAAACAACTTTGTTGCTTACATTACTTAATATAAATTACCCATTTAAAATTTGGTTTTGTGAAGTTCTAATTGTTTTAACAAGCTTCTTTTTTTTTTGTTGCCATCAAAAGTATGCTTACTATAAGAATTCTACCTTTAAAATAAGACTATCTTTTTTTTTGCTTTAAATCTGTGAAAAATAAATTGTCACACTGCTACACAACACTATTTAAGTAACAAGCTTAAGTATTCTCAGAGTTTAAATTTATTTAATGCTTACTACATTTAAAGCGAAAGGTTATTTAGTTTGCTTAATGTTCTTTAAAAATATAGACTACGTTAAACTATTGTTTTAAAACATTTAAACTATAGTTTTTCTTTGTGTAGAGCACATGAAAGTAGTCTTCAAGAAAATTCTCATCAATGTGTCTTCTTTAACTCAAACTTACGGTATAACCTTTTTTAAAAGATTTCTGGATGTTAAATTTTCATAAGATCATTGATAATCCATCAGTGAGCTGTAAAGGGATTTAACCACCTTAGTGACTAAAAGTTAAACCAAAAGTTTTTTTAAAGCTGAGTTAGGTTCTAATCTGCTTCAAGTATGTCAAAAGTTATGTAAGCTTAAATGTAACAATTTTCAATACATTCATTAGTGACTGTATTGAAACTTAAAAATAACTCGAAAAATACTTAAACTTATGGCAAAATTAGTGCCTACAGCAACTGGAAAAAAATACCTTAAAAGCTTTTGTACAAATATTTTTTTTTGGTACAGTGTTAATTAAAAAAGTCAAAACTCTTTGAATTTAAAAAAAAGTCCTAACCAGGACAAAACCGGTCGTAGGTTGTCTCGGATTTTGTTGTTGATGGTCGTGTATTAAAGTTCATTATTTATAATTTTTAAAAACGAAAGCTTAGTCTTTCTAAACTAAAAAAACACTTTTTTCTGAGAGTTCATCGGTGTTTTTTATCTATAAAGGGTAATTTCAAAATTAAATTTCACAAAACTGCCGTCACAGACAATTTTTTTTTTAGTAATTATGACAAAGAATCTATATAAAAATCTACAAACATGTATCTTAATGACTATTTTTTGATTTTTTAGGATTAAATGTGATTCTCTTGAGGTATTCATTTTTCTTAGTCTTAAAGTTTCATTCTAAATTGAAGCTTTAACTATATTAAAAAAAAACAAACCATTTAAGGCTTTATTCTTTTTTTGATAGCGCTTTTTGTAACAGATTACAGAGACTTCATGTAATAGAGATACGCCAATTACCGCTTGCAAACTAAATAAGCAGGCATAACTCAAGTTAGAATAAACTATCGTCGCTAATAAACTTTTGAACAAGTAAATAAATTTCTATACAAAACCGCATATACTTTTTTTTGCTGTGAGAGAGCTTTCATAAATTAAAAGGTCATATTTTTAAACTGAAACTCAGTACGGAAACTTAAACTTTTACAAAAATAAAATTCTAAATTTCTAAAAAAACATAATCTAAATAAAGAAGCATTCTTGATTTTTTTTTTTAAGAAATATTAAGTTCAATTAGAATAACAACATATGTTAAAACTGTTATTAACTGAATCAGAGGCGCTAATTATATAAATTATATGCAGTCTCATTTTTCAAAGCTTTTACAACTTTTTGAAGCTAACCGGGCGTAAAGCCAATAAGTTAGTTAAATGAACTTGGCTATACTTTGTTTTTTTTTTTTGAGTATTTTTCAGTAAAGTTTTAATTCAGTTTTTACTAGAAAAACGGTTTTCTATAGTTAAGTGATAAAATTACGTAAAAAACTTTAGTTTAAAAAATTGTACTACTTGTTAGTTGTTACTAAAAAACACTTATAATAATTTGAAACATACTTTTTATTTTAATCTGACAAAAACTACAAAGCTGCAAAAACATAATTTACTTAATTTCAACATTAAGTTCTTTCATTTTTTGTCTTAAGTTTTTGCTTTATCTAAACACCTTGGTAAACTAGTAATGATTTTTAAGGAACACTTAGCATTGCAGAATTTACGTAAGCTTTTTTTTCGATCAGATTATATCAGTGCTACACTGTAATATGTTGTTCTTTTGCTTCTCATTTAAAATATCCAGAGTAGAGAGTCTGCCGATTGTGTTAGAACTTTTAAAACAGCTTAAAACTGCTCATTACGTCCTAAACTTAAATGCTTAAACAACTCGGAAATTTTTTTGATTGGAGTCAATTTTACCTCGGACTTTATTTAAAAGTATGTATTTTTTTATCTTGTTCAGCAGTACAACTTTAACTTCTCATTTTAACAATCAGCTTTTTCAATTTCCCAAGAATGTTATCAACTATTATTAAACATTACTGTTTTTATGAATTTATAGAAAAAGTACTAGACTCTAAGTATAGGCAGTTATTAGCAAAATTTTTTAAATCTGCTCTTTTCACTCGTAAGGTTTTTTTGTCTTTTCTTGCATTGAATCATGAGTTTATAAGCGTTTTTTATTCTTACTTGTCTACATAATTAAGACTAAAACAAATTGAAATGTTGGTTCAAATTACTTTTTTCTAAGTAAAGGATTATTTAATTCAAAGTTTTATTTCTTGAACACAAAATTTCGGCTCAGTATTGCGAACACGATTGGCAAATAAACTAATAGTCTATTAATGATGAATAGTCTATCGTGACAAATTAAGATATTATGTTCCTATGTTTTACTCATATATTATACAAGTATAAAAAGCACTGTTCGTTATTTTCGTTAAGTTATTAAACTTAAATATGTTTGTTTATAATAATACTTTTGATGTACAATTTTTAACTTTATAACATTTAGTTTTAATTCATTTAAGTAAGGTACAGTTTATTTTATTTAAAATATAATACTTTTGTATTACTAGTTTTAAGTTTTTTTTTTTAAAGTAAAAAGTGAATTTTGAACACAGATTTTTTTGTTATTTTATGCTTTTTAGGAAAGCTAAAAAGGTTTTTTAGCTTTCCTTAAAAGCATAAAATAACATTCACAGCGTATTTCAAATTCAGCTAATCGTTCAATAAACTGTACCATTACTACGTCACAATTATTATAAAAATTCTAAAATCGAAATTTCTGTTCACTATTATAATAAATTGTAACTTATGACGATCACATGAAATTTTACATTTCAATCTGGAAACAGCTGTTTAAACTATAGTTTTTTATATAATTAAATAAATATATTTATATATATGTATATATGTACCTTTTATACTGTAGTTAAATCTACTTTGAATTAACCTCCATGCATTTAAAACAAAAAGACAAATTGTTCATCTCAAGGTCTTGTTTGAAATCAATTTAGACCAAACAATTCATTATTTACTTATAATGACACCAATACAAAACTTTTGTTAACTTTAATTTTTTTTTTTTTAATCGAAATTTGTGTTGAATTTACTTAAACTAATTTATTAGTATGATTTGCTGTAACATATGATACTTCAGAAAACAAATACTTACTAATTAGATAAACTTATATCAGTTTTATTTGTAACTGAATTTCGAATTTAAAATATTTTAAACGTAGTATGAAGCAGAAACTAAAATTGTAGAACAAGCTGTTATAAACTACGACAATACAAATTGTAACAATTTGAAATTGTTATACATTACAATTTACATCATGACAATTCAAGTTTCCGACAACTCAAACTCTTATATTAGAAAATCTAACAATTCATCAAAAAAAAACGAAACTGAATATCTATAAATTAAGAAACAATAATTAAAGTTGATTAAATATTAATAACCAACATATTGATCTTAAATTTTATTGTCTATTCAGTGTGACAGTTTAATTTGTCATTATTTAAAATGCATAGTTTGAACCGTAAGAAAAAATATAAATAACTTAAAATGTAAAAATTAAAAAAATTAAACCACGAGATTTATTAAAATGTTTACACATTTAATTTGTTTTATATGCTGTAAATAATAATGTATTTTTTACAAGAGACAATAATGTAATTTCAAATTTTCAAGACTATTTAACTGCTGACATTATAACTTTGAAAAGTTTTTTTTTTGGTTTAGATTATTTCAGAATGTAATTATAAGATCTGATTAACACTTTGATGCTTTTAACTAAAATATTTTATGTCTAATATCTTTTAAGTTTATTTATATTAATGTGTTAAAGACTATTTTAAACTTAGACATTTAAAATTACAACGTTACAAATTTTTATATTGTTTGTTTATTGAACGATAAAAAAGCGCTCAAAAAGTTTGGTCTAAGGAACTGGTGTACAAAGTAACCTTTTGGTTATAAAGTTCGTACACCACTGTTTAAATAATGGTCATTTTACTTAGTTCTTGTGATTGCAGTTAGCATGAGTTCTACTTTCTGGTTTAAATATTTAAGAACTTTCCACACTAAAGTTAAAAACTGTTTTTTTAACTAGGGATGGTTAAAAACAGGTTAAAAGAAACTATTAATTCAAATAGTACTATTTTATCTATAAATACGTCTTGTGATATTAAAAATTTTAGTTACAAGTAAATGTTTTTTGCAAACAAACAACAGATAATGATAAATCGAATACATTATTTTCCTTTAAATCGCACTATTGAACCTAAAATTGTGTTCAAAATTTATTTTAGACTACAATCAGCTAAAAACCATCATGTTAAATAAAGGAAAATACTTTGCGTAACAACGTTAGTATTTTTACATAACCCACGGAATTCGAATCCGTGAACCCTAAATCACAAAATTAAAATTCTGTGCACCCCAATTTGCATTCTTTAGCGCTGGTAGTGTTTAAAAATATGTAAACATTTTTAATCGTTTTTTTTTTACTAATAGTTCGGTAACACCCAATTAATTTTTACACGGTAACTTTATATTTACTAGTTTACCCTATCCATTTCAATAAACTTTTAATATCGATGATCTATTTTTAAAACAATATTTTACTTGTATCACTCAAGTCTAAAATACCAACTAGATTAATTTAATACAATGCCACTACCCCAACTAACAATCAGTAGTCTTTGTGCTTTTTATTGAAAGGTGGTAGATTAACCTGATTAATATAATGATTTTTAATGTAGCAAAACGTTTTTAAACAATAAGATTTAATAGAATTAAACATTAACAGAATACTAATCGTTTTATTTTGCTTTAAGAACCTATGAGATTTGCTCACTTCGGTTTTTTTTGGGCGGCTAAGGGTGGAATAATTTTTACATAATGTAACAGAATAGAACTAGGAGAGTACTAAATGGTCTTTTTATTAACAACAAAATGGTCAATTAGATATCAAGGTTGAATATGTCTTAAATTTAGAAATATTACAAAAAAAACTTTAATATAGTTTCTGTGCGAAAAAAAAAAGTTCATGTACCCCAAAATAAGTTTCATGCATCCCAAAAGTCTTGTGCACCCTAAAATAAATTTCATGTACACTAGTGTGTACCAGTGTACACCGTGCCGACCACTGCTCTAAAGGTACCTATTTTCTGTTGAGTACACATTTTCAGCTATCTTTAAAATTCGTATTTAAGAGGAAAATGAGTGTACTAACTTTTTGAAAAAACTAAAAACTATCTTTTTTGACTTCAAAAGTTTAACATTTGGTTAAATAAAAAATTTAAGCTAAAATATCTTATAACATTCCTTTTTTTACAGATTTTCTATTTTATTCTAATTCTTGTAAAATTCTAAAAGCATCAAAAAATTTTTTAAAATAGGTTTAAAAAACTACTATTATTTACACTTAATAACAATGTTAATATAAAGTGTCTAAGTAGACAAAAATTTTTTAGTCTCTGGCTTTTTTTAACTACAGACATAAAAAAACATAATGCACGATATAAGCTAACACGTCTAAAGTTCAATTTAAGGACTTAAAGCATTTTTTACCATAATAATAGTTCAAAACTTAAAAAATTGAATGAATATAGTTAGTAAAATAATGTTTTATCAATCAGAAAATTTTAATTTAAAGCTAGAGAAAATAAATAGTTTTCTTCATTATACAAAAATTTTGTCTAAAAATATCTTTACAATTGTGCTTTTGAAAACTTTGATAAAAGCTTTATTTAATTTGTTGGTATTAAAAAAAACTCATTGTTTTTATTCATTTAGTTTTTATTTAAAATAGTTAAAAAAATATAGATAAAACTATATTTTACAAATTTTATTTTACAAATGAACTTAGTGTGTCAAATACAAATTAAAAATCATCCATAACTAAGTGCATTATTAAGATTAAAAATGTGCATAACGTTTTTAAGATATTAAACTTCTAATAAAGTAGTTCAGTCTAATTAAAGACTATTTACTATTAAGGTATCTTATGTCACCAGACAGAAAAACACAAAACGGTTTAACTTCAAACATTTTTAGTATATTAAACCTGATTTAAATAAATTTATTTTTAAATAACATTTGATGTAAAAAAAATTATAAATAGGAAACTTTTTTTAGCATTAAAACACCCAGTATGGAAATTTACTAACTCAAAAGATATTATTGAAGTATTGTAAAGTTAAAAATTCTTAATTGTTAGATTCTAAGATTAAGTAATTTAAATGCAGTAAATTTAAATATTTTTAATATGAAATATCAGGTTTTGAACAGTGGAATTTTAATTTTCGTAACTTGAAATGTAATAATTGAAAATTAGGTAATTTGAAGATTCGGAAAATAACATTTTACTTCAAATGAAACTCTTAATATCGGAATTTGATATAGTGAAGTTTAAATTGTCAAAGTTCTGGTTAAAGGAATTTAAAGTGTCGTAATTTGAAAAATTTGAGTTTGAATTGTTAAAACTTTCAATTGTCGAAAGTTTGGATTATCAGAAACTATTGAATATAAGTTGTATGATAAAATAAACATAGTTTAGATAATCAAAATTTTAATTTTTGTGTAACCCATTGTAACGACATTTAGCTGATAACATTTAAAATTTACTTTATCCAAAAGCGCTGATCAACAACTAATAATTTCAAATGTTTTTTTTTTTCTCTTAATTTCATACATAGTAATGATCTACCTAAAATATTACCCTGATCAGTTTATATCAGTGATGACGCATTGTACATAGTTAGAGCGTGCAAAAAATTTACAAGCATTAGATTACTTCATACTTTCGTTTTATTTTCAAGTAATTTATTAAGGTGAAATACTACAATTACAACAAATCGTTAGTAAGGAAAATTTTTTTTAAGAACAATAATTTTAATATTTTTATTATATTATAACTAGTTGTTTAAATTTTATTAGAGGGTGCAAAGAAAAGTTGGTACTTTACGTCTAATGCGTGCCTTTTGAGACTAAATCTATTTCTAATCTAATGTAATATATCTGAACAAAATACTGTTAATATTAAAATTTTCTAATATAAAATAACCAAGTTTTAACTATTTTGAATAATCAACTTCAATTATTATGAATAATGTAAAAAATACGTTTTGTTTGCTTTTTTATTTGTTTAGGGGCATGGGGGTCCAGCTTTTTACTAGTTGACCGTCTTTTATAGGTCTTTATCTTAGCTATCAGATGCTTTTTATTAGTCTGAGCCAAGTAAAACAGAGAAAACAACTTTTTCATAAAAATATACCTACTTTATTTTTTGACCAATCTTCTACAACATTTTACAGATTGTCCATCACTGGTATTTCAACAAACTACTGAAAAAGTATTTAAATTTAAAATTAAATCTTTATTATAAATCTACTTCTTTTTAATCAAAAATTAATTTCTTTTTTCTTAGGAAATTCTAGTTTGTTTTGTTTTTTATACTGTTTAAGTAGTCTAAGTAGATTTTTGGCTCTAAATAAATATGAGATAGATCTTTAGTAATTTTTTTTAATAAGAGAAACTTGACAGTAAAAAATTTGCGGTCTATATGTAACGTATATCGTAAACTTTTACAAAATTGACTGTGTTTTAAAAGCTACGTAATACTGTTTTAGTCTTTAATTACCGAGGTATAAACTTTACTTTTAGCTTTAGTGTGGAACATAATGCTAGTCTTTCTGTTAAAATCTTTTGTTCATCTACGACCATGATAGAAAATCATAAATTGATTTCTTTATTTCTGATTCCATTTGTTGCTAAGATTTAGTATGTACATTAATCCTTATTAAAGTGCTTTAAAGTTACCTTAAAAGGTACTCTACTGTAAAGCATTTTTTATAATACATTTGTTTTAAAAGTTGTAAATTTAGCGTTGTTAGATACTTTTATAACCTTTCAATTATTTTTAGTAAATTAGACTGTAATAAAATTTCGTTTAAAAATAATAATTTCACACATACTGAAACGTTAACAACTGTTTAACTAGATTCAAATTTAAATAAAACTAAACTATGTAAACTTTATAATTAGTATATTCTTCGAAAAATAAAACAGTTTTTACTTAAAATTAGTTTTCTAAACAACCTATCTGCATAAACTTCTCTAAACTTTTACAAACTCTGTACCGCATGCATTGATACAATAGTTAAGGTATATTATGGAGTTAGATGTTTCGTAGCATCATATAAGTTGAGAATTTTACAAGAAACAGCACAAAAACTTAAAATACTTTTAAAGTAAATTTCAACTACTTAAAATAAGATATTAAAACATAAATAAATAAGCTTGTCTGAATTTAGCTTATACATTTATAAAATAAATTACTATCAGTTTTGAAAATTATATTTTTTAAAATACAGCTTAAAAACATTAACAAGTTTAAAATTTTACGTTTTACCTACTGAATTTGTAGTATTTGATAATCAAAAATATATAATTTTGTCTCTGTTAACAGAACACACTTTAATAAAAACAAAGTACATTATCACTAAATTTTGAAGTTTTTGTAAATATAGGTTAAAAAATATACATCCTAGCTAATACAAAAGACAAAAAAATTACTTGAAACGAAATCTATAGAAAACTTTCTTACGGTAATAGTAAAACATAGCTTAGTATTTTAAATAACAATACAATGTAACGAAATGTTGACTTAAGGTTCTAATAAAAGGTTTATAAATAAAAAAATTTATTTCATTCTTTCCAAGTAAACAATAAGCATATGAATTGTTCATTAAAACAAAAATATTAATTAAACTGACTTAATTTTTTTTAACGTTTAGTTGCCATAGCTTTCTTAACCTAGCTACCTTAAATGTTTTGATTTTCTTCATTTAGAAAGTCTTAAGCCTAGTATTGACGATTTAAGTTAAAAAATAAAAACTTCATTGTCGATAGTTTTGAGGAAGCTAAATTTTAATCGGCTCTGTTTAAAAACTGATTTACAACGTCTGTATTCTATGGTGTTGTTATGTTTATTTTGTATATGTACCAAAAAATATTAATGTACGTAAGAAAACATGCAACAACGGATATTACCTTGTTTACTTTTTTCAAACTCTTTAAGTATGTTTTATAAGATTTTAGCGTTTTAAATGTTTAACTTTGATTTATAACTTTTTATAATATAAGTATTTACAAAAAAGGGGAAACTACAAAACAGAAGGTAATATAAGTTTTTTGTACATGCAACTACCATTAAGTAAAGAAAGCTATGTTGGTTTTTTATATACATGCATTAGTTTATGTACATTATATAAGTCAAAAATTAAGGGTGATTATAAGGTAAATTTATTATTATATTAGTATTCATTTATTTTATTAGTAAGCTTGCACTTTTTATAAAGTATGTTTTTTTACTCAATTTGAACTTTTTTTTCATTAGTTTGTGGTATTATGTTTTAATTTTCATTTCTTTTAAAATCAAGTTTATTAATAATACTTAACTATTCTAAAATATCATCAAACAAGTTAGTATTTAATTAGCGACTTTTTAGAAAACTTGTTTGAGATATCTACTCTCTCAAAACTTTTCAAGTCCATACTATTAAAGTCCAATTTTACTAGATAACGGTAAATGTAGATTTAAACAAAAAATTTTACCAGTTGTAAAAATAAATAAAATAGTAAGTGCACAGTAAGCATTGTTATTAGTGTATAGATATAAATGTAACTTTGCACGATTTTTTATTGTCGACGAGACATTAGGGCGACTTTAGACCCGGGGCGTTTCGAGACTTTTTTCAATGGGGTTCAATAGAGTTTATCGTTGTATAAGAAATGGTATATCTGATGTTTTTCTACTATAAAAAAATCTATTCAATGATAGAGTATTTTCTGTAGTAGCTTTTAACAATACAAATTGAAATATTACACAACTGTCCAAAATTTGTTACGTACATAAACATGATTAAAGTTTAAACTATTCAATTATACCGGTAAAATAGAATGCAAAATTTTAATAAATAATCAAAATCTTTGATTTTTAGTAAAATAATTTAGATATACACCTAAGTCCTGTTTTAGTTGACAATGTGAAAAGTTTGCCTAACATCGTGAAGCCAACATTGATAACATGAAATAAGAACTTTTTATGCATAAGAAACAAAAAAGCAAAGTACTAATCAGAATAGAAATTAGTTTTTTTTTTTTTGAGTGAAATAAAATTATTATTTGTATGTAAATAAATTTAATTAGTCAAACAGTTCTAGTTAAAATACTTTAGCTAAAAATCAACTTTAAAAGAAAAACTAATTACATTTCTAAAAACTAACTAGAAGCAGACAAGATTTTTCTTTTCAACTGATGAAAAAACAAACTTATATAACTGCAATTTTACTAATATTGTAGAAATAAATACTGTACGTGATTTGGTCAAAAGTTTCAAAAGTTAAAAATGAGACCCTTAGAACTGTAACTTCGTTCAAAAATATTAAAATAAAAATTTTTGGTTGGGTTATTTTGAATGAAAAGTTTCCTTTTCGAAGTTGTGTAACTTTAGTAAATATAAATATTTTATATAGTTTATAAGTTTTTTTCTACAAAAAACTAATCATTTTTGACATAGTTATTCAAAAAATAAGAGATAAACCTTACTTGATATCAAAAAATTAACATACAGATATCAATATCTGGTAAATTATTTTAAAATAAAACCGTCAATTGCGTTTTATACGTTCATTTTTTTAAGGGTCACACAGAAAACCATTCGAAACATGACCCTGCACAAGACAACCTAAATTACCTGTACAACTCCTAAAAAAATTAAAAAAAAAGACTCCTAAAACTACACTTCCACTATAAAAATCAACACTTTATTTAAAAAAAAAATTGTATAATACTAGCTCCTGAAAGTTGAAATAAAATTATTATTTTATGACTAATTTCTTTTAGTTAAAAAAATTGATACTTTGGTTATATGTTTAAAGTTGTATGCTTATTTTAATCCGAACATAACCGTTTTGTAAACAATTTTTTTTTATAAAGCATCTTTTTTAATCAAATTTTGACTTGCAGTAACTTTTTATAATAAATAACTATTATAGATACTCTTCATATAATTATTTTATTAATAAAAATTTTCTTACTTTTTAAAATTGTTTTTTAAAAGGAAGCTTTTGACGGAAAAAATCTTAAACTGCCTACTTAAAAGATCTATCTATTTTAAAGTTTTTAAAACTTTTTACAAATAAATTAAGAAGCACGTTTTTCTTTAGCTATTATAAGCTTTTATTTAGTTAAATAAAAGAATTTAAAACATATGAAAATTTTGTGTCAACACTGAAATTTATTGCAAATAGTACAAAAGAGACAAAAACAATATAAACTTTTTACAATTTTTAATGTAATTATACAAAAAATGTTTAGGGTTTAATTTAAAACATTTATTTATTTAACAGTCCGTAAGTACAAAAAAAAAGATCTTTGATATCAAAATGTTAAAATATTAAATTCTAAAAAACTGAAAACAAATACATTTAAATTTTTAAAACTTGTTTACAAAAATATTTTGAAACTGTTTTGTATTAATTGTTTTAGGTAAAAGCAAAAGTAATAAATATAAAAGTGCAAAGCTTATCTTGAGCGTTAACCGCCATTTTTAGTTTAACTTGAACTTGAAATTTGATGAGTTACAAAACATGAAATTTTACTTTTCTGCACCTGTAGTATTTCGTAAACAGAAACTTAAAAACGTAACTTTCATTAGAATTCATCATATAGTTAGCTTTAAAGCATAAATATGTCTTTTATTTGTTGCATAAATAAAGTGAATTGAAAAATAGTAAATATAACACATACAAACTTCAAAGACTGATAAAAGTTGCTAAAACAAAAGAAAATCACTATAAATTAAAAAAAACGAATAAAAGTAATTATTTTTTGTTCGAAATTATATAGCTTAAATTTGTACTACGTTAAACAGATTTAAAATAGTATCAAGTATTTGGAAAATTTTGAATTGCATAACTTATCTTTTATATGATAGCATTACTTGAACAAAGAAACTATACACATAAACCCTTTTACAACAAGTAAAAAGAATAAAGATAATCATCATGCTTAACTTTTCCAATTCGAACTTTTTTAATGCTTTATACAAGTATTTTCTCTTCTAGGCAATCTGTATAAATAACTTTTTTTAGTAATCAAAAATATTGAAATGTTACTTATTCTAGCTGACATTTAAAGTAACATAAAACTATAGTTTTTCTAAGAATGGATGTTTAGTACTTTTTTAATAATCGTTTAAAAGATAAGAATTAACTGCAGTTAGTTTAAGCAAGTAAATATTTGATTAAAGTTAAAAGTTTATTTAACTTTTAAAATTTTTCAGTATTTTCAATATCAGCAAATAAAGATTATCAACACCTTTTATTAACGCAAAATTTTAATGATAAAATAAGCCCAACATATTTAATAACAGCAGTACCTTATATTATTTTTTTACTATATAAACGAAAAAAAAGCAGTATGTATGTTTATTTTAAGCTTATCAATTATTCTTTTGTCGATAAAAAGTTTTCTCGCTTTAATTACATTTAATTACCTGCTGCATCACAATATACTTCGTTTTAACTAATTAATATTAAAAAAATAATGTTAGCTAAGTTGTTACTTAATTACTTACTTATTCAGAAGACTTTTTAGTTTCCTTGGTTTCATTTTCACCTAATGTTATAAATAAGTTTGTTATTTTCATAGTTTTTTGAATATATAACTAAAGTTAACACACAAAACAATCATACAATTGAGGTTTAAGATTTGTTCTGATTATAAAACTATGAACCTTGATGAATAGTTGTTTTCGTTCGTTTTTTTATAAAACAAGAAGATAGTCATAAAATACAAGCTAATATTTATAAAAGACGTATTACAAACCGTATGCTTTTTTAAAAAGTTCTAAAAGGTTTTCATACGTGAAACCTTTTAGACTGATGACTTTGTTTTTGTAGTAGATACTTTTTGTAAGGTCAAAGGCTGTCCCATTAAAAAGTTCTACTGTATGACCCTCCTGCTTAAAGTTAAAAATAAACAACTTTAATCAAACTTGAGATAAAACTATCACTTTTGATTTCTTTTGTACTGACTTTATAATTTAAAAAAAATAATTTTGCAGAATTTTAAAATCTAGTTATACAACCATATACTTTAGAAACCGAACAATAATGATTAAACCAACTTGCTTGCCATGCCCATTATCTTCAAGTTTATTAGCGTGTTTAAAAGCTTTTTCTTCCGTATCGTCAAACTTAAAGTGTTTTATAATGGTTCTTCCTAGAAAAACAAATTAAATTTTTCAAACACAAGGTATTTATATATTATTTTAAATAAATATGTCTAATTTTAAAATAATGCTTACCCTTGCTTCTTCTAATAGTTTTTTTGCCACTTAACAAATTAAAGTCTTTGTGACCTTTCACCAAACTCTCTGCTGATTTATCATTTTCCAGACGGTTTTGCACTTTCATTTTATCTATAAAATAATTACTTTAATTGATTTATTTGAAAATCTCAAGCACTTTATAAGATGGCTTGTTTAAATAGCTGTAAGTTGAAGTCAAATAAAGATTACACTGTTAAAAACGCTAAAAATTATAAGGTACTTTCTAAAAGTGCAAAGTGACTAATAATTATTTTTGTAGTGCTTACACAAGGCGTATAGTTAAAATATTCTTAAAAGTTTATTTAATTTATTTTTTTAGTATCATTTTAGATGACATGGAATTTAAAAGTAAAAAAAGCAAAATCAGTGTTTTTACTTTATCTATTTTTAACAAAACCTGTTAAATGTTAAGCTTAAGAGTCAACGTATTAAATTCTTTAAACAATTTTTAAGCATTGTAACTTTTTCATATAGAAAAACAATATATGAAAATCCTTTATAAACTTACAGTAAAATAAATATGTTTCAAAGCAACAAACTTAAAAAAATTACAAGCATAGTAAATTATAAAGTTAAGTTGATGTTGAAAGCTTGAAATTCTTTTTTTGCTATTTTATAAAAAATCGAGAATTTTTGTTCTTTAACTAAAATAATGTAATCTTTCACAACAATATATTTTTAAGTGATTGCAAAAAAAGCCTACAAACTATTAATTTTTTAATCAAGCTTATAAATGTTTCTGGGTATTAGTAGATTATTAGCTAACTTAAACAAAAAGCTTCTAGAATCTAAGAGTTAGAAGATGAAAGGAAGATTACGGAAACCGGTTTATTTGGAAACAGGTTTTCACTGTCCGCTTTATTTAATAAACTTAAACTAAAAAATACTTTTGGTCTAACTATAAAAAGTAATAATCAAGGTTGCAACTATATTAATTTGATAAGAATACATGAAGTGAACTTAATTTAACAGTTTTGTAAAAGTTGTTATTGATAAAATTGAGTTGTTGTCTAGATTAATTTGCTTGACAGGCCTATTTTGTTGGCTGTTTAATGTAACTTTTATAACTCGAATAGAAATTCTGTGTATTTTAATACAATCTGGTAGTTTTTAAAGAATTTGGTAACTATAAAACTGTAGTTTCTACTACTAATACAGTTGTAAAACAGTTAAATATTTCGATGCATACTTTAATTTATATTTAGCCTGGATATAAGCTTTTAGATAACTTGAATACGTTTTACTAAACTTCTCTAATTAAAGCTAAGTATATACAATATTTTTATATGTTATTTATATTCGTATATATTTATAAATATTCTTTAAAACCTGTTAAACATGTTCAGAAAACACTTCTTTGCAAAAACAATATTAGATTCAGCTTTTGTTTTTGTCTAGACAGATCTAGGCAGCCACAAGAATTTCGATCATATTTGACTAGTAAGATTATGACACTAAGCTTACAAACAATGTCTGCAATTTTTAGCGCGAAAACAGTTGGCTTTAAAATCTCTATTTAAATTAACAAAGTAGTCAGTTCATACGTGTCATAACGTCTATTTTTAGTTTAATCTCGTATTTTGTTATAACGTATCGCCGTAAAGGTATTTATTTACTTTAAAAGCACCTACTTATATTTTAGAGCTTTAACAACTTCTGCACTTTTCTTTATTTCATAAACTCTTAGTGGGCTATAAATTGTTCATAATCAGTATTTAGAACAACTCTAATCAAGCATATTTAAATTTTTGCAAGTGTAGTTTAGAAGTAAAAGAGTCTGAAATTATGAAAGCTTTTCTGTTTTTGTTTAATTTCAACTAATTTTCAACGAAAAACTAATTTATGTTTACCATGACATTTAAAAGTATTGTTTTATTTAAAACTAATTTGATTGATTTTTTTAAATTGTGAAACAATCAATTACTAATATTTATTTTTTCCTTTTAATTTTGCACTGAACTAACAAATACAAGCTAAATAAGATTGAACTTAAACATAAAATGTATTTTTTTTTCGATTTACTCTATTCTTTCTCTTTTTTCTCTACAGGTAAAGATAAAAAACGAGTTAGGGTCTTTTTTTAATTTGCATTAGCATACAAACAAACAACTTAGTATCTTAGACGAAAGTTACTAAATATAATAATCATTTACATACTAATACTTTGGTGAAGTTAAAGATTAAGTAATATACTTTTAACCTTTATTTAGAATATAGAATATATTATGCTTTAACTTTGAATAGTACATTTTGTATACTAGTTTAACTACTACTATACTTTAATGATTTCATAAAGTAACAGAAACTAGATTAATTTAGAAGATTCTGATAAATATTTTGTTTGAGTATATTCTAAAAAAGGCATAGCAGTTAATTTTATAATTTAAGTTCTATCCAAAACTAAATTTAATGTCCTAATAATGCTGAACAACGTCTCGGTACTGTTAGTAAAATATTTTGTGTCTTTGTTTGTTCTGTAGCGAAAAGTCTCTTTAAACTAATAAAAATGTGAATTAAATAGAAATCGTAGTAATAACAAAAATTCTCATTTAACTTGTATTGAAAACTACTCTAAACTTATCATGTAAAAGCTCAAGGTGTTTTTCAATAAATTAGTTTTAACTATTATTAAAACAATGACATTCATTTTAAAACTTTGTTTGTTATCATTGTGTATTAAAGAAAACCTGGGTAAGAATACTTAAATTCAGTACGTAAAGTTCATCTAACAAATTGGTTTGTAGTATAAAAAAGTATTTTATGTTAATAAATATTTGCAGCTTTCTTAATAATTTGTAATAAATAGTATCTATATATTCTAAATATAAACCTTAAAATTTTTTGCAAGTATAAGCTTTTAGGGTTTCATAATTTTATAAGGCATTCTTAAAACTGTTTTAATAAATAAAATAAAACAATTTTAACAAAAGATGTTAAAGTCAATGTCTTAGAATGAAATGATGTATATTTTCTAATACTGTTAGAATCAATATTACTTAAGTTTTGTTTATTTTAAGTAGTTTTTGCAGTAACAATTTTTTGTTTGTTGCTAGGTATTCTTTCGATAAGAAAAAATTCTTTGAAATCTGTTTAAATATAAAGTTGATTTTTTAAAAGAAATTACTTAAGAGAAAATTAAAACCAAAACAGTTTTATTTATTTTTAACATAAGCATAAAAATATAAATAATAGCTGTAAGAATTAGTTAAATTTTAGTTTAGCTAGATAAACTATAGTTAAAAACAGTAGTCTTTTTTGTGTATAGGAGTTTTGATATAAATTTCATTTTTTATAAACCGATTAACCGCTTTTATTGAAAAGGCAACAACGATAATGAATTTAGTTATAAAACCTACTAACAACTAAGTTATTAATATAAAAAAGGTATTTCAAAGGTTAATATGAAAAATTATAAACAGTACATTCCGTATATTTAAATTTTTTTTTTTCTTTAAATTCTAAAACAACTAAATTTTTTCTTATAAATAAAATAAATATTTTGCTGAAAGTGTTTACTTTATAACTATTTTGTTAGTTTCTAGTTTGACTTACCTTTTCTTTCATCCATACTAGCAATTTTTTTTGTCTCCAATTTTGAAAAAGCTTTACCAAGTTAGTATAATCTATGAATTATAAATTGCAACAAGTATTATCATAAAAATATTTGATAAAAATTTACTTAAAATAAACACCGTGAGGTTTCTTTTTCTAAAAGTATGCTTTAACAAAACTTAACATAAATTATTAGATTAATTTTTATATTTTAAGTTTTTAGCAGCCAAAGGAAATAACCAAAAAAGTATTCCTCTACTTATTTCTCTAAGCGCAATTAGGTTAAAAGGTTAGTTTCTTAAGAACAAAACATAATTAATTAGAAAAAAAAGTTGTTTTTATATAAATAATAAAAAAATTCTTAAAAGTACACCTTAAACTCAACTAATTAAGCCTTAGTAAAATTTGAAAGGTAGTCAAATTCTTTTTACAGATAAAATTAGGTTCAAATAAAACTAAAAACTTTTCATGATCACATATTATATATACTTTTGTAATTTCTACAATATTTTTTGAGATATACAACATATGATACACAAAGTTTTTTAATCAACTTATTACTCTTTTATTTAAGTACATACTTTCAAAAATTAAAAACAAACTTTTCCTATAATTTTTTTTCTAAGAAAAAAAAAATTTAACAGTAGTTAAACTAAGTCACTTATCAAGTAGTAAAATTCTACTAAACTAAATATTAGTACTCGAATTTTAGCATAAAGATGTCCTGAGGGCAAAAAAAATATTTAAGGTTGACATGTCCCTTTTTCTGCTCTTGTATTTTTTGTTTAACATAATTGACTCTTTATGAATATTTTTTACTTAAAATTTATAATACACACTTTTTTAACAAAACCAAATAAATTTTTTAATCTCTACATCTTTTGAATATTTTTACTAAATCGGTTGTAACTTTTGTGAAATATATTTAATATAAATACTTAAAAATTGAGATTTTAAAAACTTACAATGAATGTAAAAAACACGATCATCTAGAAAGTAATTTTTACTTAAAAGTTATTAATATACCTTTTTTACTGTTTTTGTGTAAGCTTTATTTTAACAAATGAAGATAAGTCTACAAGCTCCGTTAAGTTAAAAGAACTTCAATCGTTTACAAGTAAATGGTCTTAAAAATTGAAAATTTTTTAATGTAAGTTTTTATCGCTTTAAATTTTGTTGTTTAGAGACAAAAAAGCCAACGTCATACATGCATCAAAAACAGTATATATACTTTGTTAACGAAGAGAAAAAAAAAACAACTCTGTACATAAACAGCAGGTATGGCTCTGGTTGGTACCACTTAAAAATTCTTTTGTTAACTCAGTTGTCTTTTACCTTGTCAAAAGTGGTCGATGTTATTTTGATTAACTGCTTTTTGTTTCATGACATGTAACTAGAAAGACAGTGTAAGAGCAAAGTCTAATGAGAAAACGTGTGAAAGTGATGACGATTGAGTAGTTCGCGCATGCTACTCTGCCATCAAGTGTGTTAAGAATTCAACGTCAAAATTTAGTCACAATAAATTACAGATGTACAATTAGTTTAACAGAATAAATGTTTTAAACACTACTTTTTAATTTTTAAAAAGTCACAGTCAAGTAATGCATTATTTTACTTTACGTAACCTGTAAAAAAAACTTATTTTCTGTATTGGTGGTTTTTACAAGTATATATCATGCTATCAACTATGTTAAAATTTCAATCTTGAAGTTTATTTACGAATAAATAACACAAGTACAAGTAGTTTAACAGAAGAAATGTATGTAACACTACTTTAAAAAAAAGATTAAATATGACCATTAATTAAAGCGTTATTTTACTTTGCATAGCCTGTAAAAAAATATTTATTTGTATTAGTTATTTTTTGAAATTATTTGAGTAGGTGACGTTTTACTTGCTGCTTCAAAGAAAGTAGCAGGCGCAGTTATGTTTATTTTAATTAGAACGGCTACATGACAATTTAAATTCAGACAATTCAAGTTTTAAAAAAACTGTTTAACGGGCACTACTCAAAAAGTATTACATGCTTGAAAAAAAATATTAAAAAAGCACTTGTAGGACTACTTGAAGGGATTATGACAGTAAAAAATATTTAAAAATATGTATTTAATAATAGAGATTTTTAAAAAATACTAAAATTTATGTACTTTTAAACTTACTTAAGCCAAATATTTAAAAAAATAATCATAACTTTACAAAAAAAAATCTCATATGAGTTAAATCTACTACGGCTTTTTTGAGTTCTTTATAAATTTTGCATTAGTTTTTGATTTTTGGTTCTTTAAATTATTTCTAAGATTTTGAATTCTCAGAATTTGAATTGTCCAAATTTTATCAGTCGTGCACCCATTTGGAGCATATAATTTTAATGATCAGAAAAGTTATGATTTTATCATGAATAGATTACAAAGGTCTAATTTATTACATAATAAAAACTTTCAGTATGAAAAATTACGATATCAAAGATCTTCTAATATATGTAAGATGATGTCAATTTTTTATTGAAACTAAACATCACTGAAAATCAGTTTAAAATATCGTTAACACTTTTTTTATTTAAATAAGCCAAACTACGTAAAAATTATAAATTTGGTAAAATTTTTTTAAACTTTAATGAATCATATATGAAGTAAAAAACAAGAAAAGACTTCAGTAGTTTTATATAAGTTAAACAAGTCTTCATTAAACCGTGCATAGGAACAGTTTTACTCGTAAAACTTTTTAAGTATCTACTCCAAATAGGTTTGTTTCTTTTGTTTTTACGTTTAAAATATGTTTGGTACTACTCATAACCTTTAACTAATAATGCATCAAAAGAGTAAATCGAATATTATAAACATTACGCTTTATCGAACATAATACTTTTTTAGAATTCAACAGCCTGAAACAGTTTATTTATTTAAAAACCAAGATATAAAAATTGTAGAATTTTTTTTATGCTATTTTCATAACTGGATAATCATTGGTGACAAATAAGTTTTTGTTATTATACTTTCTGTATACATAGTTGTTTGAATTTTTTTTTATAGAGAAGCAAAATTTTATAATGTCCGTTAAAAGTCACGCGCTGAATATTCAATGCAAAAAAAATTGACAAAAGAAAAAAATCGCACAAGGGTACTGTAGTAATGTTTTAAAAATAGAAACAACAACAACTTTCAAAATGATTTCTCGAAGTCAATTACAGTAACCTCTCGGATCTTTACGCACTCGTGACGTTACGCACTCTCGTTTAGTTACGCATTTCAGAATTCTATGAAATTCAGAAAATAAAAAATTTAATTTTTTTTAATATTGCACAAATTAGGTTTATTGTATATTTTTAAATTAAAATATGTTTTTGAATGCTAACACACCTCTCTATATCTTTAGGCTTTGTAAATTTATGTTCCTTGACTAATTGATAAACATTTAGTTATATCTCAGTATATCAGAAATTTTGTTAACAATAAAAGATTAAATCAAAATTCTGAAATAAACATGACTGTGTTTAATAATGAAAGTATAATGAAATAATAAGAGTTTAAAACACAAAGAAATAATACAGCAGTTCTGCCCTATATATTAATAAACACCATTTTATAACTGTAAAGAAATTCTTAATTATTAATTGAGTTTGCTAAGTAGAATAGAATATAAATGTCACATATAAATAAAGATAAAGATATTTTCTACTTATTATTAAAATAGTTAAATTATTTCTACTCGTATTATTATTATTTTATAGAAATTCAAATTCTTTTTTTTTTAAACATGTATAGTTTTATCTGTTGTTTTCATATTTATAAATGAAGTAAATAAATAGTTGAAAGTGGGAAAGTGCCCAGTCTGCTTTTAACTTGAAGCAATATTAAAAAACAGCCACTATAGTGAGTATATTTGGTACCTCTCGTTTCTTTACGATCTCTCATATCTTTACGCACTTTTTCTGTGGACACAATGTGCGTAAATAAGCGAGAGGTTACTGTAATTCAAAATCCGAGATTTTTTTTCTCATTTTTATTACAATTTATACTTTAGAAATGATCGTAACTATTTTAACTTAATCTATTTTTAATCTGGTCATACAAATTTTTTTCTTATAAAATGCATAACTCTGTCGTTTGCATGTTTGACAAACCTATGTCGATTTTAATGCTAAATTTGACTGCTAAAATAAATTATTGATAGACTTTGTTTTTTTTTTAATCTTTTTGGTAACATGATTTTGTATTTTGAGTACTACTGTTATACAAAAACAACAACAACTTTCAAAATGATTACTCATAGTCAGTTATTTCAAAATCAGCAATTTATTTCTCTTATTTTTTTTTCAATTTATACTTAAGAAATGATCGTAAGTTTTTCGACATACTTTATATTAAATCTGATCATTCGAACGTTTTTCTTATAAAATGCATAATTCTGTCTTTTGCATGTTTGACAAACCTATGTCGATTTGAATACTAAATTTGACTGCTAAAATAAGTTATTAATAAACTTGGTTTTCTTTTTTTTAAATCATTTTGGTAATTTGTTTTTATAGTTTGAGTACTATTGTTGTGCAAAATAAAAAAATTATGAAAGTTACTTTAGAATAGCTGATAAAACAATTGCAAAAAGTGTTTATTATTGTGCTTAGTAATTACTAGAAAATTTAAAGAATATTGTATTGTAAACATATCAGATATAAATAAGTAACTAAGTATAACTAAGTTTTTATGACTCACTACTGACATTATATTTTATCTCTTTTTTTAACTATGATACAATTTTTAATATTCAGATGCATTTTATCTAAATTATGAGTAGTTTTATGATTTTTTAAGCAAAAGTTATCTAAATATAAAAACCAGACATTTATTTTGCTATATCAAAACATCTACTTAGATTTTTAAATAAAATTAAGTCATAGATTAATGTGTAAAGTCTATTTAACCAAAATTTATCGATTTTTTGTGAGTAGTGTAAAATTTTAAATATTTTTATTATATTTGTTTCTATTTTGTTATAAAAATTAAAACTTGTTTAAGCATTAATAAGAAAAAATACTATTAGTATTACAAGTACTAGAGTTACATAGCTGCCACAGTATTGTAACTAAAATGCAAATACCGCTAAGGTGAAAAGAGAAACATCATATGAATAAAATCATATAAATAATCCTTTTTCATGATAAAACTTGTCATATATTGAAAATTAAATATTAGTGTATTTTAAATACTACTTTAACTACTATTCTGATATAGTTAGACCTTTAAATATAATTAAGTACCATCTTATTGCAAGACAAACAATTTTTTTCATTATAAACTTTATTAAAAAAATTAAGCGCTTTCGGAATTTACAAACTCCTTTATCAAAATGCTATACACTCACTAGTTAAACAAACATAATATAAATCGAGTGAAACTAAATCATTTGTCCTTAATTTATAAATTTAATTCCGAAAGCGCTTAAAATTTTTAATAAAGTTAATAATGAAAAAAATTGTTTGTCTTGCAATAAGATGGTATTTAACTACTGTGTTTTATTAATATTATACTAACCACTATTACTACCATTGTCTCTAGTATCGAAACAATGTATATAGTAATTATTGACTTAAATAGAAACCTATGTTGCAGTTGATGTTCGAAATTTATATAGTTTTTATCAGTTATTTCTTTAAAAACCTACTTAATTAAATTTAATACAGTTCTCTTGCTTCCAACACTATTTTTAAGCGTTAATGCAATCAGAGAAACTATAAAGTGTCTTAATAAGTTACTTTACTATTTAAATTCGGTCAATACAAATTACGACAATTCAAGTTCTAACGATTCAAGTACGACAACTCCAATTCCGAAAACTATAATTCTGGCAATTCAAACTTCGACTATTCAAATTTCGACGATTCAATTTTCTACAATTCAAACTGTTATAATTCAAATTCTAACAATTCAGTTCTGACGACTCAAATTCCTACAATTAAAATTTTGATAACTCTATTCCGACAACTCAAATAAGGATTTAAGTTGGGATATTTCAGTTTTTGTCAATTCAAATTCCGATAAGTAAAACATCGACAAATTTAAATTCGAGAAGTTTTGACAGCATTAATTTTTTTTCTATTAGCTCAAAGAATAAATTTACCTAAAAATAAAAATAAAATTGTCAAAATTTGAACTTTCAGAATTTTTATTCTCTGAATATTAATTGTCGGAATTTGAGCTTCCGAAATTCGAGTTGTCCGAATGTGAGTTGTCGAGTTTTAGTTGTCGGAATTTGAATAGTTGTGTTATTTTTTTCTTATTAAAACTATATTGTTTTTTTTAAAGTAATAGAGTAATTAGATTTAATTTCCATACTCTGGTACATATTGCTTAAATATAAAACTAAATAAAACTAATGTAGTAAACCTTTAATGAAAATTTGATAACTGCTTAACTGTTATTTGGATAAACTTCTAGTTTTTCTAACAACGCATCAGTTTGAATTTAAATTAATTTTATGCTAAGATTGCTTTAAAACTAATGATATTTTTTATTTAGTTTTGAAAAACTATTCGTTTTTACGTACATAGTGTTTTAAATAATAAAATTTTGATAATTAAAATCAGTACATATGCACGATTTAAAAACACTAAAAAGTATTAAAATATTTATGTAACTTAAATTTTTACTTCAACTAATTTTCAAAACAAGCACTATATCTGCAACAAATGGGTAGGAGTCTAATATGCACGTAATGAAAACCTTTTATTTTATTTTTTTAACTTATTTTTATATTCTTTTTTCACTATCACTATTAGCCTTAACCCTTGACCTCGGTCGTAAACTTTTATTTTTATTTTCGTTTGTTTTTTCGTAGTATTTTTTTTTTTCTTTTTTATTAATTTTTCTTTTTGTTTCTTACTTTCTTGCTATGTTTTACTTTTTTTTTAATTTTTTTTCTCTCGTGCAAAAATGACCCTTTGTGGAAAAATGTCTTCGTGAAAAAATTTATTTTCGTGCAAAAAAGCCTTTGTACAAAAATGTCTCTTCGTACATGTTTAGAACTGTTCCAACAACAAATATATAAACTATAAAATAGTTTATAAACTCACTTTTTATGTATTTGAGAAATTTGTTATTGTTCAGTTTTTTAAAAAGACAAAATGCACTTCATAAGAGTATGAAGTACTAACCATTTAACAATTAAAATATGTTTTTTTAAGTATTTACAAGACCTTTAATCTGTAATTTAAACTTACGTAGTAAACTAATACTAAACTAGGCATACTGTATGTAATTTTATTTTAATAGAACTAGAATATGACAACTTCATCATAAATTTCATAAGTTTTGAAAACACCGAATTTTTTCGGCTTTTTATTTTAATTCAAAAAATATGTTTAATGAAAAATAAGTTTATGATTCTTGTACTTTTACAAACTTTATAAACTTTATAAAGCAGATAAAAAAAACTGTTTGCAGTCATTGATGAAAAGGTTGTAACAATACTTTAAATCGTAACTTTTTTATGTCCCCAGCATCAGTTTTAAACAGTAAAAAATTATCGACTGATAAATTAACTATATTTAAAATATAATAAAATATCAATAAAAACCTCTATAACTCTAAATCAGGCTTTACTAAAGGGGTGATATCGTTACTTTTGAAACTATCTGTCTAAATAGTTGATGTGTTTTTAAAATTTTTAATACATGTATACATTTTTTAAAATCAGTATAGCTTTAAAAACATTTTTTTGGTAAGTTTAAATTTTCGATTTAGTAGTATGAAAACCAAAATTTAGAAAAATAATACAAAAGCCAACAAACTTAAAAACGTCCCTAATACACACGTACTGAGTAGTCCAAAAGTTGGCGTTAATGTTTCTTTTTAGAATTTATACTAAAGAATGCAACAGATTGATATAAAACAAATGTTTCATATAATTTGTAAAACACTTAATTTTAACTAAGTTTAAGTTTTTATGGTGAGTAATAGAAGCTATAGTATTATAAATTAGTCATCTTTTGAGTAATATAACGAAAAATTATGGATGTTGAAGTTATAAAATGTCAAAAACAAGAGGTTTTGATAGTTATAACTTTAAAATGATTTGATACTAAGAAACGAAAGTTTGCTTGAATGGATTTTTTTGTAATTTTTGTTTTAACCAAACTTTAAAACCAATTATTTTCAATTTCTTTAATGCTATCTTGGAACTTTTTTTTATTCTAAAGAACGTTCTTTTGCTTAGCTTTTCACAAAAATTTTCATCGAATTGGGGTTTTACTTTTGTAGTGGAGCCCCTTAAAAAATTTAATGTTTTTTTGAATTTTTTCACTTTGAAGGTTTTTCTCCAAATTTTTTTTTTCATATTTTTTTATTATTAAAATACTTAATAAATTGAATTTTATGACGTTATTTTTTTTTTCAAACAATTTTTTTTCTATAACATATGCTAAACTAAGTTATTCAAAAAATTTCTAAATTTGCACGGTTTTGGTTTTTTTTTACATGGTTCTATAGCAAAAGTAAATTATTATTTTTATAAATTTTATTTTTTAAAGACTTATATAATTAAGTTTTATAATGTTACTATATTTTTTCCTAACTTGTTCAAACATATGAACCGTTTAAGTTTTACCTAAATACTTAGTGTTTGATCAAAAAATCCCTCAAATTACGTAAACAAAAAATTTAGGTAAAACTTGTTTGGGTCATATATTTGAAAAATAATAATAAGTTGGAAAAATATAATAACATTATAAAACTTAATTACATAAGTCTGTTAAAAATAATACTTATAAAAAAATAATTTACTTTTGCTATAAAACCATGTAAAAAAAGAACCAAAACCTAGCAAATTTGGAACATTTCTAAAAAAATTATTTAAGCATATGTTATAGAAAAAAAAAATTATGAATAAAAAAGTTAATAACGTCATAAAACTCAATTTAATAAGTATGTTAATAGTAAAAATATTTGAAAAAAAAAATTGGAGAAAAACCTTGCAAATTGAAAAAATTCAAAGAAACATTAAATTTTTAAAGGGGCCCCACTACAAAAGTAAAACCCCAATTTGATGAAAATTATTGTGAAATGTTAAGCAAAAGGACGTTCTTTAGAATAAAAAAAAATTCCAAGTTAGCATTCAGTAATTGAAAATAATTGGTTTTAAAGTTTGGTTAAAAAAATTACAAAAAAATCCATTCAAGCCAAGTTCACGCTGGTTACGAAGAAGATTTAAACAACTAATTTTTTCTTATACATAAAGTATTTAGAAAAGAAAATTACTAAATCAGATATAAGTAATAACACAGTTAATATACAGTCTAGGTTGTAGCAATTATCAAGTATATTTATTTCAAAATATGTATTAATAACAAATATTGCTTTTTTTGAGGATTTTAGCTGAGTAATTGATATAGTTGCTTTGCAAAAACTCGATAAATTGAATCATTAATTGAAATTTTTTATAAAATTTTAAGTTTCAAATATTTTAATACGTTTTGTTATTAATTTCTACTTTAAAAAATATATAATAAAGATGTTTTTTACATGGTTTATCTTGTTATTATTGCTTAAAGGTAAGAAAAATGTTAAAGTTTTAAAACTTCTTTGTGTTTAACAAATAAAATCTTTTTTTTCTAAAGGCAAATAGATTTTAATCTTTTAAATTTTTTTTTTTTACAATTTATAAAAAGTTAGTTAACCTAATTTTACTACTTTAAAAAAAATGACCTATAACTAGTTTTTTCATGTTAAGTTAATTTTAATTACATGTCCTTTTTTTACGATGTATATTTTATTTTTATGTCTTAATTTTTTCTTAAAGTACAAATTTCAAATATTTAATGTTTTTTTTAATTTTATAGTTTAATTAGTAAAAATAGATAGGTGGTGTTTAACTGAATACCGAAAACTCTTTCTATACATAGGGTATTATGACCATATTTTGAGAGTTAATTAGTATTATGTTCAATAAACTACTTTCAAAGAAAACTTCATTATAACATATAATTAAGTTATCACATATAATAGCTCATTGTCACATAAAATAAAACAAAACAGACCAACAAATTTTTAAAAAGAAGTAAATTAGGTTAATTAAACTAAATGTCAGTAGATTTTGCTAAAATGCAAATTCACTTGAATTCTTTTTAAATAATTTGTTATAAAAGTCTTTAAGAACTTAAACAAATTAGCTAAATTTACTTAAATTATAACTTTAAAGAGACAGTATAACAGTAAGCTAAGCTTCTTCTAACATGCAAAGAAAAAAAAACTACGACAAAACTGCATTGAATTTTTAATTTTTTTTCTTGGTTATACAGTAAAAACACTATATTATTAAAGTTATTCAAATCGTCCTTAAGTATGTCAACCATTTTTTGTGAGTTTTTGTCTCTATCTTAATACTATATATAAAAACTATTTTAGTCTAAAATAATCGACAACGTTTTTTTTAACACTCACTATACTGCTTGAAGTATTTTCAAAACTATTGTCAGCAAGCACGTTTGAATATAAACTGAAGAAACACAACATGTAGAAGAGTTGTAAAAACGTTAATAGAAAAAAAAACATATTTTTACGTAACTATTAATTTAAAAATTAAACCTTAGATTTGAATGATTGAGGTAGCTTCAGCTTCTTTTTTTTTTGTTGACGTAACAAATATGACTTGCAAGTTTATTCTAATAATTTGCAAGTCTCTAAAGCTATACAAAAAAAGTAGTGAAAATCTGAAGTTACCCGAATATTTGGTTTACATTGTTTGACTTAGAAACATTGAAATCTATTATAAAATTTGAAATAATAAAGCATATTGTTGTCCCTAGTTTGAATCCGAAAACTAAAACAAAAGTGAAACCAAAGACAAAGGACTGAACGAAACTTAAATTGTGTGACTTTAATATGTTAAGATATTGTATCAAATGTATGACCAAAACCCTTAAAAATCAACGGAGATAAGTTTAATTCTCCCTTTCACTAGTAGCAGGTTATACTTTTCAAGCATCCTTTATGTGATAAAAAGGTGTTCGCGCGCCGCAGTTTTCTAACCCTTGCACCAAGAGAGTGTTTTGACTGGGTTCCAGTTTACCCCTGAAAAAAATTGAATAAAAGAAATAGAAAAGCGGTTGAGTGTGATTTAATATTGGAACAATGAATGAAAAATTCTAATTTATCATTAAACTTTTGATACAAAGTAGAATTTATTTTATATTTGTTAAAGAACTTCTTCAAAATTGACTTAGTTTAATTTTGTGTTTCAAAAACTAAAAGTACATACTACCTAAAGATTTTATAATAACAAAAGTTGAAAATTTTTTAAATGAAAATTTTTATTCAAAATTTGCCAATTAAAATTGTTTTAAAAAACTATTTTGTAGTCATTTTACAATTCCAAGGGTTTCATTTTTAATAAGGAAACTTTTAACCAAATAATACTGTTTTTTTATTTTCAAAATTATAAAAGTCGTAGTTTAACTTTTTTTTAAACAATTATTTATTCAGGTCTGCTATTAGTCTGTGTTCAAATATATAGTTTATTTTTGATATAAGTTTGATTTTTAGCTAAATTATTTTTACTGAACTGTTTGACTAAGTAATTTATTTTCATACCATTAAATATTGTTTTCTATTAATAACGCAAACTAATTACTGTTGTTGATTAGTACTTCGTTTTTAGTTTCTTACTCAAAAAGATTTGGTTAGACTTGTTAGCTTTTCAATGTACCGCAAAATTTTAAGTTTTTTTTATAACAACAGGACTCAGACTTATACTTTTTTTCTAAAAATAAAAGAACTTCATTACTTTTCAATATTTTACATTAAGTCTTATTGGTACTTAAATTATTTTAAGTTTAAAATTTTTACCCGGCGGATAAATATTAGACAGTTATGTAGCAGACAGTTATGTAATTTTTTTAAGTGTGTTATTAAACGCTACTACAGAAAATATTCTGTAATAGAACAAAGCAATTTCGCAACCCCCACTGAAAAACGTCTAGGCACGCCCCTGCCTTTAAATATATCATAAAAACTTTCTTACTTTTCTGATAACATAACGATAGAAAATAATCGTATACCTTAAACATACCTACCTTTAAAGTACTTTTTTAATATTTAAAAAACTGTGTTTAAAAAATTAGTAATAAAAATAAAGTTTGTGCATAACATTTTATTTGTAAAAATTTATAAAATTTAAATTTATTTTACACTAAAAAACTTTAGATTAGGTTATTCTAATTACTGTCTATTAAAAATTTAACTAACAATTAATATAATCAACGTTCAATTTATTAGAAAACTTTATTTTTGTTCTCACTCTAATTAAAGGTTAATAATAGACCTAAGTTTATTAGAGTTTTGAAAAATCTCAAATCATGCTACTGAATTATTTTTAACTAAGGTTCTAAAGTTTAAAAAGATCAAAAGCTGATTTAAAAATTCAAATTACTGCACCCATAATTAATAAGAAAGAAAATATAAGCTGTTAGTATTTTTAATACCAGTTTGCATTTTGATAACAAAAATATTATAGATTTTTTTTTTTTTTGAAAAAAATAAGTGGTTTCATACTTTGTTACAGTTTTCTACTAAGTTTTAACGTTTTTATTAGGAACATTCTTTTTTGTGTTGAAAAATATGAAAAATTTATTTTAGTAAGTTGTTATACTTAGTTCTATATTTGTAATTCAGATTTATATAAAAGCAATGGTGTTCAATTTTTTCCTCTAACTTTAAAATAATTGCATAATAAATCAAAACTTGTTGCAAAATAAAATTAAACTTTTTTAATGCTATGTTTTGTGTACAACTTTTTTAGAATATATGGAAACTGAAAATTTCTTTTTAAAAGGTTTAACTAGTATTGGTTTAATATACTTTTAGTAAGTATAAGTAGGTTTAGTCTAATCACATTTAATGCGTTTTTTACTTCAATTATTCTGTGTAACGATTATAAACAACTTTATTAAGAAAATTCGTATGTCAACTAAGTTAGTTGCTTTTATACAAGCAAAGTTTACAGTACTGATTGTTTTTCAATTAAAAACAAAGCTTTTATTACTGTAAGTAAGATAATTCTATAATAAAAAATTAAGAAAAGTTTAAAATATGAAATTGTTTTAATCATATATTTCTTATTAAATATTATTCTAAATTATTTTGAAAAAACTAGTAATTTAACTATAGTTCTTTAATATTTATACAATACAGATTATTTATTTAATATTTGTTTTAATTATTGAAAAAACAAAGCATTACGAACTGAAAAATAATCAAGTCTTGAAGGGGTCTTTAGTAAATATAAACTTCTTCTCTAGAACAAAACTTTTTATATTGTATGTTAAAGACAAAATACGTTTGTGTAAATATGGTGCACTTTAATATTTATTTAAAATAATTAAAGTTAAAACTAGGTTACACAAGTACGTTTTAGTTCACCATATGCTTTTAAATCAATAAGCTTTTTATTAAAAGAAAATCAAAACTACGATATTTATTTATTTATAACTTATTGTAACGTAAAAATGATAACAAAACATTTAGAACTAAACTATAAGTTTTTTCGAGTTATTACCTAATACAGAAAAAGTACAAAACAGAAAAATTTGTATCGGAGTGTTTTATACTATACTAGAAATAGTTATATTGTTATTATTTTGCTCTTTATACGGTTTATTTTCTGATTATCAAACTAGATATTTTTTAACTTTAAGAATAACACAATCTTTTTAGTATTATTTCTAAAAGATAAGTTGTAAACCGAGTAAAATTAGAAAAATACTTAACATAAGTGTATAGTTAAGGAAATACTTTCAATAGTTTCAAAACTGTAAAACTTGAAAGTAAAAACATTAGTTTTATTTCTCGCTTGCAGAATACTTAAACCGTCTTGTAGTATACGTTTTGGTAATTTATTCACCTATATAAAATAAATGTATAAGTTTTACTGAAAACGATAGTGATACTGTAGGATACACAAGTATGTTTTAACTAACCATATACTTTTAAATCAATAAGCTTTTTATTAAAAGAAAATCAAAACTAACGATATTTATTTATTTATAACTTATTGTAACGTATAAATGATAACAAAACATTTTGAACTAAACTAAAAGTCTATTTCAGTTGTTACCTAATACAGAAAAAGTACAAAACAGAAAAATTTGTACTGGAGTGTTTTATACTTTACTAGAAATATTTTTATTATTATTATTTTGCTCTTTATACGGTTTATTTTCTGATTATCAAACTAGATATTTTTTAACTTTAAGAATAACACAATCTTTTTAGTATTATTTGTAAAAGATAAGTTGTAAACCGAGTAAAATTAGAAAAATACTTAACATAAGTGTATAGTTAAGGAAATACTTTCAATATTTTCAAAACTGTGAAACTTAAAAGTAAAAACATTAGTTTTATTTCTTGATTTCAGAATACTTAAACCGTCTTGTAGTATACGTTTTGGTAATGTATTCACCTATATTAAATAAATGTATAAGTTTTACTGAAAACGATAAAAAAAATTAAAGTTTAAAGATAAATTTGATCTATGGAGAGCTAGCTTCTTACTTAAAATTTACTTACAAATAACAATAAACTTTTAACTTATAATTTTTTTTTCGTTAAGTTTAAAAAACAAGTTGTTTTCAGATAAACAAGTTTTTTAATCACGATTAAAATAACATATTTGGTTAAAATACAGTCAATTTTAAAACATTTACAGCTTACTTAAAATAAAGATACATTTAGCAATAAAAAGAAAATTACTAGAAAACCTTTAAATGTAATATTTGAAGACGTTACTCCCGATCCTGAAAAGACTAATGTTATATATCAATTTAATAGTCACTGCGACAGTAACTACATTGGGAGTGCTTCTCAGAGATTCCATCTGAGAAGGGATCAGCACGTTTCAAAATCCCTCAGAAACTGGATGGCCAATAGAAGTAGCAAACCGACTAAAAGTCCTTCGGCAATTGAATATCACTTACTTAACCATCCAGAATGATCCAAAAAATAAAATGACAACAAATTTAAAATCTTAACTAAAGGACGTAACGTACATCATTAAAGAGTTTTAAAATCTCTTTTCTAGAAACCTTTAAGCCTAAGCTTTGTAAACAAAAGTTAATTTACAATATTAACTTGTACAAACTGTTATGATTTTTTATTTTTTTATTTTTTATTCAATTTAGTTTTTTTTTTTATTACTTACTTTAAAAAAACTTTTTTTCAATTTCGCAAGTATGTTTAGTGTAACTGTTCTGAAACTTTAATCCTTTAATACTATAACTTTATTCCTTTTAAATAGTTACATTAACTAAATTCTGATAATTGTATTTTACTTTATACGTTTTTATAGTGTATTTTATTATTATTTACGTTTATATAGTTTTAAAACTAGTATGTATATACTTTATTGTAATATCCTTTTACCATCTTATGTTTTCTATTTACTTACCTATGTTTAAAAGTCTTGTGTTTTTAGTTTAAAAAAATTCTTATTTAAACAGTATTTATCCACGTTTTTTATTTAATCTAATCATGACGTAGCAGTTATATAGTTTTTATACATGTTAATACTATATTTTATTGCTTGTACATGTTAAACAAAAAAGTAGTTGATAAGTGTGTTTCGAAAAATTTTCTACTTAATAAAAAGATTCAACGTATTTGTCGTCATATTTTATTTAAATTTTGTACCCCAAAAAAGTTATAACTATTTTTAGTTTTTTATTGATATTGAATTAATAAGTTGGTTAACAACTGTTGCAACTTTTAAAAAGAGAAAACTGGCAAACTTTACCGTAAATATGTTGGGAGACAAAGTTGGGAACGAACTGAACAGCATTTCAACAGTTTGCGTTGAAACAAATTGAAGATTGGTTTGATCAAAAATTCAAGTCGGCAATGAAGAATTTCCTTCAGAATCTTTAACCGATTTATTGTTTAAAATCCATTAACACTTAAAAAATGATTCAGTATATCCTACAGTACATTTTAGTTCAAGTAGTTGTCAGATTGCAAAAAGTGATTAGTTATATATCAAGCAGCTTATACTTTTTTTCAATAAAATTTTGGTTTAACGCTCTAAAATATAAAAGATATAAAACTATATACTATCTTTTGGTTTATGGTAAATTTCAGGGGCTTGTCTAGGCTTTTTTGAGTGGAGCAGCACTTTTTTTTTCAAAATAGAGTCTGTTTTGCAGTAACTTTTAATAAAACACTTAAGAAAACCATTTGAATATTTACTATTAAATTAAATTATTTGTTTGTAATATAATTATTCATTTATTAGGTTGGTAGTTTATTTTTATCATTTATTTACATTAAGTCTATTTTATAATTTTTTCAAATGTTTATTTTATAAACATTACTACACTTAATTATACTTAACAGAAAATTAGTCTTTCAGATAAGAAAAATAACGTTAAATTATTAAAACCGTAACTTTGATTTTTTTGTTTCCTCTTAATAGAGGGTTGCCACTCGTTTTTTCAAAACTTTTTCCAGGTTTTCCAAATTTCTTCAAGGTTTTTAAAAGTACATGTTTTTAGGTCTATTTTTAGTTTAAAGTTAAGTTTAAGGTAAGAAATTGTGTTAAATAGTATAAAAACATTTAAAAGATACTGTAGAGCTACTTTAAATAATTTTTTTGTTATAAAAATTTTTTGAATCAAATCAAAACTTTACTACTAAAAATGTATAATTTTTAAAATTCCAGGTTTTTCCAGGTTTTTTTTTCTCCTAAGTTGTCAAATTCCAGGTTTTTCCAGGTTTCCAGGTAAAGTGGCAACCCTGTTAATACCTAATTAGTTGATCCAGTAAATCATAAGTATATACATACAAATCAGCATTAAAATGTTTAAAGTTTATTAAGAAATTATAACTTTACTTTAATTACTAT
The DNA here is from genome assembly GCF_965202585.1 of Thalia democratica. Taxonomy (NCBI): domain Eukaryota; kingdom Metazoa; phylum Chordata; class Thaliacea; order Salpida; family Salpidae; genus Thalia; species Thalia democratica. The sequence goes on from NC_139170.1 coordinate 10,797,894, forward strand.
TATTTTTTCATTTCTTCTTTTGTGTTTTTTATCATCTTCGAAGTTCTTTACTGAATCAACTTTCCAATAAGTCAAATCTGATATGATTTGTCTGAAATTTTTAGTAAATTCATTTTACACATTTTTTTTACTTTATTTAATAGCTGAAGCTTTTTGATCGAGTTTTACAGACTTGGAAAAGAAAAAGTAGTTTGAATCTAAACATAAATACAAAATAGGTTGTCATAGTATACCTATAATAGTTTAAGACAAAGTAAGCATTACATAACTAAAATGTTTTATTGCTAAGACTAGATTTAGCATTTTAAAACCAACTAAAGAGCCTACTTATAATGACAACTAATTACAGCAAACACTTTTGTGAAAGATACTTTTAGTTTTTGAGCCACAAATAAGCAACATAAAAACATTTTGACTAAGGGTGACATGTGCTCATTTAAAATTTAATTGCAATAAAACTATAACTTTACTAAAATTTCTTATGTGTGTATTATTACTGTTAGTAAACTTTTTAAATTTTTTGAAAAGAGCTAAAGTAACAAGGCTGAAGTTTTCACTTTGATAACACAAGCACAAAATAAACTGTACTTCATGAAAACATTGATTTTATAACAAACTTGAAACACATTTTAAAGCAACTTACTCTACGTCCTCGCGCACAATAAAAAACGAGATCACGGTTAAGGAAATCATCAATAAGAAAGTAAATATCGTTTGCTGCATCGTATGGGCAATCAAGAAGTAATACACACTGAGTAATGTCATCAAAAAATAAATCAAAACTTTCACGACACGATAGTAAAAATAACTCTTCAAAACTCCATCTAAAGACATCGACATTGACTTTTTGAAAGTAACTCTGAACCTGTTGTTATAGAGGAAGTTTAACCTTTCGCAAGTTGTTTATTAGAAACATTAGCTAGCAGTTTTCTTCAAAAAAAATACAAATATTTCACTTTTATATAATGTCATGCAATGAATTGTAAAACAATTAAATATAAACTTAGTTTTGCAGATATCACATTCAGCTTCAGTGTTATTCTTAATATTAGTTTTAGTATTCATTTTACTTTCAATCCACTGAATCAAGCAACTTTCGTGCAAGTATTTAGTTCCACCTAAAGATTTTGTTAAATTATTTTTTTTAATATGTACTGAAATATACTTAATTTATAATAGTTTTAGTCAAAACCATTTGATCATTTTCAATCTTTACACAATTATTTAATTTTTTAATAAATTTAGACAAAATTAAGTTAAACTATTATTTTTTGTAAGACAACTTGACTATTTATACAATTTAATGATTATTTTATTATCTTTATTGTTGTAATAACTGCATTACAAGTGGTGATTTTTTACACATTATCATTTTTGTATGCAAAATCATGTATGGTGTTATTATACAGCTATTGAAGTTTAATAATCAATCTATACTTTACTTGTAATAAAAACTGACCTGTGCACTTACAAGGGGAAATAAATCTATCATTTTTTTGATCCAAACAAATGTAGCAATCTGTTATTTTTACTTAACATTATATTTAATCAAATTGTTCAAGACAAGCAAAACTTGTAAAATATTCTATTTGTATGATTTTATTATTAATTGATGATTGTTTTTTTTAATGAAATGCTGTTTTGAAAATAAAATTTCAAAATATTTTTGCTTACAAACATTACTTAAAAAATTTTGAAATAAACTTTAGCGTTTGCTAATGTGTTTATAAAGCAAAAAAGAACTACAAATTGTATTAAGTTGTTTTAGTAAGTATTTTATACTGCAATAAATTTTAGTTTTATGTTTTGACTTTACTTTGAAAAGTTTTATAGTAGTTAGAAAATATGTAGTATGAAATTATTTAACTATACCTTTATCAGTATCAATCTTTTCGGCCATTTCGTTGTTCATTTAGCTGTTTTTTATATGTCCTTTTAAGTGAAAAACGTTATATAAGTGATCAAAAAAATCTAGCAAGTTTTAAAATCTACTTAGGTTAATTTATACATAACTATATCTATTTATCTATTTTTGTAAAATAAATACTACCTGGTTGATATGCAACACTTTAAATCAAAATTTTGCTTCAAATGGCCCTCTTTTTAGAAATTAAAAAAGCTACGGCTCCCTTCAGCAAAATTAGTCAAAAAACTACCAATAAAAATACCCAAGACCTTTTTTTTTTGGTTTCATCATAAGCTCCAGAATATCTAGTGCAAGTTTCAAATTATGACCTCATGGCCCCCCTGTGGCTCCTTTACTCAGGGTTGCCACTCGTTTTTTCAAAACTTTTTCCAGATTTTCCAAATTTCTTCCAGGTTTTTAAAAGTAAACATTTTTGGGCCTATTTTTAGTTTTAAGTTAATTTCTATAAAAGAAACTGTGTTAAATAGTACAAAAACATTAAAAGATGCTGTAAAGTTACTTTAAATGTGTTTTTTAATAAAAAAATTTTTTGATGATGACAAAAAGATCTTGTTTATATGATAGATTTTTTGTGTCAAATTGTAATTTTAGTACTAAAATTGTTAAAATTACTAAAAGTTCTAGGTTTTTTGATCTAAATTCCAGGTATTTTCAGGTTTTTTTCAAAATTTCTCAAATTCCAGGTTTTTCCAGGTTATTTTTGCCTAAATTGTCGAATTTCAGGTTTTTCAAGGTTTTTCTAGGTTTCCAGGTAAAGTGGCAACCCTGCTTTACTGCTCATAGTCCCCCTTTGGCCCTCTTTGGAAAACCCTGCTTTAAGTTTAAAACTATTACTATAAAAGCAAAAATGAATTTTATTTTTTCACTAGTTTTAAATGACTGTCTACTAAATATCAGATCATTATTTATAAAGGTTTTTTAGAAAACGATCAGTTTTAAAATATTTTAAAGTTAAGAATTTTTTTGTAACCTCTTTTGCTAATGAATTAGCTTATATTTAATTTATACTTTTCTGATTTGGGTTAGGATTAGTATAGATGAAGAGTGTGCTGATATTATCAAATATTGAAAAAAAATAGTATTGATTTTTGACTTTTTTTAAATAATGTGATTACTAAAAGAAAAGTAATACCTATATATTTCTTATTCTTAAAAGCAAAGTTTCATAAAATAGTTTTTGTTTTGAAAAGTATTTCATTGAGAATAAAAATTCAATGAACACCTAAAAAAAATTGACTAAACAAACATAAAATAAATTGAAAGATTATTCAAGTTTGGTACAAAGAAAAATATTTTTGTTTTGAGCTGCATAGTGCAGACTTACTTTTTTAGTTATGTAAGAAAAACATTTTTTTCTAAAACTATAATTAAAAGAAAACTTATACAGTTTAACTTCGTAGAACATATTTTATTGAACAAACAAATAATGTAGAGTAAGAAAGTCTCTAGACTGATTTTATAGAGCCTGTAATACTCCTGTTAAATAAAAGATATAGGAAATAGAAAAAAAGAGAAAAAAATTGTTTGTCAGAAACTTTATATATGTTAATAGAACTGCTTTTGCTTTCTTGCTGAAATTGTAGATGTTTAATTTACAAAATGAACACAAATTTTAATTACAATTGTCATTTTAGTGCTAGGAATATATTTTTTCGTAGCTCTCATCCAAAGCACAGCCAGTAAAAATAAAAGTTTCATTAGTTCTTGCTCTTTTAAAACTTTTGTTTTTTGACTTGTCGTCAAAACTATAGTCTTTACTACTCTACCTTAAAAATATTTTAAAATATTAACAGCTAGATTTATAACATACTCTAATTCTGGAACATTTAAGGTTAAAACACAGTTATCGACTTATTTACATAAAAAAAAATTAGTAAAATATACTTATTTAAATATGTTTTTTTAATATACTAAAATAAAACTATATTAATGTTATGTTTGAGTTGTTGAAATGACATGGTCAGTTTTTAATGAATGATAAGATTTAAAAATTTGAAAAGTTCTTGTTTATGAGGAGTCAATCTTGCAACATTTAACCCAACTTTCAGTTGCAATTTGTTCAAAATAATGTTTGCTTAACACAAACTTATTTTACAAAATAAGTTAAGTGTAAATAAATCTAGTAACTACATTGAACATTTTTGAAGTAAAATTGTACTTACCAGTTCAAAAACAATGCATTTATAATAATTTATTTACATTTAGTAGAATTTTAAATTTAAAGCAACAAAAATAAAAAAAGAAAACATTAAAATACTAGTTCATGGTGACACCACAAATAAATTTTACTTCTAAATATTTTTCAGCTGTTTTCCAATGGTTCATGAGCAGCTAGAAGTGATTCTTTTTAATCTTTTTATTTAATAAGTTCAACATTCATTATTTTAAAATTTAGCAAGTCAGCAAAACAAACATAACAGCGGTTTTAGTAAATATTCTAAGCTTTTTTTTTCTCTTTTTAGGGGTCGCCCAGGAAAGAGGAATCGAGTCAACAAACGCCCCTGATATTTTAGAAAATAATTAATCAATATATTCGTTTAGATTTAGTAAACTTTAAGTTAAAATTGGTGACATAATTTTCATAGCAAGAATGTAAATTTTTGATTTATACTTATTAAAACCTTGAAAGTAAAATAAAAATTGTTGAATACCGAAAACAAAACTAAAATAACTTCTATTTCAAATAATTGTTGTTGCCATATTTTGGGGTTTTTGCAGTTACGGTTGAGTTGAGGAATAACCATCTATCGCTGCGGAAGGTTTGGTATTAGGTACGTTGAGGAGTAGTAAAGGGTTTTTTCACATAAGCACTGTCCTTACTCTTAAAAAAGCGATAGAAGCATTAGATATTGCTGATTTATTGAAAAGAGTATTAACAAGTGTTTGTTATATAAGAAAAATGGATCAAAATAAATAAATTTTCATTATTATAAGGTCACACATTCGAAATTAGTGAAATCAACAAAGTCTTGTACGTTTTTGACAGCTATGCAACTTCGACTTTCAATTAAAAAATTTACAGCATTATACTAAATGTTTAAAACATTCCATTAAGCAAACAATATGAGTGGTCAACGACTCAACATCACATTAGATTGAAAATAATACATTGGTGTTTCGTAAGCACTACCAACATTTGTTTATATAAAAATAAGTTGTTCAACATGTTTAGCAACGCTCGAGTAAATAGAACATAAAGAAAAATAGACTAAATCACGCTGCAGTCAAGTTTCTAAACTAGCTCTGGCTTGTTGGAGGCGCTAACTCAGTGATGACGGACGTTAAACGACGTTTAAAAAATACAAGCTTACAACTTGGTTTATAAAACTTTGTCATTTTCACAAGCAAAAATACTAGAAGCAATTTGCAAAGTAAATTCTTGCAAGCTGTCGTGTCCAGCGAAGTTGTCAATGATAACAGACCTTTGAACTCAACAGAAACTGTTTGTCACGAATCACGATGGCTACGATGAAGATGGTTAGAAGAGTTTTGAAATTCTTCGCCTGCTGCACAGTTGGAAACTAGAAAACCTCGTTTTATTTATTAATTTATAAAGTTTAATGTTGTTTAAATTATTAAAATGGTTAAAATTAATAATCTACCGTATTTCAAATAGAAAAAAAAGATTGCAAGTAATTAAACCCGGATATTATCGAATTGTTTTTTTAGCATCATGATCTGACGGATCTTTAAACTTAAACTTTTACTTTATATGCATCAAATACATTTTTGTATATATATATATTTTTTTAAATTACATTCTTTATATGTGTTTTTCTTATAATGCCCTTGCTAGTATTATGTTTAACTATTGTGAATAAGTTAATTTTTTTTTATACGCTTAGTCAGAGTTGTTAAAACAGTTAAACTAAAACAATTATATATATGTATGATAAATTTGTGTGGCTTTTAGTTTTAACTGATTAAAATCTGGCAACTTTGTGCTTCACTACTGATTATTTTAATTGTGAATATCAGTTTTTTTTTTGTTTTACTTGATCGGTTCAATACAATAACAAATTTGTAACCATGTCAAACTTAATTTAAAACTTAAAGGTATAAATTGATAAATTACAAATGGAATCTATTTAATGTAAATATTTGTAGTTGTGGAACATTGTGGAACTAGGATGATGTTTCATTTTTATCAAGCTGAAGCTTTATTCATTTAACAAGGCTCTAGCTAAACCATAATTTTAAAATGTGCTTTTGACAAAGTAAATACATCATAAGTTATGCACTTTAAAAAGTAAGCATCCACATAGGACAATAATTTTTTGTAACACATTTATCCATTATATTTAAAGATTCTCTAAAGTATGCACCTGTTGTAAGGTGGTCAAGGTAGTACACAATATCTATTTTGTTTACAACTAGGTTCAAAATAATGCATGCACATTTATCTTTTAAATTTAGTGGTGGTTTTAGGGTTTTAAAAAAATACTTGATAACTATAACAATTTACAGATTGAGATGAAGACAAGCTCTTTCAGAGCAAAGATAGAATACTGTAATTTCTGGTGACCTTTTGACTACCTCAGACATTTTATCTACTTGCTAAACTTTATCTGACATAAATAAAAAAATTCTTTCTATGAAAATTTGTATTTATTTTAAAGTAAAATTACAATAGAAAGAACATATCCTGGACTTTCATATGCCTGAGACAAACTAAAGTTTAACAAAAAGGTTGATAATCCCAATTAGATAATCAGACCACTAGCTTTTGGTAGACTGAGACCAGTTTCGTCCTTATTAGGACTCATCAGTCAGTCACAACCAAAAACTTTGCAGACTGCTAGTTTTTGGTTGTGATTGACTGATGAGTCCTAATCAGGACAAAACCGGTATCAGTCTACCAAAAACTTGTGATCTGATGATCAAATTGGTATGATCAAAACTTGTAAACTTAATATTGTTAGATAAAAGATAAATGTGTTATAAAAAATTAGTCTGCACCTTATGCTGGATGCTACATTACATGCATGCTGGGATGCTTACTTCCTGTACTTCTTAAAGTGTGTGAACTTATTGTTGTATTTATTTTGTTAAAAGCACATTCTAAAGTTATGGTTTAGTTAGGGGAACGAGTCAAAATTGCACAAAGGTGAAAATGCACAAGAATCAAGATTGCAAAAAAGATCATTTTGCACAAGAGTCAAAAAAAAAAACAGAAAAAAACTAAACAGTAAATTACCAAAAAAAATACTGACCGAGGGTAAGAGTTAGGGGTAACAGTGATAGTAAAAATAATATAGCTCATTTAAATTATTATTAAAAAAATATTTAAAAATGATTAAACAAAAATAAATAAATTAAAAAAAAAGCTACCCACCTAGGGTAACGATTAGGGGTAACAGTGATAGCAAAACAATATAGAAATTTAAAAAAAAGTGAATAATTAGTGAATAAAAAAATAATAATAAGTTACCAACCAAGGGTTAGTGGTAACAGTGATAGAAAAAAAAAACCTAAAAAAAGAAAATCAGTTGGTGCAAAATTGTCTGCTCATGTAAAAGTTTCTTTGAGCAGTTTTATCCTCTTGTGCAAAAGTGTCTTCGTGCAATTTTGTGCCTTTGTGCAATTTGTTCCCTCATGCAAATTTGATAGCTACCCTTTATTTTGAGTCTAAATTAAATAAATATGAAAATAAATTCAGTTTTATATTGGTGCTCATCATCCTAGTTAATAACCGTTTAAAGAGCTTTACAAAAAAATTTTGACATGACTAATTTACAAAAATACAAAGCAGCTGGTTACTGTTAAAAATACTACCAAAATAAGTGTTGTTAATATGTTTAAGACTTTTTTTACATGGTTGACACACACTCAGGATGACTCATGAATTTTTAAGTTTTTGAAAACCTCAGAATGAGTTAGTAAAACTCAAAAAAAGTCTTGAAATTTTTATTTTTATTAGGTAAGGCTGGCTCAGTATAGTTTAGTTTAAAAAAGAAACTCCAGATAAATTAAGATTTCTTAGAATCTCTGGCCATATTTTTATAGAATTTAGATGAGATTTAGTTTCAATAATAATTTATTTTAAATACAATTTTGTTGAAGAACTTGATTTTTGTTAGTTGTGTTGAAGTTTTCTCAAGTTCTTTAGGATTTCAAAACACACAGGGTGGTACAGGATAGTTTAAGGTCACTTACAGCAGTTTTTTTGACTCTAAGAGTGGCATTAATAAGCTTTTATTTTTATTTTTTTTAAGAATTAAAGAACTTGATCTAATTAAGAATAAAATTATAAAATATTTATATTAAAAGTAAAATAGGATCTAAACATTTAAAAAAAAACTTTTTTTAAAGCATATAAAATACTAAAAACATAAACTGTGCAATTAGTTACTTTTACAACACATCTCAACCCACAGACAGATGTTGACCACCTAAATTGTTATGGATTTGTTGGTTACTGAAAGCATGAAAACTATCATGAGTACATGAAGTAAGTTAGTTGTTCCTAAAACTATTGAATGTAGTGTTACAAACTCAACTACATACTTAACTTTTATTTATTTTTTATTTATTCAAAAATGTAAAATTAAACCCCAATAGTTTTATGTTCAAAGTTTAAAATAACTTTTAAACAAGACAGTTTTAACCACAACTGTAGTTGTTTCTTTTATTACAGCTTAAAGTATGAAGTGTAAGTAAGTTTTCTGAACTGTAAACAACATTTTAGTTAAGTTTAAAAGTAAGGTCAGTACAGTAAACTTTTCAATAAATATGTTTAGACCATGACTTTTTCATTAAAGTCGCTATAAGTCTTTCCAATATTTTTGGTTTTTGAGCTAAAGATACAATTTTTTGAAAAGTTTTTCAACAGTATTAGAACTTTCATTGCCCATTAAACTTAAAGAAATTAAAGCTTTTATAAAAAATTTTATTTGCAAGTATTTTTTTTATGAATTTTAAGTATAACTAAGCTAATCTAATTGGATAAGATTTAAGAATTATTTTTAAAGTGATCTTTAATTATAAAAGCTATGATATGCTTAAGTATTATTGTTAAAATATAATAAATCAAGTTGTCAAATTCAAGCTTGTTTCACGTTATTTAGCATTTAGTTGTTTTGCAATATATTTAAAACTTATTTTGTCATTCTAACAGATACCAAAGATGAGAAGTTTAAATATGTTAATCAACATTTTTATATTCTTTGAAACTTATGCCGCAATATCTTGCACTGATTGTTGATGTCCACTTTATAGGTCTCAAACCTATTGCATTAGTAACTACTCATCTATTTCTCTAGTATATTTTGATTGCTGGTTAGTTTATTAACAATTAATAAAAAAAAAATATTTCAATCTAACTTTACAACATTGACCTGTATATTCACTATAAGAAGAACAATACTAATTGCATGTATATTTTGTTTTGTGTTATAAGTAAAAGTAAATGTAAAAGCATTTCATTCAATCATAAAGTTAATTTTAATTAAAAAGAGATTTGTTGTTTATAAAATTCAAGAAACAGTTTAATTTTCCAAAGTTAGACATATCAAAAGTCTTTGTTTAAGTTTAGTAATTAAAAATGTCATTTGATAAAATCAAATTAAGTTTGTGTTATATTATTTGCTTAAAATAAGAAAATTCGTTTGTTGTGTGTGAACAAATTTAAGTTACCAATATAAGACACTATATTTTTCATTCCTTTTAATGGGTATAGGGGCTGAAATACTTTTTTTATCAAATTTAGTTTTGTTTTTTACATAAGTAGATAAGCTACTTCTTACTTTTTACCACTTGTTAAAATTTAAAGTAACTTTTGAGATATAAGCGATTAAGTTTAGAGTGCTCAAGAGGATTTTTTATTGGAGGCACAAACTAAAAGGGCAAATACTATATCACTAAAAATCTATCTTCCTTTCAGTTTTGAGCAATTGTTATAAAATATTTTCAGAGTAATCTTTAATAAATTTTAAACTACTTGACAGATAAAAAACATTTTTTTTAGTTTTCTTTAAAAAAAAGTTTAATAAAATAACTAAAATTTTTTTATCTAATGGTCATAAATTTTGTTTATAACTTTTTTTTCAAGTTCCGCTTTTTACAAGTTGTATGTAATATTAAAAAGTACATTTACTGAAATTTAGAATTAAATTGCTTTAAAAAAGAAGATGGAGATAGATGTTTAGTAAATTTTTCAAAACTCTGAGAAAATAGATCTTAAAATTTTTTAATTTCATATGGTTGTATTGGATTTTTTTTACAAAACTTGCTGTATCCTCAAAAGATAATTGAATTTTTTTGTTCTATAAAACTTATAAAAATATTGGAACCCCTATGCCTTTAATACTATTTATTATTATACTATTTATTAAAACAAATCTTTTAAACGTTATCAAAATGAATGAGTTATATGCTTTGCAAACTTTTGTTTTACAAAAATTTATGACTATTTTATTTTTAGATTATTCTTTAATGAAAAAAAAAATAAACATAATAAGTTTTTGACAATTAACTAATGAATTCAGTTTCTATGTCAAACAGTAAATGGTTCTACTTATAAATGTCTTAAATATACAGATTGTCATCACTGTAAAATGATTTAGCATTTTTTAGACAGCTGGTAATCAATGTTATTATTGACAGTTTTTGTTTTAAATATAGTTGCCTCCTAGTTTTAATTATGCATTAATTTTTAAGGTCGTCAAATGAAGTTTGGGCTAAACATTATTAGTATTTGGTTTTGGTAATTTGTGTTATTTATTATTTTGTAAATTTAAGGTTATAGTTTTATCTTAATTTCAATTTATCATTTAACAGATTTATGCAGATTGATGTAGAGAGTATAAATGCTAAAGAATGAAATATAAGATTTACAGATGGAGAAAGTTTGTTATATCATAATAGCAAAAACTTTGCTTTGTGTTTCAAAATTTGTTATCTGTTCTAAAATGAGTAAATTTTTAGAGCTTACTTTGTTTTTTTAGCTTGTGCATAACACTCTTTTACGCTATTAATTTGAAGTTCTGAACACTAAAAAACTTTGTCTGTGTATAAATTTTTAATGTAAAAATACTTATTCGAAATTTTTTTCTTTTTTTTTTTGTTTATTCTCTTTAGAAACATACCTTTGATAGATATACAATAATTTGATAACAATAATTTGATGTATTTTTGTTTAGATTTTTATAATCATAATAGGTTTTATAATTGTTAAAGTTACCTCATGTTAATTTTTATTATCCTTAAACGAATAAATCCATTTTAATTCATTTCTATAAATATATGTACAATAATTAGATATGTTAAAGCAGCAGCTTGTAAAATGAAACGTTTAAAATTATATCAAATTTTTTTGTAAATAATTATAAAATAGTAAAAATTAATAAAAGCAGAAATTTAAAAATTAAAAGTCATAAGCGTATATTTTAATACTCAGGGTTGCCACTTTACCTGGAAAACCTTGAAAAACCTGGAATTTGACAATTTAGGCAAAAATAACCTGGAAAAACCTGGAATTTGACAAATTTTGAAAAAAACCTTGAATTTTGATCAAAAAACCTGGAAAAACCTAGAATTTTTAATAATTTTAACATTTTCAGTACTAAAATTCCAATTTGACACAAAAAATCTATATATTTATTCTTTCAAAAAATAATTTTACAAACTAAGTTTCGGTCAAAGACCTCGTCAGTGGTCTTTTGTTTTCTTAAAACCAAAACATATAACAAAAAATCTATCGTATAAATAAGATTTTTTTGTCATTATCAATTTTTTTTTTTAAGACATATAAAGTAACTTAAAAGCATCTTTTAAATGTTTTTGTACTATTTAACACAGTTTCTTTTATAGAAATTAACTTAAAACTAAAAATAGACCCAAAAATGTTTACTTAAAAAAACCTGGAAGAAATTTGGAAAACCTGGAGAAAATTTTGAAAAAAACGAGTGGCAACCCTGAATACTTGAATAGTTCTATTGCTTGGTAACATTATTAAAAAACTGCAATAAGTTTTCTTAAATGAAAAGTATTTGTAGAAGGTTGATAGTTTTTATTTCCTTAATAAATAGCATTATAAGAAAATTCTGGTGTTTTTAATTTTTTGCTTTATTTTTACAGAATTTTTTATAACACTGATACACCGATTTTGTAACAGATTTTTAGGACTTCTTTATTATACGACATAGAATTTTTGTCGACTTTTTAGTTTTATTTTTAAGTCAATAAGCAGCAATATTGTGTTGATATAATATTAAATGTAAAGTGTTTGTTTTAATCACTGCAATTTTGTAAACGTTTTTAAGTATATTACTTAGTTTTACATTCCAACCATATACTAATAGGTGGTGTTTATTTTGTTGTTGAACTTGAATTACTGTAGAAAATAGTATGTTTGATCAAAATAAAGAGTGTGTCATTAATTTGGTTATACTGCATTGGGTTTTTAAATAGAAAAAAAATAATTTGGAAGTTAATTTAGGTTTACTACGAATTTTAATTGTTATAAATTATTCGGTAAATTATACAATTTCATCATTTAACTCTGCAGAAGCTTTTGAAATTTATCTATTGAAATTTTTTCCAACTTAAGTTAATGAAGTTTAATTTTTTTAGGTAATAATAATCATTAAATATTTTTTTTTTCAAATAAAGTGTTATAAACGTGTGTAAAGGTCTAATTTAATACTTGCTGATGAGATCAAAATTGATATATATTTTTTCATTTTAATAAAGACTGGAAAATTTTCCTTATTTTATATTAGCTTATATTAGTCCTGAATAAAACAAAACTTTTAGTAAGTATTACTCAAATAGTATTCAAGATTTGATAAAATTACTCAACTAGTAAAATTGTCAAAGTATTATTATTTAATTTCTAAGATAACAATATATAGAAGATAAGTTTTAGGGGAGACAGGGAAAAAATCTGGGAAATCCTTGAGTTTTACACAGTTTTGAAATGTAAAACTGAAATTTAGATTGTGTACACTAAATCTAAGTTATTCAATTTTTTTTTATTATCAAACTGTTTTTTATTATAAATCTCTATAAAATAGGATTATAGTACTTTTTTTATTTAAGAAAGTTGTTTTCCTTAAATTTAACTTTATACTTAAAATGGACTAAAAAACTTCTACTTTCTAAAATCCTGGAATAAGATTAAAAAAAACTAAAAATATTTTAAAAGAAATTTGGCAACTCTGAGTAAGATTCTTTACAGTTTACCAAGAACGCAGTTCTATTAAATGTGTAGATTAACCTAACTTAAAATTATTTTATAGAATGTTTTGACTACCTGGAGTACTTTTCTCACCAACACTCCTAATTACACTAATCTATAGAAAATTTCAAATTATATTTTAATTGACTCTCTCTGTTTACAGTAACTTTTTCCCTCTTCCAAAAGAGAAATTGAATTAAATTAACGCTTAAACTTTAGCCTCAAAGTTTTTTAAAACACGTTTTCTATGATGTTTTTATATATTGCAAATGTTTATAATAAACAAGTGTTTAAATTTGATAAATTAAGAGTACTAGTCAATGGCTTTTAGACTTCAATATCTAGTTATTAAAGCTTTAGACAATAAAAATATTTAGAAATTAGGCTAAAAAATATAAATTTTTATTAAAAAAGATTCGTTTACAACTTTGAAAATTGTTTAGATGACTTTTGCCCGATCGAATATACCTATATGTGGGTTTCCCAACCTTGTAGTTAAGTCGGAGTTTTAAGTTGCAAATATGAGTAGTCTTAATGTTCGAAATGATTTTAATTTTTGTGCAAATTTATCATGTATTATTTTTTTAATATAAATGTTATATTTAATATTATACTGAAGTACTTAGTCTTCCATATAGAAATATAAGTCAGTTTCACTACTTGAAAAAAAGCTTTCAAAGTCTATTAAGAAGGATTAAAACACTTAAGTTCAAACAAACCAAAAGTAATAAAAGTTTTTGATTATCTAATTTGTTTTGTGCTGTTTTTTTTTTTTTGCCTGTATTATTATATACCTGAAATCATAGAAAGTCAGTACTAGTCGCTGTTTTTATAGTAACATAATCTATTTTTAAAATAACATAACTTAAAAAGTTTATTTTAACATAATTTAAAAACTAGCACAGTTTTGAGTTTGTTTTAACTAAAGTGCTTACAATAATAAAAACTTCAACAAAACATACAAACTCAAGTTTATTTGTATATTTATAGTATCAATAACCGTACATTATCAAATTTTACGGTTATATGTTGCTCATAATATAATTTTTTTTTTTTTAATTTAAATTAAGAAAACTGTAAGTATATATTTGTCAAACTAGGTCCTAGGAAGTAAAACGTTAACATTTTGATATCACAGATTATAAATAAAAACTAAAGTTTAATTTAAAAACACCCATTATCAGACTAGACTACATAATACCCACGTATCTGCTAAAAGTACCTAAAATGGGCTCATTTACCATAATTTTGGGAAAGGTGGATCTACCAAAATTATACAAAGTTTTTTTTTTTAATGATTCTTGTTTGCTAAGTTTATGGTTTGCAATATCTTATATAATTATAATGCTATTTTTTAAGTCTCACACTTTAAATTTAGTAAAAAATCTTATAAAAAGATACAAATTTTTAAAAACTTCTTCAGTTTAATGCAATTTTTTAAAACTTAAAACTTTTGCTAAGAGAATTAAATATTTTTTGTACTAAAAAAACAAATTATTTTAGATTGCTAGCATAATTTATAAATAATTAAGAGAAAAATGAGCAACAAACCAAAAAAAGTTCTGTCGCTGGCTTACTGGAACAAGCGGTGGACGGACGGCAAGACCTCATTCCACGAGAAGCTGCCCCACAAAGACATGCTGAAATACAAGGACGAAATCCTGTGGAAGCCCAAGACCAGGATATTCTTCCCCTTGTGCGGCAAATCGGTGGACATGCTGCTGCTGGCCGAACAAGGACACCAAGTGGTGGGACTCGAGTGCAGCGAAGTGGCGATAACGCAGTTCTTCAACGAAAACAGCTTGAAGTTCACCAAGGAGACGACCGGAGATTCGAACTTCGACGTTTTCGCTTCGAACCGCCTCGACGTTAAGCTGGTGCGTGGCGACTTTTTCGCCGCAAACTCGGAAGTTTTAGGTGAGCTATAAACCTTCAACACGAAAATACTCGTTTTGATTTCATTCATTTTTTCGAAGGCAAGTTCGACTCGATCTGGGACAGAGGGTCGCTGATAGCGATCAACCCGTCACAGCGTCACGAGTACGCCCAGATCATCAGGTCGGTGGCTCACCGGGACACCAGGTATTTCGTTCAGGGCGTCAGGTAACTCGTTTGTTAGTTCGTTTTTTTTTTTGAAACAAAAAAGTTGTCTTTTTGTTCAATATTACTGATAACAGAAAGATTTATGTAACAATATCAGATAACTATATATATATATATATATATAATTATACTGAAATATATAGTTATTGTACGTTAGATACGACGAGGAGAAAGTTAAAAACGCCCCGCCTCCCTTCTCCTTACCCGAGCATATTGTGACGTCACTGTTCGGCGAGGATTTCGACGTCGCGATCAGGGAAGATGAGAGTTGCGCTCAGTCGGCTGCTACGTATGACGTCAGCGAGTTTTACAACGTCAAGTACACGCTAACAGCAAAAAACAAATCAACTTTGTAGTAAAAGTTGAGAAAAAAAAAATTTTTGCATTTGTCCGTTTTCACTTTGTTTTAATCAAGTTTTTAGAATGTTTTTAAAATTTTTGTAAAGTCGCCTAACTATTTGATAATAAAAAAGGATAGCTTGTTATTTAGTTTTGTAATAGTTTATATTTTTTAAACTAAATAGTATTTATATGTTTTTATTTTTGCAAGAAAAAATATCTAAATTAAAAAGTAATGTCTTTTAAATAATCGTTTATTTTCAATATTGAGAAAAATAAGTTGAACTTTTTAGATACTTGAAATAACTTGAAACACAAAAAAAAAGTAGTTGTTGTTTTAATTAAATTTATACGCCCAATATTTAAAACCAATTACAAAATGTCTACTTGTATTATGTTATATTATAAATATAAAAACTATGTATGCAGAAGAAATTGCTCTAAGAATAAAATATAAATAGTAAGTTGATAAGATATAGAAAAGTTACGGAAATTATTCTTCAAAACAAGTTTTTCATTTGGTTCTATGACAATTCAAATTCCTAAATGATGTTTAGAGGACCACAACTAATAAAATAATATATATTTTAAAAAACAAATATTACCATGGTTTTTTGCACAATTGACTAACTTATGTCTTTTCATTGAGTTAGTTAACTTTTTTAAATTAAATACTTATAGTTAATTAAAAACTAAACTACTTATCAACTATTTTAAATATTTATAGATTGAATTCTTTTTTTTTTTGTTTAGTATTTAAAGTTGCTATACACTTTGAAAACATATTCTACATGTGTTTTTATATGCTAGTTGATAAAATTAGATATTATCTTTACTTTAAAATAAATATTTATATATATATATTGACGCTATCTCGTAAAGGTTCTACTTATATATTTATTTTTGGCCTGGTTTAATACGCAACGTGCGCTCTAACTTATAAAGTAGAAGTCCCCAAGATAACGCTTAAATTATAATTGACTTAAATAAACTAAAATGAATTACTTACCATTTACTAAATGTTGAATAAATCAGTTACTTAATTTAAACTGAGTTCGAGTTTGTGATAATGATTTTATTTACAATGAAGCTGCGAAACAAAAAGATGATAAAAAACTGCACAACATTACACTAGAATAACAGAAACTAAACATTACATGTTTAAACCAAACTCAAAAAGTATTGACAACAAGATTAAAACCATTAAAACTTAAGTGCAGCAAAAAGCTGCACTGAGTTCAGACCCTCAATGAAGTAGAGACTAGAAAAACTGAACTGTACTGAACCCGAGACAATTCAATATATACTCGCTTGAAAAAAAAGAAAGTAAAAAAGAGACAATTACCGCTCACGCGGTACAGCTTCAAGAAGTAAACAAGTCAGAAAAAACCCTTAATTAGAAACAACTCTAAGCCGCTACCAAGCGGTTACATTTTCACTCCTAAAACGGTCAAATTGGAGTTTCAGCTACGGTTTAGAAAAAACATTAACTTTACTTTGCTAACAAGTCGTAAAACTTTAAAAAACTTTAGATGAAAACTTTTAGATTCTGACAAGAGAACGATTACACAGACAAAAGACACTCTTAATTAAAACCGGTGTAAAAAACTTCGGTGTGGGGTATTTTCTTAATTTTTTTAACTTTACTTCAAGTGTTACGTTAAGAAGATGCTTAGAAATCAGTTAAAATTATGTTTAAGTGTCAAAATGTTTAAATGTAACTGTTAAAGCTTTTAACCATCGGTTGACAAAAAAAATAAAAATATATATACATCAAAATAGAACTTAAATGCTAGAAGATATTTATATGCTAAAAACATTTACCAATCAAATCAACATCGTTTATAAAACTTAAGAGTTGGTTAGAACACATTAAGACTTAAATAACAGAAAAATGTAGACAGTTCAAAAAAATCTCCTCGCCGCCGGAACTCGCTCCGCTCCTGCACATCTCCACGTTGTCTGACCGGTCCACGCCGATCCGTCTCCTCGCCTCACCCAACGGTCTCTTGGCGCTACGGAATCCTCTGATCCGTCTCTCCGTACATCTCCTCGTTCCTCTCCTCGTACATAAAGCTCGGTCTCCTCGTACCGCTCCTCGCCGATTCGTTTCTCGGGCCGTTCGTGCGAAAGTGCAATTAAAGTTCAAGCAAAAATATAAAGAAAATACTATTTCAAGTATTTTCAAGTACTTTTAAGTATGTTTATAAGAAACTTAAAAAACATTTATAGCTTCAGTTTAAACTAATTATTCATTATAAAAACTTTTAGTATATTAAAAACATTTCACATTCAACATGAGTTAGTTGACAAAACAAACAATTATATTCATTTCAAAAGCTTAAATTTGTTTCGTAAAAATATATAGCTCTTGAACTTTATACTAATTTATAAAACTTTAACATTCTAAGAAAGTTAAAAACAAAGTTGTTGTTAGCGTTTAAATGTTGAATAAGATATTAATAGCTCAAATGACCTTATTAAAATTGTGTTTTTATAAGTAAGCTGAAGTGTATAACAACAAAAAACAAGCCAATAAAGTTTGTTACAAGCAATTAACAAGGTCATTGTAAAAAAAACTTTAAATATTATAGCTTAAAGTTTGAACATAACATTGTTGCTAAATATAAAACTAAATTAAGTTTAATAAACTTAAGAAATTTCACTTCAATAACCGATTATGCACTCGAAAACAAGTTTTAATAACCTCATACAAATATTTTTACAAGGACGCACGAAAAAACAACAATGTTTTTACATGCAGTTTAAAAAGTTTATTATCCATTATAGTTCAAATTAAACGATTGTTTAAAAACAAAACAATTAAACTTTACAGTTGCTAACTTTTATAGACGTTTAAAACTCTTTTTGTTATAAGAAAGTTTTATTATTAGAAGCCTTTGGTTTCATTTTAATTTTTAATAAAATGTTTAAAACGATTGAACGATATTTAATTAATTTGACAAAACGCGGAACAACTTGAAAACAAGACAAACTTTTGTTTAAACTTGCTCGTACAAGTTTAAAACTCATTTTGAAAAACGCTTCAACAATGAATTGCAATAATATCTACACAACAAATACATTTTAGTTTTAACACATGTCCATTAGCTTTTCCCAAACCACTTTAACATAAAATTCAACACAATAAAGCTAATTACTTTTTGCAAAAAACAACACAAATCTCTCACAAACTCGAACTACTTAGTTGTTTTTCCAACTAGAAATTTTAAACTCATTTTTAAAACTTTACAGACCAGATGACTGGGTTAAATAACTGCCCTTAAATTTATCGAATTTATAATATTATTAAATAAGGTTTATTTTGCTCTGTTTTCAAGTCACCATCTACAAAACGTAAAAATTTTAATGAAGGTATCTGTGTTCGATTCCAGCTATAAATAACTGGACGTCCGGGTCATCATGACGCTATCTCGTACAGGTTCTACTTATATACTTATTTTTGGCCTGGTTTAATACGCAACGTGCGCTCTAACTTATAAAGTAGAAGTCCCCAAGATAACGCTTAAATTATAATTGACTTAAATAAACTAAAATGAATTACTTACCATTTACTAAATGTTGAATAAATCAGTTACTTAATTTAAACTGAGTTCGAGTTTGTGATAATGATTTTATTTACAATGAAGCTGCGAAACAAAAAGATGATAAAAAACTGCACAACATTACACTAGAATAACAGAAACTAAACATTACATGTTTAAACCAAACTCAAAAAGTATTGACAACAAGATTAAAACCATTAAAACTTAAGTGCAGCAAAAAGCTGCACTGAGTTCAGACCCTCAATGAAGTAGAGACTAGAAAAACTGAACTGTACTGAACCCGAGACAATTCAATATATACTCGCTTGAAAAAAAAGAAAGTAAAAAAGAGACAATTACCGCTCACGCGGTACAGCTTCAAGAAGTAAATAAGTCAGAAAAAACCCTTAATTAGAAACAACTCTAAACCGCTACCAAGCGGTTACAATATTTCAAAAAAAATATATATTTGCTTTTAATATATTAAATACACAAGACTCCAAAACTCTGATAAAACGTGTTAAACATTGAAACTTAGTAAACAGTACAAAAATTAGTTGTTTTTGTATTATAAACACAAATATATTTACTTGATTATATAAAAACAATAGTTTATACGACCGTTTCGTATATGAGATATATAACCTCATATACTAATCAATAAGCTAAAGTTTATTTACAATGTTAAAGAGAAATTTAGAACTTGAAAATTTTATAACTATTAGGATAGGACGTAACAATAATGAAGTTTATTGTGCAGTAAGTTGAATTTAAAAATTTACGCTGATCTTGTTAGTTTAAGAGTTTATGCATTTTGGAAAGGTTGTATTATAAAAAACTTTTTAAACTGAAATAGAAAAATGTTTTAAACTGTATCAGAAAAATATTTTGAACTACTCTGTTTGCGGCTTTATTTTACTTTATATAGTATTTGGTTAGTTTTAATTTTGCTAAAAAATTATTTTCAGTAATTAATGCATATATTTTGTCTTTCGCTTTTCTTGTTTAGTGTTATGTTCTTGTCTGATTTATCAGTTTCTATTTTTCTAAGTTACAAAGTTTGCAGCCGAATTAAGTATTAAACTTTGATTTTGTCCTGTTTAATATTTCTCGCTTAATTTTGTAGTCTGTATTGTTATCTTCTAAGTTCCAAATGTAGTTTACCAGTTCTGTTGTATACCTTTTGTTAATATTGTTGAATGATGATTTGTGGTTTCTATATCTGTGTTTGAAAGTATTTTCTGTGAATTCTAAGTACTGTGTTGTTGTTTTATTTGATGTTATTGTTGCTATATATATTATGTTTGAGACTAGACATTGATTATTTAAAGGGCAAGGTTCTTTGCCATAATTGCAGAGTTTATATTTTGTGATGGTTTTATCGTTTATATTTTGTTGCCTATTATTTTATTGTTGTGTGGTATTATTTTGCTTCTAAAATTACTTGTACAACTGTATGATATTCTAATTGTGTTGCGGTTGAATATTTTATTATATGGATGTTTTTCATCAAAGGATGTGGTAATAAGATTTTAAAATTGTTTGCCTACTTTAGAACTCACATTTAGACTAAACGGCGGTTTGAAAATACATTATATCTCTTTTATTTCTTTTTGATAAAGTGGTATTATCGTGCTTTAACGTATCTTTGTAATTTGCTGAAATTAATGCTTTTTGGTATTCACTTTTTACATTGTTAAAAGATTCTTCGTTGTTGGATATTTTTATTAGTCTTCTGTTTATTGTTTCGGGTTTTTGTTTTAGTAGTTGTCGGGGTTGATTGAAGTTGTTGTTTACGTATATAATTGGTGAGTTTGGTTTGTTGTAGGGTTGGTAAACTCTTTCAACTTACTGTACAATAAATTTTATTATTGCTACGTCATTATAAATATAAAATTTTCAATTTATAAATTTCCCTTTAACATTGTAAATAAACTTTAGCTTACTGATGAGTATATGAGGTTAGATATATCATATACGAAACGGTCGTATAAATTATTGTTTTTATGTAATCAAATAAATATTTAACTAGAATTCAATTTGTCGAGCACTATCCACCAGAATTTTTATAAAATCCTTTAATATATACATACATATGTTTCAATAAAAAGTACGTTCAATTACTACAATTTAATCATAAAACCTTCTTTTTGCATAAAATTTTTATTGAGGTTACCATTAGAACTGACATTTAAAAATTTTTAAGTTTTACACTATTAAGAAAATGTAAATGTTTGGTTATATGGCTACTAAATTTTAGCATGTATTTTTTGGGCTGCTTTATTTGTTATGTTTATAAAAAAAATTACTTTGTCTGATAGTATTTTTTTTAAAGCAATGTTTAACCTATAACTTGTATTCATTTATTTCAATAAAATCCTTTTTCGAGTAAACAAAATAGATTTTTTTATCTGTTATGCATTTTAAGTTATATACATACTTAAATTGTTTGTCTTTTTATGTCTTATTTTCTCATAAAAGATAACTATTTTAACTGTTACTTAATAAATATAACTAGTATTAGAAGAAATAACAATGTGTTTGGGAAAAGAAGGTTTATTGTACATTAAATTAAAGAACAATGGTTACAAATAAATGTTTGGAAGAAAAGAAAAAAATTGTTAATTTCATAATATAGGTAAGCTCATCAAGCTGCAAAGAAGTTTTGATTAATAATTTCTTTTTAATTAATGAAAAACGAAAATTAAGCTTTTCAGTTACTTGAAATACTTTGAAACACAGATAAAAAATATTGTAGTTTTAATAAAACTGATATGCCCAACTTCTTAAGTTCAAATACAAAATGTTTACTTGTACTATTTTATAAAAAAAAACTATGCAGAATAAGTTGTTTTAACAAAAAATCTAAATAGTAACTTAATATAAGATATAAAAATTTTAAGGCAACTATTGTTAAAAACAAGTATTTCAATTAATTTCATGACAATTCAAATTCTTAAATGATGTTTAGAGGAGCACAACTAAAAAATTAATATATATTTAAAAAAAAGTGTTAGTAGGTTTAATTAATAAGATTATGATACTAAAAAAAGTATAAATTTTCAATAAAAAATAATTTCTAAAACTAATTTTAGCCATATTTCAAAAATAACTGCAATTTTGAAAAAATAAAAGAGCGTTTGTAGATATTAATTAGACCTAAAAACTACTTTTTTTTGTTTCTGCAAAACACGTAGTACTTTTTGAGTTGTTGCCCGTTTTTAATTTTTTTTCAAGAATTTGATGTTTCGGATTTGGATTGTCCGAAATTAAATAACCGTACCACTGTTTAAACTATTAGTAGGTTTCAGTTTAAAAGTAACAATTTATTATCGATGAGCTACTAGATGTGGTTTACTATTTTGAACTTTATATATATATATATATACATATATATATATATATTTCGTTCTGAGGAGATGCATAAAGCATCGAAACTAAGTAAAAGATTTGAAAGTTAGTTGTTTTTTTATACTATAAATATATATATACATATATAGATATGTTAGTTTTATTCAATATTAATGTAAAGTTTGTGCACATACTACCATAGTTTTTCTAACATAAATATTTAACCAACTTATCTGTTTTCTTAGAGTTATTAAATTTTTTACAACTAAGTTTTTATAATTTAGAAAAAGCTAAGCTACTTGTGAACTGTTTTCATTATTGATAGATTGGAAAAATATTTTAAAATATTTTGCTAAACTTGTAAATTTGCTATACACTTTGAAAAAAAAATTCTTTCTATTTTTTTTCAAGCTAATTATTAGATTTTTTTTTTTTTACTTTCAATATTTATACATATATGTGTTGCATAATGTTTATAAACAACAACACAGTACAAGCAATCACTATATATTTATCATGAATATTTTTCTTTACTCAAAGTTTTTGTTGAGGTTACCATTATAGCTGATACTTTGAGGTTTTAAGACTTAATTTTAAAAGTAATTTAACTTTTCCCTTATTAGTGATTAAGAATTAGCATACTTTTTTTTATGCTTTAATTGAACTTATTAATTACGTTAGCTACTTAAATTGATTAAATAAAGTAAAATCTATTTTCCAAGTTAAGTAGATAGTAAAAATATTATCTGTTAAACACTTCAAGTTATTTAGATACTTAAGCTGTTTGTATTTTTATTTTTAATCTTCTCATACAGCAAAACTGTTAAAACTAAAACATTAAAAGTATCACTAGTATTAGTAGAAGAAACTAAGCGTTTAGGAAAAGAAATGTTTATTGTACATTATTAAGAAAGACCAATGTGAACAAACTAATGGCTGGAAGAAAAAAAGTAAATTCTTAATTCCAGCATGCAGGTACATTCATCCAGCTGCAAAGAAACTTCGTAACCTTATTTTTTATGGTGTCGGGCCTAAACTTTGGCTCCACTTTAACCTCGTTCACCTTCTCATCCAGACCCTCGAACTCCTCTGCAACCGCTCTCGGGTCGTTATTGGTGATCTCGCAGCACATGGAGGTACCGTCGTCCAACCTGATCAGAAGGCCCTTCCTGAGCATGACGGTGATGGACTTGTCGGTGTTCACTTTCCAGTCCATGTCGCGAACCCGACCGTCGCTTTCCGGGACTAAGGAGGCGATCTTTTCGTTTTTATATCTGGAACAAAGCAAACTATTAGTTGTTGCTATCAAGTGCATAGTAAACTGCTTAAAGATTAATAGGCAAGTAAAATGTTTGTTAAAACAAACAAGGCATAACGTAGATTGTCATTTCAAAACAAGGTATTATCAATTTTGCTTCAATATATTTAGACAACAACCAGTTGCTTCAAAATAACTTAACCGCTAAATAAAGTTACAATTTTTAGTGAAAGGTAGTTTTAGTTTAAAAATTAGCATGTCAATTGTATCAACCCACCTCATCAGTCTTTCGCAGGTGTCACGCCTCGGGCGCTTCGTCAGCTCAACCTCTACAGTTTTGTCTCCTCCGTGCAAGCGAATATTCGATCTTCCGACTAAAGTGTCACCTGCCTGCTTGAACAAAATGACACCGTGATCCTGGTGAACAGTACCAGGGAAGGTGCATTTGGCGTACTGCTTTGACGGAGTTGCCGTTGCGGCGCAGTAGAAGAAGAGGCAAATGGCCAAAAGTGAAACGATTAACTTTGTCATGATATTTGAGTGCTTGTGATAAGTTTCTGTGAAAATACTGTTTGCTAATTTTTTGTAGATAGTCAATTTAGTAGAAGTTGCTTATTAAACGTAGTTTTAAAAGTTTTCAAGTCAAAATACTTATTTTAGAGCAGATGTAGTTTATTTTTATTCTAGTTAAAATTTTCAAACACAATTTTTAGCTGTCATGAAGTTTTTAAAGCAACATACGAAACTTTCTTCAGTAAATAAAGAGCTAAAAGAAGATAAATAAAAAAGTTTATTTGAATTAATTATAGCTCAGGTTTGCTCAAATTATGTTAATACAACTTTGTTTAATATTTAAAAACTTAAGAACTGACTTGTAACATCTTAATAAATGATGAAATCGTTCAAATTGAAATGTATGAATTTTAGTTTATCCTCGTTTCGATAATTTCTTTAATAAACTTTCTCTAAAGTTTTTACTAGAATTTGTTAATATACTTTTTATGATGTTACAAATCAGTTTCTAAGTCTTGAAATATTAAAAAAAGTTTTATTAACAAAATTTGAGCAAACTTAAGCTATAGTTGTTTTAAATAAACTTTTTAATTTAACTTTTTCATCGCTCTTTATATACTGCAAAAAGTTTCGTAATACACCAATACACTCATTATAAGGATTAAGCTTAAATGATTAAGGATTTAAAAACAAAAGTATGTAGATTAAAAATACGAATTTGAATAACACTGGTTTAAAATGTATTTGTACTAATCATTATTTAAGATTTAAAACTAATTCTTATCAGTGCTTTCATTGTTAAAATGAAATCCATCCAAAATTTAAAAACGTTATACAATTAAATTAACTTCGAAATTATGATATGTAAGCTTAATAAACATTATTTTATTGGTACTAACTATAAATCAAACTTATATAACTAAAAACAAATTAACCATGCCCGGGCAAAATTCTTATCAAAAAACAATAAAAACAATTGGTAGCAAAAAATACTAATCAAAATTAATCTAAAAATTTTCAATAATGGTTAGTATAAATGGATTTAAAACCAGTGTATATAAAATTTAACCAATAAAAACAAATGGTAGAAAAAATACCAATTACAAGTAGTTTGAAATTTTAAATAATAATTTATACAAATGGCATTATAAGCAAGTGGTTTTCAAATTGGTATTTTCAATTGACATACTTTTGTTAAACGATTTAAGCTTGATCTTTATAATTAGTGTATTAGTGTATTACAAAATTTTCCAAGGTATATAAGGAGCTATGTCAAAAATAAAGTACAAAAGTGTATTTGAAACATTTTTAGCTTATGTTTGCTCAAATTGCGTTAAAAAAACTTTGTTTATTGTTTATAAACTTAAAAGCTGATTTGAAACATGTTAAAACTGTACAACATTTTTAGTCTGAAATCAAAACTTTAGTTAAAATTTTTCAAAGAAGTTATCGAAAGGAAAATTAACTATAATTCGTTCGTTAAAAATTGCTAAAAACAAACAAAAGCTTTTAAGAATAAGAATTTTTATAGTTCTTAAATTAACCTATGCATAATTTTTTTTTACTTAAACTATAAGTTGAATGGAAATAGATTATAAAATAAAAAACTAATTTATAAATCTTGGTTTCTATCCAAGACAATTTTTTAAACAACTCTAATATTTTTTGATCAATTAATACTGTGTTAAACAGAGCTTTAGTTTATAGTTGATAAGAACTTTACTTAGAAAGTTTCAATTTAACTTTAAAACTTTATCTGTTTAGCGTTGTACAACATATAGACACAGTCTAATGCTTATCTCGATAGTTGTTATATAAATTTCATAAAAGAAATGTATTTTAGAAAAATATATTTGAATTTCGAACTTGTACCAACTTCATGATTTAAAAAGTTGAAAGTTGTGTTTGAAGAATCGAATCAGAAAATAAAATAAACTATATCTTCTTTAAAAGAAATTTGTCAATTCTAAAATTTTTAAAACTACGTTTAATAAGCAACTTCTACTAAATTGACTATCTACAAGAAGTTAGCAAACTATATTTTCACAGAAACTAATCACAAGCACTCAAGTATCATGACAAAGTTAATCGGTTCACTGTTGGCCATTTGCCTCTTCTTCTGCGCTGCAACGGCAACTCCGTCAAAGCAGTACGCCAAATGCTCCTTCTCTGGTACTGTTCACCAGGATCACGGTGTCATTTTGTTCAAGCAGGCAGACGACACTTTAGTCGGAAGATCGAATATTCGCTTACACGGAGGAGACAAAACTGTAGAGGTTGAGCTGACGAAGCGCCCGAGGCGTGACACCTGCGAAAGACTGATGAGGTGGGTTGATGTAGTTGACATGCTAATTTAAAAAAAAAAACTACCTTTCAATTACAAATTGCATCTTTATTTAGTGGTTAAGTTATTTTGAAACAACTGATTGTTGTCTAAAAATATTAAATCAGTTTAATAATACCTTGTTTTGAATTAAAAATCTACGTCATGCC
Source organism: Thalia democratica (assembly GCF_965202585.1). Lineage (NCBI taxonomy): Eukaryota > Metazoa > Chordata > Thaliacea > Salpida > Salpidae > Thalia > Thalia democratica. Next base: position 10,824,602 of record NC_139170.1, read on the forward strand.
TTGTTTGTTTTAACAAACATTTTACTTGCCTATTAATCTTTAAGCAGTTTACTATGCACTTGATAGCAACAACTAATAGTTTGCTTTGTTCCAGATATAAAAACGAAAAGATCGCCTCCTTAGTCCCGGAAAGCGACGGTCGGGTTCGCGACATGGACTGGAAAGTGAACACCGACAAGTCCATCACCGTCATGCTCAGGAAGGGCCTTCTGATCAGGTTGGACGACGGTAGCTCCATCTGCTGCGAGATCACCAACAACGACCCGAGAGCGGTTGCCAAGGAGTTCGAGGATCTAGATGAGGAGGTGAACGATCCCGATAAGGTTATTGCAAGGTTTCTTTGCGAATTCATAGGTATTCGATGCGGAAATTAGCTTCTTTTTTTTTCTTTTTTTCCAACCATTAATTTGTTAACATTGGTGTTTCTTGAAAAATGTACAATAAAAATTATTTTCCTAAACACTTTGAAATTTTTACTAATACTAGTGGTACTTTTAAAGTAGTAGTCTAAACAATTTTGCTGTATGAGAAGATTAAACATAAAAAGACAAACAGCTTAAGTATGTAAATAACTTGAAGAGTTTAACAGATTATATTTTTACTGTCTATTTAACTTGAAAATGGATATTACTTTAGTTAATCAATTTAAGTTGCTAACGTAATTAATAAGTTCAACTAAAGCATAAAAAAAGTTCCTAATCCTTAATCACCAATTAACTTAAAAATTAGTTTATTTCAATAGTCTAAGTCTTAAAACCTAAAAATATCAGCTATAATGGTAGTCTCAACAAAAACTTAGAGCAAAAAAAATGTTCATGATTAATATATAGTGATTGCTTGTACTGTGCTGTTGTTTGTAAACATTATGCAACACATATATGTATATATAGTAAATGAAAAAAACTTTTAATTCTAATAATTAGTTTGAAAATAAAATGAAAAAAGAATATTTTTTTAAGTGTAGGGAAAATTTACAAGTTTAGCAAAATATTTTAAAAGATTTTGTCAATCTATCAATAGTGAAAACAGTTCTTACTTCTAAGTATCATAATCTTAGTAATTAAACCTAGTAACACTTTTTTTAAATACGTGTTACGTTTTTAATTGTGTTACTCTAAACATTATTTATGAATTTGAAATGTCATGAAACCAATTGAAATACTTGTTTTTAAGAAAAGTTGCCGTAAAATTTATATATCTTTTTAAGTTACTATTTATATTTTTTGTATAACAATTTCTTCTGCATAGTTATTTTTATAAAATAGTACAAGTAAACATTTGTAATTAAAATTAAGAAGTTGGGCATATCAGTCTTATTAAAACTACAATAAATTATTTGTGTTTCAAAGTATTTCAAATAACTGAAAAGCTTAATTTTCTTTTTCTCTAATTAAGAAAAAAATATTATTTAAAACTTCTTTGTAGCTTGATGAGTTTACCTCTATGCTGAAATTAACATTTTTTTCTTTTCTTTCAACCATTTATTTAAAACCAGTATTCGTTAATTTAATGTACAATAAACCCTCTTTTCCCAAACACTTTGTTATTTCTACTAATACTAGTTATATTTTCTAAATAACAGCTTAGATAATTTTGTTGTATAAGAAAATAAGACATAAAAAGACAGACAATCTGAGTATGTATATAACATAAGTAGTTTAACAGGTAACATTTTTTTAATTTGTTTACTTGAAAACAGGTTTTATTCAGATAAATTAATATAAGTAATAAGTCAAAAACTGCTTTTAAAGTTGAAATAAACTATCAGACAAAATGTCTTTAATTATAAACAAAACAATGAGTTTTTTGTTTTAATTTCTAAAACTTTTATCACATCAAAATCTATAAGTCATTTGATATGAATTTTATTTTTTTTTTCTAGTTTATTGTGCGAAAATGAACTCAGGCATTAAAACCTGAGCCGCTTAAACAGTACACACGAAAAAAGAAATAAAAAAATTACATTCAATGAAAATTAAAAAAAAAAACATTACATAGTAACAAATTACAAACAAATAGTCCTGTATGACCAATTATAACTTAGTATGCATAAAAAAAACAAAACTAAATAAACTCTCATATAAAAACTTATGCATTGACAATAAAAGATTACACATTTACAAAAGTTATATATAACAACTTATAATCTGTAAGGGGAAGGCGTAGGGAAGAAAAATTATTCTTAGTGATACATTTAAAGGGGGAAGGTAAATACACAAAAATCTTAGTTTAGTCTTTTTTAAATAACATCTATACATAAATATTCAAAACCAAAGGATATTAATCAAGTTTAAATCTAATCTTTTATTACACTAAATCTTTAAAGGAATCTTTGTAAAGAACTGCAACACCTCCACCCCTACTTATCCTATCGATTCGAATAATATTATATTAACGAGGACAAATAACGGCATCGTTGACTTTAGGACTCAACCATGTTTCAGTTAAAAAAAAATAAGTCAATATCTTTCATATATAAATGATTTTCTAAAATACCAACTTTATTTTAAAAAGATCGCATATTAGTATAAAAAATCTTTAAATTACTATTAGTATAACTATTAAAGGAAGACTGATTAATCTTATCAAAACTAGCAGACATATTATTTTTTTTATAAAAATTTAAAACGTCTGACTTACAGTCTGTCCTATTAATCCCAGAGTTTCTGGGCGTCATATCGAAAAAGATGATTTGTAGCTTCCACTATTTTATTGTTCTTTGTCACGTATTTTATATTGAGATTATTTCCTTCTGCCATAGCTTGTTTTCTTTTTAATTCTTCTCGTAGCTTCTTAAACATTTTCAGTTGTTCAATGGTTCGATCCGGATTTGTGTATATTTTAATATACATACTTGAGATTTCTCAGCTTAATCAGTCTTTCTTTAGCTTTTATGTCACTGAGTTTTACAATTATAGGTCTCACATTTTCTACTTCAAATTTACCTATACGGTATAAGAATTTTAGTTAATGCTTTTCGATTTTATTTTCACCTAATACTTCTTGTAGGACTAAAAAATTTTTTTTACAGCTATCAAATTGACCCTGTAAAGTAGGGTTGGGCAAAGTTTTTCAATCGACGGGCCGGATCCGGAAAAATTTAGTCTTTTGCGGGCCGGAGAATTTCAAATTAGTGATTTACCGGATCCAGTATCCAGATCCAGTATCCGGATCCAGCCAAATTATTATTTTTTAGATCTGAATCCGACTGTAAATTAATTTTAAGTCGAGATACGGATCCGGTTGGATTCTAATATAAATAAAATTTTGGTTCCAGCCGGAATCTAATTTATGGATACAATTGATCACTTTTTTAAATCCTCAAATTCAAAAAACTTTCTCAAGTTTGACAACTTAAGATGTAGATTAAGACATGTCAAATGTTTAAATAATGTCTATAAACAGAATTGACATTGTGATTTACAAAGGTACGTATGTAAAATATCGTACTTTAAAAACACTTTGATTGGGGTAATTTGGAAAACTAAGTTAGAACAACAAAAAAATATTAGGACAAAATAGTGTATTTATTAGTACAAATTAATTTATGAAGTAATTTTTTAGCATGATTTTGAAGTCAAATTTTTACAGTTTTGTTTTGTAAAAATATGATACAAAGTTTTATAAATAAATTGTGATATTGACCCTTTGTGGCCTGTAAATTCACTCGCAAGCCGATCATTTTCATTTGCGGGCCGGATTCCATTAAAATAAAAAAAACTGTCGGGGGCCGATCATTTTCACCCTGCGGGCCGGATCCGGCCCGCGGGCCGTACGTTGCCCGGCCCTACTGTAAAGAAACACTTTTATTTTCAGAAATATTGAATACGATTATATTTAATATTTTCTTTTTAATCTGTTTCTATTCGTTATCAGCATCTATTTTATCTTTAACAACATCAAATTTACTGTTTATGTCGGTAAGAACTTCAACTGGCTTGTTTTTGACAATATCGGCATAAGTTGCTTCAAAACTGTTAATTTTTTGTTTAATTTTAGTATTTATTTTAGAAAAAAAGTCTTTTGGTTCGATTGTTTCCATTGCATCAACATATGTAGAAAACTTTGATTCGAAATTTTCAAATTTAGAAGAAAACTTTGTTTTAAATTCCAAAAAACTTCTTAGTAACTCTGTGATTTTTTTTTCTAAGAAAATAACTCTGTTACTAAACATCACATATTTGTCATTGTTCTGAATTTCAACAACACTCTTTTCAATGCTCTTACTTTTCTCATTATCTCATTATAATCTACAAATATCAGCGTGGAGTGAATTGAATTCATTGTCTTTTTTACGGGTAGCTGTCTAAATTGCGCGAGCGTACGAAATTGCACGAGTTCACAAAATTGCACGAAAACGCTTTTGCACGAGGGGATAAAATTGCACAAAGTCAAAATTGCACAAAGATACTTTTGCACGAGCAGACAATATTGCACGGAGATAATTTTGCACGGGTTAAATGTTTTTTTTTTTTTATTAGTTTATTAATTTTTTTTTTCAATTTTTTTTAATATCATTGTTACCCCTAACCCTTACCCTCGGTCGGTAGCTTTTTTTTAAGATTTTTATTAGCTATTTTTTATTTTTAGTTTTACTATCACTGCTAACCCTAACCCTTACCCTCAGTCGGTAGCTTTTTTTGTTATTAATAATTTTTTTTTTAATTATAATTTTTATTAGCTATTTTTTTATTTTCATTTTTACTATTACTGTTTCCGCTAACCCTACCCTCGGTCAGTAACTTTTTTTTTTTTTTTTTTCGTTTAATTTTAATTCTTTTTAACTTTTTTTACTCACGTGCAAACATGTAACTCGTGCAAAATCGTCTACGTGCAATTTTGTTCACTCGTGTAATTTTGTGTCCTCGTGCAATTTTGGCTTTGTGAATTTTTGTACACTCGGGCAATTTTGTTCCTGTGCAATTTAATCGCCTCGTGAAATTTAGTAACCTCATGCATTTTTGTCTTCGTGCAATTTAGACCCGTTCCCCTTTTTTACATCCAAATGCAATCAATTTTTCTTTCAACAGTTTTCCTAGTTTGGAACTTTCAATTAAGGCTTTGATCTCAGATTCCTAGACATTTACTTTATTTTTTATAACAACCTTTCTTTTATTAAGAAGTATTTAAGCTAAACTAAAGCAGATAAAAACTACAAGGAATACTTTGAAAGACAGATAAAAATTATTGTAGTTTTGATAAGACTGATATGCCCAACTTCTTAATTTCAATTACAAAATGCTTACTTGAACTATGTTATAAAAAATAACTATGCAGAATAAGTTGTTTTAACAAAAAATATAAATAGTAACTTAATAAGATATAAAACTGTTACGGCAACTGTTCTTTAAAACTAAATTTGAAACTTGTTCTACTAAATTGTAGATTATATTTTTACTGTCTATTTTAGTGGAAAATAAAAATTACTTTATTTAATCATTTTAAGTTGTTAACGTAATTAATAAGCTTAATTGAGCATAATTTTTTTTTCCAATCCTTAATCACAAATTAATTAAAAGTTAAACTATTTTAAAAGTTTATGTCTTCAAACCTCAAAATAACAGCTATAATTGTAGCCTAAACAAAAACTTTGAGTAAAAAAAATGTTCATGATTAATATATAGTGATTGCTTGTACTGTGTTGTTATTTATAAACATTATGCAACACATATATGTATAAATATTGAAAGTAAAAAAAAAAATTCTAATAATTAGCTTGAAAAAAAAATAGAAAGAATATTTTTTCAAAGTGTAAAGCAATTTTACAAGTTTAGCAAAATATTTTAAAAGCTTTTGCAAATCTACCAATCGTGAAAACAATAGTTCACAAATAGTTTAGCTTTTTCTAAACTATATATACTTAGTTGTAAAAAATTAATCAACTCTTTGAAAACAGATAAGTTGATTAAATATTTATGTTAAAAAAACTATGGTATTATGTGTACAAACTTTACATTATACTGATAAAACTAACATATCTATACACATATTTCAAGTTTAAATTAGTAAACCACAACTAGTAGCTCATCTATAAAAAATTGTTACTGTAAAACTAAAATCTAAGAATAGTTTAAACAGGGGTACTGTTATTTAATTTCGGACAATACAAATCCGAAATATCAAATTCTTAAAAAAAATTAAAAACGGGCAACAACTCAAAAAGTACTCCGTGTTTTGTAGAAAACAAAAAAAAAGTAGGTTTTAGGTCTAATTAATATCTACAAACGCTCTTTTATTTTTTTAAAATGCATTAATTTTGACATATGGCTAAAATTAGTTTTAAAAATTATTATTTATTGAATTTTTATGTTTTTTTAAGTATCATAATCTTATTAATTAAATCTACTAAAACTTCTTTTAAATATGTGTTACTTTTTTAACTATGGTCCTCTATATACCATTTATGAACTTGAATTGTCATAAAACCAATTGAAATACTTGTTTTTAATAACAGTTGCAGTAAAGTTTTTGTTTCTTATTGAGTTACTTATTTAACTATTTGTTATAACAATTTCTTTTGCACAGTTATTTTTTATAACATAGTAAAGGTAAACATTTTGTATTTGAAATTAAGAAGTTGGGCATATCAGTCTTATTAAAACTACAATAATTTTTTTGTGTTTCAAAGTATTTCAAATAACTGAAAAGCTTAACTTTCTTTTTCACTAATTAAAAAAGAATTTTATTTAAAACTTCTTTGCAGCTTGATGAGCTTACCTCTAAGCTGAAATTAACAATTTTTTTCTTTTCTTTCAACCATTTATTTAAAACCATTATTCTTTAATTTAATGTACAATAAACCCTCTTTTCCTAAACACTTTGTTATTTCTACTAATACTAGTTATATTTTCTAAATAACAGCTTAGATAATTTTGTTGTATAAGAAAATAAGACATAAAATGACAAACAGTCTGAGTATGTATATAACATAAGTAGTTTAACAGATAACATTTTTTTAATTTGTTTACTTGTAAACAGGTTTTATTCAGATAAATTAATATAAGTAATAAGTCAAAAATTGCTTTTAAAGTTAAAATAAACTATCAGACAAAATGTCTTTAATTATAAACAAAACAGTGAGTTTTTTGTTTTAATTTCTAAAAATTTTATCACATCAAAATCTATAAGTCATTTGATATGAGTTTTATTATTTTTATTTTTTCTAGTTTATTGTGCGAAAATGAACTCAGGCATTAAAACCTGAGCCGCTTAAACAGTACACACGAAAAAAGAAATAAACAAATTATATTCAATGAAAATTAAAAAACTAAACATTACATAGTAACAAATTACAAACAAATAGTCCTGTATGACCAATTATAACTTAGTATGCAATAAAAAAAACAAAACTAAATAAACTCTCATATAAAAACTTATGCATTGACAATAAAAGATTACACATTTACAAAAGCTATATATAACAACTTATAATCTGTAAGGGGAAGGCGTAGGGAAGAAAAATTATTCTTAGTGATACATTTAAAGGAGGAAGGTAAATACACAAAAATTTTAGTTTAGTCTTTTTTTAAAAAACATATATATATAAATATTCAAAACCAAGGATATAAATCAAGTTTAAATCTAATCTTTTATTACACTAAATCTTTAAAGGAATCTTTGTAAAGAACTGCAACACCTCCACCCCTACTTATCCTATCGATTCGAATAATATTATAGTAACGAGGACTAATAACGGCATCGTTGACTTTAGGAGTCAACCATGTTTCAGTTAAAAAAAATAAGTCAATATCTTTTATATATAAATGATTTTCTAAAATATCAACTTTATTTTAAAAAAGATCGCATATTAGTATAAAAAATCTTTAAATTACTATTAGTATAACTATTAAAGGAAGACTGATTAATCTTATCAAAACTAGCAGACATATTAATTTTTTTATAAAAATTTAAAACGTCTGACTTACAGTCTGTCCTATTAATCACAGAGTTTCTGGGCGTCATATCGAAAAAGATGATTTGTAGCTTCCACTATTTTATTGTTCTTTGTCACGTATTTTATATTGAGATTATTTCCTTCTGCCATAGCTTGTTTTCTTTTTAATTCTTCTCGTAGCTTCTTAAACATTTTCAGTTGTTCAATGGTTCGATCCGGATTTGTGTATATTTTAATATACATACTTGAGATTTCTCAGCTTAATCAGTCTTTCTTTAGCTTTTATGTCACTGAGTTTTACAATTATAGGTCTGACTTTTCCTACTTCAAATTTACCTATACGGTATAAGAATTTTAGTTAATGTTTTTCGATTTTATTTTCACCTAATACTTCTTGTAGGACTAAAAAATTTTTTTTACAGCTATCAAATTGACCCTGTAAAGTAGGGTTGGGCAAAGTTTTTCAATCGACGGGCCGGATCCGGAAAAATTTAGTCTTTTGCGGGCCGGAGAGTTTCAAATTAGTGATTTACCGGATCCAGTATCCGGATCCAGCCAAATAATTATTTTTTAGATCTGAATCCGACTGTAAATTAATTTTAAGTCGAGATACGGATCCGGTTGGATTCTAATATAAATAAAATTTTGTTTCCAGCCGGAATCTAATTTATGGATACGATTGATCACTTTTTTAAATCCTTCAAATTCCAAAAACTTTCTCAAGTTTGACAACTTATGATGTAGATTAAGACATGTCAAATGTTTAAATAATGTTTATAAACAGAATTGACATTGTGATTTACAAAGGTACGTATGTAAAATATCGTACTTTAAAAACACTTTGATTGGGGTAATTTTACAAAAAGATATTCCAACTAAGTTAGAACAACAACAAAATATTAGGACAAGATAGTGTATTTACTAGTACAAATTAATTTATGAAGTAATTTTTTAGCATGGTTTTGAAGTCAAATTTTTACAGTTTTGTTTTGTAAAAATATGATACAAAGTTTTATAAATAAATTGTGATATTGACCCTTTGTGGGCCTGTAAATTCACTCGCAAGCCGATCATTTTCATTTGCGGGCCGGATTCCATTAAAATAAAAAAAACTGTCAAGGGCCGGTCATTTTCACCCTGCAGGCCGGATCCGGCCCGCGGGCCGTACGTTGCCCAGCCCTACTGTAAAGAAACACTTTTATTTTCAGGAATATTGAATACGATTATATTTAATATTTTCTTTTCAATCTGTTTCTATTCGTTATCAGCATCTATTTTATCTTTAACAACATCAAATTTACTGTTTATGTCGGTAAGAACTTCAACTGGCTTGTTTTTGACAATATCGGCATAAGTTGCTTCAAAACTGTTAATTTTAGTATTGATTTTAGAAAAAAGTCTGTTGGTTCGATTGTTTCCATTGCATCAACATATGTAGAAAACTTTGATTCGAAATTTTCAAATTTAGAAGAAAACTCTGTTTTAAATTCCAAAAAACTTCTTTGTAACTCTGTGATTTTTTTTTCTAAGAAAATAACTCTGTTACTAAACATCACATATTTGTCATTGTTCTGAATTTCAACAATACTCTTTTCAATGCTCTTACTTTTCTCATTATACTCAGTTTTTAATCTACAAATATCAGCGTGGAATGATGAATTCATTGTCTTTTTTACGGGTAGCTGTCTAAATTGCGCGAGCGTACAAAATTGCACGAGTTCAAAAAATTGCACGAGCTCACAAAATTGCACAAAGACACTTTTGCACTTTTGCACGAAGAGTCACTTTTGCACGAGCAGACAATATTGCACGGAGATAATTTTGCACGGGTTAAATGTTTTTTTTTATTAGTTTATTAATTTTTTTTTCAATTTTTTTTAATATCATTGCTACCTCTAACCCTTACCCTCGGTCGGTAGCTTTTTTTTATAATTTTTTTTTTTGAAATTTTTATTAGCTACTTTTTTATTTTTAGTTTTACTATCACTGCTAACCCTAACCCTTACCCTCGGTCGGTAGCTTTTTTTGTTATTAATATTTTTTTTTTAATTATAATTTTTATTAGCTATTTTTTTATTTTCATTTTTACTATTACTATTTCCCCTAACCCTACCCTCGGTCAGTAACTTTTTTTTTTTTTAGTTTTTTTTTGTTTAATTTTAATTCTTTTTAACTTTTTTTACTCACGTGCAAACATGTAACTCGTGCAAAATTGACCCTTAGTGCAAAATCGTCTACGTGCAATTTTGTTCACTCGTGTAATTTTGTGTCCTCGTGCAATTTTGCCTTTGTGAATTTTTGTACACTCGGGCAATTTTGTTCCTGTGCAATTTAATCGCCTCGTGAAATTTAGTAACCTCATGCATTTTTGTCTTCGTGCAATTTAGACCCGTTCCCCTTTTTTACATCCAAATGCAATAAATTTTTCTTTCAACAGTTTTCCTAGTTTTGAACTATCAATTAAGGCTTTGATCTCAGCTTCCTAGACATTTACTTTATTTTTTATAACAACCTTTCTTTTATTAAGAAGTTTTTAAGCTAAACTAAAGCAGAATAAAAACTACAAGGAATACTTTGAAACACAAATAAAAAATATTTTAGTTTTAATAAGACTGATATGCCCAACTTCTTAATTCTAATTACAAAACGTTTACTTGTACTATTTTATAAAAAAACTATGCAGAATAAGTTGTTATAACAAAAAGAATAAATAGTAACTTAAAAAAATATAAAAATTTTAAGGCAACTATTGTTAAAAACAAGTATTTCAATTGGTTTCATGACAATTCAAATTCTAAAATGATGTTTAGAGGAGCACAAATAAAAAATTAATATATATTTTAAAAAAAAGTGTTAGTAGGTTTAATTAATAAGATTATGATACTTAAAAAAAAATAAATTTTCAATAAAAAATAATTCTTAAAACTAATTTTAGCCATATTTCAAAAATAAATGGAATTTTGAAAAAATAAAAGAGCGTTTGTAGATATTAATTAGACCTAAAAACTACTTTTTTTTGTTTCTGCAAAACACGGAGTACTTGGTGAGTTGTTGCCTGTTTTTAATTTCTTTTTAAGAATTTGATGTTTCGGATTTGGATTGTCCGAAATTAAATAACCGTACCACTATTTAAACTATTCGTAGGTTTCAGTTTAAAAGTAACAATTTATTATCGATGAGCTACTAGATGTGGTTTACTATTTTGAACTTAATATATATATATCGTTCTGAGGAGATGCATAAAGCATCGAAACTAAGTAAAAGATTTGAAAGTTAGTTGTTTTTTCATACTATAAATATATATATATATATATAGATATGTTAGTTTTATTCAATATTAATGTAAAGTTTGTGCACATACTACCATAGTTTTTCTAACATAAATATTTAACCAACTTATCTGTTTTCTTAGAATTATTAAATTTTTAAAAAATAAGTATTTATAATTTAGAAAAAGCTAAACTACTTGTGAACTGTTTTCATTATTGATAGATTGGCAAAATATTTAAAAATATTTTGCTAAACTTGTAAATTTGCTATACACTTTGAAAAAAAAATTCTTTCTATTTTTTTTCAAGCTAATTATTAGAATTTTTTTTTTACTTTCAATATTTATACATATATGTGTTGCATAATGTTTATAAACAACAACACAGTACAAGCAATCACTATATATTAATCATGAATATTTTTCTTCACTCAAAGTTTTTGTTGAGGTTACCATTACAGCTGATACTTTGAGGTTTTAAGACTTAATTTTAAAAATAATTTAACTTTTCCCTTATTAGTGATTAAGAATTAGCATACTTTTTTTATGCTTTAATTGAACTTATTAATTACGTTAGCAACTTAAATTGATTAAATAAAGTAAAATCTATTTTCCAAGTAAAGTAGATAGTAAAAATATTATCTGTTAAACACTTTAAGTTATTTAGTTACTTAAGCTGTTTGTATTTTTATTTTTAATCTTCTCATACAGCAAAACTGTTAAAACTAAAACTTTAAAAGTATCACTAGTATTAGTAGAAGAAACAAAGCGTTTAGGAAAAGAAATGTTTATTGTACATTTTTAAAAAAGACCAATGTGAACAAACTAATGGCTGGAAGAAAAAAAGTAAATTCTTAGTTCCAGCATGCAGGTACATTCATCCAGCTGCAAAGAAACTTCGTAACCTTATTTTTAATGGTATCGGGACTAAACTTTGGCTCCGCTTTAACCTCGTTCACCTTCTCATCCAGACCCTCGAACTCCTTGGCAACCGCTCTCGGGTCTTTATTGGTAATCTCGCAGCAGATGGAGCTACCGTCGTCCAACCTGATCAAAAGGCCCTTCCTGAGCATGACGGTGATGGACTTGTCGGTGTTCACTTTCCAGTCCATGTCGCGAACCCGACCGTCGCTTTCCGGGACTAAGGAGGCGATCTTTTCGTTTTTATATCTGGAACAAAGCAAACTATTAGTTGTTGCTATCAAGTGCATAGTAAACTGCTTAAAGATTAATAGGCAAGTAAAATGTTTGTTAAAACAAACAAGGCATAACGTAGATTGTCATTTCAAAACAAGGTATTATTAATTTTGCTTTATTATTTTTAAGACAACAATCAGTTGTTTCAAAATAACTTAACCACTAAATAAAGTTACAATTTTTAAGTGGAGGTAGTTTTAGTTTAAAAATTAGCATGTCAATTGTATCAACCTACCTCATCAGTCTTTCGCAGGTGTCACGCTTCGGGCGCTTCGTCAGCTCAACCTCTACAGTTTTGTCTGCTCCGTGCAAGCGAATATTCAATCTTCCGACTAAAGTGTCGCCTGCCTGCTTGAACAAAATGACACCGTGATCCTGGTGAACAGTACCAGGGAAGGCGCATTTGGCGTACTGCTTTGACGGAGTCGCCGTTGCAGCGCAGAAGAAGAGGCAAACGGCCAACAGTGAAACGATTAACTTTGTCATGATACTTGAGTGCTTGTGATAAGTTTCTGTGAAAATATTGTTTGCTAACATCTTGTAGATACTCAAATTAGTAGAAGTTGCTTATTATATGTAGTTTTAAAAGTTTTCAAGTCAAAATACTTATTTTAGAGCAGATGTAGTTTATTTTTATTCTAGTTCAAATTTTCAAACACAATTTTTAGCTGTCATGAAGTTTTTAAAGCAACATACGAAACTTTATGTAGTAAATAAAGAGCTAAAAGAAGATAAATAAAAAAGTTTATTTTAAACAATTATAGCTTAGGTTTGCTCAAATTATGTTAATACAACTTTGTTTAATATTTCAAAACTTAAGAACTGACTTATAACATCTTAATAAATGATGAAATCGTATCAAATTGAAATGTATGAACTTTAGTTTATCCTCGTTTCGATAACTTCTTTAATAAACTTTCTCTAAAGTTCTTACTAGAATTTGTTAATATGCTTTTTATGATGTTACAAATCAGTTTCTAAGTCTTGAAATATTAAAAAAAAGTTTTATTAACAAAATTTGAGCAAACTTAAGCTATAGTTGTTTTAAATAAACTTTTTAATTTAACTTTTTCATCGCTCTTTATATACTGCAAAAAGTTTCGTAATACACCAATACACTCATTATAAGGATTAAGCTTGAATGATTAAGGATTTAAAAACAAAAGTACTTAGATTAAAAATACGAATTTGAATAGCACTGGTTTAAAATACTATTTGTACTAATCATTATTTAAGATTTAAAACTAGTTGTTATCAGTGCTTTTATTGTTAAAATGAAAACATCCAAAATTTAAAAACGTTATACAATGAAATTAACTTCAAAATTATGAAAAGTAAGCTTAATAAACAATATTTTATTGGTACTAACTATAAATCAAACTTATATAACTAAAAACAAATTAACCATGCCCGGGCAAAAATTCTTATCAAAAAAACAATAAAAACAATTGGTAGCAAAAAATACTAATTAAAATTAATCTAAAAATTTTCAATAATGATAAGTACAGATGGATTTAAAACCAGTGTATATCAAATTTAACCAATAAAAACAAATGGTAGAAAAAAAACCAATTACAAGTAGTTTGAAATTTCAAATAATAATTTATACAAATGGCATTATAAGCAAGTGGTTTTCAAATTGGTATTTTCAATTGACATACTTTTGTTAAACGATTTAAGCTTGATCTTTATAATTAGTGTATTAGTGTATTACGAAATTTTCCAAGGTATATAAGGAGCTATGTCAAAGATAAAGTACAAAAGTGTATTTGAAATATTTTCAGCTTATGTTTGCTCAAATTGTGTTTAAATAACTTTGATTACTGTTTTTAAACTTAAAAGCTGATTTGAAACATGTTAAAACTGTATAAAGTTTTTAGTCTGAAATCAAAACTTTAGCTAAAATTTTTCAAAGAAGTTATCAAAAGGAAAATTAACTATAATTCGTTCGTTAAAAATTTCTAAAAACAAACAAAAACTTTTAAGAATATTTTTTTTTACTTAAACTAAAAGTTGAATAGAAATAGATTATAAAAGAAAAAACTAATTTATAAATCTTGGTTTCTATCCAAGTCAATTTTTTTAACAACTCTAATATTTTTTGATCAATTAATAATGTATTAATCAGAGCTTTAGTTTATAGTTGGTAATAACTTTACTTAGAAAGTTTCAATTAAACTTTAAAACTTTATCTGTTTATCTGTTTAGTGTTGTACAACATATAGACACAGTCTAATGTTTATCTCGATAGTTGTTATATAAATTTTATAAAAGAAATCTATTTTACAAAAATATATTTGAATTTCGAACTCGTACCAACTTCATGATTTAAAAAGTTAAAAGTTGTGTTTGAAGAATCGAATCAGAAAATAAAGTAAACTATATCTGCTTTAAAAGAAATTTGTCAATTCTAAAATTGTTAAAACTACGTTTAATAAGCAACTTCTACTAAATTGAGTATCTACAAAAAATTAGCAAACAGTATTTTCACAGAAACTTTTCATAAGCACTCAAGTATCATGAAAAAGTTAATCGGTTCACTGTTGGCCATTTGCCTCTTCTGCGCTGCAACGGCAACTCCGTCAAAGCAGTACGCCAAATGCACCTTCCCTGGTACTGTTCACCAGGATCACGGTGTCATTTTGTTCAAGCAGGCAGGTGACACTTTAGTCGGAAGATCGAATATTCGCTTGCACGGAGGAGACAAAACTGTAGAGGTTGAGCTGACGAAGCGCCCGAAGCGTGACACCTGCGAAAGACTGATGAGGTGGGTTGATGTAATTGACATGCTAATTTTTAAACTAAAACTATCTTTCACTTAAAAATTGCAACTTCATTTAGTAGTTAAGTTATTTTGAAACAACTGATTGTTGTCTAAAAATATTAAAGCAAAATTAATAATACCTTGTTTTGAAATGACAATCTACGTTATGCCTTGTTTGTTTTAACAAACATTTTACTTGCCTATTAATCTTTAAGCAGTTTACTATGCACTTGATAGCAACAACTAATAGTTTTCTTTGTTCCAGATATAAAAACGAAAATATCGCCTCCTTAGTCCCGGAAAGCGACGGTCGGGTTCGCGACATGGACTGGAAAGTGAACACCGACAAGTCCATCACCGTCATGCTCAGGAAGGGCCTTCTGATCAGGTTGGACGACGGTAGCTCCATCTGCTGCGAGATCACCAATAACGACCCGAGAGCGGTTGCAGAGGAGTTCGAGGGTCTAGATGAGGAGGTGAACGATCCCGATAAGGTTATTGCAAGGTTTCTTTGCGAATTCATAGGTATTCGATGCGGAAATTAGCTTCTTTTTTTTCTTTTTTTCCAACCATTAATTTGTTAACATTGGTGTTTCTTTAAAAATGTACAATAAAAATTATTTTCCTAAACACTTTGAAATTTTTACTAATACTAGTGGTACTTCTAAAGTAGTAGTCTAAATAATTTTGCTGTATGACTAGATTAGATATAAAAATACAAACAGCTTAAGTATATAAATAACTTGAAGAGTTTAATATATTATATTTTTACTGTCTATTTTAGTGGAAAATAAAAATTACTTTATTTAATCATTTTAAGTTGTTAACGTAACTAATAAGCTAAATTGAGCATAATTTTTTTTTTTCAAATCCTTAATCACAAATTAATTGAAAAGTTAAACTATTTTAAAAGTTTATGTCTTCAAACCTCAAAATACCAGCTATAATTGTAGCCTAAACAAAAACTTTGAGTAAATAAAATGTTCTTGATTAATATAAAGTGATTGCTTGTACTGTGTTGTTATTTATAAACATTATGCAACACATATATGTATAAATATTGAAAGTAAAAAAAAAATTCTAATAATTAGCTTGAAAAAAAATAGAAAGAATATTTTTTCAAAGTGTAAAGCAATTTTACAAGTTTAGCAAAATATTTAAAAAGCTTTTGCAAATCTACCAATCGTGAAAACAATAGTTCACAAATAGTTTAGCTTTTTCTAAACTATATATACTTAGTTGTAAAAAATTAATCAATTCTTTGAAAACAGATAAGTTGATTAAATATTTATGTTAAAAAAACTATGGTATTATGTGTACAAACTTTACATTAAGACTGAATAAAACTAACATATCTATACACATATTTCAAGTTTAAATTAGTAAACCACAACTAGTAGCTCATCTATAAAAAATTGTTACTGTAAAACTAAAATCTAAGAATAGTTTAAACAGGGGTACTGTTATTTAATTTCGGACAATGCAAATCCGAAATATCAAATTCTTGAAAAAAATTAAGGGCATCAAATAAAAAAGTACTCCGTGTTTTGCAGAAAATAAAAGTAGGTTTTAGGTCTAATTAATATCTACAAACGCTCTTTTATTTTTTTTAATGCATTAATTCTGACATATGGCTAAAATTAGTTTTAAAAATTATTATTTATTGAATTTTTATGTTTTTTTAAGTATCATAATCTTATTAATTAAACCTTCTAAAACTTCTTTTAAATATGTGTTACTTTTTTAACTATGGTTCTCTATATACCATTTATGAACTTGAATTGTCATAAAACCAATTGAAATACTTGTTTTTAATAACAGTTGCAGTAAAGTTTTTGTTTCTTATTGAGTTACTTATTTAACTATTTGTTATAACAATTTCTTCTGCATAGTTATTTTTAATAACATAGTAAAAGTAAACGTTTTGTAATTGAAATTAAGAAATTGGGCATATCAGTCTTATTAAAACTACAGTAAATTTTTTGTGTTTCAAAGTATTTCAAATAACTGAAAAACTTAATATTCGTTTATCATTAATTAAAAAGAAATTATTATTTAAAACTTCTTTGCAGCTTGATGAGCTTACCTCAATGCTGAAATTAACAATTTTTTTCTTTTTTTTCAAACATTTATTTAAAACCATTATTCTTTAATTTAATGTACAATAAACCCTCTTTTCCTAAACACTTTGTTAATTCTACTATTACTAGTGATATTTTCTAAATAACAGCTTAGATAATTTTGTTGTATAAGAAAATAAGACATAAAAAGACAAACAATCTGAGTATGTATATAACATAAGTAGTTTAACAGATAACATTTTTTTAATTTGTTTACTTGAAAACAGGTTTTATTCAGATAAATTAATATAAGTAATAAGTCAAAAATTGCTTTAAAGTTGAAATAAACTATCAGACAAAATGTCTTTAATTATAAACAAAACAGTGAGTTTTTTGTTTTAATTTCTAAAAATTTTATCACATCAAAATCTATAAGTCATTTGATATGAGTTTTATTATTTTTTTTTTCTAGTTTATTGTGCGAAAATAAACTCAGGCATTAAAACCTGAGCCGCTTAAACAGTAAACACGAAAAAAGAAATAAACAAATTACATTCAATGAAAATTGAAAAACTAAACATTACATAGTAACAAATTGCAAACAAATAGTCCTGTATGACCAATTATAACTTAGTATGCATAAAAAAAAACAAAACTAAATAAACTCTCATATAAAAACTTATGCATTGACAATAAAAGATTACACATTTACAAAAGTTATATATAACAACTTATAATCTGTAAGGGGAAGGCGTAGGGAAGAAAAATTATTCTTAGTGATACATTTAAAGGAGGAAGGTAAATACTTAAAAATCTTAGTTTAGTCTTTTTTTAAATAACATCTATACATAAATATTCAAAACTAAAGGATATTAATCAAGTTTAAATCTAATCTTTTATTACACTAAATCTTTAAAGGAATCTTTGTAAAGAACTGCAACACCTCCACCCCTACTTATCCTATCGATTCGAATAATATTATAGTAACGAGGACTAATAACGGCATCGTTGACTTTAGGACTCAACCATGTTTCAGTTAAAAAAAATAAGTCAATATCTTTCATATATAAATGATTTTCTAAAATATCAACTTTATTTTAAAAAGATCGCATATTAGTATAAAAAATCTTTAAATTACTATTAGTATAACTATTAAAGGAAGACTGATTAATCTTATCAAAACTAGCAGACATATTATTTTTTTTTATAAAAATTTAAAACGTCTGACTTACAGTCTGTCCTATTAATCACAGAGTTTCTGGGCGTCATATCGAAAAAGATGATTTGTAGCTTCCACTATTTTATTGTTCTTTGTCACGTATTTTATATTGAGATTATTTCCTTCTGCCATAGCTTGTTTTCTTTTTAATTCTTCTCGTAGCTTCTTAAACATTTTCAGTTGTTCAATGGTTCGATCCGGATTTGTGTATATTTTAATATACATACTTGAGATTTCTCAGCTTAATCAGTCTTTCTTTAGCTTTTATGTCACTGAGTTTTACAATTATAGGTCTGACATTTTCTACTTCAAAATTAAAATTACCTATACGGTATAAGAATTTTAGTTAATGCTTTTCGATTTTATTTTCACCTAATACTTCTTATAGGACTTAGAAATTTTTCTTACAGCTATCAAATTGACCCTGTAAAGTAGGGTTGGGCAAAGTTTTTCAATCGACGGGCCGGATCCGGAAAAGTTTAGTCTTTTGCGGGCCGGAGAATTTCAAATTAGTGATTTACCGGATCCAGTATCCGGATCCAGCCAAATAATTATTTTTTAGATCTGAATCCGACTATAAATTAATTTTAAGTCGAGATACGGATCCGGTTGGATTCTAATATAAATAAAATTTTGGTTCCAGCCGGAATCTAATTTATGGATACGATTGATCACTTTTTTAAATCCTTCAAATTCAAAAAACTTTCTCAAGTTTGACAACTTAAGATGTAGATTAAGACATGTCAAATGTTTAAATAATGTCTATAAACAGAATTGACATTGTGATTTACAAAGGTACGTATGTAAAATATCGTACTTTAAAAACACTTTGATTGGGGTAATTTTACAAAAAGATATTCCAACTAAGTTAGAACAACAACAAAATATTAGGACAAAGTAGTGTATTTATTAGTACAAATTAATTTATGAAGTAATTTTTTAGCATGGTTTTGAAGTCAAATTTTTACAGTTTTGTTTTGTAAAAATATGATACAAAGTTTTATAAATAAATTGTGATATTGACCCTTTGTGGGCCTGTAAATTCACTCGCAAGCCGATCATTTTCATTTGCGGGCCGGATTCCATTAAAAGAAAAAAAACTGTCGGGGGCCGGTCATTTTCACCCTGCGGGCCGGATCCGGCCCGCGGGCCGTACGTTGCCCAGCCCTACTGTAAAGAAACACTTTTATTTTCAGGAATATTGAATACGATTATATTTAATATTTTCTTTTCAATCTGTTTCTATTCGTTATCAGCATCTATTTTATCTTTAACAACATCAAATTTACTGTTTATGTCGGTAAGAACTTCAACTGGCTTGTTTTTGACAATATCGGCATAAGTTGCTTTAAAACTGTTAATTTTAGAATTGATTTTAGAAAAAAAGTCTTTTAGTTAGATTGGTTCCATTGCATCAACATATGTAGATAACTTTGATTCGAAATTTTCAAATTTAGAAGAAAACTCTGTTTTAAATTCCAAAAAACTTCTTTGTAACTCTGTGATTTTTTTTTCTAAGAAATAACTCTGTTACTAAACATCACATATTTGTCATCGTTCTGAATTTCAACAATACTCTTTTCAATGCTCTTACTTTTCTCATTATACTCAGTTTTTAATCTAAAAATATCAGCGTGGAGTGAATTGAATTCATTGTCTTTTTTACGGGTAGCTGTCTAAATTGCGCGAGCGTACAAAATTGCACGAGTTCACAAAAATGCACGAAAACGCTTTTGCACGAGGGGATAAAATTGCACAAAGACAAAATTGCACAAAGATACTTTTGCACTTTTGCACGAAGAGTCACTTTTGCACGAGTAGACAATATTGCACGGAGATAATTTTGCACGGGTTAAATGTTTTTTTTTTTATTAGTTTATTATTTTTTTTTTCAATTTTTTTTTAATATCATTGTTACCCCTAACCCTTACCCTCGGTCGGTAGCTTTTTATTATAATTTTTTTTTTATAATTTTATTAGCTATTTTTTTATTTTTAGTTTTACTATCACTGCTAACCCTAACCCTTACCCTCGGTCGGTAGCTTTTTTTGTTATTAATAATTTTTTTTTTAATTATAATTTTTATTAGCTATTTTTTTATTTTCATTTTTACTATTACTATTTCCCCTAACCCTACCCTCGGTCAGTAACTTTCTTTTTTTTTTTTTAGTTTTTTTTTTGTTTAATTTTAATTCTTTTTAACTTTTTTTACTCACGTGCAAACATGTAACTCGTGCAAAATTGACCCTTAGTGCAAAATCGTCTACGTGCAATTTTGTTCACTCGTGTAATTTTGTGTCCTCGTGCAATTTTAGCTTTGTGAATTTTTGTACACTCGGGCAATTTTGTTCCTGTGCAATTTAATCGCCTTGTGAAATTTAGTAACCTCATGCATTTTTGTCTTCGTGCAATTTAGACCCGTTCCCCTTTTTTACATCCAAATGCAATCAATTTTTCTTTCAACAGTTTTCCTAGTTTGGAACTTTCAATTAAGGCTTTGATCTCAGATTCCTAGACATTTACTTTATTTTTTATAACAACCTTTCTTTTATTAAGAAGTTTTTAAGCTAAACTAAAGAAGATAAAAACTACAAGGAATACTTTGAAACATAAAAAAAATTATTATAGTTTTAATAAGACTGATATGCCCAACTTCTTAACTTTAATTACAAAACGTTTACTTGTACTATTTTATAAAAAAAAAACTATGCAGAATAAGTTGTTTTAACAAAAAATATAAATAGTAACTTAATAAGATATAAAACTGTTACGGCAACTGTTCTTTAAAACAATTATTTAATACAAGAGATAACTGTTTTTATAAAAATTCAAATCCTTAAATTATGTGTAAAGGACCACAACTTAAAAAGTGATGTATATTTAAAAAAGAAAGTATTACTAGGTTTAATTAATAAGATTAAAATACTTATAAAAATATAACCTTTCAATAAATAATATTTTTAAAACTAATTTTATCCATATGTCAAAAATAAATGCAGCTTTGTAAAAATAAAAGAGCTTTTGTAGATATTAATTAGACCTAAAACCTACTTTTATTTTCTGCAAAACACGGAGTACTTTTTTATTTGTTGCCCTTAATTTTTTTTAAGAATTTTATATTTCGGATTTGAATTGTCCGAAATTAAATAACCGTACCCCTATCTAAACTATTCTTAGGTTTCAGTTTTAAAGTAACAATTTATTATAGATGAGCTACTAGATGTGGTTTACTTATTTAAACGTAAAATATGTATATAGATAGATATGTTAGTTTTATTCAGTCTTAATGTAAAGTTTGTACACATACTACCATAGTTTTTCTAACATAAATGTTTATACAACTTATCTGATTTCTTATAGTTAATAATTTTTTTACATTTAAGTATATATAGTTTAGAAAAAGCTAAATTACTTGTGAACTATTGTTTTCACTATATATAGATTTGCAAAAGTTTGAACATTTTGCTAAACTTGTAAAATTGTTATACACTTTGAAAAAATATTCTTTCTATATTTTTTTTCAATCTAATTATTAAAATCAAAAGTTTTTTACGTACAATATTTAATATATATGTGTTGCATAATATTTATAAACAACAACACAGTACAAACAATCACTATAAACTAATCATGAATATTTTTCTTTACTCAAAGTTTTTGTTGAGGTTACCATTACAGCTAATACTTTGAGGTTTTAAGACTTAATTTTAAAAATAATTTAACTTTTCCCTTATTAGTGATTAAGAATTAGCATACTTTTTTTATGCTTTAATTGAACTTATTAATTACGTTAGCAACTTAAATTGATTAAATAAAGTAAAATCTATTTTCCAAGTAAAGTAGATAGTAAAAATATTATCTGTTAAACACTTCAAGTTATTTAGATACTTAAGCTGTTTGTATATTTATTTTTAATCTTCTCATACAGCAAAACTGTTAAAACTAAAACTTTTAAAGTATCACTAGTATTAGTAGAAGTAACAAAGATTTTAGGAAAAGAAATGTTTATTGTACATTTTTAAGAATGACCAATGTGAACAAATTAATGGCTGAAAGAAAAAAAGTAAATTCTTAATTCCAGCATGCAGGTACATTCATCCAGCTGCAAAGAAACTTCGTAACCTTATTTTTTATTTTTCGGGCCTAAACTTTGGCTCCTTTTTAACCTCGTTCACCTTCTCATCCAGACCCTCGAACTCCTTGGCAACCGCTTTCGGGTCGTTATTGGTGATCTCGCAGCACATGGAGCTACCGTCGTCCAACCTGATCAGAAGGCCCTTCCTGAGCATGACGGTGATGGACTTGTCGGTGTTCACTTTCCAGTCCATGTCGCGAACCCGACCGTCGCTTTCCGGGACTAAGGAGGCGATCTTTTCGTTTTTATATCTGGAACAAAGCAAACTATTAGTTGTTGCTATCAAGTGCATAGTAAACTGTTTAAATATTATTAGGCTAGTAAAATGTTTACTAAAACAAACAAGGCATGACGTAAATTGTTATTTCAAAACAAGGTATTATTAATTTTGCTTTAATATTTTCAGACAACAATCAGTTGTTTCAAAACAACTTGAATACTAAATAAAGATGCAATTTTTAAGTGAAAGGTAGTTTTAGTTTAAAAATTAGCATGTCAATTATATCAACCCACTTCATCAGTCTTTCGCAGGTGTCACGCCTCGGGCGCTTCGTCAGCTCAACCTCTACAGTTTTGTCTCCTCCGTGCAAGCGAATATTCGATCTTCCGACTAAAGTGTCGCCTGCCTGCTTGAACAAAATGACACCGTGATCCTGGTGAACAGTACCAGGGAAGGCGCATTTGGCGTACTGCTTTGACGGAGTCGCCGTTGCAGCGCAGAAGAAGAGGCAAACGGCCAACAGTGAAACGATTAACTTTGTCATGATACTTGAGTGCTTGTGATAAGTTTCTGTGAAAATATTGTTTGCTAACTTTTTGTAGATACTCAATTTAGTAGAATTTGCTTATTATATGTAGTTTTAAAAGTTTTCAAATCAAAATACTTATTTAAGAGCAGATGTAGTTTATTTTTATTCTAGTTCAAATTTTCAAACACAATTTTTAGCTGTCATGAAGTTTTTAAAGCAATTACGAAACGTTCTGCAGTATACAATGAGCTAGAAGAAAATAAATTAAAAAGTTTATTTGAATCAATTATAGCTTAGGTTTGTTCAAATTATGTTAATACAACTTTGTTTAATATTTCAAAACTTAAGAATTAATTTGTAACATCTTAATAAATGATGAAATCGTATCAAATTGAAATGTATGAATTTTAGTTTATCCTCGTTTCGATAATTTCTTTAACAAACTTTCTCTAAAGCTCTGACTAGAATTTCTTTATATACTTTTTATGATGTTACAAATCAGTTTCTAAGTTTTGAAATATTAAACAAAGTTTTATTAACAAAATTTGGGCTAACTTAAGCTATAGTCGTTTCAAATAAACTTTTTAATTTATCTTTTTCTTTGCTCTTTATATACCGCAGAAAGTTTCGTAATACACCAATACACTCATTATAAGGATTAAGCTTGAATGATTGAGGATTTAAAAACAAAAGTATGTAGATTAAAAACACGAATTTGAATAACAGTAATTTAAAATGCTATTTGTACTGACTACTGACCATTATTTAAGATTTAAAACTAATTCTTATTAGTGTTTTTACTGTTAAAATGAAATCCATCCAAAATTTTAAAACGTTATACAATTAAATTAATTTCGAAATTATGAATAGTAAGCTTATTGGTACTTACTATAAATCAAACTTATATAACTAAAAACAAATTAACCATGCCCGGGCAAAAGTTCTTATTGAAAAAAATCAAAACAATTGGTTGCAAATAATACTAATTAAAATTAATCTAAAAATTTTCAATAATGATTAGTACAGATGGTATTTAAAACCAGTGTACAAATAATTTAAACAATAAAAACATTTGGTAGTAAAAATACCAATTACATGTATAGTTTAAAATCTTAAATAATAATTTATATAAATGGCATTATAAGCAAGTGGTTTTCAAATTGGTATTTTCAATTGATATACTTTTCTTAAATGATTTACGCCAAATCTTTATAATTAAAGTATTAGTGTATTACGAAATTTTCCAAGGTATATAAAGAGCTATGTCAAAGATAAAGTACAAAAGTTTATTTGAAACAAATTTAGCTTAGGTTTGCTCAAACTGTGTTAAAAAAAAACTTTGTTTATTATTTAAAAACTTAAAATCCTGTTTGAAACATATTAAAACTATATAAAATTTTTAGTCAGAAGTCTGAACTTTAGTGAAAGTTTTTCAAAGAAGCTATCGAAAGGAAAATTAATTAAAACTCGTTCGTTAAAATTGGCTAAAAACAACCAAAAACTTTTAAGATTAAGAATCTTTATATTTCTTAAATTGACCTATGCACATTTTTTTTAACTTAAACTAAAAGTTGAGTAGAAATAGATTATAAAATAAAAAACTAATTTATAAATCTTGGTGTCTACCCAAGTCAATTTTTTTAACAACTCTATATTTTTGGATCAATTAATAGTGTATTAAACATAGCTTTAGTTTATAGTTGGTAATAACTTTACTTAAAAAGTTTCAATTAAACTTTAAAACTTTATCTATTTAGCGTTGTACAACATATAGACACAGTCTAATGCATATCTCAATAGTTGTTATAACAAGAAATGTATTTAAAAAAAAGATATTCGAATTTCAAACTCGTACAAACTTCATAACTTAAAAAGTAAAAATTTTGTTTGAAGATTCGAACCAGAAAAAAAAGAAATTACATCTGCTTTAAAATAAATGTTTTAATTCTATAATTTTTAAAACTACGTATAATAAGCAAATTCTTCTACATTGATTATCTACAAGAAGTTAGCAAACAGTATTTTCACAGAAACTTATCACAAGCACTCAAGTATCATGACAAAGTTAATCGTTTCACTGTTGGCCATTTGCCTCTTCTTCTACGCTGCAACGGCAACTCCGTCAAAGCAGTACGCCAAATGCGCCTTCCCTGGTACTGTTCACCAGGATCACGGTGTCATTTTGTTCAAGCAGGCAGGCGACACTTTAGTCGGAAGATCGAATATTCGCTTGCACGGAGGAGACAAAACTGTAGAGGTTGAGCTGACGAAGCGCCCGAAGCGTGACACCTGCGAAAGACTGATGAGGTGGGTTGATATAATTGACATGCTAATTTTTAAACTAAAACTACCTTTCACTTAAAAAATTTATCTTTAAATAGTGGTTAAGTTACTTTGAAGTAATTGATTGTTGCTTTAAAATATTAAAGCAAAATTAATAATACCTTGTTTTGAATTAACAATCTACGTTATGCCTTGTTTGTTTTATTAAACATTTTACTAGCCTAATAATATTTAAACAGTTTACTATGCACTTGATAGCAACAACTAATAGTTTACTTTGTTCCAGATATAAAAACGAAAAGATCGCCTCCTTAGTCCCGGAAAGCGACGGTCGGGTTCGCGACATGGACTGGAAAGTGAACACGGACAAGTCCATCGCCGTCATGCTCAGGAAGGGCCTTCTGATCAGGTTGGACGACGGTGGCTCCATCTGCTGCGAGATCACCAATAACGACCCGAGAGCGGTTGCAGAGGAGTTCGAGGGTCTAGATGAGGAGGTGAACGATCCCGATAAGGTTATTGCAAGGTTTCTTTGCGAATTCATAGGTATTCGATGCGGAAATTAGCTTCTTTTTTTTCTTTTTTTCCAACAATTAATTTGTTAACATTGGTGTTTCTTTAAAAATGTACAATAAAAATTATTTTCCTAAACACTTTGAAATTTTTACTAATACTAGTGGTACTTCTAAAGTAGTAGTCTAAATAATTTTGCTGTATGACTAGATTAGATATAAAAATACAAACAGCTTCAGTATATAAATAACTTGAAGAGTTTAATAGATTATATTTTTACTGTCTATTTTAGTGGAAAATAAAAATTACTTTATTTAATCATTTTAAGTTGTTAACGTAATTAATAAGCTTAATTGAGCATAATTTTTTTTTCCAATCCTTAATCACAAATTAATTAAAAGTTAAACTATTTTAAAAGTTTATGTCTTCAAACCTCAAAATAACAGCTATAATTGTAGCCTAAACAAAAACTTTGAGTAAAAAAAATGTTCATGATTAATATATAGTGATTGCTTGTACTGTGTTGTTATTTATAAACATTATGCAACACATATATGTATAAATATTGAAAGTAAAAAAAAAATTCTATTAATTAGCTTGAAAAAAAATAGAAAGAATATTTTTTCAAAGTGTAAAGCAATTTTACAAGTTTAGCAAAATATTTCAAAAGCTTTTGCAAATCTACCAATCGTGAAAACAATAGTTCACAAATAGTTTAGCTTTTTCTAAACTATATATACTTAGTTGTAAAAATTAATCAACTCTTTGAAAACAGATAAGTTGATTAAATATTTATGTTAAAAAATCTATGGTATTATGTGTACAAACTTTACATTAATACTGTATAAAACTAACATATCTATACACATATTTCAAGTTTAAATTAGTAAACCACAACTAGTAGCTCATCTATAAAAAATTGTTACTGTAAAACTAAAATCTAAGAATAGTTTAAACAGGGGTACTGTTATTTAATTTCGGACAATGCAAATCCGAAATATCAAATTCTTAAAAAAAATTAAGGGCAACAACTCAAAAAGTACTTTGTGTTTTGTAGAAAACAAAAAAAAAAGTAGGTTTTAGGTCTAATTAATATCTACAAACGCTCTTTTATTTTTTTTAAATGCATTAATTCTGACATATGGCTAAAATTAGTTTTAAAAATTATTATTTATTGAATTTTTATGTTTTTTAAGTATCATAATCTTATTAATTAAACCTACTAAAACTTCTTTTAAATATGTGTTACTTTTTTAACTATGGTCCTCTATATACCATTTATGAACTTAAATTGTCATAAAACCAATTGAAATACTTGTTTTTAATAACAGTTGCTGTAAAGTTTTTGTTTCTTATTGAGTTGCTTATTTAACTATTTGTTATAACAATTTCTTCTGCACAGTTATTTTTTATAACATAGTAAAGGTAAACATTTTATAATTGAAATTAAGAAGTTGGGCATATCAGTCTTATTAAAACTACAATAATTTTTTTGTGTTTCAAAGTATTTCAAGTAACTGAAAAGCTTAACTTTCTTTTTCACTAATTAAGAAAAAATTATTAATTAAAACTTCTTTGTAGCTTGATGAGTTTACCTCTATGCTGAAATTAACAATATCTTTCTTTTCTTCCAACCATTTATTTGTAAGCATTGTTCTTTAATTTAATGTACAATAAACCTTCTTTTCCCAAATACTTTGTTATTTTTACTATTACTAGTGAAATTTTCTAAATAATAGCTTAGATAATTTTGATGTATGAGAAAATAAGACATAACAAGACAAACAATTTGAGTATGTACATAACTTAAGTAGTTTAACAGATAACATTCATTTAATTTGTTTACTCGAAAACAAGTTATTTTTAAATAAATTAATAAAAGTAATAAGCCTAATGTTGCTTTTAAAGTAAAAAAAAAGTATCAGACAAAGTGATTTCTCTTATTAACATAACAAAGAGATATTTGCTTTGATTTCTAAAAAAATCATTACAGCAAAGTCTTTAAGTTATTTGAAATGAGTTTTAAGCTAAACTAGAGCAGCACAAAAAAACTTGCTACAAGTTAGTCACCAACTAATCAAACATTTAGATTTTCTTAATAGTGTAAAACTTAAAAACTTTTAAATGTCAGCTCTAATGGTATCCTCAATAAAAAACTTTAAGCAATAAAGAGTTTTTTAAGATTAATTTGTAGTGATTACTCGTAATCTTTGTTGAAACATATGTATATATAAAAAATTTTATAAAAAGTTCTGGTCGATAAGGCTCGACAAATTGATTTGGAGCTAAACGTTTATTTGATTATATAAAAGACAATAGCTTATACGACCGTTTCGTATATGAGATATATAACCTCATATACTCATCAGTAAGCTAAAGTTTATTTACAATGCTAAAGAAAAATTTAGAATCTAGACTACAATTATAATTATTATGACGTATAAATAATAAAATTTATTTTACAGTAAGTTGAATGAATTTAAAAGCCCTACAACAAACCAAACTCACCAATTTTATACGTAAACCATAAATACAATCACCCTCGACAAATACTAAAACAATTACCCAAAACAATAAACAGAAGACTAATAAAACTATCTAACAATGAAGAATTCTTTAACAATGTTAAAAGTAAATACCAAAAAGCATTAATTTTAGCAAACTACAAAGATACCTTAAAGTACGATAAGACCACTTTATCAAAAAGAAATAAAAGACAAAGAAAAAGAAATATAATATTTTCCAACCCGCCGTTTAATCTAAATGTAAGTTCTAAAATAGGCAAACAATTTTCAAATCTGATTACCACATCCTTTGATGAAAAACATCCATATAATAAAATATTCAACCGCAACACAATTAAAATATCATATAGTTGTACAAATAATTTTAGAAGCAAAATAATACCACACAACAATAAAATATTAAACAAAAACAATATAAACTCTAAAAGCATCACCAAACATAATCTCTGCAATTATGGCAAAGAACCTTGCCCAAAAAATCAATGTCTAGTCTCAAACATAATATATAGATCAACAATAACATCAAATAAAAAAAACAAAACAGTATTTAGAATCCACAGGAAATACTTTCAAACAAAGATATAGAAACCACAAATCATCATTCAACAATATTAACAAAAGACATACAACAGAACTGGCAAACTACATTTGGAAGTTAGAACATAACAATACAGACTACAAAATTGAATGAGAAATATTAAACGGGACAAAATCAAAGTTCAATACTAAATTTGGCTGCAAATTTTGTAACTTATAAAAATAGAAATTGATAAATCAGACAAGAACATAACACTAAACAAGAAAAGCAAAAGACAAATATATGCATTATTACCAAAAATACTTTTTTATCAAAATTAAAACAAACTAAATATTATTTAAAAGTAAAATAAAGCCGCAAAAACAGTGGTTTATAATATTTGTCTGTTATAGTTTAAAATCTTTTTTTAATACAGTTTAAAAAGTTTTTCTAATAAAACTATTTTAAACTTTTCAAAATATATAAATTCTTCAACTAACAAGATCGGCGTATTTTTTCAAATTCAACTTACTTTCTAATAAACTTCATTATTGCAACGTCCTATCCTAACAAGTATAAAATTTTCAAGCTCTAAATTTCTGTTTATTATAGTTACAGTTTATTGAACGACAAAAAAAAGACGCTCAAAATGTTTGGTTCTAGGACCTGGTGCACAAAGAACCTTTCGGTTATCGAGTCGCACACCACGGATACCTTTTAACGTCTTGTCCAGAACTTTTAACATTGTAAATAAACTTTAGCTTATTGATGAGTATATGAGGTTATATATCTCATATACGAAACGATCGTATAAACTATTGTTTTTGTATAATCAAATAAATAATTATAAATATATTAATAGTACAAAAAACCAACTAATTTTTGTATTGTTTACTAAGTTTCAACGTTTAACACGTTTTATCAGAGTTTTGGAGTCACGTGTATTTAATACATATGAAATTGATATATATATATATATGAGAAAGTGAAGATAATTTCTAATTTTATCAACTAGCTTAAAAAAAAACATGAAGAATATATTTTCAAAGTGTATAGCCACTATACAAACTTAACAAAAAATAATAAAGAGTTTTCAATTTATAAGTAGTTAAAGTAGTTAATTTTTTTATTAGCTATAAGTAGTTAATTTCAAAAAGTTAATTAACTCTATAAAAAGACATAAATTGGTAAATTGTGCAAAAAACCATGGTAATACGTGTAAACACGTTATGTTAATACTAAATTACACTAATGTTTCTACATTTTTATTTTAAAACAAAAAACTAGTAAAGTACTTCTGGCAATAAAATGTTTCTTATATAGTTTTATGCGTATAAACAAGTTTAAATAAAACACACTTGACACCTTGCAAAAGTGACACTTTGGGCAAGACTAAACCGTCCCCAAAAAATAACTTGCTTGTCAAGTTTATGAAAAAAAAAATTGCTTGTAAGAGTACATTAGGTCAACATCATAGTAACCTAAAGCCGTTTACATGTCAAGTTTGTACATCAACTAGTAGACTATTCAAAACTGATACTAGTTACGAGTTCACATGTTATTTCATTATCAACAAAGATTTACTTGTACTTTTTGTGACTATAAAAATCACGTTTTAAGCAACTAATAAGCAACTTTGGATAGTATAATAAACAAAAATTATAGCAATAAATAAAAAACAAATTAAAAATAACTAGATCTAAAATGGGGGCATGTCGAAGTTAGTTGATTTCTTTCATTAAGTGCTTTTTCTCTGTCCGCTTCGGCAATGGCCATTCTTTCTAGATTGCAGATAGAGCAATCATCTGTTTTTCTCAGTATTGATAAGTTGGTTTTAAATATTATTCAAATTTTAACAATCTAATAAGATATTTGAACTATCCATTCGATTTCGGAGAATTCAATGTTATTTGATGTGGTAAATTTAGCCAGGGCTGCTGTTTGTTTTTTGTTTTGAGGATGCTGTGCTTGTGTTGTTGCCTTGTTGTTTTGAAAAAAGTTTCCGTAGAACAAACATATTCTTTAATTCTAACTTTTGCTTTTTATACACCTTTAAGAGGCATTCATCATTAAATGGGCTGTTAATCTTGTTTCTGCATTTGAAAGTTCTGATCGTTTTGTTTTCTGCCTCTAAAATCTTTTTGTTGTGTGAGTTGATGATGTTTCTTATATTTGGCTGTACGAAATTTTGATTGTGTTCCTGTTTTAAATTCTATGAAACTTTTTTTTTTGGGAAAATATAGACGAAAAAGTTCCAAAAATTTCTTACCTATGAAAGTTTGCAAACAGATTACAAAACGGAGGATTGGAGTATATGTTTTTTTACTGTTAGAATTCAGATAATTTCTGTCATAGTTTTTTAGCTTATCATATCCGCTTAAAATTAGTGCTTCATTATTACCTTTTTTGATGCTATTAAATATCTTCTTACTCCTAGAGAGTTTGATTAGCCTGTTATTAATAATTTAGAATATGCCTTTTTTATTTCTTTGGGATGATTAGACCCATTATTTATGTATTTTACGTTTGAATTATCCTTTTTATATGGCGCAAAGGTGTTACTACTTAAGTTCATGCTAATGTTTAAAAAATCTGTTTGGACTAAATTACATTTGATAGAAGTTTTAAATCTGTGGGGCTGGAATTTGCTTCTAATAGTTTTTCTTGCTCTTTCATTTTTGCACTTAGATCTATTTAAAACGACTAGATCATCGTCACGATATAAGCCAAAAGATAATAAACTACTCACGGAAGATAAATTAAATAAAATGAAAAGTTATATTAGGTCGCAGATCTCAGAGTTACCCATAGCAACATAAAAGTTACTAGTGTCATTTTTCTTTACCCATTCCGTACTGTTTAAGTCAGATATAACCGTAAGGTTTTTCGTGCACCAGATCCTAGACCAAACTTTTTGAGTGTTTTTTGTAGTTTGATAAACAATATATTTATATATAAACAGTATTTTGCTCAATTTACTATATAAAAATAGCTTTATAGTACAGAACATTATTATTAAAAATAAAAAACTGTAATAAAAAGTTTTAAATTTTTTTAACTATTTATTAAATATTCAAATATACTACTAAAGACAGTGTTCTATTAATTGTTATATTATGATTTAAATTATTTTATCTTCTGTGAACAAAATTAAGTTATTTTAAGCGATTTAGTTTTAAATAGTAAATAAAACGTCGTCTTTACCATTAAACTTAAATTATACAACTAAAATTCTTTTAAATGATGACTAAACGTGTGGCTGCTGTGGCCTGATGATGTGGCTCCTAATAGCGGGTTTGAATATTTTTAAGTAAAATTTTATAAGATCCAAACCTTATGGTTGTCAATCATACAAAAAAATAATTTCAATAATAAAACACAAATTAAAGTATTCAAGAAAACTTATTTGATACAATCAACTAAGTGTTACTAAACATTAGTAATAACATTAAACAAATTTTAAGTAAAACTGTAATTCTTTGTATACAAACAATACATTATCTTTGTCTTTGTAGATCACATATTAAAAAAAATAGAAAAGTTTTAATCATCAAACGTCCAGCAAAATGACCAAAATGTTTTTCTCAACACCAATTCATTAACCATAGTTGCAAACGTTCGCATTTTTCTTTCTTTTTTCAGCAAAATAGGTTTCAAGTTGCTTTTGATGTTTTGATGATAAATGTTTTTGGTTTGGGGATTTTGTTAACATACATTTGTAAACTTTAGTAACTTTTAACATGTTGTACTTGGTTCTACCACTATTCAAATTAACACAATTCAAGTTCTTAAAAAGAAATTGAAATGGCCACAACTAAAAAGTAATGTATATTTGTCAAATATAAAAAAAGCAGATGTTAGCAGGGTTGCCACTCGGTCAGGAAATCAGGAAAAGTCAGGAAAAATTTGAAAAAATTACAAAAGTCAGGAAAAAATGGGGGGTTTTGAAAAAAGTCAGGAAATTTGATAAAAAAAAAATAAAAAGTCAGATTTTGTCAGTTTAAATTTACGAAATTCCTTGTTTTCCAAAGCCTTTAAGTGGTAAAAGTTAATTAAAAGTCCTTTAAAGTCAGAAAAAAATTCCAAAATTTTCCTAAAAATTTACAAAAATATTTAGTTTTATTTCCAATGCCTTCAGCTGGTATAAATTAGTAAAATATCCTTTATAATACTGCAAAAGTTTTCTATTAACATATTGCACAAGTACCCTACTTGAACAAGCAGATTTTGTAAGCTTTTTAGTATTTATGATCTGTAGCAAGGACACTTCCATAGTGAAACTTAATATATATACACAAAAGTTTATCTATTTCTTTTCTTTCTTTCTAACATTCAAATAAATATAATATTTGTGGAGTTTCACCTATAACTAAAAAACTTTAACAGTTATTTTTTTTTACTTAGATTGGAAAGTTGAATAAAGCCTGAAATTAAATTATTTTAAGTATAAAAGTAGTTTCTTCCCATAGTTTATATTAAACTATGGGAAGAATTGCCTAGAAACTTGGTAGATCAGAGCTATCTTGGAGCATTTCAATATGGAATGAGAGAAAACTTACTTAAAAGACAATCAGAAAAATATCAAGCTTAATCTTTACCAACAGTTAAACTTTTATCTTAGTATTGGTGTTTGTCTTAATCTTTTTTTTTTTTTTTTGGGCTGATTGCTGTTGGTCTTATAAACTGGGTGAAGGTAGAGCTGGATTGGTATAGGTTGGTTTTATTATTTTTATTATTTTATTTATTATATATACTTTTTTAATTTGTTTCTTGTACATAAAATTTGATAGTATTGTTTTGTCCTCATTGACAGAGTGATTTAACTAGTAGATGTATTATTTTACTTTTATAACTCTATTTTGTAGTTTTTTGTTTACTATATATTAATTGTCAATTTGTTTCAGAAGATTGAGATTTTAAATTTAGAAGTAAAAACTTCATATTTTTTAGACATTCTGGTTATTTAATTTTATTTGTTAAAAATTAGTTTTAGGTTTACAAACAGTTTATTTAACTCAATTAAATACTTTTATTATTACTTTATTATTTTGTTTTTAAATTTAGCTGTTTATTGTTAGAAGTGATTTTATTTTAAGTAGTTTAAACAAATTCTATCAATTATTAGTGCTAGATTTTATTGTTTAAAACTGAATTGTTTACAAATCTATAAAACAGTTAGACCAAGTTTTTTTTTTTTTTTGCTCTATTTTTATTTACCTACAAACACATATACTAGAAATTTAAAGACACTTTTTTAAAATACATGGCGCTCTTTCAGTTTTATGACATTACTGAATATTTTATATATACTGACATTACTAACTCTCCCCATTTATTCAATTTTGAGATATCTGTTGCATTTTATGTGGTTGCTCTTGTAGAAAGGGCAACAAGAAAAATGTGAATGTACATGATCATAAAAATAGAAATCTAGGGGAGGAGACGGTGTGGAGCCCATGGTAGACTATGGTTTCCATGGTCAATATTGGCAGTAATGGGTTAAAAAAGGGTGCTTACCATTTTTAAACTTAAAAAAAAAAAAAAAATTTTTGTATATACAGTTACTTATTAAGTTTTTGTTTTAATTCTTTCATTATTGTTTTAAAGTTAGCTCAAAGAATAGTTACAAGTAAATGGTGTGCAGCTCGATGACCGAAAGGTCTTTCTCCACACCAATCCATCGACCTTAGTTGTGAGCGTTAACATTTCTTTCTTTCTTTCTATCTAGCATAATTTTAGAATCAAAGTGTTTTTTGTTCAAGTAAATAATTGAGTTCTTTAAAACTAAGCAGTTAGTTTAATATTTGATGTAACAAGTTAATGTGATGTTCAACTTTTGGAAGTGCAAAACAAAAAGTTCAAAACAAAAAGTGCAAAAAGTGCAATATTTCATCATTTTACTCAAAGTGCAGAACAAAAAGTGCAGAATTACATTAGTCCACTCAAAGTGCAGAAGAAAAAGTGCAATATTTCATATGTTGCTAAAATCAAAGGTTAAATATAAAAAAATAAAAGAATTTTAAAGACTAATTTTTAAAAATGCTGACTCAGCGAATATCAGAGGAACTACATTTCTTTTAAAATCGGACCCGTTTAATAACAAAGAAAAACAAATTATGCGAAAAATAAAAAGTCCTTGACAAGACGTTAAAAGGTATCCGTGATGAGCAACTCGATAACCGAAAGGCTCTTCGTGCACAAGGTCGATAACCTAAAAGATTTTCGTGCACCAGGTCCTAGAATCAAAAATTTTTGTCGTTCAATAAACTATAACTTCAACATTAGAGTTTTCAATACTATATATAAAATTATTAAAGTACTTAATTATCAAGTTAAAATTTTAAACATATATGAGTATGACGTGAGGATTCTAGTAAATTTAAAACGAATATAATATATTCATTTAAGACGTCTAAATAAAAAAAAACTGTGCTTTCCGTAATGTTAACGCCAAAGTTACTCATTCAATTCAACTCAAATTTTGTATACGTAATAAGTATGACGTAACGATTCTAGCAAATTTAAATTTTATTTTAAATATTCATTTATGACTACACAATAAAAAAAAACTGTGCTTTCCGTAATGTTTACGTCAAAGTTACTCGTTCAATCAAACTCAAATTTTGTATACGTCATCAGTATGACGTAACGATTCTAGCAAATTTAAAATTTTTGAAAAATATTCATTTATGACGTCACAATAAAAAAAACTTTGCTTTCCGTAATGTTTACGTCAAAGTTACTTGTTCAATCGAAATAAAATTTCGTATACGTAATCAGTATGACTTAACAATTCTAGCAAATTTAAAATTTAAAAAAAATATTCATTTATGACGTCACAATAAAAAAAACTGAGCTTTCCGTAATGTTTACGTCAAAGTTACTTGTTCAATCGAACTCAAATTTTGTATACGTAATAAGTATGACGTAACGATTCTAGCAAATTTAAAATTTAAAAAAAATATTCAATTATGACGTCATAATAAAAAAAACTGAGCTTTCCGTAATGTTTACGTCAAAGTTACTTGTTCAATCGAACTCAAATTTTGTATACGTAATAAGTATGACGTAACGATTCTAGCAAATTTAAAATTTTAAAAAAATATTCATTTATGACGTCACAATAAAAAAAACTGTGATTTCCGTAATGTTTACGTCAAAGTTACTAGTTCAATCGAACCCAAATTTCGTATACGTAATCAGTATGACGTAACAATTCTAGCAAATTTAAAATTTAAAAAAAATATTCATTTATGACGTCACAATAAAAAAAACTGTGCTTTCCGTAATGTTTACGTCAAAGTTACTAGTTCAATCGAAAGATTGACGTAAACATTACGGAAAGCTCAGTTTTTTTTATTGTGACGTCATAAATGAATATTTTTCAAAAATTTTAAATTTGCTAGAATCGTTACGTCATACTGATTACGTATACAAAATTTGAGTTCGATTGAACAAGTAACTTTGACGTAAACATTACGGAAAGCTCAGTTTTTTTTATTGTGACGTCATAAATGAATATTTTTTTTAAATTTTAAATTTGCTAGAATTGTTACGTCATACTGATTACGTATACAAAATTTGAGTTCGATTGAATGAGTAACTTTGACGTAAACATTACGGAAAGCAAAGTTTTTTTTATTGTGACGTCATAAATGAATATTTTTCAAAAATTTTAAATTTGCTAGAATCGTTACGTCATACTGATTACGTATACAAAATTTGAGTTCGATTGAACAAGTAACTTTGACGTAAACATTACGGAAAGCTCAGTTTTTTTTATTGTGACGTCATAAATGAATATTTTTCAAAAATTTTAAATTTGCTAGAATCGTTACGTCATACTGATTACGTATACAAAATTTGAGTTCGATTGAACAAGTAACTTTGACGTAAACATTACGGAAAGTAAATTTTGAACTTTTTCGTTTTGCACTGCGAGAAGTTTTACATGTTAATGTGTATACTTTACCTCTTTATAATTTTTCATATTTGTTAAAATTTTTTAAATAAGTTATAAGAAAGGTATATGCCAATATTTAATTTATTTATTATTGTATTTTTTGTAGAGTTAACTCAAGTTTTTAAATTAAGTAAGAGTATATTTATTTGTTACAAATTTTACACTAAATGATAAGAGGAAATATTTTATACAACAGATATATAGTTTACTTTTTTATGTCTTTTTTTGCAGTCACTCAAGTATATTCTTTTTTGTTTTTTATTTAAGGATTTTATATTAAATAGTTTGGGTAGTATTTTATTAAACTAAGTGAACAATTTATATAAGTAAAACATGTTTTAAGTAAATACTTTTTATTACTAGATATTTTTAACATATACGCTATATTTTTATTACTAGATTTATTTTACAACTTATTTGCTAAATCTACTTTATGCTATAGATACATTTATACTAGGAAATTCTAAAAAATTGTGTTCTTTATTGTTTTAAGGTTTCAACTGTAAAAACTTGTTATTGTTTTAAGATTTTAGTTGTGAAAGTTCGTTATTAATTCAAGGTTTTAATTGTAAAAGTTCCTTATATGTCGTTTGTTTATCTAGATACATTTATGCTAGGATTTGCTAAAAAATTGTTTTGTTTTTCAGACAAGCTGTGTTTATAAGGTAAAAATACAAGAATTTTGCTGATAGAGCTGTTTATTACAAACATCAATCATACACAGATGGTTTAAGTGATGTACTGGAAGTTTAATTATAGAATTCAACAAAAAACTGTTGTTTTTTACCTGTATTAAAGTTAGATTGGAAGTTTTATATAGTTTTAAGTGTTAGATTATGTATTTTAGAATAAGTCTAATTCAAGAGTTTGATTTAGAAAAGTCAGGAAAATTTTGGTAAAAAGTCAGGAAAAAGTCAGGAAATTCTTCTCAGTTTTTTGAGTGGCAACCATGTGTTAGTCCTATAAATATCTAAAAGCCATTTTGTTTTTGCAAAACATTTAATGTTTTTACGAGCATAAAGTTATTGTTATAGGAAAATTTATTAATTTTTCAAAAAACATAAAACTTTAATGTCAATTATTTTCCTTGTCTTAAAAGCTATCTAAAAAATTTTTTTTTTATTATAGAGAACGCACCTTTGCCTTTAATTTAAAAAAAAAATTATTTAATTTGGGGTTGGAATTATTTCATGGGGTCCCTCCAAAAATAAAGGTTTTTTTTCGTTTTTTTTCATCAAATGGTATTAGAACCAAAAATAAATATTTTTTTTTAATTTTTTTTTTTGATTTCCCTTAGTTTGCATGTTATTAAAATTAGTAAATAGTTATTTTATAAATAATGTTAATATCTTTTACGATTTGGCCGAAAATCAAAATGTAGTATATTACACTATCATTTGCCTTGGCCATTTCCTAGATAAAAAATTGATAAAAGGAAAAAAAACGTTAATAAGAATGCGATTTACATCAAACTAAATTAAAATAAAATAATTTAATTAAATTTGTTGTATATTCACATTCTTATTAACTTTTTTTTTCCTTTTATCAATTTTTTATCTAGGAAATGGCCAAGGCAAATGATAGTGTAATATACTACATTTTGATTTTCGGCCAAATCGTAAAAGATATTAACATTATTTATAAAATAACTATTTACTAATTTTAATAACATGCAAACTAAGGGAAATCAAAAAAAAAAATTAAAAAAAAATATTTATTTTTGGTTCTAATATCATTTGATGAAAAAAAACGAAAAAAAACCTTTATTTTTCGAGGGACCCCATGAAATAATTCCAACCCCAAATTAAATATTTTTTTTTTTTAAATTAAAGGCAAAGGTGCGTTCTCTATAATAAAAAAAAAATTTTTTAGATAGCATTTAAGATAAGTAAAATAATTGACATTAAAGTTTTATGTTTTTTGAAAAATTAATAAATTTTCCTATAACAATAACTTTATGCTCGTAATGTTTTTTGGGTAATGGGTTAAATAAAGTAAAAACGTAGGTATTTAAATTAAATGTCAGTAAATAAAGACTAGAATTTCCAATTTTGACTTGCACTTTTATTCTGTGTTCGAAAAGTTACTTAAAGAGTAGGTTACTTTACTGTATAATCAGCAAGACCACTGTTATTTATACTTAGATCTCATAGATTAAAAATAAAATTTAAGTTTATTTACATTACTTATGCTTCCAGGGTTGCCACACACTCAGGGAACTCAGGGAATCTCAGGGAATTTTCAAACTGTAGAAAATCTCAGGGAATCTCAGGGAAACTCAGGGAATTTTGGCATTTTTCTTTTAACTCAGAGAAACTCAGGAAAGTTTTGATTTTTTCTCTAAATTTCAGGGAAATTTTTTTCTAGATCTAGAATGAGGATTAGTTAATCCAGTTTCAATATTTTGTTCAAAAGTAGTAATTTTTATTATTTAAGTGGTTATTTAGAATTTTTTAGCCTTGCGGCTAGTTCTTCAATATTCTTAGTATTAACATTGTAGTTTTTTAAGTTTTAAATTTATATTTACTTAAGTAAAACAAACTTGTTATTTGTTTACAACTACTTGTTTTCAGTAAAAAAAAATTAAAATGAATACAGATTAACAATTAAAATATTCTTAAAATATAATTCATTAAAATGAATACAGTCTTAATGAAGTTATTATGTATGCATTTAAGTGAGTTCTTCATGTGAAATTATAATTATATTATAATTAAATTTTGTCAATTAAAATGTCAAAAAAATTAAACTTTATTCTTTTATGTAGAAAGTTAACTAACAAGTTTACACAAAGTTGTGCAAAATTTAGTTTTTAATTTTTAATTGGTTTAAACCTTTTAAGATTGAGTTTTTGAAAACAGTTTTTTTTTCATAAATTTAATGCAGAAGCATACACATACAACCTTCCTTTTATTATTAAAGAAGAAAAATGAGAATGAGGTATTAATAATTTGTGTTAGAAGAGAAAAATTTTTTTTAAGATTTGAAAAATACTCAGGGAAATTTAAGGTTACTCAGGGAAATTTTTGGTCACTCAGGGAAGATTTTTTGGCTCAAAGAGTGGCAACCCTGATTTAACTAAAAATAGACCCAAAACTTTTAAAGACCTGGAAGAAATTTGGAAACCTGGAAATATTTTTGAAAAAACGAGTGGCAACCCTCTTAAATGCAGAAATCAGTGTTCACAACTATTCTGTTTTGTTAAATCAAATCCCAGCAAAGTTTTCAATTTCTATAACTTTAAGGTACAGGAGTTTTTTGACAAAGTTTTTGGCTTTTCAAGGAAACTTTTAGTTTTATACTATCTTTCTTCTATGGCAGGATTAGCATATATTAGTTATTAATGATGTCAATGTAATTCCTACTATTAATGTTATTTTAGTTTCAATCAAATAGATTATGTTTTAAATAATCAAGTTTTACTTAATTATTAGCTCATTTGTTTTATATCTTCAATGTACAACAACTGAATCACTTTGTTATATGAAAGTTCAAATTTTAAAAATACTCAAATTCAAAAAAATATGTTTAAAAGGCCATATTTAAAAAACTAATCTAAATTTGAAAAAAAAAGTAGGTTTTTAGATCTAATTAGTAAGATCATGATAGTAAAACAAAAATTAAAAAAGTATATTTAAAACGAATTTCAATACCTACTAAAAATTAAATACTTTATTGGTTATGTATTTTGTACTTAGCTGGAATAATATTTAATTATTTGCAAAATTAAAAGTTTCTTGACCATGTGAGTTTAACCACAATTAAAAGCTGCCATGTTTTTTTTTAATATAAAATGATAGCTTTTGTAAATAATTAAGTTATAATCATTCAAGGGAAAGCTTAAATTAAATGTGATGAAACTAGTTTGCTTTTGCATAACTTTCATTGTAAAAGAGGGAGGAGTGAGTACATATTTTTTTACTAAGAAGTTCTTTAAACAACCTTAACTTTATTATATTAACTAAAAAGTTCCAACAGCCTTAGTAATTCAAAACTTTATACTAACCTGAGTAGCCTGAGTACATGGTAACCTAAACTTGAACTAATAAAGTTAAATAACTTTAATTTATTTATATTATGAGTTTTAATAGAAAAATAAACAGTGCTTCAAATCTGTATTAGTATAAAAATGAAATATATTATATACACGGTGGCCACTAAACCTGGATATGTGGAAAAACCTGGAATCTGACAATTTAGAGTAAAAAAACCTACCAAAATCTGGAGTTTTGAACAAAATTACAAACAAACTTTGTGTTTTGGATATTTTCATACATTTTAAGTAGTTAAGTTTTGATGCAACACAAAAAATCTATTATTTAAATAAATAAAAAATTCTTGTCATCAATTTTAATATCAATAAGCAGATTTAAAGTAGCTTTACAGTATCTTTTAAATATTTTTATACTACATATTTAACACAGTTTTTTACCTTAAACTTAATTTTAAATTAAAAATAGACCCAGAAACAAGTATTTTTAAAAACCTGGAAAATTTTTTGAAAACCTTGAGAAAATTTGCCAAAAACCAGTGGCAATCCTGTATATAACAACTTATCTTTATAAATTATATAAACCATCAAAAAAAAGTTAACTGCATAAAAATTGTAGTGTATATACTATGCCAACTAGTGATCTATAGGGTCCACAAAGTTAGAATCTGGCTAGTTCTTGAGATCTTTTTTTGAAATTTTGATCCAGCTGGTTTTATAACTAATTTTAAAATTTGAATCTAGCTGGATCTAAATCCTCAATTTACTTGAAGTTTTTCTGAAATATCTATTGTAAATTTCAAAAACTTGCTGACATATTTTGTTTAAGATACAAAATCCCCCTAAAATGCTTAACACCTTTGTCTTTTGCTATCCTACAAACTCAAGAATATCTAGTCTATTTTTTTAAATAAACTTTCTCACAGTAATCTAAAAAAAATTTAAACAACTTTTAGGAAACAAATTTTAATATTTTTCAAATTTTCATTCAATATAGAATAAACAAAAAAGCCTTTTTTTTAATTTTGGTTAAATTTTTTCAATGTCTTTTTTTGTTCATAAATTCACTTCCTTGAAGTTATTTCTAATATCGAAAAGCCAGTATTTATTTTGGCCATCATCAACAAAGTTGAGATGTTTTATGCCATCAATAATAAATAAGAAACAGCGTTTCTGGCGATTATTCCTGCCTTATGAGTCCTAATTAAGACAAAACCGGTCGTAGGATTGTCTCGGATGCTGTTGTTGTTGATCATCGTGCGGTGAAGTTCATTGTTTATTAATATTGAAAAGAAAATGTGCTTAAAATTTGAAGTGAATTGTTTTAAAAATAAAAAAGACAAATTTTTAGTGTATTTTTTTAAAAGTACTGAGAATATTAGCTTTGAAACTTTTATTTATATGGCTGTATGAGGTTTTTTTAAAAACTTATTATATCTCACAAACTAATTTTAAGTTTTACTCTTTAAAAAGTATCCTGTAGTGCAGGGGTCGGCAGGCCACATTAAAAAATTTGTTCCAACTAATTTTTAATTTTTTTTGTTTGAAATAACTATTCAATATTTATGGTTTTATCTTAAAAGATACTCAATTCTTCTATAATTCAATAATTTTATCGCCTATTAAAGTAAATAACATAAATTTTTAAGCACATAAAAGTTGTTCCTTTTTTGACCTGCTGATCCTTGTTGTAAAGTATACTGTTAGCTTTCAAATAAAAGCCAATTTTAATTTTATAAAAATAAAATGTTGGACGCCAATTATGCCCTTAATTTTGTTGGACTTGAACAAATTTAATAACATAATTACTCATAACATAAAAAAAAGTTTTAAATGTCTAATTAAAAATAAAGTACTATAATTTTTACATTTTCATCATTTTTTTTCTTTAAGATCTTTATTTATTTAAAGTCAGTATAAAACAAGTTTCTATATATGTATCAGTTTTAAACTGTATTAGTTAATTAAATATGTTTTGTAGTAATTTCATTGTAATATTAAGCTAAATAATGCTTAGTGTATATGTAAATTTAAAAATAAAAGTTAACAAATAACTATAATACTCTTAAAAGATAAATTAAACCTTGCAGATAAATCAAATTAAAAGGAAATAAGTTTTTATATTTAACAAAAAGTTCACTTTTTTTAAAGATATTATAAACCAGTACTTACTTTTGTTGAACTCAAGCTTAAATTATGAATACTTTTTCAGGTTTAGAACACTTAAGTTTTAAAAATGGGCAAAAAGAAGTCAGGCTTGAAGAAGAATGGTATCAACAAGATACTTAAAAAGCAGATGAAAATGAAGAGTAAGAAAGAGCAGAAGAAAAAGAATAAAGTGAAGAACGAAAAAATATTGGCCAAGTGTAAGGAAGGCATGACCAATAACAACCAAGTGGCTTTCAAGCAAGCAATGTCCAGTAGTACAAAACAAAAAAAGGAGTTGAAGCTAAATCAAAAAGATCAAAACTTCATTGGCAAAATGGAAGTGGAAGACTTGTCAGCTGTTTTAACCAAGTCAATGTAAATAAACAACACTAACAATTGTTTCTGAAATGGTTTTTATTTGAACAAATGCATAAATTTTGTTAAGAAATAGGAAATTCTTTTAGTTTAATTGTTTTACAAACTGATTTGAACAATAAAGCATTAAGCCGTGAAACAACTATGCTAATTCATTTAAATTATGTTAAAAAACAGTTATGAACTCATGTCTGTCTTTAACAATTATGTAATATGTTTTTTGGTAATTGAAGAAAGCCTTGTCTATAGTTTTTAGGTGTTACTTGGTATACAATTATTTTGTACTTTATTAAATTTTTAAAGTCTTAAGTTTCTTAAAAAATTTCCTTGAAATTAAAAAAACAGTAATTTACTTTTGAAACACATATTGAAATTTTCTTATTGTTCTCATGTTTTTGTTCATACTGAAAAATATTCTTTTGACAATTGATAATGTTAAATTTTGATTAGGTTAATAACTTTTTTTTTCAGATTTTTAAAAAGTAAAATTCTTTTTACCATCAGTATGCCTGATATATCTTCAAAATCCACAATATAGATGTGTCAAGAGGTTAAGGATATTAAGGACAAAACCAGATTGCTGAATATCACACTGAATGTTGTTGATTGTAGTGCGGTTCATTCTAGTGCTTATTGAACAATGGCTAAAGCACCTCGTTCTGCTGAAGATAGCCAAAGTACTTAACTAGTTTACGAATTAAACAAGCTTTAATTATAAACTCACATTGAAGCTTACTATGTCTAAGATAATGAGTAATTAACAATTCAATTACATGTATTTTTTTAACTGTACACACAAACAAACGA
The DNA here is from genome assembly GCF_965202585.1 of Thalia democratica. Classification (NCBI taxonomy): domain Eukaryota; kingdom Metazoa; phylum Chordata; class Thaliacea; order Salpida; family Salpidae; genus Thalia; species Thalia democratica. Next base: position 10,869,010 of record NC_139170.1, read on the forward strand.
TTCAGTGAAAAATACTTATAGCCTTTGGTTTATCTGAAACAGCAGTTCATTGTGAATATGTCTGCTTGATGAGTCCTAATAAGTACGAAACCTGGTTGCCAACACGCTATCAAAAAATGTATTATTTTAAACATTATAAATAAATGAAGCAAGTTGTAAGCTAGAAAAACTTCTCAGAAAAAGTTACTGTAGAGGGTTTTCACTTCCAATTTTTAAGTTGGTAAAAGTAAAAAAATAATTCTCATTTTTTGATAATGTGCAGTTGTATGAGAAAAACTTACCATTGATAAATGTTTCACTGAAAATCTATCTCTTCCTTCATTTTTTAAGCAGTCTTCTTCAAATTTTTACAGAGAGTGTATTTTTAAATTTAAAAAAGAGTGAATGCAGGAATTTGAAAAATTTTTATTGAAAAAAGCCACATTTTTTTTTAATCTAAAGTTTTATTTTTCAATATTTAAAAATTCCAAATTTCAAAGTCTTTTAAACTATAAAAGGAACGTTTCCTGAAAGTTTGAGGTCTCTAGCTCAAAAAATGAAGTAGAATATATATTTTTAGTTATTTTTTTAAACATCCTAGAAAATTGACCCCAAAAAATTTGTGGTCCACATGTTTGTATTGGAAACTTTTTACAAAAATTACAATATATCAAAAGTTAAATAAGGTTTTTTACTTCTATAAAAACTTGCTTGTAGTTTGTACTTCAAACTTTCATATAAGATCCAATGTTATTTTTAGTAAAAAAAAACCCTATACCCATTAGTCATATCTCAATAAATGTTTAATGTTTAAAAAAAAAATGGTTTGTAGATATTTTTACAACCTACATAAGTATTTTTTACATTAGATACTTTACATTACTTTTTTAGTTGTGGCCCTTTCAATTTTTTTTTTAAGAATTTGAATTGTCCGAATTTGAAAAGTCCTGCACCCCACTATAACACTTTAAGTTTGTACACAAACAAATTTGTATTCTTAAAATACAAAAAGTATGTCTGTATTCTTTTTTTTAATTAATAAATTATTGATTTATATTAACAAAAATGCATACAACGATTATTTATTTGTTCAATAAATATCTTTAAAAGTTATTTTTTTAACATTTCTTAATTTAAGTTTAATTTATAAACAAAATTTTGTAGTTTTTCTTCAGCATCCAAGTACTAAAAGTTGATGTTAATTAAGTAGACTATAAAGGTTATAGAAAAGGTCTTAATTAACTACTTGGTTTTTTTTTAAACTCCTAAAATAAAATAAATAGCTTATTGAAATTGTAATTGGATTTTTAGTCTTAAAATGTACGCACATAAATGAAATACTTAAAATTAAATAAAACAAATTTAACCTTTATTTCTTAAAATAAACCTTAAATGTTCAAACTTTTGTATTATAATACAAATTACTTAGAAAAAATTCATTCAAGGTTGATCACTTATTAAGTTCTACCCAACTTAGAAGTTTTTTTTTTTCAAATAATTTATATCCAGTAGCTTTTTTTCTTTGAAGCTATAATTGTTGCAACTGAGGACTGCAATGTTGAAGTTGAAGCAAGTAATAAACTTTTATACAACAAATTTAGCCAATAAAAAAAACAAAAAAAAAAAAAAACAAATGGAGGAATCGGACGCTCCATTGGTGTACGGTTTGGAACTGTCAAGCAGGTGTATATGCAGCCAGGTGGGAGAAACAGGTTGCACCAGGTATTTAGTCGGTAGCCAGTCCTTCAAACAGGATAATCAGGTTGGTTGAATAATTACTTACTATTCAAATGAGGTTCACTTGAATGAATATTCATTATGCTGGTAAGTAATTTCTAATATTGAAACTGTAGACTCATACTTAATTTTACAATCAGGTACATTTGATTGAGTACGACGATGAAACAAATGTGCTGAGCAAGAACGTGTTTGTGCACGATAAGGGTTCTGTTAGTTGTTTGTTAATTCACGTGTGTACTAGATTGCTGGTAGTGGCACTTTGCTTACTGTAAATAAAGTTTCATAGTTCTAGTAAGCTAATTCTGTTTTTTCAATCTAATAGACATTGTTATTGTGTTGTCATTGTATCACTGTTTGATTTAAACTTTCTTGTTAAAGCTTTTAAATTAATTATTAAAGAAGATCTACAAAATATATAATAGATATGCGACATCTCAGCTTCTTACGAGGATCCTCAACTGTTTACAACCTGCCACGAATCTTACAAAGACTCCTCACTGCACCATGGCTGCACACTGTGGAGGTTTCATTAAAAAGATATATTTCTAATATATTTAGTTATAATACAAGCAAGCCTTTTTTAAAGTTTTAAGTTGCTTTTCTAATAATAAACTTTAGAAAGTAACATTAGAACTTACATTCAAAAAATATTTTTTCATTAAAGGCTCCCAGCTTTGCAAGACTCTCAGGAGGATCAACTCGGGGGAATAACCCAATTATCAACAATCGATGGCGTCACTCGCGCGTCGTGGCGGCCTGTTGAGGGGGAGACGCAGCTGATGGGTTGGAACGAGGATGAAGTGAGCGTTTATGACGTCACCGACGAGATGCGGGTGGCGGCATCTTGCGGTGGCATGTTGAGCGCAAGGAAGGGTAAGGAGAAAGTGGGAAAGGGGAGGTGGAACCCGCATCATGGAAGCAAGCAATTCTCCCTTTGTGTTGGAAATCAGGTTTTTATGTGTTTGGATAAGTTTTTTTTTTATTAGTTATTATTGAGTCTCTTAAACTATATCAATTAGTTACAAATTAAAAATATTAGTTTGTATATTGCGAGATAAACTTGGGTACAAAAGTATAAAAACTTGATCAGTAAATAGTTGAGCAAGGTAATACATCTTTTTTTATTTGTTTATTACTGTTTTTCACGAGTTTAATAACTTGAAACTAGCAGCATTATTATTTTTCTACAACCTGAATGTAAGTTTTAACTTTTCGACCTTATAATCAATAGTATACTACACCCAGATAGTATGTTCAAACAAACGTATCTTCTTCAGTTAATTGAATATTTTATTTGTTTTATTAACTTTCAATAGTATCTTCCTACTGGTCTAATGTTGTTATGTAACTATAATGTAAAAATAAATTTATTATTACACTCCTCACTAACAGGTGGTGTGTTGGGACATACGCACGCAAACCTCATCTTACACGCTGAACACTCGACACTCTTACGCGGCGAGGGATATCGATTACAACCCGAACAAGCAGTACTACATGCTCACGTGCGGCGACGACAGCACCATCCGGTTCTGGGACGTCCGGAACGTTAAAGCGCCACTGTCTACCGCTGGTGCGTTTGGTGTGATGAAACGTTTTGATATTTGTTGTAAATTTTAGTCTGTGTATCATAAAACTTATGAGCACTGTTGATAAAAAAAGTGTTTTTTATTTGTTTATTAGAAGACATAAAACACAGTTTGTTGTGTTGATATTTTGATTGTGTACTCTCTGGCGAGCACATTCTACTGGATAACATCTCAAGTTGCTAGTAATTAGTTCGAGAAAATAAGTTCATTCATTGGTAGAAGGCAAAATGTCTCAAAAAAATATATCTAGTTAAAGTATGTATTAAAAGCTTTAGTTTTTTTTAGTGATTACTCTATTTATCATAATTTCATTCACCAGGGTCGCACAAACATTGGGTAACTTCTGCCAGGTTCAACCCGTTCCACGACCAGCTCGTTATTTCGTGCGGGACCGACCACCTGGTGGTGCTGCACGACAAGACTTCGCTGTCGTCCGAACCCTACAAGTACGACAGCGATGACTCGAGCGCTGATTCCGGCGGAGAAAAACCTGATAAGGTTAGTTCTGTTGATTTATATTTAAAAACATTTCATATTTGTAGTGGGGTCATTAAGTTTTTATGTTTAAATGAGTGTTTACAATAGTAAAAAGGTTTTTCAGTAGATGGACTTTTTTTTAAATATACAGTGCTTTAAAATAAATTAAATTTATTTCAAAATAAATTGATCCTTGATGATTATGTGATGCCTCATCTTGATAAGTTGTTATCATTATCATTGTTTCCTCAGTAAGACCGTGTCTATTAGAAGTATTTTTTGAAAGAAAAGTTTATATCAATTCTTAGTAAAAGTTATGAAACTGGGTAATTTTTTTCTGTACAAGTTGTTTTACATTTAACTCATATACTAAATTATTGTCAACTCAAGAGTTGGTTTATAATAGTTTCTTAATAGCTGAAATTCTTACGCTCTGGGCAATTTAGTTTGCTATAATTATAAAAGACTGTTCAGCTATAGAATATTCAAATTTGATAATAAGTTCATACAGTTTTTATTAGCTTTCAACAATTTTATAGTACATTTTTTTATGTTATAAGTTTTGTAAAACGTAATGGAAAAAGTTATAAATTTAATGTATTTAGTTTATATCCAGTACAACAGAAAGTTTAAACTGTTTTTTTTTTAGGTGTCTCAAAATAAGTTTGTAAATCGTTCAGAAAACCAATGAATCCTTGATATTTACTTTGATTTTCTTTTAATATTAGTGGGACCCTGTTTATTATGCAAATTTTTAATGTTAGTTTTTTATTTTTAATTTCTAAAGCACCAGTATAAGTTTTCATATAAATTTAACAACATTGTTTTAGTGTTTTTTATATAAGTTATAACACTTAAAAAATATAATATGTACAATAGTTTAAGTAGTAGTACTTTTAATTTATAAGTAGTTGATTCAAATCGTATAACTAAATTTACTTTTTTTTTTGAATATTATTAATAGCAACTTATTTTTATTACGTTTGTTAAAACTTCTTAGCGTTGTTCTACTTCTTCAGTTTATTATTTTCTAGAAAAAATAATTATAAGAATTCATTTTAGTGTAGTATCCTGTACCATAAAGTTATTGATACTTTGAATTTAAAACCTACTTAGTACAGAGTTGTCAAAAAACTTGGAATTCTAGGAAAAACCTGGAATTTGACAATTTAGGCTAAAAAATACTTGAACTTAAGAAATTTAAAAATAATCTTGAATTTGGAACAAAAATCGCTTAAAAACCTAGAATATTAAACAATTTTTACATGTTAACAAATTAAGTTTTGATTTGATACCAACAATCTGTCAAATATATAATTTTTATGTAACTTTTTTTTAAACTAAAAAATACATTTGAAATTGCTTTACAATATCCTATTAGTGTTTTTATACTAATTAAGAATACCTTAAACTTTATTTTAGACTAAAATAGACACAAAAACTTGCACTTTAAAAACCTGGAAGAAATTTCTCAAGAACCTTTGGCACCCTGTTAGTAGCAAGGCAATATTTTTTTTTAACAACCTTCTATTTAGCAACAAGTATTAAGGAAAACTTGATAGTTTTTTAATAAAATGTTTTATTTACAGCTAACATTAAATTGGCTGAAATTCTATAATTACAGTGTTAGTACATTAAACAATACAAAAGTATAGTTACTACAACTATTTTGATTTGACTTTTTATTATTAGTATGGTTAGAAAAATTATTTAATCTTTTTATTTTTCTTGACAAGTATATTTTTCATATAGTATAACTGTAAACTTTTGTTTTACATGTAGTACTATATATTTTCAGTCTAAAGTAATTTTGTTATATGTTTGTATGTAGTAAATTTATTTGAAAGTGTTTTACACACCTAAAATTAAATCTTTATATGATCTTATAATATATTTTTTTTATAATATATCAAAATAAAAACATATTATAGTTTCAATTGCTTTTAATAAGTGATTTCTTTAAAACATAAAAATGTAAAACAATAATTTTCAGCTACTTAAATGTTGTGAGTGCAAAAAAAGTTAGTTTTTTTCTTTTCCAAGTGACTAATTATCAAATTTAAAATATTTTTTTTTAATTTTGATATATTAAGTTGTACCGGAAAAAAAATGCTAGTTGTTATAGCAAAGTAACTTTTCATTCCATAAAGATTATATACTTTCTTTTTCATAAATAATTTTTGCATTTTATTTACATTATTCATTATAACGTCGTTTCAAATAAAATAATTTTGACTGGGGAAAGCATCTAAAGACATAATTATTAAACGTGTTTAAATAATGTATATCTTAAATTCCAATTTTTTTTCAATCTTTAGTTTATTACATTCTGAGCCGTTTAGTTCGCAATCAATAAAATTATCACAAACGCTTTATTACATTTAACATATTATTAGTCATATATGTTAATTGACAATGCCTAGATTGTATGCTAAAATTGGATTTTAAACTATGTGGCATTAGTTAAAGCCCACTACTCGGTACAACCATGTTGTTAAGGGTGTCCAGTGAGCTTATATGTTTTCTATGTACACCTAGAAGTGTATTTATCCAACTTAATTATTTTTATAAACAACTAGTGACCTTCCAAAACCGGCTTTTTCTCTAATATCCGGCACCGGCCGGATCTTAACTTTTAAAACTTATCCGTATCCAAATTTAAAAAACAGATCGAAACCTACTTTTTTTGTTCCGGTAGATCTTTATAAATAACTCAGAATTCTTAAACAAATAAATCTTAAACACTAATTTGCATCTACGACCTAGTAAGTAATGATGACATAACAAGTAACCATGAAGTAACAAACAACTATGACCGTATCCAAGTTAAAAAAAACAGGTCATAACCTCAATCTTGTTGTACAAATAACTCTAAATACGGAACGATTTAATAACTAAATAGTTCTTTTAAATCAAATTTGTAACCACGACAACCAACTATGACGTAAGAATGACAACCAATTATGACGCAGGTGGAGCGCGAGGACGGCGTGGTGCAGGTGTACGAGGAGCACGAGGAGTCGGTGTACGCTTGCGAGTGGTCCTCCTTCGACCCGTGGTCGTTCGCCAGCGTCTCGTACGATGGCAGGCTGGTGGTCAACAAGGTGCCTAAGAACATAAAGTTCGACATTCTGCTGTGATGAATAAAGAGATGCTAATTGAATTATGCTCTCAAATATTCACGACAATTTAAATTGTTTCTTAAAAAAAAATTATTTGAATTTTTTGTTGTCATTATTTTAATTTGTTCGACATTTTGTGGCTCGATATTCAAGTTCGATGTTCTGCTGTGGTGTATGAAGGGGGAGTTGCTGTTGTGAGAAACATCGAGTCAGTGATGCGATCCAATTGAATTCTCTTCTGAAATATGCACGACAAATTAGGTTGTCTTTTAATTTTTATATAGTCATTTCCAATAATAACAATCTCAAGTTATTCGAACTTGTGTGGCAATTTTTATTTGGTTCAATTTATTATTTAAGATATGACCCGTTAAAATCCTTTAATTTGAAGAAGCTAATTATAATATTAAATAATTAGGAAGATAATTCATTTTGATCACAGGAAAATAAATATCCGGTAAAAGTTTTAATGCGATAGTATAAACCATTGCATAATAAATTATTTATTTATTTATTTATTTTTGTTAGACTTTCAGATTATTATGCTTACTACAATAAATTTGTTTTTTTTTCAAAATGTAGTAAATCAATTTTAACTTTTTCCTTTATCAATTTAAAGTTACCAGTGCTAAGTACTTTTATTTGTAATTTTTTTTTTAAGCTTGGTATATTCTTGAAATTATGCTTCTGTTTTATTTAAATACAAAGTTATGCAAAATATTTTTATAAGTTACATAGTCTCTTAATTTATGTAACTTAAGATTTTTTTAACTTCTGAAAAAAATATTTTGATACTTTAGAAGAAAATAATATTTTTTCGAAAACAGGTTTTAGTTTTTACTTGACAATTTACAATTAACAAACAGATCTTAATTAGTATTCCAAATACAATTATCAGTTTATACTCAGTTTAGTACTTATATTCATTCGTACGTTGTTTATGTAGATGATTTGCACTTTCTTATACTTTTTGATTAAAGAATTTAAAAAATTAGTTCATTTTAGTCGAAATTTTATTTGATTTGTTATAATTTTATTGTTATTTAGTATTATAAGTTTCCGAGATCAAATATTTTATTTAAAAATTTAAGATCAGTTTACGTGCAATTTGATGTTTTTTTATTTAACTTCGTTTTTTGTATCGAAAAAGTAAAAATTTTGTGTAGTAAAATAAATAGAATTCGTTTTTGAACATATTTTTTACTTCAAATGCTGAAAGGAAATTTTTTAAATACACTATTAAACTTTATAGCTAGTAATGTACACAAATAAATAAAATAAAAATTTTATACAAAAAAAATGTTCATATGCGTCAGGCTAAATCAGTACTTCTTGAAAAATTGTCAAAATGATAGTTCCAAATAAGTTAAAATATCTTAGTTTCTAAAAATTTTAGAGTTCTTTTTGAGTATATAATTAAGCTGTTAATTTCTTTCCAAATGAACATTTAGCTTTGCAGTCAATATGTCAAGTATAAATGCTTGAAAATTTCTGAACTTCTGAATGAAATTAAGATTTTTTAATTTATTTCGAGTAGATATTATTAACTTCCTTACCCATATAGTACTTCTCAATTGACGCGTTCAAGGATTGTTTTCAAAGAGGTGAGTATATTTATTTTTAATAAAGGACGATCAATGAGTGAGTGTAGCAGCGTTGATGTAGTTAGAACTATTTTGAAAATTTTAACGAGTGAGCTACAACTCTAATAACAAAATGTTAAATTTGTCTGTAGCAAATAAATAACAATGTAACTTCCAAAAAAAAACTTTTAACGAAACTTTTAACTTTCCGGAAGCCATATCTAATTAAATAACTAGAAATTGAAAAAAAAACTAAAAACTATATTAGAAGGCTAAGCTGTTAGAACTATTCTAATAGGTTTCATTTGCTTATTATCTAAACTTAGCCCCGACCAAAGGTAATGGAAAATGTCAGTCTAAAAAAGTTTTTTGTTGGAACCCTGATAAATATTAGGTTTTAACGAATGCATTTCTAAGAATATATTTACGGTCATTTTCTTAGTAATGTTCAAAAGTTTTAGGTCAAGTTCAGGATGAATCAGCCGAATATTTTTGTTACAAAAAGATACGACCCTGTAACATTGTATATAGTCTCGTTATTGTATAAAAAAAATTAGCTCTTTAGTTAATTCCATAGAGTTCCTATTTTAAAATTAACAATATTTAGGGTTACAATGTACTGGGGTGTCGCACTGCCGCAATTGCACCACCTTAAAATTTTGTAAGAAAAAATTAAGTATCTATAACGTTTTCGTTATTTTTTAGAACAAAATCTCTTATTAAACTCTAATTTATAAATTTTGCTCACTTTACTGCCGCAACTGAACTCAAAACAGCAAAACTTCTTCAAGAATTACCGCAAAATCAATATCTTGCGGTAAGTAAGCTAAGTTGAAAATTCCCTGAAACAGTAGAGGTTTAAATATCATTCCACAAGTTATTGTAAACAAAAAATGAAAACAAATCTAAGCAGAGCACGGGCGATTCAAGCAGAGGCAACTCGAGCAAAAGCATTTTAAGCAGAAGCAACTCGAGAAGAGGCAACTAGAGAAGAATCAACTCGAGAATAAGCAACTCGAGAATAGGCAACTCGAGCAGAAGCAACTCGAGCAGAGGCAACTCGAGCAGAAGCAATTCTAGCGGAGGCAACTCGAGCAGAGACAACTCAAGTAGGGGCAAATCGATCACCTTCAACTCGGATTTTTTTTTCTGCACAACCTAAGAAAAATACCACGCGACGCCACTGCAACATACTCAAAATTAACTAAGGCAAATTTAAATGTTAAAATAACTCAAGCCAGTTTAAATGTTTTGAAAACTCAGGCTGACTCAGTTTGTTTAGAGCTTTTTAAAGTCTAAGACATAAGTCTAAGTAATGTCATTATTTTCTAATTCTCAGGCTAGCTTTTATGACTTGAATATCTTTTTTTTAACTTGTGTACTTTCTTATATATTATGCAATTTTGTTATTGAATTGATAATTCTAGGTATATCTTGATTACCAGCATTTTTAGCTGTTGCTACTTTTTTCTAAACTTTCTCAAAAATACAAGATGACTCATGCTAGTTTAGTGTTATTCGGATAGTTTTAGGTCATTCAAACTTTTTTTTTACCTTATATTTCGGAAACCCTGATAAAAATATTAACAAAAATAACATAGACAAGAAATATAAGCTTTCGAGATATTGTCCGTTTTGAAAAAGAAAAATTTCAGTACAAATGAAAAACATAACTTTGCATGGCTATTTTTGAAAAAAAAACTCTAAAATCAACCTTATATTTTTGAAGCAATTTACCTAAATTTAGGATCATTTTGTTGTTGCAATACTAAAGTTAACATTCTAAAGAGTTTTTTGAAACAAAACTATACAATCAGAAAAATCATTGTTAATTTTTTAAACTTTGTTAGACAATTTACATTATTTTGTTACGAATTATTAGGTGTTTTTTAAAGATTATATTGATAAATTACTAAAAAAACGCTCAAAAACTGTAGAAGACTTAAATTTATAATAAATCAATTGTTTTATCTTTCTAGTTTATAACCTCAGCTTTTTAACTCAAATTGCTTAGATCTTGAAATTTAAAAAGTGTTAATAAACAGCTCATAGCTTAGTTACAAATTAAAAGTAGAGTAAATTTTAGAATTATACATTATCGAAAAGGCATTTTCTAAGAAAAAATTAAAGCTGACCCTTAAATCAGATCCTAGATCAAATTTCCTAAAAACTATTTTTATTGGTACTACTGCAAAACTTAAATGTGTTTCAATTAATATTAACGACAAAAAGGATAAATAATATGTCAATTCAAAGGTTGAAGGTAAGTTTTTAAATTATTATTTAGGATAAAGATTTTTAAGCATTTGCTAAGTATTACTTTTTTTTTGTCAACTGCTTTAACTAAGTTTTCGCAGATGAATTTAATTTATACTATCTCAAAAGCAAATCAATTATTTAGTATTCAGAAAGTTGTTTGACAAACTTAAAGTTACTTAATAATCTTTGATTTTGACAAAAACATTTTGTTTGTTTTTCATAGGTCACCATTTAGTTATTTTCTAGGCTCGTCACAAAATTAGTCAGATTCTTCCAAAACTCTAAGTTTTTCTTATCATTAGTATTTGAAAAATAAAAAAAAATATCACTATTATTTTGAAAAACAGATTCTCACTTAAAACATTTTATATGAAGTAATATGATACCTAACAAGTTAAATTTTTAGATAAGTTAGTCCACGTTTAAGATAAACAACTTGATTTAATCTAATTTTTATATATATTATAATAATAAAATTCAACTAGTGTTTATCTTAGTAAGATTATTTAACTTTAATGAACGAAGTATTTACAATAAAAACCTACATATGCAATAAAGTTTTAAAATATTAGTTTAACTATTAGTATTTAATATTAAATAGTAAATGATGAACTTAACCTCACGACCATCAACAACAGCAGCCGAGACACGTCAACTTTGTTGATGATAGCCTAAATAAATACTTAAACATTGTTATTTAATACAAAATAAAAATTGCACAGTGTTTATCTGACGCATATTTTTTATGTTGTAATTAATAAACATAGTTCATTAAAAATAAAGATTATAAAAAAATTGAGCGAATATCTTTATTACATAAACATACATCATAACCTTAGAATAATAGTTAATAGCAATTACAATATATTTAAATCTCTCAGTGTAGCACATAGAAACGTGCGTCAGTTGAATAAATCTAGTACTTTTCAATTTTTTCCTATAATTGTGTTTTCTAATGAAATTACTAACTTAGTTAGCATCTATATAAATAGGCTTACAGAAATTAATTTTTAAACACTTAAGTTATTTATATATATACATGTTGTTTATTTAAAAAAATGACAAAAAAAAATAGAAGTAGTACTTTTTTAAATCTTAAATGATTTTTAATGAAAAAATTAAATAAAAACATTTTATTGTTAATCTATATTCGTTCTTTCCTATTAATAGCCAGAAACGCTTTGAAATTCCTTAACTGAACAACGCTTAGTGGCAGCAAGACAAAATACAAACTCATCTTTACCGTTTTCCAAGTACTCCGAATATGGGAAACGCTTTTTACATCTGTAAAAACACTACTACTTTGTACGTTCCACTTTTTGAAGTTTTTTCTATTACTTCGTATGGACCTTCTTTACTGACATAAAAAAACTGCGCTGCTTTTGGATTGTGTTTTGTGTTCAAGTTTATGAGCACCTCCGTGTCGTCTTCATCAACAACCAGGCTATAAACCACAGTGTTATGTACTTGACCAAATACTTGTTTGTGTTATCACTTCAGGCCAAGTTTTATAGAACTCTACAGACGATTCAGTTTCCGGCATTCCGAATGTATGTTTTTGTTATAAAAGATATCATGCGTTTCTAGGCTTTCATAGAAAACTCTTTCGGGCATAGACGATAGGTTCTGTGAGGATTGTAAAGTTTTACCAAGTTTTTTATGCCGTTATGCCGAGTAAGCTGTAACAATGTTCACCAAGTAATTTCAAACTAATCTCGACTAAATTATCACGAAACTCTTCATAATGGTAGTTGTTCAAAGTCACAAAAGCAGCATAAGAGGGAACAGCATAAGAAGACTCGTATATGGCGCCAACATCGATCACTTCTCCATCAACGGACCGACCATGTAATCGTTTGCACTGCTGGAGCAAACCAGCTCGTGCTCGCTTGTCGTCGGTAGGTCTGTAACCCTTGGCCTGGGTTAAGGATTAACTTTTACTTTATAAATACAAATAAGCATTTACTTCCACATATACATAACACTCTAGTAGTATCTATGTTCAATAGTGTTCAATTCAACAAATTGTATTAACATTATAGTGAGTTATAATTCCACAAGAAAGAGCTCAACTTAAAAGGAGCAAATAAACATCACTTAGGCAACTTCTGATTGAGAGTTTTATTCAACACGGTGTTTCATGCAACGCAATGATCACGATTAAAAAACTCTTTTAAGTAAGATAAACAAAGCTATATATACTACTATTGGATGCTACTAAACAGCACTAATTATATTCTTATTAAAACTGTTTAATGTAAATGAGCTTGCTAAACTGACAAAAAAAAATCCAAAATGCTTAATGGCCAATTAAGTAAAAAAATTTATTGAATAAAAACAAATTATATAAATAAATAAATAACTAGAAAATACATATACAATAAAATACGAGCACGAATATAACATACTTATAAAATTTGTAAATACGGACAAGGCAATGTTATGATTTTATATAAAATTTAGCGAAGTTTCTGCATTTGCCAATTAACTCAATTATGGAGTCGAGGGATGATTTTTTGTCGACAAATGCTATTTCCAGTCTTTCTACATTGCACAGGGAACAAATTTTGCTCGGTTTGTGTAGATTAACTTTATGCGTTATATTCCACTTGATGTTTTTCTTGATCAGTTCTTTGTTGAACTTGGCGGCCTGAATGAAAGAGCTCAGTTTTGTCGATTCTCTCAGATTTTTATTTCTGAAGCTATGCATATGCTCGTTGTATCTTAATTTAAAGTTTCTTGCGGTGATTCCAATATAATGCTGTTCTTTGTTATTATATGTGACAGTAGCTTTGTATGTAACACTTCTGGAAAGGCATTTGCCTTCCACTGGGCATGAGGTTTTAGTTCTGCAATTGCGAGTTGTTTCATTTTTCTCCTTGATTTTACTTTCTTCTATGATTTTAAGATTTGATTTGCTAATTTCGGATTCTATGTTGGGCATACATGAGTAGCTAAATTTGATTGTGTTTCCGTTGAGAATTTTATTGAGGGGTCCGATTTTAGGGAAGTTTTTGTCTACTAACTTTAGAAACTCTTTTCCTAATTTGGTTTTTAAAGTTAAGCTAAATGGAGGGTTGTAGTATTGTACTTTCTTTTTTCTTTTTCTTTTTTTTACCGGCTATGTCATCTTTTTGGTTTGAGTGTTCTAGAACTTTATTAAAGCTACTGTTTTTAACGCTTCCTCGTTACTTTATTTATCAAATTTTTAAGCATGTTACATTTGTGCATGTATTTTTATTGTATTATTATTGTATTTGTATTTTCTGTTTATTTATTTATTTATATTTTTTGTTTTTATCCAATAAGTTTTCTACTTAATTGGCCATTAAGCAATTAGGTTTTTTTTTTTGTCAAATTAGAAAGTTCATTTACATTAACCAGTTTTAATAAGAATATAATTAGTGTTGATTAGTAGCATCCAATAGTAGTATATATAGCTTTGTCTATCTTACTTAATAGAGTTTTCAAATCGTGATCATTGCGTTTGCATGAAACACCATGTTGAATAAAACTCTCAATCTGAAATTGTTTAATTTGTTGGACATTTATGTGAAATTATACTTATTTCACTACAATCGTCCATATGTCGATGCATACATTAGAATAAATTTTAAAACTTTTTTAATTAAATTTTTTTTAAAGACAAGTTTCAAATCAATAGTAATAACAGTTCTCTAATTTATATTTTAAATTCTACTCGATATTTTTTGATTGACAAAGGTAAAACAACAAATACAATTTATCATACAGTGACAAAGTTTTGTAACAACTAAACACAAATCTATAAGAAAACATGAGTACTCTTTAGCGCCAAGTTTACAAGCTAGTGTGGTAAAAATCAATATCAAAAATAACTAAGAACAATTTGTTACAGATTCACCATGCGGATGGAGTTTTTCGCGCTTGTAAAGATCGTACACGCGCTCCGACCGCTCACTGTCTTGGCCAAGTCTGAAGTTTTGACTTGGCGGCACCACTTTGTTGTACAGCTCAGCGTTGCTTGGCAACGTGGCATCAGGCTCGTCATCATTTTTATAAGTGTCGGAATTTTTAGCAAGAGTTCCGTCGTAGCCTAAAATGATTAGCAGCAATGCCGCAATAAATGAGCATGCTAAAAGTAGACTGAACATTTTACGATTAAAAAACTAAATAATTTTCTGAAGAAATATGTTTAGGTTAATGATGTACTTCAGTTTATTAAGGGTCTAACAAAATATAATACTGACACTTTAATTAATAATTTATAAAATAAGTAATAATAAAGACTTATGACAAAAAATTGTTCATTGAAAATAACTTGCTAGACTAAAAGCTTTAAATACCAAAACTAAACGTAATGTAAAAGTTGATATGTAATAGATGTACTCATGAAGAAGTATTTAAAAGCTGACTAAATATTTGTTCTGACAAACATTGAAAAAAGTATATTTAAATTCAACCATCGCTTACAATATACTATCTTAATATTTTTGAAAAACTTTCAATTAAATATTATAAGTAAAGTAAAATTACTGTATTTTTCTATGAAAAACAGAAGCTCAACAGTGACAACTTTGTAGCCTACATGTATTATTATCATCAATGCAGATAAGTTATAAATAAATCTTTGGTTAAGTCGAAAATTATGTTTTTCACATTTACTCTGTCAAAAAAGATGCGTGACTAAATAAGAGTAAAAGTTCATAAAGTTTAGAAACAGTAATTTTACAAACCTCAAATTATAGCAACTAAAGCAAAGACCAACTTCATTAAAAGAGGACTTGAAAAGATATACTGAGAAACTTTATTTCGCAGGCCACATTTAAACAAAAAGTTTCTTTTACGCAAATTAATTTTGACAAACTTTACTACAAGTAAAAAAATCATACTTATTACCAAACAAATAATTAAACAAACATAAAATGCCACAACTTACATTATAAAAAAAAAACAATCTGTAGATAAGTTTAAAATGTACTAAATTTTCTTACACTACAATTTTTTTTTTATTAAAAGACAGGAAAAAAGCATTTTTTTAGCAAAATTTCAATGGCACACCGCAGTTTGCCAACTTCTCTTTATACTATTATTGTTTATTGATTGATTAAAAAGTCTCAAAACGTTTAGGAAAATTTCGGTTATTGAGTCGTACACCATTGACGTGACCACAACTTAGTTATATAAAAACAACTTTTTTCTGTTAATAAACAAATAGGATGTTTCTGCTTAATTTTTAGGCATTTATGGGTACGACTGTTCGTACAAACTTTCCTATCTATTTAAGCTGAACACCTATGCTTACCTCAGTAAACGATTATAGTACTTATTACAATTTAATCTAACCACTACTTATCAACATAAGCTAGTTTAATAGTTATTTTCTATAGTTAAGTGTTTTGATTTTTATTACAATAAATTAAAAAAAAAATGTGTGAAGCTAAACTATCGTTTTTTATCTATATAATGATATTGTGTTTAGGATTATTTCTTTTTTTAATATTTGCTAAAAACAATTAAGATCATATAATAAACTTACTGTGCCAACTTTACTAATGTAGTAGCAGTTTAATGACAGATGTAATACAAAACTTTAAACGACATCATAGTAAATTATAATTTGCAAACTACTTTTTACTATAATACTTTCTTTGATTTATATAATATATTTAAAAACTTTATTTTATTTTCTACTATTGCAATTGGCTTTGAACTACTTAAAATACTTATTAAAAAAAATTAATTGTAATTATATAGTCAAATAGTATTCTATTACTTGAGTGGAGCGGTTTAAACTGATTTTATTACCCTGCCTATCTACCCCCGAAATACAAAAGAAAAAGAAGTTTTAGTTAGTAAAAGAAAACTTAGTTATAAAAACCTCATCTATTGCAGATGTTTTTTTGTGCGTACTAAATAAAGCTTTGAATGTTCAATAAAATAATAGTACTAACGAAAGAAATAACCAAGATGTAAACATAAAAAAGTTTTACTTTTTACTGTGTGTTCCTGGGAGTTAACTAAAATTAGTCTTGAATTTAATTTTTGTTTGGATGTCAAAAAAAATAGTTAACACTTAAACAGCTGTTTGTAAACGGAAGTTTTTAACTAACTTGTACAAAATCTTCAATGGAAAAAACTAGTACAGTAACCTCTCGCTTATTTACGCACATTGTGTCAACAGAAAAAGTGCGTAAAGATATGAGAGATCGTAAAGAAACGAGAGGTACCAAATATACTTACTAAAATGGCTGTTTATTAATATTGCTTCTAGTTAAAAGCAGACTGGGCACTTTCCCACTTTTAACTATTTGTTTACTTTATTTATAAATATGAAAACAACATATAAAACTATTCATATACTAAAAAAAAGGATTTGAATTTCTATAAAATAATAATACGAGTAGAAATAGTTTTACTAGTTTAATAATAAGTAGAAATTATCTTTATCTTTATTTATTTGTGACATTTATATTCTATTCTACTTAGCAGACTCAATTTATAACTAAGTATTTCTTTACAATTATAAAATGGTGTTTATTAATATATAATGCAAGACTGCTGTATTTTTTCTTTGTGTTTTAAACTCTCATTATTTCATTATACTTTCATTATTAAAAACAGTCATGTTTATTTCAGAATTTTGATTTAATCTCTTATTGTTTCCAAAATTTCCGATATACTGAGGTATAACTAAATGTTATTCAATTAGTCAACGAACATAAATTTACAAAGTCTAAAGATATAGAGAGGTGTGTTAGCATTCAAAAACATATTTTAATTTAAAAATATACATTAAACCTAATTTGTGCAATATTAAAAAAAATGAAAATTTTATTTTCTGAATTTTATAGAATTCTGAAATGCGTAACTAAACGAGAGTGCGTAACGTCACGAGTGTGTAAAGACCCGAGAGGTTACTGTAATAATAAATAAAGGTTATGGAGAATCTTTTAAACACTTATACTAGATGTTGTAGTTTTCAAATATTAAAAATTGGGCTCATTTAAATCTTTTACCAAAATATATTTTTTTAGCGTAGGAGTCTAATATGCACGAAGGGACTTTTTGCACGAAGGGTCAAATATGCACGAAGACGCTTTTGCACGAAGAGATATTTTTGCACGAAGACACTTTTGAACGGCGACAATTTTGCACGAGGGGTAACTTTTGCTAAAAGACACTTTTGCACGGGTTGAGTAATTTTTAATTTTCATTTTGAATTTTTTTTTAAACTATCGCTATTGCCCCTAACCCTTACCCTCGATCGGTAACTTATTTGTTTTTTTGTAATTTGTTTTTTATCATTTTTTTTATTTTCTCGTTTTTTTTTGATAACAATTTTTATTACGTTAAAAAATTTTTTTTCTATCACTCTTACCCCTAACCCTCAGTAGGTAACTGTTTTTTATTAGTTTTTTTTTTTATTCAAGTTTTTCCTTTCAATACTTTTTTTTGTAAATTTTATTATCACTGTTACCCCTAACCCTCGGTCGGTAACTTTTTTTTAATAATTTTTTCTTACTTTTTTATTTTTACTATTGTGCAAAAGTGTGACCCTCCGTGCAAAAGTTACCCTTCGTGCATATTTGACCCGTTCCCATTTTTCAAACATATGTTTTTTTTGCTTGTAGTTTCCAAAAACTTAACAAATAATTTCACCAACTTGACTACAACCTTAAAATAACTAAAATAACTTAAAACTGAATAACTTAATAAAAATAACTTTAGTTTATAAGTTTTATTTTTTTTTAATGTTTACATCTTAAAAAAATTAATTAGTTTAAATAAAATTTCTAATAGGTTTAAATTCATGCTCTATATTTATAATTAATTTATAATTTTTTTTTTGTTTTTTTTATTATACTTGTCAAAATAAAAACTACTTACGAAAACTATTTTAAATTTGTGTGTTGCATAAGTCTAAAGATGTAGAGAGGTGTGTTAGCATTCAAAAACATATTTTAATTTAAAAATATACATTAAACCTAATTTGTGCAATATTAAAAAAAATGAAAATTTTATTTTCTGAATTTTATAGAATTCTGAAATGCGTAACTAAACGAGAGTGCGTAACGTCACGAGTGTGTAAAGACCCGAGAGGTTACTGTAATAATAAATAAAGGTTATGGAGAATCTTTTAAACACTTATACTAGATGTTGTAGTTTTCAAATATTAAAAATTGGGCTCATTTAAATCTTTTACCAAAATATATGTTTTTAGCGTAGGAGTCTAATATGCACGAAGGGACTTTTTGCACGAAGGGTCAAATATGCACGAAGACGCTTTTGCACGAAGAGATATTTTTGCACGAAGACACTTTTGAACGGCGACAATTTTGCACGAGGGGTAACTTTTGCTAAAAGACACTTTTGCACGGGTTGAGTAATTTTTAATTTTCATTTTGAATTTTTTTTTAAACTATCGCTATTGCCCCTAACCCTTACCCTCGATCGGTAACTTATTTGTTTTTTTGTAATTTGTTTTTTATCATTTTTTTTATTTTCTCGTTTTTTTTTGATAACAATTTTTATTACGTTAAAAAATTTTTTTTCTATCACTCTTACCCTTAACCCTCAGTAGGTAACTGTTTTTTATTAGTTTTTTTTTATATTCAAGTTTTTCCTTTCAATACTTTTTTTTGTTAATTTTATTATCACTGTTACCCCTAACCCTCGGTCGGTAACTTTTTTTTTATTAATTTTTTCTTACTTTTTTATTTTTACTATTGTGCAAAAGTGTGACCCTCCGTGCAAAAGTTACCCTTCGTGCATATTTGACCCGTTCCCATTTTTTCAAACATATGTTTTTTTTTGCTTGTAGTTTCCAAAAACTGAACAAATAATTTCACCAACTTGACCACAACCTTAAAATAACTAAAATAACTTAAAACTGAATAACTTAATAAAAATAACTTTAGTTTATAAGTTTTATTTACTTAATTCATAGTTTCTTAAAGTTTTATTTTTTTTAAATGTTTACATCTTAAAAAAATTAATTAGTTTAAATAAAATTTCTAATAGGTTTAAATTCATGCTCTATATTTATAATTAATTTATAATTTTTTTTTTGTTTTTTTTATTATACTTGTCAAAATAAAAACTACTTACGAAAACTATTTCAAATTTGTGTGTTGCTTTGATGTTTCCCAATATAATAACTTTAAAACTTTACCATTTATGAACTAAAGGTTGTTTATGAGGATATAACATTTAAGAACTCATCTAAAAAAGTGGTTTATAAATTTTCTAAAATACAAGCACAGTAGATAATTGTTATAAAACAATGGTGCCAACATTCAAACTGCCAAATAAACATATTTATTTTTTGTTACTTATAAATAAAGATAATCATTTTATATCAAATACTTTTATGTACTTATGCTTAGTATGTTACTCTTACTGGTGCAATTCACTTGTAAATTTTGAATTTTACAATTTTTTTTTACAATAAATATTTTGAAAATGATTATTCAAAATGAATAATTTGTAAATATTATACATGCTAAAACTAAATTCCAATGATTCAGAACCTTAAATTTTACCTAATCTTCGTGGACTTTTAAGTTTTTTTATAATATGCTCAATCGATTGAAGATTAGAAATTATGTTCCGATTACTTAATTCTATATCATTAATATCGGTAATAAATCTTTTTAACTTGCCAAAAAGGTAACAGATAAAAAATAATATGAATATTTTAATTAAGTTTATTCGTTACCTTTTTTTAAAGGTTATTACGGTTTAGGAGTAAAAATTTACTATTTTGCTGTATTCTAAGAAACTGTAAATAAAAAAGTAAAAAAGTTGAAATATTCACACATTTTATAAAAAATAATAAAATCAGCCAATACAGTGAAAATATATTGTATCAAACTAAAGAAGCTTTTCCAAATTTAAAATCCGCCTTTAAACAGCGAGCTTGCGGTTGACGACGATTTGTGAAAGAGGCCGGCAAAAGAGTCGCTCAACGCCCTGTGGCAAGCAATCGTGGAAACGTAACCACCTGCCTGTGCGACCTCACTGCTTTTAATCACGTGGACCATGTAGCCTTCCCGTTCGAGATTTTCAGGTATTCTCGGCCCTTCCAACTCTGGTATGCACGGTTCGTACACGAAAGGCTCATCACAAACTTCCATCTTGACCTCTTCTTTTTCGACTTTTACCTTATCACCAAATTGATCGTATACTTCACCATTGTTTGCTTTGTTATGTAGATTCTAGAAAATGGCGTACAAGTATGCACTTGATAATATTTAACTTGTATATGAACTACAGTAAAATAACATTTTTTTTATTACTAAGTCTTTCTTAAATTTTTAATTACATTTTGTAGTAAAAATTTCTCTAAATTCGTTTAAGCTAGTTATTACAGGGCTGCCACTTTTTAAGGCAAAATACAAGACTGAAATGACCTATAGTTACTAATAACAATTTTTAAATTAAATAAACACGTGCTTTATAACTCTACATCGTGAAACAGTACATATTGATGTATAAAGTTTGTTCAGGTTTACAAAACTGATACCTATCAGCTGCAGGAGTGTGTTCATATAAAATTATTGAGTATATTATTAAAAAAAATTTTTTTGTCAATATGAATTTTTATATAATTGCTTACTGGCCTAAGTTTGTCTGACTAGACTGAATTAGTGAAGTTTGTAGATACTAGGGTCTGTTAAAATTCTCCATTTAATTTAAATTAAAACTTTGTAATTTATTTAGAACCCCTAAACCTTAATATAACAAAATAAACACTTGTCCAGTTTAGCTTTTAAAAGAGTTAAGTTTTGCATCGATATTAATGACGAATTTTTTTTTTTTAGTGTACCTGTAATAACAAAAATACATCAAACTAAATGGAATAGTTTATACCATTTAACATATTTTCCTGTAAACTTAATTTCAAATAACAACACTAAAGTTACTTTAATTGTGACCATCTAGCAAAACATATTATGTTTAAATATTCATTTAAATTCCATCAAAAACTTGCTTTTTTCTCAAATACCATCAAAACACAGAAAAATAACTTCCAAACTAACCTCGAAAAGATCTTTGTTGAAAGACTCCACGTCACCAGGAGCATAGTCACCGGTCTTCAATTTGTCCACAAGAGCATTTTGCCTTTCTTTTATTTTTGCGTTCAATTCTTCTTCCTCTTGCTTGCATTGGTTTCTTTTAATGAGGCGTTCTTTATCTTGGCCGTCGAGCTTTGCTTGAACTTTACGGCGTCTTTGTTTAATTATTTTGTTGTTCTTTTTGATATTTTCTGCATTCAATTGCCTGCATTAAAAAAAAAAAACTTTTATTACTTTTCATTTTTTATGTCATTAAGTTTAAAAGAGTTTATAATAAATCATGTAATTTTCAATCATTGTTAAGCTACGTTATAGCTCTTTCTTTTGATGAAATACAATAGCTTAATGTGATTTTTGATAAAATAGTGAATACAGATTAAAAACAGAACTATCATGTTTTTTAAATTAACTATAACAATTTCCAAGTAAAGTTCTTATTTCTAATTATAAAGTAACAATAGTAATGAACAGAAAATTCCTTAAAAAATGTAGAGCTTACTCCTGTAATTGTATTTTTTTAATATATATGAAATCAAACTTCAGTTATTAAAACGTTAATCCCTTGAATAAACAAATAATTCTATGAAACAAATTGTTTTTTTTTTTACTTGTACTGGCTTATTTTTAACTTAACGCTTTTGTCATCTAAATCATTTTCAAGAGCATCAATTATTTCTTCAACTTCTTCCAAATAGTCGTTGTAGTCGTTCAGGTTATCAAAATCACCCTCTAGCTTGTTATAGATTCGCAAAATTAATTTTCTTATACCAACTTCTTTTTCTACTCCTTGAAACAAAATTTTTATTGTTTCAACTTTAATTTGATTATAATAAATGTGAACAAGTTATATACCGAACAATGAAGTAACTTAAAGTAAAAAATTGTATTAACTTTGTTGTTATTGCTAAACCTTTTGCAAATAGTCAATTAAAAAATTAATTGCGGTTAAACTATATTTTTTCGTTTTATACTTTTATTTTTTTATTGATCTTCAGAATTCTAATGATAACTAAATTTAAACTGTAAGGCTTAACTAATTTTCGTTATAATTTTTTTTTTTTGTACAAAAAAATAAATAACTTTTTTAATTTTTTAGATTTGTTTACTGTTGAAACAAGTATTAACATTAAATAAATAAAGAAGATATGTAGTCTTTAAATCAAGCGCAAAATTTTTGAAAAGAAACTTAGGGTCATTATACAATAAATGTTCTTAGATACCAAATCTAATAAAGTGACTTCAAATTCAAAAATTAGTAACATATAACCTAGTAGTATATATAAATCTTTATACAAGCCTAATTAAAAGTTTAAATAATATTTTTTTAAAACTTGTTAAAAATTTCGCTAAATTTTTCTTAAGTTTAGTTTTATTTTATTCTCTTTAAACCTCATTTTGATGAATGTTTACTCATATTTTTACTTTCATTGAGATAAGATCATGTATTAATGTATTATAAATATATCAGAGTATGCTAAATGTGGTATTTTTTTGTATTTTCCTTGCAGGCTATACACTATTTGTTGAAAAACTTTATTGCAGTAAACCGAGATATCTTTCTTTACACGCAGCATTTTAAAGAAAACACATATAATGACTGATTGTACGGACGATTATAAAATTACAAGTGAAAACATTTAGTAGCTTATTGTTTAAAATTAATTAAGATGTTTACTCACTCGAGTCCTCAAAAATTTGCTCACGAAAATCTTTCTTGTTCAAACTTCTGCCACAACCTTCATATGGACAGTTGTTGTGGCCGCGAAGGAAGTAAGTTTCCACGCAGGACTTGCACAAAGAATGACCGCAAACATTTATCATCATGACCAATGCAGGTGTGTTGTACTTACTGCACCTGCAGCGTGGGCATTTGAGTTCCTCCATTTTTAAATTAAAATCTAAAGAAGGTACAAGTTTAACAAAATCAGCTGTATTTAAAAAAATATTTCTACTCACTTTATTAATTTGACCAGCGTTTTATTCGAAATATTCACCTATTAGTTTCTAAAATTAAAAGTCTAAATAAAACCAAGTTGTTGCAATTACATGTTTTTCCTGATTAAATAAAAGTTGTTGTTTAATATTTTACTTTTAGTTTGATATCAAAAGTATGAATAGTTAAAAACTAGTTACTAGCTGTTTAATTGTCCTGTAAACTTAACTAATATTCTTCTTATAAATAAAAAAAAATAGAATTTTTGATAGCCTCGTTTAAAAATTTTAGCTAACACATAATTTATTAAAACTTAAAAGTCTTTTATTATGATTTAGAGAAGTTTTATTAAGACATACTTTTTCATACAAGACTATACATAAAAATGTAAATAAAATCATTATTTTAGATAAATATAATAAAAACAACACTAACTAATACGAAATATGTCCATAGAGGACTGCTTCGATTTTTTGTATATTTTTTAACACATATTATGAACGAAAAAATCAGTTGAAAACTCACAAATCTGCCAGATTGCAATCAGATAAAAGCTACACAAATTAAAACAAACACAATTTAGGCATAGAAACATTAGCATTTTGGCAACTCTGCCAAGGAATACTAGTGCAATAAACAAGAGGCAATATGTCTCACAAAATGGTATTTAATGGAAATTTGTAAATACTTTTTATAATTTTTAACACAATTTTCTTGATGTACATCTCTGCATAGATTCATTCGAGGGTGCTTTATGACTAAACAAAGCTCCAGCATAGTCAGACAAACAAGCATTTTAAAAATCATTTATGAAGTCACTAGTTATACATTTTGGGTACATTAACAAAAGTGGCAATAACAATAGATACTGTGATCTAGAAATATTCAATCTACTTTTTTTCAATCGATTCAAAAATATGTTTTCAAACAGCCCTAGATTTTGTTAAAGAAATGCTTCAAACTATATACAGGGTTGGCTTGGCACTCGTTTAAAAAAAAATCCAGGTTTTTAAAAGTACACATTTTTGGGTCTGTTTCTTAGTTTAAAGTTAAGTTTAAGGTAACAAACTGTTTTAAATAGTATAAAAACATTGAAAATATATTGTAAAGCTAATAAAAAAAAACTTTTGATGATGACAAATTTTTTCTATTTATATGATAAATTTTTTGAGTCAAATCAAAATTTTACTACTCGAACATGTGAAAATTGTTAAAATTCCAGATTTTTCAGTGATTTTTGTTTAAAATTCCAGTTTTTTTTCAAAATATCCCAAATTCCAGGTTTTTTTTTTGCCTAAACTGTTAAATTCCAGATTTTTCAAGGTTTTTTCAGGATTCCAGATAAAGTGGCAACCCTGTATATAAAAATAATTTTTTACATACGAATTGAGTTATTAGACATTAAGTAATAAAAATTTAACATTTCGTGTATGCAAAAATAAAAAATAAATAAAAAAAGATTTTGACCTAAAACTTAAAAAAAGGTAGATTTAAACTAAATATAATATATTTTACATATAAATGTTTTTTTTTTACTGCAAAAATTATTTGGTAGAGTATTTAGTAAATAAATGTTTAAAATAAATGGATATATTTAAATAAAATTAAGCCAAAGCTGCATTCACTAGCATTTAAGCTGGTTTATTATTAGTATTAAAATAATATTAGAATTTTTATAGATCATTTGTTTTTTATCATCCCAAAAGGTCCTTTTTAGTCATCAACATTTGTTAAAAATCTACATAATTTTTTTGGCTGTCTTTAATAAATTTATAAATATTAATAGAGGTAGAATTGTAAAATTTTTCTTAGTGTCATTTTAACTTTTATAAATAGATGTTATGGCTTTATGACTAAATTTAGCAGTTAAAGCACTGCTAGATTAAAGATGTTTCAAATTTATAAAATTGGTATTTTTAAACAAAATGTAAAAATAATTTAGTCTAAATATTAACAATAACTAAATTATCTTTTCAGTGAATCAACTTAAAGTGTTACAAAATTACTATCAGAATAAAAACACTGCATAAATCTTTAAAATATAACTTGGAAATAATTATTAATAGAATATTATTAACAAAACTATAATAGTTTTACTTTGCTTTACAAATACTAGTAAATATTTTAACCGCCAAATAAAGCTAAAAAAGTTAATAATATGTTTAAATTTCAATAAGATTTCAAGTTGCGTTTAAAAAATAATATTCTAAGTAATCAACAACTCCCAATATTTGTTATTCAGCAGTTTACTTGTTGACTTGAACTGCTTCAATGCAAGTAACCGGCTAATGGCACATGAGTAAATGATTTTAAGTTTGACATTCAGTATTCAAAAAGTTTTGTAGCCTGCCTATAATCAGTATGCAGGGATAAGTATTAAAAAAGCCAGTTTGGAACAACAAATCAAACATTACTTTGTCGACATTTGATATAAGTTAAATTATTAGTTAAACAGTAATTTTAAAAATTTGTGGTAAAGTTAGTATATATTATTGCAGTTATATTCTACTTTTTTTTCATTAAAATTACTTGAATACTTAATTCGAAGTCCGGAATCCGGAATTAGTTATCAAAATCTAGCTTGATTGATTATGAACTAACTTGCTATCTTGAGATCTTAAAATAGAAAGTAACAGCTATAAACTATTAAAAGAAGCGAAATCAAGAAAGTGAGTAGTTGTTAAATAAGCATTTGTCCTTGACAAGACGTTAAAAGGTATCCGTGGTCTGCGACTTGATAACCAAAAGGTTCTTCGTGCACCAGGTCCTAAGACCAAATATTTTTAGCCTTTTTTTTTCATTCAATAAATAGTACAAATAGATGATATCTCCTATTGAAGTTAAGCTATAAAAATTTTAGAGAAAGTGGGTCCTTATGGAGTCCCCAAAAATTATCATTAAATTATCAGTACATAACATTGTTGACACTGAATTCTACTTTCATAAACTTAAAAAAAAAACACTTTTTCTAAGTTTTAAATTTTCCTTAGCTAGTATAAATAAACATTAATAGTTGACATTAAAGCTAAACTTGAAAGAAAGTACTTTAAGATCAATGACAAAAGAAATGTTTTATAAGGCATAAGGTGTTTAATTCATCAAGCAAAATGAAATAATGTTAAAAAATACATTCAAAAACTACTTCAAAACTGATTCCAGTAAGATATTTAAAAACTTAGCTAGACCATGCTTCGGAGATCTAATTATGAATAAGTAGCCCTCAAAGAAAAGTTTTGTTTTCTACAAACTTGGTAAATTAAAAAAATTAAAGTCTTAAGGAGCATATTGGTTTAATTAGATAAAAGTTTTCTTGCAATAACTCTTTATTTAGATTCACTTCACAATTAATTATTTTAGCACATTGTCTTTGTTGTTGAAATAACTGGTCCATTAAAGGCCGGAAAAAATACGCGACACTGTTTAGAAAAAAGCATATATAATTCGGGCAAAATAATTGCAGGATCGTGTGAATTAAGCAAAAATAGTTTCTATGACAACTGTGAAAACGCTCTTAGAAAAACTCAAGTCTTATTTTGAATTTACTTAACTTTAAAAAAAATTGTAAACAAAGAAACAAGCACATGAGGATTCCACAATGAAAGTTCAGCTCGCGTGCACACTGGTGATGTCGGTGCTGGAGCAGCTCGTGTACAGCGGACTGATCAGCGGCTGGAGCGCGCTGGTTCCCGTGCTCAAGTCCGAACAAATATTTTCAAACGGCTGCAACTCCTCTGAAACTCAACCCTGCAAGCACCAAATCGAGTCTCTCAACCTCGTTTACACGGTGTCGACTGCGGCAGCTCCGTTGTTCGGCGTCTTTTGCGGGCTGATACTGGACAAGTTCGGCGGATGGACCTTGAGAACCAGCATGATTTTAATCGAAAGCGCCGGGTTCTTTCTGCTCAGGTACGCGAGCGCTGAATCGTCTTGGATTTTGTACGTCTCGCTGCCGTTCATCACGATCGGGGGATACGGTCTTTGCACGGCCAACTTGAAAATGTGCAACTTGTTTTCGGGGAGAAAGTCAACGGTGCTGTCGCTTTTTTGCGGCTGCATCAGCACTTCGGCTTTGACGTTTCTCGCGGTTAACAAAATTTATTTTTCCAGTTTTATGTCTTTCCCTGAACTTTGCTTGGCTTTTGTTTTTGTGAGTTTTGTTTTTCACACAAACACCTTTATTTTAACGCCAAAGTACCAGATTGGTAAGGAAAAAACGATAGATTACTTTTATGGCTATAAAGAACTTGACTGTCTAAAAGAAAAATCAGACAGAAAAAGTGAAACGAAGTCTTTAAATGAAAACCAAATCAACAAAGAAAGTATACAATTGACCCTAAAAAAACCTTACTTTTGGAGCAACGCGGCTCACTATTGTATACTCAGTTTTCTTCTAAGTTACTTTCTAGGCAGTTTCAACTCTTGGGTGGCAAACAAGGTCGAAGAAGGCGGAGAAGGCACGCTGGTCTTCGTTCTTAACATCGCAATATCGATGGGAGCGTTGGTTTCCCCGATCGCCGGCTGCTTGCTGGACTACAACCGGAAAAAGTACGAAAGAATCCACTCTCAAAAAACCGCCAACATGATGTCTTCCGCCGTGAACTACTTCATCTGCGACGCTTCGGCCGTGCTCCTGTTCGCCGTGAGCCTCGTCGACAGCTCGTCGCTCCAGTTCGCCACCATCTTCTTCAACTGCATGGCCCGCGCCTTCCTCTACTCCACTCACGCCAGCTTCGTCAGCGCCCTCTTCCCCGCCCGCCACTTCGGCTTCCTGTACTCGCTGGTGAGCCTGCTGACCGGAGCCTCCCTGTTCCTGCAGTACCCGCTGACGCTGCTGGTGACGCGCACGTTCGGTTCTTCCTACGACGCCGTCTACGCTGTGCTGCTCGCGTTGAGCGCGCTTTGTCTCCTCCACCCGGCCTTTCTGCTGGTCTTGGCGAGAGACATGAGAGAAAAATAAGCGGTTGTATGTGTGAGTTTTAGAAGCAACAAGTTGAAATGAAATACTTTTGAGTTTACTGAATAAAATTTCAAGCACTTTTGAATATTGAGTTGTTTTAAATATAAAAGTTTTTTTTATTTAACAAAAAAATCTACAAATTTATTACTATTCGTTTGAATTATTAGAATTCGTTATTAGAATATTGAGTTGTAACTTCTAGAAAGTCTAACCTTAGTTTGTAAAACTGTTTTGTCTGTGAAGCAGAGATACAGAAAAAAATACAAACAATAAAATATATTGCTAGAAAACCAATATAAAATTGGAACGCATTGATATCTATTCTGATATAAATGTCCAATATTTTTTTCAAAAACATAGTAGATAAGATAAGTTTTGTAAAACTTAATAGTACTAAAACTCATAACATTATGTGGTTTTTATTAATATATTTTGCTAAGTAAATCATTAAAAAGAAAATTTGTGTACTTCTATGTAGGTATTTAAGTACACCAACTTTTTTCAAAATATAAGTATTGTTTTGAAGTTTTTCTTTTTATCTGTTACTAAACAATACATTAGAACTTGCGATGAAAAATATCATAGTTTTAAAGTAAAAAAGAATAAAACATTAAGATACTTCAATAAAGTTTTCACGGGTGCACGACAACTCAAATTTGGACAGATCAAATTCCGACAATTCAAACTCTTAATTTTTTTTGAAGAGCAAAAACTCAAAAAGTAAAATATATTTGAAATATATCAAAAATAAATATGTGGGTCTTATTATTATTATCTACAAACAGTTTTTTATTTTTTTTTCAATTTTCAATATTTTTTAAGTTGTGTCTAAGTTAATAAAAAAATATAGTAATTTTAAGTAAGTTTTATATATCTCAGAGTTTTGCCAAAACTAAAGAATTGGTTGTAGATACTGATAAAACCTACAAACTAAGTTTTTTTTTAAATTTCTATTGCTTATTTAAATATGGTCTTTGAAAAACTTTTGTAAGAATTTGAGCTGTCACTAGTTTTCACTACTTACTGAAATTTCCGTACTGAGTAAGTAAATTCCACAAGTGAACTGGTACAACCAAACTTAAAATTATAAAAATATTGTAAATTAAAAAGATAACTTTATATACTTCAAAGACCAAACTGCAAAAATTTTCATAATTATTACGTAAAACGTAAAATCAAAAGCATGTTAAATCAAATGTCATTAGTGCTTATAAGTATTAGCCTTTTTGAACCGCGCTTATTTTATTAAAACCGGTGGAACTTTGTTATAAGTTTCATAGTAGACAAGAACTCAAAAAGTTACAAGGTATATAGCAAAAAAAAAAAAAGATAAAATAACCTTCATAAAATATTACATTAAGTTTTCATCTAAGCATTATATACATCTAAGCTTTTAGACGACTACATGTTTTCTATTTGACTTTGTTTATCACTCACATTCACCATCATAACATTAAGTTGAATAGACAAATCAACTTTTTTTGATTTTACTTAAAAGCTAAAATCTTTAATAAAATTAAAAAAAAAACTAGGTTTTTGTCAATACTTGCTACAATTAACATTTGAACAACACAAAAAATTTTTTCGGTATTGCTACAAACTTTTTGTGTTTAAAGTTTAAGTAATTTACGTAAAACTTTAAAGATTAAACCAAAAACATCTTTTTATAGTAAAAGAAAAAAAATTAAAACTGCTTATCTCTTAAAAGTGTTTGATAAAAACTTTTTAGTAAAGTAAGATATCGTTTTAGTCTGTTATGCGTAAAAACAATTTAATATAATTTACTTACGATTTTTTCAGATCCTTTTTTACTTTGCATTGTAAAGGCATATTAAGTTTTTTTTCTTTGTTTTGTATGTACCACGATGTGTATTATATATAGTCTATAAACACCATATCTACATGTATGTACTTCGTAAATACTACTCACTTTTGTTGTCGTTCTGAATATTTTTCTCTTAAGCGCAATGTTTTATTTGTGTCTACTTGTTTAAACAACTATTCTCAACGTTAGTATTTTTAGAACACTGTAATTGTAGTATAATATTATGTTGGCTAACACTAAGTATACCACTTTATAATTCAACAATATTTTTGTTATAAGAATTATTGTTCAGTTTAAAAAAAATCCAAATTTTGTTTTGCAGTTTAGTATCACTTGAATGTTTAACATAAAAAAATAAAATTTTAATTACTTAACTTATAGTCTTTAGTCATGACAAGTGTTATATAAAAGAAACTAAATTGTCTGTTTACAAAAGTAAAAACGGTTTGTTTTTTCAATTTTTATTTGAAAATGCAAAAATTAAGTACAAAAGAAAAGTTATTAAACTAAAGCATTTAAACTTAGTTTGACCTTAGAAAAAAACACTCAGTGAAAATTATACGTTTTACATATTGGTTTTTTACTGCTCTAAAAATCTAAAATATTTTTTTCAAAATTTAACTTATAATTTGTAACTTCCGAATTATAAAGAGCTTAGTAAGCACTAAATTTTTGATTAGTCATATAAAAGGTAATTTATATGTAAATTAAGGTGTTTAAATTTGCGAAAGTTATTTTTTTATAAAATGTACGAAATTCTCATTATACCTTTCATGCACGACTACTAGTTTATTTTCTTAGTTTTTAATATTAATTTTATCTTTTTTCAATAGTTTATCAGCATTTTTTGAATATTTTTATCGTAAATTAAAGTAAAGTAAGACAAATAATTTTATTTGAAACCGTCTAAATTCATAAAGCTTTATTTTTGAATTATCAAAAGCACTTCACTGATTTTAAAACGCTTATAAAACTCTAGCTAGATTACTGTTGACTATTTTTTGTTGTAATGCAGCCTACTTTACTTTATCCAAAACGACTTGAAAACTTTGTAAAATTTTTTTTTTTGACGAAGGTTTTTTTGTAGTTAAACAATAAAGTTGAAACAAATAACAAGTAATTGTAACAAACACTGTTTACAAAAGATATTAACTTGTTTTAACAAAAATCTTTGTGAAAGTAGACTTTTTCGAAACAACAAAGAAATAAAGCTTGTTTTAATTAGTTTTTTTGTTTGAACACTGCTATAAAAACGTTTTTTGAGAAATAAAGTTATTTTTTACTAAAGTAATTGTCGTGTGAAGTTATAATGTTTTTGATCAAAATATGTATTAACACCAATACTTATATAGATATATATATTTTTTGAATTTTGCATTTTATATTTAATAAATATAGCTTACTATTCTTTTTTTAGTTATTTTTCTTTAAGGCAGTCAAATATTAAAGCGATTTAAGTTGTGTAAACTTGTTTTTATTTTTAGTGACAAAAAAACAGCTTCAATAAAAATCATATTTACAGTGAAATTTAAGTGGCTTTTTATTCATACTAGGTGTTAAAGTTATGCGGTAAACAGTATTTGCAACAATTAAACTTGTTTTTGCGCTATTACCTAAAATTATATTTGTTGATTGCTAGTTGATGGCTTGAAATACATTTACTTATTTGTTTAACCATGTAAATTGTAAAACTTTTATAATAGTTGTTGTTATTTCTTGGTATTTATAAAATAGTGTATTTCTACAGAATAGACTAAATCGAAAGTTTTTTTAAAGGAAGGATTTGAAGTTGTACAATGAAGAGCTTTTTCTTACTACTTATTCAGATTGTAAGTTTGATAGTTTAGAATATGATAACCATGTTTTTAGCTTACATAAGTTTTTGAAAATATTAACTAATGAAATGTTCACAAAACTTATCTGAAAATAAAAATTAAATAAAAGGTAAAAAAAAACAACGGTAAAAGTTGAAAATTATGTTTTACTTCTGTTTATAAAAAAGTAAGTAATGTGTTTAAACTGCTAAAATGTATTTTAACATTTTTTTTTGAAGATTAAAACTAAACTAAACAAACAATAATTTTTCAGAATTTTTTCAATTTCTGTGTTGACGCAGGTGAGTGTTTTATGTTTAATACTTGGTACTTACTTTGGATACACATATAATTTTTTTGCTAATTTTAGTAAAACTCAAATTTTATTAAATTCCAAATTTTAATAACATCTAGATAGTTAAATAATCATAAACACCGCACATGAGGTATTCAAGTAATTCTTTAACAAAACAAAGTTATTAACAGTAATAACAAAGATTAATATTCTAATAAATTTATTATGTTATTTATTTTTTCAATCGTTTGTGTATAGTTATACAATGTTGACCATATCGCTCTGCAGTTACTTAAGCAGTTTACTTACTAACATAAAGTAAGACATGCATGTACGTAAATGTAACCTTTATACCATCTCAAAGGAAACATCACCAATCAAGTGGTGAAAACAAAAGAGGGCCACACCTGTGTTCTACCCACCGTCGTTGACAAGGCAACCAGCTACTTGTTTCTAAGCAACCCGCAACCAGGGGAGATTTTCGAATACTGCACTCTAGCCCACACTTCTCCTGGGAGAAACTGGCCGTGGTGTTCGTACGGAAAAACATTCCCCGAAGTTAAAAACGGAGTGGAGACTTTCAAATGGGACTACTGTACAGGTACTGTTAGTTTTATAACTATTTATTTAAATTGTAATCTGAAGTCTTGACTTTAATAGACTTTGTTAGACATTTGTACTTCAAACCTGACCTACATATGATTTTTTTATGTTATTTTACTTCAATATAATAACTTCTTTTTTAAAATTAGTGGATGTTTTTACATGATTGAAGAGAAACTAATTAATATGAATTTTAAGCAAAACTAAAACTTTCCTTCTCTAAAATGTTTATTTATATCGTCATACAGTTTATAAATGTTGTAAATTAAATGGATATTACTTTTACTTCATTAAATGTTTACTAAAAACTGTTTTTTATTTTTTTTACAAGGTTTTTAACGGTTAATTAAAATATCATTTTACATAAAATATAAAACACAAAGTTAAGTCATTGTGTAGTTTTTATTAAAAATAAAGAAACTTATTTTTGATAAAATAGTTGATTAATGTGGTTTTTTAATAGCAATGCTCAGTTTAGTTTAATCTTTAATTGATAAAAGTTTTTTTTTTTATAAAGTAGTTTATGTCGTTTTGATAAAACAATCAAAAGTTTCTTAGGCTAAACTTTATTTCTTATTTTTTTTCCATATACAATTTATTAAGCTAGAACAACAAGGAAAAAGTTAACTTAGTTATTCCTTTATTACAATTACAATAAGTATTAATATATAACTTTCTATCTTTTATACGAAAATAAATAACTATATTTAAATAAATATAAATAAGCCTTAAAAATAGTTGATAAGGTACAAAAATGTAAATATCAACTTTAGTCAATTAAAACAAAAAACAAAGAAGTTCTTAACTTTAAACAACTTAATCTCTAATAACTGTAAAAAAAGCAGAAAATTGGTCAAACAACGATATTAGATGTTTAAATGCTTTAAACAATATGAAATTTATATAACAACCTTTTTTTATATTGTGCTTACTAAGTAATACTTGAGACTTAAAACTTAAACGCCATTAATCAGAAAATACTTGCTTAAATTTGAAGAGTGATCCCTTTTTTGTTAGTAAGCTTTTCGCATCTGAGAACACTGATATTAAAACAGAGTACTCCTGGGAGTACGAGGGGTTCCGGTACACTTGGAAGGAGTCAACCCACGTCAAGTCTTCCTACGACGATGCCATGAAGTTTTGCAGTTCTCAGGGAGGGTCAATACCTGACTTTCAGTATACACACGAGAAAGAAAAATTGTATGTTTATCTAAGTACCTTTCTTCAGAAGAACATAAGTAAACATTGCTTAAACTCTAAGCTTGCTCGCTTTTTATTTAGACGAACATAGCAAACATTGAAAACAAATTGTATACTTAGAAAATTACAGTAACTTTCTGAACTCTTAATTTATTTTACTATAAAAAGTTTTAGTTCTGTTAAGTTTACCGCAAAAAGCTAAACCATTTTAGTAACTAAGCCTTTTTAAGTCTTTTTATATTACAGTTTAAAAAACAGTAAGACTATCGTAAAAAAAATTGGAAAAAATATTAAATAACAAACTCTAGAGCAAAAATTGCGTGTTATAATAACATGGGTGAAGATATTATTTTCTGCTTTTGATAAACTGATTAAGTCTATCTTTAAAAAATCTAAATATTAGCCACTTTTAAGCATAGTATGTGGTGCATGACGGTTTTTAAAATTAGTAACACATGTAGATTTAGTTTTTAATTTTTTTTTGTTTGAAGTGTTGAATATAAAGACCGGATTTTCCATTTGTTCTGGAAATACATCGAGAAGACACCTGTTTTCGAAGGTGAACTGAAAACAGCAGTGACGTAAGTTACACTATCCTTTAAATAAAATATAAACTCAAAGCAGTAGACGTACTAAAAAATAAAACTTTAAAGCTTACGTTTTTAACTAACTACTTTTTGTCTTTTAAATAAACACTTCAATGTCATGAAAAGTTAAATGTGAAGTTTGTATACTAGTTTTCACGAACTAATCTTAAAGCATCAGAACCTCTTACTTCAAAATTTTACAGATGTTTTATTTTTCTTTTAATTTTGTACTTTTTTTTTGTCACCAGGGAAGCGTTGAGACCGCTTCTGGCGTTTTACCAGAAGTCATCAAAAAGGGGATTTTGGATACTGACCAAACCCACCCTCGGCACGTGGACAGATGTCAGCAGAAGTACGGAAAGTAACCTTGTATTCGGGCCCTTCTCTCCTGAAAGATGTTTGACAATTTCTCCATACGGGGTCGCTACCATGGGCGATTGCGGAAAATATGAGGAAGATTTCGCAGATGTTTTGTGTCAATTTAAAATTTAAAAACTGAGTAACGTCTTTAAAAAGAATTTTATTTTTTATTTGAAGTTAATTTGAACTAAATTGTGTTTGATGTAAGTATTTAAACCGTTCTTTGTTCAATAACATCAAGCAACATTAACGAGTTAAAAAGTATTTGTTTTAATTTTTACATGTATTGAATTAACTTATTTTCAATTATAATATTTTCTTTAAGTGAACAATTCTAATGAAACGATGTTTAAAACTAACACTTTTAACGTTTTAGTTTATCAGTTAAAGATATTTGAATTGTTTTTTTAATAAATTTATACAAAGTTTAAAGAGTCTTACAATCTTATCATACAGTTAAAAAAGTTTTGTGACTATATATTAAAGTCAAAACCTAAACGTAAAAACTAAGGTTAAGTAAAGCGTAAAAACTATGATTTTTAAACTTAGCAACAGTTTTATATTTGATTGTCGTTTTAATATTTTTATACTAGTTTGTTATAGGAACTGGAATAACTTGAAACAGAAAGTAATTTTCATTCAATCAGTTATTAACAAGTTGTTATACTCATAGTAGAGAGAAATAAAAACATAATTTTGATATGGCTATTTACACGAAATAAAGCATTAGCACAAAATATGTAAGTAACTTGGGCATGCAAAAGCTCTTTAAAAACTTTGCCTTTTCCGAACATCCCTACTGTCTTGTATTTACATTAAACTTCAGAACATCTTAAATTTTTTAAGACTTTATAAGTAGTGAAAGTTTTTATTTTGCCATCTTTAGTTTCAAGTGTTATTATTTTATTTTTTTACTGTTACAAAGAAAAGTTACAAATAAAACATTCAAGTAGGTTATAAACAACGTTTTAAAGATAAAACATTCTTGCAGCACTGTGAAACTTTCTGGTCTAGTGTAAAAAAGATGTATATAAAATTTACCACAGATGTTATATAAAATTTATTAAGCTATTGAAATATTTGTTCTTGAGTAGTATACACCGTAACTAAACAATTCATGCTTATTTAGTAACAAGATAAAGCTTTAAAAAAAAGTTCCTTTTTATTTTTTATTACTAACAATATTAATCATAAACTATTTTTTTAATCAAGCGCTTTATCTAAAAATGCCTTTTTTCAATGAAAACTTGAATAAAGTCAAACTTGATTAAAACTTTCGAAATACTTTTAAAAACAATGCCTGAAATTAAAAATGATTACGATTGAATAAAAAGAATTAATTGATTTAAATTATAATAGTGAATGTCAATATCTTTCGGGTGAATAAAATATTAAAGGGTTTTAAACTTAATTTAAAATATTTTTAGACATATAAAACCAATACGACATTATAATTACGATTAGTAAACATAAAAAATTATAACAAATAAACTATTGATTTTTGACTTTTCCAAAAGCAGACTAAAAAGGGGTCAAGTAAAAGAGTAATTAAAATATAACTCTCAACAAAAGAACCAAAATATATTTTAAAGTTGTACCTAGTTTTAATAATCGGTTCAGGTTCTTCAAATGCTTTATGTTTTAAAAAACGTTACATCTTCCTCAAGATATCCATTATTAGCTACTTCCTTAAAAAAAACTAAAATAAAATGTCCTATATATAAGTTATTCTAGGTCAAAAATGTACGAAATAAAAAAACAATAATTTTCTTATTGATATGTACAGTAACAATGTTTATATTATTGATACCAAAGCTCACCTACCAAACAAAAACTTAAAAAATTACTGTTTTGTTAGAATGATTTTATAGATCATACAGTAGCTAAGTATTTTATATCTTTTTTAACAAACAGTTTTTTGTTTAGAAATTTTATTGATAACTGAAACCTCGTGCACCAGGTCCTTGGACAAGATATTTTAAATGTCTTTTTTTGTCGTTCAATAAACTATATTACCTTTTAAATGCTATGGTTTTTATAAACTTTTTGTATTACTATTCTAAAAGTTTGCAAATCTACTTTTAAAATTGTTTTTAACAAACTTATAACTATGTTTTAACTTATGATCTACTCTACAGGATCCGGGTCTTTTTTAAAAAACAAGTTTTTAAATCATTTAATGAAAAGCTACACTTACATGTTTTTTATACATTTATTGTTATATTTTACATATCGATCGAAATGATAAAAAAATGTGAATTTATTTCTTATGTGACGTATGAAAACTTAAATTTGAAAAGTTTTTATAATTTAAAAAGGTCGTAGCTTTTATGTTTGTAGTTTTTGTAAAACTGTGTTTGTTCGTCTAAAGTTCGTCTTTGTAAACAATCAGGTTAGTAGTTTATTTTACTAAATGCTTAAGAGTTATAACGTACAACTAGCTTATGATAACTTATTAATAACATAAGGTAACACCTTCTTTATCGTTTGATTAAGTTAAAAACTTTTTTATATTAGTCTTACAGAATCGAAATTTAAATATAGTATATCTGAAAAAGTAGGCTTGAACTAGTTTTTTGTGAATTTTCCAAATATTATGACGTTTTTAGATAAAAAATGGAAAATCACTACTCCCCTAAGAATCCTTACCGTTCTCAATCAGCTTATGTTGGGAATTTGCCTTTGTACAAGTCTAAGAGCGAGTAAGTCAACTATACTTTTCAAATAACATTTACCTGTACTAGTCAATTAATCACTAAACTTGAAAATATACTTTTAAATACAATTATATTATGTTAAAAAACAAAGCTGTATTAGAATAGTAAACTTATTAAGTAATAAACAATTTAGCTATGAAACAACTTTTAGAAGCAGAAAGTTAAAAACAGTAAATTAAACAAAACCAGTACTTTAAATGTAAAGAAAAACATTTTATCATTTTAACACTTATTATTGCAGTTTATCAGCTGCTAATTCTCCCAGCCGGGAGCTCATCAACCAGAAGTGGCCGGACGTCGAAAGAAAAGCGAGTCAGCTCAAACCGAAGGACCAGTTGCCTGAGGGCTACAGAAGAAAACCCACGCTGGTAGCAGACAAAACTAGAAAGGTAAACAAAAAAAAATATTACATTACAAATCAACTAGTTATAAAACCACCAAGTATAAATTATAAATTAAAATTAATAAAAAAAAGAAACATAAAGAAATAATTTTTTTGATCAAACGTGCGCATGAAACAATTTTCAGCTTATCGACCACGACTACATCCTGCCGCCGCCGAACGTCAGGGACATCCGCAAGTGGTTCTGTCCGAAGGGGAGCGAGGGCATCCGGATCGCCAAGGAGGACAGCCACCTGTACCGCAGGGACGCGATCAATTGCCGGGAGGTGGAAGGGGGAGTTTACAGGCGGGACGCCGGGTTGGTGCCCGGGTACGTCGGTCACGTGCCGGGTTGGTTGTTTTTTGTTTTCATTTTAATTTATCATTGTATAAATTCATATAAGTTTTTAACTTTTTATTAAATTTCAGTTTTTTTGATGCATGTTTTAACAATAAATTAAACCTGGGCGTGTTTCTGTTAATGTAACTTTCTAAAGGTGTTTCAACTCTAACCTTAACTGAGTTTTATCTTAACAAAACTTCAGTTTAAACAACAAGGTTTAATAAGCTTAATCAAAATAAAATAAACAAGTTTAACTATATAAACCAACACCAATTATTTTGGTAACAGAGCAGCAGTTCCGGTATGGTAAATCGTTCAGCGTAGAAACTTACAATTGCGCTAAGTCCCTTGACAGAGTTCACAACAAAATAGACCCGAAAAACAACGACTAGCCTAGAAAATAGTTACAACCCTTGGGAAAATGAATAAATCAAATAATTTCAAATTATTCTCAGTAGATCAATAAACTTGTGTATAAACTAAACCGACGTTGTAACAGACTTTGTATATTATTACCTTGGTATGATGTTATTTACATGCATGAATTTTTTGAAGGCATTTTAACTGTTTGTTCTTAATTTTAAATTTTTTTTATGATGTATAATTTTAAACAAAATATATCTTTTTGATTTGTTATAACCTTTTAACAAACATTCTTACTGAAACTTTTTATTAAGGTTTTTTAAGACAACAAGCAAGTATATATTAATTTGTTAACAAAAGTAAAAACACAAGATGTTTTACAGTTTATAAAATTTTATGTCTCCATTATACATTAACAAACAATAATAAAGCACTTGAAACTATAACACTGATTAAAATACTAGCACAGTAAATAAAACAAATATTTGTTATCATTTGCTGCTTTGTATATATAGAACATGTAAAAAACTAAAAAAAATATATGTAGTTAAAGAAGAAAAAATAATATATTACCTTCAGAGAAACAAAATTTTGTTTTTTTTCGCTTTAGTATACTTTTTTAGTACATAGATATTAAAACAATTATTTCACTAGTTTAATTTTGTTAAAAACTATCTCAATGCTTTTTTAGTTTTCCACACTTGGGTCTCAAATCTTTTGTTGCGTAAGTAGTAGAACCATGGTACAGGGACTATAAAATAACTTAGCTAACTTTAATTGAAAAGTAAACTTTTCCTGATTTTTAATTTTATTAGCGAGTTTTAAAACTAATTGCTAAAAGTAATTTTTATTAAACTCTTAATCACTTTTTTTAAGTTTTGTATAACAACAAATAATGTTCTTTAGTTTTTATTTAGGTAGAAGTTGATAAAAAAATAAATATTTCAGAACACTAAAAATTTCATCAAAAAAAACAAAATAACAAAAACGGACGTGTTATATTATTTAATTCAAAAACAGATGCCTCTCTTTTTTTTAATTTTATTTAAAGTAGCTTCAACTAGTATCTTTATCTTAAAAAGAGCAAGTATGATTTTAATTCAAAAAAAGTCTTAGCAACTCAAATTTTAAATTAATAGTTTTAAACTAATTTTATTGCTTACTACTTTTAAAAATAATAAATAATGATCTTCACCACATGAACAAAAACAAAATCAACTAATTGAAAAATCGTCTTAATCTGTATCAAAAGTATTATTTTGCTGGTTATTGTAGTATAATAAAAATGTATTCTAACGAACAGTTCTATTTTTTTATTAATATTTTTTACAACTAAAATGTTTGTTGTATTTCAAAACGCGAGATAGATTAAATATTAGTTTGTTAAGTATTGCTAATATATAACTGTAATAAACTACAATTATTATTTTATTTAGCTAAGTGGTAGGTAAATTTAAGTCTATGAGCAGAATGTTTTCTCAAAATAAATTTTATAATATCCTGTAACATGCTTTTTAAATAGTAAATTTTAAATTTCAAACTAAAGTTTTGAAATTGTTTTTGAAAGTGTATTTTACAAAAAATAGTTTAAAAACATTTCTTTTTTTTGGCTCATTAAACTTTTAATAAACTAAAAACTTAGGATAAGTTTGTTGAAAATTTTTTGAGGACGGGCTGTTAACCTGAAAACGTTTTAAACTTATATGTTTTGCTATAAAAATTTGTAGACAATTCAAAACAATCATTTGATGTTTTTAATTAGTTTTGTGATGTTAAACTGCAAAGGTACATGATGAAAAATTCACGCGGTATATAAAATAAATTTTGTCACTTTTTTTTTACTAAAACTTTATTTAAATTTATACTCTTAGACATTTTTATATAGTTTATTGGTTTACTGATAAATTGTTACCAATAAATATAGCCAAAATAAATGTATACTAAACTTGTTTGCTTTCACTTTTGTATTACAGTGCTTCCTCGCTAATCCGGTCCTCGCTAATCCGGTTCCTCGGTAATCCGGCCGGTTTTAGTCGAGAAGTCGACTTTATTTACTTATGCGTTTAATTTCATTTTACTTCGAAAAAGTATTCAATTTACGTTTTATAAGTATGCAAGCAATATATTGTTACGTCATAATAAAGTATCATTTGTATAAAGAAAGTTTTTTTTTCATACTTTCCCGCTCAGTTGTAACAAACTTATTTATTATTCATTTGCAATTTTTCTGTCTTTGCTAAGCAAGTTACACTTTAATATACTACAATCAACATGTCTGGTTAAGAAATGGATAAGACAGCAAAGAAACGAAAACGCGTTTAACTAACAATTGAAAACAAGTTATAAGTTTGCAAAATGGCAAACAATAATGTGCCTAAAGCTGTTATAATGAGCCAGTTTAACATTGGTAAGTCAACTTTAAATGAAATTTTGAGAGGCGAAGAAAAGTTCAAGTTCGAAGAAAATATTGAACTTATAAAATTTTGTTTCGTTTAGTTTTGTCTGTTTTAATTCTTTTTTCTTTGAATAAAGTAAAATAAATTAAATTAACATAAATTTTATAGTACGTTTTGTTATATACATTCATGATATAACTAAGGTAGATAATTTGTAAAAAAAGCGATATTTTGTTCTTATCCGGCCAAAGGCAAATCCGGCCGTATTTTAAAAAAAATCTTGTCCAACTTGGCCGGATTAGCGAGGAAGCACTGTATTAGTTTGTACTCTGGGTAAGTCCTTTATCAGAAAGTTATTGTGAAGCAATTTCCTCCAAAAACAGATGTAAAATTATATAAGTAATACATTTATCAAGGTAGAAATTAATCACATGTTATCAGTTTTAATTATTTTTTAGAATGAAAGATTTAAAATTTAAACCATGTTAAAAATAAATATTATTCTAGTTATAATAAATAATGTAAATTAAACTTGGTTTGTAATTTTTAAAGTTTGTTACAACCTGTTTGGCCTGATTGTGTAAGAATCTAATGACAACTTTGATTGCTCTCTGGTTTGAATGTTGCAAGATCAAAACCCAGAGGTCAAAATTTAAACAAAAAAAAAAACCTTCTTGCATATAATACTAAACTTGTTAAATATTATTAGAATAATGTATTTTTGTGAAGAATATAATAATCTTAATACAATTTTTACTTAAAAACAAGTTAAGAGAAACAATTTGATCTGCATTAAAAGATACACAATAACTAGTATTTAATTTTTATTTTGAAATACATATTCTCAGTATTCTCTTATCTGTCTTCAACAACTAAGGTCATAGGGAGGTAAGGGCATATTGAATTTGAAAGCTTAAAGTAAAAACTATAAGTAGTGATCTACTGGATTCATTAATTAGGATTCGGATTTGGCCAGATCTGAGTAGTTTCATTAACTTAAATCCCACTTTTTGATTTAAGGTTGGCCATGATTGATTGATCGGAATCCTAGAAAGTTTAAACTTTATGCAGTGTTAATAGAAAACAAACTTAGAAAAAAAATATCATGATGCCAATAATTTAGTAAAAAAATATTTAATCAAGTATCTGTAAAAAAAATACAATTTTACTCTGAAACTATTTTAATACAAACACCAAAAAAAACAACTAAACTTTGTACTAATAAGACAAAAAAAAGTGTCTATACTAAATCTCAATATAAGTTTTAAGATATGATTTCAAGCTACTTATACTATTGAACTTGAATTTTGTACTTTGTATGATGTAAAATGAAAATAAATTAAATGTTGAAATGCTTAAAAAAATGTAAAACTTTAATGAATATTTTTCTTGATAAGCTTAATAAAATTTTGTATACAAAAGATGAAGATTATCTTCTTTAGCAACTGTTTAGACATATAAAAGTAAATAATTTAGTAAATAACATCTACTCATTCAATGCTATTAAGCTACAAAGAAATTCTACTCTAGATTTCAAAGGTGTAATGAAGAGATCTGGTGGTTTTTAGAAGCAATTGACTTTGCTTTTGCTTGTTCAAATTGCCAGCTTCAGAAAATAACATTTTAGAGTAAAAAAAGATATAGGAACAAAAGGTACTTACTTGCAAATCAAGCAAGATGTGGATATATTTTTTCTTTGACTTCAGCTTCTTTAATTTGTTAAAGTAAATTTTCTTCAACAAAAAAGTAAAACTTAATTTCTGTCTATTGATCACTGAATCTTGTTACTTGGCTTTACTTGTTTCATTTTAAAATGTGGAGTTGAACAATAAAAAAAAAATTAAATATTATTTGAAGATAGTTGAGTCTTAGGATTATTAGGCAGTACTAGAAGAAAATGACTACTTTGACTAGTCTCTTGACAACTATGTATTTTTACTTCTAATTTCAAGAGCCTTTATGTTTGAGATTAGGAGGGAAAAATAAAAGTTAATACCGTGAATCAACAAATGTTGTGATCAACAACAAGCTTTTATCATGAAGGTTTAAGTGTGAGCTGTTATTTGTAATATAAAACCTTCT
Source organism: Thalia democratica (assembly GCF_965202585.1). Lineage (NCBI taxonomy): Eukaryota > Metazoa > Chordata > Thaliacea > Salpida > Salpidae > Thalia > Thalia democratica. The sequence continues at coordinate 10,912,676 of NC_139170.1, forward strand.
TACAAAAGCTTATATTTTATGCCAAGGTTGCTAAGGTTGTAGACCCACTTTGACCTTAAGAACTGTTTGGTATAATACTAAAAAAAACAGTACTTCTGCATGCATAAATATAAAAATGACATCAATGCGTTGTTTATACTACACCGCTGATTTACTATGTAAAGAGGTTCAAGCAGTTCAATAATGTCAAATTTTACAGTTCTTCGTTTCAATAATACTCTTTTTACTATAAGTACCTTTTTTACACAAATCTCTATAATATAGTTTCATTTCATACATGCATTCTTCATTAAAATAATTGCTTAAAAAGTACTAATTCTGAAACTGTTTAAAACGACAATCTTGATCAGTTTGTTAGAAATTTAAAAGGTGCTATAAAGCATGAAAAATTTCTATAAAAAAAAGTTTTCCAAGCAAAAACACAATAGTCTTAGTATGAAACTGAAACAAGCTAATCGAGGAAATATAAGTTTTTCAAACAAACTGGATTTATTTCAGTCAAATCTCTGCTAGGTTTTGGCTGGATCCGAACCAAATCTTCTTTAAAGTTTACAATCTGGCTCTGATATTTTATTAAAACTAGGATCAGGCCAGGTGCAAATCCAAGCAAAATCCAGCCGGATCAGGCTGAATCTTGGATCAGGTAGATCACTAACTATAAGTCATTTTTATATCATGCACTAAGTATAATTAATTTTTAAGAAATAGTCATAGTTGTGAAAAGTTTGCAATGCAAGTTTATGGACCGCAACTTTTTATGGTCAACTTTCTTTGAAGTTTAAAATTTCACTAAAAATCCTACTTCTCCTTAATTTTTTAAGCTATTTACCTCAAATTTATAAAATGTTTCTTGTATTAAACAAAAGTCTTATTGTAACAAATAAAAATGAAATAAAACTTTAATGAAAAAACTAAAGCTTAAGTTTTAAAACTATATGAACTGAAGTGCTCAATCTATATTTAAACTAGAGAGCTTAGTTTTTAATTGCCATAAGTTTTTTTCTGACAATGTTTCATCTATAAGGATCCTCAGACCTTAAATGTAGCACTAAATAACATGCAGAGCACAAATGTATAGTGAAAGCAAGCTAACAAGTAATCAAACAGTGAGAAAGTAATTAGTATTTTCAGTAGTATACTTAAATAAATCTAAGGAACATTTATTAAAAAAGTAATTTAATAAAAAAACTTTCTTTAAAAACACTTCTCAAAAACATATAACAACCTAAGAAAAAAAAAAGTGTAGAAATACATAATAAGGAAATTTCAATATGCAAATAATTGATAAAATAGGAATTAACAAGACCTAAATGGAAGGTACTTGGCAGTTAATTATATTCTTGTGTTTAGTGGTTAAACTCTATCTAATGGATTATTGCCAAAACCAATAAGAGTTAAGGGCATAGGGGGGGTTAACACCCTTTTTTGGTTTTTGATCTTACTTTATATAGTTTTTACTAAGCTACAAGATGCTTTTTACAGATTTAAAAAAATCATAATAATTTTTGAGATATAGCCGGTCAAAGTTGGAGCCAACAATAGGTTCCTTATGGGAGGCGCAAATTAAAACTGCAAAAATAGACTATTTTACTAAAAATCTATCTTCTCCTACGTTTTTTGAGATAACTACCTCAAACTTTCAGGAAATGTTCCTTGATATATTTAGAAAATTCTGTCGAAAGGAATTTTAAAAAAATTAAAAAAAAAAAATTTTATATAAAAAATAAACAAAAAAAAAGTTTTTTTTTTGTTTTTTTTGTTATAAAATTTTTATTATTTAATTTTTTAAAATTCTGTTCCGACAGAATTTTTTAAATACTGCAAGGAACATTTCCTAAAAATTTGAGGTAGTTATCTCAAAAAACGTAGGAGGAGATAGATTTTTAGTGATTTCTAGTTATTTGCCGTTTTAGTTTGCGCCTCCCATAAGGATCCTATTGTTGCCTCCGACTTTGACCAGCTATATCTCAAAAATTATTTTGAATTTTTTAAATCTGTAAAAAGCATCTTATAGCTTAGTAAAAACTATATAAAATAAGATCAAAAATCAAAAAAGGGTGTTTACCCCCCTATGCCCTTAAATCAATTAACATAAGAAAAGAATTAACTGTCCTGTGTCAAAATTTAAGGTTTTGTTACTTATATAGTTTATTATTAAGTAAAGATTTCACTTACAAAGTTTACGAAAGATTGCTTAAAAAACTTTAACTCCCTAACTTTGTCCCTTCTTATATCAAAAACTAATTTTTATTATAAGAAATGGTGAAAAAACATGGTAAAAAGCAAGCAGCTAAGTTTGGTCGAAGTAGACCAAATTGTTTATAAAATACCTTAGCCCCTATGCCCTTTACACCTTTACTAAGTTTATTAACAATTCCAATAAAAAATGGCTTACTAAACATATAATGAATTTTTCAGTTTTTGTCTTTTGTAATTAAAAAAAAAGTTTACATAAACTTGGTCGATTTTACCTTAGGTTTGAGTGCAAAACTTTTAAGTTAAATAAGTTTGTTTACTTTAAAAAGTTTATTATGGTCAAGTATTTTTTATCTGAACTTATAGGACATCTAACATTAAAATAAAAACTATTTTTGTTAAAGTGATTCATAATTTAAGTTGTTTGCAGTTGTTTGTATTTAGTTTGTAATATAAACTTTTGAATCTTAATTTATTCAGGGTGGCTGTTTAAACTGGAACCCTGGAAAAACCCAAAATAACCAATAACCTAAAAATAAATTTAGTAAATTTTCTGGAAAAAAGAACCTTATAATTTAGTAAATTTTCAGAACTTCTCGAAAAACCAGTAAGTTTGAACTAAATTCACTAAAAAACCTGGAATTTTGATAGTTTTGAAGATGTGAAATGATAAAATTTTAATTATATAAAAGCAAACCAATTTTTATAGTATATACAGTAAAAAATATATATTATTTAAAATTATATTAATTATAAAAGTTATAGCTTTACAGTAACCTTCTTTTCAATAGCTTTTCACTGAAAATAGTTTTTTTTACCTTAAAAGTACTTTTTACTAATAATAGAGACAAAAAAAATTGTAGTTTTAAAAAGCTGAAATAAATTTATGATAACCCAGTGGCCACTGTTTTTTTATTAAAATAAGTTTCTCTCTTTTATTATTATACAATGTTTGCTTTAATTAACTAACTTTATAGAATTTAATTCAAATTATATTGTATGTAGTTATGCTTAAAAATTTTTTGGAAAATTACTCTAAATAGCAAATTTCATCACTTCTGTTTAAGTCATCTTTTATATTCAAATTTATACTGTTAAAGGATGAAAACAAATGATTGGTTATTTAAAAATGCTAAATACTTATAAATATGTGCATAAATTTAATTTTAAAATACATAACATTTCATTTATTTGTTTATAACTTTATTTTGTTTTTTAGTGTAATATGTTACAACTAGACTAAAAAGGAATGCACAGTAGGATTGATTCTAGTGTAACACTAGACAATTATGCTTTCATTGTTCAAAATTCAATACTGAAATATCAGGTTTGATTGTTGTTTGTTATCTTAATACAGCGATGCATTTTATTAAAGTTTGCTTAAAGTTTGAATTGCTTTCAGTTTTATGTTATCAACTAAAATTTTTTAGCGTTATAAAAAATTAAACAAATGGTTTTTAAAGTTTAAGGTGCATGAAAACGAAAACTGACACTATTTGTTTAAATAGAACCAATAATCTTTTTTACAAAGTTAAAAAGAGTAGGAATATTTAATTTTCAAAGTCTTTTTATGTGGTGTACTATGTTTAAACTTGTTTTTATGTACTCTGGTATAGGAGGTTAAAGTAGTCAAAAATAAGCACTGACTCCATAAGATAGCTCAAAGTAAGTTTAAAGTTATAAGTAAGGTTTTTAAAAGTATAAAAATTTTTGTAACCTTTGAGATCTAGTCAGTTTTGTAAAAGTTTACAATACAAAAGTGTAGACTGACTGCTTGAGAGCTCAAATTTTCAGAAAATTTAATTAATAAAGTTGAAAACATTTTAAGTCTTAAAACTTTTAAATTATTAAAACAATAAAGTTTGTAGATAAATAATACAAAAAAAAACTATTTAAATTTTTCTATTTTTAAATGAAACAAACTTATCACTACAAAACTTAAATGTAAAAAATGGGACTTACAGTAAAATTTTAAGTATGTCACCTAATTTATGATTAACATGATAAATTTTTAATTAAATCATATTAAATACCTTTTATGTTTGTGATTTCCATAAGGTACTTAAAAAGAACTAATAGAGTTTGATCACTTATACATCATAATTAATTTTTAACTTCATTAATCTATTAAAAGTGTCTGGAAGCTAAGATATAACTGTGTAAAATAAAATCAACTTCTAAAAATAAGGTGGAGACCCCTTACATATTTAACTAATTTTATAAGATGTATAAAGTAAGTAAAGCTATATGGTCAACTTTAGAACTAGAATACTAAATCTTTAATTAAAATAATTATATAAAACCTTTTTTAAGCAATAACAATGTTGATACAACAGAACATTACACTACCTTCGAAGCAAAAACGTTCTTAAATTTGTTTCAACTCACACAGCTACATCAAACCAATTAGTACAACAAACATGCATAGTGACAAAAATAAGATAATACTTAAAACCAAATTTAACTTTAATTATATTGAATATTGTTTATTTCCTGGTTTCCTGTATATTTTTATGTCAAATTTATTGAATCACTTGTATAACTTGACAAATTTGAAACAGGATGCTGTAACTGGTTTGTTTTCATCAAGCACTGATCAACAAGGTCATGCTTGGGTGCGTGATAATGTTTACTCTTGCCAAGCTGTTTGGGGTCTTTCTGTTGCGTATAGAAATCAAGCTGAAATAAATGAAAACAAAGAAAAAGCTGAGAATACAGAACAAGTGAGATTTATTTTGATACTTTTAAGTTTTTTAAAACGCACATTTAGTTTGTTTATTGTTGAATTTTATTTGTTAATTTTTTACTCAGTGTTGCCTCACACTCAAGGTACTCAGAGAAACTCAGGATATTTTGAAATTTTAGAAAATATTAGGATAACTCAAGATATTTTGACCTTCTTTAAACTCAGGTATTTCTTTTTCTTGATCTAGAATGAGATTTAGTTGATTATCTTCAATTTTTTGTAATTTAAAATTACCAATATAGTTCAAAAACATAATTTTTATTGATTTTGAAATGCTTATTAAAATTTTTCTAGTCTGCGACTTGCTCTTTACTAGTCTTGGAAATAACATCGCAGTTTTGTTTTTAACCTGATATTGATATTTATCATGATTTGAGTTTATTCATGCAAGTGAGTACTTTATGTGGTAAGATTAGAGTTGTCAATCAAAAGTCAAAAATAAAAAGATTCAAACTAATTTATATTACATATAAAATTAACTAACATGTTTACATAAAATTATCCACATATTTTGCTTTTTAATCTCATTTGATTAAAAAAAAATAAGTTTTAAAACTTTTTAAAACAGTTTTTATTATAAAATCAGTGAAACTTTAATGCAGAAGCATACACATGCACCTTCCTTTTAATTATCAAAAAGAAAAATGCGGTACAAGTTGTTTGTGCCATTGGCAAATTTTTATTTAAAGGATTTGAAAAAAAGCTCAGGATGGCTTAGGGCAGTTTAGGGTCACTCAGGCAGTTTTTTGACTCAAAGAATGGTAACCCTGTTTACTGCTGTATGCATTCAAACTACAAAATGTCATTCAGGGTTGCCAAATGTTTTTGGCAAATTTTCTCCAGGTTTTTAAAAGTATACATTTATCAGTCTATTTTAGTGAAAGATAAGTTTAAGGTAAGAAACTATGTTAAACAGTATAAAACATTGAAAATGTACTCTATAGCTACTTTAATGTTATTTTTAACAAAAAAAGAAGAATTGATGATGACAAAAAAATAAAATCTATATGATAGACTTTTTGAGTCAAGTCGAAATTTTACTACTTTACATGTTAAAATTGTTAAAAATTCCAGGGTTCAAGGTTTTTTGGCAACCCTGATCATTAATATTGAAGTTATACATTGAAATTATATAACAGCTATATCATTAAACATGTGTTTTTTTAAATTTTAAATTAACTTTTATTTACCCTTTATACATTCAATTTATGCAACATATTTTTTTCTAAAATTTAACTACATTTTAACCAATTTTCGTATAGTTTGTTATTTTAATAATTTTTTTCTAGCTGAGTCACAGTTTGAAAATCCGTTTTGTAGTGAAACTGAGTAATTGTAAACTATGTAATAAATTTTATTTTTAACTACTTATTATCCATTAATTTAATGTTTTTTTTGTTCAATTTTCAAACAAGTAAATATTTTTTATTTGTAGTAGCTACTAAGGGCATTCAAGCTAGTTAAAAAATAAATAAGAGAGGATTATAAAATTAAATTATAAATGGTATAAATTAATTATATTACAAATTTCAGTTGTAAAAGTTGGCTTGACTATACTTGACAACTTTATAGTTTTAATATCTATAGATAGTTTTTAGAAATAAATAGTAAAATGCAAATAGTTATATAATTAAAAATTAAACATCTGTATAAATATCATAAGTTAAACATTTGTTTGATATAGAGTATACAAAAGGATGCTTAAAAATACGGTGACCTTTGATTTTTCTGCTAGAATTTTTTTTTCACTAAGCGAATATCAGAAAAATACATCGCATAATTAAAGACAATTAAAAAAAAAGTTTTATATAAACGCTACTTAATTTTTTGAAAAAATAAAAACAGGAAAAACTTACAAAAAGTGATTATAATTACATATATTCATAAAGCTTCCATAAACTTTCTTTAAATCGTTTTAAGTTGTGTGCAATGTGTTTTTGTGATTATTAGCCACAAGTCAAAACCAAACTCATCTGATATGTTTTCCTAATTTATATTTTTGAGGAAGTCCAAAAAATTATAAAAGTTGTTTTATTTTTAGTACTTATCAGTTATATTAAAATTGCTATTTTATCAAACTAACTTGATCTAAATTAAATCCTATAAAAGACACATGTTAATTAATTAAGGCCCTTTTAGACGCAGAGTTATTAAATATTTTAATAAAACTTATAAATATACAAGGTTGCCAAAAAATACATAATCCAGGAAAAACTATGATTTTAACAATTTAGACAAAAAAAACCTGTAAAAACTAGGAATTTGAGAAATTTTGAAAAAAAGTTGTAGTTTTGGATAATTTTTTCATGTAAAATGATGAAACTTTGATAAGATACAAACAATCTATCATATATAAAATTATTATTTATTATAAAACACATTAAAAATAGCATTGAAGTTTTCATTCAGTACTTTTATACTAATGAAGACAGTTCTTTACTTTAAACTTAATGTTACATTAAAAATAGACATAAAAAATTTGTACTTCCAAAATAATGGAAAAAAACTTTTGGAAACCCTTTAAACATAAAAATCTGATTAAGGTCTCAAAGTTTTCACTTTTTAATAAAAGTTTTCTTTAAAAAAATAACTGGATTATTTTAAAGAACTTATTTTAAAGTTTGATGTAAACTGCTTTAAAAATGTAAAAGATAGATTTTTAGCAAAATTTTCAATAAAGTTCCTTGAAATTAGGACATAAAAATGTTTTTCATATGTTTGTACAGATAGAGTTTTGTAAAACTAATTTATCTCAAAAGTTACTTAAAGTGTTTATGTTCTACTAATTTATATCAAAAGTTACTTAAAGTGTTTATGTTCTATAAAACGTTTATATAACTAAGTCTATAATTAATGAAACAAATTATGATCAGTATTTTAATAAGGTCTACAAAGGTTTTGTTTCTATTTAAAAAAGTATGAATATACATGGTTTTTATTTGTTTAATTGTTTAATTTTAAATGAATTATAACTGGTATATATTTGAACAGGCAATTATTAAATGCATGAGGTCTCTTCTTACTTGTATGATGAGGCAGTCTCACAAGGTTGAGCAATTTAAAGTAAGTTGTTAAACATACTTTTTAAGTTATCAGAAGTTTTATATAATGTTGTTTATATATTTAGTACAGTAAATAGCATTCATTAAGAATTAAGTTAAATTTTTTATTTATTATCTTCTAAATCTTTTTTTTTCAATGTATTTAGTAAGTGAAATTTGATAACTGTACTAAATTATACAGTTAAAATATAATTCTTGAATTGTAAATATTTAAACCTATTAAAATTAAAATCTCTTTTAACAAACTTGTTTTTTTAATTAATGATAGTTAAAAGATAGTTTTTAAACACAAACAACTAATTTTAAAATTTTAACAAACATCTACCAAGCTCTTAATTCTCATAACAACACATCAACAGTCGAGTCAGTCACCCCAGCATGCGTTGCACGCAAAATACTGCAAGCGGACAATGCAGACGGTGGTTGGCGACGGTGACTGGGGACATCTGCAGCTGGACGCCACCGGGCTGTTTCTTCTGTCGCTCGCACAAATGACTGCTTCTGGTGATAATTAGTTTTTTGATTATTAAAATTGACTTGATTTTTTTTTTCAATGATTAAGGGGCAATAAAATTTGTTGTGTACATTTATTAACTTGATTAATTGACTTAAGTTTTACTTTAATAATAAAACTATAGTTTTTTTTACAAGTTTTTGCTTTAGTTTTTTCTTTGTTTAGCTACTAAAAGTTACAACTTGAAAACAAGGCCTAACCTTTTAAGTTACTCGCTACTTGTTTTTAGCACGAGAAACTCCCAACGAACACAAATAAAATTTAGCACATTTAAAGAGAAAAAATGTATAAATATGTTGTTGGTGGTTTTTGTTTAAGTTATTACATTTAAGTTGTTACTTGGCTTTTGTATTTAAAAAAAGTGTTTGCTCACTGAGCAGGAAAATCATTAATCCTATACATGTACCGCACTATAAAATTGAACATTGCCTTAGTATCATTACTATGAAACGTTTGCAGACGAATCGTTAAATATTTTTAAGTTAATTTTATAACTTAGTCATCATTATATATAATTAATACTTTACATTTGATGTAATTAAAACACAGCAAACGGTTTAATGCACACCTACTCAAATAATTACTTGATTGCTTGCAGGGTTGAAGATAGTGCGCGATTATGACGAGGTGGACTTCGTGCAGAATCTGGTGTTCTACGTGTCAACTGCCTACAGAACTCCCGATTACGGTATTTGGGAGCGAGGCGACAAGACGAACCACGGCGTTCCTGAACTCAATGCGAGCTCTGTTGGAATGTGCAAGGTACGTGCATTTGTATTGTTGTATTGACTTAATGTTTTTATACTTATCACTTATGAAAGGTTAACTACATATTTTCGATTTGACCCAATTTTAAAAGTTTACTTGAACATTTTTAGAGACGATGTGATAATTACATTATTACAATAATTATTTGAGTATCTTATCTTTAAGCCAAACTTTAAGCCATAAAATAAACACAAAACTTTATGTTTATACTTTTTATTATTTCTGATTTATATGAGTTTCTTATTTTCTAAGTTGTAATACATCATTTTGAAAACATACTACTTGTTTTCAAGTAATCAGTATTAAGATTTTATGCTTGTTTAACATAACTATACACAATGTTTTATTTAATTTTGCTTTATTTTCTGTTAACGAAAACAAGTAGAAGTATAAACACATAAGCTACAATCGAATAATTCTACAAGGCTAAATTTACAAAAAAAAAAAATAGTTTGCAATTTTTTTAAACTAGTAAAATTAAACTTAACAAATCAACAAATTGAATCAGGCAGCATTGGAAGCACTGGATGAGTTGAACTTGTTCGGACCGGGTGGGGGGCCTCAGTCAGTCATACATGTCACGCCGGATGAAAAAGCTCTGTGTAAAGTCATACTGGAAAGCATGCTTCCGAGAGAATCTAACTCTAAAGTTTGTGCAGCTTCTTAATACTTTGAATTATAAACTTTGTTAAATTATACACACTTTTAGTAGTATAACATGTTTACAAACTTTTTTCCAACATAAAATTACTTGTTTTTTTTTTCAAAAATTGTTTTTTTTGTTAACTGAATGCTTAAAAAATCATCAAGTTATAGAAAAAATCTAAACTGTCTTAAATATTAATCGAGAGACTCCTTGAACTTTTAGTAATGGATTGTGTAAAGAAATGTAATGTAGTTTTATTGAAAATTTAAATGTTTCATACTATTCAAGTATAAAAACACGAAAATATTATCTGAAACTTTAATATTAATATATTTCTAAAATTCAATTTAACTAATTTAATGCAAATTAAAAAATCCAAACTTAAACTTTAAATTTTCAAATAAATTAAATTTTAAGATATCTGTAACTACCACATTCTGCTAAGAGAATAGTTAAAAAAAAGTTTTCTAATAAAACTAAGGTTACTATTTATTTTTCTAAATCTAGTAAGTAAATTATTTAAAAGAACCAGTGTTAACAATAATTACAAGCCTTAAGATTTTGTTTTGCAAGTTATTACCAAACAAATTGTTATATCTATTTACTTCACAAAATATTCCGTTCCGTAAATCTAGTACTGTATTTATTATAGTTATAAATTTTCAGGATGCTATTAACCTAGTTAAACTCCAACGTTTTGTACGACTAATATATAACTTTTATTTTTAAGTTTAATGCACGGCTACTTGTTTGTTGTATATAAAAATCTGCCAATATTTATCTACTTTCTCTAAACAATATTGCTAAAGTTATAAGTTTTTATACAGACTTAATATGAGTAATTACTTTTATTAAAAAGTTATGGAATATAAATATAGAAAATAAAACACAGAACAAATCAATTAAATACTATTATCTTGCACCAATAGTTAATTAATTCGTAAATTTATGAAATTTATTTCAAAGACAAAATAAAGGTTTAAAAAAAGTATAAATAAGTAAAATCTCCTGTTATAGTCTTCAAATCAAGTCATAGTTAAGAATTGTTTCAAATCTAAATTAAAACAAATATAAATTAAAATAAATAGTTCAAAAAATGTGGCAACTCTGTAAAAAACAAATGTTGAATAATTTTGATAAAAAAAAACTCAAGTTTTGTTATTAATAATTAAAATAATATAGTATGAAATTTTGTATTGTAAATTGCTGAATTTCTTTCATAAACTTGTTAAAGTTGTCAATTGTTTAAACATGTTTGAAGTATATTTTTTGGTTTGAAAATTTTTGTGAAAGGAGACTCAGTTTTTAAATTTTAATTTGAGAACTTGAGTTGTAATAATTTTTTAATACCTTTCTTGTGCGCAACTACAAGAAGTAACTAATCAACTAATGAAATAATTAAAGTTTAGCTTCTGTCAATGAAATCATTCTACTACTTTGTCTAACTACTATTTAAAATACACCCAATTGTTGTTGAAACTATATAGAGTTTCTACACAGCGTTTAATTAGAAGAGTAATTTGTGTTACACTGTAAAGTTTTTATTGAATTTTAAAGCTTCGCTAAATATTTTCGTCGTACGCTTTATCCTACTGCAAAATAAATTAGATAAATTTACAGATTGAGTTTTAATGTATAGAAAAATGTACGAATAATTATGAACAGGAAGTAGACGCAGGGTTGTTGTCAGTTATTAGCTACCCTGCATTTGCAGTTAATGATGATTCAATAGTTCAGCTCACTAAGAAAGTTATTATAGACAAGCTTCAAGTGAGTTTTGTTAAACATCGTTTTTTTTAATATTCTGAAATTGTTATAATTAGTTTATTAAAATTAAAGAAATCTTTTTCATTTTGACACTATTTATTGATGAGCGAAAGTTTAAATGTTGTTTAAACATTAAGTTTTGAAAAGTAAAATTTGTTAATGAAAACCCTAAAAAAACTTTAAATGCTAATTTTTATTTAATTTGATTAGTTTTAAACGTTTTCATTCGAATATTAAATATAAATTACAAGGGAAGGTACGGATGTAAAAGGTTTCTCAGGGATGGGTACAAAACTGCTTGTGAAGATCCATCAAGGCTACACTACGAAGCTGCTGAATTAAAAGTTGTTTAGTTTATAAATAGAGGGTTAAAATTTCAAACATGTCTTTACTTGTGTAAAATTTTTCATCTGTTTTTTTGTTTAATGTTTTTATCAAAATTGTAAGTTGTGTTTGTTTTCTAAAGCTTGCAGTAAATTTAAGAACGTTGGCTTAATGAACATAAGGTGTTGTATCTGTTTTTGAAAAATATTTTAAGCCGTAATAAACAAATGCTCTTAAGATTGATATACACATGGAAAATGTTTTGCATATATCAACTAACAATTTAATCTAGGTGTTCGAGCATATTGAGTGTGAATGGCCGGTGTTTTGGACGTTCCTGGCATTAGACGGTTTGATGACAGGCAACAAGGCGCAAGCTGATGAGTATGTGAAGAGTTTAGATGAGTTGCTTGTCACCACGGATGATGGAACTAAATGTTTGCCCGAACTATACACAGTTCCTCAACAAAGTGTATGTTTGTATTTTATTAAATAGTTTAATTAAAATTTTTGAAAAAGAAAAAAAAAACAGGTAATTCTATTTTCTCAATTTTTGCTCGTCTTTGCCAATTAAAAAAATTGGATTCTTATTTTTTTACATAATGCTCCTAAATGATTATACACAAGTTTTTTTGCTAGTCATACCATCAATAAACTTAAAATTTTCTATTTATACTTAGTTGTTAAGTTATAAAATAGTATTATAATTACTAAGATATTAATAAAATTTTCTAATACTTTGAAAACGATCTACTTTTCAAAATACAGTTAAATCAAATTAAATGTTTGTTTAATCACTAATTCACCATTCAAAATTTTTATATCCTTTTTTTTATTTAAAACTTTGACCGAAATTGTCGACAAAAAAGTTCGATTTTATAATAAGGATTTTTATAAATATTAATAGATTTTTTTTTTGAATTTATTTTAAATTAAGTTTAATTTTAAACATTTACCTCCGTAATTAAGAATCTTGGATTGATGTACTTATAGGAATTTATTTTATTATTTTTGCACAAATTCACTAAAATTTCGAAAATTTTGCAACAATTTTTTCAGGTTCAAGATGAGAAATTGCATCCGGGTTCTCAGCTTCGTGTTGCTGATGGGAAAGTCCCTCATTTGTGGGGTCAATCCCTGTATTTGCTGGGTCGAATGATGAGGGACGGTTTGCTGGACCCCGAACAAATCGACCCGCTGAAAAGGAGGTTTTCCGCCCAACACAAGCCTGATGTTGTTGTGCAAGGTTATTGAATTTTATTTTATAGCTTTCGAATATTAAATTTTTCTTAAAATAAAGTATAATGTTTGTAATGAAGTTTTTGTTTTAAATTGTTTCTACTCCAAACGATAAAATAAAAACTGTCAGAAAAAAAAAATTCAACAAGCATTTAAATCAATTCAGTTGTACCTCTTGCTGATGACAAAATTGTTCAAAGTTATCTGAAGTTATTGTTCAACATTGAAGCCAAAACGAAGGCAGAAGTTACTACTGTGAAGTATGGTTATTTTATTTTGATACATACATGTAAAACATTATAAAGTAAATTTCAAAAACTTTTGATTAGAAAAAGTTAGTTCATTTTTTGTTGTTTATGTTAAAGTCAATTATTTATTAAATGACTGTTTAGTAAATTGTTAAATATAAGAAGTTTGTAATTTAGTTATAATCTTGTTATTAATAATGTTACGTTCAAGCTAAACATAGTACAGTAACCTCTCGCTTATTTACGCACATTGTGACCACAGAAAAAGTGCGTAAAGATACGAGAGATCGTAAAGATATGAGAGGTACCAAATATACTTACTATAATGGCTGTTTTTGAAATTTCTTCTATTTAAAAGTAGACTAAGGACTTTTCCACTTTTAACAATTTGTTTACTTAATTTATAAATATGAAAACAAAAAACTTTACGTAAAAAAAAAGGATTTAATTTTATATAAAATATTAATACTTGTAGAAAAAATTTAATAATTTTAGTAATAAGTAGATTTCATCTTTGTCTTTACTTATATCTGACTTCTTTGATACTTAACATTTATATTCTAATCTATATAGCAAATTGCTGTGCAAGGCAAGTTTTTCAGAAGAAGAACTTAAACTAAAAAAAAACGTTAAATGAAAATTAGTTATATATTTACTATAAAGAAACAATTGAGACCTGTGTTAAGTGTAAACTCTATATTTATTTAGCATTACTGCTACTTTTTGCTTGGAAGTTTCAATCGATTTCTTTTTTAGATGTTTATTCATATATAGGGCAAGAGTACTGTATTATCTATTTGTGTTACAAACTCTCATTATTTTATTATACTTTCATTATTTAACACAATTTCTTTCAGAATTTAAACTTGATCTCTTATTGCTAACAAAATTTCTGATATACTGAGGTATAACTTATTTTTATCAATAAGTCAAGAAACATAAGTTTACAAAGTATAAAGATATAAGAGGTGAGTTAGTATTTAAAAACATATTTTACATTAAAAATATACAATAAGCCTAATTCGTGCGATATCAAAGAAAACTAAAATTTTGATTGTTTGAATTTTTTAGATTTCTAAAATGCGTAACTAAACGAGAGTGCGTAACGTCAAGAGTGTGTAAAGATGCGAGAGGTTACTGTACTTTAATTCAGCTTTTTATCTTAATCCTATTAATGTCGAGAAACGGTGAAGTTTGATAAAATACACTTATATTTAAAATTTTTGTGACCCTTAATTTGAATCAAGGTGTCAAAAATGAGCTTTTTTTGAAAAGGGGACGATTATGAAATTAAGATTTGAAAACCCATTTTAAATCAAATTTAAAGCAATAAATCTATGTAAAAAATTAACTGTTACCATCATAATAAGCTAAGCTTGATTTCATACATACAGGAGGGTTGCCACTTTACCTGGAGACCTGGAAAAACCTGGAAATTGTCAAATTAGGCAAAAAAAAAACCTGGAATTTTAACAATTTTAATATGTTCAGTAGTAAAATTTCGTTTTGACTTAAAACATCTATCATAAAAAAAAATTGTCATCATCAAAATTTTTTTTATTAAAAAACATATTTAAAGTAGCTTTACAGTATCTTTCAATGTTTATATACTATTTAACACAGTTTCTTACCTTAAACTTAGAGTTAAATTTAAATAGACCCAAACATGTGTACTTTTAAAAATATTGAAGAAATTTGGAAAACCTGGAAAAATTTTTTCAAAAAACGAGTGGCAGCCCTGTACATATTGAAGCGTATAGATAGGTTAAGTTAAGAGCTCAAATATTTTGTAAATTACAAGAAGTACAAGTTTTTTTTCTATAATGTTTTAGCTTGTAAACACATTGCTCGATTGTTGCAGTGTAAGATCAGCACGTCTGTTGTCGCAAGTGTACTCGTTGCTTGGTAGAAACGAGAAGATGCATTTAACAGGAAGACCCCATCGCGAAATGGGCATCGTGTCTACCAGCAAAGTTTATATCATACGAGATGAAAAATACCTGTTTATTCCAAAGGTACTAAATTAGAATTTTTTTTAACTGTCATATTAATTTTCTCTATGGGGTTAACAACTTAATTTTTTTATAAAAAAATTTGTTGAAAGAAAACTATTTTTAAACCTTTTGCGTACGTAGAAAACTAAGCTTTAAAATATTATGTCTGATTACAACTTTTTCGTGAAACGTTTTTAACAAATACTACAATTATAACAAACTTTATTCAAGCATGTTTTACAACTGAGTATTAAAATAAAAAACTGTTTTCTCCAAAAAATTTAAACAATAACAAAACAATATTACTGTTTGATAAAATGAAGACAAAATTTTATAAAATGTTCAAATTATATTTTTTTCACTTTTCTAAACTTTTGTTGTTTCTATCACAAAAAATATAATTATAATTATCTTTTGCACCTTGTCCTTATACAAAATTCATCAATTTAATTTATTCAGATAATGGACGACCGGGACTTTTACATCAGCCTGGACACCGACATGCTCATGGACACCATGACAACCGACCTGCAGTACCTGGCAACCTCGTGGGTCGGCATGACGGGAGGGCGACCCCTCGTGGTTCTGCCCGTCAGCAGAAAACTGCTCGTAAGTGACGGTGATGACGTAACAATGCACCCGTCGTTCGTCACGATGCTGAGGAAGCTGCAAAGCGGTTATTTGAATGGCGTGAGGTTTGGAATATATATATATATATATATATACAACAGAATATTTTATACTTTTGTTCGTTTATATACTTCAAAACTGGTTAAGTCATTAAATTAAGCATTTGAAAATTAAAATAACGTAATGTATTATATTTTTTCATTGTGGTAGCCTTTATAAGCTGTAATTAATTATTTACTTCAAGATAAAAATAAAAGAGAGAACATAAAAACTTTAATCTAGTTTTGAAATAACGTCATTTAATTAAAAAGTTCCGAATACAAACTTATGAATAAAGAAATAATAGGAATTTCGAACCATCTACTAAAATTTTATTTACTCCTTAACTTCTTAAGCACATAATTAATTTTACCTTAAGTTTTTAGGAAGTGATTTTTACATAAAAACAAAATACTATTGTAACGATAAAAAAAAAGTTAAACGTAAAAGTAAACTTTGTTAAAACGAACAAAGCTAGGAAATTAATCTTTTATAAAGAAAACAGATAGTTTTACTTAAACTGAAAAAATAATTAAAAAATAAATTGTTTTAAAGTTATGATTATTTTGTTAAGTTTTAAGAACTATTGCTAAAAAACTCTAGTAAAACTTTTTATGTAATATTCATATTTTACATTTTGAATTGGTCCTTCTTCTTTGTATCCTGGTATCTCAAAAACTTACTTTGAATTATAAACACCGTTAAAAAGAAACTGCAGGCTAAGTTTTAGATCATCCAATTTCAGTCAATTTAATAATAAACGTATGTAAACTCCTTCCATTTGATATTTTTCATACCGCAATGATTGAGTCGATCAGTTATAAAAATTGAAACTTTTTAAAGTAAACGTGAGTTTTGATTTTAAAATTTTGTACAACATTTTCTTTAAGGGTTGATCATACCAATTCGATCATCAGACCACAGAGTTTCCGTAGACTGATGATCGAATTGGTATGATGAACCCTAATGTTAAACTTGAGCTTGTCTCACGGCATACGAAAGTCCAGATTTCTACTCTGCTAACTTTCGCCGATGTTTTTGTTGAACATTTTCTTTATATAAATTTTTTCAGAGTGAATTTCGGAAGTTTAGAAAATTTTCTTTCAACAACTTGTGAATCATCTTTAACATTTCTTAATTCACCGAATAACGGTTTGTTCCATAATTAGTTTTTCTATACTGAATTTTAGATATGAATATTTGTAGCTCCTTTTATTTTTTTCTTAACTGATAAACGTTTTTTAATCTACTAGAGATACATCTAGAAAAATTTTAAATTTACTATATAGTTAATTTGTATAAAAACATGATTTATTCAAACTATTTTGTATTATAATATTTTTTTTATTTTACATCATTACAGATGTAAGTAGCGAAATTTTAAACTCAAATTTGAAGAAAGAAGAAAAAACAAAAGTGATAAGTAATTATTTAAAACTCAATGAGCAGGAAATTGTTGATGATTATGATAAAAATAGACTGAACACATCTGCTCCAAAAAGTAAACTAATATTTGTTCTTATTATAAAGCTAACGTGTAATTTTAATGAAAATGAAACGATATTTCACTAGCTAATTATTGTCTTTTTTTACAAGAAATAAGAAGAAATTTTTATAAACATTTCTATTTTAATTTTATACGTGTTGTTAAGTTTTGTAAACTTGATTTTTAGGTTTGTGGAACCAGAAACTGTTTTAAAGTTTAGAGACATTTTTAGTACTGATAAGTGAGTAATCAATATTTTGTTTTCAAATGTTGTACATTTATTTTTTGTAGAAAGATTTGATTTCCGAAGAAGACTGAGTCGTCAAAAATCTTTCGATGAAAAGTAAGTTTGATGTTAAAGAATTGTAAAATTATGTTTTGAGTTTAAATTATGCCTTTTGATAATTTTTCTGAATTATTTTATATTTTTATTAGTAAGTATTTTTCTTTGATCCTTCTTTAATTCTTTAATTAATTTAGTTCTTTAATTTTTTAAAATTGAAAAAGTAATAGTTACAATCTGATTATCAATCTTAATAAAAAATTAAAAACTCAAAACTATCAAAATAAAACATGATCAAAGTTATTAAAACATTTGCAGGCGATTGAAGCAGCTTGAAGAGGAAATGAATAGAAAATCGCGAATTCAATTGCAAGGTGATGATTGGCTGCTTGATGAGATGCTGAGAAATAGCGATAAGGTGCATGAACAAGCAGAAATAATCATGAAAATTTTTCATCGAAAGTAAGGAATTTTTGTAAAAACATAAATTATTTTGAGATTTAAGGTTGCTATTCTGAAAAAGTTTATTTTTACATTTAGTTTTTAACTTTTAAATGTTCGAAAACTGTTGTTTAATTACTAAAACGTAATTGCGCAACTACAGATAAGTCATACGTCTATAAAAAAGAAAACCTTTGTTCTTACTTTACTTTTAACAAAAATTAAGTTTTTGTGTTGTTTTAAGACTTAGTAGAACTTCTTATAGAATTTCTTACTGCGTTTTTAGTTTTTTAGCTGTAAGTTTATTAATTCTGCTCTAAAAGCTACTATTAAAATTATTATTGTTTCAAGTCATTTTTTTAGTTTATATAATTTATAAATTTATGAAAAAAAACTGAGCTTTATATATTATACATACTTATCACAATTTTTTCTATTTTAGAAAAGTATCATCCTTTTAAAAAAACTTATTTTAAAATGTTGCTCATTTTTTGAAAGCTTAACATTTGCTTCTGATCACAAAATATTTTTTAAGTAGCTAACGATTATTTCAGTTAACAATTTATTTTAGACACAGAGGTCTTCACTACCAAGTCAAACTGAATAATGACGTCACAATAGAATTGTACCAATTGGTTGATGAAATTCTTGATTGGGCGACTAAAAACTTTGATTGGTTGCTAATTAGACAGGTTTAAGTGAAAATACTGAACGTTTGTAAAAAAGT
Organism: Thalia democratica; assembly: GCF_965202585.1. Lineage (NCBI taxonomy): Eukaryota > Metazoa > Chordata > Thaliacea > Salpida > Salpidae > Thalia > Thalia democratica. Next base: position 10,931,786 of record NC_139170.1, read on the forward strand.
TTTTTTTTAAACCTATTACTATAATTGTAAAAGAAAAAAAATTATAATCACCAAATCTTAGATTAAATTGCTAAAAAAGATAGATTGTTAATCCGCATAGTGAATTGTTTTTTTTTATTGTAACTAGATCGAACTGCAAATGATAAGTTGTTTTATTTACTAGAGAGTGGTAGGTTAAAAAAATACCAAAAAACTTTTTGAACTAAATTAAAAATAATATTTAAAGAGCTATTATACCTAGGCTGATAGTGGAATGTAAATTTTATTAAACAGATGTCAAGTTTACTGAAGAAAAGTATGAGTGGACTGTCGGAATCGGTGATTGATATTTTGGTGAGGCAGAAACAAGTTACTGTCGGTTTTCCCAGGTTCGCTAAGGAAATCACTATAACAAGGTTGATACTTTGTTTTTTTTTACAACTGTATATAACAATTAAGTGAAACATTCTTTTAAGTGTACTAACAAAATAAAAAATTTGTTTTATATACCTCCTATCATATTTAGCTGATCTTTAATTATCTTACAGAGCTTTAATGGTAAAGCTATTGTTTAGTTTTATTTTTCAATTTTTTATAAAAAAGTATTACTTAAGTAATACAGTTGCTTTTTTTCTGATAATATTTTGTTTCTTTCTAAAAAAGTTTGAGTTTTATTGCAAACTAAAACTTTTTAGTTCACAGATTTAGTCAAATTTTCCAGATTGATAGTTTAATAAACTTTGATTCATATTTCAATCAATATTGAGTTTCAATTATGTTTTTGATAGTTTGTATTTATTTATATTAAAAAAAAATTTCACTCAGTTTTAGAATAGAATCAAAAAAAAATTAATATTATATGATTTTTTAAAATTTTTATTCTCAATTAACAATTGATATAAATACGAAAATTTTATTTAACAGACCAGTATCAGATGATGAATTGTACATGATGATTTCAAATGCATTCAGTGATGACCATGATATGTGTGTGCTTGCTCAGGTTAGATATTGAATGTGTGTATATAATAATATATACATTTAATATATTTATAGTTTTTTTAAAGTTTCGGTCAATAGTGCTCGACAAGTAAAGTTGGGAAAAAATATTTAATTAAACACTTATTTATATATAGTCTTTAAAGTTGTATACCTTCGTTTTAAGTACTAAAATAGTTCATTTACAAACTAAAAAAAATAGTAAAAAATTTTTATTTTATACATCAGTTTATGTCTTTTAGCTAAATAAGTTAGCGCTCAAGGTTTACACTACTTGAACACTACTAGTTTTTAGTTATAATTTAACTAGAGCTCTTTTAAAGTTTTACGGTTCAGAAAACATTCATTTGTACCTTATAATTAACAAACATATTACAGGAGGTAATATTGTACTTGGGAATGTTTGTAAGATCATCTCCTAAACTATTCGATGATTTGCTACGACTCAGAGTAGGACTCATCATACAAGTAAGTGAAACACTTTTATTATTTTTGTATTTTATTTTAAATGAATTTCTGGTAAACTTAAACTAAAAAACAAATATTTCTTCTAACTGTTTAAAGTTTGCATAACCGTATTTTTTATTTCATTGCCAGGGTTCATAGGCGTCAGTAAAACAAGCTAAATGTTTTCTTTTTGGAAAAATTAGCAAAATTTTCGTTTTTGTCTGTTCAAATGCTTGAAAATTTAAGAATTTTTTTTGAGTGAATTATAAGCTGTGAATTTTTTTTAACGAAGCATTTGGTTTTTGTAACCTTAATTTTACTAAATTTGATGCAATATCAGCGAAATGTTAGTACTTATCAGTACAATTGCTTGAAAAACTCCGAGTTTCTAAAAAAATTTAGACTCTTTTTTGTTTTGTGTGCATACTATCACTTCCTTACCAGAAATGTACTTTTCTTACAAATTTTTTAACAAGTTTGTAAGAAATTCTTGAATGCAATAGTTGTACAAGGGCAAACTCATACAGTGAGTGTAGTGGTATCGCTATATCTAAATTTTTTATAACATTTTTAGAACCGGTGAGCTAGCACTCTGGAAGTAAGATGTTAAACATGTCTGTAGCACTTATAAAACATTTCAAATTTCAAAAATTAAAACTATTTTGATATCTTCTGGTGCCATACCTAATTTTGTATTAATTTTGGATTTATTTAAAATAATAAAAAGTGAGCTAAGAAATTCTAGTATTAATATCTTACGCAGTTAGAAATAATATATTAGTTTATATCGCATTATCTGTTTATAAGCCCAACTGGGAGCAACCGACTAAGGTTAGGAAAAATATCATGCATTTTTTAACTTTTCAAGTGTGAGTCTAAATTTGCAAAATTTTACGTATGTACCCTGTATTGCGCTTTTAAAATATTTAATGTTTTTTTTTATAACCGTACTAAAATATTTTCAATCATACTTAATTGTTCAAATGCATATAAAACAGTCAATAACAACCAAAACAATTCAGGTGATGGCTAGTGAACTGTCGCTGAATTTGAAATGTACGGGAGAAACCGCCATGGAGTATCTGATGAGGATGAGCCCGTTTGAAACTAAACTGCTGCTCTACAACTTGCTCAGTGGTAAAGAATTCGGAGTCATGAAAAGCGGTGGGTTTAAATCATACGCTCTCACGAATAAGTACTACATAAAATAAACTTATTTTGTATCATGTAGTGCATAAGTCATTTAATAATATATTTTTTTTTACATGTAATTGTTTTATTAATTGATCCATAAGTTGTATTTTTTTAAATTTTAACTTTACTTTCTTCATAGTTGCCTCTAAACCTGGAATTCTGAAAAACCTGGAATTTGAAAGTTCAGGGTAACAAAACCTGGATAAACCTGAAATTTTTAAACAATTTTTACATTCAAGTAGTAAAATTTCGATTTGATACGAAAAGTCTATCATATAGACAAAAATACTTTTTCATCATAAAAATCTTTTTTTACTAAAAAACAAATTTAAAATTGTTTTACAGTATCTTTTAAATGTTTTTATACTAGTTTACACTTTTTTTTTTACATTAAATTTAACTTTGAACTAAAAATAGGCCCAAAAACGTGTACTTTCAAAAACCTGGAAAAAAATTCTCAAAAACCAGTGGCCACCCTGTTTCTTGCTTACCATTTAATTGTACAGAATTTGTTATTGCAGTTTTGACAAGAGTCTTTTACTGCAAGACACATGTTTTAAAGTAATTATTGTTAATCTTTTTATTATTTCTAAAAGGACACATATGTGTATTAGTTTTACTTCTAAAACAATAATATAAGCTGTTTTCAGAGAATCAATAAATGTTTACTGTTTGTTAAAAAATAAAATAGTTATTTTATACTTTTTTATACTAATTTATATCAACAATATACATTAATTTTAAATAAGCTTAAATGTGCTAGTTAGTGTATTATTTTTTGCTAGTCACTGTAAATGATAAACAATTTTAATACTTTTAAAATAAACACAAATTAAAACTCACATTTCTTAAGGGAATTATTTAATTTAGAAAATATTTAATTTAAAACTAAAACATGCAAATCAATCTTCTCCGAACACTTATAGCAAATAAATTAACATATATTTATTTCGTTGTATATGTAATATTAACTAGTAGTCAATTTGTTAGAAGTATGGAGAAAATTTCTACTAGTTTTTATAATTCCAGTTAACAAATCAACAAAGAACGGAGCAAAAACACCCCAATTATCTGTCGTTCCAAACAAGAGCTTGAAAAGCTGGAACTTGGTCAAAGAACATCTAAAAGTTTGTCTACCTTATGGTTAACAGTGTTTTTTTTAACTGACACTTTAAAAGAATGACAAAAATATTCATAATAAAAACTGAATGTTTTGCAGAACAAGTTGTCTTTCAAAATGAACCAATCAGACAACAGTAATTTGTCACATGACATACAAGCAATTGAAAACAAACCGCCCGTTATTATAACTGATGAAAATGTATCACAGGTTGGTTTAAGTGAGCTAACAAAAGTAATTTTTATATTATAAATTACTTTAATCAAAAAGTATTTTGTCTGATTGTTGTAACGGACCAATAAGTTTACCATAAAATATGTTAACTTAAAAAACTCATTATGAATGCATTTAGTTATAATTAATTTGCAAAGTATGGAGAAACCTTTAAAATCTTATACCATTTTTTTGAAGAAGTAATAAAATCATGTTTTCTTCTAAAATTAATATTTTATATTTTTATTTTTATTAATTGTATAACTGTTTTATCGTATAAAATAAAATGACTGAACCGAAAAGCATAAGTGTTTACTAAAAACTAAAACTAAAAGTCATGTGTAATATCATATACATATCATATTTTGTAGACTTTTGGTTAGACTTAACAAGTTTACGAGTGGCCGTAGTTTTGTTTGATAAAGTTTTAAAGTAATAAAACCCAGTGTCAAATATCTATCAAGTAGTGTATTGAAAGTGTAATTTAACCAGCAAGGTAGCGGCCACAAGAGGGGGCTGTGGCTGCGAAGGAGACGGATCGACGGGGCGTTGAACAGAGTTCCGCTGAACTTCTACAACTCAATATGGAGGCTGCTTGAAAAGTGCCAGGCAATCGTCATCGGTGGAAACTTCATTCCGGGGCATCTGACTAAGGAAGTTAGAGTATTACTTAGAATTAAATAAATTTCATTATTTCTAGTTAAGAATTATAACTTAACTAACTTTTTAAATTAGTAGTTTTTCGACCTTTAAATACAATTGTATTTAATTATGTGTTTATGTAGATATAGTAGAAGCTTACTTATTTGTTTTACTGTAAAATTACTTAAAATCGTGTTTACTCCTATAAATAAAGACAGTTGTACTTATTAAGTCTAAATTAAGACATTTGTTATAAAGAGTCTAAGTTATCTAAACAAAAAATGAATGTCTATTATTAACCTTACTATTACACTGAGCTTTTTCTAATAGTCTTACTTATCCAGTTTAAAGCAAAATTTAATTAGAAAACAAATAACTTTCAACTTTTGTCGCACAGATGACAGCGGAGGAACTGAAGTTCGCTTTGCACGTTGAGAACGTGTTGAACAAACTCGCCCATCCCGAATACAGGCAGCTAGTGGTTGAAACCGTGGTGATTCTGTCTTCGATCTGCAGTTGTGACGTCACCTTGCACACAGTTGACGTTTGCCACTTGTTGCACGTCGCTAATGACATGTTCGCTCACAAACAGGTACTTGTTCCATCAATTATTATAATATGTTTAGTATAAATTCCGAAATACACAAAGGTTACAGATTTCAACAAAGGAGACTTTGTATTAAAACATTAGCTCTAAGTTCGAAATAAGCCTCCATCAATTTGTTTTCAGAGACAATTTGGAGCAACTGAAGTTTTCCTGAGAAGGGACCCGGATACCAACATTTGCCACCAGTTTTACGATTGCGCCCCAAGCGGGAAAAACGGTACTATGACGTACATATCGTCGTCTATAGCAACGTGCTTGTCAGACATGCTACCTCCCGTTGTCAACCAGTGCCTGGTTTCCTGAAGTATATTGCACAATTTTTTTTGTACAAAGTCTAACAAAATGGTTTAAAACTGTTGATTTGTAACATCAAGTAAAGCTGTTAGACTAAATAATTTGTTAAGTTTTTATTTGAAACATCAGAAGCAAATCAGCACTAACGTGTGTTGAATCAGTTTTTATTGCATTTTGAATTATTTTTAATCAGCATCAGTTTATTTATTTATTTTCATTAGTTTTTAATAACCATACTTTTTAAATTATATGTTTAATTTTAAAAGATGAGGATTTTTTATTTATATAAATGCATCAGATGAAACTTTTAATTTTTTTTTAGTTTCTTATATTTATTATATGCACCAGAGTTGTTTCCTAGATGATTTTTCTTACTAGAACTACCATAAGATTTTCTTTATATAAATTCTGTAACCTATATGTATTTAAATCAACAAAGATAAAACTAATTTTTAAACAAACTCTTAGAATAGTACAAACGGCTGAATTTGTACTATTTTTTATTTTGTATTTCTACTTCAATTCTGTACTTTTTAAAAAAATTTGAAGCAGCATTTACGAAAGATAACTAAATTGAAACTTTTTAGTTAACTTTTAGTCGTTTTTTTTTTCTAATATGCCTAACTTTAAGTTTTTTACTTAGTGTCTTAACCCTTTACTTGGTCAGATATTTTAATATATTTTAGTCTACAATATTTCGAAATATACAAATATCCTGAACATTCCTGTTTCCTTTCTAAAATAACTTTTATTACACTTTTTAAGTATGTTAAATAATTAAAATGTGTTTAAGTAAAAATCTAAATTATACTAACAAACATAAAAAGCAAAAACAAAATCCTAAGCAAACAGATAAGACTGTGACTGCTAATGATAAAATATTTTTGAAAAAACATAAAATAAAGTATTGATTCAACTTACGATTAAAGTAAGTACTTAAATATTACTATAATACTTGTTTCTAATAGGGTTTAGTTTGTATAAGTAAGTTTAGTTATATAGATATTATTTTATTAAATATCTTTAATCAAATGTTATATTCTAATAAATAACTTTGTTTTTGACACATGATTAAAATAAACTGGTTTCGTTATACTTGTATAACAACTTTCTTTCTAGAAATTATTCTTCAAAAATAACGTTGTTAAAAATAGGTCAAAACAACGATGTAAAAGTTTTAATAAATTACAATACTTTCTTTCGAAGTCTGAAATTTTAGAAAATGTTATCAATATTGCCACATACAATAAAAATTTACTATTATTACTTATTTCCACAAAATTACTTTAATCTGATTAATAGCAAACTGTCTGAACTTTAAATGTCGTGCACCCATAAAATATGTTACAGAAAAACTCCATAGGGGAATTGACACTTGAACATAAAATTTTAATGATTGGTTTCAAATAGGTATAGTAATATATATTTAGTTACTTTAAAGTTTGCTATAAGAAAGGTTACTAAAAGCTTTATTTATAGGTACATACTACTTTAAAACTTCAGTTAAAAAATACTAATTTAAAAAAAGTAGTATAAGTACGAGATACATAACACCTTTACGACTATGAATGCTAAATAAAAATAAATTTACTGATAATTAAAAATTAAATCTAAAAACAACAATGAATTAAAAAGGATAAACAAAATAACAATGCTGTTATTATAACTGTAATTTTTTTTTGTCAAGAAACTAAATAGTTCTGCTTCATCGTCTTAGATAAATTTTAAGTAAAAAATAAAAACTAAGTATTTTATGTCTTTAATGCAACGTAGTTTTTTTATTTTAATAGTAGCTTGTATAAAGAATAATGAAATTTATAAAAAAGTTGAAAATAGCAAATAGTTTAATTCATATCTAAACTTTGTTGTTTAAAGTTTACATTATTATTATTGGAGTTTATTGTGCAAAGATGGACTCGGGCATTAAAACCTGAGCCGCTTAAACAATACACACGAAAAAAGAAACAAACAAATTACATTCAATGAAAATTAAAATCTAAAAATAACATAGTAAAAAAATTACAAACAAATAGTCCTGTATGATAAATAATAACTTAGTATGCACATAGAACAAAACGAAATAAATTCTCATATAAAAACTTATGCATAGATTAAAAAAGATTACACATTTACAAAAGTTATATATAAAAACTTATAATCTGTAGGGGGAAGGCGTAAGGAAGAAAAATGAATCTTAGTGATACTAATATATTATATTGAATTTTTATTCGTTTATCACTGTATTTTACTTGTGTTTATATTATTTAAATCGATTTTTTTTAGTTTTAATCGAAATTGTTCCACCCTCCCACACGAAACCACATCCTGCGGTAACTTATTCCACACATTTATTGTTCTGCAGAAAAAAGAATTTTGCCACTGACTGTTAATAAAATTATATTTACATTTTATTTTTTTTATCATTTCCCTTCAAATTATATTTGGTCTGAGAAAAAAACAAAAAACTGATTGAAAAATTCTTTATATTTACCATTAACAATTTTAAAAATTTTAAAATTAAACTAGTTGTTGTTAGAATAAAATAACGGTTATAAAATGTTTCATAAAATTCATTCCCATTTAAAGCTTTTCATATAAACTTTTTATTTTTGTTTATATAAATATATTTTTTACGTAAATAACAGTTAGAAACTTTTACTTCTTTTTTATACAGTTAGATATCTTTTTTTGTTGCTAACATTTACTAATCTCTATAATATAATGGATTTTTAAACCAATAAACTAATCAACCTTTAACCCAAAATTTAGCTAAAACAATTCAAGAACACAACTAAATTCTCATGATATTACCTGAAATTTTAAGCTAAAAACTATCACTAAAATCATAATTAGTGTATGTTTTAAAGAACTTTCACCTACACTACAGGTAAAAAGTGATTACAACAGGCAATTTAGTTTTTGTTAACTAAAACAAACAATAGTTAAAAACAACATAAATCTTCCTAAAACAATAAAACAAAAAAAAACTACATAAAGACGAAGACAAGAAAATTAACACCTAAGTTGTTAGTATTAAAAGGTCAAGCTATCATTTAAGTGCTGAGCTTTGTTAATCTGATAGATTTCCAGCTTCGTGTACAGTTGTAAAACTGTATATGAATATAAGTTTGAGTATTATGTTCTTCATTTTCGACTTATATCATCCATAAAATAAAAATTTTTTCTAGGCATCACATCTTTAATCAAATCATCATTGTTTTCTTTTAAAGTGACTTTTTGGTATTAAACAGCAAATATATCTCGTTTTATATGTAGTGATTTACGTTCTTCCAAGATCTTTTACAGGCTTTACAGTTTTATTCTAACTATTCATCGTGTGAATATTATTATTCCTAATAGCTTATACTTTATACATACATTCATTCATAATTATCCTTCTAAAATACAAGGGGTATAAACTAGAGATTGAATTTTTTAAAAACATAACCTTTGTTGTCTTTCAAATCAATAGAAATTTTACTTACACTGAAAACTTGAAAACACTTTTTGCTTGTAGTAGTTAGGAAGAAGGTGCTGTGAAAACGAGAACTTTTTGTGAATAATAACTGATTTCCCATCATCCTCCAGCAGTTCAAACAACTTGCTAAGTGTTAATACAACTAGGTTTTCGTTCCTCATAAAGTTGTTTATGAATTTATACATATTAATAATAAAATTTATGTATATTCAGCAAAGCTGCTAGTTATTTATTCCTAAAAACTGATGTTTCAGATGAAACATAGATACTTCTGAGGTAAAAAAAATAGAACATTTTTTTTTGTATTTAAAGTATTAGTATAAAAGTGGTTAAAGTACGGCCCTCGAGATAGATTTTATCAACATAAAACCAACAAAATACTTTTAGAGTTTTTCAAATAAAATTTGGAAAATAATATAATTAGATTTACTGAATCACATTCTACAGAGCCCACTTGAAGGTGAAATAAAATTGTTTTAATCCTTAGCTGTAGTTATAATTTTATTGCTTTTTGCTTTTGATAAAAAATCTATACAAAAATAAAAAAACAATGTGTAGTAATTATGAAATTTTGTGGAGGAAAAATATTCAGGGTAAAATAAAACTTCTCTCTAAACAAAATACCAAAGCTTACAAAACTACAAATAAGTAACTATAACACTAAATACTTTAAAGTTTATTGAATTTTAATAGGAGCTTTTTTATATGTCGCCGAGACAAAATGAATTCCATTCCTCTTGTTAAAGCAACCCATTTTTTCAACGCATACACAACGGCTTTGATTATTTTACGCACAGCCTACAAACAGGTTTATTACTATCTGCTTTAGGCTGTGATATTTTTATCATCTCCAAAGTTATTTTAAAACATTTTTTTTTACTGAGGATTAACAACAATTTTATTATTTTATCAAGCATGTGTACTGTTCTTTTTAAAATAGAATTTTTGTAATAAACTAAATATATATTTATATATAATTACTATAAACAAGTACTGTAAAAGGTAAATGTACTCTTTTCTGCAATACATCAGGGACGACGCGTGATGATTTCATAGGGGTAGAGACAAATTTAAACTTTAATTTTATGTAAAAGTATTCAGTTGTGTTTAAACTTCAAAAATAAATGAAATGAGAGATAACTGTATACAATAAAGCTTATATTGCTACGAACTCTTAAGACTTAAGTCTTTAAGTGTCGCTACTTACGTACAGGTACACCTACTAAACTTTTACTTTATATAAATTTTAAAAAATCATAGTTTTTGTTTTTGATATGTAAATTAGATTTAGAGTTTTTTTTTCACTTGGTTTTTGTTTTTTAAGTTACTGGCTAAAGTTATAAGTATAATTTAATAATAATGAGGTTTTATAGTTTATTGTAAATAAAAAATAGTTTTATTTAACTTAAAAGATGTTTTTGACTTAGGTATTTTCAGATAAGAAAACTGAAATAAAATAACTTTACTTTACGTTTATCAAAAGTTTTTTTTATAAAACAATATGAAAAGTAGATATTGTTTTATTAAATTTTATTTTTAGCTACTTTGGATACATAAACTAACAAAAACTTAGTCTATAAATTAAAAAACTTGTTTATAAAAAATAGTTTTATATACAAATTTTGTTAAAAACATTACAAATTATTAAACTTAAATTTTCTATAATTTAAAAAAATACAAACTATTAAATAAGATCAAAAGTGTTTAAAAAAATATCTTTTATTCTAACTAGATAGAGTATGTACTTAAAATTTAAAGAGAAACTTCATATATTAAACTTTTATAATAAGTAAGTAAAAAAAAAGTCAAAACAACATAAGTATTAAAAAAAATAAAAAGTGCTTTTATTTCCCAAACGTGGGGTACGATCAATAACTATGAGTGAAGTCTCATATTTGATGATGAAAGTATTGTACCTTAATTTTATTTTAAACGTTTCATGGGCTCTAATAAACCACAAAAAATTTAAAAAAATTCAAATTTAAATTTTTTTGTACGATCCAAAGCTGTGTGTGAAATTTCATAGTTAACATTTTTTTTTTAATTTGATAGAATTTAGTAAAGTCTAGAAAAAAAAGTTTTTAATTTTCAAAAAGTATAGAAATGAGTAAATAGTAAAACAACTTTTCCCAGTTTATATTTTTCGCTTTTGATTTTTCAGTTTATAAAATTTTAACATTTTGTTACACTTTTTTTAAATGGAATGCTTTTAAACTGAGCAAATATATTCTGTCCATAGATTTTAATTTAAAAATTTTCAATTGACCTCGGTATTACTAAAAACCTGGGTATACTTGTAGTGATAACAAGTAAAGTAAATATTTTATGTAAAAACTATCTCTTAGTAGTGCTTATTTAAGTACAAAAGCACACTAAAAGTAATAAAACAGTCTTTTTAGGCTAAAGTATTTAAACAAAAGCTTGTTGTTTTGCAAAAAAAAATAATATTGCTGCAGAATTGCAGAAACGTACCAAGCTACGTACCTGCAACTAACTAATATTTACTATTCTAACTATTGAATGAAATTTACAAAAGAATGCAGTAAAACTAATACTAAAATATCTTTATTAATTGAAAATTATCAAAAACAACGATTTACAAAAGTCAGTTGTTAAATATCTGCTATATGTATTTAAAGCGTATGCAAAAAAAAATAAATAAAATTGTTTTACACAATCATTATACCATTTAAATCATAAAAGATTCAGTAATTTCTTAAAAAATTTTCTTGCTTACAAGTATAATAATTTAAAAAAAATTAATGTTTTTTTATTAGTTATTTTTTTCTCGAAAACATGTTTGATGCATGTAAGAAATTTTTCATTTTTTTATACTGAATTTGCTTATAAACATTTTTTTTAAGTTAAGTTGTGATGAAATCCTTTGAGGTTTATACCTTATAAAAATCCAAACCAATGTTATTTTAAAAACTTACTTTTAATATATGTGTCATAAGGTTTAAAATTAAATTTTATTAATATTATCTCAAAGCTTTTAACAGCGTTCTTTGAGTTCAACCCAATAAAAAAAACACTCGCTATAAAAGTTTTTATAAGCTCAGCGATACTCAAAAGTTATGGTTTAATTTCAGGTAAACAATAAAACTACACTCTACGACTCTTTCACAAAAATATTAAAAAGAAATTTTCTCAGACCAAAACGCACCAAACGTCTCACCCAATCAAAACCGGAAGGAGAACCTGACGAGCTTGTTGTAGTACAGCAAGCCCACCACCAAGTAGACCACGGTGAATATTTTGAAGAACAAAGTCGAGATGCGGTACCACAGGTCGCAGCTCAGCGCGACCCGGGACGTGGCGTTGAGGTAGAGGAAGAAGAAGTCGGTGCACGAGTAGAGCAGGTTGCACGCCACGGGCAGGAACACGCGCGCCTTGAACGAGCTGTACCGGTTCTCCGGGTCGGTCAGCGTGTACCAGTAGGCGATGATCGGCTGCAGCATGACCGGGATGAGGAAGAGCTTGAGGAAGAAGTTCCACGCGATCACGGTGATCACCGAGTCGTACATGAGCTTGAGCGGGCACAGCGGAGCGTCCATGTCGAGGGGGAAGACGATGTCGCCGACCAGGAAGCGGTTGCAGGCCAGCACCAGCCGCAGGACCTCGGTGGTGAGGAAGGCGAGCAACAGACCGCACTCGAAGTTCCTCAGAAACTGCGACGACTCGTCCACTATCCCGGTGATGATGTAAAAGTCCCTCCTCAGTATCCAGAAGAGGAAGTAGGAGAGGACGTTGATGGAGAAGAGGAGCGTCTTGGTGCCGAGGAAGCCGGTGGTGCCGACGAAAGAGGCGCTGAAGACGGGGAACTTGCCGATGAGGGACGAAGACAAAGCGACGAAGACGACGGTGGACCAGATGACGAAGAAGCGGTTGGTCTTGCCGAGCTTGCGGTCCTTCTTCATGAGGAGGCGCATGTAGGAGACGAACATGCAGTACATGGACACGCAGATCAGGATGGCCCTCGTCACTTGCTCGAACGTCGACAGGTTGAATGTCATCGTTGAAGTTTTAAACTGACTGAAACACGAAATAAATGTATTTGTAATGACTTGCTTTTAACTTCAAATAAAGTTTTTCTTTATTTTTGTTTGCAAAACTTGTGCTCATCAAACAACCCTTTGTAAGACATAAAAAAATCATCACTTTTTTTGTTGATGACTATCAAAACAGTTTTTCACGTATTCTCTTCTTTTTTTTGTTTAAAACACTGTCAACAAAATTCACGCTTAAAATTAAAATTAACATGAAATATTCATAAGATATAAATTGACGCGTTTATAACCACAACAGGCTTTAAACTTGTATAAAATTTAAGAAAAACTGTAAAACATTTTGTGTTTCGTCTAGGTATAAAATTCATTTGAATAAAATTCTTGTTACTTATTTACTTATAATAAAAATTTAACACTTTGAAAAGTAATATCAAGCTTAAAAAATTAGCTCATCTAACAAAACCATAATTATCCGCATTAAGGTTGTTTTTGTTTTTTTTTAGTTTATTAAAGTCAACTCTTTAAAAATAAAGTTCAAGGAAAAAAAGTTTATAAATTGTTTTTAGCTTTAAAACTTTACTATTAAAACTAAATTTAATTATTTTAAACTTTCCTATAAAAAAATTAAAGCCGATAGTAGTTTATTTTTAAGTTATATTTTTTTAATATCATAAAACCTTATTAGTTTAAAAGTTTTTAAGAGACTTTAAATACTTACTAAACTTCAACAACTTTAAAGCATTCTAATACTATGAATTTAGATGTATTTCTTTCAAATAAATAAAAAATAAATTAAATTTTAAGTTGCTAGGTTTTGTGTTTTTAACTATATATAATTTTTTGTAAGCCGTTTTCTGTAAAAGTGTTTGTCATTATAATAAATTTTTTTTTATTTGTTTCAAACTATAACTTTTGTTCATACTGTACTTTAGATAAATTTTAATTATATATCAAAAAATGATTATGCCACCTAAAATTCAAGTAAAAGTATAGAATTTAAGCTTGTTTGAGTATTTTGTGAATTAATCATTTCAAAACGCATTCTTACAAACTAAAAAATTCGTAATTATTTTTCAGCAAAATTTTAAAACGCTGTAATTAAGAAATACTTAATTGTTAACTTCCAGGGATGAAACGCGTTTTTTTGTTATGCATCGCAGAAATTTATAAAAGTTTAAAAAAGCCTAGCCTGAAAATTTTATTTTGACATAATTTTATGAATTTATTTTTAATCACTACAAGTATTATTTAAGTTTCTAGAAGACAAATTGTATTGAAATTTAAAACTTTGCAAAGTAAATTTTATTTATTTATTTGAACTTTTTTTGTTTAACACATGGGGCGAAAAACTACGGCTCGGACATACTTTTTATCTGGAAATTTCTTTTTAACAAGATAACAACTTTTAAATAATAATTCAATGAAAGAAATCTGTTTAATCAGGTTTTAATAAAATTAATACTAAAAAAAATATTATAATAAAAATTAAAACGTTGTGTGATACAGTCAGTTTTTTAACAGTTGTAGTATCAAAACTAACTAACAATTTTATTATATGTTTTGGTTTTAAGAAAACAAATAGAGAGATCTCAAATACTGGAAGAAAAATAATGAATTTATTCTTTCAAAAATTTATTTTACAAACTAAGTTTCGGTCAAAGACCTCGTCAGTGCTTAAATAAATCTAAAAAAGATATGTGACAGTCATGGAAAATAGCATTTAAACAATTAAATTAGATTAAAACCAAATTTTTACTCAAAATTTTTACTTAAGAAACTAAACAAATTAAATTTTAATATTAAAACTGAGTTTTAGATGGTGAAGTTTAAATTTTAGCTAAGTTTTAAAATCAATATAAAAACAATAATAATAATAAAAGCTGTATGTAGCTTTCTTTTTTCTTCTTGTCAATTTACAGAGTAAACATTGCTGAACAAAAGTGTATTTAATAAAGTGAGCTTAAAATTTAATTGAATTTAATGTAGCTTATTTTAATCGTAACGAAATTATTGAAAATTTTAACAATCTTGTGCTTTTATTCGCTATGAAAATTTGAATTCCCGCTCAAATGTTTTGTATAAAAACTTATAGTTAAAACAAATTTTTAACTAAAAACAAAACAAGTTAAATTATGGTACTAAGTTTGATTTTGTGGCAAAGTTTAAACTTTAGTTAAGTTTAAAAATCAAAGAACAACACAAATAATAATAGTAATAAAAAAAAATGTATGTAGCTTTCTACTTTCTTTTAGTTGATTTTCAAAGTAAACATTGCTTAAATAAAAATGTGGTTAATAGTAATAAGTGGGCTTAAGTTTTAAGTTAAGATGCATTTTAATCAAGCTAAATTTTATTGTGACTTGAATATTGTAAATTTAAGTAATTTTGTGCTTGTAATAGTTACGAGAATTTGAAATTTTGCTTTAATAATTTAGAAAAAAAACTTTTAACTTTAACAAAATAATAGCTACAAAAATTAAAAAGCATGCATAAAACCTGTATTACGGGTAACTTAAGTTTTGAAAAGGAGTTTTCGGAAGTGCATGCATGAATAAAAGAGCTCGTACCGTTTGTTTAGATTATCCCTTCTGTCTGCTTTAGCGATCGCGACCTTTTCTAATATGCAAGTACTGCAAATGCTTTGTGGGTTTTTGGCTTTGCCAATATGGTGGATAATTTCCCAATCTATTTTGTAGTCAATGTTCTTATTTTTAAGCTTCCATATATACTTCGATATTTCTGTTCCGTTCTCTTCTTCCATATATACTTCGATATTTCTGTTCCGTTCTCTTTATAGTTTTTAAAGTCACGAATATGGTTGTACCATATTTTTTTGAAAATTCCACCCGTTGAGCCCAAATAGTTTTTATTTCGTTTTCCGATCTGATTGTCGCTTTATATACCACATTTTCAACTAAGCATTTATTCTTGAGGGGACATTTGTTTTTTGTTCGACAGTTGCAAAGTGTTTCGTTTTGTTCATCGTTTCTTGTTTTTAAGTATTTTCGATTGTGTTTTTGGATTAATTTCTTAATATTGCTCATGCAGCTATATGAAATTTTACAATTATTATTTTGTTTAACTTGTGGTCTTCTTTAAAATGTTTATCTATTAGTTTCAGAAAAGTTTTACCTATATTGGTTGTTACTGACTGACAGTAGGGTAGGTTGAAGTAGATTGTTTTTCTTGTTCGTGCTGGTTTCTTTTTGCTTTGGTGGTTGGGGTATTTGAGTTTGTGTTTGAAATCTGAGTTGGTTAAAGCATTCTGGTATCCGGTTATAGATTCATTGAAAATTTATTTGGTTTTTTAGAGTCTATTGAGTCTTTATTCGATCATTTTTGGTAGTTTTTTTTGATAATGGACGGGTGGTTTGAATACTTGTTAATATAATTGGTGCTTGAGTTTTCTTTTTGTTATGGTTTGAATGTATTATTAGTAGTGTCTAGAGATATACCTAGGAAATTGCATTTAGTCGCGCCTATATCAATCGTTAATTTGAAACCAACCGAGATCATTAAAAGTTTTTATTGTGGTCTTTTTTAGTCTTTCTAGCTCTTGGTTACCTTTTCTGCTTATTATTGCGAGACCGTCATCTCTATAGAGTCCGATATCTTTATAGTTGTATAAGTGCCTAAGTTTGCTTACTAACAATTCATTAACAAAACTAAACAGCGCTTTCATTTTGAAACCTTACCTTTTGAAACCTTTTATTTAAAAGGTATCCAAGTAGTGTGCGACCCGATAATCGAAAGGTTCTTCGTGCACCAGGTCCTAGGACCAAACAGTTTGAGCGTTTTTTTTTTTGTCGTTTAACAAATTATTTACCCCGTCATATAAATAGTAACATTATGCATTCCATGTGATAGTTTAGCTACTAATTACAATTTTTTATGTCTGTTTTGTTTTTGAGCAGATTAGTTTTTTAGTTTTTCGAGTATCCAACCTTATTGTAGGACTTACAACTCATTAAACTTAAGTACCATATAACTTACAATTAAACACAAGCTAAGTATTCGTAACATTACTTAAAAATATAAATCTTACAATCTGATATTTAAAAATATATTTAACATATCTTTTAGATTGAATTTACTTTTTTATACACTTAAAAGTATAGATACTAATAAAGTTTTTTTTTTTAAATAGATACTATACTTATCGTTAATGTTCAACTTATAATAAGTTAAACAAATTAGATTTATTAAAAATAAAAAAAAATAAAATCTAAAAGTATATTGTTTTATAACCAAAATTAAAAGGTACAACATACTGAGAAAATAGATTTAAACTTTAATGTTATATTAAAAATGTAAATATATAAAGCTAGTTTAATGAATTAGCAATAAAATTAAAAGTATTTTTAGTGTATTCCGTATTCTAAACAAGGATTTTGATTTTTGAGCTATAATGCTAAACATTTCAACGATTTTAAAACTTCCTTTACTTTTTGAAGTAAAGGTCAGTGTTTTACTTTTTTAATAAAACACATACAATTACTTACAAAGCTAAAAACTTACTAAAACCATCCTCGAAAAAAAATTTCATGTATAAAATGCTACAAAAAGACACTTCCTGCCATATATTGTTGATTGATTTCATAGAAATTTCATGTATTCATTATTTTATCGAAGTTAAAAACTTAAAAAATGTAGTTGTGGGTTCAACAATATATTTAAGACACTTTACTTACTATTTTTTTTTAATTTCCTTGTAGATATATTTTTTTTTGTAAAATAATTTAACAGGAGTATTTTAAAATATATATGCACTATGTTTAAAACAAAAGTTTTTGATATATTAAGTAGAGTTTAAAAAATACTTTTACAGATTCAAGCATAAAATAAATAGTTTTACATAAAGCTTTTTTAAAGTAACACCTTTAACTGTAAAACAAAGTACTGCAAAATGCTTTCAAAAGTATTTTAAAAATCTATTTAAATTTTGTGTTTTCAAAATAGTTATTTTAAATTTTTGACCGTAAAAAGTTTAAGGTTGCTTTTTAATTTATTATAAATAACTAATAGCAGAAAATTCAGCTGTTCAATTAACGTTTATTATGAAAACTTGCAGTTGAATTGAAAAAAGTTCTACTTGTTAGGTTGTTGATTTACGTAGTTTTCTGATCCAATAAAATGGCATCTGATTATGTACATTTAAAAGTAAAAAAAAAACAGTTTTTAAAGGTTAAAAAAGATCAAGACGAAGGAAAAGAAATTGAAGAAAAATTGAAGACGAGACTGTGGAAGATAAAACTAAAGAAAAGCTGCTTAACTTTGTCATGTAAGTTTAAAAGTAATTTATAAAGTATAGTTTGTTTTTTTGACTCTAAATTCTACTGGTATTTTTTAGTCGACTTAAATGCGTTTTTTTATACAGAAAAAATATGACTCTTTTTAAGTTGTGGAAAAAAGATTAGTAAGACTGGTTTAAAGTTCAATATGATTATACTGTTAAGTGGTTTCACCGTCTTCCTATTAGAAAAACAAATTTTTATTTTTGTAGGAACAGACAACGTTTCTAATCGGCGGGCCGAGTCAGGAAAAATTTAGTTCTTGGCGGGCTGGTGCATTTCGAAATATTAACCGACCGAATCGAATACACGGATCCAGTCGAATAATCCCTTTTCATATCTGGATCCGGCCGGATACTAATTTCATGCATACGGTTGATAATTCGAATCCATTTAATTCACAAATAATATTTAATTATGACTTTTTAGATTATTATTTACTAAGTATTTATATTATAACTATTATAACCCTGGGCAGAATTGACAATAATTTTACAATGCAATAAATTAATTACTAAAAGCTACTCTAGACAAACTTTAACCTGTAAAGTGTATCATAAATTTTGTAATTATGAAATTTCTATGACGGTATTGTTTTACTAAAGTTTGTCGTCACACCAAACTCATTGTCAGCAGAAACTAAGATATTAATGTAGTTTTTCGTTTATATCACTGATTGTTTTGTATTTCTACGTGTTGTAAAACGCGTCAAGTTTTTCTTTGTGAAGATAGTTTCAACTTCAACCTTTATGACTTCAGTACATGAGCTTAAGCACCCTTTATCATTAGTTTATTATTCAGTTTGGTCATATGCCTAAACAAATTTACCATCGATGCAAAATCTGAGTACCAATCCTTCTTTGAAAATTAAGTAAAACCTTTATATTTTTCTTTCATTTGAAAAAATTGCCGAGTTTGCCGCTTTAAGTCCCAAACTCATTTTAAAACTTTTCTTAGAATTTGTTAAAATTTAAAGTTAAGTAGTTTGACTAAAAATAGTTGTTAATACTAGTTGAAAAAAAAATATAAAATAACTTTTCTTATCATTGATAAAAACAACTCATTATATATTCGAGAAAACATGTAATTTTTGACTCGTCAATTGTTTACAAATGTAATTGACATGGTAAGTTGACAAAGGTAGATATGTAAAATATCAGATTCAAAATAAAAGATTCTGCTTAGGGTAATTTGACCGGACAAAATGGTTATTTTATTACTACACATGAACTAAAAAATAAAATTAATGTTTTTTATATTTCAACTCTTAAGTTATATACAAATTTTTTATTACTGACCTTGGCGGACCGGTCACTTCACTTGCGGCAGATTTTTAATCTGCGGGTCGGATCCGGCCCGCGTGCCGTACGTTGCCCACCCCTAAATTGTAGTATCTATTAAACTTCACGTGGTATGTAAGTTATTGTTTGTCTGAAAGAATAATGTAAACAAATTTTCGTAATTAATTAAACAATAAAAAACTATAAAGAATATTCTTTCAGAGAGACAACTTCTGCTTAAAATCATGTTTATAAAAAGTTGACATTTTAAATTAAGTTGTAATGAAAAGTAAAAGAAATCAAATTAAAATTATACATTAAAATAATTCTTAAATTAAAGTGTTTTCAAGCAAAAATTAGACTTTTAAAAACCGGTTGTTAAATAAATTTTTTATTATTAACAGAAACATGTAAATACTATTACTTTAAAACATCTTGTAAATAATGTTGTTATATATCTAGGTAACTACATTTATAGATAATTATATTATCAAATTGAAACAAGCTTCAACAATATTGACTGATTAAGCATCTTGATTTATTACAATAATTTCTTATTTATGATGTGTTCATTGATTTGATAGTGATTGTACTGAACTACTGTTTTAAGTTGTAGCGTTGTAATTTTGATCGTTGTTTATTAAGCTGTTATAATAGAAGCTTAAATACCACAGATTTCAATTTTTTATAGTCAAAATAATTTTTAATAATTTACACTACCCTTTTCAATTTATTTTTTTTCAATAATGAGTAACTTCTTTTAAAACTTTATTGTTAACTTAACAGAGTAAATGTACATGAGTTTTTTAAATTACATTTATAAGTTTTTCTTAATAAATATTAAATTTGGGAAAATTACTTTAAATAAAACTAAGAAAGACTAATAGAGCTAACTTTAAAAATTTACAACAACTTATGAAGTGTATTAAAGAGGTTTAAGTTAAACTTAAAAAATTTAAAGTAAGAACAACTTTTTGATTTAATTCTGTACATAGCCAGTAAAAAGTTTGCTGATTAATTTACAACTATTGCAAGACTATCTTACAGAGCAGATGTCATTACTGATATCAATTTCTAAACTCAATTTATTTTGGCTACAAACAACTTCTTATTAAATTCTTATGTTTAGGTCAATGATTCATAACAAGATTACACGACGTGATTTTTTTTTACAAATAAAAATAAATTGATTAAATTAATAAAAATGTATCTAAAATGGTCTGCATTATTCTTAAAGTAATAACAAAATTAAAACTAGTGCAAAAGTTTACTAGAACAAGCAGTGCATAAGTACGAAGGTCAAGCAAAAGTTTATTAGAAACTTTAAAATTAAGTTTCAACTAGTAAGCACATGTACTGTAGGAATCAGAAATATTTTTACTTCTAAAACACTTGTTTTTAGTAAGTTGTAGGGTAAAAAAGAGCAGGTTTGAATCACGAGTAACCTTTCTTGTTGAAGATGAGGAAAATATCGATGCGAACCAAGCTATTGAATCAGACAGTAGCGCAATCAAACTATTTAAATTCAGTGATTACATTTCAATGAAGCTTCCTTTTTAAGAACTTTCAGATACTTCCGCCAAACTGAACAACTTCAAGCTAGATAGGTTTTCATCTTAGAAATATCCTCTGCTATTCACTGTGGCTCTATTCACTTAGAATGGTCTGATTTGTTTAATCGAGTGATACTGCTCAAAATCTTCTGAAGTTGATAACCATGATGTTGGAAATATCAAAACAAAAAAATATCTTCGAAAAAGCTGATTGAATTTCTCAATAGTTTCTTACATAGCACAGAAGTAGCAAAGCCGATTAAACTGTTTTTTTTTTTTAATCATATTTTTAATAATAATTTACAGAGCACTAAGTTAAAACTGTTTTATCATTTACAGATATCTTTTGCTAGAATTCCACGACGTCTTCCGTTCAAAATTTTGTTTAGAAAAAAATTCTTGTCAACGGATCTTGACCGAACTACCAGTTTTTTTTTATAGGAGCAGTAATGAATGTAATATGTGATTTGAACGAAAAGGGAAAAATTCACGCAATACTAAAGAATTTAATTTTCGTTAAGACTTCCTAGTGACAAGTAGCGATAAGTTTCCAGCATGTCTGGTAGAATGTTAGTCATCTTTAACGAGAGCGGTAGATGAAACTTAAAGAGATTTTTTTAACTGACGTCACGCTTTTAAAAACACCACAAAGGATTTTGTTGAGTTTGAGGTTTTCAAAGTTCTGACAAGCCGCTGTATTAATTGCTATGAAATCGTGTAGTTAGAATCAAAGTATTATATTTTGTTCTTTATAAATTATTTTGTTATCTTCTTATTGATTTTTGTTTTATGAAATATTGTTTTAGATTTTGTTTATTTTGAACATTTAGTTATGTTATCCGTGAATAAATATCAACAAACCTAGTATATGAAATTTATCAAATATGTAACTTATACATGAATGTTTAACGTTATCTCAGAGTCGACTTTAAGTTTAGACATTTTTTAATTAAAATTTTTGTAAAACAAATCATTCTGTATCATTTTAATTAAAGTTGTTGTACCTTTACTAAGAATCTTTTAAATACGAGGATATTATGGGAAAACTATCAACTTAAACGTCAGCAATAACATTCATTAACAAATTAAAATTTGGATCCTGAAAGGGAACCTTAAGTTTTAGAACTTCTCTTCTTTAAAATCAACAAGTACCATGCTAATATTACAATTCCACTTTATTTTAACTTAGTTTAATTCAGAAAATTGTTTGATTTAGCCGGTTTGAATGTGTATAAGTTTTTAAGAACCAAATTTTGATACGTATGTTAATTGACGAATTACTGCCGATAGCAAGTGATTTACTTTATCTTTACGGCACTAGCAGCAAGTCTGTTCTTAACTAGATAAAATAAATTCATTTCAAAATTAAGATCAGATATAACTTAATACTTTCTTTCAAAGCACTTTTTTTCATATAAAATGCTGTAAATATTTATAAGTTAATGTCATTCACAAATTATAACCCCTGTTTACTTTTGGCTCTTTAAATACGACTCGTTTTCAACATTTTATATTAGGGTTTCGAAAAGTAGTATATGTGCTGCAAAGACTGGGAGACCATAAGGAAGCATTTTAAACTTTGAAATCATTTTGTAGTTCCAGTATTTGAGTATACTATTGTTTTTAAAAAGTGCAAGTAAAACGAAGCTATTTAGGTAAATTTTTCCGTTTTTGAGGAAATTTTAGAAACGTTTTTGCAAAAAGCAAGGGTTATTATGTAAATTTTTGTTTTTTAAAATAGTTTTAGAAACATTTTCTTCTCAAAAATATCGAAGTTGTAAAATATATTTTTCTTGTAAAATATCTTGTAACAACAATAATCTACCCAATAAGCTTCGCTTTTAGTGAATTTTCTCACGAAGGAATATTATATTTTCCTTTAAAACAAAAAAGTTTACCTAATAATTTGATTGCTTTATGTTATATATATTTTTATAATATGTTAGTATAATATATTTGCTTCTGGTTATAACCACTGTAAAAGATATTATTAAATATATGTAAAGTAATTTCACATGTTGACAAACATTAGTTAAATAAAAATTTGGTATTAAAAGTATCATTAATAGTTTTTTATAGATAAAACTTTAAATACTTAAGATTACATGTAGATACACTTTTAGTAACAGTTGTTTTAAAAAGTTAATACATTGTTTACTATAGTGTTTCAACCAATCATTTGTTGCATTAAACGCTTCAACTTCCGAGTAAATCTATAGTTCAGAACTTTCAATTTTTTTGTCAACAAGTCTAAAAAGCATTGAGTTTAGATAACCAGTAGAAACTAGCGTTCTATACAAAGGATGATTCAGCATCATAAGCTAGTTTGTAAGGATTAGCTAAACTAAAAATAGTAAGAACATTTTTTACAGCTATTTTAACTTACATGTTTATTTTACATGTGCATAGCTTTTTTAATTTACATGTCTTTATGTTTGTATCTTCTTTTAACAAGAGGTTTTTTCATTTTAAAGATAGAGTTAGTAAATTTTCTTTTATTCATCTCAAGAAACTCTTTTTTTTTTTTTTAAGTAAAAAATAGTTTAAAGTTATTTAGACTATATTTTATTAGTTAATAATTTTGAATTTTCACATTGTATGTGCTTTAAACAGTAAACAATAGTTAGTTATTTTTAAATAAAAAAGTTATGTGCAATAACTTTTTATAAATGTTAAAGTAAGTAAAATAAACGTAGGAGTGCTCTCAAAAACATTAAATATTATATTTTTTTTCATTCAACTAATTAGTTATAACCTTTAGGTAAAAATACTTCAATGAATTTGTTCAAAACCAAATTTAAGTTTAATTCAACTCTACAACACAGTTATTAGTCATTTTATTTCGTTAAATGTTTA
Organism: Thalia democratica; assembly: GCF_965202585.1. Lineage (NCBI taxonomy): Eukaryota > Metazoa > Chordata > Thaliacea > Salpida > Salpidae > Thalia > Thalia democratica. The sequence goes on from NC_139170.1 coordinate 10,955,749, forward strand.
ACCTTTCTCGTTTAAAACTTTTGAAAGTTATTATTATTTAATCTTTTATTACACATCTTTGAACATAAGACTGAGAAATAAATAGTTTTTTTAATAATTTCAAGCTGCGTCAAAACTTGTTAACTTTTCATGAACTTTTACAAGTTTAATTTTCTTAACATTACTTTTGTTCCACTTGTTTTCACCTGACATGTCTTGGTGGTATTTTGGTAACTAAAAAAAAAACTAAAAAGCATGATTTTGTTTAAATCTCAATAAATTTATAAAGTTTATTATAATGAAAAAAATACAATTTTATTTTTATTTTAACAAAAAACTGTTTAAATTTTTCATGAAATATCGTATAAATATTTTAACAATGCAATTTTTTATAAAGTGTGTACTAAATTCTTAAGTAGATTGAACTTATAAAAGCTTTTTTTAAAACATAATTTAAATTAAAACATTTTAAGTTAGTTTTGTTGACTATGTTATAAATATTTGAACAACAAAACGTAAAATTTAACTTTAAAAAATATATGTAATTGTTCTTCAACCACTTAAATATATAATAGATATTTAAAAATCTATAAGTACTTTTCTTAAAACTTGTTAATGAAATAATTCCTGCCAGAATTGAACTCCTGACCTTAACTTGAAGAACCGCTAGCGTTTCATAAATATGTAAATTGTTACATGAATTTATTTTAGTTGCCTTACCTGTATTATTTTTTGGATAAATTTATCAGTAAGTTAAAAACAAAAAGTATTTGTTTTTTATTTTGTTATATTAATTACGTACTCCTAACAAAAAAAAACGAAGTTTGTTTTATTACAGCTATGTACCAATTTTATATTGTAACTTTTTTCGAAGAATTCTATAAGGTTAGGATTTAATGCAAGAAATATTTCATGTATATTTTTTATAATAATTGAAATAAAACTGGCATTTATGTGTAAAACATATATATATATATATAAATATACGCATTAACGCCAGTTTTATTTTCAGTTTAGCCTAATGTCTTCTTGCATGTTTATGTAAAAAAAATACAGACTTTATTCAATTGATGATCTCGTTTCATTTGGATCAAGCGAGTGAAACATTGCTTTGTTAATAAAATTTAAAATCGATCATTCTCCTTATCATTTAGTCGAGAATTTTTATTGCGATCTATAAAGTAAAAAGTACACAATATATTTTTTTAAGTTAATTACCTTGAATTGAAAAAACATATATCCAAGAAATACCAACGAAGTTATCTTTTGTTTTAAATGTTAAGCAGTGAGTTAATGTAAATTTATTTTAATGATCGTTGAGTTTATTAAACTCAGATTTTTATGTGTCAACTTAAAAATATCTAATACTTTTTTTAATGTCATAAACTGTTTTGACAGTTTAAAGTTGATGTTAGTTTAAATCTTTTAACGAAGAAGATAATGATTTTTCTTAAAAAAACAAACATTTCTTGCTAGATACATTTAGTTTAGTAATATTTATAAAAAAACTTCATGTACTTTTTCAAAAACTTTTTTTTAAAATCCTTCATTTACTTTTAAAAAACCTTTCTATCGCAGAAATAAATTTGGACGTATAAACTAATAAAACAAGTGACTATCAGACTGATTTTATCTATAGACAAAGTTAAAATGACCTACTGGAACTTAATTTGGATTTTTTTTTTAATTTGGAAGAAAAATAATCGAAGTGTTTTTATCAAATAGACGAGAATCTGAAAAGCTCAAAATAGTTTTTGAGCTGGAACAAAAAACACAGGCCAAAATAAGAACATTTCAACCCTCTCATTTGATTAAAGGGGAGTAAGTAACGTTAACCATGTATTAAGTCTGTTAAATAAAGCCTTAACAATTTAACATGTGCTTATAGGAAGATTCCTTTGGCTAAGGTGTCCTATTAAATTTCGTATTAACAAATTTTTCAAGTAGTAACTTTTTTTGTTAACGACCTTTATTATCGTTATTTTTTTGTTTTAGAGCAGCTAAATTAGTTCATAAGAAACACCATTTTATTTGAAAAGTTTAACAAATTTATATTTATAAACTTTAAGTACTGTACTATTTTAGAAATGAAAACTTTATATAAAACTATAACAGAAAGTTAAAAACTTAAATATACATTATACATACTTATCATAATAAAGGATCTTACACCTTGTGTCGCTAAAAGTAAAAAAAAAACTATTCGAATATTTTTCTACAAAGTCAAGTTTAACAAAAACTATGAAAAAAATCTCATTTTAAAGCAGTAAGTGAAAAAACTTAAACATACATAAACAAATTACCATAAGTAATACTAGAAATATTTAAAATAATAATAATTTAGTGAGTAAAATTTAAAATCACCTAAAAATTGCACATATATGTCATTTTTTAATCTAAAATAAGTTATGTAAGTTTAAAGTTAATAAGGTATATAAAAACTAAAACGAGAAAACAATTCTTAGACTTGTTGGCATGGCACAGAACTTGAAATTAAATGAGTAAATTTGGAAAAATGTTTATAACATTTAATAAAACAAAACTTACAATAGTATTATAGTAATTTCAATTAGTTTTTTTCACAAAAATCGTTGTTTTTAATATGTGTGAACTTTTTACTTAATACTACCAAGTGCTATTTAACTCGGTTATTATAAATACTTTTAGTCTTCTTTTTTCTTTTTATCTTCATCTTCTTCATAACTGTAGCCATATTCATTCGGTCTTGTCTTGTCTACAGGGTACAACCTTGAAAAAAATACATAATTAAAATAATAATACACTACAAAAACATGCTAATTGAAAGATAACAATAAAACTAATAATTAAAAACATGCAAACTTACTGTTTTATTTGAATTTATAATGAACTTATATGTAAAATATTTTTTTTAATTGAACTATTGTAATTTAAAATTACTTTTAATTAAGTTTCAAAAATAAATACTTTAAAAACATTAGTCATTTTGTAATCTTACTTAGTTAAAAATTATAGTGAAACTAAAGGGTTTTGTTATTTAAATTTTCAAGGAGTAACATTTTAATACTTTAGCTTTACAAGAATACTTAACAAGCTACTTTAACAAAATTGTTTTGTTTATATTTTTGATCAATTAGTTTTATAAACTAAACATGTATATAACTTTAAATAGTTATATACATGTTAACAAACAGGTTAGTAAATGGAAAACTTAACGACTACCAAGATAATTCAATAACAACTTATACAAACTTCTACAATCATCAACAATTGATAAATCAATTAAAAATAACCATAATACTTCTACCTTTTAAAATTGTTCCTGATTATGAAAATATTTTACATATAAAAAAAAAAGCACAAACCACAGTTGATACAGGAAACAGAAAAACACGATGTCATCTCTGAAGCAGGCAATTCTGTGAGATGTGGGCATCTTTATTATGAATGCAAATACATCGTCTATGAATGTATTGAACGCCTGGAAAAAAAAATCTAGTTATTATATCTTTATAGAACAGTTATAAAAAATAAACTAATATTCTACTAAAGGAGGAAATATCTATAAAAGCTGAATACTGTTACTTTTTCTGTTCCAAGCTGTAACTTTACGGTCTTAGCTAGTCTTTGAAGAATTGTTATACTAGTACTATTTGTGAAGTAGTATATGCAGTAAGTAGTTGTAAAAACTTTAGTATACTACGAAATATGCAACATTTAAAGACTACCAAACTAATTTTGAAGCAGTCGAGTAGAATAAAAATCATCCAAAAACTATAAAACAAAAGACTACAAGTTTTATTTTTGCAGTTACAAAAAACAATGGACAGTTTAAGCTTTTTATAGCCTTAGACTTTTTTAACTCCTACAAAAAAAAGTTCATCTTTTTGTAGTATTAAAAGTTTCATTATTAAAAAACAACAATACACTTAACTAAGAAACTCGATGTGTATTCAAACACTCATGAAATAATTAATTTTAAAAACCTTACAACTAAATTGAAGTAACAATAAAAATTTGATACTAGTAAAATATAAACCTTATAAGTGAAAGCTCTCCAAGGTAGGTGAGCAACGGACTTCAGTTTGTAGTTTATAAATAGTTGGGGCAACATGAACAAGAACCCGAATACATACACACCTGAAAAATAAACAATTAAAAATTATTTCAAATCCCTAATAACGACTTTTATATTAAATATTCTTATAAAAATGTTAAGACACAAATACAAACATAAGAAAAAAACCTAAGTAATACGGTATTAAAAGTTTTAGGTTAAATATCTTTATAAAAATATTAAGACACATATACAAACATAAGAAGAAAATCTAAATATTACGGTATTAAAAGTTTTTGGTTAAATATTTTTATAAAAATTATAAGACACATATACAAACATAAGAAAAAAACCTAAATATTACGGTTTTAAAAGTTTTAAGTTAAATATTTTCATAAAAATATTAAGACGCATATACAAACATAAGAAAAAAACCTAAATATTACGGTATTAAAGTTTATACAAAACTATGCTTCAAAATGCATATGTGTATTTAATGTAGTGATTTTAATCAAATTACAAGAGTAAAATAAAACTAAGTATAAAAACTAACAAGATAACTGTTTTCGTACGCAAAAAACTTTATTAAATATGGCATTACTCTGCCTACTAAATGTATTTAATATTAACAGCTCTACAGATTCTGTATCAACATACAGTAACAAAAGTAAAGCCGTCAGTATAATATACTATTTGCATAAAAAATAATTGTTTTGATTTCCAACGGGCTTTGCTAAAACCTCTACGATCTAATTTCTTGTTACATAATTTCTGATATGAAAACAAACACATTACCAGTTAGAACTATGTTTAGTAAATGTACTAAAGTAATCTTACTATAAATATCAAAATCATGTATTGGTTTAGAACTGTCAAATTAACACTGCATTTTTTTAGTTATTATAATCTTGTTTCAGTTAAATAGTATTCTAAGATTTAAAAATTACTCCATAGACTTAATTGTAATTAATAGATATTTAAGTAATTAAACAAAAATACTTAGAAAAAGTAGAGTTCGCATTTAAGATTTAAAATATTTAAGTAGTATTTATAAATAACCAATTAGTTTTAAATAAAGATCTGTTTTTAAAGAAAAATTAAAAACGAACGCTTTTAAATTTTTAATTAAATATCTTAACTAAAAATAAGCATAACATTAAAAATACTTACCGTTAACGAGGCTTTGAACGACCCAGGAATAAATGCTGAAATAATAAAAAAAAATATTTTAAAAGACAACAAACTGAACTAGTGGTTTTTGGTTAAAAAAGGTTGTTTATTTATGGTACGAGACAAGAGTGAACAAGTTCTTGTTTCATCCTATCAAACAAGGACACACACTACTTATTTTAAAGTAAAAAATCTAAAAAAATGCTTTTGAAGTAAGTTAATATAATAACCTTTCAAAAAAAAGTTGAAAAAAATATGTTGATAAAACTTTTATTCACACAAACAAACTCAAACCTTTTGTGAGGAACGTAGAAAAGTGAGTAGACTGCTCCAAGCAGGCATAGTGGGTACAAAGCGTATGATAAGTATTTGAACGCCTGCAAAAATGTATTTAAAGTGTAGTAAAAATATAGATATAAATCTGAAAAATTAAAATCTTAATTATTTGTAACAAACAACGAGCTCATAAGCGATAGTTCAATGTTTATAAAAAAAATATGTTGAAACGAAATGGACGATAGTAACAGAAAAATACTTAATTATTTGGTACCTACTTTAAACACCTAACAAAAAATATCAGTTGAAAGAAAAAAACACTTAAATGGTTAAGAATATTTTTAAATTGTTTAAACTATGTAATTTTTACTAAAATATAACTTAAGTGATTATAAAAATCTTATATGATTAAAAATGATATGCTTACAACATGTTAAAACTAAGTTCAAGCTAAAAATATTTATACAAAACTTAATATCTAAATAAAATAACAGATGAAGCATCACTTTTGAAACATAACTAAAGGATAATAATGTATATCAAAAAAAATACTTTATATTCTTTAAAATGAACTAAAACCGTATGTAAAAGTTTTTTTAAATTTAAAAAACATACAACTAATTTTAGTCATTATTTATATAAAGTTTTAGTCTGTGTTTACTATGAAAATCCAGTTAATATATGTTTGTTTAAAATTACTTATCACTACTGCGTTCTATAACAAATTAAAAATTAATAGTTCAATAATGCGTGGGTTTTAAATAACAGTGATAACAAATGAAAACAAGTCTGCTTGTATTGTCAAGAATAGAGTGTTGTAAAATTGTACATATAATTAAAACAAATTTTAAAAAACATTTAATTTTTAATAAAAACATATATATATTTACATAATAAAATCATGTTAGTCAAAAAACTTTAAAATAATAAGCAAAAATAAGTTATGATTACATTAAAATTAAAAATATTTTTACATTGTGATCTTTATCATTTAGTGCAATGTTGATGTTATTTAAATTGTTGATTAAGAAATACAAACTTTAGTGGAGCTTAGATGTTTTAAAGTGGTGTAAATGCTAACAGAACCTTTTGAAATACTAATCGCCATTTTTTAAATGTCGATAATTAAAGGTCAACAATATTTTAGTTATATGTTTTTAAACTTGACCTAAAAAGTAATAAATATTAAAGTATTAGAGCTAAATGCTAAAATTTAATACAAGTTGCTAAAAAAACTTCTATAAACAAGTTTAAATTTTCAGTTGATATCTTTGTTATTTAGAATAAACTTTTTGAAATAGTAAAATTAAAAAGAACTTTAAAAAAATTTTAGTTGGGAACAACAATCAGAAACTTTATTAAGTCATAAAAAAAAAAACTATAGAATTAAGCTTTTGAATAGTTTGGTTTTGGTACTGGTTTTATTTAAAAAATTTAAATATAACTCACTCATTTTCGAAAAAAGTTTATTAATTAATTTCGTTTAGCGCATCCTCAGAATAATATTGCCAAAAACTATTAATATTATAGTGTAATTTTAGTTATATACAATGAATTTGAAAAGTCTAGCTAAAAATAGTTACGTCATAAAGTATAAAAGTCTGTTTAGAAAAAGTTTAAAATAGAATTGAGCTAAGCTAATTTAAAGTAATTTATAAGACAAAATCGCTAAAACAAAACATTTAAAATAGTAGTAATTTTTACCTGAAAATAAATTAAATAAATATCACATTACAAAATACGACAAAGACGATAACAATAAAACTACTAAAAACACGCTATTTATAAAGTATTAAATATAAAATAATTTTAAGGAAAATTTTACAATTACGATTATTGTTTAAAATTGTTTGATAACCAACTTAAATAATCGAGCTATTGTCTTTTGTTTCTAAAGTCTGTTTTCACCAACTGAAAAGTTTGGCAAAAAAAGTAATTGTTATGAATAAAAATTTAAAAAAGTGTACAATTAAAGTTTTACATTTCTTCATTTGTGTTTGAGAAAAAAACTTTAGACTAGGGTTTCCAAAACTTTTTTTCAAAATACCTCTTTAAAGAAATTAAAAAAGCTATGGCCCCCTCCAACAAAATTTCTCAAAAAACAACCACTAAAACCGCCAAATACTCTTTATTTTGCTCTCAAACATCAACTCCGGAATATCTAGCGTAAGTTTCAAACTATGGCCTTGTGGCTCCCCTTTTTACAGCTCATGGTCCCCTAAATTCCGATTTTTTTCAATAATATCAGTATAAGTAACAAAACTACCATTAAAACCGCCTAGGACTTTTTTTTTGCTCTTCATCATCATCTCTAGGATATCTAGTGTAAGTTTCATTTTATGACCCCATAGCCTCATTGTGGCCCCTTTGCTGCTCATGGTCCCCTAAATTTCTGTAATGACCCCAAGATGGCCACTTGGCCCAGTTTGGGAAACCCTGCTTTAGACACACGGCCTTTGCATAATTAATCTTTTGATTATCCATTAGAACTTTTTTAATACTAAAAACTACCTTTTCAACAGCTAAAAGTATTTAAGGATGAGATTAGATGCTTACTACGACTAAAATTTTAGCAATTTGTGCAAAATACGAGTTTTAACTTCCATAAGCGTTTAAAAAAACGTTTGTAAACATAATTTTAGCATACCTATATCATTCACGTGAAGGTTAAAACAAAAAAGGACAAAGTTTTAAGATTCAGTATGTTTGAGAATATATTAAGATCTAAATTAGCTGACAAACACAGTTTTAAGCATGTGCACGACGTTTCAAATACTGAAATTTAAAAATTTTATAACTCTGAGTTAATGTGAACTATCTTGTCTAATAATTATGTTTTACTTTTTATCCATCATAATCTTATTAATTAGAACTTTAGATAGACTTTTTTAATATCTATGAATTTTAAGCTACTTTTTGAGATGTGACCCCATAAAAAGTTTTATAAGAACTTGAATCGCCATATATCAGTTGTAAGCACAGGAAAACACCTTAAAAAATCAAAACGCATCTTAACACTACTGTAAACTCTTATTAATATAATAATATTAAACTAAAAAAAAGTTCAAACCTGCTGGTCATGGACCCTGGTAGCTTCTTCCTCGCAGACCTGTTCCTTCCTCTCGAAGCTGGGAATTACCCCGTTCCAAACCACGTGAACTTTCAGCACCTTCTTGACTTTCCACGCTTCGATGAGCATGCCGATGCCCTGCGGTATTGTCACCAGCAGGCTCGCCTTCTGGTCGCACAAGTACAAGAATATTATCACCGACGACGCGCACCTGTTCACATGCGAGTTGTTAGTAGGACTTATGATACACTAAACATAAACCAAAACGAAACTTAAAATAAATAAATATGTTTCGTTAAAATTTTACCAAAAGTCTAGCTAACGTTTTTTTTTTTAATTATTTGCGCATGAGAACAAAAAGTTAGTATTATCTCATTTTTAAGTGCTACTTAAACCTTCGAAAAACTTTTATTTTATTTAAATACTAGAGCAGGCTAATATAGTTAAACTTAATCACTAAGAGCTATTTTTGAAAATATGGTATTCTAGGAAGAACAAGTTTGAATAGTGTAACCACAATTAAAATATTTAGTTTTAGGAAACAATATCAAACAGTTTTATTATCAAACAGTTTCATTACAAAACTAGCGTTTTTTTTTTCATTTAAACATATAAAAAATCATAGTCTTTTTAGAAAGTACATATTTATGCTTGCATTTAAAGTAAAGGGTTACATTACAATTCAAACTCGGACAACTCAAATTCCGACAATCAAAATTCTTAAAAAAAATTAAAAGACTTTATCTCAAAATGTAATATAAACTTTAAAAAATAAATATGTAGATCTTATTTATATCTACAAGCCACTTTTTTCTTTGATGCAAATTATTAAATATTATTTAAGATATTTTAAAATAACTAAAGATAACTATGTTTTTTAGTTTAATTAAGCCATATCTCAAAAAATATTTAATTTTTTGCAAAAAGAAAAAATGGCTTGTAGATACTTATAGGACCTACATATGTATTTTTATATTTGACAAATATACATTACTTTTTTAGTTGTGGCCCTTTAATTTTTTTAAAGAATTTAAATTGTTCGAATTTGAATAGTCGTGCACCCAAATTAAAGTGATTTATGGCTTTTTTTTCAATACAATAATAACTTTTTAGCTTTTAACAATCATAAAATCATTTTTGTTTATAATTTTTTTTCTTAAGTTTTTTTAACTGTAAAAAAATAGCAAACGACGTGGAGTTATGTTCATGTATTAGTTGTAACAAAAAGATTGAAAGGAAACAACTAAAAGTCTTTACTGTGATCCAAGTAAAAGTACAGCTACAAGTTATCTAATATAAAAGCACAAACTTAAATTTAAAAATTATCTTAACATCTTTCTACAAACTCGTGACAGTACTTATTCAACATACTTGAACATGACGGTATTGAAAGAAAGTCCTTGCATTGTTTCTCTTCCTTTCCAGTATTTGATGTCGTTTTTGAACGCCAGGAAGTCGAATAAGGCCTGTCGAGATAAATAAATACTAAACAAGGAAACAAACATGCATTTTAAGCTTTCAAATTTAGACATGAAAAATTTTTAACTTATTAAAAGCTTAAAACTATTATTATGTTTAAATTAGTGATGTACCGGACTCACTATCCGGGTCCGGCCGGATATTGCCATTTTTTTCTGATATCCGGATCCGGCCGGATTCTAATTTGAAAAAAAAAGTCCGGACCCGGATCTAGTTAGTAAAAAAGAGCATACTGAAAAGTATTTTTTCAAAATCAAACCCTGTGTAAATTAATAAGAGTCATTTTCGTCAGTTAAAACTAAACACCTACCGTGATTGGCTCATTTTGTACACGTGACTAATTTACATTTGTTTACATCTAAACTATGAAATAAACATTTCAGAAATGCAACTTTTTACATATGTTGTAAAATTAAAAACTTTGGAATGAATACTTGCATTATTTATTGTTTAAAGTTGAGCTCAGAGAATATTTAGAGTTAATACGGTTGAATGTACGAGCCAATGAGAATCATATGACGAAATGTTTCAAACTAAATACTGATGCAACAAAACATCAAAACATGACAGGCAGTTTATATGTAAGTAGTTAGTTAGTTTGGTGTGCAGCTTGATGCAACAAAATATCTTGAACTTTTTTGTGAATGGTTATTGTAAGTAGTGTTTTGTTTTAAAAGTGAATATTTCAACTGGTGTTTAGTTGTTTAAATACTTAAGCCAGGTTTATACTTTAATAGTTTTTTAAAAATTTTACAGTTTCCTGTTTACTAAAAGTTTTATTTAATTTTTAGTTTATTGTTTTAAGTCTTTTGATATAGATTTAAAGAGCTTCCAATTTTTAAAGTGTTACCAAAGTAATTAATAATTTTGTATATGCTAGTATTTCTTGTTGTGTTTTATATAAAAGATTCATAACTAAAAACTGTCGTGTCTGATTATAGAAAGTAGTCTCAGTTAGAATTTAGTATTTGTTAGATATTAATTAAATAAGATAGGATTTAAATATGATGGGTAGTACTAATAAGTTAAGTGTACCACAATCAGTCCACAACTTTACTACTAAATTGTCAACCTTTGCTAGCTGTTCTACTGATTATTAGATTAAAGTAACTTTTTCAGTTTTTAAAAACCTCATTCTGACTCAGGCTTGTTTATACTCACTCTAGATAGTTTTAATGACGTAAACAGTGGCAACCCTGCTAGTTTAAAAATTTTTGGGAATTTTAGAAAATCTTAGACTGCCTCAGGCTAGTTTTCTTTTAGATTTTGAATGGGTTTGAGCTGATCCAGTTTTCAATATTTTGTAATTTTCTAGTGTATTTTATTCAAGAACTTGATTTCAGATTTTTAACTGTAAATAACACCAAAATTTGTAAACCTTGTGGCTAGCTGTTCTACTTATTATTAGATTAAAATTCATTCTGACTCAGGCTAGTTTATACTAGTGATGTACCGGACTCACTATCTGGGTCCGGCCGGATATTGCCATTTTTGTCTAATATCCGGATCCGGCCGGATTCTAATTTGAAAAAAAAGTCCGGATCCGGTTCCGGCCGGATTCCAACTTGAAAAAAAAGTCCGGATCCGGTTCCGGCCGGATTCTAATTTGAAAAAAAAGTCCGGTTCCGGCCGGACCCGAAATTGTGGGTCCGGTACATCACTAGTTTAAATATAAAAACTATATGTCTATTAAATCTGAAATGAAATACTTTAAAAAAAAAAAAATTTTGTTTTTAAAAACATTAGGCACATAATATTTTTTAAATATTTCTGTAAAAAAAATTTTTATTCAAGTTTCTTCCAGTAAGTATATTTTATAATAATATTTTTAATTATTTAATTTAATTATATGGAGATGAATACAATATGTAACCCAAATATACAGAGTTATATACTATAATTTTTTTGCGAAATCAAATAAATTATCATCTTTAAATAGCAAAACTTGTGAGTTCCTTAGAAAAGTTTATACCAAAATTTTAACTTAAAGCTAAAAATATTTAAAAAAAACATTTCAACTAACATGAAACATGGTAACTACAAAAGTCATGGCAAGAAAGTGTAATTTTGTCTCAGTCAGCAAAGATTTTATGTCATCTGTATCTTTGTCACTGAACCCTGATAAAGTACGAACTAATTCTAGTAATTACTATACACATAAAAACATATTTTCAGTTTATCAAGTGTTATTTAACAAAACCGAAAAAATACTATCAGGTATATATTAGATATTTTAATAAGAAAGCACTTTCATATACAATCAAACTGTTATAACTTCAATGCTAAATTGTTTTTGAAGCTTTTATTGAAACTTTAGATTCTGCCTTGATTTAAGTTATAATTTTTTGTAAACAAATACTTTCACCTTACTAAACACAAAAAATTAACACTACAAAATGTTAAGTTATCAAGAGTTTTGATACAGTTCTGTTCAATCAATTTGAGTGATCAATTTACTTAGAATAAAAAAATGTTTGAAAAGTTTAAACAACTAAATACCGTTTTCTTTCAGTAGACCGATAGATTGTCTAAACAGCATGTAAAACCTCAGCTTTCCAGTAGAAATTGGTTCGTATGAAAAAGAAACTTTTATTTCGCTTGAATTCGATGGCAGAACCTGTTTGCAGGTGAAATTAAGCAATAAAACGGGCTACACTCAAAACTAAATTAGAGTTTTAACATCTTTCAAATCTACCAACTCGGAAAAAATAAATTTAAAAAAAAAAAGAACGATTACTGCAGGTTTTTTAAATTTTAAACCTGAAAATAAATGTTTAAGAACTATAAGGAAAAGAGATATAAGTTTTACTCAAAATTTTTTATAAACTTTTAACAAACTCTACTTTCTTAAGTGAATTTGTTTTTCAAGTTATAGAGAGAACTAATTATAAAAAAAAATTACAAAAAATAACCTGCAAGTTCCTTTCCAGTTGAGATAGATCATCCAAGTACAAAATTGGCAGGTAGTTTCTATCTGAGTCTAACCTGATATTATGGTTTTGTTAGTTAATTCAAAACAATGTAAAAACTAAATCGTGCGTATTTTAAATTAAAAATAAAATTAAGCTAGATAATAAACCTACAAGGAAGCATAATAATTATAGCTATTTAAGAAACTAAACTTGCTGGATCAAGTTGAAAATATTACCCCCGTATTCAATAAGTAAAAATAATGATCCCGGAGTCATTTATTTCTAACTGGATCCAACTTGTTTAAAAGAAGCCATCATTTTTAGTTTTGAAAATACTAAAGTATTTTTATACAAAACTATTTTTTAACAACATTTGAAATACTTAAGAAAAACTTGCTGATCATTCTTTTTAAATGTTAAATTCATTAGTTAAAAACATTAGAATTGTTTGATAAAAAACTACAATAAGTTGACTTTTACCATTAAAACAACTTTAATACTTTAAAGGTTTATAATGCAAGCTTCCATTGCGATTTAGCTAAATAATAAGATTCATTGTTTAAGGTTTAATTTCAAATTAGAGATTTGGAAAATGATCTTTAGTCGTTTTAACTTTAGAACCTAGATTCTTAACAAAAAAAATTACAGTTGATATTTTAAAACAATCAAAGTTTTTGTTTGGAAAAGAAATATTTTTATTATGCTAAAAAGGCTTTAAATTTAGGTAGCTAAGGTAATTTTACAAACTAAACTTCAAGTTCAAACTAGTATTTTAGGGATTTAAATTTTACTATTGCATTTAAGTTTGACATAAAATCCACAAAAAAATTAAAATAATTTAGTCTTATTTGAAGTTTTCGTTTACCTTTCTGTTTAAAATAACTAAAATTAAATGAAAAACCTATTTTTTCTTACAACTTAAATCTTAAAAATCAAAAACCTTCAGATATAATTTAAAGTCATAAGGCGTTGGTGCGTTTAAACAAAGATATACATAGCAAGGAAAATATATCATCTAACACAGCCATCTCATATAACATCAAAACTTAATTGGGTGAATTAAATTTCAAGTTTTTTTTTATTATATAAGTTAGCGATATATATTTGATCAAATGTCAGCACGTCACAAGTTTTTATATGTTCAAATATTCTAATTACACAGAAAAAATAACTATTATATCTACTTTTTAAAACTTTTTTTTACTTAGTTACAATAACTGCAAATTAACATAAACTACTATGAAAAAAGTTTTATTTTACATGATATTTATTTGTATATGAACTAACACGGCAAATTGGATGAGTTCGCTGGGAAAATCGCGCTGGGCAAACTGAATGTCTTCATTCATGACGTGCATCTTTATCGAGGGGTGGTAGTGGGTAACCGGTGATTTCCCTGTTTCGAGACTAACATTTTCATCTGTGTCATTGTTCTGTGGCAATTGTTTTGAGAATAAAAAAAAATATTGTAAAACCTAGTGGTTTTTTATCCATAACAAATTTCTTTCAACTATTAAATTAGGGAAATTTAGTTATTTTCCTGAAAAACTCATTCATTTATTTGTTATTTGTCAACAACAAAAAAACTATAAATAAAAAGTATTAAGCCATTAACCAACAAATTACATCAAATTTAAACTATAAACTTATTGTATAATAAGAAACAACTTAACTATTTAATTATATTCTCTTTTTTTTACTTAAAATATGATTTTTTAATATTCTAACGTAGTTTTATTTAAAAAAAATCTTTTTTTCTATAGTTCGAAATAAAAGTGTTATGAAGTATTAAATATATTTGAATATAACTTTATCAATATAAACAATTTCGAAAATTTATAGAAATATTATATTGTATAAGAATACAAGTATACTAAGTAAAACAGAAGATAAGAAAAGTCTTAAATAAACTATTTCTGTTTTTTCATAACTTTCAAATAGATTTCTTTAAAACAAGACAAACTCAATAAAAACAGGTTTCACCACATTAAAAGTTTTTTAATATTTTAGATACTACATCAGATGCTTGTCAGGGTGATTATATGAAACAGCTACAAAAATTAAATTTTATAAAATATAAGAAGTCTGTGCAACAAAAACGTGTAACTTGATAATTCATTGGATTGGTTTTTCAAACAATTCTCAAATTAAGAGTGCGGACTCAAATGGAATATGATTAATTTAGTTTTATAATTTAAGTTATATAACTGGTTTTTTTGATCAAACTACTGCAACCAGAGTTCGTGCGCAATTTTTTTTTTACTTAGCGTGACTGAGACAGCCTGACATTTTTTCAAAGTAAGGAAAATCCCCTTTAGAAGTAATTTTAGGTATTGGGGGGTCTTGATTAGTACTATTATAGTCTCCGACTTCAATCAGCTTTATCTCAAAAATATTTTGAGCTTTAAAAATCTGCAAAAAGCAACTCATAGCTTAGTTATAACTCAATAAAATAAGACTAAATTGTGAAAAAGGTGATTGACCCCTTCCTATGCTCTTAACATAACAAATTCAGTAATAAGTTTTAAAATAAGTGTCATATATAATCTATTACTAGTGTAAAAATTTAATATATATTACTAAATACAATTGTTTAACTTAATAAATCACTAAGTAAAAACATTATAACCAGAAGATTTACATTAAAACGACGTGAAATGTTGTGTTTTATTAAAATTCAAAATGAAAAGCTTATAAGAGTATTAAAATTCAAACAAACAGCTAAGTTGTTGAACTAAACTGTAATGTTTAATCTGTATTTGTTTAATAAATTTTCATAATTATGACGTATATAATCTACTCAAAACAAAATAATAAAGATTCTAAAAAATTTTTAGAGATTCAACAAACGGCTTTAAGCGTTTATTTTTAGAAATACTAACTGATTTTGTCTTTAATATCGAAATCTTTATTTAGAAATAAATTACATCTCATATGATCTTAAAAAGATTTCTTAATTTTTTTTAATCAAAGATTTTCAAGCACTTGAACTAAGAAAAACTGATATTCTCAAATTTTTAAATAAAAAACTGATTTAGCCTGACGTTTTTCAACTTTTTCCAAAAAAACTGATTTAGCCTGACTTAGCCTGATTTAGCCTGACGCGCACGAACCCTGTGCAACACTGTTTTTTAAACTTAACAAAGTGTTTAAAAAACATTTATTGACAAATATATGTTTTATATTAAGCAGTTATATAAAACTTTAACTTTTATTTGTCAAATGAGAAAAAAAAATATTAAACCAACAAAGAAAAATGATGATTTAAAGTATTTTCAATAAGACAACTTACATTTTTTGAAACTATATTTACAAAAAATAACTAAAAGTTATAAAATAAATTTATATACTAACAGATGAAGAAGTCAATCCCTTAAGCAGGTTGAAATAGTAAACAGGCAATGCGTGCTTGGTGAGAGGAAAAACTCTTTTTATTGAAGTTCGTGAAGTCATTGACTCGCCTTGAGGATAGAGAAACAGATGCAAGTACAAAGAACCATTGTTAATTGTTGATTGCGGCAGTTTTATATCCAGCTTTCTGGTAATTTATATTGATAAGTATGATAATTTAAACATCAAATTTATTATAGATTGATAATAGTTATCATTTAATAGTCAATGATTTTAATATAATTAAAGAATTTTTATGAACATTTGATGATTTATTATAGTTAGAGTAAAATCAAGTTACCTCTAAAAAAGATAGGCTTTTTTTGATATGAACTAAAAATAATGAGATACAATGAGTTTTATTTAATGCAGACAGCTTAGTTTTACATTTTTATAATAAACTAAACCATCATTACTAATAAATATTAAAATGTCAATATTTTAAAAACAACTAAAAATTAATCCATTAATATATTTAAGTGTAAGTTTAATTTTCATAATACATTTTTTAAAGCTTTTATAAAATTATTAGCCAACATTTTAAAATCAAAACTAAGTAATTTTTTTAATAAAGAATATATTTTTATGATTGTTAATTAACCAGTATACTTAAAATTTTATATATACAAATATGACAGACTTACTCTTTAAAATCAGTGTTGAAATCAAACTTCTTATAAGTTTTTAGTAATGTGGCTTTATCAGCACTGAAATCTGTCTTCTTTGGTGATGAGTACAGTTTTAACTATAAAAAAAAATATTTATATTATTTAACAACTCTCTAAAAAACTGCACAGATTGTCTAAAAAACTAAACGAATTTCAACACGATTTTGTATAGCCAAAGACAAAAATTATCAAATTATTTTCTAATTAATAAAAAAAAAACTTTATAGTAGTTGTACTAGACTAATTTTTCATTTACAAAGTTAACACTAGAAAAAAGTCTAAACACTAGTACTAAGTATTAACTATTAACAAACCAAAGATAAACTTCAACGATAAAATGGTATTTCCATCTTTGAAAAATATGCTTTATAATATATGATAATACTCTAGTTCTCTATATTTTGAAACCCTTAATTATTTTGTTTAATACAATTACTGAAAAGGCAGACTTAAATATTGTTTATAACAGACAAACAACATTTAAATTAAACTGGTAGCTTAGAAAATCATAAAGACATCTAGAAGGAAATAAAAAATGCTCTTAAAGTTTTCTAGTTTTTAAAGTGCTTCCAAAAAGTAAACATGTAACATTTTTATTTTATATTTAGCTTTTTAAAATTAATGTTTTTATACAAGTTACTCAATTAAGATGTATAAAGAAATAAATATGCTACTTTTCTAAATCTTCATTTTGGTTAATTTTAATAAAAAGTACTTTAATATATGTCTATATCCATAAAATTGTTCTAAGTTTTAACGCAAAAATAAATTTAAGGAGAGGTCAAATTTATAAAAAAACATTGGAATTTATATATTCACTTTGGAGTGAACTATGACATACTTTCGATAATTAATTAATTAAATATTTTATTTTACTTAAAAATTTTAGTTAGCTTTGTAAATAAAAATCTTATACATACCAATTTGGAGTGTTTCTTGTTGTCAATTTTTGTACAACAAAAAAATTTTATTATAAAAGTCTTGTTTTCTTTTATAAAGTTAAAAAATTAAAATATTCTATAGAGTGATTTTTTCAAAAGTTGGAAAAAATGTATATTTCATTATTTTTTCTAAAAAAAAAACAATTTATGCCTAAAATTAGAAAAAAATTTATGTTTATTAACAAAAAAAACTGTTTTAAAGAAGAATAAGGACACAATAGACCTATTTGTTATCTAGAAAAAAAAAACTTTATTTTTATTGTTGCTTAAAACCTGTAAAAGTTATTTTTTAAACTCAAATTTTGCTGCATCTATAAAGAATTTTTTGAACTCTCTTAGCTCTATAACTTAAATTTTTGATAAAATTACACAATTCCATGAAACTTATAAAATTTTGTTAGTCAAAATTAAAGGTAATTATAAAACATTAAGTAAGGACAAAAAGTGCAATATACTTTTTTGCAAGTAGATATAAATCGACTAACTTTCCACTTTTGTTCGGGTTTCTGATGGATAGCAGATTTAAGACAAAACTTGTGCAAGTTTGGATCACATTTTTGTGGAGTCCACAATGAGTATAGTGTCCACATTGAGTGAGCAACATAAACAGTTGTTGCCAAGAACAAAAAATTTGTAAATGTAAAAAACTTCATTTTTCAATTTTAATTCTA
This sequence comes from Thalia democratica, assembly GCF_965202585.1. Lineage (NCBI taxonomy): Eukaryota > Metazoa > Chordata > Thaliacea > Salpida > Salpidae > Thalia > Thalia democratica. Next base: position 10,974,341 of record NC_139170.1, read on the forward strand.
TTTCTACAAATTGTCAAAAAAGTACATGTAAAAAAATACTCACTCATTTTATTAAGATATATTTCTATCACTTTTTAAAAATGAGTTAACAATCAAAAAAACTAGTTTTATTCAAATAAAACATATAAAAAAAGTTAATATTTAATTTAAGACCTTTAATCAAAAACTTAAAATACTTTGTTAATATTTAAAACAAGATTGCTGCAAAATAAAATCAAACTGAACTAGTTTTCATTATTTATTCAAAATGTTTATAACCTGCCACCTAGGTACACAATTCGAAGAGAAAAAATGCCTACCCAACTAGCAGTGTGTACCCAGAAGATTTAGGTGTTTAATTACCTACATTAAGCCTAATACAATAATGTTAAAAGCTACTAAAGCTTGCAAACGACTATTCAACAAGAATCCATAAAAACAAAAAATTTTGCCATTAAAAAATGTATACATTTGTTGAAAGTATAACACAAATAATAATTCTTAACATATGTATTTATTTGTATAAACACTTATATTTAACCCAAATTTTTTCTTAAACTTATCTTATATTTCTTTGTACCTTTAAAATTTACATTATATGCATAATTAATTACTAATTCCAAATAAAAAAAAAGGTATTAAAACAAATTATACATTTTTTAAATTGTGTGATAAATATAAATTAGATTGTATGATCATTAAATGAAAAAGATAATATTACGCCACATGAGGATGAACCAATGGGTACTCGCTAAAGTTTCTGGGCTCCGTAGATTTTCAGTAACATTTACATAAATTCTGTCATTCTAGAAGGAAAACTGTCTTCAGCAGAAAGGCAAGTGCTGCTGGTAACAACTTTTGAAAGTTACAATCAGCTTTTGAAAATTTTCAAAATATTTGAAACAAATAAGCAACTAATAAAAATGTCTACTTAACCTAAACAGCAAGCTAAATTTACAAACATGTTTTTAAAAACATCTAGTTCTAAATAAATCTATATTGAAATATTTTTAATATTGATTAATATCGCTTTTTTATGCTTTTGACATTTTTGTTGCAATCATGGTGTATGTTATAATTAATATAGTCAATTGCACTATTCATTGTTTTTGTTTTTCTTATTTTTATTTTTATATGCTTTTTACTTTTATGCTACAATCATTAGGTATGTAAACATGATTGCATTATTCATTTGGTTTATCAAGTATTTTGTAACTTTTGAAGTATTTTTTATACCAATTTTATGATCCTGGGTATTAACATTTTAAATTATCTGTTTGCTATTTTTGTTAAACATGTAAACTTTAAAAAATCAGTTTTAAATATTTGTTTGATACACAATTTGTATGTTCATCATTATTTTCTTGTTCCATTTTTTTTTTTCAATTTTATACAGTGTAACTACTTTTTTAGATAAACTTATAATAAATCTAAACTTTGGGTGAAGCAATTTAAGCTGTACTACAACTCATTTTGTGAAACAATCTTTACTTAAAAAAACTTTTTTGTGTAAAATCATTTAAATTTTCAGGAAATTTATTTCAAATTCAAAAGTTTTGAATTGACTGTCTTTTATACCTTAATTTTAAATGAACACAATATTACAACACTTTTATAACTGAGTGGTCTTAATATGATATGTTATTGTACTTTTTACCATGATTTTATTTTCGAGTATAGTTATAAACTTGAAGTAAATAAACTTCAGTAATTTATGTTATAATTTTTTTTTCTTTAAATAAAAAATGTTACAACTTCATGTGTCTTTAAAACAGTGAGAATATAATTATTTTTAAGCAACATTTGTCTAAAACCTTTAATTTAAAGATTCAGCAGATATTATGACTATAAGCAAGGTTGTTAGGTATTTTTTTAGCCTTATTTGTTTTACTAGTGACTAAACAAGAGGTTGCATTTTTTCCATTTCTAAAAACTCAAAATAATTTTTAGAAACAAACATCAAAATTTTGAACTTCATAATTTTTTAAGGAAGGCTCAAGATAAAAAATACTATTTAATTAGAACATATCTTCTAACTCTAAGTAACTGTTTTTAAACTTTTGCAACTTTACTTTCATATATATATTTTTTAACCTGTGGGAAGGCAGTTTTTGTTATTCATCAAAAAAATAGTATTCTTTTAAAGTAAACAAAATAAACCATTTTTTCTAGTTGTTTTGACAGAACTTTTAAAAATTGCAATAAATTTTTCCTAACAATTTAAGGACTCTACTTAGAAAAACAGAAATTTCTTAATTTACACATATCTACCAGTTTGTATCCGAAATTTTTCCTAAGAATGATTCTTTCTCAAAGTATTATTGAAGCTATTAAAGGTTTTCATTTAAAGCCATTATTATTTTAAGTTAAAAAGTATGTTAGAACATTCTATGGGCTGAATTTAGTTATTTTTGATACACAAGCATCACAAGCAATTGTTTAAGTAAAAATAAATATATAATGTACTATTTATGCATCATTTAGGTATGGTTTAATTTAAATAGCACATTTTCAGAAGACTGAAAAAAGTTTAAAGAGTTGTAAAATTGTACTACTACACATTTCTGGATAACAAGCCTATAAATTAGACAGTATGAGACGTATAAGAGCAACCTGAGAGCTTTTTGCTCATTTTATAACTTTAGCCTTTACAAAATTTAAAACTAATTACAATAAATTTAACAAAAACACTTCTAATTTTTTCAAAAAAAAATTAAAATTTAGGAAACTTAAAATTTTTTTAAATACATTAAATCAAAAAGTGCATCAGTATAGGCACCAAAATACACATACAAAATGTTTCAAACAACTGTAAAAACAATTGGAAATCAAAATTTTTTAACTTAATAATAATAGATAATTCCATAGGGTTTATTTAATTAATTAGTCTTGTTTTTTATTTTTTGGTAAAAAAGACAAAAAAAACTGAAGCAATAGATTAGTTTGAAAATAAACAAAATTATCAGCTCACACCTCTTGAACTTTCAAGCAATAGGTGACTTTATATTTTACAAGCTTTTTTTGAATGTTTTAATCTAACTTCCAGGTACTTTTTACAAACTTACAAAACTTAGAGAGTTTTTGAGCGTGAGGAATAAGTTAGTGAGATATCATTAGATTTCATAACAAATGTTAAAACCAAAATAGCAACATAAGTACTTTATTTTGTTATTCAATTTACTTTATTTACACAATTCATGTTTAAATTTTCACACTTAACATCTAACTAACTATTTTGCTTATTATATTATTTTTACTACATTTAAATTACATGTAAAATATTTATAACTTTGTGGTGTGATTAAGTAGAGGTCCTAATGACATTAAAAAACTGATAAATTGTTAGTTGTAGATATCAAGCACCCTACACATACAAAAAAATGATGTTTTATTCCAAATTTGTTTTAATTATGAATATGTTTTACTACTAAACACAGAAGTGGATAATGTACTATACATAGAAGTTAATTTGCTATACATACTATATATGCAAAATTAACAACTAAGTGTGTTTATTAAGTTTAAACTTGTTTAAACTCCTTTGAAAGATGCTCATGAATACTTTTAACATACTTGTTTCTTATATTAAGTATACTGATATCAATACCATTTCACAGTAAGATTAAAGTACTACTTTTTTACTTCATGGATAAAATTTTGTTGTGTAGTGTTTGGTTTGAGTGTTTGAAGAATAAAAAACATTCAAGGTGAGACAATAGGGATGGGCAATGTTTTTAGCCGCAAGCTAGATAAAAAAATAAGTTAGTTTTTTGCTGGCAGGAGTATTTAAATTTTATTCAATTTAAACTTTTACTCAAATATCCAAGTCATTCCTATAAAATTCTCATTCTGTATGAACTTTTTACTATGTAATATGTAATGTAAGTTTTAAATCTTTCTTACTTTCTTTACTTTCAAATATTGTTTTTTGTTTGTCTCCATACTAAATATTGTAATATCTAGTGTTAGTTTTAAATTTTGGTTCACCAAGACAGTTTCACTATTTGCCAGTTTTAACTTTAAAAATTGCTACATATTATTGTTATTATTATTGGAGTTTATTGTGCAAAGATGGAGCTGAAAACACTTTCCTGACTTTTTTCAAAATCAATTTGTTAAGGACATAGGGGTCCAACATTTTTTTTTTTTAAAAACATTGGATCTTATATGAATGCTTGAAGTACAAACTACAAGACTGTTTTTAATAAGGCTGGTCATTTTCTATGGATCCATCCCTATTATAAAAATAAATATTGTTTTATTTTTAGTTTGCAATAGTTGGCAAGAAGATTCATAGTATACTCTTTCGAAAGTACCTAAGTTGAAATGCGTGCGATTTCTTCCTTTTACTAAACTTGTTTTAAAATATTAATAAGTAATAAAGCTCTTAACAACAGTATAAATTCTTCTTTTTTAAACTAAAATAGTCAGCTAACAGATTATTTTATTTTAATGTTAAAATACTTTGAATTCCTAAAATAAATGTAGTAAAACTGAACTTTACTCTGTCGTTAACCAAATCTAACACTTTATATTTATTTAAACCCGATCAAATCCCACCCAAGCACGATTCCCACTCAAATTTTTCTTTTCTTTGTTTATTTATTTATTTTTTTATTATTTTTTCTTCTTTTATTATTTATTTATTTTTTACTATCACGGTTACCCCTAACTCTTACCCTTGGTCGGTAAGCAGTTCTCAGATTTGACCGGGTGAGATTTTATCTCGGGTGGGAAATAAGCGGCTTCCAAAATAATGAATAATAAACACAAATTGATTTAGTTTGACAAATAAAAAAAAATTATGTTTACCACCTTGTTTTATATATGTATATATATTTACCCTTTCATTTAAAAAAAAAAATTGAAAAAAAAAATACTAACTAGCTTTTTGTTAAAGTTAATATATGAACAAGTTTCAATGTTGTTAATAGTTTGTTTATGTATGTACAATTATTAGTATTTTATGCAAGAAATTATGAGTTTTCAAAACATTTGTGAATTTAACTTTATGCAATATAATTGTAGCAAGTCAATTTTAAACTGTATATATATGTCGGGTTAATTAGATAAGTAAACTGTTTTAATTGCATTTAATTTAAATTGAAAAAATATTTAGGTTTTACGTTCACTTGCACCCTTGTTTTTACTTCTCAAATAATGTTTTATACATATAAGTATATTTATATATTTATATATTTAATTAATATATATAAATATAAATTAAGTTAAAGAAAACAAACGTTATAGTTTTTAAAAGTAAAATGTTTCTATTAAAATTAAGACTTAGTTCTTTTTTTTTTTTTTGAACTATATGTTAGAGTACTTTTTATTTGATATCAAGTACAGATAAGTCATAAAATTAAAACAACTTGTCCTAGAAATTGCTGCTCGAAAAAGCTTTCGGTTATCGATGACGTAAACCACTTGGATAGAGTTTAACGTCTTGTCCAGGACAGCTGAAATACTAAGCTGAAAGTTCAAAATACAACTTTTACAGTTTTTTACTTAACTTCTTTAGAATTAACACTCAATAGCATCCATATTTTACTTCTTCAATAATGTTTACACGTAATCTTTTAGTGTTGTGTGTGTAGATTTGTAATTTATTATTATTATTACCTGGTCAGTTTGAATGGTGCGAAAAAAATAACCTTGAAATGTATTTAGCTCGTTTTCTTTACAGTTTATTTGATATAACGTACATTTATAGTTTATTGAACGATAACAAGAACACTGAAAATATTTGATCCTAGGACCTGGTGCACGAAGAACCTTGTGGTTATTGAGTCGCACACCACGGATACCTTAAAACGTCTTGTCCATTTAAAAACATTTTGATTCTTAAAAAAAAAACAGATCACAATTAATAATCAGTATTTATTAAGAATATTACGGTATTTTGTATACCGATTATTAAAAATAAGTTTTAAGTATAACTTATTTTAAAAATGTCTAAAAATATTAGATCATAAATTATACATAATATTTTAGTACAGTTTAAAAATTGTTAGAAATTTTTATACTTTTATTTTTAGAAAATGTTCAATGTTTTCATTTAAAATATTTGAAAGTATAGGAATTTTGAAAATTTGAAAAAAGGTTTTACCATTGAATATATTGATACTTGATTACAATTACTTTTCTGCAGCATAAACTTAAAATAAATGGTAATGTTATTCAATTTAGTAAACTATATTTTCAGTTTAACTGGTTGCAATTAGTAATAAAATATATTACACTTTAAAATTTTTTTAATTATGTAGTGGAAAAACTTTTATAATTTTTACATAAATGTAAAATTTTAGTTAACTAATCCTTACAATGTTTAAAAAACTAAAACAAATTTTAGTAAAATATTTAATATATCAAGATTACTAGTCTTATTAAAATTAATACAATTAGATAATCTAGATTTAAACAACATTAATAGAGTTAAACCAAAGTTGATTTGCCTTTTAAAACAATAATATACAAATAACAAGTTCTTCACTTTTAGACTTATTAAAATATAAACATTAAAAAATGAACATTAGTACAAACGAAAGCTACAAGTACAATGTTGAAAAACTTGAGTGCAATTTAGAAGAATTCAAAATAGTAAAGGATTTCGTTGACACTGCTAGGTACAATGAACAAACTGATAAGTCAAGGCACCTAGTGCAAAACTTAATGTTGTACAAAGTGATTGAAAACAAACTGACCTCTGAGACATCGGCTGAAAAACGAAACAACCTGATGCTTTTTCATGGCACCACCGAAAGTTGCGTGAATGGAATATTGGAAAACGGTTACAGGAACTCTAAAAAAGGATATTTCGGCGTTGGGGTTTACATGACAGATTGTTTTAATATTGCTAACAAGTACACTGTAGACAAAAAGGGATCTCCTTCAAAATACCGCTGCGTTTTCGTTAACGAAGTGATGCAGTCCGAAATGCTGGAAAAACTTGTGTTTGACAAATACGTTTATGGTAAAGACACCGACACGGATTCATACCAATTTCACCAGCACACACTCCAGAGTAGCCCACAGCCGACTGAAAAAGACTACAAGAAGGACTTTTTAGGAAGGAGGTACAGGAATGTTGCGGTCGATAACAAGAGCGTCATGGACGAGTACGTGGCACGAGCGAGCGTGACAATTCCGAGGTATCTTGTTGTCTATGAAAATAACCGCTATAACAAAAGAGTAAGTAGTTCAAAATAGAGAAATTTAAGAGCACTTATGTTTTTTTATAATTGAAGTAAAGTTTACTTTTTAAGTATAAATCCAGGCTGCAAAATTTTTTGCTTATAGCAGTTTACGTTGTCGTTTTTTAGAATTTCTTTTTACTGAAAATTAATGAAAAAAATAGTTGCTGTTTCTTTTTTTATAATTTTGGCTGCTATTATCGTTTATCTATGTATTAAAATATTGTTAATAAATAAAAAAGTTTGTTTCCCAAGGTTTAATTATCAAACAACAAATGTTTTATTAATAAAAAGTTTTAATACGTTTATTGGTCTCTGATATGTACAAGTACAACGCCTTATACTTGTAAGAAGTGTGGAAATTTTAATATAAAATAAATTTACTTTAAGTTGAAATTTCTATATTTTAGCTGATTATAACTTTGTTTTTGTTTTAACTAAAACTAGTTAGTTTCTAAGTTAAATTTAACTTTAAAATCAAGCTTAAATATGATTTCATCAAAAAAAAACAGCATATAAATTCTAAAGAAAGCTTATGTACATATGATGTTCAAATTTAAAAGATTAAAATAACGTTCAAAAATGTGTTGTTTACTAGTTACTAAATTAATTTAAGTCAAAACTAAAAGAAAATTAACTTAAGTTATTTTGTTAAGTAAATAAAACTTTTGTTACGATAAAACAGCTAATTTAAAAGACTCAAAAGTCCTTGAAAAAATTAATGAAGTTGTTTTTTTATGTTGACTTTATATTACAACGCAGTAACTTAATTCAAAAGTTTAAAAACTTTTTAGTTTTGTTAAAGAATATTTATAATTAAACTAATTTACAATTTTAACCGAATGAAATTAGTAAAAAAACTTTAACTTACTAATTGATAACAGCATTTTTTACAGTCACTATGTTTAAATTTGAATCAGCCGTGATTTAAAATAATAACTAGCTCGAATTTCGGAAAATAATATTTTTAGATGTTCTTACTTATAATATAATTAGATAGAGCTCGTCTGCGTTGGTATTAGGATTCTCAGTAGCTCAAATGTTTATTAGCACTATAAACTAAACTCTTAAATAAATAAAGTTTTGTTTATTAGTAAACTTAAAAGTGCAATAAAACAAAATCAAAGTTCTATGACTTTTTAGTTTATTTATATAAGTTAATAATAATAAATATTATGATAAAATTGCTTTTTTTAGCTTACTTTACTCAGTTTGCAACAAAAGCAATCAAAGCTATAAAAACAAATATAGAATCAGAAACTTGTAAACAAGTAAACAAAAGATAAGCATATTTATATTTAAAAAATTTTAGGTTCAAAACGGTAATAAAAAGCATTGTCGATGTTATTTAAATAAGATTCTGTTTGGTAATATTATTAGAAAAAAAATGATAATTTATTTTAAAATATTAAACTGATTTAGCATCAGTTTAAATATTTCTTCATTGAAATGGTTTATCGTTTGATTTTTTATCAACATAATTTTCTTGAAATTCAGAATCTTTTTTGTTACAATCGGATAAGTTTGCTAAAGCTGTTGAACAAATATAAAGTAACAAACTAATTTTTTTTTTATATTTTTCATATTTTTTAATTGTTATATATAATTTACAGCTAAGCAAAAGTTTCTAATTATTTTGTTTTTATAATAAAACGGAAATTCTTAATGTAGTTGTTAAATATTTACTAAACAATACTTCATCTTAACATAGAAATTAAAATGATTTTTTTATAAAACTATTTATAATTTTTTCTCGAATCAACAAAAACTGTAGGTTTTTCTGAAAAAAGTATAAGTAAAGTGTTAGTTTAAAAGCTTTAAAAATGGTATCTTTAATTTTACTAACTTTGAATGTCTTTTTTAGTTATTTCAAAACTTTTACCACGTTCTAAGTATTCAAAAAAAAATTACTTATTTATTGGAAGAAAACTATAAATCAAATAATAACTTGATATTAAACAATTTAGTTTAATTTTACGATTGACGTAAAATAGTTATAAAGTAATCATTAATATAATTTGTGCTGTCATAAAGCAAACAAAAAATGTATAAATTATGTCAATGTTCTCACAAACAGAGTACTTAGATGCATATATTATAAGAAATATAATGATAGTGTAAGAGAATATAAAACTCAGGAAAAAATATTAAATTTAAAGTCTGTATCTATACGAATTACCTAACTTTAATAAATATTATAAAAGTTTAAAAATGTCTATAGTTATCATACGAGGTCTTCAGAAACAAACTTTTTCCTACCTAGATTCAACAGCAAAATAAGTCATAAATCGCTATCTTACCAAGGTAGTGAGTTATGGACTAAGCTATCATTATGTTTTAAAAGTATAAGTCATTTTAAAAAGTTTCAGGACGAACTTAAAAGTTAACTATTAAATAGTGATTATTTATGTCATTAAAAATCATTGCTACTCGTCGCTTAACTTTCGTTATTGAGTTAATAGTATCTTTTATTTAAAATTAAAACCCAACGTTTTTTTTTGTTTTAAAAGTAGATTTGTTTGGTTATAATAAAATTACTTTTGTCGAGATTGCAGCATTTTTTATGTGGTTACTCTTTAGATCTTTTTTTAAGATTACTATTTTGATTAAGTTAATAATACTTACAAACTTTTTTCCTTGTTGTTTTATCATGCAAATGAAAAAAATATATAGATATATATATATACACTAACAGAAAGTTAAGTATTTAAATAGTAAGTTGACATACCTGTTTCAAGAAAACTTATGTTAATAAATCTCTTTTTGTATAGAAATCAAAAAAAAATCTTTTTTTATGATTGCAAATATTATTTGCTTTCTATTTAGAATATTCAAAATTTAGACTTACAAAATATAAAAAATATATTTTAAAATAGAAGGAAATTTGTTGTTGTTATTTTTATTGTTATTTTCTCATTAAGTGCATAAATGCTACATAACTTACATTTATATTTTCATTAATAAAAATTAAGTTTAGTTATGGCAGAACTCACTTTTTTAAAACTATTAAAAAATTCTACAATGATTTATTTATCTAGTCAGATGTGAAATTATTTTTACTCTTCAAGTAAAATTATTAAATAAAATAGAAAAATTAAACTTTTTGCACGAAATACTGATAAATTTTGTGTAAAAATGTTTAGCATACTATATTTTTATCTTTTTTAAAGAAGTTTTAACTTATCATTCAAGTATTCACATGTTTGCTATTAGTATTGTTTATCTCTTTCTGTAAGTTAATTTAAAGTTTAATACATTATTTACAGTTACTCAGTTTCACCGCTTAACAAATTTCAAAACTGTGATTTCTTATCAATTAGAATTATTAAATTATATTTTAATTTTTTTTTAAATCATCCGCTCAGTGGTCGAACTGAGTCACTGTAAATTCTGTATTAAACCATATTTTTCATTTTATGAATCTTTATTTTATATTGCTTTTGTGTTCAACCTGTTTTAATCATACAATTAAAGTTTACAATGTAATTATCTTTACTAACTTTTGATAAAACTTTGGAATTTGTAATTTATTTGCATTAATCATTTACATGATAAGTTTATTAAAAGGAGCTAGAGTTTGCTAAGTTGCTAACTAAACACAAAAAAAAAAAAAACAAACACATTTAACTCTTTAAATATAAGTAGAGAAAAACATTATTTTTTGCTCTGAAATTTGAACTCAAAATGTTTTAAAGTTTTATTTTAATAAACCTATTATTAACACAATTTTAAAACCATTGTTGTAGCATGGTTGTACTAAGAAAAATAAACTAGCCTATAATTAAAATGTAAACTTAAAATTAAGCCAAACTCACTTTATAAACATTCTAAAAACCTTTAAGTTCTAGTTATTGACATATTAATGAGAAAAAAAAAGAGCTTTCTTAAACTATGTGTTAAATAAAATAACATTGACAAGAAATCTTTTTAGAAAACATCTGAAAAACTAAAATCAGCAAACGAGTATTTAGTGAAAAACCCGTAAGTCACCCAAAAATTTACAAATGAAGTAACAATAAACAAAATTCCGAACGTAACAAACAAGTAATAATAATAATCAACACGTTTGTTTGTTGTTGGTTTTTTACTGTCATCTTTTTCAACTTTTCGGTCAGTTTCATAATTTTCTTCTGTAAATATTTGATTATTTGGTACTATTAGATTTTACGATCTTTTCTAAGTTCTTAAAGAAACTCAAACTTAGACAAAAATTTTGTGAACATCATAACGTTATAGAAATACATTTAAAACTTAATTTAAAAACTATTAATTTTTGCTTTATTGATTTAAAATACACTGCATTTGTTGTTAAAAAAACACTTGTCTTTTAGCTTTTTGATTTTCCATTTCATACGAATAGCGTTACTCGTTTAATTTTCACTCTAATAAATTTTTTATACACAATATGGGTAAACAAAATAACTTATAAATCCGCAAATCAAAAGTTCAAGTGATAGTTTTTACCTATTTGAAGATGTGTGGTAGTTGTTTCGCTTTTAATATAGTTTATTTGTTTGTTTTTCACACTTATGCGAACGCAAGTATACAACTCTTCGGTGCGATCTTCATCGACTAAAGTCGCATCTAACATTTTGTGTTTCGTTTTAACGCATCTTTCATTTTGTTTACAAGCTTGTTCGTTGTTGCAAGGTTCACCTGTTGGAAAAGTAAGAATAACAGTAACAACTTGTGTGTTTTTTAAACATACAAAAATTGTAATTAAAATTAGTTGTACACAGCCAAATTTTACTAAGCAGTGTTGTTATTATTTAGTTAGTCTATAAAAATTTTGCAAATAGTTTTATATTTTTGTTATTAGTATATATAATATCATAAATTTTTTTTTTAATGATTTTGTACTGAGTTTAAAGACATAACAAAACATACCAAGTTTGGTTTGAAAAATGCATATAATAAAAACAAGTTTTAACTGATCGTTTAAAGTTTTTGGTTTAGTGAGCACTATATATCAAATTTACTAACTTTCGCTTAAACTTTGTGTAACTAAGGGATTTTATTTTGGCTGCAGTAGTATAGTTATGAAAATTTGTTTATCCACAATATTATGCAAATTAGGCAATGGTTTTAGTATATAAGCATACTAATAGTATCTTAACCCATATTCATATCCCAGTCTACACGAAGTTTTAAATCTAAACCATTACTCCTAACCCAACTCAACATATAACAAATAAACCGATAAAGTAAGTTTTATGAATTAAAACTAAAAACAAAGAGAATTGAACATTTAGCCAATCAGAAACGCCTAAAATCTGCAGCTGACAGAAAAAATTTAAAGTAAGATTAAATAGTTAAGTTCAGTAATTAGTATACTTATTTTGTTATTTAATATAAATCTTTTTTCCTTCAATATTTTATACTTTTTGAATAATTTTCTATAAAACTAATAAATTTTTTTGTAAAAATACTTATCAATTAATACATGCTTAGCCTTTGTAGTAGCTAAGCTGAAGCTAACTTTGAAATAAAAACAACAAATGTTATAAGTTTAGTTTATTTTGAAATATAATTCAGCTTTAATAAACTTTACTACTGTCATTACTAGTTGTTACTACACTTTTTTCCTTACTGTGTAGTAATAACTACCTGAAACTAGTTAATACTACACTACACAGTGTAAAAATTTGTAAACAAATAAGCTTATCTGAGTATTTAAAAAAGTTTTTCCCAAAAAGTAAGATATCCCCCCTTTTGGGCGGTTTTTAGAAAGTTGGGGAAAATAAGTAAAAAGGGTTTTATAGAAAGCAATAATAAATTTAAACTAGATACTCTTAAGTTTAATAAAAAAGAAAAGTTCTTTTTAAATTTTTTATAAAGAAGCGATTATACAAGTTAGTTTTGAAAACCTTGATGTTAACAATGTTTTAAACATTTTAATTATCTAAAATCAGGTAAAACCTTTAAAATATACATGTCTTTAAAAAAATGTTTTTAAGTCAATCGCTTTCCTTTTAATATGTGAAAATATTTTGGATAATAATTTTAGAAACAAAACTCAAATGTGAAAAAAAAATATCAGTTTTTTTAAAAGTCACTACTTTAAGTAAACAGTTAATTACTGCCTTTGTATCTAAGCAAAATTAAGTTTATTACTTTATAAAAATTCTACAAAAACTTTTATTTTTTCTTACTTATAGTAGACGTGTTGTGTTCCATAAATTAAAAAATTAAAATGAATATGCTTAGTTTATTACTAATTTAATGAAAAGTTAAAATTTTAAAGAAAACAAAAAAAAAAACAACCGCTATGTATTACTTCATCGAAGTTAAGTTTTTGTGCTCTGAACATTGAAATAAGATTTATTTCTTGAAAAAGTCATCTTTGATACCTTTGCACAACACTGTATGAGTTGAACAATTTTCAAAAACAGATAAAAATAATTAAAAAATATATATTTTAGTAATTTTTATCAGTGTGTTACAGTTGTTAAAAAATTAAGAAAATTTTAAACTTATATAGCCTTATGATTGCATCAGAAATTACTTGATCAAAAAATCATTCTAAATTTCATTTCATTGTAACTTTTTCCACAAATAGGATTTTTAATTAAATTTTCTGAAATTAAAGATCTTTTCATTGCATTTGAAGTTGCAATTAGTTTTAACAACTAGTACAGCAACTTCAAATTCAATGAAAAGATCTTCAACATCAGAAAGTTTTATTAAAAATCCTATTTGTGTAAAAAGTGACAATGAAATGAAATTTAGAATCTTAAGAAGTTGTAACAATATTTATGACCTGATCAAAATTGAAGCCATATACATTCATTTAAATAAACCGAAATTATGTAAGCAAAGATAATTTGATTATTCGTTATCCTTGTTTAGTTAATTAGTGCTCTTATGTTATTTTTATTTATAATTTTGATTACTTTTTTGTTTTCGTTTTGCTTAATTAACTAATTTCTTATGCAATTATAAAGCTATATAAGTTTAAATTTTTCTTTATTTTGTAACAACTACAACACGATAATTCTTTCAACTATTATAAGGAAAAAGGTTTGAAAATTTTATTTAACTCAAATACTTCTTTTTGTTCTGTTAGCGATTAAGTTTAATAAACTTTATAGAAAGCTTATATGATCTTACTTTACTTACAAAAAACTTTAAATGAATTTTAGGTTTGTTAAAAGAACAGGAAAAACTAAGCGATTGAGTTTATTTAAAAAATACGTTACTAAAAATAAGAAATATTATTTTTTAATGAAAGTAGCTAAAATATAAAAAATAATTAATCTTTATGTAAAAAGTAGTGGCTTCACTATGAAATAACTAACATATACATTACTATACATAAAACTAAATGCAAGAAAATCTGAAACTCGACTTTTTTCTTAAATTAAAAAAAAAGTATTTAGTTGTTTCAGTCAACAATCAATATATAAAATCTAAAAACAAATGATTTTTAAGATCAACAAGAATATTATTTATTTTCGAACTTTAAGTAAGTTTAGCGCGATGTTTCTCTAGTTTTTTAAGTATTTACATTGAAGTAAATCGAATAAACTTTAAGATATTGTAAAGTTTATAAATAAAAATTTTATTTTAAAATAATAATTCTTTTACTTTACCTTTTTCTATTAAAAACTGTTTAATTTACTTACTTGAAATATAACTATTATTTTTTTCAGATTATAAAAAGCTAAACAGAAACACAACCATCTTTTATTTTAAGCTAAACAAAATTTTGCTTAACAATACTTTGTACATCGAAACGGTTAAACAAACAAAAGAAAAAAAACATATTAGAAATTGTATTATTCTGTACCAAATGGCTAAAGTTTTCAGCTTGGGTAGCATTGACAAGTTAACATTTCCTATTATTGAGCGATGTTTCTCAATGGTCGCTGAGTCACAAAACTTTTCGTTGTTAGATTACAATCTTGTTGCCAAAATACTTTCGAGTTGCGAACTACACATCTCATCAGAACTTGAAGTGTTCTATGCAGCAAACGGTTGGTTGGACCGCAACAAAAACCACCTGAACAAACATGCGTTGAGCCTTTTACTGAAAGTACGGCTTCCTTTGCTATCAAACCACACAATACAGCGTCTCGCCAGTGAATCATCGTCGTTTTCCAAAGTGCCAGAGTGTGTGGCAAATCTGAATGGGTTTTTGAACGACAAAGAAAACTTCGGTCGAAACAGGCCCGACACATTTTTCACAAACAGATACTGCTCGCAGTACGCGTTCAACATACTGGTTTGCGGGGGAGAGAACATCAAAGAGACGAAACTCGTTGATGCGATTTCATTGGACGCGACCGACTTCGAAACCTTCAAAGAGCTTCCTTCGCTGACGGTGGGCCGGTCTTCTGTTGCGGCTTGCATAAAAGGAGAAGTTTACATTTTTGGCGGTCGCAGAGGCCGTAAGAGCTTTGACTTGGTTGAAAAGTACTCGCATGCGACTGAAGCTTAGATCAGAGTGGCTAAGATGTACGACGAACGCTTCGACAAGGCGGACTGTTTTTGCGCGTTCATCGACAAGTTCCTGGTGTTCGGAGGCTGCACGGGAAGCCGAAAGGTTTCCGATTGCTGTTTGATGTTCGAAACAAAATTGTGCGAATGGAGGGAAATCGCGGGAATGGAAGAGGCGAAGGCTTGTGCGGCTTGCGCGGTTTTCGATGGCAAAGTGGTTGTTTCTGGTGGCTTTGATGCCAACTTAACTTATTTGAACACTGAGCAGTCTTACGATGTCGACGCCGACAAATGGTCATCAATGCCTGGCATGGTCGGTGGGAAAAGCAGCCATGCGTTAGTGGCCGTTAAAAATAAACTGTTTGTAGTTGGGGACCATATAAGTAACTGTGAAGTGTATGACAAGGCTTGCAACAGTTTTGTTCTTCTTCGATCACCAACGAGTAATCTGTCGGGTTTGAAATATGCTCTTTCGGTAGGCAGCAAAATTTTAGTCCTTTAAAATAGTAAAAATTTTTTAGCTTGTTATGATGTTGACAAAGATGAATGGTCAAAAAAACCGTGTCAAGCCACAAAACATGTTTGAAATTTTTCTTCTGCTTAAGTACCTTGGTTCTAGTTCGATAGTGTTTATAAAAAGTTAACAAACTTTAAGAATTGTACTTGATTTCTAACCACAATAGTTAATGAATAAAGAAAATTTATATCTAACAGCACTTTGTTTTGATTTTCAGTATTCAAAGTTAAAATGTAACAAATACTTTTTAAAATGAAATTCTATATTATAAAACTTATATAATTGATATATATATGTATATATAAACAAATTGTACAGTAATCTTTCTTTAACGTACCAACATTTGTTTCTGTGTGTTAACGAATCAACATACTTCAACTGGGTTCTGTAAAAAAATCATTACTGTAATGAAAGAATAGAAGCATAGAATAAAATAGGTGTATACATGTTTTTATTAAAATAAAATACTTGCTACAGATAATAGTTAATAATAGGTAAATTACTTAATATTAAATCCGACTGTTGTGAAACTATATAATATTTGTGATTATTTAGTCTAAAATAAGTAAAGTAAACTAAAATACACAACAAAACAACAAATCATAATATAAAAAAACAACTCACGTTAATGGAAAGAAAAACTGATTCAAATTTTACTGTTGATAATGAATGAACAAAATACATTCATTACATCTAATAATTACGTCACGATATAAATGAGGTTATTCCAACTATTTAAATAGTATTGCAAAGTATGTTAATTTAGTTTTTATGTTTGTAGTCTATTTTGAAATAAAAAATTAACTATTAGTTAGTGTATCAATATTTTTTTACAGAACCAAGTTAAAGTGTGTTGATTCGTTAACACACAGAAACATATGTTGGTACAATAAAGGAAGATTACTGTACAATTTGTTTTTATTTATATTCCAGTGAAGTTACTTCACTAGGATCTTTTGTTAGCAAACGATTAAACCCATATTTTTGAACAGTTATATATATTTATTTATAATTTCAACATAAAAAGTTAAAGACGGTATACAACTACTTAAACTACTTTTCTGTTTTAAGTTTTAAATACAAAAAAGTACTAAATATAAAAAATTATTAACTTATTATGATTTAGCATGTTTTAAAGTATGTGTTGTTAATATATAATCTTTAGATACTAATAATTTCTAAAGCAGTTTAATGACTGAATTCATATAGGAACTTGATTAGTTCTTTAATAAACTGAAGTTAAACAAATTAAAATGACAAAGTTTAAATAAAATTTTTAGTTTTTTGTTTTGTTTAAAGTTTTAAACATAAAATAAACTTGTTTAAACTATTCAAAAACAAAAAAATATAAAGAACCTTATTTTTTTTTAATTTCAATTATAAACAATATGTTAAAGTTCTTTTAGATACTTAAAAAATACTTGATGTTATTCTATATACAAATAAATTTTCAATAAAAAAAAATTCTTATAATAAAAATAGGGAGCTAGTTTCATAACTTATAAAATTCTGACAATTCACATAAAACTTTTAAAGGGGCCTATAACCGGCAGGGGACTCCTGGTTACTTTCGGGTTCTAAGACTGTTGATAGGCGGTTATAACTACTACCAGCGGCCAACTGTGTAAATGGTTGAAAAATATGGAATTTGAAGTAATCGAAGTAAATTAAAGGACTTAATTTAAATT
Organism: Thalia democratica; assembly: GCF_965202585.1. Lineage (NCBI taxonomy): Eukaryota > Metazoa > Chordata > Thaliacea > Salpida > Salpidae > Thalia > Thalia democratica. The sequence goes on from NC_139170.1 coordinate 10,992,157, forward strand.
GCATAATGTAGACTTTTAGTTTACGTTTTAGACTAGTTTAGGTAAGTATTTAATTATCCACTATTTGATTAAAAAACAATCATGTAGTACTAATTTATGGGATATATCGGTTACAAGTTTAGCTACCACAAAATTTATATGTTCAGTTGCGAATTGTATATAAAATAAAAGTTTTCTAAATCTTAGATAAATAAAAAGTTGTTAAGTAATATAAAACATGAAAACTAATAAAGTTAGTCTTTGATAAGAAACAACAACTTAAAGTTAATAAAGTATTTACGTTAAAGTTAATCCTGAAAAAATAAATAAACACAGCAAGTATTTAGTACTACTTTAAAACATTATTACACAAAACGAACTATAACGGCAAAAACACACAAAACATTGTTTAATGGTTTACACGGGGTTCTGGCCGGAGGGACTTTTTGAGATTCTATACTCCGAATATAGTTAGGAAAAGAAAAACTGATAATCTACTTCAAGCAATAGACCGGCGAAAACTTGAGATTTCCTTAGTACTTTCACAAAAACTGCAAAGTAGGCGAAAGCTCTTGTCAATTGCCGACTAATCAATAAAACCGCCCGCATTAAGCAAATTAAGCCCTTATATGCGGATTATTTTCAAAAGAATTTTCTCTTGGCAAATAATTTCCTTGTAAACGTAGAAATTTATCTAATAATTTGATAAGAGGGACGTATTTACAAACTTCCCTAGGTGGAAGCTCATCATATATTTACAAAAGACAAAGGAAGAACTTTAAAAGTAGATATTTATGTAATAATTTAAAAAATTAAAATTACCGGTCACTGTCCTTACAGACCACACCTATAAAAAAATTAATGCTCATACAGGTCTAATTAGTAGGATTATGATAGTTAAAACTGTGCTTTTAACTGTCTATAAAAAGATAAAATTTATAACTGCTTAAACATTTTACATTTAGTTAACTTTGAAAACTTAAACAGCTATGCCCCAAAAAAATAAGTTAACTAAAAAGTGCTTTTGTAGGTCTATAGGAATATTATAGTAAATGATATAACTTAAAAAAGTACTTATTATCGAGGATTAAAAACAACTGGGAGTTATTATAACTTGAATTGTCGTGAATCCTAGTAAACTATATGTTAATTTATTTTTTTATTGGTTGGTATGTAAGTTGAACAACTAGCTTAGTATTTGTAACATTAGTTACAGTTTATTTTCATTAAAGCTTAAAATATAAATTATAGCATAAGTTGTTAGTCAAAGTTATGAATAATAAGTTTCTAAAAAATACTGTGTATTAAACGTAGGCTCAATTAAACAATAAGAACTTGATTGTACTATAGACTCCTTAAGATAGTATTAGTAGATTAATCAAAAAAGCTTAATAAATGCTAAGTATTATTGACATTTCAGCATTTTGTCTAAGTGTATATTATTTTGCTTGTAAAAAAAATCAACCTTGAGTTATAAGGTAGAAAAAAAAGGAGTTTGATAAATGTCACAAAAAGACCTTTAGCAAAATTTTATGTGATCTAAAAGCAAACTTTCAGTGTGGCGGTTTTTAATTTCTAACTAATTACTTATAAAATTTTATTATGTTTTAACCAAATTAAGCCTAGGTTGTTTGATAGCACTTTAAAAATTGTTTATTGTTAAACTGCGTTAATGTAGTCAAAGATTACACTTTAGTCAATAAAATAGTTTTAGTCAAAAAAATCAACATTAAAGCCGCAGTTGTGAATATTAATCTTTAGAATAAAAATGTTTCGTACGGTCGTAATTTCACGTTGCAAATCTAGTTTTGATGTTTACGCTTGAAACCGGTGACGACGCAAAGTTGTTGTTAGTGGGTGCGGAAAGCTTTTTAATGTTAAAAAAATTCCATAGTTTAACATATTATTTAAAGTTAGGACTTTTTTTGATGCGTTGACATTAGGTTTCTCACTCGCTTAACCATTTTTCTAAGCTGAATTCAATTAAACTCAAAACAAAGATGTGACTTGATTTTTTAGTAAGCTAATAATTGTTTAAAAAATACATAGTTTAATCGCTATTATTTTTAGATCATTTCTATAACAAGTTAATAATTCAAAGAAGTTAAAACATTATGATAAATTTGGTAATTTTATTTAACTTCGAAGTTAGCATAGCAAACAGCTCCTTGCAACAAACACAACTTTTCACAGAAACATTTGAATAACATATCAAAGATAACCGTACAAAATATTAAAGAAAAACTCTAACCCTCAGTCACTTTAAAATTCTATTGTTAAACATATTTACTGCTTTAACAAAATTAATATATGGTTTATTTTGCTTGTCACATAACTCTTTTAGCATAGTTAATCTGTTAATCAGTCTATATCAGATGCAAACATAAGGCGCTTCTGATTGACTTATATTTTACTTACTTTTATTATTAGTAATTTTTTTTATTGGGAAAGGGGTTAGGGTTAAGAGTATAGATTTAACATTTTGGTAAAGTAGTTAGAGATAGCGGTATAGACGTTATCAATATGCTGCTGACATTGCCCTGGGCTTGACGTTAAACTGTATCCGAATGGTGTATGACTCGATAACCGCAAAGTTTTTTCGTACACCAGGTCCTAAGCCTAATTATTTTGAGTTTTTTTTACACAACAAACAAAGATGTATTATTATTTTACCTCATTTGCACAATGTTGTGAATTTAAAAGTTCTAAAACCTATCAACTACACCTGATCCAATCAAAAAAGAATTATTTCACTTATCTTTGCCCGAATTTTGTCTTAAGTGACTGTTTAAAAAAAAATAATAATATTTACGTATAAAATTTTATAGATTCAATAAAGACGCATCAAAATTTGATTGCAAAAAATTAAACTTAAAAATGATGCAAAATAGCGTTTGTTTTTATCATAAACACAACTTAAAATGATAAAATAATTTAATACCATTAGTTATAAGGTTTTTGTTAAAAAAAAGTTGAGTGAGCAAAAGAGTTTGTGTAGTCCAGAGTTTCCAAAGTAGTTCATTTAGCTCTCTTGGGACTATATATAAGCAAGTCAGTGGGCGATAAGCTAAAAAGGAGCAACATGTTAGATGCTTGTCTAGTCAAGGGGCCGTAAGAGGATACTCAGATACGTTTCAAGAGAAATTCAGAAGTTATACCAGATATTCCTTGGTTTTTAATGAGTGGGGGCGATCATTTTGAAATTTTTCTTAAACAAAGGTTTTTATTAAAATGAGTTTGGTCTAAATCGTTTTTAGATGTACTTCAATTTAACCAGTTTTAAAGAGACATTAATTAATCAGATAATATGTTAAAGCAGGAACGTAACATATGCGCAAAGTTACAGCAGTACTGAAAAATAATTTTTGTAAAAAACTTTACTTTTTGCCTTCAAAAGTTTTGAGAAGTGAGCACATGACATTGTTGAGTAAAAATGTTACATTATTTATATCATCATCATTGTATTATCGTCATCGTTATAAAAAAAAATACTATTAAAATATGAAATTTATTAGTTAAGACGAAAAAATACTGCACGTATCAACACATTGTACTAACTGCTAGTTTTACCTAAAAAATCCACTAAAAAATTCCCACTATCTTTTCACGCATTTCAAGTGCTTGGGCTTGAAGGTGCCGTCGGGCTGGCAGACCGCGTAGTTCGCCCCGAACTTTTTCCTCGGCTTCCGTCCCTCGTCGCACTTTATGTAGACGCCCTCGCCCACGCCGTACCAGCCCTTGTAAACGTGGTTGTAAAATTTGCTGCCCCCTTCGAACGTCGGCAGGTTCAAGTTGCGACAGCCGGCTGTGGAAATTTTTTTTTTAATTTAATAAAGTTTGAAAAAAAAAATGAAAAAGAGGCTCAAAGATACCTTATAAAGTTTTTTTTTCTCAGTTTTGTGTAGTGTAGCTTTCGGTTTCACTATGAATTATTTTTTAATAAAATTGTTATTCGTGTCAAAGCTGTGTTTGTAACAGACTTTAAGTGAAGCTATTAACAAAAAAAAAGTTGTTTCAAACTTTAAATGCTATTGTTAAAGTTGTTTTGTAAGTATAACGTTTAACAAACTACTATATAAAACTACAGTAAAATTTAATATTTTTAATTTATTTTAAGGTATAAGATACTAACGCTGGTTTGTGCAACTTTCATGGTTCTCGTCATTCGGACACCCGACCACAGACCTGAGCTTGTTCATCGTGGTCGCAAAATTGTAGCCGTTCGTGAAGTGACTGCACTCGAACCCTTCTACGCGCTTGTTCTTGCTCCCCATGTTGATGAACCACGCCTGCTTGCGGTCGAAAACAGAATCCAACCCTTCAACGTCCCTCCTCAGCTGATCTTCGGCGTACACGCTGTAATTGAAATCTCTGGGAACGCCGTCGAAAACGACAATCAGAATCTTTTGGGAATTTTCCCTAAACTGAAAGTTTGTAGCGTTCGCAGCAAAGTCAAGGGCCGGTTTCAAGTCGGTTTCGTCCAACGGGCTGTACAAGTACTTGAGCTTGCGTTTCAGCTCCCCCAGTTCCTCGCAACCCCTCTGCTCGTGAGGAACGATCGCTCGGGAGCACACGTCGGAAACGATCTTCATCCGCACGTGATCCGAGTGGTTCCTCCTCCTGTCCACCTGAGCCACTTCGACATGAACTTGGTGGAACGCCTCGTCCACTTTCAGTTGGTCCAGGCTTCGTTGGACCACGTTCATCTGGTTGTCCATGTTTCGTTCGTCGACCTGGTCACCGATGAGCATGAACACTAAATCAAGCGGTTTCGACCCGCACTTTTTCAAGCATTTCGGCGCTGAAATGTTTGAATGTGTTGTACGGATAGGGCTTCAACTTAAATTTAAATAAAAACAGTGATAAAATTTTAGCCATATTTTTCTAAGAGAATAGCACTTATCACGTTATGGATCTCTGACCAATGCCTAAAAAAATAATAAAGGCTGTCAAGCTGTCTTAAATATATTTTCTGTAAAAGTTTTATAAAATTCAGTTTTTAGTGTTCATTGGGGCTCTATTTGGTTAAATTTTGTTACAATTTATATTTGTTACAATTTAAAATACATACATAAAATGAAGGTTTTTATTTTTATTTTATAAATTTTTCTACTTAATGTTTTGATGTTTAGTTTTATGGTTTTAATACAGGTTTGTTTTAACCTTAAGTTTACTTTTTTCCGTTTTCCTAAAAATTAATTCAAATTTTATCTTTCTATCTTTAAAGTATAAAATTATTTTATACAATTGTCATCAACTAATGCTTCACTAATGATATCGAATTTTGCCCTTCTAATTATTTAATTTAGTTAGTTGATAATGAAGTAGCATAGTTACTTAAATCAAAAAAATATGAGTTAAAACGGTTGTTTTAAAAGAAATTTTCTTTTGTTGCAGTTCTGGTTACGAGTAATTACGTTTTTAACATTAAAACTGATGACAAATGTTCTTACTATAAATTGAAAATTATTCAGTTTAAAACATATATCTAAATACAAAAAGGCAAAAGTTATGATTTTAGATTAAAAAGATTTATTAAGAAATACTTTAATTATAAAAGGTCAATAAGTTATTTAAATTACTACAACTTCAGACTACTTAGCAGCAAACGAGATAGTTTCTAACTTTCAGTACGATTTTAAACTTCACGTTCATTAAACTTTTTATGAAAAAAAAAGTATGTAATTGCAAATAAATAAAATGATACCTAGACTTTTTGTTTATTAATATACTTTTAAGGTTTCAATCAAAAATACTTTAACAATTTTTATTTATTACACTCGGCAAGCTAGAGTGAGAAATCTGTTTATGACAACAAAATTAAAATATTTTATAGTTCTATTTGAAACTTTTTAAATCTGTTAATCAACAAAATATCTAATTACCATTTTTCTATTTAAACTTGAAATGTTTATTTTAAAGATTTAAGAAATTTTAAATTATAAAGGTAAAAGTCGTACCCAGGTTTGTAGTTCTTCCCAAAAAACTTTATGTATACAAAACGATTTAATCTTTTAAGACAGCACTAGTTTCTCAGTTATTCAAAAAGTTATGTTAGACATTGAGACATATTCCAAGTACACAAACCTACATAGGAGCAACATACATCTCTCGCCATCATAGACGCAGCTTCGTGCAATCCCTCACTACCCTCGTTCGCATGAAAACAGTTTCCATCGCATGTGTGACTTGCGTGAGTCGGAAGCTTAAAGCCAACAAATAACTGGTAAAAGAAATCAAACCTGTGAAAGTTAATGTTAACAATGAATTTTTAAATAAGTATTATATTTGTGAGCTTAAAAAGGTAAACATTTCATTAATCAAAACCAAGTTGAGTATCATTTTGTTAATTATTTTGTTAAATTTCACCTGGTAAAAAGTAATGCTATTTGTTTCAAATGTAGTTTAACAAGAAACAAAGTTAAATAAATTAATTTTTGGCAGAAAACTATCACTGATATAAACAAAAAAAAAACCTCTTCAAGTTATCAACAATGTTCCACTCGATGAAACTCTCCTCATTCTTAATCCAGTTGCCCATGACGGTCACCAATACCTTTGTTGAATCGGGTCTCATCTGAAGCAGCTTTATACCGTGGAAAGCGTCTCCCCAATGCGGCTGCCCTCCGAGCTTTTTAACTTTTAAAATTTTCCCCTTAAACTCTTCGAAGGTATCGCAGCCGGTGCTGTTGGCTTTAGAACAAATGTTGTACCGCACCAAGTCAGCTTTGAAGTCCAACTTGCCTCCGAACTGAACGAAGTGCACTCCCAGTTGGTGCTGGAAGCTTTCGGGTGCAAGCGGCTTGAGAAAGTTGACGATTTTCGATTTGGACCTGTAGAACTTGGCATCTTCGCTACCGTCCACCACAAACACCACGTCCACCTGCTTGTCTTTGCACTCTTTCGCGCATAGCCGCTCTTAAAAAAAATAATGTAAAGTTTAGAAAAGTTTTGTTAAACTTTGTTTTACTTTTAGGAGTAAACTACCTTTTGCATCAAACACAAAAGCTGCTACGCAAGAAAGTGCAGTTAAAAAGCTGAAGACAGCTAAAACTTTCATTTTAGTTATTTCCTCCCTGTTTCAAATGCTGTATTAGAAAAAGTTATTTACATTTATATATTTTTATTCAAACTAAAATAATAACAAAAAAAAACACATTAGACTTTGTTTTGATTTTTTACTTTACGTATACATCAACATTTTTTAATTTTTAGTGCATTGGCTTACTGAAAAAAAAAATTTTAGGTAAGTAAACGCTTTGTTTTACTTATATAATAGTTTAAGATTGCTTAATAATCTTATTTACATTATTTTAAATTTGTGCTATTTAATCAATCTTATTACAATGCTATTGCATGCAGTTTTGTTTTGTTGAAATAGTGATTTATTAATATTAGTTTATTGTTTTCAACAAACAGCAGATCAACAATAATAAAATGTTGTTCACTTACTATAATTTTACTTATAAAAAAATTAAACAGTAGTCCAGCTAATTACTTAAAAATTTTGAAAATTGAAATAATATTTAAAATAAATCACATTGAACAATGGTTTTACTTTTCTTACTCAAAAGTTTTTTTTTTGTTCAAATAATGATAAGTCTAAGCAAATCACAAAACTAAAAATCTAAAACAATGTTGTACTTGAACAATATTTTAGATTCTTTAACTGAACCTTTTATTTAAAAACACAGTTTTGAAAAAGAAATAGCTGCTAGAAAGTTTAAAAATCATTTTATAAAACACGTAATGACAAACAGTTATAATAAGTTTAAATTTAAGTATGTCTGCAGTAGATATCCACTAAATAAATTTAAACTAAATATTTTTAATCTTTAATGTTTTTGTGTTAACATTTCTTAATAATCTTTAATTTCTAAGTATCAAACAAAACAAAACTCACTTATATGCTTTAATGTACGCTTTGTAACATCATGCCATAAGAGTTTTGTTTTGTGTCTTAAACAAAAGTTTTAAAGGTTAAAATTTATTAATAACAGTAAGCGTTCTTAACAAAACACAAGCGTTTTGAGTTACTTTGTTACATATAAAACAAAAAGTCACCCGTTATTGAAAACCGCTTATTGATACATTTGTTGCTTCGTGCTATAACAAAGTATTAAACAATACACAACAACTGTTTTGCAAACTAACCTTACAACTTATATATTTTAAATTCTTTCTTAATTTGTTGTATTTTTTTTTAAAGAAAAAACAGCTTATTGTATATAACGATAAATATTTTAATAACTTTGAAATTCAATGGTAAGTGTTTGTCATTTGATAAAATTAGTGTTTTGTGATAAAGTTGATACTTTTTTCTACACTAAATTTTATGTTCGTATAAAAGTATTAACATTATTTCTGGAGCATGCCAAAATATTTTGAAAATAAATTTGTACTGTAGCAGAAGGAATTTTTTTAAACCACTTGTTGTAACTAAGAGTAACAACATATTAAGTAGATAAAATAAATTTCATACAACTCAAGTGTACCTAAAGTTTATAAATAAGTAAAAATGTATTTAAATATTTTTCTGATGATTTGAAAGTTTAGTGTTATGAGTGTCTAACTGTGGTGAGATAAGCTTAATATAAAAAAAATTACTTCTATTCCTTCATTTTTTTAGTATTTAATTGCAACACAGATTTTTTTTTACATTGATAAACTTCCAAAATAAAAGATCTGACTCAGAAATAAAGATTAGAAAAATACGGTGACGTTGTTAGTCATGCTTTCTAATTTCACCAGTATGGTTTTTCCTTGGTAAATTACGATATTTTGAATTTAAAACAACGACTTTATGCGAATGATGTGTTGCGTACAGGTTAAATTTGTGTATTTCTTAGATCACTTGAAACCTTTGAAATTCAAATTAAACTCAATCTGACTCAAACTCGTTTGCAATCTTTTGCAAAACACAAGTTATTTGAGTTTTATTTTAAGTCTTACACTGGTTTTATGACTTTTTAATATTATTTTTTTCAAATTCTTTGTTTTTTCAAACATTTATTCATTTTGATATGATTAGTATTTCGATACTAATTAGAGTTAACTTAATAGTACTTTATTTTGTTTTTGGATTTTATTTTAATTTTACAAACTTATAAAGTTTAAGGATAACTCAAGTTTAACTTTTGTGCTTAAAAAAGTGATAACTATATATTAGTTAAATTGAGCTAGCATATATTTCATAATTAGAATGTGTTTATATACTGAATGTTTTGTACTGTTTTATTTTTTTTATAGTTCTTGTGCTATGAATAACTTAGTCACAAAAATACGTTCACTTTTGGACAACAAAGATTGTTAGGAAGAAGATTTAAAAAATACTTATCATGTTGAAAAGATTATTAGGTGCATTGTTAGTTAATTGGTTTGTTTTAACAAAGTTTTTTCTACTACTAATACTTTTTCGTTAGTTTTTTACAATTTTAGAAACTTTATGAAATAAATTACATTATTAGTATAAAAAACAAAAAATGTTTTACTGGACACTTAAAATTCGCAAAAAACCACAAACTGAAAGGGCAAACCTAAGAACAACGTTGAAAAAGTTTTGCACAAAAACCTCTCAAAGGCTCTTAGACAGTTCGATAACACCGACTTACATCTACGAAAAAAGAGTCGTTTTTATCAAACGAGGTTTATAATATACCTATTTAAAAAGAAAGTTTTGTAAGTAAACCTTTATAAAGCTACAAATATATTTTGATAACATACTACAATATTCCGCACTTTTAAAATCAAAATATTTTATACTATATTTTAAATATATCAAGGTGGGTTTTTTTAATGTAAAAACATTTAAAAACGTCCAACAAAAAGTTTAAAGTAATAAAATCATGGAGTTCGTAATGTGCATACTTACAGCTAAACCTAATGCATGTTTATAAATAGTTTAGAAATTGTATTTAAATAATATCAGTCCGGGTATGTACTTATAAATAAATCGTTGATTTTGTTTATTGGTATTGTTAACCTCTTTCAACAAAAAAGGCAGAAAAAAGTCTCATTACAATGTAAATATTTGCAATGTACAGTTTGTTTCAATAAACTATACTAAAGTATGTTGTATAAAAAGTATAACTACAATCAAAACAAGATAGTGTTCATTGTAATTAACTATCAATATGAGTTTAAAGATTTACACAAATGAAGTGTTTATGTTCTTTTTATTTTAACGGCATTGTTAGAATTATTAATACTTTTAAACTAAAGATATAGCTTTTTTTTTTACTGATAATTAGTTGTTCAGAGTTTATAAAATGTCAAAATTATCCATGTCAGCGAAAAAAAGATAAAGGTTAAAAGTAAATCAAACGTAAAGTAAATAAAATAATAAGCTCAGTTAGACCTTTTGCTCTACAATTTGATTTAATTTCATCCTCTAAGTGTTGGTAGAGAGAAAAATTGTTTTCCAAAGGTTCAAAAGTTAAAGTTAGTTGGATTTCAGCTTATTTTTGAAATTTCAAAAGTTATGGTCTAACTATTTTAGGCGTATTTGTTTCAAAATATGCTTTGTTTCTTATTTTTACTTTTGAACACTTTTTAAAGCTTTTACAAAATACTTATTAGCGTTGGTTTGTAAAAAAGCCAACAAACTTTAAATACAACCAAACATGTTTTTAAAAGCAAGCGAGTTTTTGAAAATAAATTAGTTAATTTCAATTTACATTTCCTTTTTAATTCCCCTATGAGTTAGATTGTTAAGTTATCTGTAATCGTTTGCCAATATTCTCAATTGAGTATTGGAAAAAGATCAACATATTAATAAAGCTAAATTGATTTAGACGGAATACACAATTTAAGTCGGTAAAGACGTCTAATCTAATTAGTTAAGCCTAATTTCTCAAAACATTAACTAAAGGCTTATATATATGTTTATTTAAAGATTTTTTATTAAATTACGTCTAACTATAGAAACTAAAGTATCTTAAAACATTTATCAGATGTTATCTGTTTTTATTTGTTTTGGTAGCTGCTAATAAAAAACTAGTCAAATGTGTTATAAAACTTATTTCTTTTTTAAACTTTAAAATTTATTTATGTCGTGTACGTGTTCATAGAAGTAGTATAAAACTTTTATGATACAACAAATGTATTATATATATATATATATATATATATAAACTTGTTAACTGTCATTGGATAGACCGTTAAAATGTATCCGTGGTGTGCGACTCGATAATCGAAAGGTTCTTTGTGCACCAGGTCCTAGAACCAAACATTTTTAGCGTCTTATTTTTTTGTTCAATAAGTTATAATAAAGTAGTAAACTTCTAGTAAGAAACTGTAAGTAACTAGAAAATAGATTAACTAAGTTTGAAACTAATAATTTAGCTTATGCCTAAATTTCATAACTTAAATATCTATCCAAAACTTTTAGTTCTATTTTTAACTTAACAAAATTTAGTTTTAAAACATATTGCTACACAATTTAAAAAATACATTAGGAAGTTTTGTTTTATGCATTAGTACTTTAAATAGCAATTTGATAGATTATTTTTATGCAACTAATTATTAAAAGTATTTTAAAAGTTTAGATTTGTGTAAAAACTTAGAAATAAGTTTTAATATCTATACAAAGGTTTAATAATTTATGTATAATTTTAATTTAATATTTTTAGACTATTCTAACTCTGGCAATTTTTGTTTTTTTCTTGTTAAATTAATTAATTTATATGTCTGAAAAAAAAGTTGTTAATAAACTTTAATTAATATAGGACTTAAGTCATCGTTTACTAAATTAATAAACATAATTAATTGTTTTATTATAGTTTAAAGCAGCAATGAAGAAAATAATATCAAAGGAAAACTCATATAGTTTCTTTAACTATTTATCTAAAAACTTTCAATGTCAGTTGGTTTTTTTCATGCTAGCAAATAATTTGAAATAATATTAATTAAAGTTTACTTTAAATGTTTGTATAAATCTGTTTTTTAAAATTTAAAAGTAGTTAAAATGTTTAAAAACTAGTAATTAACCTAATTGAGATCATCATATTTTAGTAGAAATTAAAAAAAATGTTTTAAAATACTAAAAACTAAATTTTTATTTGAAAAGTTAAATAAACAAGAAAGTCAATCTTTCCAGCGGGCGCCACATAAAAACGATTTTATTTTGAAGTACTTGTTATGTACAATAATACACTATTTCTTTAAAGAGGATTAATTAAAGAACTGATTTTTAAAGTGCTCGCTTTTAACAAAGTGCCCTTTGAAGAACTCAATTTTGTTTTCTTGTTTTTCTTCTTTTTTTTAAGTAAATATACCTTTCTTTTTAGTATGTTTTAAGTCGCATTTAGAAAAACCAAAAATATAAAACTTTATATTACTGCGCTTAGAAATACTTCTAGTTTTATATTGTATGTTAATAGACTGAAACTACAAAGTAAGTTTAATAAAATTAATCGATAAAAAGGAACAATTAGATACATATATTGCTATAAATTTCATATAAGCTGTTTTTACTATGCACAAAAATATTTAGTTTTTTGTGTTTAAAAAATTAGCTTTATATATAAAGTTTTATCAACATCAATATATTTACGTTAAAATTTAAACAAGCTTATTCAATTAAACTTTAAATTTAATTACATAAACTTATGAACACAATACTTTTTTAAAGTTCGTATTATATGTTTTTAAAATTTAATAAATATGCTAAAACTGATTTTCTATACCAAATTTTTTTTAGATTAATGCAAGTCATACACCTGTTTGTAGAACTCTATAGACAATATATCATTAAAGCGTGGTTACGGTAATTATACCTTAAAAAGATAGTTTTATGATAGTCATTCACACCTAATTTAAAACGTATGTATTATATGCCGTTTCAACTTTCTAAAATGAAGCTTGTACAAAAACAAAGTTATAACAGTTTTTTTTTAGCTTTAAAACCTTTTAGTATTAATCTAGCATAAATTTTGTCTTTATAATTTAGATATTAATTTACTGTTCGCATATCTATAAAAGTAAAAAAGAAACAGTAAACTTAAAGTTTATATGTTGAATAGTTACAAAACAAATGTAAGCTAAAAGCAAAATAAATATCTAGTCGAAATTTGATAAAAGATATGTTTACTTATTCTTGGTATAAAAAAATTCTTATCATCAAGCGTCATTTTAATTTAATGCTAAGTCGTTAAGTTAAGTTGATCATGTTTTAGGATCTTAATATTTATGATATGCTTTTATATTGTTACCTAGTTAAGGCCCAGCTAATCTAAAATATTAAACCAGTTTAAAAACAATTCTATTTGCGTACTTTTAACACCAATATTTATAAAAGTAGTTGTCAACCTAATGCTAATTTTAAACTATGGTTTGTAATATGTTGGTTTAATGACTTAAATTTTAAATTATAAACGGTTATCTCAAACATTAGAGTAGAATTTTTATCGTTTAAATAAAATATAAAAAGTTTAGTGCTTAATAACTCATATAAAAAGCGCAAAATTAAAAACATAAAAACAATTTTTACAATATAAAACTTTAATTTTCAAGGTTGAGGTAAAACATGTTATTTTCATAAATTTTCATAAAATAGACTGCATGAAACATGTCGCTTTGTTTTACCATGAGAAAGTGTTTTCTAAAACAGCTTAAGAAAAGCTTTAAATTGGTGCAACAATACGTTATAAGCAAAAGGGATTATAACGAAGTTATTTTGTGTGCTTAAAAATAAGAACCTATACTTATGTTCTTCTAACTTTATCTGCTATGCGTTTATAAGAAGTTGATGCAAATGATAAATATTTAAATACTTGGACATTTTGTTTAACTTTCTCACCTAAATGCTGAATGTTTAATGTAAATTCCGTTTCGCGTTGTGTTTCAAAAGGTTATGCAGCTTCTTTTATAATCATAGTTTAACTTTGTAAAAAAAATTTTTTTTTTAATAAAATTTACTAAGAAAAATTATACTTGAATAAAACTAGTCTTAAACGGTAATTCAATATTACGCTGAATGATTTTTTATGTAGCATTTTTTTAATACAAAACAAAGACTCCTGTAAACTTTTACGCAAAATCTAGACATAAGTCCTTTTCATAAACTTATAAGAGACTAATAGCATTTAAAAAACTCATAAAACATTTTCTAAAAACGTTTAAAAATAAAAAACTTACGAAAAAAGCCAAAAATCTTAAAACATTGAACTAATTTATGAATCAAAGAGTAAATTAACAAACTAGGTTTTAAATTACAAAAAATAAAACTAGAACACATTTTACTTTTTTATAAAAGTTAGAAAGTATTTTACCTTAGTACACATTTTATACTTGTTAGGAAAATTATACCTTGTGTACAAAAGTTTATGATTTTAAGACAAAAACTTAAAACTAACTGAAAATGTTTAAAAGCAACATATATCTTATACACACTATAGTTTTCTTTGTAAAGATTTTTATGAAATTACATCAATATGTAGCGTATATTTAGTTTTACTTGTTTAACTTCACTACAATTTGACTTTTTTTTTGTTTTAATTCTTCAAGATTGTTTGTTGATATTAAAAAAAACATTTAAGTAAACTTAAATATGTTAGCTATTATAAAGAAAACTTTAACTGACAAAGGCATTTACAAGTTGTTTCTCTATAAAGTTTACCCTTAAATATCTAAACTACTTTAATTAAACATCCTTAGCATATAAAAAAAAACATGTATATCTTATTAAAATTAAAATGTTGTTCAATGAAAAAATAGATATTATGAAAAATAACTGTTTTGTGAACTTTCGAGATTTTTGATTTCTATGATTTATTTTTGTTCTTAACAGCTTTAACTTGTAAATTTAAAAAACAATTTTGAACTACATGTTACTTTAAGATAGTTAAATTAATTAAAATTAGAGTGGTTTACGGTGTAGTTTATATACATATTTCTCAGTTTTAAATGACAAGGTTCGAGCTTTATTTATATAATTTAATTATTTTAAAATGTACTATTCTGTAACCTGTTTCAAAGTACTTAAAAAAAATTAAGATCTCAACTTTTTGTGAAAATACGAAGTATTTTAAATATTGTAATTTTTGTTTATCTTTAAATACCATTTGTTATCAAAATATTAAAGATAAACTAAAATAATGAAAAACCTTTGAATGGATAGTTTATTATGATAAATAACCTTTGCAGTCAAAAAATAATTTTTTTAGACATAGTCTGACTTTAATCATACAAGTTTTAATATGCTAAGGTAAATATTTATATATTTTTCAAAAGCTATTTTAGAAAACTAGGTATAACTCCTGAAACGAATAAAAACTTAAATTTTAAACCATTAAGGTTATACAATATTCTTATATCAAGGTGAACCTATATACTTTAAAAAATGTTTATCAAATGTATTTTTTGTTTATCCTACTAAACGCTTAGTAAAAATAAAATCTATCTCCGAAGTGAAATATTTTAATAACCACCATGAAAGTAAAAGTAAATTTTATCTTTAACAATGCATACAAAACATGCTTTGAAATAATGAAAACAAAAATCTACAGTAATCCAATAATTAGATTTAAACTTAGAAAGACGTTCGATGATATAAGTTTACACCTAAAATAAAGTGAATCTCTAACTTAGTAAAACACACGTTTTTATATACAATTTTATTTTTTAAGTAAAAAATAAACTCAGAGAATTTGTTTAAATGTATCATATCTAAACTTTTAGTTTTACTGATTTTTCAAAAAACAAATATTAACAAATTGATATGAGTATTAAAAGATACGAAAAATGTAACTTACAGCATTTGGAATTTTTTTTGTAAATATTTTTTCAGCTAGATTAAGTTAAATAGTGGAGTTAAAAGCTTATTTATAGTGTGGTATATGTATCATTATATTTCTATTTGTTTATTATTTTGAACTATTCTTTTTAATCTGTAAAAGCTTAGAATAATGAACGTTGAGTTTTTATTCGCAAACATCTTCCTAACTAATTTTATTTAATGTAAAACGTTTAACAAAAAGTCAATTTATTTGCTAACAATAAAGAATTGCGACATCGCATACGAAACAAAATTAAATGCCCTAAACACGATAATTAAAAGACACACAATGCAGATAAAATTTGTTAAAAGGTTTTGCCGATCAAATTGTGATTTCGGTTACAAAAAGGTTGTGTCAATTTCCAACAACAGGTGATTTAGGCATTTTAAGGTCACATAATCACAAAGTTTATGTTTAATATCATGTTAAACAGTATGCTTAAAATGTCACAAAATATAATTTTAAGATAATTTTGCATAATTCTTACTATGAAGTTTAATTTATTTGAATTATTCGAATGAATGAAATTATATTTCTATTTGATTTTAAATAACGTAAATATACATATTAGTATATTAAATAACGAATTATAAAATTTAAAGTTTTTTGTATCAAGTAAGCACTTTAATGTTAACTATCAATGGATATATTCACTTCTATATTCTATATAAAGCTAATTAAGTTTCAACAATGATAATATAGTAAATTATATAAGATGGTTTATGGTTAACAATTATGATATAAAATTTAAATTATTATTGTCAGAAATTTAGTTTTGAGCTAAAGCTAAATTCAATTTTCATATTGTGGGTCTTAATTTTACCATATACTGTTGATTGTTGCCCTTTAAAGTTTTTAACAGTTTTATATATTTATTCATATTAAATAAAAAAATGCTTTGTATTAAACTATTGTATTGAAAAATGTGATAACTAGTTTCAATCTATTTTTTTGTTCATTAATTTCTAAAATATAAATTGGTTTCAAACTAATTTAATAATAATAAAAATGGTTGTATATATTGGAAAAAACTTATTACTTTTTTTAATAGTATAAAATGCTAATGATATTAACATAAAGTTGTATTTTTTGATGAACTAAAATTACATTAACTAATACACTTTAATGATTATATATAAGAAAAATTATACCGCTAATGAAATATTTTCACTTAAGGTTAGATTTAATTTACAGAGTTTTTGTTTTTTGAAGTTTTAGTTCAATATATGATACAGGTTTATTACTACGTAATCAAATTAGGTGTTTAAAAAAATAAGTCTGGTTTTCTTTGAATCTAAAAGAAATACGTAGACCTAAAAATGATTGGCATATTTTATAATCTAAGCATATGTTTTTTTTATAAAAATGATCAGTTTTAAAGTTTTGAAAACTTATTATAAAAGTGTAATGGTTCTAATATTTCTTACGTTGTAATATCAGTTTGTTACTGATTGAAAGAAAAAGCTTGTGTTATTACAATCAACTTAAAGGTAAACTCTTTATATAACTAGTTTTTTCCTACATACATTTTTTTTGATTTTGATAAACAAATGTTAATTAATTTGTCTTTGAAAAGACGTTTAACTGGATAAAAATGATGTTAAACTCGATAATCGAAAGTTTTTTAGTACACCGGGTTCTTAGATCAAACTTTTTAATTTTTTTCGTTTAATAAGTTATAATAGTTAGTATTGCTTTTTAAAAATACAAAACTCTTAATCAGACTTTTTAGTTATTAATTACAACTTTTAAATATTTTCTGTTTTTAAAACCATTAATAAAATTATTTACTTCTAAACATAATATATTTGTAAGTATTAAGTGTGTTATTAAATCCGTTTTGTTGTGTTATCGTAGTACATTAAAAAATTGACAGAACTCATAGCTTTTAAATTAGTCTAATCTGACAAACTCCGTAAACTACGATGACGTGTCAACATTCACTGTACGGTACGTACTATTTCATTTTAAATTTTTGCAATAATTCAATTAAGGTTTGAAAATTTTTATATAATATTAAAAATTACTTACTTAGCAATTAATATTCTAACGATTGCAGTTTAAAAAAAAAGTATGCAATAAGACTTCTGGAATTTAAGTTAATAAATAATACTTATGTCCTGGACAAGACATGAAACTATATCCGTGGTGTATGACTTGATAACTGAAATGTTTTTAGTACCTAAGTCCTTAGATCAAATATTTTGAACGAACTTTTGTCGTTTAGTGAACATATATGACTATATCCATTTAGTAAAATTGTTGCAACTTGCGAAATTAAAAAGCTGTTTGAAAACCAACGATGGAATATAAAAGTTTAAGATTTAAGGGATAGTTTTTATTACATTTGCAGTAAACAGGAAATTTATATAATTGCTTTGAACTTATTAATGTAAAAAAGCTTATAAAACAAATTTAGAGCTTTGTATACTAAAAAGTTTTTTTTGTATAGTATTCTTTAAGAACAATTTGATTAAAATGTCTTTGATATTTCTTTAATGCTTTATTCGAATAATTTCCCATTGTTTTCTCAATAAGTGTAACTAAATTTTCTTAAAATCTTTTAAGTCTAATTTTTTAATGATTAAGACGAGTAAATATTACCTCATCCATAAGAAATAAGACACAAAAATTTCCAAATTCTTCGTTTTAATAGTTTTTAAACATTCTATCAAAAAAAGGCTGTATTTTTCAATTTGTAACTGACAGAAAAAAAAATTTTAACTCTATTGGTGATTCAAAACTGAAAAATGTTTAAGTTAAAGTAAAAAAAAGTAATTATCAAGTGTCCTGGAAAAGATGTTAAGAGGTATCCGTGGTGTGCGAATCGATAACAAAAAGTTTTTTTTGTGCACCAGGTCCAAGGACCAAACATTTTGAGCGTATTTTTCGTCGTTTAATAAACTATCATACTTGAAAAGCTTAAAACAAAAAACATTTTAATAGTTTTCTGTAAGAATTTTTAAGATCTTTAGTTTTAGTGGTAGCAAAAAAGGTTAGAGACCTTTTAAACAATATGCTGAATGTTGTTTTTAATACTTACAATTTAATTTAGTAAATTTAATTATACACCTTCAATTTCAAACAAAATTCGTAGACAACTAAGCCACAAAAATTTGATTATAACCTATTTTGTGAAAGATGAACATCTTTGGTTTCCAAATCAGTAAAAACATGTTTTTGAAGTTAAGTTATTATTCAAAACCAATAAAAGAAACTGTTCCTATTATAAAATAGTTTTACACTTTTCAAAGTTAAAAAGTGTAAACAAAATGTTTTGAATTGCTTTATTGACTTGTTTTCTTTTAAATATGGTTTTTTATAAAATAAAAAACATTAAAATTCATTAATGGCTGTATATAAGTTTTTTTTATGTTATAAAAACATCAGTCTCAAACTCTATTCTTTGCAACAATAAACGTTTTCGGGGAAAAAGTCAGTGTGTACATCATATGTTATTTTACCTGCCCCATTATTATTTAACTTAAACTATACAAAAATAAAATAAACAAAACACTATCTTTTAAACAAATAAAAAACCTTTGGTGACAGAACAGTCACAAGGCTAAAATCTCAACATTAAAAACAACTAAGTTTGGGAAAATCATGAAGCTCAAATTCCCAAGTAAGTGTTAACAGGCGCTACAACAGAAAAAATCAACAATCCAATCATGTGATCACTTAAATTCCATTAAAGTACTGAATTTTAGAGATAATCAGAAAGTTATCCAGTTGTTCTTTGTTTAAAAGACACACATAAAAAAAAAAAGTTTTCATGAGTTTTATTTGGTTTACTAACTAAGTTATTAACCAAATTTGGCTTGAAGTAGAGTACTTACTTCAAAACTGAAATATTCCCATGAAAACCTTTTTATCAATGGAAATGACTAAATGGTTACCTAAAAAATAACTAGATACTCATCTTTTTATATGTCTGCCCCATACCCTTGAATTTAAGGGCATAGGGGGGAGGGGGTCCGTAACAAACATATGGACCACAATTTTTTTGGGGTAAATTTTCCATGAAATTTAAAAATCACTAAAAATCTATCTTCTCTTTATTTTTTTGAGCTAAAGACCTCAAACTTTTAGGAGACGTTCCTTTTATAGTTTGAAAGACTTTAAATGTTGGAATTTAAAAAATATTAAAAACTAAAAATTTAAGATAAAAAAACAAAAAAAGGTGGTGATTTTTTTTAATAAAATTTTTATTTTTCAAAAAAAAATATCTTGAATTTAATCTTTTTAAAGTTTAATAATACACTTTCTGTGAAAATTTGAAGAAGATATCTTAAAAAATGAAGGAGGAGATGGATCTTTAGTGAAATAGTCTTCTTTTGCATTTTTAGTTTGCGCCTTCCATTAGGAACCTATTGAGTTCACCGACTTTGATCCTCATGTTTAAAAAATTACTTAAAATTTTTTCAAGCGGTTAAAAATGTCTGATAGCTCAGATAAAACTCTATAAAATAAGATTAGCTTGTAAAAATCAAGGTGAACTTCCCCCTATGCCCTTAATTTATATTAGTATAAAACATCTCAGAACAATAATGTTGTTTTAAAATTATTTGTAAGAATGAAAGAAAGAAATGTATAAGCGCCAGGGGGCCACTAAATTAAGAATCCTGGAAAATTCTGGATTTTTAAACAAGTTAATTAGTAGAATTTTAATTTGACACAAAAAATTTATTATATAAATAGAATTTTTTGTCATCATCAATTTTTTTTATATTACTAAAAATCACATTTTAAAAAGCTTTACAGTATCTTTTCAATGTTATTATGGTACTTGACACTGTAGTTAACCTTAAACTTAACTTTAAACTAAAAATAGATCCAAAGACGTTTACTTTCAAAACTCTGTAAGAAATTCAGAAACCTGGAAGAAGTTTTTTAAAAACCAGTTGTTACCCTGAAATGCTCGAAATTAAATTCAAGTCAATGGATTGGTGTGGACCTTTCAGTCATCGAGCTACACTTTGTTTTGACCTATTTTTAAAACAAATCAAAACTTTGTAGTTTTAGTATGTTTACATTTTTTATTCTTTAAATTTTGTTACATTTTTTTAAGAATAAATTTGTTTAGTCATCGGGTGAGTAATTGATTAACCAATAAGCTGATTTAATTTTTTGTATTGAATTTAATGTTGTTTCAATAGTTAACTTATAAAAAAGTTGCCTTAAACTTAGGCCACTAAAGTTATTTTTAAGTATTAAGACAGGGTAGCCACTTTACCAGGAATCCTGGAAAAACCTAGAGTTTGACAATTTAGGCAAAAAAAAACATGGAAAAACCTGGAATTTGAACAATTTTCACATGTTCAGTAGTAAAATTTCGATTTGACTCAAAAAATCTATCATATAAATAAAAACTTTTTGTCATTATCAAGTTTTTTTAATCAAAATTATTTTTAAAGTATTTTTTCAATGTTTTTGTACTATTTAACACAGTTTCTTACCTTAAACTTAACTTTAAGCTAAAAATAGACCCAAAAATGTGTACTTTCAAAAACCTGGAAGAAATTTAGAAAACCTGGAAAATTTTTTGAAAAAACTAGTGGCAACCCTGTTAAGAGGTAATTCAAATAACTTAGTCACATTTAAAATTTGTTTTAAAGTCAGGCTAGTTTTTTTTCCTTTACTTAATTTTTTATTTTAAAATAGTTTTATTTTTCATATCTGCTATTTTTACTTCTAGATATCAGCTCATTTAGTTGTTCTTATGATTTTTGAGTATTGAAGCTTTATCAGATATAATTACTTCAACTTTTTAATTTTTAATACTTTATTTTATCTTTTTCTACAAACTCAGGCTGACTTAAGCTAGTTTTTGCCTCAAAGAGTTGCAACCCTGTTATAAACTAGTTGTAGTGCTTTAACACAAAGTATAAACAGGAACTAAATATTTTTATATTTGTGCGTTTTATTACACAACATAAGCAATTAAATTAGTTGAGTCCATTTCACTGTGGAATAATGGTGTCTGTTTTCTATGTTGGTTGTTTTATTTTAGGCGTTTATTTAGTTGGTTTTTTAGTACTACAATTATAATAACATATATGTTGTAATTGTTTTCAAATTTGTAAAAGTTTTATTTATTTTTGTTACCAGATCATGTCCTTTTCAGTTAATCATTTTGCTGTTCTAAGTACTATCTCAAAATACATAAATTGTGCCATTTTAAAGTATTAACAAAAAAACAACTAAACTCTAATAGCCAATTTATTAAAGATATTCTGTTTACAAAGGTTCTGCTTTATTTAAAAGCTCTAAGACAGGGGTCAGCAGGTCAAAAAGGAACATTTTTTTATGGGCTATAAAAAACATATTTAAAGACAATTTTTTTGATCAAAAAAAATTTAGGCGATAGAATGTCCTTTAAATACAACAACCAAATTTTTATTTTTGTGTTTTTGAGAATATTAGTATATTAAATTAATTGAATAAAAATTTTAATGTGGCCCGAGGGCCGCAGTTTGCCGACCCCTGCTCTAACACTACTGTTTTGTATCAAAACTTCCATTTCTATATTTATCAGAACATGAACAAAATGAAGTTAAACCTATGTATTAACTTTAATTTTGTTGAAATTTTACCATAAATTGTCTAAATATATTTAATTTTAATACCATAGTTTCCTGATTTCTATCAGCAAGTCCTACAAAATTACTTGAGCATGGCATTGTATTTTAGAACTAGGTTTCCACACATTCAAAATAAGTTAGGACAGTTTGAATATTATGATTTTAGGATAACTCAGGCTAGCTTGAATACATTAAAAACCTCAGGAAGACTCAGACTAGTCTAGTTTTTTCGAAAAAAAACTCAGGATAAATTTAGAACTTCTGAAAGTCTCAGGCTAGTGTTGTTATATATTTTTAATGAGATTTAGTTGATTTAGTTTCAATGTTTTGTTGTTTATAATAAATTTAGTTGAACGAATTGTATCTATTGACAACATAAAATGAAACAATTCTTTTATTATTTTTAAATACTCAGGATGAATTAGGACAGTTTAAGGTCACTCAGAATGTTTTTATGTCGCTCAGAACAGTTTTTTGGAACCAAAAAAATGCAACTTAGTTAAGACAAACAGTCATTTTGTATTAGGAATTAAGTATTAAGAGTTCTTTGAATTCGTAATTTTACAAAAATTACTTATATCTAATGTAATTTGCTTTTTTTGATTATCATATAACAAGTTACTTTAAATCAGAGTTTTCTAAAGTGAGCAGTATTACCCACTTGTTGGATACTTTTGCTGTCAGGTACAATAACTAGTAAGGTGGTTAAAGATATCTGGTTAATTAACTAGTAAAGGGGCGATGTCTAATAAAAGAAGTGACTTTTATCTTTAAAGGCAATTAGTAAAATAATTTTTTTAAACCTTGCATTAATAATAATTACATTATATCTCATGTTCAACTAAACTATTTATTTCTTTTATAAAAAAATTTTTGGGGTGACTAGATTTTTGTTTTTATATAACGCGCAGAAAATAAAAAATATCAAATTTCATCAAAATATATTTTCAAACAGTTACTAGTACATAATGAGCGAGCAACTGTTCGGAATTTGCGGCGAAGTCTACGCGGTTCTCCTCTTCTTCCTGCTGAAAATCGTGCTGAAGCGGCTCAAAGCGGAAAACCGGTTCGGCCTCAACACGACGTTCATGCAAAACTGCGCGTACCAGGTCGGCATCATCCTCAGCAAGTACAGCCGCATGTCCACTCCCGGGTACAGGCAGGACGTTTTCAACGATTTCAAGCACGGCGTCTACATGCTGGTCTTCCTGCACACCACCGCCAGGCTCGCTCAGGACGCCGTCGGGTTGGTGAAAAAGTGCGTGAACAAAACTAAAACTAACTGATTGTTTTGGTGTGTGTTTGTGCGGTTTATAGTTAATTGATGGCTTAATGAAATCTAATAAATTTTGTATTGCAGATCTGTGTAGCTTTGTTGTATACATTTACATAAAGATTGATGTTTTCAAGAAATACTTAGCGAAATATTGTGGTCATTTTCGTATGAAAAAATGTTTTTAAGTTAATGTACAAAAAAGTATTTTTTTGTTGTGTTCATAAAAACTAATTTTTTAGCATATTAAGACTGTTAAGTATAATATGTTAATAGTTGCTAATAATTTTATTGAAAATGCTCAAAACACTAAATAACACTTGATATCCAATTTGTTCTAGGGCAATAAATTTAGTTCATTTAACTTTTGTACAATTTTAACCAATGATATTTTTGCAGGTTTAATTTTTATTTGCTATTTAACTAAATTAAGTTTGACAACTCTACTACTTTGAAGCTGTTAATCAAATTTTTCTGCAAAGTTTTAACCTTTAAACTTATATGTTATATTTATCACTTAATTCTTTTTGGATCGTTGTTAAGTCTTATTATAATTAGCTGAAAAAAAACATTTTAGTTATTTGTAATAACCTTATTACGACACAACTTAGTAAAGAAAACAGTGGTTGAAAAATAACTACAATTTTGTTTTTTGTCAATTAAGAAAATTTGTGAAGGTTTTACTTACTTTATGATATACTTAACCTTAAAAAAACTTTTGGTCGCACTTGGGCAAATTTTATATTTTATAAGTTTAATTGTTTTCGAAGATTATGCAGTTTCAATGTTGAAAAAGTTTAAACTTAAATTTTCTCTTGATTTTTCTTTTGAGGTTATCAGAAATACATTTAGTCAAAGTTTTAATTTAGAAGAACTTACTACAAAAATTTTGTTACTAGAACCACAATACTTCTTTACAAAGTAGTTTTTAATATTTTAAAAGATGTGCACACAGCAATTTAAAAAAAGGGACACTAGGTAAATAAGTAAAAGATTAGTTTAAGATTAAACCATTTTTTATTGAATACGCACTTTTAAGCATGAATCTTTCATTTAATGCAATTTTTCACTTTGACTGCCAATTCTTTTGTACGCACTTTCGGGCTGTGTTCAAAGAATTTGACCTCCAGTTTTATGAAACGAAACAGGTTTATAAAATTTGATGTTAAAAATAAAACCATATTTAAAATGTACAGTTATAAAGTTTTTAACGACTCATCAAACGTTATACCAATATAAAATTAGTTTAATTTGTTAGTTCATTAAGCACAATCTAATTCATAAATAAAAAATAAATTTTATAGTTAGTATCAAAGATTTCAAAACAATTGATGTAAGTGAAACTGTGGTATAACAATAGAAAAACCGCATGTTTGGTTGGATCTTTTTTTAGTGTTTTTAAGCTTAAGCTATCACATTAATCGTATCCTCAAGTCATAAAATATGGTAGCTTGGAGTTGCTTTTATTGTCATTGTTTATTGAACGAATAAAAAATAAGCGCTCAAAAAGTTAAAAGTTTGGTCCAAGTACATAGTGTACAAAATCTTTCGGTTGTAGAGTAATACACTAGTATACAGTTTAATGATTGTCCAGGAAAAAATTGTTTATTTAATCACTAGAGATCGTCAAAAAGCGCTAGAATATTAGGAGTTTGTGTTGACATACATATTTAGTGCAAGTTATATTATTACTTTACTTTTTATCATCATCGTTTATTGAACGTCAAAAGCACTCAAAAAGTTTGGTCTGAGATCCTGTTGTTCAAAAGTATTTTTCGGTTATCAAGTCGAACACAAAATTCTTTTATAATCTATTACGAGTTAGTAAAATGTAATTTCAAAAACAAAAAAACGATGTAAAAGGACTACCTTACTATAAGATCAAAGTTAATCTATTTTTGGGGGGTTACCACCGAGATTTTAAGTTTTATAGATAAATGATTTTAAAGCTTTGGTAATTTTATTGCGAAACTCTATTTTAAATTTTAGAAGCTCTCATCCAGGGAGTTGTGATCCTACTTTGTTGACAGTAAGTGTCTACTGAAGACCCAGGGAAGCGCCCATCTGCGTAAATGAGTCAGTAGTGGAGTGGTAATGGAGTTGCTTCTATTTCAGGGGTGGGCATCGTACGCGGAGTTGAAACAACCGGCCCCCGACTTGTTTTTTAAATTTCAATGGAGTCCTGCCCGCAGATGAAAATGACCGGCCCGCGAGTGAAGTGTCCTTCCTGCAAAGGTCAATATTACATAAATTATATAAAATTTTCTATAACAGTTTTTACAAAATAAGACTCTTACAGGGTTGCCACTCAGTCAGGAAATCAGGAAAAATTTAAAAAAATGACAAAAGTCAGGTAAAAATGGGGGGTTTTGAAAAAAAGTCAGGAAATTTTATATAATTAAAAAAAAATTCAAATTATGCCAGTTTAAATTTACGAAATTCCTTGTTTTCCAAAGCCTTCAAATGGTAAAAATTGATTAAAAGTCCTTTAAAGTCAGAAAAAAAGTCCAAAATTTTCCTGGAAATTTACAAAAATATTTAATTTTATTTCCAATGCCTTCACCTGGTATAAATTAGTAGAATATCCTTCATAAAGCTGCAAAAATTTTCTTTTAACATATTGAACAAGTACCCTCCTTGAACAAGCAGATTTTGTAAGCTTTTTAGTATTGGTGATCTGTAGCAAGGAAACTTCCATAGTGAAACTGTGATATGTACACAAAAATTGTAAAATTTCCTTATATGTCATTTGTTTATCTAGATACATTTATGCTAGGAAATGCTAAAAAGTTGTGTCTTTTTTCAGACAAGCTGTGTTTATAAGGTGATAATACTTTGCTGATAGAGCTGTTTATTACAAACATGAATCATACACAGATGGTTTAAGTGGTGTACTGGAAGTTTGATAGAATTCAGTAAAAAAAAACTGTTGTTTTTAACCTGTATTAAAATTAGATTAAAAGCTTTATATAGTTTCAAGTGTTAAATTATGTATTTTAGAAAAAGGAAAAGTCAGGAAAATTTTAGTAAAAAGTCAGAAAAAAGTCAGGAAATTTTTCTCAGCTTGATGAGTGGCAACCATGCTCTTAGAGTTTGACTTTTTAAACATGTTTAAAAATGACTTTTCAATTTAATGTCTACTTTACTGTTACTTCTGTAATTTTTTCGTAATATTTTGTATTGTTCTAAATTATTTGGAATATATTTTTGTCGGAAATATCCCAAGCAAAGTGTTTGTTAAAATCCGGTATTTTACATACCTACCTTTATCAATTACCACGTCAATTCTACTTGTAGACATTATAAAATTATCTGACATGTCTCAATCTACACCTTAAGTTGTCACATTTAAGAATTCTTTGTGAATTAAAAGGGTTCACAAAAGAAATCAACGGTTTCCATTAAATTAGATTTCAGCTAAATCCGAAACTTTTATTTAAATTATAATCACAATCTAAAAGGGAACGATCCGGCTGTATCCAGATACTGGATCTGGTAGATCACTAATTAGAAATGCTCCGGTCCGCCTAAGACTAAAATTAGCCGGATCTGGCCCGCCGATTAAAAACGTTGCTCACCCCTATTCTTTACCATTAGTTCGTGGTAAGAATTGATGATTTACAAAGACGGAGTCGGAGAAACAAGAAGTTTTTAAGGTGACATGAGGTCTGCATAGATACATCTTCTATTTAAAATGTTGTACATTACCCAGCGGTGACAGCACTGGGGTACCAAATGGTATAGAAAAAAGACCACCATTCTGCTCCTACTTTCCCCTCAAAAATTTAGTTGCAATTTGCATCACGTAGGTTAAGTGTAACCGTTGCACTACAAAGGGGTTGATAGTTAAGAACTCCGCAGTAGAAGTTAACTAAGATAAAAAATTGTGTTTGTTTCTACATCGATTTGTTATGATGTTCCTGATACCGATATGCTTGGACGGTTGTTGCTGATCTTCAATTTATAATAAGTTGTTTCTACGGAATTTTTTTATAACACAACATTAACAAAATATTTGAAAAATATTTAAATGTATATTAATTTTAATCAGAAAGTACCATATAAGTAAATAACAAAAAGTAATTTTCGTGCAAGGTTGTTTTTATTTAAAGACAATAAAACGTAGGAAAACATACACAAAATATAATATAAAGATTTAATTAATAACCATACAAACAGTCCAATAATATAAACAAAAATAAAAAGCTTCATCAAAATATACTAAAAAAAAAAAGAGTTTGTTTACAACTTTTATACACACAACTGAAGCTTCTATATCAGGGGTCGGCAGGCAGTTGGTGCTCGCGGGCCAAATTTCAAGTTTCAGAAAACTTCGCGGGCCGCAGTTTTAGTTTTAGTTAAATTTAAATAATCTTCTGGTTTTAGTTTTAGTCACACTTTTAGTTAACTTTTATTAAGTTTATTAGTTGGATTTGCTTTTATTTTTACATAGACTATTTATTAATAAAAAAAAGGATTTACATTTTCATTGACTAATATATTTAATTCTTAGTAAACTATGTACTAATTTTTCCAGTTAATAGTTTAACTTAATATTTACTTAACTTTTTATAAAAACCAAGCTTGAATTACTTTTTGAGTGACTTTTATACATTTTTGTTATGTTATCAACCAATCTTTCATATAAAAAATTGTTAATTATTAAAATAAATTTAAAGTTTTTAAAAATTTGCACTCTTTTAAAAACTCAGTAATTAGTTTACATAAAAATAAAACCTATTTGTATTGAAGAAACCTAAAACATTTTTTTATATAATTATTGCTCGAATACTTTATTACTAATTAACTAGTCTTTTACATAGTTGTCACTTTAACAGCAAAAATGTTTGAGTTATATAAAACCTGTCTAAGTTTATTAAAAGTTAAAAAAGCTTAAAAATTGCTGATAATCATGCTTAAATAACTAACTAAAATATTATCATTATTAAAAAGTACAAAATATGTACGTAGCCTAGAATAATTTACAATAAATAAACTACACTACAATCATAAAACTATTATGAGTATTGATAGATTTACTTAAAGTACTTGAAAAATAAATTTCACACAGACCTGAGTTTTCAACAATGTCTTAAACAGGTTTAATTTGGTCTGAGTACACAAAATTCTAAACTAGACATTTTTTTGCAACCCTGTTTATAACAAAGTTTACAAAAAAAAAACGAATTTTATTAACAGTGAATTAAATATAAACATAAAAAATAAATGTTATAAGTCAGCTTGAATGTATATTTAAGTTTTTTTAATATTTATAACGAAAAAATGAAAATTTATTAACCCATTAATAAAAAGAAGTTTTTTTTCAGCATTATAACAAATCTTTATCGCAATAAAAATTTTGCATTTAGAAATAGTAAATGTGAAATATAAGACGAACTATAAAAATATAAAAACGTTGGTTATGAGTTATTGCAAGAAACGAAAAAATGCTTTCGTCAGTTTTAACAAAGCGCATGATTATCTTCAGTAACTACAGACTGATTAGAAAAAAATTTCAAGGCATTTATAAAGTAGCAAAAGTAATTAATAAAAAGGAGATACCGTTTGAATTGAAAACATTTTAAAACATTTGTCTTAGCAAATTAACTTGGTACTACAAAAAAAAACAAATTATCTATAAAATGCGGTGCTGTATAATGACACTTGAAACAAAATCAAAATTTTTGGAGTTTCAGATAAACGAAAACAACTATAACAATTTACACAACCTTTAAAACATTAAACTAATAACAGATTTTGACTTTTTAGATGCAATTAAAACTTATCAGACAATTTTTTGACCTTCAATAGTTATAAATTAAATTTAGATTCTAAAAAACTTACACAGAAAAAATTAAGTTAAAGTCTAACGCACACTTACAATCAAAGTTTTCTGCGTGCAATAGCTTCATTGAAGTTGTTTTTTTTTTGTAAATTAAGTTGTATCATAAGTTATCAAACAACGCAAAAAATGGCAAATGAATTAATAATTAAGTTAATGAAGGGAAGGATCATTTGAATCACATACGAAAAATTTACATTGTTCATATCTGCATCTGTAGCTTAAAAAAAAAAATTAAAACTCTTTTTTTTTAATCTCAATTTCCAAGTTTTTGTAGCCATATTGTCAAATTCAAGTTATTACGTCAACACTGATTGTTCACACTTATAAATTAATATAAATAATATTTCAAAGTATAGCAGCTGCAAGATTTGAGATAAAATATATCATAATCATAACCATAACTGTGAGTATAACAAAAAATAAATCATAAGTTTGTTTGCCACTCTTCAAAGCAAAAAGTCTTGATGAGTGCCAAAAACTAGCCTGATAACTTAGATTTAAATTTTTGAACAAAAAAAGTAATTCAAGCTAAACACTAAAAAAATGTCTAAATTAGCCTGAAGTTTGAAAAGTATTCAATGACTGACTTAGTCCAATATTGTGGCAATGTTAAGTTGCTTAATTGTTTGAATTTGAACTATTTTGATTATCAACTTTTAAATTTGTTAAATTTACCATCACTAAATATAATATATCTTAAATACGTATTTACAAAAAATAGCATATATATTAGGGTGGAAAGCAAAGAAATAAATTCGATCTACCAAAAACTTTTGTTTGAAAAATGAAACTGTATACATACCAATTTAAAAAACAA
Organism: Thalia democratica; assembly: GCF_965202585.1. Taxonomy (NCBI): domain Eukaryota; kingdom Metazoa; phylum Chordata; class Thaliacea; order Salpida; family Salpidae; genus Thalia; species Thalia democratica. The sequence continues at coordinate 11,022,431 of NC_139170.1, forward strand.
GTAAATTTTTATTTCTGCATATATACTGCTTTAAAAGTGTTTGTAAACACTAAGATTTTCAAGTAAAAAAAAAGTTTATATATATGATTAAACTTCACTTAATCTAACTTAAGTATTTAAAAAAATGGTTTAAAAAATGGTTCTAAACATCTGTGTACATTGGTGTGAATAGTAATTAATTTATTATTATTAAATTGCACACAATCCTCCTAAAATTTAATATGTATTAAATGGAAAATAAGATAAACCTATTTATTATTATGCTATTTTATATGTTTTTGTGCACACTTAGATATAAATTACTGTGATAAAACATTTATAAAAGAATTTAGGTACTAATTACATGTTAAACAAAATACCTGAACTATACAGAATGAAATTTTAGTTAATTACTGTGCATTACATGGAAAGCATTTGCTTTTAGTTTGTTATATAAATATCTAAATAAATGTTATATAAACAACCTACAGCATCCAAGCACTTCTTTTTTCAGCTAATAATTTACAGATGCAATAAGAAAGTTATTGTGAAACTGATAGAAAATCACTTTTCAAATGCTAATCTGTCTTTTTAACATTTTCAAGTCAAAGCAATATAGTCTTTTATTTGTTTGAAAATGTTATTCAGGGACTTAAAACGATATTAATCAATCTAAACCAAATTCCCGAAAAAAAATTCACGAACATTTATTTTTGCTCAGCGGGCCACATTTAGTAACTCGCGGGCCTCAGAAATTTCTCTCGCGGGCCGCATTCCATTCAAAAAAATAACGTGCTCGCGGGCCGCAGATTTACCCTTCGCGGGCCGCATTTGGCCCGCGGGCCGCAGTTTGCCGACCCCTGTTCTATATAATACACGTTATTTTAGAGCTTTGGATACTTGAAAAGCTGCACACGTCATAATACCATTAAGCACGGCACCTTTAAAAGAGAAAGCGTTTTTGTTTATGTTATAAACATACAAATTTAGCTTCAAATCAAAAATAAAAATGTTATCATTTAAATCAAATGCTCCAACACCTCTTAATTTTGTGCTAGTTAGATTAAAATATGGTAAATAGCCAAAATCTATCACAAACATTTTATTACCTATACTAAATCAAGAATGATCACCTTAAGCATAAATCAAGTTAGATAAACAGGTCCATTTGTTTTCGTGATAGTCATATGATTCTACCGATTTTAACGTTTTATGATAGTTAACACCTCTATCATCAACATTAAGTTTATAACCTCAAGTAACAACAGCTTTACCTTCAAAAACTGTACAAGCTGAATTACTTCTCTCTGTTTGTAAACTTGCTACTTGATACCACTTGTTTTCTGTAATGTCATACTTTAAACAATCATTTTTATAGCATTCATCACAATTGTTTATGATTATTTCTTCATGGTGAATTTTAAAATAACCGCCAATCACATAGATATTTTTAATAAATGAACCGACACTATAATACTTCATATCAAGATGTACAGGTAACAATTTTTTCCACAACTTTCTGATAGAATACATCTCAAAGGAAGATGTCCAACTATAATTTTCGTCACATCCACCAAGCACATAAACGTCAGAACCAATTACAGCTGATTCGTGCAAACATCTTTCGGTTAACATTGGACTTGGTTTGGCTGAAGTTTGAAAATCGGGACCTTTTAACTCAGTAACTTCGTTTGTTACAGTTTTGTTATTGTTACCTCCACAAACAACAACGTCAAACTCTTCTTGATTGCAGTACCAATTTTCGTACAAAACCGAAGGTATACCTCGACAAGGTTTGGTCATTTTGTAAAACGAGCGAAGATTCTTTTAACTTGAAAAAAAAATTAAACATTTAAAATTGACTTAGAAAATTTTAAAGTATTTAATAACTTTTATACAATAACGTTAATGTATGTTTCTCTTTTATTTGGCCATTTTAAGTTGAGTTTATCCTCTTTAGAAATCTTAATTGAAATGTATATTTCATTGCGTTTAACTAACTGTTTTATTACTAAAGATTAAAATATTTAGATGATAATAAAATTGTGTGTAATAGCTCGTAAGAAATTTTATAGGCATGTGATGTACGACTCAATAACCGAACGGTTCCTTTGTTCACCAGGTCCTTAGACCGAACTTTTTAAGCACTTTTTTATCTTTCACTAAACAATACTATATCTATATACGGACTGGTAACATTATTTTACAAAAAAAAAATTGTAAGAATGCTTGTAAAATTTTAGTAATTGATTAAAAATAAACTAGATAAACTAAATAACAACAAACCTAACTGTTTAAAAATGAGTTTCCACAGACTAACACTTAACATATTAAAAAAAAATTTGTTGATAGTAGAGCAGTTCAGTTTCGTTCAACTTTAGTTTTTATTTTGTTTTTTACCATATATGAAAATTTGTTTTTCGTAATTCTCAAAATGGCATGACACTCGGATAGGTTTATGAGTATAAAAATACTTCTTTGTGTAATGACATATCTTTAATTTGATGTATGTATTTATGTTTGTAGAACATTTTCATTTCGCTGAAAGTAATGCTTGACATTTGTAAAAAAGTTTTAGAAAAAAATATTATAACAGATAAGCTTTTTTAACTAGTTTTATAATTTTAGTTTCTTAATACATGTACATTTAAGACAAACACAAACAAATTTTGTGTATTTAGAGAAGAGACTAAAAACGTTTTGTAAGTATTAGTAAATATAATACTTCACAAAATTTCTTTAGTATTAGCGCGTTGCCCCTACGTCACTTAAACCTTCAAAATATATTCTAAAGCTAGGAATTTAACCAACTGATAAGAGTTGTCGTAGATTTAAATTTTAAACAGCGAATTTGCTTATTTTATTACAGCTCCTAAAAGTATTGATACGTTTATTGTTCTTAAAATAGTGTGTTATGTTGTTAGTGTTTTAACTTTTAAGCATTTTTTTACCGCTTAAGTACTGATTATGTTTTTAGTTGGTTGCTTTTGTCGAGGTTATTTAAACAAAGCTTCTTTGGCTGTATATAAAAGTCCTTACTTATCTGAACCGTATTAAAATTTACAATAATCCGAGCAAAATTCTGCGACCTGGTTTCGTCCTTACAAGGACACATATGACAGACATAGTCACGATAAATGATAAACTATTTAAAGTAAAAATAAACAATAAAACAGTACAAATTTGTATAAGATACTTAGAATTTACTTTAACCACAAAACAATTTGAAAAAAAAAACTGATTTTTAGAACAAGTAAAAAAATAATTCACAACATGTAGTTTAATTAATGTAAATAACAAATTGTTAAAGTTGTTTATAACTTTTACTTCTTTTTTTTTGGCAAAAATATCAAAACTATTTAAGTGGATTGGTTCTGATTTCTTGAGTTAAGCTTAAAAAACTGCATTATGCTTTAGTTTGTAACTTAAACGTCCGTTATTTTATTTTCATCGATAGTGTACGTACATAAATACAAAATAAAACAAGTTGGCTTGCTTAAAGCTTGTTATTACTTATATCCAGCTACTTGAAAGCTTTATATATTTAAATCAAGAAGCACATTTTAAGTTAATTTTGTTTTATAATAAGTTTACACTATATAGATAGATGGAGCATAATATTACTACCAAAAAGAACTACTTAAAAACAAAATAACAAACCTAAAAGTTAAAAATCAGTTTTTGTTGTAAATAAAGATTAAGTAAAGGTAGCAAAAAAAATCTAAAATATTTATTGTTTTTTTGAACGACAAAAAACCGCTCAAAAAATTGTACCTAGGACCTGGTGCACGAAGAACCTTTCAGTTATTAAGTCGCACACCACTTGGATACAGCTTAACGTCTTGTCCAGGACATTAGATTAAGTGTTCTAATGTACAATTAACATTCTAAAGTACGTCTACAATCTATCATACTTCACTGTGACTTAAAATACTAGACGACAACCTTAAACAGTATTTTTCATATTCATACAAAAGAATTATGGTTTGCTATCTAGTAAGATGACGCTAATGATAAACTTTATCGGAAACCTTAAAAAAAGTAATCATTTTCGTGGGTTTCTGAAATATTTTAAAAGGTTTTGTCGATCAAATTGTAGTTTATTTAACTTATAAGTAAAACAGGTGTTAAACTGTACTTTTTTCTAAAACATAAGTGTTTTATAAAATGTTATATAATAACGTTTTTTAAATAAACCAAACATAACAATGAGATGAATTTTAGTAAATTATAACATATTAAGTTTTTTTAAGTATTTGTGTAGGTTTAAAATCTGCCTTAAAGCTTAATAACTGTATTAGATGTGTATTTAAATTTCTATATTTTTTTAAAGAAGATAGCTTAATATTTGTTGAAGCTTCTGCATAGAACAAAACATTTTGCATGAAATATTTTACGTAAACAGTTTTTGTAGTCTCAAACACTTTTAAATAATTTTTTTTAGAATTAGTACAGCCAATTTTAAAGTAAAATCTTTGTTTGCTTCTAAGTTTTAAGAAGCATAAAACTTCATTATTGCTGTTTTATACTTTTATGTAAAAAATCTGAATTTCTACAAAAACAAAAAAAAAATTAACATACATCTCATAAAACTTGTTAATAATGCCTAATAAATCATATATTAAAATTAAAATACTTAAATCTATATAAACTGTAAGTATAGCAATTAAAAAATTTACACGAATATGTACTCTTTAGTAAAATAATAACATCCTTTTATGAATTTTTGATATCTTGTAAAATATAAGTTGTATATTTTAAAGAACATAAGACCGTAATTGTTATTGACGAAGTGCTTTGCACCGATAGGTTCTAAATCGCAATAAAAGTAAATAAATTTTAAATTGGTTCACATTTTCCACATAATACCTTCTTGCAAGAGATAAGAATAGAAAATGACAGTTTTAAACATTAAGAAAGATGTGCATTTGAAAGTTTTATGCAACGGAAAAGTATTTGTCTACTTTTATAAAATTATTCATTAAGTTTGTTCCTTTTTGCTGTTTTATCTACCATTATTAAAATTAGAGTTATTAAGTGGTTATAATTATAGGTAGAAATTCTCATAAGGTAAACAAATAAGGACATATAATAGTTTACAAAATTTTTTAGTATACTAACAGTACACTAACTTGCATATAGTATGTTAGTTTTTGGTACAACTAAAAAAATTGTAAAAAATTAAAAAAACATATAAAACTCTCAAACAATAAAAAAATTAAAAATGCATTATTTTTAGTTAAAACTTACAAGTTACTAATACAGAAATACATATATTTCACTTTTAGAAAATTAATAAAGTATAAAAGAGTTTTATAAAGTTTGTTTTTCCAAACAAAACTATAATTTAGTTATAAACTTAAAGTTTTACAGTAAATACTTCTAAATTTATTTACCATTGGTTCGATTCTTATAAAACAACTAGAAGTCTCTACTTCATTAAAGAAGAACAAAGAAATTTTGGCATTTTCTCAAATGTTTTTTTCAGCACACTAAGTTTCGTCAAAAGAGCTCTTATGTGCATTAAATGAAATAATCTATTTAAAGTAGAGTTTAATGTTGTTTCAACTAAATAATCTTCAAGATTAATTTATCTGAGTTATTGATAGATTATTCTTAATATTTGATGTCAATGTTTTTTTAATAAAAAATTCTATTAATACGTACCTGCTATTTTTTGCTTTTCATTGTTTCCTCGAATTCTTTCACACATATAATTTATTATCATCATCTGTGAAAAAATAGAAATGAACAGTAATTAAATTGATAGTTACTCTTTGTAATCAAAGCGAGCGTATCAACAACTTCACCTGCAAAGTACGTTTCTAAAATATTTTTTGAACTTAACAAAATTATGATAAGTGCGTAATAAGTAATCACCACGCCTCTGAAAGCAAAACTAATGAAAAAATTACAAGCTATAACCGTTTCACTACTCATATTACCGAAATATCGCACCAAACAAAAGTGCAACTTAATGATTCAGTTTTATAATGATCAAAACCTCGGTGTCGGGTTTCCCAACAAGCGCATTGGTACGCAGTGACTTTCGCGCAAAATGGATCGATTTCAAACGAAAATAAAACTATTATAAACGAATTACGTAAATTATAATGTTGTGGAAAATTAAAACTTGAAAGAACCTCTTAAATCGGCCCAACAACTCGGGTTTAGCTTTTGCTTTGAAGTTAAAATCACAAGTTATGATGAAAGTAAAGGTGTAAGTTCTATTGCTGAGATAACTTAACCTTTCATCATAATAATGCTTCTATTGAAGATAAACGTTAAAGTGTTTTATATATTTTCCAACCAGTACTATTTTTTAATCACCGTAAACACAGTCTAAAACTATCCAGGAATACCACTTTAACTTCATTAAAAAAGACCAAAAGTAAAAATAAACACCAACTTATCTTTAAAATATTTAAGGCTAACAACTATCGTTTTGTGCAACACGAGCAAAAAAAGTAATTTAAAAAGTTATAAATTCAAATTAGACACTGCTACGTTTTCTTAAATAAAATAACTAAGATAATGTTCAAGTATTTGCTTTACTTGAACAAGTTTTTAAAAAAAAAGTAAAAAAAAACAAGTTTTACACAAACTCACTATTTTTATAATATGTTTTTAATACCAAAGCGTGCATCAATTATAAAGATACCTCGACATTTTTTAACAGAAGTCTCTTCATCAACAAGACAAAAGTGTTTTTAATTTAACTTCTAACTAACAATAAAAGCATAAATGACTTTGTTTAATGTTATACTTAAGTGCAAAAAGTCATCTGCTTGTTAAAATTAGAAAGTTGTTTTTTTTTTTGTAGCATACCTTGTATTTTCAAACAAAATGACATTTAAAACTGCTTAAACTATTCTAAACACAGTAAGTGCTCAAAAACAACATTTTACTTTTAGTTGTACCTCGTAGATCTAAATTTATTAATGCATGTAAATGTGTTGAGTGTTAACAAACAGTCCAAGATATAGATTATGAGCTTGTTATATTTATAAAACAAGTAAAGTGTTTCTTAACAGTTTCTGAGGTAAAACTTTTTTTTTGAAATTAATAATAAATTTTCTCTTAATAAATATGTTTTCTGTTTAATAACAAGATATTTAATATGAGTCTTGTCTTTTAAGTATAAAAAGTATTAACAACTTAATTAATTTTAATAAACCTTTGATTTAATAGCTAAAAATTATTAAACTAAATTCTATACTGTGTGGAACCTTATCTTAATAATAAATAAATCACTATTTAACAACTTGCTAAACTTTGTTTCTTTGGATTTAAAATTTTATTTTTTTTAATATAAATATTTACAGCCTCATGTTAATTTTAAACTTTACTAGTCGTATTAACTCTCAACGTGAGATTCTTATTAAGAAATTAAGATATTAATGTGCTTAAATTAAAATAGTAAAATCATAAATTAATTTCAAAACTTTTACACTATAAGTCATTAAAAAGTATGTTTAGATAAGCTATAAGTGTTAATTTTTTTGTCTGCAATAAAACTGAGTAAAAATGTGTATAATTTGATATGTTTATATACGGTTCAAATCATATTTAGAATAAAAAAGTCAGAAATACATAAAAAAGAATATCATACGTTTTGTTTACAAAACCAACCCGTATATAATAGCTCATACATAGTAGTTTATTTAACCAAATATACATTTAAAGCTATTAAAATTTAAAGTACTTCTGTAAATGTGTTTGTTCTGACTAGGTACATATTGTAAAAACTTAGACAAGTTTATTGAATTAAATAATTAAAATTTACTTGTTTATTCATATATTTAAGATTTTGTACATTTAACTAAAAATAAACCAGCAAAACAAATGATTTATAACCCATAAGATGCGACAAAGTAAACTATTTTAGAAAAGTAAATAATTGCCACGTGTCTGTAAGGACATTTCATAGTAAAAATTACAGGCTATCACAATTTTCCAGATCAAATTACTAAAATTTATTGTAAAAAAAGCTAGAACTTAATGACTCAATTTGGAAGTTAGTGAAACTTTAGTAGCTTTTTTAAAGTATGTGCTTTCCTTCTATAGTTTAAGAAAATTTTAAACAAAGTAATTCTATTACAATCGAGTTACGTACATAATGCTGTTGGTGAAAGTTTAAACTTCAAAGAAGTTTTATAATGAGATTACAAAATTACACTCTTTTTCGTTTTAAATAGAATTCGGTTTCAGAATAATTTTAACTCTTTTTTGTACGAAAAAATTACCAAATTTTTATATTCTAGAATTAAACATATCGAATAGGGTAATTTAATTATATTTTGAAGACAATAAAAGTATGAGTTTGATTTAAAATAAACTAGTTTAAAAGCGAGCTGTTTTTTCAACTGTGACCAAACTGACCTATTATTCAATGCGGTTTTATTCCAAAATAAGCGTTTTATTTAAAAGATAGATTATCTGTTTTTCTGTCGTATAAACGAAAACTAGTTGTTTGCAAATTAAGTTATAATACAGTTCCTTATAATTTAACGTTTTATTTTTGCCAAGAAAGTAAATACAACCCACAGTCAAAAAAGGCTAAAAAAATTTACTTCGAAAAGTCTTTTAGTAACAAGTGACTAATCTCTTTGTGTTAAATTTTTTGTTTACCTGTTTTAGTGCTTATTGTATTTTATTATACTAATAGATAAATATATGAATATGTAGGTTTTATTTTTATATCGTGCTAAACTGTTTTTGAATTTCTAATATACAGTAGTCTGCTGGTTAAGCTCGCACTATCTGAGTCAGTTGAGTTTATACTTAAATTTTCTGCTCACAATGAAAAAAAAAAACTTAAATGGTTAAAAAGTATATCTGATTTTTTTTTTAGTGATATACTGGAAATGTCTTAGATTTAATGAACTAGGTACAAGGATTTTCAGAGCTCGCAATTTTAAGCTATGTTCAAATGTAATTAAATAATAACTTATAACTTTTTATTAAAAAAAGCTTGTATTTAAACTCCAGTAAAATTATCAGTTTTACTCTACTTGTTTTAATATTTCATTTAAGAATACTTCAATAGTTGTTTTATGAAACAGTGCAAAGAAAATTCTTTGTTCTAACTTGTTTATTAAAACAAGCCCCACAAAAATGTATAAATCAGTTACTTTATTTTTAATATTTAATTTTTTTTCACACGAGCTTACTTTTTATAAAACTTTTGATTGTTAATAAAATTTTTCAAACTTTAGAAAAAAATCTAAAATATACTTTTTAATGGTTTTTATGCTAAGAAAACATATTTTTGAATAAGCCCAAAATAAAAGGTTTAATATAAACTGAACTTTAACTACTTATACATTTTTCAAGATTAGTTGTTATGTTTTAAATATGATTTTCATCATAAATATTTTTGCTTCAAAGTTTAATAACATACTTACGACTAGAAAAGTGATTTTATATAAAAAAGGTCGGTATCTACTATTTTTTTTTGTTTTACTTTAGTTGTTACCTTGCAATATAAGCTTAAACGAAAATAAATATTTTTTTGTGTGATTCATTAAACAATTCTTCTTAAATTAGGAAAGTATATTAAAACTCTACAATTATGTTATTATGTGATGTTTAAAGTTTTTTAAGTACTGTTGCTTACCATTAAAATTCAGATGGTTTTGTTTATGTACTAATAAAATACCAATAAACTTACAGCTGCATTTTTCATCAAGTATTACTAAAATAAGTATTGTTTAACTAAAAGTCTATAACCATCAAATGTTTTTTACTTACTTATCTTATATAACCAAACTTAAAACTTTTGTTGCTGCCTGATATAACTAATATGCATTCTTAGTTTTTTGTTAACAGAAGTTAATACAACTAACTCTTTAATATATTAAGAAAAACATTAAAAACAATAAACAAAAAATTATCAGAAGTTTTGGTACTGCAAAAAGCACTTATACATTATTAATACTAAAGGAATATATTAAACGACATTTCCGGATAGAGTCAGCACTTCAAAGTTCAAATTAAAGTACTTTATTGCCTACCAGATGGTTTTCAAACACTTGAATTTCGAAAGCTATAAAGTTTAAAACACCTTTACAAAACAATAAAATTATTAAAGTTTTACTTTAACGACAGAAATAAATCTAAAACTCTGCATTTATCACAACAAAACTTAATCATACATTGTGCCTTAAGTGCTAATTTCAAGTGGAATAAAGGTAATCAAAGATTTCAAATTGTTGTACGATTGGGGCTGAAAGTCTTATAAATGCTTAGTCATCGATTAATCTTAAAACTTACAACAGAGTTGTTTAAGCACTTATACAGATGTTTCATTTATATCATAAGAAGGTGATAAGTGATTAAGGGTTAAGGACAAAAAATTTATGAATCATTGTAATTATTATCTAAACAGTTTTCAATTTTTTAACGAACTAGTTTTATTTTTTAAGCAAATACTTATTTAGACCTAATTAAAAAAACGTTAAGATTGAAAAATTAAATCATACATCGTTGAAAAATATTGTATAAGTTTATAAGATATGTTAATTACAACGTTAATTTTAAAACACAAGTTTAAACTTTTTTTATAGTATAGTAATAAAAAACCATAGTATAAAAAATATCCATACTATATTATGCAATTATAAGAAATATTGCCAAACTTGTTTGTATTGTTTTAAACAAAAATATTTAATCAGGTGTTGTACATGTTAACCTTATTTCGAGCAAAAACTTAAAGCTACATTTAAATTTTAAAAGTAAGTTTAATAATTTATAACTATTTGAAGGTTTTATACTAAGTCACTGACTTGTTTATCTTAAAGATGAAAAAAAAAAAAGTGAAGTTATATGAAAGCTTAAATTGTATTAGTACAGAAAACAGCTTTTTTAACTATTTATTAAGATTAATATTTTTTGTTGAATTTGAAACCAGTTTTATATTTTTTTGATAAGCTTATAATGCAAATTTAAAGCTTTAAATTAAAAAAAGGCTTAAGCTTTATTTAGTTATGTATACTTTTTAAAGTGACTTTGCTAAAAAGGTTTAAAGTAAGTTTTTTAGGTATAACAAATTTAAAAAAAAAGAAAAAATAGTCTTAAATAACTGTAAACTTTGGTTTCAATACATAAATATGTTTTTCTAGCCATCTTCTAAAGTACGCACTATCAGTTTAGTACACAATTTTGAGCCAAAAACTTTTTTCTGAAAAAAAAGTGATTTTTTCTACTGTTTTTATAACCTGCTCTTGAGTACAATCTTTTATTACGTGTTCAAAATGCGTACTCAAGATTGATAAAGTTTCTTGCGTTTACTTTATTTTTATTCCTCACTATAAAAACCTATCTACTGAAACGAGCTTATAGATTGTTTAAATTTAGTTCTGTTCAAGACTTATTAATTCTAAATTAACAAGGTTTAATGTCAATTTATAAATAAAACGCTTCATTTAAAAATATTTGCCAGTCATATGACTTTTACACCTGTCTTACGACTTTAGAAGTCAAATCTAGCGTGTACAGTTTTATAGCATTATTTTTAGATAGAACGATAAGTTTTTGAGTTAAAGTTACAGTTTGCACGTATTATATTAAAGTTTTAATAATTGCATGTGAAAAACACAACTGATATCAGTTTTTTAGAATGGTGTAAACGAAGAACGTTTTAATAACAACGCAATTTTGCATACTTTGTAGGTTACGCAGGTTTTGTGTATTTTGCTCTATCACAACTTCTTTATTTTATTTACAACATTAATAAAAAGCAATAAGAAGACTGTTCATTTACTTTTTGTTTTGAAGACAAAAGAGACATTTTTAAAAATCGCTTTTTTCTTAGTGTACAATGTTTAATGATCTTATATTATCGGTTACATTTGGAAAAGTTTAGTATTTAATTAACCTTTTTTTACTGACATTGTAGTTAAATGTTTAATGATTTTACCAGTTTTTATTAGTAGTTGCTTCTATAAACTATAAGTGTTAGTAAAACTTAAAAAAAAAGCTAAAAATTGTTTTCTTGATTTTTATTTTACTACTTCATCAATACTTTTTTATGTACTAACATATAAAAAAAATTAATATAAGAAAAAAAAACATAAATTTATTCACACAAAACTTTTATACACCAAATGTACAATTTAATACTTGTCAAATCTGATCTTTTTAGTATTAAAAGTTTATTATTTGAATCATACCTAACTAGCCTGTAAAAGTTTTTTTTTGATTTTATCTAAAGTTTTTTTATTCGAAAGCTGAAATATGTGTTTCAAAAATAAAACAATATTAGATTTTTAAAAAATCTCAGAAGTTATACAATATACTGCTTAAAAACTTTATTAAAAACCCATTGGTTTTTTTCCAGTTACTAACTTTAATTTTTGAACACAATGTTTAAAATTAAGAATTTACAATAATTGATTCTAACTCTTTTTGATGTAAACCAATTGTACTGGTAAATTTTTTAATATAGACTTCAAACAATTTATCCCTAACCTTATGCAATTTCAAGACATTTTTACATCTATGAGGTGTAAAAAAACTTAAATCAAATTAAAAAACACTAAAAGTTCAGGACGAAATTACGATATAATGAGTAGCAAATTAAGCTAACAAAAGCAATAAAAAAACTGCATGCTAAATTGTGAAACAAGTAAAAGTAAGAGATAAACAGATTTGGTGTTTTTATAAGTTCTTTGTTTATTTATATAGACAGGATAATCAAATACTGCAAAAAATAAACTATCACAAGTAATAATAAAGTATTTTAAGATATAAAAGCAATAAAATATAAATAAACAAATTTAAAAGTCTTTTATAAACACGTTAAATCCAAAAAATAAAATCAATTTTAATCAAACTTTTAAGTATACGTTATAAAAGTTTAATTGATTTTTGTTTGTATGTACTAAAGGTTAAGCCAGCCTGTTCAAAATTCTTTAATCTAGTATTTCCAATAAAAACTTCAAGACTTTGTTTTATTATTGTAAGTTTATTGTCATACGAATTATCAAATAATGTTTACATAAATATTATTTAAAAGTATTTCAGAATTTTTTGTGTAAGTAAAACTTCTAAAAGTAACTGAAAAAAATGACATTATCATTTGTTAAAGAATATACTTAATAAAGGTATTAAGTTTATTTTTGCTAAATAGTAATTTGTTTTGTTTCTAAATAATATCTATGGCTGTGATAATCTACTTTTGAGACTGAAATTATGAAAAAAAAAATGAAAAAAAATGTTATTATATATATGTTTTAGTTTACATTCTATATCCATTCAATGAATATTACGATAAACATACAAATCCTTTAAAGCTTATATTTGTTTAAACATTTCGACGTATACTGCAGTACACAATTAAATGACATGGTTAACTAAACCTTTATAGCTTTTATACGCTTAGTTGATGCATTTAATTTTGTCACTAAACTTTTGGAGCCGGAAGCACATGATGTTTTAAGAATATTTTATGACAACATTATGTTAGTTTTTTAAAAACTTTAGTTAAAGTCTTTTGTTCAATAATTAAGACTTTTTAAAATTGAAGGACTTTAATTCGTAGGAACATTAAAAAAAAATTTAACAAATTTTTGAATGTTTTAAAGTCAATAAATTTGAGTTTTCACTAATAAAACAAAATTTTTGGTCTAAAGTTATTTTTTAGTGTGAGTAATTTCTCTTTTTTTTTACTAAGGCAAGTAAATGAAATCAATTTCATTTATTTAGTTAATAAAACTAAATAAGCAATACCGGAATTTTAAAAGGCCATATAAAACAAATAGTGTTACAATTTAAATATGTTTAGCAATTTCAGAATAAAATTTTTATTGATTTTTTTTTAATTGCGTTAATAATCAATTTTTGCTGGTCAATTTTACAATTTGTATTGTCACTTTTGAGTAAGTATGATTTTTTCAGAAAGTCTCTCTGTGGTAGAAATCAGAATCCAACTATTTTATTGCTAATATTATTATTTTTTATTCATAAAATCATAGTATTCATAGTATCGCCTTTTACGTGAATCAAATAAGTTTAAACTTATTAATGAGTTTATATAATTTTAACTATGTTTGATGTTTTGTTTATGTTTATTTTCTGTTTAATATAATGTTTTTATTTTAATTTTTCTCATTGTGTGTCCTGTTTAAGTGGCTCAGGTTTTGATGTCTGAGTCCAACATTGCACAATAAACAACATCATAGTAATTTATTTGATTTTTAAAACAGAATATAGTCAAAATATAGAGTCATAAAGTTATAAATTGTTTAATCTTCGGAAAGAGTTCAGTATTTGTTTTTACTTAATGTCTTATCAGCGTTCAAAGTTTTATTATAGAAACTAGGTATGTGTTTTTGACTTATATCAAAAAAAAACTTTAAATATTTTATTAGAGTCATAAAGTCATAAATTGCTTAATCTTCGGAAAGAATTTAATAAAATATTTAAAGTTTTTTTATATAAGTCAAAAACACATACCTAGTTTCTATAATAAAACTTTGAACGCTGATAAGACATTAAGTAAAAACAAATACTGAGAGCTTTTAACTTTTTCAAATTTCATACTATAATGTCTGTTTTACAAAAACTAGGCAATAAAAGGAGAAGCTAAGCCAGTTTTACAATTAGATCTTAGTTGTAATAAAACTCTAATAAAATAACTAGTAGATAACAAAGTTAAAACTATAAATTTTAGATATACAAAAAGATAGAAGTGTTCTTAAAGAAATTTTCTTTGCTACTGACCGTAAATTATTTACTTAAAGTAACGTTAACATCGTTTTTATATAAATAGATAAAGCACTTGAAATTTAAAAAGCTGAAATATAATTTAATATTTGTTTTAAGAGTATTTGAAATATTTAGAACATTTTATAGTACTAAAAGTTCTGTATAAACTAAAAGTTGCTAAAAACATAGTTAATATTTATTATTTTCATATATTTAGCTAAAGAAAATATCTTTTGGTATAATTTTTGCTACAGAATTTATTATATTTTTATTATAACTGAGATTTTTGTGCAGTGAGTTGATAGATAAACACAGTTTTAAATGAATCTTCGTCTAAATACATTAAAACGCAGAGCTTCAAATTATTTGTTTTGTTTTTAACAAGGAGTCTTCAAAATAATTTTTGTCTAACTAGCATTTGATGCTTAAGCTTTAGCTTTTAAACTATGTTTTTTAACTTGTTTATAATAAAATAAAAAATTGCATGCATTCACTAGAAAAGTACATTAAAAGGCTAAATAATAATATTGAAATCTTATATTTGAGTTTAAATTACAAGTTTACCAAACTATTATAACTATTTTTATCAAAAAAGATGTGCATTGAATGATTATCGAATTAAATGATGATAAACAAAATATAAAGCTTGTAAATCTTTTCTCAATAACAATCAAAAACGTTACTGTTGTGTTCATTTCAGGCACTGTATAAAAAATGTTTTATTAAAAAAAAAATTTAAATATTATTTATCAAAAATTCAGACAAAAGTTCAAGTTCACACAAGTGCTTGATATTGTTTAATGTTCTACTAAGTGCTGAAAGCGTTTTGTTTGTGGTTTTTGTTTTTCGTTTTATGGAACACAACGTTCTATAAATATTTGCGACACCTTTTGTGCGAGTAAGCCGACTGTAAACATTTTAAGTGCTAAAGCATAAATCTTGTTTGTCTTCAACGCCCAGGGAAGTGCACAACAAAACATGATCACTTTGTACATTTCTTTTACGACTATGATGTCATACCAGTCTTCATTGTGTTGTGTAAGTGATCTGAGAGACAAAGTGATATTGTGCTTGAACATTGTTTACTATGAAACTTATGTAGTTTTATTTTAAGTTTATTACTAAAAAACTGGAAAGAATTATTTTTTGTTTTTTCAAACGTTCTATATGTCGTTTTAAATAAAGTATAAAAAAAGCTTCATGATAAACTTCTGCATTAACTTTGATAAGTTTTGTATGATATCCTGTTAAAGCCTTTGTTTAAAGATTTAACAAAAAAAACGTAAACACCAAAATAAGCCATATGTGTTGTGACTAAATTTAGATACATGTAATTTTAGTTAATCTAGGATATTAACTTAAAAACAAATATATATGAATCTTAAATATTAACAAATTTAACTTTGACACTTAGTTAACTTCGAAGACTTTTTTCAAATGGTTATATACAAAAGTCAAACTTTATGTACCAGAATATAACTCAATCGTTTAAACTAAAGATGGGAAAACATTATTATTTAAACTAGAATTTAGATTTTTACAAGTAAAAAAAGTTAGATACTTAAATGGATAGTTAATAATCAAATCTTTAAACTTTTTTTTTGGAAAATAATGCAAACTTAAATAACACATTTAGCCTAGAATTCTTATTTTTTTTCAAACAAAAAGCTTTTAAAACTATAACTTTCTTTTCAAAGTTATGTTTTCTTTTACTTAAAATAAGGCTAGAAATTTATATAATTTGTTTATGAGATGCTTTATAAGTACTTCAAAAGTAAATAATACAGATTTACATATTTCTGAAAAATTTTAGTTGACGTAATGTTTTAAAATTTAATGCTTACAAAAACTAATATAACTATTTATAAAAACTATTTTAAACTAACAATGAAAGTTTAGTAGCTAATATTTAGAAAAATGTCTACGCCGTGACGAAAATTCGTGATATTTTATGTGAAAAAATTGTATTTCACAATTGGCAACTAAAAGAAACAACAGTTATAGTATAAGCTTTTTTTTTAGAAAGCGCAATCTCATTTTTAAGTCTGCAACGCAAAACTTTAAACTCTTATTCAACTACTTTGTATTAATTGTAAGCTATCATGTTTACTGTAAGAATTAACTAATAAAAAAGTTTCACGTTTAAACTTAATTTTAAGAATAAAAAAAAAGATACTATTTTTGGTTTTTCTTAAAAAGTTTAGCACTCTAAAAATTTCGAGCAACCAGAATACAACTCTCGGCTCTAAATACAAATTTACTGTTTCAGCTACTAATAAATTTGAACGTTGTTTTATCACACTGAAAGCTATAATAAATTAATGCTATGCTATATAAGCTACAGTATAGTTAACAATTTTATTTACTGTTTCAAGGTGGCTAATATTCTCATCAAAACTGAACATTTTATTAAAAGCAATTTTAAGATTAATTGCATATAATTGCTTAGGTTGATCAAAAATTTCTACAAACATTCTAAAAACAAAATAATCGCTAGGATTATGAGAAGTTTTATTAAACTCCTAAAAAATAGAGTTTCAGGAAATTATATGTTTAACTTTACGTGAAAACATCACGTATAATAGTTGTAGTTATTTTTTGTTTTTTGCTTTTAGCATACTTGTGTTATTTTTATCTTATAAAAGATAACTTTAAGCATAAGAAGTATTCGAAAATAAAATACTTTTTGATAACAACTCTTTGATTTCTAATCAACTAAGCTGTTTTTATGCTCACTAATACCACACATGTCGAAGATAAAGATTTGTAAAATTAAAGTTTGCTTTGCATTTATAAAACGCTTTTTGTATGTTTTAAAATGCTTTTTTTAGAAAGCAGTTCTTGAAAAAAAATTTATCTTGTTTTGGTTTTCAAATAAATACATTACTGTACTAAGAACCAAAAATTATAAATACTAAAATTAATATAAAAAAATTAACAACGAACTTTTAAAAAACATGCTTTTCAAAAGCTAAGCTTATCAATTGTTTTAAACAAAAAGTCAATGTGATTTTTAGCTATTCTGAAATTACCAATTAAAATATTATTCAACTGTCATTACAAACAACTTTTTTTTTAAAGTTTGTATACGAACTAAAAAAAGTTAATAAGTTCATAAAAAATTAGATCACAAATAAAGTTAAAGGTAATAATACTTTTATATTTTTAAGTTTTTTAAAGATAGTTGACTTTTTTTATCAAATTTTAGAATGTATGTTTTATGTTTTACACCGAGTTGTTTTATAATTTTTTTTTAATAAATAAACATTGTTTAAACTTTAATATTTGCTATACATTTACAACAAGTATGGTTTTAAACATCGAAAACCACTATAAGAAATTTAAACTTGCCTAATGTTGTATCAATTTAAAATAAATCTTATAAATGCATACAGGTGTTTAATAGGTAGTTGTTAACCAACTATAATTAAATACAGAAAAAAAAAACTTCAGTATTAACTGTATTTTTTGTGTATTATTAACAACTTATTTTTGTTTAACAAATTAATTTTATGACCAATTTAAGCTTATTGTTATAAAACTATTGCTTTAATTCTAGCTGGGCATTAATGATAGATTATTAAAAAACTAATAAAATAATTTTAATTTTTTAAGTTAAAAAAGTATTTTGACCTTAAAACAAAAGAAAAAATACTAAGAACATTACAAAAATAAGGTTTATATAACCCAATGATTTTCTCCGAAATATATAAATTGTTAAAAAAGTTTAGATAAAGCTTAAAATTGGTTGAATTGTTTTCGGTAATCTTTTTAGAGGTGTGAAAATGAAAGGGTACTTATGACAATTTGCACCAAAAAAATGTTTTTATATATTCTTAGATTTAAAAATATGTTTCGTCAACAAAAGACATTGTAGTTAAAAAAAGGTTTAAGTTGTCTACAAAAACAACACCCTTTTACTTTTTTACTAAGAATTTACTTAAGGGTTACAAAGACACAAAACTTTATTTAAAAATTAAATACTTCACTTGTAGTTTAACGTTACTGTATATATTAGCATCTTTTTATAGCTTTGAAACTTTATAAACATTACCCTTTTAAAACATAGATTTAATTAAATTTGATTAAAATAAACAAGTATCTTGCAGTCTTTTCTAAATTTACTAAAAATAAGATAAACTATAATTACATACTTCAGAATGTCTGTGTTCAGACTTTTTGGAAATATACAAAGGAGTTAGTTTAAGGCAGTATAACACAGTTCACAGCAATATATAACCTTTTTTTTTTGCTTTTAACTAAGTTTGTTTATAATATTCTAACGTAAAATGAACTAAATGATCGTACAAATAACTGACTAATAAGTCTTCAAGTTTATAAAACGTTCTAGAATATGAGATTTATTTAAGCAATTTTTTTAGTTGTTTTAATTGTTAATCATATTCAATTCAACAGTAAAAAAAACTTTAGAACATTAACATTGAATAAATAAAATTCAAAACATCTTATAAAATAAAATATATGTAAGCTAATGATTTATCGAAAAAGTTTACAAATAGAATGTAGAGCATTAAAAATTAAAAACTTTTTTTTAATTTTCAAAGCATAACTAATTGCTACTGTAACTTGCCCAGATCTTTTTCAAAAAAACTTGTATCTGACGCCTGGTAGATAAAAACGATTACAATGCTTAAAGCTAAAAATTTTTACCTAAATAAAAAAATTAACAAAACTCGTTTTCAAGTCAAATTTAAACATAATTTTAAAATCAAGAAAGTATGTTAAAAATATTCTTTTTGAGTTTGAATGGCTTAATAAAATTTTCAGAGAATAAAGTTCCTGACTAAAACGTTTAGAAATTCTTGTTTAAGTTTTAGCTCTTTTAAAAACTACTCTACGAAAACTTTATTTATATAAATACACTATTTAAAAATAAAAGTTTATATTTAAAAAATTAAAAAAAGTTCTCGTAGTGTAGTTTTTAAAGGAGTTAATAGTAAAACAATAATGTCTGAAAGTTAAATAAATCTGTTTTCTTAATACTTAGTTTTTATAAACTTTTAGTTTTCAACATTCAAAGAAATAAAAAAGTGATATCACTTGGATAACGCTTTGTATAAACTACTTGTTTTATATGTGTTTTTAAAAGATGTTCTAACTTCTAAATGTTCTAATCTTAAAGAGATGAAAACATATAAAGACAAAAAAAAGAGAGTAAAGTTCTAAAGAGTAATACGTTAATTACTTGTATAAAATATTAGTAGGATTAAGCTGTATATATCTTTTTTTTTTTTTGAATTAATTTTCAATATATTGAATTCATAAGTTCATTTCTTAAAACCATTTGGTTAATAACCATTCTTAAAACTTCGGTGGTAGATTGTTTAACTATAAAGAAAGTGTCGCTTATTAATTTTATTAGGAAGACTAAACAGATTTTAATAAGATTTTAACCTGAAATAATTTTTAAATAAATATAATTTATTTAGAAAATAAGTTGATATTTTACCAAAATGTGTTTCGAGATATTTTTATGATGTAAGACTGTTTTTTACAAAGTAAGCTAATATTATTAGTTTATTTTATCTTTATCTACAAAAGGCTCTACAATATAAAATAATAAAAGGTTTTTCTTTTATTTTTCAATTAGTTTGCTAGCCTAGCTCTAAAAATGTTGATTAATTTGTTTCTAAGTAGTTCCCATAAAACTTAATCTCAGATAAAATTAACATCATTCAAGTTACTGACAACATATAAATATTAGGAAGATAGTTAAAAGTTTAAAAGTTTAAGTATTGACTTTTTAGTTTAAAATAACTGATAAAAATGTAAAAACTTTGCTTATTACATCTACCTCGTAAATAATATTACAAGAATTTATTTCTTAAAAGTATTTTGAAACGACTTAGTACCCTTTTTGTGGTACAAAAGACATATTAAAAGGTAATCCGCAAATAACTATATACATATTTAAGCATATTTTTGTTGTTTTCTAATCACATTTATTACGATTGCTTTCTTTAATAATTTTTTATAAGTTTTCAAACCTTTATTTTAAAGTTTCGTGTAATTTAAACAAAAGAAAGCAGGATAAAAACCTAAGCTAAATATTTATTTTTAGCAATTTATTTAAACTATTTAAACCTTTCATTACTTCCTCAATAAAGCTTTATGTATGATATAAATTTTTATGTGTTCATTTTTCTGCGAGTGGGTTGTATTATACGTACTATAACAAAAAAATTCTTTTAAAATTAAAGTTTACATACTCAGTTTAACATTATTAAAAAAAAAGAGTGCAACATATTTACAAAACCAAGAACATGTTGTAAAAATTAAAATTATAAAAATAAATTTTAAAGAAATAAGATGCATAAGTGTTACCTTGAATACTATTAAGATAACTATACTTTAAAAAACTTTAATAATAATTTATTTTAAAATATTAACAACTATTTAGTCTTAATTTAAAAAATTACTAGCTAGATTTTAATATAAACTCTGTTTTGAAACAAAGTAACCATTATATTTTTGTCGAAAAAAGGAAGTTTTTGAAATGTAAGATAAAATGTTTTTATTTCATTCAAGTTTTTAACTTCAAAAATATACTTAAAACGTTATTAAAATATTTCTAAGCATTGAAAATTACTGATAACTGTTTTAAAGTCTTTTCTTTAATTGAAAAAGATATTATTATATTTTACATAACTGTTTAGGACGTTTTGAAGCTTAAATGTGGCAAGTAGATGGACTTTAAACATTTTAAATTTTTCTGAAGTACTCAAGGGATCAGCATTAAAAATTTATGATCTTTGAACATTTGTAAAGCCTTGTTAATAAACAACAGCAACACAGCTGACATCAGCTTGTTGTTTGTATTTTGTTTTAAATTAAAACAATTTAGAACACTTTATCTAAATATACTTTTTTAGCAGAAAATCTAACACATACTTTTTCTTTTGCATTTAAAAACGACTTATAATAAATTATAAGTTTTTTGTTTCTTTAATTATTTTTGGGTATTATTTATTTTCCTATTAATAAGACTATGCCATAATTTACTAGAGCCTTTAAGTGTAAAAAAAAGCGACCATTTTTAAGGTTTCATGTGTTATGATAGCTAATACCTAGTAAATATTCACTGATTAAAGATAGTGTTTTACAATCATAACCCTAAATTAATCTGTTTATTTCTATGATACATGTTAATGAAAAGTTTATTTTAACCTTAGAAAAGTATGTATTTTTTAAGTATATCTTCTTTAATACTTTACTTACTTTGTTCACTACATTCAGATGCTTTCTACCAGTTGCTTTTAAAAACTTAGAACTTGTCAATGTTTTTGATAAAATTAATCCAGTTTAAGAAAAACAAACATTCGTAAACTAGTAAATCCAATTTACCTTGCAGGATACACCGAATTATCTGAAAGGTCGATCGGTAGTAAAATGCTTTATTGAGGCTTAACTTATAAAACTGCGGAAACGCTAACTTATGTTATCTTTCTAAAAAACATTATTAAACTTTGCGCGATGTCAATCAAAAGCAAATTGATAAGTTTACCTAAATTAATTAGCTATTATATTTCGATATTTACATGTTTAAAGTTTAAATACATTTGAACATCAATACAACCACAATCTTACCTTAAAACTTTGTTTTTTAATTTTAAAAATAAACGCTTACTTTGAAGTCTAAGTCTGTTTACTAAATACAACTAGCTTTCAACTTTGAAAGAAGTACTTTATACGTTATTAATATCAATAAACAAGAATAGTTGATATTCTTACAACAAACTGTCAACTTTATAAAATAATTTTGTTTGCTTTTATTAAAAAGTCATTAAAACATTACCACGTCGAAAACTTAGCACATGTATTAGCTCATGTTATTAATAAATTTTAAGCTTCGTATTAAAAGTTTAACTTATTCGCTTCTTTTTTTATATTTTTTTAAGAAAAATAAAATACTTATGTAATTAGCATTGAAATAAAACATATGTTGTTTTCTTTAAAAATCCTGTAGCTTCAAAATGTGAAACGAGTTGTACTAAAATTTTATTTAATCATTTTTAAAGATTAGATGTCTTTTACGTAAAAGTTATTAATACAATATTTACATTGAGTTTGGTTTCGTTTAATCTTAAATAATTGTTAGTTTTATAACACACTACATGACTGTTAAAGTATTGTATTATATAGAACATTAAATCCAGCGTAGCACTAAAAACTTTAGATGACGATCTACAATACTCATTTTGTAGGTACCAGGTCGATCTGAGAGACTTTTAACTATATATACAACTAAATACTTGAATATATATAAATATGCATAGATACGTCTAATTAAGATATTATTTTCAAATGCTTTAGCACTAACTATTAATTATTATACCTAAAAAAATCCCTGCAAACTATGTTTTTAAGTTCTAATGTCACTGATTCAGTATAGAATTTAGCAAGTACTGTTACATTTTTACTATATTTAGTATATTAATAAAATTTCGTTTTATGAGTTAGTATTTCTTTTGTATAGGTACAATTGTAGTTTTTTGGTACAATTGCTTAAAAGATATTTAAAATATATATATTAAAAAACAAGTTACTAATTAAATTACTGTTAACATATGAACTGAAAATATTTAAGATAGTTTTGTGTTTATATTTTTTTATAAAGAAATTGTTGTAGTAAACAGTTTTAGTATATATATATCTTTTGCAATTTGCTTACAGGGTTTATCTTGTTACAGTTGATTCTATAGGTATTCGGTATATATACAACTTAAAATAAGTCAATAGGCTTAAAAGTTAAATTTGTTTGCAAAATTTTGCTCACCACTTATAGATCTTATTTTTCAATAAGTTATTCTGAATAAAACATTGTAGTGTTTTTGTTTCTCTTCTAATGTTTATTTTTCTTCTTACAAACCTTAGTTAAAAAAAATAATTTCTATACACCAGGTCCTTTGACTAAAGTTTTTAAGCATTGGATTTTTTTATAGTGTTCAATAAACTAAATTATGTTTTGAGATCACATCCGTTTTCAAAGCTTTTTTATAATTGTAATTTTGTTGTTTAGAAAAAAATAAATTTAAAGATACAATAAATGAGTCCAAATAAGGACGAAACCGGTCTCAGTCTACCGAAACTTGTGGTCTGATGACCGAATTGGCATGATCAACCATTTTGTTAAGATACAATAAAACTAGATTTTAAATATAATATTAACTCTAATCTTGTTTATATTAAAGCATAATGTATTCATTAAATTAATTTAACTGCTGATTTATACATTTTATACTTATACTAATTAAGATTATTGTAGAATATATACAAGAATACACTAACTACATTGAAAATTTGAAAAATATAATTTTAAACTCTACAGTCATAAATAGTAAATGTAAGACTAATATTTCTTCAAAGAAAAATAGCTGTAACCTTAAAGTTTATTTTCCTTGCTTTGTCTGTTTTAAAAACATTAAGTAATCCACTTTTGATCAAATGATAAAACTACTGAAGATCTTTCAACAAAGCCGTAAAGCAAGTCGTAAACCCGGTGTAATGACGGTCAAAAGTTGAAAAACGTCGTTTGGAACCTTCGGTGAACTTTTACTGACGTTTTATCATGACAATGTGATTAAGTTTGAAAATATCTTTTGTCAACTTGATGAAATCGTGTGTTTTGTGAGTAGTTAAAACCGTATCTTGTTGTTTCGTATCAGAAAAAAAATTGGAAACCGATGTCAATAAATTGGCATAGAACATAAGCAGTACAATGATTAATACAGTACAATTAATAAGGAATACTTTATAAGGTAGTTTTCAAACTAATATAGTTTAAAAAACCTTTAAACTGAGAACGCAATGTGTTTATACAATTTTCAGTAAAGTAAAAAACAATAATGTCATTAGATTTTCTAAAACTTATAAGTTAAGAATGATATCACTTTATTATATACCCGTTTTTTTTAAGCTTAAATATAACTTTTTAAAGTCTTGAATGTTAAGAAAAAATAACAATTCAAACTGAAATTCAAAAACTTTATAAAAGCCTTACACGTCTTATTCACGTAATAAACTTCTTTTTAATTAAGTGTAAAATTTTTAATACTATACACTTTAAATTATCATGTTTTAAAAACTTCTTCTAAAATGTTTTTAGGTAAGACTAATTTTTAAAATAATAATAAAACTAGCAAGGTACTTTTATCAAAATTTAGTGCCCAAAAGTTTAACTTTGAAGAAATAAACTCTATTTTTTGTTAGTTTTTTAATTTATTTGTTGTATTTTGGCTAAGCAAATTATTTATTTAGATACAATTTTCTAAACTTTCTTTTATTTTTGAAATATGTAATACCAGCAAGTTAAGCATTAATTACAACACTTTAATTATGTTTCTAATTTTGTTTAAAAGTTTGTAGATTTGTGCCTTCAAAAACTTTATCACGTAATAAAATAATGAACATGTTATTTTTAGAATGATATGCACCGAAAGGTACTTTTCACAATAATATGAACTAAAAGCTTAAAATTGGTGCAAGCAATTATCTTTAAATAAGAGGAAAAAAGACGTGTTGAGATAAACCTTAATTAATTTAAATATACACCCGATTGAGTCTTGAATATGTAATCTAAAATTATCATTATTTTTCTATTTATAATATACTGAAATATACTTAACATACTTCAAAATTGTTTAAATTTATTTCTGTTTTGGGTAAACTTAAGAATATTTTTTTTAATAGTTTTACTTAACTTTTATAGTTCCTAGTAATAGTTTTTAAAATATTAGAAATTTTTGCAGGGTAAACTATCAATAAAAAGAAATCAGTGCCTTCTATGTGAACTTTTTTGTAAAATTAACTTTAGATAGAAACCATAATGTAAAAGTAAAATTTATAAATACTGTTACTTATTTTATATAAAAAGATATTTAACGAAAAAACAAAAAAAATACTAGTTTTTAATAAAAACAGGTATATGTTTTACTTAGAAAATTGTAACAGTGGAAAATAAAAAATATATAATTTAACTAACAGAGCTCTGTAAAAATATTTAAATTTTAAAATTAAAGGCTGTACAAACAGTTTTTGTACATAAGTATGTTTATAAAATTGCAAATTAGTTGGCCTTAATCTTTTCTATATTGTTTTTACTCACTTTACTAAATTTAACTCACTTTCAAGTTAAATAACTTTCTCATAACACTTTAAATAACACTGTTCTTTCTCGTTAAATCTTTAAAGTTTGTCCAACAAAACTTGAAAATTCAAGTATTTGCTTGTAACTACTGACAAGGGATATAAATACTTAGCTTAAAATAATAAAAATAAACTTTTCTGTTTTGCAAAGTAGTACATACATTGAAATACTCAGCATTTAAAAGTTAATTGAATTGTATAAAATTCTAGTAGTGTTGATTTTTTTAGTAATCCTTTTTTAAACATTTTCTTAAAATTTAGTTTTTTAAGTAATGTAAACTAGAAAGTCTATAGTTCATCTAAAAAATCAAAACTTTGTTTGGTTCGTGATGTTCAACTTTAAATATTTATTTCAAGTTGTAATATTGAGGTAGGCTAGGTCTATCAGAAATAGTCTTTGGTTGGTTAGACTTGTTAACTTGTTTTATCAGGCTGCGTAATCTATACAACTTTTACTATAAAATTCAAAATAAAAATTGATATTTACAATAAAAACATCATTTAATATGCACAAAGTTGTACCAAAAGCTAACTAAGTGCAAATTTAAATAAATTTTTAATTTTTTAAAAATGCTATGAACTAGTTGTACTGAAGCTAAAAAACTTCGTAGGCTTAAAATTTCTGACGGCCGTACGTTGCTGTTGATAAACAATATAAATAACGAAGATTCTCTAGTCTTAATTAAAATAGCATTTCGATCAAACTACAATTCATAGTAACGATCCGTAAGTATACTAGCTGTTATAACTTAGTAAAAAAAAATTCTTGAGGTAAGAACTTACAAAATTAAAGTCTAAAAAACAAAGTCTAATAATATATTTTTGAGTAAAATAAAGCAAACTTTAAACAATCGTTTAATTTGTTTTTTATCTATGGATGCTAATAAAAAAGTTAAATTGCGAAAACCATATAACTTAAAACGCATTTTAGAACACTTAGTTGTTATAAAAAAAGAATTTAGCAACTTATCTTTAAAATTCAGCAGAGTTAAACAGCTTAATGCCTAATAGAACTTATGGGTAAAATAACTTCAACTTATTAGTCGTTTGTTTTTGTTTATTCTTACAACTTTAAATAAAATCAAATGTTTTCTAGACTTTCATTGTTATTTTAGACTAATATAGTTTTATATTTCCTGCACATGACGTTTTACTGTATCCATATTCCGTAGTGTACGGACTCGATAACCGTAAGGTTTTTACGTACACCAGGTCATAAGATCAAATATTAAAGTGTTTTTTTTGTTGATCAATAAACAAAATTTTAGTTAGTACGAAAGAATTCAAAACTTTTAAACTTATTCTATTTTAGCATAAGTGTAACACCGTGCTTATTTTTTACTTTTAAAATTTATTCATTTTGACGCATAATTTAGAGTTTTAGTGCGTATTTTGAGAACTTATACTTTTATTCTAAAACTATACTCTTTTGCATTTAAAAAAATCTTACTGCAGGTTAAAGCACATATCACTATATTCAAAGTTAGTCTTAAACATGTGTTTTTTTAATATTAAAGTAAGATGGCAAACTCAGGTTGTTGCTAAAAGTTTAGACCAAGGTTTTCTGAAGTGGGCCAAGTGGCCCCCTTGTGGGCCACGAACAGAAAAGGAGCTACAGGGGAGTCATGATGTCATAATTTGAAACTTACAATATATATTCTGGAGTAGATGATAAAGTGCCAAAAAATAGTTCTTTGGTGTTTTTAATGGTAGTTTTTTGAGTAATATTGTTGAAGGGAGCCATAGCTTTTTAATTTTTTTCAAAGTTTGGGAAACTCTGGTTTAGACAATAAAATTTGTTCTTAATTATAAACAATTTATAATTCATTTGCTTAAGACGGTTTTGTTAAATAAAAAACATCAGTAACAAATAAGATTTAGTTGTTTTTTCATTTAGTTTTGACTTTTAAATATAACTTATTTTTAACTTTTATAGTGTCATGAACTTCAATAAATTCATTATTATTATTTTTCAGAAAATATATTTTAGTTTTGTAAGTTGATTATAACATTGTTTAGTCTTTAAATTTAACTTATAATCAAAAAAAAAATATTAATTAATCAAAAATTTTAATTGTAATAAACCTTTTTTTTTTATGAAAAATATTTTCATTAACTTTTAGTATTTAAAATAATGTTATACTCACAATTCATCATTTTCTATCAACAGTAGAAAATTATTTGTCAGTTATTATAACTACCTTATATTTTTACTGATCTTTTTTTAAACTTAATTAAACTTTTTATAAAATATAATTTGTAAAGCATGAAAAATCTTTCAAAAAAGTCGCAGAGCAGGTCGTAAATACGATATTTTGTTGGCTAAATTATTTTGATGTTTGAATTACTTCTTATTTTTGAGAATTTATAATTACTTTTTATTATAAAAAATTCAAAACACTACAACTAATTCCTTCAAAAATCTGAATGCTTATAAATTAGTTTAAAAAAAAAATCTTTATAAGTTTATTAGTTTGTACTTGTTACACTAAACTTTTATAAAAAATCTAAAAAACTAAAGAATTTTTTAAAGTTTTTATCTAGCTTGAATTATTATTTTGAACTATGTTATCTATTTATCTTGTATTATAATGATTTTTATCTTTATAAGTCAAACTTAAAGTTCAAAAAAAGTTTAAACACTAAAGAAAAATGTTTTGCGTAAAAATTAACAATATGTAAACAATACAAAAAGATTTATTAATAAACCTTAAAGAAGCGTTTTTAGTAAACTAAATAAGAATGTTTTACATTTCAAACAAAGTACATAGTTATAAATTATTAATTTTAGTTAAATTAATTATTTAGTATTCTTGATATACTTCTTTTTATAAGTTTTAATACTTTTTTTATCATTCAAACACAAGATCAAAATAAAAATCAATACTTAAAAATTTAAAGTTAGAGTATACTTCGCACAATCTCACAACGAAACAAATAGGACTCCATCAGGGCTTTCAAAAGTGGGTCATATGGCTCCTTGGGGTCTATTTTAGAAATTTAGGGTGTCATAAGCTGCAAAGGGGCCAAAGGGAAGGAAATAAGGGACTATGAGTCCATAATTTAAAACTTAAACTACATACTCGAGAAGCAAAAAAGGTTTTAGACGCATTTAAGGGTAGTTTTTTGAGAATCATTTTCAGAGGGGGCTTAGAACTTTTTGCAATTTCTCGAAGGGGGCCTTATGAAAAAAAAAGTTTGGAAAACCTTTGTATATATATTTTTTAATCTCATTTAACTTGTTAAAACTTTTTGGGGCAGTTGAATTAAACATAATCAGTTGTATTTGATGCCAAATAACTTTTAATTTGTGTTATTTTTTCTCTAGAACTAAATATAAAATATGAGGGATATAGTTTTGATTCTTTTTTAGATTCTTTTCATCTAAATTGGATTTACTCAAATTTTAAATAATAATATCATTTCATTTTAACCTTTGAAAAAGTTACATTTTTAAGCTTTTTTCAAGCAAAGTGTACTAAAAATAAGAAGTATGAAGTTTTATTTTGATTAACTTATAAAGGAAAACTATAAGCAAACTCTCAAAAATGGTTTTAACTACGCGGTTTCTTTGTACACTAAAATACCATTTGTTACATTTATCAAATAAGTCTTTGTAAAAAGCACTTGATCAAGAAAATTCTATGTAGTTTAGTTTATCTTTAGTATTTTTTAACTGTATCAATACTTAAGTTTATATTTGAAAAGTTCTTTTTGTGCTAAACTAAACTGATAAAAACATTATAAATTTCAAACGGTAAACTTTGTTTTACAAATTGGTTGACGTTATATAGTCCATGGAAAAAGATGTTTTTGTTTTCATTGTAGTTAATAAAAACGCTAAAGAAGTGGAAACAACAAGATCACAACAAGTTAACGCATTCTAACTAGAAACTCAAGTTACCGCAATTAGCTATTAAGAAAAACAAAGTTATAATGCTGCTAAACACTTTCAGCGTGCATTGATAAAAAATAAATAAAAGTTTAATTTATTGTAAGACTTTGTTTATTTATATAAGGTAAATAAAGCAAACATCAAAAGACTTTTGCATATAAAAATGGTTTACGATGTGTTATATATTATCTGAGAAATACTTGCTTGAAGGTTTTTATTCATACACATGCATAACAGCATAATAATTTTTGCACTGTTTAAAATAAAAAAGTCTTAGTTCAAAATAAAGAAGTACTAAACTATTTTAGTATCCTTGAGTACTTGAAATTAAAGGTTTTTAATTTTTTTTGTAAATATAAATTTTTAATTCATTTTCTGTCGGTTTACGCTTAAACGTAACAATCTAGTTTAGTCAGATCAGCAAAAGCGTTTAATAAAGAAAATATTAAACTTGTTTTGAGTAGTAACTGTTTAAAAAAAATTATGATCTTGATAAATATGAATTAAAACTATTATAAATTAAAAAATAAGATTTCAAAAGCCTTAGTTCCAAAACTAAGAAAGTAATTTCGCATAATCATTAATCAACAATGCGCATATCTCGTATGGTGATGTTTTAACTTTTGATACGCGGATTATAAGGGTCCATCTGATCTTAAAAAGAGCTAAAATTATGTAGTTGATAATAATACGTTAAGGGTTTTTAACTTTAATTTACTATAAAGGTACAAATAAGTTACAATTTAATAGTACTATACTCAGTTCGCATTCTAAACTTATAGCTTATCCAATATATTAAATTACAGTATGGTTGATCATAGGCGAACTTTAAACTGTAATTTTCAGAATAAAAACAAAAAATACAAAATTGTCTGATATTATCTGTAAAAAATGTGTTAATGTCAATTTTTATCTGTAAAACCTTTGTTCCGTAGTCAAAAAAAAAAACTTTAGAAATTTTTATCGATTAAACTGTAATTTTAAATAAGCATTATGACCTTCTTATTTGAAAAAAGCATATCGTTAGAAACAGTTAGCTAGTTTAAGACTTCATATTTTCAACTATATTTCTATATGAAAAGTAATAAACAAAATAGGTGTGTATAAAAATATTAAACCTCCTTGTTACGATTCGACTAGAAAAACTCAAGCTATGAAATGATAACTTACCTCAATCCTATGAACAATATTATGAGTATTTTTTAAAGGGGTTTGCAAGCTTCTTTATTGTTTTTTATTTGAAAAATGACCAAAATAAAAGAATAAGTAAGTATTTACATAAAAAGTTTTACACTTCACTTAAAAATTGAAATGCATCTAGTTAAAACATCAACAAGTAAATTTCAACCAATAATAGTTTTTTAAACTTTTCACAAGTTCAAAAAAAGTAAATAGAAAGTATTATTCTTTTTTATAAGACAATGTTTTAACATTAAAATTTTTTAGCTAAATACAAAAACTACGCTATTAAAATATAAATAAAAGTTTTATAAGATAAGTTATAGTTTATACAATTTGAAGTTTTGTGATAGTTTAAATTAAAGTTTCTATGTTTATGTGTTATTACTAGCAGTTTAAACTTTTGATCTAAACTAAAAATTTTATCGGTTTTGAACTACTAAAATGTATGTAAATAATTAATAAATAACATGTGTAAATTAAAGTTAGTACGTGTAAAGAATGTTGTTTGTACTTTAAAAATTTTAAAAGCATTATGTCCAAAAGGCTTCCTTTTAAGCTAATTGTTGAAAATAACAAATTAAATTACATAGATCTAATAATCTTTTGGAACGGTATAATAGATTTTAAAAAAATATGTTAAGTGTCTATCAAAATTTCAGTATTTTTTATGTATGAAGCTAGGCAATCTCAACTTGATGCATTATAAATTTTCAACTAATTCAAAAAACTGAGGATAAAGCTAAACTAAAAGTTTAAGATGTATTTAAGCAAATTTAGTAATTAAAATTTTTTTCAACAATATAAGACACTTTAACAGTAGTTAGCTGGCAGTTCAGTTTTTTAGTTAAATGCTATTTGCGTGAAACATTTCATTCAAAAAATAGACATTAGTTTAACTTCTGTTTTTAAATTACTAAATTAATACTCATAAACTTGTTAAGATAATATTTTCTTCTATTTTAATCAAGTTAGTTAGCTAGTTGCCACAAGCGTGAAAACAGCTCCTTAGAAATTAGAAACACAAACTTTGGCTCGAAACCAGCTTAGCACTTTTTCACCTATAAACATATTTAGAATCTCGTATTAAAATCATGAGTGTTAAATATGACTGTTTGTACAAGACACCTGGTTGATATCGCAGATTAAGGAGATAAATATCTGACTTGGCCTAATAAAAACAAGAACAGTTCACATTCGTTTGTCTCATTGAAACGTGGTTTTATTTTGCAATCGTCTAAGTCCATTGTTTAGCGATCATGTCATTTTTTTATGCATGTTGTGGTTTTTGTAGACTTGGTAATAACAAGTAATTTTACTTTGTTTGCATAAACTAAAGCAGCTGTAAAAAGTAAAATAAAATAGTGTCTTAGTTATAAAATTTAATTCAACAATTTTTAGTTTAGCTACATGTTATTTAGTATAGAAATAGATGACAAAGGTAAATAAAATAAAAACATTTAACAATAACTTTTTTATTGACCACCTTACTGACTTATTGATATGAACAAACTTAAATGTGTAAATAAACGAAATCGCCAAACAAAAACCTTGTTTTAATAAATCAGCTCTAGATATAAAAGTATATATAATCAAATTTAATCACGACAAAAGTTTTATTTAATTTTAATTACATGTTCAAAATAAAACAAAGTTTTTTTAATACTTGGAGATGAAAGTTTTAGGTATAATGTAACTTATAACAACTTGAACAGCAGAAATATATTAAATTCTTAATAAACAGAAAAAAAAATTAAACTTTGTTATAAAAATGCTTTTAATTACAAGTATTACTTAAAAAGTAATAATGAAAATCTTAGTATTAATTAAAGTTATTATTATATTTATTATCTTAGTTATATTAGTTATTTTAAAACTCCTAAACCTCTAAACTAGTAAGTCTCCGTAATAACTATTAAATAAATTTAAAAGCTTTTAAAATAACTTTTATTAACTATTTTAAACAAAAATATTTAAAATTAAACTATTGTTAATTTATAAAATTTCAAGTTTAAGGACGGTTTGAAGTAGCTAATAAACTGATTTAAATAAGCTGTAATTTTCACTCGTCTTTTATAAATTTGTTTTTTTTTTCAAATTGATCAGATTATACAGTCTAAGATTAAAACTTTTAAACTTTATAAATTGTTAAACTTGTTTTAAAAAAAAAAAAAAACTTTAAATCAATTTCAAAAGTGGTTAACGATTATAACTCCTTTGAAATTTATTAAAAATTATTTGCAAAATAAAAATTGCAATAAGCAAAAATACTTAACTATTAAAAACCGTATTGAAACAGTATATAACTCGATATCTTGATGAATTACATGTATAAATTGCAAAAACCCCCAGAGAGCGTTGGCATGTACACTGCATTGGTTAAGTTATGTTGTGTATCATGTTCTAAGTCCATGTAGAGTTGTTTACGATTACAATTGAGTAATAACTACTTATTTAATGTTTTTGCAGAGTTTATAAAATATTAACATGCTGATTAACAAGCTTTTTTGAATAAGCATCTTGTTAATTTATATTAAAAAAAAAACGTTATCTGAATTTACAATTTTATTTACTAACCAGCGTATTTTTTATTAACACTTTTTGTGAAACGAGTACCATTAAATATCATTAAAATAACTTTAAAAAATTCATTAACCTTAGTAAAAAAGCTTCAAAGCATTTATTCTAAAATTGTAATCGTTTTAAATATTTTCTATATTAAAGTGCATAAGTTTTTATCGTTGACTTAATTTATTTTTAAGCTGGCACAATTTATACTTTTCAAAGTTTTATTAGTATCAAAAACTCATTAATTCCCTTTACAATTTTTTACAAAAACATAGAATTTAAATAGTCTACATAAGATAAAGAAAGTATAGTTAAGACATAAACAAAAACATTTCAAAAACTATTAACGAACTAACAATTGTTTATCTGAAAAACAAACAAAATTCGTTTATTTCTGATAATTTATAAAGATTGTTATAACGCACAAAACATTGAACTTAAATGTCAATAAAAATGCCAAATTATAATCTACTTGTTCTATAGTCAGTCTATCCTTATAGAAACATGACTCAAAAGATCACCACTTTATTTGTTTAGCTGCGATGTAATTTTAAAGCTAATAGCTTTTTACGCTTTTTCGTCGGTAATGTGCTTAATAATTTTAATTATTTTAACCTTTCGTAGAAATGCTAAATTTGAAAGTTTTATTACTAATTTGTAAACAACTAGGCTTGTTTTGTTATTACTTTTTTAAAGAATTTACTTTAAAAGTGAAAATAACTTAACTTTAAAAAATCCTTTAAATCAATTAAATGGAACTTAGAACGTAAAAAAAAATTTAACACATAGTTAAATCTACTACTAAAGAAGCAACTTTTTTCTAGTAATTGAATGGTTTACAGTTTTACGCTCAGATATATTTAATTAATATTACAACCTCATTTTTTCA
Source organism: Thalia democratica (assembly GCF_965202585.1). Taxonomy (NCBI): domain Eukaryota; kingdom Metazoa; phylum Chordata; class Thaliacea; order Salpida; family Salpidae; genus Thalia; species Thalia democratica. The sequence continues at coordinate 11,056,816 of NC_139170.1, forward strand.
GTTTTTTTTTAGTACAAATTAGTTTTTTCAGACCACTTGTTAATAATTTATTAGTGTGTTAATAATTTGTTAATAACATTTTCTGCATATTGATTTACGCCAGTTATTTTAAAGATGTAAGATAAAAGCTAAAAGCATAAATGAAATATTTAAATTGTGCACAAAACAAGTAAAATATTTAAAAGAAGAAAGTAAATTTACAGAAAAATGGTATGACTTCCTATAAACAGTTTTAACAAGCTGGTAATTCAAATAAAATACATCCGTAAAATGTTTATGGTCCTTAAAACAATACTAACTTTCTTTTATTAAACATTAAAGATCAAATAGTATCGTGTATTCTTAACTACAATAGTTATACTTTAGTCATATAAGTGTTTCTCAAAAAGCAATCCTGTGCCTAGTACTAGGCATACAAATTGTTTTGCTGTTCAGAGAAATCACTTTAAACTTATACATAGCTTTTCGTTGATTATGCTTCTGGTTGAATAAATAATAAATAGGCATGGCTTTTACTTTTGAATAACTTTTTCAGTATAAAAGTTTTAAAATTACGTTTTAGATTTTTTAAAATGATACAAAAATAAATTAGGTAAATGAGATCTAAAACGACAAACGTTTGAAACTTAAGACAAAATATTTTTATACTAACCATCCAGTAAAGCTATCCCCATTTTACAAATTACGTATAATTCGTATTAGTTTTGTTACTTTAGTACTAGTATCAACAAATTGAAGGTTTAACTATACAAAGAGCGAAAACCTACTGTTAGGATTTAAATAAAAGTTACAAAAATTTCTGAATTTGAAAAGTACATTTGTTATAATTATAAAATAAGTTCTTTAAAGATATTGGTAATAATCGAAAGAGACTTTAAATAAGCGTTTTAACTCAGTTTTAACTTGTTCTTTTGAAATCCAAGGTTTTAGTTTTTTCTCATGAATACAAACTTCCCTGCTTAAGTAAATAAATATTTAATTAAGTCTAACAGCAAAAACATGAATAAAATAAGCTGCCTCGCATAAAAGCGTGCTGACAGCTCAGCCGTGACCGAATTGGCCTTTTCTTCCACGCAATTAAAGTTAAAACACCTCAATTTTGTCATTTTATATGTACTTTAGCAGTAAAACACAGATCATTCTCTATGATGTCATACTTAATAGGCGTTTTCATCTTGAATTGCATTTTGTTATTTTTAAACTTAGCGCTTTTATTGCGCTTTATAAAAAAAACAGGCTCCTAGTCTGTAGTTGTCTAGAATAAATCGTAAATATAAGTTTTATAAATATAAAGAAAAACAATTGTAAAACAAGCTGTGCAATTTTCTAACTTTGTTTTATAAAAAAAAAACATAGTTAATTAAAGGATTTATATAAGTTTGCTATGCAAAACAATGTTCTTTAACCTACCAAGATATTTATTTCTATATCGAATAGATTTCAAAAGTGTATATCTAATAACTTGGAAATGCAATTTGTAAGAAAGTTTGTTTGTTTCAATAAATAGTGTAGTTATTCGATTTATGAACAAAAAAATCATGTATATAACTTAACGTATATTCGTATTACAGACTTCTGTTTATCGTAGCTACTTTCAGCTAAACTTAGAACACTGTAAGATTTTTTTCTAAATTTCATACTTTTTGAAAAAGTTTTCAAACCAAAAGGTAAAATAGTATTTAAGTTATTATTAAAATTTTAACAGAACCTAGTTAAAAACTGCTTTAATTTTGCCCATTTACTTTACAAATATTATAATTCGAAAAGTTCTGTTGCAAAACAATATTTCTTTCTAATTTCTGTAGTATAATTTCAGAAGATTTTAATAACATACTTAAAAATTATAATGCAATTTTGAATACAATTTTGCTAGCTTGGCTATAATTCATTTTTTTCAATACTTACTAGGGTTCAACACTTTTAATTTAAAAAATTGACATACATTGAAACTTTACTTTTGAACTTTTTAAGCACATTTAAATAAACTTCAATTTTAGTACTAGAACAAAAGTAAAGTTTCAAATCTTAGGTCGATAGCTAGCTTAATAAGTTATATATAACCTTTTTTAAAAGTAAACTTATCTTAAGAAAATGTTTTAATTAAAAAAAAACTATAATTAGTATAGATGGAGTGCGACTAAAATTTATTTTAATATTAAAAAAGCCAACGGAACACTACGTGCTTTTTATAAAGGCACTAAGACATAAATAGTTTATAAACATGCTTTTATAGGTTCTATGAACAAAAGTTACATAAAAATATGGACTAAAACACTATTTAGCAAAATGTTATGTTTTTGCAAAATCAAAAAAGGAACTTTATACTTGACAAATAAAATTTTAGACTCGACAACATATCATTTAAGTTTTTATTTAGATAAAAGTATTTACAGTAAAATGTTTGTATAAGTTGTATATAGACTCTAGTTGTGTTAATTAAAGTTGAAAAAGAAAAAAATACAACTAGTTAGAAGTACTTTTGTACTTTATTTTAATTTACTGGGCAACATAATAGTGTCTGGAGAATTTATTTAAGCCTGCGGTATTAAATCTAGTCAATTTTTTTTTAAACTTTATTCAACAAAGAAATTATTTAAAAATGTATTGACAATCAGAAGCAGTAGAAAATATTTTCAATGTAAACACTAAAGACCACGCCTCAATATAAATTTATTTTGTCTTTGCTCGACAGTTTCTTTCAATTGAAGCTTTTGATAAACATTGAAGCATTGAACCCAATTGAAAATATTTGTCTCCTTTGTTTGTGCGGCAATATTGTAAATAAGACCTCTAATGTTTTGATTCCCCTTCCATTCAGCTTGAAAATCTTCAAGATTAAAATGATATTTTCAATTTGCTGAATTCCTATTGTCGAAGAGGGCATGCTTAAGAATTTTCTATGGTGTCTTGTGACTTTAACATCAATAATAAGTTTTTGTTGGAGAAAAATTCCAACTTTTGTGTTACAATGGATTGTTTTAGTGCTTAAAATTTGAATGTTATAAATTGTATTAACTACAAAATGGAAGTTACTGAAAATATACATAACACGAAAAAATTAAGTAATAACATCTTATTGTGATAAATAAAGCTCCTTAAACACTAAATAACTTAATACATAATTAAAACTTTGTTTAACTAAAATTTATCTTTGTCTTCTTCGGATAAGAAGTTATATTTAAGACTAAATTAAATGCACAAAGTTCTTAAAAGAAAAAAACTTGAAATTTGACATAAATTTTGTCCACGCTTTCTGTTAGTCTCCCGAAATCAACTTAACTTTTTTAAGTAAATTGCATTTTTGAACAAATTCAAATGTAAGCATTTGGAAAAACTGAAATTTATTTTGACTATACAGTTTTAATGTATACAGTACCACTATGAAAAATCACATATTTATAAATATTTATTGTTTTATTGTCCTTTATATACTAAGATACAGCTAAATCTAAAAATAAAGAGTGTTAAAAAAGTTTTATCTATATTAATGGTAATGACTTGCAAATCGTAAATTTAAGAAATAACAAACTGTTTTTTAGTACTATATGTTATTAACATCATAATACTCGTATACAGTTCTAACTTTAAATGGTCCGAACTTTATTTATTATGCTTTAAAATATATTTTTTTAATATTGAAATTTTAGTTTATTATCATAAAAGTATTTATTTTAAGTTTAAACATTCCTTTTTCACAAATCTTCAAAAACGCGAATCATTATAATCATTTAGCAAGTTAAGAGTAGTGATGTACCGGACCCGGATCCGGACTTTTTTTTCAAATTAGGATCCGGCCGGACCCGGACTTTTTTTTTCATATCATGTTCTGGCCGGATCCGGATATCAGACAAAAATGGCAATATCCGGCCGGATCCGGACCCGGATAGTGAGTCCGGTACATCACTAGTTTTCACATAAAAAGTAGAGCTTACATTTGTAGTTTCAAAGTTTCATTTCTATAAAAGCTAAAAAAACTATGAATAACATCAAATTTAGTATAAGGAAAATTGATAGAAAGATAAAGTACATCACAGAAACAGTATCTGGTAGCTAAGATTAAAATCTATTAAATAAGATCAACTTGTAAAAATCAAGGAGGACCCCCCCCCCCTTTAGCCTTACTAATTTAAAATAAATTAAAATCAAGTTCTTGAACAAAATTAACTATAAAATCACAAAATATTGAAAACTGGATCAGCTTAAACTCATTCAAAATCTAAAAGAAAACTAACCTGAGTTTTTCAAAAAACCTTAAAACCAGCCTAACAATTTGGTAATAAAGTTTTTTTTTTTACAACATAGGTAAAAAGTTACATTTCTAAAATGTTTATTTCATAGTTTAAATGTAAACAAGTGTAAATTAGTCACGTGTTCAAAATGAGCCAATCACGGTAGGTGTTTAATTTTAACTGACGAAAATGACTCTTTTTAATTTACAAAGGGTTTGTTTTTAAAAAAATACTTTTCTGTATGCTCTTTTTTACTAACTAGATCCGAATCGGCCGGTTTTTTTTTCAAGTTAGAATCCGGCTGGAACCGGATCCGGACTTTTTTTTCATATCAAGTTCCGGCCGGATCCGGATATCAGACAAAAATGGCAATATCCGGCCGGATCCGGACCCGGATAGTGAGTCCGGTACATCACTAGTTAAGTGCATACTACTTAATTAATGCTTAAAATTGTTCCATAATTAGATTTAGTTTAAAAACATTAGATTAAGTTTTGATCAAACTTAAGCTTATGCATGTTCAAAACAGTTCAAGTAACAACTTAATAAATAATTGTTTACACTTAAGTTTAAAATCTGAACCGTTGTGTTAAAGCCTCTCTTAAATAAATCATTTTAATAAATAACTACTGCATTTAGAAGTATACAGCTTCTTAAGATTTGCAACAAAAAAAAAAAACAAAAGTTAAACCTCCTAGTTTCTGGTATACAGCATATTTAGATAAAAATAACAGTTCACAAATGTTTTTAATGGAATAATCTGCAATAGTCAGGAAAACATTTCTTAACATTTAGAACAATAAAATTAGTATTAGCTAAAGTTTAACATTTTCTTTATGTTTGTAACAAATGCAGACAAATTAAAATTATTTTTACGCGTCATTAAAGCAGTAAATTCAATCTTAATGTAAGTATAATTAAATTATATAGATTAGTAACTTAAACAAATTATTTTTTTGGTATTACTGTGTTGTTAGTAATTACACGTACAATTAATTTGAATATCGTAAATATCAATTCAAAATTGTTTAAGTAACGGTTAAACTACATATTAAGAGCTGTAGTACTTTTTTAGTAAATAAATAACTAGTTTCAAAACTTTTTGAAATAACTAAACTTTCGTAACAGCTTACATATATTTAAGGTCTAATTATAGTTTATTTAATTTTAAGTTTTATTACTATTTATTTTAATTTTTCAATTATTTTAATATAAAGTTATTTTAGTTTTAATAACCCTTTAATTACCAAGATACACTTTTAATAGAACTATTTTATTATTTCAAGTTTTATATCTTTAACTGAAAAGTAAAACTGTTTCAATGTTTCAATAACTAAGAAGTAAAACTGTAATATCTATATAAGTCTTATACCCAGTTTAAATTCTCAATTTTATATCCAACCAATTACTCGTAGCGTGGTAACCATAAACAAACCATAAACTGTAATTTTCATGGCAACACAAAAGAATTACGAAACATTATCTGATAAAAATTGGTATAAAATGATTTAATATCTATTGTTGCCTGGTAGAAACTTCACTTTGCGGTTGAAGAAAATATTTTAGAAGCTTTTGTCGATCAAATTGTACTTTCCAAAAGTTCAAAACTATTGCTAATTTTAAAGTCATAAAACAAAAGTAACTTATTACTTGATGTTTCGCAACAAATTAAATTAAATTGTTAAGAGTTTTTTTTAGTTTGCATTTCTAGATAGTTGCAAGTGTGTAAATGAGAGCATCTTTGCAGTCGTATAAATAAGTTTTAAACTTATTGATATTAACTTCACAGTTGTTTAAAATACATATTTATAAAAAGTATTTAAATAAGATTTTTGTTAAAAATTTTGCAAAAATATTTAGTCTGCAGTATTAAACCACTTTACGCTACAGCTAATCTTATTAATGCTTCTAAACATAACTTTGAAATAAAATTTGTAAATTATGTTTAGAAGAATTAATAATATGACATTGAGTACTTTTAACTGATAAGATTGTTTTTACAACACACCTCCTTGAGAATCGAGATTAAGAAACTTAAAATGATATTCTTTTCATTAAAAACTAGTAACAAAGTATGTTTTGTGTCTCACTAATATCAGTATAATTTATTACACCAGAGTCCATTTTCACGTCTTGTTTTAACAGACAACTTGTATTCTTTTTTAATCAGTCTGGATAAACTGCAATGGTATTTTGACAAATTGCAAAAGTAAAGTTATTAACAGCGTGTTGGTTTTTCTACAAAATAAACAGTTATGACAATACACAATTAGGTGACATGGTCAAGTAAGTTTTAAAACGAAAATTTTTGTTTTGATAATGTTGTTTAACATCTCATAGTGAGTCAGCATCATGTAAGTTCTTTTGTTTGCAAAAGTAAAAGATTGTGACACAAAGTATATTCGCAAGGGGAAGTTATATAAATCATTCGTATATTAGTTTTTGTTATTTACTTATAGAAAAGAATATAAATGAATGTTTAATTTTCTTAAAAAGTTTTTGTTTTATTAACTTATTTTCCTTTAAAATTGTTAAAAAAACTCATTGGAAACTTTTGAAATTAATTTTTACTAAAAACGTTTTAGTATAGCTTCTATAAAATTTGTATTCTTTATAAAGTAAATTAAAGAAATTTATGTTTTCTGTGTTTCAATGCTTTAGTCTAAACATATACTTTGACTAATGATAGATTAATAAAGTTTTGAAATTTGATATTGGTGTCCGACTATGATATCAGAAAGGTAACATAAAAGAACAATAAACTTGTAAATCACTAAAAACTCATCAACAAGCACAACTTAGATTTTTTTGTATTGTAGTAAATAATAAATGTTGACAAACTTGTTAAACAATCTAGAAATTATCCAACAAGCTAATAAAATGAATTTTTTTTAAAACTTTAAACTGTATATTTTCGTAGTATAACTTGGTTTGAAATTAAAAATAAAATCTAAATATAAATATATTGATAAAATAAAACTTTAAAAGTTATCTTTAATTTAGTGTTTTTAATTAAAACATGTTTAGTTCAAATAATTAGAACGATAAAATTACTTTAAAATAATTCTTATAAACATAAATTATATTGCAATTTCTTTAATTTTTTTTAATAAATAGTTATTATAGTCTTTAGAACGACAAAAAAAAGACGCTAAAACTACTTTGTCCAAGGACCTTTGTGCATGAAGAAACATTTTATTATCGAGTCGTACACTGCGAATGAGTTTTTACGTCTTTTACAGGACAATTAGATTAATGTAATGTTTAAAGAATTTTATAAGGTTGTAAATGAAATTCACTGAGTGTAAGTCTTAAATAATTATATATTGTTTACTAAATTGTTTTTTTTTAAATTAAATAACTTAATAAAGTAACCTTGTTTTAACTTCAGTTTAGTTAAAATATGTTCTAGTTAAAAAAGTAATTTTCAAAATTTAAACAGTTATAAGTTAATCATTTTTTTTTTAATCGTTAAAATGTAGTTATTTTTTGTTTAATTATTAAGTTATGTTTTTGACTGATAGATAAAGCATATATCAAAACTAAAAAAACATTTAACCTTGATGAAACTTTAAAACGTTTTAAGAAAAACTGTAAACCACTCATGTAGCTATTAATCTGTTTAAATTAAGTTTTTATTTAATTTAAACAGTTTGTAGTTAGAAGCTACTACAATACAATGCAATAGTTGTTTTAAACTAATAGTCTTTAGAATAAAAATCTTTAGTTAAGTAAGCATAATTCATTTAACTAAAATTATTCGATTTTTAAAATTAAATTTGTATTATGCTACCAGTTAACTACAATTTTAAACAAATTAATTATCTTCTCAAAGTAACTACTGGATAGGATTGATTGTTTTATAATAAATAAGCGATCTTAAGGACTTAATGACGCGTAAATAATATATGCCTAAATAGTTAACAACTAATGTAAAAAGTACAAACTAATTCATTATCTTACAAGTTTCTTGTTTGCTCTTTAGTTTTATTCAAAAAAAGTGCTTTTCATTTATAAATGTTTTTCGAGAAAAATACTGTTTGAGAAAGTCAAAATATTTAATGTTTGCACTTACTTAACACTTACTAAATATAAGGTTTTGTTATAAAATATTTTATTTTAAGCAACTTTTGTAAACTATACCAACCTCCCTATTACTCGACATAATTTTTTAGTAAAATAAAAGATATTTTAGCAAATACGAAGACTCAAAAGCAACTAAAACGCAATACAGTTCTTTAAAATAGTAATTTTGACCTAAAACCCTTTAAACCATATATATTGAACTACATTTAACTTATTTTCATAATCAAAGAAAAGTATATTATTAGAGTTAATTAAACTTTAATTTAGCTTATAATGAGATGTAAAAGTTAATACTTAATATATCGTTTAAAATCATATTAAACTTTAGCCTGTTGACCTTAGTATAAAGGCATTAAAAAATAATTATACTTTAGAGTATAGTTTGTAATTTGGTTTTGATAGCATTAACTTCTATTAAAATCATTAATAAACACTCAAATATACTCTTAATGAGCTTTAATCAGGGGTATTAAAACAAAATTAGTATAAATTATACTCAATAAATACATAAAACATCAGAATGCATTTTATTAAGACTTACTATTTAAAACGAATATAAATTATAAAAAACATTATAAACATCATAGAAAAAAAACAGTTTGTATACTCTCACAGAAAATAGTAGTTTTAAAGTTTTATAAATTAAATTTAAATAACTAAAAAAAAAAATTACTGCCTATCAATTTGACACTTGCTATGTACTTTTATTATCTAACAAATACTTGAAGTATTCTAAATTAATGTTTTAGTTGTATTTAACTTAGTTAATATCGAAACAAAAACAAACTAAGTCATGTTTTTTTTTTGTGTTTTTTTAAGTTAGTAACTATAAATACTTATAAAAAATTTCAATGTTAAAAATAATCTCTAGGTGTCTTGTGCTTGTTTGTTAAACAATATACTGCTATAATATTACACTATAAGTTTAATTGCAAACGTTACAATCTATATCACAGCAAGTTTAGAACACTTACGTCAAATTTAAGTTGAATAATTAACAGAGCAAAAATAAAACATAATGAAATAACTTTTTGTAGACACTAAACTTATACTTCATCTTTTTATACAAACAAGCTGTAAAAAATATTTTAAGTGCATATTTTTTAATTTCTCCTCACAAAATGTTTGGTCGTGCACAATTTACAACGCTTTGTGTAAAAATTCGAACTAAGTCATTTCAAAAAAGTCGGGATTTATATCTTATTGTCTGAATTACAATAAAATTCCCGGTCAGTAAACAATGTGCAATTTAAAAGGCAAACAACTGCTCTACCTGCACAAGAAGCAGTAAAAACTGGTTTTAGCACCACATTAAAAGCACATACAAAAGGAAAATTTAAGGTTTTTGAGCATCAATTAATTCGTAGAATGCAAATATTGTTAACAGTTGAGCGACCCGCACGCGTTTGAATGAGGTAGCTTATTCTATCATCCTTGTACTTGTAGACATATATAGTCATATACTGGTTGTAGGTTTACACAAAAAAGTAGGTGTTTTTTTTTCTAATTCTCGAGTATAAAATACAAATAAATACAACTCAAGTCTTGAAAAGTTTAAATTTAAAACGAAATTCATATGTTTTGAATTTTTATTTTGAAAGAGCTCAATCTTAGTTCATTAGCCGATATGAAGATTTATTTTAAACATAAATGTTTTAAATAAAAAATGTTTATTTAACACTCATTATTTCTATGAAAATAAATTTTAGTTATCTAAAAAAAAACTTAGAAAAGTATTTTTTAATGGTCATCTTTTTTGCTAATTTAAAACTGAATCATTCAATGAACGGTTTTTTTATTAATTTTATACTATTTGGTACTTATTGTAGCTTTTTTTGATGACCGATAATCATAGTCAATTTTTAAGTTAGGTTTTAGCTTAAAAATTCAATATTAAAAAGAACTTTAATTTAAAATACAACTGTAGTTGTTCTAAAATCTTTCAATTTTGAATAGTCCTCAAAGACTCGTAAATATTCAATGTTTACTTTTTTTCTTAAAATTTCTTTTAATTTAGTATAAGCACATGTCAAATATCTCGATATGCTATAATCGCTGTAATTTTACGTCACGATCACAATAAGGTTACGTAATGCGAGAGCTCTGCTGCCTACGACTATTTACAGAATTCTTATAAGTCAGTACATAATTTTTTTTTTGTTAAACTACAATGAAAACGTTATTCATTAAGTTGTTTGTATTTACCATTAGTAAAGCATAGTTTAACTTTTCGAGTTATTGAAGGTTAAGTTATGTATTTCTTTAATTTAAACAATTTAGAACTTTTTTCGTAAAAATAAATTTTATAAAAACTTTTTGGGAGTTTACAAAACTGATCGTAAATTATTTAAATAAAATGTTAAGAAATACATATTTTAAGTTTAATATAATCTAAAACTTTATTTCGTCGCTTCACTTTTTATTACAGTTTTTGATTATTCTTTAGACTTAAAATTTAATAGAGTTTTGATATTTTGAAATCAAAATCTATTTTTTATGTCTTAACTATCTAAAATATACTTTAGATTAAAATATTTAAAGTATAAAACCAAATGTATTGATTTAATGAAGCACATTATCTAAATATGCTTGAGCAATTTATTATTCGAGAAGAAAAATATTAGTAAACATATAAATATAAGGCTTTGTCTATCTTGCTTTAAAATAAGTTTATACTAATTACTTAATTTTGAAAATGTCCTGTTTTATTTGAAATTTACTAACTTTTTGATAAAATCTTCATATATTTTTTTCTTTTAGACTATAAAAACAACGTAATAATTATTTTTTTTACTGTAACTGTAAAATAATGGTAAGATTGTATTAAAGTTACTGTTGTGAATGTTTTTTATTGAACTTATTAATTTAAACAATTAAAATTTCTTTGTTTACAATTGATTATAATTACTTTTATAGTTTTAGTTTGAGCAATCAATAATTGAACTAAAATTCTTAAACTATTTTAATGACTCTATATATTGTTAAAACATACTTAAGTTGAAACAGAAATAAATAGTTTTCTATCTGTAAAAATGTTGATTTTCTCAAAACACTCAGTTATATTCAAATTTTTAAATAAAAATTTATTAGCTTGGTTGCTTAAATTAAAAAAAGAAAAACAGCTATGGCAATATATGGTGAGTAATAAAGTTAAAACGATAAGTTTTCGATTGTGCTTGCTACTGACAATACTTTTATTCATCTGAATAAACTTTACAGTTATGTAATTGACCATTTTTCGTCGCTATTGAGCATGTAATTATTTAGTTTAATTTTGAGTATTCTTAAACTTATGTTTTTGAACTTTCAAAAGTTACATTTATAAATTATAAAAAATGATAAATATGTGTTGTTTAGTTACAGATTTTTTTTCTTACATAAAATCTAAATTTTAAAAATGCTCAATGTTTAAAAATTCCATACACTATAAATTGTCGTTATAATTTTTTCTAACTTGAAAATAAAAAAACTATAAGAAAAAAAAATGTTTAATTATTTTTAGCTAAAACTGGTGTGAAACTTAGTCTTTACAAGTTTAATGAAAAAGTACTACTTCAATAACGATTAATAACATGTCAAAAGGTTTTCAAATAGACTTACAATGGTAAAAAACTTCTACACAATGAACATAAAACGATCGGATATTTTTGATCATCAAGATATTAAAAGCTTCTATACAAAACTCTGTACAAAGAAGTTTTATTTTATTTTACCGACCGTTTACCTTTTTAGTGGTTTATAGGTTTTCAAGTGCACTTAACAGTAAGGTGACTCAATCGTCCATTACTACTTAAAAGTTAACAGTAACTGTTTATATGTGAATATACGATTTCAACGGTTTAATATGGATAAATTAGTTACTAGTTTTTTTTTTAACTAATCAAAAAGTTTTCATGTTTTAATTTATTTCTTGTCGACTCTTAGCGTATTTATACTTTAGATATTTTATTACATAATAAAATCAATCAGCTTTTACTCTAATTCATTTAGACTGTTATTCATAGAATATTTATACAAATTTTCTAAAAATTTTAGTTAATCAACTTAATTTATCTTTGGAATATATATTTTGAAATTTAATTTATACTCTAAAAAAATAAATTAACATTAATTACTTTAGTTAAGTAACTAACAAAAAGTAACCCTGGTGAAATTATTCATATGCTTTACAAACACTTTTAATTAGTTTTAAATGTTTTTTAATTACCATTACTAGCTAAATAGAAAAATTGAATGTTTGTTATTTTTTATTGTTACTTTTTATATGTAATTTTATATCCCAACCTTGCAGCTATTTTGTCATAACCATACTGCGATTACTGCATAACGAGAAAATTGACATGTGTATGAAATAAATTAAGAAAGTTTGATGAAAAATCAAAATATTAAAAAGTTTGTACAGCTTTCTGTAGCAAACGATATAGTTTTACTATGTTCAAGTATTTCTGCTAGATTGGTAGAATAGTGTTAATTAAACTTAGTCGTTGTTAAATATGAAGTAAGATTTTGAAGAATTTAAAAAATCTACTGATATAATTAAAATCACAAAAAAAAAGTTATAAACTTGAAGTTGAGCTATTAATTTGCGTATGTAAAAAATAGAAAAGTATGGATAAGTGTATTAAAATCAAGTTTATTCAAAAAGTTTTTATTGTATACACCAAACCCCGCCTAAATTTGAATTATATATTTTGCTGTAGATGTCATAAAACTTAAACAATTCTTTAGCAATAAAGCAGAAAAAAACAATAAAATTTATTCATTGTTCATTTACAGACAAAAAGTAAATAAAGCTTTCTGAATGTTCGATTTAATGCCATTTCGATTGTTTGACAACCTCCACAGCCATTGTCTTTATTGAAGATAAGTAAGTAAGGAATGTGTAATAATATGTAAGCAAGGAAAACAACAAATAAAAAGTAGTCCAATTAGATAAGTCTTTATAGTTATACGTGCTTTTTTTTATTTAGTGCGAAGTTGTATCGTCTTTTGTATGAAGAAATCTCATAAATGTTTATACAATAACAGAAACAAACTTACAGTAATTTAAAACTTTTAATTTTTATTTTTTCAATTGTTTATTTAAACCTTTATACGATATTTTAAGCATTCATTTCTAATAAAAATCTCTAAAAAGGATTAGGTACATAAAGCTTTTTACTATCTATATAAACGTTCAGTCTTAATTGTTTAAAAAAACCTAAAACCGACTACCTAAGTAAATAAAACTCAAAATAAATTTTAGGAAAGTTCAAAGCATAACAAAATGTTATTAAAAAGAAAACCTTTTTGATATGAATTTATTATAACTTTAAGAAAAAGATGTGATGTTATGACAACTATTATTTTTTTTTATAAGTTAAAAATGTTGGACAATTTCAGTTCATTTTTACTAAAACAGAAGTATGCTGTTTAAAAATAGATTGAAATAAAAACTTAAATTAGTCATAACTAAAGAATTACGAATGTAAGCTAAACAAAGTTAATTAAAAGTCATTATATTTTTAATAAAAACAAGTAGTTAAAAAGCGTGTCGAATTAAAAAGCAGCATTTTAGGCGACAAAGATCAAATTAGAGCGTCAAAAACAACCAAACTAATTTCATTACTTACACAATTAATCACCATTATTCGGTGAGAAAGTATTCAAACGTTAAAGAGCAAAAACACTTTAATTGGATAAGTTTTAAGATTTGCGTATAAACCTAACATCTAAACTTTGAAGAAGTAGTTTAGGTTAGGCAGCGTTGATAATAACTAATTCAAACGGAACTAAAGTCAAATTTGTTATACTTTACAGACAAGTAGTTCAATAAAAAAATTATAGTTTAAATCTTTCATCATACGAAATTGTAAAATTTTTTGCTTAAAACAAAAAAAAATATTTTAAACAAACTTCATTTAAACGACTAAAGGTTTTAGTTTTAATTTTAAAGTTGAAGTAGAACTAGTTTTAAATACCGTACTTAGATAAAACTTTCTGAATTTTTAATTAAAATTATAACAAGTATTGATAACTTTGAAAAGTCTGTACTTCAAATGACTCTTTAAACGTTTACGTAAATTTAAAAAATAGTAACAGAATGAAAGTCTAATGTATCTGAAATACAACAATGATATAACAAACAGTTACGTCTTAAAAAACCCCAGAGAAATAGTATATTCTTGTACACTACAGTGATAAAACTAAGTGTGTATAATGTTAAAGATCAAAAAAATTATTATTTACAACACACAAGTAGTACTGATACTTTTACTTGCTATTTTACTTGATTAGTTTCGATAGTTTAGCTTTGGTAGACACAATAGTTTAAATTTTATGCATTGATTACATAAATACTAAAAGAAGCTGAGACAATAAAACAAGGTATTGTTGACACTGTAGTAAAAGCAAAAAAATAAAATGATAGTAGAAACAATTTTTGCTTAGATGAAAACTTTGAAAAAAATCATACACAGAAGGGAAATTGATTAAAATGTTAATAAAAATAATGTTTTCAACTGTTTAAATCTATCGAGTTTTAAGCAAGTGTAAAAGTTTGTTATTTTATGTAAATTGAGCTTCTTAGTACGACAAAAGTTTTCTAAATGTTGTTTTGTTTAAAAAAAAAAAAGAATATTTACAGAAAAATCCGTACTGCTCTGGAACTTAGCTAAAACTACAGTTCAATTGAAAAATTCAGAAATAACTTATATAACTATTATAAAAATTAGTTGATGATTTTTTTAAGAAGACTTAATGTTAGAACTAAAAACAAAACCTACTAGTTAAAACTCATAATGTAAACTTGACACGAGTTACTGTTTATATTTTGAAACATAATAAATAAGCGTTTACGGTCTAAAAAATAGCATTTTGACTTCAATAAAGTTTTTTAAGTTTTTTATACCAGACAAGTCCTGGAAAAGACGTTAAACTGAATCGAAGTAGTGTACGACTCGATAACAAAAACATTTTTTCATCACAATGTCCTTGGATCAAGTCTTTTAAAGTGCTTTTTTGACGTTTCAAAAACTATTGATAATATCACATTTTTATATCAAAATAATACAGTTCTAACCGCTGGAAGTTTTTATTTTATTTTAATTTTGTTCTTATTGATTGTTCTGATTTTCATAAAAGCTGAACAGGAGCATGAACTCAGAGCTGATTCATAGGTCAAAATAGTAGAAGAATTTTTAGGGTTCGATTTTAACAAGCTATCTTTCTTTGTTACATCCTTATAACTTTTACCTTTTTTCATTGGTACAAATTCAAAATGAAAGAGCCTTTTTTAAAATATCATGGTACTTATTAAAGCCAAAAATGTACATGCTTGCTATTGTGCATCAACAAAGGCACGTATGATAAAATAAGCTGCCTCATTCAAAAGCGTGCTGACCGCTGAGCCGTGACCAAATTGGTCTTTTCTTCCACGCAATTAAAACTCATGTACAAATGAAGACTTTATTTGTATAATTTGACATGAAAAGTTATGGGCTTATTACGTCACATACAACAAAACTACTTGTTTGGGTTTTAAGTTGAAGTTCACGTTCAGTCTAAAATTCTATAATGTATTTGTTAGGAGATAAAATTAGATTCAAAGCGATTATTATACACAAAGTATATTTAGTTTTTCAAGGAACTTTTAATATTTTTGTACCTCCTTTTTTTAGTTCCGGGGAGTTTTCACCAAAAGTTCTCACGTAAACTGTTAAATGCCAATTATACTTCAGCCTTTTGAGCTTTTCTGACTATCCGAGTTTGCTTGTTTTTAAAAACTGCACTAGTATATATGATTGTAGTACACACCTTATCGATAGTTTTAACTACTATTAGTGTTTTAAAAATCTAACTCTAAAAAGAGTGGCTGTTTCCAACCCTAAATTTTAAATATTATGTGGAAAAGATTTGTACATTTAAAATGTTTGCTAATGAAATTAGAGCAAAATTATAACTAATTATAAACAAATTAAAAATAGTTTAAACTTATTGAAAAATTATAATGAAGATGAGTTTTTTCTGCACCATTAAGTTAAGTCTGATTTTAGTTTTGTTTGAATTGATTGATCTTTAATTTTAGCAGACACTATAACAGTTTATAGGAAGTTTTAGTAGTAATCAATATTAAAACTCAGGATGTTGTTGAAAATTAGACGGTCCACTATAATTAGCTTTTTTTTTTTGTAGTGATTAAATTATCCGCTTCTTATTACAGTCTCTGGTAGAATTAAAGATCTACTTCTTATAAAAAATAACCTTAGTTTTAAAATTGACACTTCTGAAAATCTGTTAGATTTTTTCAAGTTAAGGAAAAATCAGATTAAAATGTCATTATTGATGCTAAACCGTTTTGGAGATTAAAATGTTTAGTTGTTTTCACTTAAAAAATGTTTTATTTTTTTGCTGTGTATAAAAATGTACGTTCGCAGTGAAAAACTGAGATTGTTGAAAAACATATTTTCTTTGTCTTACTTTCTAAGGCTGAAAAAAATAAAGTTTATTAGTTATCTAAATTTAAAAAAAAAAATTCGTATATTTTAAGAAATTTATTTTACGTTTGAATAAAGAATTCTTAGTTATTGAAAGTCATAACATAGTCTCAGGATTAATTTTAAATGTAGCGTCATTGCAAAAATAAAAACTTTAAAGAGTTTGTTTAGATAAAATTTTAATAGTTTTACACATTTCGATAAATTTAACTAAAGTTTAATAAAAGGCACAACAAGTTGTTAATCGTCTGACGTAATGATTAAAAATAACGACAGACTTTTAGGTTATGGCCATAAGTGAAAGAATTTACAAAAAGTTGAAAACCAAAGAAAACCAGCATACTTTGATAAAATTTGAGTAAAGCCACTATTAAGAACATTTATGAAATACAGTTTTTGATTTGAACTCAAGTAATTTTTTATACGATCTTATTTCTTCAATATTTTAAATATCAAAAAAAACATTTTCTTTGTATATCATTTGAAAAGGTTTATAAAGTTAAACATAACTCTCAAGAGTTTATATAAAACCTTAAACTGGTTGACAAAACAACTACCCAAATAAAACTTTGTGCTATTAATAATGAAATTAATTTTTTATAAGTTGTTGTATATATTTAGGTATATCACATCTTAAAAAAATAGTGTTATTATTTCACAAGATCATTACAAATTAGCGACAAAATCACCAGCTCATAAACTCAACACTGTCTGCACCGTGACAATAATTCGTGATTTTAAAATTTATTTTTCTTAAACTGAAATCATTTGTAGCTACGGTATTACAGAAATTGACATGCTGTTTTAAGTTTTTAGCACTATTATGAAATATTATAAAATTAATGTTCAATGACAAAATAAATGTTTAACAAGATCATTACTAATTAGCGACAAAATCACACGCTAATAAGTCTAACACTGTCAGCATCGTGACAAAAATTCGTGGTTTTGAAATTTAGACGTTAAACGTAACAAAGTCCTTGTAGCTTTAATTAAACGAAATGACTTTAATTAGAAAACAACATGTCGTAAGTTTCGCTTGAGAACTTTCACTAAATATAAAAATAAAATACATTTTTCAAAGATAATATGTAGCAAAATTTGATTATAAAAAAAGCAACAAAAGTAATGCTATCTAATTAGAAGTTAAAAACTAGTTTATTTTCCGAAGCAACTCTAGAGTAAGCGTTGTATAGTTTTTATGTAGGCTTAGAATAGATTTTAAATGCTTGTTAACGACGAAAATACCAAAACAAGTGAAGCTAAGACTACACTTATATTATAAACCTAAAACACAATGACTTTATTTTTGTTAAACGTAATACATATCTTTCATTTTAAGCTCTTTTTTGGGTGATTTTTTATATAAAATATTGATTTATCTGGAAAGCACTTGTATTCTTTTTATAGTTCACTTTTACTGAATATAAATGTATAAGCTAAGACACATTACAGGATGAATAGGTTTAACGTAACTTTAGTGTTTTTTTACTCAACAACTTTGTTTTTTGAAAAGATACTTTTTTATTAGAGTAAAAGTAAAAACTTAGAAGTTAGTATTTGAAACAATATCAAACGGGTATTATATTCAAGTTTTAAAAAATAATATTTTAGGTGTAAATCTAATCATAAAACTTAATGACAGCTTAGACTAAAAATACTGTTGCCTTTGAAGTCAGATCTAAATTGATAAAAGTTTATTACACAGGTCTTGGCTAAGCCTTAAATGACCAAAAGTGAATTTTTTTGAGTATGACTTAAGGATTTAGTAATCCACTTACATTGTTACACAATTTTTACTTGAGTATAAAAAAAAATACTTCATATTAAAATATGTTTTAAACTAAGCAAAAAACACCATTTAATTTTTTTTTTTGTAATTAAAGAATACCAGAGTACATCTAAAAACATATCTAAGACATCTTTTAAATCAAAGTCAAATGTTTCGTAAAACGTTTATGCTAACTTTGTGAGCTATTCAGTATTAAGGTGCATTAGAGCAGATAAAAAAAAATTATTGCTTGTATTTTAGTAAATTTAAAGTTAAAGACCACCTAGAGAGATCTAAAAATGGACAACGCTTCTTAAACAGTTTCAAAGTTTCACTGATACTACTAAGTTCTTGAAAAATTGATTTAAGTTTTTAAATTGATTTAAGCATGTACAGTTTTACTTAGTATTACATTAATTTCAAAATATCAAAAAACAAATTTAAGATTAACAGTTTGAAATGATCAAGCAGGTACGTTTTAAATACTAACTCGAATTGAAATATTATTTAAGTTTTAAATTTAATTCTATACATGAAGAGATAAAATTAAAATAAAATTATTTATATTATTATATTGCTTGAAACAAAAGTTCTATTCTAAATAAAACAGCAATCGTGTTGATTTTTATGTCAACTAGAGATTTAGTCTAGTTAAAGACGTAGGAAAAAACTAGTCAACGACTTGCCAATAAATATTTTTTTACCGAGCAAAGTTGTTTACATATATTTTAATATATTAACAAACGCCAATTTTAAGCATTAAAACATAAAAAAAAACTAACAGCTACTTTTTTAGTTTCGAACTGTTAAGAATAATTTTTTTCAATGAAAAACATAACCAATTTAGTTAGTCTAAAAATTGTCTATTAGCCAAAACTAATTTTGATAGCTTAAAACTATTAGAATATTTTAGTTAATCTAAAACAAAATAAACGACATTAATGCACATGCTTTTTTGGTACAAAACTTTCGAAAAAGATTCTTTTTAATTTAAAAACAATTTTAGTTTGAAATAAAGATAAAATCTTTAGATAACTAAAAAATTGTTTTTATGATACGCATTGAAGTTTTTTTGTTCAAAAGTTTCCTTGCATAAATATTTTATATTTCTATTTTACATAAAGATTATATAAAAAAAAAGTTAATGAAGATTAGATACAAATAGGATACAATAAAAGTATGTTGCAATGTAAAGGTAACTATAAAAAAACATGTTAAAAGTAACTTGAATTCAACTTACATACTGCTTAAACTTTTAATTAAAAATAGACAAGGTTTTCTTGTTAGTTTGTTAGATCATATGAGTTATAATTTTTTTTAAAGTTAAAATTCTAAAATATTTTTTAGATTGTAATTTCTATTATATTTATTGACAAACGAATTGCATGAGATGGAAGTCTTTCAAGCGAAAAACATCTTATTTCTTAAGCAAATTGTGCAAAACTAACTGTAATAAATAAATTTAAACCACTGTTATCTAGTGACTATGTCCACCTGATAAGTCCTAATAACGACAACAATGGTTGTAGGTTGTTTCAGGTAGGTAGTTGATGGTCGTGCAGTCTAGAACTTGTTAAATATTAGAAAATACATCTCAGCTTTGCAAAAAATAACCGACTTATTGCTAATAGTTTTTGTTTTATTTTTCAGTTTTTAACTCTTAATAAGAAATTACAAAAGTATATTTGCCTGGAAAATATTGTGTCAATTAAAATCGTCACATTACTTTAAAGGCAACTGACTCTGCCTTATTGTTAAGTAATTTAAATTACATACTTAAGTAATAGTTTTTTTTTTGTTTTTTTTTTGAGTAAAAATTTTATTAAGTTGTCAAAAGATAAAGAAAGTTTTGTAGTATAAAAAGTTTATTAAGTTAAAAATAGCATAATAAAATTAAGCTTAAATTAAAATAAAGCTTATCTATACCTAGATATATTAACATAAACTAAAATAACAAAAATTAGCTAAATAAGCTATTACAAGCAATCTAAAAAATATAAAATTTTACTTGTTATTGAAAGCAAACCAGCTGAACAAAAATAATCATTTACCCCATTGAAAAAAAACTTACATACAGATGATTTAAAAGTGCACAGGCTAGGTCAACTACAAAAATAAACTTTTATTGAGGAAGCAATAAACGAATTAAGGAATGTAAACAACTACTAGAAAATAAACTTTTAAGTTAATTTTATAATCTGATGAAATTAAAAACCACTAACAATTATTCATTGTTAACGGTTAAAATTATCTTGAAATATGTTCAGTTAGTAGTTTTACATCAAAAATAAACGTTGTATTGTTTTTTTTTTGGGGGGACAGGTCGAATGTGCACGGAGGGTCAATTTTATTACAAATGAGAATTCGCGCGAGAGTTAAAAAAAATAACGAACAAGGGCAAGGGTTAGAAGGAGTAACAGTGATAGTAAAAAAAAAGTAAATATATCTATAAAAAAACAATAATAATAATAAACATAAAAATTATCGACCAAAGTTAAGGGTTAGGGGTAAAAGTAATAGTTAAAAAAAACAACACTAAGAAAATAAAATAAATTGATAAAAAAAAAGCAGAAGAAGAAGAAAAGACTAGTTACTGACATAGGGTTAGAATTAATAGCGATAATAAAAACAAAGAATAATTAAATAAATAAAAAACATAAAGTAAAAATATTTTACCGTGTAAAAATTACCCTTTGTGCATATTTGACACATACCCTTGCTTTTTCTTTTGGAAAGTCTAATGTGTATTAGTTGCATCTTGAAAAAAGCTATTTGTAAACAAACTTAGCTGAATTTTTTGGTTTTTTGACTTGTATTTTTTCTTAAGAAGTTTTTTAATTTTATTAATCTAATTATTTTCGTTTTTAGCTGTAAAAGCTTGATTGAGAAACACTAAAATTCTAAACTTAATGCCTAACTTTTATTTGCTTTCAAAAATCTGTTTGAAAGAAACTTGTTTAAATCTAAATTACATAAAGTTTCAACTAAAAGTCTAAATATTTTTTTTTCAATATAAGAAAGGGAAAACTTCTTGCTTAAATTAAAATAAAGACTTTGTACAAACTTTCTTACAGCTATTTAGATAAACTTAATAAACATTAAAACAACAAACTATAACACAGATAAAAAAAAAATTGACACCATAATCATAATGACAAACTTTAAATCTGCTATTTTAGCTATCGGATAAATTAGAGATCCTTTTTCTCACTAGAATCTCAATGCAGACTACATGTAATTGACCGAATCTTTTATAGCAGCACCTATTTTGAAGACTATTAGAACACAGATTTGAAAATTAGATGACATAACCTTTAGTGCTTCAAATTATTTTAAATTTAATCTCTTTACTAAATAAACATTTTAAAGTAGCAGGTTTTTTAACCACGTTTTATTTTGAACAGTAAAAACTAATATGATTACAAATTTTACTCTTGTGTGATAACTCAACAAAAAAAAAAGTTAAGGTAGAAACCAAAACTTTTTATAATTTGAAGTTTTGTCATTAATAATGATTATTTTATGTTACATCATCATAAGTAATCATGTATTTATAGAATATAGAGTAACATACATAAAGTGATATTTCATACCAGTTATGTATGTTTTATTTCCAGTATTTTATTTAATAACAATAGTGTAATATCTGTATTTAAATTTGAAAAATAGCTTTGCTAGAAACAAAAACAGCATTGATTATTAAGCTTTGAGTTTATTTTTTATTTCAATAAATGTTTTATAGCATAATAAGCAAACTCCACAGATGTCATTAATTTGATCACATTTTAAATACAAGTTTGTACTGTTCAGTAGTATAATTTAAGTATAAAAGTCTACACTGCAAAACCTACGGGTACAAAAAGAGCAGCAGTTAGCTAAATTACTAAGCAAATAAACTGTTTTGTTTAATTGAATGTTTGAAAAAAAAATATTTAACCAAATTTCAATAAAAAGTCAAAAAACAAATTATGATCAGCAAAGTTTGTTAATTCTGAGCACAAAAAGTTTATACAAGTGATGACGTGACAAGTGGTACTTCAATAGTGACGTAATAATCCGACATTAATCGGTGCTTTAAAATTTCCTTATTTGTCAATTGAAATTGTTTCTAGTTTCTATTTAATGTTTGAAAATCTGAAGTAATTGATAAAAAGGAATTTAAAAGTTTAACCTTTGAAATACTTAAATTAGATCTTAAATTAGTTTGCTTAATTTATAGATCAAGTTAAATAATAAAAGACTTTTTAAACACAATATGATAAAAAAAGACTATTAATTAAACTGTTAAAAGTTTTGCGTAAATTTTATATGAAAGTATAAAAATATATTTTGCTCAAAGTGAAGTTTTCCTACTTATTTAGGTCCTGTCTTGCTTTTTAAAACGTAAGCTGTACTTTTCAAGCTATATATATAGGTTAAGTATATTGATATCTTTAAGTTAGAGGCAGGCAATGTGCGGCCAACCAACTTTTTATGGAGTTTTAACAGAATCCGACCTGCGAGATGTAAAACTGTGTCCCACGAGTATGTAAGTCTGGCCCGATAAACCAAATTTTGAAATTTACACTAGACAGATATTCTGGAATTAAAAAAAATCCAAAAAAGAAAAAACGGTCTAAGGTACAATTTACGGAAGATTTGAAACTTGCACTAGATATAGTAAAAAAAATACATAGAATTAGTATTTTGTCGAAATGAATAATACAATTGAGTAGCTTTTATAAACTAAACTAAATTTAACTGCTCTCGCCCGTCAAGGACTAGATTTTTCCATGTCTGGCCCGCCAACTAAAAACGTTGTCCATCCCTACTTTAAGTCCACTAAGTTTTAGAAAATTTTTACGAGAAAAAATACTTTTTTGTAACAACTTTTCATTTCGTTTAAGTTAACGAATGGTAAGAAGTTTCAAATTTAAAAAAAAAAGCAGTAGATTTATTTTCAGAATACAACTCATTGCAACCTCTATATGAAATCATACTAGACTTCAAACACAATTTGTTAACAATAAGGGTCGAAACACTTTATTATTTTGATGCAAATTTTAGTTTTGACTGCAGCATATAAACATGTATAAAAAGTGCTTTTAGAGTCAATAAAACGTTTAATATTTAATAAAAAGAATACAGGCTGTAATATTAGATGATTTTTATTTTACTAACAAAGCCTTATTGATAACTGCATGAAACACCTGTATTATATATATGTAATTTTCTCTTTAATAAAAACATAGAATTGATGGCTTAGGTGTTATAATAATTTTCTTAGATTTTCGAAGTTTTTTTCTAAATTGACGCATAATGCTGATGTCACAGCCTAGTTAAGAACAATTTGACACAAATTGGAGTTTTTTGAACATGACACGAGGTTTAAAAGTCATAATTTTTCGACACTTTATACTTGAAAAGTGCGTCCTTTAAAATTTTCTCGCGTTTATGTGTTTTGTTTTACGCCGTAACTCATTACACATAATTAGTTTGATTATAAAGTTGGTTTAAAAAATATTGATTAAGAGTTAATACAGCCTGCTCGTTTTTTGTCATTTTGTTCTAACTATTTGAGATATTATTGATTGTGAAAGTAAAGTTTTTACAACAACTCGCTGCGAGAAAGTTTATTTTGACGTAACATTGCTACGATTACTGCATATCGGGGTAGTTGACATAAGTATAAATAAATTTAAATTTAACTACGACACAAAGGTAAATAAATATATCACAAAACTTTTGGTACCTTGATAAGTTGGTTTTACTTTACATCGTTGTAGCTAAAAAAATTTCAACTGTAGTATTGATTAAATTTGTGATCTTTAGTTTTCAATTTTTTTTGAATACTTGAATCTTTTTAAGTTTCTCATCAATTAATGCAGTTGTAAACAAGCAAATTAGTGCAAAATGTAAGAAAGATTCGTAACTGTTCTATACTCTTTTTTAAAAACAAATTTTTAGTTGTATGTTTTATAACAGAAATACATAAACACTAAACAACAAGTTTACAATAGAACTTAAAAAAAACTTGTTTATGTTGAAACTTTAAGTCATATACTGGAATTAGAAGACTGAAATAATAAAAATTTTATACGAAGTCTTGAGACTATTGTTTAAATCAAATATGTGTAATAGTTTTTGAATTTAGACTTTGAAACATTTTATTCTGTTAAATATCGACTAAGCTCTAAACAAAGTTTTGTGTTGTGTTTGTAGTGTAAAACCCTATAAAAAGAGATGTAAAATCGTCTTTGATCTATTAGAAATACCTAAATTGTGTCCAAAAATGTCTTTAATAGAACAAAAAAAAAAGATTAAAGACGTTCATAATTATTTTAATGACATAAATTACATACTATAACCTCATAGCTACAAATTTTAAAACTCAAATTACTTAATAATTTTATCGAACAAAAACAAAATTATTTTTTAAATACTTCATGATTCAATTTATAAATTAAAAAAATATAAGTATAGTATTTCTTTGTAGACATTATAGCTTATTACAAGTTAAAACACGGTGTCAAAGATAAATGAAATTATTAAAAATAAATTACGAAAATTGAAGTTTTGAAGAAAAGTTTAAAAGCTGCGTATGAAGTCTGATTTAAATTACTTTTTCAAAGTGAAAAAAACAAAACAATTTGAACTCATTGTTTAATTTCACAATGCTTTTTTCTTTTGTAGTATTTCAGATAGACCTCGCCTTTTAAAGCATATCATGACACTTATTGAAACCAAAAATATTTTATTTCTAGTTCACATCAACAAAAACACCGATAAAAAATAAGCTGCCTCAAATAGAAAGAGCTGATTATTCAACTATGAAAATTTATTTTTTTTCATGTATATTTAAAACAAAAATATCTCAATACAATGTTTTTAAACGATAAACTCTAACCATTTTTTATATTATATGCAGCAAACTAAATACTAAATAAGTAAAGATTTTAAATGGTAGTTTGTTAATCTAGAATTGAAATTATTAGTAGACAAAGTAATTTGTACTTTAGTTATATAAAACACTATTTGTTTTTACTATAGCATGAATTCTTAATAATTTCTTGTACAACAATTGTTTTTTACATTTATATCCATTAAAAGTGTAATGAACAATTTTTAAGGTATACTTGATTACTCTAGTAATATAATTTTTGGTTTTTATATACCGAGCTTTTGAAACCTTTTGTTTTTATATTTAGGCTTTTATCTTTTATAAGGAAGTTTAAATATAGTATATAACAATGTTTTAAAATTAAAGCAATTGCCTTAAGAAAAAAAGTTTAAGTTTTTTGAATACAATTAAGCGTGCAATATAATTAGCTTATTGAATAAACTCCAAAATAAACATCCATTAAGATCGAAGTTTAATTTAATTCGGTAGATGGAAAAGATACTGCTACATTTTAATTAGGCTTATCTTGAAAATTTTTTTTTTATTATCCTGATACAAAATTCATTAAAATATAGCTTTAAACTATTTTTATTTTTATTTTAGCTTTAAAACTAAAGTAATATAAAGTAAAACTTATTTTTTAAAACTTATAACAAAGAAATCTAAAGCAATAAGTTTTTTTAAATCTTATACTTAGAACAGTTCGACAAGTTGAATTTTTATAAATTCGAATTAAGACATAATTTATTTTTAGTCTTCTTAAAATTAAACTAGCTAGTCAAACAACAACGATATTTTTTATATTATATGGTAGTTATATGTTATAATTCTGCACTAACAGGTTTTAAATAACATTAAAAATTTATATATTTTATTTTATCTTTTATATTTTGCTTAATTTTCTATTTATTAGCATTTGTTTTGGATTTCATACTGAAATATGCTTAATGATAGTTAACGTTTTTTTAATAGTTTTATACGCTATCTAATTCTTAGTTAAACTTAAAAATGTTTTTTTTTTAATTCTCTAAGGTATTTTTTGTCTGCTATAAGTTGTATGCAGATATGACTTTTTACTGCAACAATAGTTTTTGTAGATTATTTTTAACATGAAGATCATTAATATACAAAAAGTATTTGAATTGACGTAATATTTGAACTGCTGGCACTTTTGTTAAATGAATGTTAATATTTCACAAGATCATTACAAATTAGCGACAAAATCACAAGCTCATAAACTCAACACTGTCTGCACCGTGACAATAATTCGTGATTTTAAAATTTATTTTTCCTAAATTGAAAACATTTGTAGCTACGGTATTATAGTTTTAATTAAACTTTTAAAGCAGTATTTTATACTAAGTTGAGTACAATAAATTTAATTAACTAACAATAATTAAAAAAGTGTCTTAGTTTTTCATATTATCTAAACATCTATGCAGTTAATACAAACTAATTAATAAAACAAAAAAAAGATTTTTGTTTGTTTATTTGAACTAAAAACTTGTCAAAATTCTTTAATGGTCCCAGAAGAAGCTTTAGTTGATTAAAAGTACTCAAATAAATTATGCAACTACAACATATATACAAAACAATAAATAGTTTTGTATAACAGTGTAGAATTTATTTTTTATCGTAACACCCTTGAGTTTAAAACTTTATAATTTTTTTAGAAACATTGACATCAACTGTAAATATTTTGAATCACAGAATACTACGTAAAAATAGTTTTCACTATAACATTACTAATATTTAAAAAATTGTCTAATATAAATGAATTTCACAGATATTATTAGTTTGAATAGCAAAATTGTAAAAAAAATTCTAAACATGTTTTTCTAAATTTCTACTACGATTTAATTGATAACAATGTTTATAAAACGAAATAAACGATAATAATTTTAAAATGTATAGTATAAAACAAAACAAATTACAATTCATATTTTGTTTGAACAAAAAGTTATCAAAACGCATAAAAAAAAAAGAGTTTTTTGGTGAAATTTTTTTTGATATTCGTTAAATAGATATTTTACTTCAGCAGCAACTGAATTACTATTGTTATTTTATCTCAATACATATGAATAAAGATTCTAAAAGTTTCCTATTTTTCGAATAGATAGCTTACTTAAGCTATATGTTTAATTTTCTTAAGTTTAAAACTTATGAGAAAACACTAATAAATATATAGCCTTTACATGACTCAATCACGTAAAAGTTTATCTTTAAATATATTTTCTCATGATGATTTATCTATTACGTAATTACTAAAAGTGGAAACAAGATGAAAGTAAAACTTGCCGATTTGTAGATTTATTTTGATAAAAATACTTTTTTGGTAGATAAACAATCAGTAAAGCTATTTTCATCGCGCTTATTACCACACATTAACAGTTTAATTTTTGGAAAATTTTAGCTTTTTATTTCCATATTTGTCAGCAGTATTTTTTAAAAATATCTAAAACGACTAAGAAAAATAGTTTTTGGCTTATTTGAAAATGAAATAACAACAGTTGAAATCTTTAGAATGAAATTTAGTATGTTGTTACACCTTGAACAGTATTCTAGTTGTTTTAAATTAAATTTTTTCTAAATAAATTTGAAAAACAAAAAGTAACAGAAGTGACAAAAGTATAAACTTTCTACTGACTTTAAAAAAATTATTAGTTTTATATTGAAAATGATCTGAGTTAGCTAGGAAAATGTACAATATTTAAACCCGTTAAAGTTTTACAATACCCTCCTTACTTTTGAACTAGCAAAATATTTTTGATTTTTTTGTTTTTGTTAGAATTTTTAATTTAATTTGAAAGATAACTTAACTTATTATACTCATTAAATTAAACTCTTTATTTTAAAGCAGTCGATAAACTTGCTAGATAGGTTTTTAAATATAATTTTGTAATAATGTTTGTCTGACTATTCTACTTCAATCAATGGTTAATGTAAACATTTAGTTAATGTATAAACAAGAGTTTATCTTTTTATAACAGTTTTTATTTAACTACACAAACTAAATAAATAAACTAAAAAGTTTAAATGACGTTTTACCTATTGAAAACTTAAATATTTTTATAAGCTTAGATAAGTAGTTATGTTCTCGAAACACTACTTAACTTAAGAACATAAAGTCTTCTTTAGAATTTATTAAAGCTTAAAACAAAACATTTTTAGTAAATTTTAAACACAAGAATTATCAATTTAATCTTTTAAATGTAACATAATCTGAATTTATAATAAAACGAATGTTTAAAAATATATTTCGATGATATAATATTGTATATGTGTCTGATTAGACATAATATGTTTAAAGAAAGATTTCTTTCAATATTAGAAAAATAAATAGAAAAAATATAGCTCTAAATCAATCTTGCGTGGAAATGAACGATTAAAATCAATTTACATTTGTGAGCTGTAAGTATGGTGTAGTAAATGTACAAAAAAAATATTATAAGTAGCATACTCATAATCTTCAGTTTAAATATGTAAGTTTAACATTAAAAAATTTCTTAGTTTTGATAAATAATGATTAGTTACATTCTGTAATTTAATTTATTTAGATTAAATTTTAACATTTACTTCATGATATAGTATTTCGGAATAAATTATTTACAGTATCTAACAAATTTTTAAATACATTTTTTAAGAATACGTTCATGGTTTAAATTGTTTACATACAATTAAACGGATTTTATTAACTATCATGAAAAAAAATATTTTGACAAATAACTAAAGAAAAACCAATTTTTTTTTAAATTGCAAAATTAAATTATTATCTATTATTCTCGTATTTTAGTATGAAATTTCTTCTTAAAACTTAATTATTAATTTCTTTTTCGATATTATTAAATAGAAATGACGTTAATTCAAAATTTATATCATCATAATACAGAAAACAACAGTACATCTCTTTAATTTGTGTGTGACTTTTGTTTAAATCAGAAGATTTATTCTCAACACTTCATAACTCACACAGCTGTGTTGATTTTCATGTCAATTATCAATTTAGTTTAGTAAAATAACTATAAGGCATTAAACGTATTAATAGTTGCTTTAGTATATCAATGAAGGTTTATTACAGTCTCAATGTTTTAAGAAAACTTATGTAATATTTAAAAACTTTTTTTTAATTTGAACTAAATTTATGTTAAAATCAAGTAATAAAAGATCATTTATTTGAATAGTTTATTAAAAATCTTAGAAAACTAGTTGTGTTTAAGTAACAAAAGGGGCCTTTTTAAAATAATGTTTGTTAATTTTTTTATTTATAACTAAAATCAATTGTGCTCTTTTTATTTCAAAAACGTTAATATTTATATTAAATTCAAAAGTTCAATAACTATCGCGAAAAACATGTGACAATTTTTACAGTAACAGAAATACTAAAAAGTAGTAAATATTTATCAAGGAAGACAACTGAATAAATGTAAGTATTCATGAAGTTTCAGTTTGAATTTATTTTTCAAGTATAGTTGCTAATAAAGTTACTCTATAACTTGAGTGTTAAATACTTTAAACCAAGAATCAAAGCTATTTATAGTTTAAAACTACTTTATACTAAATGCATACTCCAAAAAAGTATTTGTACTAAATATTTATATAAAAACAATTCTTTTAGTGCTGTCAAACGTTTACTTATTAACAAAATTACTTTAGCAATTGGGTGTTTTTTCTTCACACACTACTACTCTACTGAATTTCGCATGCATCACAGTGTAAAGGGACAGCACAGATAAAAGAAAAAGTATCCATCATGAAACTTATGACAAACTTTAAGTCGGCTGTTTTAGCTTATCGGATAATTTAAAGACCTTCTTTTTTCTCACTATAATATCAGTGCGGTCGACATTACGATGACCCTGTGCTTGCAAATGCTGCTTGTTTAAACGATTGTCATGATAGCGCTTTGAAGTTTAGATGACCTCAGTGTTAATACCGCCTATTGCTATCAGATTTATCTCTTTATGTAAATAACCAAGGAGGTTTTTGAATACGCTTTAAAAAAATGAAACAGATAAAACTTTACAACTGGTATTTACTACCATAGTTTTACTTTTGATGTATACCTATTTTTTATTTAGGCTTTTTCAATTGGCAACTAAAAAAGACCATCTTAAAGCTTCTTACTTTTGAATTAATTACTTTTCATTCTCTCTATTATTTATATATATATATATATCTAAACATTTATGTTACGCAGTAATCGTGTTTGTATCAAACACACTAACAAAATAATACTCATGATTTGATTTTCATTCTTTGTAGCTCAGTTGAACCCTAGATAATACTACTTTAAAAACTAACTTTTTGCACAACTTAAATGATTTTAAATTATTTTATTAACTTAAACATCATAAACTCTTTACTAATAGTCCTATAAAATAGCAACGTAAGATTTCAGAATAACTCAAAACATTTGTAAGATTAAACTCATGAAAATTAAAGTTGCATGGAAGGTGAAAATAACAAAACAGTAAAATGAAAACCTGTATACAATTAACCTTGTTTACTCTTATGAAGACTTTTAGAACAAAAATGAAATATAATCGACGACGGAAATTTTTAAACAGTTGTTATAAATATATATTTGATTTGGTAGTAGTAATTTTTAACTTTACTTAAACACAACTTTAATCACTAGCTTAATAATTACACTGCTTTGTTCTGGCATCTGTATTAATTCATGGTACTTTTCATAAATCTTAAAAATATGTAACAGTAGACTTCAATTAGTTCTATATTTATCATTTCTGAATAGTATGGAAACTAACAATTTTTCTACATCTAATTTAATGTGCATGTTGATAGTAACAAATTCTACACAAGTCTAACTTAATTTTAGAGCAAAAACAGTTTACAGTATGACACTAGAAGACGTTTTCTAAAAGCTAAATTATATTTAATATAGGTGTGATTTTAAGCATCAAATATTAATAAACAAAATTATTCAAAACACTTATAAATACATAGAAATTCAAAATACTTATATTTTTATTAGTTTAAAATGTTCGCTGTTATTTTTATACAATTACAAGTTAAAAGAAGTTATTCAATTTTTTTTTTTGAAAACTATAGTTATTGTACAAAAAGTGTAAACTTTCCTTTTTTTAATCAAAAAAAAGAAGAATAGGGTTTTTTTTGTAAAACTCGTTGTTATAAAACTTTAAACGGTCAAGTTAATACTACTTACATAACATAAAACTTTTAAACGGTTGATTACATAAACTAAAAGTTTTTAAAGATGTCATCACCACAATTGGAACTTTTCGTTTAAACTTTGCAAGTCTACCTGACCGTGTCAATTAGCCATATACTGTCATAACCGTTTACTAACACTAAAGAAAAACGTTCTAGTCAAAATATTCTATTAAAAAGCCAAAACACCGTTGAATTGTGCTTTTTTTTCCATTAAAAGACGATCAAACTTCAAATCTGTCGCTAAACAAAGAGTTAACTTAGTATTACGCTGTCACGTTAACTGTGTTGATTGCGATTAATCCAACAAGGTTATCACGTTTGAACGAAACACAAAAACGTGCCTAAATTTAAGTTTTTATTTGGTGAAACTAGTTTTTCAAAGTTTGGTAAACTTTCTTATCTAAAAGTTGTTCTAAGTAAACACAATTTATAAATAAAGAAACTATAAAAAGGATCGAAAAATTTTAATCAAAAGTTACAGATTATAAGTATGTAACTGTGTAAATGCACGTTTTTAGTTTTGTTTGTTTAGTTTATCTGCAGTTTAAAAATTTTTATTTTTATTTTCTGCGGATGAAAAAGTACTTATATAAAACATTTGTAAAATTTAAACACATGGACTTTTTAACCCACTATACTCAAGCATGTTAAAATATTATAAAAACATTAGGTAAAAATATTTTTGGTTATGATTGATACTTAAAAAAGTAAGTGTTAAACATGTTTTCGTAAGACTATTGTACTATTTAGGGCATAGTTTTTGAATGCATAAATTATTTTAAATGTGGATTAAAAGTTAAACAATAAAGTAACCTTGTTTTAAGGTAAAATTTATTTATTTAAAATTTTAAAACTAAATATAAAAATAATAAGCGCTACGAAATAGTTTTTTAGAATTTTCAAACAAAGTATTATATCATTTGAAATTAAAAATTAAAAAAAAAAATAGTATTCAACTCGTTGTATTCGTTTAAATGTTTTTAAATAAGTTTTTTTTTTCTAATTTAAAAAGATATTTTAACTAATTTTTTTTAGAATAAAACGCTTCTGTTTTTATTATGTATTATTACTCACCTTTAAATTTCAAATAAATGACTTTTTTAAAAGCTTAGTTTATAACTGCCATTGCTCGAAATATAAGTTAGTAAATATTTAATGTTAGGGTTTATAATTGTAAAGATTGAGCCTTTAGTTTACCTTAGATAATACTAAAACTTTTCTAAAGTAATTTAAATAAAACATTTTAATAGTTTTACAGGAAGTTCTTTTTAAAAATAGAATTGAGACCATGCTTAACTATTTTAAACAAATAACTTTCTAAGCGAAACTTATTCATTTTACTTTCTAAGCGAAACTTATTCATTTTAATATTTTCATTTTTTATAACTTGTACATGGAGAAAGCCTGAACATTTAACTGAATTTACTAAGAATGTTTTAAATTTTAGAGATATACGTATTGTTTGTAATTTTAAAAGTTTAAAACATAATGTTGTCATTTTAAGTAGCAAAAATTAAAAAGATATACACAATAAAATAATTATAATTTAGGTGTGCACTTTGCAGCTTATACTTAAAATAGTAATTATAACACAGTAAAATATCATGTAGCTTGTCTACTAAGTTTAATGGTATTTGTCTAAATTATAAGTACAAAAATGCTAACGAAACTGACTTCAGACCGGAAAAACAATCAATAAATTTAAATTACTTGATTTTGAGTGTAATGTAAAAAACAAAAATATAATATTATCTAAAAGGTCTACATCAGACTGAATAATTAAACATGTAAAAACAACTAAGTAATTGTTTTGCATAATCTAATTTAAAAAATATTTAGCACTAACCTATAGATCTAAAAATTATATACTTTTTTAAATTTAAAAAAATATCAGCTGTTCATAAAGATGTCTTTAAAATTTCCAAACAAATTAATAACTGTTATATATGCAAACTTAGCAACGTAAAAACTTGAAAATTTAAATATCTAGAAAAATTTCGTACTTTTTCAATAAACGTTTAATGTTCTCGAAAAGAATAAAATACTTTTTTACGCGTAATTTACTAAACGTTGTATAGAAGCTTATTTGATGAAGTTGTATATTGAAAGCGTAGTAAACTTAGAAAACTTTGCATCTTTAACAGCTTTAATCATTAAAAAATATTTAAAAAAAAAATCTGCGTTGGAATTAGACTTTTATTTTGTTGATTTCTACCAATATTTAGAACAAAACAATGCACTTTTTATAAAAATTTTTATACATAGAACTTATCGGTTTCATATTTGTTGTTTATTTAATGACAAAAAACGCTAGAAGTATTTAGTTAAAGGACCTGGTGCACGAAGAACCTTTGGGTTATCGAGTCGCACACCATAACTTCTATATAAAAGTTTATACCTAACAAGTATTCTTTTCCCTAGCTCTAAAATAATGAATAATACCTCTGAACAGTCAAAATCATAACATGTAGATAATTTAGGTTTGTTTAATCTACTAAAATATAATTTTAAACGAGTTTCAGTGATGTCAAATATGTATCTTCAATAATAAGACGTTAAAGCCTATATAAAAAAAATCAAAATCTTTGCTTGAATTCTTTTTTTGATATTGTACTTATATGTGTACTTTGTTATTTTTTCAATTTAACTTAATTTTAACCTTAGTGCATGTAAAAATAATGTTTTTTACGTTTACAATTATAAAAAAGTTTAAAATCGAATTAAAAGTCTTTCCTACTTTACAGTTACTTAGACAGCACGTACTGTTATTCTGTATACCTGTAAAATGCAATAAAATTCAGTGCATAGTATACCTGCAAAATAGAAAAAAATATTGTTTTTAAAGTCGGCAAAGTTTTTGTTATACATAAGTTAAAACAAATACTGTTTTCTTATG
The DNA here is from genome assembly GCF_965202585.1 of Thalia democratica. Taxonomy (NCBI): domain Eukaryota; kingdom Metazoa; phylum Chordata; class Thaliacea; order Salpida; family Salpidae; genus Thalia; species Thalia democratica. Next base: position 11,091,347 of record NC_139170.1, read on the forward strand.
TAACTCACAGTACAGAGTCTGAACAATCGAAGTTAGATAGTGATTTACTTTAAAAACAAATAAAAACTTAAAACTATTACCAAATTTGACTCTTACATAAAAATTAATTATAAAATACTTAGTTACTGAACACGAAAATTTTTCGGTAATTTGTTTTTTTTGAAGCTTTAATTATAATAAAAACAAAAAGCTATCAAGTTAGACAGCAGATTATCTTATTTATTTATTTGTATCTGTTTAGAGGAGTGGTTAATTGTAAAACTTAGCATTTTTCAGTTATATTACGGCAACTTTGAGTGTTGAAAGTATTTGTAATTTTATTAAACTTAAATAATACTAAATTTATCATAAAGAAGTAATACGAAGTAGTTTTTAAAAAAAGTGCAATCTTCTAAAAAAAAATTTAATTGTAACTTTCTTTAACAAAAATTACAACTTAAATTTCACAAAACATATACAAAATGATAACTCAAACAACAAAGTTAAATGTAAATAAGAGTTGTCTCTTTAAAGTTATTTTGTTTTTGAAATTTAGTTATACAGTGATCATTTAACTGTTTTCAAAAATGAAACCATAAAGTAATTGAATAATTGTAAAAATATAAAATTGTTCTTTTTATATATTTAGTTTTATTGAAAAAAACACTTTACTTTTTCAATCTTTTGTTAATAAAAATAAACTGTGATTTTAAAATATATTTTTTAGCAATGTTAAGTCTAAAATTTAGTTTTTAACTTTGTTCTGTTTTTTTAAACAAACACAGTTTATTAAATGGAATGTTAAGTAACTTGTTTAAAACTTTTATGACAAAATATATAAAATTTATAAAATTTGCAAATTATAATTAGATTCTTAAGATACTATAATTTGAAGTCGTTACATTTAAGTAATTAAATTGGAAAGAAATACACTAAAATAGTATTTTATAATAAAATCTTGCTGACACCTACTTATACTTTTTAGAACTAGATAAGTGCTCTCCTTACGAAAAAATAAATAAATTTGTTTAATATTCAAGCTTCTGAAGTGATATTTGTAAAATTCAAGTAGGTATGAGCTAATAAAATCTTGTTATTTCCGCAGTTTCAAATCTTCAAGAGGTTCTTATTGCTCATACCGTAATTCAATAGGTTTTATTTGTACTTAACCAGTAGATCTTTTTGAAAGCACATTTCTTTATTTTGATGTTGTATTTTAGATTAACTTTACAACCACTGTTTTTTACAAACGTTACAAAAAATACAAAACTTTAAATTACATAAGTAGTTTTTTATTTTATTTAAAATTTTAATTTTTTTTTACCTCTTAATAGTTGTGAAAAAAAACCGTATAATAAAAATAAAATAAAATTCAAAATCTAGTTTAATCATTTTTTAACTTGCTAAAAGCTCATTACAAACTAATTAAATTAAGTTTTATAAACGCATGAGTTTATTAAATACAAACTACAAAAAACACCATTGAGAATACTCCAGTTTAAAGTTTTCTAGTTAACATTTAATTTTAATAAACAAGCAAACCGTTTAAAATCATAAAACCTGTTAATCAATGTAAACCGTCGCTAATTAGAAAACGTCATTCAGCCTTAATTACAAACACCTTAAATCCCTGTTTAATTTAACTAATTAAGTTTTTATTGCTGAGAAACTCGTTTAAGCTGACACGAATCACAACAGTTCAATTTGACAAATTCGCAAAGATTCTCAGCTAAGCTGCTTAGTTTCTCTAAACTGAATCGTTAATTGACAATTGTACTTTAATGCAGCTGTGAAAACTGGGCAGTGCAACGGATAAATAATTGGAGTTGAACAAAAGTGATCTAACTTAACAATTACTATGTTATTTAGTTACTTATGATTCGCAGTTACTTAACAAGCAGGTGAAAGTTCAACTGGCTGAGTATTGAATATCGAATTTACTGCAGTCCAGTTTTATGTTTCCATATACTTAAACATATATTAGTCTCCAACATTTTGTTTAAATTGATAGTAAACTTGTCTATTTCGTAGATTTTGGAATTCAATTGTTTTTAATATGCAAAAAAAAAAGGCAAAGTTGGTTTTTTCTTTAATATCTAAATATTGATTATTTGTTAATTATGTTGATTTTGTATGAATACTCAACATTCATACAAAAACGTAAAGAATAGTATTTTCCAAATTACAAACTATTATATCTTTAACACTTAAGAGTTTATTAAAAAGCACTTTATTCCTCAAAAATCTCCATATCATTCTTGCTTGAACTATGAGACATGTTTTTTTTTAAGTTACGGGGTTAAACTAAATGTTATTTTCTAAAATAAAGATATTTAAACATAATTTTGAACTTTTGTTTGCTAATAAGAACTTTTTAGTTAGTTTGTTTCATGTTTAAAACTAAAGAATTTTAGTGAATAATTTTACCGGTTTATAAACAAAACAAATAAGATATTCCTTCATTTGTTTTGATATTAGAATATTGCTTATTTTAATAACTTCGAACTATGAGCAATATTATTTTTCTTTTTATTACTTTTTACTTTAGACTACTGCGAATAATTTTGCTGAAGTGCATTAATTAAAAGTATAATTGTTAAATTAATAGATTTTTTAAGCTAGTCAACATTCTTATTTAAATAAATTAAACCATACAATTTGAACAATAGAAACTTAAATTTATTGAAAAAAAAAACAATAAATTCTACTTTATAACGTTTAACGCTTAATTACATAAAATTTAAAAATAAAGTTTGAAAATAAACGTATAAACTAAATTTCGAACTATTTTTTTTAAAGATTTTCAAAATAATAAACTTAAAAACCAGTTGTTTACTGTGTCATGCCTTTAGAACTAGAAGGTAGACAAAAATTTTCAAAACTTAAAATTTCTAAAGTATTTATTCATTAAAAACAGCTGAATCCAAAGCTCATCTTGATTGCAATAAAGTAATTTTTTTTTAAGTTGAGTAACCAATTAAATAATTAAATATTTTGCAGAAATTTATGACTCAATGTTAATAAATTTACAAGGAAAGTGTTTATATCTTTTATAATTACCTCAACAGATGATAAACTCTAATCATTAAACAAATAATATAAATATAGTATTAGCTTAGTACTGTAAAGACTTTTTTTGAAACATTATCAATGTCGAAAAGATAAAAAATTGGTTCACTGCATTCGAACTTAAATTCTCAAAAATTATAGACTAAACTTTTAAAAGATACTGTTTTAAACGCGTGTTGAAATCTAGAACAAGCTTATTTGAAAACTAAGATTTATAGACAGAAATTTTTCAACTAAATTCTAAAAAACTAATGAAAAATTGCATTTAAATTTTGAGAGACATTTTGACTCGAAACTAAACATCTAAACACAAAATGTTTAACATTCGAATATTATAAAAACAAAAACTTCGAAAATATTCTTAACAAAAATATTTGTTAATTAGCATAACGGAGTTGTCATACAATCACGTATGCAAAATTTTTCAAACATTTAAAAGGTTAAATATAACAAATTACAACATGATGTCATTTATTTGTTTTGATTATCTATAGCAAACTCTGCCAGTTTCGTTGTGTTATGCAGAAAAACAAGCGTTCTACTTATTTGAGTATTTTTAGAAATTTCCGAAACTTGTGTGATTAATAAAAGTTTTTGTGTTTACATCGTTCCTTTGCAAAAAGTTTATACGAAACTGATTTAGAAAGTATTTATAAGTAGTTATTATTATATTTTATTAATTCTAAAGCCTTTAAATCAGCTCCTCTTTTATGTAAGACTAAAAATCTTATAAGAGTTTTTGTATCCAATGAGAACATCATAGTCTTATGAGTTTGTCAATGATTTCTTTAACATTTGATACTTTAGTCTTTAAAACAAAAGCTCCTTTTTATAGATATACGTTTTCAAACAGCTTAATCTGTAATTAAGTTTGTAAAGTTTTTCATTTGTTGAAATAATTCTTAAACTTTAGTCGATTTTTTTACTTATTGTGCATTTTTTATTACTTTAAATTACCTTATCAGGAAAAATAGCGACAAAAGTTACGTAAAATGTGATTTGCACCAAAAGGTTAAACTCTCAATTAACAAAGGGATAAATCTTGAATTCGACTGAAATACTTGCGTAATTATTTTTCAATCTTCAACAAAAAAGAGGATTAGTTGTAGTTAAAACTAAAATTACGTTGTAATTGTATAGTTTTAACTTAAATCAAAACTTGTATAAAACATATTGTAAAATTTCAGACTTAAAATATTTTCGCGTTGGTATATTGTATTTTTTCAAAAATAAAACTGCTAAACTTTAAATTCTTTCATTAAAAATTATATTTATTAACCTAAAAGGTTATTTAACTACGTTGATTTTATTTATTTTTTAAAGAAGTCACCAAAACTTTAAAATTTACTTGTAGTAGTCATTGTAAAGTAGTTTTAAAGGATTATTGTAAGTTTAATTTGTTCTTGTTAAAAAACTACAGCTATTTTTTATCTTTGTAATATAGTATTATTACTAGTATTTGTTTTGTTTGTTCAAATAAACGGTTTTGACAACATAAAGTTAAGTGACATGGTTAAATAAACTTACAAAGTTTAACTATACAACGAAAAAATTTTTTTCCAGTTGTGTTAATAAAAACCCTTTAGTCGTTAAAATAAATTAGTCATTTATGTGATCATCTGTATCCAATTTAAACATTAATTCTTAAAAAATGCTAAGGTTTTTTTGTTAAAGTAAAAAATTTATCAATTTATTCCCAAATTTTTAGTTTTTTGAGTTGTTACAAAAAATAAAATACCAATTTTTTGTTTTTATAGTTTAATTTTGTAAAAATATAAAACTTGTGCCGTTTTACTTTTAACGTTTAAATGCAACTAAAAACAATTTCAATTTACAAATAAGGAAATTTCAAAGCACTGGATTAATGTCGGATTATTACGTCACTATTGAAGTACCACTTGTGACGTCATCAGTTGTATAAACTTTTTTTCGTTTTGAGCTAAACACAGTTTCTTTTTTTAACTAATCATCATTATATTCTCAAAAACAACACCTAAACAAAACAAAACAACGACGTTACTTGTTAAGCCGTTAGTAAATTACAGTGTAAAGGTTTTTTTTAGGTAATAAAACATATTTCAAAGTACGAGTAAACATTAATACTACAAAAACTGTATCATGGTAAACTTTACCAGTGATAAAACTGTAAAACTTCTTTAAAGTTCTAACTAAGTTGCTTATAACCTAAAAACACTACTAAATTGTTCGTGTGCGAATAGTCAATGATACAGAGTTTAATTTTTTTAGAATTTATCTAGCTTAAGTCTACTGAAAGTCAGTAATAATTCAACCTGAATAAATAAAACCATACATTTTACACCTGAATAGTAGAATTAAGTTTAGTATTATGTTAATTTAAAAGTTTTTTTTTTTAAATAACGATTAAAATACGTCAGAACTAAGATAAGATTACAAGGCATTCAAAATGTTTTTTTTTTAATTCTCAAAAAATACTTATATATGTTTATAAATAAAGTATTTCAGAGCTATCAAACTTATAAACGATAAATAAAAAGTTATTTACTTAGTAAACAGATAGTATTAAAATCAATCTATTTGAAATAATTGCTTTAAAAGTGAATGAAGAAAAGCAGTAAATAACAAAAGGTTTTATGAATATCAAAAGGTAGCATAAATATGTTACTGCACAAAACGTAATTGAAAACTTGATAAATAAGTTTCTATAAAAAAAAAACAAAATACTGAACTTTGCATTTGTAAGAAGTTTAAAACTTGGTTTTTATTTATCTTCTAGTTTAGTTAAAAGTATATAAAAAACTAAAGCTTGCTTGTTAACTTTGTTTTCGAAAGCTGTAGCTATGCAGTTTTTATACTTAAAACAGTTAGCTTAAACATTAATAAATAACTTTCTAAAAACTAAAACTAAAATATGTGTATTTGTATTTAAGTAAACAAATATTAAAGCAAATGGTGGTATTTACAGTAAGGTCATCTACACTTCAAAGCGGCCTCGTAATAATCATTTAAACTATCAGTATTAGGGGAGGGTCTAACGTTGAATGAACTGAAATTCAACTGAGTTAAAAGATGGTCTTTAAATATTTCGATAAAAAATATGCTGTGAAAACTTTACGATGCTTGTTTATTCTTTTTTTAGATCAGTAGCACACTTATGACCTTTTATATTTGTTGGCAATAGTAGTGTGTGAAGTTTTCACTCTATGAATAACCATTTAACATTAATATAGTGCGAGAAGCTTTATTTTTTAACCGATTTAATGATTTACAAGCTAGAAAACTAAAATAGATTAATAAATGCAATGAAAAATACATACTTTTTGTACAAATTTTCGTATAAAACTTGCTTGAAAATACAAAAAACAGGCTTTCTAGTTTATATTAAAAAAACAATTTCCTTACTATAGTTTTAGGAATAAACTCTCACAAATATTCCAAATAGTATCGAGAGCCGTGAAATTGGTTATATTCCATTTGACAGTGTGTTTTCAATCATTTATAAGTTTTGGCTTAATATTATACTTATTATACACAAGTGTTAGAAAACATAGTAAATTTGAATTTCTGTAGATGATTGTAAACTATTTTAATTCGTTTATTACTTTTATTACAAAAGTAGTTTTTTATTTGATTTTCCTTACTTAAAGGTCAGTTTATGATATTTTGTAGTTAGCTTTTTATTAAAAATTATTTACAAATTTAAAAGTTTATTTATAAACTTTAAGTTGAACAATAAACTTTTAAAAATTTATACTCCTGAGAAAGTCAAAAAAAGGACCTTTTAAGTGTAATATTTACTTTTTGGGCTATAGTTGAGTTTATTTTTTTGTAATGAACACTGTAGAATTTTTTAAAGTTATTTTCAAATTTTTAGTTTTGATTATTAATGAGCATTTTTGCTAGAAATGCTAATAAAAATTAAAGCAAACATTTTGTTCAATTTTCTTTTGCATTGATTATGTACAAATATAAATTGTTTTTTATTTTGAAAAAATAATAACTTAGTAAATTATAACAACAAATTTAAACAGTAATCTCTCTTTATTACACTTTTTATATATTCAAGTGAACTTGTTCCGCTAGGATTTTTATTAGCAAACGCTCGAATTTATATTTTTAATAGTTAACTTAGCTAATAGTATTATAAAAGTTATGTTTTTATAAATCTTGAAATATTATATACAATAGAAATGTACTTACGTTCTAGTTGTTCAAACTAAGTAATAAAGTAATACTTGATAGTACATTAATTTTCAATTACTAAATAAAAACATTTTAATTATTTAGTACAGATATGATGTACTTTTTGTACTTTTTTTTCACAACCCAAAGCTTTAAGTAGAATTTCAGACAACATTTTAGAAAATAATATGACATGTATCATTTATAATAAACCATTAAAATCACTAAAGTTTTTTAAGTTCTTGTATTTTAATACCAACAAAAATAACGAATGGAAGGCCTTTAATTTAGTAGGTTTTAAAATACAAACAACAAAATCTTGTTTTATAACTACTAAAACTCAAAAGCTTCTATGCTTCTCTACAGCTTATTATATAACTAAAATAAAATATATATACTTCAGACAATTGATTGCTTAACACATTAAGTTTATATATACATCTATTAAGGAGCGGTTAATAAAAAAATTAACATTTTAATTAAAACAAATACTTTTAAAGTGTAGACGGATTAAAAGAAAAAATTCTCTTTATTTTTAAAATGAACTTTTATAGTACAAGTATTTAAGAAAATGTTTTGTCTTCATAAATAACAAAAATAAAAAGTTTTGTCTTAGTAAATACATCATGTCGAAAATATCTTACAAAACTAATTTTAAAATGTTAACGTATAAAATAGCACAAAAACGATTACCACGCGTATATAAAAACAAACTATGGCAAAAACTACAAGCTATTACCATTATAAGTTCATATTACTTAAATTGATTCACAAAAAAGGTGACTAAATATCCCCTTTAAAAATTAACTAAGTTTAAAAAAATGAAAAAAATTTTTAGGTAAAAGTTAGTATGCACGTAGGAATCTTATTAAAAAGGGTTTAGAAAACTTTTCAATATAGAGAATTGAATTTTACCATCAAAGAATGCTTAATATCAGCCGCAGTGAAAGCAAAAACTATTTTAATTTTCTCTTTTAAATCGAAAGTTCAAAGCAAAAACTGTTTTAGTTCAGTGTTCAATTTCACGTAGCTAAAATTTCTACTTTTGTTCTCTTTATTGAGGATAGATCTTGCATTGTAGTGTACTACCACAGAAATTATTAAAGATTATTGTAAAATTATATTTTAACAAACACGTGACTGTTACATTTATATAGACTATCTATAGGTAATACTGTCCTATAAAAAAGTATACTTATTGCTTTTTTTTTTACCTAAGTAGACTTTTGATCAATAACGTAAAGCTCTATAGAACCTAGAAAATTTAATTTTTGTAATACATTTTTTAGTCTATACTACATTATTGAAACATGATAAGCATGTTTTTGTCTTTTATTACAGCGTAAATTTTTGATTTAAAACATATACGAAAAAAGCAAAACCGTTAAAACAAAGTATTATATTTTTTCAGTCAGTTATGATATTTAATTCAAGATTACTAATTTAATACTTAATGTTAATGAAAATCAATTCACTAACTAATTTTCTACACTATGACTTAAGTTCATAATTTTTAAAATATAACTAGACTTTTTTTTCTGTGTGTTAAATCTAAACAACACAGTTACTTATCTATTACTTTCTACTTATCAGGGATATAACTGTAATTGTAAAGTTTTATTTTGAAAAACAAATAAATTGTAATTTTGAAGATGAAACTAATCGACAGTTTTGTGATTTCTTAAATCCCTACCTGCATCTTCCTTTTGAAGTTTCTTCAAAATTGACGCATAATGACTACGTCACAACCTAGTTAAGAACAACTTGACACAAATTGGATTTTTTCGAACATGACACGAGGTTTAAAAGTCGTAATTTTTTGACACTTTATACTTAAAAAGTGCGACGTTTTAGGTGTCCATGCGTATCAGATAGTTCGAAGTTAGAGTGATCGTACATTTTTGTATGTAACAAATTTGTATAAAAAAGTTTTAGTCATACTTAAATGTTTTACTACTTGTTTTCGAGATTAAAACTAAGTTAACACTTTAGAAAATAAGCTGTTTAATTAATACAATGACAAAACAACTTATGAATTTTATACTGTTTGTAAACTAAGTATAACTAAATGAAAGTGGTGGCTTGTAATGCAGCAAGTTAATTAATAAAATTCAAATATACAAACTCTCCTAACTTAAAATTTTTAGTTTGTTAAATAGCAAAAGTTATGATCAATAGATTTTCCTATAATTACGTTTGTTACCATAAAACTATTTAGTTAGTGTAAATTTTTTACTTTAGTAAGTTTTTTGGATGTTTAATACTTTAGTTAATAAAAATTTAGCAACAACAGTACAACAGTTTTTCAAATTAAAAATTCTACCGTATAGTGCACCACTTTTGAAGTTATGTTTTTTACTTTTACAAATAAGTATCATTGAAGTAGTCTATAATTTTTGCAATGAGAAAATTTTCTTTAAAATCCTAGGAAAAGCTTAAAATTGCTCTTACAATAGGTTTTAAAGTAAACAGGATTATTTAAAAGTCATTTTATATATTTAGAAATAAGAACCTATACTTATATAATTTGCCCTTTTAGAGTTTATGCTTTAAAAGAAATGTTAGTAACAACTTTATTACCTTTTTAGTTATTTCATACTTATACTTTTAAGACTTAATCATTTAAGAATGTTAATGAAAACATATTAACCCTTTGTAACTTTATACCTTGTAATATTCTTATTTAGAATCTTTGAAAATTTATATAAACGCTTTTCACCTTTTTAAAAAGTGAAACTGTTTTAGACTAGCCTGTTTATTTTTTTTTAAAGAATTTGTCGCTTTGTAAACTAACTTATAGTTTTAGTTACTTTAGGTTTATAATTTTTTATCAAAACTCAATAATTTCAATTGTTTTTTCAAATCTAAGCAAATTGTTTAATAATGTTATGTTACGATTGAACCATTTTGTTTTAATATTAATTTTATAAAATACTTTTTTATTTTGCAGTTAGTAGAAGTATCATGTCTTAAAAAAAGTTTCTTTTAACACAAAACTTGTTTATCATATAAACATTCTTTAAAAAAGTCCTTCAACTTTAAGAAAGCAATCTAAAATGTAAGTATAATACAACATTGACTAATAAAAACATACCGTCTTTACTTTTCGTGTTCAAAACTCAATTTTAAAATAAACTTTTTAAACAATGGGCACTTACTTATGCATAACTGTTAAAGGTTTACAAAAACAAAAAAAAAAAAGTTTTCAAGTATACACTAAGCACTTTCCTAATCATGCAACAACTTTAATACAAAAAGATACTTAACAATGATGATTTCACTTTGAAGACCAAAAGATCGGATATACACTTTATAAAAAAAGTTTTTTCAATTACGTCAATTACGTGGAGCACAATAAAAAAGTTTCTTTTATATTGCCGAATTCTTTACCTTTCGCTTAACTTGTAAGTTTTTAAGTGCTCTCTGTACAATAGTGACTCAAAAGTCCACCACTTTATACGAATTAAATGCTAAGTGATCAAGCTATTTGTTATAAGGTCAAATTTAGTTAATTCTTTCGTAGATAACTTGCATCAAGCGTTTTAATTAGTTTCACCTTTTTAGTACGGTTTTAGGTTTTTAACCTTTTAATATTTTTTAAATACTTGAATTTGCTAACTATCTAACTTACTACGGTTGATCTGACAAATACAAGTTAATCTTTTGTAAATTTTACAGATATGTTTTAGCTTTAATTATAACTTCAAAAAAACTAATAGTTACTTTAGAAAATAGTTTGTTGTAGTGGCCAAGAAAAAAATCTCCTATTTAAAAATGTGTGTAGTTTTTCTGTTAAACCAGACCTCTGTAACTAATAAATAAAACGAGTTGCTGCAATGACATAACAAACAGTTTGTTTTAAAAGATCTATGTTAATTTTTACACCACTAACGATTAAGCTCAGCAATTTCATAAGTACCGGAGTTTTTAAGTCGTCCAAAGTGTTTAGTCATACTAATACATGTATGCTGTAGATATTTTAAGTTCATATATCAGAACTCAGTTGTGATAAAAAACCTCAATCTAAAACTTATATGAACAAAAAAATCTGTTCAAACCAAAGTTATTAACTAAATTAATTTTAAGCATTTTGAAGTGCTATTGACAAATGAATAGTAATCTAAATGATAAGAGAAAGTTATTTTCAATCTTATAACATTGGTATTAAATGCGTATGTTGTAGAACTTTAAACAATCTCAACGGAAAAGGGACAAAATTTATAAGTCTTTATAAACCACAAAGTTATGTTTGATAGAAAAAAAATCTAATACAACACAACTCAAAGTAAGTAAAGCAACTTAAGTTTCGTTTCTATCAAAGTTTTACAAAAAAGTCTTTACAGTCTTTGAAAGAAAAAATAATTTACACCATCTGGCTTTTTTTTTTGTCATTCTACATATAGAAACAGAATACCTAGTAAGTAAAAATGAACATAACTTGTAAAAATAGTTTTTTAGAGCAGCTTATTTTTCTTCTAATATTAAGACTTAAATGTTATAATTTATTTAAAGTGTAAATAAATTCTAATAAATATAATTTCATACTTCGAACTTTTATTTAACTTTTTTTACTAATCAAAATAAAGTTTAATAAGTTTTTACCGATCTAAAAAATCCACATAGTTTTACAAACAAGCACCGCATTATTTTCAAAATTAAGTACTTACTTTTGGTTTTCTTTTTAGTCTGCCGGACTTGATCTATGTATAATAATGCTGTTTAAATCGGTTTTATTACTTCTGCTATTTTTATACGCATGTCAAAATTAAGCATCTGAATATTTTATAAACCATATTACTGAGAATACTTTGTTCAAGGTCTTCAAATTAAATCACGAGTCAAGCAAGCCGGTCTTATATCCCTCTCTATTGTTGAAAGCCATTGATGAGTTTTACTTTAATCCACTAAAACAGTTTACCATTGTCTGCTCATCAAACTGATTACAACTGTTTGCTTTAAACAGTTTGAACCGTTGTGAAGTTGAAAGTTAGTGGTGGGTAATACAAAGAAGATTACAGGATTAAATAAAAGTCCATTGTTCCGAGTTTATAAGAAGACGTAATTCCTTTTATTACTACATAATAACAGTTCTAATTTTATATTAAACTTATTTAAAGTACGTTTTAGCTTTGAATAGTTGTATTTTTGTCGTTTTCTCACTAAACGCGTCAAATAACAGTTGTTTATCATGAAATAAACTGCAAATATTTTTGTCCTTACCGTCAGAAAAATCATTGTTGTTTAAAAACTACTAAGTAGTCCTTGTTTAATCATGAATTAAACAAAACTTGAGATCTAAATTACCAAGAAAACTTTTAATGAGCATAATCTTTATAGTTTATACAATGTACACACCTCAAAAATAAAAAAGCAACTTTTTATAGCTGATAAACGTAAAATTTAAAATTTGTTTTTGGTACAGCTTATTATCAGAGTAAAAACAAAAAGCTATCAGCTTAGACAGCTGATTATTTGACACTCTTTATTTATTTATATCTGTTTAGGAGTGGTTAATTACGATATTTCACACTCTTCAATTAATATTCAACAACTTTGAGTTGAATTCAGTTTAGTTAGCTTTACATAATTGGTTTTATCTGGTTTTAGTTGAAACAGTTCCAAGAGCAGTTTAAAACTATAGTTTTTTCTCACATAAAACGATTAGGTGTTTATAAACTTGTTCTATATTTTTAGGAAGTTAAGTGCATTAGCTAGTATTTCAAGAAAAATTTTTAAGTTAATTTCAATCGTATGTATAAACTCTTTGTTCAAGTCACATTTACTTTTTACTGTTATAAAATTTCAAACTAACTCAGGTTTTAACTTAGGTTTGTCTTAAATGAACGCAACAGTCATAAATTTACTCAAAAATATTTTCTTTCAACATTGAAAAAGTTAAACTATTTTACAAAGCAAATACTAACCGCGCACCTTTAAGTAATTTTAAGGACAAAAATTACAAGCTATCACCGTTTTGGAGATCATGTTTCTTAACAGTTGAAACGACATTAGGCTTTGGTTTGCACCAACTTAATGACTCAATTTGAAAACGAGCGAAATCGCAGTATCACATTTCCCACACTACATTGGTGCGTGCCATCTTTACACTAAATTAATATGAACTTCAAATAAAAAAAAGCTATCAAAAAAGAATTACGATTATTATTGTTGTGTTGAGGAATATCAAAACTTGAAAAGTCGAATATGGAGCCTTTATAGCTAGGTATCATTTTCGATTTAAAATAAGTAGAAAACTGTTTAAACTCGGTGTTCGATTTCAAGAAGACTTTTTGTTTTGAACTACTTTTAGGAAAAAAAATCACCTTTTTACTATACATTTTAGATAGTTTAAAAGCAAAAAAAAATGTTTCTACAATGTTTTTATTGTGCATTGAATAAAATTGTAGATGATAAAATAAGCTGCCTCATTTGAAAGCGTGCTGACCATTCAGCCGTGACCAAATTGGCCTTTTCTTCCACGCAATTAAAGCTCAAATACCATTATAAAGACTTTTATATGTGACTTAAATGTAAAACCCAGGTCAGTCTTTTTGACGTCATAAACACTAGAACTAGTTGTTTGCATTTTGAATTGAACTTTACTTACTGTTTGAAATACTGTTTTTAAGCTAACGCTATGCATAAAACTTACTTGCTTTTAAAATATTTCTTAAACTTTATTTTTTCCATTTTGAAGAAGTTGTAAAATTAGACTTTAATAAAATTTAACATGAAGTTTCTGAAACGTATTAATGTTAAAATTTTCAAGTTATACTAGTTAGGGACGAACAGAAATAAGTTTAAATAGATTATTTTAAAACCTATTTAATAAAAGTAAATTTTAAAAGGATACAAAACGTAAGTTTTATACCTTAATTTGTTTTTTCTTTTATCTAATCAAGCTTTTAAATGTTTTTCGCTAAAAAATTTGTTTAAAATTGTTAAAATAGTAAATATTTAAACTTTTAATACTAATAGGAATGAATTATAGGAAACTTAGAAGGTAAACAGAATTAATAAAAGTTTATGTTCTAATAGCTTATATGAAATTTTGATAGTAAACACTACAGTGTAAAATATATTTTGTTATTATATCAATGTCTTAGAAATTAAGTTAAAAATGGATAAAATAAAATGATTAAATTTTACAGTTTCAATGTTTTTATATCTCACTGTCTTACTGTATTTACTGTTTTTTTAATTTTATATAGTTTTTTATTAAATAAAAAAAATTAACCCACTCAAGTTGTTAAAAACAAATTAAAATTTTTATTAAACTAAGTTTTTTAACTTTTTTAAAAATGAACTTCTTATAAACAAAACTAAAACAGTACTTATATTTTTTTCGAATCCCTATAAAAATTAAGCAAAGCTTATTTTTTTAAATTCGAACTTGTAGTATATAAATAAAGTTTTGATTGCTTTTAACAATCTAAACTTACTAAGTTTTTATAATCACAAAACATTGTAACTTTTAAATGCATAAAGGGCATATGTATATTGAAATTTCCAACAGCTTAATTAAAGCTTTAACACAATGGTCGGCAAACTGCGGCCCGTAGTTTACTTTGTTGCTCAAAACATCGACTTTTAAAACAACAAAGTTTTTTGTTTGATAAATACTTACAATTAGACTCCACCTTTATAGTTACTAATCATTAGTGTTTTTTACGGCTTATTTTCTCTTATTTATGGTACAGAGTAGTACTTTCATATTGATTAACTTAATTTTTTTCAACTACTGCGGCCCGCGGTAGACTGTTTCTATACAATGCGGCCCGCGAGTTTTAAGTAAAAGTGGCTCGTGACTAATAAAAGGCTGCTGACCTCTACTTTGAAATGTTTTTTAATATAAAAATTATGCTAACTATGTTTTTAACTGTAACTGCAAACCTACTAAGTATCTAATACTTTTGTTTAAAGTTTAAAAAATTGAAACAATTGTTCAGTAATTACTTTAAGAGAGTAAGGAAAAGCTTTATTATTATATCATATTTAATTTTTTAAATAATATGAAAAGTAACTTTGACAGCATATCCGTATACAATGATATACACATACATAAAATTTATTAAGTTAAGACACATAAATTATTATCTGTTATTAATTGAATTTTCTAGCTATATTGTAAAACATTAGTAAAGACTTTAATTAATAAATTTCACTGTTTTCTTATATAAAGCAAATATTTGTAACGAAGTGTTTTATATCAAAGTAAAAAATTGCTTTAGTTATACTTACTTAAAACACTAAGACATAAAGTTCTTGCTTTTTTATTGTATAAAGGTTTGATCATATCAATTCTAACTTCAGACCACAAGCTTTCAATTGACTGAGACCCGGGTTTCGTTTTTATTAAAACTCGTCAGTCAGTCGGAATATTACGAGTTTTATTAAGAACGAAACCCGAGTCTCAGTCTACCTAAACCTTGTGGTCTGATGTTTGAATTATATGATCAAATCTTTATCAACTTTAGCTTGTCTCACAGCATAAGAAAATCCAGGCTTAGGCTCTGTAGACTTTCACCGAGGTTTTTTTTTGTGTAGCACAATTTTTGCCTAACTTTATACTTGTAATAAAAATTTTTATACATTTTTTTAACAGTAGCTATAGAAAAGTACTATTTTTTAACTCCTAAGTTTTAAATAAATGGTATACTATTCTTTTCTAAAAAAGTAAAAAATTGTATACAAGGAATTTTTTTTATCAAAACGGTATTCCTATCAGCTGATAATAAGACAGTTACAAACTTATCAAGCTATTATTTTTTTCGTTCTTATAAGTTGTTGCCTGTAAATAACTTAATTTTTGCACAAAAACTTAGCATTAAATTTTATAAATACGATTTAACTTCAGCTTTAAAAAGCTAAATAAAATAAACTATGCTAAAATACTTTAAGATTTATACATCAAGTTTTCAGACAAACTTTCAAGAAAAAGGTAATATTCTTATTTAAAACCGGTTACAGCATGTTAAGATAATAAATTTTTTGAGTAAACTCCAAAATAAACATCCATGAAAACCAAAACTTAATTCAATTCTAAGATTTGAAGATATGCTGTTACATTGAAAAGAGATTGTTACAAAAAAAAAACTTAACTATGCGTCAATCAAATGGTTTGGTTCAGAAGCAAGAGTCAAAACTAACCGTTTAAAGAAAATTTCTATATATATTTATTATTTAAAATTTCTAGCAGTTTTTAAGTATACAGTTGTGTATTTTATTTCGAAATAAGTCATAAATTAAATAAGAGCTGTTACAATTAATGTAAAAATGCAAAACGAGTAAATAATTTAGTACAAAACAGTGTGCTTGTTTCTTCAAAAAAAGCTTAAGCTATTTAAATAAATGTTATTACTAGAAGCATAGCTAAAAGTTTTAAATAGTTAAAATTTAAGATACGAAAAAAAATGTTTAAAAAGATGTTATATTAGTCTCTTTTTGTTGTATTGTAGTAGTATATGCTTGATAATCAAAAACTGAACTAAGAACATTCTATGACAATAAATAAAAAAGCAATCTTAAGTTTTGTAAAATTTTAAGTTCTTTTCAATCAAACTTTTTTTTTTTTTTTTGTTGATAAAAAGTACAATTTTCTTTAAAAACTAAATCACAGACATGGGTTAAGTTGTTTTAGCTAATTCAAAAGTTTACAAGTTTTACTTTTTACTGTTTTTTTTTTGACATTGTTATTGCAACAATGTTTTTCTTTAAACAATATTGGCTTTTGTTTCTGGACCATTAGGCTTAAACAATTATTTAATTGTAACAAAACAAGAAGCTAATTACAACTTTCCGTCTAATTTGCTACCGAGAGCCTAGCTTTAATTTAAATGTAAAAAAAAAACTTTTAAAGTCTATTTGTGTCTCCTAAAAGTCTATAAAAATGTTACTTTAATTTGTTGTGTAGGAAAACTTAGTTTGGAGATATGCCATGTATTTGTAGAAAAACAGCTAATTTTTGTATAAAGTCTTGTGCTTATGTTATTTTTCTTTAACGCCACAATTACAGAATTTATACTGACCAAAAGTACAAAATTAAAGTCTATACATATGTAATGCAACACACTAAACATATTTAGACCAACGAAACATGAAGTCATTTTAGGTGCAGTCAATATACCACTTGGAGTACAAAGCTATCTGCTAGATATCAATTGCTATTTGAATTATTGCATTTTTACGAGTGAAAAATAATAAAATTTAGCCCAAAATGAAAATGTAAGCAGAATATTATATTTTAAGCATTTAAATTTTAAAACATTACGTAAGTAACAAAACTTAGTTAAAAAAATTTTTTTCAAGTGCTTCTCGCACGGCTCAAGTGAAAATCAGATAATGAAAGATTTTACGTCTCATTAATGCGATTGAGAATCTCAAAGGCATTTATGCTCTTTAAAATTCTACATAAATATGTAATTTATTTTAACGGCAAAGGTTGTCGTCAGGGGCGTCGCGTGGGGTGTTGCACTGCCGCAACTGCACCACCTTGAAATTTTCTAAGAAAAAAAATAAGTATCTATAACGTTTTCGTTATTTTTTTGAACGAAATCTCTTTTAAAACTTCAATTTTGAAAACGACCATTTTGCCCACTTCACTGCCGCAAACTCTTAGCTGACTGCCGCAAATGAACTCAAAAAAGCAAAAATTCTTCAAGAATTACCGCAAAATCAATATCTTGCGGTAAGTAAGCTAAGTTGAAAATTCCCTAAAACAGGACTTGCTTAAGTATCATCTACAAGCTATTGTAAACATAAAATAAAAACAAAGCAAGCTACTGCAAAGGATTAAACTTGAGTTTATGTACCCACATGATTTTTTAAATTTAACATATCACTTCTATTAAAAGATTTGTCATAAATTGCATATTTTGAAAAAAAAGATAAAAACCCTAAAACACCAAAGTCTTAAAAATTTGATTTTTTATTTTAATCTGCATACATAAACTTAACTATAACTGATTATTGTTATCATAAAGTTAATAAAATAAATAATAAAATTCAAGTTCTGAAAAAAAAAATTAAGAAGTTTATTATAAACTTCTAGTTCACTCTTACAGAAAAATATTTTAGATTTATATTAAATAAAAATAGTATTATTGAAACAATCACATACTTAAATAAAGTAAATAGCCTTAATTTAGAAACTTTGATTACTTAGAGTAGTTTAACATTTTAGGAAAATTTAGTCTACCTCTACTTTATATAACTTTTGGTTTAATTTTTTCATAAAAAAAACAAAAATTTTAGATAAAATTGTTGAAACATGGTTGCCTTGCCTCATAATAAGGATAACTTAGAAAAGTTAAAAACTCAAGATGACCCAAGATAAATAAAAACAGACCAAATTAGAAAAATATTCAGGCTGACTAAAGCAGTTTTAATTTTTACTCTGAAAATAACAAGGTTATTTAAAATTAAAAAATAAGTGTTTTACCCCTATGGCCACATGAAAACTAACTAACCAAACTTTTACTTCTATAATGGTTACATATTTATAAATTATCTTTAAAATTCTTGAAAAGTTCAACAGCCTCACAACTAAACTTAAAAAAGTTGAGCTCCTGAGAAAAATACTGTCATCAAAATGAAAAACAAATAAATATTAAATAAAGAAAAGATACCCTTAAAAAACTATTGAATTTTAAACCTCCAACAAAAAACATTAAAATTAAAAAAAAAGTTAATAAAAATGTTAATGTTTGTAAAAAAAATGTGCAAATTAGTGAGGAGTAAGGGGGGAGGGTGTATAGGCACTTTTTTACATGTTGTTCTTATTTTAACTTTTTCAGAAAGCTAATAGTTACTCTTTAATAAACTTGAAATTTCCAATTAAACTTTTAGTTACAACCAGTCAAAGCCAGAGAGTACAATGGTTTATTATACAAGGAGCAAACCAAAACAGCAAAAAATACAATTTTACTGAAAACCTATATTCTCCATCATTTTTAAAACAATTTTTAATTAAACTTTTTCATCCTAATTTTTTTAAAACTTAATACTTTTGTTGAAGAGAAGTTTTCAATTTTTAAGTATCAATATATATTTTTATATATTCAAAAAAAAACTTTTATTATAACTTTTTTTTTCTTGGTGTTTTAAATATCTAATTTAGCAATTTTTTTTTTGTTTTATAAAAGAAACATCTAAAGATTTTGAAGCCAACTTATAAAAAAAAGATATGATTTTAGTGATTTGATTTATTTGTTGTTTGAGTTTATATTATAAAAATAAGGATTTATTGTACCTCTGACTGTGAATTACCGTATCTCAAAAATTTTAAGAATTTTTTATATTGATAAAAGATGTCTTGTAGTTAAATTAAAACTGTATAAAGTAATTTCAGTAAAATAATTCTAAAGTAGATGTTAAGGGCATAAAGGGGGGGGGGGGGGGGGGTAAAACATTTTTTTAAACACTGTTTTAGTTTGTGCCTCCCATTATGAACCTTTTGTTGCCTTTGACTTTGACCGGCTATATCTTAAAACATATACTGAATTTTTAAAATCTGTAAAAAGCATCTTGTAGCTTAGTAAAAACTACATAAAGTAAGATCAAAATGTTTCATCCCCCCTATGCCCTTAAAAGCAAAGCTTATCTTCAGGTGTAGCAAAATTTCAGTTGTTTTCAAACTTGACAGTAAAAACATATTTTTATTAAAATAATTGATATTTTTTTAAATTCTGCACCACCTAAAAAAAATACCACGCGACGCCACTGGTTGTCGTTATAAATAGTTTTTTATTGATTTGCAGATTTCTTAAAAAACAGTTGACATATAAAACAAGTCTTTTCTTAAATTTTTTATTTTTATTTTGAAGAAGTTGTAAAATTAGATTTTGATAAAATTTAACATGAAGTTTCTGAAACGTATTAATGTTAAAATTTTCAAGTTATACTAGTTAGGGACGAACAGAAATAAGTTTAAATAGATTATTTTAAAACCTACTCTCAGTTCTAAAACTGTTTATTTCTTAGCTATGTTTTTAGAAATCTTTCACTAAATGGTTGTTCCAGAATGTAGAAGATACACAGATCAGCAAGTGTGGTACTTTTTTAAATTAACATTTAACGTTTGAATTTCAATTCGAAATATAAGCATTCAAAGATTAAAAAAAACAAATTGAAAAATATTTTTATATAATAAAGTGACATTATAAGAGAAAAATTAAGCTTGAAAGAAAATACAAATTTTGTTCGGTTATAAATGTTATTATTCACAATAAGTCACGCAAAAAAAATTCTGGTAAAAATGGTTATAAAAGAAAAACAACTAAATTTTGCTAGTCTAAGTAACAAAAAAGCGTATCGAATTGGAAAAGGTCATTTTAGGCGACAAAGATTAAGTTAGCTAATAATTAGGAGCTTATTTTAGTAATTATACTTTTATCAAAGTGAGAATTTTGCTAATACGATCTACAAACCAAAACATTTAACTTCAAATAAAATTTAACAGCTTTGTATATTATCAGCTAAGCTGTGAGATTAAAATTGCCAGACTAATTCGATAATAGACACTTTTACATGGCAGCTCTGAGAACTAGACAGTATAAAGAATAAATTACTCGAATTAAACGAAATATATACTTTTGATAACAAAATAATCAATTCAAACTTATATAATGACTGTTTTTAATTTTCTAAACAGCACTTATACCACGTAGAACTTGAAAGCAATCTTCTCCAACTCCAGAGTTTAAAGTACATTTTTCTTCAAAAATATTAGCTCAACGAAAATTGAACGATTTTGTTTAATGTTTTACTCGAGTGCTTAAAGTGTTGCTCTTTTGTTTGTTCATTTCCATACTTTGTCTTTAAACATTCGCGACACCTTTTGTACGAGTAATCTAACTGTAAACACGATAAGTGGTAAAGCATAAATCTTGTTTGTCTCGCCGAGCAATTCTGCAAAGCGGGATTTCTGGCTGTCACATCAGTCTTCTTTGCAACATAATTGATCCAAGAGACATAATTCTGGTTTTTTGAGGATTTAAGCTGTTGAGTGCAGAAGAGTGAGGTTTGGGCAAACAGCACAAAGTTTTTGTTTGCTCATAAAAGGCTTCTTGTAACGAAGATTGGTGAGAATGAGTGAGGAAAAGCAAACAAGAGGTAGCCTGCTTGTCCGTAAGTGGATTGCTTTACAACTTGATTTGTACATCCCAGTATCACCTGTAAACAATAATCGATGTTTTGATATTTTTTGTTTATCAGTATAAAGGTAATGACTTTTTTATGTATCATGTTTTAAATTAGGAACGTAGTCCATATTGTTGAGAATTTCTAAGCTTGATCTAACCTTTTTACATGAGTTAATTTCGACAGACTTTAAGGAAAAAATTGTATAAAGTTTGAAAAACAAAGTAGTTTGAAATTTTTGAACCAATTGAATTTTAAAATATTTCAATTAAAAATTGTCTATAATGTTTTGCTTAAACCCATAGTATCATACTTAATGTTTGCTCAAAAACTTAGTATATTAAATTGTTTTTTTTTGCGTTAAATATGTTTAAAAACGCTTGTAAAAATCAAAGATTTAAGCAAATTTAACAGTGCACTTTGGTTATAAGCCAACTTTATGAACTAAACATCAGGAAATAAAAAATATATATTTAAAAAAATACAAGTAACTTGGCAAAGATTAAATACTTTAAACAACTATAATTGTATTGAATTTAAAATTTATTTGTTTTTTTTTATTTTACTTATTAAACTTAAACATCTGAGACTTTAAAAAATACATTATATTTTGTGTTTCTAATAAAAATTGTAAAGTTTGGGGAATTTGTTTTTATTTTACAAGTGCTGCTGCCAAAACCTGTTGAAAATCATCATACAACAATTTTTCAATTTTAATTTAATATTGTATACAAAAAAGTTGACGTAATATCTAAACTGTTGGCACTTTTATGAAATGAATGTTATTATTTCACAAGATCATTACAAATTAGCGACAAAATCACCAGCTCATAAACTCAACACTGTCTGCACCGTGACAATAATTCGTGATTTTAAAATTAAACGTCATGTTCTATGTAGTACTCGTAATTATTCTCCTTGTAACTTTAATTAAAAATAAACGACTCAAAGTTATTGCTACGTTCTATGGGAACATAATCAATGTAAATACTAAAAAAAAAGTTTAACCCAAAAAAAATTACAAATATATTTTATTTGCTTAGCAACACAAAGGAAGCGGATTTTCTTCGAAACTGCTCAAGCGTGAACCTTGACGGGACTCTTTAGTGGGCTTAGAAGAACTTTAGTTGCTTAGAAATGGCAAAAAAAAACTTAAAGCAATAAAAATAGTTGCAACCAAGACCCTATTTAGAGTAACAATACCATACAAAACATTTTTCATCTGACTTCTTTTAAGCATATGCTTACTTAATTCCAATTGCTTTGTGTCTATAAATTATTTAATGTTTACAAGTTTTTAGGTATTACGAGGCAAATTGTACCGTGAAATGTTTTCATATTTCACACTCTTAAAACAGTACAGCTTTCTCATTTTATTTTAACTTTAAATAAAATACTTTTACTGATACTTTTAAATGATGACGAAAGCTTTTAAAAAAATGTGAAGTTAGTAAAGTTACAACTCTAATTCTCAATACAGTTTGCATTTTATAGTTTAAATAAACATTCTTTTCACATTTTAATTAAAAAATTTATAAATTATTTCCACTTGGATAATTAAACAATTTATTTTTAAACTTTAATAAACTTTTTTCCGTGTGACCAGTATTTTCACAGCTCGCGAAATAAGTTAATGAGGCCAAAATTTTCGTAATAAATAATTTTGTAAACACCACTAATTGAATAATTTAAATAAACTGCAAGTCAATGAGTGCAAAAAAGTGATTTCAGTGATTATAGTTTGTATACATCCGCATTTTAATTATATTTTTGTAAACACAAGGCTCTGATTTTGTAAACACAATCAAACTTAATGAGAAACATATTTTCAAAATTCTTTAAATTGTAGTGCTAAAAAGATTTTGAAAGTTTTTAGTTAAGTGAGAAAGTTTGCATTTAGTAGTATAAACCTAATGATAATTGTTATAAAAAGGTTTTATTTTATTGATCGAAATCTCCTAAAAATGTTTATATATGCTTAATTTGACATATTTAGTGTTTATAAAATTAATATGTACATCGTTGTTAAAACTTTTAACTATGATTTATAACAGTTTAAATTGTATTTGTTTCAGTTAGTTTTAAAAATAAAACACAACATGCTAATAAACTTAGTAACGTATAAACTATGATGTACAAAACAAACTCAGAATTTTCAATATGTTTTTAAGAAGCAAACACTTTTTTTTCAAAGTATACAGAATAAATATATAATTCATACGTTTGTATTTCGAAGTAAAAGCGTTATAATTTTTTCAAGTTTTCATTCACCTTAGTATAATTAAGATGCATTTACAACCAAATTTTATGTGTAAACTATCAAAAACCTGGTAAAGTTTAATAAAACATAAACACAAGGAGCTTTACAAGTTTAAAAACTAAACCCTGCTTAATAAACTCCTGTTTAATACTTTACCATAAACAAGTTTAGCACGGCATGGAGCAACATATTAAGCGTATGAACATGCATATTAGTTTGTGTTCACCTCCAAAAAAACCCAAACTCACAAATAAACATGCACACAACACAAGAGACTTAACAATGTTTAGAAGGCAAACAGCGAAGTTTCGTCGCAAACCTTCATGCAAACTCTCAGCCGCGCAACAGCCAGGAATGCTGCCCTGCGGCGACAGCTAACTTTATACTGTGAGCTTCAAACTCGATTTAAAAGATCAAATTTAACGACTTAAACCGTGACAAAAAGCTGTTTGAGCTCTTGCACACAGGCTAGCAGGCGTATAACCGAGCGAGACTGCGAACGATTTGTGCTTCAAAAGCGCAAAAAGTTAGCTGCCTTACAAACTCTCGACGGTTTTAATCTGCTTTTTAAAAACTTTTTGGCCGCACACTCGAAATAAACATGTTAGAAACTTTGTATTAAAGCTTCAAAACCTGAATGTTAGTTGTAAAGTTGTGTTTCAATGCTTAAAAAAACTATAAAGTGTTTTATTTCATGTTATCTTTAATCTTTTTATTGTAAACTTAAAACAAACATGAAACACCGATTTTAGAATAAGCTATTTAATTGTATTTAGCCATAAAAAGGCGTTAACGTTTCACAGCTGTAATTTCTTGTACATTTTAAAGTTTTACTGTTCAAAAGCTGTAATATAGTTTGGCTATTCAACTCTTGTTTTGTTTCTTTTTTTAATCTAACTAAACATTTTTATAAACATTATGTTTTTCAACAAATAGTTTTTGTTAATTTTACATCGTCTATTTTACCATAACTAATTTGTTTTAAAACTGTTTTTCCGTATTCAAAACTCAAACAGTATATAAATTAGATAAGTAGGTATATCTTTACGAAAAATTATTTTTACTAAACTTGTATTTTTAGTGTTTATTCTGCTAAAAATTTTTCATAAGCTCTTTATCTTTTTTTTCAGTTTGTAAAATCGTTAAAAACTGAAATCTTAAAATCTAAAAGGCAAAGATAGTCACATAATACTATAATATCTTACACTGTAAAAACAAGGCTTTACGCTTTTTAAAAGCACAAAAACCAGTTTTTTCTGCTGATTTAATCTGTTTTCACAAAACTCCGTGATCGTAGACTTAAATAAACAATAAACATCGATTTTCAGCTTTCAAATAAAACCAGATTACAGGTAAGCTTGTTACTTGTTCTAGTATTTCGAACGAAATGAACGCTCCATGGCTGTTAAACCGAACCGGCTTACTGAAGCATAATAACTGTAAAAGTTAATTGGTTTGTTGTTACTGCGGATTTAAAACTCTTATACGCTTGAGCTTGCAGCGCAAAGGTACAATATTACAATTTAAAGTTGCATTAAACTGAAAATTAACTTAATATTATGGATAATAACTTAGATTTTTTCGTTTTGGTTAGTTAACAAATGAACGCTTCACAAGTTTGAACTTTATTTAAAGCAGATTAAACTTTGAAAGTTTTGAAGCATAAATTAGTTAATCATTCGAAAAGCTAAAACATAATACTCTGAATAAAAACACTGAGATTATAAGTTTAATTCTTGTTAAATTAAACAAAATTAAGTGATCTGCGTTAGATTAAAATTCCAAAACTCTCCAGGCACTGTTGTTGTTCACAAAAAATTTACTCGAGCTAAAAATAGAAAAATTAAGACTGCAAAATACTCAACATTAATGTGTAATCAGTCCCTGTGGAAGCCTGAGTCACTTTTGAGTCACACTTGTTTGTTTAAGCACGCAGAAATAGAAATCGGAAGCGCAGTTGCAGTGCTCGTAATTGCCAGCTTTGCTGAAAAATCAGCCGCTGATTACGCGAGCTGTGAGTGCAATTGTCAGAGGAAGTGTCGTTAAAAAGCAGCTTCAAACGTTGCGCTCGTTTTGCCATTAAAGGCGCGCATTTTCGTCGTTCGCGGAGAATGTGCACCCAGAAAAGTTTAAGTGTACTTTTGTCAACGATTAACAATTTGTTTGTTCTGCTTTTCTTCCAGTTTGTTTTCTTTGCTTTGCGCATTTTTTTTCCTTCTGTGAGCGGCTTTGATTGGCGATCAGAAGGAGTTTATTAGCTTCGTATCAGCCTTGCACGCCAGTTATAAAGTGACGCGCTGTTTGCTTATCGTAGATTTTGTTTGCCTTCGTTTTTTAATATACCAGCCCCTGTGTTCTAAAGCGCTGCAAATTCCTTTAAATGTTGGCGCTTACGTAATTTTGTTTTCACGTGTGTGCAAATCGATTCAAGCAAATATTTGGTTTAAAATAAATGTCATCATGTAAATCCCACGGCTAATATTTGTGCTTGTGCTAATAAACATTATCTTTTAAGTATGAGGTTTTGACAAAAAGACACACATTTTGTTTTAATAGCTTAGCTTGCAAACATATTTTTATCGCAAACACTGCTTTGAACATGCAACGCCCATTAGCAAATGAAGCACTCAAAGCTAAATTCTTTTCATGACACTCTAACTTTAAAGTAAATATAAATCGTTTTCTCACATTAAATTTTGAATAAACTTTTAGTTCCTAATTATAATTCACTACATCTAGCTTAAGCCGAGCCGACTTGCAAACAAGCTGTTTTCGCTTGTCAAAATCCACCGGAATAAAAAGCTGACAACTTTATCAGCAAACACTGAGCGCTGAACTACTTCCTTTGCTCGGCTAAAACAAAAGTCAGCAGCTCAGCTCTGGCAGTGAGAATTAATGGGCTTAGGGAAAGCAAAACAAGCGGCCTTTGAAGTGCGATCAGCTCATAACAAGATAAGAAGGCTGATTGCCATCACAAATCAGTTGATAATTTCGCAACATAACCCCTCGTGTCTGATGGTAATTGCTTTCTCATCATGCTGTTCTTTCGAGATGCAATCAGCTTTTTAAACTGTTTTTGACACTGCTAGCTCGTTTTTGATACACGTTTATAAAGAGAAGTTGATTATTTTAATCCGGTTTTGGTTAATACGCGGTTAGTAAACTTGAGTGTTAGTTAAGCTAAGCGTAGTTTACTTATTTGATATTAATTTGTTTTTGTAGCTGGTAACATTTGAATAAACCTTTTAAAATTAGCTTAACACTTTTTAAGCTGCTTATCAACATCAGTCTACAGTTTAAATGAGCTTGTTTTGTGAACAAGTTTAACTGAAAACACCTTCAAAAATTCATCATAACCTTATTAGCTTTAATCTTGATGAACAGTTTGAAAGTAGTGGTTAGTGCAGAATAAAACAATAAAATTCAGCTTATATTAGTAAGTTCTTATCAAGCATTTAAACTTTTAGTGACTTTAATTTTATACCTAAATACGGTTGTCACAGAAAAAATTAGTTAATTTTTTATTGTTTATGTTATAAAAGATAGCAGTATTTATGAGTATTTTGTATAAAACTCCAACTTAATTGCACAAACCAATATCCTAAAAAAAAACTTCATTTAATATTTAATATATACGAAGCTCGTGTTGACATAAAATTTAAGACTTGCTGAACAATTTCAATGACTGCTTTTGTATAAACACCAATTACTGTGTGATTTGACGTGCGTCTATCACCACTTCATACAAAAGCTTCTCTTTATTTAAAAATGTCTATACACCATGAAACCGCCTGATCTAGTTCAATGTTGAATATCCACATTAAATAAATAAGACTTTTAAAGTCAGTTAAAGCACCTTTGAGACAGATAATTTAACAATCTAATGCGTTTAAGTAATAATTTGAATGCTATTTTATTTGATTTAGTTTAAAAAAGTTACATATTTTATATTTAACACTTTTTACTAACACAAAACCTTTGTATTTTTGTTAAAAATTTGAAATATCTAACTTAAGTTTTTGCTTAAATACATAAATATAGCTAAATACTACACATTACACAAAATAAGTTTAAAGTTATATATTTCACTACACTACTTATGTAATTTATAAACAAAAATACGAACTTTTGTGCTATACATACAAGTTTATTATCAACAACAATTTCGTACTCGAGAATATAGAGATATATGCAAAAATAAACAAAAGTGAAATCTATGTATATATAAGAATATGCAAACGAGCTTCACTCTCAACGGCCGCCGAGCCGCCAACCCCACAGAGTGGCAACTCGACGCGGTCCTAACAACAACTGGGGTGAAACCCCTGGACCGAATGCGCCACAAAAAGAAAGTGGTCCGGAAAATTTACGACGAGCCTGTATGTGGTTTGCTACGCGCTTTCCGCCAACCAGAGAGGCGGAAAGGGGCTTAAAACTTTTCGCTTTATTTTTACTGTTTTTTTTTAACCTACTCTCTTGTTTCTGTTAACTCCGTTCGTTTTGCAATTACCCGCGACCCAGGCCGCTACTCGGCCGGGCGCCAAAAAAGAATATACACATTACGGTCATGCTGCTTCGAATGCTCGGCGACCCGCGCTCCGCACTTTATCACAGCAAGGCTTATCTTGTTCTAGGGGGCGCCCCTCACCCCGGCCCCAAAACCCTCCTCCCCAACAACGATCTTGAAGTTGGCGGGCGGCGGAGTTGATCCGGGTGCGAACCAGCGCAATCCGGACCTCCTCCCCCTCCGCCAAAGACTCGGCTCGAAGTGGAAAATCGGACCTTAGGGCAGGTTGAGGGGCGAAAATACAAAAATTCTCCTTTTATTGTTGAAAGCCGAGCCCTACTTTCGCTAAAACAGCCGACCTTAGCTCCTACAGAAGCTTTTAGGACTGACGGTTTCATTTGTAAAGGCGGGACTCGGCTTTCGAATAGGGAGCGGAAATATCACTACATTTTATGACGTCACAAAAAGCTTTTAAATTAGTAGCAACCACACTGAGCATAGGTCTTCATCGCGTAAATAGTTTGTTCAATTCGCAAAAGAAACTTGTGCTTTAGAAAAAAGAGAGACTTTAATATTGTTAATAACCATGTTTTAACTTAAGTTACAAGCATGCTAAAAAACCCTCATAAAGTCCAAAAAGATATAGTTCTTACACTTTATATTTAATAAGCACTTAGTCAAAAAAACATCTTAATCAAAATATAGTATAACTTAAAAATATTTAAAGCGTTAAAAACATAGCTTAAATTCACAAAAAAAAAGAAAATGTTTCCTGAGAGTTCTTTTATAAGAGAAAATTTCAACAAACGAGCACTTTTGCGAACGAAAAATAAAACACTTTCATTCAATATATAATACACATGTATCAAAAACCGAACAACACATTGTCGCTCAATTACTCTTGGTCTCTCAGATCAACGCTTACCATCAACACGCTTAACTTTTGTGAAATGTAAAATTCCAATGGTCATCTGACGTCAAAGTTTTACACAGATCATCATAAAATAGGGTGATAGGGGAAAGAGGAGGGGTGGGAGAGAGAAAAAAAATTAAGGATGTTAGAGCATAGAGAATGTCAGTGTAAAGGCACTTTATCAGGATTTAAAAGAGGTGCATGTATATATATATAAGAGCAAGTAAGAGTGAAAGGATTTTGATTATCTTTTAAAAAAATAGAACAATCTAATGGGGAATTTTAGTATTAAAAGGAGCAGCGTGTTAAGCAGCACCTGGAAACATAAAAAGTACCGGGCCGGACGGTGCGCCCAAAGTCAGAAGGAGCCTTAAGTTTCAGTTCGGTTGGGAACCAGCCCAGTTGCTGGCCTCGCTACACGGCGCCAGGCCACGAAACCAGCCACCAAACAGAAAAGTGTCCTCGACTAACAGTGAGCTCGCGTCCGGTCGGCGGGGTCATTTAACTAATGGGAAAGGAGAGAGTTTTTTAAATGGGGTTTCTAAGTAGGGAGATTGTAGAAAATAAAGTTTAAAAGAAACTTTTTAGTCTTGTGACCATTTTTAAACTAACAAGAGTTGTTTTCACTAGCAAAAGGTGTCTGGTAGGTTGAAATAAAAGGTGTGGAGTAACTAACGCCAGTGATAATTTAAAAAAATCTGGTCCACGTAAAAAATATGGTATGAGCAGAAACGGGTACCAGCCTAAGGGTGGAAAGCGTTGAGACAGAGACAAAAGTAGTTAAAGGAAGAAAAAACTGAAATTAAAACTTTTTAATACGTAAGGCTACGGCAAAACTTTTTAAAACATATCTGGCGACGAAAACGTCTCAAACAGCAAAAAAAATTAGAGCTAACGTCGTATCACAAACAGTGAACGCAAAACGCTTAAGGCATTTCGAGTGAAAAAAATGCGACTTGCGCAGTAAAAAGTAGTAAAAACAGAGTTTTCTTCGATTAACGGACTTCTGCTCTGTTCCGGTGCTTTCCCTGGACCCGTGCACGGGGTTTAGTCGACCCTGACGACGGGATCCTCCTCGGCCTCCTGCTTGATCTTCATGCCGGAGTAAGAGTCCATGGAGGAGTTGCCGGAAACGAACCTCTCCTTCTGAGGGCTGAGAGTGCCAGAGCTGTTGAAAAAATTATGTTTAGTAATTTATAAAGACATTTGTTTTTTATTTTATTTTTTTCAAAACTTTATATAAAGATTTTTTTAAATGTAAATAATTAAAAAAGTACAATACTGAGACAATATTCTTTTGAAATCTGGCTGGAACAGTGAAGCAAATTAGCAAAAGATAAGCGGCGTCAAAACAAGTTGTTGCAACATTAAGCCGACGCCTAATCAACACAATAATCAGCGATAGAAAGCAGCTAATTGAGCCGAAACAACAACAAGCAGTGTCGTTGTGTGGCCGCTGCAAATTACGCGGATTTCTCTGTTTGCTTTGTGCCTTAAACTCTCTCTCTCGCTCGCTCTCTTTTGCTGTGCTTTTTGCTGGGAGGCTACCGAAAATAAAAGGCTCGGGTTTTTATCAGCAAGCTTCAATGAATCACGCTGGCGGCTGGCTAATGTAGCTGCGCTGCATCTGCACTAAATTAAAGTTGTTATCTCGAGGTGACGTAATTTTAATGTACTTGTTTGATAGCCGCCACGAACCCCCCACTGTCACGAGAAAGCTGCTTTCTCTGTATGTGCGAGCGCTGCTCACGGCTTCCTTTCTCGCCGTGCAACGTTCAGTTTAAAGCGTTAATTTTCTCCGCGGCTCAGCTTAACAAGCGGTTTCAGCGCCCGTGATTCATCGCTTAAGTTCCCGTAATAGCAATTCTCTGCAAACGCCGATTTTCTTTTTATAGCAAGTCTGAGGTCTGATTTTTTTTCGTGTGAGAAAGTGAAGGAATACGCCGAGTCGCGATGAGCACCGCCAAGCCATTCACCGCAGCTGCCGACTTACACATTAGTTCACCACACACAAGCAAGCAATTTAAACCGATTTCAATTACTCTTTAATGAGCTTTCATTGCGCGCACATGCTAATTGGCCGGGCCTCTCAATTGAAACATCATCAGCAGCGCGCTCACAATGGCCTTTCGGTTTCTTTAAAGCGCTTAAGCCATCCCGCTTAATGGATGGGCGTTTGAAATCGAAGTGAACTTTTGATCCCCGGTAACGTATCTGCCCAGTGCAGTTTGAAAGAATTAACATCGAGAGCATTGGGAGCAATTAAAACGTTTGCTTGATTTCTTCGCCTGACCCCGCTGAAAGTCGCTTGTTTCTACCAAAACAATATTAAGGAGCCAGCCAGCCGTGAAAAGCACCGAAGAAAAAGAAATAAATCTTAAAGGTCTTTTGGTTTGAATTGAGGGATAAGGCCGAGTCGAATTACGGCGGTGGCGTTTGCCAGCAAAAACTTTTTTTTTAATTTTGAAAAAAAAATCTTTCAACTGCTTGGCTAATGTAATGAAAATATCGCGTTTCGGTCACGCTTGCCTTCAGCAGTTGAGCCCCCTTACTTGGTTTTTTGCTCTTAAGAAAAAAATTATCTGCGCAACGTTTCAGATTTGACTTCGAAAGCCTGCTAAGATCTCTTTTCGGCCCAGTGGGTTTATGACCTTTGCCTCGCGTTTTATTCAACCGACTGAAGCAAACATTTTGCTTTATTGCCTCGCTTAAAACCTTATTGCCAAAAAAATGAAGATTTTTTGCTGATTAGAAGTTTATTTCAAGTGCCAGCAACAAACGTTGTTTTATAGCCTTTTGTGTACATCTTTTGCCAACAACAGCTAATATTTTTATTTAATTAAAAGTTTGTGTTTTAAACAAACTGTTTTATTTGTGCCAAAACACAAAAGAAAATAGATAAATTAAAGAATTGTCAAGTGGCGTGGTTGTAACTAAACACTTTCATGGTAATTGACTCTTTTTGTAATTAAAGTTGTTTGATGATATGCAAATAAAACGCCTGCTGTTAACTTATATTTTTGTTTTGAGAAAATTACAAATAAAGCTTAAATCAATTAAAATAATGAGATATGTCCCGCTGGGAATTGATATAAGCCTTTTGTCAAAGCAAAAAATTTAAGCATATTAAACTATTCAAAGATTTTGAGTTTTAGAAAAATAAATTTCATAATCAAACTATTTTAAAAGCTTTTATTCTGTTTTATAGTTTATTAAATGTATTAAAGCATTAAATATAAGTTTTCACTATAATCTTTGAAATTAATTTTTGCTTGGCTTAACTTTAATGATTAAAAATTTTAAACCAAAGCTTATGTTTAAACTTTATAAAACAATAAAAGTTGGTTTCGTAGATTATTAAGTTAAAAAATATTGATATTAAAACATAATAAGTAGCTAAATTACTAAACTCATTTTTTTAAACTTAATCATTTTAAAGCCAAACAAAAGCTAAAAAATAAACTTTAACATATAAACAGATTAAATTTCAATACATTAACTTAAAAAGTATAAAATAAATTTGTTTTCAATACAATAATATAAAAATGTTACCTGCTTGGCGACATGCGATCAGGGCTGGGCAGAGTTGAAGCGATAGATCCTGCCTCACTGCCAGCTTTCACCACGGCCTGCTCACGCTCGCGCACTTGCTTTCTGTGCTTGGCTCTTCGGTTCTTGAACCAAACCTGCGAACATGAGAAAATTGTTTACAAGTGTCGATAGTTTGCGGGTATCAAGTAAGCATTGGCACATGCATGTGTTAAACAAGTTGTAGTAGAAAATTGTAGGCAGCAAAAATGTATAATTTGCTTAGTATTTGGAAAATTCTAGTCTAAGTCTTTGAAAAGTTCTTAAGTTATTTCTTAATTTGTATAAGAAGATTAACTTATTAAAATGAGTGGCTACAATTGATCTTATAAACCTATAAGAACTTCTAAAAAGATTAGTTTGTCTTATGTTTAACAGCTAATAATTAATCCTTAAATAAGTTGTTTGAAGTAGTTTAAATTAAACATAACATGTTATAATTAGGGTTTTTACTAAACAGTCATTTATAAAAATTTAAACTCTTAATCTGATTACAACAACTTGAGAAATAAAACAAGCTACTTTAAAAGCACTTTTAAAATAAGCAATTGCCCAGCTAAAAAAAGCTTTGTGAAAATTCAAAAGCACAGCAAACTGGTGCCTGTATTTCAAGTCACGATCAGACAAACTTTCAGCTCGCATTATTAAATTAGCATTTGCAAATCTGTCACGTTTATGAGTTTAAATGTGGAAATTTTACGATGAAGCTTTCGGTGTTAAGCAGTGTCATGAGCAAAAGCAAACAGCCTTTAGTTTTACATAAGTTATTGCATCAAGCTTTTGTTATTAACTTTTTTCATATGCATTTTACATTAAATATACACAAGTTAAAGCATAACTGTCGAGCAAACACAAAACTACTTTAATTTGCATACCAATCTAAATAATTACACTACATTATTTTTAAAGACTAAATTTTTTGAATTATAATTTTTCTAACTGCTTAAAGGTGAAAAGTGTTTTTTTTAATACTTAAAAAGTTAGTAATGTTGCTGAAAGATCTTAAAGCTTCAATGTTTGATGAAATTAAACTTTTGTGATTTTTTTTTATTATTGCTGATCATGAAAAAGCATTGATAAAATAACCTGTAACTAAAGAAAAACTTTAGTGAGTGTAATTTCAACAGTGTGAACTTAAAAACCAAAAAAAAAAAAATACAACTAAAACATTACTACTAGTTCTACGATTCAGTGTAATTGCCAACTAACAATACTAATATGAACGAGTTAATTTCAAGCAAGCAAGCAAACATTTACATTGATTATCTTAAGTACCTCCACGCGCTCCTCCCTCAGATCGATCTCGCCGGCCAGCTTCTCCCGGGCCGCCACGTCCGGGTAGTGCGTCTGCGCGAACAGCGCCTCGAGCTTCTCCAGCTGCGTGTCCGAGAAGATGGTCCTGTGCCTCCTCTTGCGCTTCGGCTGCACGTCGTACAGGCCGAACTGGGCGGCCGGGTGGCCCATGAAGGCGGGCAGCATCGGGAAGCCCTGGGACGCCATTTGCGCCTGCAGCGCCATCTGAGCGTGCATTTGAGTGAGCATGGCTGTGGGAAATTTGATTGGTTTAGAATAAAATTATGTTTTATAAAAATATGATAAAATAGTATTAATAGGTTAGAAATGATTTAATTTATAGCTTTACCGAGTTTTTTTAGTCAAGCGCAAGTACAAAATTTAAACAAAAATTTCAGATTTTTCTAAGACAAACAACTAATTCAAATGAGAAAAAAAAATCTGGTTAAACATTCTAAATCGGCTTTTATGCGGATGATTGCATTAAGCTTTCTTTGGGTTTGAGCTAAGAATGTTTTAATTTATAAATTTGCTTGCTTCGTATCAGATTTAGCACAAAAGTATTTATTTATCCGAAAGCAGACTACAATGCGACCCTTTAACATTTCGGCGGTGAAATTATCGCCACACTTACGCCTAAATTACCGTCTATTTTCATCCATTTCTGACCGTAATTCGGTTGAATTACGCGCATTTCGGTCTCAAAGAGCGGGCGTTTAACTTTTTATTTCAAAACTTTTTATTTCACACACACAAAAAGTTCGCCTCGAAACTTTCAGACTTCTAAATACGGAGATGCCTCGCCTAATTCAGGAGTAATCTGCGCGACAACGCTGCCATTTAGAAAATATTACGTCATATCTGCTCGCAAGACATTCACAACCGCTTTGAAAGCAGATTGATTTCTTTCTCCCGACTTGTTTGCTTTCGCTCTGGAACCAGAAGAACGTTTTATGTGCTTGCCGATGAGAAAAGCAAACGGACGAGCGCCGTTTTACGGGTACAACGACAAAGAGGCGATTGGCAAACAACAGAAATAATTTTGTTTGCGGTAGGGATTAGCCCGCCAGACTCGGAGCGGTTTAAAAGCTTTTTCAATTTGTGTTTGCCTTTCTGCGAATGCACAAAGCGCAAAAGCCATTAATTTTTAAACTCTCGACGTTGTGTAAACATGGTAAGACTTTGAATTATCATCGAGTCGAGCTGACAGGCGAAGAAAAGCTGCGAGCCGGGCAAACTCGCACGAAGGGGAGCTTAGAAAAGGGGGGAAGGGGATTAGGGGACCATCTGCAAAGTGCACGGGATTAGCAGAGTCGGGGATTGATGATGGTAAAACGAGCTAAGCCGCGCGTTTAATAGGAAAAGACGGGAAGAAAGAAGCAAAGCAAACAGAGCGCAGAGTTCACCGCTCAGCAAGAATGAACAAGAAAGCAAGATCTTTTTATCTCCGACGAAGCTTAACTCTGCTGTTGAATTATGACGTCACCCCTCTCTGCGCGCTCTAAACCAACAAAGTTTAAGTCGTGAGCGCAAATAGGTCGGCCGGATTTCGAGGAATAAGCCGGCGCGGCTGTCTTTCTCTTCTATATGGTTGCGAGCGGGATTAGCAGAGGGCGAAGTTGCCGTTTCTTTTGCCAGCTCGCCGCTTGTCGTTTTTTTTTTTTTGCTTTTAACAGAGTAACTTTTTTTTAGCTAGACTAAACTCAAAAGTTGTGTGTGTGTGCACGGCCGACGGGGCAAGAATTGGCTAATTTGCTCGAAGCTCTTTGTCCGAAGGAGATTAAGTTATCCACTCAGCTCGTTGACAAAACACACAAACCCCCTTCGCAAATTAGCTCGAGTGGAGAAGGAATTGAAACGGCCTCTCTTTCAAGCCCTTTTTCAAATTGTCTTGAGCCGCGCCGACAAAGCGATAAAAAGCCATTTATCGCGCTGATAAAAGCTGACCAATTCCCATCGAGAACACAAAAGAAGCAAATTGCAGACACTTTGCTGGCAAGTGTTTTTAATCTTTCCATCTAAACTACCCTCGAGCTTGTTTGAATAAAAAAAAAAAGCGAGGCGCTAATGTCGCGGATTAGTTTTGAAGTTGCGGCTCTACTTTCTTTCTCGGCGCGTCTCGCTCGCAGGTCGAAGTTGTTTCGAGATTATCCCCACCTGAGCCAGAAATTAATCTTGTGAACGGGCAACAAAACGTTGCAAGTGCTTTTTAAGTGTTTTCACAAGGCCGACGAAATCCGCGTTTAACCGCGCTGAATTGTAGAAAAAATGAGCGTTTCGCCTAAAAACAAATCGGCTTAATAATGGCATTTACGGGTTTTTAATTTTCCAGTAAAAAAAAAGTTAAAGCAACGTGAGAAAGCGAAGGTTTTTATCCGGCTAAAACCCCAGCAGAAAAATAAATTTAGCTTTGAAAAAAGCGCATTTAGCCAGCTAATTTTAAGTGCGCGCAAATCCCACCCTTTTAAAATCTCCCGAAAAGCCGTGCTTAATCTTTTCATTGCTCAAAGCCCTTTCTTGCCAAATTTGTTCTTTTTCTGAGAAACGCTCGCTTGCGTGTGAGAAAGCAAACAGGCTAATCTCGAGTGAGCAATAAAGAAAAAATGTTTAAAATAAAATAAAATAATAAAAAACCTAATGTGCTGGAAAGCATCTTAGAAAAGCACTCGAAAACGCCATTAATTAATCAAACACTGGCTGGTATGTTTTATGCCTATGTGCATAAGAGATTAATCACGGGAGGCCATCTGATTATTTGCTAAACAAACTGGCTACTGTGCGCAGACAAACAACGGGCTTATCGAGTGTTTGAAACAACACGCAAAAGTTACATTCGTGTTGTTTTTAATAATTTTGCTTTATTAGCAACTTTTACAGCGGATAATTAGAATTGCAATCATAACTTTGAGGCTTTTCTCCCTTTTAAGCTCAACTGCTAAACTGATTGTTTTCACAATAAAGGAAATAAGCTTGGGTTATTAAATTACAATGCTGGCACTCAAAGCTAATTAGCGCTTTAAAACTTTGTGTTCACGCTTGGCTTGAACAGAATTGACTCAAATTTAATTCAATACAATGAAACAAACTTATTTAAGCATAAAAAGTTTTAAATATTAGATTAGTTGTGGTTTAAACAAGTTATAAGTGGTCTAAGCTTTAAAAATTATATTATAATACGTATAAACTAACATAATAACATTTTAAGCACTTATTTATTAAGCTAATTAGTCTAAAGTTACAACTTAATACTGTTTAAGCTAAACTTAAATAAAAAATAAACACTAAAACCCTGAACTTTTTCAAAATTAAATGGAAAATAAATGAAATATATCTAATAAAACCAAAGCTTAAATAAATCTTATTTAAAAGAACACAAAATATGTCCAAAAGTATTAAGAAAAACTAAAACTGAAGTTAAATTTAAACTTAGGGTACATTAAAATACAAATAAAGCTTGGAAAAGCTTGTGAGTTAACTTTAACAAAACCATTCAAAATACTAACCATAAGTGTTGTTGGGCACAACTGGAAGTCCGTGGCTGTTGAGTCCAGTTGCGGGAAGTCCTGCCGCGGTGAGCTGTGGCCAGTTCGGGGCCAATCCGGGCATCTGTCCCAGTAAAGCAGCTGGGTTGGCTGCAGTGCTGGCTGCACCCATGAACCCGCGGGGGAAAGCAGAAGCTGGGGTCGCGCTGTGGCTGGTGACCACTGGCAACTGGTTGGCTTGAGCTGACATTGCAATCATCCTGTTGATCTGGCTGGCAGACGGCGCGGGCTGAGCTGCCGGCAAGACCCCTGGAAAGTTGCTCATTCCTGACGTGTTCACGGCTGGTGGTACTGGCAAGTTCAGCATTGGCTGCTGGGCAGCTGAGACATGAACATTGTTGTTCAACAGGCGTCCAATTCCAAAAGACAGCTCCTGAGAGCCGTGGCTGCTCACCTGACTGTTGGGGGTGCTGGAAGCAGAAGGGTCTCTGCTTGCTAACATCATCCTCGGAGGGCCTGCCTGCTGGGCCTGGGTTGCTTGTGCTCTGGCAGCGAGAGCTGAGATGAGTGCTGCATTGTGACAGTTGTTTTGTTGCATTATAATTTTTCTGGGATGGATAGATACGATCAACGTTTGTAGTAGAATTGAGTATAGAGACCTGCTCTATGACGAAATATGTAGTATAAAAAATCGACGACAAACGACTTCAACAGCGCATAAGCTTTCTATCTTCTGTGTTTAAACAAGTAATGGTGCGCGCAAGCCTTTATATACTATCGTCACGCAACGTTGCGTATGAGCTAAAAACCGCTCTCGACGCCACCCATCGGCGAGCTTTGCTTTTTTCTTCTCTCGAATTTTCTCTCTCGTTTCTCAACAACTACTCGGCACTGCCACCTTTCGTGCTAATAACTAATGCTTAAGAAAAAGGCCAGATAAACCATCTCATCCCACACGTAATTCGCTCTCAATTTTAAAACTCGGCGCTCGGGAGCCTCAAGTGAGGTGAAAATTATTTCGACAAGTTTTCTTGATTTTAATATAAGTAAAGAAAAAGTTGTTTAAAACATATGATTTCAGATTTTTAAAAATTAAATATTTTTCCCTTGACCGTGTAAAACTTCTACAAAGTTAACTAGCTAATTAAAATCACTTAAAGTGTATTAATTAAAAATTAGATTTTGTAAAAGTATATATACAAACAATTAGATTTACTAAAATGTACTAAAAACTAATAACTTAATTAATTTTTCCCTTTTTTTAGATTAACTCAAAACACTGTATTTAGCTAAATATTTTCTTAAAAGCAGTTTAGAAACTATATGGACCTGTTTGAAGAACTTTTGAAAAGTTTTCGCATATATTTATAAACTATATCTATTTGCTGAAGTTTTAAAACCTTTTATTTTTAAGCCAAAAAAAAAAAACTTTTAATTCTCTTTTTTAATATCTCTTCAATATTGTTGTTTTTTCAATTCATTAAGTAAGTTAACATATTATTTAATAGATGTCAAACGTAAAGCCTTTTAAAAATTTGAGTTTTTGAGAGTTAACAGTTACGTCTCGAAGTCGCTTGTCGCCATTTAAAATATTTCATACAATTTATTTCGCAGGTCCCTTTTATCAAAGTTTAATAAAACACAAGAAAAATAAAAAACTACTTATTAGTAAACAAAAATATTTACAAACTAGTTATAGTTTTATCAACTGTTTCAAACATTTATTTAATATAAATCCTTTAAAACTATCAGACTGCTATAATTCTGATGACTTAGTTGTATTAAAAAACAATTGTGTATAATTAAATATTAGCATAAAAACTTGATCCTTAATTACTAATTTTATTAGTATTAGTAGTTTTCAATTGAATTTAAGTATATTAAGTACCTTATTAGAACTAAATCTGTTGTTAAAAAAATGCATTACTAAGGCTTTTTTGCAGTTTTTATATCTAGTATACCGTTTATTTCATTAGCGTAAGTATACGGTATATTACAAATACAGTAATTGCTAAAAGAAAATTTAAACTTCACAGTCTTTAAACTTTACTTTCTGTTTAAATTGTTTCATTTTTAAACACTATGTTTAAACAATTAACATTGTAAGTTTAAATTTATTTTTTTTAAATCGCAAGGTGTATTTTGTTTTAATTTATTTTTAAGTCATTCATGTAAGAAACTTGTTTTAAGTAATATATTAAGTATTTGTCGTTTAGCGGTTTTGTAAAAGTGTTTGTGATTGTTTAAAAAGTTTTCAAAACTGAATTTATTAGATGCTATTAATTAAACAGTTTTAAAATATATTTCTTATTAGTTTATATCACCAGCTAGCGGATATAATTATTTTAACTTGCATTTCAAAACTTCGCCGTTAAACCTCTAATGGGTTTATATTAACTGGCAGTAAATTATAAAAAAGACTCTTTGCTTGTGTAAATACTTTAAAACTTTTTTATACTATTCTTAAAAAAACAAAAAACTCTGCACCTTAGTATATTTCAAAGTAGCTTTATTTATCTAACTAGAAGCTTATTTACTTATTAACATTATATCATAATTCAAATAATAAACTAAACTTTTCAATAAAAGTGTAATGAAAGTTTACTGTTAAAACATCTACAAGATAAATCCGAAAAAGTGGAAAATACATAGCTCAAAATAAAAATTATAATTTAACAGCTATCTTGTTGATCACTTTTAGTATGTTGAAAAAATTTCACAAACAAAACTTTTAAGCTACTTAAAATTGTACCTGCATGCAAAATTAGCCACAGGCTTTTTCAGGCATTACGTTATAAAACGAAAATAATTTCTCTTAAATCCCGCTTTAATATTCTAGCGAGCTTTTTTTTATTTCGAGTATCACTTGCTATATTCAAATCATAAAAAATCAAAAAAATAAATCATTCTAAGTGCTCTGTATGGTTTTCACTAACTTCGAACAGTTAAAGAATTCTTGTACACAAATTTAACGAGAACTTTTTGAAATTATTAAGTATCGTTCAACTCATAACACCTGCTACTGCTAATATGTACACTGTAAGAGTTGAGTGAGATTTATTCGAAGTTAATCACTTAAACTTAAAAGTATTTCGAAAATGCCTACGTGGCGAACGCACCAGGAAAAAAGTATAAGATCTACAACTTTTGTAAAGTTAAATTCGATTGGCGACTCTTGCGTTCTAAATATACTAAAAGTTTTTAAAAAACTTTATATCGTTGCTTTTTTGTAACAAATTTAAGTTACACATAAAATCGGACCGAAAATGCTTAAGCTAAAAAGTTTTTGTAATAGATGAAATAGAGTCCTATATGTAGTTTAAAACTTTGAAATGTACCATTTAAATTAACTTTTTTTAATAAAAAAGTGTTTAGATACTGAAGTCGATTTTTTTTACTTTTAACTCATTGTCGCGAAAAATCGTATGCATTAATTTTACATCGATAATTGGTAACATTAAAAAACTTAAACCAGACAAAAACGTTTTTGAATTGTTTAAAATAAAAAAATTTTGACAAAAAAAAGCTTACCCGGTGAAGAGTTTTTTAACGGCTTTTTATCTTAAACTAGCTTCGACGGCTTTAAATAACTTAATAATTTAATAACTTAAGATTATACAGTTAACCTTTTTGTATATTTTATGTTTTATATGTTCTACAAACTTTCAGTTTATAACAAATAAAGCCGTTTTCTAGCGACAATAAATTAAAAAAAAAAAGTTTGAGGCTTTAAAAACTTTTTAGGCTTTTATAAATCATTTTAAATACTTTTCTTACTCAAAAAAGAATATATAATCACAAAAACATAAGAGTAGCGGTCTTAAAATTAAAGCATTACCTTTAAAAAGTCGATACGGGTAATAACTATATTCTTCAAGTTGAATAGTTAAACAGTCTGATAACTATTTGTTCTCTAATTTTATCCGAAAATTGTTACTGAGCGACACCCTGCTATATCTTAAAACATCTATTACGTGTTTTAAAGCACGTAGTATGGTTAATAGCAATTTGTATCACTAATATAAAGCATTTATAACGACTTTATAGTTAAAAGGAACATACGCGCGCCGAAAACTTATTTTAACGCAAACGTTCGCAGGTGAAAATTTGCAACTCGTGTCACGACGGCTTAACATCTCGACACCTCGCATTGAGAAGGGGCTAACTCTTAACCTGTACAAATAAGCACTCGGTAAGCGTTCAGTTAGCGCTTTAGAATCAATTTTGCGTTTTATTTTTTTAATTTCAATGAAACAAAAGAGATTTTTAGAATAAAAGCTATGCTTTAAGCATTTTAAAAGCAAAGTTTTTTTATCTTTGAATAAATTCACTAAACTAATACAGCATACAAATAATTAAGAATAGCTTTACATATTATATTTACTTAAAATAGTATTTTTTAGTTTATACCGAAAAACTAAAACATTTTGTTTTTATTTTAAATTAATAAATAGAGTAAGAAATCAAAAAGTATGTAAAACTACTCTATTTTTATTGTTAAACAAAGGTAATTTACCTTTTGAAAAAACTTAAAAACTTCCAAATTTTTAAATAAAAAACACTTTTTTGATTGTTTACCACAGTAAAACTAAAACATAAACTGTTGACTTACGATTTCCTTTTTAAAGTTACACTGTTGAAGCACTCTACTAAAAAATATACTTTTATACGTAGTACAGAACGGCACACTTTTGACGCCCTTTAAATTAGCAAAGACTACTAGTACATTAAAAATTTGTGCGGTAAAGTCCTTTAAAACCATACATTTTATTTTGCCAAAAAAATCGAACATAACTTTACCACACTTTAGTATTAGTACATCTTTGCTAAAATTATCGGCTTGTCAATTATGAAATCGAATACATATTAGCTGGATTTTAACCACTTCCAGAATTTTTTTCCTTCTCTCAGTCTTCCTCTCTCACATCCATCGAAAGTTTCGAAATATCTAAGCTTTGACCGCTTGAAACGACAAAGAGCCATAAAATCCATCTGAATTCATCTAGATTTTGTGCTACCAGAGAACATTTTAAGTAAAATTTGCTAACTAATTTTTGATATACCCTAATATGGCAAGATAAATTCTAAGAGTTGTGTTTTCAAACTCGATTTGAATAAATTGCCCTAGGTTATAACTGAATTTTTTAGTCTAGGATTGTACATAGTCATTAACATTTTATTAAGAAACAGTATAGAAAAAATAGTGGCTAACTAATTTTATACGCTTTAAAATTTAATTACGATTATAGTACGATTTAATAAACTGAACTTAGCTAAAACTTATTAAATTCTGACAAAAATTTATAGATTTAACGGATTAAGCTAAAGTTTTGTCAAATGACTATCAAGTTCGGTTTAGAGTGTAAAAATAAGACCAAACAAAATAAAACTATTACAGTTTTTGGCCAATTTATGATAAAAAACAGGTTTAAGTATTTCTGGTAGTACCTTGGTAAGTTTTTAGTTAATAGATCGTATTAAACTTAACCAATCGAAAATAAAGCTTCAATCTTCTTTTTAGATGAGTATCATTTTCATGTCATAGTTTTTAAAAACTCCATCTAAGTAATAAAAAACAAAATAAACTATTTTTTAATCACATTAAATCAATATTGTTGTTATACTTGTCTGATAAAATACAAAATTATATATGCATTTTGATTTTATAATGTATTTAGAAATAGTAATATAGCAGTTTACGGTTATTTCGAAAAAAAATTAAATATAGAGTATTTGCAAACATTAATTACATTGAAACTTTGTTACTAATATTACACGTTTAAATTAACAAGGAAAAAAAAATTAACTATCAAACTCAAATTAACTAGCACATTTTCAATTAAACAGCAAGCTGATCACGATAAGCTAATACTAACAAACAAAAACTTCCGTGGTTGCGCGCGCCGCTATTTCTTAATGCAAAAAGTATCGAGTTATCAGGATGCTACGTCACAATCAACGCAACCGAAATAGACCTGCCACAAGTTAGATGTTTCCTATATCGCCGTTATTAAGTTGCTGGTGAAACAACAAATACAGGAAACTCGGATGAGCTGATGAATTAATTAAAAACTAAAAACCTTCTCGTTAGACCTTTGCGGCCCGCTTCGTCTTTAAGGCTTTTTTTTTGTGAGGAAAACCTTTTGTGCTCCGCTTGCTTAACAGGCCGCTGTGCAAATAGAATTATAACAATTTTCGGCGCAAATGTTACATTTTTTGTTGTTGTTCGCCCCAATTTTCTATTATTCGTCGCGCATAATTAACTGATTATTTGGCTCGCTTTTGTGCTTAGCTGCGTTTGGCAAATACGCTTTGCAACAATGTTTGAGTTTTGCTTTGAAGTGACGACTAATTCTAAGCTCAAAAGTATACATTTATTGTTTGAAAGGTCATTAAACTTGTTTTTTCAATATTTGTTTTACGCATTTAAATAATGACAAAGATTTGTTCGTTCAACATTTTTTTTTTGAACTTTTAACCAATAATTTTAGCTAACGAATTTAAAACATAAAGAAAACACAAAGTTTGATTTTCATCTCAGCTCTGCTTATATATTTAGTGCATTACGCAACACTAGACACTTGAGTTAGAAGTTTTGATGTATTGCTTTAAGCGGCGGTCCAAAATAAAGCTAAACATAAAAAATTCTTAATATTTAAAAGATTTAACATATTTAGTTAGTTGAAAGTTTTCGAACATAATGAATCTTTAGCCTTTGTTTAAAATGTTTTATGTTCTTTTAATCATAAATACGATAGAAAATATACATACATTTATAATGTTAAAAATCAATAATGCTAAGCGTATATATGCTATACGAAGTTCAAATAACTTCTATCTAAACTTTCAAGTTGCTAAACTTAATTTTATAATAAAAAAAATTACTAGATAAATATATAAACAGTCGAATTACATAAGCAAACTTAAAGTTTACAACGAATCACACCATTTACAAATATATCATAGGACTTTTTAATTATTTATTAAACAGTTTAACTGTTTAAAAACCTAATGTGATGATGAAAATTTTAAATTTAATCGAATATTTATCAAATTAACTTTGTTTTTTTA
This sequence comes from Thalia democratica, assembly GCF_965202585.1. Classification (NCBI taxonomy): domain Eukaryota; kingdom Metazoa; phylum Chordata; class Thaliacea; order Salpida; family Salpidae; genus Thalia; species Thalia democratica. Next base: position 11,135,809 of record NC_139170.1, read on the forward strand.
AATCATTTAACTTTTTGGGGGAAAAATCCTTAAAAAGTTCAACTTGATAATTCCAATATCATCACATTGTTTTATAGCTATACAGTTATATACTGTAATACAGTTATTCAATAATCCGCAACAGAATTAAACCAGTAAAATAAATTTTAAAAAGAAAACAGTGGTGTGACATCAGCATTAGTAAAATTAGTTTTAACTTTACAAAAATAGCTTCGAAAATGATAGCTGTAATTTTAAGAAAATAATTTCAATTCACAATTCAGCCATCAGTACCTTAATAAAAAACAGACACTTGTTAAAACAAACGCGGAAACGAAAACTTAAGACCAGGAAAAACGATCGATCATGCAAATTATCACCGCGCAGACGTTGTAAAGCCGGCCCGGCAATTTTCTTGGCTCACCGGTCCGTCTGATCGTGCTTGCACCAGACCTCCCCACAGACTCGACATACAGATGAGTCACTTTTGTTTTCGCCCGTCCCCCTACTTTCAGGATAACAATTGGCCTAGCGGGTTTAACAAACATTTGTCTTGTGTATTCCGTCACAAAGTAAACTATAAGGGTTTCAGTATTTCCATGTTAGAGATTTTTTTGTTTGAGTTAAGTGTAATTCGTCAATTGTAATACAAATAGTCTGTTTTTCATCAACTGTTTTTGTAAACTAACAATCGAAAAGACAATTTGATTTTTTTAGCTTGTGTATTTAAATAAACTTTCTTTTTGTAGTTCTATTAAACTTTTAATTTAGCTTTCAATGTCTTTTTATTTTCAAAGGCAAAATCATAGAAACATATAATTTTAAACTTTTGTTTTGTTTTAATTATTTTTTTATCTAAATGCAAAGTTGTTTTAATTTAAAGCTTGCAGCTAGACTTTTGAAACGTTGCAGCAAAAGCTATTCAAATTGCACCTTGACGAAAAATCAGTGTGCTCATCAATTAATCAACTTTAACGCAACTTGTAAACACGAAAGGTCGACTTTGCGCGCCGCAAAACCATCAGAACATTTTAATCTTCTTTGTGCTTTTCAGTAAGCTGCAAAATCACCTATTGTTCAACCTTTTCAACGCAAAAACCCAACTGTGTCATTGTTTCGCAACATTCAATGCCACCCTGACTGCAACAGTAAAAGTTTTTAATCAAAATACCGCATGAGAACACAAAACGGCGGTACACTGGGTGCCAGTTGCACGGGTTTTAAAAGACAGTTGCTAATCGGTCGGCTCAAGCGCCTTCAGACGATACTTCTCGACCAGACTTGTCAAGTGGCCTCGACCGAAAGTTTACTTTCACACCGAAAAGCGCTCGAGAGCGGCTTTGACCCGGCTGCAAAAACTTTAATTTCATCAAAATTAACGCTGCATCAGAAGTTGCCACCTGCGCTTAAGTGGCCCTTAAAAACGCAAAAAAAAAACGCGATATTTCGGCGCGCAGCAGCTAGAACTAAGCGACTTGTGTGCATGGGAAAGAGCGTTTGAGCAGCGAGCACTTTAGACTCTTAAAGTGATTAACGGCAGGTAACTCCTTGGGCGAGACGAGCACCGTATCGGTTGCCTCACCTTTAATTTTCAAAGAACAACGAAAGACACAAATTGATACTTGGCAGCCGCTTCCGTGAGAATCTGCACGACGGGTGAGGGGGGGTAGATCCGGATATTGGGGGTTCCCACGCGCCCACCCGAGTGTAACAGTTTGTTTGTCAGCAAACACAACCGTCCCACAGCGCTTTGAAGACCTGAGCCGAGCCGCGGGTGTCTGCTTTCGAGTGTGACGTCAATGCGCGGCGGTGGTGCGGAAAATTGGGGTGGTGGTGTGGCGATGAGTGAAATGAGGTAATTCACCCGATGATTTGCGAGTGGGAAGAGTGGCGTGATGCGCGCGCGTTAATCTGTGAAATTCTGCTTTTTGTAAAGAATTATCAAAAGTTTTTGGTAAAATGTTTTGCTAGTTGCGAAATTTAAGCGGGCAAAAAATATTTAGTTAAAGTTGTGTAAACAGTTACCTTAGTATTTTACTTACGTCAAAAAGCTGTGAAATTGTTATGTTTGCAAAGATATATAAACATTTATTTGTGAAATGCTTTAATTTAGAAAATTTAACGATTTTAAGCGTTAAACAAGTATTTTTTGTGTACTAATACGTAAACAAATACTTTAATACTATACTTTATACAAAAAACTGTGAATTTCTTATTTTTTTAAGGTATATAAAAAGGTTTGGGTAAAATTTTGCTTTTTGCAACTTAATGTTTTTAAGCGACTACAAACGTTTTTTTTTTTGTATACGAATATTAACAACTACTATAAAATTTTACTTACTTCGAAGCTTAATGTTTTAGACGTTTAAAAAACACAACTTTGTACTACATATTTGAAAACATTACATATTAAACTTTTTTTTGACGTCAATGTTTAAGCGTTAATTTGATAGCGATTTTTATAAAAAATTTGTTTTAAAGTTTACAACTAAAGAAATAAAGTTTAAATAATTTTAGTTTATAATGAAAAACCACACATCAACAAACATTTTTAACAAAGTTAGAGATAAAAAAACAAAGTTTCATATTAAAGTTTTTTTTGTTTTACATTAAGTCGTCAAAAGTTTTTAGAACCGTTCTTAATTTATAAATTAAAAAGTTCTTAAAAATACAAAATTACATAGTATCTTTAGAGAAACCAGTTACTTTTTCCAACTAAAAATGCAACCCTCTACATTTCACAGATCGGTGACACAAAACGAAATAACGCTACAAAATGACAACGCCAGAAAAATTTGTTTGTTATGATTTTGAAAATGCAAATGTAAGACACCAAATGAGCTGAAAAATTTTGTTGTATCCAAAGACTTGTGTTTTCTTATGTTTGAATATTTTACTTTATTTCAACATTTATTTTTCAGTAGCTTTTGTATTGTCATACTCAAATATATTAAAGTGTTAGATTGTTATTTGAACCATCTGTTTATTACAAAGTAAGGTAAGAAGATACATAAAAAGACATTTGTAAAGCATTAAAAGTAGTTCACTTGCACAAATACACATAGCTTTTAACTTATTAGTTTACTTTTACAAATTTAAATTTGTATATTCAACAACAGACAACTTTTTTCATTTTGTTATATGGTGAAAAAACTGAAATTTTCACTCACAAAAAACCTTCTGAGCTCAAATCATACTTGTCTTTATCAAATTTGTATAAAGTAACCCTAACTAACAATTTGTTTAGTTTTCAGGTTATTATACAGTTAATCATACTAAATGTTTTCACAAACAAAGTTTACACCTACAACTATCAAATGTGACGATGAGCCGAGTATAAAATGTAAGAGTTTTATTTTGTTTTACATTGTTATTTGTCGAGTGTGTGTTGTTTAAGATGTAAAACTTTTAGTATAATAGCTTTAGATTCTATTAACATTCAAAACAAAACAAAAAAGACCATGAAATTTGAATTGCAGCAAGTTTTTACAAAACTACTTTTACTATCGATACAAAACTAATGATACACATAACTTATAAAGTTATTTTATCAAAAAAACAACAATTGATTTTCTACACAACAAAGAAATTAAAACAAATTTGATTGCAACCTAAAATTGCAACTTTTTAAACACTCACTACATATGTTTATTATGTTAGTCAAAATATATGATAGTACCCAATAAAAGCATTTCTTCTTTATTTTAACAACTTTTCTTTTACTAGTTAAATATTAAATTACAGGTTATGCAATAGTAATAGCGATGATATACTAGTTACCGCTAACACATGACGCAATAATATCACTCTAATAATGTTTTTATTTAGTATGTTTAAGTAGTTATACTGTAAAACTATTTGTGGGTTTTCAAGAAACTTTTTTATTGGAAATACAGTCTATAATAAAACTTCTAAGTATTTGAAATCAAACTTATAGTAATGCTTAGTTTGTTCTGTCAAAAAGCGTTGATGGTTTGTTTTGTCATCAAATTTACTAATATGGAATAAATTAAATTTTTCTCTTTCTCAATTCAAACTAACTCCACTTTTAAAAAATATAAATGAATTAATTCTAAATTAAAATAAAACTTTTCTAAGGTCTTTAAATAAATATGCAGTTTATTTTCTACTGACAACAAAGTTGAAAATATAATACTTATGTTTGTAAAAACAGATTTTAAATACATGGTTTGACTAAAACTAAAAAATACATAACAAAATTCTGAATAACTTTCCAAGATATTTATTTTTATGAAACTTTTTAACCTTGGTCCTTGGTTTAATTAATAAAATATGCCAAAGATTTACAACATTTTCACAAATTTGTTGTCCCACCAAAGTATTATATAAGCCTACAATTTTAACAGTTTTATAGAAAATAAATTTTCAAATGCCGTATGAAATATGTCAAAGTGAAAAACTTATAATAGATTTTGTATATACTACAACTGGCTTTATGAAAGATAATTATTATCAAATAGTTCTTTCTTGTATAAAGACAACAACAGTAATAAAAATTATTAAACTTCTTTGATTTCAGTTTAATTTTTCTTAAAAACCCCGATAAGTTTACTTTAGACTGGATAGGTTTTAATAAATTTTAAGACTTTTTATGGACTTTTTACATGTCTGAATGACAAAAGAATTCCAAACTTGAAAAAGAATACAAATAGAACTTAGCATTCTCTGTGTTAAAAAATATTTGCCGTCGATAGATATTAGTACATTAGCAGTACTATCTTCTCTTTGTGAGTTAATGTTAAGTGCATTTGTTTAAGTACTGAATTCAGGTCATTTTTGATTGAACTACGACTAAAGATTACACTAGGGTTTCCGAAAATTGACCATATAGTCTCCTTGGGGACATAAGCAGTAAAGGGGGGGTAGTAAGTAGTAAAGGGGCCTCAGGTAGTAAAGGTATGAGATAACAATTTGAAAGCTACACTAGATATTTTAAAGTTTTTAATGAAGAGCAAAAAAATTCATAGGCGTAGTTAGAATTGTTTTGAAATTTAAACTAGATACCAGGGGTGTCGCGTGGGGTGTTGCACTGCCGCAAATACACCACTTTAAAACTTTAAAAGAAAAAAATGAGTATTTATGACGTTTTATTTATTTCTAAGAATAAAATCTCTTATAAAACTTCAACTTAGACAACGACCATTTTGCTCTCTACACTGCCGGAAATTACCACAAAATCAATATCTTGCGGTAAGTAAGCTAAGTTGAAAATTCCCAAGTATCAATCCACAAGCTATTGTAAACAAAAAATGAAAACAAAGTTAAGCAGAGCAGAAGCAACTCAAGCAGAGGCAACACGAGCACCGGCAACTCCAGCAGAGGTAACTCAAGCAGAGGCGACTTGAGCAGAGGCAACTCAGCAATTTTATTTTAATTTCAGCACCACCTAAAAAAAATACCACGCAACGCCACCAAAAAGCATCTTAGCCGTATTTGATCATGGTATTTTAAGAAATCTCATCGGAGGAGGTCATAGCTTTTTTTATTATCTAAAGGGGGCCTAACAAAAAGTTTTGGAAACCATCTACTACTTAACCTTATGTATTATGTCTTACTAACAAAAATGGTAAACGTACAAGCTTTTTTTAAGAAAATTAAAATAACTTATAAAAATCTTTTCAAAGAACCAAGGGTGTTGTGTTTAATGTTTCATAAATTTGTTATGGGCTATAACGAGCGTCGTGCTAAAAGTAGCTTCAGTTTTTATACTTAAACTTATGAAAAAAATCATTTTATAAATCATCATAAGGTTTATATGTTGTTAATAATGTTAAAACTAGGAAAAATAAGTCTAGCTGCCTTGAATTATCTACTTTTATATTCAATCATAAGGTTTAAAGCAGCATTAAAGTAAACTACTTTTTATGTAATTAGGTTACAAACTAAAATTTTAAATTTATTGATTGTATTATTACAATTTACTAGTGATAGCTTTAGTGATTTTATAGAACAGCTATAAAAAGATTGTATATTTTTTTCTACTCTAAAAAAATAATATATACAATAAATAGATATTTGTAAAAGCATGTTTTTATTAGAGTTAATTTTTTTTAAATCTATTGTATTTTTGAAGAAATAATAAAGCGTGTTTTTGAATACTACAATATTATTATAATTGTGTTTAAAATATAAATTAGATTTTCATTCAGAAAATAATGTATTTGTTCCAAGTAATACAAACAGATGTGCACATTGAAAAATAACTTTAGTTTATAAAAATTTGCCGTTATCACAAATACTTACTGTGATTATGAAATCTTCTCTTACATTATTTTGATATAGAAAATCATTTCAGATATAATTACTTTTCGAAATTCTGTTGAACTCTATAAAGTTTACCATTCTTATTAAGGACTTTATCCAATAAAGTATTTTTATATTCATACCTTGAGGTACCACAGTTGCGGCGTACTTATTCTGGATGTAACAGGTAATTTTTGTCAACAAAAAAATTAAGAAAGAAACTGTATTTTAACTTGATGATATTTTTTAGTCCTTTTTTGTAAATACAATAACTTATAAAGAAGCAATCTTATAAGTACTTAACACTTCCAATTAGAGTTATGTTGATTAAAACATGAACATTTGAAAAGTAATTTGTTTAAAAGAAACATGATATTTATAGATATAGTATGCAAATGAACTTATAACATAATATTTTTAATACACACAATAATTTTGAGTTTTTTTATTATTTTGAACTAGTTGATACCTTTTTTATTCATAAAAATTATCTTAGCAACCAAAAATTGAATACCTAAAGCTATCCTCAATACAAATTATTTATGTAAAGTCTTTTAAATACTAGCTTTTCATAATTGAATAGATACCAGAAAAGTTACAAAATTGAATATAAGTGAAATTTCACTATTACTATATACTTTATAAAAATTTGGAAAAGAATAAAAGTAGAACTATGACTACCATAGTTTTCAGCTTTTTGTTTATTTATTTTGTTTTTAAGAAATTTTTACATTTTTGGCTGTTTGTAGCTGTGGGTTATATGATATCTTACAACTAATTCATAATCTTTTTTTCTTATTCCACATTAAACAATTTTTCTTAAAAAAACACAAAAAAACAATAGTTACACTATTATCAGGTAACTAATTCAGATATATTTTTAACAAAGCACAACAAATTGAACATATATGCTGAATCAGTCAACTTTAAATTCAAAGTGCGCACTTTTGAAAGTGAATCCCCTAATAATTTATACGTTATAAACTTACTGTCAACGTGCAAAGTTTGCATATTTAATTGAGACATGGATTAAAATGCAAAAATAAGTAGAAAAATATTCTTTTTTTTTAATATCCCTTTTTTTTATATACAGGCCACCACTTAAAACAGTAATAAACGCTTATGAAGATATTATTTTTGTTTTATTTTATTATTTTACCAGAATATTTTTTGCAGCAAACTTTATTTAAACAATAAAACTACCGGTGAGAATTTTTAATAATATTTTTTTATAAACAATAAAACTATTTGGGAACAGTTGTGTAATACTGTTAATAGTCCACATTTACAAAATTTAGAATAACAACTAATTTTATTTTCTCATTGGTTTAATTTTTTTATCACATATATAGAACTTTTATAAGTTTTACATAACTATTAAACAGTAAAGTTGTATCAAAAAATATAGCTAATAATTTTTCATATAAAAAATTGATTTACATATTTACTTTTTGCAAAACTTAAAATTTGGTATGAAACTAATAAACTTTGAGGTGTTAGACTTCTTTATTTCTCAAAAGTTTTATCAAAATTTGCAAAATATTGTCAAGCTTTATAAAAAACTTAAGATTTTTATACTACAACTAAAATTAAATATTTTTTATAAAGCTTGATTCATCCAACTATATGCGTGCTTATGTGCTTGTGTAACGCGTGGCCTCTCTCAATTCTTCTATAATCGCTTGGTAAAATCTATTTGCTTTATTGCTACTGCTGTATTTGTTTATCGTTTAAATCACGGAAGAACGTTTTATCGATAGAGTTTTAAATAAATAAAGGAAGTAATCGATTTCAGAATCTGTTCTACTTATGAAAACTATCTTTAAATGGTTTTATTTTTGAATGATGTTTGAAAACCATTTATCTTTTAGCACCAATCGACAACTTTAAACGGCATTTTAATAAAATTAACATTTTTTTATTTGTAATGTTAAAAGAAAACTGTGAATCTTATGCAATGAATTGACTGCTCTTTATTCCGCTTTTTTTACCAAAACTTAAGTAAAAATTTAGAAAAAGTAAGTAGGTTTATTAAACAGCTTAAAACTTTTCATCACTTATACTTACCCCAATCTTAATACCATACTCAAATTCTTATTACTTTTTCAATTTATGAAAAAAAAATAACTGTTAGAAAAATTAATATCTTGTATTTTATCTTCAGAGTTTTTTCTTATAAATGAGTTTTTAAATCCAGCAGATGGTTGGGTACACATTATAATGACAACTATAAACTTGTTAAACATTCTTTTTTTTTTCATTTCAAACTTATGCTTTTCATCAAAAACTACAAAAGCCACATCACCGACCAAAAAGCCCGTACAAATAAAAGCAATATCCCGTCCTCAAAAATAAAACATACCTTTTCCTGTACGTAAGCTCCTAGCAAAACAGGCAGAGTTAAAGTGTAAACCCCGTGAGATCACTCGAGTGTGCACAATTATCAACACTCGATACTTTAACTGGCTTCAAAGCAACACGAATCGGTTTACGCTAGGATGGGTCGACGAATAAACATGTGGGGGTATTGAGAAGGATTATGGCCCGCATGAGCAAAACTTAAAATCTAGACGCGAGTGTGTAACATCACCCGTGTTGAAATTTTTCTAATGCAAATTGATGTGTTTTGGCTGTCAATTTGCAGCGCCAGCCAAATCGCGCTCGCATATTTGAAACTTGTGTAATCTCATGAAATATTTTCTTTCTGACACCGCTACTTGTTCGCGCTGAATAAAAAATCACCAGCAGCTTAAAAAACTCGCCTGTTTCAGATGCTAACTTTGATAAATCGATGAGTTTTTCAGACGTTTCGTCACAAGAACTCATTGCTATTTCTGTCACAGCCACAAGCTATTTTGTAAGACCGGGTGGCCCAAAAGTTAGCTCATAAATTTTTTATCAGATTTTTTACATTTTGCTTTTAAATATTTCAAGTGAAAATGTTGTAAAATTTGCATATAAGGTTAAAAAGGTTTTATCAAATGTCAAAGAGCTTCAATGAAAATAATTACGGTTACATAAAATTTTACTGTCCCTTAGCTTTTGCATAACTCAAAAGTAAAATTACCTATTCTTCAAATTTTTAATAAAATCCAAGTATGTACTCATGCTTGCTTTAAAAAGGTACAAACATAACCATGTAACATCAAGTAAGATTTAAATAAAACAGATTTAAAAGATTTAGATTAAAAACAACAGTGATGTTAATTCAAAACATTTTTAATCATGCATAATACTTATATGCGATTAGTTCGAACAGTGTGGTTTCATTTAAAGTGCTGTTTATAGATTAAAGCAACATGAAAGTAAGTAAAAATTACAAGTTATTACAAATAATGATTAATAAAAGCTTAAAATTTTAGCACAATCTTTTTAAAAGATTAATCACATTAGCTTAAGTAGTTTACTACAATTTGAAATAATAATGATCAAACACCAAAATTCAAAACAATTTAAATAGTTTATTGTCTTTTTTGCTGTGTAACATTCTCTAATGTTTTAATCAAAAGTTGTTTACGTTTGAAATAACAAACTAACATCTAATTCTTTAATTATTTATATTAATGTCTTTAAAAACTTTGACGGTTAAATTTAAAGGTTATATTAGCTTTAACTAGTCATATAGCAATTTCAAAAACATCTTTAAAATTAAAAACTTAGTATAACTATATTTAAAATTAATTTTAACCTTAATGTACTACGCTAATAAAATTCTAATAAAAACAACATGACAATAGGAATACAGTAATAATTGTTTGAAGTACTAACTTACTACATACTTACATATGTATACTTTATTTTATGGAATTTAATTTGTTGCTTACAGTTAATATAAAGCTGATTTCATTCTAAAGACTTTTATATATTAATAAAATGGTAGTATTTTTTAACAAATGTTTAATATAACTTATCATTTTGATCCAACTAATGGCTATTTTTAACAACTTTCAGAAACCATTTTATGTTACATTTACCAAACGCATACAGTACTTATATCTTCATCGTCCAAAATAAATTCAATATTGTGTATACATATTAAAATTTACCGCTAGTTTTTTGTAGATTTCATATCTTAAAGAAAACTTCAACTATAAATGTAGTTTTGTAATTTGAGTCACTATCTTTGCTTGTATTTGTAGAATAATTAGACTTTATAGTATTCTTCAGTGTTGATACAGAAAAATAAGCTTAAAAAATAAAAGTATGTTAAACTTTAATTTTTGTGCAAAACAATTCTTTATTGCATGTCTATAATTTTTTTTACAACTTTTCTAAATAATTTTTAAGAATTCCAGCTTGGCAAAAAATATCAACTAAATATTTCGTCAATTCTTAGATTTTTATTTAGTTTGATAATATGCTGTTTGAAACATTAAGTGTACAACATATGTTATTATAATCTTTTGTAACTTGCCTATTATCTATTGCTATTAGATAACTATATTATTTTTAAGGGTATGTTAAAAGGTTAAAGTTTAAGTAATTTAGAATACTTGAAATTTAGCTATTTGTTAACTTAATTTTCCAGCTGCTCAATGGTCACCAAGCTGATTAATATTTGTTCATCCTTTGAAATAAAAAAATATATATATTGGGTACTCCTACACTTGAACAAGTGTGCTGCTATTAGTTAAAAACATGTAAACACTTTTTATTCATAGCGTGCTTTTAGTTGATTAAAAAAAAAACAATCAAATTTAAATGGAAACACTCAATAAACTAAATTGGGAATATATAAACAAGCTAAACAGTTAATCCTCTGTCCATTCTAATATATTTTTTGTTTTATTGAGCTTGTTTTAGCAATAGTATTTTACTTATACCGCTCAAGTCTTAAACCATTATGAAAAAACATATCCGCCACTACTATTAAAACCATTAAACCTTATATACAATGTTTAGTAAAAAATATCTAGTAATCTTTGGCAAGCTTGGAAAGGAAAAAAGTTCTTACATTAATAATTCCATTTTTATTTCTACATTATAATTAAAAGTATTAGAAAGGTACAAAAATGGTCGTTTTTTAACAAAATGGTCAAATTGGTCAATAGTCAAATAAAAAAACAATTTGAATAACTTATCAGGGTTGTAATTAGCTTTACTGTTAAACCTTATCGTTTGAAGATAATAAACTATATTAAACTTTTTTTGCATTACCTGAAAAATTCATGCACCCATAAGGTTCGTGCACCCCAAACTAAATTCTGTGTACACTTTGACGACAACTGCTCTACAGTACAGTTGTAAGTATAGTTGGTAATGTTTATTCTTTTACTTCATAAGTACAATAAAAAATTACTGTATTATTATACCTAATTCAGTGAGCCCATGATGAAAGTTGTAAAATTACATGCTATAAAAACTTTTTGAACTTTGTACTTTAAACTTTTTTGAAACAGCAGTGTTTCCCAAACTTTTTATCATAAAGCCCCCTTTGAAAATAAAAACTACTCTTATATCAACTCGAGAATATCTAGTGTAAGTTTCACAATATGGCCTTATGGCCCCTTTACTACTCAAAGCCCTGGTGCCAAAAAACCTGGGAACCTGGAAAAACGCTGAATTTGAGAAATTTTTTAAAAAAATCTGGAAAAACCTGGAATTTTTGACAACTTTAACATGTTAAGTTGTAAAACTTAGTTTGACACAAAATATCTATAATATTGACCAGGGGTCGGCAAACTGTTGCCCGCGGGCCAAATTTGGCCCTCAAAGTCTGCGGTCAGCAAGCTCCTTTTCAGTTGAAAATATACATTTTAAAAACAATAAAAATTAAATATTTTGTAATAAAAACTTACAGTTAGGCTCTTAGATTAATAAATACTCTTTATTAGGCCTCCAATATTGCTTAAATTATCTTACTTTTGATCTTAACAATATTTTTCTACTGATTACTAAAAATTTGTTTTTTAATGCGGCCCTCAAACGTTTTTTTATAATTAGTGCTGCCGCGAGCAATTTTTCCTAGAAAAATTGGCCCGCGAGTTACATAAGGCTGCCGACCCCTGGTATAAATATATTTTTTTGTCATCATCAAAAAAAGTTTTAATAAAAAATACAATTAAAGTATTTTACAGTATCTTTTCAATGTTTTTATACTACTTAGCACAGTTTATTACCTTAACTTAAAACTAAAAATAGGCCTAAAATGTGTATTTTTAAAAACCCGGAGGAAATTTTTAAAACCTGGAGAAAATTTGCCAAAAACATTTGACAACCCTGATTAGTGGTATGAGTTGTACTCATTGTATTTTGTGTACGTTCTTTTATTTGAAAAACACAACCAAACTAAAATAGTTTTTTATGAAGTTCTCAGACAAAACAATTTTTTCACAATAACATACAATAATATTAATTTATTCGGTCAATATCTAAAAAAGCTAAAATTACCTTTTAACTAATAAATAAGGGTTTAAAGCAAAACAACCTAGCTGTTTTTATTAAAAACTTATTACAAATGTGTTTTCTTAGGTTAATTTCTTCAAGATAAAATAAACAGTTTATTAACTATATCAGTGGTCATCAAAAAATACACTGGTGCTCACTAGTTTACACAAAATTTATTTGGGGTGCACGAAACTTTTGGGATACACCTAACTTTTTTTGTGGTGCATGAACTTTTCAGGTGACGCAAAACAAAATTTGTTTAGTTTACTATTTTGTTTCTTTTTAATTGAAGTTAATTTTAGCTCTGATAACTTTGTTTTCTATTTTTTTTCAATTTTGTTAAAAAACGACCTCTTTTGTACCTTCTAATACTTTTAATGAAAATTAATCAATAGTTTAAAATATGTTCTCCTTCCAAATCCTCCTAAATAAACTTCTGAAAGTAAACCTCAAAGACTTCAATATGGAAAAGATTAGTATACAATTTGTATTTAACGTTATCAAATATTCTAGTTTAAGCATAGCACTATATTTAAAATTACTAATATATTATCATTATTGAAAAAATATATATTATTCAGTATTTCAATTGACAAATATTATAATATATGGAATCATTTTAATATAATAAATATAATTAATTGTACTTCTAATAAGTTTTAAATTCAAAAGTTGTTAATACTCTCAGATTTTTTCAAACAACAAAGAGCAGAAATTGCTGCAGTCTCCTTATACTGAAAATTAAAGTTGATTACGTTTTCTTACCACTAGCGGCTTAACTTGGAAGGTTCACAAAAACTATTTTTCACAATTTGGTGTGCACAGATTTTATCAGCTTGACGGCCACTGTTCTAAATTAAAATACAGTTACAATAAAATAGTCACTAACTTTAGTTTAAGAATGTATTTAATAATATTTTAATCTTTTTCAGATTCATAGATAAATGTTCTTAATGTCTACTACTTCAGACTTGAAATCGCTGTGCAAAATGCGGAGCCGTGTTTTCAACAGAAGTTGGGTCACATAAGCTCGTGAGTTGTCTTAAAAATGGATCATTCATATTTACCTACGAGCAATCAACACTGAGTGATGGGTTAGTTGGCTGAGAAAACTCGTCAGAATCCAGCAGCATGGTTATCAGCTGTGAACCAAAAAGTTGCACTCACACATTCAACTCTAATCCCCAAGATTTTAATCTGTGAGAACACCTATGAGATTAAATGTTTTCTCTAATCAAGAAACAAACTGAGGGTGGAAACTGCCGCAGATTTAAGAGTAATCCCGAGGGAGGAATACGGAATAGCTTTGTCGTTGTGTATCAAGCATGCTTAAGTACCTGGGAGCATTTTGAGCATGGTTTTAAATAAGGTTCTTTTTATTATGGAAAAAGCTAAAAACTTTTACGTGTTCTGCAAAACAAAGGAAGCTTAGTTGAAGTTAACACTGTTTAGTTTTAACTGGTCACAAAGTTTTTATAATTTTTAGTCACTTTGTTTTTTAAAACCTTTTTTAATAACATCATATCTTGTAATTGATATTGTTTTTAATTTGCAAACAAAATTTATAAACAAGTAAAAACGCATACCAAAATGGAATAAATTACTATTTTATGTATTAATATTGTGTTTCAATATAGTTAAATATGAATATTTTTTAATTTTTATGAACTTTTATTTTAAGATTGCTTTTATTGTTTCATTTAGTTTTATAAAAGTACTAATGCAAAACTATGTTTTATTAAGTTTTCAAAGCACAAGTGATTTATAACTTCTTACAATACCTACTTTTTAATATAAAATACACTTACTTAATAAACTTTTTGTATTAAATGCAAATTTTAACTTAAAACAAGAAAATAAGATTCTATACAATTATCAAAATTTAAAAATTAAGATTTAAACGTTTATGCAATCTATTACAAAATTATTTTACCTTTTTAGAATAATTTTTATAAAAGAAATACTATCTACAAAAGTAGTATAGAACAAATCCTAATAAAAATATTTGATACTCGTTTCAAAGAGTGGTCTTTGTTTATTTTTAATTTTGTGCACTAAACGATATACTATCGTGTGTTAATATATTTAAGTTTAGTTTTGTTAATTTAGCTGTTACTTTAACAACTACTACTTTTTTTAATTAATCAGTTTCTATAGGTTTAAAATAGTATATACAACGAAAAAGACTGAAGTCATCGCTAAAATAAAACTTTAGTGTTTATCTATTTATAAGAATCATTTTTGAAGAAACTTTATAGTATGTAGTAAGTACTGTTGTCTTTGTTATTTTTGGGTATAATTTCGCTATAAAATAAAGATTTTTTATACATATACTGTAGTCGTTTCTGATTTTTTTTCATTATTCATACATTTCAAAGTATAAATGTTATTTCTATTAAATTTATACCAAAAGTACAACCAGTAAAAGTAAAAGTTATTTTAAATTTAGTAAAAATTGATTACTTATAATTCGTACATCCAACGACTTGATTAAATGTCATGTTATTTTGAATTTGGTTTACTTTTTGGTACTAAGCAAACTATAAAAAAATTTTAAATTGCTTTTACTTTAGCTTAATTTTTTTGTTTTATGGTGAAATTTTGTGATCAGTAAATTAAAAACTGAAGTAAAGTGTTCTTTTTTAATAATATTTTTCTTATTTTAAATTAAGCTTTAAGTTTAAAATATTTCATAAACAAAACCATTTTTTTACAAATTTATCACAAATAAAACATTGTTTCAAAATCTCTACCATAACAAATTGGTTACCCTCAAAAACATTTCAGAAAAGTTTAATTATTAAACAACTATACTACATCCTTTAATTAAAATTCTAGTTTGCCTAACACTTAGATCTAAGTAATTACTTACAAAAGTATAAATATTTAATGATACACTACTTTTTTGGAGTCAAAACTCTTGATTTGGACAAGTTAAAACATTTTTTTTAAACTAAAAGTACAGTTTTATTTGAAATAACAAAATTCAACTACACTTGCTTTATAATCTTATGACGACCAAAAAAAAAACATTTTTAATCATAAAAAGTATTTTAGTGAGTAATAAGTTAATTGAAGCTTTAGTTTTCAACCTATTTTGATTACTTTTTTATAGAAAAACAATAGGCTTGTCTATGTAGAAAAAATCAACAAGTTTTAATATTTATCCATGAATATATTTCGTAGTTATCAGTAGTTTCAAATAGGATTATTTTGTATCAAAAAGCCTCTAAAACTTTTTTAAGCTGTGAATCCTATATTACTTTAATTTTTTTAATTATCAAAGTGTAAAATTTATTATTTCTAACTTTTTTCCGATTAACAAAATAGTATTTATATGTAGTTAAACGAATCTATTTTGTATATATTTTTTTAGTTCGTTCCATGCTGTAGTTAATGTTACAATTTCTAAAAGATAGTTCAATAAAAGTCTTTGTTTGAAAAATTCTGTAAATAAATTTTTGATCCTATCATTTTTTTTTTTAAATCTCTGTTAATATAAACTAAGAAAAAGTTATCCCAATCAGTAGTATAGAATCAACCGAGTCAACTTAGTAGTTTTGTAATAGTTAACAGTATCACAAAAAACTAAATTAGAGTTGTTGGATTTGTTTTTAGACGCGTTTCTTTAAAGCAAAATAAATAATATAAAAACTTATTTTTATAATAAACTTAACTTTTTTTCATCAAAGGGAAGTCTAGAAGAAGACTATGCTGGACTTTTTCAGTTAACACTAAACTAAAAAAGATTTATTTAGTTATGAATATAGTTTTCTACAATGTATGAATTTTTTAAAAAAATATATTTGTACTTAACTGAGAGAAAACTTTAAAAGGTTTCATCAATAAAATGTGTCAAATCGATTTTTGATTGTTGTAACTTACAACAAAAACAAATCTCAAAACTTACTACTACAATTTTACATACAGTTTTATTATTAAGAGAAAAAAAAGCGCTCGAAAATTTAGTCCAAGGACCTGGTGTACGAAAAAACCTTTTGGTTATCGAGTCATACACCAGGATACAGTTTAATGTTATGTCCAGGACAGCTTTAAAATAGTTCGCTGTTAAATGTTTTAAAAATCAAAATAGTTCCAGAAACTTTATAATGATTAAGTTGTCAATTAAATTTGATTTGAAATTAGGCAAAATTGTACTTGGCCCGCTGGAACATTTGTAGCTCTTGGTGCTTAAAAATTTTATTCTTCAAAGAAAAATCAAGAAGTTTTAAACCTAACAAATGAAAATGTTTATCCAAGTGATTTGAGTCCAGATGTTTTAGAGAGTATAAAATTTTCTGTTAAACTTCCTTAAACAGTAATAAGTAAATTACTTTAGTTGTAAAACCAATTGTGAATAAATGTTATAAGCGGATTGTAAGGTGTATTAGAATAAAAGAAAGTTCAGTTAAAACAAATTCAAGTGTTTCTCACAATAATTTAAATGAAAGAGGTAGTATCGCGAACAGTGATGCTAATTCCAAGAAGCATAAACCTAGAGTTGTTGTAACACTTGATGATGAAAATAAAGTCAAAGACCGTCTTTTGAAAAGAAGTAATACAGTGATAAACAATGACCAGACTAAATTTCATGTGCCAACTACTATAAATTTTATTAAAAAAGTTGAACAGAAGTAGATAATTTGCAAAAAAGTGATAAAGGATCTAAATTTAGTGTAAAAAACAATAAAAGTTCGAACTAAAATTAACATAAGTTTTATAAAAAAGACAGGTGGAAAAATGGAAATTTAAGCTACATATTTGGAAGTTTCAACGACTTCAAAAGTTTCTGATAACAGTAAGAATGAAGTTAGTAAAAAGCCTGGAAGTCAAAAACTGATGCTAATTTAGTATTAACAAGAGAAAAAACTAAAAAAATTATTGATAAAGAAAAAATTCAGGACTTCAAAACGATAATAGACTTTTAGAATTAAGTTATTGTTGTAAATTTTCAAATTAAAGAGCTAAAAAAAGTTTTGATAGAACATGAAAAAAATAAAGTTAAACCTGAAAACGTTGTTAAGTTTTAAAATCAGAACAACTTAGTAACTGTCATAATAATGATGATTTAACAAAAGTATCTATTTGAAAAAAGAGTTTTGGATGTTCTAATTTGAGGTGATAACATCGGTAAAACATTTGTTAATATTCGAAACTCAATAAACTTGTTTGAATTGATAAACGAATTTTAAGCAAACTTGATAAAATTTTCATAAGAATATGCCGAGCACTTAAATACACTACTTTATCATCCGACTTAAAGATTTTAAGGTTAAAAAAAACCGTCGATGACACTTTTAAACGATTTAAAACTATACGCACCTTTTTAGAAGATCATTTAAATAAGTTAGTTAGTGATGTCTTATTTTGAAATATATTTTAAAATTAATTACTGAGATGTTTTATTAAAAAACAATCTTCGTGGAGATAAGTTCTGTAAAAGCTTACAAAACTATCAAAAACAACTTAGAAAAGCCATAAAAGAAATAGAAAACCCGAAAATTACAAACAAAGGTGTTACAAATTTGATGAACTGAATAAATTTTCTGATGATAAGTTAGTAAACCGAATTTTCAAGTGCGAAGTTGTTGTGTGGAAGATTTGTGTACCTCTACATTTGAGCTTCAGATTTATCTACCAATTAACTTAAAAGCAATTATAGATTCTACAGTTGATTAGCAGAAACCTTACTAATGGTTAAAACAGTCAGATCCAACGTGAAAAACTCACTTTCACTCGAATGCGAAGAACTAAATGATTTGACTGGAAATTTCTATTAATTTCTGGTGGATACTGATAAATAAGAGAGTGGACCGATCTATCAAATGCTGAAGGTATAGACGTAGTTTGAAAAATAGACTTTTTCGTTAGTAAATTTGATGGTGACTATTTTATTTGTTTTCTGTCTTTAATCTGTTAACTATGATTATTTGGTTGAATTTTTTTAGTTTGTGCATTTGTTTGGTTTTATTGACACCTTTGTTATGTTTGATGTTCAATACAAATTACTTATGATAAGTGAACTTCTTTTATTTAATTCGTCAATAAGCTATAAAAAATTGAGAAGTTATTTAAAAAGTTTACTAGCCTACAGAACATTGAATAATAGTTACAAAAAACCATATGTTATAAATTTAAAGTAACATCCAAACTTTTCGTATCTCATATAGTAAGTAATTATTAACAGTTTTTGAAACATATAGACAAAATTATGTAATTTGCTACAAGGCGATGTAATTTTTATACGAGTGTTAGTTTAAAATTTATTTATTTCCAATATTATAAATCCAGACCTTAATAGATATTCATTAAAACAAAGTATTTTTTGATATATACCAGTTTCTTTAAAAATCAAGATATTTTTTAGATGATTATCTATAACGAAATTTTTACCTTCAAGTATTTTATATGGAGTATTTTTATCTGACACAAAATTTAAAATAAATATTATAACATACTTTTTTTGTTGACCATTACACAACTTTTTAGTAGATTAGGTGTAAGCATTGTGACTATAATAAAGCAAAAACCAGCAGGGATAATTGTTAAAATATCCAAGTACAACATTCGATGTAACTCAAACAAAAATAACTAAAACTATCCAATTGTGTGTAATTATAACTGGAATACTAATAACTTTGTTAACAAAAGTCAATGCAATAAGCAATACTTTCAAAGAAAAACTTTTTAAATTTTACTGGATCTGAACTTAAAAAATTTGAAAACGTTAGTATTTTTTTATGCCATTTCATAAAAAAAGTTAGTTATTTATTAAATATATTATTGTATTAACTTTAATTATAGGTTGTTTAAAAAATTGATTTTAATAATATTAAAAAACTTAACATATAACTAAAACTAAATTATTTTCAAACTATGTTTAATGAACTAATTTTAAATTCAAAAAATCAATTAAATTAAATTAAATAAAGTGCACGGCTAAAATTCAGTTAAACCTAAACACTTAATTAAGAATCATTTTTTAGTTTATATACATCTATGAGTAATATTACTACAGTTTTTTTTTAGAATTTAATAATATGCTGTATAAGCTAATATTACTTATAATATAATTTAATAAAAATTAACCTCTTAATAATTACAGTAGACAATACCGTAACATATATTTCACAGTAAAAAGTATATAAAACAGTGTTGAAAACAGCTAAGATTAAATAGCAACATTGAAATAAACTTTAAAAATAAACAGTGCTTGTGTAGGATAAAATAATAAAACATTTGATATAAACATTTCATTCTAGCTCATCATCGTCAATAATTTCTATTTTAGGCTTGAATGTGGTCGGTTTGTCATCTATTATTTCGATTCTTGGCTTAGTGACCTTGTACAAAAATATTGACATGTTGGCACTAATTTACAAACTAATGCATCTTTAGCGAAGTATTTTAATTTTCTACTAACAGTAGAAAAGTTTTATAGATATTCGCTACAAAAAAATATGTTTTGCAGGTTTTGTAATTTATAAAACCGCTAAACTTGAAAAGTACGTTAATTAGTATATTGAAGTACATAAAGATTATTAAAAAATAATAATAAAAACAAACGATTTGATTGTTGAGGATGTTTTCTTCTTCTTGCAATTGAGACACATCAATTTCTTCGAGATCAGGCAAGTCATCGAGATTTATCAATTCTTCATTTGCATCTTCCTTATCAGAACTGTACGAGTCTGTATTACAGTTTATTTTAATCGTAGCTTTGTTTCAACTTATCGCAAAAACATCTATAAAAGATTGTTAAAACTAAATATTATTGGTCGGCTTATAAAATAAAATATTGAATTGTTTTAAGACACTATTGCAGTTATCTAACTAGGTATCTTTAATGAATCTATAAACAAAAAATTATTCTATTTTCCTGAAAGTCTAAATCAGGTTTTGTGTACTTTCTAGTGATCAGCTTTAAAAAAACTACTTTAATTTCAATACTAATAAAATTTAATATTAAAACTAACAAACCAGAACTGATAGTTTCACAATCATCAATGTCGTCTGGATCGCTTACCGTTTTCTTTGTTACGTCATAATCCATATCGACTCCTTCTATTTTGTAATCAAACATTTTAGCCGGCTCCACAGTGCTTTTCTCCACTACAAGTTGTTAGAATAATAAAATTTAAGAAAAAGCTGTTAACAAATATACTTAGAGTAATTACAAAAGCAGGTTGTTAGTGTTTCTAATATGCTTTTTTTTAATTTTTAACATTTTTGAAGAAAATAGTGCTACATTTTTACAAAACTAGTAAAAACAGTATTTATTAATTTGAAACACAAAAATCATTTTTTTAAGAAGCTAGTTTAAAAAATCGTAGAAAGTATTGTATAATGACAAGATGAAAATAGTCAAACTTATCTGTCCAACTTTACATTGAGAAATATTTTTAAACATGAAAAAATCTTACTTTCCCTGCCTTCAAGTCTGCGTTTTTCCTCAGCTTTCTCACGAATGTGTCTCAAATAGTTGATGCTGGCCTGAAATAAATAAACGTGTCGGCAAAGTTAATCATTTAACGTAACAAATAGCATCAAGTTATAGAAAATTAATTATTTAACGCATTAAAAATGTAAAACAAAAACAAGTCCAAATTTCTAATTAAGAGGCAAAATATAATTTTATTAAAAAATTCAGCAAACATCGATTTTGGCGCGATCTTTCTTGTTCCACTCCTCATGCTCCCTCCTTTCCGCCTCCCTGCCTCCAACATCCCACGCCTCCGCACACGCTCGATCACGGGGAAAAACCGGTCTTGAAAGTATATGTTTACAATATGTGGTCTATAATGTTTAGCATACTTAAGTAAGTGTTATTTTTTGTAAGATTTTCTAGTATGTGATAGAAGTGGCTCACGACTCATGCTATAGTCAATTAAAAAGTTTTTTAAATTGTAACTATTAGCTATTTGAATTTGAAATCGCTTATTTACTTAGTAGTCTGAAAAACTAAGGGAAGACAAGTTTAACTACAAATATCTACTTTTGTGTATAAAGAATTTTTATTTTACAAGATAGCTTTTAAATATTGAAATTAATAAAAAATATCGATGAAGGTATAAAGAAATAAGAAAGTTTTCAAGAAATAGAACAACTATTTTTTGTAAGTAAAATAACAATATGCTTTTACTGTAAGTATATAGTTGATCTTGGTTAAATAATTATATGTATTTTGTATAATTTAAATATTAGTTTAATTAAAAAAACTTTTATAGAAACTGTGTTGGTAACTATTCAAATTATTCTAAATTTTAAAAAATCAAAACTAAGTTTTTATAACAAACTGTTTAAGGATTATATTTTAAGAAATATAAACATTTTTATGAGTATATAAATTATTCAATTTAATTTAATATCTTAAAACCAAAAAACAAATAAAGCTATTAAAAATATAAAGCATTTTTTTTGTGTAGAATAAATGGCTGAAACTAATAAAAGATGATTAGTAATGGTTTTATTAAGAAAATTAATTTATCACT
Organism: Thalia democratica; assembly: GCF_965202585.1. Lineage (NCBI taxonomy): Eukaryota > Metazoa > Chordata > Thaliacea > Salpida > Salpidae > Thalia > Thalia democratica. The sequence continues at coordinate 11,157,930 of NC_139170.1, forward strand.
ATAGAAACAAGTTATAAAATAAGCTGGCTAGTCAAACAAAGTTATTTATTTTACAAGGTGTTATTGTTATCTTGATCAAAAAATACAAACGTTCTATTGTTTTTATTAATTGTTAAACCAGCTGTAGCCATCAAACAAAACACAACAGAACAATTTATCATAATGACACTTCAACTTTTACAAACTTTGACACCTTCAGCAAATAGAAAAGTTGAAAAACTGCAACTTTCAATAAGCACAAGTTCTTTGTAAATAAAAAAGCTTTTTCTAGTAACCATGCAAATGGGAAAAGTGTTGCGGTTTGCTTGCTTCTTTAAACACGAAACATTTGTATTGAACAAATGGGAGAGTATTTTTAGCATGGAGATAACAATAACAATTGACGGTGATATTTTCACAATGCCCTTGTAGCAACGCAATTTTTGTAGTGTAATTTGTAACAATAAGTGACAACTTTTCATAACCTTGCCTTCAAGACTTGTTACTTGGCGAAACTGATTCACAAAAATGTTTTACAGTTTTCTTGTATGAGACTATAAACAATATTTTTTTTTACTTTCAAATCATTCCACAAAATAAAAATATTTTTTTTTATCAAACAGGTTAAAGTAAAAACTTTAATTTTATAAATAGATTTGAATTGTTATGCAGCTTATATGAAAAAAAATAACAAACTTACTTTAGCTTCTAAAAACATATTTGTTGTACTTCGAAATATGAAGTTTAAAACAAACAGTCTGAAAAGGATCAGTAGCAAAAATCAAGACAAATATTATTGTTAAAAAAGTAGAAGAAAAAAAATTAAAAACAAACAACCATATTTATCAAGAAGTTGAAAACTTTATTAACACTTCAAAATGTCTAGGCACGTTTTAAGTGTCAATCAAACTAACAGAGACATAACTTATTGAGATAAGTACAATTCTTAAAATTAAGCAATAAAACAAAAAATAATAAAAGTTATGTATTACATACTTACCTAGGAGAAAATTTAAAACAACAATCAACTCATAGCTGTATCAAAACAGAATGTCAGCGCTTTCAAAAAATAACAATATATGATATTGCACAAGCTAGTAACAATGTCACAACAAAGAGATATAAAAACTTAACCTCATAAAAAACGTTATTAACAAGCTTAAAAAGCTTGAGTTCTACATAATATATATTGAGATCAAAAACTTTATTTTTTAACATCAAAAACAATTACAACCAAGCTTAAAGTAACTGACCTGTCATCTAGATAAGTGAGTCTCTTCAGTCTGACAATCATCTTTTTTCTATAAAACCTAATCTTCTTTATTACTGGATTTCCACTCAAGTTTAGTACTTTCTATACAAAAATTACAAACTTTATTGTACAGATACGATCTTATTTGCTAAAACTAAATACAAGTTAAAGCTATTTAAACAGTTTTTTTTTTATCTTATTTATTTAATAAATAAATTCATATCTTACTAATCACTATTTAACTATAAAATTCCTGGGTGTACTTAAAATTTTCACGGTAACAAACAATATAAATTTTTTAATTCAGTTTATTTTCTTTTATAAAAACTATAAAAAAACACCTTTTTATATATATACATATATGTAAAAAGGTCAAGACGCATATTAAACGCAGAAACAGCTGTCCCAAGCAAAAGTTTATTTTGTGTATTTTAGTTCTATATATATATATAGAGGTTTAGTTTACTTATTATATAAACATTCCTTGACACGTACTAAAATTGTTGACTTTTAAGCAATAAAATTAGTAGCATGAATGTTTGATAAATGATACCATAATCTAAGAACAAAATAAAGCAATTTTACAAAACAATTGCCTTTAATTTTGTATAAACATTATAAAAAAGAGATTCACGAAAAATCAATAGTTTATCAAACATCTAAATTGTGCATACAGCAAATATCTATAAGTAAAAATATAATTTTAATAATCGAAACATACTTATGCGTTAATTTAATAAAAACTCAACAAACCAGTCCCTTCATATTTTCCAGAACTTGCACAACATTTTCGTCTTCAATTTTGTTGTTAGAAATATCCAGACAGCTGAGATTATCCAGCTCGGTCAGATGCTCCAAGTCCTCATAGCTTTGCAGGAAATTGTTTGATATCTGCAACGTCTCTAGTAGAGGACAACACGCTGTTGAAATATTTAAAATTTTTGATGTTTTTCTGATTTATTTGAAAATATTTCTAGTTTTTATTCACAAAAAAATTAAAACATACGAATTTAGTAGTGTAAAACTACTTACAAAGATTTTCAATTTTAAGGATTTGGTTGTTACACAAGTTTAAAACTCTCAGATCCCGTAGTGTGTCAAGACCTTGAATTTTATCGATCAAGTTTTGTTGTAAGTACAGGCATCTGTTAGAATAATTGTGTAAGTTTGAGACAAGTCGAGTGTCTTATTGTAGCACATAAATTTAACAAGGTTGTTGTTGTTAATCCTCAAGAAATAGATAGTTTATATTTTAACTCTTAAATAAAATTTAGCTAAACTTTATGCAAACTTTATAAAACATTTTTTAAAACTATAACAAATACTACAATAAAAATATAATTTTATTTTAAAAAACTATAATCTAAAATCATTGAAATAGATAGCATAAACCTTTAAATTTGCAATAAAATAACACACTTTTGTAGAAAATTTATGCAACAGTTTCTAGGTCTAACTACCTTAAGTTAACAAGCTTTTCAATGTTTTCAATTTTTTTCAACCCATTAACTTCAAGCCACAAGCATTTAAGTCCTGTGTATTCTTCTAAGTTTTCTATTTTCCACCAACCTTAAATTTCATATTCATAAATAATCATGAACTAATTATTAATTCCTTTAACTTTTAAATTGTATAAAAATAGTATAAAGTTTTGTGTTTTTAAACATCTCTTTATGTTATAAATTTTTTCAGTTCAATGTAGATTTGTAACATAAGTATTATATACAACAAACAATGTATAAGTACTCATAACACAGTAAACCTTTATAGTGTAAGTAGAGAGTGTCGTTAAGGTATGGAGTCGTATAAAGTTTGTGCTTGACACAAATTTCTCTCAATGACTTCTTTGTCATTCTGTTCAGAAAGTATTATTATGAACTACTAAGGTATGGCAATATCATTGAATTTTCAAAAGCCATGATAACAATTTAATAATTAATACAATAAATTTTCAAGGCACTCTGAACCTTTAAAGTTTCATTAGTTTTAAAAGTTTATTAATTGAAGTATTACTTCACAATATTATAAATAAATAATGTAAAATTTTGTTGCCAAATAAAATACACTTTTATTCTTTTTATTTTAGATTCATATTCCAAAACTTATTAAAACCGCAAAAAAAAATAGAACTAATTATTAATACTTTTTTCAGGTATGCTATTTAGCAAAAACAATACTTTAAGAAAGTATTAGTTTGAAAAATGAACAATAAAATTTTCTAAACATTTTTCAAGTTACAGGTACATTAGATAGTTGTTTGCTCTTTCCTTTTCATAAAAATAATTGTATATTTAAATACATTTTATAATTGATTTAGCTCATGTTTGATGTTTCAATTAAACGTAGAAACAAATATTATGTTGCTGTAATTAAAAAGAAACTTACAGTAAAAAAACAACTATAAGACTTGAAGTTGTTAAAATAACCAAGCCCAAACTAGCAAAATTAACCTTAGTACAAGTATGATATGTTCTATTCTTAGTGTAAGAATATACAAAAAAACATCACGATACCATAAAAACATTTTATGTTTTTGTAGTAATTTATTTATTTACATTTAATTTAATCAAGTAGAGTTTCACTACAAATTTTTCTTCTAATTTATTACTTTAAAAATTAATTAAGTAGTATATCAAGTAGGATTTTATTTCTATAAACAAATAAAGTAAATGAATTTTAATTGATAAAAATACAACAAACTTAGGAAAACTGTTTTCAAATTCTTTTTCCTTCCTAACCCTTTCCTCTTCCTCCCTTTTCAACGTGTCTTCATCTTTCTCCTCGTCTTTCTTCTGATCCTTCATCTTTTCAGCGTACTTCTTCAACAGATCTTCACCCCACACGTTACTGTGTTTATCATTGATAACTGAATTTACACTTTGAAAACTTTAAAAGTAATTTTTGCAGCAAAATAGTAAATATTATTTTATTTTTTGAGTGAAATTTCTAAAATTTTTACTGACGTTTTGGTAAAACCGCAGAAAATAAATTCACTAGCTGATTAAAACATTGCAGAAGAAAAATGATAATTAAATTTTGTATATAGACCTGCTAAAAGAAACAAATTTGATAGAAATTTAAAAACCTCAACATTATAATATTCTTACATTGTTTTATTATATGTTTTGGTTTTAAGAAAACAAATAAAGAGATCTAAACTAGAAAAAAATCATTACATTATTTTATTTCAAGATCAACAAACTTTGTAGACGGTTTAGGGGGTGTTACATTTTCCTTTGATTCTTCTTCGCATTTACCTTCTTCTTTTGTAGGTATAACTTCAACTTCTGTTACTAACAATCAGTTTAAACAGTTAGTAATTTAAAATTATTTAATTGGTTTTAAAGTATTTTCAAATTGATATTTTACATTTATCTATTTTACTTAGAAAACAATTTACTTATAAGTTTAAAAAGATAAGATCTAACATTAGATAATTAAGCTATAAAACAAAAAACTTTATTTATAAAAAATTGATAGTTTTAAAAAAAAAAAGTTTACAACAAAATAATAATTGACAGAATGCTTTGTTTTATTTTAAAACTTTGTTAACTCCTTTCAAAATATAAATTATTTACCATCTGAAATAGCTAAAAAAGTAACTTTTATTTTAACTAAGATACCTTTTTTTTTAAATATATAACATTCAAGCATACACAAATAAAAAGTTTACTTTTTGGTTCATCTTCATTTTCTTTCAAAGTTTCTTTAGCCGTTTTCACGTTCTGAAATATTATTACTAAAGTTTTAAAAAAACCTAAAATACATAATAAAATCGTTTATGTATAATCAGCTATCCATGTAGGCTTTTATTGAAAGATTCAATTGATTAATATGTTGGTTAAATATTAAAAACATAATCTTAGAGATTCTAAAACCTACAATATAAAGGAAATCAAATAAAGCTAAATCAGTCTATATCAAAATATTTAAAAAAGGATTTGAGATTTTTTTGAGTCATTTTAGATAAAAAATATGTTCTTCGGAAAATTTATTTGCTTACTTTAAACATATCAACTTAATCTATAAAACTAAATTTATAATAACTTAAAATACTTTCATGTTTTCATTTTGACCTTCATTTCCAACTTGAACTTTTAATTTTCCTTTAGTTTCTTTTTCTATTGGATGCTGAAATTTATTTTCTTAATAAATTTCACAATTTTTTTCAAATACTGAGCTACTATTCAATTTTAATCAAATAACTTTAGTCATTTGAAAGATACAGACATTTTGAGACTGTAAAAAGTTTAAAAACGTTTTATACTCTTTTAGTAATAAAAACTTATCTAGATTCTTTTTTTTTAGTATATATCTTATTATCAGTATTAGAAAAAGCAAAACAACATAGTAAAAAAAACCTTGTACAAAAGCTAAAATACAATTATGTTTCTATATGTTTTTAATAAATTTCAAGGACTTACAATAAATTTAATATAACAATAAACATTTATAGTAAATCAAGTGCACTTCAAATTTGCTATATGGTTAAACGGAAAACATTTACGTACACTCAAGTAGTATTGTAATACCCTGTAATACCCAAAACAACCAAATTTAATTTTATAAGACTACTTTTTACGGTTTTTTGGATCAAACCAAATGCTTAATATGGTTCAATCTTATCACAGTCAAGGTTTTTCAAGCACAAATTTCTTAAAAAAAAAACAAATGACTTTTTTCTTAAAACTCTCAATGTTTTATGTCTTGTCAGCACTAACTTTGCCATTAATACCTATTGGATATCACATTTAAGTAAACATCAAGGTACATGTATATTTAATTTTTATTTATACAAACAATCTATGAATGTTTCACAAAACAAGGTACAAACTTTCAAATCTCCGGCAGCAACATTATCATCCTCATCATCGGATAGCACTTGTATGAGAGGCATTGTATCAGTAATTATATAAAGCTGCTGTAGAACGAATAGTTTTACATGGCAATATGTGTTTGACATTTGACAAAAAAAAGGCATAATGTGAACTAAATATACTGCATGTTGTAACAGTGAATAGAACAAACTGATCACATAAATGTTATAAGTTAAATATATTTCAAACTTATTTTGTAAAGCTTTTTAAGTTACGTAAAGTTTTTCCGACTCGTTTTAAAATGTTACAGGAAAAGCTTTTATTTTATATATATAGCCTAAACATTTTCTTAGTAAAACAAAATCTAGCTTAACTAAATATAACCATTTGTAACTTTATGTACATTTTTAAATAGTATAGTCATTAAAGTTAACATATAAAAAGCATAAGAAACAAAAATTAAAGCAAGTTTATTTATATAACGACATTAGATGCTCTTAAATGTCCTTACAAAGAAATTGCACTTTAAAAATAACTTGTCACGGGTAAAAAAGCAACATTATGATTCAAACACAAACTTGGCTAAACGTCATGACAATTTCAGAAGCAGGACTTTAAATCAAAATTCAACTTTACTATACAGTACTTTAACTAATGCAGCAAAACTTCCACAACAAACTATATGGCAGACATGAAAACTCAATTACAACAAAAAGTTAAATTCGTTTTGTTCTCTACTAAGTAGTACTGGCTGGCGGCTGTTCACTCTCATCGTGCTTCTCTTCGTGCTTATAGAAATCGTCCAAGGGAGGCGGCAGTTCATCGTCCAACGGCTTGATCATGGTCACCTTCAAGAACTTTGCGGTTTCTTCGTCAACGCAGCCCTCGCACGCCTGCCGGTCGTTTTCCAGCAAGGACTTTATGTAGCTCCTGGACGTGTCGTTGGAAATCAGCTTCTTTATGAAGTCGTCGGCGGACATTACCGAATGAGTCTTCTTTTGTTGAGCCTCGCCTGGTTGGATAGTTTTTTTATCAGTGTAAATTAGTTTTACTTGATTGTTTAAAATATATAAAAGGTAAATAATATTTGGAGTTGTTTGTTACAAATAAGGTTTATTTTAATAAAAAAAGATCTTTTAAGTTGAAAAACAAAGACCGGGAGTTCTCCTTGTACGTTGATAATCGGCTAGAGTGCTAAAAAGTTCTTATAAAACTTATGATGCTTCAAAATAAAATACTGGGTTTTGCATAAGTATAAATTTTTACTTTCTATAAAAAATTAAACGATAAAACTTATAAAAACATAAACTTTGCTATGTAAAAATTTTTTAATTATGAATTTAATGTTTTTGTATTTATAATTGACTCGTTGTTTAAATAAGAGGCTCAAAAATAATGGCAAGATAATTTTATTGTTTTTTTCTCTTTTAAATTTTGATAACCTAATTTAAAAACGAGTTTTAGCATAATATTAATCTGAAAAAAATCTAATCTAACTTGGTACTGTTTCCTCTGGAGCTACTGTAATGTTTTCAGGCACGAAAGTATAAGGCGAAATATTTTCCATGTGAAAATATAATGGTTTAATTTCATTAAATACTTGTTTAAGCCTCTTTGCCATTTCTTCCCTTTTTCTAGCACCTTTGCCTGAAACAACATTTGATTTTCTAAAAATTTCTAATCTTAAAAATTCCTAGTAGTGCCTGAAAACTTTACAAAGCTCGTAATTAAGACTATAAGCAACAGCAATCTTGTATCGTTTTCAAAACAGCATATATTGTGTTCCAAAAACATACGAAATAGTTGTTATCTAAATTATAAACTGGTATCTACAAAAATATAACACGTAAAGAATTTTTAAGATCTTTTCTTAAGAAATTAGTATTAAGTGATAAATGGACAGCAATCTTTGAAAATATTTCTAATTCAGAAGAGCTACTCAGAATTCATTTTAAATCAACCATACTTAAAAAAATTAATTAAGTTTTTAAAATGTTATTGTTTGTCTAACGTATCCGCGCCTATCTTAAAATATAAACTTTACTTTAGAAAATTTTTATAAGGTTTTCAAGTCAAAAATAACTCCATAGCACAATCACGAACCTGTGATGCGTTTCGACAGCCGGCCGCACTTCTTCATCACGCCGCCGTTTTCCATCGACGCCAGCTTCTCCTTGCAAGCTTGCGCCTCGCGCTTCGTTTCGGCGATGAGGTCGGCCGACACCGCCACCTGGTGGTTCAGCTCGCGTATCTCGTTGTCTCTCACGCGGACCATGGTGTTCAGGCCCAGCAGCTCCTCGTTCAGCTGGTCCGTGTACTTGGACAACTTCTCGTGCGCCTGCTCGTGTATTGGTTGTTCAATGTTCAAATTTTAAATTGCTGACAACAAGGTGTTTTAAATTCTGAGTTAGAAGATTAATGTAATAATAAGCTTTCAGTGTTAAAAACTTGTTTGTTAAGAGGCCTAACAAAAGTTCTTAACGTGTACAATGAAGCACTAGCAACAGAAAAAAAATGAAAAATAAGAACTAAGTAAGGTAAAAGCTTTTTATTTTGGCTTAATATACACCTGTGATGCAATAAATAAACTTACAATTAAGTTTAAAAAATACTTAAACGTTAAATAACTAAAATATTAGCGGTTGTTCATAATATTCACTACAGTAAAATTTTGTGCAAAACTTTTTTAATTTATTGATTTATTCTTATTAATTAAAAGTATATACTGGCATAAAATAATTTTAATGGGCTTACTAATTAAATTACTATTAAGAATATACAAATTAATATCTAATTTGTAAAAAACTTTCTTTTTGCAAGTTTACTACAAATAGATTAAGTTAGTTACTTAAAAACATGTTGCCTCAATTATATCTTAAAGCTCCTAATAAAAAAGCAAACAAAAGCTGTAAAGGACAATAAGTATAAACATAACTTAAATTAAGTTAAATTGGTTTTGAAAGCAATCATTACACACTTGCTATAAACAAGAGTGGCCAGCACAAGTAGTTGAACTCTATTATGAAAAGGGGGAGAGTAATTAGCTGAGTGATTAGCATCTTTTAAGTGGTCAATTTGTCAAGTGCAAATCGCTACCCGAATTGTTTTTTACTATTTGCGGAAAGTACATTGTTTTTAAATTTAAGAAAAACATCATTTCTAAACATTCAAAAATTAAAATTCCAAATTGTTTTAGACAGAGTCGAAAATTGTAAAATTTATAGAAAACAATCCAGTTTGGTCAGTTGTAAAATGTTACTGTCAATTCTACTTGAGAAGTAGATGTTTATTGTTTATGATGCTTGTGACGTTATCAGTTTGTTAGGATATTGACTTTATATTATACTGTTCAACAAAACAACTAACAATAGGATCACTTTGTTTTAATTTGTTCATTTCAACTTTCATGTCATACAAGTCACAAGGCTTGAGAGGTCTGATTTCGTGACACTTAAGTTGTTCCAACTTGACTTTATCACACAGGAACTTAATCATTCTGGTGGTGTTATACCAACCGTTGTGTATAGTGGAGTATGGCAGGTTTATTAATACATCTGCTGTGAATCCTGTTAAAAATTAGTTTATACATTTCTAGATGATTAATAGTTTAAAATAGTATGCTAAATGTTTACTTAACATTCACTAAAATAGCTTTTAATTATTGAACTGATTCAGGACACTGATAAGAAAGGAAAAAATAATAGTATTGAAAAATAAAGACTGTATTTTCAATTTATGAAAAATTTATTAAAAAATAAATTTAATAATTGTTAATAAAAGACCACCTGTTTTAAAGTCTCTTTTGTAATTAATAGATGCTTGTTTGTTTTTAGTTTTGAAATATAAATTTTAAATCCCACTTTGAAATAGTTATTATAATTTTAAGTAATGTTAACCCACTTAAAACATCATTACAAAGAATAAAACCTCAAAAGTTAATATCAAAATATTTTTATTACAATAAACTGTGCAGCTAATAATTTACCAACATCAAATAAAAGTTTACATTTCACTCACCACAGTCTACCATAGTCTCTTTAAAAGTAAATACTAAAGTTGCTCTCGATCAATTAAAAACAATAAATATTAACAAAAGAAGCTAAAACTTTTAAAACTAACAAAAACAGAACCAAACAACAAACCTTGCCGTTGGTAAAACCCCAACGCCCCTTCATCAACATTGACTATTATGACGTCGATATCACCGCAAACCCGGCAGTCGCACAACAAGCTGACAATTTTGTTGGCCAACCCCATTCCCTGGTACCACCTCCTGGTGGCCAGCAGGGAGATGACCGCTATTTTTTCCGTGTACTTGCAGCTTTCAGGCGATATCTCGTACGTCATGGCTGCCACCAGTCTTTGCTCCACTCCTGTTTGCATATGCTTTGTTGTTATGAAGTTTAAATGTATGTATAATAAATAAACTAAAACTGTTACAGCTGATTAATAACTATAAAGTAAAATCTCCTTTTAAAGATTCATGTTAGCTAAAAACAATTCTCTAACTTGTACTTTTTTTAAATGAATTGTCGTCTTAAATGGGTTAAAAGCCAAAATACTAAAACCAAATACCTGCACCATGTACATAGTTATATGAAATAATAATAAAAAAAAATTATTATAGCTAACCAATTAAATCATCAGGAATATCTTCTGGTTTCAAGTTTTTACTTTTCTTATCATTAAACCACCTTTAAAAAAAAAATTATACTTAAAAATAAAGTTAAATTACGTTAATGTATATATTTTGTTAAATAATTTCTACAATAAAATTTTCCATTTCGCAATTTATTAAACTTCTTATTTTTATAAAAACTGTCAATTTTACAACGAAACAAACTTCTCAAGCCGATCCTTGCGCTCCTTGCAGCTGATGACGAAACCTTCGATCATGCTGGTGAGAAGTTCGACGCCGTCCGCGTCTTCACCATCCTCATCCTCGCTGTCCTCATCGCAAGATGAACCTTCGTAATCCGAGAAGACTCCGCTGAACACGTTCTCATCATCTTCCTCAACTTCCTCCTCTTCCTCTTCCTCTTCCGTCAGGTAGTCGTCGCTGTCGGATGATGAAGACGTCTTTCTGAACCTTCCTGCTAGTTTAAAAGCTGCGTAAAATTGTTTTACTTCTAGGAGTTTACAGAAAGGTGGCCCACCCAGTACATTACAGTTTATTGCATAACATAAAAAACTGACAATGCAAACTAATTTTCTAACCTGAAAAAATACTTTAAGCTTATTCAGACGCTTAATGCCAGAGATCATTTTTAATAAACTAAAGTGTTTGAAAATTTAATACAATGTTAGTACGTTTGAAATCAAAAAACTAAAAAAGTAGTACTTAAAGGATTAAGACAGTTTTTTTTTTAAGTTATTATGATAATGAAAATTTAAGACGTTCTAATTTGTGTTTTTAGCTAATATCTAGCTTTAAAATTAAAAACGACATAATTTGATCTACATTCCAGGTAGATAAAGCTATAAAACATAAAAAGCATTAATATAGATTAAAATAATCAAGCTCTAAACATTAACTAACTAAAAAAGTAATTGATGATTAGACCACAAAATTTTAATCTATATTATGTGGCATGCTATATATAGTATTCAAAAACCTAAATCCATTTAAATTTTTACAAAATTGTGTCCAACCAAAATGAAAAGGTACTCAGATGTAAAAAATTTCTTTGCAGACGGCAAGTGGACGTTTCAGAGGAACTTGGTGTTCAAACCAATGGAAAGAATCTACTTACAGGAAAAGTACGACACAATAATCGACGACAGCCTGATGCAAGCGCTGGCGCAAATACTAACAATTTTGAGGGATCACACACCGGAACGAGTCAGCACCGACAGCATATCGGCAGCGCTGGTCGAAACGTACACCGATCAGTTCAGAGAGGCCATGGACTGCGGCATAGTGAACGATTTCCAGTACACCGGCTCTCAGTACTTTGAGATGTCGCACAATCTGTACAACGCGGTTTTCAGCAACCTCGGCGCGGAGAGAAAAGCCGACAAGCGGTTCAGGTTCGTCAAGAACTTGTTCATTGAAAGTGTTAAGGTGCTGTTGAGTGGTGCCAGACTGAACAGCATGTACGCTGTGGAGTTCTACATGACCAGGCACATGGGCGATCAGTTGGGAGTCGGTTTCGTGGATGAGCTTTACAAGAACATTTTCGTTGTTTCCTTAAAACTTTAATTGTTATATAACATTTTTATCTAAATCGTGTAATTTCTTTAATTTAAAAAAGGGTTTTTAAACATTTATGTTTTGTTTCGCACTATTCAAAAGAACTATGTTCTGATCTTTTGTTCAAAAACTATCATAATAAATTACTACAATTTGGCAACTGTCTACCTTTTTGTCTATTAATACCCCTAATAAACGGTAATTTCATGTTGTTTGCGTTCAAAAACACATACCAATATTCTAAAACTAAACACAAACAAACCAGTGTTTTCATAACGTTGCAGTCTAGCGAACACGTGTTGCTTGGCGGTTCCCATGGTGAGGGCCACCAACAGCGTCTTGCTGCCTTCACAGGTCAGCGCCTCCAGCGCGGTTTCGTCGTCAACTTCGCCCAGCGACGACATGTAGACCGCGGCGCAACCCAGCAGCAGCTCCTCGTTGGTTATTCCCTTCACCGCCTGCTTCGATTTGGGGGCTTTTTCGTCGCAGCTGAGTTCGGACAGGCCGCTTTCGATTTCTTGCAGCTCGGGTGTCGGCTTATCCTGTGAAAATAAATAAATACTGTTGACAAAAATAAAAAATGGTCCTGTGAAAATAACAAACGCCGTGTGTTTTCTTTGGAGTGAGAATTAGGTGTATGCTGAGTAATATTTTTTACTGTACAACTTGTGCAAAACCTATTTAGTTGTATTACATAAACTAACTGCGATTTTTGTTAATTGGAGAAAAATTACAAAAAGTGATTATTTCAACAGAATATTTACAAAATTTTTAAAATAATGCTGTAACAAGTAAATAAAACTCATTAGTTAAACTTTTATTGCTTAAAAAAAGTCAGAAGTCTTCTTAACTAGGTAGAAGTCTATTTTGTTCGAATAAGCAAGAATACTATACAGTAAACAATGTAAAAACAATTTTTAATAATTGTCTATACATTATTAAAAAAAAATTTTAAGTACAAACAAAACAAACTTCAGTTCTTTTCATGAGCTTGTGGAAATCGACTTGATGAATTTCGGCTTCAAAAGCCTCTTCCGGCCTGAACCGGGAAAACTTGGCAGCTTTTTTCTCCTCTTCCTTACTTTCACTGCCAACGTTTTCTTTCAACCTGTGGAAATCGGTGGATAGAAGAAGTTCTTCTTTTAGGGGCTGCCCCTTCAGCTTGCTCTTGATCTGGTAGGTGCCAGTTTCGATGAGGGAGAAAAGCTCGTCGGACGCTTCGTTCTGGCCTTCCATTTGTTACGTCACAATTACAAGACACACAAAATACAAATAAAGTACTGCTTTTTGATTTTTTCTGTAAAATGGTAAATTAACAGTGATACTGTGTAATGTGAAAACTTTTTTTATTTAAATTAATGAAAACAAAATATGCATATTTAAGCATTAAAACCTCTACTAGTATTCTGGTTACATGAAATTATATATACTGTTGAAACGAAAACATAAAAACAAGGGTTAAAATATAGTCTTTGAAAAATTTTACGATTTAGTAAAGATAAACATAATAATTTTCAAAATGAAAATAAAGAATAATAAAAACTTAAAACATAAAGTAATAGTAAAATAAAATTTTATCAACTATACCTTCTTCCAAAAAGTTTGCTAATTTTATACTTGAATTTTCAACATAAATACAGAAAACTGTTATTTATATTGAAGAAATCTAACTGATTATACATCTTTTAAATTTTCAATCTTTAAAGTATATGTTAACAAAAAAAGCAAAAAACAAGATTTGAAACAAACTTTTACTTAATATAAAGACAATACTTTCTCAATAATAACCAGAAAAGTATAAATCCAAAAATCAAAATTAACACACAACCTTTTTTAATGAACTTTTTCAACGCATACAAGAATAGAATGATAGACTTTTAAACAAAATTTTCAAGCTTTCTGTATACAAAAGTATGAAATGAATAGTACAAATTATGCAAACAGTTTTGTTACAACTTTTTAACAACAGTTTTATTTAAAGACAAAATATAGTATAAAATATCCATACTAATAAAGTAACTTACATTTATCTAGTTTAATTTGATAATCAAGTGGTTTTAAGTGATTAACACTTTTACTTCTTATTAACTTACAATAAATTACTTTTATTTAAATAGAAACTAATTAATGTAATAAAAAGGTTATAAAATTCTAATATCTAGAAAAACTAAGTATAATACCATAGTACCATATTTGAAAAAACTTTATATAAATTCTGTCTGTTTTCAGAAAAATGTTTTTTGTTTTGAGTAGAATAAGGCAGACTTTACAATATGACCCTTTAAGACAAATGTTATCTTTATTTTTTAATAAAGACCTTGAAATTTTGTGAAAATTTTTGAGGTATAAATATTTGGTAAACATTTTCAATGAAAATCTATGATCTATCTTACATACATATATTTACACTTGGAATTTTTATATTTCAAACTTAAGATTTGTAAACAATTTTTTTAACAGGTTGAAGTAAAATACACATTTTTTTTCAGTTAAAACCTTACTTATTATTCAATTTATATATAATCCAAACATACAAAAACCATGTATATAGCCTAAAACTTTTAGATGAGGTTATTTATGTAAAAATGAAAATAAAAATTCTCCTTAGAATACTTTGAAATTAACTTACATGAAAGTAATGTTTAAAAACAAAAAGGAATATAACAACTTAAACAATTAAGTTTTAGTTCATATACTAATTATACTTAATATTTCAATTAGTTACATTGCTAATAAATGTGATATTAACAAAAATTGTGCAAATCTAGATACTTTCAAAATGAAAAATTTACCCCAAAAAATTATAAAAATTGGTAGTGTTTCTATGCAAATATGTATATGACAGTGAAACTTTAAATTTAGTTTAGGTAATTACTATGAGCTAAGCTACAGCAAGACTTTAGAACATTAAGACAGTGTATTGAAATATAACAGTGCTAATACAAAGTGTAAATATTATGAGAGTAAGAACATTTTTTTTTACTTTAAGAGACAAAAAAACTTTAAAAAAAAAATCACAATTTTTCAAACATAACTATTAATAAAATAAAATCTGTTCTGTACAATCAATAATAAAAT
Organism: Thalia democratica; assembly: GCF_965202585.1. Lineage (NCBI taxonomy): Eukaryota > Metazoa > Chordata > Thaliacea > Salpida > Salpidae > Thalia > Thalia democratica. Next base: position 11,173,249 of record NC_139170.1, read on the forward strand.
GCTAGAATGTCTACCAGAGTATGAAAAAGAGAACCAGCACATCCACCGTAACACTAACTTACTATTAGGAACGCAAGTACACAAGTAAACATGATAATAAACATGAAAAAGTAACAACAATTTAAAACGAAATTATTTTCTGCACACACAATTTAAAATACAAAATGGATTGAAAATAATACAAAAATTAGAATTTAAATTAATGATGATGCATAAACAAAACGTACATTGATGAAAAGTAAATTTGTTTGGCACAAAAAAGGTTTCAATATATCATAGTTAGTTGAGAACAAATTTAAAAAAAATCAAAATAACATATTTATTTACAACTAACTCATTTTAGGAGTATTTCAAAAGTCTTATTCATCTTTATTTACTTTAAGTTTGTACAAACTACTAAAGTAGTATTTGTCAAAACAAAACAATAATTATACAATGACTAAAAAAAAAGTAGGTTAAATTCATAAAACTGGGATATTATAATACTTTTAAACTCAAGTTAGACAAATTTGATACTTTTATGTTGACAAACCACTACAGTTCACTCTTCTACAGGAACCTCTTCAAAATCATCTTCTTCAATAACAACAAGCTCAGGCTTAGCACTTGCCGGCAGTGAACCGAGTGGCCTTACACTCCTCACACTGCTAGCCCTTGAGCTGGCCCTTGTACTTGATCTGTCACCATTTATGTCAGGCAGCACCAAGCCACCGTTCAAAACACTCCCAGCTCTGCTTTCAAGCTTTGACCTATGTGAAGCTGCAGTGCCAGCCCTTGAAAGCACGTCGTCTGCAGATTTCTCCTTCGTGTCTGGAGCCCCTATGCCCTCTTTGATAAGATCCAGCACAATAGACTTTTCCCTGTCACCAGCCGAAACAAGCCACTGCTGAATGTCGTGCACTGAATCAGTCTGCAGTATTTGACACAGCATCTGCAGCATCACTGTTTCAGAATCAGGAAAAACTGAGATGTGGTTGAGGTTTGCAAGGGGGTTGTAAGCTGGCAGGGACCTGTTGCTTGCCCTACTTGACAACCTTGACTTGGCGGGGACCAAACGGCCTGTCTTGGCTGAGTAAACTGTCTGCCTCTTTGGAGCAGCAGATTTTGGCTTTTTCTGAGGCTTTGAAAGCTGATCTTCCTGTTCAATCAGACCAGCTTTGTAACAGAACTCTTTCAGTTCGTCCCGCCAAGATTCAGTCACTGGAATCAAACCAAACTTTGGTATGGCTTTTTCTCTGTATGGGTAGCTTTGAAGTCCTGTTATTATGTCAACAGGAAAAAGAGAGCTGTTCAACCCTAACGATCTCCTCTGAAGTCTGTTCTTCATCAAAAACTTTTGATGGTTTAACTGCAAAGGATCAAGGCTGTACCTGGGAGAAGGAAAGGATCCTTCATCATTCACAACACAAATTGGTATCCCATTCAAACCGCGAATGTGGCGCACTCTGGAAGGGTGTGGGTTGTGCCTGGTGAAAAAGGAAGATTTGCTGTATGCACCAAACCTTGAAGCAAGAGCTGAGGTGTTAGGTCTGGTTGGAGGCAGGGACTTTTGTTTGGAAGATGCGCTTGAAGGTTTGTCCTTGTTCAAGCTGTTGTTCACCACAGGGTTGGCAATGTGCTTCAATCTGAAAATGGTTGCTGAAGCAGGTGGAGGGTTTTTGATTTCTTTGGCATGAATGTAGTCCATTGCTGACATTTTTGAATCTTTGCTTAGTTTACAAAAAAAAGCAATTTATAACTTGCCTAAAACATAATAAAAGTTTAAAATTCATGACTATATAAAAAAGTTAAGTAAGACAGGATCTTTACAGAAGTTAATTAAATATACTAATATTATATTTTGTTTAAACATATTATTGAAAAGAAAATATGTTTGAGTTATTTTTTGCTTTAAATGTATATTCACTACAATATTTTAGGCTTATCATAATATAAGGACATAAGAATTTCAATAAAAATATATTTCCCACATATTGTGAGCAATCCTCTTAGAACTTTATCAGTCTAACATTTATAAATTTAGATAATTCTTTTGATATTAAAAACGTTTTGTTTATAAAAAACTTTTTTTTGGTGTGTAAAATTATGTTTTGTAATTTTTTTACTCCAAACTTATTGATTAAGGAATTTATTCATCAAACTATGTTTTATTCATTATCAAAATATATAAAGGTTAATGGGGGCTAAGTCACCTTTTTCAACATGTTGATCTCAGTTTAACTTAGTTAGCAGTTTCTTGTTACTGTTTTGTAAAGTTCAAACAACTTTTTTATATACAATGGTAGCTAATTAGGCTGCTTATGAAAGGACCAAAGTAAAAAGGCAGAAAAAACTATTTCATTAAAAATCTATTTTCTCCTACAATTCTTAAGCAATCTTTTGAAACTTTCTCACTTTAATTAAATAACAAACATTTCTATTATAAGAATTTTTTGAGTAAAAATTTTACATTATTGAAATTTCTCATATAATTTTTAAATTTATTTTTTTTATAATTCTTACAATAGGGTTTTTTCTATTAATGCAAAGAAATTTCCTAAAAATTTGAGTACAATTGATTAAAATGAAGTATAACATAGATTTTTAGTGTATTTTTCAAAATTCAGAAAAAAATCAACAATGAAAAAAAATTTTCCCACATGTTTGTATTGGAAGCTTTTTACATACAATATCTAAAACGTTTTTTTCTGTGAAATATATCTTATAGCATTTAATTATAGTTTTGTACAAGGTCTAGTGTTAGTTTTTATAAAAAAATGTTGAATCCCACCCCCATATGGCCTAAATGAGATCCAAGTTATAATAACAGGGTGGCCACTGGTTTTTGATAAATTTCTTCAAAATTTTCTGAATTTCTTCCTGGTTTTTGAAAGTACACATTTTTGGGTCAACTTTTAGTTTAAGATAAGTTTAAAGCAGAAAATCTGTTAATTAGTATAACAACTTTGAAAAAGTACTGTAGAGCTTCTTTAAATGTGTTTTTTGATAGAAAAATTTGATGACAATATAATTTTTTTATCTATATTATAGATTGTTATGTCAAGTCAAAGTTTTACTAATTAACATGTAAAAATTGTTTAAAATTCCAGGTTTTTCCAGCATTCCAGGTTGAGTGGCCACCCTGTTATAAACATCTTATTTCAATAGAATTTTATTTAAATAAACTATTTTTTATAACTGAGAATTCTATTTAAAGAAGATATTTGTTGTAACTAAGTATCTCTATGAGATTTTTTCAAGTATTGCAAAAAAAACATCCTGAAAATTTATGGTCTTCAGCTCAAAAAACTGAAAAGTAGAAAAACTTTTAAAGAACTTAAATTTTTATTAGAAAAGCTTTATTGAATAAACTATGGTTCTATCCTTTGCATTGGTAACTTTTCACAAAAACTACATATCTCAAATGATAATTGAAAATTTTAGATACTAACTAATAGTTTATACTTTAACCTTATTTACTAAAGTCATAGTTAATTTATTTTAAACGCTCTAGACCTTGAATGATATTAATAATTGTTTATAAATAGTAAACTGAATATTAAATATTTTGGGTTTAAAAAATCAATACAAGCTTGAATAATACAACAATTTTGCAACTTTTTAACTCTTAAAAACTGTCCTTAGTGACCAAATAAAGCCTAAGTTACCTTAAACTGTCCTGTGTCATCTTGAGTTTTTTCAAGTTTTTTAAAAAAAATGTTTACTTAATAAAATCAATAAAATCAGGATCTTCAACAAAATTGGTTATAAAATAACAAATATTGATACAAAACCAACTAGATTTCATTTATAATTTAGAAAAAAATGTGGTGTTATATTTTCAGAAATCTAAAACTATCATCAGTTTAAAAAGAAAAAACCAAACTGGCTTGAGTCATCCTGAGTTAAAAAAATTAATACCCTGAGTCATCCTGAGATTTTCATAAGTTTCAGAATATTTGGAGTTATCCTAAGTAACCTGAGTGTGTAGTAACCCTGGTACAAATTAACTTTTTAGATATAGAATTATACCTTTGCACTAAAACATAATAGTTTTTTTTCTATCTAGCTCTAGTACTTAAATAGCTCCTACAAATCTTAAAGTTATAACAAAGAATAAAATACTAATTAAACTATCAAGCAATAAAGATTCCTTTGGCCACAAATTGGTATGATCAAATCTTATGTATCAATATCAGCAAACGGTACCTTCATGGTGAAAAATGATAAACCATTTGTGGATTGACAGCTACCGGCTTTTTTGCAGTGACTGACTAAGGTTTCAATAAGAACAAAACATATCTCAGTCTACCAAAGTCTTGTGGTCTGATGAATGAATTGGTATGAATTAAACCTTATATTCAACCACACAAAGCAAATCTTCTATGCAATACAAAACTCCATTTACCACATAATATGATTAAGTATACTAAAAAAATATAAACAAACTAAATCAATCAATAATTCACTTCATTTTTATTCAGTTGCTAATCCCTATAATATCAAAAAGAAACATAATAAAATAATTGTAAAGTTAAATTGAATTTATTTAATACTTAAATACTACAGCAAAAACTTGAACAAAATAAAATTTGTTAAAATACAAGAAAAGCTTGAAACTACAGCACCAACCATGTCCATATATTTATTCAACTATTTTAAAGACAACCTTGTTAACTAAGCAACTTTTGAAATAAGTAATATAAAACTTTTCAAAATCAACAATAACATATACAAGTTTGACAAGCAAAACAATTAAAGATAAGTACTTGAATAAAAAAGCAAACTTGCAAAAATATAAAAAAAAATTCTGTAAAAACATTTTTTTTTATGTAGTTTGTACTTTAAGCTTGAAAAGAAAGGTTAAAGTTAACGCCATAAGAAGGTACAAATTGATTTTTATAAATGAACACTGGCCATTATATGAAAGTTAAAATTTTATTCTATAAGACACTTTTTACAAAGTAAAAGAAAAAAATTAACTATTTGAAATAGTCAGTTCTATAAAAAGTTTCCAATACTAGCATATGAAGAAGAAATTTTTCATTGTTAATTTTTCCAGACTTTCAAAAGATTACTAAAAATGTTCTTTTTTATACAACTAACCTCAAACTTTTAGGAAATAATCCTTTCATAAAAAGATAAATTCCAATATTAACAATTATTAAAAAAAAAGTTGGAATTTTATGACAATGTAGATATCTATTGTAAATTACAACCACACTAAAAACCATGATTAAATTTAAACTTAACTTATACCAAATGCTGATATTAAATATTAAATAATACTTAGGGCTACTCTATATAAAACTGATATGACATTGAATGAGCATATTGCAAACACTAACAAATATATAAAAAAACATCATACTTTAGAAAATACTTTAAATGTTGTCAAAACTTTTACACAAAATTTAATCTAACAGGAATAAACTTTAAGAATGTATAAAACAAAATGAGATTTAACTACTTAAAATGTAAATAAAAAAATACTCATAAAATGTAACATTACTATAAGAGTATTTTATATAACACAAGAAATCAACATAAATGTCTATTCTGGCATAACATGTTTACTGCAGCAGGCTGGGCTAGAATGATTTCACTGCTCAAACTCAGTATATACATATATATATATAGCTAAACATAGCCTAAGAAATATTTATCAGACTCATTTCCTCCTAACTGTAACTTTATTCTACATAATTCAGTATTCAACTAAATGGAACAGCAGTGTAACTAGTATTCAAATAAGACAAAATAAAAAAAATATTTTTATAAAGAAAAACAGCATTTTTAATAAAACTTAAAAAAGTTTATAAAAAAATTGTTAATTTTTAAGTAAAGAATAAATTGAGAGAATGAGAAAGTTTGCTTAAAAACTGTAGGATAACATAGATTTTTAATTAGAAATTATTCTTCACCTTTTTACATTGGACCTACTATCAACTTTGCATGATTCATCACTTTTGCAAGGTGGAAATTTTGCACGAGTGGCCACTCTTGCACTGTGTCACTTTTGCACCATTAGTCACTTTAGCACAGCGTCACTTTTGCACAACTCGTCATTTTTCACATATTCACCGACCCTACCTCTGACCCTATCCCTAACTCTAACCCTAACTTTAACTATATGAAAAAGTGACAAATTGTGCAAAATAAGATGACTAGTGCAGTATTTTTTTTTCATATCAGTTTTTATAAACTTGATTGCAACAGAGTTTCATAAATATAGCAAGGAATATTCCTGAAAATGGCAAATAAATAGAAACCACTATAAATTTATCTTCTCCTACATTTATAAACAAATACCTCAAACTTTTAGGAAATGTTGTTAAGTATTTAATAAATATTCAAATATTAAAAAAATTCAAATAAAAAACATTTTACAAAAATCATAAGTCTCAAACACTATTTTTTAATAAGCTTTTTGTTAATTCTCTTCAATAGATTTTTGTAAATATTTCAAGAAATATTTAAATAGTTAGCCTGAAAGTATGGTTACCAGCTTTTAATTACTTCAAAGTTTTGAAATGGAACATAATAAACATTATGTACTAAATTTATGGTAAAATGTGTGGCCTGATAGTGTAGGGGTCCTAATGACAGCTCAGAAAACTCTATGAATTCAACAATGCTAGATAAAAACCTATGGCCAGCACAAAAAGAATATTTTAAGGCAGAAAAATATCAGTCTTACTTTTCCCTCTGCAACAATAAACATTTTTTGAAGGTCAAGCAATAAATAGTTTATTATGAAAATTTGAATTTAAAAAGAACAGTGCATATGTTTCATAGAAACAAAACAATTGTTTTAAATGCTCAGCTGTAGTAATTGAATTGCACTTTACTTAATATTAATACAAAAATTACACAAAAAACCAAAAAAAAAAAAAATGGTAGAAAAGCATCAGACTAACTCTTCCCTCTACAATGATAAACTTTTTTTAAAGGTATTGTTTTTATTGTTTTTATGAAACATATATACTGTTTTTTTTAATTAAAATATTCGCAATAAACTATTTAAAAGCCTTTCAAGTGGGTTCTGTGTAAGGTGATTTAGTTTATCTAATCATAATACTTACTATATTTTATATATATTCTTCATATATTTTATATATATAAATATTTACATTTTAGTTTAGTTTAATTTTAGATATTACACTATACAGTGATTCTTAGAAAATAAAAATTAATAATTTATTTTTGCTCAAACTAAAACAAATTATATTAAAAAAATTTAAAAACTATACAGCATAATTTTAAAAGAGAAACTTTTGAAATTTATTATGTTGAAAATTAAAAAAAGATTGAAACAGGAGCCTTTTTTAGATTATAAGTAGTGTTTTACTATCTCAATAACTTATAAAGCTCTTTAATAAACATTTAATAACAAATCTAAACGTTGAACAATAAACTTATTAATAGTATCACAGAAAAACTGATGTAGAATATGTAAGTATCTCCTCAAATGTTAATGAATAAAGTAAATTTCATCTTAGTCATTCTAGAACAAATTGCTACATTTATATCCAGGGTAACTAAAATCACTGATGCAAAGAACTTTTGAAAGCCAACTTCATTAGACAAGATTGAAAAACGACTAAATGTGATCCAAAGTTTCTTAGCCAACGAAAAAATTACAATACCCAAATACTTGAAGTTAAAAAAAAAAAATTCAACACAAAAACAAATATATAAAAAAAGAATCTGCATCTTTTTATTAAAAAAATGAAAAATATACGAAAAAGGTTTTCCGTGAACCGTAATTATCTAAATCGATTGTACTAGTCAATAAAAGTGTTATGCTAAAATAAAAATGTGATAAAGTAAGAAACAACTTAGCAACACTAGTTTTATCTGTTTGTTAAGATAAGATCCTATTTTTAAGATTCTGACGCAATTTTTTTTTTTTTTGATTTTTATGAAAAAGTATGTTTTAAGCAAAAAAAAAACAATCGCTGGACGAGCTGCAAATTTTTGCTTGGTGAACAGCATTTTGCTCGAGGGATGCAGTTTGCTGACCGCTGATTTAAACAAAAATGTTAATGTCATAAAAATCTATAAAACTACTGTAAAAATTCAAAAAATTTATACAAAAGTATTGTTAAAAGCTAAATTAATGTTTTGTTTTTTCTGTAGTTTAATGTAAAAGTGAATTTATAAAACAGTGCTGAGTAAATAATTTAAGTATTGAAAATAATTATTATAAAAAAAATTTAAGTATTTTTATTCTAAGTAAAGTCAATTATATTAATTTTAATTTTTCATCGGTTGTATAAAACTAAGCTAACTTAAAGTACGACTGTACTCAAAAAAAGAGTTACAACTTACAATGATATGCTTAAAAAAAACCTTATTTAAATTTAAACTAGTTTTAAAATAAAATTTTAACGAAATTTGTTCAACTTACTTATATCGGTATCTAAATTTTGACTATACTTTTAATATTTTTATACTCAAAAAATTTTTGGCATAATAAGTTATTATTCAAAACTGTTAAAATCTAGATAATTTTTTTTTTAGTATATTTTATGCAAAGTTCTAATTGTCATATGCTATTATTTTGTACACAACTTTTTTCATAAGTTATTTTTTTAAGTATTCGAAAATATGTATAAAATAAAAAGCTTTTACGACAACTTTTAGTTGTAGGATAAAATGTTAGCTATAGTTTGAATAGTTTTCAAACCTTAGAATATATTTTTAATGAGAAGAGATTTTTATTTCAATTTTAAAAAAAAAAATACCCACACTTTTTAAAAGCAAACTAAAACATAACTTTAAGTATTTGTTGTTTTTTACCTTTTTTATAAGTAGTTATAGCTCTTAGAAATAAGATATCATTTAAAAGTTTTCAATCTATATCTATAGTTAACAATTTTTTGGACATATCTTATAAATAGTCGTAGTAGATACTAAAAGAAGACTAAAAGTTAGGTTCTTTTTTTTTTCTCTTTAAACCTTAATGAAAGTGGCTACGATTTTGTCAAAAACTTAAAACTGTATCAAATCATTGATTTTGTTACTTAGAGCCGCAACATACAAGATGTTTTATAGTTTTAAGTTAATAATATTTATTGTATCATTCTATACTTTAGTACCATTATATCCTTTTAAAATTAATTCAAGTGTTTTGAAGAGGTTTTTGTTTATACACTCACTATAGCTTTTATTAACTTTTTAAATTTTTATTAAAGTCTTTGATTCTATTGGTGATAAATCTTGACTCTAATTTAAAATTGCTCTAATAACTTACCTCGGAACGATACAACTTTCATCATGTGATCTTCTTTTAAATTCTAAGTTAGATAGTTTTATTACACTTTATTCTAGTGAAATACGTTACATTTAAACTTTTACAAACAAATTACCAAAACAAAAAGCTTTGATAGTTACATGAATTGATGATTGTAAAAGTTTTCAATTAAGATTAGGATATACTTATTGTATTTTAAAATAAGTAAAGTTGAATAGGTATGTTCTTTTAAACTGTATGTGCTTAACTTTTTTTATTTCTCTTAAAATTGAACAAAGAAATTTTTTATAATTTACGCTGTTTTGTGTAACTTCAAATAATAATTTTTTTCAGGTCATCAAAATAAATTTAAATTACCATGTAGGTATAAAAATAGTTAAACATGTTCTACACTAATCTTACTATCATTTGAAATGTTAGAGAAAATAAATTTGATTTTTAATTTATTGCTACATATAGATTTTTAAACATTTTCATTTATACAGTTTAGCGCTGATTTTAGATAATATAAAGCTAATTCTAACTTTTAGCTATTAGTTTTAAATGATAACTACTTTAACATTTAACAATTTTTTTTCGACTGAGCAGTAACAAACAAAAACACAAATTAAGTTTATTAATTTTTATAGCACTTCACTAAAATGATAAAAATACGAAGAAAATAGTTATTTTTTCAAAATAAGTTATAGTCAGTTAAAATAATTTTACTAAACTTATCAAAGCAAGAAAAACAATACCATTTAGGAAATTTAATCGTCCATTTAATTTATAAACATATTAACATAATTTAACTTCATGTTATTTATATTTGTAATACACTATTCACTATGTACTTTTTTCAAACATAAAATGTTTTTAAGTTTGTCAATATTTTTAAACTAAAACTGTTATACCTTATCAAGTTGTAAAACATATTTAAAACAAATCAATTTCAACAGCTACTAGTTATTCTAAAAGTATTCACAAAGGGTTGATGGCAGGAAATTCGTATGAAAGTTGCAATGATGAACGGCTCAACGAAATCGTTTTCACAGTAGGAGACGTGGCAGCTTTTAACAAGTAACACTGGCATCGTGAACTAGTACAGAGATTTCAGGCATAAACGCGTGTTAGAGAGCCAAAGACAAGACACAAGGCAACTTTTCTGACAAAGAGTTTAGTGGCGGTGATGACGACATGTGGTATAATTTGTACGAGGCAATTTGCAGGCACATCAAAGATAACATTTTGCCTAAACTACGATCTGTTGAATATGTAAAGTTTTTGGAAGTACTGATCTCCAGTTGGGAAACTTATAAGCAAACTATTCATTCGTTTTCGGAGCTTTTCAAATGTTAGAAACTTAGAATTGATTATGTTTTCCAAGATGAAACACCGAAGTATGGAATTGAAAAATTTGATTCGAGTGCATTTGAAACGGAATTGTTTTAGAAGAAAAATACTTTTACTTACCATCAGAAAATAGGTACTGATGTTGACAACAAAACAGTAAAGCTCTTTTGTAAAACTCTTTACAGAATAGACTGTCATAAAGAAGTGTTTGAAGAGAATTTATTGAAGCAAACAGACGAATACTTCAGAAAGATTGCAGAGACAAATGTTATTTAAATGTCAACTTTTGAGTACGTACAACAGGTAAAAGTCCTTATTGAAAGAGGATTACGAGGATAATGCATTGACTAAAAAATTGACGAAAATCCTCGAGAAAGTTCTCATCGCGGATCATTTGGAGGCAATAGTTTACAACAAGAATGGAGGATTTCGAAAGTTTGTTGAACGAAACGCACAATATCAGCTTAATACTGTGTATGGAACTATGTAAGAGTAGAAGGTTGATATAGTATGCTGGAAAAATGTGTGATTGGATGTCAACTTAAATCCTTAATGGATAATCTTGATTTGTGAAGATGTCTTTTTAGTTCATTTTAACCAAAAACTTTTTAATCTATTAAAATAGATTGTTTTTTAACAAACATATCTACATTACTTTATAATTGTATAAAAAATATTTTTCTACTTTTAAACTAAGTTATGTTTTGTTTTTCAGAGTAGTTTTATCACTAAAGTAATTAGAAAATAGTGTGAGTAAAGACCATATATTAAAGTGATTTAATTTTTTTTCTTATTTAAAGGTTAAGTTGTAAAATAAAAACTTGAATTTTAATAGACTCTTAAACATGTATTTTATTGTAATTTCTTTAATACAAGTATATAACTCGGTAAAAGAATTATAAATCATAGGCTTATAAAACTAATAATATACGAAACCAACTAAAATAAAATCTGAAATTGTAAAATTGAGGAAAACTGATAAAACTTCAAAGTATGAAATTAGTTATACTTACAGTAGTTAACAAAAAACATTATAAGAAAAATGTGTCTTTTAATAAAAACTTCTTATTCATTAATGTATAGTAGGATATATCTACACTATAGGTAAGCAACATTATTAAGTGCAGTCTACTAGTTTACTATACTTGACAAGGTCGTAGTTTCTTTTACCACCAAAACCTGGTAGTGAACAAAATATTTAAATTGCACTAATATTATTGTTTATATTAGTACTTTACAATACAGTAAATAAAGCAATATTCTTTAGTTAAGACAAATAACTATATTGATTTATATATAGCAAGTTAGGTTATCAAAAAGATTGATTTTATTCATCCGGGAAAAACAATCCAATTAAAGTAAAAAAAAAACTTTTCAATTACTTGCTAAGAACATTATCTACATTTTAAAAAAATGTAAAACTTTATAACAGAAAATTTTTATAGAGTATTTATTATTTTCAAAATTAGTTACAAGAAATAGTTGTAAAATTAAAAAACATATTGTTAGTTTGTAAAAAATTTAGAAGAAATAAAAATCAGTAACTTAAATCAAAATTTCTATAGTACTTACAAAATAAAAACTATGAAAGTATACAAGAAAATATAACTCTTCTAATAGTATTTTTTTTTGTTTTCAATAATATAACGTATAAAAACAAATACGTAACAAAACAAAAATTTAATTTTTGAATTAAAAGTAGTTTTTTGGACGACTTTTTTAGTGATTAAAAATTTTGAAGACTTTTAAAAACATTGTTGAATTTTTTTACTAATACAAGGATAACAACTTATTTAGTTTTTTTTTTTTAAAGATGAATTTTTTTTTTTATAATAAATGTCTTTAGAACATTTTTCAGATTTCGTCAACTTGAAATAAAAGTTTCTCAAAACTTAAAGTATATTTTGTGCTTAACGTACAAAAAATACTTGAAGTAATGTTTTCAATCACAAATGAAAATAGAAAATCATTACTTAACATCTTAGTAATGTTTAATTCCGTACCCAATATAAAATGTTTGTAGAAAGAGTCTAAAATTACAACGCGCCAGAGTCAGAAATCTGTTAGTTTCTGAGTAAAACATATACATAAAACTGAATTATAAAATTATAGTTTTTCTAGTTTAAGCTACAACTTTGATAAAATCTCAAAATACTACAGCAAAAAAAAACTGATAGCATCAAGTAAGGATGTTGTAATTACTTCTAAAAACTTTTTTATTTTAACCCGGTTACCTTGCTAAAATGGGATAACTACTTCTGGTGTAAATTCTTGTACACGCATACACCTATCTACACACATAAAAATTCTATGTAAAGGACCGTATTTTAATACAATAGCAAAAAGTATGGTTTTGTAAAGAAATCACATAACAGCATAGAAAAATTTCGAAACGAATTTATGTAGTGTTAATATTGTAGTCTAAAAACTGGACAATATTTTTTTAAATATTCCAAATAAGAATGCTCTTAAATCATATACTTGTCAACTAAACATTATATTATAATTAAGTTTAGATGAAATCTATTTAAAATTCCAATATAAAACTTTTTGTACGATAGATAGTACATTACTAAAAATCTTGATAATTACTAAAACTACCACAAAACAAAAATTCAAACATTCTAAGTTGATGTAATAAACGAATGGTTAACATTATTTATCAGGTTTTTAATATTTTTAAATTTAGAAATAACAAAGTAGAAAATTAGTTGTAAGCTTTATTAGTACCTACGCTTTAAGTATAAACTTTAAAAACTTTAAAATAAAATAAAGTATAATTAATAATCAAACTCAATGACCTAACTTAAGTTGTTCTATTTAGTAGATAAAAGTAAATTTTCAACAAACCTACATATTTTTAAACAGGGAACGGGTCAAAATTGCACGAAAACAAAACTACCTGAAGGCAATTTTGCACAGAGGGTCATTTTTGAACGAGAGTAAGAAAAAATAGAAAAATATACAAAAAAAAACAGGAAAAAATATATAAATAAATTACCAAAAAACCAAAACAAGAAAGTTACTGACCGAGGGTAAGGGTTAGGAGTAACAGTGATAGTAAAAATAAATATAAAAAAATAACTAGTAGAAATTATTATGAAAATAAATAAGGAAATACGAATAAATGATTATAAATTAATTTAAAAAAGCTACCGATCGAGGGTGAGGGTTAGGGGTTACAGTGATAGTAAAAAAAATTAAATAAAAAATTAAAATTAATAAAATGGTTATTAAACAAAAATCAACTCGTGTAAAAATGTCTGCTTGTGCAAAAGTGTCTTCGTGCAACTTTGTCCCCTCGTGCAAACTTGACAGCTACCCTTTTAAATATATTACAAAACTTTAAACTTAATTATATTATGAACTAGTTGCATAAATTTTAAAAAGAATATGTACAAATACCGAAATATTTTATTCTCAATTAATTTCGGAGAGTTAGAAAAAAGTTAGCCGCAAAAGAATATATGTACAGCAACAAAGATAGACTAATTGAAGGATAAGTAACAAAAAGTATATATGTGTTTAGTAAATAAATATATTTGTTAATGTTTTAAATCTGTTAAATGTTTGTTTTAAAACAGGCTTAGCTGTACAAGTAATATAAATAGTTAAATATATGTCAATTATATAAAATTGTTTACTAATGATATAAAATACATGATGCTCCATTTAAAATAAATTAAACTAAAAGACTTGTAAAAACTTAATTCGAAATATTTAAGACTAATTTATGATTAGTAACAGACCATAAATGGGAAAAAAACAAAAAAAATGGTAAACAATGTCTTACTTAAAAATAGTTTGAGTACTACATGAAAATAAAAATTACTATTTTTGTATTATAATCTCACTGATACAAAAGACACACAAATGACATTGAAAATAATTACTTCAAAAAACTCAAAAATCCAATAATAATAATATAAGGCATAAACATTAACACTAAACTATTTATGTTAAAAACAATTAAACTTTTAATTGAAGACTTTGAAAAAAATAAATTTAGCAACTAAGATAAATATAAATTTCTGTGAGTATACACTTATACTTATACTTGAAGAAATAATCAATATAAAAAATATATTTTTAAGTAGTTATAAAGTTGCAACTATCAAAACTCATATATTTCTTATTGACAACAATTTCCGTTGCTAAATCCAACCTCATCGCACTTACTGATCCTTGCTCGAACCTTTCAGCTGCCTCCTGTACTCGGGCATCTTGCCCATCATTTCGGACAGCAAGTTCCTGTTGAGCATGGTGCCGGCGGTGAGCAGGCCGCCGAAGCACGCCCCTATGAACCCGCAAGTGAATATGTCCTGACCTGTGACAATTGCGTGATTTGTATTATGATGTGATTATAGCGTAAAAAATAACAACTGCTTATAGACTGTCGGCACTAATATAAAGCTTATGGGCTGCGCATAATGACTTATATGTCTCAGAAGAAACACTTTTTTTTGCTTTAAAAAGGTTATACTTGTTCCGACACTTGCTACGAGTTGTAAGTCTAAATGTATACTAAATGTTGACTAGTCTAAATAAGTATATAGAGTTTTTATTGTACGACTTTTTAATTGCTAATAAATTATTTCATTTCATGACTGAACATTTTTTATCAAGATATGTTTAAACAAAATTAGGGTTTCTTATTGCTTTAAAGTTACTTTATACAGTTTTAAAACAATATTGAATTAGACAACTAAACTTATTAATTACACATTTTGTAAACTTTAAATTCTATGAGTTGCATTACTAAACAAAACATAACCAATAAGTATTAGATCCGTAGTACATAAAAGAGTAGTATTCTTTTGTATTTTCTTAAAGTAGGCATCGTTTTAAAAAGATTGATATCGGTTATAAAACTGCAGTTTATTTTTATTGCATATGTTCAAACTGCAATAACTTAGATAATGCATTATCTATATACAAAAACTTACCTAACATTAAAAACTATTAGAATAATATACAAATAAAAACTTACCAGTCAGGTACAACCCTTCAACTGGTGTTTCTGGTCTCAACTTCATTGCTTGGTCATAAGAAAACCTACCATTTTATTGAATTAACTCATAAGTAATAAGTAGTTATCTTCTGCAGTATTTTACAAACAATACTAGTAAGATTTTGTTTTGAAAACTTATGCGGAAGCTATAAGAACTTTTTTAATTAAAGTCAATTTCACATATAAAGTATATTTTCACTAACTTTATTTTAAAGTTTAACTACTTTGATTTTAAGATACTATTTTAATAGATAGTTTATAAAAAATTATGCATATAAATCTATAAACTTTTAGCTAAATAAAAAACTAAATCTATATTTACTTTTAACGTAACCTTTAACGTCAGAAACTTTTACCTTTATATTATTATAGTTGAAACGACTACCCTTAACGTTTGAACTTTAATTTTTTTTTTGAACTAAAACAAATACACATTTTTCTTAACTAGAAAACAAAATATTAAATAAAAAATTACAAAAGTTTACAACAAAATCAGGACTTTAAAATTTACTGTATATATTAGCTCACTTAAAAACACAATTTTAAAAACTATTTCTATTTTATATTTTAATCATCTCTCTATACGTTTTTTATTTTTCAAAAGTTAGATTTAGGTACTAAAGCTTAGGCCATGCAAAGTATTATAGTGTTAACAGTTATAATAATAATATATCACTAAGAAACGCAGAATAAACTTTGTAAAACTTTTTGACACTTTTTATTTTTTCTTAAATTTAATTAAAAAGTAAGCTTTACGGTACATCATACAAGATTGTTTAATTATCCGCATAATAAATTTTAATATATTTTACTGTTGTAAAACAAACTATTATATTTCAATACCTGCCCATGTCATGGTCAATGCCGTATATTTCTCCATTGGGCGAGGTAATATAATGGGAGTGGGTCAACGGGCTTCCAACCTCGAAGTAAGCGACTTTGTCCTTCAAATGAGGCATGATTTTCAGCACCTGGCTCCAAGCCTGCTCGCCAAACGAATTCTTCAACTCGTCATATTCTGCTCCTGTTATTTAAAGTACACTTTTAACGATTTTATTCTAATATTTAGAAAAATCTTTAAGAGTGTAACTTGAGTCAGTTGTTGCTAAACACTTATATATTCAACAAACTCATTTATGTAAGGTAGAACTAATACAAAAAATATTTCAACTATAGTCATATATCAAAGCTTTTCACAAAAAATACAATTTTTGTTAAATAAAGATGATACAAAAAACTTATTGATCTAATAAGTGCATTTTTTAGCAGATATATAAAACATTACGGTAAAAGCAAATAAAAACTATATCGCTTTTATTAATAAAGTGTAATAAAAAACTAAAATTTATAAAATCTAGAGTTAAAAAATAAAAAGTGAATTTATTTTTTTAACATTTCTCTTTAAAAAAAAAAAGTTTGGAATTAAAAACTTCGAATTGCTGTTTAATGCTGTAAATTTAAATTATTTGGATAGTCATTTTATGGTAAAAATTTTAGACTAATACTAAAATAAAAAAAGTAATTTTTACCACAACAAAAGTAAGCAATTACTTTAGTAATAAAGATAAGACACCCCATGAATTAAAATCAAACGTGGTCTATGAGTACAAATGCTCTTATGATAAGAGTATCCAATATATTGGATTCACTTCACGACCATTAGTAGAAAGAATTAAAGAACATTTAAAGGGCAAAACATCGGTATCGGACCATATTAGCAATTGTAATGTTTGTAAAAATGAAAAAATAACTGCTAATAATTTTGGAATTTTGAAAGAATGTAGAAATAAATTTGAGACCTTAATAAGTGAAGCTCTACTAATTAAACGCTATAATCCAATTTTAAATAAACAATTAATTAAACCGGGTATTACCCATACATTAAGAATTTTTGATTAGTTTGATATATATTAGTGTAACAATTTGTTAGTACTTATGTAAAATGTTTTTTTGTATTAGAGTTTATAATCTTAATTTATAAAATTTTTATATAATGTATCACTTAGAAATTTTTTTTTTTGTATACTTAGTTGTTTATCACTAATTTTATTTATTTTTGCACAGTAATTTGTTGATAATGACTTATTGAAAGTCAAAACGTCGTCATGCGAATAAATTTTAAACGTAGAATGTGTTTCTTACTGAATTGGTATTTAAAACTAAAATATTATAAAGCTAGTATGAAATATACGTAAAATACGCAACTAATTCATAGTGACTTGCATTTTTTCTAATAGTCAAACAATTTGTTTATTTATTGGTGAAATTATCGAAACTGTAGAATATTTTATAAAATTAAAAACTAATTGTAATGACAAATATATTAAACTAACATAGTTGTGAAAACAGTGTTTAAAAACTTTTTTTATTTCATTTTTACGAAGTCAAAAATTTCCACAGTTAAAAAAACCTTAATTTAAAGATTTCCAAATTTGTAGAAAAATTTAAAAGCAATCACAAAAATAATCAAAGATACTTAATTTAAAAGTTTTATTACTTCGTTTGTATTATACTAGAGAGAAATATAGTAAATTATAAAAAACAATAATTGTCTTTAAGTACAAATCTAAATTTTAATTCAATTATTATCGGGTATTATATCTAAATTAATAAAAAGTACTTAATTAAATTAAAGTACTTAAAAGTTTAAAATAAATTAAGTAAAATTGTACTTTTTTGTTTATACACAATTTTTTTTTGATTTTATATACATTAAAAGTTAACTCCTTAGAAAACTACATTTTAACTTTTATCAAAAAAAGTAGAATTAAACTTAGAAACAAATAATGTTAATTTTATCTAAACTAACTTGCTCAACAACAGTGCATAGGGAACAGGAAACACTATTTCATTCAATGTGTGGGTTTTAATAAACAGACAATTGCATGAGAATAAGTCATTACTTTAGAAACAACTGTTAATTTTTACCTTTAGTATTAATTATAAACTAAAGTTTTTGTTTTTAACTTTCATTTCAAATTTTAAAAAAATCAATAAAACTTTAACATTCTACTAAATGTAGTGTTATTGAAACGAACCCTTCTTCCTGTTGGGCAGTCCCCTCCACTCTTCGAACCAATCAATGTTGGAGAAGGTGACGATGGCGCAGGTGGACTTGCCCGGATGTCTCGCGTTGAAAGTGTCGTCCTTGGCGGAGGGGAACGATATGAAGAGGAGGGGAATTTCCCCGTTCACCGCTTCCAGCTTGTCCTTCTTCAGGTAGCCGCTCGCTTCCTCGTCGAGCTGGGGAGTGGTGAACACCCAAAACTGCTTCTTCGGCAGGTCGAGCTCCTCCGATGTGCCGTCCAATCCCACAAACACCTGAAAGTGAAATTTTATATAATTTAACATAAAAATTATAACTTATAAAAAGTATATCAAGTTGTACTTAAACTAAAGTATCTAAAAACATTTGTTTACTTCAACGTAGCTTTGAAGAAAATTCTATAGTATATAAATAATTTTCTTAAACAATTATTTTCCTTTTAAATTGCTTGGCTTTGGTTTTCTAATTACTTTAACTTCTTTTCATAACAAACTATTTTGAAAACATTTCTGTAAAAACTAGCCTTAAAAACCTTAAAAGAAATCAACTTTGATTTAAACAAAAAAAAAGCTTGTAAAAATTTTTGTTTTAATTAAGCCTATATATTTTAATTATTTACAATTTGAATTACATATTTTTATTTCAATTTAACTGATTCTAACTTTAGTAGCTATTAATCCTTAAGAAAATAAGGTACATTCTCCTTCATAACTTTTGAAAATATAAAACTAATATCTATTGCCATTAAAATAAAACTAAAAAACCATGCAATTAACATATTCATTTAAAAGAGAATTTAGTTTTGCATAAATTTGCTTGGATTTATTATAAGCTTTTTAAAAAAAACCTGCATAAATGAAGTAGCAGGCTTCACTTTATCAAAATTCTTCTTCAACTGCAATTTTTCAACCAACTTTTCATCGAGCAGTTTGTCAAAAGTATTAAATATACCTGCATTTGAAACCACTTTTTTTGACCTAAAGACAGAAAAATTAATTAATTTCATATAAGATGTAACGTTAAAAGGCGTTAAATCCTGGAGATCCTGATAAGCTAAGCTTATTGGAATATATACCACAGGTGTTTTTGAGTCAAAACTTTATTCCGACTAAACTTATGAAACGCCGTTAGTCGGAATAAAGTTTTGACACAAAAACATCTGTGGTTAATTTAATATATCATACAGTTACAAACAAAATTTAGTTTTTGTATTTAAGAAAAACTAATATTTAAAGTAAAACTTAAAAAAAGTTTCATTTGTAACTAACAATAAAAAACATATTATTATTACATTTTAAACTAAAACTTTATTATTGAGACACTTCTAAATTGAATCTAAGTACCAATAATGTTAAGATACTTTAAATAAACTATTTCAAGTATTGAATTTAAAAGAAAAACAGTTTAAGTGATTTAAAATAACTTTTACATAGTATTAAGAAAATACAATTTACAACCCAAAAATAAATTAAGAAACAAAAAATTATTTAAGTTTATTATTTAGTAATTTATAAACTTTTAACTGACTTGACAACAGTTTTTCCATTAACTTCTACACCTTGTACCCTTCCACACGCATCAGTCAGTACCCTGGTTACATGCGCTTTTGACACAACTGCGCCTCCAGCGGATTCAATGGCAGGTATCATCTGAAATGCTATCTCACTCGCTCCTCCTACCGGGTAGAACCCTGAATGATAAAGTTTTAAGTTCAACTTTACAGTATGACAAAGTATTTGAATAAGATATAGGAAAAAAAAAATTAAATTAATAACACTTACCTCCCTTCCTGATAAAGTGGTTCATAAGTATGGCGTGCATAACAAATGGTGTCTGAGAGGGAATGGTGCCGTAATCACCAAAACAATAAGCCATCACAGCGCGAAGTTTTTCGTTTGTGGTGAGCTTGTCGACTACTTGCTGCACTGACACTTGAGAATACTTTATGTAGTCACCCATCATGTAAGTGTGAAGTCCGGTGAACTTTAGTAACTTTAGCAGCCACATTGGTAGTACCTTTAAGTTATATAAGTTTTGTTTATGACTCATGTAGATATTTTGTATTTATTTCAAAACTTCTTTGAATTTTTAAATGAGAAATTTAGAAAATAGTAACATAATTTAAATGAACTTAGTAACTAAAATTCTTTTAACTGTAAATATACTAACATGGAAATTTATATACTTTGATCACTCTGTTTATAGAATTATCTATAGAAGTCACTCTATTTAGAAATCTTTCTATTTAAATACGACTTTATTGTTAACTGACGATTTCTTTTTTGAGTGAAACATTGTTTTAGAAATAAAAGCTTTAAATATTTGAAGTTATATTGTAAAAATCACATTTATAACATTGTTTTTTTTATTAAAGTATTTGAAAACCTTTCAGTAAAACAAAAGACAAATATTTTATGGATTTATTTTCCACTTTCATAATAAATTACTTTTTAAACGTCTACAAACTGTTTTGACTAAACTCCTTAAAAAATAACAGTCACAACTTTTTTAAAAACTAACTTTCAACATAGCCAGTTGAGCAGCAACCCTCCTTAGTTTGAAGAGTATATCAAAATACTCATCAACTGCCTTAGTTTCATCAGGAAACTGCTTCTTCAAAGATGATCTTGACCCCTCATAGCTATTCAAAAGATCAAACTTCTCTTCTCCTATGACACAAGTGTCAAATACCTGGTTAAGATAAAAGCGTAGTGTAAAAAAATACTTAATATTTTTTAGATTCAAATAATATTTGTATAATATATAAAAATTTTACATAATAGTACCAAAGTACCTGGTCAATGTCAGCCCACTTCAGGTTTCCATCAGTTACGTTGTCAAGCAGAAATCTGTTCAGGGAGCCAGGTTCCACATTGCCAACATAATGCACCCCAACATCAAACTCAAAATCCTGTTTGGTAAAATTATGAAAATATGAATATCTATTACTCTAACAATCATAAAATAAGATTAAATTATGAAAAAATTCTTATTGAAAATAGTAAAAACTTTCCACTTTTTAAAAATATGGTTTAATATTCAAAAAAATTTTTTTGTTCAATATGATATAGCTAACTTATGTACATTTTATTAAAATATGTTTTTATCTTTGTTTTAAACAAAATGAACTTTTTGTGTTATTTTTATTTTTGATTTATTTTTTATGTGTCTTTCTGCTTAAGTGGCCTGGGTTTTGATGCCTACGTCCATCATATGGACAATAAACTTGCAATAGTAATAGTTTGGCAACTATAAGATAGACTTAAAAGCTTTGAGTATATACTATAATATACTTTTCACATGATATATAAGTTTGTTTATTTTTTAAATTATAATCAGTTTTGTAAAAAAATAGTTAAGTCAAAATGATTTAAAGCATTTTTATACAAGTTGATCTTATTTAAAGTTAGAAGAAGCTAAAAGTTACATTTTACAGTTTTTAAATTCAAATAGTTTTTGAGATATAAGGTCAAAGTTGGATATATTAAATGTTCAATAGAAGAAAAATCAAAAAAAAAAAAACAAATCTATCTTCTAAAATTTTCAAGTAGTTGTTGTCAAACATTTTCAATTTAATCTTAACTAAATAACAACTTATCCTAGTGCAGGATATTTATCAATTTTAGGAAAAAAAAAGTGTTTTTTCTTATCATATAAAAATTGTTAATTACAGATTTTATTCTCATATTTTTTATTTCTCATTTTTTAATTCTTACAGTATTTTTTTTGTTTAATTTAAGAAGCAATTACTTAATATTTGAGTTAAATTACTTAATGAATAAAGCTACGGTCACGACGAAAAAAGAATTAAAGCAATACGTAGGAAGCACAGGAGGAACTTTCAAGAAAAGGTGGTATAGCCACATAAGAGATATAAAAATTTACAAGGAGAACGGAACCGAACTATCCAAATATATTTGGAAGCTAAAACGCAACAACACTAACTACAACATCAAATGGGAAATTTTACACCACATCGGACACATAAGGAAACCGCAGAGAATCTGCAGGACCTGCTCCTATGAAAAAATGGAAATAGCAAACGCTGACGGGGAAACATCTTTAAATAAAAGGAACGAGTTAATATGCTCTTGTATACACTTTAAGAAGCTTTATTTCAAAACTTAAGAGCGTTTTGATAAAAAAATATCTATTTTAATTTGTACAAGTATTTAAACCAATATTAAATTACATCATAATACAATAGCCAAACTTTTTTTTTAAACAAGTAAACTTAACTTAAAGGTTTAGTTAAAGAGATGTTTTTCTTTGTTAGTTATCTACAGATTTCACAAGGCCACTAAATGTTAGTAGAATTATTTTTTATTGTATATTTTTTATTTATTTGTTTAAGTTTTAAGATTGTATAATTATTAAGTAACGTGTATTTTCCTAAATTTAGCCTAGCAACATTAAAATCATCATACCCTAGTAACTTTAAACTATAGGTTTTAATTAGATTTTACTCAGTTTTTTGTTATACATTTTTTCTTTTTAACTTCTTTTATTTCAAGTTTAGCCTAATGTCTTCCTAATTGTTATCACATAAATTTTTACAGATTTTAAACAACTGAAGATCTCGTTTTTTTAAACGAGTGAAACATTGTATTGTAATAA
The DNA here is from genome assembly GCF_965202585.1 of Thalia democratica. NCBI lineage: Eukaryota > Metazoa > Chordata > Thaliacea > Salpida > Salpidae > Thalia > Thalia democratica. Next base: position 11,196,493 of record NC_139170.1, read on the forward strand.
AATTTTAAAAATTTATCATTGAATGAATTAAGAAGATAAAGTTTAAGAAATTTTTTCAAAATTCTTAGAAAATCAAGTATAATTGTTTTCCCCAATACTTGTATTAAAAACTTTTTACAAAACTGACAATATCTCAAAAGTTAAATAAAACACAAATGATCTATAAAATTTATTTTATAGTATATATAAAACTTTCAAGGCTTTTTGAAGGCAATGTTAACTTTTGTAAAACATGTTGAAACGCACTATGACATAAATTATTATAATACTTTAAACAAAGTAACTTGACCTTCATAATATAAAACTTTAACTTGAACACCAAAAGTAGAAACAACTAATTGCATAACTTTGTATTTAAAGAAAAACTTTAAGTTCCACCTTAGATAGTAAATGTCTAAAACAATTTCATTAAAAAAGTTTACATATTAGTTTTGAAACTTCTAAAACATCAACAAACTTGTTTAGTGTAGGTATGTGTGCAACCTCCAATCTTTATTTTTTCCAACACCAGAACCTTTTCACCCGCTCGTGCCAACAACCCGGCACAAGTCAGACCTCCCATTCCACTTCCTATCACTATGACGTCATAACTGTCATCCAACTCATCTTTATTGAACTTTCTTTTGAGCCGCTCCTTTCTTTTCAGCTTGTCAAGTTCAATGTTCAGTGGCTTGTTTGGGTGAACTTTGAAGATGGGAGTGTTGTTTGTCTTCTTTTTGAAAAAGATAGCATACAGTAACAGACATGTGGTGATAATGAAAATCACCAATGCAGCCAACATGTTTTTGGCTACTTAAAGTTTAAAACAAGTGTTCTGAAAATATGCTAAATCTACTGGATATATTTTTACTCTCATTACATCAAATGCTAATAACAATAAACTTTTTAAATGTATAAAACTATAAACTATGTTATATTGATTTTTGACAATTAATTTGATTTGAATAATTGTTGTATCATACAAGCCACATACAAAACCAATTTTTTTTAGTCTTGAATAAAAAGTCAAACTTCTTTCAAGTATACAAAAAACTACAGCAAGAATTTAACCAATGAAGGATAGGTTACTGGAAACTTTATGTTTTCTCGGTTTACTAATAAAAAACAATTTAATGAACTTTTAACAGGGTGGCCACTGTTTTTGGAAAAAATTTTTCAAGTTTTCAAAATTTCTTTGAGGTTTTTGAAAGTACTTGTTTTTGGGTCTATTTTTAGTTTAAAGTTAAGTTTAAGGTAAAAAAGTGTGTTAAAAAGTATAAAAACAATAAAAAACACTGTATAGCTACTTTAATGTTTTTTTTTAATAAAAAAAAATAATGACGACATAAAAATTTATCTATATAATAGATTTTTTGTGTTGTATCAAAATTTCACTACTTAACATGCAAAAAATGTTCAAAACTCTAGGTTTTTAGCTCAAATTTTTGAATTCCCTGTTTTTCCAGGATGCCAAGTTTAGTGGCCACTCTGATTTAAATGAACAAGAAAATTGACAATGAGAAAACTGGGTTCAATCTTTTTTTTTAGAAATTTTAATAAAAATTATTATGTCTCAAAACTTAATTATAACTTTCATATTGTTGAAAAACTTGTAAATAAAGGTTGTGCTTTGAGCTTCTATAAATTAGTCTATTTTAATTTTTGTAGAAAAGGACTTTTTTTATATGCTACAACCACTGGGTTTTAAGCTTATAACATTCAATTATAGAGGTTTTAAAGCTCTCATTGAAACCCCTATGCAATCAGCTCTTACCTATTGTGGCCTAAATTTTTCCTTAAAATTTATGAAGTATAAATACTGCAAATAATAAATATATTGTAAATTTTTTACTTAATATTTCAATCATCTATAAAAAAATAAATTTTTCTTTAAAATATGTTTAAACATTCAATGTTATCTTGTTTTCAAAACTTTTTCAATTACTTATTGAAGTGTGATATATGTTGTATACTAATAAATAAAGTCAAATCATTAGAACAGTAGTTGAGTTTTTTTTAAGGTAAAAAAACATCAGAACTCATTATTAAAGAAAAAATGCAATCTTGTGTGAACAGACTTGTTTTAGTAACGTGGTATATAAAAGTTTGTGATGACTTTTTTAAGAGATTTATTTTAACTTATGCCATTTGCATTGCACAAACTGTAATTGCCACTTGCATTGCAACTTAAGCTTATTCAGTAACCATATCAAGAATTTGCTCAGTTATTCACATTTTTGCAGCCAGCTGATTTTTGTAACCAGGACTAACTTACTAACTAAAAATTTTCCTTCAAATCTTTCACCATTTGAAATCGAACCCTATATACAGTGGGGACATGATAAGGTATGCATGCACGTTGAACCCAGGCAATGTTATTTTTTACCATTAAAAAATGTAACACATTACGTATAAATGGGTCTCTTTTATCTTAACTTTTCACACCATAAAGTTGATAATATATTCTTATTAAAAATATATAACAGAATACATTTCATTTTCTTTAAATTTGTTTAAGTACTTTCAAAGTAGGACTCATCAGAAATAGTTTCCTATTGAATCGGAATGTAAACAAATTGAAATAAAATTATACTGAAGTTTAAAGTTTTAAGATATAAAATGACGTAATACTCAAATTTTAAAAATTAAATAAGTGCTAATGCTAAACAAATTTGGTATAGTAATAAAACTCGGTAGAATTAAAACAGTCTAAATAAAGAAGCGATAAAAATTTTAAATCAAAAATATCATTAAAACTAAAAATTAACAAGAAACTAATTACTTTAAAATTACTAATATAAGGATTTAAAAAGTCTAGTTTGGTAAACGAACTTTTTCTGCTTACATAAACTGGGCCTTAAAGATTGTATACATAAGGCTTCAAGAATATGCAATTGAAAAGAGTTCTCCGCTCTCACTAAGACTGAAAAATTGTCCTTTTTATAATTTTTAACACACTCAGGATTGTCCAACAAATGTTGCCCAATCGCCGAGAAGTAGTGAGAAGTGTCACTGTGGTAGTGACTACGTGGGAAAAACATCTCAAAGGTTTCATGTAAGAATCGATCAACATGTTCCGAAAGTCTTGAAAAAGTGGTTTGATGGCCGTTCTGAGAAACCAACTAAAAAATACTTCTCGGCGATTGGGCAACATTTGTTGGACAATCCTGAGTGTGTTAAAAATTATAAAAAGGATAATTTTTCAGTCTTAGTGAGAGCGGAGAACTCTTTTCAATTGCATATTCTGGAAGCCTTATGTATTCAATCTTTAAGGCCTAGTTTATGTAAGCAGAAAAAGTTCGTTTACCAAACTAGACTTTTTAAATCCTTATATTAGTAATTTTAAAGTAATTAGTTTGTTGTTAAATTTTATTTTTAAGCATAGTTTTGATTTAAAAATTTTATCGCTTCTTTATTTAGATTGTTTTAATTCTACCGAGTTTATTAGTATACCAAATTTGTTTAGCATTAGCACTTATTTAATTTTCAAAATTTGAGTATTACGTCATTTTATATCTTAAAACTTTAAACTTCAGTATAATTTTCTTTCGATTTGTTTTCATTCCAATTCAGTAGGAAACTATTTCTGATGAGTCCTACTTTGAAAGTACTTAAACAAATTTAAAGAAAATGAAATGTATTCTGTTATATATTTTTAGTAAGTTATGCACCGGAAAAAATGATATTCTTATTAAAAAAAACGGGTTCGTTTGTAGTTTAAAGGTAACTCCCTTAATATTTGCTGAGTCAGCAAACACATTTTTTTTTTATATCCTTATCCCTAACCACCTTACCAAAACATGTTAGAAATATATCAAAAAAATTAATTGTTATTAACTAAAATAAAAAAGTTCGGAAATGTTTTTGCTGACTCAGTAAATAGTAGATTAAATTACTTAAAAAGTTTAATTATTACTATTATTAATAAAAATTTACTTAAAAAATTAAATAATTTAAATTTAAAAAAAGATTCGAAAAAAACGAGTGAATCTATTTTGGCTTATTTTAGAATATCTGTTTAAAAAAGTTTGCTTAATATTTAAGATTAAGACTGTTACACAACATTTTCATATTTTATTAAATTTTGATCCTACTCACTCAGTACTTTACTGACCTTACGCAGATGAGAACCTATTAAAAACGATACCTTGTTTATGTCCCTCCCTACTGTATACATAAGTTGTATTCTGTCCAAATCGTTACCGATATGATAAAAACATTTCAACTGTAAACACAAGTGTAAAAGTAGTTTGTTTTTGAGTAAATCTAGCAGTTATTTAGTATGAGTTTTTATTCTAACACTTAGAGTTAGATGTGAGAAAAAATATAAGTTTTAGAACCTGCCGTCTTAAGAAAACTTAATTTAAAACGGTTCTGCTTAAAAAAAAGTTTGTAGCAAACACATGCCCGTTGGCTGCATACAGTGAAAGGATGGCACTTAAGCTTCACTAAACTAGTTAGGCAATTTTTTTTAATCCTTAATACGAGACATTTATCAGCGTTTTAATACATTAAAGTCGTTAATTGTTACCATTTCAAGCCTACAAGTAGATAGATTACAGGCGTTTTCCAAAGTACCCACCTAAGTTTAAGTATAAAACTAAAAATAAAACAAAATTGAAAATAAAAACGGAATCAGATTACAGTAAATCAATAAAAATTATAATGATGTTTTCCCTTTAGATACTTCAAAATATATTTTTCAAATATCTTTTTGATTTCAATAGTTTTTAAATTTTTTATTAAAAACAAGTTATTTTCTTAGTAAGTAAAGTATCTTGGATATTTTTTTTCTAAACGGCAAATCCGGGGCGCTATCTTAAAAAGATCAGTCTCAAAAATCTAACTTGAAGAAAAAAACTCATAAAGAAGCAAAACATAATAAGCACAACTAAATTTCTATCAACTATTTTTTTATCTAAAAAAAATTTAAGTACAAATAAAAACTTCTAATTCGGATAACTTTAAATGTTAAAATCTTTAATTAAAAATAGTGAAAATTTTAAAATACTATCTGTCCTGAACAAAACGTTAAACTTTATACAAATAATGTACGACTCGAATTCGCTAACCGAAAGGTATTTCGTTTACTTGGACATTTTTGTTTTTGAGTGCTTTATTTATGTCGTTCAATAAACTAATAATAATATAACAGTTTCTAAATAACAACAATTGTAAACAAAACAAGAAGATATTAAAATAAAAATGGTAAAAACAAAAAAAGCTTTAAAAATCTAGTTAAATAGAGTGATATATAACAAATGTTATACACTGGCTTTTTATTGTAAAAAAAATATCTATAAAGAAACTTGAAAGCTTCTTTACAACTTATCCACGTTTTAATATTTATAAACATCATAAGCTTAACCATAGTTATAATCATTTAATGATTGTTTAGCACTACTTTGTGTGTCTTTGCGTGCAACACTGAAACTAACTTAAATAGAATTTTTTTTTTTTTTTGGAAAAAAAAGTCTGTTATAATATTCGCTTCGCTTTAAAAATAATTTTTAAATCAGATAGTGTTTTTTTTTGCCTAATTTTTTTTCGGTAAAAGATAAACATCACTAAAGCTATAATTTTTTCAATTATAGAAACAAATGGTTATTTAAATTTTTGTTACAACAATTTTACATAAATAATAAAACTTTTAAATATGTGAACAAAACTAAACCATATTTTTTAACAAAAACGTTGACTTTTTTAGTAAAGAACAAAGTTTAAAACAAATTCCAACTTTTGTTAAAGTGTTTTATAAGTTTTTGAGATAACCTTAAAGTATTTATAAACTTTAAATTGAATAAATTTATTTTACAAACTAAGTCAAACGTAGAAAATTCAGTGTTATTATGTTTCAAAACAGATAATTTTATACTTCTAAATATTAAATTATGTTAAGCTATAAACCTTGTAGTAAACTTAGAATTGGTTACTTTTGTCATATTAACACTTTCGTCATAAAAATTAAATGAAGCATTAGTTATTTAAAATTTTTTCTAGCTAACAAATTATCTAAATAATGCTTTTAAAGATAAAGCACGCTACTTAACGAGACAATGATAAAAGTATTCAATATAACTTTAACAATAATAGTAGTTAAAAAGTAAGAAATATTCAAACAGCGAACCAAACAAAAAAAAATATCTAAGACAGTATTTAAAATCCATTTTCAAAAACTACTTAAAACAAACGTAACTTTACTCTAAATTTTTTAATATAATTTGTAACTTTATACAAGTAATCAGAAATAATCCTCTTAATTAAACGAAGCTTTTCGGCATAAACTTTACATTCTTTTTAAATGAAAAAAGTTATTATAATCAAAAAAGTAAGTTATATTTTTATAGAATGTGTTTCAGATACATAGTTGTTAAAACTCATTACAGCAAATTAAAATATACAACTGAATGAAATATAAACTTCCAAAAAATTTACATAAAAAAGAACTGAATCAGACATTGACAAATTTTATTGTCTGAGTCTGAAAATTTGTAGTAAGTTTAATTAAACTAAACTTTATTGTTTGAGTAAATTTTAAACTAGTGGAAAGTTTAAAAGGTAAAATTTGATTGATGACCGAGCCGTTTGAAAGACCTTCTGAATGTAATTGACAAGTTAGCGCGGAAGCCGCTTTAATGTTGCTACGGGTGATATAATCCTTCGATGCTAATATGCTATCAGTGACGTGCGTTGTATACAACTTGGAGAATCACCGAACTGAGTTGATATTTGTTTTAATCTGCGATATTTTAGTTTGTTAGTAATGTGCTTGTATATTAATATCTCAAAATAATTAAGTATTACACTAGTTTTAAAAGTTATACATTCAAAGGTCTACAATTAAAAAAAAAACTTATATAATTCTTCCATAGTTATTAAAATGTAATTAGTGAACTTTAGAACTTACAAATCATAAATATACGAAAGCTTCTAACATAACAGTTATGTTTTCAGGTATAAGAGGTTTAATTTATAACAAAGAAAACAAATAAAAGCCCGATAAATTATTACTATGATAAGCTCCTTTTTTGTACTGATTATTCAAATACATGTACAACTATTTATATACATAAATATATTTATAGTTTTATTTTAAATTTTCGGTCTATAGTGCTTGACAAATAAAATTGGAGCTAAATATTTAGTTATACAATATAAATAAAGGACAGTTTTTAAGAATTGGAAAATATATGAAATATTTCTATGTAATATAATCATCAGAAAAGCTCTAATTTTTTAGACATATTTTACATAGTTTTAGTATTTACAAATGTTATAAATGATGTGACGTAGTAATGATGTTGAAGTTTTTTGTACAGTAAGTTGAGTTTGAATATACGCTGCTTTTCGTTTTGTCATTAATTTAAAGTTAGTGCATTTTCAAAAACATTGTTTTAGGGGCTGTTATAAAAAAATTTAGTAAAATACGATGCTTGTTATTTTATACAGCGCACTTTCTAACTCAACTAACCTTTTGTCTTGTGTCTCGCGCACACTAACAGTTTAAGAGTTTTTTCTTATTACATTTTTTCCTTTCGTGTTTTTCTGAAAAAGATAAATTTAATAACAATTAGAGTATATGTATATAACTATTAATTTGATTGTTAATATTAAGCGTAGTATATAATTAAATGACACAAATACATAAAAAAAATTAATGAATAAAGCCACCTTTCGCAAAAGTATATTAAAATATAACTGTAATTATAGCTAATATAATTATTATTATAGCTCATATAAATAATACATAAGTGTTTGTTACTTAGTCTGTTGAAACAAACAAGCATAACGATATATAATAATAAACTAGTTTTTTTTTTTTAATATTTTTTTTTTATTAATGAAAATACAAAACTATTCCAGTTCTTCCGTACGAGCATTCTTTTTTAATGTTAAATTTTTTTTTTTATAGAAACTTATAAACAAAGAGTAAAACAACTTTTTTGCATTTCCTCAACAACAAGGAATTAGTTTAAAACAAAACTTCGTTATAGTTAAATAGCATAAACTAGATAGTCAATATATTGAAATACAAACAACTGAAAAGTTAATAATGATACAAATTTACACTTAAAAGCTCGAGACTTGCTTGATTCAGCTTGTAAAGCTCATTAGAAATTGCGTTTTATCTATGACGCAATGAACATTGTACAATTTCAAACCACAATTTCCATTACAACATCTTTTTACAAACAGCGTGGTAAAGTTTTAGCACCCAAACACTTTCTCGAGAGTAATTGGATTTCGTTGGAATTACGTAGCCCGAAACTGAAACAAATGTCAGCTCGGAGCTGGAACGCTCACAACTTGTCAGCCATCAAGTCTGCTAATCAACCGGCCGGTAATTGATATTTGAAATCCGCAGAACTTGATACAATTTCAAGCTAGACGGTGTTCTGCGCGGCGGCTGGGGGAAGTGTTTTGTAAACTCGAGCGAAAACTCGAAGCTTTGATTTGATTATGGGGTTCGCATTGACTTTCGGGTGATGGGTGCACTCACAGGAGCAGGACGCTGCTAGTCAATTAGCGATACTAAATACTTTTTGTTTACTTTTTTTACGTCGTGGCGTCGCGGAAAAAGTGTAGCAACAGCAAACACGATTCAGGGATGAGTATTGGGTTGCAAAGTAAAGAGTAGAGAACGAGTTTTATAGAAAAAAAATATCTTTTTTCTGTTTGCTTTTCTCAAAAAATATTAAGGCTGGTTGTATCACTTTTTAGCATCATAACAACTTCGTGAGGTTGGAGTAAGGTAGTGAAAAGTGTATACTCAAAGTACGTCGCGCGCAGAAAACTATGAGCTTCAGCTTTGACCAAAACAAAGACAACTTTAGTTTTTTGAACCTTTTAGAAGGTAACAACTCGAACATGGCTGGTCCAATGTTAAATGACTTCAAAAACTTCCAAAGTCATTTTAAGCCGGACGAACTCCATGAAATTGACACTAGTCTGGTTCTGTCGCCTGGTAAAGACAAATTTGAGCAATCAGCTTTCAACGACATTAGTTTGAATGACGACTTGTTGAAAAGGGAAAGTTTAACCTATTCCAGTTCAAGCAATGATATTTTTAATCAAGGCAGCCTTGACAGTTTCAGCTTGAATGATGACGTATTCAACCAAGGAACTTTCAACAACGTTAGTTTGAGCAACGGTTTGTTCTGTCAAAACAGTTCTACGAAATCTTCGTCGAGCAACGATCTTTTTGGTCGGCAAAACTCCGCAAACGTCAATTTGAACAACGGCGAATTTAGTAAAACAAATTTTAACAATACAAGTTCGAACGCTTCGTTAAATCAAGCAACGGTTAGTAATCTTAGTTCAAGCAAAATACTACCAAACCAGGCAACTTTTCATACTATCGATTCGAACAACAATCGATTTGATCAAGAATATTTTGACAATGTAAGTTCGAACAATGATGTATTAAATCAAGAAAGTTTTAACAACGTTGGTCCGAGAAATAACCTGTTAAGTCGGAGAGTTGACTACAATTTGTTTCCAACAAATGATCCATTTAGCCAAGCAAAACTTAACAATGTTAGTTCGAGAAATGGTTTAATAAATCAAAATACTTTTAATACTGTTACTTCGAACAATGGCAAATTTAGTCAAGCAGCTTCTAACAATTCCTTTTCGGCAAACGGTCTGTTTGGCGAAGCACAACTCAACAACGCTAGTTCTACTAATTATTTCAATGCTCAAAAAACTTTCACTACTACTAATTCTACATATGACCTGTTCCATCAAGAAAGGTCCAACATGATTAATCAAGCAACTGGCAAGAATCAAATTGTCCAATCAAACTTGTTGATTAGTGACCGTCAAGCTATTGGTTTTAGTTCTGCAACTAAAAAGATTTTTAGCGAAATTACTAGAGAGGTAAGAGTTGTTTAGTAATCTTGTTTCGTGACACATTTAATATACTTGCCTATTTTAATTTATATAGTTGAAAAGTTTACATTTATTATATTTATTTTTTCTTTGACAGATTGAAAATATCAAAAGAAATCAACCCGTTTCAGTTTCAACAAAACTATCGAAAAAGATTGCAAAAAATGTAAGTAAAAGTTATTTCGAGCAATTTTTCTTTAATGTCAGTAAAAGTTTACGGTTTTAAAGCAAAAAATTTCAGTATATATACTTATTATTGTTTAAATGGTCTTTTTACATATTCAATCATACAGAAAATCAACAAAACAAAGAAAAAAGTACAATCAGCTGTTGATAAATCATCTAAAAAGAAGGAAAGAAAGTAAGCTTAGAAATCAAAAATATCACTATAATAAGTTACTTTGATAATAAATACTCAAAAAGTAGACAAATAATAAGTTATTTGTGTATAAAAATCTTAATTTATGTTTTGTTAGTTTCAACTAAAAATTGAAACGTTTACTTTACTTCATTTAAGTTTGTATTAAAAATCGAAAAATAAAAAAAAAAAAACTTTACTATTGTTACTTACGTTTTTAAATCAAAATAACAAAACGTTTTTTTTTTAATTTACTTTTTGTTAACTAATTATACATAATTTTTCATCAACAACAATAATTTTTTATTTCACTTTGTACTTTTTGCTAAAATTATTATGTTATCTATAGAACTATTATTCCATTATTATTTATCACAGACCACGAACTAACTTTCATGGAGATCAGACTAATATGTTGCAGTCCTTCTTTTTCTATGTTTCAAAACACCCCGACTCAGAAGACAAGAAGTTTATCAAAAAGTATTTTGGAATAACCAGTTACGACATTGTCTCGGTAAAACTTTAATTTTATTTATAATGTTTACTCACTTATTTTTAGTTATTGGAAATATTATAATTGGTATCTTACATAATTATACTATACACTATATAGAGCAGTGTTTCACAAACTGGACAATATCGCTCCTTAAAAGACGTTTCTGGCTAACATGATACGTTAATAAGTAAGGCGGCGAAAAAGTAAATTGGTAATTAAGTAGTTAAGGGGGCGATATTTAATAAACGGAAACGATTATTTTTGAAACTTTTGCCAATTGGGGAGTTTATTAAAATGAACATAGTATCAATCAATAGTTAATAAGTTTTAAAAACTTTTGTTTGTTGTAACTAGCCTGATTTTAAGTTATTAGTACTACAAAATAAAGGTTTACTTTATTAAAAACGCTATAAAATACCTTATAATAAGTAATATTGCTGTTTAGACCATCGTATATCTTTTTTGTCAGTTTTATAAGGATATCCAAAACATTAAAATGTTTTAAGAATAAAACTTTTATTTAAACTAAACTTTAGTTCCTCAGCTTAAATAGTTATGTACAAATAGAGAATTTTTACAAACATTCTCTAAGTTGGGTATTTTTATTGTTAAGATTTAATAATGTATTATAGTATTTCAAATATATTGTACGAGCAAACAAAAGTTTTTAAAGTCTTTTGTTTTATCAATTGAATATTATTATGTTACTTAACTATATACTAAAAATTTTACCATAAAAAAAACCTTTAAAAAACATAGCAAAACTTTTTTTGAGCAAAAAAACTTGCAAAGGTATTTAGTCGCGAAGTTTTGTAAACAACAATATTTTGTGTAACTTTATCCTATTTAGCAAATAAACACACAAAACTTGGTGTTATGCCACGATATCATATTTTTAAGCATCATAAACAAAAAATGCTTAGTCAATCCTTAAAATAGGTTTTCTAACAGTATATGAAAAGTTGTTGGAGCCTGCATAATTTTGCAACTGTTTATGGTTAAACAAGGCAAAGCTTATTGTATCAATCCCTTACAGTAAACGAACATTTTACTAACTAAATACTAAAGTTTACAGCATGCGCGGCCATTTTATTTTGAAAAGAATCTTAAGTGTAATTTAAGAAAAAGTAAAGTAAAAGAATTTAAGAAAAAATTAAGTACTTTAGTTTAAAATACGTAGCTAAGTAAGAAATTGTAATTTCTTTTATAACACTAAGTTTGAAAGTTTTTTACACAATTAAAATCTTTTTCTGAACAATTTATCTTAAAACTTCTTATATTATAACTAAAGAATATGATTAAACCTCAAATTCTAATTGTTGTACATAAAAGGTTACTTCTATAGAGTATAACTTTTTTATATAACAAACTGAAGTATACATTAGTACTTGTATAAGTAGAACTATTTAGTACCATTAAACCATCAAACACTTATAATTTACCCCAATACACATTAATATACAATATGTATCTAAAGAGTTGAGAAAATAAATTGCGAATAACTTTTTTAAAATATATGTTTGGTTCAAAACTTATTTTTGTTTCTCATATGTAGTACACAAACTTCAAAACTTATGTTGATTTATTTTCTTTTTGTTTCGTAAAAATATCGTTTTAGTATCATTTATAAATGCAAATATGTTGACAATAGATTAAAACTTTTGACTGAAACTTTTTATTTTTTTCTACCAGAACTGGTTCCAAAACCGCAGATCAAAATACCGGAAAGAGCAGATCCATCCCAGAGGGTATATTATTCCCGATTCCCGCTTGATGGAAAAGTATCTGAAATCAGGTACAAAAAAATGTAGTTTAAGTTTTTTTTTTCGATTTTATATCAGTAGACAAGTTTAAGCAAATTTTGACCTTTCACAAACTAAGTATTGGTACAGGTTATGAAACAAAAATTTTAAAAGCTTATACTTTTTCAGAGATATTATTGTAATTAATTTATTATAAAACTTAAAGTTTTAGGATTAAAAGTTTAATCAAAAATATGATAATTACAATAATGAAAATTATTAAGGTAACATAAAAATTCAATAACGCAATTTCGATCATGACACCACTTAAGTTTTACTTCCGCCCATGATTCTATTTTCTAAGTTTTATTAAGGTATTTATTTGACAAATATACAATTATATATTATAAAAACAAAGTTTAAACTTTACCGATTAAAGCTGTACGGGTAGTTTTAAGAAAATAAGTTTTTACAAATAAACCTCAAAGTATTAAAAAAGTATTTTATTATTCAATAGGATGCATGATGAACTTGGAACTGTACCGTCAAGTGGTGGGTGACAAAAGATCTTACGCGCAGCCGAGGTGCACGAGCCACTATTCCGCACCAAACTCCGCAACTCACTTTCAGCCACAGTATTAACTGAATCGTTGTTTTCTTGATTGTTGCTCGAAACTTATTCGCAGGCCGAATTTTCTTTTTTAACTAATTTTTTTTTGGGGTGAGCACAAACGGCCCGCCGGGCAGAAGTGTTCGACCCGCGACATATTTTATAGCTTTAACAACTTTGGAAAAAAAATAGAATTAAGCTTTTTTATAAAAAATAGTCTTAATGTGCTCTTTATTCGATATTTGTTACTAGTAGTTTTTTTTTCGATATTCATCTAATTAAAGTTTTAGTTTAAATAAAGTTTTCTATTTTTTATAATAGAGTTATTTTAAATTACGTCGCCCGCGAAAACATTTTCTGTTTGGCCTGCCGACTAGTGTCGCTCATCCCTAACTTAAACTTTTTAAAATATAGCAATGTTTGATTATATATCACTTGAGAAAAATTCTGCGTGTAAATACAAGCCTTACCTTATTTGATAAAGTATTAGTTGAAAATTTACTTAAATTGTTTGACAAAAATACTTGAAGTAAGATACTTTACTGCATGTTTTAAAAACACATGTTTATTTTTTTTGCGTGCATAATAAAATGTTTTTAAGTTTTTATTGTTCATATTTTTGCTTTTAGTGTATATAACTTAAGTCTTAGTATGTTTGTACAGTTACTGCATAGTAGTTTTACTTAGTTAGTAAGATTCAATTTATTTTTAAACCCTCTGTTTCAACTAATAACTTTAACACGAAATTTTCTTTGAAGAAGTTATAAAATATCTAAAACATCATTTCTTACGTTTAAAACCTTCTACAATATAGTTTCAAAATGTAGTTAAGTATTAGATAATAAATATTCAAAGAATCCGTGTTAGTAAGTGTATTAAGCTACTGCTAATTTTGAAATATATATATAGCTTTTACACTTAAAGGTGAAACTCTGTAGTTTTTAATTAGAATTAATTTTAACAAAAGTTACAAATTTCATTGCTTTTGCTAACTATTAAATGCTTTATAACTTGAATTAATTTTTAATTAAGACTAAAGCTTCTCTTTAAAAATGGGTTTCAAAAGTAGTTTTTCTAAACAAGGTGTGACTATTTGATGAATTGTTAAATTTACATCGTCTTTTGAAACAAGTATAAAACTAAATTTTACTTTATAAAACTTTTATATAAAAACGTTGTATTTTTCTTTTAAATGAGTAAAAATAAATTTCCTGTGCATATTTTACAATTTCCAAAAGCTCAAATGGATAAAAAACTGTAATAAACACAAGGTAAAAGTATTGTGTCAATAAGTTTTTTTTCTTACTTAAATTATCATTTGTTAATTTTTTATTGTACTTTATTTAGTAGATTGGGTTTATCAATTAAAATAAAACAGTCGGATTATATTACATATGTTGTATCTAATGTATTTAATGTAATATAAATACTTATGCAGTATATTTGTATATATTATAGATTTTAATAATTATGACTTACATTTTAGTAGGAACAAATACTCATCTGCTTTACCTTCTACTCTTTTCGTGCAGTAATTTTCTACAGAGGAACTGTGTTTACTTGTTTACAACACAGAAACTTATATAAATAAATAAAAGTACTGTGCAAATTTTTCTTTGTTTTATAATCAAAACGACCTTTCTTCGTTAGGATCTGTACTTACAAACCATTAACTTTTAATGTTTAATTTTAAGTTTACGTTGAAAAATTGTAAATTTAATCAACTTCTTAAGCTTCAAAATGCAATATTTTTATTTTTTAATATTTACAGAAAAAGCACACTCTACTAAATAAAGTTTTGAAAACAGTTAACTAATTATACGAAAGGTATATTTTTATAGAATACTAGACTTGGTATGATAACAAGAACTTTACTCCTTAATACTTAACTTACTTTTGTATGCACTTAGATATAGGCTTTTTATCTTCAAGTTTAAACTTAACATCACTTACTTTAGACGTTAAAAGGTATCTGTGGTTTGCGACTTGATAACCAAATATTTTTTGGTGCACTATGGCCTGGGACCAAATATTTTAAGCGTTATATTTCTATCATTCGTTAAACAATACTACATATTATACTTGTAAAAATGTAAAATATTAAAGTAAAATACCTGACCATTTTAAATTTCTGTCTATAATTATTCCCAAATATTTATAGCTATTTGTGTTTGATATAACTGTTTTACATATTTTTACATTAGGATCTTTATTTTTCCAAAAAATATTTTTTGATTGATATAAAATCATGCTTCTGGTTTTATTAAGATTTAATTTAAGTTTGTTTTCCATAAGCCAATCTGATACCTTTTTAAGTTCTATGTTAAAATTTTTACTGTCATTCAGATATGTGTCTTTTGTATAACATTGCGTCATCTGCAAAGTTGAGGATGTTAAGACCAGTGGAATAAAACAAAGTTATGTTTAAATAAACGTATAAAATTTACAAATAAATAAATAGTTACAAAACAATAGATAAAATTGAATAAGTACTGTAATATTTTGTTTTACTTTTATTTGTTGAACATTATACCTTATAAAACATTATTTTGAATTTTAATTTTCTAAATGTTTTGTGCTCAAGTTTTTATAATGTTTTTTAAACTAATATTATTGATTTTAAAAAATTATAATATTTTCGTGGACTAATTTGCATGGTTGGCGCAAACTAGTCTCATTCTTCGAATTCTGAATATATTTTAAAGTTTTCTCAGCTTGTGTGGTCTGCTCAGAAAAACTGTTGATTGGCATGAAAGGAAAAACTATAATAGCTTATTTTTCGTTAAAAAAAGAATAACTAAAATTAGCAGATTGAGTATTAACACTAAAAGTCTAACAAATTAATAAAAACTTTGCGACTTTATACATCTAGCATACGCGTTATAAAAACAACAAGTAAATAACATGTTCACTAGCTTTTATTAAACAATCATTGCATTTACACATAGTTTTATTTAGTTATTATTAAAGTCCTTATGTTTGTGGACTAATTTGCATGGTTGGCGCAAACTAGTCTCATTGTTCAATCTGTTAGTTGTTAATGGTACCTCTTATCCAGTCCAAGTAGTTTCTTAAGCCGACGTAATAAGGCGGTTGCGCTTGGTGACTGTTCAACCCAACAAGGTAGCGCACTCTGTCACCGTTGGCTTCTTCCATTTGACCGTTGAAACAGACCAGCCCTGCACCAGGTCCCGTGTTAGAATCGGGGTCGAAAGAGTTGTCTTCATTCACGATGAAGCCAAAACGACCATCGAGTTCGACAAGTTCCACTTTTTTCCACGTCAGGTAATTATTAACATTTTGTCTGTTATTGGTACTTTCCCAGCTGGCGACTGTGCAGTCAGACCCTTGCAAATTGGCAGGAATCAGCGGCAACCGTTTCACAAACCGGTCGAAGTCAAATGCCTCGTTCATCCTGCAAAGATCGATGCTGCCTCTGGTGACCATGTTATCGCAAGTTTTCGCCTGTTGCATGGGATTGCGTCGAACTGCCAAGTCTACCGTGCCGGCAACAACCCTTCTGTTCCTTGCCAAACACCTGCTAATCGATATGACCCACCAGTTGTTGAGGATGGTGCCCGTGCACAGAGTCCGGTCATTTTTCCTGATTGCCACTTGGTACGGGAACTGACCCATGGTCGCGTGCCTGCCGTCCAGAAGTATATCGTCGTTAAATCTTTGAAGTGTACCTTGAATCCAATTATTGATGTGGGGAGCAATCCTGGTGTAGTAGTCCTGGGTGTGAAGGTACCCACCCCAATTGCCCTCTCCGAAGGAAACCACCCCAAACACCGACTTGTGCTGGTCTGTGTAAAACGGTCTCGATTGCGGGTAGCACGAAAGAGGTCCGCCCGAATCCCCTGGCATTGCGCTAGGAGCAGCCGGTAACAACCTGAGGCCACCATCGAAGTCGGGAAGAACGTTGTTCGGATAGGATTCGTTGAACTTAAATCTCCTGCCCCAAGTATACCGGGATCTGTACTCTCCTTCGCAGCAGATTGCAGTGTCAATTTCATCCTCTGCAGGAATCAGCACACGATTGTTCCAAGCGCAAAACTGCCTACTCCTTATTCTGGTTCTCTCATACCTCAATTTATCGGAAGTGCTCACGTGGGGTAGCCACCTTCGAACTCCCGTGGCGCCCCATCCGCTCATATCGCAAACCCAGCCCGGACTGCTCAAGCTTCTCCTGTTTCCCAGAACAGCTCTTGCGATTCGCACGTTGTCGATATTAATCGTATTTGGCGTCCAAATTAGCCCAATGTCAACATTACTAAAAAAACGTCTTTCGTGATCATAATCTTCACATAGTATGAAGTTGCGGTTCCCATGGACAGTTATTGCCTGCAAGTATTGGCGCGACTCACCGTCCGGCAAGATCGGCCCATCGAGTGTTCCCAGGAAAATTCGGGCGCGGGTGCGGATCAAATGAACTACTCCGTTCCTCGTTGCCTTGCTATCCCGCTGTACGATGCAGTGAGCAGCGGTCAAGACGAACCGGCTGCTTATTACAATGCCGCCGCAGTTTCTTTGTTCATCTGATCTCGTGTGTGGGTTCCAGTAATGCATTGTCAACCTCGCCTGATACGGAAACTGTTCCACGTTATTGACGTTTCGCCCGAATCTCACCTGACTGGTGACCGTTTTCAGCAGGAAGAAAAAACAAAAGGCCGTAAATTTCATCCTGTCAAACGCCATACTTCGATCTTTTACTTTCAAAGTGAAGTTTTTGAAAAATGTTGTTTTTATTAAAAAATAGTGAATTGCTGCGTCATAATAAGGTTTAATTTTTACTATTATTATTGTTTGTTCAAAAATATAATTAATATCTTTAATATTGTAATTTGTTTTATATCAAACAACTTAAATTACTTGACTTTTATGTCTTTAAAGAGACTTTTATCTATTATTTATTTTAACAGTTTGTTACTAACAAAACAATGTTTCACTCCTATATTTGCATGTAGAAGGTCCTCAGTTGTTGTAAACAAATCTAAAAAAAATTTTGCACCAAATAAATGGAAGTCAAACAAATTTAAAAACAAAACATTGAACTATTTGTTTAATAACAAAAATAAAACTTAAAGATACTAAACCTGAGTAAAACTGTAATGCTTATGTTACGCTTTTAAGTATTTTGTTGGTAATATAGACTAGGTAAAAATTATAATATCATATATCTAAAAACGGTAATAAAACATGACTCACATTAGTTGCCAAAAAAATAGAAAAAGAATAATAAACACAACATTTGCAATTGATAATGTTATAAACAGACTGTTGAAATTTAAAGATCAAAATTTTAAACTTAGGTTTATGACGTAACTGTATTGTTGTTTAAATTAGTGTACAATTTGAATTAATATGTTTTTGCTACAAATTTAGAAAATTTTGTAGAACTGCCTTATTGGATAAAGTTTATATAATCAAAAATTTCAATTTAGCATCGTGTTTTAATCCTATATTTATTTTAACAGTTTATTACTAACAAAACAATGTTTGACTCCTATACTTGCATATTGGAGATCCTCAGTTGTTGTAAACAGGTCTGAAAATTTTTTTTGAACAAAATAAATGGAAGTAAAACAAAAATAAAAAAAACTAATGGTTTAACAACAAAAATAAACCATAAATATACTAAACTTGAATAAAAATTAAATGCTTATGTTACGCAGGGTTGCCAATCGGTCAGGAAAAGTCAGGAAATCAGGAAAAGTCAGGAAAAAATTTTAAAAATAACAAAAGTCAGGAAAAGTCAGGAAAAAATGGGGGGTTTTGAAAAAAAGTCAGGAAAAGTCAGGAAATTTGATTAAAAAAAAGTCAGATTTTGTCAGTTTAAGTTTACAAAATTCCTTGTTTTGCAAAGCCTTCAAATGGTAAAAATTAAATAAAAGTCCTTTAAAGTCAGAAAAAAACTCCGAAGTTTTCCTAGAAATTTACAAAAATATTTAATTTTATTTCCAATGCCTTCACCTGGTATAAATTAGTAAAACATCCTTTATAAAACTGCAAAAATTTTCTATTAATATATTGAACAAGTACCCTACTTGAACAAGCAGATTTTGTAAGCTTTTTAGTATTGAAGATCTGTAGCAAGGACACTTCCATAGTGAAACTGTGATATATACACAAATTTTATCTAGCATAATTTTAGAATCAAAGTGTTTTTGTTTAAATAATTGAATTCTTTATAATTAAGCAGTTAGTTTAGTATTTTATGTAACAAGTTAATGTTTATACTTTACCTCTTTATAACTTTTTCAAAGTTGTTTAAACTTATAAATTAAGTTATAAGAGAGGTATATGCCAAGATTAAGTTTGCTTATTGTTTGTATTTTTTGTAGAGTAACTTAAGTTTTTAAAGTAAATAAGAGTATATTTATTTGATACAAATTTTATACTAAATGATAAGATGAAATATTTTATACAACAGATATATAGTTTACTTTTTTATGTCTTTTTTTACAGTTACTTAAGTATACTCTTTTTTAAATGATTTTTAATTAAGTATTTTTTATTAAATAGTTTGGGTAGTATTTTATTAAACTCAGTGAACAATTTATATAAGTAAAACTGATATAGAAAAGTCAGGAAAATTTTGGTAAAAAGTCAGGAAAAAGTCCGGAAATTTTTCTCATCTTGATGAGTGGCAACCATGGTTACGCCTTTAAGAATTTTTCTGGTAATAGACTAAAAAAAATTATAATGTTATCTATGTTAAAATAGTAAAACATGACTCACATTGAAGTTAGTTGTCAAAAACAGAAACAGAATAATAAACAAAACATTTGCATTTGGTAATGATATAAATAGACTCTTGAAATTTAAAGATCAAGATTTCTAACATAGATTTATGACGTAACTATTTTGTCGTTTAAATTAGTGCACAATTTGAATTAGTATATCTCAGCTACAAATTTAGAAAGATTTTTGTTAAATTGCCTTATTGGATAAAGATTATATAATCAAATGTTTTAACTTGGTTTCTTATTTTGATGTAAAAGAATTTTTTTTTTTTCTAGGGGCGATGAAAACTTTTTAGAGCTACAAATAATTTAACTTACTGAAAAAATACTGAAGTGCTACGTCATGAATAGGTTTAGGATTTTTTATAACCTTTTTTTAACTAAAAAATTTAAACATAACTCACTCATTTTCGAAAAAAGTTTATTAATTAATTTTGTTTATCTCTTCTTCAGAACAATATTGCTAAAAACTATTAGTATTATATATTCTACTGTTTTAAATGTTTTTGTTTTAGCAATTTTGTCTTACAAATTACTTTAAATTAGCTTAGTACAATTCAATTTTATTTTTCAAACTTTTTCTAAACAGACTTTTATTCTTTATGTCGTAACTATTTTTAGCTAGACTTTTCAAATTCGTTGTATATAACAAAAATTATACTATAATATTAATAGTTCTTAGCAATATTATATGTTCTCTGTCTATTTATGTACTAATTTATTTCACAAAACTCACATATACTTGCAAGTTTAATACTTCATGTTTTTAAGCTGTATAAATTATTGAACAATTTGTTAAAATTATTATGACGTAACATTTCTGCACAACTCAATTTAATTTTCATTTTTAAAACTGGCCTATTCTTAGAGCTTTTTGAGGTTAGTGCCTACTTTTATTAAATTTGTTTTTTTTGTAGACAATTTTATAATTTTATGCTTTTATCCCAAACTTTGTTTTTAAACCATAAAGTCCATTTATAGTTACTACCTAGATAAATACTATACATAATTATACATGCTTTTTTCTGCTTTTTTTTCTAATGTGTGTTAGCATTTTATAGACTCCGTAGATCTGTTCTTAAATTTATTTGAGAGCAGTGAAACGCCGTTAGTTGAAATAAAGTTTTAGCACAAGAACATCTGTGATAGTTCTTAGCAATATTATTCTGAAGAAAAGCTAAACGAAATTAATTAATAAACTTTTTTGGAAAATGAGTGAGTTATGTTTAATTTTTTTAGTTAAAACCAGTACCAAACCCAAACTATTCAAAAACCTTTATTAATGACTATAATAGCTTTTCAGGGGTCGGTAGGCTGGAGGTACTCGCGGGCCAAATTTCGAGCTTGAAATATATTTGCGGACTGCAGTTTTAGTTTTAATCACAGCTTTAAAATTATTTAGTTTTAGTTTCAATCAGTCTGATATATATTCAGTTTGAGTTTCAAATATAAATATAGGGCTTATTATTAAAAGTTAAAATTGCGATTTTTATCTTAATAAAAGCATTATCTGTCTAATAAACTAATATTTTTATGCTTTGTGATTTAATTCTTTGATATCACCTAGCACCGAAACAAACGAGTTTAAAAAATAATTTTATTTCTTTTTTTTCATTTGTCCTTATCAATCTCTTGTTAATTAATATATTATACAACTTAAAATAATTCTTTCCAAATTCAATGTTTAATAACTTTCAATATCTGATAAAACTTCAGTCTTTCAAATCAATATACTTAAGTAGATAAACTAACTAAAAAAATTACTTCTATTATAAAAAAACACTCTAGGTTTAAAAACTTACGTTTAAACTTTTAAGTAAGCTGCTTATTTTTATCAAATAGGGCCCCATTTTAAAACAAAAAAGTTAGCTTAAGTAATCTAACTTGAATAGTTTAAAAATAAAAACAAAATTCATAAAGGCTAGTTAAAATGAAAAATTCTAATCAAGTACTAATACCATTATTATTATTGTGATTACTAATTTGCTTAAATACTTGGCTAGATGATATTAAAGTTTATTGTAGTTGACAAGACGTTGAAAGGTATTTAACCGAAAGGTTCTTCGTGCACCAGGTCCTAGGACTAAACATTTTTAGCGTTTTTATTTTGTCGCTTAAATATCAATTTATAAAAAAATCAATACAAGGAACCTATCTAAACTAGATTTAGAATTTCTTTTTAAAAGCTTTACAATAGATGGATTTTTAAAAAAATAAACTAATTTAAAATAATTTTGTTCTTCAAAAATGTTTAACTATTCTAATAACTTAACAATATTTTCTTATGTAATCCTAGTACAACAATGTGTTTTTATAATACACAATTATTAAAGTTTACTAACAAAAAACTAATTGTACACAAAAAAATATAAAAAAAACTTTCAGTAAATTTAAAAAAAAATTAACTACTAACTTTAAAATAAGGTGTGAAATTTACTGAGTCACAACAACAGATAAATACATTTTTATATATTGAAGTTGCAGCAACCCTAATGGGTTTTTTTATCAGTCAAACTAGTTTTAAGTCAAAATACAGAAATTTAACCGAAAAAAAATCAACTTAAGTTATTAATTTAGTGTGCCTGATCAATATGCTTGCGAGCTACAGTATTACAAATAAGTCCTTTTGCGGGCCGCATCCTGTTGAAAATAAAACATGCAGGCGGACCGAAGATTCTTCGAGGGCCGCAGTTGGCCCGCGGGCCACGTGTTGCCGACCCCTGCATTATTTTAACACCTTTGCACTCTTAAAAAAAGTTTGACAGTATAACAAACTAGTCGTTGTATTAAAAAAATGTATTTATGATTGTCTCAAAGCTTAAACACATCTTTATCTTTAAGATAATATTATTTTAAACACTTCGTTACCTTTAGAATAATATTTAGCAGATGCTCCACCTAAAAAATATATCATATTCTTTATTACTAAACTGTTCAATATTTTTTAACACACAATATTTTTTTTTATAATTATACTTTCATCTCTAAAAATTTGTATTTAAAAATAAAAAGTTAAGGTTTTTTAGTTCTTGTAAATTTAACGCACCCCTAACAAAATTATCACGTGTCTCCACTTGATTTAGTATAACAATTTATTTTTAAAACAATACGTTTGTAATACAGAATAAGTTTTGATAACTTACACCTTACTATACGAAAATTGACTAAAATTACTTATCATCAGTAAATACTTTGAAAACCTTAAAGTTAGGGATTATCTCATTCCATTATACCTATTCAGATTAAAAAAAAACTTGAATATTTTTTACTGTTATAAACATACACAAAGTTTTGAGAGTACTGCAGAAATAATAACTAGTAACGCACTTTTCATAAAATAAATAGTCAAAACAAACCATAATTTTTACTTAAAACTTTCTACGGTTAAACCAGTCACAATTAACTGTTTAAGTTCTTGGTCACTTGAATCGACGTTTGTGCTATTTATTCCCTTAATCTGAGCTTCTATGTAAAACAAGACTAATTCAATACCGAAAAACTCCGCTGAAATAAGTAAAAAAGAAAACATTTTGAAAACCAACCTTTACGCCAGAAAAAAAAGTCTAGTTAAAACTGGAGTTTGAACGGAAACTTTTTAGCTAAAGGTTTAAATCCGTTTATTTCAGTTCAGATTTAAACCAAGGTTTTTCGGTGCAACTTTCTACAGATCACTGTTTTTTAACAATATCAAAAAAACTGAAAAACAAATGTGTTATAAGGGATAAAGTTTTTTATGAAAATAGACAAAAATAATTCTGAAAATATCTTTATAAGATCTGGTCAGCATACACCAGTACTGAGTTATATAACATAAAAAGATATACAACTAATTAATTAGTTTTAGTGGTAAAACGGTATGTACTTAATAATATAGTTGGCGCATCTTTCTTTAATTTGTTTACTGTGTACAGCTTTTAAAACTTTGGTTACCACATTTTTTTAACAACTTGTATGAATAAAAAAAATTCATTGAACTTAAGTCTACTTTGACTCAATCGGTTGTTAATATATTTTCATCAAATCATATTTTTTTTTAGTTTTTGTACTAAAAATTAAGTCTACAAAAAATACTTTGGACAAACTGTTTTTTAGCATAAATGTAAAAAGACAAACTTGCATAACTTTGTAACACAAAAACGAACAAAAGGTGTATGAAAATTAAACAACATTTGAAAAAAGTACTAGCTAATTGAAAACTACAGACGTTTCTCTATGTAATTGATATCAAAATACTTTTTCAATTTGTTATTTTGCAACAAACTTAATTCGTTTAGATATTTAAACAGCAAATATTATTTACGATATGATAACTTTTCAACATTTATAACTTTAAAAACTATATAAGATATCATACAAATAAGTTTTAAAATTATTCATACTTGGATTTTTTATATCAACTAGTTTTGTAGATAGTTTGACAGTAATAAGTTAAATTGATATAGTTGACTTTTGGTGGCGGTTTTAAATCAAAATGGTATTATCAAAACTTGTTGTTAATTTCATCTTTCTTTTTGGCTCAGTATCCAAGTTTTTTCTCCTGTCTTATACCGATGTTTGTTTAGTTGTTAACGTTTTTAATTTTCGTAAGTTAATGATTTAATTTTTTTTTTTCAAACTAAAACATTTGATTTTTGATCTATAAACTTTATTTGGCACGACTGAGAGAGTAACTATTTTAAATTATTTGATGTATTACTTTTTGATTGAAATGATAAAACAAGAAAGATACTCTAAATATTTACTTTAACTAATAAGAAATTATTGGTTTAGTAGCTACAAAAATCACAAAACAAAAACAATAAGAAACTGGGAATTATTCGCGTCATGTAAAAAATTCTTACTAGTTTTATGTTAAAAGACGACAATTATATGAGCTCAACAACTTCTTTATACAAAAAGATTGAATTTTTTTACTGATTGCTTCTTACTAGATATAAGTAAAAAAACGTTTATTTAGTTCAATTCAAGATAATTACTAATTCGAGGTAAATTAGGAATATTAAACAAAAAACTATCTTACCAAACAGCTCAACAAAATTTTTCAGATGATATAAATTATTTACTCTATTCCTAAAATTTAACAACACAAAATGGAATTTGTTATAAAAAAGTTTAGTTGCTTTAAAATGATCATTTGCTTTTTAAATAAAAAATAATTTACTTTATTAATTCTAACAGTCAATCGCGCAGCATTGCTAGCTTTACTACGGCCAATTTTTTGAGGACTATTTCAAAATAAAATCTCAGAAAACAATTCCAGATCGCTCAAAAACATTTCAAGATTGCTGGCTGCTCTGGTATATCATGGTGTAGGTCTGCCCGTCTTTCAGCTTGCTTAGCAACGACTCTTTCGCCGGGTTCACGCTCACCCTCTTCTTGGTCGAGCTGGACGAGCTGCTGCTTCGTGATTGGCTGCTGACGCGACACGCCTCAGTGAATTTGCTCTCTAGCGACTCGACCGGATTCTGATGAGAAAATTCGCAAGACTGAGCTTTGCTTTAAGAATTTCGCTTTAATTAATTATATCTGTGTGTATTTAAGTTGATGATAATCATAAATACTAATTTAGAGTAATACGTACTACTTTTTTAGAAAAATATCATGCCACTAAAGTGATGAATTTGTTCCCAAAAATAGAAAATTGCGGTTTAAAAAACCTTTAATTTTAAAAATACTCAAAAGTCTTTAATTTTTGAAACTAAAGAACCTCATGAGAACTTTGTGTATGATATTAGCAAGCAATGACACCATATAAAGCTACAAAACCCAGAAGTTGCCAAAACGGGGAACTTAAAAAATAAACTAACAGAGAATGGAAAACAAAAAGACTCGATTTACTACCACCGCTTACATGCAAAAAAAAGTTGCCATTTCATTTCGGTATTTCATGCAAACTTAACATCAAGCCACCGTGTTTCATTTTACCTCGCAGATCGGGTTGGAAATATTCGTAGAGCCTGCACAAAATATCTCAATTTTTGACAAATATACTTTTCTAAATTTAGTTTTCAAAAAATTAGAGTACTTTAAAAGGTATCCTACAAAAAATAAATAACTTTATTTATTTTACATTAACAAAACAAGTAAAGTAATTATTTATTTATATTCATAAAAGTTGCTTTTTAACAAAATAGCACACCGATGCTGAGTAACTGGTGACAAATCTCCTGCAGCTGTTCTAATGTCTCGCTCATTATGGGACGTTTCTTGCGCTTCACATGACAACACTTCAGCGACAACTCGACATACTTCATTGCTAAATCAAATGGAAGCTTGCTTGTCTGGTTAAATGTTTTTTTTTTCATAATTTATCTACATTTTTACAGAAATATTTTATTTTAGTATTTATTTTCTAGGTATTTTATTGTTTTGGTTACGAGGATTGATAATTTAATTAAAGTCATATTGTTTTATATTTAAGCAACTAAAAACTATACAATTTTCCGTGTGATACACATGCACAATTAAAATTTTATATAAAACAAAGTTATTTTAAAATAATATTAAAATTTAAACATTTTTAAGTTAATCTTAAAAGATAAGTTGCGATTTTAATTTATATAAAAAATTAACAGAAATGCTTATAATCCTTTACCTATCAAAACATATCACCAAATACTTACCAGTGTGATACATACGCACAATTAAAACTTTATATAAATAAAAGTTAGTTTAAAATAATATTTCAATTTAAACACTTTTATGTTAACCTCAAAACATCAGTCGCGATTAAAAGTTTATATCTAAATTTAATTTGTTAATTTATGTCTAAAATCATATAACTACTTATCAAAACCCACCACTAAATACTTACCAGTGGGTCTTGCAAGCTAAACAGCTTTTCATCTGATTCTTTTCCTTCCTCTAGTGCGATGTCTTCTACGTAATCTCTCTGTTTTTGTAATTATTATATATTATTACCTTTTAAATGAATGATTAAATTGATAGTAAAAACAACAAAAGTTCAACAAAGTAATTTTATAACTGCTTGTATTATTACATAACAGCTCTATAACAACATGTTTTCGTACAAAAAGTACTAAAAATAAAACTTAAGACAACTAAATGCTGGAAATTTTTATTCAAATTAACAAAAAAAATAAACAAACGAGTAACGGAGGCTTGTTATTTCTTTCATACGCTCTTCTTGCAGTATACACTTCTAATAAGACGACTCCGAATGCAAATGTGTCCACCTTTTATTGAAATTCATAATGTTACACTAAAATGTTTGTTTTTAAATAAATCTTATCAACCTGAAGTAAAAGTACAAAATAAGCTTTTAAATTTATTTCTGTACATGGGCATTTTAAAACTTTTAACACTTTGTTTGACTGAAAACTTATAAAAAAAATTCAAAAAGATTATTTTCGTGAAATGAGACCTTTACACAAAAACTTTTTTACGTGAAAACTATTTTTACTTTGTTATATTATTGTTTAACTATTGCATTGCTGAAAAATATATGGACTTTATGCAAAAGTACACCTAAAGTAGTTTTACAAATTAAATCAAAGTTTATTACTCAATTATTTAAAAAACATGACCATCTTATTACTACAATACATTATAAATTAAAGGTACACTTGGATAGTAAGTTAAACAGATAAATATTAAAAACAAACAAAAGTATCAAAGTCAGAAACTTCTCTAAAGACAAATAAAGAGTCTTGAAAAACCTTTAGAAATTTAACTTTTAGCTGTATCAAGTTTCAAGCAATTAATAAATTTAGTACAACAACTAAAGTTCTAGCTTTAGGATTTCTTTTTAGAAAATACAGTGTTAACCAAACATATTTACAGCTTAAATCACTAAAAACACAAAACAAAATGTTTAACTACTTTCTAACTTCATGTTAAATCTATGAAGTTCAGGGTTTCCCAAAGTGGACCAAGTGGCCTCTTAGGGGACCATGAGCAGCAAAGGGGCCAAAGGGGGGATGAGGTCATAATTTAAAACTTATACTAGATATTCTAAAATAGTCGATGTAGAGCAAAAAAAGGTTTAAGGTGTTTATAATGGTAGTTTTTTAAATAATTTTCTGGAAGAGGGCCACAGCTTTTTTAATTTCTTTAAAGGGGGCCATTTGAAAAAAGTTTAGGAAACCCTGATGTAGTTTGACAAAATACCTGAGCGGACAGCTTCCTGGTGGTGACGTACTCGTTGGCCAGGTACCCCAGCGTTCCGGGCGTGTGCTCGCTGTGCAGGTTGATGTAGCTCGCGGTGCTCTCGTTCAAGGGTATTTCCCGCGCCAAACCGAAATCGCCCAGCTTGGCGGTGAAGCTTTTGTCGAGCAGAATGTTGGCGCTGTCGTTTTGTTATGCGTGTGGTTTGGTGAAGTAAAGACTAACGAGGCGCGCACATCACGACATCGTGACAAATTGTTTTGTGCGCGTGATTGTTTCAAAAAACAGAAGTTTACTTGTCGTCACTAATACTTTGAACGAACAATATTAAGTACCTCTTTACTTATTTCTAGTACAGAGGTTTTATACTTGTGTTGCAAAATAATTATCTTAATAAAGTGTTTCTCTTTATTTGATCAGAGTTAAAATAAAACAAAAACAATGTTAACATTAAAAGTAGTTTTCAGCAATTTAAAAGTTAGATCTGCTAAGTTATTAACAAAAACAAACAAACGTTTTAATGTCTCCGTGAACGAGCGGTTTCTCCTTGAGAGTGTGGAGAAATTGAATTCCTCTCGCCGCGTCGCAAACTATCTTCATCCGCAACTTCCAATCCAACGCGGCCGTTCCTCCCTTTTGTTTGTATTGTTGATTTTTTTTAAATGTTTACAAATACAATGAAAAGTGTATTTTAATTTTATAACTAAATAATATAAATTCAATGAAGCTCGCATACAGTGTTAGCTGAGATCGATTTTATTTGTTTGTTTGATAAAAATGTTTTTGAATGATTCAAGTCTCAAATTCCTGTTTATAATAATTCTTTTTTTTTAACATAAATTGTATTGTGCATTTTTTTTCTTAATTAGCTTTTTGCAGGAAACTTCTTAATCATTTAGTAACATACAACTTGGGATTGTTTATTATTCTTAAAATAATTTAAGTTCAATTAGTAACAAATTACAACACCCTGCTCAAAGAAATATTTAAAAATAATAATAATAAGTGTGTATTTTTTAGTTGCAATTAAACGCCAATTCTAATTTAATCAAATTTTCGGTATGAAATTTATAGTTAAATGTTTTTGCCTGGAATATTTACAACCGCTTTTAAAATCAAATCCAGCATTCTACTATTTAAAGTTACATTTTTTTAAGTCTAAATGAAGCTTGCAATGGTTTCATCTTATACATTACACTTCAACAGCTTATTTTTGCTTAAAAGTAAAGAAATTATACATCCCATTCAAAAAGACCTTTATTGTTATTTTATTTTTAAACTACGCATAACTACAAAACTGATTTTTCATAAACTTGCTGATCAAATTCTCAACAGCTCATTTTTCTTTACACCAAACAAAACAACCGACCAGGCACAGCAGCCGGTCCTGCAAACTCCCGTTGCTCATGAAGTCGTACACCAAACAGGGACTTTCCCCGTCCAGAGACCACCCGTACAACGCGATGACGTTGGGGTGGCGGTACTCGGCCAGGAAGTTCAGCTCGTTGCGAAGGTCGTCGTTGTGGCGGTGAGCCTCGATGATGGAAGTCGTCAGCGAGTTGTCGCTGTCCTGCGGGTGGTTGTGCGATTTTCACAATTTTTAAAGTGAAAAAATATTTTTGAAAAAACTGTGATGTGTGATAGTTTTGAATCAAGTAATTTTTAATTGATTATGTATGAAGTTATTGAGTACTTCAAGTTAAATATTCCATATTGTAAAAAGTTTGTAGTTTAAAAAAAATAAATAAAATAATTAGAATCGTGCTATTTAACTACTGTTTAGATTTTCCAAAAACAATACAACTTACAATTTTAAGAACTTTACAGGCAAACAATGTACAGTTCAGTACGACTTTGTAAACTGTGCCAAAAGCTCCATTTCCCAACTCCATGTTCTCGTTGAAGTTACTCGTTCCTTTCCGTATTTGCTCGTAAGAGAAATGGCATGTATCTATTCCTAACCCTTTTAAACATTACTACAACTCAGATAACTTATTAAAATCTCTTACATATGTTTAACAATGTCTACGTTTTATCTAGAAGTTTGTTTTACTTAACATTTTGAAACTTATACACAGTACGCAATAATCAGGGTTGCCAAATGTTTTTGGCAAATTTTCTCCAGGTTTTTAAAAGTACACATTTTTAGGTCTACTTTCAATTTAAAGTTAAGGTAAGAAACTGTGTTAAGTAGAATAAAAACATTGAAAAGATACTGCAAAGCTACTTGGGATTTGAAAATTTTTTATGACGACAAAAAATGTTTATCTATATGATAGATTTTTTGTGTCAAATCGAAGTTTTACTACTTGACATGTTAAAATTGTAAAAATTCCATGTTTTTTTTTCAAAATTTCTCGAATTCCAGGTGTTTCCAGATTTTTTAGCCTAAAATGTCAGATTCCAGGTTTTTCCAGATTTTTCAAGGTTTCCAGGTTTTTTAGCAACCTTAAATAATACTCAACAAACAACTATTTGAAAAAAATAAAAGCAAATATGTATATTTCTATTAGGCTAGAAATTTATTGAGTATTTTTTTCTACTGTGTATAAATTTAAGTTTGAAAATATTGGTTACACAAACTTCTATTTAAAAATAGTTTATATTTATGGAAATATTGTTTTAATTAGTTTAATGTATGATAAAAAACAATTATAAATGTCAGTAAAAAATACTGAAGTAATTCATGATGATATTATAAAACTCACAACTTTTCTTTTTCACTGAAGATGGTGTCTGTATATTTGAAAACCTTTCATGGTTGCTTCTGTAAAACCAAAGAAAATGACATTAGTTTTTTCATTAAACAATTTGTAAATGATAATAAAAACTACTAAATAATTATACCTTGACAACGAAGGATAAGTGTAGCTGTCATAATTGACCATGTATTGGGGATATGCTGGTAACTTATTTTCTGTATCTAATAAAAAAAAACTTTTTATTGGTCAAAGATGTAACTATATGATGAGTTATGCTTTACTCACGATATTTAAGATTTTTATGGCCAATGTTTAAAAAAAACCTTGGCTACAAAAGAATTTAAAAATAAAAAAGCGCTTAATTTAAATTTTTTTAATACTTTTCTTTTTAACAATTTAATAGTACTTATTAAGTTATTAAGCTTGCATTATTCGTTTCACCAAACATGATTAAAAATATTTTTAATTAGTTCAAGTAAAAGCATTTATCACCCAGCCACCGTAAAAGTATTAGTATATTTTAAGTTTTTTGTTGATTTTGAAACAGTATAAACAAAAAAGCTTTTTTTGCAAATAAAATACAATTCACGTTGTATATAAAAGTCAATCCTGGTTTTTGAGTTTTTCTCGTGCTCTTAGTTATATTTTGATACTTCATCAGTAAATTTAGTAGAAAAGAAAATCTACTACTTTAATTAAAGTGATCAAATCACTTGGCCACTATAAATAACTTGTTTTTAAATATGTATATCAAATATTTAAAGTGTTTAATTAAAGCAATTTTCGAAACTAAATCTGTTTGAAAAAATGAAACTATTTTTTAATAGTTTTATAATTTAAAGATACTATTTATTATAAAGTTGCTGACGAAGTTTGAAAAAAGAAGAGTCTGACTACAGAATTGAAAATAAAATGTACCTGGCTCTATTTACTTTAACTATTGCTATAACTTTCAGGCATTATTTAAAAATAATGCATTCAAGGCCATAGAAAGATAAAATATTGTTTTGGTAAAAAAAAATTGCTCTTCTATGAAAGTTTGAAATATAAACTATAAAGTAAATTTTTTTAAAAATATTCCAACAAATTTGAGATGTAGTCCATTCTTAAAATGTTTTTAATACAAATATATGGACCACAACTTTCTCGAAAACTTTAAAACTCACTAAATATTCATTTAATTAAAATTTATTTAAAAATTGTTTTATTAGCTAGAGACCTATTTTTAGGAAACATTCTTTAAAAAGTTTATAGGCAATGAAAAGATGTATTTTACAAGTTATTGAAAAATTTAAAGTTTTAGGCATAAAAACGAAAGAAAATGGTTGCTTTTAAATATAAACTTTCTTTTCAAAAATTAGAATAATTCTGTGATTGAGTTATCTAAATATAAGTGACAAACTTACAGTACAAACCTAAAGAAGAACTAATAAAAATAGAGGAGAAGAAAATTTTTAGTGATGAAACATCTTTTTTAAACTCTTTTGGTTTGCCTGTTAACTCAACTATTTTGATTTTTTATGTTTCAAAAATTACTTTGAGTATTGTAAAGCAGTGAAAAGTAACCGGTGGATTAGTTTGATAAAACTGTAGATAATAACACCAACTTGTTAAAAAAAAGGTTACTATATATAGTCTAAGCTCCAAAAGTAAAATGTCAGACTGTAAACTGTAAAATTAAATGTTTCTACTACGAAAATTGATTTTTTTTTATTCATAGTTCAATTAAGTGATTCCAAGTTTAATTCCAAACTAGAGTTAATTACCCTTAAATCAACTCTAGTTTTGAAATAAAATTGGAATCACTGAATCGTTTATCTGAAGCACTTTAAAAATTTTTTAAATTAAGCAGAGTTATATTACATTATTATGAAAGTGCTTGAATATTTATTCATAGTTCAAAAATAACATATCAAACTTTCACATAAACATCAAAGTTGTCAATCATTTTCAAAAAAAAAAGTTCAATTCATAGTTGAAACTATTGTGTAGGATTTTATATTTACTACTAGACACATAATAAATCTAAAATAAATTTAAACTAGTTTTCGAGATAAAGTAGTTTGAAATTAAGATTTCACTGTTGGAGAATTAAGCAAATTGATATTAGAATTAATAAGTTAAAAAAGATAATTTAATCAAAAAAAATTTTCTCCATTTTTTTTTTCAAATTAAATGTTGATTATTTAAATTATATATTGATAACATCTTTTTGTGTGTTATTTTTACACAAATTTTTTTCTCCCAGGTAACAAATTTTGTTTTTGGACTTTAGGATATATCTTAATACAAGGGATTAAAATTTTAAACGTTTTAAAGAAGTGTATCAATTCAAGTATCTAGCTTAAGGAATACAACAAAAAGATAGAATTATAAAGAATAAACATAATATTAAAACTACAATGTTATTTCTAAGTGGTGAAGGGCTGCCCCAATGCTAAACAAAACCGAATATACTTTTTGAAAAAACTTGGTTATAAATTTAAATAATAGTGAAGAAAATAGATCAACTATATCTCATTAGAGATCTAGAAAAAAAACTAAACATTTATAGAACTATCATGAGTTTTTTATAAGTTTCAAACTAGCCTGAGCTATCTGATATTTTATAAAACTTGAAATTATTCTGAGTAACCTGAGTGTGTGGCAACCCTTTAATTATTAAACAAAAAGCTTAGTAGTAGTTTACCAAAAAAAAAATAGTTCCTCAAAAACTATCTTATACCTGATAAGTACACCCCGAGTTGCAAATTTTTGCTTTGTCGGCGAACATATAGGAGATAATTGCGTATACAAAAATTAAAATTTTTGTAATAACAGTTGTTTTAGACCCCTTCTGTTCTCATACTATACTTTACAAAAACTAATTAAAGCGTTAACTATTTAATAGTATAATGAAAACATTGAACCAGATTACTAAAAAACAAAAATTGTCTTTAAAAAAAAAAAATTATTTGCTATTAAGCGTTTTAAATTATTCAATGACAGTTTTCAAAAACAGCAAAGTTCAAAAACTATTTTTAAATTTTTAAACTAAAATGAATATCAGCAGTTTTTATTTGTTTTTGAAAGTTACTTTATTAGGTTAAATTTATACACCTATAAATTGTATGGCTTGTCTTTACTAACTATCAGTGAAGTCTATTTCAAGTAAAAACTGACATAGATAAAACCTATATACTTTTTTTAGACTAAACAGTCAGATTGTAATAAAAATGTTCAACTAAAACTGTAAAGTAAAATTCAGAGTAAAACTGTTTTTTTTTAATTAATTCATTAATAAACTAATTTTAATCCACTTTAAAGTGATTAAAAACAATTAATAATTTCTAATTTTTTTTTTGGTTATTTTCTTTGAAACCACAGTTAAACGTAAAACCATAATCAAAAAATTTTACAAGTTAAAAAATTAGTAGTCGTAAAAAATGCAGTAAAGATACTATAAAATAGATTAAGTTAATAAAGTTCTGAAACATATAAAAACCATTTCATTAGTATTTTCATAAAAAAAATAATATGACAGCAAAACTTCAAAGATACATAAAAAACTGTTAAGCTACTAAAAACTAAGCAAAATACAATCGAAACCAACCAAAAGACCCCAGGAGTTCCTGTGACAACTGAACCAGTCCCACTTGTTTGAGGACGTTTGACAGGTGTCTGACCCGCACCATGCGATGGGAACAGTCCCTGAGCATCTCGTCTGTCGGGCTTCTGTGCATCTCGAACGAAATGAGAAACTTTTTGCTGTCCGTTTCGCTGAAGCCCAGCCTCTCCACTGGAACAAATTGTTACTAATTTACAACCCAGTTTTTACAGTGTAACATGTGGCTTTAGAAGGAATATAAGTTTAATGTTACTTTATGAAAAACTACCGTTCAAATAATTACAAAATTTATACTATGAAATTTTGTAATTTATGAAAAACACTTAAAAATATTCAATTTATTAGTTAAAAAATTTAAATAACAAGTTTAGACCTGAATACTAAAGGATAAATCCAGCACAAAAGTACAATAATAAATTTTAAATTTAGCAAGGATTTTGCTGTACATTGACTTGGTTGTTGGCAAACATGACATTTGTTGCCCAAGACTACCTTATAAAGATGTTTACAAGCAAAACCTAAAGAGTTTAATGTAGGAATTGGTATTTTGAGAAAGCTAACTGATGATTGAAACTTTTGCAATCTCTCATCAGTAAGAACAATTTAAGAATGAGAAAAAAAACTTTAACAGACAAAAGTGGAAATGGAAATCTTTTTTTTATAGTGTTTATTTATACTTTTTGTTAATTTTATTTAGTCATCATTATTGTTTATAAAACATTATTAGTTACTTTTTTTTTAATTTACTCTGTATTGTTTATGTTTTGTTCGTTGTACAAATCCTTTGAATTTATTTGAAACTAAGATTTATTGTCTACTAATTTGAAGTAAGAGTTGACAGAAAAAATCATTTTATTGCACATAGAATTGCTTTTTTAAACTGAGTTAAAGAATAAAAAAATTAAAAAACACAAAACAATGAAAACACACTTTGTATAGTTAAACACAACTCATTATTTGCTGATTTTTGACTGGTAAATTATAATGAACAGTTATTCTAAAACTAAGAGATAGTGAGTATTTCTTGCTCTATATAAAATTTTGAGTCTGGTATTCATGAAATTCACTGCACATTTAGGACTTCTGAACATGTGTTTGTTGGTAAAATTGTATTTCATTAGACTTTGCCTTAACAACAATTTTTTTTTGGCTGACATGAAACCATTGAAATGTTCAGGTTGAATTTGCATGTATAAGTGAAAATGTATACTATGTTGTTTATTTCAAGGGAAAAGTAGCATCTTATTAAATATTTCATTATGTGAATAATTATTATTTTTATCTATGTAAGGAGGGTGGAACTTATCTGGAAAAGGATATGAACTAAAAGTAGGTAACCTATTTAACGTGATCAGAGTTGACTTAATTATATGTGTAATAAATTTTCTGAACAACATAATGATAAAAAACTTTGTAAATCTTTTTAATTTTTTGTCCAAACAGTTAATAGTGCAAATATTAACTGATCTAATTAGGGATCAGACCTGTATACAATGAGTTCTGGCCTATGACTTAGTTTTTGGCCTGAAAACATATTGTGCAAATCAAACAAAGTTTAACAAACATTTTGAAATGTGCTTTTTAATTTATTTTTAATACACAGTAGTGTTTTTAAAA
Source organism: Thalia democratica (assembly GCF_965202585.1). Taxonomy (NCBI): domain Eukaryota; kingdom Metazoa; phylum Chordata; class Thaliacea; order Salpida; family Salpidae; genus Thalia; species Thalia democratica. The sequence continues at coordinate 11,232,368 of NC_139170.1, forward strand.
TAGTTGTGTTTTAACAATTTTACTTATAAACTGTTTTTTATTTGTAGTACATCTATTAAACCATAAGTCCTAGTAAGACTTTTTGTAATCAATTATGTAAAAGACTTTTTGTGGTAAATTCAGCCAGAAAAATTACCCACTTTTACTCTATTTATAATGCATTGAATAATCTTTTAATTTTATTTAATTAGACAAAAAGAATTCCAAATCCAACTAATGTAATTTGAAGTGAAGTTTTTTTTTTTGTTTATGAGTACAGAAGTAGAAAAGGAGATGTCATCTTTTTATATTGTGAAAAAACATTTTTTAAGTGTAAAAATTATGCAAAAAACATTCATTAGTTATCATTGTGAAAAAACTATCAACACTATTTATAGATAGAAATATAGCAAAAATATCATTACATATGTAACATGGCTTAATATGATTTCTAAAGAAAAGACTGTTTTCAGATTAACCAACGAAAATACTAACAACAGTTAAGTTAATTAATGCAACACTATCAATTTTACAAAACACAAGATCATTTAAGTTAAGAGCATAGGGGGAAAGGTAAATCACTTATTTACACAATTTTGTCTCATTTATTGAGTTTTAACTAAGCTACAAGTTGCTTTTTAAATATTTTTAAAATTCAAAATTATTTTTGATATAAAGCTGGTCAAATTCAGAGACTACAAAAGGTTCCTTATGGGAGGCACATACAAAAACAGCAAATAACTAGAAATCTCTAAAAATCTATCTTCTCCTATGTTTTTTGAGATAATTATCTCAAACTTTCAGGAAGTGTTCCTTGCAATATTTAGAAAATTCTGTTGGAACTTTTTTTTTAGTTCAATAATTCAAATTTTATGACAAACAGGGCTGCCACTCGTTTTTTCAAAAATTTTTCCAGGTTTTCCAAATTTCTTCCAGGTTTTTAAAAGTACACATTTTTGGGTCTATTTTTAGTTTTAAGTAAATTTCTATATTAGAAATAGTGTTAAATAGTATAAAAACATTGAAAAGATACTGTAAAGTTACTTTAAATGTATTTTATAATATAAATTTTTTTAATATTGACAAAAAAATCTTATTTATATGATAGATATTTTGTGTCAAATCGAAATTTTACTACTGCAAATGTTAAAATTATTAAAAATTCCAGGTTTGTCCAGGTTTTTTGATCAATATTCCAGGTTTTTTTAAGTTTTCTCAAATTCTAGGTTTTTCCAGGTTATTTTTGCCTAAATTGTCTAATTCCAGGTTTTTCAAGGTTTTTCCAGGTTTCCAGGTAAAGTGGCAACCCTGGACAAAAAACAAAAAAAAATCAGTGAAAATTACAGCTTTTACAGTTTCAACATTATTGGTTTAAATTAATTGAAATTAAATAATAAAATTTGTGGATAATTTATGTTACCATGTTAGTTAACTTTATATATAATATAAAATTGTTTAATTTCTTTTTCAGATTATAGTTGACTAACTTTAATCTTACCACATAAGTACTCACTTGCATGAATAAACTCAAATCATGATAAATATTAATTTCAGATTTTAAAAAAGACTACAATGTTATTTTCAATTATAATGAAGAGCTAGCCGCAAGGCTAAAAAACTTAATAGGCATTTCAAAATCAATAAAATCAATACTCTTGAAAAATACTGGGTATATAAGAATTAAAAACATATTGAAACTGGATTAACTAAATCTCATTCTAGATCTAGAAAAAAATCTTCCCTGAGATTATTATAAAAAATCAAAACTGCCCTAAGTCATCCTGAGTTTGAAAAAATATTCAAAATATCCTGAGTACTGAGTACCCTAAGTGTGTGACAACACTGTTATATATACAAAAATGAAAACTTGACTTCAAATTATATTTGTTGTAATTAAACAGAAATTAAGTATCCAATGCACTAGAAATAGAGTAATTATAATATCATCTGCTGAATGTTTTGATGAAGAACTGGGATAACTTTTTTCTCACAGACTATTCTAAGTAAAATTATTACAAATGCATTTAAAACAACTTAAAGGAAGATCAAAAGTAAATGTTGTCTCCATATCATTACTCAACTTCCACCCTTAATACATCAGTGAAAACTAAAAAAGTTAGACTATTTACATTATTATGCTATTAAAATGGTCTTTATTAGCTTTTTTTCCATTATATGTACAACACAAATAGTCAACATGATGAAATGGTAACAAAAATATATACAAAGAAATAGAATACAAACAAATAGAACACAAACTATTCAATTAATGCAACAAATGCTACACATATCTATGAATTAATCAATGTAGTACCAAATAGATTGTACATCTCAACCAGATTGTTTTATGCCAGAAAAGAACAGCATATAAAAAAAGAAGTGAATAAGTTTTTTATGATAGTGTGGCAAAAAACTAAGATCAACAACCCATTCACCAAAAACTCCACAATTATCCTAGTTGCAAAGAGAGTTTAAAAATAAGAGTCTCAGAATTATATCTAGATAGAAAAACACAAATCTCCTCTTAGTTTTACAACTACTATTCATTAAAACTCATCAGTGGGTACATCTGTTGTCCCAACCCTTAAGTTTCCAGACATTTTTTTTTCAAAGTGGCAAACCACATAAAAAACAAAAAAAATATTCTTAGCTTTTACCACCATTCAGTGCTTTGAAATTTTTCTGAGGTTCTGTGTAAATTGTATGGAACTGTTTGCTGTTTTGGTTGGTCTTGTGTTGAACTTCATTGTTCATCATGAGGTTTTTTTAGTGATTTCAGTTTGAACAAGTTCTTATTTCTCAAATTTCATGTTTTTTTTTTAATTTCTAGGTTTTTCTAGCATCCAGGGTTTTTTGCAATCTTGATCTTAAAACAATAAAATTAACTAACTAATTTTTGACCAGTAACCCTCATTTTGATGAATTGTGAAATCAATCTCTGTGCACAGCTTTCTTCTTATATCACTTGGAATATCATCAATAAACTTTCTTTGTGAATTTGGAGTGGACCAGGTATTGTCAGAAGTTAACAAAGCACTACTAGCTTCCATTACTTTTTAAAGTTATAAAAGTTATGGCATTGTTTATATTTAGTGTAATTTTGAGCAAGTTTTAAATTTACAACTAGCTTGAATGGTTAATTAGGATTTTTGGGAAAGTCCCTAAGCAGACATACTTTTGTTGAACAAATGTAAAGGGGCAGCCTCAAAAACCTTTAAATGTTGTGCACATAGAAAAACAAGATTTGTTTTCTATACACTTTTTTTTTACTGGCGTGAACACTTTTAAAAATATCTTCTTTGAAAAACAAACTTGTAATTTCCAACAGTTTATTTTCATACAGATAAACTAACAAATTGAAGAACGCAAAACACAAAGTGGCAACCGTGGAAATCGTCAATGACGTCACAATCGAACGACATTCGATTTTCTTCCGAGTGACATTAAACCGAACGACACAACTCCGACGATAAGGAAAACAACGACAATTGCGGAGAAGATTTGGCACGGATAGAAAAATTGACGACAATTTAACCGACAATCTGGTAAATTATGTCGTCTTCCGGCGTCGAGCAGTCAATTTCTTCTTTTAATCTTCCTAATAAGTATTAGTTTTTCTGTTAGAAAAAGCTTAATGTTATTTTTATGTTAAATCTTATCGAAATAGTATTTGAAATATTGAGGGTGGATAAAAACCTTTTTGCATGCAAAAAATGTAAACCTAAATATAATAAGAATTTAGATATAATAAGCTATTGTAGATTTAACATATAGTGACTTATAAAGCTTGTAAGTTGAAAGGCAGAGTAAACAACTGCATTTGTTTCTTTTTAAATGTTTGCAAAGTTCTAATTTTATAAACATAACTTTTAACATGTACTATTACGTTAGTAAATTAAAACTAACTTAAAAAAGATATAATAATCATGATTTATTTTATAAGATTCGAACAAAAGTTTTATAACACAACCAAATTTACCAAATAATCTATCAGTTTAGAATTATCAAGTAATTCGAGAAAAAGCTTTTACTCGTTGTCAATATTTAAAAAAAAACGAAACTAGCAAAGAGTAGTAATTTTTGACCGCTAATAAAACAATCAGGATTTCGTTATAAACAAATAAATTATAATTTTAATAGTCTTATTTTATTTAAAATCTTCAATTGTGTAGTGATTAGTCAAGTTCCATCGTTTCTTAATAAGTATTATAAAAAATTGATTTGAGTATCATGTTTTAAAGCTCTTAGAACTTTAAAATTGTAAAGCTAACTTTAAAAAGGTATATATTTGATTTCTTTGCAGTTTATTATTTGAAACTTAAACAATACTTACTTACTTAAGTACTATTTAATCAAAAATTCATCTTTTTCGAAGTGGTTGCAGATAAAATTTTAAACAAATAAAACAACAATTAAAACATGAAAAAAATACCTCTGATATTTACAATATTTATTAAAAAGTTTTAAACCTTGTGAACTCTAGGGTCTAGAGCTATAAAAAAAACACATACAAAGAAAATCAAACTGGTATATAAAATATATTAAGAACAAACAGTTTTATAGTCTAGGTTAACTTAGAATAACTTATTCAAATGGTTTTACCCTAATATTTACTTATAAAGTTTAAAATAAAAATGGCTTGTATATCATTTTATTTCAATTAAATTTTTTAATCGCAAAATTTAAGCACATAAAAAACATGAAAAGTAAAAAACAATCAACTGTTTTTTTACTGTTTTCAAAAAGATTTTTTCTCATTAAAGTTATCTAAGAAAAACAAAAAAGTTCTCTTATGTTTTTAAAAGATTTAAACAATTTTTAGCTTGTGTTCTTTAAACTTCTTGTTACTGCGTAGTTTGCAAGTAAGGTTCGTTTTAAAACAAGCTCTAATTAAGGCAAAGAACATTTTATTGTTTATTTTTTTGTCATTAAAACCTTTTCCACTTAAGATAAAAGACACAAAAAAAGACAATAAAAAGCAACAAAAGTTATTTAATAAACAAAATTAAGTACCATTTTAAGTTTTATAGGTAGTAATAAAAGGTAAAACTAAACACGAACAACAAAAAAAAAAAAAGTACTATACTAAAGGGCCTATAAGTTAAAACAATAAAGTACAGTTAAAGTTAAATAGTTTCGATTGGAAGTGTTTTTGATTTAACTTTACAAAATAGCCTTTGGTGAGCATGAAGTTTCTAAATTGACATAAATTAATTATCTCATGCCATACAGTAGGGGTAAGAAAAGATATTACCATAAAATTTAAGTTTTGCAACAACCAGCAATAAAAATTATAACCCCAAGTACTAGCATACTAACAATAACAAAATATTAAAAACATATGAATGGAAGGTTATTTAAAAAGGACGTTTTATTCTTACAAGTTCATTGCTTACATTTTAAACTAATGATTGAGAGAAAATAACTAATGTGTATAAACATATATACACACAAACTGTACTGATAAATATTTTAATCAGGTAGAAGATTTAAGCATTTTTGGAATTTATTTATAAAAAATTATAAACCAAGCAATGAACAAAGTATTGTACAACTAAGTATGGTAACAAAAAAGTTTCTTTTGTTTTTGGTTTCGGTTACAGAACGAGCTTGTGAACTCAGCTTCAAACGAAAATGTCAATAGAAACAAAAGGAGATGCTACTTCAAAGAAACAATACCGGAATACACGATTGTATCATGAATTCTTGACCTTGAGTATTATTAAATTAGTTTGTATAGCAGTTTATATATAATTACTATTGATATATATTAAATTAATAAAACTTTAGTTTCCTCTTAACTTAAGTTATAAAAATGAATTTTATATTTTTTTTTTAACAATGATACTCTTAAGTAGATCTGACCTTTTTTTTTATTAGCTTATTTATAGATTTCAAAGACTTTTTACTTTTTTTATTAAAACTAACAAAATCTAAGTTTATTTAACAAAATTATTTAATTTTGATATTAATTAATTGGTACTATTTTAAACGACTAAACTAATAAATACTAACAAAAACATATTAGTTGTTTTATTTTAAAGTTTATCTACAATATTAGTGTTACACTATGTTAACTTTCATTGATTGTTAACTGTTTAATAAATCGTTTAAAGAAAGAAAATTTCATTAGTTTTATTAAATTCTTGCCACTGCCAGTTAACATTACAAAACTCAAAATAGTTCAAGTATAATTATATTTTTTAATTTTCAAAACAGATTTCAAAAAGTAAACTTTTATACAGCTTTTATTCTAAATGGTAGACAACGACCCTTTGTAAGTGAAAAATGGAAATATAGTTTTATAACAATTAAAAAAAATACTTTTACAATCTTCGAAACACACGACTACATTTTTTTTTTTATTTTAAGTCTTAAAATGTTCCCCTTTTCTCTATCATTACTACGACTAGCATTGGTAGCGTCCTCCAATTTTGTTACATAGTCATTTCTAGCTTTTTCCCGTTTGGAGACAACCGAGGATATAAAAACTAGCCGAATTTTTGTTTGATTAGTGATTTTAATTTGTTCTTGGTTCGTAAGAACGTCTTTAAGAAGGTTTGATCATCTTTGTGTTAATTTGACGCCTGGGTACGGAACAGACTAAGGTTAACTGAAACTAGTTAAAACTAGTTAGAGTAGACCAGGGTTTCTTAAAGTGAGCAACATTGCTCCTTTGGGGTAGATTGTTGCTCTCATGGCTTTTGAGCTTCTGAATTCAAGAATTAAACAACACCTTTGAGTATTTGCTGCAACGTACTAAGCTATATTTTTAGTAATAATTGAATCCAGTTTTTATTTACTCTACTATTATAAAACATTTTTCATAAGATTAAGGAGTTATCTAAGCTTGTTTTTTAAATAATACATGATTTTGAACAAGTAATGTTTATATATTATTTTTCTTTTCTCTGATCAAAATTATTTTGCTTACTTTATAGAATGGTAACATTATTACTACACTTAGTAACTAGTATACATTTTTTGTTTTGTTCTAAAATAAGTCTAATAAGATTTTATGAATAACAACATTAGTTGCATTTTTGATAAAAATCCTACATACATAAGAAGTACTACACTAAGCGATTTCAACGTTTTTAATATTTGATTTAAAAAACAGAAGCATAATTAGCAAAATTAAAAATTTTAAATGCCTAGTAGTAGTAGTACTAGGCTAGTAGTACTTAGTTAATAATTTATTATTTTCGAGAATAAACAATTAATTAGTTTCACCGCAGAGAGGATTTTCAAATTGTAAATCTGTAGTAAAATAATAATGTTAAAAATGACAAAAAGTTAAAAATTAGTTTGATTTAAGTTTTTATACGAAGAAAATTAATAAATAAATTAAAAACTATATTGATGCTAAACAATCTTTAATTTAAAAACTATCAAATTATAGTCTACAAACAATACAATTAAACCATGGTATACAGTGGGGTATTGATATCTAATGGATTTAAAAAGATAAAAACTTTTACAGAGTTAGAAGTTATGAAGTAGTAGATACATATTATTAAGCACACAGTTCTAATAATAAATTAATAATGTAATAATGTTCAAAATAAAACCAGGGAGTAAACATTAAAAATTTTTATGAAAGCATTGTTGTTGTTGTTTTTAACACAGTTATATTATGATTACAAAGAAAAAAAAGTTTTTTTCTGAAAAATATTATATAAGCAAAAAATAGAATGAGGGTTATATTTCAGATGTTAAATTTAAAAAATAAGATAAAAAATTAAATATATTAAGTTGAGAGATAATCAAAGAGAGTATAAACTACTAATAATCCAAATCAAAAAAAAACTATACTAATTCTCCAATAATTATGATTTACAACTGAAAATGGGTATATTATAAAGCATGCACAATTTATCTTATATCTTAATGAAATATATTTAACTAATAAACAGACTTGAAAAAGATAAAAAATTAAAATAAAACAGTTTTAACAATTTAAGACTGAGAGTGGGAATAATATTATAATACATGTACAAATAATAAAATATCTTAATAAAATTTATACCTTTGTGAGATATAAACTATAAACTCTGCAGTGAAACTGAATAATTGTTTATTCTCAAAAATAATAAATTATTAATTATCAATCTCCTATCTGTGGATAGATTACTGTGTCCTATTTATTTGCTCTAAACTCTATAGTAGTACTTAGTACGTATATTACACTCATAATAAATAATTAATATAAGTTTAATTGGTTGGACTTAAAGTTTTATGCTTGAGTAATTTCCAATCACCGCGGTAATAGCAGCAAGCAACTATGCTCAAACGTTTTTTAAAAAACTTATGCTATATGACAAAAACTAGTTAAAAAATTTAAAAGAAATAGATTAACAGTTTTTTGAAGAACTAGGAACTATGAACTGATGAACTATGAACTGATTCTAAATATAGATCAATAAAAAAAGGTTTTGTATCTTAATTTCATTCATACTTTGTTTTTTTATAACCAAAAGCTTTGTTGTAATGAATTATTACTTTAAATTTTTTTATTTTGTAAGTTTTGTTTTTTCATTATTTAAAGAAAATATTTTTTTACTATTTTTTATAACCTTATAATAGAACTTACGGATTACAGTTTTTTGATGTTTATTTGCTTGTAAGGTTTAAAAAAGGTACAGAACCTAAAGAGCAGAGTTTCTTTCAAATTATTATCTTAACAGATTATTAAAAAACAAATTATTCGATTGTTAAATTTTTTAAAAACAAACAAAAATTTAATAAGTATTTAGACTTTATTTAGCATAGTAATAAAAACACTCTGCCAAAAATGCAGCATAAATACAAAATTTCTAAGAAAATTGACTCAGTATTTAATCTTTAAAATTTAAGTTAAAACAAATAACTTTTTTCAGAATTCCAAACTTTTAAACTTCTGGTAAACCTTATGAACAGGAAGTCGAAGTACAATTTAGAAACTAAATTTATGAATGTATTTATTTTAATTTTACTGAGCAAATTTATTGAACTAAATTTATGTATGTTTATTGTTTTGTTTTCTTCTGATTTTCCGTTTAAAAATGTTTTTAATTTAACATAAAAGATTAAAAAGAAAAAAATGAGCAAGGTATTTAGATAAATATAAATCAAAATGAAATGTTTTTTTTTATTGTTAACAACTACTTTTAGAAAAGTTGGCTACATAGTTTTAAGAAATTTAGACAGACTACTTAAAGTTATGTACTGTTTGTTATGATAAGACAAAAGATGAGTGATGATAAGATTTATTTTAATAAGAATTATATAAAAATATAGATTTATAAACTGAATAAGTATCTAATTTTTGACTGTGTCGAGTAGAGTACTTTATTTTTCTGCCTTGCTATTGTGTTTTTAAATAATAATATTTTTAATGCTTCTATGTCAAAAGCTGAAAAACACTTTACTTTGAAATCATGGTGTTCACTTACATTTTTAATGACTCCACAAAATATACTTTTTTTTTTCTTTCCCAACACAATTTTTTTATGTTTTAAAATCTTATTTGTTTCACACAATGCTCTGGCTCTATACTTTCAATTTGTTGATGCGTCTATGATGATTATTGATAATTCTGGAGAGACTGAGAGAAAAAACTGTCTCAATGAACCAACTATAGTTTTCAATCTGAGAACGCTCCAAACTGTACAAAGGTAGAGCTGTGGCAATGTATTTCCTTCTAATTTAAAATTTTTCCCCCATAAAATTTTTAAAGTTCTAAATTTTTGTGTATTTATTATATTGAATATTTTTGTGGTAGTCAGGCCTATGATGAGTTTTGACTATGCTTAGTGTTTATTCACAGTAGTGTGGTTTCTGAGGCCAAAACTTACCACTAAAATTTAAGCAATATTTTAAAATACATGAAATATTAAAACATTTAACCATTTAAATCTCTAAAATGTAACATTTGCTAACACAAAGTTAACTTGAAATTGATATCATTGCTTTTTAAGTTTCTACTGAACAATAAATTTAACAATTCTGAAACTGCATTAAAAGTTTAACTTGAAACTTGAAGTTAAACTTTAAGCCTATATTATTTAATTAGAGTTTTATAAACACTTTCAAAGTCTAGTTGACTTTTAAAATTTTAACTATATTTTATTACTAATAAAGTAGTACTTATTATATATATTGAAATCCTCAAAACACTATAGGTATTTATTTTTAGTTTGATGAATTTGGGTAAAAGTATATAAAAAACTTATTTAATGTATATCTTGAAATAGTTAACAACTAAAATACAAAATAACAGACAAGTTTAGGTTACAATTTTAAAATTATCTTTCTAGCTTTAGTTGTATGTGATATTTTAAACTTTTTAGCAAAATTTATTAACTAACTTTTAACCCTTGTAATAAGTAATCAATTTTTCTGTACCCATTTGTTTAAAAAAGTATTTTTTATTTAATAATAAAATATATTTAAAACAAGGTTGCCAAAGACTCCTGCTACCTAATTTCAAAACATTATCAGGTTTTTTACACTGAGAATGTCAGGGACTTACTCAGACTGGTTTAAAGTTTTTTTAATTCCAAACTTAGGCTTGTATTAATTGATCTTAAATTTCAGGCTAGTTTAAGTGTTTACTATTTAAAACTTTTTTCTACTTGAAAGACAATAAAGTCAATTTTATTATTTGAACTTTAAAATACAATCTATCTTAATAGTAGTTTTTCATCTCAAGCTAGTTTGATGTAAACTTCTTTTTGTCTCAAAGAATAGCAATATTTGATAAAATTTTTTGATTTTTTTCAGAGTCCTATGAATATATATTTACTAGCAATAATTTTGTACTGTTGTACAACCTGAATATTTCAGGTTGCCTCATATTTTGTCTAACTCTCAGGCATTAAAAAAATTTGGTTGTATTTTAGCAAAGTTAAAATTTATTTTCTGCTCTAGTTTTTATACTTTTTTACGATCTAAATAATAATTAATATATGTACACTAGAAAAGTAGATATCACAGGAAAAATTTTGTTAACAACATAACTATAATTTTATTCAATTTTTGTTTAAAAGTTTTTTATTATCAAAACTTAGTTTTTCAATTTAATATTTTAAAACTACATAAAATGCTTATATGAGGTCAAAATTTCTGTTTATAAAAATTGACATTTGCTTTTATTAACAGGATTGCCACTTTACCTAGAAAAACCTTGAAAAACCTTGAATTTTGATCAAAAAACCTGGAATTTTTAATAATTTTAACATTTTCAGTTGTAAAATTTTGATTTGACACAAAAAATCTATCATATAATTAAGATTTTTTGTCATCATTAACTTTTTTTTTATTAAAAAACACATTTAAAGTAACTTTACAGTATCTTTTTAATATTTTTATACTATTTAACACAGTATCTTAAATAGAAACTAACTTGAAACTAAAAATACACCCAAAAATGTGTACTTTTAAAAACCTGGAAGAAATTTGGAAAACCTGGAAAAAATTTGAAAAAAAACGAGTGGCAACCCTGTATTAAGAAGCTTGGAAATTTATACAATAAGATACATTGCTTAAAAATTTAAAAGTTTTACTTATTGTTCAAAAATATCCTTTAACTTTTGAGATATAACCTGTTTTGTAAAAATCTTCCAATACAAAAATGGAAAAAAAAATCACAGCTGATTTTTTCATAGTTTTAATTAGTTTAATCCTGTGAAAAAAGGTCAAATTACAAAAAAATTAAAATTAGTAACTACCAAAAAAACTATATCTCATTAAAAAGTGACTTCACTTACTCCATTAGACTACTAGGGTTAAAATAAGTAAATACATTATTAAATAAGTATATCAGTTTAATTTATAATAGTGTCATTTTAACTTTTGAAATTAATATTTTCATTAAACTTTTGACTAACACATTTCCTTAACTATAAGTTTTAAACTAATTATACTATTTTTTCTTCTGAAAAGTAAAACAGGGTTGCCAAAAAACTTAGAAACCTGGAATTTTGAACAAAAATTATTAAAAAATCTGGAATTTTAAACAATTTTTACATGTCAAGTAAAACTTTTGATTTGACACAAAAAATCTACCATGTAGATAAAAAATTTATGTTTTCATCAAATTTTTTTTTATTAAAAAACACATTCAAAGTATCTTTACAGTATCTTGTCAATGTTTTTATACTATTTAACACAGTTTATTAATTTAATCTTAAATTTAAACTAAAATAGACCTAAAATGTGTACTTTTAAAAACCTGGAGGAAATTTTGAAAACCTAAAAGCATTTGAAAACCCTAATTAAAGAAAAACTGTATTTTAAAAACTTGGAAGAAAAACAGAAAACATTGAACAAATATTTAGAAAACAAAAGGTCACCATGCTCACTTAAAAACTTCAAACTTTTGTAAAACTCCTAATTTTTTCCAACATTTGTATCAGAGTTGCCAAAAAAAAAATCTATAGTTTGACAATTTTGCCAAAAAAAAATCCTGGAATTTGAGAAATTTAAAAAAAAACCTAGAATTTTGAACAAAAATCACTAAGAAACCTGGAAAAAACTAAAATTTTAAACTATGTTTATATGCAATGTAAAAAAATTGATTTGTCACAAAAAATCATCATAAAAGATAGAAATATTTTGTATGATAAAAAAAACATAAGTAGCTTCACAGCATTTTTCAATGTTATTGTATTATCTAATACAGTTTTTTAAACTACTTAGATTTAATACTAAAAAAGGACCAAAAACTAGATATTTAAAAACTTAGAAGAAATTCAGAAAACCTAGAAAAACATTAATCAAAGACCTTAGGAAACTCTGTAGTATACATTTTTAAAGGGCATTGGGGGTTATACAACTTTTTTCACAATTTAATCTTATTTTACATAGTTTTTACTAAGCTGTAAGATGCTTTTTATAAATTTCAAAAATTCAAAATAATTTTTGAGATATAGCTAGTCAAAGTTGGAGGCGCGAACTAAAACAGCAAAAATAGACTATTTTACTAGAATCTATCTTCTCTTGCTTTTTTTGAGTTAACTACCTTAAAATTTCAGAAATCTATTTAGAAAATTCTTTTGGCAGGGTTCGTGCGCGTCAGGCTAAATCAGTATTTTTTTTTAATTTGAGAATCTCAGTTCAAATGCTTCAAAATTTTTGATAAAAAAAATTGAGAAATCTTTTTAAGATAAAATTGAGATGTGAAATTCTAAATAATGACTTAGTATTAAAGACAAAATTAGTCAGTATTTGTAAAAATAAATGCTTAAAACCTTTAGTTGAATCTCTAAAAAAAATTAAGAATCCTGATTATTTTGTTTTAAGTAGATTATATACACTATAATTATGAAACTCATAAAAAAAAAATACAGTTTAAACATTACTGTTTAGTTCAACAACATAGCTGTTTGTTTGAATTTTAATACTCGTGTAAGCGTTTCGTTTTAAGTTTTACTGAAACACACAATGCACGTCGTTTTATTATAATGTTCTGGTTATAATGTTTTTACTTAGTGCTTAATTAAATTGAACACAATGAACAATTGTGCTTAGTAATATATATTAAATTTTTACACTAGTAATAGATATGATATAACACTTACTTTAAAACCTATCACTGGAGGGGGGTCAATCACTTTTTACACAATTTAGTCTTATTTTATTGAGTTGTAACTAAGCTATGAGTTGCTTTTTGCAGAATTTTAAAGCTCTAAATATTGTTGAGATTGATATTTGAGTATTTAGATATTTAAGTTGAAGTTGGAGACTACAATAGTACTAACTAAGACCACCCAATATCTAAAATGACTTCTTAAGGAGATTTTCCTTACTTTGAAAAAATGTCAGGCTAAATTGGTCCCAGTCAGGCTAAATGAAAAAAAATTTGCGCACGAACCCTGTTTTGGAAAGAATTTTAAAAAGTTTAAAAAACAAAAATTTTATTAAAAAAAACAAAACAAACAGTTTGTTATAAAATATTTACTTATCTCAAAAAGCGTAGGAGGAGATTAATTTTTAGTGATTTCTAGTTATTTGCTGTTTTAGTTTGTGCATCCTATAAGAAACTGTTGTTGCCTCCGACTTTGAGGTGCTATATCTCAAAAATTATTTTGAATTTTTTAATCTGTAAAAAGCATCTTGTAGCTTAGTAAAGACTATATTTATAAAATAAGATCAAATTGTGAAAAAAAGTTTTAACCCCCCTATGCCCTCAATATCTTTAGTTCAATATCAGTTTTTTTCTTTATTCAAGATATTTTGATTTCTCTTTGAACTGAGGCTAAATCAGAATAGTTTTGTTTTTGTATAAAAAACTCATAGTTTTAAGAATTGCAAAATCTTATGGCAGTTTTTTATAGATTTTGAATCAGGTTTAATTAATTTAGTTGTAATATTCTGTTAGGTTATAACCAGATTTGTTGAAGACCTTGATTTTTATTAGTTTTGAAAAGTTAAGAAGAGTATTTTTAAGGTTTTAAAATAATTCTCCGACAGTTTAAGTCCAGTCAAGTTTTTATTGACTAAAAGAGTAAGAACCTTGTATAAGTTGCTTTATACATATTTGTGCTTTATAAATTCAAACTAGTTTTTTAGATATAACTGGTTAAAGTGGAGATGTACAATAGGTTCCTTGTGAAAGGAGAAAACTTAAATAAAAGAATAAATTAAGTCAATAAAAATCTATCTTTATTGTGTTTTAAAATATATATCATAAATTTTTAGGAAATGTTTGTAGCAGTGTTAAAAAAAAATAGTAATAACATATTTGTAAATGGAAAAAAAAATATGACAAAAGAACTTTTTTTTTGTTTTTTAAAATATCTATTAATGATTCTTCTTAACAGTTCCTAAAATTTAAAATATTAATTAAGAAAATATTAGAAGAGATAATTTTTTTATTTTTCACCATTTTATTTTCTTCTCCCTTGAGGAACCTATAGTACTATCTGACTTGAACAGGCTTTATTTATAAATTAAATGTAATTAAAAAGCCTTATATAGCTTAGTAAAAACTCTACAAATTCACATCAAGTTATGGCCTTAATCTTGAGTAGAAAACTGACAAAAAAAAAACATTTTTGATTTTATAATATTGAAAAAGGTCTTTAATTTGTTCTAAAATTAATAATAAAGCTGGAAAAACTTGGTATTTGTTTATTAAGTATTTGTAGCATGGGTTGAAAGCTTTTTATAAATAACTGGCTAATTTAAAAGTTGCTTGTGGTCCGTTATAATGCATTCTTGTGTATAAAAACTCTTCCACAAGCCACAGTTTTTAAAAATTCTTACAATAATCAATAAAATGTTGTAAACAAGGTGCTGGCATGTAAGCCAACTCACAAAAATAAAGTTAAAAAGTTTATTTAGTTTATTGATAAAAATATTTAAATAGTCTTTTTACTTGATAATCTTTTAAAATTGAGTTTTAAAAGAAAGAATTAATATTTATTTTTAAGGTTTTTGCCCAGTACTACAGTACTATTCAATATATAAAGAATTTAAATAAGGAGCTTTGCTCATGTTTATAACTTTTTATTCTTTAACAAATGCTAGCTATATTTTGGAAATTATAAAATCAATAGCTTAAATGAAATAAAATGTAACATGATGCATTTTTGCAGATATTTTGTAATATAAATAATAACAATGCCAAGCAGAGGTGTCAAACGGAACTTTGGAAGACCGTTGAACCCAAGAAGAAGGCCATATTCTCCTGATCCTCCAAGTAGAAGAAGAAGGAGTCCTGATGTCAGCCGAAGGTCTGACAGGAGAAGCCCAGACATCACTCCAAGAAGAGGCGGCGCTACCAGAAGTTCAGAGTCCAGAACAATTATTGTGTCAAACTTTCCTGTAGATGTTGGCCGTGCCAAAGTGAAAGAGGCTCTATCTAAAGAGTTTGGGGAGTTTGGTGATTGCAAAATAAACACACAGTACCATCCTAGAACGGAAGAGCTGCTGGCTTACTGCACATTTAGAAGTACAACTGCTGCTCGTGATGCCAAGAATGAAGGACAGACATTCAACATGAAAGGAAAGAGGCTTCACATTGAGTTTGATGTGACAGAAGAACGCAGAGAAAGATTTAGATCAAGGTCAAGATCTAACTCTTATGAACCGTCAAACCAAAGAAATTTTAAAAATAATAACTACAGTAGAGGTAGGAAGTCTTATGGAGATGACCATAGGAAGTTTCCTGAAGGTTATGGAAGAACATTTCCAAATGAAATTGAAGAAATGATACCTCCACCAGATATAAATTTTGAAAATCCCAATTTCACTCCAGCTACAGAAGATTTTCTTGCTTCTAGAACTCTTTATCTTTCTGGCTTGGAGTCTACAATAACTGAGCAAATGGTGATAAGGTTGTTCAAGCCATTTGGTTCTCTAGAAAGCATTTACCTTAAAAATGAAGATGCTCATCTTCATGCAAATGGTGGTTATTGCTTTATTAAGTATAAAAATATAGATATGGCTTACATGGCTAAGCTCTGCCTCAACAACAAAATGCTGGGAAATGTCCCAATGCAAATAAAGTATGGCAAAATAAGGTTTTCTTCAAGAGTATGGGTAGGTGGAATTGAATCTCACGTAACCTTGGATGACCTTGAAGCTGAATTTGATAGGTTTGGCATCATCAAGTCAATTGATTTTAGCAGCGGCAGTGACTGTGCTGCTATCAAGTTTGAAACTGAAGGAGCTGCACAAGAAGCCGTCAAGCAGATGAAGGGATTTCTTATGGCTGGAACAAAAACACGACTGAAAACTGACTTTTTGGACATGGAGCCTCACATAAACATATTCAAGTTTGACAGTTCATACAGAAGCGGGGTTCACGATTTTCTGGCAAACCCGCCTGCCACCTTAGAGCTGATGAGGATTGTTCAGTCAGCTGAGATGGATTTTAAACATAGCCAGGCTAAGTCTGCAATTGATTTGAAGCAGCTTTGCAGGAGTTTCTTTGCTCCATTCTGGAGAGGAGGCTTCAGGTTGAAAGGAATTGACTTCCCAGTAAACTTTTTTCATTTAAAGGGTGATAAAAGAGTTTTTAATCAGTGCATAGCTGACTCAAACTATCCTACTGGAAGGAAACCTTTCCTTGAGTTAAAAAAAGTGATGAAAATGGGAGAAACCAACATAACTAAGATGACGCAAAGGTTAGAACTTCCTGAAGTCCAAAAGAAATCATGTTTGTTACTGGCAGTTCCTGGAATGCCAAACGACCTGGCAAACATTTCTGATCCTAACTGCAACCATAAGCCATTCAGAGGCTGCGTGAAATATTTTACTTACAAGGGACTTTTGACTGCATGTACACCATTCCCTAAAGTTTCTAAGAGAATGTCCGAAAGTAAGGACTCTGAGCTGGCTGGATCCATGATTGCATTTCCCCCTTGTCAGTTTGTTACACAGGAGCTACTTAAAATTGGTCCAGCTTTGCAGCCTGTACAGTTCTTACCAGAGTACATGTTGGTTTACTTTGTAGCTGGGCCTAAAAACTTGTACTGAATAACTTTAACACTTTATTTTAAACAATAAATGTTTTCTAATTTTCCTTGGCTAGTCTTATGTTCACTAGTGCATACATAGAAATATAAAACACTTTTTTTCTGATCATGTCAATGTACAAAGTCATATTGTTTGGATAAAACTTCTACTTAAATGTTAATTCAAACAAAATTATTTTATTTCTTTGTTAAAGCACTTTTAAATTATTTGACTTACTATATTGTATTGATTACAGTTTTAGTTTCACATGGTGAATGTTTTAGCAAATAGTATTTTATTGCAACGATTTGATTATAGAATTTATTCTTTATTCAGTGTTTTTTAGCCTTGTAAAAGTAAATTTAATAAATTTCAACCTTAATTTTAATTTTTAAAGTTGAGGAATAAACAATTTTTGACAAAGAGAATGTTTGGTACATAAACAAAATTTATATTAAATAATAGATTATGTTTCAACTATTGTTGTTTGTTAATAAATTATGTAAACTTTTGAAGCAGAAGACTTTTTTATTTAATTAAGATAATATTAACTTTCATAACTCTGTATTATGTCGAATTAGAAACAAATAATTATGTAAAACTGAGCTGATTAGAAAAAAGAGTAATATTTTAACTAGAAAATACTTGATATAGTGCAATGTATTACTTAGAATTCTTAAATATATTGTAACACATCTTAATTATATCTCAATTTAAGTTTTACAAGTTTTTACAGGTAATTTTTTATTAAGAATTCTAAAATAGATACTAGTATGATAAATTATTCCTGACGAAATACTTGCAGTTCAAATTATGTCTGCATTGTCTAGACATTTTCATTGACTTAAAGTTTCAGTTTTATCCTTGAATTATGTCATCATAAAATTTAACTTTTAATGGACCATAGGAGATGTACTATTATAAACTTGGAGTTATAGCACGATCCTTTTCTTTTTTAATCGTTTTAAAATTTTCTAACTATTGTAAAAACAGTACATAATTTCAGAAATAGTTTAAAATGAAAATTACCGGTAATTGCTCGGTATGCCTGGAAGTAGCAGCCAAGTACAAATGTTCGAAATGCCCAGCAACTTACTGTTCTGTGGCTTGTTTCAAGACCCACAAGGCGTCAGAGGATTGCCAGCCACCCAAACCCGCTGACAGTCCGCAGCCTGTTGAACCTAAAAAGCTCAAAATCGAAGACGAAGAGCTGATCGCCGACGAGGACCTGGAGAAGCTGCGGGACTCGCACGCGGTCAGGAAGCTGCTGGGCAACAAGCGCCTGAGGAGGATGATGGCGGACTTGGACGAGCACGCCGACCACAAGAGGGTGGAGGCGGCGATGCAGGAGGAGTTCTTCGTCGAGTTCGCCGACGCTTGCCTGTCCGCCGTTGGCAGGAAGCAAAGTGAAAATTGATAAGGCATACTTGGATCCAATATTTCATACTAGGAAATTGATAACTAGGTCATTTGTTTGTAGTTTTTTATTGTTATACTCAAGTTTATGAGTAGCACTAAATTAGTTTCTTTTCTGCCAAAAACTTTTGTTTTCATAAAAGAACTAAATTATCTAAGAGTTTACAAAATTATTCGGTTAAATTTGATAACAAACTAATGTAAAGCAACCATTACAGTATTTTTATAATTAAGAAATTTAACATTTACAACTTTGTTTAATATGTGGTGTTTATGCCTAAATTTTAGATAATACCCATTTGTTTTAATTTTTTTTTGACCTTCATTGATGACGTTTATATTTGTAGAATCATAATTTTAAATTACCATTTGTTTAAGTTTAGTTAGTTCATAAAGTTTTGAGATACTTGAATGTTAGACTAATTTATTTATTGTTATACATTAACTAATATTTTTGTGGTTTTTTCCGAAACCCAAGTTTTAAAAACGAATAAAGCAATAACACATTTTTTAATTAATTTCTGTTGAAATAATTTATGCTAGTCAACTTTCATGTGATTTTTACTTGATTAGTAATTTTTTGTCACCAGAATAATAGGTTGAATTTAAAAGTTCTCAACTAAAAACGTAGCTTTATCGTTGCATTAAGTATACAACAATTTTAAGCTTCATTAGTATTATCTCAACAGAACATGTTTTAGAGTTACCAATCTTTGAATCTTAGACTGGTTAAATAAAGGGGTAGTTAAAAACTAAATTTTCAAACAGAGTAGTATCTACAATCTTGGATTTTTTCCCAACATGTTTATTTGATAAGACTATGTAGAGTAATTGAATTTTGGAAATTATGCAACGTTTTTTATGTGTCATATTACCACTAAACATACCACCAATTTGTTATTAAGCTTATTTTGTTAAGTTTTTTGCTTTGCTCTTAAACTTACCTGAAAATTATTTTTAAAATAGTATATACAAACAGTACAATAATAAATGATCAAAGAAAGTTTTCAAATTTATATTTTTACATATACAAATTATGTTTTCTAGTTATTAAACAAACATAGAGTAATCACGTAAATGCAGTCACAGTCTAATTGTTTATAACTAATTTTTGCCTGCTTAAAATATATTATAGGTTATATGTTTTTCCTGAAGTAATATTAGACTTATATTTGTTACAAAGAAAGCAACCCTGGTTTTACTAAGCTTTAGTATTTCTTTGAGAATTAACTTAAGTTTAATTTAAGTCTTATATGCATATTAATTATAGAATAAATTTTGTTGCAAATTTGCAAAATTAGTTTTGTTTGTAAGGTAGTTCTTCCATATTAAACTTAAATTAATAAAAGAGTTGTTCTTGTTTTCAATGAAAAATATTTATAACATTCCAAAAGACAAAAGGTTACGAAACTAACCCATTAGAATACAAACATATGTCCCTAAACGTTAGCTTTTACTGACATTTTGAACTATTTTTTAATATTAATATAATAATACCTGAACAACTTATGCCTCTCCAATTGCTTGCCATGAACGGTTACATAAAATTTAAAAACCTTAGTAAAAAATTTAAAGAGCTACATCACGAAAAGTAACTCGAAACAAAAAATGTAGCTTATGGTCTAATAATTTAGATTTTAATAATAAAATATATAAACTCTCAACGATGGTATATTGTTATTGCTTAAAAAAACAACATTTTATAGCCATTTATTGTTCTGTTGAAATGTATAAAAAGCTTACAAATGCTTATTGCGAAAAAGTTGGTTAATTTCAATAAAAAAAAAGATTTAAATAAAATATTACCATTAAATTTTTTTTTCTCTTCATCAACCATTTGTATAATCTGTATAGTTTGGTTTAACTTATATTTTTATTTAATTTTTTTAAGAGTGCCATTCCTTACGTTTTAGCTTCTAATCAGTTCATTTCAATGTGTTCTTTAAAGATTTTTTCTTTCCTGTCTAAAAGTTATTGTGCTTAGCGCTTTAGGTTTTAAATTTTGTGGCCAGTAAATACATTTAAAGTTTTGATGCTTTTTTACAATTGTCTGTACCAGAGATGTTAAAATGCTAAAAGTTACTATGGTAATTCAGCAATGAAGTGTTTTATTTTTGGTTTGTTTTAAGTTAGTAATTTCACGCTTGAGTAAACAAAGCAGAGCTTTTTAACATGTCTGGTCTGTACCTTAATTCTGGTATTATACCTTTTTGATAGTATCAGTTATGCCTTGCCAAAAGAGTAAAATTAATGATAAAAAACACAGTAAAATATCAAACGTGCAGAACCAAATGTCTTGTGTATATCAAGTTGATGTATGTTTAAGAAGAAAATCCAGTCTTAAATTTTTATTGTTGGTTTAAATTTTTGCATTGTGATATGTTTTAGATGACTTGGATAAATATGACTTAGAGCCCTATATTTTAAAATGGGGTTTTCAGAATGTTGCTGATTTTTACATTTAAGTCACGGAAAGGATTTACTTTAGCGTCGCAGAATGTTTTGCCTGATGTTTATTTTGATGGTTTGAAAAGTTCTCCAAAATAGTAACTTTGAAGATGAAACAATCAGAATTCATTTGTAGACATAAATTAAAAAAAAAACTTTTTAAACTAAACAACAGTTTTTAAGAACAAATTACTTTCTCAATTAGTTTCAGGTAGAATAAAAGATATAATAAAAATTAACACTAATAACCGATCTTATCAAAAATAAGTGTTGCTGTTATTTTAATTATTTATGTTTTGCGAGCAATGAGTTTCTTCTAGGAATGATAAGCGTTTCAATAATGATGTGGTTAGTTCATTGTTTTTGTTTTACTACAACTTTTTACTTGATGAGTTTTTTTAAACAATTTTTTTAAATAGCTGAAGTCAAAGTTTTCAAACTAATTTATGTGTTTTAGTAGCGTTTCGTGTAAGTATTTTTTTTTACTCTTTGTGTGTTTAGTTTAAGTAGATTTTATTAACTCATTACCAGCTTAGTTGCAAATCAACAATTAGAGTTTTGTAATTTTTTTGTTTGGAATTTTTTTTTACTTAAATTTTGTCTGTAATGTTTTGTAGCTTTTTAGTTCTGTTGAAGTTGATTAAAAACTTGCAATCTACAAAAAATATAAACAATAAGTTTTCTATTTATCCTGGACTTCCCTGGATATTTGCAGTTCAACTAAACACATTAGATATCTCTGGATTTTACTTTTATGCCTTCTGGACTAATTTTTAAAATAGTTATTCAACTAGTTATGACGAACGTTATTTATTTTCTTATGAAGTATGCTGATTAAAAAGGTATTAGTTTAAAAGAAATACAATAAAGGGTTCTTAAATCGAACAAAATTAAAGAGATAGTATGTTTTTCAAAATTTAATTTAATACTTTAGTTTCATTGACTAATTAATCCTTGTTGAACTAGTTGATAATTTTTTTATAGCAAAATTGCACTACTTCTCAATTTATTAAAATTAAAACTAATAAGCAACTAAATTTGTTTTAAACTGTTGTTATGATCAACATAAATTTACCCAAAAAATATTACAATTTAGTAATTAAATTTAAGTTTCATCATGAAAAGCTTAATCAAAAATACTTTTTATTTAAACTAGTGTTATTTAGTAAATCAATAAGGTTTTATCTACTCTTTACTGCATCTAACTTGTGTCCGAATTTATATTTAGTTTTAACTGTAGAGATTTTGATAACTATAGTTTGCAAAATATAATTCAGAAGGCTCATCATATTCCATGTATTATATTGATATACTAGAGTGCTGTTTTTGTTAGTATAATACATTTTATAGCAAATTTTTGTTGTGTAGTTGTAATATTATCAAATTTATACCTTATAAAATTTTCACAAAATCTTTTCAAAAGTACTCCTTATGATATATAAGTCAGATTAAAATACAAAATAAAGAAAGTACAATAATTCTACAACACTAACTAACTAATTTACTACAAAAATTAAGTGAAAAAAAGTACTTAAGCTTAAGACAGTAGTTTGCTACCTCTTAAAATCTGTTCACAGTAAATAAGTAAAAAAAAAGTTTGTGCACACCAGTTTGTTAAGTAAATAAAAATATATTCTACAAAACCAGGGATTCTAGCACATACAATTTGTTTCAAAACATTTGCCCTGGTTTTTTTTAACCTCGACTTTTTTGAAGTTTACTTGGGAACCCTAACGTAATAAAAGAAAATCTTAAGCTAAAAGTGACAACATTTTACAAGACTTGACGCTCCCCTTTACGGTTTTAATGATATTTGGAAGGTTTCAAAGTTGATTATTTTGATAGATTTGATAGAAGCATAGAATAAAGTAGGTGTATACATGTTTTCATTAAAATATAATAGTTATTAGTAGGTGAAATACTTAATATTAAATCCGACTGTTATAAAACTATATGATATTTGTTATTATTAAGTCTAAAATAAGTAAAGTAAGCTAAATTACAAAACATAATATAAACAAACAACTCACGTTAATAGGAAAGATAACTAATTCAAAATTTACTGTTGTTAACTAACGAAAAAAATATATACACATGTATAGACCTACTTTATTCTATGCTTCTATTCTCTCATTACAGTAGTTATTTTTTTACAGAACCCAGTTGAAGTGTGTTGATTCGTTGGCACACAGAAACATATGTTGGTAGAATAAAGGAAGATTACTGTATAATTTGTTTTTATTTATATTCCAGTGAAGTTACTTCACTAGGATCTTTTGTTAGCAAACAATTAAACCTAAATTTTGAACAGTTAAATTAATGTTTATTAATCTTATTATTAATTAATAAGCTATTATTTAACTGTAATTTTTTACAGTTAAATGAACCATAAATTTTACATTTTTAGTTTATTTAATAATTTTTAAGTTCAAAAATTTTATTTTCTCAAAGTTAAACACTATTTTGTTTATTGGGGTAAATTCGGTAATAGCCTTCCAAAAAAGGGTAAAACATGAAAAAAGATTAAGAACTGCTGGTTTAAGGCTAAAGAAAAATACTTTTAAAAGCAAGTTTTCTACTACTATAAAAATATTAAATATAAAAGTTGGTTGGAAATTTAATTTTTAAAGTCAGAAAAATAAAAACTGCAAGTCGTTTTTTGTATACTAACAAAACATATTCTTCTTATCAATAACTAGATGAATATTTATCTAGAATAAACTAAAATACTAATAAGATTTACAGTGTTCAGATAAACAAAATACTATGAAATAAAGTTATAAAAGTGTATCTTGCAGAAGCATACAGTACAAGACTTATTGTTTATTGAACGTTATAAATAGCGCTCAAAAGTTTGGTATAACGACCTGGTATACGAAAAAACCATTCAATTATCGAGTCAAACACCATGGATGCAGCTTAATTTGTTGCCCAGTACGTATATATTTTATATCTTAGTTATAATAAACAAAATAACATTCTAAAGTTTAAGTTTAAAACTTTGTAATTTTAAGATTGTTGCTTAATTTTTTTTTTAACATTTCAAATTCTACCTTTATCTTTGCTTCTAAAAAAAAATTAGTATTAGTTTTTGTTACTTGTTTAATACTTTCTACTTCACTTTTTCTACTTTCGGCAAGCTTTTTAGGCTTTAAAACAACTATTTCGTACGCTCTATGTTCGATTAGAAATAACTTTTTATTGAACGACAAACATAGCGTTCAAAAAAAAACTAGAAAAACCTTTCGAATTTCTACGGACTACATTCGACTAACCGCGTTTCGCAGATCATAAAATGTGAACATCTCTATAAGGTCTGTAAATATTATACATGAAATAAGCATGAAAAATATGTACAATATATCTGCTTGGTATACCTACAAAAAATAACAATACAAATATGTGCCTCTAATAAGTTATAGCTTATACAAGTAAGAGAAAATCTGAAAAAATATGATTTAAGTACTTTAAATGTACGTACTTCTGTTTTATTATTATTTTATTGAACGACAAAAAATAACGCTGAAAACATTTGTTTCCTAAACCTGATGCACGAAAAAATACCTTTCGGTTATCGAGTCGCACACCACGGATACCTTTTACGTCTATCCAGGACAGATTTTGCTGGATTCATCTAAAAAAATTAAAAAAGTTTTAAAAACTTTGTTCAAATCTTGCTAGCGATAAGTGCTTGATCTTCAAGTCTAACAATTGTGATGTTTATTAGTGTCTTTTTTATATATGAACTGTATTTTTCTTATACTTTAAAATGAGTTGTTTACTAAAACTCAAAGTAATATGAGTTTTACATATTTCAAATAATATCGATATCGTAAGCTTTGAGACAGAATTTTGAAGTAAATTTACAGAACAATTTTTACAACAATCTTTTAATAAAAAAAAAGTCTAAGTAAAAAAAAATTAAACAATTATAAGTACAACTGTTTTTACAGATAATAAATAATACATTTATATTAAAAGTAGTACAAAACTAAAAAATTAAAAAAATAAGACCTATACAACATTCTTGTTGATTTAATAAAGGACTAAATTATGAAAACCTAAAAAAACTTGCTATGTTTGGAGTGTGTTAAAAGTTTTAATTAATTCAGTTAACATGTAAAAAAGTTTGATTAAATTTGCTAATCAAAAAAAAAAACTTGTTTTAACTATACGGTTTTGCACAAAGTAAATCCTTTCAAATTTAAATTGATACAACGAGCTCCGATCTTATTTTTCGTGTTAGTGAAGTACTTGTAAGTTCTCTTGCACCAGTAAACCTTTTTTATTGAATTAACTATTGTTCTTAACAATTTTATAAAAATTTAGTTTGAAGTTTCAAATTAGTATCAAATTAGTTTCAAATTCAATAATTTAAATTGCATGACGAGCAAGTTATTCAAAACATTTTCCCTAGGTTACCTAGGCTAGGTATATAATGTTTGGTTATTTGAATAGCATAGTAAAACTAGTTTGGTTGCAAATTACATTATAATTGAATCTTGGTTTCTTAAAAGAGGCTTTTGTTAATAAATTCTATATAATTTGTTAAGTGTACAACAATATGGCTAGTGAAAAGTGTATAAAAAAAGTTACTTTTTAAAAGCTTGTAATTTGTAACAAATACTGTTTATTCCTTTAAAAATGACTTTAGTTTTTAACTTTGTTAACGCTTTCATCTAATATTATTCTGCAAACATTAACCTAATTGTTTGATAACCAAATTATTTATGTATTTGTTGTACTATCAAGCATTAAAAAAATGATTTACGAGAAATGTTTTATTTTTAGTTACATGTAGAGTTTCATTTTTTGATATTGCTGAAGATAATTTTAATTTTAAAATTACGTTTTCTAAAACTCACATTTGATTTTTCATTTGACCTAAATGCATAAGAAACGCTTATTTTATTAATAAAAAATTCATGTACAATAACTTTAAAGGTGGCAGAATTAAAAAATAAGTTTCTAAAAAGTACTGAGCAAAAAATTAACGTACAAGATACTAGTTGAAACCATAAGTATCTTGACAAATTGTTAAAAAAAATACAAACAGTACAGTTTAGAAACAGATTTTTCATTAATGCTATATAGTATGATACAAAAAATAAATAATGTACTTACTACTACCATTTCGATTTATACTATACTTTAAAAGGCAAAATTTATTTTGCAGTTTCAGGTTTTCAAACATTAAATTCTTATCTTTTTAAGTATTCAACTTAGTCAATACTTTTTTTTTATACTACAAAATTAAGTCAAAAAATTTTGCACAAAATGTGCACACTTAGTCAGATTGAAAAAAAAACAGCTTGAAGAAGAAAATTTTTTAATCAAACAAATCTAAGAGCATACTTGTGATATATGCTGAATACAACTGTTAATTTTCTTTATTAAAAAGTACTTCTTAGAAGATTAACAAGAATTTTTTTTCATTTATGTACTAAAGTATACTTTAGCCGAAAGTTACTACGAAGCTATAAAAGTAAATTAAATTAGTAAAATAAAAGTGCATGCATATTTAAAGAATTTTATAAAGTTTGCAAACAAGTTGTACTACGGGACCATTTATATCTTTTGTTTTCTGAAGAATAACTTTTATTCTTAGAACTTAACAACAACCTTTTCAATTCTTGGACGTTATTATTGCTAATATTAATTAAGAAAAATAAATATTGTTGTAAATTATATTTAAATCAGATAGTAAAATATAATATTTTCGACTAGTTAAGTTCTTTTAAAGTATTGTTTATTGAACGAAAAAAAGCACTTAAAAAATTTGGTCCTAGGACCTGAAACACGAAAAAACCTTTCGGTTATCAAGTCGCACACCTTTTGGATACCTTTCATTCATTTATAAAGCATAAACTACTTGTAAGTTTTAGTGAAAATTAATCTTAAGGAACAAAGTTTGAAATTAAAAAATATATGAAAATAATTTTTTTCTATTCTCGGTAAATACTAACATACTTCGTACTTTTTTAATGAAGTAAAAACGTGTTTCTGTTTTTAGTGAAATACTAAAAAGTTAAAATAATTGTAAAGCCTTAACTTAACGTTTATAGCATTCTAGAATATACCTTAGAATGTAATATTTCTTAAAAGTTAAAATAGAAAAAATCTACTAAATATACAACTAATACTTTTTTTCAAGAGTTTACTTTGTGTTGTAAATTCAAGACACAAAATACAACCTTAAATAGTTTTTTCTACACTTTTCACAGAATAGTTTGTTAAAAATAGTTAGGAACTTAAAAACAACCGAATTTTTTTAACATACAACTACAAACCTAGCTACCCTTATTACGTATTATGATATATTTTTTAGGCGGAGCATCTGCTAAATATTATTCTAAAGGTAACGAAGTGTTTAAAATAATATCATCTTAAAGATAAAGATGTGTTTAAGCTTTGAGACAATCATAAAAACATTTTTTTAATACAACGACTAGTTTGTAATACTGCTAAACTTTTTTTAAAGGTGCAAAGGTGTTAAAATAATGCAGGGGTCGGCAACACGTGGCCTGCGGGCCAACTGCGGCCCTCGAAGAATCTGCGGTCCGCCTGCATGTTTTTATTTTGAACAGGATGCGGCCCGCAAAAGGACTTATTTGTAATACTGTAGCTCGCAAGCATATTGATCAGGCACACTAAATTAATAACTTAAGTTGATTTTTTTTCGGTTAAATTTCTGTATTTTGACTTAAAACTAGTTTTACTGATAAAAAACCCATTAGGGTTGCTGCAACTTTCAATATATATATGTATTTATCTTTTCTTGTGACTAAGTAAATTTTATACCTTATTTTAAAGTTAGTAGTTAGTTTTTTATTAATTTACTGAAAGTTTTTATTACATTTTCTTTGTGTACAATTTTTTTATTGTTAGTAAACTTTATTAATTGTGTATTATAAAAACACATTGTTGTACTAGTTTTATATTAGATAAGGTTGTCAAGTTACTAGGTTAGTTTAAAATTTTTAAAGAGCTAGATTATTTTAAGTTAGTTAATTTTTTTTTGAAAATCCATCTATCGTAAAACTTTTAAATTGAAATTCCAAATCTAGTTTAGATAGGTTCCTTATTTTGATTTATTTTTATAAACTTTAATATTATCTAGCCAAGTAGTTAAGCACTTAAGTAATCACAACAATAATGGTATTAGTACTTGATTAGCATTTTTAATTTTAAATGAAATTTTAAATCTTAAAACAAAAACATTCTACTATTTTAAATGTTTTTGTTTTAGCAATTTTGTCTTATAAATTACTTCAAATTAGCTTAGTACAACTCCATTCTATTTTTCAAACTTTTTCTAAACAGATTTTTATACTTTATGACATAACTATTTTTAGCTAGACTTTTCAAATTCATTGTTTATAACAAAAATTATACTATAATATTAATAGTTTTTAGCAATAATATTTTGAAGAAGAGCTAAACGAAATTAATTAATAAACTTTTTACGAAAATGAGTGAGTTATGTTTAAATTTTTTAGTTAAAAAAAGGTTATAAAAAATCTTACACCTAGTTATGACGCAGCAATTCACTATTTTTTAATAAAAACAACATTTTTCAAAAACTTCACGTTAAAAGTAAAAGATCGAAGTATGGCGTTTGACAGGATGAAATTTACGGCCTTTTGTTTTTTCTTCCTGCTGAAAACGGTCACCAGTCAGGTGAGATTCGGGCTGACCGTCCATAGCTTGGAACAGTTTCCGTATCAAGCGAGGTTGACAACGCATTACAGGAACAAACACAGGAGATTATATGAATACAAAAACTGCGGCGGCATTGTAATAAGCAGCCAGTTTGTCATGACCGCTGCTCACTGCATCGTACAGCGGGATAGCAAGGAAACGGGAAACGGAGTAGTTGATTTGTTCCGCACCCGCGCCCGAATTTTCCTGGGAACACTCGAAGGGCCGACCTTGCGGGATGGTGAGTCGCGCCAATACTTGCAGGCAATAACTGTCCATGGGAACCGCTACTTCAAACAATGTGAAGATTATAACCACGAAAGATTTATTTATAGTAATGCTGACATTGGGCTAATTCGGACGCCAGTTCCGATTAATATCGACAACGTGCGAATCGCAAGAGCTGTTTTGGGAAACAGGAGAAGCTTGAGCAGTCCGGGCTGGGTTTGCGATATGAGCGGATGGGGCGCCACGGGAGTTCGAAGGTGGCTACCCCACGTGGGCTTTTCCGATCGATTGAGGTATGAGAGCACCAGAATAAGGAGTAGGCAGTATTGCGGTTGGAACGATCGTGTGCTGAATCCTGCAGTGGATGAAATTGACACTGCAATCTGCTGCGAAGGAGAGTACAGATTCCGGTATACTTGGGGCAGGAGATTTGAGTTCAACGAAACCCATCCGAACAACGTTCTTCCCGACTTCGATGGTGGGCTCAGGTTGTTACCGGCTGCTCCTGCCGCAATGTTAGGGGATTCGGGCGGACCTCTTTCGTGCTACCCGCAATCGAGACCGTTTTACACAGACCAGCACAAGTCGGTGTTTGGGGTGGTTTCCTACGGACAGGGCAATTGGGGCGGGTACCTTCACACCCAGGACTACTACACCAGGATTGCTCCCCACATCAATAATTGGATTCAAGGTACACTTCAAAGATTTAACGACGATATACTTCTGGACGGCAGGCACGCGACCATGGGTCAGTTCCCGTACCAAGTGGCAATAAGGGAAAATGACCGAACTCTGTGCACGGGCACCATCCTCAACAACTGGTGGGTCATATCGATTAGCGGGTGTTTGGCGGAGAACAGAAGGGTTGTTGCCGGCACGGTAGACTTGGCAGTTCTAGGCAATCCCAATCAGCAGACGAAAACTTGCGAGAACATGGCCACCAGAGGCAGCATCGATCTTTGCAGGATGAACGAGGCATTTGACTTCGACCGGTATGTGAAACAGTTGCCGCTGATTCCTGCCAATTTGTACTTGCCTGACTGCACAGTCGCCAGCTGGGAAAGTACTAATAACAGACAAAATGTTAATGATTACCTGACGTGGAAACAAGTGGAACTTTTCGAACTCGATCGTCGTTTGGGCATCATCGTGAACGAAGATAACTCTTTCGACCCCGATTCTAACACGGGACCTGGTGCAGGGCTGGTCTGTTTCAACGGTCAAATGGAAGAAGCCAACGGTGACAGAGAGCGCTACCTTGTTGGGTTGAACAGTCACCAAGCGCAACCGCCTTATTACGTCGGCATAAGAAACGACTTGGACTGGATAAGAGGTACCATTAACAACTAACAGATGGAGCAATGAGACTAGTTTGCGCCAACCATGCAAATTAGTCCGTGAATATAAGGACTTTAATAATAACTAATAAAAACTATGTGTAAAAGCAATGATTGTTTAATAAAAGCCAGCAACCATGTTATTTACTTGTTGTTTTTATAACGCTTATGCTATATGTATAAATTTGTAGAGTTTTTTATGCTGTAGGGCTGGTGTGTTTCAACGGTCCTGCGCGCTACCTTGTTGGGTTGAACAGTCACCAAGCGCGACCGCCTTATTACGTCGGCATAAGAAACGACTTGAACTGGATAAGAGGTACCATTAGCAACTTACAGATGGAGCAATGAGACTAGTTTGCGCCAACCATGCAAATTAGTCCACAAAAATATTATAATTTTTTAAAATCAATAATATTAGTTTAAAAAACATCATAAAAACTTGAGCACAAAACATTTAGAAAATTAAATTTCAAAATAATGTTTTATAAGGTCTAATGTTTAACAAATAAAAGTAAAAAAAAATATTACAGTACTTATTTCAATTTTATCTATAGTTTTGTAACTATTTATTTATTTGTAAACTTTATACGTTTATTTAAACATAACTTTGTTTTATTCTTCTTATCGCAGTTAAATCTTGACCGAATAGCTAAATTTTAACTTATTTTAATAAGCTTTTTTAAATTATGTTAATACTGTATTAACGGTAAAATCTAAAGATTTCAGAATATATTTTTAATATTAGTTATTCAAAACCACGTTTGTAACACGTAAAGTTTTCATATTACAAACCATATGTACTTTATTTAATTTTTACGATTAAAGCTTATAACATTTGTAGCTAATGCTGTCTTAAAAATAAAGTGTGAATTTTCGTGTAATATACTTATTTACGTTTTTTCTGTAAATCAATGTTTTTTTAAGTTTCACATTATTATGTATACTTTTTTTTGTTTACAATAAAATGAAATAAAACACGGTTTCATAGAATATAGATAAAATTAGTATTTAACTCATTAATGTGTTAAAAAATTGTATGTGTTAAATTTGTGTAACCAATATTTTCGAAATTAAATTTATACACAGTATGAAAAGATACTCAATAAATTTCTAGCCTAACATAGTAATATGCATATTTGTTTTCATCTTTTCAAATAGTTATTTTTTGAGTATTATTTAGGGTTGCCAAAAAACCAGGAAACCCTTAAAAATCTGAAAAAACCTGGAATTTGAGAAATTTTGAAAAAAAAACCGGAAAAACATGGAATTTTTACAATTTTAACATGTCAAGTATTAAAATTTCGATTTGATACAAAACATCTATCATATAGATAAACAATTTTTGTCATCATCAAAATTTTTTATCCAAAGTAGCTTTACAGTATATTTTCAATGTTTTTATACTAGTTAACACAGTTTCTTACCTTTACTTTAAACTAAAAGTAGACCTAAAAATGTGTACTTTTAAAAACCTGGAGAAAATTTGCCAAAAACATTTGGCAACCCTGATTATTGCGTACTGTGTATAAGTTTCAAAATAGAAAGTAAAACAAACTTCTAGATAAAACGTAGACATTGTTAAACATATATAAGAGATTTTAATAAGTTATCTGAGTTGTAGTAATGTTTAAAAGGGTTAGGAATAGATACATGCCATTTCTCTTACGAGCAATTTCGGAAAGGAACAAGTAACTTCAATGAGAACATGGAGTTGGGAAATGGAGCTTTTGGCACAGTTTACAAAGTCGTACTGAACTGTACATTGTTTGCCTGTAAAGTTCTTAAAGTTGGAAGTTGTATTGTTTATGAAAAATCTACACAGTAGTTAAATAGCACGATTCTAATTATTTTATTTATTTTTTTTCAACTACAAACTTTTTACAATATGGAATATTTAACTTGAAGTACTCAATAACTTCATACATGATCAATTAAAAATTACTTGATTCAAAACTATCACACATCACAGTTTTTTCGAAAATATTTTTTCACATTAAAAATTGTGAAATTGCACAACCACCCGCAGGACAGCGACAACTCGCTGACGACTTCCATCATCGAGGCGCACCGCCACAACGACGACCTTCGCAACGAGCTGAACTTCCTGGCCGAGTACCGCCACCCCAACGTCATCGCGTTGTACGGGTGGTCTCTGGACGGGGAAAGTCCCTGTTTGGTGTACGACTTCATGAGCAACGGGAGTTTGCAGGACCGGCTGCTGTGCCTGGTCGGTTGTTTTGTTTGGTGTAAAGAAAAATGAGCTGTTGAGAATTTGATCAGCAAATTTATGAAATTATCAGTTTTGTAGTTATGCGTAGTTTAAAAATAAAATAACAATAAAGGTCTTTTTGAATGGGTTGTATAATTTCTTTATTTAAAATCAGTTATCAAAATGTAATGTATAAGATAAAACCATTGCAAGCATTAATTAGACTTAAAAAAATGTAACTTTAGAAAAAAAGAATGATTGCTTTCGATTTTAAAAGCGGTTGTAAATATTCCAGGCAAAAAAAAGTTAACTAAAAATTTCATACCAAAAATTTGATTAAATTAGAATTGGCGTTTATTTGCAACTCAAAAATACATATTTGTTTAACAAAAAAAATATTTATTTGGGCAGTGTGTTGTAGTTTGCTACTATTTGAGCTTAGATCATTTTAAGAATGTTAAACAATATTAAGTTGCATGTTACTTAATGATTAAGAAGTTTCCTGCAAAAAGCTAATAAAGAAAAATGCAATTTATATTAAAAAAGTCCTTTTTAGTTTGTTAAAATTATTTCAAACATATATTTGAGACATGAGTCATTCAAAAACATTTTTATCAAACAAACAAATAAAATCGATCTCAGCTAACACTGTATGCGCGCTTCATTGAATTTATTATATTTAGTTAGAAAATTAAAGTAAATAATTCATATAATTGTAAACATTTCAAAAAAAAAAAAACTCAAAAGAATCAACAATACAAACAAAAGGGAGGAACGGCCGCGTTGGATTGGAAGTTGCGGATGAAGATAGTTTGCGACGCGGCGAGAGGAATTCAATTTCTCCACACTCTCAAGGAGAAACCGCTTGTTCACGGAGACATTAAAACGTTTGTTTTTATTAATAACTAAGCAGATCTAACTTTTAAATTGCTGAAAACTACTTTTTAATGTTAACATTGTTTTTGTTTTGTTTTAACTCTGATCAAATAAAGAGAAACATTTTATTAAGATAATTATTTCATAACATAAGTATAAAACCGCTGTACTAGATGTAAAAAGATACACAGGGTTCGTGCGCGTCAGGCTAAATCAGGCTAAGTCAGTCTAAATTAGTTTTTTCGAAAAAAAGTTGAAAAACTTCAGACTAAATCAATTTTTTTATTTAAAAATTTGAGAATCTCAGTTTTTCTCAGTTCAAATGCTTAAAAGTTTTTGATAAAAAAAAAATTGAGAAATATTTTTAAGATTAAATTGAGATGTGAATTTATTTCTTAATAAAGATTTAGTTATTAAGGAAAAACCAGTAAGTATTTATATATAATGCTTAAAACTTTTTATTGAGTCTCTAAAACATTTTTAAGAACCTTCGTTATCTTGTTTTGAGTACGTTATATACGTCATAATTATTAAAGTTCATAAAAAAAATACAATTTAAACATTACAGTTTAGTTCAACAACTTAGCTGTTTGTTTGAATTTTAATACTTATGTAAGCGTTTCATTTTAAATTTTAATAAAACACGACAATGCACGTTGTTTTATTATAAATCTTCTGGTTATAATGTTTTTATACTGCTTAATTAAATTGAACAATTGTGTTTAGTAATATATATTAAAATTCACACTAGAAATAGATTAGATATAACACTTATTTTAAAACTTATCACTGAATTTGTTATGTTAAGGGCACAGGGGGGTAAATCACCTTTTTCACAATTTAGTCTTATTTTATTGAGTTGTAACCAAGCTATGAATTGCTTTTTGCATATTTTTAAAGCTCAAAATGTTTTTGGGTTAAAGCTTGTTGAAGTCGGAGACTACAATAGTACTAATCAAGAGCCCCCAATACCTAAAATGACTTCCAAAGGGTATTTTCCTTACTTTGAAAAAATGTTAGGCTAAATTGGTCTCAGTCAGGCTAAATGAAAAACATTTCGCGCACGAACCCTGGATACATATTATTGTTAATTCAAAGTATTAGTGATTACAAGTAAACTGCTGTTTTTTGAAACAATCACAAAACAATTTGTCACGATGTCGTGATGTGCGCGCCTCGTTAGTCTTTACTTCACCAAACACCACACATAACAAAACGACAGCGCCAACATTCTGCGCGACAAAAGCTTCACCGCCAAGCTGGGCGATTTCGGTTTGGCGCGGGAAATACCCTTGAACGAGAGCACCGTGAGCTACATCAACCTGCACAGCGAGCACACGCCCGGAACGCTGGGGTACCTGGCCAACGAGTACGTCACCACCAGGAAGCTGTCCGCTCAGTCAACATGGGTTTGATATTAAGTTGGAAACAGGGTTGCCACTTTACCTTGAAACCTGGTTTCTTACCTTAAACTTAACTTTAAACAAAAAATAGACCTAAAAATGTGTACTTTTAAAAACTTGTAGGAAATTTTTAAAACCTGGAGAAAGATTTGAAAAAACGAGTGGCAACCCTGTAGAAAGTAGTTAGATCTTTTTTATTTTGCATCTTTGGTAATTTAAGCTGTAAATGTGTTTGGTTAACACTGTACTTTCTAAAAAGAAAACCTGAAAGCTAGAACTTAAGTTGTTGTGTTTAAATCAATCATGAAGTTGCTTGAAACTTGATACAGCTTAAAGTTGTATTTTAAAAATATATTCACGACTCTTGATTTGTCTTTAGAGAAGTTTCTGACTTTGATACTTTAGTTTATTTTTAATAATTATCTGTCAAACTTACTATTCAAGTGTACCTTTAATTTAAAACGTAGTGTAGTTATAAGATGGTAATGCTTTTAAAGTAATTGGGTAATAAACTTTGATCTAATTTGTAAAACTTTTTAGGGTGTACTTATGCATAAAGTCAATTTATTTTTCAGCAATGCAATAGATAAATAGTAATTCTGCAAAGTAAAACTAATTTTCACGTAATAAAGTTTTTGTATTAAGTGAAGGTCTCATTTCACGAAAATAATCTTTTTAAAATTTGTTTATAAATTTTCAGTCAAACAAAGTGTTAAAAGTTTTAAAAAGCCCATGTACAAAACTATGTTTAAAAGGTTATTTTGTACTTTTATTTCAAAGTGATAGTATTTATTTAAAAACAAATATTTTAGTGTAACATTATGAATTTCAATAAAAGGTGGACACATTTGCATTCGGAGTCGTCTTATTAGAAGTGTATACTGCAAGAAGAGGGTATGAAAGAAATAACAAGCCTCCGTTACTCGTTTGTTTATTTTTTTTTGTTAATTTGAATAAAAATTTCCAGCATTTAGTTGTCTTAAGTTTTATTTTTAGTACTTTTTGTACGAAAACATGTTGTTATAAAGTTGTTATGTAATAGTACAAACAGTTATAAAACTACTTTGTTCTACTTTTGTTGTTGTCACTATCAATTTAATCATTCATTTAAAAGGTACTAATATATAATAATTACAAAAACAGAGAGATTACGTAGAAGACATCGCACTAGAGGAAGGAAAAGAATCAAATGAAAAGCTGTTCAGTTTGCAAGACCCACTGGTAAGTATCTGGTGATAGGTTTTGATAGTTAGTTATAAGATTTTAGACATAAATTAACAAATTAAATTTAGATATAAACTTTTAATCGCGACTGATGTTTTGAGGTTAACATAAAAGTGTTTAAATTAAAATATTATTTTAAACTAACTTTTTTTAATAAAAAAAATTTAATTGTGCGTATGTATTACACGGAAAATTGTATAACTTTTAATTGCTTAAATATAAAACAATACGACTTTAAATAAATTATCACTCCTCGTAACCAAAACAATAAGATACCTAGTAAATTAGAATATTTCTGTAAAAATGTAGATAAATTGTGGAAAAAAAAATTTAACCAGACAAGCAAGCTTCCATTTGATTTAGCAATGAAGTATGTCGAGTTGTCGCTGAAGTGTTGCCATGTGAAGCGCAAGAAACGTCCCAAAATGAGCGAGACATTAGAACAGCTGCAGGAAATTTGTCACCAGTTACTCAGCATCGGTGTGCTATTTTGTTAAAAAGAAACTTTTATGAATATAAATAATTACTTTACTTATTTTTTTAATGTAAAATAAATAAAGTTATTTAGTTTTTGTAGGATAACTTTTAAAGTTGAAAACTAAATTTAGAAAAATATATTTGTCAAAAATTGAGATATTTTGCGCAGGCTCTACGAATATTTCCAACCCGATCTGCGAGGTAAAATGAAACACGGTGGCTTGATGTTAAGTTTGCATGAAATACTGAAATGAAATGGCAACTTTTTTTTTGCATGTAAGCGGTGGTAGTAAATCGAGTCTTTTTGTTTTCCATTCTCTGTTAGTTTATTTTTTAAAGTTCCCCGTTTTGGCAACTTTTAGGTTTTATAGCTTTGTATGGTGTCATTGCTTGCTAAAATCACACACTAAGTTCTCATGAGGTTCTTTAGTTTCAAAAATTAAAGACTTTTGAGTTTTTATAAAATTAAAGGTTTTTTAAACCGCAATTTTCTATTTTTGGGAACAAATTCATCACTAAAGTGGCATGATATTTTTCTAAAAAAGTAGTATGTATTACTCTAAACTAATATTTATACTTATCACCAACCTAAATACACACAGATATAATTAATCAAAGCGAAACTAAGCTCAGTCTTGCAAATTTTCTCACCAGAATCTGGTCGAGTCGCTAGAGAGCAAATTCACTGAGACGTGTCGCGTCAGCAGCCAATCACGAAGCAGCAGTTCGTCCAGCTCGACCAAGAAGAGGGTGAGCGTGAACCCGGCGAAAGAGTCGTTGCTAAGCAAGCTGAAAGACGGGCAGACCTACACCATGATATACCAGAGCAGCCAGCAATCTTGAAATGTTTTTGAGCGATCTGGAATTGTTTTTTGAGATTTTATTTTGAAACAGCCCTCAAAAAATTGGCCGTAGTAAAGCTAGCAATGCTGCGCGATTGACTGTTAGAATTAATAAAGTGAATTATTTTTTACTTAAAAAGCAAATGATCATTTTAAAGCAACTAAACTTTTTTAAAACAAATTCCATTTTGTGTTGTAAAATTTTAGGAATAGAGTAAATAAGTTATATCATCTGAAAAATTTTGTTGAGCTGTTTGGTAAGATAGTTTTTTGTTTAATATTCCTAATTTACCTCGAATTAGTAATTATCTTGAATTGAACTAAATAAACGTTCTTTTATTTATATCTAGTAAGAAGCAATCAATAAAAAAGTTCAATCTTTTTGTATAAAGAAGTTGTTTTGCGTCATATAATTGTCGTCTCTTAACATAAAACTAGTAAGAATTTTTACATGACGCGAACAATTCCCAGTTTCTTATTGTTTTTGTTTTGTGATTTTTGTAGCTACTAAACCAATAATTTCTTCTTAGTTAGAGTAAATATTTAAAGTATTTTTTGTTTTATTATTTAAATCAAAAAGTAATAAATCAAATAATTTAAAATATTTACTCTCTCAGTTGTGCCAAATAAAGTTTATAGATCAAATTTTTTAGATTAAAAAATTATTTAGTTAATAACTTACGAAAATAAAAAACGTTAACAACTAAACAAACATCGGTATAAGACAGGAGAAAAAACTTGGATACTGAGCCAAAAAAAAAAGATGAAATTAACAACAAGTTTTGATAATATCGTTCAGATTTAAAACCGCCACCAAAAGAAACTGTATCAACTTAACTTATTAATTTCAAACTATGTACTAAATTACTTGATATAAAAAATCCAAGTATAAATAGTTTTAAAACCTACTTGTATAAAACCTTGCATAGTTTTTAAAGTTATAAATGTTGAAAAGTTATCATATTGTAAATAATATTTGCTGATAAAGATCTAAACGAAACAAATTCGTCGCAAAATAACAAATTAAAAAAGTACTTTGACATCAATTACATAGAGAAACGTCTGTAGTTTTCAATACGCTAGTAGTTTTTCAAATTTTGTTTAATTATCATACACCTTTTGTTCGTTTTTGTGTTACAAAGTTATGCAAGTTTGTCTTTTTGCATTTATTTATGCTAAAAAGCAGTTTGTCCAAAGTATTTTTTTGTAGACTTAATTTTTAGTACAAAAACTAAAAAAAAAAGATGATTTGATGAAAATATATTAAGAACCGATTGAGTCAAAGTAGACTTAAGTTCAATGAATTTTTCTTATTCATAAAAGTTGTCAAAAAGGTGTGGTAACCAAAGTTTAAAAGCTGTACACAGTAAACAAATTAAAGAAAGATGCGCCAACTAGATTATTAAGTACATACCGTTTTAACACTAAAACTAATTTAATAGTTGTATATATTTTTTTATGTTATATCACTAAGTACTGGTGTATGCTGACCAGATCTTATAAAGATGTTTTAAGAATTATTTTTGTCTATTTCATAAAAAACTTTATCCCTTATAACTCATTTGTTTTTCAGTTTTTTTGACATTGTTAGAAAACAGTGACTGTAGAAAGTTGCACCGAAAAACCTTGGTTTAAATCTGAATTGAAAAAAACGGATTTAAACCTTTAGCTAAAAAGTTTCTGTTCAAACTCCGGTTTTAACTAGACTTTTTTTTCTGGCATAAAGGTTGGTTTTCAAAATGTTTTCTTTTATACTTATTTCAGCGGAGTTTTTCGGTATTGAATTAGTCTTGTTTTACATAAAAACTCAGATTAAGTGAACAAATAGCACAAACGTCGATTCGATCGACCAAAAACTTAAACAGTTAATTGTGACTAGTTTAACCGCAAACAAATTGTAAGTCGAATTTCTGTTTTATTTTGACTATTTTTTTTATGAAATGTGTCGTTACTAGTTATTATTTCTGAAGTACGCTCGTAACTTTGTGTATGTTTATAACAGTAAAAAATATTCAAGTTTTTTTTTTATCTGACTAGGTATGATGGAATGAGATAATCCTCAACTTATTGGTTTTTGAAAGTATTTACTGATAATAACTAATTTTAGTTAATTATCGTATAGTAAGGTGTAAGTTAGGTACCATTAACAACTAACAGATGGAGCAATGAGACTAGTTTGCGCCAACCATGCAAATTAGTCCACAATAATATTATTATTTTTTAAAATTATTAATATTAGTTTAAAAACCATCATAAAGACTTGAGCACAAAACATTTAGAAAATTAAATTTCAAAATAATGTTTTGTAAGGTCTAATGTTCAACAAATAAAAGTAAAAAAAATATTACAATACTTATTTCAATTTTATCTATAGTTTTATAACTATTTATTTATTTGTAAATTTTTTACGTTTAATTAAACATAACTTTTTTTTATTCCACTGGTCTTAACATCCTCAACTTTGCAGATGACACAATGTTATACAAAACATATACAAAAGACACATATCTAAATAAAAGTAAAAATTTTAATATAGAACTTAAAAAGGTATCAGATTGGCTTATGGAAAACAAAATTAAATTAAATCTTTATAAAACCAGAAGCATGATTTTATACCAATCAAAAAATATTTTTTGGAAAAATAAAGATCCTAATGTAAAAATAGGCAAAACAGTTATATCAAACACAAATAGCTATAAATATTTGGGAATAATTATAGACCAAAATTTAAAATGGTCAGAACACATAGAAACTATAAAAACAAAATTACAAAAAACATTGGGTATATTATATAAAACCAGACACTTCTTAAATGAAAAAGCATTATATTTGATCTTTAATTCTTTGCTTATGTGCAATGTTAGATATGGCTTGTTGTGCTGGGGAAGAGCAAATAAAAATGTAAAAATGATATTGATATTCTCATAAACAGAGCACTTATATTGTTACCCGGACTAGGAGCCTCACTGGTTTCCTTCGAAATTGCCTCGGTCTCAGGCTCGACAATCTCATCAGATTCCAGGTTAGCAGTAGTCTCGGAACAACTCATTTCGGTGCACGAATGTGTGCGTGGCACTTTCAAGACTAATGCCTTTTTTAGGGGTTTTAAGGACATAACTATATAATTTATATAACTAAATATAATAAAACTAAGTAATGTTGTTTTATTATGTACAAATAAACGCAATGACATGACAGCTCACAATAAGTCTAAACACTTAAAGTTAACAATTAGAAGGAAAACGTGCTCTGGATTCCCTCCTTGACGTGTCACTGGTCTCCGGTCACTCAGTTTCTGGCACTCGACGTTGGTCCGTCTCGTTTACAGAATCTTGATGAACGTGGCTTGATCTTCTTTCGTTTCCTTTCCGTAATCGGAGCGTGGCGATAAAATACAATATAAATAGGCACGATGATATAAATATGTATAAATATTACAATACAAGTACAATAGTAAGTAGATACGATAGTATAAATATGTATAAATATTACGACAGAATTATTTAAAAGTACGAAAACAACTTGTTCGTAGAAGTGTAGCTAAGGTTGACGCCACAGTCTGTGTGGGCTTGCTCGATAAGATAAATGTTCAAGTTTGTTTCCTTGAACGCTGAGGACTCAATCGTGGAATTCAGTGTTCAAATTGATCCAAAGAAGTTGTCTGCTACAGTATGCGTAGGCTTATGAGTATGGCACGTTAACAACTCAAATCGAGTTGTTCGCCCCGTCGACGTTGTTGAATAAGAAGGTTTTCTCGGGTGTCATCTAGCTTTTCCAAGATGGCGACTAATGTTCAGAGCGCCAAGAGAAAGTTTTTCCAAAGTTTAGCTAGATTTTCCAAGATGGCGGCTAACGCTCAAATTTGCGAGCAGCAGAGTGTCGCTTCGTGCTTGTTTCGAGGTAAATGACCTGCTTCACGCTCTGATTGGGCGTATTTATAGTTTTTCGATTCTTTTTCTAGAATTTCCAATAATCACGCGATCTCTCATTTGATTCTCTCATTTTCCTGGACTTTGGACTGTAGATCATTTGATCTATCATTTGATTCTCTCATTTTCCCTTAGCCACACCCATAAACAAGCTATTTCCAGTTCAATCAAGAAATCAAAGACAAAAATCATTTTAACTAGCACTTATTTTGTTTGTGAAAAATAGTTTTTTAGGGAATTAGTTTTACTATATTTATTTGTTGTTTTTTTTAAAGGAAAAATATAATATCAAGTGATTAACATTAATTTCTTTAAGTTATTAAAATTTGGACACAAGGCAAAATAAGATTTTGCATAAGTGTCCTACATCGACTATTGTCTATTTTATTTTTCTTTTTTTACCAAAAATTTTTTTTTTTTGTTTTTAAATTGTAGAAAAATAAAAAATGAATGGATAAGAAAAAAATTATTAGGTAGACGAATATTAACTTATAAATTCCAAGTTTGAAACAGCTTGTGAAATAAAAAAAAAATAAAGCGGTATTATGTTTAGAAGAAAAAATAAATAAATCTGAAGTTTTAACCAATCCAAAAATTAATTATATATAAGTTCATCGATACATAAAAATGAAAATTGCAGTTTAGTATAGAGTGTAAATAAAAAGTCTAACGATATTTCTAATTTTTAGAGTTCAAAAAAAAAGTATTAATAATTAATGAAAAACCAATAATTAGAAAATTCAAACACTTAAATATCAAGATCCAAGACATCGCGTAAGAATAAAACAAGAAAAAAAATACAGGTTTACAACGACAAACGTAAAAACAATGTCAAAAGAAAACTAGAATTTGTTTTTAACTATTACCTAATTATCCGTATACAAGACATGTACTTATCCAAAGAAAAAAATTAAAAAAAGTTATTTCTAATTAGTATGAAACATTATCATATCAAAGTTATAATATTTTTTATGAATGAATTAGTTAAATTAAAAAAAATTAAAAACATCTGAAGTAAGAATTCGAAAAAGTCTAAATTGATAATTGGTTTGATTTTTTAACTTTTTAAGGTTAGAAGAGAAAAAAATCGACTTTTACTTAATTGATATAAGATATTAATAAAAGTTTATGAAGTTCAAAGAAAACAAGAGAAAAAAAATATATATATATAGATAAATAAACTAATAGAATGTGTTTTTTTTTTGTTTTATAATTTTGTTTTTATTTTAGCTTTAATTTTTTTTTTCGAAAAATATACATATTTTTGAAAAACTAACATGCTATAAACTCACTTCCACACTGTCAGTGAATAACTTGAAATTAGAGATAGGTGGAAAAGCCACATTTCAAACTATTTAGATTAAGCAATTTGATTGAAGGAACATTTTAATAAGTTTGTTTAGTGGCAAAAAAAGTTAGCTTAACAGCTGGAAGTTATTTATACTTCAAGTTTTTTGTGAACTGCAAAAGTGATAAAACAAAAATACGGGAAACTAATTTGATTGTCAGAAGCTTTTTATAAAGTTATTTAAGTTAGCTTAGCGCAATAGTTAAACTCTTGGGAGTTAATTTTGACTGCGCATATTTCGAACTTTAATAACACGTGTGTCGTAAAAAATTGAGGGTTGAAAACAAAATGTCACCTGTTATATACGAACTTCATTGCTGCAAACTTCACGTGCAAGTGTACGAGGAGTGACTAACAGTTAAAGTTGTAAAAAGGCAAACCATTATCATCTTAGAGTTCAGTAAGTTTGCTGCATTCAGTTTAGTTGATTGTACTAGTCGGCAAAAAAATCATTTGAAAGGGAGAAGATTTGAGCAGTTTAATTTTTTTTGAATAGATGTTCAAGAAAAACAATGTTTTCTTTTCAAAGATTTTTACTTTAAAATAGACCAGCTTGTAATAGAAAAAATACTTCTTTTTTGCTTTCAACATATAAGTTCAATAAGTATATAATTATTAATTTTTTGTTTCAGGTTATTGAGTTTGCGCACTCTTTTTAGAGCACGATTTAAATAATTAAACTCTTAAAGTTATAAACAGAAAAAGACCAAGTGCTTATTTGAAATTGAATTCTTATTAATCTGGGGTCAAATTCATACCGGAAAAAAAATATCAATGATTTAGAAAAATTATAATTTGAACGCTTCCGGAATTTAATTTAAAACGAACAGAAGAATCATTTATTCTCTTTTTTTTATCGTACAGCTGCGCGAGAAAAAAAAATTGTAAAATTGCAAGAACAGATAATTTAATTATTAAATTGTAAACTTGCAGTATTTAGTTTGGTTATTGTGTAAGCGAAAAAAAATTGTTAGAAAGAGGGAAAAAAAGTGTGTTTTGTTTTAAGTCTCATGTTAGGAAAAGAATAAAATTAGTATATACACATATATACATTACATATATAAATATATAAAAGAACTAGAATGAGTTTAAAACTTATAGCTCGTTATTCACTGATAAAAGAAACTTGAAAAAAATGAACGTAGATGTGACAGGATTAAGAACTTATTCCAGTTGACAGAACTTATGTTGTCTTAATATCGTTAAGTGACTAGATGCGTGTAGTCTTTAAGGTCATTTTTTTGTTGGAGATAAAAGTTGTCTCTTGTAATTTTCTTTGTTTCTATTAAACAACTAAGAGATCGATTACTATGTAATGAAATCACTTTCTGAGTACTGTTCCACTTTTTAGAAAACAAAATTACAGCTTTAGTTAATTTAATTGTTTTGTTTACACAATTTTTGACGGTTGGTAAAAATGATATTGGGAGGTTGTTTTTATCATTATTAATTGTTTTTGGAATGCTTCCTTTTGACAACTTGTTGAAGATGTTTTCTTTTGTTTTTGATATTATTGCATTCGGTGTTATAGCTTTTTTATGACGAGGCAAGACTTCGTTTTTGAGTTTTATATCAAGAACATGATTATGTTGAGGTTTTTCTCTGTTACTTGATTCTTTTGCGATTACGGGAAAAGTTTCTAAATAATTTTTCACTTCTTTTCTAATGGTTTTTTTACGAAAAGGATCTGACAGTTCAAGTTTAA
Source organism: Thalia democratica (assembly GCF_965202585.1). NCBI lineage: Eukaryota > Metazoa > Chordata > Thaliacea > Salpida > Salpidae > Thalia > Thalia democratica. The sequence goes on from NC_139170.1 coordinate 11,276,935, forward strand.
GTTTAACTCCTGTTTCTGTTTGTGTTATCGTTTTTTCCTTTGCATTGATTGTTAAATTTCTCTTTACTATAAAATTTGAGCCAAGAATAGCAAAAGGGTTGTTTGATTCTATTACATAAAACTTGTGAGGTAAACTTTGTTGTAAACCAATGTTAACTTTTAGAGTTGTATATCCTAAAGCTTTCATATTATTTCCCCAGACGTTCCAAATTTCAGGTACTAATTCATCTTCTTCATATGAAATAATTAATCCTTTAGAAATAATCGAATGTTGTGCATTGATATCAAACAAATAAGGTATTTTATTATATTTATCTGTAATAACTAGTAGTTTGGTACTTATATTTGACTTTGTTTCACAGAGTACTTCATTTTCTCGAAATTTGCTATATTTTCTTTTTGGTTCAGTTGACTTTTGTTTAAGTTTTTCGTTAAGTGTTTTATAGGTTAAGCACGAACTTGCTTCTTTGATTCTTATTGATTTATCTTCACATGTGCACTTCAATTTTCCTCTTTTCAACCTTTCTTCGATAAATAGCTCTTTTTTTACCATTGTTGATTTTTGCTTAAAATATTTTATTTTATTTTCTACAAATTTTTTGTACATTTTACATTGCAAGCCTTCACAATTTTTAGCTTTCTCACCAAAACGAACATGATAGCGACATCTGTTAAATTTTTTATTACTAAAATTACTTTGATGTTGTCTATAGTCTTTTGAGTAGTTGTTTATGTTTTGATTAGGTTGCGAATAATTTTCATTTCGGTTTTGATGAAATGTCCTTTTAAATTTATTATTCAACTTATATTGGTTATTTGATTTTTTACTATTATAACTCATTTTCAAATCAGTTGGGCCTTGTTCGAGAATCCACATAAGACGGTTCTTAAACTTTTTGATAGGAAGTTTAAGGTCTTTTATTAGAATTTTACTCGCCCATTTGGGACTATAATTAATAGTAAGATGTTTGTAGAGGTCATCTGGCGAGCAAGTAAGGCTTTTCGATACCAACTGATGAATGTCTTTAAAAGTTGGGGTATGACTCCAAATAGGTGGAGGTTTGTGTATATCCGGTAAGCATGGTGTCATGCTTAAGATTTCTTGTTTGAAACAGACATAGCTAGATGGTTTACCAATTTTTACATAGTAAAGTATATCATTAATTGGCCATATTCTGATTATGATTTCAAACTGAGTTGTATCATCGAAAATGCCCTGGCTTTTACACTGAAGCTCAAACAATTTGAACTCCTCTCTCGGATTTTTTCCTTTAATTTTCCTAAACATTCGCTCGGGAAAACGCCTTGAATTTGTTGCTTTGTGAATGTTTTGATTCTCGGGCGAAGATTCTTGATTGAAAGAGATATGATTGCCATTAGTCTGATTCGAATCTGTATAACAATTGAGAATTTTGTCCACTTTATTTTGTAGAATATCGATCTGTCGTTTAAGCTGCTCGATATTTGAATTACTGCCGTAAAAGTGATTTAAATTTTTTTCATTTGATTGATCAAACTTTAGGTTAGAATTTAGATTTTTTTGATGGGAATATGGTCGTGAAAAACTGTCTAACGATGAATTTGTTGAACTCATGGATGTAGTAGGGAGTGTTTGTATTACAGCTGTGACTTGGTAACTGGATATTTGTGATGTTCTTGTGTTCAGGGAGTCTTGAAGGAACGTAGGATTGTTGGCAGCAGTTGTTTTGGTCATCATATATTTACTGGCTGAGGGCGAGTCTGTCAAGTTTATATGTGAATTAAAACAATTAACTGAACTTACCACACTTCTTGCAGGGGTGTTGATTGATTGAGAATTCTGTAAAGAAATTGTTTTTAAAATAGAATTAAATCTATCTTCTATTAGTTTGTTACTATTTTCTACTAATTTGGTTAATTCGTTTATTTTTTTAGTGTTGTCTTCAGTGGTTGGCAGATGGTTGCTGCGGAGGACGCCATTATTGTTACCCGGACTAGGAGCCTCACTGGTTTCCTTTGAAATTGCCTCGGTCTCAGGCTCGACAATCTCATCAGATTCCAGGTTAGCAGTAGTCTCGGAACAACTCATTTCGGTGCACGAATGTGTGCGTGGCACTTTCAAGACTAATGCCTTTTTTAGGGGTTTTAAGGACATAACTATATAATTTATATAACTAAATATAATAAAACTAAGTAATGTTGTTTTATTATGTACAAATAAACGCAATGACATGACAGCTCACAATAAGTCTAAACACTTAAAGTTAACAATTAGAAGGAAAACGTGCTCTGGATTCCCTCCTTGACGTGTCACTGGTCTCCGGTCACTCAGTTTCTGGCACTCGACGTTGGTCCGTCTCGTTTACAGAATCTTGATGAACGTGGCTTGATCTTCTTTCGTTTCCTTTCCGTAATCGGAGCGTGGCGATAAAATACAATATAAATAGGCACGATGATATAAATATGTATAAATATTACAATACAAGTACAATAGTAAGTAGATACGATAGTATAAATATGTATAAATATTACGACAGAATTATTTAAAAGTACGAAAACAACTTGTTCGTAGAAGTGTAGCTAAGGTTGACGCCACAGTCTGTGTGGGCTTGCTCGATAAGATAAATGTTCAAGTTTGTTTCCTTGAACGCTGAGGACTCAATCGTGGAATTCAGTGTTCAAATTGATCCAAAGAAGTTGTCTGCTACAGTATGCGTAGGCTTATGAGTATGGCACGTTAACAACTCAAATCGAGTTGTTCGCCCCGTCGACGTTGTTGAATAAGAAGGTTTTCTCGGGTGTCATCTAGCTTTTCCAAGATGGCGACTAATGTTCAGAGCGCCAAGAGAAAGTTTTTCCAAAGTTTAGCTAGATTTTCCAAGATGGCGGCTAACGCTCAAATTTGCGAGCAGCAGAGTGTCGCTTCGTGCTTGTTTCGAGGTAAATGACCTGCTTCACGCTCTGATTGGGCGTATTTATAGTTTTTCGATTCTTTTTCTAGAATTTCCAATAATCACGCGATCTCTCATTTGATTCTCTCATTTTCCTGGACTTTGGACTGTAGATCACTTGATCTATCATTTGATTCTCTCATTTTCCCTTAGCCACACCCATAAACAAGCTATTTCTAGTTCAATCAAGAAATCAAAGACAAAAATCATTTTAACTAGCACTTATTTTGTTTGTGAAAAATAGTTTTTTAGGGAATTAGTTTTACTATATTTATTTATTGTTTTTTTTAAAGGAAAAATATAATATCAAGTGATTAACATTAATTTCTTTAAGTTATTAAAATTTGGTCACAAGGCAAAATAAGATTTTGCATAAGTGTCCTACACTTAGATGCTACATTATAAGAAATATGATGACGGTGTAAGAGAATTAAAAACTCAGAAAAAAATATTAGATGTTGAGAGTCTGTATCTATATGAATTAGTTCTGTTTATGTTTAAGTTTAACAACAATTTGTTACCAGATAACTTTAAAAATTACTATAAAAGTGTAAAATATGTACATAATTATCAAACCATATCTTCAGAAACAAATTTTTCCTACCTAGATTCAACAGCAAAATAGGTCATAAATCACTATCCTTCCAAGGTAGTAAGCTATGGACTAAGTTACCATTAAGTTTAAAAAGTATAAGTCATTCTGGAAAGTTCCAGCATTAACTTAAAAGTTATCTTTTAAATAGTTATTCTCAAAGGCATTAGTGATCATTCCTACTCGCCTATTTACTTTGTTGAAGGAGTTGTCAGTACTTGTCATTTAATATCAAGATTTTTATTATTTTTTAATATTTTATTTTATTTTTTTTTTGTCCGAAAGTTGATTCGTTTGGTCACAGTAACATTGGTTTAGTCTGGATTTTAGCATTTTCTATCTAATTATTTCTAAGATTGTAGTTTAAGAATACTATTTAATAATTCATTTAATATCCAAATTTTTGTTTATTTTTTTATATTTTTGTTGGAAAGTAGATTTGTTTGGTTACATTAACATTGGTTTAGTCGAGATTTTAGCAGTTTTCTGTCCAGTTATTTTTAAGATTATTCTTTAAGATTACTTTTTTTTGAATTAAGTTCAGAATACTTACAAACTTTTTTTTTTCTTTTTTCTGCTTACAAACTTTTTTTTATTTATATTTTATTTTTATAATTTTTTTTATTGCATGAAAATGTAAAAAGAATAGTTATAGATGTTAACATTTTAGCAGAAAGTAAAGTATTTAAAAAGCAAGCTAAGATAACTGTTTCACGCAAATTTATGTAAAAAAAAAATCTCTTTTTGAGCAAATAAAAAATCTTCTTTTTTATGCTTACAAATGTTGTTTTCTTTCTATTATTTTAGTTAAGACTTAGACAAGTTTTTCAATAAAAGAAAATAGTTTTTTTTTTAATTGATTTAATGGAAAGAAATTTGTTGTTGTTAATATCATTGTTCTTAAAATTATTATTGTTTTTTTTACGTAATACGTACTTCATATTTTCATTTATAAAAGTTAAGTTCAGTTATTGTAAAAATCACTTCTTTAAAGTTCTAAAAAAAATTTACAATAGTGTTACTATTTAAATGTGAAATGTTTTTATTTTTCAAATTAAATTATCAAATAAAAAATACCTTTTTAGCATAAAATACTTCATTAAAATGATATACTTATTCTATACTTTTTTTTTAGTTTAAGCAATTTTTTTATGGATACAGCTTTATTTTAGTTTTTTTGAATATTGCAGCTTTACTTTATTTATACTTTTTTTCTTTGTTATAGCTTTATTTTACACTTACTTATTTTTTGATAAGTTAAAATAAGTTGGTAGTTGAGTCGAAATTCTTAAACACATATAAAAAAAAAAGGAAAAAAAGCTTAATAAATTTTTTTTTTCTCTTTTTTAAATCATATAAAAGGGTAATTTATTTGCAAAGTTCTGGATAAATTCTAAAATTAAAATTTCAGATAAAAATTTAACCTTTTAACATAAAGTTAGATATATATTTATGTGTATATAATGTTAGATATATGTGTGTGTAAAAATTCTTTATTTTTTTGGAAATTCCTTTTTTTATTTGTTTTATATTTAAGAAAAATATTTAATGTTGTAAAGTTTAATAGTGTCATTTTTCATAGAGCTTTTCGTTTTAGAGTTTAAATTTTTCTTTTTTGTTTTAATTTTTAGCTCATTATAATTTTGATTAAGTTTGGGTATGCAACTCGATGACCGAGAGGTCTTTTTGCTATCCAGGTCATTGAACCAAAACATTTTTGAGCAAAAATTTTTGTTTTTTTTTCGCTTTTTGTTCAATAAACTATATATATATTCTTCTTTTTGCAGTCAAATCTTGACCAAAAAGCTAAATTTAACTTATTTAAATAAGCTTTTATAATTTAGTTTATACTGTATGAACGGTAAAATCTAAAGATTTTAGAAAAAATATTTAGTACTAGCTATTCAAAACCACGTTGTAACACGTAAAGTTTTCATATTACAAACCATTTGTACTTTATTTAATTTTTACGATTAAAACTTATAACATTTGTAGCTACTGCTGTCTTAAAAATAAAGTGTGAATTTTCGTGTAATATACTTATTTACGTTGTTTTCTGTAAATCAATGTTTTTTTAAGTTTCACATTATTATGTATAACTTTTTTGTTTACAATAAAATGGAATAATAACACGGTTTTATAGAATATAGATAAAGTTAGTATTTAAGTCATTAATTTTACCAGTTTTAGCTAGTTGTAACTGTTGGCTGGCTTAAATTTTTTTTTTGAAGTTTGTCGTAATAGCATCTATTTCTTATAATTTTTTCAATTTTCAATTAGCTTGACAAGAAGAACATCTAGTTTTAATAGACTAAATAACCAACTGAACTTTAAGCTTTTCAATGTCATGACTAAAAAAATAATTGCAGCAAAAAATCATAACGACTTTCCTAAACTGAGGTACCTTCAAAAAAATTTTACAGCCAAACTTTGAATTTGACAGAACATAAGAAATCTTTATAATTTGTTAAGAAAACTAGTTTTTAAAGTGTTTTTAACATCAAGTTTTACTATGGAAAACCTACAGTGCAAAACAAGGGGTTTTATTAAAAAATGTTTTTTTGAAAATATTTATAAACTTATTAAGTAAGAAAAATGTCTACAAAAAGTTCTTAAGCTAGTTGCCGCAGTTTAGTATATAAAAATATGCAAACAATTTCAAAATGTATCAATACTTTACAAAACTTAAACTAATTTGAATAATTCAAATTCATAAAGTTACTGTTTATATTAATATAAATATCTTTATATAAAAAAATTAAAGGTTCAATCGAGCAAAAAGTCCAAAAAATGTTTACAATAAAATAACAAAAGCGTATTGTAAGAGTAAAAATAAAATCTAACTAACAACATTGTTTTGTTAAAAATTACTTCTATAAAACGTTATGGTCGGTTTTTCTACTTTAAGCTGATATTAAATATGTTATACAGTTTTCTCTGCTTGTGTAGTCTGCTCAGAAAAACTGTTGATTGCATAGAAAAAAAAATCTATGATAGTTTATTTTTACATAAAAAACTAGTTATAGCTGAAACTAATAATTAAGTATAAACACTAAAAGTCTTTAAAAACAAATACTTAACAACTTTAGACATATAGCAAAAGCGGTATAAAAACAACAAGTAAATAACGTGGTTGCAGGCTTTTATTAAACAAATATTGCTTTTACACATAGTTTTATTTAGTTATTATTAAAGTCGTTATATTCATGGACTAATTTGCATGGTTGGCGCAAACTAGTCTCATTGATCCATCTGTTGGTTGTTAATGGTTGTTCTTATCCAGTCCAAGTAGTCACTTATGCCCACATATAGAGGCGGTAGAAATGGTTGATGGTTCCTCAACCCGATAAGATAGCGTTCTCTGTCACCGTTGGCTCCGATTATTCGACCGTTGATACAGACCAGCCCTGCACCAGGTCCCGTGTTAGAGTTATCTTGGATCATGTCGAAGCCCAAACGACCATCGAGTCCGACAAGTTCAATTTTTTTCCACGTCAGGTAATCATTAACATTTTGTCTGTTATTGGTACTTTCCCAGCTGGCGACTGTGCAGTCAGACCCTTGCAAATTGGCAGGAATCAGCGGCAACCGTTTCACAAACCGGTCGAAGTCAAATGCCTCGTTCATCCTGCAAAGATCGATGCTGCCTCTGGTGGCCATGTTATCGCAAATTTTCGTCTGTTGATTGGGATTGCGTCGAACTGCCAAGTCTACCGTGCCGGCAACAACCCTTCTGTTCTCCGCCAAACACCCGCTAATCGATATGACCCATCGCTCGTTGAGGATGGTGCCCGTGCACAGAGTCCGGTCATTTTCCCTGATTGCCACTTGGTACGGGAACTGACCCATGGTCGCGTGCCTGCCGTCCAGAAGTATATCGTCGTTGAATCTTTGAAGTGTACCTTGAATCCAACCGATGTGGGAAGCAATCCTGGTGTAGTAGTCCCGGGAATTTCGGTACCCGGCAAAGTACCCATTTCCGCTGGCAGACACCCCAAACACCGACTTGTGCTGGTCCCTGTAAAACGGTCTCATTTGCGGGTAGCACGAAAGAGGTCCGCCCGAATCCCCTGGCATTGCGGCAGGAGCAATCAGTACACTTTGGCGGGGATTAAAGAAATCGGGAAGGTCTTCATCCGGATTGTTCGGGTTCTGTATCCAGCCCCACTCCTGCTGATATGAGTACTGGCCCTCGCAGCAGATTGAAGTGTCAACTTCATTCATATCAGCATCATTCCGATCGCAATCATCCCTATTCCTTATTCTAGTGCTCCCATACCTCAGATGATCAGGAAGGTCATAGGTGGGATGAAAGTTATTGTTTTGAACTGTCGTGGCGCCCCATCCGCTTATTTCGCAAACCCAGTCCGGCCTGCTCAAGCTTCCCCGGTTTCCCAGAACAGCTCTTGCGATTCGCACGTTGTCGATATTAATCCGATTTGGCGTCCGAATTAGCGCAATGTCCGTGTTGGTGACACGAACGTTGTAATGTTCATACGGGATGAAGTCGCCATTCGCGCGGACAGTTATCCCCTGCATGTAATTTCTATTTTGCCTTTCGAGAGTTCCAAGGTAAATTTCTGCCCGGTCGCGGACCACATCAAACACTCCGAACCTCGTATTCTTTTGTCTAATATCCTGTTCAACGCAGTGAGCAGCGGTCATCACAAACTGGCTGCTTATTACAATGCCGCCGCAAGTTAAAGGTGCTAAATCAACATGCCTAAAGTCTGCGGTTCTGTAATACGTTATCAACCTCGCTTGATACGGAAACTGTTCCACGCTATTGACGTTTTGCCCCAATCTCACCTGACCGGTGACCGTTTTCAGCAGGAAGAATAAACAAAAGGCCGCAAATTTCATCCTGTCAAACGCCATACTTCGATCTTTTACTTTCAAAGTGAAGTTTTTGAAATGTTTTAGTTTTTATGAAAAAATACTCAAGTGCTGCGTCATGATAAGGTTTAACTTTTACTATTATTACTGTTTGTTCAAAACTATACATAATTAATATCTTTAGTATTGTAATTTGTTTTATATCAAACAACTTAAATTACTTGACTTTTATGTCTTTAAGAGATTTTTATCTATTATTTATTTTACAGTTTGTTACTAACAAAACAATGTTTCACTCCTATATTTGCATATAGAAGGTCCTCAATTGTTGTAAACAAATTTAAAAACAAAACATTGAACTAACTGTTTAACAACAAAAATAAAACTTAAAGATACTAAACCTGAGTAAAACTTTAATGCTTATGTTACGCTTTTAAGTATTTTGTTGGTAATATAGACTAGGAAAAAAATTATAATATCATATACTTTTAAACGGTAATAAAACATGACTCAAATTAGTTGCCAAAAAATAGAAACAAAATAATAAACACAACATTTGCAATTGATAATGTTATAAACAGACTGTTTAAATTTAAAGCTCAAAATTTTAAACTTAGGTTTATGACGTAACTTTATTGTTGTTTAAATTAGTGTACAATTTGAATTAATATGTTTTTGCTACAAATTTATAAAATTTTGTAGAACTGCCTTATAGGATAAAGTTTATACTATCAAAAATTTTAATTTAGCATCGTGTTTTAATCCTATATTTATTTTAACAGTTTATTACTAACAAAACAGTGTTTCACTCCTATACTTGCATATAGGAGATCCTCAGTTGTTGTAAACAGGTCTGAACATTTTTTTGAACAAAATAAATGGAAGTAAAACAAAAATAAAAAAAACCAATGGTTTAACAACAAAAATAAACCTTAAATATACTAAACTTGAATAAAAATTAAATGCTTATGTTACGCCTTTAAGAATTTTTCTGGTAATATAGACTAAAAAAAAAATATAATGTTATCTATGTTAAAATAGTAAAACATGACTCACATTGAAGTTAGTTGTCAAAAACAGAAATAGAATAATAAACACAACATTTGCAGTTGGTAATGATATAAACAAACTGTTAAAATTTAAAGATCAAGATTTCTAACATAGATTTATGACGTAACTATATTGTCGTTTAGATTAGTGCACAATTTGAATTAGTATATTTTAGCTACAAATTTAGAAAACTTTTTGTTAAATTGCCTTATTGGATAAAGATTATATAATCAAATGTTTTAACTTGGTTTCTTATTTTGATGTAAAAGAAAAATAATTTTGTTTTCTAGAGGCGATGAAAACTCTTTAGAACTACAAATAATTTAACTTACTAATTAACGGGTGCTATTTTAAGTTTTAAAGCAGAGCTTCTGAAAATGTGGACAGATTGCAAACAGATCGTACCTCTTATTTAAGTTGACTCTTCTCTTAGCATTGGCTATCTCTATTTTTTCTAAATACAGGTTTTGCTGATGCTATATATGCTTTTAATTTCCCCGATGTGGTGGAGGATGCTCCATTTTATGTCGTAAGTGATTTTGTTATGTTCAAATGCCAAATGTATTTTGCTAGTTCGGTCTCGTTATCTTTATAATATTTGAAACTGTTATTGTGACTGTACCAGGGGTGACACGTGGGGTGTTGCACTACCGCAATTGCACCACCTTAAAATTTTGTAAGAAAAAATTAAGTATCTATAACGTTTTCGTTATCTTTTAGAACAAAATCTCTTATAAAACTCAAATTTAGAAAACGACCATTTTGCTCACTTCACTGCCGCAAACTCTTAGCTGACTACCGCAAATGAACTCAAAAAAAGAAAACTTCTTCAAGAATTAAAGCAAAATCAATTTCTTGCAGTAAGTAAGCTAAGTTGAAAATTCCCTAAAACAGTACAGGCTTAAGTATCATTCCACAAGCTATTGTAAACAAAAAATAAAACAAAGCTAAGCTAAGCAGAGCAGAGGTAACTCGAATCGAATCAACACAAGTTGAGGCGGTTAGAGAAGAACAACTCGAGCAGAAGCAACTCGAGTATAGGCAACTCGAGTTGAAGAAACACAAGTTGAGGCGATTCGAGCAGAGGCAACTCAAGCAGAAGCAACTCGAGCAGAAGCAACTTGAGCAGAGGCAACTAGAGCAGAAGCAACTCGAGCAGAAGCAACTCGAGTAGAGGTAACTCGAGCAGAAGCAACTCGAGCAGAGGTAATGAAACCAGAGTAGGTTGGCGCGCCAACTTCCAAGGGTTTGTTTAGAAGGGTGTGGGGCTTAATGATTGACTCATGGCTAAGAGGTCTTAGGCTCTGAATGCGAGCACTCTTAGCCCGAGTTTGAATCATAGTGTCTGGAAGACACTCTGGATTTGGACTGCCTCGTGACATAGTTTAAATTTACTTTAACAAAAACTATTTAATAATATAAAATACAAAGCAGTTGGGATAAATTTATACACTAAAAACTTAAAAGTAAACCAATTTGTAACAAAATATAAAAAACTTAAAATGAATAAAGTAGTTAAAATTAGACAAAAATTACAATTAAAAACTCACGTTTGAAAAAATCAATAAAATTTTATAAATTGTTATAAAATTTTAAACAATATTAACAAAACTCAAGAAAAAACTTAAATTTATCTAAAGACAATTTAAGTAATTTGGTTATAAAAAAAGTCAATAAAATTAGTGACTAGCACACAGGAAAAGGTGGATCTACTGGACGACAATCAACTCCACTCCAATTCTTTCCTCAGAACTCAGACTACTGTCTCTAACAATTACCCAGGCTCACAGTAGTGATTTCTCTGAGTGATGACAGTTGTTATAGCAACAAATTCAAACTTCTTTTAGTATAACCTGTCAACATCTCATTTGTTGTTGTTTATAGCTTGCCTAACAACAAAGTGTTTCCAATTAAAAAATAGAAAATTGTAATTAAATAACGTATCGTTACAGTAACTCGAGCAGAAGCAACTAGAGCACAGGCAACTCGAGAAGAGGCAACTCAAGAAGAGGAAACTCGAGCAGAGAAAACTCAAGTAAGGGCTAATCGAGCACCGGCAACATGATTTTTTTTTTCTTCACCACCTTGGAAAAATACCACGCGACGCCACTGGACTGTACCATCTATTTTTTAAAGTGTTTCCGGTTAAACAAATATAATATTTTATTTTCTTTGCAGATGTTGTCGTTGCTTTGTAAATTACAATTTTTATAAAACAATTGTTATCCAGGGGGTATGAGTTTTTTGATCGGCAGTTATGGGATGGGGTATTCGTGGTGACGCTTTTTTCTTCGGTTTTGTTGGTTTTATTTAAAGTTTTCTTGTTATGTTTTTGTATTATTACCTTAATATTGCTCATACAGCTGTAAGACAATTTACAGTCGTTTTTGTTCAGTATTTTATTTAAGGTTTCGTTTTGCTTGCAGTGTATATTAGTTATCTCAAAAAATGCTTTGCCGATATTAGTTTTTACGAACTGGCAGAACGGGTGATTAAAATAAATGATTTTCCTTGGTCGGTTAGTTTTCTTTTTAGTTTGAGTCTTTGTATTTTATGTATATTTTAGCTTATGTTTGAATTTGGCATTGTCTAAAGCGTTTTGGTACGTGGCTACGTGGTTGTTAAATACTTGTTCATTTTTGGAAAGTCTATTAATTCTCCTCTCAATCGTCGCTGGGAGGTTCATTTTTATAAATTTTGGATGTTTTGATTTGTTATTTATATAATTTACTTCTGAATTTTTTTTACGGTATGGTTTATATATACTGTTAGTCAGGTTTAAAGTTGTATCTAAGAAATTACATACGGTTGTGCCAACATCGATAGCTATTTGGAAGCCAATATCGTTAAATAGTTTAATTGTTTTTTTTTTAATATTTTCTAGCGATTGGTTGCTTTTCCGTTCTATAATTGCGAGGCCGTCGTCTTTGTACAAGCCGATTTCGTTGGCGTTGGAAAGTGTTTTTTTGTGGTTAACCGTTAAAAAAGCTTCGGTATTTCTTTATTATTGTATTTTCTTTCACGTATAATAGATTGTGATTCTGAGTTTATTTGGTAGATTAGGTTTTTTGTCAGGTGTTTTGTATGTTTAAGTTATATTGTTGGTTATTAGCTTTCTATAATGTTTTGGAGTTGTCTGGTACAAATTTCTTGTCTTGTCGGCAAATAGTATTATTTTATTTTTGATTTGAAAATTATTTAAGTCGTGTTCTAGATTTTTTGGAATTTTGATTGGTACGTGGTGAATTTTATACTTTTTATTAAATTAAGTAAGTAATTTTCAAATTCTTTTATATCGTCGTGGGCTGGTGCTGATTTGCGGCTTTTAAATATATTTTCTTCTTTGTGCTCTTTTGGGCTGCTGTCTTCATGGTTGTAAAAAAATAGTTTCCACCTTAATCAGTTTTTAAACTTAGAGGTCGCATTATATAATTTTGTGAGGTATTCTGTCTTGTTACTAATCGGTATGTCTTTTAAACTATATTTGAAATTTACTTTTTGAAATCCTTCCATAATACTTGTTCAGTGTTGTTTTCTTTATAAAAGTGCTCAATTCGAAATTTTTAAAGATCAGTATAATATTGTAATTTGTTTTAAATCAAACAATTCAAAGTTCTCGACTTAAATGTCTTTAAGGAGATTTTTATATATCATTTATTTTAGCAGTTTGTTACTTACAAAACAATGTTTCACTCCTATACTTGCATATAGGAGGTCCTCAGTTGTTGTAAATAAATCTGAAAAAATTTTTGGACAAAATAAATGGAAGTAAAACAAAATTAAAAACAAGATATTGAACTAATGGTCTAACAACAAAAATAAAACTTAAAGATACTAAACTTGAGTAAAAATTTAATGCTTATGTTACGCTTTTAAGAATTTTGTTGGTAATATAGACCAGGAAAAAAATTATAATGTTATATACGTTAAAATAGTAATAAAACATGACTCAAATTAGTTACCAAAAAAAAAGAAACAGAATAATAAACACAATATTTTCTATTGATAATGTTATAAACAGACTGTTGAAATTTAAAGCGTAAGATAAGTATTAAATTTTTACTCAAGTTTAGTATCTTTAAGTTTTAGTTTGAATTATTTCACATTTCGTACATTCATTTTACATTTAATAAACAATATAAAGATACAAAATATTTTAGTCATTTAATTAAATTAGTTATAAAATTTATTTTTACTTTATATGACCAAATTTTAGACAGTTATAGAGTTTTTTTTGAATGTATGATTTTTAGAAGTTTATTCTATAAAAAATATATTCTTACTTATAACATTAGACTTAACAATAACTTTTATATTACTGTTTTAAACTGTTAAAAGTTGAATGGTTATTAATTTATTTAAAAAAGTATGCATGTTTTTATTTGTAATAACCTGTTTACGTGTTTATTCGATTACATTAAATGCTTCTGAATTAGTTTCATTGAAAAAACGTACGCAACTTATAAAAAAAAAAATTAAAACTTTCAGTGAAGAATAAAACACCGTTTTAATTAACTTTAAAATGATTTTTTAGTTATCGTTATGACAAAATCGCAACTACTTTATTTTATTTTTGATACTTAGGCCACTCCTAGTTTTAATTTTATGGTTTAGTCATGTATGTTGTGTATACTGTAAAGTTAACACTTTATTTGTTAACATAAAATAACAATCCGGTATTTTTAACAAAATTTGTTTTAAACAAACGTAAGTATCACAAAAACTAATTCAAACAAAACACTTCAAAAATAAATACAGAAAAACTATTTTCAACCAAGATATGAGTAGCATACAATTTCGAAAACAGCACATGAAAAATCCGCGACGAGAATCAACTGCGCATGGTCGGATCGAACTCCTGGCCTCTGAACGGAATCGACTCGGCGTTCCATCCCTGCCTGAGCATTTCATGAACTTGCAGTTCTGATGATCCTTGCTGGTCGGCCGCCCGATCTTCTTCAGATGCTGCTCTCTCCTGATCGGGTCCTACTCCTCTTCGCGCAATCACTTCATGCTCCTCTCCCTCCAAATCTTTCCAATTTCTTCCTCATCGGTTATCAGCGCCTCCCACCACAAGTTGCGATCTTTGATCTTTCGCTTCTTCAAGCTTATCTGTTTGGATGAAGTGCACGTTGATTGTAAGTTATAAAAGCTTAAACATAGATACAACATTAAAAATATGCAAGAAGCTATATATTATTCTTTCAACATTTGCTGTCAGTGTAGTTATAATTAATTGGCACCAAGTTCCTACTTTCCTTATTTATTAAATCTAAGTGAAGTTTTCAGTAATGAATACTTAGCATTCAAAGTTTTACTTGCTATAATTCTATTATCAATACTAAGTTTACTTTTAGTTTCTAGCATCTTTAATACAATCTTATTAAACTTACATTCAAATATTTTCCAGTTTTGTTATACAAAATAGTGACGGAGCATTCGAACGGATTGACTTCATGCTTCAGATCGCGGACCACTTTCAACCACGGCAGGCTCAGATCGTCCATTTCCACGAGCAGGTGGTTTGCCCTGATGACGACGTTGACTTGGTGGGCCTTTTTTTTTACGTGGGCGGGTAAATTGATCTTCACGTCGACTTCATCTGCGACAAAGTGTACTTCTCCCTCATCGCTCCGTTGTAACTCTCCGAATTTACTTGAAACTCCTCTTGGGTCGCCAGCTATTTTTCTTCTTTAGCTGGGATCTTCTTTTCTCAACTTTTTATTGCATTTTTCCCTCCGAGGTAGGCTTTTTCTTTTGGGGAAGATGGATAGCTGCTCTCTCGGACCTGTTTTTCCGGTGCTCTGTGAAACTTCTTTCAACCACGCTTTTTGCCTTGCCGCAAGGAAGCTTCACATCATCGCTTCTTTCTATGGAGAAGTCAGTGTTTACGTTGAGGAATGAAAAGTTGACATTAAAAAAGTCTTCAGGCCTCGCTCTTGTTGCAGTATGTTATTAAACAGGTTGTGATAAACTTGCTGCTTTTCAGCTGACATAATTACTAAACTGTTAAACAAACAGAACCTAGTTGAGACACTGGTCCAGACATGTTAAAAAGCTCTGCTTTGTTTACTCAAGCGTGAAATTACTAACTTAAAACAAACCAAAAATAAAACACTTCATTGCTGAATTACCATAGTAACTTTTAGCATTTTAACATCTCTGCACTGGTCATTTTCTTAGCTAACTAAAACACTGGTCTTTTTAACCATTTCTTCATGATGATGGAAACCGTTTAATAAAACCTTACAGTAGACTTTTATTAATGACATAATGATTTTTACTTTTCAAATAAATTTTAAGTAACAATTACAAAAAGCTTTTATCTTATTTTAAAAACCTATGTGTTCTAAACTGAAACTTTTGAGTTTAAATATATACACAATTACCAAGTATCTAAACTTAATTTTTTATTTTTACAGCCAAGTTTATATACTAACTATATTTTAAATTTGATTGTATAGAGGTAAATAAGTAGGAAATGCGCCAAATATGCACGAAGACACTTTTGCACGAAGGGAAATTTTTTCACGAAGACACTTTTGCACGAGAGTAAAAAACTATAACAAAACAAACTTAAAAAAAAAAGAAAATTAAAAGATAAACTAAAAAAAAGTTACCGACCGAGGGTTGGTAACAGTGATAAATAAAACTTATAAAACTTATTAATAAGGAAAACATAAAAAAAAATATATGAATAAAATTAAAGAAAGCGAAAAAAGTACCGAACTATGGTAAGGGTAATAGTGATAGTAAAATAGATAAAAAAGTTTTCAATCCGTGGATAAGTGCCTTCGTGCAAAAGTGAATCTTCTTGCAAATGTGTCCCTTCATGCATACTACCCAAACAAGTATCACAAATAAGTGTTTTAAATTTGGCTACATCGCTTAACTAGATAAAAAGAAAGTATTAACCGAAATTACTAACACCGAACCTATAATATATTTTTATTTTATATGTAACTAAATAGATGTAAAATTAATGGGTAGTTTAAAAATGTTTTATACTTTATTGTATTTATTGTACTTTTATTGTATTTATACGTAATTGGTTTTTTAAAGCGTTACTTCATTAAACAACATACTGATAGTAAAACATTCTTAAAAATAGTTATAAGAGCTGCTACAAAGCATAAATTGTAAATGAAAACTAATTTGTGAAACATATCTTAACAAAGTTAAAACAAATATTTTAAATAATATTAATTTAAAAAACATCATAACAACTTGAGCACAAAACATATAGATAATTAAATTTCAAAATAATACTTAATAAGGTCTAATGTTCAACAAGTATTAATAAAAATAGTTACTTAAATAAATTTTATTTATAATACAGTAATTTTTATTTAATTGAAAATTTTATACGTATATTTTATACTTCCTTTTGCAGATAAAGCTTGTCAGGAAAGCTAAATTCTTATTTTTAATAAGTTTTTATTACTCGTAAATCAATGTTTTACATTATTATGTAAAATTTTTTTATTTACTTTGAAACGAAATTATAAAACGGCTCTATAGAATATGAATAAAGTTAGAATTTAATTAATATTACCAGTTTTAGCTAGTAGTAACTGTTGGCTAGCTTCTAAAAACTTTTTTTTTAAACTTTTTTGAAGTTTGGCGTAGTAGCATCGATCTCTTATAATTTAAAAAAATTCCATTAGCTTGACAAGAAGAACATCTAGTTTTAATAGACTAAATAACCAACTGAACTTTAAGCTTTTCTATGTCATAATTAAAAATTTAGATGCAACAAAATATCATAACGACTTTCCTAAATCGAGGTACCTTCAAAAAAATTTTTACAGCCAAACGTTTAGTTTTGAACTTGACAGAACATAAGAAATCTTTATAACTTGTTAAGAAAACTTGTTCTAAAGTGTTAGTAACTTCAAGTTTCACTATGGAAAACATACAGCGCAAAACAAAAAAAAATTAGAATATTTTTAAAAGCTCATTATATAAGAAAAATTTTAAAAAGCTAGTTGCCGCAGTTTAGTATATAATAATCAAACAATTTCAAAATTTATCTATAGTTTACAAAACTTAAACTAATTTGAATAATTCAAGCTCATAAAGTTACTGTTCATATTACTATAAATATCTTTATTCAAACAAATTAAAAGCTTTCGAGCAAAAAAGTTCAGAAAATGTTTAGAATAAAATTACAAAAGCGTAATGTTAGAGTAAAATTTAAATCTTAAAAACAAGATTTCTATAAAACGTTATGGTCGGTTTTTCTAATCAAAGTCGAATTCTATATATATTTTAAAGTTTTCTCGGCTTGTGTGGTCTGCTCAGAAAAACTGTTGATTGGCATGAAAAAAAAACTATAATAGCTTATTTTTACATTAAAAAAAGAAGATATAACTAAAATTAGCAGATTGAGTATTAACTCTAAAAGTCTTACAAATTAATAAAAACTCCACAAATTTATACATATAGCATAAGCGTTATAAAAACAACAAGTAAATAACATGGTTGCTGGCTTTTATTTAACAATCATTGCATTTAAACATAGTTTTATTTAGTTATTATTAAAGTCCCTATATTCATGAACTAATTTGCATGGTTGGCGCAAATTAGTCTCATTGTTCCATCTGTTAGTTGTTAATGGTATCTCTTATAAAGTTCAAGTCGTTTCTTATGCCGACGTAATAAGGCGGTCGCGCTTGGTGACTGTTCAACCCAACAAGGTAGAGGTCATATCCATTAAAACACACCAGCCCTGCACCACGTCCCGTGATAGAATTGGGGTCGAAAGAGTTGTCTTCGTTCACTTTGATGCCAAAAAGACGATCGAATTCGACGAGTTCCACTTTTTTCCACGTCAGGTAATCATTAATATTTTGTCTGTTATTGTTACTTTCCCAGCTGGCGACTGTGCAGTCACGCATATGCAAATTTGCAGGGGTCAGCAGCAACCGTTTCACATACCGGTCGAAGTCAAATGCCTCGTTCATCCTGCAAAGTTCGATGCTGCCGCTGGTGGCCATGTACTCGCAAGTTTTCGTCTGTTGCCTGGGATTGCCTCCAACTGCCAAGTCCATCGTGCCGGCAACAACCCTTCTTTCCTGTGCCAAACACCCGCTAATCGATATGACCCACCAGTTGTTGAGGATGGTGCCCGTGCACAGAGTCTGGTCATTTTCCCTGATTGCCACTTGGTACGGGAACTGACCCATGGTCGCGTGCCTGCCGTCCAGAAGTATATCGTCGTTGAATCTTTGAAGTGTACCTCGAATCCAATCATTGATGTGGGGAGCAATCCTGGTGTAGTAGTCCCGGGAACCTTCGTACCCGGCCCAGACGCCATCTCCGCGGGAAACCACCCCAAACACCGACCTTTGCTGGTCTAAGTAAAACGTTCTCGATTGCGGGTAGCACGAAAGTGGTCCGCCCGAATCCCCCCGCATTGCGGCAGGAGCAATCGGGAGAATGCGGGGATTATTGAAATCGGGAATGTTTTCCCCCGGATCGTTCGGGTTCCTTCTCCACCCCCAAGCCGGCTCCCATGAGTAATCGCCTTCGCAACAGATTTCAGTGTAATGGTCATGAGCTGCACGATCGTTCTGATCGCAATACTGCCTATTCCTTATTCTGGTGCTCTCATACTTCAGATGAACAGAATGGGTCAATAAGGGTTCAACGTTTCGAACTCTCGTGGCACCCCATCCGCTTATCTCGCACATCCAGCCCGGACTGCTCAGGCTTTCCCGGTTTCCTAGAACAGCTCTTGCGATTTGCACGTTGTCGATATTAATCCGAACTGGCGTCCGAATTAGCGCAATGTCCGTGTTGGGTATAAGCTCGTTGTAATGTTGATACGGGATGAAGTCGCCATTCGCGCGGACAGTTATCGCCTGCATGTAGTTTCCGTTTAGATCAATCTGACCTTCGAGAGTTCCAAGGTAAATTCGTGCGCTGTCGCGGGTCAAATAAACCACTCCGTGTCTCGTTGGCACTCGCTCAATATTCGGTATGCAGTGAGCAGCGGTCATGACAAACCGGCTGCTTATAACAATGCCGCCGCAAGGTATATAATCATTATTATTGGGGATTGGGTTATAGTAATACGTTATCAACCTCGCTTGATACGGAAACTGTTCCAAGCTTACAACGTCTCGCCCCAATCTCACCTGACCGGTGACCGTTTTCAGCAGGAAGAAAAAACAAAAGGCCGCAAATTTCATCCTGTCAAACGCCATACTTCGATCTTTTACTTTCAAAGTGAAGTTTTTGAAAAATTTTGTTTTTATGAAAAAGTACTGAAGTGCTACGTCATAGATAGGTTTAATTTTACTATTTGTTAAAAAGTATAAATAAATACTTTACCTTTAAATGAAGTCTAGCTGTAGCGAAATAGTTTTATTCAAAGTAAAACAAATTAGTTGTTGTCTTAAAACTATATAAACGCTTTTTCTGATTTACTCAAAGCTTAAGTACGTTTTTAGTTTGAAAATACTGGCAGTATAATAATTTATTTTCTAGATACTGCTTTCATAAAACAATTTAAGCTTTGATGATTAACATCTTACTCAAGAAAATTAACTAAAGTTAATCACAATCAGTGAATATTTAAATCCTAAAGTGTAGGACACTTAACAAATATCACGGATAATGAAACTTTCGTAATTATTCACTATAAAAATTAAAGCATACTGAGGCAATATTTTAAAAAATAGAAAGAAAAACCTTAATAAAAAAATTAAAAAAATAAATATTAAAACCTGATTTAAAACAAAAAACTCAATTTGAAAATTCAAGTTAAGTTTTTCTTTTTTAATCAGAATCTAAATCAAGGTTTTTTACTAAAAATTTCTATAAATCACTGGTTTTCAACATCAAGAAAACTGATAAAAAGTATATCAAAGAATAAAATTAGTTTGGGAAAAAGACAAAAAATTTCTTTCTTAAAAGTCTTTTCTTACAAAATTCTAATGTGCTGCAATTGCGGCATTGCAACACCCCACGCGACTCCCCTGGGTTAGGGTAACAGTGAAAGTAAAAAAATAAAACTAGAAAAGTATAAATAAATGAACTGATAAAGTACCAAAAAAAAAGTTACCGACCGATGGTTAGGGGTAACAGTGATAAATAAACCTAATGAAACTTATTGATAAAAAAACAAGAAAATAAAAAGTTATTATGGAAAAAAATTAAAAAAATAAAACAAAAAAATACCGAACTAGGGTAAGGTTAATAGTGATAGAAAAAAAGATAAAAAAAGTTTTCAATCGTGCATAAGTGTCTTCGTGCAAAAGTGACTCTTCTTGCAAATGTGTGCCTTCGTCATACTACCCAAATAACTATTACAAAAAAATATTTTAATTTTAGCTACACCACTTAATTAGATAAAAAGAAAGTATTAACCAAAATTACTACGGAACTTGTTACAGATTTTTAGTAGATTTTATACTTAATTGATTTTTCATAGCGTTACTTCCTTAGAAAAACATATTGGTAGTTAAACATTCGTAAAACTTCTCTTAAAAATAATTATAAGAGCTGCTACAAAGCATACATTGTAAATGAACGGTAGAACTTATCTTAACAAAATTAAAACAAATATTTTTGAATAAAATTAAATTAAAAAACATCATCAAAACCTTAGCACAAAACATATAGAGAATTAAATTAATTTTAGAAATATATTTTATAAGGTCTAATGTTTAACAAATAAAAGTAAAAAAAATATTACAGTACTTATTTCAATTTCATTTATGATAAAGTAATTTTTTATTTAATGGTAAATTT
Source organism: Thalia democratica (assembly GCF_965202585.1). NCBI lineage: Eukaryota > Metazoa > Chordata > Thaliacea > Salpida > Salpidae > Thalia > Thalia democratica. The sequence continues at coordinate 11,298,103 of NC_139170.1, forward strand.
CATACGTTTATTTAAATGTTTCTTTATTTTATACTTTTTTTTAATTAAATCTACACCGGAAAGCTGAATAATAGTTTTTTAATAAGCTTTTTTAAATTATGATATTATTGTAAAAATGATAATTTTTAAGTATTTTATAATAATTTTTCATTATTAGCTATTCAAAACCACGTAACACGTAAAGTTTTCATATTACAAACCATATGTACTTTATTTAATTTTTAGGATTAAAATTTATAACATTTGTAGATACTGCTGTCTTAAAAATAAAGCATGAAATTTCGTTTAATATATTTATTTACGTTTTTTTTCTGTAAATCAATGTTTTTTTTAAAGTTTTACATTATTATGTAAAAAGTTTTTATTAACAAGAAAATGAAATTATAAAACGGCTCTATAGAATATAGATAAAGTTGATATTTAATTTATTAATATTACCAGTTTTAGCTAGTTGTAACTATTGGCTAGCATTTAAAAACTTTTTTTTCTTTTTTTTGAAGTTTGTCGTAGTAGCATCAATTTCATATACTTTTAAAAAATTTCAACTAGCTTGACAAGAAGAACATCTAGTTTTAATAGACTAAATAACCAACTGAACTTTAAGCTTTTTTATGTTATAGTTTAAACAAAATTTAAATAGTTGCATTAAAAAATCATAACGACCTCCTAAATCGAGGTACCTTTAAAAAATTTTTTACTGCCAAACGTATATACTTTAATTTGACAGAACATAAGAAACTTTGTAATTTGTTAAGAAAAATATTTAATAACTTGAGTTTTACTACGGAAAACATACAGCGCAAATCAAAAATATTTTTGATTATTTTTAAAAGTTCATTAAGTAAGATAAATGTCTATAAAAATTTATTAAGCTAGTTTAGTATATAATATAATATTCAAACAATTCAAAATGTATCAATAATTTACAAAACTTAAACTAGTTTGAAAAGTTCAAACTCATAAAGTTACTGTTCATAAAACTCTAAATATTTTTATATAAAAAACTAAAAGCTTTGAAGCAAAAAATTCGAAAAAATGTTTAGAATAAAATAACAAAAGTGAAATGTCAGAGTAAAAATAAAATTTGACTAACAATATAGTTTTGTTAAAATTTATTTTTATAAAACGTTATGGTCGGTTTTTTACTCAAAGTCGAATAATAAATATATTTTAAAGTTTTCTCTGCTTAAGTGGTCTGCTCAGAAAAGCTGTTGACTTGCATTAAAAAAATCTTTATTAGTTTATTATTACATAAAAACAGTAGATATAGCTGAAATTAGAAGATTAAGTATTAACACTAAAAGTCTTACAGATTAATAAAAACTTAACAAACTTGTTCATATAGAACAAGGGTCGGCAGGCAGTTGGTGCTCGCGGGCCAAATTTAAAATTTTCAAAATCTTTGCGGGCCGCAGTTTTAGTTTTAGTGAAATTTAAATAGTATTTCGGTTTTATTTTTTGGCATAATGGAAAAAGTTTTACTTTTTTTTACTTAATTGTTTTAAATAACTTTTAGCTACACATAGAAGGCCTATCTAAATTATGAATATTCATTGGAATAAATTTACAATGACTAGTGTACTTAAGTCTTAATAAAGTATTTACTTTCTTAAACACTTGATAAGTAAAACATGATACTTTCATTATTTTACTTACAACCTAACTCTCTCTAATAACTGAGCTTAAAAACCTTTATTGGTGACTTTATACATTTTTTCTATTATGATACACTTTTTCATATTTTTAATAACATTGAATTTAAAAAATAATTACTGTGTCTTAAATAGTTTGCACTATTTAGTATTCAGTAATTAGTTAAATAATTAAAGTTTGTGGAAGAGCTAAAACAAAATCTTTAACATAGTTAATAATCAAACATTTAATAAAACACCTTATTAGTAATTGATTAGTCTTTTACATGGTTGCCACTTTAAAAGCAAAAATTTCTGAGTTATACAAAACTGGCCAAAATGTATTAAAAGTAGGAAAAGCTAAAAAGTTGCTTAAAAAAAACAAAAGTTTAAGTAACTAACTAAAAAAACATCATTATAAATACACAATATATAAGTAACAAGAAAAAATTTACTATTAGTTAACTACACTACAGTCATATAAAGCTATTGTGAGAGTTCGAAGATGTATTCAAAGTGTTTAGAATAAAAGTTTTACCAAAACTTGATTTTTAAAAGACAATCTTAAACAAGTTTAACTTAGTATGAGTTTTAAAAATTTTTAAACTAGCCCGTTTTTTTGGGAACCCTGTTTGAATAAAGTTCACAAAACAAATAAATAACAAATGTTATTAACAGTGAATTAAATGCATAGAAAAAAAAAATGTATTATAAGACAGCTTGAATCGATAACTAAGTTTCTAAAATGTTGTTAACAAAAGTATAAAAATTTATTAAGCTATCAATGATTAAAAAACTTATTTTTATTGAGCATTATAGCAATTCTTTAACTGCAATTAAAATATTGCATTTTAAAAAAGTAAATGTTAAATATAAGACGAGCTATAAAAATCAAAATTTCAAAGACTTTAATTAGGAGTTGTTGCGAGAAAGAGAAAAAACCCAAAGTCAGTTCAAAAAAAGTACATGATTATCTTAACTAACTACAGACTGATCAGAAAAAGTTTTTAAGGCAAGTTATGAGGTAAAAAAAACTAATACAATGAAGATACCGATTTAAATTTTTACTTTTATAAGGAGCTTTTGTTGGTGTTTGTAAAAGATTTTTGTTTATTTCTTCAATGACAACAAGAAGTAGTGTTTAGGAAATGTGTGAAGATTATAAAGCCGCATAAATCAAATTACAATCTGTTAAGATGAGAGCACTGATACAACAAATGTTTCTCATATGAGAATTTTATTAGAGATGCTTTTACTAACTTTGACATTTTAGAAGAATTTCTAGATTTAGTTGCAATGTAAAGCACAACAATAGGTATAAACAATTTAAAAGCAAAGGTGCAATGCACCAATATAAAGTTTTTGAAAGTAAATTTTTTTGCTTCTACTTTTAGTAAAATATAAATAAATGTAAAAGACAGTCAAAAATAGTAAAGCAATGTTAAAAAGATAGTTTTAAGCTACTTTAAATATATTTTTATAATAAAAAATTATTTGTATGGTAGATTTTTAAGTCAAAAGGAAATTTCTTTACTTTACATGAAAAAATTGTTTAAAATTCCAGGTTTTTTCAAAAATTCTCAAATTCAAGGTCTTTCCAAATTTTTTAAGCATAAATTGTCAAATTCCAAACTTTTCCGGGATTCTAGTATTTTGGCAACACTGACTGTTCACACTTACATGTAAACAATTAATATAAATAATATTTCAAATTATATCAGCTGAAAGAATTAAAATTGAACATATATTATAATTCTAGTCAAAGCTGTGAATTAAACAAAACATATATCATAAGTTTAATTTGCTACTCTTTAAAGCAAAAACTAGCCTGATCTTCTTAAATACAATAAGCAATTCAAATCAAAAACTATATCTATTTAAACTGTACATACTTAATTAGTTTACCCTTAATCTAGTTTGTATATAACAGGTAGTTCTAAAAAAAAAAACAACTGTTCATCTTAGTATGCAACGCATAAAAATTAACTTAATTTTCTAAAGTAAATGTTTGAAAAACGAAAACGTATAACAAAAGAAATAAGTATTTAAACGTATGTCATGTATACTGTTTTATATGTGTCTGTACATATTTAGATGTTACATGTAGGAACAAAAATAATAGAAAATTATGCATAAACTAAAAAAAGTGGCTTAGAATACGAGCATCTTTGTACATTGGTGTGTAAAGTAATTAATTTAAAAGGCAATAAAAACTTATAAAAAAGTAAATTGTGTCAAATACTAAATAAAATAAACTTTATTACTTATTAGTATATTATTTTAACTGCTTTTGTGCACACTCAAATATAATATTTAGTAATAAAACATCTACAAAAGAAACTAAGATATATAAAATATTTAAAACAAACCTAAACTGTAAAGAAGTGACATTTTAGTTAATCACTGTGCATTACGTTATTTTACAATCGAAAACATTTAGTTTCTTTAATTAATAGATATCATATAACTAACTTACTAAATCAAAGCACTCTTAACATTTATTTTCTATTATAATTTGCTGCTGTAAAAAGAAAGTTATTATGAAAATGAGAAAAACCTTAATGTAATGTTTTCTGTATTTTCCCATTTTTAAGCTTGAGCAGTAAAGTATTTGAACTGTTTTAAAACGTTATACAGGGACTTAAGACCAAATTAATCAAATTAAACAAAATTACAAAATAAAAATTTTGTATTTTTAAAATATAATTTTGCTCAGCGGGCCATATTTAAATGCTCGCGGGCCGCAAAATTTTCTTTCGCGGGCCGCAGTTTGCCGACCCCTGATATAGAATAAGCGTTACAAAAATAACAAGAAAACGATATGGTTACTAGCTTTTATTTAACAATCATTGCTTTTACACATAGTTTTATTTAGTTGTTATTAAAGTCGTTATGTTTGTGGACTAATTTGCATGGTTGGCGCAAATTAGTCTCATTGCTTCATCTGTTAGTTGTTAATGGTATCTCTTATAAAGTTCAAGTCGTTTCTTATGCCCACGTAATAAGGCGGTCGCGCTTGGTGACTGTTCAAGCCAACAAGGTAGCGCGCAGGACCGTTGAAACACACGAGCCCTGTACCAGGGCCCGTGATAGAATCGGGGTCGAAAGAGTTGTCTTCGTTCACTTTGATGCCAAAAATACGATCAAACTCAACAAGTTCCACTTTTTTCCACGTCAGGTAATCATTAATATTTTGTCTGTTATTGGTACTTTCCCAGCTGGCGACTGTGCAGTCACGCATATGCAAATTTGCAGGAATAAGCGGCAACTGTTTCACATACCGGTCGAAGTCAAATGCCTCGTTCATCCTGCAAAGCTCGATGCTGCCGCTCGTGGCCATGTTCTCGCAAATTTTCGCCTGTTGCCTGGGATTGTCTCGAACTGCCAAGTCTACCGTGCCGGCAACAACCCTTCTGTTCTTCGCCAAACACCTGCTAATCGATATGACCCATCGCTCGTTGAGGATGGTGCCCGTGCACAGAGTCCGGTCATTTTCCCTGATTGCCACTTGGTACGGGAACTGACCCATGGTCGCGTGCCTGCCGTCCAAAAGTATATCGTCGTTATCATCGAATCTTTGAAATGTACCTCGAATCCAATCATTGATGTGGGGAGCAATCCTGGTGTAGTAGTCCCGGGTATTTTGGTACCCGGCTAAGTACCCAAATCCGCGGGCAGATAGCCCAAACACCGACTTGTGCTGGTCTCTGTAAAACGGTCTCGATTGCGGGTAGCACGAAAGAGGTCCGCCCGAATCCCCTGGCATTGCGGCAGGAGCAATTTGTACATCTATGAGGGGATGATCGAAAGCGATATCGTGTTCATCCGGATTGTTCGGGTTCTGTATCCAACCCCAAGTCTGCTGCCATGAGTACTGGCCTTCGCAACAGATTTCAATGTTCAATACATTAGCTCCAAGATTGTTCCCATAGCAATACTGCATATTCCTTATTGTGGTGCTCTCATACTTCAGCTGATCAGAAGGGGGCAAAAAGGGTTCAAAGTTTTGAACTCTGGTGGCACCCCATCCGCTTATCTCGCAAACCCAGCCCGGACTGCTCAGGCTTTTCTCGTTTCCTAGAACAGCTCTTGCGATTTGCACGTTGTCGATATTAATCCGATCTGGCGTCCGAATTAGCGCAATGTCCGTGTTGATTATAAGCTCGTTGTAATCTTCATAAGGGATGAAGTCGCCATCCGCATGGACAGTTATCGCCTGCTCGTGATTTCCATTTTGCTCATTTTGCCCATTATGTCCTTCGAGAGTTCCAAGGTAAATTCGTGCCCGGTCGCGAGTAAAATCAACCACTCCGTTCCTCGTTTCCACTGGCTGAACATTCGGTATGCAGTGTGCAGCGGTCATGACAAACCGGCTGCTTATAACAATGCCGCCGCAAAATATAACACGGTCATCATAATTAGGGTTGATGTATTCGGTTGTCAACCTCGCTTGATACGGAAACTGTTCCAAGCTTACAACGTCTCGCCCCAATCTTACCTGACCGGTGACCGTTTTCAGCAGGAAGAAAAAACAAAAGACCGTAAATTTCATCCTGTCAAACGCCATACTTCGATCTTTTACTTTTAACGTGAAGTTTTTGAAAAGTTTTAGTTTCTATGAAAAAATAGTGAACTGCTGCGTCATAATAAGGTTTAATTTTTACTATTAATATTGTCTGTTCAAAATTATACAACATTAATTAGTCAAAATTTTATATGTAAAACTAAGTTTCACTCTTTAAGCCTTTAAGTTTAAGGGATATTCGGTTACAATTTAAATCTGGAAAATAAAAGTTAAACAAAACATGGAAGATACTAAAAAGTAAAACAAAAAAAATAAATTAGAAGTTGTAAATTATGATATTTAGAAAGTTTTGAGTCTTAAACATGAAAATTGTATGTAGTAGAATTACTAAATCAATTGAAAACTTTAACTTCGGTATTGAACATAAAACTACTACATTAAAATATACAATCAGCTTAAAGTGAATAAACAAACTAAATGACTTACAAATTACCATGAACAAAGAGATTTGAATTAAGTTTATAACTTGATAAACTACTAGCTAGCTGAAGTTAAATTGAACTAATTTAAAATTACATTGAAAATTTTTGAATAACATCGCTTCTATAATTATGACGTAACTAATTTATACTTTAAACTAAGTTAATGTTATAATTTAGTTTTTACAGTTTAAAGCTGGAGTTTTTTTCAAGTTATTTAAGTAGGACTAAAAACGTTTTCTACTTATAAATGCCAGTATTTATTTCGGCCATCATCAACAAAGTTGAGATGTTTTATGCCATCGATAATAAACAATGAACTTCACCGCACGATCAACAACAACAGCATCCGAGACAATCCTAAGACCGGTTTCGTCCTAATTAGACACCTGTCTTAAGATTGTCTCGGATGCTGTTGTTGTTGATCGTGCGGTGAAGTTCATTGTTTATTATATATTTATAAATGAAAATGAATTTAAGTAAATAAAACAAAATAAAATGACATGCAAAATTAATTATCAAGCGCTTAAGTCTTAAAGTGAAGTTTTTTTTCAAATGTGGACAACTAGCAAACAGTTCGTGTCTTTTGTTTAAGTTGTTTCTTTTATTGGCTATTTCTAGCCTTTCTAGGCTGCAAGTGCTGCATATGCTGTGAATTTTTCTTACCTCCCCGATGTGGTGAATGATACTCCATTTGATGTTTTAAATGTATTTTATTGTTGTTTTTTAAAAACCAGATGTATTTAGCTAGTTCGGTGTTGTTTTCTTTGTAGGTGTTAAAACTGTGGTTATAGTTGTACCATCAGCTTTTAAAAAAATTAGCAGTGCTCCCAATGTATTCTTTTATTTCCTTGTTTGATTATACGATGGCTTTGTAAATAAAATTTTTTATAAGGCATTTGTTGTTCAAGGGACAGGAACGGGAGTTAGATTGGCAATTACAAGTAGAGATGTTATTGATTTTGTTTTTTTCTTTATTAGAAATATTATTTAGGATTTTCTGTCATGTTTTTGTATTATAACTTTGACATTATTCATACAGCTGTATGAAATTTTGCAATTATTTTTGTTTATAATTTTGTTGAGTACTTCATTGTTTTTAAAATGTTTATCGATGAGTTGGAAGAATATTTTCCCTAAATTTTTTTTAACGGATTGGCAGAAAGGTGGGTTAAAGTAGATAACTTTTTATTGTCGGTTTCTTTTCTTTTTAGTTTGAGGCTTTTTATTTTTTGAATATTTTAGTATCTGTTTAAAATTTGAATCATTTAGAGCATACAAATGTATAATTAATAACTTTAATTTTATAACTTCACCTTTATGATGAAGTCTAGCTTTAGCGAAATGGTTTTATTCAAAGTAAAACAAATAAGTTGTAGTCTTAAAACTATAAAAACGCTTATTTTTTGATTTACTCAAAGCTAAAGCACATTTGTAGTTTGAAAATACAGGCAAATTGTATATTAATTTATTTTCAAGGCATTTAGACTGTTAAGTTTTTTTTTCATGTTTTAGCTCATTATAATTTTGATTATAGTTGGGTATGCAACTCGATGACCGAGAGGTTTTTTTTTAAGGTCTTCATCGTTTTTGTGTTTAATAAACTATATTACTTTCATAATACAATATAAGCTTTGATGGTTAACATCTTACTCAAAAAAGTATCTAAAATAACTCACAATCAGTGAATATCTTAAAAACCTAAAAATGTAGGACTTTTTTTCATTCCAGTCAGACTAATCAGAACAAAAAAGGTTCGTTAATATTTAATTAATTTTTTTTACAGCAACAAATATACAGAAAGGTTACGTGAGTACTTCAAAAATATCACGAATAATGAAACTTTCGAATACATTTTAAATAAAAACAGAAGCATACTGAGGCAACAATTAAAAATAGAAAGAAAAACCCTAATATAAAAAAAATATATTCAAACATGGTTTTAAACAAAAAACTCTATTTGAGAATTCAAATTAAGTTTTTTTTTTCAATCCAGTTCTAAAAAGTTTTTTTGGGAACAGGTTTAAATTGCAAGAAAACAAAATTGCACGAAGCCAAGTTGAGTAAAAATATACAGAAAAAATAAAAGTAAAAATACCTAAAAGATAATTTAATAAATAAAATACTGACTAAGGGTAAGGCTTAGGCGTAACAGTGATAGTAGAAAAAAATCAAAAAAAAAAAACTTACCAACCGAGGGTAAGGGTAACAGTGATAGTAAAAAAAAATATTTAAAAAAGAAAAAAAAAACTCGTGCAAAAATGTTACCGTGCAATTTTACCCCTCATGCGAAAGTGTCTTCGTACATAAGTGTATTCGTGCAATTTTGTGCACTCGTGCAATTTTGTAAGCTCGTGAAAATTTGACAACAACTCAGGTTTTTTAGTTCAAAATTCTATAAATCACTGTTTTTCAACATCAAGAAAACGGATAAAATGTACTTTTTAGGATAAAATTAGTTATGGAAAATGACAAAAAATTCTAAAAATATATTTATAACATCTGATCAGCATACACAGATACTTAGTGATATAACATGAATAAATAAATATATATATATATATAACTATAACATCAGTTTTAGTGGTACAAAAAAGTATTTACTTAACACTTAAGTTTTTACATCTTTTTCTTCGTTTATCTAATGTAGACAGCTTTTTACAAATTTTGGCATCCGCATCTATGTACAGCTTTTCACCAATTTTTATGAATAGAAAATTATTTGAATTTGAGTCTACTTGGACTATCCGTTGTTAATATTTTTTATCTTTTTTTTTTTGTTTTGTTTTTTTATGCTTTTAGTTAAGAAAACAAAAAAACAACTTAAAAGAAATTTTTTGGTAAAAAAAATGACGACCTTACACTATTTTATCATTTTTGTTCAAAATTCTAGGTTTTTTTAGCCTTAATTGTCAAATTCTAGGTTTAGTGGCCTGGTTACCCTGATAAGTATTATATTTTGAGTAAAAAACGTTACTCAGGGTGGCCATTCTTTTATTTTAAAATTTTCCAGGATTTAAAAATTTCTTCTAGGTTTTTAAAAGTACACATTTTTGGGTCTATTTTTAGTTTAAAGTAAGAAACTGTGTAAAACAGTATAAAATCATTGAAAAGATACCCTAAAGCTACTTTAAATATGTTTTTTAATAAAAAAATTTTTGATGATGACAAATTCTTTTAATTTATATGATAGAATTTTTGAGTCAAATCGAAACTTTATTACTGAACGTGTGAAAATTGTTAAATTTCAGGATTTTTTAGTGATTTTGTTCAAAATTTCAGGTTTTTTCAAAAATTCTTAAACTTCAGGTTTTTTTGCCTAAATTGTCAAATTCCAGGTAAAGTGGTAACCGTAGTTACTAGCTGTTTTACTTTGTGCAAAAGAAATATTAACTGGTATCATCTACAGATTTCTTATTTTTGACGCACAACTGTTGTTAAACCATAATATTTTCAGAACCATAGTTAGATTACAAATACTTACGAAAGATGTTTCATAAGGTTGACGACTACTCTGTACAAACTAAAATGTGCTTTACTTACCTTTAATATCACTACTGTAAACTAAACGCGTGCTTGATAACAAAACTTGCGTTCTTTTTTTCACAAATAAGTCCAGCACGTATTTTAAAATATTTGGGAAGTAATGTGCTAGTGTAGTCAAAGCTTTGTTTATTAAATTTCCATGTTATTGATGCCCAAAATTGTAAGTGTTTTTGTTTACAAACTGGCAATATTTTTTTTCAAGTATCAATGCAGGTAATTAACTAGAACTGTTTATAATTACCGAAAAATTATTTATAACGGCGAAGTGCTACACGATTTAAATTTTTTTTATTCTGTTTTAATTACTCTTTAATTACAATTTTGAACAATGATACTTTAAATAGCTCAACAAAACTTTTGGTAGCTTTGAAGGAAAGTTATATTTTTTCAAGTGTGGACAAACTTTTTAGGCTTTTAAATATTCTAAAAAATTTCAAAAGAATTATATTAACTTTTTAACAAAATATCATTTTCATTGGATAGAATTTTAACAAGTTCAAAGGTCGTATACAAAAAAATTATTGTTACTATTTAGTTAGACCTTTAAGCTTGCTTTTAATTACTTATGAAGAAAAGTTTGTTCTTTTATGGCTTAAACTTTGCAATTAAAATTTTCAGAGGTTTAATTATAAATTTTTATAGTTAAATGTGAAATTCAAGCAATTACTTGTTGAAATAAGCTGTAACTAAACTTTGCATTAAGAGTTAGTTACCAGTAAAATTATACACACAAAAAATATATATACAACAATTTAATTTTAACTCATTATGTACCGAATGTAGAAACAAGACAAAAACACTTGATCGCTCTAAGTAAAAACATGATATCTGATAATTGTAATAAAAAGATTATTGATTTTAAATCGTAAAACTGTTTAAAAAAACTTCAATTTAAACACAACTTATATTGAAAAATTTTGATCGAAACTAAATTTATTTGAATATAAAGTTTTTAATTGTAATGTGTGTACAGTAAGTAACATTTGTGTAAATTCATTGACTAAAACAAATAAAACTCCTAAAGAGGCAATATGTAATTAAATGTGCAATATTTAAACGAGTAGTAGCACCAATCTAGCTTATAAATAATAATAGACCACCAAAAATAACTTCTTCATATTTCTTTCAAGCACTTATGACGCAACAATAAAACTTTGCCTGTGAAAAAGTAGTCTTGTTACTAAAAATAGCTAAGATCTGACATTTTCAAGTGATAAGTAAAACTTTACAACTTAAAATTAATAGCTTTTAAGCAAAAAATTCATCATCATTATTTTTACAGAGGTAGAACTATAATAACCTTATAATTGGCAATATTAAATAAATAGCGAGGTAAAAACAATAAAAACATTTTAATAACTATTTTGAATACTTAAAGATAACTTATATATTAGGCCTTTTTGTTTTTATTAACAACCTTATCCAATTTTTTTTGGTAAAATAAGACAAATAAACAAAACTAGTTAACTATACAGCTTTTTTAAAATGTATCCACTTTTATGCATTTTATCGACTGTTTTTAATGACTTTTTAATCTAGATTTTAAGCTAAAGCAAAAACCATTTTAATTAGAAGCCTTATAACATCGCATTTAGGCTACGGAGTTAATAAAAAACTGACCAATTTATAATTTGTCATTTTCTTCCGAGTTTGCCTGGTTGTATTTAATCAACAAATTGCGAGCCTTGTTCCTTCTATACCTAAAATTGTTTGAAAAATAAAACTTACCTGTGGGTTGTTGCGAAAAGTTACATAAAAAGAACATTTCTTGTAGAAAAATTCATAATCCTTGTTACAAGCTACAAGAAAAAGACTAACAGTTTTGTTGGAAAATTTCATAAAGCAACATAAATCCTCAAGTTATTGCATCTAACTGTTCTGAAATAGCTCGACATTTAACAAAAAAAAATTACAATAGTCCAAAAACATCAATACACAATTACATTAGTTGTTAGTTTGTTTATCATTAGCAAAGATGAGCTGGATTACGCCACCATACAATAAGCAATAGGCTGTTGTTAAGGGTGGCACGGTGCAGTATAAAGCTTATTACATTTGTATATCTATACGCTTATATTCCGCTTTATCATTTTTCGATGGTTTTACATTATAAAAAGACACATGTCAGTGATCAAAAAACAATAATGCAAGCCATATCAGATTTTTACAACTTTACTAAACATCAAAACTTTTATTCTAAATGACTTTTATGTTGCAGATAAAAATTATACGCATATGAAGTTGTTGTGTAAGCCAGTATGGTTTTCCTCAGTTATAACATCACGCCATAAACACATGACTTAAGAAATGATACGTGATGCTCTCTCTTCGGCAAAACTGAAGGTTCAATATGAGTTTGAATTGTGAAATAAAGTTTTATACATTTAATAAGCTTACTAGTATCTGTATTTCGATTTGACAAAAACAAACAAGTTAAACAGACAGTAAAATATGCTACAAGCGTAAAATCTGGTATAAATTTACTAAAATGAAATTTGAAAACGTTAGAAAATATAATAAGAAACGAAAACAAATTTCAAATGCTAATTGGTAGAAATTGAAGTTTAAAACACAGTTAAACGAACCATATAACGCCGAGGATTGAAAGAACTGCAAGCAACACGACCGCAATGGCCACCGCTGCAAGTATCATTATAACGCTGGTGCCTGTTAATTGAAATATATTAAAGAAATAGTAAAAATATGTTAAAGGGAGAAATGTTAATACTTACCCTGTTATTTTAGCTTTGAAGCTACTTTTGTATAACTTTATGATAATTGAACAACTAGTTTAAATAATTTATATACAAATTTATTGAAGTATAATTGTATAATTGACATTTAAAAAAACTTCTTTTTTATAGAGTTTTAAACACAAGGTAGATTCCACTACAGGTAAAATAAAACATCAAGTACTTGTAAGAAAATAAATAATTGTTTATTTATAAGACTTTTATTTATAAGTACATAAACACTACATTGTTGTAAAACGAACAATCAATTGCTTAACTTTTTTTTTTGTTAATGCATAAAATTACAAATACAAACAGAGGTAAATTAAAAGTTTAAAATTTTTATACATTTAATGAAAATCAAAAAGTTTAAAATTAATTAAAATAAAATATTTCTACAACAACTGATTTAAATTATTAGTATCTAAACTATATCGTTGTTCTTAAACTTAATATGAATTATGAATTTAAAGTTTAGAAAAAAAAGTGTAAACAATTGTACATATACTTTATTTGATCTTAAGTAAAAAAATTGTTTATAAATTTACTGGTAAAAACAAAGATTAAACTTTTGATTATAAAAATTTCATAAAATCCTATTTACTTTGTTTATATTAAACTGTTTGATAAAATAATATCATTCCATACGAAACTTTATAATTAAAAGCAGTCTATAACTAATATATTACTAAAAGAATTTATATCAAACATAAATCGAGGTTAAAGATATTGCATACTTTTAGACCAGTGATAAAGTAAACAAAAGATTTTATAACTATAAGATTACAAACTCTACTTAAATTGTTTTTGAATCATAAAAATATCAATTTATAAATTCAGATACAAATGTTAAGTTTTGGAAAAAAAAGTTGCTAACAACCCGTTGAGCACAAAAACATCGTTGATTTTATATAATGTTTTGTGGTAATTAAATAATTTGTTTTTTAACTAATAACTGTGTGTTGCTGTATCGTTAAATAGGAAATTAGAAGTTTACAAGGAAAAAGACAAAAATTACTTTGCAACACACAAATTATAACCAATTATAAATGCGGTTTCAAACTAAAAAAACAGTGTGGCTAATTAAATTTAACACGAATTTAAGATCATATATCTAGTATGTAAAAAAATTTTCACAAATACTAAAGGTCAGAAGTTTAACTTAATTGAGCATTGTTTTTTTCAATTTTTTTGTTTTATCCATCATTATTATATAGTATCAAAATTTTACAAGTATAATACTTATTAAAAAATAATCGAAATGTAATTTCAAGTATTCAAACTAATTTTATAGTAAAAAGCATAACATAAGAAAGTATAACTTTTAAAAATAGTATAACAGCATCTAACTTATCAATAAAAACTGTTTTCTAAAAAACTAAACAAATCGGGTTTTCCGATTTTTATGAAACACTAATTTGGACACAAACATTTAATCTTTTACAGTTTTTTTTTTAAGTTCTTTCTATACTAACAATATTTTGCGCATTTCTAAAATTGAACTGGTAATTCAAAATTTGGGAACAAAGGAATCTTTAGGTAACTCTAACTTTTATAAATATCCAAGAAAGTCAATTTTCTTATAAATATTACCAATAATAAGATTATTATAACTAATAAAAAAACTTACACATTATAAACTAAATTACAGTTAAAATGCTTAGAGTATAGTTTAAGTTTGTAATTAAATACAATAAAAACAACTAATTTATTGAAAAAATTAATATTAAAATACATTAAAAAAACATAAAAATATTGGCATTAATTGTGTAATTTAAGTAAAAAATAAAAATGTAATAAAACATTTCAATTTTATTTTTAATTTATTACTTAATAAGGTAACAAGCAAAATAATTTATTAAAAAAACACTAAATAGATAGTTTAAATGTTTTGTAACTTTTTGCTTTCTTTACTACGATAAAAGCTAAAAGAAAACATTCAATGTACAAAACAAATATACAAAAGCAATTTTTTTAATGACTAAGACCATCATTGATCAATATTTTATGCAAGAATATTAAACCAAGAAAAAAAATCTATATGCTTAAAATTTCGAAGCTCAATTCTTTAAAAAATGTTGACAAAATAAAACTTGGTTAAACTTTAGAAGAGCTTATGACCAAGTCTTTTTTATTTTCAAACATTACAATATTACTTAAGTATTTTCCGATTATGTTATAATGAAACTGTTACGGACCTTACAGGGCTGAACTTTGAAAAAAAAATTAATTAACTTTTTTACCTTTCTCTTTTCACTGATCTCAGTTATTTTTTAGGTAAATATTTAACTATTTACATGCAGAACACATAATTTTGAATTTTAATTGTTGTTGTCTTTAAATTAATTTTGAAAACCTTAAATAAATAAAGATGTGCAAATTAAAAATTTCATTTACTACCAGGTTTCAGTGCTAAAAAATTGCGACCTTTTCAAGTGTAATAAAATAGTCAACTGCACATAGCAATGTTGGTTATCTAAAATTAAATTAGAAAACAATAAAAATTCAAGTAAGACAACTAAGATTAAAACAATAAAGAATTAAACAAGAAAATATTTATTTTAAAATAGACAAATTAATTTATTGGATTATATTAATTTTACAAACACAAAAGTACAGCTTATTAATTTGAAAAAGTATTAGGACATTAGTAAAATAACTACTTTTTTGTTAAAATACAACCAAAAATTTATTTTAATTCAAGTAGCTGTAGTTTTGAATATTATTCTCAACCACATCACTTTCCTTTTCATCTATTTTAACTTTATTTAGCAGCTAAATTGCTGGACTATTGTAAATTTTATAACTTTACTTTATTGTCTTTTAACTAGGTTACTTTTTAAAGAAAGTATTTCAAAGCTATATAAAACTGTATAGTGTTTATCAACAACACTTAAACTTAAATAAATACCAGAGACGACACTACAACTTCTTGATTCGCAAACAGTCACATTTTAAGTAACTTTAAATTTTGTCCCCAGTTAAAATCAAATAGTTACTACTTTAGCAACTTAACTTTAACAGTTTTTTTTTTCATTATTCAAACTCAAACCTTCGCTTATGGCAGGAGCGTCGCCGTCTCCATCGGCCTGATGCTTGTAGTTGGTGGTGTCGTGCAACACGTACTTGTCCTCCTCGCAAGGCACGCACGTCGAGTAGTCCGGGAACGAACCGGTCTGGTTGGCTATCAGGCACCAAGGACTTTGGACCCAGCCTGCGGTCGGCGGCACGCAGTCGTTGTACACCTCCCCTTTGTATATGAACGGCACGCAAATGTTGCCGGTGTCTTTCTGGCATTCTGTATAGTTGTGTTTGAGATTGTATTTGAGCGAACATAAAATGCTCTCTAAAGCTTAAAAATCTAAAGAGTGTTTTTGTCCTCCAAAAAAAACTAAGTGGTTAAAATAATATTTTTCATTTCATCATCAACTGAATACAAATACTTAAATTCTCTATCATAAATTTTAAACATCTTATCAATTGCTATGGTATAATTAAGAGGCTTTGATACTTTATATAAGAAGAAAAAAAATTATTGTTAAAAGTTTGCTTTCATAAAATAAACTTTTATTATTTTGATGTATAACAATTTCAGGATTGCCACAGATCAAGCTGAGAAAAATTTCCTGACTTTTATAAATCTAAGCTCTAAATCCAAACTTATTCTAAAATACATAATGAAACAGTTGAAACTATAAAAAGCTTTCAATCTTATTTTTATTCAGGTTAAAACAACAGTTTTTTTGATGAATTCAATTGTCTAACTTCCATTACATCACTTAAACTATCTGCGTATGATTGATGTATTTGCAATAAACAGCTCTATCAGCAAAATACTTGTATTTTCTAACTTGGTACATTCTAGTTTGTATGCATACATATAATATTTTATTTCTCTTCTGAATGAAATAGTTTCTCCTTTCATATTGTTTTCAAGCATAGCTGTGTTAATACTAAACTCTCGTTCGACCTCAGCCTGGTCATTGTGCAACACAAATAATGGCAGCAACAACTTTCCGAGAGAAGATTTGGTAGGAACTTTCAATGTTTCAAAATAGAATTGGTCCAAACGACCTTCATTTTGCTTGAAGCTTTTGAACTTTAATGAATTCATTGAACAATTTACCAAAGTTATAAATTGTTCAATACTAGCATCACCTTCAGAGTTGGAGCAGATTTTTTATTTTGTTAAGGAGTGCACAATGTTGGCAAAATGCTTTACAACAATTGTGACTCCTGATTTTTCAAGACTATGCGGATTTAGGCATGACATATTTTTCGAATGTACTTCCAATAGCCATTCTGCTCCGGAAATTTCCAACCGCTTCTATAACAAATACTCTACATTTTTTGTTAAAATTTAAGACCTTTTGTTCCTTAACTAGGTCTTTTTTCCTCAAACTTGCAAGCAAATTGGTTACAACACAACCAAAATAAAGGGCAGATTTTAGGGAAGATTGATCATTCAACTGAACCTTGAATAACTGGTTAAGGCTGAGGTTCGTAACTACCACGTCTTTTATAATGATGCACAGCAATATAATTACCCCGCAAGAAATATCCTCATGCATAAAGGCAACAACAGGCTGGGTACTCTGATACAATGTCAAAAAAGGCTACATGAGAGATATCACATAACTAAAGAAATGCAAAAAAACGTTTGTGTATATATCACAGTTTCACAATGGAAGTATCCTTGCCAAAGATAACTAATACTAGAAAGCATAAAAAAAGTGCTTGTTTAAATAGGGTAGTTGTTAAATATATTAATAAAAAATTTTTGCAGCTTTATAAAGGATATTTTACTAATTTTTACCACTTGAAGGCTTTGGAAAACAAAAAAAAATTGTATTTTTGAACTGACAGTAATTTTGTCAAACTTCCTGACTTTTTTTCAAAAACCCCCATTTATTCCTAACTTTTTTCTTTTTTTCAGTTTTTCCTGAAGTTGTGGCAACCCTGCAGTTTAAATCTAAACTGAACTAATAAAAATGGTAAAATAATTAATTTCATAAAGAACTATCAACAAATAAGTTTTTCTATTAATTTTTTTTTTAAATAACATTTTTTGCAAAATATTTATATAAACACATGTGAAGTAGTAGTCATAGAAAAGTAGTTGTACCATAATAACAGTAAGTAGTTTTTATTATTACAAAAAAACCTAAACTATACTTTTGATCAAAACTTTTAGTATTAATAGTTGATTTGTGATGTTTAAAAAATATAATAAAACACATTTCTTTTTTTCCTTAAATTTATTTGAGATTATTTTGTAGCAAGTCTTATCAAAATTATTGTTGTTGGTTACAACAAGTTAAATTATATAATATTTTTTTTTTAGTTTCTAAAAACCTAAAACTTTATTGCTAACTGCTTTTTAGAAAAAAAAGTACTATAGAAAACTTTTCACTTTTAAACCTGTGTAAACATTTCCTTTCAGCTTAAAACAATTTAATTAAAACTTACTTTTGTCACTTAGGCCTTTAATTTTAGGTGCAACAAGGTTTTTAATTGTTTTTGTTTTTTTAGTGAAAGCTTTTGTAGCTTTAGTAGTTGGTAATGATTTTTGTGTGGTTTCAGTCGTAGTTTCTTCAACACATTCACCACAGTAAGAATAGTCACTACCTGTACCTATTCAAAAAAAATTAAAATGTGTTCAATATAAATGGCTCGGTTGTAATAAATATTTAGACTAATTGTTTGAAAAGTTACTTCAATAAATTTTGTTCTTGATATTTAAGTGCCTTATAAAATCTTAAAACATACGATTACAGTAAACAAATAGCTTAAAAGCATAAAGTGTTAAAAAAGAAAAGTTTAAAGATTTTTTAAACTCTTTACTAAAGCTTGCCTAAATAACTCTAACCTGTCTGGCCATCTAAGAGACACCAATCATAATCAGAAATAGGATATGCAGCATCATAAAACTCACAATCATTGTATTGTTTGCCTTTGTATTTAAATGGTGTGCACACTTTATTTGTACCTTTTACACACTCTGTGTAGAAACAATAATTTTTAATATTTTTTATATATTTCAATTTATAATTATCGGTTTCTTTAAAAGTATTTGCATAGTTAAAAACTTTTAAAGCGTTTTTTATTAATCAAAATTTTATTTTGAATAGGTTCAGGTAATGGCCACTCTAAGTGTGATGAATGCGTTGAAGAAACTACAACTGAAAAGAGTAGCATAGTTTTATAAAAATTTCCTTTATTTTTACTTTTTTTTATGTATATTAATATACTTTAGTTTATAAATATATTATAGCTGATATCTTAAACTTATAGATTTAAATTTTAATAGTGTTCATTTATAAAAAAAAGAAAGTAACTTATTATCTACTTAAGCTAAGTAAGCTATTCAAAAAAATCAACTTATTTTATTTTTTTTGCAATTCATAGATCTTATTTATAATTCAATGAATTTCTTCAAACAACCTCACTTAAAAACTTAATAAAATAAGGAAGAAATAAACGATCACGAAATCTATCCTACGAGTATTAATTAAAGTTAAATTATTTAATAACTAAAGAAACAAGCGTATTTTAAGTTTTTGAAATGAAGTAGTTCAATATATTGTTAGAACTACTAAGAATTATTTTTATCAAAAATTTTAGTGATTTTTGTTCAAAATTATAGGTTTTTCAAGGTTTCTTTTAAAATTTCTCTATTTGTAGGTTTTTCCAGGTTTCAAGGTTTTGGCAACCTTGAAAATAACTTATTGATTATAAATTAAAGATAACTAACTTTTAAAGTTACTTAACAGTGTTAGTAAAATTGTTCAAACAAAAATACAAACTTGTGTAAACTTGAGAAAAGAATAAAATTTAAATGAAAACTTGGTAAGTAAAAAACATAAATTTAGTACAAATATGTTTTAACAAAAAAAAATTATTATATTAAGTTTTTGCAGATTTGATAGACTATTGTATATAAAACTAAAAAAAGAGTAATTCTTTTCAAAATAAAAACAAATTCAGACTTCACGAAATAGTTTCATTATGTCATCATTTGTGTACGGTTTTTATAGTTTTGAGAATAGTTGGTTTACATACACTTTTCAAGACTAAGACTTTTATAGACTTATCACAAGGTTAGGTGAAAAAAAACTAGTATAACTTTTTACATAAATAACTAAGCTTTTAATTGATCTTTAACATTTGAAAAAAGTTTGAAATATAAGAGATAAAAATCAGAGAGTTTAATACATTCCTTATGGAAGGTACAAACTAAAAAAAGTTATAAAACTAACTAGTAATAATCTATTTCCTTAACTATATTGAGTAACTATTTTTAAACAACTTTAGCCAAACTTATACAAAAATTCAAATTTTTTGGGAAGGGTTTAGATTCTTCTAATTTAGTATTTTTACTTAAATTAAACAAAACTACTTTTTTTTTTGCTCTATGATCTGTATAGGAGTATTTTTACAAAAATTACTAGATCTAAAAAGTAAAATTCATTTTTTGCACTGTAAAATTTTACTTATATTCTATCCTAAAATTTTATTCAAGAGCCAATTTTAAAATGTTAACTTTTGTAAATCATGTTGCACTACCGTTATGGCGCTAATATTCAAAAAAAAAGAAGTTGAAAAATAGTTTCAATTTGCAAACAAAAATAGTTCAAAAACTTTACCATGACGAATCTCAATTAAAAGTAAACAAAAATTCAAAAAAAAAAACAATGAGAAAAATAAACCAACTTTTAGCATAGGTGTTTTCTTCAGGCTTCTTACATTTTCCACACTTAGAATAATCATTAGTCCAAATTGAACCAGTTTGACCATCAACGAGACACCAATCATAATAACTTCCTGATTCACAATCAGTGTAGTTTTTTCCTTCATAAGTGAATGGAGTGCACACTTTTGAAGTTCCATCAACACATTCTTTTATAGTAAAGTTTAATTAAATGTACAATCAGTAAAATATTATTCAAAGGAAACAAAAACAGCTAAAAACACTTGTTTTAGTTTTAATAATGTTATTTGTCCATATTTTCAACAACTAAAATAAATATTTAAAAAAATATATAGCAAAAACACAGTATAGTTTGTTGATATTTTTTTTAAATGAGTTTTTAAGTATAATTTATGATTTTATCTTTACAGTTGGAGTAGGTATTTTAAAATGCAATGATTGTAGCTGTCAACCATTTGACCAACAAATATAACCTTACTATCTTTACTTAAACAAACATCTATTTAACATAAACAAACAACATACAGAGTTCTCACAAAAATTTCAAATAAAAAAATCTAAGGAAATTTTTTATATGAATTCTTAGTGCTTATGAACTCTAATTTTTATTCTTACACACTCAAAATTTTAAAATAAAAGGCTAATGCTACTTGTTGTGCTGGAAAAAAACTATGACAGTACAAGTCAAATAAAATGTAAATTATTTAGTAGATAATTCTTAAATAAGTTGATTTTTTAGTTAAAAATGCATTACTTGACAGAAGTTGTATTTAAAACTAACTTATCAATAAAAGTGTTTGTAAAAAAATCTTTATAAAATTAACAAGAGTAAAAAGACTTTTTAATTTAAATTCTACCTTCAGTTACATGTTATCCTAAGTAAACATGAGATTTTCTAAATTTAAAAATATTCTAAGTATTCTGAGTGTGAGGCAACCCAAACCAAAACATAAAATTAGCCAAAACAGGCAATATTTAATCTTTTGAGAAAACATAACTTAAACCAGAGTTTCTCAAACTTTTTTTTCAAAAAGCTCCTATTTAAAGAAATTTAAAAAGCTATGGCTCTCTCCAACAATATTTCTAAATAACCCATGTTAAATGCACCTAAGACATTTTCTTACTCTTCATCATCAACTCTAGAATATCTATTGTAATTTTGTGCTTTTTTTTGTACAATTTCAAAAATCAAGGAAATTCATAAACTGTGCTATTCTCTGTAGGCATATAGAAAGTTGATTCAGTTTAAATATATTTTAATGCAATTGATATTCTAGAACATTATATCAACATCAGAATAAACAATACTTACTTTCTTCTGCTTCAACAAATACAAAAATTCCAAACATTATCAAAATAAATGCAAGTTTCATCATTATACTTTTAAGGTCTGAAATAGATGAATAGTTATTTTTTAAACATTTTAGTAATAATTTTTGATATATCATAAATATTTTAATTCATATGTAATTTAAAACAAAATAAGAATTAATGAACATTAAGTATTAATAACAGCAACCTGTATAATGCATACTGACAGTTTTTTTTATTATTGATAAAAAGATCAAACCATTAGACGGTTATTTTAAAGAAAAATTCAATACATTTTGCAGTTTAAAGATTTATTTATTTTTTACTCAATAACTCTTATAACTTAAATCTGAGCTTTTAAAATAAACTTTTACAACTATATATGCAGTAACTTTGCCAGAAATAAGGCACTGTGAGAAAAAAAAATATTTTCTATAATAAGTAGGGTATGCATTTGGGTGCATCGGTTGCCCCTCAAAAATGAAAATCTTAGAATTTTGCTTTGTAAAATTTTTTGACGTTCAGAAATCACATGAATAGAAAACACAAATAAATAGCTTCCTAGCTTTAAGCCTGCCAAAGCAAATTACTTTTGAAAATTTTGCTTTATATCAGTATATTTAAATAGGGGGAAAAAGATTATTTTACTAAAAGACTATTTTACTACGTTTTTTGAGATAACTACCTGAAACGGCTATGAAATGTTCTTTGCCATATTAAAAAAAAGCATGTATAAACAAAGTTTAAAAAAAATATATATTAAAAAAATTATAAAAAAAAAAACTTTTTTTTGTAATTTTTGCATAATTTTTTTTTTGTCTATACAAAATTTTCTAAATATGGCAAGGAACATTTCCTAAACGTTTCAGGTAATTATCTTAAAAACGTAGGAGAAAATAAGTTTTTAGTGAAATAGTTTTTTTCCTCTTTTTAAATATACCGATATAAAGCAAAATTTTCAAAAATAATTTGCTTTGGCAGGCTTAAAGCTAGGAAGCTAATTTTTTTTGTGCTGCCTATTTATGCAGCTTCCTATTGTTAAAAAAATCTTACTAAGCAAAACTCCAAGGTCGGGGCAACAGATGCACCCTAGTATGCATATGTAACTGCACTGGGTATGATATTTACAAACCTTTTTTTTTAATGACACTTATCTAGTACAAAATTTGAATAACCACACTTTAATTTTTCTATATTATAAATTTTTAACAATTTTTTTTTAAATATAGCATTTAATGAAAACAATTTTTTATTAATAATTTTAAATTTTTATCTTAAATATAGTATAAAATTAAATAATTAGTTAACATAAAATTGAGCAATAATAGTTTTCTTATCTAATATAATGAATTTTTTGATCCAAATAAATATTAGTATTAATAATACTTAATTTAAAAAAGTTTTGGTTTCAACTAAAAAAATAGAAGTTTACTTAATTGTGTTATAGAATTAGCCAAAAAACTATTCTAAACAAATAGTTAAGTATAATTAAAGATAACAGCAAAAAAATATGGAAAATTGTAAATAATATTGTCTTCACTAAATCTACTTAAAGCTGCAAAATAAATGGTGTGCTTGACAAGAGTGGTAAGATTGTGAGTTACCTGAAAAGAGTAACTGATTTAATGAAGAAAAAATTAGTTAATATAGCTGAAAAATAATTAAATGAGTGAAAGAATGCTTTTAAATAATAATCGTGAGTTTTGTTTTAGTTCAGTATGTAATAATTTTGTACTCAAAGAATTTACTAATAGTAATATTGAGATGTACATTAAAAACATGAAACCAAATAAAAGTGTGCGATCTGATGTGCCTATATTTAATTTATAAAAGTAAGAGAAAAAGTTATTGCTCCTTATTTATGTGAACTGCTTAACATATGAGTAGAGTATGGTGTGTTTCTCAATTTGCTTAAATATGCTGAAGTGGTACTAGTAAGTCTGGTAAAAAAGTGATGCTAATAACTATAGACCTTTTTCCCTTTTATCTCTTTTTTCAAAAATTTTTGAGTCCTTAGTGTGTGAGAGGTTGAATAATTTTTTATTTGTTAAATGAAGTTTTGCATAAAAAACAGTATGGTTTTAGAAAAAAAAATAGTACAACTGAGCTGGCTGTGAATCAGATTGCGGATGAGTTGACTGAGGCTGGTGAGAAAAAGTTATTTAATTGTTCTGTCTTTTTAGATTTAGCAAAAGCATTTAATACAGTCAATCATAAAATACTCTTGTCAAAATTAAAAGGTTGTAGTGTTATAGGATTTATATTAATTTTACTACAAAGCTATTTAAACAATAGAAGCCAATCAACTGTTATAAATTATGTTGTGTCTGAGGATGAAATTGCAAATGTTGGAATACCGCAAGGTCCTTTGTTATTTATTGTGTATATAAATGATATTTTTCTTCTATTGACATTAATGTGAGATTGTTTGCTGATGATGCCTGATTTAGCTAGCAACATGGTGATCCTTCTTGTTTAAACAGTGTTATTAATGAAGAGCTGAAAAGTTTATGTATGGTTGCGTGCTAATAAACTTTTTATAAACTATTCTAAAACTAAATTCTTGCATTTTACACACGTCTAAGAATGTGATTTTAAAGTAAATATAAATGGATTAAATATTAAGGCCATAGGGGGGGGGGGGTCCACTTTGTTTTTTACAACTTGATCTTATTTTGTAGAATTTAATCTGAGCTATCAGACACTTTTAACCGCTTAAAAAAACTCAAAGTAACTTTTGAGATATAAGCGATTAAAGAAAGGGCATTCAATAGGTTCCTTATGGAAGGCAAAAACTAAAAATGCGAAAAAAAATCTATTTTTACTAAAAATCTATCTCCTCCTTCACTTTTTGAGTAATCTTTCTGAAATTTTTACAGAATATGTATCATTAAACTTTAAAGAGATTTATTGTAAGAATTTTTTTAATTTTGAGTAAAAAAAAAATTATTGTCAAAAAACTACCCTTTTTTTTAGTTTTTTGTGGATAAAAGTTTTATTTTTCAAAATTTCAAAAATTCCAACATTAGGATTCTTCAAAATATTAAAAGGAACATTTCCTGAAAATTTGAAGAAGATTGCTTGAAAAATGAAGGAGAAGATAGATTTTTAGTGAATTTTTAAATTTCCGAGAAAATTGACCCCAAAAAATCTGCGGTCCATACGTTTGCATCGGAAACTGTTTACAAAAAATAAAATATCTCAAAAGTTAAATGATATTTTTGAATTCTATAAAAACAAGCTTGTAGTTTGTATTTTAAGCTTTCATATAAAAGCCAAAGTTAATTTTTGTAAAAAAAAATGTCAAACCCCCCCCCTATGGCCTTAAACTGAGTGAAAGTATAAAATATTTAGGTCTGGTTTCAGATGATAAACTGAAAAGGAAGGCTCACTTAAGACCTCTCAAATCAAAGCTGTCTCAAAGTTGTTTTGTGTTATCAAAATTTAGGTACTATTTGGATAAAAGTACACTTAAAATGGTGTAATATAGTTTGTTTTATCCGCAAACAATACTGTATATCTGCTTGGGTGGTGCTTCTGAATGTTATTTAAAACAAAACATTAGCATGCAAAAAATAACAGTGAGGTATGTTTGCCGTGTGCCTGCTTAGACCCCAACAAACTCACTGTTTGTGAAAACTGGTCTGCTGAAATTAAATGATGTGTAAAAATTGCAAGTTTGTAAATTAATGCACAATAGTATGACAGGATTTGATGTTGAGCATAAAAGTTTAACTCTTGCTAGTTCTCTTCAGTCACACCAAACAAGGTTTTGGAAAAAATTTAATTTCATAACTGAAAGACCTAGAACAAAACTTGGCCTGAACTCCTTATGTCCAATGTTTGGTCTAGTGTCCCAGATAATTTTAAAAAACTAAAGAAAAATAAATTTAAATTCTGTTATAAAAATTTTCTATTAACTTGCTACAAGAAGCAAAACTGGAGTGCTTTCAATCATGTGTCTGAGTAGGGAACGGGTCAAAATTTCTCAAAGACAAAACTGCACGATGTTACTAAATTGCACGAGTGCACAAAGATACTTTTGCACAATGACAAATTTGCAAAGACAATTTTTCACTAAGGGTCAATTTTGCACTAGATTAAAAAAAACAGAAAAAAAAAGTTACTGACCCAGGGTAAGGGGTAACAAAGATAGTAAAACAAAAAAATAACTACTAAAAGTTAATATTAAAAAAATATATAATAAAAATAAAATATTAAAAAAAAAATTGTAATATATATATATATATATATATATATAAGTTACCAACCAAGGGTAAAGGTTACCAGTAATAGTAAAAAAAAACTCAATTAAAAAATTTAAGAAAAGATTAATTAATAAAAAAATAAATAAAACAAATTCAACCTGTGCAAAAATGTAATCGTGCAAAATTGTTTGCTTATTGTACAGGTGCAAAAGTGTCTTTATGCAAAAGTATCTTTGTACAATTTTATCTTTGAGAATCTTTATCCCCTTGTACAAAAGTATTGTCATGCAATTTTGTGCACTCATGCATTTTTGTCTACTTTTGCAATTTTGTACTCTTGTGAAAATTTGATAGCTATCAGTCTGAGTATATTTTTTATTGTCTTTTACTTTTGTGCAGGATAAACTAGATTAGTTGTATATTTTGTTTCTCTTTTGAATTTTGTATAAATTAAAGTTTAAGTATTTTATGTTATACATCTTACTTTCATTATTTAAAGGAATATTTCTGTTGAGATGTTGTACTTCTGTTAATAAAGCTTTGTAATGAGAGAAATCATTTGTTAAGTTTTAAATATTGATCAAGATTTGTGCTTACTTATATCAAGCAATAAAATACATTGGTTTTTTTTTCATTTAGAAGCTTGTTGTTTTGAAGTTGTTTGTTTATAATTTAACTGCTTAATGGTATTTTCTACTTAAACTTTTGGTAAGTCTTAAATTTTTAACAGCTAATTGTGGAATAACTTGGCAGTGGTACCATAATTGGATTGTTCTTTTGTTCAGAATACCAATAGCACTTGCTTGGGGATTTTGGGTTTAGGATTTTCCACACTATGTTGTTTAAAATGTTGAGATCTTAACCTTGTGAATGTTTGCTAAACAATATGTCACCAGGGTTTTTTTCAATAAGGGTGTTAGATTAGTTTTTATTTTGTTTGTTAAAAATAAAAGTTCTGCTTTTTTTTGTTTATAGAGAGATTTAGTTTCAATTTTTAATTAAAAGGTAAACTTTTTCTTGATAAATTGAAAGATAGGGCAGGTGGAATAACACTTGACCTTCAGAAAACGTTTATCATTGCAGAGGGGACAGTGAGTTCTGATACTTTTCTACCTAAAAAAATTAAAACAAATTTCATGCAAAGAAACAGGTTTGTTTGAATCAAGTGGTCCAATCATTTTACATTTGCATTATAGTCAAACTTACTGTCTAGATATTACTATTCTGGCATAAGTTAAAAAGCAGTTTGAATGATTTCTTAAATTATTAAATTTAATCTTTAAAACCTTATTTGTAATGTTGAAAAATGAGTAATAATTTTCTAAGCTACCTTATCTATATTCAATACTACAAAATATGTAATCATAGTGTTGAGTAGTGGTAACATATTAATAAATTACAATAATAATAGTTGTTTTAACTTAATAATACTAATTTTACAAAACATTTTACATTTAAAACAATTTTATAACCTTGGTGCCTAAAAACTTATTTAGGTTTCATGCAAGGGATCAGGCAAAGTTTGCACAAAATGGTCTAATCATTTTAAGTTTGCTGCCACAGGTATAAAACTTTTCATACATGTGCTGGTTTTTGTTTTTCAAAAAAGGGGAATTTTTATCATTTAAGCAAAAAGAACTCTCGACTATTTCAAACTTCTATAACATTTATCTTATTATGGTTTAAAGTTTAAAACTAAGTTATATTTGTTTTTATATGATTTTGACTATTTTTATTTTATTTTTCTAATATATAGTCTTAGAATTATTTTTAGCAGTTTTTACTAAGCTCCATTATCTTGAGTTAGTTTTAAAAGCTGCTTGGTAGTACAATTCTGGATCAAAATACTGATAGTTTTATTTAACGTTTTAAGTCATTTCCTGGACAAGACAATAAAAAGTATTCAAGTGGTGTATGACTCATAAAACAAAAGGATTATTTTCGTGCGCCAGGTCATAATACCAAACATTTTGCGCGCTTCTATTCATCAAGTAAAAAAAAGAAAATAATTAGTTATAGAACACTAAATACTACAGAAAAAAAGTTTACTCTCGCTTTTTCTTTTTTTTTTTTGATCCTATTTTAAGCATTTATATTTAAGGCAGAAAATTTATAAAGACTATTGAATGTAGATAAAAGACTTGACACAATTCATTTAAGTATTAAACCTTTATATATAAGTATTCTTATTCCTCAAAAGATTTAAATAATGATTTTGAGTAAGAAATTTAGACAGGTTATATAGTTTGAAAAGTTGTATCGGTCATTTTAATTTGCTTATAAAAACATAAAACTAAGTATAAATCTTACGTTTCATTTAAGTAGTTGTTTAAAAAGTATATTAAAAAACTAACAACTTAGCTTAACATGGTTATAATGATAACCTTCATGTTTTAAGGGATGAATTTATTTTACGACATAAAAAGAGGCTCAAAAATTTGGTGTTAGGGCACACCTCAGATACCATGTAAGTCTGGTTCAGGACGATATTTTGAGAAATAAGTTTTTTTTTCATAAAATAGTTTCATGAGTTTTTCAAACCTACACTCAATTAAAAGTTGCTAGAGCTATACATATCAAATACTTGACATTTTCTTAGCTAAACAATAAGTTTTACAAGTTTTATTTTATGTTTTTAAGTTTGTGTTGAGTAAGTATTAATTTTTTACAGGTAGGTTTTATAAAGGATTTGTTTTAACATAACTAATGTAAGTCTCACAGATTAAACAAACTGTTACAAACAAATATTTTTTCCGCTTTTTTTTGAGCTTTTATCGCATTGATCAGAAAATTAGGGTTCTTTGTATTTTAAAAAAGGATCTCTACTGTCTAAATATTACAGACATGATGTTAAAATTTTTAACAAATGGTGTACGACTGATAACTGAAATGTTTTTTCGTACACCTGGTCCTAGGACCAAGTATTTAGATTTTTTTTCAGTTATATAAATAACCTTATTTTTGAAATTCAATTATTTTAGTAAACTTGGTTTAGTCTTAAATAGAGTTTAACTTTTGTATTGTATTTTCGCTGCATTGTTAATACTTCTAACTTAAGTAAAAATCCATAAGCATTTAAATGTTACAAAATTAAAACTCGAATTTTACTTTTCGTCATCGTTTGTATGGAACAATATTATTTGTTTTATAGTGCTTTTTTTGTGCTTAGTGTTGTGATTTCTATTCGTATTTATAATTATAAGGTAGTAAATGTTTTTAAATGCATTCTTAAAATAAAGTTAATAGCTTTAAAGATAATTTTATAGAAAAAATATGTATGTAAAACTCGTAAGTTGTTTAGGGTTATTTAGCATAATAAAATTTACATAAAAATGACTGTTTTATTATCCTAGTGGTATTTATTGATCTATTTTATTAACATTTAATTACCTGAAATTTTCTAGAAATTTTTTTTATTTTTTCAAGGTCAAAATTTTCAAAGTTTAAATGCAATACTTTAATTGTACAAAAAATAACTGGTTTAAAGTTTCAAACTTGACTAGTATTAAAATCATATAAAAAGGTATAAAATTCATTAACTACTATTACTAAGTAAAAAGATTTTTTTCAATATATTTAAAACTGAAATACTTTAAATAAAGTCTACTACATAAAAAGCGTTACTTCTAGTAGTTTAGAAATATCAATCTAGTAATGTTAATTAGAACATAGTTCTAAACAACAAAAACCTTTGGAAGCTTTGAAATTACTGTAATTAAATAAAAAACTAGTCAAATAGGTTGTTGTTACTGAAGTAGTTAAAATAATTCAAAGTTTCACAAAAGATTTTAATTAGCCAAATGCCATACAACTAGAGGCTTTTGGTATTTTAGGCAAAAAACAAAGTATATCAAGTGTTCAGTGTTCAGTTGACAAAGCAACATTTGAATTCTGGCAATTCTGAACCAACGACTTTAGCAACAGAATTGGAATGTATTAAAAGCTGGATTAAGTACTAATACTGTAGAAGACTTATACTTATGTATATATTTGGTGCGTTTAAATATGGTGACCTTGGAGTTTTCAGTTAAAATATTGTTAAAAGTTTGGCATTATTACAAAAAAGTATTAAGTATTAAAAAAAAAATATGTGCTTAATTTTAGGGCACACGACTATTCAAGTTCTGACAACTCAGATTAATACTACTTATAATAAATTTTTTATTAATAATAAATGTAATCGAATAATTTGATTACGAAAATTCAAATTTCGACAACCCAAACTCTGTCAATTCTAGTTTGGGTAACCCAAACTCCGACAATCCCAATTAGGACGATTGAAATTTTTGATTACGATGATTCAAATTCAGACAATTCAAATTCAGACAGCTAAAACTCCGACAATTAATATTTAGACTATTGAAATTCTCAAAATTGGACACTTAAAACTCGACAAATTTAATTCAAAAATTCAAATTATGAAAAATAACGATTTGAATTTTAAAATTTAAACTCTGACAATAAGAACTGTAAAAAGTGACATAATATAACCTTAGAATTTTCAATTTTTCTCATAAATGTTTGTTTTTAGGTTAGTGATGGTCATGAGCAGTAAAGGAGCCACCGGGGGCCATCAAGTCATAATTTAAAACTTACACTTACAAATCTTAGGTGTTTTCTGGATAGTCTTGTTGGAGCGGGCCATAGTTTTTTTAAGTTCTTTAAAGGGGGCCATATGAATAAATGTTTGGGAAACCCTGATTTAGACAAAATAAACGAAATTTCTTAATAAAAAGACATAAAAATTTATGTTTTTACATCAGTTTATACTTAAAGAAAAAAAATAATGCTAAAACTTTAGGATTTCAAATACAAACTTTTATATATATATCAGCGTTGATTTGACTTTAAAATGTACATGACATTTTAAGCGCGAGAACTTTTATGATTGCTTTAGTTGCTTACTTACAAAATTAAGGATGAAAAGTACCTTATACTTTAATATATTAATTAAAGAATATAGACTTTTTTTACTAGCTATAGAAATTGTAATTAACATACACTAGTTAATGGGTAACTTTGTGTTTAAATATGTTTCGTTAGAAACTCTTTTAAATCAGTATAAAGTGTTGTTCTAAAAACTAACTTATTTAGATAAATTGTCATAAAAAACTATTAATGACAATGTTGTTTATCTTTTTCTTAAGTATATATATTGCTTGGTTAGTTTTTGTTTAATTTTGTTTTCTTTCTTTTTAAAGTATGTTTTATTTTTTGAGACTTAAAATTTAAATAAAAATAAAAAATTATTAGCTAATAATAGATTTTCAAAGTATGTGGTGTACGACTCGATAACCGTAAGGTCTTTTCGTACATCTGGTTCAAAGACCAAGTGCTTTTGTTTCATCATTTAATAAACAATATATATTAATTTTGATTTTTTTTATCTTTAATTTTTTTGTCTTAACCTTTTTTCAGATTTATTTAACAACTGAAGATCTTTTATTGTTTACTATACGAATTAAACATTTTATTGTTTTCAATAATATGCAAAGTAAAACAAAAAACGTTACAATTAAATGAGCAACAAATACTTTATATTGACTGCTACTACTAATTAATTTATGCTTCAAGGTTATAGGGATGCTGAAGATTTTTATAGTATCTTTAAACTTTAAAGTATTTTTCTCAAAACTCTATAACTTATACATCTTAACGCTAAAATACTAAATTTTAAATCATCATAACAAAAAAAACAGAATAAATATCCCTTAGTCAACTACGCATGTTATATTAAAAAACTTAAATAAGTTAAATGACATTTCACTAAAAAACGACAAGTAGGAAGATGTCTTACTCCTAACATAATTTTACTCCTAGCAACTTTTGTACTTATTTTTGAATTAATTTTTATTCTTTGAGTTAATGACAAAAATAAGACTATTGCTGTCAAAACTTTAACAGAAACAACCGAAAGGCGATGTTTGCTATATATATTTTTTTTGAACTGCTGTATTTTAGTCATCGAATTTTAATTTTTCAAATTTTGAGTTGTCCAAATTTTTCAAATTTGATTTATCAGAATAGGAGGTGTTAAAGTTTAAGTTGTCTAAATTTGAAATGTCAAAATTGAGTTGTCGGAATTTGGGCTGTCAAAATTTTAGTTGTCGAAGTTCGAATTTTCGTAACTTGAGTTATTCGCATTTTAATTGATGGAATTTAATATTTGAGTTGTCGGAATTTGAAATGTCCGAAATTGAGTTGTCAGAATTTGAATTGATCTATTTTTGTATGGGAACGGGTCACTTTTGCACGAGCGTCACTTTTGCACGAAGACACTTTTGCACGAGGGGACACTTTTGCACGAGCGTCACTTTTGCACGAAGGGTCACTTTTGCACGAGGTGACACTCTTGCACGGCTACTCTTTTGCACAAGCGACACTTTAGCACGAGGGGACACTTTTGCACGGCGTCACTTTTGCACGAAGGGTCACTTTTGCACGAGGGGACACTTTTTCACGGTGACTCTATTGCACGAGCGTCACTTTAGCACGAGGTGACACTTTTGCACGGCGACTCTTTTGCACGGAGGGTCACTTTTGCACGAAGGACACTTTTGCACGGCGACATTTTTACACGTCAAAAATTTTGCACAACGTTACATTTGCATGACGACATTTTTGCAAAGCGTCACTTTCGCACGGCGTTATAATTTCACGGGTATACTTATGAACTGCAAAATTTTAAATAATCAGTCAATTTTGAACGGAACTTCACTTTTGCACGCTTCTAATTTTTATATTCTCAAATAAAAATATAAATAGATTTTTTTTTGTCAAGTGTCCCTTCGTGCCAAAGTGACCCTCCATGCAAAAGAGTCGCCGTGCAAAAGTGTCCCCTGGTGCAAAAGTGACCCTCCATGCAAAAGTGACGCCGTGCAAAAGTGTCCCCTCGTGATAAAGTGACGCTCGTGCAAAAGTGACGCCGTGTAAAAGTGTCCCCTCGTGCAAAAGTGACCCTGCGTGCAAAAGAGTCGCCGTGCAAAAGTGTCCCCTCGTGCAAAAGTGACCCTTCGTGCAAAAGTGACAGTCGTGCAAAAGTGTCCCTTCGTGCAAAAGTGACTCTCGTGCAAAAGTGACGCTCGTGCAAAAGTGACACCCACCCATTTTTGTATAGTCATGTAACCAAAACTTTAGATGACTTGAAAAAAACTTTCACCTGGACGGATTTCGATAAAAAAAAAGAACCCAAATACAAAATACATAGTACCTTCAAAACGCGACCTCTGAGTTTTTATGTGGAATTCTTTTTACTTGTGGCAATTGTCACAAAAACACATTGTGCACAATTTAAGACGATTTAAAGAAAAGTGTATAGAGGCACTTCTTGATATTATGTGATTATTATCACCTTTTGTGACTTTTCTTGAGATCTAATATGTTTTAGACCAAGAATTGCTGGCGATTGTTTATTAAACGACAAAAAAAGCACTCAAAAAATTTGTTCGTAGGTTTTGGTGCACAAAAAACATTTCGTATATCGAGTCACACATCACTTAACGTCTTGTCCGTTACAGTGCCTCCATAAACTTTTCTTTAAATCGTCTTGAATCGTGCACAATGTTTTGTTGTGATATTTGCCACACGTTTAAAAAGAATCAGCTAAAAACTCAAAGGTACTATTTTTGGTTCTCACTCAGTTTGCATTAGGTTTACAAAAAATAGAAGTCTGCCATGGTGATTTTTGATTGTCTAAAATTTGGCACAAAGTAGTTTTGTAATGTTTGCCAAATGTAAAAAAAAGCTTAAAACTTAAAAGTCGTTATATTTATATGCACCCTAATAAATGTGGGTAGGTGTCATATATGCAGAAGGAACACTTTTTCAAGAAGAAAATTTTGCAGGAGGAGTGAATTTTAAACGAAGACATTTTTGAATAGTTTGAATAAAAAAACTCTTTTATTAGCTTTAAGTTTTTTTTTATTGTTACTGTTACCCTTACCCTTGCCCTTGTGCGATAACTTTTTTTCTAATTAATTGTTTTTTAGTTTTTCTTTTTTCATTTTCTTTATTTATAGCTGTTACCCCTAACCCTTACCCTTGGTTGGTAAATTTGTTTTCTTATTATCGTTTTGTTTATGCAATCTATTAGTTTTTTTGTTTCTAATATTAATTTAATTATAATTTTTTCTATCATTACTTTTACCTCAAACCCTTATCCTTGGTCGGTTTTCTTGGTTGATTTTTATTTATATATTTCATGCAAAAACTGTCTTATGGCAAAAGTGACCCTTCGTGAAAAAGTGTATGCTGCATAATTGACCGTTCCTAATGTACGTATATACACTAGTTCTTTGGATAATTTGTCCAGAAAGATATAAAGTTTAGTTATTAACTAAATGTTAACTATATAAAAAATCATAAAACAATTGACCTTTTAAAAAAGTTACTGCTAAAATTTATAAAGTTTAAAAAAACTTTATGTAATAATTAAGTATCATTTGTTACGATTTGTGAACATAAGTTTTTATCCATAAATTTTAATAAAAAAGATTTAATTTTTGAAGTTAAAAACTTACAATATTAATATGAGAAATGTTTATAATAAAAATTTTGTATTTTTAACATTAAGTATATATTACATATTTTAAAGTGTTATTACAAGTACTTAAAACTATTATTCTAGTAATGTTAATTTTAGCATAAATATGAACAATAAAACCATAAGAAGTTTTAGAATTATACTTATTTAGTAGAAAACTAGTCAAATAGGATATTGTTACTGAAGTTGTTAAGAATAAATCAAAGTTGCACAAATGAATAGTTGCAAAACTTTTTTATCAGCAAAAATTTATAGAGTTACTCGATTTATATATACAAAGAAAAAAAAAAGTTTATCAAGTGTTCAGTTGACAAGAAACATTTGAATTCTGGCTATTCTGAACAAACGAATTTAGCAACAGAGTTGGAATTTGTTTTAAGCTGGATGTAGTATTTCTCAGTCATTAACATTACTTGCCTATCGAAATAATTGAAACTCTTCTCGTTTTTAAATATTTTAAAGCCATAGATTAAAGGTATAGATGAAAAACAAATGTAGCTTATGTAATCAGAAAAAACAACTTATACCAGACAATAATTTAAAAATTTGTAATGAGCAAGAAATTATAGACGGTTAAATTTTTGGTATCGTCATAAAGTTACTATGTTAACTCAATATTTATAAATTATGTTTTGTTTCTTGTTGAAAAAATGCATGTTGTTTCAAATTTATTACCCTTAAGAAAGTATTTTATTTTATGTAAGTTCCAACTGAAACTTTTTGTCTGAGTTTAGATCCGGTTTGATCAAATTTTTCTATGTAATTTTTGACAATTGACAACAGATATTTAAAATTTTCGGTTTTCTCAAAAAAAGTCTAAAAATAAAGTAGCGTAGAGATGATAAAATGCAAAATAAGTTATTATTTAACTTTTTAAGTTATTAACTTTAAAACTATTAGCTAGGTAACTTACTCTATCATTTATATTTTGTTCAATAAACTAATAAATTCACAGAGTTATGTTCGTAATTAATAAAGTACTATATTTTGTTTAAAAAAGGTTTAGATGTTTACAAATTTTTCTAAAATTAGTACTTGTTAAATATAGTTCTAGAGTAGGGGTGGGCAACGTTTTTCAATCAACGGGCCGGATCCTGAAATATTTAGTTTTTTGCGGGCTGGAGCATTTTGAATTAATTATTTACCAGATCCAGTCGAATTATGACTTTTTAGATCAGAATCCGACTGGATACTAATTTTAAGTCGAGATCCGGATCCGGTCGGATTCTAATCAAAATATAAGCTTCGGATCCGGCCGGAATCTAGTTATATTGATACTGTGGATCTTTTTTTTGAATCCTTAAAATTCAGAAAGCTTTCTCAAGTCTGACAACTTAAGATATACAATGAGACATGTCAGATGTTAAAACAATGTCTATAAATATAATTGACAAAGGTACGTATGTAAAACATCGTACTTAAAAAACACTTTGCTTGGGGTAATTTAACAAAAAGATATTCCAACTAAGTTAGAACAACACAGAGTATTAGGACAACATGATATATTTATTGGAACACATTAGTTTACAAAATATTTTTTTAGTATGTTTTTGAAGTAAAATTCTTATAGTTTTGATTTGTAAAAATATGATGCAAAATTTTATAAAAACTTTGTAATATTGACCCTTCGCGGGTCTGTCACTTCGCTTGCGGGCCGGTTATTTTCTCATTTGCGGGCCGGATCTCATTTAAGTTTAAAAAACGATTGGGGGCCGGTCATTTTCACTCTGCGGGCTGGATCCGGCCCGTGGGCCGTACGTTGCCCACCCCTATTCTAGAGCCTTAACTGCCTACTTTGAGCCATGATATAGAAATTTAAAAGTTATATTGACAAAAAAGTCTGAAAAACAAATGTTAGACAAATGTTTCTCCTTATTATTGAGAAAAGGACTGTTGTTATATTCTTTTCATAAGACCCTAATTATAAATTCATAACTCTTCTTCACTCTTGTGGGATCTACAAAGAAGCTCGAATATAACTAGATTACATATGTATATTAATTGTGTTACAAATTGAATCTTCTTTTTTGCTGAATAATATTTGCAACTAGCATGTATGTAAGAAATGTGTTAAAATAAACATCACATTAAAACATTTATTGAGTTTTTTTTAATTTGATTAGTTCTTGATATTTCAAAAAACATTTTGAATTTATCTTATAACAGATTAATAATTTCTATCAGTTTAATATTTTATTTTATTTTTGAAATGTGTCAATCAATGAGTTTCTATTTTGCAACCTTGAACTCAGATAGTCTTAAACTCAGTTTTGCAACCTTAAACTCAGTTTAAACTAAGTCAACAGGTAACCTATTTTTCTATGGCAAAGCATAAAATCCATTTGAAAAAATTGTTAATTCTTACTTACTTGATTTTTAGTGTAGTACAATTAAAAATGCTTAAATATACAAACAGTTTATGATTTTGATGTTGTATTAAAATACAAACTTAATGATTTGCATTTTGAATGATGCGGTTAGTATAATAAATGGTGTATAACTTAAAAAAAAAAAAATCATAATAAAATAGATAAATTATGTCAGTAAAATATCTTAGTCATTTTAATTAAACTTAAGTATATTCTGAAGAAGAAAAAAGTTTTAAAATAGCATAATAAATTAATAAAATAAAACTTGAATTTATATATTATACTAAACTTATTTTAAAATCTAAGTAATTTATGCTTCATTTAATTTATTAGTTATCTAAGTGGTTATTAATTTCAACCTTGGTTAGTAAATAAACTATCATATGTTAATTTATGACATAATTATAATTGTATACTTTGCTCACAGTTTATAATATGTTTGTTAACAATGGTAATAGATAAAAGTAGGCCAAAGTAAATTCACCATTAATTATGATTTTCTTGTATCTCAAGTTTTTGTATAATTTGTAAAAAAAATTCTTCAATAATATTATAATTAAGTATCTACAAAAACAAAATGCCTAATTTCTTTGTTATAGAAATGTTACAATGATATTTTTTAATAATGATTTAGCAACATATCCTAGAAAATTAAAGTCTGTAGTTAAAAAGTCTAGTATATTTTGGTTTACTAAACTTTTAAAAATTTGAAAGTTACAGGGTTGCCAAAAAACCTGGAATTCTTTACCTAGAATTTTGAACAAAAATCACTAAAAACCTAGAATTTTAAAGGGTTTTTTACATTTGAATATATGAAATTTTGATTGAAAAATATAACATAAGAAAAAAAAAAAATCAAGGTTACCACTTTTTTTTTCCAAATTTTTTCCAGGTTTTCCAAATTTCTTCCAGGTTTTTAAATGTACACATTTTTGGGTCTTTTTTAGTTTTAAGTTAAGTTTAAGGTACAAAACTGATAAATAGTATAAAAACATTGAAAAGATACTTTAAATATGTTATTTAACAATAAAATTTTAATGATATCAAAAGATTTTCATTTATATGATAAAATTTTTGAGTCAAATCGAAATTTTACTACTGAACATGTGAAAATTGTTAAAATTCCTTGTTTTTTAAGTGACTTTTGTTCAAAATTCCAGGTTTTTTTAAAATTTCCCAAATTCCAGTTTTTTTTGCCTAAATTGTCAAATTCCAGGTTTCCAGGTAAAGCGGCAACCCTGTTAAATTTAATTATTTACTAAAAATTAACTAAAGTTTTGTTCTCTAAAAAAGAAACTTGGAAGAGATTAAGAA
The DNA here is from genome assembly GCF_965202585.1 of Thalia democratica. Taxonomy (NCBI): domain Eukaryota; kingdom Metazoa; phylum Chordata; class Thaliacea; order Salpida; family Salpidae; genus Thalia; species Thalia democratica. The sequence goes on from NC_139170.1 coordinate 11,336,471, forward strand.
AACCTGGAAAATTTTTTCAAAAACCGTTGCTAACTCTGAAATTATTAGCCATGTAAGTTTTTTCTTTATTTATTTCTTTTGTTTTTGCTCCTCATTAAGAACTCAAAAATTTCTAATGTAAGTTTCAAAACTATCTTAAACATGCCCAAGACCTTTTTTCAAAGTTATACAAGAGCTTAAAAATAAATTAACAAGTTTACAGGAATTTACCTGGAAAAACTCAACTTAAAACATAGTTTTGTTCTGCATTTACATGCTTGTGAGCTGTATTCCACAAAAAAAATTGTGCTCTGAGGCTGCAGTTTGCAGACTACTGCCCTATGAGCTTAAAAATGTGTCAATTTTACTTTATGACATTTTATTTTATTGTTAATTATCAGATTATTGTTTGTAACTTATCTTTTAATCTAGTATTCAGTATAAGGGTCAAGCAAGAAGAAGATATTTTTACTGGGTAGGAGTCAAATATGCTTAAAGGGACAAATTTGCACCAATACACTTTTGGATGAAGAGTTTATATTTTTATTCAAGTTTTTTGTTAATTTAAAATTTTTATCAATAATTTTTTTTTCATTTATTTACTTTTACTACCACTGTTACCCCTAACCCTTACACTTTCTTCTTTTTTGTTTTGATTAGTTTAATTATTACTTTTATTTGTTTTTAGTAATTTTATTAGTTGTTATTTGTTTTTTATATTTTGTTTTACTATCACTCTTACCCCTAATTCTTACCATTGGTCAATTTTTTTTTAAATTATTCATTTATATTTATATATATATATATTTTTTGTGTTTAATAATTATCTTCATTAGTTGTTTTTTTAAGTATTATTTTTACTATCGCTGTTACCTCTAACCCTTACCCTGTTCCGTAACTCAATTTTTTTTTTCTTGCTTTTTTTCATAAAGTTTTTTTTACTCCTGTGCATGCAAAAATGACCCTTTGTGCAAAAGTGACTCTCCGTGCAAAAGTGACTCTCCGTGCAAAACTTATATATAAAGGTTATTAAGTGTTTGAAAAAAAAATATTTTGACTATACCTTAGTGTGTATTTTTACCAAAGCTATCCGCCAATTATAGTTTTTAGAAGTTTTTGATAATTATGTAAAATGATTTTGTCACTGAATTATATTCATTTAAAACTTACCTTAAATTTTTCAAAGTTGTATTAAGATAAGTTTTATTTTATTTCATGTTAGTTACTTAATTGTACTTTAAAACAAGCACTAATATTATATGATATTATAATTTATAACAAAAAACTTTATTCAAATCATGTGTTAAGCCTAAAAATTTATACAAATTACTTAGTATTTCTACTTGACTATTATTATAACCTAAAATTCTTAGTTAGAGTAAAAAAAAAGAAGCTTTACATGCAAAGCTATAAATTTTATTCAACAAAATGACCATTTAGTTTTTTTTGTATAGAGAATGTTCCAGTAATAATATTAATAACTACAGATAATTTCCATTTTTTGAAATACTTTTAATTGAGTATATGTATACCAGCCTAAAATAATTAGAAGTCATGTAATCTTTTAGTATTATCTAATTAAAATTTGTGTTGTATTATTTTACTTTGAATCCAATGTATTGAATATATTAACTTAACATTTAAAGCCAAAAGTTTGTCTTTGCTTTTAAGTTTGATATTTTTTACTAATAAAATAATGTTTTAATTTTTTATAAAATAACAAGATTTAAAAAAGTAGTAATACAAAAAAAAAGTTTAAAGTTTGTAGTCTTTATATAAACTTTTTTGAAATAAACATACGTTTTGTATTAATTATGTTTTATCATTGCTTTGTTTTGAAATTTCTGCCTTGATAAATCTTAACTAAGAAAAGTCAAGTCTTGTAAATTTTTATCCACTAGGTGGTGATAATTTTGTTTACACATGTTTTTCTCAAATAGTACAGCAACAATATCTTATGCTTATGATATTGAATGTGGTTACTTAATAGTTTGTCATAACATTTAAAACTTTGTTATCATTTTAATAATTGAAGATATATTTTGAATCATAAAAACCCTCATTTATATTATTTTATGTTGAATTTTAAAGCTTTTGAAAGTACCAAGTTCTCAATTATTAATATTAATTTAAATTTAATCCTCCTTTTTTAAATTACTAATGTTTTGTTGAAAAAGAATTCGAATTGCTAAAGTTTTGGAATTTATGCGGAAAAGTACAATGTCTGTGATGAGCACTATGTGTGACAGACAATTACGTCTCTTTCCCAAAGATGGTGCTCTCAAACATAACAGGAAGAACATGACCACCAGCGAGACAAATGATTGAGCTGCACTCAAACTTCACTATGCCAATAAACATCCAACATTGAGCAAAATCTTTGAAGAAGCATATTCAATCACCTTTACAGACTCAACAAGCATCCATACAAACTTAGATTATTTAGAGAGTAAATGGGTCAATTTATTACGAGCAAATATAAACATAAATAAAACAATGAAAACAATGCTGCCTTTTTAAAGATAATGGCAAACTTATAAAACCAATAATTTTACAACAACCAACTTTTTTATTAAGATAGTTTTATTAAAAATAATTTTTGTTTTAGAAAAGTTTTTAATAGCTTGTTTATTTGATAAAATTTTACTATAAAAACAATATTTTAGTTGGATTTTACAACAATTTAATTTTTGATTTTTATCTTTTGACTTAGGTTTTGTTTAAAAAAAATTTCATTGATAGTACTATTTTTTAAGATGAAAAGTTAGTAAGATACAGATTCTTATTAAGGCCATAGGGGGGGGGGGTCCACTTTGTATTTTACAACTTGATCTTATTTTGTAGAATTTAATCTGAGCTATCAGACACTTTTAACCGCTTAAAAAAACTCAAAGTAACTTTTGAGATATAAGCGATCAAAGAAAGGGCATTCAATAGGTTCCTTATAGAAGGCGAAAACTAAAAATGCGAAAAAAGACTATTTCACTAAAAATCTATCTCCTCCTTCATTTTTTGAGTAATCTTTCTCAAATTTTTACAGAATGTGTATCATTAAATTTTAAAGAGATCTATTGTAGGAATTTTTTTAATTTTAAGTAAAAAAAAAACTATTGTCAAAAAACTACCCTTTTTTTAGTTTTTTGTGGATAAAATTTTTATTTTTCAAAATTTCAAAAATTCCAACATTCAGATTCTTCAAAATATTAAAAGGAACATTTCCTGAAAATTTGAAGTCTCTAGGTAAAAAATGAAGGAGGAGATAGATTTTTAGTGAATTTTAAAATTTCTGAGAAAATTGACCCCAAAAAATTTGCGGTCCATACGCTTGTGTCGGAAACTTTTTACAAAAAATAAAATATCTCAAAAGTTAAATGATATTTTTGAATTCTATAAAAACAGGCTTGTAGTTTGTATTTAAAGCTTTCATATAAAAGCCAAAGTTATTTTTGTAAAAAAAAAGTCGGACCCCCCCCTATGGCCTTAATATAGGTTTTTATAATTACTTTAAGTATTGTTTGGGAAAAGTTTTTAATTTTTATTTCATCAATGACAGTAACTATTTATAAACAATAACCTACAGCAAACAGTTCTTTACTTATATAGTTTTTAATTTAAGGTTTATAACAGAAAAGTGTTTGTTTTTACTTTCATTTCATTTAAATTTACTTTTACATACAAACATATCAATATAATGTAAAAAATCTTCTATTCTTTACAAATTTAGTTTTATAGACAGACTTGAATTACTACGTCATAATACATTTTTTACTATTATTTACTTAAAAAAATATAAACAAGACACAACTTTTCATAACAATATATATTTCATGCTTCTTTCGTCAGTTGTATACATATTCCAAAAAGTATACCTGAGTTTTGTATGATCAATAAGAAAACTAAATCTATTAGAGTAATAAATGCTTCAAAAAGATCTGCTATTGCTAAACACTTAGTAAATAACCTTGATTGTGCTAGTAATTGTTTTTACATTTCTGATTTAATTAAACTTGAGGCTATTTGTATTTTGTTAAGAAAACCTAAGTTGTGTAAACATAAAGATTTTGATTATACTGTTTCGTTGTTTTCTTAAATTGTTTTATAAGTTGTTGCTCTGTTTTATTTATTTTTAGTTGCATTGTAATTAGAAGTACTTATGTATTGTTAGTTACTCTTTGCTTTATTGTTAATTACGTTGATTGCATTTTCACTTTATAAGCTAGATTTGAAATTTTATTTTTATTGCTTAGTATACAACTGACGAAAGAAGCATGAAATCTATATTGTTCTGAAAAATTGAGTCTTATTTATATTGTTTGAAAGAACTTATTAAAGTGTCAAAAAATGTTTAATTATTTACTTAGTTGCATAAATGTGTTTCAGTTCTAGTATTATATTATAAGTTTACTGAAGACGAGTTTTTATCTGAAAGCGTTTTGAACTGAACTAATATGCAATAAATTTGTAGAATATTCTAAATTATCTTTTGATTTTTTCTGATTATTGATGCAGAAGAAAAATCACAAATATAAAATTGACTGTGTTCTGGACTGATTTAAGATTTTTATATAAATGTTGTCTAATGTTTAATTCATAACATACTTTTTATTATAGTGTCATGTGAATGACAAATTTAATTTGTAGTAAGTTTTAATATTTTTTCTCATTTGTGTCTCTTTTTCCATCACTTTCCTAGGCTAAAGTTTTGTAAATTATACCATTTGATTTCAAATAAAAACAATTTAAACTTTGCAGACGTTTTGTTTAATGATATATCTTAATGACACTGTTTTAATTTTTTCTTTATTTGTGTTTTTTAGCTTTTTATTAGTTATTAGTTATATTTGTAAACTTAGAATAAAACAAAATATATTTACTGCAATAATATGATTTCACGTAAAAATAATTTTTTGAATTAAACTTTATTTATTACAGTTATGCAAAAATTGGTAACTAATCTTTTCTGAAAATATCTTGGTTTTATTATTAAGTAACTTTTGAATTATACAGGACATGGTTAAATTCTTAACTGATCTTAAATAGATAACCATAAATATAATCCTTTTATTTATGATCATTTATAAAATATATATATGTATTTAAAAAATGTAATAAACTTAAACTTAATAGTTAAGTTATTTTCAAATATTTTAAAATGAGTACCATAAAAAAAAAGAACTGCAAAACTAAATTCCAACTTGGAATTGAAATGGAAAGTAGAAATTTGGAACAAAAAAATTCAATCGTTTCTTGATTAAGTAAACTTAATTAATAAAACAATTAAGAGACTGCTAAGACATATAAATACAATTAATGTTTTTAATACCTCTTATAAATAAAATAAATTTTAATGAATCTATTACTCACAAGTATCTTCATTTTTACTGAATAGTTTTGATACAGTATAAATACTTGAAGAAACATTAGCTTACTTTAAACATATTGATTCTTGCAGCTAACATTTTAAGACAACACAGTTATGAACTTGAAATACTAAGCATACACACCAGACTTGTCAAACAAACTACGCATAAAAACAATGTCCAATGTTTTAGTTACCTTTTTGATCGACCCGCAGTTCATGAGTAAAAATGTTGACAAGGTCAAGTATTCGCAGCAGCTGCAAACAGTTGCCAACATTCTGAAAAGTCAAGAAGTTTTGGCGGAACAGGGCAGTTTTCAGTGGGGATTTAAATATGCGCTTACCAAGGAGAGGTTCAAGGTAACTAATTTGAATTTTACATTCCTACTTCCAGTTAAAAAATAAATTAGTTTTTTACATCAAGTTTTAGATAACTAAGATTGAACTAGTTTGCTACAAGTAAATAGAAGAAAATATGTTTTATTTAAAAATTTTTAGTTACTAAAATTTTCTATACTTAAAATTGATGTGTAATTAATATATATTATACTAGAGCGTTTATTGTAAATTTTTATTAAGGTATAATAAGTTTTCTCTTTGAATTTAATTAAAATTTAATAGTAAGGTAATAAAAGAACTGATTCAGGTTGCATTTGCTTCTTTATGATGTTTGATTTATATTTATGTAGAGTTGAATTTCTACTAATATTCTTTATACATTTGTTTGATAAAAAGCGCTTTAAATTTTTGAAAACTTAATTTTCTGTCTATAACTAATTTAAATTTTAAGTATAGTTTAACAGCATAATTTTTATAATAAGCTGCGATAACAAGTTACTATACAATATTTTGTTTTAGTAAGATGCTGAACTTAAAAAAAGTACTTATATACAAAAAAAACTTTACAAAAACAGCCTTTATACAGTAAAAAGTTAAAACTAATTTAAAACACCTTTATGTTATATGATGATGATGTTATATGATGTTTTATGATATCTTATATGCAGGAAATTATTATATGAATTAAAAACAAAATCATTTGTAGTTTAACAAACACTTTAATTGTAACTAGATACATTGTTTGTTGTCTATTAGAAACTTTAATTATAAGTGTTAAATTAATTACTACATTTGACAATAAGCATATAAAAATTAGTTTTTTAGTTGCCTGTAAAGTTTTGTTTTATATGTAAATAAGAATGATGAGCTTAATTGGTTTACAACTTTCAATATAGTTTTACTGGAAGCGGGTCAATTTTGCACAAGCGTCACTTAAGCACAAATGGACACTTTTGCACAAAGGGTCATTTTTGCACAAGAGTAAAAAAAAATAAAATAACCAGAAAATTAAATAACTAAAATAAAAACAAGATGAAAATATAAAAAGATTAATTAGTAAAAAAAAAGAAGTTACCGACCAAAGGTAAGGTTTAGTGGTAACAACAGTGATAATAAAAATAAAACAGAAAAATTACAAAAAAAAAAAAACTTGAAAAAGAAAAAAAAATAAACAAATAAAAAAACAAAAAAGAAAAAAAAATACTGACTGATCGTAGAGATAACAGTGATAGAAAAAATATATACACCTAATAAAAATTATCAAATGAAAAACAGGAAAATAAAATTATAAAAATGCATTAAAAATAAAATATGAATTACTTACCGAAGGTAAGGGTTAGGGTTAGTAGTGAAAGTAAAAAAGATATTAACTGAAGTTAATAAAAAAATAAAACTTTTTTCAACTTGCACAAAAGTGTCTTTGTGCAAAAGTGTCTCCTTGTGCAAAAGAGTTGCCGTGCAAAATTTTCCACTTGTGCAAAAGTGACCATCCATTCAAAAGTGTCCCCTCGTGCTAAAGTGATGCTTGTTCAAAAGAGTTGCCGTGCAAAAGTGTACCCTCCTGCAAAAGTGACGCTTATGCATAAGTGACGCTCGTGCAAAAGTGACACCCACCCACTTTTACTTCATATTCTTTACTACATTTTTTTTTCTTGTCATTATTGTTTGTTCTAACAATTTTTTTTTAAACTAATAAAAGTATTTATTTAGTCATAAAACTTAAATTTATAATTTAACAAATTCCAACCTGCTTTAATTAAAATCTTTTAAATCTTTATCAATAATTAAAAATTAAAAGTAGTTTACAACTTTGAAGTAAACCAAGGTTAGATAACTTATGGTTCATAATATCTAAATACTTGTTGAAAAAACTTGTCTTTGTTCTTTAAAATAAATAAATGAAGTATTAAAAATTATATATTTTTCAACCTATAATAATATCTTAAATGAAGGCTAATACTAATATATACCAAAGAATACATTATAAATTTTGCTTCTATGCGAACATATTAGATCTAAATTAAACACTTAAAGCTCGAAATTATATGAGTTTTTCTTAAATCATTTTCTATTTATATTAAGAATTAGTTTAACCATTTAGATTTCAAAGATTATTACTCTTGACAGTGCTGCAAAATTATAAGTAGTTTACATAATTTATAAATTTAATACTTTAATAAATATAAATGTAAATTAATATAACTCAATTAATATTATATGTTTTGGTTTTAAGAAAACAAATAAAGAGATCTCAACTACTAGCGGAGAAATAATGAATTTATTCTTTCAAGAATTTATTTTACAGACTAAGTTACGGTCAAAGACCTTGTCAGTGCTTTAATAAATCTAATACCTGACGAGGTCTTTGACCGAAACTTAGTTTGTAAAAAAAAATCTTGAAAGAATAAATTCATAACTCTATTGATTAAGTTATTAGTAAAAATTTAGGCATTTTTAATCAATTTAGGTTGAAGAATTTCACTAATAACAAATGTTTAAAATTATACATTGAGGAGAATTCTGTGTAGTTAGGTGAACTTATGTGAAGTTATAGAAAAAATTGTAAAGCTAAAGATAGAAAGCATTATATTTTTTTAACAGGATAACGATGCGTGCGATGCGGACCCGTTCACAACGGACAGCATGAAGAAGATGGTGGAGAAGTACGAGGTTGCCAGTGAGAAGCACGACGTTGAAAACCTCGACTTTGACGTGAAAACCATCAACGAAAGCTTGTTTGTCATGCTCGACAAGTTTGATTGGGACAGGCCTCAGGTTTGTTGTTGTCACGTTTTGATGTTTGTTTTTGAATAGCGTAAGAAACCAATGAAAGCTGCTTATAATTAGTTCGGTTAACACAGTTTTACTTTAGTATTGTTTTGAGTTTAAATTTTCTGTTAAAACTGTAAAATTAATGTTTTTGTTATTTTAAAGGTAGATTACTGTTACAAAACTTAACTTTGTTGTTCAGGACTCTTTTAACTGATTATATAATAAGAGTTTTATTCATTTAAAAACACAAGTTGTTACAGAATTCAACTTAGTTTTGATTACTTGAGTTTATTTACAAAATTTCAACTATCACCCATTCTTATAAAATACTTGCTATCTGAATAATGACATTAAACGTATGTTCATTTTTATTTGTATAAATAAAAGTTTTAAAAAAAGATACATTCGCACTAAACAGATCATGTACAAAGCAGAAATGTGATACTTTTATAAATACCAGGTAAGCACACAGTACCACGAAAAGTCCCGTATGCGGTCAGGAAAAGTGTCGAGAAATGACGCAAACAATCAGTTGATTTGTCAATCTCTTCTTAATAGTGATACGTGGCGAATAAATGATTCCAAGACAAATGTCATCTGCTTTCTTGGACCCATTCCAAGTAACATAAAGCTTCAAATGAAGGTAGGAATTCTATTAATGAAAGATATCTTTTATTTTGTATTAACTTATGAGCACAAAGCAATTTTTTTTCAATATTAATAACTATTTGAACTGATTTAAATTTGAGAGAAGTATAATTTTTTGTTTTGATAGTTAACATCTCTTATTTATAGTTTTAAAATCTAGAAAAGTTTAAAGTTTCTTTTTTTAAAAAAGTGCAAGCTTGTCAAGTTTTATGATTTAAGCGGTTTCTATTTAAAAATGAAGACTTACAAGTTTTTCATTAATTTCAATAACGAAAAAATGTTTTAGAAGTTAAAAATTAACAAAAAAAAAAGTAGATCGGAAGTTTAAGTTCTCATAAAAAAGTATTATCTTATAATATAATACTTGGCCTTAGTTAGTATATAGTGTGTAAATAATTTTAGTCTATTATCAAAATCAAAGCTATTTAAAACTTTCTTTTATTACATATAGATCTTAAATATACCAAAATTCATAAATATAATAATAATATTTTTTCACTGCTTGTAATGTTTTATTATTTAAATTAAAAAGTTTAGTTTATCTTCTTTAACTAAACTTTTATTTATGATAAAGGTGTATGCTAAAGGAGATGTCAAGTATTTTCTCTCAGATCATATCGTTTCTCACTTGAAAAAAGACAAAATTTCACCAAAACTATACTGGTTTTATAACAATATTACAAAGGTTATATATTTTTCAAAAATTAATATATTATAATTTTTTAAAGACTTAATTTAAAAATAGTAATACCAAATATTTTATTAAAACACTTTCGTTATATCAATAACTAATTTTGTGTTCGTCTTGGTTTATAATTTTGTTTTATTTAAACTTTATTTGATAAACTTTCATCAGAGAACTTTACGGTTACAAATTAAAAAAAAATATGTACTATGCGCTTTTTTAAGGGGCATGAAAAAAAAAACAAAGAAACAAATGATAAAAAACAGTATTAAATTTTTAATTATTAACTTACATCTAGAGCCAGAAGTAATTTTCTATCTATTTTTAGTCATCGTTTAAAAACTTAGGAATATAGTTTTTAAAATTAAACTTATAACAGCCTGCTTCACAAGATTTATGTATTGTCAACGAGACACTGAAGGAATTTAACGGTGGAGTTTTTCCGTTGTCACTTTTGCAACAACAGTTATTGCCAAGTAAAATTGTTATGTTTATTTATTGTATTGCAAAGTAGTGTAAGGTATATTTGAACCTGTATATCTTAATAAAGTTATATCTAAGTTATAACTAAGTATCTTGATAAAAGTTTGGTATGCATTGCTTTTAAGCAGTATTTTATTGTCTGTTAGATGTATAACTTTAATAAAATTAATGACGCGTCGTAGTCTTATGTATACAAAAATAAGTTAACAGTTACAATAAAGCCGTGAAAATCTGATAAAATTTTAACTTTTAATTTTTTAGGATGTACAGATTGTAAAGGCATCCTGCCGAAGGTTGAAAAAAACACAGTTGAAAACTACCTGAATTTTTCTGCTGTAAATTGCAGACCTGTAATTCCATTTTCACAAATGCTCAGAACCGTTGAAATGAAATTAAATAAAGTTGATGCTAAGAGAATTAAACCTCATTCAATCAAGTATGCTTAGTTTTTGATTAATTAGTTTTGTAGGCTCAAGTAAATAGTCAAATGAAATGTTTAGTTTATCTTAAATATAAAAACTTTTAAAAATATAGTAATTATTATTTTTACTTGGTTTTATTAAACAACAGATTTTTATCTTGTTTAATGACTTAATTGATAAATTAAAATCACAGATGCAAGCTGTATAAAGAGGACGGGTCACTTTTGTGTAGAGGGAAAATAAAACCCTTGATGAAAGACCCCGTGCAGCAAAACCCCAATGAAAAACCACACACCGTACAGTTGTGGCCAGATAAAAATGTCAAGGTTGACGGCCCAGTTTGCATTGGCCAGTGCTTGACAACAGCCTCCCTGGCAACCTCCGACCTGAATTGCAGCACCGACTTCACTACAACCAGGCGCATGTCCCAGGAAGGGGGAAACACCTGCGCTGAAATAACAGTTCTAGGGCTGATTGACAACGAAAGTGTCAATATTGGCATGTTGTCGGGGCTCAGTCACGTAGCAACGTTCAACGTCCAGGAGATCGGTCCGCTGTGCCTGGAAGGGGTTAGGGCGAGCAAGCAGACGTTGGTGGTTTCCAGCAAGTGCCTGGACCAACTCGACCATTTTGTGCATTATGGGCTTTTGCAGGGACTCGGGTCTGGTACAATGTCCATTTCGTGGTTGAGGTTAGTTTTTTATACATTAGTTTTTTGAGAAAAAAAAATTAAAAACATTAAAAAGTTGACGATGTATTTAATAAAATACAAAGAAAATCTTAAAACTGCTTTGTGCATTTTTATTTTATTCGTTGATTTTTTTGACTTTGAAATTTTTGCAACTTTTGATTTAAAACTACAATTTTTATCCTGGGAGTTGAAAGTCCAGGCTTTGGTTCTGATGACTTTAGCTTAAATTTTCTTTTTGATTTTACGTTAAAACAGAAAAGGTGTTTTATTAGAAGAAAACATTTGTAACGTTAACTCCATAAATATTAAAATATATTATTTTTATGCTATAGAACTCCAATGCTAGGCAATATAGCTCGATTGATTCAAAAGATAAAAAACGAATCTGAAGAACAAAAATCTTCAAAGCGTAATAACGCAATAAGTACTAGAATGTACAACAGGATTCAAAAAATTGTTGAAAGAAATTTACAGGAGTTTTTAAAAAAGAAAGCTGAAAATAACTTGTGCAATGTGAAAAGTGGTATGTGATGCTAACTTAAAAGAATACAAATTTTTAAAATACATAAAAAATATTCGGAAACTAACTCTTCTCATAACTTAAAAAAAAACTTTTGAGCAAAAAGTCACTGCTAATGCATAAAATTTAAAATATTTGTGCTACTTTTAATTACTTAGTTAAGTTTAAATTTTGTCTGATTTCTAACAGATCAAAAATATAATTAAACAAAAAATAAATTTTTTTCAGATTCGCCGAAGTTAGTTCCGTCAACCCAACCAACCACTCCTGTAGCCTCACTCGTAAGAAGGGGATCTGAAGCTGACTACAGCATCAGTGAGTTCAGTTGCAGTAAAGTATTTTAATTCATGTTTTTAATATATGAAAACAAGTTGTTTGTATTAAGGTTGACAAAATAAGGCCAATGTGCTCTTAGTTTACAAAGTTTGTTTCAATTCAGACTACTACCATGCACGTGTTTTGCAACTTTGTGTATTGGTTTTGTTTCAAAACAACCAAAAATTATTGTTCATACCAAGTTATGTTTTAAAATTTTTTTATGATATATTGAAAATTATTAGGGACTCCGAAATCTGTTGTCAGGTATCAAAGCCAAAAGTCGGACAGTTCCAAACCTCTTCCTTTGAGTAAGTTTTTATCTATAAGCGTGTTAAATAATTGAAATATCAACATATGCCAAAGTTTGCAAAAATATCATTAACGTAAAAATACTACTTTTTAGATTATTACACTATTTTTTTATATCATAAAGATTTACAAATTAATTACATTCTTGTTTAAATCAGAAAATTTCATTGGAAGTTCTTATAATTTTTGGACGATATAAAAAAAAGTTAATTAATTTATAAACAAGTTTTTCAAATTTGTTTAAATTAATTTAAAACAAATTGCTTGAAAAAGGGTTCTTAGCCTTATAAATCTGTTTACACTTTAAACATTGTTAACGTTGTTGGTTATAAAGCACAATTTTATGCAAAACCTTTTCAACTGGTTTAGATGTACACTAAATTATTAAATTTTTTGTTTTTTTATAGAAAATATAAATATAAGTAATTTAATATTAAAATTGTTGTAGAACCAATGCGCTTTACTCCTCATCTCATGGAACATTGGAGTCGGTATGACGTCATTAACAAAACTTTTACGAGCCGTCTAACAAAGTTAGTTAAAATAATAAATTTTAAGTTAAGTGTTCTGAAGTAAATGTTTGATATGTTAGTTTGCAAAAAAAGTATTGATTTAAATATTATCAGTGAATTATTTTTTCCTATCAATGTTTAGGTTCTAAAACTTTTTTAGATTAGAAAATAAAATTTTTTTAGAAAATAAAAGTTCACTAAATGAGTTTTTTAGTCTTAACTTCTTGTAAAGTTTCAAAAACCTACTTCAGGGTTGCCACAAAATCAGGAAAAGTCAGGAAAAAAGAAAAAAAGACAAAAGCCAGGAAAAGTCAGGAAGTTTGATGTAAACATGCTCTTAATAAGAAAGTTTATCATCTCTTAAAACTGCTTTTTGCTACTGTTGTTTTATAAAGTATTGCTTTTGCAGTTCATCTTTTTTCAGGGTTTAATTGAATTTTTGGAATAAGTTAAAATTTGTTATGATCTCACGCATGCATTTACTGTTTGGTAGAAAGTGAGTTCATTTTTCGTTTCAAGGTATTTAATTATAATTACTTGTACAGAAATCTAATGCTTAATGTTTAGGGTTTTTAAACTCAGACTCACCATTGTTGTTTTTCTTTCCAGATCATTTTATAATAGTCAATTAAGTTTGTTTTACGTTTATTGTATTCAAATTACTTCAAAATGAAAATTTTAAGAATTTTTGGCGTTTAAAAAAAGTTCTGTATGGCTCATTAAAGATGATGATTAAAAGAATTTTTAATGCCAGTGGTGTTAATTAAAGTAGAAGTATGAGTAAGGCAACCTATGAGTTTTCAGCTAAAATTTCATTTGACAATAACCACAAAAACACCCTGTGAAAAATTTTAGACGATTTAAAGAAACTTCCACCTTGGCAAAATTCAATATTCTGGTAAACCACCCTAATACATACTGTATGGAACTCAGAAAGTGAATTTTAGCTGGAAGTTTTTCAACATGTGAAAATTATCACAAACACACATTGTGCACAATTTAACACAATTTAAAGAAAGTTTTATGGTGGTACTTCTTGATTTTTTGAACAAGAAAACTGGAAACTGAACAAAACTTACAAAAAGTGTTAACATTTACATAAAAAATTACATCAAAAAGTCAGGATTTTTTTTTCCAGCTCTACCTGTGAAACCCTGCTCTTTATTTTTTTTAAAGGTTTATTGAAACTATGTTTCTTACTTGTTCACAAACCTAACCTAAAAATAGATTTAATTAAGATGAAGTAATTGGATGTAGAAAGTTTAGATTGAACAGCTGTTCAACTAAAACATAAATTAGGAAAATAGTTTTATTAAACGTACTCTAAATTAAAAAGTAACAAATTCATTTATTATTACTAAAAAGTACTTAGGATTGACAAAATGATTTTAATTTTGCCTGCAATAATAATGAATTCATGTACTTAGTTCATCTCTTTTACAGACTAAGTTTAAGTTATGATGTCGTATAATTTCACAATTTTTATCAAATTGATTTTTGCAGCACCTCCCAGGAGGAAGACACCGAAGAAAAGAGCAGGAAAGAAAAGCGCTCCATGGACCTGTTGAGCCAAATACAGTTGAGTTTCAAGCAGAAAGCTGAGGAGAAGCGCAAATTGAGGGCTGACAACAAAAAGGTTTTTGAATAAAAATTTTTTTCAGCAAACTGTTTTAAATGTTTAGAGTTCAGTGTAATCTCAACGATATAACAAGCAATTAAGTTTGTAAAGTATAGTCTAAAACAGTTTTGTTTTGTGAAAAGCATATTACATCGAATTGTGTTGATGTGGAACAGTTAAAAATATAATATTTTCAGTTTGACAAGTTTAAAGTAAAAACGTTTATAATAATTTTAAGTGGTGTACAAACAATATTAAAAGTATTTTTTTGTTTAGAAAAAACAACAAAAGAAAAAAGACGGCTCACATGATTGTATGAAAACCATCAAAGAACAAATTGAAGGTTTTTTTTATTTTTTATTAATGAGTAATTTAAAATATAAGCTAAATTTAATATTTTAAATTTTTCAGAAAAGCCAAATAACATTTACCACATTAATGTATCATTAATTTAACAACAAATATTTACAAAATTGTAGAATAACTTTATTTGAAAAAATACTTGTAATTTGTTTTATAGTTTTCTTTATTTTCCAAGCTCTTTTCATTTCTTACAAGTTTAAATTATCATCAATAACCTGTAATGTTTAGCTTAATTTTTAAAAGTTATCAACAATATAACAACACCAGTGTTGAAAAGCTGGGAAGAAGCAGTCGGTGGTTGCGTGGCGGAACTGAAAGAAAAGTTGCAAGTGAGAGCGGACAAGATGCCCGAAGTCGTCGATATGAGTTACAAGCAACTGCAGAAGCACGCCTGTTTCGTGTGCAACCTGCTCTACCAGTTCCTCGATAAACAAAGTTTGTTTTTTATTTGCTTATGTACTGCAAGTCTCAGTCCTACAAAATTGGTGGTTTTTGCATGTTGAACTGGTAAACATGCTTTTTTTTTGTTTTTCGTAGTTGTTCAACAGCTTGATTATTTTTTTTCTGAACTCTATACGAAGTTTGTTGTACTGGTACTTAGTAAAACTACACTAGTTAGTTTATAAAAACAATTTTTTAGCTAGTAACTTTTGTGTTATATAGTACTTTAAACTGAACTAAATTAAGTAAGGCTTTAGTCTTAAAACAATGTAAAGCAACTTTTTACTTGCTAATAAAAAAAGTTAAATGATAATATATATGGTATGTTATAGAGATAAATATTTTTGAAAAAGTGATAGATTGTTTTATAAATAAAAAAACAATTCACTTTCAAACTTAATTCGAAAAAGTTTTTTTGCCCGAAGGCCAAATTTGTGAAATAAGTACAACAAGTATATCTTTACTCACTGGCAAAATAGTATTTGTTAGCCTAAAAAAGTGCTAATAATAATCTAATTTTATTAAACAATGAAGTTTCTAAAGATCTAGCTTAAACTATCTTTTGTAAAATAGAATTCTTTTGTTTTTGCCAATGGTAAACATTAATACATGTATTACAACAAGTTATTACACAGACAGCACCAATAAAGATGCATCACAGTGTTCAAATTATCTGCAAAAAGTTTGGAAAACAGTTGATGATGATATTTTACCTTTGTTGAATCACAAAGATATCACTAAAGCAGAAGTCAAACAGAAAATGTTAGTTATATGTATTTCTTAAGTATAAAAAATCTATAAATATATACAAGCCAAACGTATATGTTTAGTTCTTAAAATCTGTTATGTAATTAAACAAAGTTTAATCGAAATTTATTTAAATAAACAAGGATAAGTAAATAACACACTTGATTAAAAAAATAGATTAATAACTATATTGTTTATAAAACAAATTCAGAGTAAAAAAAAATTGTAATAAAATGACAATTGCCTCTAAAAAACAAATAATCAAACTTATTATTTGTTCATAAATAAACGCAATTAAAATTAATTACTTAACAATATGTACTTTCTTAATTTTTTGAATTACATTGTAAACTTATATTAAAACAAGTTTTAAACTTTTTAGATAAAATACTTTAGGACAATTAATTTGAATTGAAAAAAATTAAAAATAACACACCAGTAAAATTAGAAATATTATAAACTGAAGAAGAGTTAAGCAATTCTTAATTATGTTAAAAAGTGAGCAATCTTTGAAAACTTCACCCGCGATGTTTTTTTCGGATAGTTCACGCACGAACGCACAAACCAATCAGGTGATTTTAATTGGCGCCTCACGGTCGCTGGCGGCAGATTAAAAAATTCAAAATTCAAAAAGATGCAACATTTTGTGTGGCAAACTGCCAGTATTTGAAATCGTTAAAACTTTTCAGAATCGCGCTAATATTGTTAAAATATTTTGTTTTAATGTAAAAAAAAAAGTTACTAAGATTTAATTTTAGTTGTTATAGTATTTGTTTTAATTTGTATTTCTTATTTCTATCTGTATATACTATAAAGTATCAACCGAAAACAACTTGTTTTATTAAAAGTTTGTTAAATTAAAGAACAAAATAGTTGTTGTTTTAAAGTACGAAAATGGTTAATTAATTAATGTAATGAGAGCTATAACATATACATCCTTTGCTCCAACCGTTTTTACTAAATTATTTTTTGGAACATTAATAACTTGCACGCTTTTGTGACTAAAAGTTTCAAGTGCGACGATCATCATTTTGTGAATTGAATTTTATGAGTGTGACCACAAAATTTTCATTCATAAATTTGCCAATTGTAAAACTACGACTTTTCTAATTGTAGTTTTATTACCTTTTCAGACTGCCCAATGCGGTTTTAATGTATATTTCCGGTTCCTTAAGTGCTGAGAAAATCTATTCTGAAACTTTAAGCCTATTTGAAATACTGAAAAGACTATCATATACTTTTATTCATTTGATTAATTTATTTTTTCTTCAAAAAAAAAATCGAAATAAATTGTACTTTTTAAGTTAAAGTTTTCAAGTTAGATATAATAATGAAAAACTTAAATTTTTTAGTCCAAGCATTTTAAAAGATTTGTTAACACATTATGCTGTTTTTCATCAACATTTTCCCGATAGTAAGTACACAACTAACAAAACGAACACATTGTTTAAAAATCAGTTTGAATTTGGCGCGGGTTTCCTTGAAAATTTGCGAAAAGAGTAAATATTTATTTGACCGCTTTACACAATGTAAATAGGCTACAACAATAAATCGCGGATTTACAATCTGTTCTCGCTAATTTTGTTGTATAACCTTGACATTTGTTTGGAATTTACGAGCTTTGTTTGCTTTAAAATATTAAAAAAGTTGGCATTTGAAATAGGCGGTTTTGATTTTTTCTCCCAGAAATAATATAATTTAACACATTATAGTAAAATCACCAATGTAGATATATTTCTCATCTTTTTCATTTTAATCTGATACTATTTTATGTATAGTCATATTAATCCTGTTATTTTATTTTACGACAAGTTTTCAATGCTGTTTGCATTTTACAGGTTGGAAATAAAAATGCTGATATTCCTCGAACTCAACAAACTGCAGGTCGGCCTTCAGTGTGACGTCATAAACAACGAAAAGAAGCTGTTGCAAACTTCGCAAGCGTACATACTGTGCTGCGACTCGGAGAAGCTGCACGCGCTGTTCACCAGCTACCACATACCAAAGTGAGTTGAACTTTTTAATACATTGTTACATAACTGGTGATTGACATTACTTTTTGTGGTTTTTAGTTAGTGCTGTGTTTTGCTTAGAACTTGCACTCCAATATGGTTGAATATTTTTGTATCTTTAAAATACTTTTTTTGTTGATTTCTAATAGAACCAAATACAAAAATATATTCAAATTATTTTAGTTTCAATAGTTTTGCTCAAAAATGCTGCTTTTTATAAGACGAGTTAAAAATAACCTGTATAAAATATAAAACCTTTTACAAACTAATTATGGTTGTACAAATGTCACAAAAATTATCGAATCGTTCATGCCTAAATAATACAATCAAAAAGCTAAGAAAAATTAATAACTTACCATTTACATGTGCTATATACTCTTTTATAATAATAATTAAAATGATTTAAAAACCTTTTTACTTCGTATTTTACATATTGGTGTGCATTTATATAATGTGTTAATTTTCAAACTGGGTCAATTGTATGCCACTTGAAATTGTTGATGCTAAAAGTTTTTGATTTTTTGAAACACCAAGCACTTCACTTGAAAACCGTTGGTCAGCATAAACTAGTGAAGGTTAAACTCTCGGAAAAGTTTTGTTTATGAAGTTAATAGTTCATGTTTTCATACATACTATAAAAAAATTGTTTGCTTAGATTAGTAATAAAAAAAAAATCTTAAAGTCATTTTTATGTGATGACAATAAGTTATTGATGTTTATAATAATTAAAACAAAAGTGTTTTTAACGTTCAAATTTATTCATGGTTAATTATTATGCTTTAAAAATTATTGAAAAATAATTAAAAAGTATAATTGAACAATTTTCTTATTAAACTATAACACTTCTGTTGTTGTGCAAATGTAAATAACATTGAATAAATTGCTTGCCAGGCTTATCGTTTGATTAAGTTAGTTCTAAAATCCCGCCTTTAACAAATTATATTGTGAATGTTAAGCGCTAAGTTTAAATACACGCTAATCAATTCCACTGCTAAATTTTCAAAGGTAGTATACATAGCATCCTACTAAAACATATCACCTTCAAACATTTCGTCCTTTTCTAAAACTCGTAAAAACCTAGTACAGAGTAAAAATATTTAATTTTACTACAAAAATTGTTTCATCTCAGCTAATTTAAAAATTCTTTATTTATTGTTGCTGGTTTTATGGTGTTTTTTAAAAACTGATTAGAATAAAATCAAGTAACAGAATACAAACATTTTTAAATAGATTACGAATATAGTTTTGCAAGTTTCAGAATTTGAAACCAAACTTATTGTAAATGGTTTTAGTCGTGTAAACTTCTGTTCTTATTGCAGTTTAGTCTTTAAAGCTAATTATGATTGACGACTAATCTGTTAAGCTTGCGTTGATGTTTGTCTTGTCAGTTGTATAGTTTTATTAAAATATTTCCCGCCTTTTCCCACCAATCACCTTCACGTACGGCGCGCAATTGTTAGACGTTTAGTTGCATGGAACACTGGTGTCATGTTATGACGTCATAATGTTTGTTTTGCAACGCATTGAGGTCGCAAACACGTTCAACAGATGCTGATCGGTGCAATGTTGCTGTTTTTTGTGTAACTGAAGGCCTTTGTGATGTTTTTGAGTGGTTCGTACGAGAAAAAAAACATGACTTCTTTGTTCGATAAATTCGATATAGATTTACTGTTTTTAAAATTTTTGAAGCAGTACAAAATACATCATGTGCAAGGTTTTACATTTTCATAAAATTTGTTTATGTAGAAAAAATATCAAAAATAGAAGTTGTTAATACGAACGACACAAAGATTTCCTATTCAACTTTTACACGGAAGTACATGTTAAAAAATCTTACACAAACACTCACACAAAGATTTTTACACTCGATATATACGCGTTTACAAAAATATAAAATTGGTGTGTATTTTGATATATATAAAAAAGTTTAATTTTTATATAAATTAGTTTTAGAAATTTTGTAATTCATATATTGTTGTATAATAATAACATAAAAATAGTTTTACTTTAAATAAATCAAACTCAAATCTGAAATTACTTTTTTCAATATTTTGTTTGCATTTGAAAAAAGTTTTGGAACCAGAAAAAAAGTAGTTTTGGTTTTAGATGATTAAGTTTATAAGTTACAACATGTTTGATAAAGTAAGTTAATTTTTTAAATGCAATATAGTTCAAGTATAGAAAAATTAATGTCTTCATATTTGATATTATTTGGTGTATGAGATTCAAAAAGTAATTGTATGCTGTTTTATTTTTTGTATAAAAGTAGTTTATAACTCAAATAAATATATACGCAGAAAATTTTAGAAGAATAAACTATAAGATGAAAAAATTGTAGACAAATAAAATCAAAGTCTCATTTAAATCGAATATATTTAATTTGAAAGTATTAATACAAGTATTTGAAGTTTAAAATATTAGTATTTTATTTAAATGTTTATTTAGGAAAACAAACTTAATAAAATTTTAACATTTAAAGTAATAATGTTGCTTATATAAAAGTTTTATTTACAAATTAAATAAGGATTTTAAATAAATTTTGTTTTGGTTAATGTGTTACATATAGTTTTTCATTCAAACAATTTTGTACTGGTTCTTCTATAAGTTTTCCATTTACTAATGCAGTAAGTTTCAAGTACATTTAGATACTGGTAAAATGTTGATTTATAGCTTCAAGGTTAAATAAAAATCATAAAGCATAAGCAACATCTAATTTGTTTAATTTAAACAAACTATTAAATAGAATATAGCTGTAGTATTTATTCAGTCATACCAATTTTCTTAGTTTTTAAAATTTGCGCTACATATACGTTTGCAAATTAAACTTTTTAAGTTTAGTTGTTGTTACTTATTGCATTAGATTCATCATTAACTGATTGAAATAATGCATCAATTTATAGTTTTTATTACCATTCGAGGTTTGATTTTTTTAAAACTTTGATTTAGCATTATTTTGTTGGAAAAGTGACTTATTAATGGATATGGAGTAACATTTCTTTTTAAGTACCTGAAAAGCCTAATATTTAAAAAATAAAACGAGTCAAGTATAAGTTTGTTGCTAAGTTTAGAAATCATTATACAAGACGAGCAATAAAGTTTATTCGAGGTCAACGCAACTGTCACTGATGCCCTCATTTCAAAATTTCAAACGCCCGCCTTTATTCAACCACAAAGCGCAATTTTCGAAACACGCGCTAAATTAGTGTCTCGGGCATGCGTTTGAATTTGTTGAGTGTCTTACTAAAACCTTAAAGAACTAAGAAATCTTGAAAACATGTTTGAAATTAGTGTAAAGGAAGAAGGCGCATGGTTTTGCAACTTTACTTTTTCGTACGAGCGCGCAAATCAGTCAAATTCTGGTTTTGCCACCACGCGATGTAACTTTACGCTTGACTGCGCACGTCGCAGTTTGAAAATTGCGCACGCGTTATCTCCACTGACAACCCTGCTCGCGAGCGCCATGCAGTGGTGATATTCTTTTCCGTTTCCGGCGCTTTTCTTCTTGAATTTTGACAATACCAGTAATTAAGGTGATTTTACAACTAAAATATAAAGTGAAGCTTTTGCTTTTTGATTAATTACTTAAGTAAGTTGTTAAAACAATTTATTATTAGTAAAAAAATAGTTAGTATTGTTGATATTTGGTACAAAAAAGAGATGTTAATTTGTTTATTTTTCTTGAACATAAGTTTTTGTTTATAATAGTAAATGTAAAGCTCTAAACTTAATTCTAAAAAGTTTATTGATTAATCTTTAAAAACATAATAAAGTTAGTTTTAAGTTGTTATTAAGTTGTTAGTAATAGAATATCGAATAAACTTGAAAATAAGTGAAAAGTATTTAAATAAAAAAAAAGCATGTTTTAATGTATTAGTTTTGGTAGAACATCCGTATCAGTCAAGCAACATAGAAATAAATTACTTTACTTTTTTTTTTGTAGCTTGTTCGAAGGTGTAAAAAATATATAAGTAATTATTAATTACTCATTTAGTAACATTGTAGAATTTAGTAACAAAAAAAATTGTAATTAAGTTAAGATATCAAAACTTAAAATAAAAATATTATAAGTTTAATTTTAAAATAATAAAGGTGTTAATTGATACTAAAAACATGTAATAACAGACAGAAAACAGAATGTAAAACTAAAAAAAAAAAACTTCTAATGAGTAACATGAAAAAGCAATTTTTTAAATAGATTTTAGAATAAAAGTTTGTAAATAATAGTCACATACTTATTTAATAGTTATATAATACAAACTTAAAATAATAACTTAATACTAACTGAATAAATCAACTATTAAAAAATATTACGTTTTTTTTGTATATTCAATAAAAAAAGTAGTACTTCAACTAGCTAAATACGACCATGTGGTATAAAGAAAAAAATAAAACAATGAGTAACATAAAAAAACATGAAAACATGACAAAAACAATCTAAAGTAGCTGTTTGTAAATAATAGTTTCCTACTTATTTGTTAGTTATAAAGTACGAACTTATTATAATAATTTTATACTAACCGAATAAATCAGCTATTTAAAAAAACTGCAACATAAAAAAAAACTAATTTAAAACAGCTGCTTGTAAATATTATTTACATTATTATTTCATGATTATTTACTTCAAACCTAATATAATAATTTTATACTAACCAAAACAATAATCAGAAATTTGAAAATTTTATGTTATTTTGTAAATTCAATAAAAAAAGTTATTCTTCAACTAGCAATGCTACATAACACAATATGCTAAAATGAATAGGTTTTATAACGTTATGGTAAATATCAGGTAAGCAGTAAAAAGTGTTTTAAAATTTTCTATAAGTTATAATTTCACAGCTACATACAAACGTGCGGTAAGCTGATGGCCGACACGCTCGACCAGATCTACCCGAAAGTTCCGGACCGGCTGGTCCAGTACATAGACGAGGACAGTGACGTGTGCAGCAGCGTGGCCACAAACCCCTCCATCATGTCACCAACCCAAAACGGGCCCAGGACCTTCGGCAACCACAGGACCGTCAACTTGTCCAGCGTCGAGGAAAAATGCGAGGAATTTTTCGTGTGAGTTTTTCGTTGTTGATTTTTATCAAAAATATAATAAATGTTTTATATGGTTTTTGTTAGTATTTTATTTAAGTTTATCAACTAGCCTACTTTTTTTATTTTTAACTTATACTTAATTTGGTTTCATTTGTTCATTGTTAAAGTTGTATTGTGACTTGAGTTTTATTACTAGCATTCTTTATTACAATTTACAAAAAAAAAAAAGAACTAAATTTCAATACAAATTTTATTTATCATGCTGAAATAAAGTCAACACAAAGTTGATAGTTTTAGTCTAAATGTTTTATTAGGTGGCTTTTCAGTACTATATAGAAATTAGTTTGAATTTAAGTTAATATTAAACTCATTATTTTTAGACCGAAGCGACGCAGCTTGGCGGGTCGCGCCTTACCACTCGCCACCGAAGCAAGAAGGTTGAACATGAAGGAGATTGGTAATAATTTCAAAGAAAAACTCGAAAGAAAGTTGGTGTTTGCTGTATTACTTTAAATTACAAATGTAGGGTTGGCAGCACGTTTTGGTAATTTTAAGTTTCAAGTAAAATAAAAACAGTCATGTTTAATAATAATACTTTAAACTGTGATAACAATACTGCCTTTAACTTTAATTGTTATTTTTTTGCCTTTTAATTGCAGTACATTTTTTTGTGCATGTCTAAACAAAAAATTTGTGGTGTAAGTTAATATAAGTGTTAGAATATTTGAAATTTAATAACTATTGTGATCTACTCATTAACTGTTTAATAATGATCATTTAATTCTTTTAAAGATCAACTCAGTTGATGAAAGTGAAAGAATCTCCGGCCACTATGAAGAGAAAACAAAGGAAGGAAAAAATTGAGGCTGTTGCTGCTAAAAAGCGAAGATCCAGCGGTAATTCGCTAAAATATATTTAGTTTACATACCATTTGCTATTAAGTATGTAGATGTTACTCATTTTAGCTTTTATTTTATTTCACGAGGTTTTTCAAATACTAAAAATTAAAATTCTCTATTTACTTAATTGCAAATGATATATAAATACGTTTAAAACCTTCCTGTAATATTTCGTTCAAATAAGAGTGTTTCATGTGTCTTGAGAATGTTTTGTACTAGTATATGATGAATTGAAAAATAACAAAAGTTTCAACTGCTTTCACAATAATATTTTAATTAAATAATTTTGGTTTTCAAAATTTTTTATAACGTTTTATGAAACGTTTGTTATGTTTCTTAGTTACAACCAAGTCTTCTCGTAACCATGGCGACCCGTTCATGTCTCCACCACCCACGTTGGGAAGGTCCATGACAACGCCCGACCTTGAAAGGGAGAAACGGTTGTTGAGGTCGGCCCATACCGTGCACATATTGGACACCCCTCCTAGTAAGGTTTGTTGAAAAGTTTTATTTTTACAAAGGTGTTTGTACATAGAATTCATAAAAGTTGAAAATAGTTTCTTGATCTACATAATTTTATACAAAAATTTTGGTTGTTTTAAAAATATAAGTAAAAATATAAGTCTCAACCTACAGTGTAAAAAAACTTGCGAACGTAAGACATTGCTTAAAAAAACAGTTGCCTAAAATAGTGTGTCTCATTTCATAAATTTTGTTTGCAGAAAAACTTGGGGACGTCTTTTGAGAGGCAGAGGTCGAGATGCCTGCACAAAGCCAGGAAGAGCATGGACTCCAGTTTCTGCGACAAGAGCGATTGCTGCGACGTTCCAACCGTCGTACACGAGTCGCCGGTGAAGGCCTGCAGCTTGTTAGTTGAATTTAAAATGTATGAAATATATTGTTGTCATTTAATAAGACTAAATCAGAGTTTTAAGTGTTTTAAACAAAGTTGATCAAGTTTATGTTTTAACCTGCAAAATCCTAAACCTAAAGAAATTAATTAACTTTTCACAGGAAAGCGGGCGACTTGTACGAGAGAAACGAGTCTTCCTCCTTCTACAACGACCAGCAGCAGCCGGCGAGAAGTTGCCAGCGGGGCCAGGAAGCGCTGAACAAGATGAAGCAGATGACCGAGAAGAAGAAGAAGAGCGCCAAGAGGATACTCGACTTCGGCGCCGATCACCATTCTCCCAAGAAAGCCAAGCTGGACGAGCGACAGCCCGTGACGAGAGTGCTGAGGCCCAGGAAGGACTCTGAAAGCTCGATGGCGGAGATCCCGTTCTCCCCGATTCCCAGTTCTCCCTCGAGGACGCCGACTAAAAAGAACCCTAAAAGCGTCAGTTCCCCTGAAAAGGCGAGCCCCTCCAAACGAACAATGCGGCTGCGAAGAGACTCTGAGAACAGTGTAAGTTCTCCTAAAACTTTCAATTGTTTGAAGTCTCCCATTTCAGCCATCGATTCCTCATCGCACCCCATCACCAGGTTGACAAGGCAACGAAGGGACTCGGAAAGGTCCAACGTGTCGCCGCTGGCAGGCCAAGTCGGGGTTAGAAGCCCCAAGAAAGGCAGCAAGCAGCAAACCTTCCCGAAATCCCCCCTGAAATTCCCAAAAACGTCCCAAATACCGACTTCGCCGCTAAAAGTACAAAACAAGTCCGTTTTCCTGCCGACTCACGTAGTGACGCCCCAGAAGGAAAGTCCCCGCAAAACCAACGGAGGGTCGCCCAGCCCGTCAAAGCGGCCCAAAATGAGGTCTGCAAGGAAACAGCTGCTAGCCAGGTATTACAACGCAACCCCTCCTTCCGTAGCCAAGCAACTGTTCCCTGGTAACAGCTCGAATGACACACCAGCTTCTAAAGCCGAAAGTTCTGTTGAGCAAACGGTTGACGAGTTGACAGTTGAAACGGGAGCTGCAGATAATAAAAAATTAAGTGAGATTAGATCGTTTTTAAAAAGTGATGAAAAGTTGGAACAGCCAAAAGAGGTTTGTGAGGACACAGCTTTGGAAAGTAAACAGGCAAAGGATACAAAAAATTCTACTGTTAGTCAGTTGTCAGCTGCTAAAGATGTGTGTCGTACTCCTACTAAAAAGAAAGTTCCAACCAGAAAACAACTTTTTAGAGACGCTAAATCTCCTGTTAAAAACAAGTACGGAAGAAATCCAGTTGAAAATAATGCACATGATGAAAATGTCGTAACTAATATTACTTTACCTAAACAAAAAGATAAAAGTCCTAACCCTAAAGTTGATCTGAGCTCTAAGTTTGACGAAGAATTAACCTCTAAATGTTCTGAAGAAAATGGAGTTATCAGTACTCAGGTTACAAAAGATAAACAAGTTAACATTACTGAAACTATTGAAGTTGTAGAAACTAAAAAGCAAACTGATAATTCTATGGACCAATCTAATGATCTTGAACAAGTGGTTGAAACTTCAGAGACGCTTAAAAATTCCAATAAATCGGAAATAATTTCTTTGCCAACAAATAATGATAGCGGATGCACTGAAAGCAGAGATGATGAAAATTCAAACGTTCCAATCAAGTTAAAACAAGAGAATGTTCTCGAAACCGACCAGGGCGGCCAGTCTACGAACGAGAAAACCGAGCTCGAACTTTTAAATCTGCTCGATAAAACAACTGGTAAAATTGAGGAGAGGGCAAAGCATGCTCACTATCACGAAACAAGCGATGTCAAATCAAACTGTGATGGCGCGGTCACCGTCATACACGAAAATGCCGATGAAAATGTAGTCAACGGCACGTCGGGCTTACTGCCTGATACTTGCGATGGAGATTCTGCTGATAAGTTTCCCGCTTCCTGGTCCAACAGCCCGCCGAGGCCAGGCTTCGCAAAGGCGTTCGACGACAAGACGCCGAAAAAAAACTTTCTCCTTCAGCCGTCCAAGAGCTCCGGAGCCAAGAGCTTGTACGGCCAGATTTTCTCGAGCAAGTCTCCGACCAGGGCGAGCTTGCATCGCGCGGTCAAAGACTCTCCCGTGAAGTACGCCGTCTGCGGATTGAGGACTCCCAAAAAGAACGGTTCTCCGCGGAAGAGGTTGTTCAGCGACGCTTCTTGTTCGGGCAAAAACGATTCCAGTGTTTTTTACACTCCTGTCAAAGTCGAGTCTGGTAACGAGATGACAGCAAACTTGGATCTTACTTCCCCTACAAGAACTTTCAGGTAAAAGTTCATTTTCATAAGTTTAAATGATAATTTTACTTTTTTTTTTATTGATTTTTAGTCTACTTTGACCTGGGATTTAAGTAAAAAAATTAATCGGTTTGTAATTAATAATAAATAAAAAAACTACATTTAAAATTTCAAAATTAGTGTTTAGAATAGGGTAGGGCATTTTTTTAACTGGCGGGCCGGATCCTGATAATTTAGTCCTTGGCGGGCAGGAAGATTTCGAATTAGTAATCTACCGGATCCAGTATACGGGTCCGGGTCTGGCCGAGTCCTAATTAGAAAACATTATCCGGATACGGCCGAATACTGATTTTTAAAATAAGATCCAGATCCAGCCAGAACCTAATTTTAAATAAAGATTTCGATTTGGTTGGATACTAACTTTATGATCACTATTTCCAATTTATTTAATTCACAAAAATTTCTCAAGTATAATATTTTAAGTTAATGTTTATAAAGTATTCATAATTCTACATTTATTATGGTTACATGACAATTCAAATTCGGACAATTCAAATTGCACAGTTCAAATTCTAAAAAAATAATTAAAGGGCTACAACTTAAAAAGTATTATATATTTAAAAAAAATAAAAAATATGTAAGTCGGTATTATTAATTTCTACAAGCCTACAAGTAAAATATTAAATATTTCTTAAGATATCAAAAAATAATAAAAATAAGTATACTTTGAAACTTATTTTAGCCATATCAAAAAATATATTTATTATTTTTCAAAAAGAAAAAAAAGCTTGTAAATATTAATATACAACATACATTTTTTTTTTGTTTCAAATGTATACTACTTTTTAAGTCGTGTCCCTTTAAAATTTTTGTAGAATTTGATTGTCGGAATTTGAATTGTTGTGCACCCATTTATTATAACCGTTTGGTTTTTTCACTAATAAATAAATAATATTTTGGTCAGTAGTTAAGTAATATATCTATAAGAAGTTATTTTGACATTTGTGGAATTTAAAAGATTTTAAACAATTATTTAAAATCTGTAGATATATCTTAAGTATATTTTTTAAGTAATTACTGTAGATTGCTATCAGTTAGATCTGAGCGTAGATTAGTGTTTATGTTCATGTTTTAAAATGTTTTTTCACAAAGATGATATATTCGTAGTCACACAAGACCAAACTGAACTAACAAACTTCTATCATGAAATGAATACTCTACACCCAAACTTAGAATTCACTCTAGAAAGATCCGTTGACGGAAAACTACCGTTTCTCGACACTTAAGTAAAACAAATATCAAACCAACTACACACAAATGTGTACAGAAAACCAACAGACACAGGTCTAATTATGCAATATACTAGTATTTGTCCTAAATCTTGGAAACTCGGTTTAATAAACTTTTATCTAAACAGAGCGCTTAATATATGCTCAAATTTTACCGCTTTTAAAGATGAACTTACAAAAATTGAAAACTTATTACTCAAGAATCAGTATCCAATAAACCTTATAAAGTCCAAAATCAACAAATTTCTTGAAGCTCACAAAATCGACAATTCAACATTTAAACAAAATGAAAATATTAACACAAAAAATGAAAAGAAAACAGAAACCGAAAACTACGCTTATTTCACAACAGTTTACGTTGGAAGCTGTTCAATAAGATTCCAAAAACGAATAGCATCCATATTTGAAAAACACAATATTAGTATTAAACCGGCCTACACCAGCAAAAAGGTTTCTGACTACTTCAGCAACAAAAGTAAATGCTCGAAAGTATTTGACGCAAATGTTATTTATAAATATACCTGCTCTGCAGATCAGAGCATCTCTTACATCGGAGAAACATCACGGCAAATATTCCGACGAATTACAGACCACTGCGGAACAGATAAAAACAGCGCAATATTTGAACATCTTTTTAATTGCACATCCTGTCAAAACTCTGACATTGTTCAAAATTTTAAAGTTTTAAAACGATGTAAGAAAAGCGAACTTTACAGCCTGGAATCAATATTGATTGAAGAAGAGCGACCTAACTTAAATACGCAA
This sequence comes from Thalia democratica, assembly GCF_965202585.1. Taxonomy (NCBI): domain Eukaryota; kingdom Metazoa; phylum Chordata; class Thaliacea; order Salpida; family Salpidae; genus Thalia; species Thalia democratica. The sequence continues at coordinate 11,365,835 of NC_139170.1, forward strand.
GTAGCATTAAATGGCAAAACAAAGTTATTAACAATCTATTAATAAACATGCCTTTAGTTTTAATTACTGAATCTCTAATTTTTGTATTTGTTTTAATTTATTCATACGTCATAATTAAAAGTTATTTTTTAAGCTATTCACTCAACGAAAATTTTTTCAAATTTCATTTAAAATTTATCACTTGACAAAGAAATCTTGCATGATTTTGAAAAGCTTTGTGTAATAAAATATAAAAAACAAAATGAACCTATTGGTATTGAGTTGCAAATGGTATATAAATACATTCAAAAACCTTCCTACAATAGTACTTATGAAAAGAATTGTAACATTAATGCCTTTACTACAAAGTACATTTCATTAGTAAAAGTAACCTTTCCCATTAGTTTGGTATTAAGTTTATTCTATTCTTAAACAAATCTACCTTGAATGCAAAATCAAAGAGCCATTTCTTATTCGAAAATTGAATAACATCTTTATACTATTTAATTTTTGCAAGTTTTCGAATTTGCGGTTTTAGATTCCAAACGCGTTGTAACCTATGGATGTAGGTACCTTTAATAATAAACTCAATCTATACTAAATGATGATACTCAATAATACTTAGGGCTACTCTATACATAACTAGGCATGACAATGAATGAACATGTTGTATTAAAGAACAATTGCGAACACTAACAAATATATAAAGAACATCAAATTTAGAAAGCACTTTAAATGTGGTCAAAACCTTTACACAAGATTTAATCTAGCAAGAATATACTTTAAGAATGTATAAAACAAAATAAGATTTAACTACTTAGAATGTAAATAAGAAATACTTATAAAAATAACACTAACAAAAAAACACTTTATAAAACACAAGAAAACAATATAAATGTCTATTCTTCATTACTGCAGCAGGCTGTGGCTAGAATCTCCCACTGCTTTCTGTGGCTGATTTATATAGCAGCGTTCTTAACTTTTTGCAACATTAATTCAGTAATTTCTGGCCTGCACTTTATTTTCTCAATTTTCAACTGTATTAAACTTGCATCAGTATAAAACTTGACCTTGCGAGCTTTTTCTTAACCGCTTGAGTAAACTTTTAGCTCAAAACTTCCAACCAAATCTAAACGGTAATCAAGTGCAACTTGATATCTTGTTACAGCGTCCCAAAACTGTCCCTAAACTTAATTGACATGTAAAGTTGAGCAGTTTAACTGAAAGTAGTTGTCAATTATTTTTTGGGAAAAAATAAAAACTTATTTTTTTTTTATTGTTGCTATAAATAAGTCACTGTTTATTCGGGAAAGACCGTCATTTTTGACTCTTTTATTGTTCATGAGTGTCAGTGACATGGTAGATTGACAAAGGTATGTATGTAAAATACCAGGTTTGAATAATCTCTTTGCTTAGGGTATTTTGAAAAAAGAATACTCCAACTGAATTTGAACTCAACAAAATATTAGGACAAAATGGTCTGTTTATCAGTACACATAATTTAAAAAGCCAACCCCTAATTTAGAAAATAAGAAAAACTGCTAAAATAAGTTGTTTTTTTTACAAAGTTTAAGTTGAATTGAAACAAGCTAATATTGAAATCTACTATGATGTAAGATTCATAAAAAAACAGTAAATACTAAGTTTAATAAAAAAAACTCAACTATCAGATCGTTGGAAAAGAACATGTTCGGCACGCCCAGCTACAGCAAGCAGAGGAATTATTCCAGCCTGTACACGCAGCAGCCCATGAAGCACCTCAACCTCATGAACAGCCCGCGCCTCAAAGTTGCCGGCAAACTTGAGTTGAAAAACGGCGCCAAACCGAAGCGCGCCACTTCGAGCCCCAAAAGCAGCCGGGAAAACGTCTACCTGTCGAAAATGACTTCGCTCGAAGTGCTCAAGCGCTGGGAGGAGAGCTTGGGTGAAGACGACGATTTCAAGATAACTTACAAGAGCGGTGACAAAATTGAAACTTACGGCGGGGACGTGGCGCCGCAGTGGTCGACTTCTGACGACGAATCTGCCGAAGACGAGGGCAATGACGTCACAACCCCGGCTTCGGAAGAGCGTTTTCAGGTGAAAAAGCTCAGGTCGAGGACCATCATGAGTCCCAAGCACAACCCGGAACCGCGGAACGAAATTCAAAGTTTCCTGGACAATTTCAACCCGGAAACTGAAGATGCGAGTTCTAATGGAGCAACGGATTATTTCAACAAGTTTATGGAAGATAGAATGTTGAGCCCGCCCTCTTTAAACGGGTTGTCCACTGCCAATAAAAATGGCGTCGATTCTGATTTCAGCAAAGATTTTTCAGGCTTTCATAATGATCTTAAAACGGGTTTCACTCCTGAGTCAAATAATACTTCTTTTCCTAGCAGAGATACTTCTGGATTCAATGACAGTTCTTCGATTTTTACTATTAATTCAACAGAAAAAAATGTCCTCTCCACAAGCCGAATTTCAAAAGGTACATCTGAAGTTAATGACTCTTCCATAAACTTGACTCCAAAATCTCAGAAACCTGGCAATACAGCTTCACAATCTCACAAGCCTTGGAAAAATTTGAATGCAACTCCCCTTTCCTCGAAATCTCTGCGGAGATCGCCTCGAAAAAGCCTGCACAGATCGGCCAACAAAAGTTCGAATTTTATGGCTTCTCCAGCTTCGTCTGTCAAAAGTCTTCAGAGCAATTCGCCTTGGAGAACGCCTGCGAAATTGGCGAGGCAGCACGACCTGCTGAACTCGCCTGCCTACTCTATAAGCAGCCTCAGCTCGCCTTTCGTGAACAAGGTCAGCTCGCCATTGGTGAACAAAAACAGATCGCCGTTCGTCAAGTCGAAGAAGCCGGTGGTGATCAAGGTTGAAAGTTGCGAGAAGCTGCCGGACCCCAGGCTTTTCAGGGATTCGGGCTGCTACTCTGACGTCAGCAGGTTCGCCAGCCGGGAAGCGACTCCGAAGAGCGGGAAAAAGTTACTAAAAACCCCCAAAATGAAAAACTGCAGAAAGCCCTCCAAAACTCCTTTGAAAACGCCTCAGACTCCGGATTGGATCAAAAAAGAGGAGTGTCAGTCCAGCAGCAACAACTCGAGCAGGAGGAACCTGTTCAGCGATTCGAGCTTCGACGATTCGCTGAGGTCGAGGCGGGCGAGCGGGGACTCGACCCAGAACGTTCTCAACTCTTCGGACGAGTGTTACACGATGCTGGACAGCCAGGACGGAGGCCTGGTGCTGAAGAATTCCAACAAGCTGCTCATGATGCGCACCTGCAGCAAGATTAAACAGGTGAAAAAATTGAAGTAAATATAGTACAATAAAGTTGTTTTATTTGAATGCTAAAGGACTTACAAATTAAATTATGAACAATAGTTTTTAATGTACTTAAGTTAAATCTCAATGTTTTATTTTTATTTGTAATGTCATTTGTTAAAGAGCTAATCAATTTTAGAGAAAAAAAAATAATAACATGGAAATTTTACTTTGCAGGAGGACCATCAATCGGATTCGGACAAGGAAAGCTTCTGTTCCAAGTTCGCCGCCGACCAGGCCAAAGAGCTGCGCAGAACCAACCACAAAATCCCCCGCCACCAAAGTTTCCACCACCAGCGGCTGGTTCGCACTTCGGGGATCACCCCGCAGAAGAAAGTGGTCAAAATCAAAAAGCTTTCCGAGCCTCCTCTCTTGAAAGCGCACGCCGGTCGCACCCCGCGAAAACCGTTCGACCGTGAAAAAGCCCGCCAAACGACGCCCAGGATGCCGAAGTTGACGAGGGCGGTGGCGACGCCGGTGAAGGGGTGGGGCGGCATCAGCCCGGACCGGATGCCCGCGAAGCGGAAGTCGCACCGCTCGATCAGGCACAAGTGGAAGTCGCCGAGGGAGGAGGGGGAAATAACGAGCGACGATTCGTCGGACGACGAGATTGAGGTGCTTTCCCCGAACAGAAAGAGCGGCCAGGTGCGCATCAAGACGGTGAGGACGGTCGTGAGAAAGTGAAAACGAATAAAACAGTTTTATAAAATAAACAATTTAACGCTTAATAATTTTTTGTTGTGTAGATAAAATGTTTATATACTTGAAGTTTTTCTGTTAGGATTGTGGAAATATTGCAGTGTTACGATTTAAACAGTCAAAATAAGTTGATTGGTTATTTTTTGAACATTTCGAATGTTTGAAAAAAAAATCAAAGTATATTTTTAATTCTTTAAGTATATAAGATTATCCGTGAAAAATTCATGACGCTATCAGTTAAATATTTTAGTTTTTATAAATTATTTATGTGGTATACACTATTTTAAATTAACTTATGTTTGCTTGTTGAAAAGCACATGTGTTTAGTTTCAAGTTATATGTACACTTTAATTGTGTAACTTGAAGTCAGAAGTGAAATAATATTAAATGTTTAGGAAATAAGTTATCACAATTAAACATAAATGCCAGCTGCACATTTTAATTGAAATATATTTTGTTTGTAAAATGATTCTTTTTGTTCTGTTGTTGCTGTTTGAGCCGTTGTTAATAAAAAAATGTTTACAACTAGTTGTTTTTTCATAAAAAAGCAAAAAGTAGTATTAAGTTTTTGTATTATTGTTTTTTTTTGTAAACTTAAAAAATTAACAGAACCACTTAACACATTAAGAAACATAATGTTTGAAATTGTCTTTGTAAAAATAACTTTAGAAGTTTAAAGTTAATAGTTTGTTAGTAAAGATAGTAGCGAAGCAAGTTCGCTGGAGTATATAATAAAAACAATTTGCACGGTACTTTTTCGTTATTGATCTAACATATGCTTTTCAATGTTCAACAAATCAACACAGCTCCACGGAGTTCTGAAGAAAGTATTGTATAAGAGATTCCATCAAAATCTCATATAGTTGTTCCCCAAACACAAAAGCAATCATAAGTGGACACAATAAAAAGCTGTTCGAAAAACCACCAACAGAGCCAGAACTATGCAACTGCAAAAGCAAAAAAAATAATGTCTAGTCAAGAACAAATAAGTGTAAATCCGAAAGTATAATCTACGAAGCAATTGTAACACCTGAAAAAAATGAAAATGTATCATATATTGGATCCACTCGAAGACCTTTCAAGAACAGATTATACGAACATAGAGCATCATTTTCTAGACCCAATAAGAAGAAGCCCACCAACTGCACACAACTCGCCAACTACATATGGAAATTGTATGAAAAAGACGAAAAATACACAATTGAATGAAAAATACTCAGACAGACCAGCAACAGGTTTAAACCAGATTTTATGTGCTCATTATGTAACCTAGAAAGACTGTACATAGCATACGCTAACAAAAGAAAAATCCTTAACAAGAGAAATGAACTGGTTACACAGTGCCCTCATTACCCTAGGGAATATTTTTAGTTTATTTTTAATTGCATTAAATTAGTTTATTTTATTTCATTTAATTCTATTTAATTTATTTTTTTTGTTATATTTATGTTTGTATTGTGTACATATATTTGTTCTTAGTTACAACCTTTTTCATAAATGACTATTTTTGTTTTCTTGAAATCCCCTATAAATCGTAATATTTACAACTTTTTAAAGCTTAATATATAGAATATTATTTTAGCCCTATACAAAACTAATTTTATTTTCCTTTATAATAATATATTTAGATAATGTATAGTTAACAGAATACTAAAATTAAACTTACCTATGTTTTAATTTAATTTTAATTAAGTTTTTATCAACAACATGTTAATGGTAACTCACATTTTAAATTTAATTTTATTTTTATGAGTATTTTTGTTTTCTAGTTCATTTCTCTGTATATTTTTTTTCAACTTTTGTTAGCGTCTGATGAACTGCTCTGCAGGGAAACGGCGTAACGCAATAAAAGTTAGACAATAAATTAGGAAAATATTATATACTGCAAGAAAGGAGTAGATGATAAAGTAGGTTTGATAATGAGCCATTATTACTATAGATCAGGGGTCGGCAAACTGCGGCCCGCGGGCCACTTTAAATTTTTTTTTCATCTAGTTTATTAAATTAATTTTCTCAAAAAACAAAAATAAAAATTTAGTGTTATCTTTAAATATGTTTTTTAAAGCACATAAAAAACGTTCTTTTTTGACCTGCCGACCCCTGCTATAGATTAATAATTAATAGTAGATACAAAATGTTGTATAAACCGACCGTCACGAATTGTGAAAAGGGAGTAAATCAATAAGCATTAAATAGTATTAATATATTTTATTTATTATAATATTATATTAATTAACGCTTATTGATTTAGTTCTACCTTATAACCGGTACAACAGATGTTATGAAAGGTAAAAAATCTTCAGTGCAATGTCTTGGCTGGTGGCAATACAGTAGTAAAGACTAAAATATTAAGTAATATAAAAAACCAAGAGATTAGAATTTTGACAATGTTTTAAATTTTGTTAAGTTAACATTTTTAATAAATAATTAAACAATTGTCTGGACTAAGGGCAGGAAACTTTAATAGCTTGCATACTTGAAACTACGATTCAATTACAACAAGAAGTTACAATCAACAACCCTGATTAAATTCACTACATCAAATAATATTGAATTCTTCGAAATCGAATGGCAAGTATTATATAGAATTAACTGCTCAGTACTCAGAAAAAAAGTTAATTGTTCTACTTGCAATCTAGAAAGAATGGTCATTGCTGATGCGGATAGAGATAAACCATTCAATGTAAGAAAAGAACTAACTTCGATATGCCCCCACTTTAGATCTAGTTATTTTTAATTTTGATATTTATTTTGTTTATTGTCGTAATTTTTGTTAATTATACCATCTTAAGTTTTATCTATTTATTTATATACATTTGTTTATAAGAGTTATTTTATTTGAAGAGTGTTTTTGCTTAGTTTCTTTTTAAAATTAATTAATTAACTTTCCTTGTATTTTCTTAAGCACGTAATTACTAATTGATTGATAATTAATTACTTTCTCATTACCTAATCTCATTATATACATTTGTTTGCTTTATATTATTTTATTGTCACCTAAAAAGCCCTGAAGATTTTTCTAGGTGAAACGGCGTAAGCTGGAGTTGACAATTGTTTGAAAAGTTAGTGGGTTAACTATTTTAGAAATATTGTATTATAAAAACTTTTATAAAGCGAAATTGCAATCAAGTAATTATTAAAAGCCTACTAAAAGTAGAATTTAAATGGAGCTTTAAAACTTTTTTTAGCAATTTAACTCTTTTTTTGGTTTGCCAAGATGTTTTTTAGCTAGAAATACGTTGCAGGCCACATAATTTTGTTTTCGGGTCGTACGTTGTCTACCCTCACTCCAGCTAATTTATACAAATTTTCACATTTGTTAAACACCACTAACAACATAGAAAAAATAGAAATGGAACAGTGAGTACTGACGCCCAAGCGCCCACACAAACTTAATCTTTTGTTTTGATTTCGGTATTGTTGTTATAAAAAACAAGAGGTGTAGAGGAAAGGAAGTCGACTAACGGAAATTTTGAAAGTGATTAAAACGTTTTGAAATCAATAAGTCAGGACTTAGATAAGCGTGATTATATTACACATAAGTATATATACTTTTTTATTAACAGCTAATGCTAACAGTTTTCTCGTTGTATTAAAATAAACTAAAAATTAAATATTATGCATTTTCTCATTTCTTAGTTTGCTAGTGACGTTAAACATAAAAAGCTCAAAAAAAAGTGTCAGAAATGCACGATGGTCACTTTTGCACGGATTGACAATTTTGCACAGGTTTAGTTTTTTTTCCTAAATTTTTTATTTCCTTTTATTTAATTATTTTTTTTTTCTTTTCTTTTTGTTTTTACTAACACTATCACCCCTAACACTTAACTTTGGATTTTAAGCGGTTCCTTCAGCCGTGCAAAATCGACTTCGTTTAAAACTGACCTGTTTCACAAACAAAATCTTTATGAAGTTTAGTTATTAAACATCATTATAAAATTTGACATTATTTCGAACATTTAGATTAAGAAGTATTACTTATGTGACTTATTATACTTCATAACTTTTCAACTCAAATTCAGTTGTTCGGTTTTTAAACCATAGCGAACTAAAATTTTTGCACACAACTTGGGGTTTGCTTAAGATTTGACATCAGTGTTTGCAAAATAAATCACTAAAATCTAAGTTGTGTTGTTCTTAAATTTAAAACAAATTATAATTGCGGTATTTTCAAGCAAGAAAAGCTATACAAGTTCTCTGTAAAACTAAGTTGTTTTTAGACCACTTATCTTTATCACCATCATAAATAGCCACTGTTTCTGAATTGTTACCAAAAATGAAATGTTGCTTCCTATTGTAGTAGCTGATTTTAGTGAATCAAACTTTAAAGAATTTGTCGGCTTTTTTAGTAACAAAAATTTGTTAGAGCAAACATCATTTACTTCACATATACTTATAGTCCCGCTCACTACATACATCGGATTAGATCCGTGGTCGAATGCTTCAACAGAGCTTCAATCATTGTAACCATTAACACCGCCTGAAACATAAACTCTACTTTGAACAGTGTGCACGCTAAATATAACCTCGGTGTTTTCATTTTCCCAATTTCGTAACTGTTCATCGGTGTGTATTTTTTTGTATCTAAAGTTAAGCAATCGGAAACTATGTCATCAATATCTATGTTCCAACTTCCAATATACATATGTTACCCATAAAAACAAATACTGCATCATATACATATGGATTGTCAATACTAGCTACAAGACTGCAAGCGTTTTTAAATGAAGAGTATTTTTCTATTTACAACAGGTCGCTATATTTTTTATAACCAACAACCATTAACATAAGCAGCGTCATAGATGTATTAAATGTTAGGGTAGAATTTAGCAACTTTTTTAACATTTTTGAAATCTGTACATTTTACCTCGCTTAAAAAAACTACAAGCTTTTCTATTTCGAGTACCACCAGCATTTAGAAAATTGAAACTTCATTGACTGTTGTACCTGCGACAGCTATATTTTCACAATAAAGGTTGTACTTATTGAATAAAGTTGATCTGATAGCTGAAATGGATTCTACAGTTTCGCCAAGTGAGGGTGTAAAGAGGATCTGTTATTTTTTTGATAGACATGTAGAAACTTTCGGACAACAAAAGCATGCGGACTTTTAATAAAACAACTTCATCAAATTTACATCTTTCATTGTGATTATAACCAACCCAGGCACCTGCAGTGAACTTCAAGTTCAGAACTAGCCAGAATATTTGTTAAAGAATAAGGTTCTAAATAAAAAGAAGTTCTTAGTTGTGCAAACTTGTGTGAACCAACGTTCTGTGTAGTTTGATATTAACTTTACAAGTTTTGATTGCTTAAAAACACCGAAATGTTGATAATACGTGGCTGTATGTGGCACATTTTGCTTTCCAGATACTGGCTAAATTGTCTTATAAAGCTTCATAAAGTAATAAAATTTCTCTCAAGTAATTTCTTTTTACCTGAAAAAGTTTACCTTTTAATAGCTAAATGGTAAAATAACTATAATAGTGTAGCCATGAGCAAAATTTTTAGAAAAATTATCAGTATGTTCCGTAGCAGAAACAATTAAACTATTTTTTTACTGAAACTAAATCGTAAGTGTTTTATTATTCTTCTTTTTCAATGAAAATTAATTTAAGAAAAAACAAGCTTTTTTTTTAAAGTTTGTAATAAAATTTAAAAACGAATTATTTTATTGCTTCTAAAATCAACTGCTTGCTTGTCAGATGGTTCAAAACACTTCTGAAAAAATAATTTTGAACTGTTGTTTTTGCACACATCTACGCATTGTAAACTACGATGGTTTTCTTCTAAGCACTTTCTTTTGATAAAGGCTTCGCCGATTTAATTATTTTCTGAATTTGTACCGTTCTGATGCTTGATTGTAGCCATTATTTTGTACTATTCTAAGTATTCAGAATAATTAATGCATGTAATTTTTAAACATAAATTGTTTTGTTATGGTATGTTTGTAATAAAAAGCACTTAACTAGTTTTATAGTATTATGTGCAGAATCAAAAACTTGATTTGTTTTGGGTAACAGCTTTCAGCATTTTAGAAAATAAATATCATGCTAAACGTAGTGCGGGAGTCGGGTTTTATATATCTCAACATTTAATTGGTATTTTTCCAAAGTTTATAAACAAATACAGCACATAAGTTTATTTTACAAAACTAAATAAAAACATACAAGATTAGATATACTCTTTTTTAACCTCAAAAAAAGTATACTTGATTTTTTTTCCACATTAATTTCACTTATTTTAATAATTTTGAATAGTAAAGTGGTTTAATATACAAAATATATAAATACTAACTATTTGTATGTAGTGTTGGTTACTGAAAGTTTTCACGTACTTGAAAATCACGTATTTTAAAGTTTTCTCATTAGAACTTGCTAAAAAGGTTTTATTAAGACATGAAAAATGCGTGAAAAATACTTTTAAATATAAAACCTGCAACTTTTATTGTAACATATTTTTAATATCTCCCAAAAATATATAACTTAATTTTATTTTTATGTAGCTATAAGTACATTGATTTATGAAATACTACAAGTATAGTTTAGAAAAAAAAGAGTTTTGATGTGTGTGTGTTTAGAATGAAAAAGTAGGCATTATAAAATTCGAGAAAGAACATAAACTAATGTTTAATTACTAAGGTAGGTTGTGTAGTTTTTGAATAAGAGCTAGTTCAGATTTAAAAAAATATATTGTAAAAAACTAAAACGTACCGAGAATACTGTTACATTAGAAATAAAAAATAAGTACATATAGTGAGAAAAAATTAAATACTTTTATACATTCACATAAACTTTTAAAAATCATAAAAGTAATAATATAAAATTAACTTTATTTGGCTGATCTTAAAGGAGTAGTCTTGAATTACTAATACTTAGTTGTACTATACTTAAAGTTAAATAAATAAACAACTGTTGTTAACAATGAATCAAACATGTTAAGATTCTTTGGTAAAAACTAGTTTATACAACAGATGACCTTATTTTATCAAAACTTTTCAAACTCACTTATTAGATTTTGGTGACATTTTTAGTGGTTAGTAAAATTTTGTTTTAAAAGATTCTTTTTAAGCGATTGTTTAAGTGAAAATACCTCATTGTAAAATGTAGCAGAAGCCTGAAATTGTAATAAAAACCATTTAATGTCTATGTTAACACTTGCAGCACAGTTGTCAGATATGTTGGAGAAAATCACCACACAATAACCAGAGCATGATACTTAAGTTAAAACAAACAAAAGTTTATTCAATTTTCAGAACTTTTTATTATTGGAATAAAAGAAACTTTAATAAAAATTTAAACTCTGTAGAAGAGTTTCCAGAACTTATTTTCAAAAACTCCCTTGTTAAATAAGTTAAAAAACAATCGTCCCCTATTTATTAGATATCGCCTCTTAACTAGTTAATTACCCTTAATTAACATTCTCCCGCCATGCTGACTAACGCCCTCAAATGTCCAAACCCCCACTTTACAATCTGCACTATAGGTGGGCAACGTACGGCCAACAAAGTGAAAATTACCAGCCCGCCAATGTTTACAAAATTTAAGTGACATCTGGCCTGCTAAACAAAATTTCGAAACTTCCACTAGGACTAAATCAAAGATCCGTAAACTGCGCCAATAGAAGGTATAACTTGCTATACGCAGAAGAAAATTTATGAAACTTACACTAGGTATTCCTTGTTTTGAAGTTTGAAATGAAAAACAAAAACAAAGTTTTAGATAAAACTTAAGGGAAATTAGAAACTTAAACTAGATATTTTAAGGTTTGAAGTGAATAGCAAAAAAAATCAAAATGAAACAAATAATTGAGTAATTTTCGTGAATTAAATGAAATATTAAAATGATTCGGCCCAAGGACTAAATTTTTCCACATATTTCCCGCAAACTGAAGACGTTTCCCGACCCTACTCTAGAGTATTTGGATATATTTAATTCTGTGTAATATGTATAAAGTTAATAAATCAGTTGCCATTAAGTAAACTAAAATTTACTTAATTTTGTTTTATTCCGAAAATTTTACAACTGATTATGACGTAGTTTTATAACAGACTTGAAATATTAACAAAAACAAACTTCATTTTTATTATCTGTTTGATAGCTTTTTGTGCGTTTGTCTACTGGAAAAATTGTAAGTTAGTTTATTATTTTACATTCATACTATGTAAAAGTCATTTATTTGTTTTTAATAATTTATTAAAATAATACTTTTTGTATTTTATAAACATTTTAAAGTTATATCAAAATGTTTCGTCACATAGATAGTGTAACAGCATTTTATGTTTTTGTATCGCCGTATACTTTACTTGAAACTTTTTTGAAACTTTGAAACAGGTTAGTTAAAACTTTTTTGCAAAACTTAAAGATGAAAAATCTTCAAAAAAAAAACCGTGTCAACTTTCGCTACAATTGAATTTTATGCTATTTTTAATTCAAATCCGCTTTAAAGACTACGGTACGGAGGGTCGCTTGATCATAAAGCACAAACTTATTAAAAAAAATGATCGTTTATTAATAACTTAAACAAAAAAGCTGTAAAAACATAACACAAAAAATATTTTATACCTGTGTAAGAATATTTTCAAAGTCTTAGATATTTTATTTAAGAACAGTTGTCCTGGACGCGACATTAAACTGTATTCTGGTGTATGACTCGATAACCGATAGTTTTTTTCGTACACCAGGTCTTTGGACCAAAATTTCAAACGCTTTTTTTGTTCAATAAACAGTATTTATATTCCAAGCATTATATACTAATATTTAAATACTTAAGGAACAAATTTTAAGCAAAAAGTTAAGCAACATGAACTTTGTCAACCTAATTAAATAAATAGTTTTATGTTGAAATAACTTCGTTTTGTTGGAATTAACAACTTATTGAACAACTAAATTAAAGTTAAATAAAACATTGTTTATGTTCATGTAGTAAATATATAACAATAGTCTTTAATGCTTAATATTATAGTTTATAAAAGTTATAAAAGAAATTGAAAATAATCTTTTTTTTTGAGTAAGTCTACAGTTTTTAACTATTTCTTAACTTTTCTAATTAATAAGTATGTAAATATTTTTTTTACCACATAAAAAGTATTTTAGTATCGGTATAAAAAATAATGGTGTTTGAAAATATTTTGAAGAAAAATTTTATACGGTGCCTAAAAAACATGTAATGTAAGAATAAATGATATTTATCATTTTGAATACAAAATTTAGCCTCAGTAACACTAATTAAAGAAAAAAAACAGTAAAAGTATGACTTTACAGCATATGCTTTGTGAACTAAATTTTATGCCTGTATAAATATAATAAAACCATTTTATTGTAATTTTTACTCATCATAGTTTTCAAACATTTAGGACCATTTTAAACTAACTTTTACTGTTTTTTTAACGCTCATACTTGCAGAAAGTTATGTAGTTAGTTTTGATTCCAGATATGTTTGAAAAATTGTAGTTATCGAACGTAAATAAATCCATGATACAACAACTTCGTTGCTATTGACAACTTATTGCAAACATTAGGGCGAAAGTGGTTTTTATAAGTAAACTTTCAGCTCAATATGTTTTCGCCTAAATAATGAATAGTAAGCTAATTTTAATGTTTTATTATAAGTGAAAGAATTTAAAAATGTTAAAGCTAAGAAACTTAAACTAGCTTTGACAAATAAAAGTTCATATTTTTTTTTTACAAATTAAACACAATTTGAAAATGTAGAGCTTTATTTTCAAAATTTAAAACTTTGTAATGGCCAGAATTTTCATAAATTTCTTGCAGTTTTTTCAAAGCTTCAAAACATTTTTTACACAGTTTTATTTTTATTGTTAGAAAAATGGACAAAACATCCAAGCCAGATAAGTTTGTGCCGAGGTATGATGACCCCCACGAAGCAGCAATTATTTACACGGAAAAGCACTCATTAGTTCACTTGTTTCAGGTTAGAATTTTATTTTTGAAATTTCAAACATTTTTCAGCACACTCGTTTCAAGTTAAAGTTTTTAAAAGATAAATAATCTTTACGTTAATTTGTTCATGAACTCCAGCTTGGTTGTACAGTAAATAGTTATTGTATGAAAAGAAAAATTGTTGTTAATTTATATGATTCAAGTTTTAACACAATAGTTTTATGGTACCATTTTGATCATTATGTTTAAATGCTCGTCTCACGGCATATGTAAGTGCAGGGCCAGGCTTTGCCTTTGTTAGAATTTTGCTGAAGTTTTCTTTGATTTGTATGATTCAGGTTTAAATATCTTTTTAAAACAAAAACATTAAAAAAATCACCCATCCATTGATTTTAGTTTTAATTAAGGTTTTTCTTTATTTTGTAGAACAAATTTAATTTTAATTTGTGTGAACAAAATAATTATCAATTGTTTCATGCATTCTTGTAAAATTTTAAATATTATAACTGTATTAAATCAATTAGCTAAACAAATTTATGTTATTTTGTTGTGTGTTTACATGAGACATAGAGTATATTTAAGAATAATACAGACTTATAAAACTTATTCTTAAAAAATTATTGCTTATTAAAAAGTTACCCTTGATAACTATAAATAGTTATACATTGTTTTGATAATTGAATAGATATTTATCTTTTTTTTTTCAATTTGATTTATTGTTTTTTTTTTTTTTAATTTTCTATTTTTCTTTTTGTCTTTAAGTACCTTGAAGATAAATAAATATCTAATTTAAAATTTAAATATTGCAGAACTTTTTTTTTTAAATACCAACTTCAATTTTTTTTGCCATGGAATTTAAAGTATATTTATATGTTAAGTATTAAAGGCTCACATAATTCTCTTATGTAATCGATTCTCTATGAGTTTCATTTGGTTGAATGAGCCCAATAAATAAAAAAAGTTAGTTAAGTTGAACATAATTTTTTTTCGTTTTTAATTGCTAGTTTTTATGGTAGTCTTTATTTCAATTTGTAAATAACAGGGTTACCAAAAAACTTGGAATCCTGAAAATACCTGGAATTTGAAAACTTTTTTAAAAGCCCTGAACTTTGAACGAAAATCACTAAATTACCTGGGATTTTAAACAACTTTTACATGTTAAGTAGCAGAATTAAGAATTGAAAATTAAGAATATTAAGAATAACTTAACTTAAAATATTAAGAATTATTGACACAAAAAGTCTATCATATACATAAAACATTTTTGTAGTCATCAGAACTTTTTTTCTATTAAAAAATGTATTTAAAGAAGCTATAAGATATCTTTTCACTGTTTTTATACTATTTAACACAGTTTTTTACCTTAAACTTAATTTTAAACTAAAAAAAGACCCAAAAACGTGTAACTTTGAAAATCCTGAAAAGAATTTTGAAAACCTGGAGAAAATTTGCCAAAAATATTTGATAGCCCTGTAATAAAACAATTTAGATAATTTAAGTTTCCTAAATTTCTTTTAGTACTTTTAATAAAAACGTTGCTTAAAAAGTTAAGTGTAATAATTATAAAAACCAAAGATTCATAATAATAAAATAAGTTCAAAAGAAAACTAGTTGATAATACACAAACATTTAAGAACTTCTTATTTAGTTAATCTACAAATAAAACTATCAAAAATTTTATTCGTTTCTTTTGTTTGTTTATTTAGTTGATATTTTTTATAAACTTTGCTTTTTAACTAAGGTCTAGCATTTGTTTTGTTATTGATTGAGAAATGTTTGAGAATAGTTTTGTTGTAAAAAATGTTTTATTCAAAGAACTAATATTTATTTAAATTGAAAGACAAAAAAAAAATTCATTGTATAGTTAAAAACTTTTTTCATGTATTATATATTTTTTTAAGTTCAAAATATTGAAAATATTAATCAGTAATTTTTGAAAACAATTATTTGAACATACAAATTCGCGCCACAATTTTTGTAAGCTATTTAATTTTCAAAAGTAAGGTGTAATAGCCTTTCTTTTGTAAGTAATTTATTGGTTGTCAGTTATTAAAACTATGTTAAGTTTCTTGTACTCTAAAAGAAAAGTACCCAACAGCGTTTTCTGGGGCGTTTTAGACTCTTTTAAGAGATATCTTCAAATCATTAAATTAGAACACTTGGATAAGCAATATAAAAAGCCTATGTTAAATTTCTATCATTTTGGTTTTTTCATTTTTATCGAGGTTTTGGCTCAAACTTCATTTAGTTGGAAGCTAAAAGACTGGTTTTTAAAATGAATTTCAACTTCTTCAAAAGCTGTAACCAAAATGATATTGACGTAAAGATCTGTGGTGAGTTTAAGCCCTATTGAATGAAAATCAGTGAAGACTTTCAAAATAACTACACTGCAGCCCACGCCATGAGTCAAAATGTTTTTTTTTTTTGAAGTTTCTTCTCGCGGACTTATCAAATAAGAATAAGGAAACAAAAAAAATTTAATGGATTTTATTCATAAGTTTGAAAAAGTCTAAGAACTTTTGCTTCACCATGTAGTTAGTTTTTAAAGAAAATATCTTTATAACTTCTATTACCTTGCAAAAATCAATGTTTTTTGTATAATTTTTCAAAATTTATTTATCAGTTTCTAAGCGACCGTAATTAAAAAGTCAAAAGATCTTCGAAAAAGTTGAAAAATCAAAAATTTGATTTAAGTTAATTTTTGTGTTGTGATAGCCATGTCGATTTGTGTGTAAAAGTTGTGTGCAACCAAGTTATCGAAACAACAAACGCAAAAATGTCCAAATCCAATCTGACGAGCCGCGATTCCGCAACCTCGATCGCCACAAACGCAAGCAACCATGACGAAGACATGATGTCGTCGTTGAAGCGGAACGATTTCATCAGCAGCATCCTGCAAACGCCCAACCTCCCTGCTTGCGACCCCCTTCAGCTCCTCGACGACTTCTCGCTGCCGTCGACCGAAGAAGAAGGGCTGCTGAGGCACCGCGAGAACCAGCTGCGCCGCCTGGCGGTGGAAAAATCCGTGAAATTTCAGCCGTGCTTCACCGAGTACCAAGTTCCCGACGACTTGCATTGCGCGTTGAGGTCCCCACTGCCCGTCACCGACCAGACCAACATTCTCCTTCCGCTGGCCAGCCACGTGATCAGCGGCGACGTCAAGAGCGGCTTCGTGACGTCACGGCGGGGACTGGAGGAGGCGAGGAGGGAAATTTGCCGCGACGTTTCTCCGGAGTCGTCGGACGAGAGCTTGACTGAGCTCATTGACGAGGGCAAGCTGTCATGTTTGAAAATAAAAAATAAAAAGTTTTAAAAATTAAAAAAGAAAAAGTAGAGAATATTGTCAAACTAAACGAGATTTTGGAGTCCATATATTTCTAGAAGTGTTAGTGGTAAAAAAATAAAAATAAAAATACAGATTTAGTACTTTTGTTCGTGAAAATTTATCAGAAATGAGTGCCAAGGATGCAGCTCAAAAGGTAGCTGCAAAGCTGTAGCAATCTATTGTTTTTTATAAAAAACTCTTTTACTTGTTCGTTGTAGTTTGAAATAATTAATAGTTCATTACTCAATTTAAAATCTTAAGAAATTTTGAAATTTATTTAACCAGCTTAAGAGCACAAATATTTGTCAAAAAAGTTTGTATGTTTGAAAACTTTATTATTTTTTTAAACTCAAGTTGATTGATTTTACACCTAGTTTTTTTAAACTATTACTGTTTATTTTTCATTTCTCACGTAGTTTTATTTAGTTTTCATAGTTTTGTATATCATATTATATACATTTTCTCTTTCTTTATAAACTGCCTAGTCGTCTTGTTATAGCTATATTTACAACGATGTAACACTAATGAGGCGAAAAGTACTTATGTTTGTTTGTTTTGAATAAAATGTGTGAAAACATTTTTGGTAAATGCAAATGTTCTCCTTAAAAACTTAACCTCTCAAGCAGAGTGGACCTTTTATAATGAAAAAGAAGGTAAAATGTAGAATATTTGGTCCATTAGTTATATAAAGTCATTTTTCATTTGTTGATTTTATGCGTCTTATTAAAAAAGTTGCATTTACTTTAAAATAAAGTATCCAAAACTTTAATCATTAAAGATATATCTTAGTTTCAATAAATAAAGTTAAAAAAAACAAACAGCTTCGAAAGTCTAAAAAATATTAACTTAATCAACTACTTATAAATTATTAATTTGTTACTAAGCTAAGATCCCTTTACTTCAATTAAATTTATACAACACCTATTGTTTTTATGTCTATTGAAATAGTCCCTACTTGGTACTTTCTGGGGTATTTTTGGCGAAATTTTTGTTTTACTCTACATGGTTTTACAAAAGAAAATTTTAGGTTAAATGTTATAAGTTATTATAAATATTTTTAGATTAGGTTTATTATTTGTGTAAGTTTAATGAGTTATTCTAAATTGCAATGCAACAAGTTTCAGAAAACCTTTACCATTTGTATTTTTTATGACGTAAAAAATAGTAATTTTTTTATTTTTATTTTAAGCTGCAACACAAACACCAGATGAGTGCTTATTCGGTTCTTAAGCTAACTTTGAATTTTACTAAATACTAAAAAATGTATTTATTTTAATTTTTTAACAGAAACTAACAGAGAAGCTAGCTTTCAACAAACCGGAAGACCCTGTTGGTTTCATGATCGAAGAAATACAAAAGATGGTCAACCAAAGAGATAAGGTCTAGAAGAATGTGCTAAAGATAATTTTTTATACTAATTTCTCTGTGATCCAATACCTTGCTTTTGTAATCATCAAATGTACTGTGCTTAGTGAATTTGAAATAAATCATACCTATAATATTTCTTAGTGTATAAAATTCATGAATGTGTTAGTTTAGTATAGTGTAAATTAGAATTTTGAACTTCTATAAAAATTATTTTGAATAATATAAAATTTGATTTATACAAGTATTATCGAAACATTAATAGTGAATTGGTTGGCAAACTTTATAAAGTTTTGGTGATAAATAATAATAAAAGTTTTTTTTATAACTTAGCACACATTACAAGTGTATGTAAAAATTTATTATTTCTAAGATATTTTGTAGATTTTTTAGTACAATAAAGAAAAGTTTTAATTACTAATTTTATTAAGAACAATACAACAAAAAAATTTTTTTAATTAAGTTTTGATTTTTTACTTGGTCTACTGTCCTTAGTTTTTACTTATGGGACTTTATTTTAAGTGAAACAAATTTTTTTTTAAGACCCGCTGATTAGTATGAACTTTTTACTGAATAAAAAATAAGACGGTTTCAAAAATTAAGTTGTTTTTTTTTTACTAAATACCATTTAAGTTAAGTATTTTTAAACGAAAAAACTAGCATAAATACTCTTTTAAAGCACAAAACTTAGTTTGTTTAATATTATATATTAATATGATAAAAAAAGACTTTGGGGGTCGGCTAAACGCGGCTGTGATTATAGTTTGGCACTCCAGTCAGACATTTGTAGCCAACGATGCATTTGTTAGCGCATGTGGAAAACTAGTAAATTAATAATTTTTTGATACAATTGTTTAAATGTGCTCCTAATCTTACTGTAAGTAACCCCAGCAGGATTTTTCTAAAACATTTTTTTTTTAATTTTAAAATTAAGATGGCCTGTGAAAAAATTATTCTAGTTATTCTGACTGCCGGTCGCTTGTAGAATTCTATGACTAATACTAACAATTTTCATTTATTTTAATATCTTTAATTTATTGTGTAACTTTTAGTATGTAGTGAATTTTCAAGTAGTTTAAAACTATACTATACAAACTGTTTAAATTTAAAAAGATATCCAGATTGTAGAAAAAATTTAATTTTCATTTAACTTTTTAAATTATAATTTTTCTTACAAAAGAACGAGCTTTGTTTAACCACTTTCTTCAACTAAAATTAATTTTTAAACGTTTATTGTAGAAACTTTTACTAGCTTTAAGGGTTTTATGTAGTTCTAAAGAGTCTTTACAGTAAAACAACTAAGCGTACAACTATTTCTTATTTAAAAACATAGTTCTTAGCAAAAACTCACGGATGGCTCAAAAATTTGTTAGTATTCATTTAATTATACTTAGTATCTTAAAAACATAACAAAATAAAATCTATACATGTTTAATAACAATAAAAAGTTTTCAACATTAGAATTCTTTGAATAAAAAAAACTTTAGTTCAACACAAATTTGTACATACATAATTTATTTTTGTATAACAAAGCTTTATTGTTTTATAAATTTAGTAAAAATATTTTAGTATAAGTAGTTTGTTAGAACTACTAATTTAATGTTAAAGAAATTTATTTGAAGAAACATTATTTTTTTGTAGTTTTGAAGTTAAGTTACTTAACACTTTCTGAAATACAAACAATCATGTTTCGCTTTCAATCACTAAAAGTACATTCTGAGGTGCATCTCAGGTCTAAGTTACTTCTTGAGGTCTCATCAAACAAATAATTTTCAAAAGAAAATCGTCAACTTTGTTCGTGGCGTCTTCTTCACACATTTCAAACACAAAATAAAACTCGTTGCTGTTCGGTTGCAGCTCGAGCTTCTCAAAATAACTTGATCTTTCGTAATCAATATTCGCATTTAAAAACTTAACAGGTGAAAGCTTTTAATCCAAGTCTACTTTTCATTTTCGTCGGAACCGATGCCGCTACTTTTAAATCAACGCTTGTCGCCATCTGCGAACACGAAAACAAATTTATCATAACTTCTGATGGCTCTTCAATGACTCCTTGTCCAAATCGTTTTTCTTGTCAACTTGTTCAAACGAGAAAATTATATTTGATCGTTCAGTTTAAAAATTAAAGGGTACGTCTTTTGAATGCGACGCAGCGACGCCCACGTAAAAATGCTCTAGCTCGTCAGCGGCCCAAAACTGACCCAAAACTAGTATACTATACTTCAATATACTAATATACTTCAGTACTCAAAACATTGTTTCTACCAAAAGTTATTAGTCAGGGTCTAACAAAATTTAAGATGGTAGTAAAAGAAATAAAGAAAATCAGTTCTGTTATATTTTAAACTTAAAAAATACTGTTGTGGTTAAAATCAGAGTTACCAGAAAGCTTTTCGTTTTGGTGAAGGAGAATACTGAGCTACAGGTTTTTGATTATTAAAACAAAAAATAAGCCGCTTGAGTAAACAGCTACCATTGGTAAAATTATATTTCTAACAAGTACTGTTTGAAACATAGTGGCAAGATTTCTGTTAACATTCGCCACAATTTATTTAAGTATGTCATTTGAAGCTACAAATTCCTAAATATTTATATAAAAATTGAGAATCTTTATCACAATTGCTATCAAATAAAGAACACTTCAAATTAAGGATGTAATATCGTTAACTTTTAAATCAATTATTTGATAGCTAACTCAAAGTTAATACAAATCTACATTAATTGATAGTGCAAAAAGCATTGTTGACTTAGATAGTTACTTATCTGATTTACAATGATATTTTGTACTAGTTTCAAGGATACTTCAAGTAAAGTACAACGTCAAAAAATACTGTCATATAAACGATCAATTTATAGTATAAAATAAAATATCGATAGAAAAGAGCAAATATTTATGAAACTAATGATAAAACATAACAAAAACTAAATTATGAAAACTTTATGATCTTGCTCATTAGCAGCAATTTTCTTAGTTTTTGAGTTTTTAGAACATTTATTTCAGTATAGACGGTCTTCACCAAGTTTTTTCCTTAAATTATACTCAAAACTCATTAAGAGGTCGACATCTTCCATTAAAGATGGCTCAGGACTGGTAACTCTACACGAATTAAGTGTTTTTGGTTGATCAGATGAGTTGCCATAAACTGTTGGTCTTGATTGCAACAATTTTTCACTATTTTTATTGATAACTTTTGGCACAAAAATTCTAGATCAGACATGTTAAAAAGCTCTGCTTTGTTTACTCAAGCGTGAAATTACTAACTTAAAACAAACCAAAAATAAAACACTTCATTGCTGAATTACCATAGTAACTTTTAGCATTTTAACATCTCTGTTCTAGATCTTGTTTTTTCGTGCAGCTTTTTAATACTTTTGTATTGATTCAATGTATGCACTTTTATTATTTTTCGTGACACCACATTCACCTTTCTCCCACTAAAAGCTGCAAGACTAACTGAGGGCGAAGGTCCATCAGAACAGACGTTCAAACTGGATTTGTTGTTCAGATTTGCGTTAGGCTTAGTTGAAGTCATGAAAAGTGCCTTCATACTACTTTCATTGCTGAATTTTGGCTGATTAAGTTTAGACCTACCTTTTGTAAGCCTTGGATCTGGTAACTTTTCACGACTTTCGATTGGAATAACTATAGGCTTCTCAGTACTCATTTCTTATACAAAAAATATAACTTACATATATATAATTATGTTATACTCTATGTTATATTAAATGTTATATAAAATTATGTATAAATCATAACTTATACAAAAACGTCATGAAAAAGTTTTTATAATGTTTTTTTCAACTAAATTTGATATTTTAAGTATATCTACATTATTGTAAAAGTTTCGGTAAGTAAGACAGTATATATATATATATATACAATGAAAAAAAAAAACGGTTTGACTGAACCATTAACATTTTTTTAAGTTTTATGTTGTTGCTGGTTTTTTTAAACATATTTTAAATCAAAAGTTAAGCATATCCTTGAAAGTTATATGTTTATTTGAATATAAACTTCGAATGATATAAGTAAAACTTGTAGTTTTGGAAACTATTTTTATATTATTGTTAAGATCTAAAAAACTTTGAAATCTATTTACTCTTAAAGCTTTATTTTAACTATAAAATAATTAAACAAAAAAAGGTATTACAACATAATTGGTTATGAAAATTTATATCATAGTTGTTACAAATACTACTTGAAATTATAGTCAAAGAATGTACAGAAAAAGGCTCTAACGAAGATTTAATAAAGTATAAATATTAATTCAAAATTTATGTTTTGTTGTTTTACATTATAAAAATATAGAAAGTAGCAAAATTTTATTATAACAAACTTTAATGTTTAAGCTTAGTTAAATATAATATTAATTGTGAATAAAACAGTTCTCATCCAAAAAGTAACAAAATTTTACATAAACTACTAAAATAACCTAGTTAGAAAAACTTTTTCGATATTATTAGATCAGACTAAAAGTGTAAAATAAGAAATTAGTACTCAATAGAATATATCTTTATTTTATTACTTTACTAATGTGATTATATTGTCACAACTATTGTAAGTTGTATTGTATATGTCGCTTTTCTCACTAGTGCTTAAAGTTCTTTAATAGATTAAGCTTTATAATAAAAATACTAATTAAAACTCTATATGGTAGTCGTCGTGTAATTGCCAAAAACAGCCTGAAAGATCAAAACATTTCTAAGCTAATTATATAAGAAACATAAATACAAAAAGTAACCCTAAAACTAATGACAAGTTTGGATAGCCGACTGAAAAAATTTGCTAATTACAATTTTTTTGTATTTGTTAAGTAGCACTATTTGAAACATCATTCTTTTGTCTACGAATTAAATAGTTTATGCAAGTTTATTAATTCACGAACTTGTTTATAGAACAATGTTTCAATAATTGAATAATACTTGTGACATCATCCTTGGATTCAAGCTGATAGCTTCTTAATCTTATTTATTTAACATCGTTTATTTACAAAAGGTGTTTTTAATAGTGTTAACAACTTTAGTGTAGTTTAGAATTACAAATATATATTGTTTATTAAACTACAAACAAAACTGCTCAAAATGTTTGGTCCTAAGACCTGGTGCACAAAAAACCTTTCGGTTATCAAGTCGAACACCCCTTAGATACCTTTTAACGTTTTGCCCAGGACAGAATAAAACAACAAAACAAACTCAATAGTACTAGTTTTGTTTACAAATGTGTTAACCTAACTGCTTAGTGTTTATAATTTCTTCAATAGTTTTTCATTTGACTAGATTTAAAGTGATTTTAAAACTACTTCTATTGTTTATTAAATACTTTTTTAACTGATTAAATTATTAGCAAGACTTGAAATTGAAAATCTACTCATTTTTCGTTAATTTTTGATAAGTTAAAAAAAATTATGTATAGATTTTACTACAAACAAAAAATTTGTTTTCCTAAGTTTATAAGATTGTTAATGTTTAATAAATCAAAACTATTCTGTGTTTTGAGCCAAACAAAACAGCTGATTAAATGAACATAAAAATGTTTAAACTTTGTCTGATTTCAACTATTAGTTTTCCTGCAATTAATAAAAATTTTGTATATAAAATAATGCTTAAATTTCAAATGATTTTTAGTAATTTTAATTACTTAATTAAAAACGTAACTTGTTATTGTTTTTAGTTTAAATATTACAAATTGAATATAAATTAAAAACTATCTTCGTGTTCAAAGACTTTCTAATCACTCAATTATCGGTTTCTTATGTAAACTATATCATTTAATCACTGTTTCAATTAGCTGTTTGAATGAGTTTTAGCTGATCAATTTTTTAATACTTTATAATTTTCTTGTGTATTTTGTTCAAGAACTTGATTTCAGATTTTTAATTGTAAATTACACCTAAATTTGTAAATTTTGTGGCTAGCTGTTCTACTTATTATTAGATTAAAGTTTTTTTTTTCAGTTTTTAATAACCTCATTCTGACTCAGGCTAGTTTATACTTAGTGATGTACCAGACTCACTATCCGGGTCCGGGTCCGGCCGGATATTGCCATTTTCGTCTGATATCCGGATCCGGCCGAATTCTAATTTGAAAAAAAAAGTCCGAATCCGATTCCGGCCGGATTCTAACTTGAAAAAAAGTCCGGATCCGGGTCTGGCCGGACCCGAAATTGTGGGTCCGGTACATCTTTAGTGATATCATCCTTGGATGCAAGTTGATAGCTTTTTAATCTTATCTATTTAACATCGTTTATTTACAAAAGATGTTTTTAACAGTTGTTAACAACTAAAGTGTATTTTATAATTACAAATAAAACGAACTCAATAGTACTGTGCTTATTCACTTATCCGGACATGTTGGGCAAGATTTTCTGTAAACATGTCCGGATTAGCATTTTTCCGGATAAGTACAAAGACTCATATTTTTCATAAAATAATATAATTTCTGTATATTAGTCAATGCATAACAAATAATAAAAGCTCAGCTGTTATTTTTCTGCTTTAAACTTTTTAAACTTGTCTTCTTTTTACAAAATGTCGTACAAAAACGACCTGTCTATGCTAAACTACCCCAATATAAAAGACTTTTGTACATTTTTCTTATTATTTTACAGATTTCTAGTTTTTTTTCAATGGTTAGTGCAACTATATTTTTTTAGATTTCTTGTTCATTTCTAAAACCTGGTATGTTGAGTGTGTTAAACTTATATTACTTATAAATAAAAAAAACAAAAAGTTGTACATCTCATCTTAAACAAAAAGTGTTTGAATTAACAACTTTTATAATATAGTTTGAATTAAAGTTAAACATAAATGAACTGTTATACGTTAATTTTCTAAAAAAACTTAAAATTTAACTATTTATCGAAAAATCGTTAAAAAGTTTAAATTAAAAAGTTTGAGCCATGTCCTAAATAACATTGTTAAAAAACTTATCAGAACTGAATTACTTTACATTCAAAGGTTTTTGATGAGTAAACTTGTTTTGAACAAAGTTTGAATGTAAGCTTTAGTAGTAATGAACTAAATTGTAGAATTTATAAGATAACTTGAAATTTTCTTACACCATGAAAGCTTAAATATTTGTATGAAACAAAAATTTTTAAGTTTAACATTGAATTTTATTTTTTAAATTTTCTTCTCGACTGAAACTGTCCGGACAAGTGAAGTCCGGATAAGTGAACAAGCACTGTACTAAGTACCACCTTAGACAAAATAATTTTAGATACTTTTAAGAAGCTACAACAAAATTTAAAAACGTTTGTGATTTAAGTTACAGTACACGTTTTCAAGCAGGCTTATTAACTAGATTTGTTTGGAAAGAAAGATGCAAGTGAAGATAAATGGTTTGAAGTATAGAAGAATGCAAAACCAGTTAATGACATTGGACTATTATATTATTATTGTGTTTACTGGCGAGACAGAAGGAGAAAAACTTTTTGTTTTCATATAATCAAGAGATTCAAACTGAAGTTTTCATATAAATTTTTATTTTAGTTTTTTTTTTTTAAGTTTTTTATTAAGAATTACATTTTTTACTGCTATGTAATTACATAGATCGTCGGGAATCAATAAACAAGCCTGTATTCAATAAAAAGTAGTTATCCTTTACAAGACCTCTTAGACCGTGAATATAATTTTTAGTGTTAATGTTTTTTCATCAAGAATTATAACTATTTTGGTATGTTTAACCAGAAATTGTAATAAATATATACCTTTAGTGATACAACCTACATAGGGTTTTCTAATTTCTATTTGAAATTTAACATAGAATAATATTCATAAAAACACAATTAAAGTTTGTTTATGGATTTTAATAAAAATATAGCTTATATTAATGTGTAAAATATTTTTTTATAGTTATGAAGTAATAAAAGCTTCTGAGTGTTTAAAAGCTCAAGGTATATATTTTTTAACTTACACTATTATTGGTTACTAAGATTTAAGTTTTAACAATTTAAACACTAGTTTATAATAAATTTTCATCTAGTTTGTTTTACTTGTTGTTTAGCTTATGTTTAGTTTTGATATAACAAACTCTTAAAAGATTTTAAATATACAAAATAGTTCAAAAAAAAAAATTGTTCACTTGTTTATATCGCTAAAAGCTTGTGTACTAAAAGCTAGTAGTACGCTCCAAATTAAACATTATAACAACAACAACATAAGATAAACAAAAAAATTAAAACTGCATGATTTTAATAAACAAGTTAGTTTGTAGCGCTAAGGTATTTCTTTTTAAAAGGTAAACAAGCTATTTTAATTCTTAACTAACATGTTGCAAATTTGTGAGATAGAAGAAAAATAAGATAAGAATATTATTAAATTTTTTACAAAGTTTTTCGACGAGAATCTTGATTATAATGATTTGGGATACAAAAGGAACCTTTAGGGCATATCTTATCCTTACGACCATCTGCATAAAGTATAATTGTAAAAAAAAACTTAATAACCAAATCCTTTGGTTTTCTAAAAAACAACTTATATTTGTAATTAAACTGGTTTGACTTTTTCAACTTTACATAACTTGTTAGATCGTAAAAAGTATAGGTATTGGTAACTCCTTTTTTATCAAGTCAAACTATTTTGATAAATAAAAACATAAAATACGATAATTACAACTTGAATAAATAAAGTTTTACAAAAGTTAGGTTTTTACTCGAAATAAATATGACAAAAAATCAGACTTAAACTACTTTAATCGTAAATTTTTTATTTTATCATCAAAGCACTAGTAATTATCAAATTTTTAGTAACAACAATTAGTAGTAGTAGTATTACCCTTGGTTACCTAAACATGAAAAACTTTCAAAAACTTAAAGTATTAATATAAGAACAAGATTATCATTAAAAAATTAAAATTATTATTGAAACTAATTACTATAATTATTTATTTAAACTAAAAAATTAATTATTTATTAAAAAAGTCTGAAGTAAATGAAAACTTTTACAAATAGTAGTTTTACAAATACTGTTTAAGCGTTGTTGTTTAGCAGAATAGAATAATTTACTTACGTTTTAAGCAAACATCTAAAATAAAATAAAATCGCGTATAAGCAGATATTAGATTAATTGGAAACATTTAAAAGGTAATAAATGACTATTAAATGTTAGTTAAAAATGTTGTATACAAAGCCGATATATTGATATTTTTTATATCATAGTGTTTTTGTAAATGTGATTATCACATACTTATTTTTTTGTTTTTATAGCTGCTATAACTTTGAGCCAGTTAAAAAAATATACTTTAAGTTTACTAATAAACATACCTTTTCATAGAAAACTTATAAATAAATATATATTAAATAAAATACTAAATAAACTAAAAAGTGTTATATTATAGTGGAGTTTTAAAATTAAACTTACTGTTTTGCTTTTTTACTCTTCAATGTAAACACAGCTAATTTTACCATAGATGTTTTGAAGGCATTTATGAGAAGTTGGACATTTACCTCCACATAGATCTAATTTTATTAAAAATTCACGTTACCAACTTTTTCTATAAGAGAGAAACAATACTTTAGATTTGATTTGAAAATAAGGTCTACTTGTTAAGAACTTGTTTAGTTTTAAAACTATCAACAAATTAAGCATACTTACTTAGTAACATGAATACCGTGAAGAAAAAAAACTACGCAGTAATAAGACTTGTAAACTTTGTTTTCAAAAAAAACTTAAAAACAGTAGTAAAGTACTTATTTAAACAAAAGAAAGACTACAACCATGCATTTCTTTAAGCAAAATACTTACCATAAAAAAACAACATTTATAAAAAATTAATAAACTGTATTACAAAAAGCTTACTTGTTTTTGTTAATTTATTTTTTACCTAGGATACAACTTGATGATTTCAAATATATAGTTTGTTATATGTAAACTATTTACTTTGAGAAAACGTATAAACGTTGGCATATTGTAAGAAAATAGCTGTTTTTGGTTTTAGTAGATATATACAACTTTTAGATACAAAAAACTTCATTCTAGAATTACATTTAAATATTTTTTATATTTAATTGAGGTTGAATAAGTTTTGTTACCACTAATAATTATACACAAAAAAAAACGAAGTAATTTTTAAGTTTTAGCAAGCTGTTGCTATATAATTTTTGTTTACTTTTGAAACGGTTTTGTAAAAATTTGAAAAAGTGGTTTTAAAAGATTAAAAAAACTTAACTACTGTTTCAAAAATCCTTTCAGGGAAATTTATAATCAATTA
Organism: Thalia democratica; assembly: GCF_965202585.1. Taxonomy (NCBI): domain Eukaryota; kingdom Metazoa; phylum Chordata; class Thaliacea; order Salpida; family Salpidae; genus Thalia; species Thalia democratica. Next base: position 11,394,623 of record NC_139170.1, read on the forward strand.
ATGAAATTAAATTGATTGAATCTAATGAAACGTTTACAGAACAACTTTTATTTAATAAAATAGAGTCAATGACAAAATAAAAAACTTCATAAAAAGGTTTTTTGTTTAGTCATTATTCTTTTTAGAAACTCTAAACGACACTTTACTACATCAACCAATCACCAACACATAGTCAAGTAGACTCAATACAAATTCAAAATAACTCCAAGAGCTATAGTTTAGCACTGAAGCTTTCTCTCGTAGTGTCAGTTTAAAAGACAAACATAATCAACAAAATGAGTATGAGGCTGTGAGAACTTCTATGTGAATTTGAGGTTGATAGTCGTATGATATAATTAATGGTATTTGTTTTGAGATATAAATAATACCTCCTATACTGACGATTTAAAAGTACTTATTAAATAATTTACTTTATCTTGTGTTAAAACAGATAATCTAATTAAAAAAAAATCTTAAGAGTACTGTCTTCAATACTCTTAAACACCACTTAAAATACTTTTTAAAACAGAAAAAAATTATAACAAAAAAAAGCTTAACTGACCATTAACTTTTACTACTTTTGTATAGTTATGCAATACATATGGTTCTCCAAGAAAAGAATATTTTCCAATACGTCTATTGTAATCAGCAACTAAAAGTGTAAACTCATCGACGTCACCCGATGTTCTTGCGTAATACTTTATTAAAACTACAAAATTCAAGCCATTTTCGCTGACCGAGAACTTTCTGAACATAAATGAACAAAATATAAATGGTTCATCAAGATGTTTTATTTTTTAATGTGTTACATGATATTTTTTTGAATTCGTTAAATTTTCAGGGTAATATTACAAACAAAATTTATTTAAAGATAAAACAATGCAAATGCTTTAGTAAATTATTTAGAGTTTAAATTGCAAAGATATCTTGTAGTAGCCTAATACTTACGGAATACAAATAATCATGCTATAGAACATTATGTAAACGATCTTAATTTAGTACAAAATGTTCTCAAAGTAAAAAATATCCACGTTTCTAAAAAGTTAAAAAAACGTTTAAGCTTGAAGTTTTGAAAACCTGAATAGATTGGCTTATAGGCAACAACTCACGGATAATGGTCTGAATAAGTTAAATTGATGTATCGGTGTGATGGGTACTTGTAGAACACTCTAGAGGGCAAGACTCTTCTTCTCAGAAACGGATTGTATGAAGCAATATTTTTCTGGTTTAATTAAAAATAATAAACTAGTAACTTAAACTGCTTATTAGATTTAGTAATTAGTTCAAAAGTTGCCCAAAGTTGTTCAAAAGCTACCCAAAGTATAAAATTTGGACTTTGCTTCTGAAGATTTGATTTATGTGTATCTATTTCTTCTAGCGCGATGAAGTTTAAGTTAAGAAAAGCAGCCACTAATTTATAATACTTTGCAAAAATAGATTCAAAAGAAATAGCCGTAGTAAAAAATTTTTAGAAAGCATGGTCCTCTAAGCCGCCACTTATAAATTATAATCTAGAAAACTACTGTAACAAATATATTCATTTACATAAAAATGAAATTTAATTAGTGAGAAAATCGAGTTATCATAAACTTCAAGCTTTTAAATAACTACTTTTGTATTTATTTTGTGAATTAATATTTTAAAGCTATAGAAACAACTAAAACTAAAACAAAGATGTATCTTCTTTTTAATTTAAAATAGAAAGTAACTAAAGTAAACAAAAATAATTTAATTACCTTATACTTTTTCTATTCATACTTTTTTACTAAATGTTTTCATAATAAAACAAAGTAAGTAAAACCTTGTTATGCTGTATGATGAAGAAAACATCTCTACTTGGTCTACGAGCTAGTCTCATATAAAACTGAACAGTGGTGGCACCTCCTTCCAATAAACTAAACTCTTCTGTCTTTTGCCTTTTGTCCAATCCAAAAACTACAGCAAATTGAAATGCTTTTAATTTAGCTAATAGTTTCTTTCAGGTAAAATTGATAAGAATTTAAAATAAGCTATAAATAGCTAAAGTTGTAACAGATGTTATGGTGAAAATGTTAATTAGAAAAAAATATTGCTACGATAACAAAACCGAGCGCATGTAATTTTATTTGTTTGATAAAGTGTAAAATTCTGGTTGAACAATGTTATAAATTAGCATTTAACTTTTATGTATTTCTATAGTAAAAGTTTTAGAAAACATTTAAAAGCTTAGCTTGAACTTACATGTTCAAATTTATTTTGACAGAGATCTAAAAGCAAATTAGCCATTCAAAGTTAAAAAAACGAGTACAAAATTGGTGCTTAAAGTATTTTTACTTAAGTATATATTCATAAAAAGTTGTAAAGCTTAACGTTTCAACATTTGGTGACAACAGTACCTAAACAAATAAGTTCAAATAATAATAATCATACTATGCTATGATCTTTTATAAAGCTTAATTTCTTCTAGATTTAGATAAAATACCAATATGTATAAATAATTTCATTATTTATTGAGAAAATTTTTTTTGCTCGAAATTAACAAGACTTAAATTAAACTGAAAAATAAACTTTTTAATAACTAAAAAGATTTCAACTGAATTTGAAATTAATCTATTTTATTGTTTTATAAAAAATGTTTTAATACGAATAACATACTAATACATATACCGAAAAACACAGTTCATTAATCAAAAATACAGTAATTAATAAAAAACTAACTCGATTTACAAACCGGACACTCATAATTTTTTGACCATATTCCGTTCCATTCACAAAAATTTCTCGTTAAGTTCCTGTCAACATAATACTTTTCGTCGCACCAATTGTCAGTGTGGCAACTTCTTGAGTGGTAACAATCAGAACGATTAGAATTGACATGTTTTTCTTTGACAAGTTGATTTTCATCATCGCAGCGATTCCATAAAATTTCGCAAGCTGTCAGTTTTTAGAAAGATTGTATTTCCGAAGGGGGTTATCATAAAAAAAGAATTTTTAATTTTAAGTTTAAGATACTTTATTTGAAAATTCAAACAGCCGGAAAAATTTTAGTAATCTATGAAAACTGAAAAACGTAAAAAAAAATTTTAACACTCACGTTTTTCTAATGGGACGTATTTAACTATATGTGCAATGCCCCCAGGTTGGACTTTGTAACTACATTTCGCCCATTTAGGAACCTCTCTAACTCCATACGTTATGTAAGGCAGCTTCTGAGTTACCATTGTCCAAGATCTTCTAGCTAAAAAAATACTTGCTTTAATAAATTTATTATGCAAAAACTAAATGCATTAATATTTTATTTTATAAAATGAAGCTTAATTTTGAGCTATATTGATTTATCTAAAAAAATTGAACTTGATCAACAAATAGCAGCTAAATAAACTTTAAATTGATTAATATTCATGTTTTAAAATCTATAAAAGTCAAACTTAAAATTTAGTATTTTAAAATTCATACTTTTAGTACCAGGGTTTCTAGAAACCATTTTGTTATTCTTTAGAGTTAAAAAAACTATACTTACGTATTATTTATTTTTTGTTACTTTTTGTATAACCACACTCAAAACTAAATGAATACCTTTAATCCAAATCAAACATATGCCTAAGTTAACGGTTGTAACAAACGCATCACTCACACACGCTGAAAGGGCAACCTTCGTTCACAATCACCCTTCCGTCAACCATGACGGTATTTGATCCGTACCCGTCCACGTAATCGATCCACTCCTTCTTCCAACCTCGGTCCGACGTGGTTTCGTGGACTGCCATTATTATCAAGCTGTACAACTCGGTATGTTTCAAATAGTCTATCATCCTCTTTTTCTGATTCAAAAACATTATTTTTTTGTGCAAACTTACATGGTTGCAATTTTTAATGAGTTTGATTAATCAAAAATACTGCAGCTTGTGTTTTAATATGCAGTGTTGGTGGTTGAAAACAACATAGTTCAGTATGTCTAAAGGTTCTTTTAAAAATAAAAGTTTATACTTTTTATAACTAAATAAAAAAAATTATACAGTAATCTTCCTTTATTCTACCCACATATGTTTCTGTGTGTCAACGAATCAACACACTTCAACTGGTTGTTTTTATTTATATTCCAGTTAAGTTACTTCATTAGGATCTTTTGTTAGCAAACAATTAAACCTAAATTTTGAACAGTTACTTTTTATAACGTAATTTATGCTCGTCAACTAAAAACCTCAGCGTCGCTTTCGTACGTGTCGAAGCTGACGGACTCGTGTTCGAAGGTGGTCGGGTTTACCACGACAATGTTGTGCCCTCTCTTGCCCTGACACAAGTTCCTACCGCCGTTTACGGTTATGTAGCATGAGCTGTTTCCGAAGTAGGCGTCCGACATTGAAAATATGGAAAACCCAGCTATTTTGAATTAAAATTATGAAGAAAATTTTCAACTTTAATTTAAAAATAGCTCTTTAGTAAATTATCATTTTAAGACAAGTTTAGCATCATTAAAAAAAAACTTAAACGTTTTTTTTCAAAAACTTTAAAACTTATTTTAGCTTCCGTTTCTTAGTTTAGCTTAGTTTCTGTTTAAACTTCTTTTTTTTTTAAGTGTCTTTTAAACTTTCTTTTTAAACTCTTTCTAATTTTTTTAAATGCTATAGAATTAGTACACCAGATAAGTTTTCCAAGTTAATAACATTAAAAATTGTTAATAATACTTTTTGATTAAACTCAACATGTTGGTTTTGTTGTTGTAACCAGCTAATAAGTTTTTATGTATATAAACGAATACTTAAGCTTGAATTTAGAGATTAAAAATAATTATCTAAAAACACTACTTCTGAAAGTTTGTAATAAGAAAAAAAAAATTTAATTAGTATTAGTGTATAAAGAATATTTTTAAAATAATATCATTATGTTAAGATGAAATTAGCACCTAATTTAATTTATATAAGTATCGAGAATTTCAAAAGAAAATGATCAAAAAAAAAAAAACTATACAAGTTATTTGATATTTATTTGCAACTAATAATTCATAAAAATATTTTAAAACTTAATTGATTTTGTACTAAAATACTAAATGGACTGCAAAATTAAGCTTACAACTCTAAAGATATATGTTTTAGTTTTATGTACAATATTACCTTTTTTTGTGTAATTTAAAAATAAAGGATTTGATTAGAAGTTAAATTATAAACTATTAAAAAAATGATTAAAAATGTAGTTATTGAAAAAAAGTAAAGTGGTGTAATTTATGCTTATTTTTTTAATTAAAACTTTATTTTTAACAAAACTTTCAGATTTTATTACACTTAACTCATAAAAAAACTTACTCTTAGAAGGCGGGATGTCTGGTTCCCTGAAAAGCGTATAAACCGTAAAACTTTTAAAACTATAACATAAATTGTATATAAAAAGCACATCAATATATTAATTCTATGTGTCAGTATTTCTGTTACTAAATTCAATTTGTTTTATCTTTGTATAGAAATAATAGATAAAAAAAAGTATAATTATAAGAACAAAGTGTAAGACTAAAATATTTACAGGAAGAGTTTTAAGCTCCTGCTTTAAAAACATTTAAAATAAGAAAAAAGTTTGTACTTTTTTAAGTTACAAATATTATTTCAATGATAAATGTTTTAACATTAACTAAAAAAACTAAAAACTTACGATTTTGCTAAACAGGCAAAACAGATGATGGCAAAAAGTAATTTACAACTCAACATTACACTTAGGAGACTGAAAAAATAGTGATTATCTACTTATGTTTAATGAATTATTACATAAAGCAAAAAATAAATACTTTATGTTTTTTTTTTTATCTTTAGAAGAACGTTCACAAACCTTCACAAACTTTGCTATACGTTATTATTTTGTTTACTTAGTAAGTAAAACTTTGTCAATATATAGGCATTCACAATGATTTTAAATTATAGTAAGAGTAGATTAGTTACCCATTAAAAACAAAGATTAAAATTCGGATCAATAAATGACACAATAAGATTATTTTAGAAAGTTAAAACAATGCCGAGTTAGTTATTAATTCTACTAGGTATAATCGATCAGCAAATAGTACTTTAAAATCATTTAATATAACAAACTATAAGTGTATTGCTAGCTTTAAACATTATTAGATTTAAGAACAGCGTAGCATAGAAAAATTAATCAAAACGCTTCGCAGTCTTTGATTAAAACAAAAATAAACTCAGATTACTAAAATCTACGTGTAGTTTTTAGTGTTGAACTGAATACTTTTAATATCTAAGTGCGTCGCGACACAAATGTGTAAAAGTATTTGTGATTGAACGTTGCTAGCTTTCAAGCTACGTCGGTCTTCATCCGGGACTGCAGAGGCGTGAAAGACTTGCACAATCCGGTTCAAATTACGACTAAGTTGTTAAAAAACGTTGAGTAGGTCACTTTAGTTAGAATAACTTGACTTTTTAATTTCCAATATAATATTTCTCCAGTTTAAAGTATGTTTAGCACAAAACAAAAACTAAAAATAACACTTTGTACTACATACTGTACTAAAAAAATGCCAAAGCCCTGGACTTTCATGTGCTGTGAGACAAGCTTTAAACTTCTAAACAACAAATTTTTATTTTACCATTTAAATTATCAAATCACAGCCTGGGTCCAACCTTGTTTCTCGCGGTCTGATGATCCAAGCGGTAAGAACTAGTAAGCAAAACTATGACTCTTGTTCGAAGTACACCTTAAATTTATCGTGAAGGGTAATTACCGAAAAGCCTGCAAATTTAACTTGAACACATAGACGTAGTTGGTCCACTGACCAGCACTTGGGAGGAGTTTTTGGGTGAAAAATGTAAAAACTAAGGACGGCGACAAAAAACAAAGGTCAGAGTGACTTTAAAATGCTATTTGTACTAAAATCGAAGAAGATACATTTATGGAACGGTAGTTTTATATTAAACTTGCATTAGTTTTTTTCAATCAGTCATAGTATAAAACCTTTTTTTTTTTCGAAAAACTGAAAAGTTTTTAAACTTTGCCTTTAAAAGGTATAAAAGAGGTTATTTTTCAGTTTTTGTTATCATTACAAGACATATGTTGTTTAAGTCGACATTATTAATTTATACTACTTTGACATACATATTATATCTAAATATTTAATAAAAAACTTGTTAAAAATAATTGCTATAAAACTTAAAAATCTAAACAATGATAGCTATACTTAAAGCTAGTTGATGTAGTTTATTGGTTTATTTCTTAATCATGTTATTATACTTTAGATTAGCTTTTTGGTAAAGCTACAAGAAGCATTGAATTTTACATTACATCTGTTAATATTTATTTAAAGTAATTGACTTTTCGACGCTTTTATTTGAACTTTAAAATATAATAGTTTATCAGATATAAAAATCGATCAAAACGGTTTCTGATTAAGACATACTTAACAACCAACAAATGTTAAATAGCAACTATAAAAAAATATTTACGAAAAAAAAGTAAATTGAATGGTAAAAGTAAAAAAAAAATACTGTTATTCAAAAGGAATGCACTTATATGTGGTTATTTCACATAATCCATGCATTGGAGGTTTTGAACCATTATTGTAGTAATTTTTATCGCAATCAAAGTCGTTCAGAAAGGTCGTTCCTGACACCTTAAATATAATAACACAGTCTTCATTGTTGTTGGCGTTGTTAGGTTCACCTTTCTTCCATCTGTATAGTGCGGGTTGATCGATGTTGGTTGGATTATAAGCAGATCCGTTTGTTAGTCTGAAGTTGTTTTCCTGGCCTCTATCATTAAGGCCTATCCAAAGGAACATGTCGTTGATGATCTCATCTACAAGCTTTCTGATCTCTCTGTTAATAGAGTGGTTAGTATATTATATAAATTAGTTTTAAACTTGAAGTAAGTTTTTTTAATTTAAGCTTAGGTAAAATATTTCAAGTTGACAAACTCGAATCTGCTGCTTCCCTGATGATCTAGATTGTGAGTGATCAAGTCTCCACCCATTTCATTGCACAAAAGACGGGAGTTTTCATAACTTCCTGGAGTTGGAGTTATTCTAAAGCTGTAGCTGACTGTGAAAAATGAAACAGTTTAATTAAGTTATATTTATTTTTTTATTCAATTTTAATTGTTTTTACAAATATACTTTGCAAAATACTTGTATAAAGAATTATTTAAAATATTTCAGTTATTTTAATTTAGATTTATTAGTGTAACGTTATTTTAGCACCTAACATAAATATGGTTTAATTAAAATAAATTTCAGTTGATGCATTCTTTGAGTAACTATTTTTTAGAACTAAACTACCAAAATTTGTATTTTCAAAGATACATGTTCAAAACTACCAAGTTAAATTTTTGTACAGAATTAATCATTCTACATGATGTATTTTATTATGTTATTAAATAAATTGTTTTTTTTCTAAAATTTTAGCATGTCCTATGGATTATTTTAACCTAATTGAGAAGATGAAATGGTTAAGATTCAATTAACTTAGTAAAAGTGATAAGTAAAAATATGTAATCTATATTCTCAAAAACTTAAAAAAATTATTCTAAGAACCTTATCGATATTAAATGTGCAAACAGCAAATCTTTAATTTCTTAGTGCTTAAAAGAATATACCTATAAAATACTATTACAGATAGAAGAAAATTACGACTTTCTATCACATAATTAATTCACTAAATTTTAAAGATACTAACTAACGTAAAACACTTGGTTTTCAATTATTTAGAAAACTTAAAATTTGAAATAGTTATCCTTAATTGTTGCTAACGCTAGTTATACTTGAGAAATAAAAGTTTTTAAAACTCACTAAAATATTCTATTCATTAAAGTAAAACTGAGTATTTTAACAATAAATACTGGACTTTCAACATATAATATAACTAGTAATTACTGATTAGTAATCAAATAGCTATAAACTGTTAGACTTTATCATACTCGTGATAATGTCTTTTAACTTCTCAATCATCCAAAAATCATTACAAACTTATAAAAATAAACATTTCACTTAAATAAACTTCTATTACTATATTTTTTTATTGTGGTGTTTATTTGAAAACAACAAATGCTAATTAAAATAACTAAATAAAACTTGTAGAACATATTAGTTCGGTTCAATAAACGTTAAAAGTATTTTGATAATTACATTGTGTTTCTTAATGGACTACTATTAGTTAGGGATACGTTCAAAATCTATCCGCGTTCAAAATCCACCCGGTCAAGTTCGAGAACCGCTAACCGATCGAGGGTAAGGGTTAAGGGTAAAAGTGATAGTGAAAAATAAATTAAAAATAAACAAAACAAAATGCAAAATAAAAATAAAACAATTTACTGATTTTTTTAGCTAACTTTTTTAACTGCTCGGAAAAATTACAGTATAAACAATATATAAATTGTTTAAACAATTGTTTACTTAGTTCGAACGTTAAATTTATTAAAATATTTTTGAAAAGAAATGTAAACCGTGCTAACAAATTTTTTATTAAAAAAAAATTAGAAATTATTATCATCTTTAAAAAAACAGTGGTAGAACACCTAAAAAATTTTTTCTTAAAATAGCATTTTATATTTATAGCAACTATAAAAAACTATTTATAAAAAATAAAAAAGAATAAAATGAATTTAATGGTAAAAGTAAAAAACTGTGTTATTCAAAAGGAATGCACTTGTATGTGGTTATTTCAATAATCCATGCATTGGAGGTTTTGATGCATAACTGTAATAATTTTTATCGCATTGAAAGTCGTTCAGAAATGTCGTTCCTGACTCCTTAAATATAATAACACAATCTTCATTGTTGTTTGTATTGCTAGGTTCACCTTTCTTCTATCTTTACAGTGCGGGTTTCAGGGTTAATTTTATAGATTTCGAAGCAAAAACCCTTCGAATGGAATCTCGCCAAAATCCTTGAAAATAAAAATCAAAATCCGGAACAATAAATGACAGTATAAGATTATTTTAGAAAGTTAAAACAATGCCGAGTTAGTTATTAATTTTACTAGGTATAATCGATCAGCAAATAGTACTTTGAAATCATTTAATATAATAAACTATAAGTGTATTACTAGCTTTAAACATTATTAGATTTAAGAACATCGTAACATAGAAAAATTAATCAAAACGCTTCGCAGTCTTTGATTAAAACAAAAATAAACTCAGATTACTAAAATCTACATGTAGTCTTTAATGTTAAGCTAAATATTTTGAATATCTAACTGCGACGCGACACAAATGTGTCAAAGTATTTGTGATTGAAGGTTTCCAGATTTCAAGCTACGCCGGTCTTCATCCGGGACTGCAAAGGCGTGAAAGACTTGCAAAATTCGGTTCAAATTACGACTAAGTTGTTAAAAAACGTTGAGTAGGTCACTTTAAATATATAGAATAACTTGACTTTTCAATTTCCAATTTTATATTTCTCCAGTTTAAAGTATATTTAGCACAAAACAAAAACTGTTCATGTTTAAATTAAAAATATATATAGCTCTTTATAGTACACACTACACTAAAAAACGCCATAGCCCACAGATAAGCTTTACACTTCTAAACAACAAGTTTTAATTGTACCATTTTAATTATCAGATTACAGCCTGGGTTCAACCTTGTTTCTCGCGGTCTGATGACCCAAGCGGTAAGAACTTGTAAGCAAAACTATGACTCTTGTTTAAATTACACCTTAAACTTTTCTTGGAGGGTAATTACCGAAAAGCCTGTAAATTTAATTTGAACACGTAGACGTAGTTTGTCCACTGACCAGCACTTGGGAGGAGTTATTGAGTGAAAAACTAAGGACGGCGACAAAAAATGGTTATGCCTGAGTGATCATAAACGTCAGAGTGACGTAGGAATTATATTTGTATTAAAATCGAAAGATACATTTATGGCAACGATAGTTTTATATTAAACTTGCAATAGTTTTTTTCAATCAGTCATAGTATAAAACCTCTTTAGTTTAAAAAAATAATAAATTTTTGAACTTTGCCTTTAAACAGTTATAAAGAGGTTATTATTCATTTTTTATCATTACAAGACATATAGTGTTTAAGTCGGTATTATTAATTATACTACTTTGACATAAATATTAAATCTAAAAATTTAATAAAAAAACTTGTAAAATGTAGTTGCTATAAAACTTGAAAATCTAAACAATGATAGCTATATTTAAAGCTAATTGATGTAGTTTATTGCCTTTACTTCTTAATCATGTTATTATACTTTAGATTAGGTTTTTGGTAAAGCTACCAGAAGCATTGAATTCTTTATTACATCTGTTAATATTTTTTAAAGTAATTGACTTTTCGATGCTTTTATTTGAATTTTAAAATAGAATAGTTTATCAGATATAAAAATCGAATAAAACGGTTTCTGATTAAGAAGTACTTAATAACCAAAAAATGTTAAATAGCAACTATAAAAAAATATTTACGAAAAAAAAGTGAATTGAATGGTAAAAGTAAAAAAAACAGTGTTATTCAAAAGGAATGCACTTATATGTGGTTATTTCACATAATCCATGCATTGGAGGTTTTGAACCATTATTGTAGTAATTTTTATCGCAATCAAAGTCGTTCAGAAAGGTCGTTCCTGACACCTTAAATATAATAACACAGTCTTCATTGTTGTTGGCGTTGTTAGGTTCACCTTTCTTCCATCTGTACAGTGCGGGTTGATCGCTGTTTGTTGGATCATAAGCAGATCCGTTTGTTAGTCTGAAGTTGTTTTCCTGGCCTTTATCATTGAGGCCTATCCAAAGGAACATGTCGTCGATGTGATCATCTACAAGCTCTCTGATCTCTCTGTTGATAGAGTGGTTAAAATATTATATAAATTGGTTTCAAACTTGAAGTTAGTTTCAAATTTGTTTTATCAAATTAAGCTTAAGTAATGTATTTTAAGTTGACAAACTCGAATCTGCTGCTTCCCTGATGATCTAAATTGTGAGTGATCAAGTCTCCACCCATTTCATTGCATAAAAGACGGGAGTTTTCATAACTTCCTGGAGTTGGAGTTATTCTAAAGCTGTAGCTGACTGTGAAAAATGAAACAGTTAAGTTAAGTTGTATTTATTATTTTCTTAAATTTTTATTGTTTTTACAAATATACTTTGCAAAATACTTGTATAAAGAATTATTTAAAATATTTCAGTTATTTTAATTTAGATTTATTAGTGTGACGTTATTTTAGCACTTAACATAAATAAAAAAAACTTGGTTTTATTAAAATAAAGTTCAGTTGATACATTCTTTGAGTAACTATTTTTTAGAACTAAACTACCAAAATTAGTATTTTCACATAAATCGAGAAATTATAAAGCATTTTATTTTAAGAAATATTCATTGTAGTTAACAAACCGTAGTTGTCTTGTATTTCAGTGTGGATACTTTCCAGTTCGTCACAAGTCCAAGCCCATCCTCGATTGTTCGAACATTTCACACCCGATAAACCGAACATTGAGATGATTACCATAAATGATTGGTGAAATTTCGAAATCATTATTTTATTTTTGTTATCTAATTTAAGTTTAGTAAGTATTAATTGCTAATTTATAAACCGTTAAACTCTTTGTTTTACATTGTACACATTGAATACTATGACTTAAAGATTTAAAATAAACAAAAACGTATTATTTGTACTTTAACTGTACAAGTGTACAGTTGTTTACACTTAATACACAAAATATTGAAAATTTACAGTAAGTTTTTATAAATGCTTTTTTCTGCGTTTTTTTATAAAATCTTTACAAAACTTTTAAACTTTAGATCTTTAAAACAAAACACCTACTTTAAACTCAGAGTTACATTTAGTAAAAAAAAACTTGTTTAGGAATTATATTTTATACTGAAAACTTTTTAGTTGGAAAACAAACAGATGTTGAGAATTTTATAACTGTGTAAATTACATAACTTGTTTCGTAACTTATTTACTTAATATTGTATAACTTACTTTATACATCTGAGATATCAAATGGTTTTTCTGTATTTGTTTTACTTCAAAATAAGTTATTTAGATGTCATTTGTTTTTTATCTAAGTTGTAAACAAACAGTTTTAAATAGTTTATAAACAAATCTACGACATTTTATAAAATAAAAACTTGTAACGTTTTATATGTTTAAACGACATAAAGATACAAACTGATAATTTTTCTACAACTGATTTTGTTAAATAACAAGTTATCTTACTAACTTCTTTACAAGTTTTGTAAACTTTCTTTACAAAATTTTGTTTCAAAAACTAGTATAACATAATAAAAATCTACTCATTTTTCGTTAATTTTTGATAAGTTTAAAAAAGTTATTTTTAGATTTTACTACAAACAAAATTTTTTTTCTTCTAAGTTTATAAGATTGTTAATGCATTAGTTTAATAAATCAAAAATATCCTGTGTTTTGAGCCAAACAAAACAGCTGATTAAATGAACATAAAAATGTTTAGACTTTGTCTAACTTCAACTATTAGTTTTCCTGTAATTGATAAAAATTTTGTATATGAAATTCTGCTTAAATTTTAAACGAATTTTAGTAACTTTAATTACTTAATTAAAAACGTCACTTGTTATTTTTTATAGTTTAAATATTACAAATTGAATATAAAATAAAAACCATCTTCGTGCTCAAAGACTTTCTAATCAGTAATCACTCAATTATCGGTTTCTTATGTAAATTATATCGTTTAATCACTGTTTCAATAAACTGTTTGTATTATTAATATAGGCTCAACTTAATTACGTTTTACAAAAGTATTTGAATAATGACTCATTATTACAACTTTCATTTGAGTATGAAATTAGTTTTAGCAACCACAGTCTCTAATAATTAGAGCCGCACGCCTGAAAAAAAAACTCAGTTGTTTTTTTAAGGTAATATTTCAGACAGGTATTACAACTTTGTTAATGACATAAAATTACGGTTTTACTGAAAAAATAACATGAAAGCTGCTTAATGTAGTATATCCTTTTCTTTAATAATATTTTTACTTTCATTTAAACAGCAATATATCTTTAAGTCTTCTTGGTGATAAAATTTAAATAGATGAAAGTTACTTTAACAAAATAAAAATTTTGTTAGGGGACAGCAGCCTTATATAAGTGACGGGCCAATTTTTACAAATATTGAAAAGCTGTAGTAAACTTCTAAAAAATCTTTCAAACTGGTAGTGTAAAAAATATTAAAGTACTAGTATATAATGATTTTTATAAGTATCATTTTTTTATGTTTAGCCGCAAAACCTGTTTTTATAAAATAAAAAAAAAGTATAGTTTTGCTGTAAAGTTCATCGCAGACCTTGGAATCTGGCCTTTGGCCCGAGGGCCGCATTTACCGACCCCTAATTTATACTTAAAAAAAAAATTTACACAAGTTCTATTTAAGAAGCAACTAAGTCGCTTTTTAACAAAACTTGTATTCGTTACAATCTTATTAAAAAAAAAACAAGTTTGTCATAAATTTCGCTTTGGCCCACAACAACAATTTTCTTTCGTGATATACTTGGGAGTTTTATTGTTTATTTTAGACCACTAAATACAAAAGTAGTACATTTACTTTTCGTATCAAGCACGTTTAATTCATTGTTTAATTTTGTGGTGACGATAACTTGTTTTTGTGGCTTTGTGGAACTGAAAAAATCATTTAATTACAGTAAAATGTATATTGTTTTTGAGAATGTTAATTTTTTGCACAAGTAATTTATATTTACGTTAGTTTAATTTTAACTTTAAAAAAACAGTTTTGAAGCTTTTCTTGTGGGCACAAAACTACTTTTTAAACTTTTTTTACAACTGAATAGTTAATATTTTTTTTTTCTATTGTAAAAAGAAATTATTCCAAAAACTAAAATACTGACAATAGTTATTTTATGCAAGCAAGTTCAAACCACTTTTATTTAAAATAATAGTTTTATAACTAAAATGAAAACTTTAGTAAAATATGGAAACTTTTATATTAGCTTAAATAGATAAATATAATTTTTAAGCAGTTTAAAACATTTCTCTTATAACTAAAATACTGCGTTAATTGGGAATATTAATTAATATATTCGTTCGAACAGTAGCAATTTTTTTCAGTTTTGTATGCATATGCTGGGAAGTAAAAAAAAAAAAAACAAAGTTAAATACTCATGTTATTTGTAAACTGATTGTCTGAACAAGTCACTTTTTACGTTTAAAATATAAACAAAAATGAAATTAAAACGAAAAAAAGCATTTTTTAAAGTCGATACTTTTATAAAAAGGTAGGTTACATTTATATAAAATTTTTCATATATGTAAACAGCTAAAACAAAAATATTAATACTTACATTTTTATCTTGATAAACTTTTTTTAAATTTTCATATTGAGTTATACATTACTAAATTATTTGCACAACAAGTACGATTATTATTATTTTTATTTATAAGCAGTATTTAGTAAACATATAATTTTTGTTGTTGCTTAAAACAAAACATCACTTTATGAATAAATTTTTAAAAAACTTTTGTGTTTAGTTTCCTTTTTTGTAGCTCTTAACACATTGATATTTAAATGTCAATATGAAAACTAGTTTTCATTACTTATTTTTGTTTTATTAAACTCAAGACAATCATAAAATATAATCGTTTTATATCCGGTAACGTCTTGATTGTTAGCTTTTGAGCTCAGCTAAAAATTCTTAAATCATTTTAACCGCAATTAAATTACTGTCTGAATCGCCCTAAGGGTCTAGAAAATAACAAATTAAGCTCTAAATTAAAAAAACAGTATAAATAGTGTTTAAAAGTTTAAAAAATTAACACTCTTACATACATCGATCATAGAAGTTGATAACTTAATCGATCAAAATGAAGTTTTCATTTATTCTGTTGACCTTTTGCCTCGTCTACGCAAGTTCACAACCCACGGAAAAATCAATTGAAATATGTAAGCTTAAATTTGCATTGTTTTAAAACAGTTTAAAAAAGCATTTCAATGATTAATAGTTGTTTATTCTTTAATCACTTTTATCAAGTAAAACAAAGACGATTTTTAATAAACAAAAAAATCTCGTGTTAAATTTGTGCACTTTTTTTAGTGGGAGAAGATGCTTCGGAACAACTTGAGCAGCTGGTTAAAAGTATCAAGCTGGAAGATATCTATGAAGACAACGGCGACATTAAATTGTTTATCAAAAAGTGAGGACAGCGCTTTTAATAAGTTGTTGATTAATTTATTCAAGGAACTAAGTTAAGTTTTTCTTTTACAATTTTACGTTGTTTAACTAGTGGTAACAAACGGTAATAGTGTTGTGTAAAGTTTCCAATTGTAGAAGCTTTAAGCAATTTTCGTCAAAAAAAAACTTTATTCCGCCATATTACGTTATTTTATGATTACTTTAAGTAACAAACTATTGTTTTAGATATCGCCTTTAAGATATAAAAATCAAAATTTTTTATAGATTTCGCATAACCAATACCAACTTTTAAAATTCTTAATCGAATTTTAGAGTTGTTTTCTTAAATGTAAATGATATATACTGCTATACCGTCCTTAAGTTTTAAACCAAGAAAGTTAAAAATCAAAAGAGAGCAACCTAGTTTTAAAAATTTTATTTTATTTTTAAATGTTTTAATTTTCAAAATTTTGAAGCATTGATCCTCGAAGAATACAACAAAATTTAGGCCATCGTTTACCTAAAATTTCTCTGTTCTAAGCACAATAAACTTGTAACAACTTAATGTAGTAATGAGCAAAACTGTTACGTCATAAACAGCATCAAAGTGACGGGATTCGACGTGGGATCGGTGAACTTGGTTGATGGGGGTGACGGGACTTTCCGGGCTGACCTCGATGGCTTGTCTGCCAGCATAGAGGCCGATGTTAGGGGAGTAAAGGAAATTGGGTTTGATAATACTTCAAATATTTTTATTTAACTAACGTAGTATTTTTTTATGTGATTAACTTTAGAAGACATGCTACCAACTTTAAAACAATATCAGTATTTCTTACTTTTTGTTTTATCAAACATAAAATTTTCAATATATTGCTAAATAATACAACTAATTTTCACTTTAATATTTAAAAGATAAAAACAAAGTTTTTGGAGTTAATTTTTTTTGCACTTTTTCATAGTTTTTGGATATTCAAAACGACGGTTGATGCGAGCGTTCATGTTAAAGCCAGCCTTTCTGATTTGGAATTTTCTCAAGCAGTTAAGCTTAACATGGTGGATGACCAACTAAAGGTTAGTATTTGCTTAATGAAAAGGTATACATTTATTTTAAAAACAATAGGTGACTTTTTAAATATACATGAAAAACTATACTCTATAATAGCTAAATTAAAAATTACTTAAGTAAAATATAAAACTTTCAAAGCGCGTTAAACATTAGCACTATATAACAGTACGCTACAAAAAAGTTTACACTATGCTTTTGTTTTAATTGATCAAAACAAATTTAAAACTTACTTCAAACAGTGGTACTGCAGTGCAGTTTTAAATTTTAGCGAGCTACCTACAAAATTTTTATTAAAAGTAGTTTAAAGATTAAGTGGTTAATTAGGCATTTCGTTTAGCTTTAAAATTAACTGATGTAAGTTTAAATAGATAAGGGTTTTTCCAGCTAATTAATTTTCGAACATTACTTAATTTGAATACTGACGATTTTTCAAAATTTATGCTTATTAATTTATTTAAAAATAACTAGCTGTTTAATTTAATAACAAATAAGTTTTGTCATACATTAGTATTGTTCTTTGAAACAGTTTTTTTTAGGTAATACTTGGTTTTTTACCACTAAAATTTAAGTTGTTTATCGATAAAAAATAATTTAAGATATAGTAGTGTAGAAAGTTTAAAACAGGAAAAACCTTATGTTATTTTTTTGATCACACGTAATCATTGTCACGAGAGTAAATATTTGGTAAACTTAAAAATAACCTAAAACAAGCTTTAAATCTTACTAAATAAAACATACTCAACAGACAAAAGCATAGTTCATATTTATAACATAGAACTTATTTACTTGAACAAACATAATAAAACTTTTAAGCACTTCTTTAAAACAACAGAAAAGTTTAAATAGCGTCAATAACAAGTTTAGAACATAAAACTTTATTTCACCAAGGGCAAGTTTTGTTTTAAGAAAAAATATATAATTGTTCACTTTAAATAGACATAGAAATGATAGCGAAAAAAAAGTTTTGTTTCTTTAAACGATCTACTTGTCTGATCTTTTGAGATTTAAATTATTATTAACTTATTTTTGAACAAAGTTAATAAAAGCCTAATAAGTTAAAAGGCTAATAAATTTTAAGCAAAAACCGAAAAAGTAAAAGGGAAACTAAATAAAGTATAATGTTTTTTTTTTAATTATTTATCTTTTTACAGTCTTGGTGAATTTCTCTAAACTTCTTTTTATAAGAAGCTAAATAACGTTATTATACCAAACATTTTACAATAAAAGCATACATTGTCTTTTGAAGCTTCTTCAAATAAAAAACTAGCAATCCTATCAATCAAAATATTTATAAAACAAAGAAATAAAATGCAATTATACAAGATAAAAATAAACATTTAACTTTTCAAAGGCCGATGTAGGGGCGTGTGTGAGCAGAGTGGGTGATATCGACTACGACATACAAGGCAAAGACTTCTGGGGAAACCTGGTTGCCCTCATCTCACAATTTGTCAAGGGCACTTTCAAAGGAATAATTAAGAAAATGGCGAGCGACAAAGTTTGTATTTTAGAAACTGTGATTTTTGTTTGCATTCAGCTATAAACGTTATACACATTAATGGTTTGAGGCTATTAGCAATAAAGCTGTTTTTTTTAAGTGTTTAGTATTTATTTCAGTCGTTTTGATCATAAAAAAACTGATTTCTAGTAATTTAGGGTTTAAAAAGAGTGGAAATTAAAAAAATTATGCTTGAAAGAAAAGTTTACAGGCCTTTTATCTGTGAAAAAATAACAGAAAAGTATAACATTTCTTTGATATTTTACAAACTAGTTTTTTGGGTTTTTAACCTTAAGCCAAATGACAAAATCTATGTTAAAATATCTAGCTTTAAAAGAATGTACAATGTTGCCATCAGAATGCAACAACAACTAGTTTTCTCTTTTTATTTACATAAATTAAGCATTCATTTGTAAAACGTTAAATCATCTTCTCTTTTATCCCTTTTAAAATACATAAGTACATTGTATTCCTGCTATACTATCATAATTCTCTAATGTTAGTACTTTAACAAACAGATTTGTCCAACAGTAAGACCAGAAATACAAAAGCTTTTGGACAGCATCAACATAAATGAGATTATGGGACAAATGATGTGAGGAATAGAAGCATAAATCAAAGTTATACAAATAAACTTTGATATAAAGCTTTTGTTTTTGTGGTAGTTCATTCTTATACCTATTAAATCGCTTTTTTAGTTATCTCAGTATATTTTGAATTTTATATCTTAATTTAGTGGTAAATAAAAACATATTAGCTTCAGAAATTTGTTGTGTATATAGTAGTTATTTTACATTTTTATTAAAATTTTGTGAAATAATGAATTTGAAATCCTCAATATTAAGAAAAATTTTTACAAAATTTACAGAATAAACTCATCAAGTAAATAAGAACAAATAATCACGGAAGTTCTTTTACAACGTAAAGCGTTGTTTAATAACAAAAAATCTTGAAACGAAGTGTTTGTACTTATGTCTAATTCAAGTTAAAAACGATAAGCATTGTCAATCAGATAAAAACATGTAGTTTTCTAGGTTTCAACACTTTTACTGCTTAGAATACAGAATGCAACTAATTTAAAGTATTTTCAGAGTACTCTATAAAGCAATTATTAACTTTGTTCAATTACTGCTACGATGCAACATTTTCAATGATTACGTTTCATTACCTACAATTCAGATTAGACTTTGCCATTTACAACTTGATAAGATTAATGTTACATAAAAAAGTTGATAACTTAAAATCACAGCTGTCTTAATTAAAAAGTGATTTTTTAGCCCTTATAACTATTTTAAGGTTGTTTTGGTTTTTAAACTAATTTTGCAGCTATACTTAAGCATGGACTAAGAACTAGGTTCTGTTACTTTTTAGTTAATTTGAAGAACATTAAAAGCTTACATTTTGTATCAAACTTAGTTTAATGCTTTAAATATACCACTTAGAGATCATATTTTAAATATTGATTTTAAGTACAAAAAAAATCAAATTCTCTATTCTATCCGTTTTGATTACTAGTAAAGATATTTAATATTTCATTAGTAATGATACCATTGTTCGGAAAGTTTGCTATAACAAAAGATTATTTTAAAAATTGCGGTTTTTAACAGTTTTGGTGTTTGAAAGTTTTATAAATACTTATCAGCTAGATAAACGGGTTGATAATTTTATATCAGTACAATTAAAAGATAAACAAAAAGTTATAAGGGTAGACTTTTAGGTTCAATTTTTCATGGTTGTTTTTATTATCTTATAAATACTCAGTTTTAGTTTAACAAATGCCATTCAAACAGTCTCACGCAAACTGGAATAATTTAAAACCCGTATAAAAAATTTTAAATTTTGTTTTAACCTATGAAAAATACTTAAATTCAATTAATATACTAATTACCTAATCAACTAATTACTCATCTAAAAATATATAAAGTGTTTATCCATTGCAACTTTTTAGCTTGTTTAATTGTGATCATCGCGTTAGCGTGAAACAATTGTAAAGTAATAAATAATAAATTATTATATACTAAATATATTATAAATAATAACTCAATATAACTTTTGTCTTAATTGTTAAACCTATGAAACCTATTTTTACATAGTTTTTTTACTTATTTATCTATTGTTTTTAGCTTTTTGTTTTTTTTTATATGGTTTTTTCTGTTTTTTTTTTACTCCCGTGCAAAAATGACCCTCCGTGCAAAATTGTAACTCGTGCAAAATTGACTCTTGGTGCAATTTTGTCCCTTCGTGCAAATTTGTCTTCGTGCAATTTAGTTCCCTCGTGCAATTTTGACCCGTTCCCAGTATATATTTATAAACCAGGGACAGTTCGCGATTACTATTACACTAAGTTGAAAATTTTATTTTTATGGCAACCTATCTTGTATTGTAGTAATATAAAAAAAAAACAAATACATCCTTTAAGCTATAAAAAAATATAACTAAAAAAAGTTCTTTTGCTATTGAAGATAAGTTTTATTTTTAGAAATAGATTGACAAAAACTTGAAAAGAAAATTTTAATGTCATTAATGTAAAAGCTGCGAGTTTTTAGTACACTAATTATTTATGCTTAAAGTGAAGTAGTACTAAATATCTTAATTGAAAATAATAATTAAAATACTAGTTGTCCGCTCGGAGGACCTTACTTACGCGTTTCTCTTTCATCTTAAGATTTACTTAAGAGAACAATAAATATAGAACTGATAGTATAAATATTAAAGTGAGGATTTAACTTTCTATATAAGGATGAATTTTAGGATGAGGATCAATAACAATAACAAAGTGAATATCAATAACAATTACTACACCAATTATTTTAGATAGTTGTTAATGATAGTAGATAAATGCTGAAAACTTGAACGTTAACAATCACTAAAACACTAATATAAATCACTAATTAATTACACACAACTATAAAACTACTAAATGACCCAACTTAACTTCAACTCTTACTTAAATACTACTATTTCCAATATGTGGATGAATACCAATAACAATATGAGTTAATCAATTGCTACACCAATTATTTTAAATAATACTTGATTTTAGTTAACAAATACAGATAACTTAAACCTTAAATATTATTAAAATACTACTAAAAATATAAAATAAATTATATACAACTATAAAATTACTAAATTTATTATCAAAAAAAATTTACTACGAGGTTGCAAATAATATAATAATTAAATGCAAGGAGAGAACAAATAAGACTCACAGTTGCTTTTTCAGTAACAATTATTTCTTGCAGATAAACGTAAATTTTACTCGGCCACAAACTCACAACTCAACTGAAGACATATTTATAAGCGTACCTAGCTAGTCTGATGACTATTTTGTCGTTTTAGGAAAAATAACTTAACGTTACATAGTTATTAGTCAAAGTTTTAACTAAATTTATATTTTATCAATTAAAAGCCGATAAAAAAGGTTTCCTTGACACTTATACTTGTTTTATAGCAAAATTTCTGGTTAAAGGTGTTCTGGAAGCTATACTTAGAAGATGACTAAGAACCAGGTTATGTTGCTTTTTGTTTTATTTAAAAAAGTATTACTAGTTTATGTAATATAGCTTAGATTCTTTAAAAAACTTATTTCATTTCACTAGAATTAGGATTTAGAGGTCATCTCTTAAATTTTGATTCGAAGTACTTGGAGCACCATTTTGTCTATTTTGTACGTTTTGTCCATTAGCAAACCGAAACTTTGAAACAAGGTTGTTTTTGCAGCTTCCCTCAGGTGACGGGTTATTCATAACACTCTGTATCCAAACTCTGTGGTGGTGCACGTTTGTATAATACGAAGGAAATTTGTACGACCCAAGTTCGTTTTCCCGCACTCTAACTACAACTCCGTTAACAACCCCTTTCTGCCACCTGAAACCCTGACACACTCCGAACAGGACATCCCTCCCGTCGTGCTCGCAAATCAACCCGCTCCCAGAATCGCCCTCCAGCGGCGTCGCTCTTTCGTAAGCCGGCTGGTTCGCAACTTGCCGTCTCGGTTGACCGACCAGCAGCAGGTCGTCTCCTAAATCCTTCCACTTTCCTTCTTTCGCAACGACACGCGTCCTCGCCCACCTCAGCACAGCGCTCGGTTGAAACGCGTACCTGCTCGTCACGTGCTTTCCCCACCCGACTATCTTGCATGCCGTTCCGGGGTCGGGGTCGATCGGGGCGATGGGCAGCGAGTTGACGGGTTCGCTCAGGGGATTTTTGAGCTGAACGAGCGCGATGTCGTTGTTTTTGCCGCCGTCGTAACCTCCGTGGATTCTGACGTGCTCCACCGCCTGCCTGTTCTGCCTCCTTGTTCTGTCCAGTTGGCCGATCATAACGCTGACTTCTTCTATTTTGGGTTCAAACCTCACTACTCTCGGTTCGCCTGTCCTGGGCATTTTAATCATTCGGGTTGCGGATTTATTGGGGGTTTTGAACAAATGCGCGGCGGTCAAAATCCACCTGCGATCGACGATTGTTCCGCTTCCCCTGAACACGGTCTTCGGCTGAGGTATCTGCGTCTGGTTTTTGGGTGCCGACGCGACGTAATCTTCCACTTCCTTCGCTTCAAACTGTGTTAGCCCGACCGGGTGGTATGCCAACCTCGCTTCAACCGCCACTTGGCTCGGAAACATTGAAGTCCTGCCGACCACTTGGACGTTCTGGTGCGAGCCACCGATCTGTCCTCCGATCAAGTTGAAGCAAACGAAGAACAACGCGATCAGAAACCTCATTAAATTATTTGCCATTTTACTTTTCCTTAAGTTTTCATCTTTTGTTTGTGGCAAGCTTGATTGCATTTGAGTTTTGTTTATCAACCCAATTTCTTAGTGAACTGACGTAATAATAGATAATAACTTCTTTTATTTTAATTCATTTGGAAATATTAAATAGTTTTGAATTTTTCCTTTTTTTTTTGTAAAATTGACTTGAAAAAATTAAATAATTTTAAATGATTATGTTTTTATATGTTTGTATATTTTGTAATAAACTATAGCATGTTAGCATCTGAGACTACCAAAAAAATTTTGTAATTTACTTATTCTAAGTAACCTCTTTAGTTTAAATTATACCTTTTGTAATAATAGTTCGAGTTTTTAACGTTCAACGTACTCATTAAATTTTTTACCTCAACTTTTTTTCTTTATAAAAAAATTGGTATTCTCCAAAAATAAAAGTATTTAATGAAATGAATTTATACATAAAAAATCAACTGTTAGAAGTTAGAGTATGCTTTAAAACAAACAACATTTGTAATAATTAAGTTTAACACTTGTTTTTTTAGTACATGATGTTTCTAGTCCTCGCAAAAGTTGTAAATAGTGGCCTTAGCTAAAACTAAACTGCTACCACTAACTAATTAAACTAATTTTGCATCAATTTTATATGATTTAGTAAGGAATAGTGACTAGTCGAATATATCTCTGCTTTTTACATAAAAAACTTGTAGTTTTAACTTTTCTTTTAAAATCGTTTTATTGAAAATTATTTAAATTGTGGTAATTTAATTTCGGAATAAAGTCAATATTCATTAAATAACTTTTATGATAAAAAATATAACATTTTTGTGTGCAACAACTATACATTTTTTACTTTAAATTGTTCAAAAATATAATATCTATTGATGTACATGTTTTTTGTAACAATAAAATTAACACAAAACTGAGTTTAAAATACTGGTATGTACTGTACAACTGTTACATATGTTTGAAGTTATATTAGATAGTAAACTTTTAAAACTGTTTTTGATTTTTCTAAAGTTTTAAAAACTTAATTTGTGAAATTGTAACCGAAATACCACTACAAACATAGATGTGATAAAGGTTTAAACACTACCTTGAGGTTTGTTTTAAAAGATAACTGTTGTTTATCTAAAAACATTTGATAGAAATTTTATCTAAAATGATACGAGCTAATTATTTTTACTAGAATATTTGTCAAATATAAATAATAAACTTCATGTAGTATAAAGATCTAAAAAAAAAACTATTTCCGTAAAAAATTACCAGATGTATATATACAATACATACACTTTGTAGCCAAAATTTAAGCTTTATTATCTACATTTTTACTTGTCATAAAAAATGTTGCTCTATTTTAATTAAAAAACAAATATTATAATAGCTTACTGAGCGACAAAAAAAGAGGCTCAAAATATTTGGTCCTAGGACTTAGTGCACAAAAAATCTTTCGGTTATCGAGTCGCACACCACGGATACATTTTAACGTCTTGTCAAGGACTATGTAGTACATAATATAACTTAACTTTAAAAATAAAGGAGAAGATAAATATAAACTGAAGAGTTAGAATTAAATAGACAAATTTTATACAACAAACCTCTATTAAATTTTCTTTAATTTTGACCACATGTGTTTATTTTCCTCCTATATAAATACACTTGGAGTAGTAAAGTTTATGGTTATCACATCATTTTGAATTTTTTTAAACGTTTTGTGTTCCGAAAAGGTCTTAGTTTATATTTTACTTTGTTTAGCTTTTTTTTATAAAACTGTACTTGAGATTGATATTTATTTTGAACTTATACTACTTGCTACTAGTAAAAAAATACTTAACTTTGTGTAATTTCTTGTGCGATTATAAATAACTTATATTTTACGAGAAATTATTTCAATTCCTTCTTATGATTTCTATCATTTACGATACTATCTGTTGTAACCTATAATTACAATTACTTACTAGTCAATGTTTTTTTAAATATTAGATTTAAAATTACTTAAGTTGAAGAAAAATACAAAAAGAAATGTTTATAAAGAATTAAGCTACTTTATACTTGACAAAAGTTTATGCAGATCTAACACTTGAAAACTTTTTTGGGCAACTAAAAATGAAGTTGTATTAATCTTAAAAACATACTAAACACAGAAGTTAAAATTAATTAACATTTTTTGTCTGCAATTAATTTAAGTTACTTAACCTTTCATAAAGGTGAGTTTTGTTTAGCTTGTCACATTTGAACTACTAACAGTATAAACTTTGTTTTTGGTAGACTTTAAAAACTGTTCACATGTATTTCTAAAAGTTGTAAAGATTTTTATTAAAATAAAAAACAGTACTTAAAAATTTTAATAAGGTTTAAAATAGCTTTTTTTATACTAAATTTAATTTTATTTAGATTTCTCTATGATTTTTTGTTGTTCATCAGAGTTTCCCAAATTTTTTTTTCATAAAGCCCCCTCCGACAAAATTTCCAAAAGACTTCTCTTAAATACTTTTAAAACCTTTTTTTTTTCTTTATCATGAACTTCAAAATATTTAGTGCAAGTTTCAATTTATAGCCTCGTACCTTCTCCTTTTACAGCTTTGGTCCCCTAAATATTTCTGAAATTTCACTTAATACCTCGTTTAAATTTAAAAACTACACTTAAAAACGCTTAATTTTTTTTTTTGTTCTTCGTTACCAACTCCAGAATATCTAGTTTAAGTTTCAAGTTATTGCCTAACGCCCCCTCTATAACTTCTTTACTAATCACTCCCTTTTGCCCCTTTGTAGCTTATAGCCCCCTAAACTTCTAAAATGGCCTACTTTGGGAAATCTTGTTATAAATTTTTATAAAAACAAAAATTCACGTTTAAAACGATATCAAAAGTATAAAATTTAACTTTTATTGGATATATATATAAGTAAACTAAAGATAGTTAGAACAGCTTATTTTTTACAAAAATGCATATAATTGTAATGTTTGTCTTTAATGTACGTTTTTTCAGCGGTTTTTTAAGGCACAGATAATAAGAACTCTAGTCTTCACAGAAATAACTGAACTAAGTAACTTTAAGTTTGTAGTTTAATTTATAAAATTTTGTTTTTCAAAAAATTATGAACACGTTTGCAGACAATCACATCATTATTTCTAGAATAAAAAAACTGTACAAAACAAAACATTTAAGAAAATCACTTGCATAGACCTTTCACTTTGATGATCAGATGTACACAGCTTATTGCATAAATTAAATAGAAAAACGCAATTTGATTTCAAGCATCTGTTAACTTAGCAAAAATCATTAACAAAAATTGTTTGTTGACTATATACTAAAATGTTTTGTTTACTTGATATCATACTTTTTTTATCTATCTACTACCAGTTATATCTTTATTAATACTTAAACTAATCTACAAAGCATTAAGTGCTTTTCATATTTTTGTCACATAAAGTATTTCCTGGTACAGAGCTTCCTCACATATTTGGTCCTCACTTTTCCGGTTCCTCGCTTATCCAGCCTGCTTAAATTGATAAACATATTTATTTTATTTAATTCATATTTATATATATATAAAATTTAACAGCTAAAATGAAAGCTTTACTATAAATACGTGTCTAATTTCATTACAATAATCAAAAAAGCATTTTTTAGTAACATGACAAATCTTGAAAAAATAAACTTGATGTTAAAATTTCTGCACAAAAAGACATTTTTTATTCTATATAAGTAAGTTTAAGGCTCATAGAATACTTTTTTTTTTCACAGAAGCTATAAGTGTTTAAAAATATATAAGGTAAATAATTATTCTATAAAGCATTATATGTATGTAACAATACCGTATAAAACACAAGGTTCAAAAAAATTTTAAACTATTATTTCACTAGGAAAGTTCTTTTTTTTAGTACCAAGATTAAAACTTTTCAAACCTTTTTTTCATACTTATTTAGTTTTGTCATATGCGAAGTTATGTAATTTTTCGTCACAACTTCACAAGTTCGCACTTCGATGAGACGTAATAAAAGCGTTATGACGTCATAAGCAGAAGGTTTAACAGCTGTCCAGCAAGTTCAATTGGTGATAAAATTACGATAACAGTTCATTTAAGGTGCTAGTAAAATTTAGTGTTTGGAAAAACAAAGATAGGTTATACTAGATTTTTTTTAAGCAGAACTTTTGACTGTTAAAATTTGATTTATATATATTTCAAAACTAGACATTTCAGTATATTGTTTTATCATCTAATAGTATTCTTTTCGTGTACAGTTTGTTTATTTACTTATCAAATAAAAAAAATAACTATTTGTTAACAAACAAATATCTAAAATTTAAATACTTATCAGTAAATGATGAAAAACTGGTTATTCTTACAAAACATGTTATACATATGTTTGATTTTAAATACAATTTTTTTTTTACTAAAATGTCATAAAAATAAGTAATAACAAAGTATTACACATTTAAAGTAAGGTAACAAATTTTAAACAGATCTAAGTTTTAACTATTGTTTTAGTTTTTCATTCCTTAAAAAAGTTTTTTTTTAATACATAAAAGAACTAACCGAAAATGTTAGGTTTTTAATCAAGAAATTCTACTTTAGACACAAAAGTATTAATATTTGCTTGTCAGTTGTAAAATCCTTAAACTTCACTTTACATTTGCACAATAAATCCAAACATCTAAGCAGCTGATTCTCGGCAAAAATTTACCTACTCTTCTAGGTGCAAACAAGTTGAGTTGATTATTACGTCACAATGGGTGAAAACAAGCGAGAACTTTTTTTCGTGTCTTGCCGCTTCATAAATTATTAATGATTTCAGCGCGATGGCGCCCCACAGTGGTCATAAAGTATTTTTTTACTCGCTTTTTTGTCGTCTGCTCCGTCCTGGCATGATTTAGTTGCTTCCGAGTTGATTTTTATTCGCAGCGAGCTTTTGCATATCTGAGTGCGAGTCGGGATCAATCGTGATTGTACGAAAACGGGAGTAGGAAGTCATTGTTTGGTATATTAGTATCAGTTCCTTGTTTGAAACCTATTCAATTTGTATAAACTTAAACTTGATTCTGAATGAAGCTATTTAGTTATTTTAATAGTTTTAAGTACATTAAAATTCATCTGAACTTGATAAGTCAGATTATAATAAGCTATAGTTTGAAAAAAATAACATTTATTTTTTAAATGGACATAGTTTAATTACAATGTCTCAGTAAAAATTTTGTTCATAAGAAGTTATTTAAGCAGTTTTTTAGTTATTAGCTTGCTATTGGAATTGTTTTTACTTTCAACTGTATAACTTGTAAAAAAAAATCTTTTATTTAGTAACATTTTTAAAAAATGAACAAGTTGTTGATGTTACTGAAATATCAAAAAAAAAATTCAGTTTTAGCCCTAAAATTTTTAAATTACGAGATTAAATGCTTGAATGCTACTTAATTGAAATAAAGTTTAAACAAAGTTTTTTTTTCTTAAACTAACCAACTTGTTCAAAGTAAGGTAGATGTATATATATTCCAGAACCGTATATATTTTAATTGTTGTTTTATTAAATTTTTTTACATAAGAAATATAAAAAAGAGGACGAGTTATTTAACCAAAATGACTTTTTGATATTAAAAAAATTTTAATGCACAAATAAAAAACTGCCGCAAACACAAAAGTAAAGCTTATACTTAAAACAAATAAGCTATAACCCATATACACAATTATAACAAAAATATATGGGAACACTTAACTAAATTTTGTTAAATATGTGAAAGACATTTTCAGCACGAAGCACAAATAAACTTTTTTTGACGTCACAAAAACATAACAATGGTGCTGTTGGTCAGTGTAAAAAACACTTAAAGTTTTTATAGTGAATTATATTATTTCATTCAGGTCAAGTTGAACTAAAAAAAACTTTGCATAAGAAAAACTTTAAAAGTAGAAGAATTGTTATTTATGTTGAGTGCTTTTGTAGTTTTTTTAATGTAAATCTAGTAAAATCTGTTGAAAACTCCGCTTTTGTACCTAATTTCCATGTTATTTTATCTATCGATAATTAGTTTTTTATATAATTGTTGTTTAGATTTTTAGTTGCAGTCGAAATATGATATAAAGCATTTTTCTTTTTTATTACTCTAACATTCTAAAAGTTTATAATATGGAGTAGGTATAAAAAGCGATTAAAAGTTATAATTACAAATTTATTATACTCTATAGTTGTACGAATGTTTATAATAGTAAAAAGGGAGCAATAATGACTTAACAACTTACTATTTTTGTTGTAAAACTTACACTTGCTTCCAGAAAACTTACAGTATATAACTAAATTATGTCTTGGCATTTTCTTGAAAGATGGTTGGAAAAAACAAATCAACACTCAACATTGCTTGGAAAGTTCTGGATCACTTTTCTTATTGTCGTAAGAATGGTAGTGGTAGCATCTATAGGTTAGTAAATTAACACTCAATTGTTTTGAAACAACAAACAGAACTATACACTAGATATAACACACAGGTACTATATAGATGAGTAGCATAGTTTATGAAAATACAGTTTTGGAAAGCAGTTTGTTTTGTAGTAACACGAGGTGTAAATTCTTAAAAAAACAGCAATTTTTTGATTCTTTATTGTTATTATTATAATTAACTGATGAACACGATAATGTTATCGATAATGAAATCGAAGTTCAAAAATATGGTCAAAAGAGATTTCGGTCATTAAGCTACACTAATTCGGTATAATGAAACTTATCGTTAAGACACTACTTTAAGTTGGCATAAAAGCATAAAGGTAAATTTAGAAACCTTTTTTTCTAAATTACGATTGCATTTAAAGCAGAAAAAAAAATTTACAATTTTATCCAAATTCAATTCGCTGGAAAAAATGGAAGGTTCTTTCAATGTTATATTAAATATTTTATAAAACAATTGACCCTTAATTTAAATTCCGATTTTTTCACTTGCACTATTATTAATGAAAGCAAAGACTTGTTCTCGCATTGAATTATTTAACAACATTTCCAATTCGTGAAATGAAATTTATCTTTATCAAAATCTAAAAGGCTTTGTAAAGACCTAAAATTATAAACAAGCCGTTTTGTTTATAACCTGCTTAAAGCATTTTGAGAGAAAATATTTGATTTTTGTAAACAAAAATAAAACAGGCAAATAATGAAGTTTATAATTTTGTAAGATCACCTTATTTACGCAACAGATTAAAAAAAAGTAAGCAAAAAGTAGTTAGCCAGTAAAACTGGTATCAATTGCTTTAAAAGTTGTGATTATATCAGATCAGTTATAAGTAAATACACTTTCATAAATTAAAAGTTTATAAAACGCTTTGACGAATACGTTAAGTTTTCATACGCATAGTTTAAAACACAGATTAACTTTATAAAGCTTTCTAACAAAGTTTTTAACTTGCTTCAAAACCATTGTTAAGCGAAAATAAAAGCGAATTCGTCTTTTTTATCCGAGTCTTATAGCGTTTTGTTGACTCTACTGACAGTTCATTTTGTGTTGTTATTTTCGCGCTTGGAAGTAAACCAAAAATCTAGGTGTGAACATCAGCAAAAAACAAAAATAAATCAATAATTTTGTGAGTTTACAACAGTAAACATCTTACCTTGAATATTAATTAGCATACGCCTTGCTTTCAAAGAAAGAGATAAAATAGAGTAAATTACTTGTCTTGTTGTGTAACATGTTTACAAGAGTAAACATATAAAAGCCTTGTAATAATGCTTTCCACATGTTTTTTTAAGTTTTTTATATTTCAACAATTTTTTTTTTGTTTTTTAACTCTGTTATCAGTTAAGAAACTATTAAAACTAATCAAATTTCATATGTTTATTTAAAAATTTTAGTCACAAACTTAGTTATCTGAGATATCTTAACAAACTAAAAATTATGAAAATTTTATTAATAAAAATCATTTTTACCTCTTGTTATTTTTAATAATACTTAAAGGCTAGATGACTCTTTAATCAAAAGTACAAAGCTCTTAGAAATTAATGGTAAAAAGAAAATTTGATTTTCTAACAAAAAAAAACTGTAATTTCACTCAGACTAAGTTTATTTGGATCAGAAAAGTGTCTGATTTGAAGATTAAAAATTTAATCAGCAATTTTTAAGCCAAATTGTTTTGGATGAAAAAAAAGCAAATCCCAAGCGAAAATCTTTGATTAAAAAGTACAATGTAAAACTGCTTTCGAAATTTCTAATTAAACAAAAACAAATAAACAAACAGAGATTTGACTTGTATCTTACACAACAATTCGAAAAATTTTTTAAGCAACATTGGAAAAATTTAAAAACTCTTTTATTACGAAATATAAAATATTTCTTTACAAAAACTTGTTTGTTATCACAATACTTTTCGTTTAAATTATTAGTTAAATTTTTATTCTTTTTTTTTTTGGTAAAACATTATGTGAATTAATAATTTTGAAAGGACTTATCAAAAACATTTTTTACAAAAAAACACATATTTAATCAAACACCAGTGACTTAAAAAAACCTTGAGTAAACCGATTTGTCGCTGTAGTTTATTCATTCCACCAACTTTTCTAAGCAATTTTTTTAATTTACTTTTTAATACATACGCTGATACGAGTCAAAAACACGAACTTCACTCAATAAGAACTTTCAATCGAATTTTTCCATCCAATAATATCTGACGAGTCACCCGCCATCTTACTAAAATTAATTTATTGATTTTGAGTTTTATGGCGTTTCGGAGGACTAATTAAAATTTTATCGATTTCAACCATCCATTAATTTTTGATCATTATCAACACGCAAAAAAGTTCAAGTTTAAGTTAAGGAAAATAAAATATGTGAAGTTGGTAGACTTGGCAGCAGCCTTGAAGCAAGTAAAGTGCATTTTTGCTTGGAACGCAAAATACGAGTGAAATTTTCATTTTCAGAGTTAATGCTATCTTTTAAGATAGCTTGGTGTATAAAATATGAAAGTCAAGTTAAGGAGCTAAAATTTAAAGTTGTTCATTAGGTGACATTAAAATAGCATAAAAGTGACGAATTAAATAATTTAAAAAGAAAAAAATTAAGCTGAACATAGTAAGTTTTTTGACTTTCTTTTCAACTATATTCAAACAGAAAACTGAGATTTTTGACATGCTATCTATAATAATTAAGTATGTTTTTTACTTTTTTTTTTGGTAAAATCCACTAAAGTTCTATTTAAACTAACTATTTTCTCATTTAATCTTAATTATAACTTGTGTTTTACAATAATTATATTCTTATTAGTTAGGACAAATAAAAGGAAATATGTACAACGAATATAGATCATTTACAATAATTTTTTAAGGTCATTTTTAAACGTGATACTAGTAAAATCAAAAAGTACAACGTAGAATTAAACTTTTAAACGACTTAAAAAGTGTTTTACACAGATAATTTGTATAACATTTTTTTTATATATAAAATAAATCTGTTAATTGTCTTAACTTACTACTAACAAGCATATAACCAAAAACGTTTCTGTAGCAACTGTGACCATTAAAAACAAAACAATTATTAAAGCCGAAATTTTACTCTAATAAATAAACTAAATACTGATGTTTTGACTAAAATTTTAGTATGGTTTCTTTGTTGAACATTTAAATGAAAGAATACTTTCACAATTATCTTACGAAATTAGCTCTTTTTAGGGCGACAAAAATTGAAAAACCGCATAAAACTAAAACATATGTTGCTCAGCAACGTTAGTTGTAAAAAAAAATCCCTTGAATAATTTATTTTAGCCCATTGTCTGATATTCTATTAACTTGTTTGTATGATAACTTTTTTGTTTGTTTACTTGCGTGGTTTTCTTGTTACGGTGTTGATGCTAATGCATTGAGCAACGGTGTTGATGAAAAATTTAAAAAGAAGGCACAGAATATAATATACGTAAAAGACAAAATATAGCATGCTTGATTTTACTTAAAACAAATACGAAAAGGATGTTAATAACAAATATATAGTGCGTTTTTAAGAAAAAAATTTAAGAAAATTAATCCTTTTATGAAACTTTTATTTGGTTTCAGCGTTTGTATGAGTATTTTTTATCTAGTTTTATCTATTTCTTGTAAAATATTTAAATATTTTTACGAAAATAAGCTTTGATATTAAGCCTTATATTTTATAGAATATTCTTAAAACAAAATTCAAGTTTGTTTTCTTTAGATGTGTAAACATTTATATAAATAACCTAACATGTTTACAAGACTAATTATTACACTAGTAAAACACTCGGCAAAATAAACATGCTAACAAGTGTTCTTCCAACATAT
Organism: Thalia democratica; assembly: GCF_965202585.1. Taxonomy (NCBI): domain Eukaryota; kingdom Metazoa; phylum Chordata; class Thaliacea; order Salpida; family Salpidae; genus Thalia; species Thalia democratica. The sequence goes on from NC_139170.1 coordinate 11,428,220, forward strand.
TTTAAACGACGGGAAAATAATTATCGCGGACAATCAGTTATTCCCGACATCGTGTTATCTACAATGGTGTGAACGTAGCAACTTTATCATGTGTACAACACATATGTTTTTTAATAAATCACCATAGCAACTCGTTATCAACTATTAAGAAAATAAACAAAAATTTTTATTGTAGTTAATTTTAAAAAACTTGTTATACACACAGTTATTAATTTGGTTTTACAATTTTTAATTGTTATCAAAAATAAGCTAAGATCGTGAATACTTAAATACTCTTGAAAAAAACTGTTCTTAACTGCTAATAAGTTAATGAACGTAAGAAATTATTTTAGCATAGCTTTTGTATAAAACACCGTTATTCTGAACTGCAATAGCTAATAAAGGGCTTGAATATTAAATATCTATATAAATAGGCATTTTAAAACTAAAAAAAAAACAAGCATACTTGATAATCTGTACTTTACCCGTACATTTGCAAACAGTTTTCTTGGTTATATTTAAAGCTGAAACTAAACAACTTTTACAAACTGTTGAAGAAGTAAAAAGTTAACTGCTATACAGAAGATCTCGAAACGTAAAGCGGTGTTACGCAATTAGTACTTAAGTAAGAATTATGCAAGAAAATGTTAATTATTATTGGCAAGCAACGCAGACGCTTCACTTAAAGTCGGGTATTAGTGTTCTGCAGTCGACAGTCGAAGAATCGTTCAAACTCGAAAGTTTGCCTTTTGAACGCCTTACTTTGGCTTTACTTCAATAAAAAACCTGAACGACTGCGTCTGATAAGAACCTTTGAAACAGTAAAGGCACAAGAAGATACGGCTGTATGTCTTACAAGTTTTCTTATTGTTTCTTTTTTAAAAACTTGAAAGAAAAAGTTATACTTTTTTATTCGTAACATTCTAAAGTTTCACGTTTTAAAGTTTTTAACAAAATGTTTTTTTAAGCGTTTTTATAATGGTTCGTACCAGGGGCGTCGCGTGGGGTGTTGCACTGCCGCAACTGCACCAACTTGAAATTTTGTAAGAAAAAAAAAAAAGTATCTATAACGTTTTCGTTATTTTTTTTGAACGAAATCTCTTTTAAAACTTCAGTTTTGAAAACGACCATTTTGCCCACTTCACTGCCGCAAACTCTTAGCTGACTGCCGCAAATGAACTCAAAAAAGCAAAATTTCTTCAAGAATTACCGCAAAATCAATATCTTGCGGTAAGTAAGCTAAGTTGAAAATTCCCTAAAACAGGACTGCTTAAGTATCATCTACAAGATATTGTAAACATAAAATAAAAACAAAGCTAAGCTACTGCAAAGGATTAAACTTGAGTTTATGTACCCACATGATTTTTTAAATTTAACAGATCACTTCTATTAAAATATTTGTCATAAATTGCATATTTTGAAAAAAAGATAAAAACCCTAAATCACCAAAGTCTTAAAAATTTGATTTTCTATTTTAATCTGCATACATAAACTTAACTATAACTGATTATTGTTATCATAAAGTTAATAAAACAAATAATAAAATTTAAGTTCTGAAAAAAAGAATTAAGAAGTTTATTATAAACTTCTAGTTCACTCTCACAAAAAAATATTTTAGGTTTATATTAAATAAAAAATAGTATTATTTAAACAATCACATATTTAAATAAAGTAAATAGCCTTAACTTAGAAACTTTGATTACTTAGAGTAGTAGTTAAACTAACTAACCAAATTTTTACTTCTATAATGGTTACATATTTATAAGTTATCTTTAAAATTCATGAAAAGTTCAACAGCATCACAACTAAACTTAAAAAAATTGAGTTCCTGACAAAAATACTGTCATCAAAATGAAAAACAAATTAAAATTATGTAAAGAAAAGATACCCTTAAAAAACTATTGAATTTTAAAACTCCAACAAAAAACATTAAAATTAGAAAAAAAGTTTATAAAAATTTTAATGTTTGTAAAAAAAAATGTGCAAATTAGTGAGAGGTAAGGGGGGAGGGTGTATAGGCACTTTTTTACATGTTGTTCTTATTTTAACTTCTTCCGAAAGCTAATACTTACTCTTTAATAAACTTGAAATTTCCAGTTAAACCTTTTAGTTACAACCAGTCAAAGCCAGAGAGTACAAGAGATTTATTATACAAGGAGCAAACCAAAACAGCAAAAAATACAATTTTACTGAAAACCTATATTCTCCATCATTTTTAAAACAATTTTTAATTAAACTTTTTCATCCTAATTTTTATAAAATTTTATACTTTTGTTGAAGAGAAGTTTTAAATTTTTAAGTATCAATATATATTTTTATATATACAAAAAATAACTTTTGTTATAACTTTTTTTTTTGGTGTTTTAAATATTTAATTTAGCAAATTTTTTTTGTTTTATAAAAGAAACATCTAAAGATTTTGAGGCCAACTTATAAAAAAAAGATATGATTTTAGTGATTTGATTTATTTGTTGTTTGAGTTTATATTATAAAAATAAGGATTCATTTGTACCTCTGACTGTGAATTACCATATCTCAAAAATTTTAATGAATTTTTAATATTGATAAAAGATGACTTGTAGTTAAATTAAAACTGTATAAAGTAATTTCAATAAAACAATTCTAAAGTAGATGTTAAGGGCATAAAGGGGAGGAGGGGGGGGGTTAAAACATTTTTTTAAACACTGTTTTAGTTTGTGCCTCCCATTATGAACCTTTTGTTGGCTTTGACTTTGACCGGCTATATCTTAAAACATGTACTGAATTTTTGAAATATGTAAAAAGCATCTTGTAGCTTAGTATAAAACTACATAAAATAAGATTAAATTGTGATAAAAGTGTTTTATCCCCCCTATGCCCTTAAAAGCAAAGTTTATCTTCAGGTGTAGCAAAAGTTCAGTTGTTTTCAAACTTGACAGTAAAAATATATTTTTATTAAATAGTTGACTTTTTTTTAAATTCTGCACCACCTAAAAAAAATACCACGCGACGCCACTGGTTCGTACACCTTTTGCTGCAAAATGTATATATAACTGCACGCATTTATAAGCATAATGTAACAAAAATTTTATAAACATATGATGAAAAATAACTAGTTTAGATTAGTTTGAAAAACTACAAATATTTAAAAAATTTTAAATATATTTATTCCATTGTTAAACATATATTATTATTACTGATTTAGACTGAAACATTTTGTAACTTAAGTAACGAAAGTAGAAAAAAAAATTATTAGTTTTTAACACTATAATTTAATAAGCTGGAACATTTCCGCTGAAACCTTATTCCTTTCTTTAGCCTCTGCAATTTTTTAAGTTTAAAAAGAAACTCGCGTATTACTTGATTAAAAGCAATTTTATAAAGCCAAACCACATTTAAAATAGTTAACTATAAAAACAATCATTAAATACAAAGCATTAAGTTGTAAAATAACTTATGTTTTAACCAAATTGAGAGTCACTTAAGCAAGGCAATTTTAAAATGCATAAACAGCATGAGTAAGATGGTAATTCAGTTGAAGATTTAAAATAATCGATAATCCGTATCTTGTTTGCGACATGAAGCAGTTGAGTTCTAACAAGATTTTCTCTCAAGACTTTGAACGAGATTAATTAAAAGATATTAGCTCCTAATACCGCTATACTGACATAAATGTTTAATTCAGCCTGGCTAATGCAGTGGTTTTCTGTATTCTTTCACTATTTCTGTTGAAATATGTTATGTAGAGAAATCATTAAGCTTAAACTGATACATACTTGATTTAAATTTAACCAGTTTAAATATCGTAAGTTATAGAAACATTTTAGATTTTCGTCTTCAACCTAAAATTAATTTACAAATTCGTCAATCAAAACTTATTACTAAGCTATATTTTTATACCAAAAAAAGCAGTGGTATTTTATAAGAAGCTTTATAACAAAGGCCCTTAACACGACTGATCATCAATCATTGATCGTCAAAAATATTACAAAGGTTTAAAACCTAATAATAAAAAAAGCACTAATAAATAAAGAAACTTTGTTTGAAAACTATTAAATGTTTATATGATTTTAAAAATTAAAAAAGAAGAAGAAATATCACTGAAATAAAAGTGTGTTGGGAAGAAATCAAAGTTAAATTATGTGAGAGACATTTCACTTTTAATCAGGCACTATTTTTCATTAGTGAGACGCTGCTAATGGAAGTACCGGATCTTTGACTCGCTCGATTAATGAGTTTTAAAAAAAGTTGATAAAAGCAGGCGTTTAGATAAATAAAAAAAAACGTGAAAAAACGACTCGTCCCAAAAACTGATTTTAGAAAATAAAAAAGAGACAATAAGACCTTCGCTGTCTGCTTATTAAGAAAATCGTGAAATAAGTAAATTGAGGGCGAGGCCGGGATTTGAACACGCATCTTATCGATTTTCGTGCTTTTTGTCGCTTGATTTTCTAAAATAGAAAGAACTCAAACTATAACTCTCTATTTTTATTTACTGAAGTGAGCGTCTTGCAATTTCTTTCTGTTTTGTGCCCGTCTAATAAAGTTCTCAGAACAACGCACTCACCTGTGCACTTATCGACTCTTAATTTTTTTATTTATTCGCTCTCTTCTTAATATTTTTGAGCATTCAGCCGCACGTTTTTAATGTAACTTAATTTAAAAATCATTTTTGTTTTCCGTGTTTCAAAAAGGCACAAGAAGTTTATGTTTAAGTGCTTTCGAATTTAAAAAAATATTTTTCTAAATGTTTATTTTACATTTCTAACACAGCTTAAATATATTAAAGTTATTTGCTTTACGAGTAAGTTTATGCTAAAAACCTACTTGTTTTTCTATGTAATTATAATAAGTTTTAAACAAAGTTTTTGAATTAGTTATTGCTTTAGACTACAAAACAGTGATAAATATATACTTTCAAGTATTGTACTATTATTTCCAACACGCGTGCTGCCAATCACAGGTGACAGAGTGTACAACGATGATCAGTCGGAATTCAAGTGCAACACGCAGCAGCCCGGGTGTACTAATGTGTGTTTCAACAAGTTCTCGCCCATGTCACATCTCAGGTAACGCGTCAATGTGGTATTGTGTTAATATATCAGTGTGTCACGTTAGAGTTAAGATGTTGTGAGCGCGTATGTTTGCAGATAACTAGCAAGTATTTCAAACTTTGTTAATGTAGCATAGCTTAAACTAATGTACTGCTCTTTGAAATACTTTAAACTTCAAACAAAGTAGTTTTGCTAAATTATGATCAGTTTTTTAGATTACACTAAAGTTTCTAATTTAGAGCTAGTCTTGTAGAGTACTAAAAAATTATATATAAAATTTGTATTTTATTTTGAAACTTTAGTTTTAAACTAAATTGCTTCTTTTGATTTTTTTTTAGTTTTTTCAATTAAATTATTTTTTTCAGTAAATTCTTTAAGCTAAAAATAAAAAAAATAAATTATAAGTTTATTGAAGAATATAAGCATCAATTATAAACGCTTTAAAACTTGATAGCAAAAGTAAACAGGGCAAAAGTATATAAATTTTTTAAAGAATATTTAAAGACTTGTAAATAATGATATACTATTTTGAAAACGATAAAAAACCTCACGCACAAAAAGATAAGCAAAGGGCCTGATGTATAGAAAAACTATTTGATAATCGAGATAAAAACCACTTTTTTAATTTAACTAAAATGAGCTATACAAAATTAATTTTGTGGTAATAATTTCTATAATTAATAAAAAAAACAATCAAAATAAAACCTTAAATTCACACAAAACCTAGATTAATCTAACATGAAAAAGTAACGGTATACACAATACACATAATTAAAATATTTTTATTTAGAATAAAAAACTAAGGCTTAACTTGGTTGTTTATACTATTGTTACATGTATAGTAGGATTAAATTATAAATTTATTTTTGTTATTAGTTATTTTTTCTACAAAACTTCTTTGAGCTGTTAAAGACTCACAACTTCTCAGCCTAAGCTTATTAATAAATTTCTTGTTGATTTTTACTTTTACCAAATAAAAATGCAGATACCTAAGCACGACGCTTGTAAAAAAACATCATTAATATTTTTCCGAACTTTGACATAAAAAAGACTTTGAAATTAGTAAAGCGATTTTCTCAAAACAAGTAAACAAACTTTCATTGAGTTCATGTGAGTGTAGTTGAAGGAAGGAAAATGATTCGTGAAAGACAAGAAGGTGATTCATGCCAGTTTTTATGAAAGTTAACTCAATTAAAAGTTGTTTTTCATAGCATGCAGGTTCAAGCTCTTGGAAGCTCATACCCTTTTCTGTAAGCTACACACGAGGTTTTATCTATACAGAGGTGTTTGGATGATAAAAGTTTCTTTTTAACATTTTGAACTCCAATTACTTTGGTTGTCCTCTGAAAAGCTTTTAAGTAAAGAAGCTAGTAATATTTTTGTACACACTTTTAAGTAGTCGAAAACAGCCGTTAAAAAGGTTACTGTAGTATATAAAGAAATCCGATTAGTCGTTTAGGCTTTCTTCTTTTAACTAAACAGAACTATAAATGTTTAAATACCATTTGAACTTAGAATATTTAAATTATAATTACTCATTTTATTTTTATATCTTTTAATAAGCGTTTTCGAGAAATTACTATATTTTTTATCAAGTGATAAAATTAATTTAAACATTTCTTACTGAGTAGACAGTTTAAAAAATAAGTTTCAGGTACTATGATGTGTGAATTAAATGAATTTAACAAATACAAAATTTCAACAGTAAACAAAATTTGAGTAAAGTTATGTCAGTTAGTAAATGATAATTAAAAGTTTAATTATTTTAGTTTATCCAAGTTGTTTTCCTCTCTAAAAATTCTTCTCTGTTGACAACTTTCTATAGACCATTTTGATTGAACTTGAGTTAAACAAAGGTTCAAAAAAGCTTCTAACTTTATGACAATTTACCTAAAAACTTTGATTGCTCAAACAAAAAATACTTTAGCTAAGCTATACTCATTTTCATTATAAGTTGCCCAATTTTTTTACTGATGAGTTGTAATCATTGTGCAATGTGTTGTTTTCAATGATAGTTTACTGCTACCTCAATTAACTTAGACATGAAAAGTTTACCTGCAACACATCCACCAGGTTTTGGAGCTTCCAGATAATTTTCGTGGCGACACCCAGCGTCATCTACATCGTGTACAGCGGCCACTCGTCCAAGCTGAAGAAGGCGCAGTCGAAGCGTCCGCGGCCGTCGCACATCGAGGAAGCCGACGACGGAGACGATGACGGGGAGGAGCAGCATCAGGAGGTCCATCAGGACAAGCATCAGCAGGGAAACGTCACGGCGGGGTTAGTGACATTTTATCAGCGAACGTAGAAATGTCACTGTTGTAATTTTATCATTTGATAAAAGAAGTATCAGTACGGGGTTAGTGACAGTTTATCAGCTATAATTGAAATATTAGTACAGTGTAAGTGATATTTCATTAGTAAACATAGTAATATCACTAAAAGGTCAGTGAAGTTTTATCAGTTAGAAGTATCAAGATGAGATAGGTCTGATCGAATAGAAATTCATTTTTTGCTTATTTTTATTTTGAATTTCAATAAGTTATACTTAATACGTTGAACATTTCAAGCTTTATGTACTAAATTTTACTCGTCGAGTTTATTTCAATAAAAAGTACAGTTTTTTTAAATTATAAACTGCAAACAGAGTTTGTAGATTGTAAACTATATGCATAACTTATATAATGAAAAATGTTTATTTTAAACTTTAAATACAATTTTCATAACAAAAGTACTCTAAGCACAGTTACGGATTTGATGATAGATCTAAACTAGTTTTTGTTTGGTAAAAAGCATTGTGTATCTTGCTATTCAAAATACTCTATTAGTTTTTATTTACTTATCTGCTTAAACCTTTTTCCAGTAAGAAATGTAAATTATTTTGAATGCCTATTCGACAAGTCGATGAAAACAAACACTTTTTAAGTATGTTTTATTATATATCTTGTTAAAACTTATAAATCAGTTTTCAAGGTTAAGAATTAGTGACTACATTTTTGTTTTTTCGAAATGCTTTAAAAGCGACGAGTAATTTTTTGTTCGATAGTGTTAAAAAATGAAGTATAATTGATTAATGTTTAACCAATTTTTGGAACTAAATATATAAAATACTAAAAAAGTTTTGATAAATATAAGTTTGCTTCAACTTTAAAATTAATATAGAGAAAAAACAACATCTATTATTCATTTGATATTGTTGTACTAAGTTATATTTAATTTTTTACAAAAAAATATTAATTTTTTTGAATGTTTTATTAAATTAAGTTAATAACATAACAAAGCTTTGCAAAGCTAAGTACACAATGAAAATAGTTTATGATCAATAATTTTTAAGTTTTATTTACTAAAATTTAGTTCAGTAGGGTTAGCTTTTATTTGTTAAATCAAATTTTAACTTTTCAGTGAGTTACATGTTTATTAAAAATAAATACTACTTGACTACTTTTGGTTGATATCTAGTCGTTGTATTGTTCTATTGTCAGCAAAGTTTGCTATAATAAAACGAATAGAAAAAAAATATCAAAAGTTATTTAGTGAAAAAAAAAAGATTGATTAACTGAATTAAGAGTATGAAAATAATATTTTGATTATGTAATACTTATAAATTAATAAATATGTGGAATAAATATTTTTTTTATTTAGTAAAAAGTTCTACATAAACAAGTACAACTAATTAACATAAGGCTACTTACTACTAACAGTATAGCATAAAACTTTGACAACATTTTAATGTACTTTATTAGAGAAAAATAAAAAATTTAAGCAACTCGTAACAGTTTTTTTTTAAATAAAGATGCAAATAAAATTCAGGTAAATTCTGAATAGTAAAATAAAAAAAATTGAAGCTCAGTTGGTTTCGCTTTTCACACTGCGTGGGACTTCAGCAGCTCTAATAGATGCATATTTAATGAGATTAAAACCCGATAAAAAGCTTAATCAAAATTTAATGGAATTTTCACACCTGATAAGGGAAATAAAAAATGCTTTTTATTTGCTTTTGCTGTTTCAAAGCAGAATTAGTATTGATTATCAGACAATTCCCCACCGGCCGTATTTTCAACTAAAATGTTGAAAACACTGTTTTATTTCAAAGACTTACTTGTTTAAAAAGTTAAAGTTTTTAATTTCTGAGACCTAACAAAAAGTAAAACTGTTTTTATTAATATCACAAAGCTAAAGTTTACTAGGCGTTGTTAAAATCACTCAGAAATTGTAACACTTTTTTTTGTAATTTTAAAACCACATCCGTTTAGCAACATCATTTTTCTTTATTATTTTGATTTATTTTGAACAACAGCATTTCACATTCATTTTAAACACATGCTAAGTTTAAACTATAATTTAAAAACTACATACGATTAATATTTAATAAGTTTATTACATTAGTGAAGAAGCTAAAAAAGTCTTTATTCGAAAATTCTTAACCAGTTTGGCAAATAGAATATAAATAAATTATTTATTCCTTTTGTTTTCTGAGCATTTTTTCCCCGGCTTAACTTAAACTACATTGTTACTCTTTACATGCTTATGCTAAAAAACTGTGTAGTTTTATTTCTAACTTTTAAGAAAGAATTGAACATTTAATCATAAATTGATAAAATACACGTAAATTTATTAAGTAAAATACATCAACTATGCTTGATAGTTCAACAAACAGATAACTTTAGGGTTTATTTACGTAATTTATTTTTGTAAACGCAAGCTTTAAGTGTAGAAATAGGTAAAAAATATTCGGCAAATGCTTAAATTCTTAAACTTAAACATACATAACAAAAAAAAATTTATAAGTTTCAAAAATACATTGCTAGAAGTTTCTAACAGAAAATAAAACTCATAGTTAAAATAAAAACTATTAAAGTTCTATCATATTAAGAGAAAAAAACCTTATATCAACATAAATTTTTCAAAATTACCATTAGTGCAGTGGTCGTTTAAGCAAAAATTTTGGATTCGAGACGTTCTTTTTAGCTAAAAAAACAACTGACAAAAAAAAAAACACAGCCCAAGAACTTTTGTAGTGAAAGTTTATAAATGTGTTCATTTTTTGCAAGTCTACTTTGTTGCCTTTTTTGCGTTTAGCTCATTAAAAATTTGTCATTTTTCACAGTTTGAAAAATTAAATTTTTCAAAAATACTATGGCTCACGTTTTTTTAATCCGGCCAGCAAAATAATAATTTCATTAAACCTGGCCCGTTGTTTAAAAAAATTCGCCGAAACACGAATAATAATAAAATAGTTTAAGTATAATAAAACAAAAACTTTTTGTCAGTTAACTGTGTTTGTTTAAAGTAATAGACAGTTAAGAAATACTTTAATTAGGTCTTTGTTATAGATTTCTATGTCATTCAATGCTTTTAAATATTATAAAATGGTATAATCTGTTTACTCAGCTTTATTTTAATTTAAAAAAATACTTGTTTTACAATTGGAGAAACTTTGTTTTGCTTAAGATTTCGGATAAATTAAAGTAACTTCAGTTTTTAGTAAAAGCAGTATTTAACATCACATGTAAAAGGAGAGGTCACATTTTTGAGTAACTTCCTACAAAGCTGCTTAGCAACGAGCAGGCAAGGTATTATGACGTATTAATCCCTCGTTTCTAACTTGACAGAGAAATTGAACAGTGTTATTTTATATTCTAGTTTACTTATTTTCTATGCTTTTAAAATACATTGCAATATTGCTACGAATGCATCGTACATAATTCAAAAGACTTAAATTAGAAACTTCAGTTTAAGTCATTTATGATAGTCAAAACAAAGTTTTTTTAATTTTTTTTTTATTAAAGCAAGCTAAAAGAATAGCTAAACATTTTTTTTTGTCTTTTTTGTTTTCTTATTGAATTTTTATAGTTTGGTAAAGTATATGTATATTAAATTTATCTCACAAATAAATTAAACACATAAATAGAAAAAATGCGTGTAGTTTTTATTTTAATAAAAAAACCTGGTTTTCAGTATAAGTCATAAAGTTTTTTATTAAGCATTAAAAAAATTTTTATGTTTCTAAGCATCAAAACTATGTTTTACAAAAAATGGCTCATTCGTTTGTTAATCAATATAAGTTTTAACTTTGTTTTGTAGGGTAAATATTCTAAAACTTTAACGAATTTAAAACAATATCTTAAAGCCTTAAATAGGTTATTCACATATAATGTTTTAGTCTTGTAATATTAAAAATCTTATTAGTAATGAATTTAGTTAATAACATGTATTTTTTATTTAAGTAAATTTAAAACTTATTAAAAGAAAAACTTTTGAAAAATTCCTAAAATAGTTTTTAATAAACTTATTTAAAATGCAAAATTCCATATCTATTTTTGCTTGATCGAAGTTTTTCGCATTATTTTCATAATATACGTAACCAATAATATCGATTATTTCATAAAGCCTAAAGGTCAGATGATAAAAAAAAACAATATGAATCTGAGTTTTGAGCCAAGTATAAAAATATTTTTTCTCTGTTTTTTTATTGCTTTTGATAGGAAATCAAAATTTGAAAATATTTATAGCCGCGTCGCATCAAATTAAATTTAATTTAGAATATTCTTTAAAAAGTTGATGGGTTACCAGTTGCATAACTTTTCTAAATTAATCAACATTTTATTTATACTAATACAGTAAACAACAGTAATAAACTTTGTCATCTATAACTTTTTTTTTCAAGTTAAACTTATTCCAAATATTTCAACTTAGTTTTTTTTTGTTTAAAAAAACTTTTTTTATACGTAAAAATACATCATTTTGTATTCTCTTACCATTATATATCGGTAAACAAGTAAAGGAAAAATACTAATTAATTCTATTAAACTGCGAAAGTTTAGACCACATAGGTAAAAGAAAAAATCACTGCTTAAGTACATATGCTCTATTGTATCCTTTAATTTACACAGCGCTTTCTTAGTATACTAATGGGAGCACTAAAACTTTTAGAACTTGCATCGACAGTTTTTTAACAACGTAAATCAATTTTAATGCTTTTTCACCAGGTTGATTTTGAATGCATTTTCCCCCCAGGAGCAAATAGTTGCTCGTATTTTTGTTTTCAAAAGCTTTTTAACAATTTCATTCGGTTTAAATTAATTATTCTGTTTTAGAAAAGGCGGTTTTAACCAAGTGTTTTCCAAAGATTTATTTTGCGTATAAAATTATAACGCAGTTTTTTCAGGCACAATTGATTAGTTAAACTTTTTTGTAAAACGCATTATCACTACTACACAAAGATTTCTTACATAAAATTACATAAGCAGTCAAAAAGTTGTTGCCAACTGGTTTAATCGTAAAAAACTAATTTAATCAATAGTTTCACACCTACATTTTGTTACATATACTTTTAAACAATCTAGTTAAATAAAAAGTTAATTTAGTTGTTTTAAAATAAGCAAATAAGTATAAAAAACATATTAAAAAAGCATAAATCTGGTTTTTAGTTTTATAAAAACTAAACAAAAGTGTGTTTAATTTTATGTTTCTAATATGCTTAAAAAATAGTTCTTGCATAAAAACTTTTTTGAAAACTTAAACTAGACTAAAACTTTCAGATCAAAACGTGATGCAAGAAACTTTTCAATTTTGTCGGGCAACAAGTCGCGTCGTGACGTCATAAGGAGAGCGATGACGTCATCGAGCGGAGGAGGGAGAAAATCAAGGAAGTCCCGGAAGGCGACCCCTCCGAATTACGAAGAAGGAGGTTTTCGATTTTTTATCAAAAAAGCTTTAATTACTTGGTACTTCAAACTTTTTTTGGCTAATAAGTTATTTAAAGTAGTAAGTTAGATAATACAAGATAAATAAAACTAAAATACTAAAACTTAATCCTGAAAAGGTCAATACGGAAACTTTCCCCGTTCCGCGGTCATCCGAATCGTCAACCCTGAAATGCTCGAAAGGCAAGGCAGAGGCAGTTCTAACACTGGGGAAAACCCAATTGTAAGAAGCAGGAGCGGCAGCAGGTTAGCATTTATTTAGACAAATAAGTCTTAAAGGTGCATTTAAAGTTTTAACATAAGCACACGAAATTTTGTCATAAAGTTTCGTATACAGAAATGTGTTCTATTTCTATAAGTAAAACATAGACGACTCTTTTCTTTGTTTTTTAAATAGCACAGTCATTTTTTTAAACATGAAATGATTCAGAAGTTTTTAAATGATGAATATAAATATTAATTTATCAAAACTACGTAGTTCTTTTAATCATTGACGTATTTGCTTCCTTCTATAGTATATTTAAAGACTGAGCTGAGAGCTTAAAAGCCGTGACTGGTAAAAAGTTCACTGCAGTTTTTACAAGTTTATAAGTAAATTAAAACTTAGAAAAATATCTTAAACTTCTTTAACTGCATTTTTTGTGATCAAATCAAATACTTAGATAATTACAGACTACTCGGTCAAGAATCATCTAAAAAAGATAAGAAAAAGAAGCACAACAACAATAATAACAACAACAATACAAATCAAGTAGTTATTCTAAAACACTATACTTTGAAGCTTGTTTTTTAGGAAACATGGTTATAGAAAAATAAAAGAAAAAAGTAAATTGATTTTTTTTCATTCTATAATCACAATCACCTTTTTATTAATTGAAAAAAGAAGCTTTTTTAAGTAAGCTAAAGTATTTTTTAAACTTTTACACATATGTAAACAAGTGTACTAGTTAAATTTAAATTTAATAAAATCTTCATAAAACCGATCTCATATTTTAATTAAACTCTAAAGCAGTAAAAACAAATGACTGCAGGATGAGCAGAAGGAGCAGCAGCAGCAGCCGTCCAACAACCAGTTCGCGTTCGTGTGGAGGGAAGTGGGTCAGCAGAAGAAGGCGCAGGAGGGAAAGAGCAGCAGGGGAAGCGACCCCAACGTCAGCAAGAAGTGGAACAAGAATGACGACGCACAGGTTTGCAACTTTGTGTAAAGTTATAAAGTGTAAGATGCTTTCAAACTTTTCTGATAGGTAGAGCGCAGTTAGTAAGTAAGTGTTATCGAAAAACACCAAGTATCAAGTAAAAGTTTGTTTAAGTAAAAATTAATCTTAAAAACTTTACGAGTCAAAACACATTGATAGTGTATATTAATTACATCTGAATATATACTTTTATTGATAATGTGTTCATCACAGTTGGTTTCGAAAAAAGTTAATACTATCTATAATATATTGTATATTTAGACGTTTATTTCTTACTTCTTCAACAACAAAACATAGGTATAAAATCCAATAACAGTAATTCTTAGCCACCATTGTTTTAAATATGCTTTATTCTAGTCATTCATAATCGTTTTGATATCTTACTGTTTCACTTTTACATAGCAACCAGAAAGAGCTTCACTTGCTGCAAAGGACGGTCACCAGGTTCACCATAGCAACGACGCGAGGTACATGGACGTGGTTTCCCAGCACCAACTCAACATGATGCCCACCGCCCCACCTGAGTATCCGGGTATTTAAAAATAATTTCTTGTATCCGCAGTTTGGCGTTTCGATTCACTCTGCTCATTTTTACTTTGATAAAACGTTAAGAAAGTTTGGTTTAAAAAGTTCAACTTTCTATAAATGTTAAAAATATTATTAACATTAGAAATTATACACTTCCAATGTTAAAGTTTTTACGTGATTACGTTAAACAGATCTATTTAGTGTTTTAATTCCTAAAAGCTAGTTTTAATACTTTTAACATAAAGTTTTATAACTATTATACAGGATTAGCAAACGCCAACTTTGTACACCCCGACTACAACGCCACAACCGGAGTGATGACTCAGGGTAGGAAAGGTTCTCCGTCGAAAGGATCGAAAATGTCTTTTAAAAGGTCTGGCAAAATGATATCAGAGGGAAGCCAGATGGATGCGGAAGCTCTTGAAAGGAAAATGCTCATGAAACAAGTGAGTGAGAGTTAAAAAAGCTACTTTAGTAAACAACTAATTAAAAAATGTATACTTTGAACTAAACTCTAGTTTATAAATAAAATGTTTTTTTTAATTAACTTCATTTTGAAACAATGTATATCTCTAATAGAGATTTTCAGCTAAATTTATACTATTGTTCAAATTGAATAAAACCAAGCATTTTTAATTAAAAATACAACAAAAAGTTATTACAGTTCATTAAAACATTTTCTCACCAGAAAAAGATGCAAATGTCGAAGCCGCTACCGGCGTACCCTGCATTCGCGCAACATTTCAGATACTACTTTATATCGGTTGTCATGCGGCTGTGCATGGAGGTCTTCTTCGTATACATGCAAGTCAGACTTTACGGCTTCTCTGTACAGGTAATAATGAAATTTAGTTTGTTTTTTGAGAAGCATTGTCATTTTATCTTAACTTACTGTGAGAACGATATATTTTATTACGAATAGTTATTGACTAATTAACGAATAGTTTTAAAGTAAGGAATAATGTTTGAAAGTTATTTCTTGAAATTTTTTAACACTTTCATTTTAATCAGAGTTTCCCAAAGTGGGCTATTTGGCCTCTTTTGGAGCCATTTCAGAAATTTATGGGCCCTAAGCTGTGAAGGGGCCAAAAGGCAGGGATAGCGAGTATTAAAGGGGCTACAGGCCATAATTTTAAACTTACACTAGATATTCTGAAGTTGTAGCTGAAGAGCAAAATAAAAGGAAATAGGCGTCTTTCACATAAGTCTTTTGAGAGAGGGTGCCGTAGCTTTTTTTATTTTTTTCAAAGAGGGCCTTATAAAAAAAATTAAAAATCCTGATTAAAATAGTTTTCGGTTTTTTTATCAGAAAAAAAATTTAATGATAGGTTTTATTTAAAAAACACACTCACCAGGAACTGTTCAAATGCGAAAGGAAGCCGTGTCCCAACATGGTCGACTGTTTCGTGTCCCGACCGAAGGAAAAGACCATCTTCCTCTGGTTCATGTTCTGCTACTCGTGCCTGTGCGTCCTCCTCAACTTTATGGAGATCCTGCACTTGATATACTCCTACTTCACCAAGTACTCCAAAAGAGCGCGAATGTGCCATCAGCCCTTGCAAGGTTTTCAATTTACAATTTTCAAACGCTTTTACACATTTGAGAAACAACAATTTTTAGTTGAGTTCACACTTGGTTTAGGGGTAAAACTAAGTGATATCAGTTATAAAATAAATTGAAATAAACTATACTTTAAAGCTGACGAGTCGAAGAACATGTCCGTGGGCAACATGGACGTTATCAAGGTTTCGTCTGAGGACAGAGGCAGGACTAAGGGACACGAGCTTGTCAGCATAGCCGGGCACGGCAGAACCCAAAAAGAGATGAACAAGTACTATAAGGACAAGTGGGACAAAAAGGACATTTGGAAGAAGGTTTGTTTAGAAAAAACTTTAACTAATTAATTTATACAGTGTTTTTTTTTCACTTGTCATATATACAAGTTCTTGATTTAAACTCTCTTTATTTTTTTTTTTGATTAATACGTTAATACATCAAGATTCAAGTTTGATATAACTTAAAGCTTAAAAAAACAAAACTAACATGTTTATTAGCTCTTAAACGTTTAATACTACAGCTTATAACCCAACTTAACAGGGAGATTTATTAAAGTACGGCCTTTACTACGATAAAAACCACCTGATGGGCACGAATTCGCACGACATGTCCGACTACGATGCCATGGACTACAGAGACGGCGGGGTTGGTGACTCGGACGACGGCATGTCCATGAACGACTCGGAAATAGACAGGGTTTGTTTTGATTAAAGTATATCACTATGTTTTAAGTTGAAAGACTTGAGATTATTTTCTATCATTATTAAAAAATGTTTTATACAAAAGTTCATATACTTCATTTTAAAATTAAATTACATTTGCAATCTATATATTGGACTTGGAATGCTTAGAAAGCATTGTTTAACAAACCTAATAATAAAGTTCTTAGTTCTGTGCACAGTTGCTACAACTTTTAAGACTATATATGCTCTCATGTTTAAATACTCCTAGCTTTTAGGTTAATATCCGAAAATGTGGGAAAAGCTTACTTATTAAAATTTTAATCGTTAGATGGCGCCAGATCAGCTCGACGACATAAACATCGAGTACAACGAAATTGACATCAACGACATTCCAACTTTTGAAGACGACGTCAATGACGTGATGAACAACAACGACGACATGATGTGATGTCATTGTGACGTCAAAATTGTTCTTCAATCATAACCAGGTGGTTTGATAATGTGTTTTTCCAACAGTTTCACTAGAAAGTGTTTTGAGTAATAAACAAAAACAGGTTAAGATTAAGGCTAACTTTTGATTTAATTATTTAATACTTTTTCTCTAATAACTAGCAATGTTTTTCAAAAGCAGTAATAATGTTAAAACTATGACAAAATGTTGTTTAAAAAAAAATTATTTATAACTTAAAGTAACTTTTTTTAATAAGCATACAGTTTTGTAGTCTTTGCTTAGTTTTATACTCATTTTATTTAATATAGTATATGTTATAGTAATAGTAGTTTGAATAGTAATATAGTTATGTATGATATAAATTTAAAAAGCTGTTACAAAGCATAAAGTTTTTTATTATAATAATACCTAAAATATTCAAATAATAATTTGTTTTTAAAATGTAAAATTTAAAGTTAAAGGTCAGTAGAACATCTTAAAGTTAAAATATGCCTACTATAAAAAGTAAATATTATAAGCATAAACCCAATAAAAAATATTGTTTATCAATTAAATAATTAAATTTAAAACTTTTTTTTTCAAAGAAGTTCACTCTGTTGTTGTTTTTATAAAATTATAACTTTTTACCATGCAGTTTTTGATAGCAAAACACAATACCTTAAAGTAAAGAATCTTTAATCTCGTTCATTTAAATTAAACATCCAAGTTGATTGATATATATATATATATATATATAATTAAACTGCTTTTTCAGATTCTATAGAAAAAGGGCAGTTTGCAATGGGTGCTAAAGGTTGCTAAATGAAGAAGGATTTTGAAGATCTATTAATGCAGTGAAAAAATAAATTGCCGAAGTTAAATGGTTAAATTCATACGCTCGCTAAATTTTTGAAAAACTAACAATTGTAAAAAACCATGAAGGTAGACAATTATACAACTTAATGTTTCAATAAAACTTTTTTATACTATGTGGAAATAAAGAAACGTTTGTTTTTAAACATTTAATTAGAGTTCTTAAGCAAAGCTTAACTAAACAAATCATTTTTTGTGAAATTTTAAGTTTTTGTACATACGTTTAAAATATTAAAAACAAAATACTTGATATTTTGTTTTGTAAAAAGCTTGCAGTTATTTTTCAAATCTTCGATCAAAGTTGAAAAGATTTAATAAAAACATGTATAAGTCAAAAGAAATGTAGATTTTAATTGATTAATAAGAAACTTTAAACACAAAAAATTATTTTTTTGCTTGAAAACTATAGTATAAATTTTTAAAAGTTATGTAGATTGTTTTTATGTTATTTTTTTTAAGCTTTGACTAATCTTTTTGTTTACTTACTTTTTTTTTAGTTTGTTTACTTTTTTTAATACAATGTTCAATACAGCAAGTAGTTTTTTTACTAAAAGTATGCTTTTACAAGCTATAATGTCATGTAGCTGATAAAAAAAAATTAATTAACCATACTATAATAAAAGTGTTTTTTTAATAATAAAGCCCGGACAAGAAAAATTAAGTATTTTTTATACAAAATATAAATATTCCGAAATAACAACTAGTTATAGAGAATATTTAAACTATAGAAAACTAATAAGTAGAAAAATTAAAACCAAACATTTTTTTTCTAGGCTACAGGATCGACATTACGTCAAAATGTATAAAATAAGCTTTATTATATAAAAACAACTTTATCAATAAAATAAAAATAGTTGGTAAAAAAAAAACTTATTGTAAGTCCTAGTTATGTTTTTAATTTTAACAATTTAGCTTTACTGTTTTGTAATCCTTCTGAATAAAAAACTAATAGTCATCCTCAGTTGAAGTTTGATTTAGAGGACAAAATTAAAATAATATAGTACTTCCTTATGTAAATATAACAAATTGGTTATTTTTTATTTTTTTTTTGTTTTACTAATCAAAAGTTATACTGTTTTTCAAACTACTAAATAATAGCAATTAAACTTGTTTTAAGTTGGTTTTATCGATTAACTTTTGTTAAACATTGTTTTTAAACCTTTTCTTGTATTATTTTTTGTTTCATACCGAAACAATTATAACTAAAAATATAGTCCAGATTCCAGTTACTCTAAATGCAAATTTAAGTTTTAATTCTTATATTTTAACTCTAATAATTACTTTTACTTAATTGTTTAGCAGAGCTGAGTAAACTAAAGTCTTGGAGCCAGATTTGATTGGTAAAGCAGAAATATTCGATATTAGGACCGCAAAAAGTTTTAAAGCTAAAAAAAATTTTGTGAAAAAAGACTGAGGTCAATTTTTGTATAAAAAAATTGCAATTACAGTAGTATTAGCTTTTTTGAAAATAAGTAGTAGTAATTAAACCATATTTTTATTTACTAGGTTACCCTTGAAGTTTTTTTGATCAACGAGTAAACCTTATTATAGTAATTAAATTATTAAATAAAGTAATACGGAACCAAAACAAAAGTCAATTCTTAATTTTGACTTATTTTTCAATATATTAGTGTAAAAGTAGAAAATAAATCAATGTTTTGTAAAGCTACAGAGGTAAAGTAGAAATAAATAAGCTTATTATGAAAAAAATAGGTTTTCTGTTTGCGAAATCTCAAAAAAATCTTTCTTAAAAATTTATTTCTTGATTTAAAAAAATTAAAGAACAATTTTCAAATCTTGTCCGAGGTTATTGTTTTTTTTAGATAGTTTTTGCAAACTACTGAGTATAGTTATCATGTGGCTATGAGCGTGTCGGTTTGTCAAACAAAGCTTTTAAAGCAGGGCCGTTAATAGTATACTTTTTTACTTTTTGGTTGAAATATTTTAAGTATTGCGCGCTTAAAACTAAAAAGAAAAAATGTTGCAATCTAAAAGTAAGAAAATAAAACGATCATAAGAGCTAAACTTGAAAAAAAAAAAGACTTTAACTATTTGGCTTTATGGCAATCCTGCTACAGAGTACAAAGAAATTTTGAAGAAGTCGACCATACTGTTTTATAAAATGAATTATAACTTGTTATAAAAAGATGTTTTGACAAAATATTTTTACAAAAGATGTATTTTTATTTGTGAAGTCATTATAAAAAATTAACAAAGTATTATAAGTATTTAGAAAAATACAGAGTACAGACCTTGACGCCCATTATAAGATTTTTAACTATTTTTTCATCTTTATAATAAGAAAGTTCTCTGATAAGATTGTTTTAGGAAGATTGTAATTCAAAAAGAAAAATAATTTTTATACACATATTAAAATGATTTGAAATTCAAAAAAAAACCTCTTTTCAGAAACTTTACAAAATCATATAGTACTACTTACATTTGATTTTAAGAACTTTTTATCAGATTATCAGTTTTGAACATAGTTTTGACTTTCGAACTACTACACACTTTGGCAAATCACATCTGCTGCATTGCTTAGCATTGTAAAAAAAAAAGTTGCCTGGATGGGAATTTTTATACTTATGCAAATTTCAACAATGAATATAATGTTGTACACACACAAATAACTTTATAACACCTCAGTATTTAAATTATTGAAACAAAGTATATAGAAAAGAAAAAAAAGCTAAAAGTTATTCTCAATCGACCTGGTTTAAAAAGCAGCCTTTAGTTATCAAGTTACTCACCACTCAATAAATATACTTGTTAAAAAGTTTTTAAGTTTGCATTATTTACAACAAACATTATTAGTTATACAATTCAATAATGATTTTTTAGTGGAAAGATAAATTAATAAACTTAAAAATATATATATAGACTAAGGCATAATCTTAAGTATTAAGGAGTGGACAGTGAGTAATGAAGTTTAACCACTAAAAAATACGTTTTAGAATTTATAATAATAAAAGTCCTAAAGTATTTAAAACTACAGTTTCAAAAAAAACATAATTAAAATAATTAAAATGATTTAGCAAATATATTTTAAGTAGATTACTACTCAGTTTTAAACTTGATTTTTTCATTTAGATTTTGTTTTATAATTCCAAGTTCTTACAATTCAATAAAATCTGAACATGTATTTTCAATTAGTAGTGTTGTATATACAAGGTTTTCAACAAACTCGTGATAATTCAGGATAGATTGAAGATTAAAAAGAGTAACTCAGGTTAACTCAGGACAGATTAAAATTTAAAAAAAACTAGGACAGTTTGCTTTTTTTAATCTCAGGATATTCTTATAATTTTTGAAATCTTTGAACGTATTTTTACAGATCTTAGGTGTTTTTTTTAATGCTAGAAAAACATCAGTTTTACTTTTCCCACTACATGAACAAGAAGTTACTACGAAATTCGAAATTCGAAATTTCGAAATTTTAGTGCACTGGTCTTCTAATATTTTAACATACTAAACCTTTACTTAGAACGTTGAAACTTTTTATTTGTGTACTATTAGGTCTTGTCTCCAATAGGTGCCAATAAAATTGGTCATTTGACCATTTTCGTACAAATGGCTAAGTATCCGAAAATTACTCTGAAACTTAACGTCTATACAAAACATAACACCATACTAAACACTGGTCTTCAAATATTTTAACATACTAAACCTTTACTTAGAACGTTGAAACTTTTTATTTGTGTACTATTAGGTCTTGTCTCCAATAGGTGTCAATAAAATTGGTCATTTGACCATTTTCGTACAAATGGCTAAGTACCCGAAATTTACTATGAAACTTAACGTCTATCCAAAACATAACACCTTTTAACATACTAAACACTGGTCTTCAAATATTTTAACATACTAAACCTTTACTTAGAACGTTGAAACTTTTTATTTGTGTACTATTAGGTCTTGTCTCCAATAGGTGTCAATAAAATTGGTCATTTGACCATTTTCGTACAAATGGCTAAGTACCCGAAATTTACTATGAAACTTAACGTCTATCCAAAACATAACACCTTTTAACATACTAAACACTGGTCTTCAAATATTTTAACATACTAAACCTTTACTTAGAACGTTGAAACTTTTTATTTGTGTACTATTAGGTCTTGTCTCCAATAGGTGTCAATAAAATTGGTCATTTGACCATTTTCGTACAAATGGCTAAGTACCCGAAATTTACTATGAAACTTAACGTCTATCCAAAACATAACACCATACTAAACACTGGTCTTCAAATATTTTAACATACTAAACCTTTACTTAGAAGGTTGAAACTTTTTATTTGTGTACTATTAGGTCTTGTCTCCAATAGTTGTCAATAAAATTGGTCATTTGACCATTTTCGTACAAATGGCTAAGTACCCGAAATTTACTATGAAACTTAACGTCTATCCAAAACATAACACCTTTTAACATACTAAACACTGGTCTTCAAATATTTTAACATACTAAACCTTTACTTAGAACGTTGAAACTTTTTATTTGTGTACTATTAGGTCTTGTCTCCAATAGGTGTCAATAAAATTGGTCATTTGACCATTTTCGTACAAATGGCTAAGTACCCGAAATTTACTATGAAACTTAACGTCTATCCAAAACATAACACCTTTTAACATACTAAACACTGGTCTTCAAATATTTTAACATACTAAACCTTTACTTAGAACGTTGAAACTTTTTATTTGTGTACTATTAGGTCTTGTCTCCAATAGGTGTCAATAAAATTGGTCATTTGACCATTTTCGTACAAATGGCTAAGTACCCGAAAATTACTCTGAAACTTAACGTCTATCCAAAACATAACACCATACTAAACACTGGTCTTCAAATATTTTAACATACTAAACCTTTACTTAGAACGTTGAAACTTTTTATTTGTGTACTATTAGGTCTTGTCTCCAATAGGTGTCAATAAAATTGGTCATTTGACCATTTTCGTACAAATGGCTAAGTACCCGAAATTTACTATGAAACTTAACGTCTATCCAAAACATAACACCATACTAAACACTGGTCTTCAAATATTTTAACATACTAAACCTTTACTTAGAACGTTGAAACTTTTTATTTGTGTACTATTAGGTCTTGTCTCCAATAGGTGCCAATAAAATTGGTCATTTGACCATTTTCGTACAAATGGCTAAGTATCCGAAAATTACTCTGAAACTTAACGTCTATCCAAAACATAACACCATACTAAACACTGGTCTTCAAATATTTTAACATACTAAACCTTTACTTAGAACGTTGAAACTTTTTATTTGTGTACTATTAGGTCTTGTCTCCAATAGGTGCCAATAAAATTGGTCATTTGACCATTTTCGTACAAATGGCTAAGTATCCGAAAATTACTCTGAAACTTAACGTCTATCCAAAACATAACACCATACTAAACACTGGTCTTCAAATATTTTAACATACTAAACCTTTACTTAGAACGTTGAAACTTTTTATTTGTGTACTATTAGGTCTTGTCTCCAATAGGTGTCAATAAAATTGGTCATTTGACCATTTTCGTACAAATGGCTAAGTACCCGAAATTTACTATGAAACTTAACGTCTATCCAAAACATAACACCTTTTAACATACTAAACACTGGTCTTCAAATATTTTAACATACTAAACCTTTACTTAGAACGTTGAAACTTTTTATTTGTGTACTATTAGGTCTTGTCTCCAATAGGTGTCAATAAAATTGGTCATTTGACCATTTTCGTACAAATGGCTAAGTACCCGAAAATTACTCTGAAACTTAACGTCTATCCAAAACATAACACCATACTAAACACTGGTCTTCAAATATTTTAACATACTAAACCTTTACTTAGAACGTTGAAACTTTTTATTTGTGTACTATTAGGTCTTGTCTCCAATAGGTGTCAATAAAATTGGTCATTTGACCATTTTCGTACAAATGGCTAAGTACCCGAAATTTACTATGAAACTTAACGTCTATCCAAAACATAACACCATACTAAACACTGGTCTTCAAATATTTTAACATACTAAACCTTTACTTAGAACGTTGAAACTTTTTATTTGTGTACTATTAGGTCTTGTCTCCAATAGGTGCCAATAAAATTGGTCATTTGACCATTTTCGTACAAATGGCTAAGTATCCGAAAATTACTCTGAAACTTAACGTCTATCCAAAACATAACACCATACTAAACACTGGTCTTCAAATATTTTAACATACTAAACCTTTACTTAGAACGTTGAAACTTTTTATTTGTGTACTATTAGGTCTTGTCTCCAATAGGTGCCAATAAAATTGGTCATTTGACCATTTTCGTACAAATGGCTAAGTACCCGAAATTTACTATGAAACTTAACGTCTATCCAAAACATAACACCATACTAAACACTGGTCTTCAAATATTTTAACATACTAAACCTTTACTTAGAACGTTGAAACTTTTTATTTGTGTACTATTAGGTCTTGTCTCCAATAGGTGTCAATAAAATTGGTCATTTGACCATTTTCGTACAAATGGCTAAGTACCCGAAATTTACTATGAAACTTAACGTCTATCCAAAACATAACACCTTTTAACATACTAAACACTGGTCTTCAAATATTTTAACATACTAAACATTTACTTAGAAGGTTGAAACTTTTTATTTGTGTACTATTAGGTCTTGTCTCCAATAGGTGTCAATAAAATTGGTCATTTGACCATTTTCGTACAAATGGCTAAGTATCCGAAATTTACTATGAAACTTAACGTCTATCCAAAACATAACACCTTTTAACATACTAAACACTGGTCTTCAAATATTTTAACATACTAAACCTTTACTTAGAACGTTGAAACTTTTTATTTGTGTACTATTAGGTCTTGTCTCCAATAGGTGCCAATAAAATTGGTCATTTGACCATTTTCGTACAAATGGCTAAGTATCCGAAAATTACTCTGAAACTTAACGTCTATCCAAAACATAACACCATACTAAACACTGGTCTTCAAATATTTTAACATACTAAACCTTTACTTAGAACGTTGAAACTTTTTATTTGTGTACTATTAGGTCTTGTCTCCAATAGGTGTCAATAAAATTGGTCATTTGACCATTTTCGTACAAATGGCTAAGTATCCGAAAATTACTATAAAATTTAACGTCTAACCAAAAAGTAACACTATTCTTTTGACCTATACTATCATTATACCTATTACATATACTATTATTTTACCTAATACAAAGCATATTTATTATATAACTCTTTGACATAAAATTTTTAAATTTTTGTTTGTATTGTTTTATGATAGTTTTTTATTTCGTTGCTTTTTACAGTAATGTTAATTTTTATAATTTAAAAAAACAATATTACATTTAACGGTTTATTCTTCAATTTCATTTGGCGCTATATAGTCATAAAAACTACAAAAGTATTCTCTGTTTTCTAGCCGATCGTATTCTTCCTCTGTCATGTCCAGGCAACATATGTGATACCACTTATTGCAGTTATGACATCCTAACTGAAAATTAATGATTTTAATTAGTTAACTATCTAGTTAAATTATTAGTTTTAACTTTATTTAGTACTAGTCTTTGGAATATTAACATACATTTGATACAATCAATTAATCTAACCCATTTAACTTTTTTGTTCTTTCCAATTTTTTCAGCTTGCCTTCTAACAGGGTGAAAATACTTGCAAATGCTGCAAGCATTCGTATTTACAACTGTAGAGAAAGTTTTAGTTATATTTGAAAACTATTTTTTTATATAAAACATGTAATCTTATTACTTATATAATTTATATAAGTGTTACTTTTTTTTATCTTAGAAAGTTTTGTAACAATTAGTTTTACCTCCATCCCTTATCAACTTTGTCGCCACGTCTAATCGTTTTAAATAGTTCTCGTCCCCCCCTGTTTTTAGTACTATTTCTTCTGGTAAAAGCGGAAAACTTGAGAGTATTTGCTCTGCAGCCTGAAGGTTAATATTAAAAGGATAACTTTTATTTTCTAAGAACTATAACAAAATAATTTATTGTAGTTCTTACCTCGATGACATGTAGTCCGCAGCTAGTGTTGTCTGATTGTAAGTTGTGGTCTATTCCTACAGCTTTAAGTTCACTCACTTTCTGTAATAACTCAGTATCCCTTTTAACTTGTCGCCTATTTTAATCACAATTAAATTAAATGTTATCTTATACTTATTGTTTCTAGAAGCGGTAAAAGTTAAAAACGACTTTCTATAACTATCGCTGAAAATGTACTAACTTAATGTTATCTATAATTTCTTTTCCTTCGCTTTCTTCTTGTGATTTGGTTTTAAAGGCATCAAAAATATAAAATTTCTTTTGGATAATAAACTAAAAATTTTCATTTAGTTACAAATAAACTACAAACTAAACTTTAACTTTCTAATTATTAAATACAACAGACTTTGATTTTTTAATCTAATACACAAAGCTATTGTTTAGATAATGTAAAAAGTTATAAATACACATGATATAGTGAAAACTTAGCTGACTTTTATTAACATGCAATTAAAACTGTACTTTGAATTAAAAATATAAAAAAAATCATTACTAAACTATATAACGAAACTTAATAAAGCTAAATCATAAAGTTTCGATTAGTTGTTAATTTACTTCCACTAAAGTAAAATGCATAGCTCTGTATGAATAAAAAACTTAAATATGTATTACAATTAAGATCTCTTTTCAAAATATATTAATACAAGCTATAATTGATCTTCTTAGACTTTTAGAATGAAACTTTTGAATATAAAATACTTAAAAAACAAAAAAATTAACATAAAGCTTTATATTGCATAGATTATTAAGACTTTTATAATTAACTAAATAGCTAACTAATCCTTTCCAGTGCTTAATGTCTTTCTGATGGATAAAACTAACGATTGATTCAGACTTTAAAATCTACAAAGTGAATAAAGGTTTCAGAATATTATTATATCTTTAATATATAACTTCAAATATTTAAGATTTTTTCTTATCAAAACAATGTTTTACTAAAAAAATAGATCATCAGTTTGTTATAACATCGTTTTCAAATAGAATGCTTTGCACAGCTATAATATATTTTAAAACATAACTTACTTTATCAAGGATAGATTTTTTATTCGTACACCATTTCTCAGCATTGTAATAAACCTTTGTTCCACATATGCTATACTATCAAATTTTGTTGTGTTTAAAAGTAAAAACATGTAACCCCGAATTACCTGTGTTAATTAGTTAAAGTTTAAAAATGAACCTACTACTTAAATATCAAACCAAGTATAAGCTACTTACATTTCCTAATAACTCCTTAGTTATAGAAAATATATCGTCTGTGGTTATCCCCATTAAGTCTCCAGTGCTTTCTCTTCTAATAGTTGAAATAGCTAATAATGAGCCATCTGGTCCGTTTTTCCAAATGTATTCAACCTTTTACGAGTTTTATTTAATCTCCTTAGAAGCATAGTATAAAACAATAAATAAGTTCTTAAATAATAAAAACTTGTGTTAAAGAATACAACTACACAATTTTATAAAGTTTAAGCAAAAACTTTAGTTGCATATTATTAAAGTATCAACCGTATTACTAAAAATTTTAAGTTTTTTAAGACGCTTATACAAGATTTAGCTGAGTTTAAGCATGAACTTTTTAATTAAAATGAATAGATCTATAAACTAACTGAAAAATCAGAAAATACTGCTTAGATTAATGTAGTTTTTAGAAAATATCTTAAAACTTCTTAAATAGTACAATTAAAACATTTAATTAGATATTTTCTAGTACTTCAGTAGAAACTAAAAAATTGATTCCACCAAATTTTTACTTCGATTTAAAATCCGTCCCTTTCACTACAATTGTATCTATAATATTTATATGATATAAATAGGTCTATAACCTAAACTCGTAAGAGAAAGGTTATACACTTTTATATCAATTATTTATTTTAAAACTAAAAATTTCAAAACTTTTATTAAAAACTATTTGGTCGATGGAGTATCGATGTACGATAAATAATGGTCAAATGACCAATTTTATTGGCACCTATTGGAGACAAGACCAAATAGTACACAAATAAAAAGTTTTAACGTTCTAAGTAAAGGTTTAGTATGTTAAAATATTTGAAGACCAGTGTTTAGTATGTTAAAAGGTGTTATGTTTTGGATAGACGTTAAGTTTCATAGTAAATTTCGGGTACTTAGCCATTTGTACGAAAATGGTCAAATGACCAATTTTATTGACACCTATTGGAGACAAGACCTAATAGTACACAAATAAAAAGTTTCAACGTTCTAAGTAAAGGTTTAGTATGTTAAAATATTTGAAGACCAGTGTTTAGTATGTTAAAAGGTGTTATGTTTTGGATAGACGTTAAGTTTCATAGTAAATTTCGGGTACTTAGCCATTTGTACGAAAATGGTCAAATGACCAATTTTATTGACACCTATTGGAGACAAGACCTAATAGTACACAAATAAAAAGTTTCAACGTTCTAAGTAAAGGTTTAGTATGTTAAAATATTTGAAGACCAGTGTTTAGTATGGTGTTATGTTTTGGATAGACGTTAAGTTTCAGAGTAATTTTCGGGTACTTAGCCATTTGTACGAAAATGGTCAAATGACCAATTTTATTGACACCTATTGGAGACAAGACCTAATAGTACACAAATAAAAAGTTTCAACGTTCTAAGTAAAGGTTTAGTATGTTAAAATATTTGAAGACCAGTGTTTAGTATGTTAAAAGGTGTTATGTTTTGGATAGACGTTAAGTTTCATAGTAAATTTCGGGTACTTAGCCATTTGTACGAAAATGGTCAAATGACCAATTTTATTGACACCTATTGGAGACAAGACCTAATAGTACACAAATAAAAAGTTTCAACCTTCTAAGTAAAGGTTTAGTATGTTAAAATATTTGAAGACCAGTGTTTAGTATGTTAAAAGGTGTTATGTTTTGGATAGACGTTAAGTTTCATAGTAAATTTCGGGTACTTAGCCATTTGTACGAAAATGGTCATATGACCAATTTTATTGACACCTATTGGAGACAAGACCTAATAGTACACAAATAAAAAGTTTCAACGTTCTAAGTAAAGGTTTAGTATGTTAAAATATTTGAAGACCAGTGTTTAGTATGTTAAAAGGTGTTATGTTTTGGATAGACGTTAAGTTTCATAGTAAATTTCGGGTACTTAGCCATTTGTACGAAAATGGTCAAATGACCAGTTTTATTGACACCTATTGGAGACAAGACCTAATAGTACACAAATAAAAAGTTTCAACGTTCTAAGTAAAGGTTTAGTATGTTAAAATATTTGAAGACCAGTGTTTAGTATGTTAAAAGGTGTTATGTTTTGGATAGACGTTAAGTTTCATAGTAAATTTCGGGTACTTAGCCATTTGTACGAAAATGGTCAAATGACCAATTTTATTGACACCTATTGGAGACAAGACCTAATAGTACACAAATAAAAAGTTTCAACGTTCTAAGTAAAGGTTTAGTATGTTAAAATATTTGAAGACCAGTGTTTAGTATGTTAAAAGGTGTTATGTTTTGGATAGACGTTAAGTTTCAGAGTAATTTTCGGGTACTTAGCCATTTGTACGAAAATGGTCAAATGACCAATTTTATTGACACCTATTGGAGACAAGACCTAATAGTACACAAATAAAAAGTTTCAACGTTCTAAGTAAAGGTTTAGTATGTTAAAATATTTGTAGACCAGTGTTTAGTATGTTAAAAGGTGTTATGTTTTGGATAGACGTTAAGTTTCATAGTAAATTTCGGGTACTTAGCCATTTGTACGAAAATGGTCAAATGACCAATTTTATTGACACCTATTGGAGACAAGACCTAATAGTACACAAATAAAAAGTTTCAACGTTCTAAGTAAAGGTTTAGTATGTTAAAATATTTGAAGACCAGTGTTTAGTATGTTAAAAGGTGTTATGTTTTGGATAGACGTTAAGTTTCATAGTAAATTTCGGGTACTTAGCCATTTGTACGAAAATGGTCAAATGACCAATTTTATTGACACCTATTGGAGACAAGACCTAATAGTACACAAATAAAAAGTTTCAACCTTCTAAGTAAAGGTTTAGTATGTTAAAATATTTGAAGACCAGTGTTTAGTATGGTGTTATGTTTTGGATAGACGTTAAGTTTCAGAGTAATTTTCGGATACTTAGCCATTTGTACGAAAATGGTCAAATGACCAATTTTATTGACACCTATTGGAGACAAGACCTAATAGTACACAAATAAAAAGTTTCAACGTTCTAAGTAAAGGTTTAGTATGTTAAAATATTAGAAGACCAGTGCACTGAAATTTCGAAATTTCGAATTTCGAATTTCGTAGTAACTTCTTGTTCATTCCCACTACAACAATAAACATTTTTTGAAGATCAAGCAAGCAAGTTGTCATCACCTGTAAATCTACCTGCCCATTGAAAATTAACATTAAACTAACCAAAAAAATAAATAAATAGAATATCTATTTAACTAAAAAAACCTTTGTGACACATAATTAAGTTTATCTAGTTCCAATATCTTTTATTATATAACTAATTTTATCAAAGAGCTTGACTTTTATTGATGCTTAAAAAAAAAGTAAATTTGTTTAGTCCTTATAACATTTAAATCATTTAAAAACTTGGGAGGACTCTAGACAATTTTTGTTTACTCAAAGTGGCAACCCTGTATACTTTTTTTAATCTGTTAGCCTTTTTTTCACTCAACAAGATCAGACATAAAACTTTAACACAAATAATTCTTTATAAAAATATTTCAAATTTTGCTGACATGTTGTTTCATTTACAGTTATAAATCTATTTGATTTTCAATGTTCTGACCAATGTCTGTGTTGTAACTCACTCAGGGTACTCTAGGAACTCAAAATATTTCTAAGTTGTAGAAAATATCAGGGAGACTCAGGGTGACTTCAGCAAAACTCAGAATATTTTACCTTATTTTTAAACTCAGGATGACCCAAGGAAGTTTTGATTTTTTATAAAATTATCAGGATACTTTGAAAAAAAGTTTAAATCTCAGAGCAGATATTTTAGATCTAGATGGATTCTTAGTTGATCCAGTTTCAATATTTTATTATTTGTATAGCCAGTTTTGACCAAGTAGATGATTTTTATTGATTTTGAAATTTTATTTGGAAACTTTTTAGCCCTGCAGCTTGTTCCTCACTATTCTTAAAAATAACGTTTTAGTTTTTGTTTAAAATCTGAAACTAGTATTTATTATGATTTTAGTGTGTATCACACAAAAACAGTTTAATAGTATAAAAGTTTAACTATGAGTTAAAAACTTTGTATAAACTTTATAATTTTAGTTACTTCTGTAGCTTAATAAAATTATATTCTTTTATATGACCTTATATTTGTTATTTAAGTTATTTGTACTTATAAATACTTGTTTTCAGTAAAAAAAACTAAATATGACTTTAATTGTTCTGGACAAGACGTTAAAAGGTATTTGTGGTGTAAACCAAAAGGTTTTTTGTGCACCAGATCCAAAATATTTTGAGTGTCATTTTTTTGTTGTTCAATAAACTAATAATACTTCAAACATCAAATACTTCTAATACAGTATTTCTCATAACTCTAGTGAACATCTAATGCAGAATCATACACGTATTATCTTTTTTTTTTAATTATTCAGAAGATAAATGAACATGAGGTTTCAGTAGTTTGTACCAGAGGCAAATTTTTTTTTCTAAGGATTGATAAAAAACTCAGGTGACTCTGGGCAGATTTTTGACTCAAAAAATGGCAACCCTGTAATGTATTAAAAATTTTACAGTTATCCAAACTTTCTCTAAAATCTAACTATACTGATAACAACTATATTTGCTTCAAAGTATTGACAATACCAAAAGTATTCTTACACAAACAGTTCTTTATAAATACAATTCAAATTTGCGGACATTTTGTAATATGTATAGCCATGAACCTGTTTATTTTTTTATTATTTTTACTATTGCATTTAAATTGTCTAAATTTAACCTTAAAAAATACCTACATTTGCTTTTTCAAAGTATAAGCCATTACCTAAAGCCACACAAATAATTCTTTATAAAAAATATTTCAAAATCTGAAAAATTGCTGTTAAATCTTCAGTTATAAATGTATTTGTTTATTTTTTCAACTAATAATTTAAATTTTTCACAACTATATAAACTTTACCTTAACAACACCTATACTTGTTTAGTGAAAAAACGACTTTAATGTTCTATGGAAAATTTCATTGCTATAGTGACTTTTAATTTTTTTCTAAAACTTGAATTCTTAACTTGCTTTACACTTAAACATTTTTAATTGGAAAAAATGACTAATTATTTTTAATTTTATTGACAACTTAGTTTATAAACATACAAATGCCAATAAAGTTTTAAAATAATAAAATTTGATGATTTTAGCCTTACTAATACTATAATACTAACATCTTTTTTACTTAAAAATAAAATTTAAAATAGTTTTTTATGTCGCTTTAACAACATCGTAATCAAATGTCTATAGTTGTAATAACATGATAATTTTTTATTAGTTTATAATAATTTAAAAGTGTTAAGAATTATGATATCAAAATAAAAATTTTAATATAATATGTGTTTGTATACCTGTTTTTAATGTAACGAACTTTTTATTAGGTAAATATAAAAATTAATTATAAGTATAAAAAAAGGACTTGATTTTTAAAAATTTAAATAAATTTTAGAAATAGAATATATTTTTTTATGGGTTTCAAAGTATTCAGGATTACTCAGGACAGTTTTTTGTCTCAAAGAGTGGCAACCTTGATTTGTAATGAACTATATTGGTCTTACAGATTTTGCTTTTATAGTCAAAAGAACTAGAGTTGTTAACTTGAATAAGTTTTAAAAATACTTTACAATTTTTTTTCTAAATAGTTTAATATAGTACCTAGTTTTATTAAAGCTGCTCATCAGGTATATAAGTTCTAATATTGGTAGTAATTCCAAATTTAAATATGAACAAACAGTCTTTCTAAACTTTGAAGCTGATTCTGGGTAGTTTTTTTTTAAACTTTGGATAGTTTTAACATGTTTTAAAAATATCAGGACAGTTTATTGCACATGTTTAATGAGATTTAGTTGCAATTTTTTTTTAACCAACTATGTTGAAAATTTATTTTTATTACTTTTGAAAAAAAAATCAAAGATTTCAAAAAAACTCAAGACAGTTTTTTTGCTCAAAGACTGGCCCATAATACCTATTGTAGGTTTCAACAACTTTTTATTTACAAGTTTACATGCCTCTGGGCCCTTTTCAGATTGCAGTTTACTGACTCCTGTTTAAGATAAATTGTATTGTTAGTAAAATAATAAGTAAGTAATTATAATAATTATTATATATTTTTTAAATTTAAATAGTGTATAAACAGGGTTCCCACTTCCCTGTAAATCCCTATAAATTTGTAATATTCTGAAAAATCCCTATAAAAAATTAAAAAAAATAAGAAAATTATGTTTTTTTTGTTTGGTGATTGATATTTGAAAGTCAAAACATCAGCACCGTAGGGTGAAAATTTTTGCAATCTTGTACAAAATTGTGGCTCTATTGCGCCACCTAGAAGATAATTTTTTTCATTTTTATGTTAAATACTATTTATCTAAAGTTTGCTTATTAAAACAAAACTAGAGCTCAAAAATCCTCTAACCTTTTTAAATTTCTTATTAAGACTGTGCTTATAAATGGTTAATGACATATTTTACTTATGGTACCTTAAAAATATGCTTGTAATGTTTGAAACTCATTATTTTTTGATAACTTCCTTATAAAATTGCTATATTTTATAGTATTCCCTATAATTTTTTTTTGAAGTTTTAGTGGAAACCCTGATTAAAGTTTATTTTGGCCCTGAAATGCAAAATTTTCAAAAATAAGCCACTTTGTTGAAACAATTTTGTGTTTAGAACTTTTTCATGAAATTTAAAAGAAAAAGAGAGATTAAATTACGTATTAACTTCATTAGAAATTTTTAAGGTTTGAGTTTTTGTATTTCCTTATAAGTCAAAGTAAGCTTTATTGATTTTTTTAGACCACAGGTTTGCCTCACACTCAGGAAACTCAAGGAATTTTCAAATTAAAGAAAATCTCAGGGTAACTCAGAGAATTTTGAATTTTTTTAAACTCAGGGCTGTTTTGATTAATTCAAAAATTTCAGGGAAGTTTTAAGATATTTAAAAAATCTCAGTGAATTTTTTTTCTAGATGTAGAAAGAGATTTAGTTAATCCAGTTTTAATATTGAGTTAATTTTTTTTTTAAACACTCGTTTAAAAATTTTTTAGCCTTGCGGATAGTTCTTTGATATTGTTAGAATTAACATTGTATTTTTTTAGTTTTAAGTTTATATTTACCATGTCTAAAGTTAAACAAAAACAAACAGTTTAGAGAAATACAAGTTGTGGTCAACTATGCATTGGAAGTTCTCTAATAAACTTTTTATTTTTAGTTACTTATGTAGTTTAATAAAACTATGTTGTACTATAAGTCTTTATTTTTAGAATAATGTTATTTGTTTACAACTACTTGTTTTCATTAAAAAGGTCAAAAATGAGTATAGATTAGAGTTGACACTGACATACATTGAAGTTATTATATATGCATTTAAGTGAGTACTTCATCTGGAATTTGCTATCATAGAATAATTAAAGTTTGTCATTTAAAATGTCAAACAAATTTAACTACTTTATATTATGTATAAAGTTAAGGGCATAGGGGGGTAAACACCCTTTTTTGGTTTTTGATCTTATTTTATAAAGTTTTTACTAAGCTACAAGATGCTTTTTACAGATTTAAAAAATTCAAAATAATTTTTGAGATATAGCCGGTCTAAGTCAGTCACTAAAAATCTATCTTCTCCTACGTTTTTTGAAATAACTACCTCAAACTTTCAGGAAATGTTCCTTGATATATTTAGAAAATTCTGTCGGAAGGAATTTAAAAATAATTATATAAAAAAAAACAAAAAGTTTTTTTTTTTTAAAATTTCTTCCGACATAATTTTCTAAATACTGCAAGGAAAATTTCCTGAAAATTTGAGTTAGTTATCTCAAAAAATGTAGTAGGAGATAGATTTTTAGTGATTTCTAGTTATTTGCTGTTTTAATTTGCGCCTCCCATAAGGATCCTATTTTTGCCTCTGACTTTGACCGGCTATATCTCAAAAATTTTTTTTAATTTTCTAAATCTGTAAAAAGCATCTTGTAGCTTAGTAAAAACTGTATAAAATAAGATCAAAAACCAAAAAAGGGTGTTTACCCCCCTATACCCTTAACTTTATACATAATATAAAGTAGTTTAATTTGTTTGACATTTTAAATGACAAAATTTAATTAAACTAACAAGTTTACACAAAATTGTGGACAATTTTGTTTTTTAATCTCAATGATTTAACCTTTCAATCTTGAATTATTTAAAACAGTTTTTTTCATTAGTTTAGTAAGCATCTAATGCAGAATCATACACATACAATCTTCCTTTTATTATATACATAAGAAGAAAAATGAGCATTAGGTACTAGTAATTTGCGTCAGAAGCAACAAAAAAAAGGATTTGAAAAAAACTCAAGGAAACTCAGGGAAGTTTAAGGTAACTCAGGGAAAATTTTTTGACTCAAAGAGTGGTAACCCTGAGACAAGCAGCTTAGTTTTTTTTATATATAAGTTAAAGATTTTGAGTTGTAAAAGTTTTTCTTTTTTATAAAAATCTCAAGAATTGTCAAGATAGAAAAGTAAAAGTCTATAAACATATATTTATTATATAAAAATACACATGACATGTTTTCAAAAGTACAGACAAAAAAAACAAAAACTTTTTTCAATATTATTATATCTCATGTATGGAAACTAGAGAAACTAAAATAGAAGCTAATCTGTAAAATTTCTTTACTTTACACTTCAACTTACATTTCATGAAAGGTGTAAACTCAATTTTAATTTATATCTACATTTAAGGTAATTTAAAGTTGAGTAAGCAAATAATTTTTTCTTCGCTGTAAACTTGAAAAAATTATAACTTAAAAAAAGTTTTACATGTTTGCTAACTTTTAATTATCTAGTTGTTATTTTGAGGAATATTATAAAAAAATATAGTTCTGTATATTAAAAGTACAATGTATTATTTACTTATTGATTAAGTTTTTTTAAACTTTTATATTTATTTTACTATTTAATATAAAAGATACAGGAAAGGTTTACTTGAGCTTTTAAAATCTATTTCAAAGAGACACACATTACAAATTCATAGTTTATTTCATGTAGACACCGTTTTGACTTTTCCTCAGTCATTATCATAAACAAAATTGTGCAAAATAATATAAATATTACTATATAGCAGGCATGTAGCTTGGTATGTTTCTGCTAATCTGCAGAAACGTATACTTATGTGCAAAAAAACTTGCTTTTGTTTCAATTTTTTAAAAAGCCTGGTTTTTATAGTTTTTAGTATTTATTTAAACTTAGTTTTGCACCCCTAAGAGATAATTTTGACACAAATGTACTCTTTAACACTTTTAGTGTCGTGAAAATTGAACGTATTAGATACATCTTAATTGTATACATTTAGCTCGTTAACAGTTTCATTTGTCAAAAAACTATTCATTGCAAAATGATTCTAATAGAAGCTGTAGCTTTTTTTCAAAAATCAAAATCATACAAATCTATGTTACAAAAATTTGCATAATTTAATGTTATTTCTATTGATTACATCATATGATCGATTTTGAAAATTTCAATAAAAATTGAAAGCTGTACAGCTAAGAATATAACTGTTTTTAAGTTAAACTGTCATTTTGTTATACTTATTTTCAATGAAAGTTTTATGGGTGTATTCAAGTGGCAACAAATATAGAATCATAGGGGGTGTGGAGCAAAATAAACTGCCTTGTATACAGTTATTTTTCATACTTCAACATTCCATGCATTTTTGGCATATTCAGGGTTTGTGCGTGTCAGGCTAAATCTTTTGTTTTTGAAAAACGTCAGGCTAAATCAGTCTATCTAAAAATTTGTTTTGAATTTTAAAAATCTATAAAAAGCATCTTGTAGCTTACCAAAAACTCTATAAAATATAATCAAATTATGAAAAAAGTGATACACCTCCCTATGCCCTTTAGTAATTGTAAGCTAATGATTAAAAAAAAACTTCACTAATCTCAAATATTATAGTATGTTTTAGAATTACTTGATAGAGTTTATTTAATTTTATAGCAGTATAATATAATTATGGTTAACTTAGTCGCTAGAGAAAGGCCTTGGAGCTTAGATGTTAGCCCAAAAAGGGACCAAAAGCCCCAGGAAGTGGCAAATCCTCCAGGCTGGATGGTAGAAAGATACAGGTTTGTTAATTGTTTGTTATCATAACACATACACTAAAACTTATAATTGATATAAAGTTTTCATGTTAATTTATTTGTAGATATTTCAAACCAAATTAGGTTCAAAATTCATTTTTGGTAATAAGCTAAGCTATTTTTTATTGAAAAAGTATTAAGTGTTCTCTGAATACTTAGTAAAAGCTTTCTTTTAATTAGTATTTTTATTTATTTATGCTTATTTTTGTGTTTTTGAAATCTAATTAAAGAGTTGTTCTTATATGGTTATAGGTTTAAAATTGCAGACAGAAATTTTTTTTATTTACATTTTCTCCGCAGAAATACACCAAGTGTTACCAGGCAACAAGATACTGATGCGCAAAGCAAGTTGGTTGACAAAAGAAGCTGGGATATTGCTCTTGGTCCTATTAAAGGTAAGATAATAATAAATATTGATAGAGTTGGTTTCTTTGTACATAAAATAAACTAAAAAGTTATATTAATTATTATTTATGCAATATTTATTTATCTTTAAATTAAACTGAGTTCAAGTGTTTCACTGTTTTTATCTTATAAGAAATGTAATACAAAAAATTATAAAATCTTTTACTTATAATACAACTACAGTCCTAAAATACATTATGTTTGTAGACTAAGCGAGTACTAGTACGTAAGTAATGACGGACCAAGTATTATTTTGATATTATATGGCTTAAAATATTTAGTTCAACATAAATTTGAAACTTGACCATAAAATTGTTATTTTACCAATAAAAAATACATTTATAACAATTCCATACTAGTTAAGTGTTTGAATTTATTAACATAAGGATATTTAAATGTAAATTTGAAATTTCCTTAAACTTAATTGTTTACACTGAAATGTATAAAATAAAACATCTACAAGAGTTTTTTTTATAAAAATTAAGCACATATTTAAACTTAAGACCTTGTTGAAATTCCCTGACTAATTTATATTTTCAAGCTTAAGATTTAAAAGCAATAGAATTTTTAAAGTACAACAATTTTAATTAAGTTTTATGATAAGATTTGAATTGAGTTTTGTGGAGAAGTCTTACAAAAATGTTCAAAATATCAATATTGTATGTAGTTTTTATTGTAAATTTAATTTATTGTAAAAGCATTCAAGTTATTATCTTAATATGTATTTTATTTTTTGATTACAGGACTTCCAATGAACATGTTCATGATGTACATGGTCGGCTCTCAAATCTCCATGTTTCCGATCATGATGCTCGGAATGTCTTTTTTCAGGCACTTTTCTGCTATCATGGGACTAAAACAGGTTTGTTTCTTCAGCAGCTTATGTTTTCAATCAACGTTTTGGCAGATAGTTTTTTTTCACAATACTTATCTTTTTCATGTCTATGTGTCGTATTAATGCAAAAATAAATTATTGCAAGTAGGTTTTGTTATCCATTATAAATTGACAATAAGTTTAGTTTTAAAAAAAAATATTTTATTGTTATTATGCATATATAATATTTAGTAGATCTTTTGAAAAGTTTTCTTTCAATCTAAAAAAAGTTTAATTTCGACTTCTTTAGTATTTTTACATGATTTAAAAAGTTTACTTAGGTAGTGAAGTATTATGTTGTTTTTCACGGCTTTTTATATAACTGTTTATTTTTGATTAGCTAATCAGATTAGCTGCACGTAAGCTTTATTTGATTTATATAAAAATCCATGTGTAATGTGAATTACTAAATCAGTTAAATTATAAAATAAGTAAAAAACAATTTTTAGTTTAGATCAATTAACTATATCTGAAAACTAATCCTGAAAAGTTCACTAATAAAATATAATTGTTTAGTTAAATTTATTTTTAATTAAGCTATATATTTTAAGGTTTACACAAAAAAATGTTTATACTTGTCTACTAAATATAGCTACAAAATTCATAAAACTTTATAAATGATTAAAAATTGTAAAGTAAATCTCAACAAAATTAAAGTAGTTTAAAATATTTTAAATTTCATTTTGTAAAATTAAACAGTTTAATCTTAAAAATCAAAGAAAGTTTGTTTTTAAAATTATTTTATTCAAAATGTTGACTAATAAGTCTGCTTCCAAATGTATTTTAAAATAGAAAAGTTAATGCTTGAATGTTATTAATTTTTTGTATTATTTTTCTCTCAACAAAGATTTCATGTTGTTAATTTTCTGAGTTCATAATCACTATGTTTAAATTAACTTTTTAGTAGTGCAATTAAAGTTTCCTGTTATTGAAAATTTATATGTTCTAGAATCTATTCAAAATATAAATTGAAATGTTTGTTACCAAGTTCACTGAAATATAAAATAAAATTAAATTATACAGTAATCTTCTTTCCATTCATAATCCAGTTAAAGTGTGTTCAGGGTTGCCACTCGGTCAGGAAAAGCCAGGAAAAATTTTAAAAAATGACAAAAGTCAGGAAAAAATGGGGGGTTTTGAAAAAAAGTCAGGAAATTTGATAAAAAAAAAAAGTCAGATTTTATCAGTTTAAATTTACAAAATTCCTTGTTTTCCAAAGCCTTCAAATGGTTAAAATTAATTAAAGGTCCTTTAAAGTCAGAAAAAAATTCCAAAATTTTCCTAGAAATTTACAAAAATATTTAATTTTATTTCCAATGCCTTCATCTGGTATAAATTAGTAAAATATCCTTTATAAAACTGCAAAAATTTTCTATTAACATATTGAACAAGTACCCTACTTGAACAACCAGGTTTTGTAAGCTTTTTAGTATTGATGATCTGTAGCAAGGACACTTCCATAGTGAAACTGTGATATATAAACAAAAGTTTATCTAGCATAGTTTTAGAATCAAAGTGTTTTTTGTTTAAGTAAATAATTGAGTTCTTTATAACTAAGCAGTTAGTTTAGTATTTTATTTAACAAGTTAATGTGTATACTGAACCGGAATGCAGACCAGATGAAGGAAACCATATCTTTATTAGATGAAGAGGTTGAAGTGCTAATAAAAAAACGAAGAAAATAAATTTTAGTACATACGTTTAAAAAAAAACAGTGTTTGATTAAGATCTTAATTGTTTTAATGTTTTAACTGTAAAAGTTCGTAATTGTTTTAAGGTTTGTGTTGTGAAAATTCCTTATTAATTTAAGGTTTTAATTGTAAAAGTTCCTTATATGTCGTTTGTTTATCTAGATACATTTATGCTAGGAAATGCTAAAAAATTGTGTCTTTTTTCAGACAGGCTGTGTTTATAAGGTAATAATACAAGTATTTTGCTGATAGAGCTGTATATTACAAACATCAATCATACACAGATGGTTCTAGTGATGTACTGGAAGTTTGATGATAGAATTCAGCAAAAAACTGTTGTTTTTAACCTGTATTGAAATTAGATTGAAAGCTTTATATAGTTTCAAGTGTTAGGTTATGTATTTTAGAATAAGTTTAGTTTAAGAGTTTGATTTAGAAAAGTCAGGAAAATTTTTGTAAAAAGTCAGGAACAATAAGGAAATTTTTCTCAGCTTGAACAGTGGCAACCATGTGTGTTGATTCGTTAACACACAGAAGCATATGTTGGTACTATAATGGAAGATCACTGTATAATCTGTAATTGTAGAATCTAAATGTTTTTTTTTCTGAATCTTGTACATAATTAATTTTAGCAGATTCTTGTAAAATATCAAATAAGATCTCCATAATTGTTAAAGATATTATTGTTTTATGTCAAGTAAATTTATATTTTTGTAAGACAACAAATCAGTTCATTTATTATTATACCAACTACAATAAAATTATAAAAAATATTAAAAGCCCTTATTTTTTATTTTGAATTGCTTAAATTGTCCAGTTTACCACTAAAAAATCAATGTTTACATAAAAGTGTGTTGTAAAAAAGGGTTTAGTTAGTATAATTTTTATCAGTTAGGTTCTGTAGTTTAACAATCTGCTGTATTACTTACAACATTAACACAATTAACAATATTTTTGAATACCTCTCCAAACCAAAAACAATTGTTGAGAGATAAATTATACAAAACATTTAATAACATTCAAGCATTAACTTTTCTATTTTAAAATACACATAGAAACAGGTTTTTTAGTCAACAAATAAAGAATAAAATAACTTTAAAAACAAACTTTCTTGGACTGTTATATTAAACATTGTACATGACCCCTTTAAGACCCTTTACTAATTTTGCCAGCTATATTATATTACATTTATACTAAATACTACTACTTGTAGATAACAAAGCAACTGGAGAAGTCGCCTCAGTACCACCTTCAAACCGCGGTGTACATACTCGGTCAGGTGATAGGCCTGGGACTGGCGGTCAACAAGTGCAACTCGATGGGTCTGCTGCCGACGCATCCCTCTGATTGGCTGGCCTTCTTAACGTCACCCAACAGGCTCGAGTACACAGACGGCGGCCTGTCTCTGTAAAAAGTCCTGATTTTGTAGGTACAGAGTAGTTAGATGCTTATTCAAAGTTGCAGTTTTTACGTGTTGTGAATTCTATGTTAACAAATTAAATTCTGCTTGATTGAGTTGTACCGAATTTACTATAATAATTGATTAATTTTAGACTTTTGTTTTCAGGGTTTTATAAACAAATAATAATGTAATTCCTCATCGTACTTTAAAATTATACCTTGCTTAAAATGCGAGCTAAAAAATTATATTTTTAGTACTTTTTTACGTTTTATTTCAGAAGATTTTTAATTTTAACACAATTTCATTCTTTAGAAACGGTTATAAAGCATTTGTGTAGATAGAAACAATTTAAATTTTAATATATTAATATATTCCAAAAAAATAAATAATTGTCCTGGTTGCAAAATAAGCTAACATGACTTTCTATCTGGGAAAGGTGCTTTATATAGAACTTAATGCTGCGTTTAAATAGGTTATAAATTAATTCATAAAAAAGTTTTGTGTATTAAAGATTTAAATGTTGTAATTTAAAATTTCTTTACATTCTATACAACTTTGAATACTTGGTTATTATTTTTCCTGAATGTTTTCAGTTTAAAAATGTTGTATGTTTTTATTTCAATAATTTGTTTTATATTATGTTTCACCCATTTTGGTACTTTATTTAAGTTTACTAATACTTAAAAGTTCTAAGTGTATTTTGTTTTCTTATAAATAAAACAGTTATCTCTATTTTTTTCTTATTATATATGAAAGATTGTAATGAAACAATGATGCAGTTATACATATAACCAATGTATGTGTGTATAACCAATATTTTAAAAACTTAGTACATGATGAATTAAAAAATTCAAAGTTCTGTTATGAATACAATATTTAACAAGTAATGTTATTAACATAAAAACGAGTACCTGTTTGTTTGCAAATACTAAAAGTAACTTAATATGCTTTTGTAAAAAAAATATCATTGTTACTGAAGTTTTCTGTACACTGTAAAAAAGTTCTGTACAAACATTTTAAATTAAGTTTTGTTATTTATTTATTCGAAAAGGAATAATTTAACTGTGTTCATTTTTGAACTTAATATATACTTGTTCAGGTTCTATTTACTCTTTCCTTTTTTATTAATCATTGACAAGTTATAAAATCTATTTTTAGTTCAGTTCTAGTATTAGTAAATACGTATTCAAAAGTTTTTTTAGTAAATCAGATAGTTGTGTACTACTAACCTTTAAGTGTTTGTTTTGTTTAACTGTTGTATACTAAGAAAATTATATTAGATTTTTGTTTTAAATGTTAAAAAAGGAATTTTATCTAGTGTGTTGCAAGTTATCCGTAATTACAAGTAACTACCCTTAAATACGCATATAATTGTGTTTAGCTTTTCATCACGTAGTACAAAATGTCTAGTGTCTATCAGAAACTCCCCTTAAATATCTACCACCTTTTTCCTCAAGCACCCCTCTGATTCCACTTCTCTAGAACTTTCTGAGCAATATAACAATAACTAGACAAAGCTAAAAAGACTGAAGTAATTTCATTGATTTCTCAGATCCATAACACAAGGATCCAAATATTTTTAAAATAGATTACGGCCGGATGTTATTTTCAAATAAGAATCCATCCTGATGTTAAACTTTATTAGTACTAATTAATTACATTTCCTTATTAATGGATTAGTTTTTTTTAGTATGCTTCGGAATAGAATTCTGGTTACCTAATGGTTCTTTACCTATTTTCTAGGTATCCCATAAAGCTTTGAAACAGTGAAAAAATCGTGAAAAAAAGTTTTAGTTTAGTTTTTACACCTAATGCTGTTTTTAATGAAATTTTTTATTTTTTTATCTTAAAAGTTTATAGTGTGGTAAAAAGCATCAGTATATAGAGAACAAAAGTTATTTGAAACTTAAATCAAAAATGTGTTCAACTAACCTTTTTTAAATTTTATTTATACTTTAGTTTTGTAAAGTTTTTATCTTTATGTACTGATAGCTCAATATAAAGCTCTAGATTAGAGTCTAAACAAGTAGCAAGTTCTTTCTGAACTCATACTTACGTTAATTTTTTGTTTAAGTCAGTGTAGTGTACAAGAAAACTACCATAATTAAAGAATTCTTACATGTATAACAGTCATAAAAGTTAAAATGTTTCTCCGTACTTGGGTCAACAATGGTGTACAGAAACCTATAATTTCTGATGTACTTATCTTTTAACTATTATGA
The DNA here is from genome assembly GCF_965202585.1 of Thalia democratica. Lineage (NCBI taxonomy): Eukaryota > Metazoa > Chordata > Thaliacea > Salpida > Salpidae > Thalia > Thalia democratica. The sequence goes on from NC_139170.1 coordinate 11,472,165, forward strand.
CTTAACATTCAACTGTTTCACTGTGTTAATTTGTAAAAAATATACGTTTTATGATAAAAAACTCTTTAAACACACAACCTAGAGATTTTTTTGAGAATTCTATAAAAACTCTGAAAGTTGTTAATTAATTTAGACAGAGTATAACTTAACTTCGCTGTAAATATTTTTTTTAATTAAATTTTGAAATTAAAGTTGTTATTGTTTATACATATGTCTTTACATACAAAAAGTGTTTTCAAACACTAACTTATAAAAAAACAATTTCGTAACTTGAAATAAAAATTCTTTCATCAGATAAAACTTTTTTTAAATTTAATAAAACAAATGTTTTTTTTTCTAATGGTTGTTTTTAATTAATTTTATGCGCTTAACCTTTTTGTAGCTTTTTTTTGGAGCACACTTTGACTTATGTTTTCAACTTATACTTTAATCTACGATATTATTGATAATCATAGTAAGACTTTTAAAGTTTTATTTACAACATTATACTTTTTCCTAAACAAATATTTTAATTAAAACTTATAAGTAACTAATAACACAATATTTTGAGAGAACAGTTATTGAAGCTTTATATGAATAAAAAAATTACAGTAACCTATCGCTTATTTACGCACATTGTGTCCACAGAAAAAGTGCGTAAATATACGAGAGATCGTAAAGATACGAGAGGTACCAAATATACTTACTATAATGGCTGTTTTTTGATATTGTTTCTATTTAAATTAGACTGAGGACTTTTCTTTTTTAACAATTTGTTTACTTAATTTATGAATATGAAAACAAAAGCTAATACTATATATAAAAAAAAAGATTTAATTTTGTATAAAATAATAATACTTGTAGAAAAATTTTACTAATTTATTAATAAGTAGATTTTCTCTTTATCTTAACTTATATCTGACCTATTTGATACTTAAAATTTATGTTCCATTGTTCTATTCTACTTAGCAAATTGCTGTGCAAAAAACTTAAACTAAAAAAAAAACGTTAAATGAAAATTAGTTATGTGTTTACTAAAAGAAATAATTGAGATTTGTGTTGAGTGTTAACTCTATTTTTATTCAGTATCACTGCTACTTTTTGCTAGGAAGTTTCATTAAATTTCTTTTTTAGATGATTATTCATATAAGGGGCAAGAGTGCTATATTATTTATTTGTGTTTCAAACTCTTATTATTTTATTAAACTTTCATTATTTAACACAGTCTTATTTCTTATAGAATTTTAATTTAAACTCTTATTGCTAACAAAATTTCTGATATACCGAGGTATAATGTTTAACAATAAGTTTATCAATATATTTATCAATAAGTTAAGGAACACAAGTTTACAAAGTATAAAGATATAGAGAGGTGAGTTAGAATTTAAAAACATATTTCACATTAAAAATATACAATAAACCTAGTTTTGCAATATTAAAGAAAACTAAAATTTTCATTGTTTGAATTTTTTAGAATTCTAAAATGCGTAACTAAACGAGAGTGCGTAACGTCACGAGTGCGTAAAGATGCGAGAGGTTACTGTATTTCTGTTTTCTGAGTGAAACTGTTTTAAGTTCATCTTTAAACGTCTTAACACGCAGCAAGTGCTGTAAGGGTACAATATTTTTTTTGTATTTACAATTGATAATAATGTCAACATTTTAAATCTAAAATCCATGCAAACTAAATATTATGTACAAAGTTGGTTATTTTTTGAACTATGGTATTGAAAAAGTAAGCAGTTTTTTTTTTGCAGCTTTCTAAAACTTTTAATTTATCAGTTTTGAGATTTATTTTTAGTTCTATTCGATAAATTTAAAGACATTTACAATTTCAAAAACCAGCTACGATGTATTCTTCTCATTAATTATCAATTAATAAGTAGCTAATAGTTTTTTGTACTTTATAAAAATATATATATACAGGGTCACTTTAAAACTTGGAATCCTATAAAAACTTAATGTTGACAATTTAGACAAAAAAAAGGTAAAAACCTCAAAATTAAAAAAAAAATCTATAATTTTGAAAAAATCACTATAAGACACGGAATTTTAAGCAACTTTTGCATCTAAAATAATGAAAATTTGTTTCATACAAATATCTATCATTTACAATACTGTTACTTTCTAAAATATTGAATTATGTTTACTATAATTTCTCAGAGAATAAAAACTTATTTACTTTTATATTTATTTTCAATATAGTATATTTTTTATATATCTATACTGTTCAAGACAGTTTTTTTTTAATCAAATTTTATTTTATATTAAAGTTCGAACAAAAAAAAATTGTACTATCAAAAACCCTGGAAGAAATTTACAAAAAAAACTTATGTAAACCGTCTATATAACTTAAAACAAAAAAAGCAAGTTTTACATAAGCTTCCTTTAAAAGAGTTAAATCTGTGAAACTGTAAATATTATTTTTATTTTTTATACAGTTAGTAGACATGTTCAGATAAGTACGTTTTCAGAGATGAAATACAGTAAAATTGTATTTAAAATAAACTTAGTTTAAACTAAAGCATTAATCTAAGTTTATTAATAAAAGTATTTACACATAAAAATAAATTTTCTTTACTTGTTAAGAGAGATAATGAGATCTTGGATTTTAATTGAGAACGTTTATTGTTACTCATGAAATAAACTAAAAAAAAAAATAAAACAAGTGATAAAAGTTCTATCAGAATTTTTTTTATGTAATAAAGTTTTACTACAATTTTTAAAATTTCATAAGATTTGAAAACTAAATTACCTTTTAACATTAATATAACTCAATCAATTAATTATGTATTTACAGATCCAAGTTTACAGGTACTTTTGTTTGTATACAAAATTAAATAATTTTGTGTTTAATTAAAATAATTATTACAGTAAAATTTAAAAAACTTATTAAAAAAAAATTCTCGTTATTTGTTGAAAATAAATTTCAAATAGTAAATTTTATCTTCAGTTCCTGTTTTATTTGAAAGTTTAAGATACCTAGATATATAGTCATTAAATGTTTTGTATTGTCGTTTTGAAATCGAAAAACTTTAAACGCTTAGAAATAAATTTTGCATGAAAAATATTTTTAAACTGTTATAACAACAGGTAATAAAAAACTTTTATTTATATAAATATTTTTTATTTATTTTTGGTACTTTGTTATTATGATAGATTCAAAGTAAATTTATTTTATGTTTTTTCTATTCTTACTTGATAACAATTTTCCTTAGAAAACTACCATTTAGTTAAAAGTAACTAAAGTTTATTTATAAATTATAGCAAACTTTTGTGTTACATTACTGTTTTGTTTTCCTTTGTTGTTATTGTTTTAAGTTCCTAATTTGAGTTAACCTTAAAATTAAATATTAATCATGAGTAGTTGGGAACGACTATTAATTTTATGCATTTGAAAGATATGACTACAGTAGTAATCGGCACCTAAAGAAGTGGTTAAGCTGTTAGATCGATATTGTCACAAGCAGCAATTATTAGTATATAACCATCCCCTAAAACCAGATTAATTTTCACCTCAAGTCCCTGGTGACACCTAAAGGCAAAGACTAGATATCCAAGTTTGATAAAAAGCTTAGTTACATACTAATTTAATTGCTACTGCGACAACATTTAAATCGATCTCAGAAAAAGAAAGCTTAAGAAAAAGGGTCAAAGAGCTTACACCTGTATGTGTTGATAAGCTTATAAGGTCATCTGAGGTAGAAGACAAACTTATGAAAATTATGAATGCAGTAAAAAGATCAACTCTTGCTGAACATTTAGTGAGTAATCAAAATTGTGCAAAAGCTTCAATTTCAACAGATTGTGGAAATAATTAAAAGTTTTTGTAACATTCTTGAGTAAACTAAAATAGAGACTATTTGTTAAATAGAAAGCCAACCCTTTGTAGACAAAAAAATATATACTTAAATAAAAATTACTAGAAGTACTTGTTGAAAAAAAGCATAATGTAGTTTAAATATAAATAAAATACTTAATATTGCTGTTTACAATTCAATACTGATTATTAGTAGTGTCAAAACTTTAAGTCAATTATTTGGATAAAATCTTTCAAAATTATTACTTTTTGCAGTATAAAAGCTTTTATCTTATGTTGTTATTTTGTCAAAAATTCAATTAAGACAACAAAAAGAACTAAAGCAATAAAATAACAATATACTAAATAAAATAGCTACACATACATTCTAGAATTCTTTTCCGCTGAAATTAATTTTACGTACGAAAACAATTTTTTAGGCAAAAATTTACTGAGAATAACATTGAATTTAATCAAAAATACATATGATGTTATAAACAAAGATTTAACGTATAAATAATAAAAAAGTTTAAAATTATGAAAGTTTGAACAATAACTTTAATGGAAGTATAGTTTACAAACTTAACAACAAATTTTGCAACTGGTTATCATTAAACTAATACTGCTTATTAAATAGTTTTATTAATCAAAAAACGTATTCAAGTAATACTTTGGTGTAAATTTTTGTTAATCTTTTTAAACACACAAGTGTTGTTTCACTATTCACGTTTAATAAGAGTCGTCTACAATCAACTTTTTAGCTTTAAGTTTGCAGAACCAACGGGTACATTTTCTTAGAACATAATTAAACTAATAATTTTTTTTAGGCATACAACTAGTTTCGATAATTATTTTTTAACTTAGTATGAACATATACCGCATACAACTTTATGAGGATAGCAAAATTAATGTTTTTAATTTCTTAGCTTTTTTTATATTGAATACTTGTTAAAAGCAGAACAAATATCAATGTCAATAAAGGCTTTCAGTTGAAATAATTTGTCTATGCTGTAATTTTTCGACTGAAACTCACAAACTGACGCTTTAATGTGAAAGTACTGAATTGTTAAATTTGGCTTAAATGTCTGCCTGATGAGTTATTTTGTGGACGAAATTAGGTAGCAGACTGTCACGTGGGATGTTATTGATGATAGTGCAATTCAGACTAGCGTTAGATAAACAAAAAAATGATTTTATAAAATGTTTTTTTTTGTTATAAAGATATGTCTTAAAACAAGTTGTTGAAGATTATTTTTTCTTTTATTTTAAAGAAACATATTTGACATATCACTTTAAAGCAAGGTTTTTTAAAGTAGGCGATTTTGTGAAGTAACAATGTGTAGTAGTGAATCAAAAAAGTAAAAGGTTAACTATTAAGTAAAGGAGCAATATGGAACAAATGAAGGCGACTAAATTTAAGGGTTTTGTCAACAAGTAAAGGAGAACCTGCTTAAGAGTTAAGCATGCTGTTTAAAACTAAACTTTTTCGATTTTTGTGGTTTAATATCTATATCTTATAACAACTATAACTTAATGCCCGAGTAAGGGGCGTGTCTAGACTTTATTCAGTGGGGTTGCACAATTTTGTACTTTTTAACTACATAAATGTTTAATACATAACTGCCTTAAATTGCTCAGGTACATAAAAATCTTTAAACTTTAAACTATTTTTAAAAGATAAAAAAACAGAATGCAAAGTAATAATGAGTTCTTTAATTTTTAGTAAAATAACTTTAAAATAAAACTAAGTCCTGCTTTAAATAGCAATCTAAAATTATCGCCTAACATGATGAAGCTAACATGAATATGGAAACTTTTATACTTTTCAAATTAAAAATAAAGTACTAATCAAACCTATTAGCTAATTTGTCTAAACAATGTAAAAGTATATTTAAATTTTTGTAAATAAATTACGTAGCCAAACAGTTCCAGTTGAAATAATTTAGCTACAAATCAGATCTTAATTAAAACCAAATTATATTTTTGAACACAAAAAAATAGAGCCGTGATAGTTTTTTTACAACTTCATAAAAATACAAATGAAACTACGGTTTTCTTAGAGTTTGAATAATAAAAACAGTATGTGGTTTAGTCAAAATTTTCCAAAATTTAAAATTCAAGTTGTTTAATCATTCAGAATTTTTTTTAAACACTTTTGATTGGCTTATTTTTATTGTAAAGTTTACTTATTAAGCTGTGCAAGTTTTGTAGTATTAAAGTTTTTACATAGTTTTTACAACAAAATATATAAAGCTACGTCATTTTTGATGTATTTCTTTAAAATAATATGAGCTACATTACTATACTTTAATGATATCAAAAACTTAAGATATACATATAAATTTCAAGTAAAATAATTTTGAATTAAATAATATCTATTTGCTACTTTACTATGCCTATTCGAGTTTTTTAGGATCGCACAGGAAACAGGAAACCATTTAAAATTAGCCCTTGCCGGAGTCTTGATATAAAGTGTAACTGAAAACATGTTTTTAATCGTAAGATTTAAAAAGATTCGTTAATAACCGCTCTGGTTCATAAAAATACCATTTTGCTTCAAGGTTTAAATATAATTACATTTAAGCTTTAGAACAGGGTTTCTTCTACATAGCAATTTAACTACTCATGGCTTACCAATTTGACCAACTTGCAGCTTCTAATCCCCTACTTGGGAAACTCTGCTTTAGAGAGACGAATAAAAATATAAATTATAATCTTTAATGAAAAAGAAACTTTAATAATCATTATTTGAATAAAACATTTTACAAAATTAAAACAAACTTTTATCGTTCAGTATTGTTTATTGAATGATAAAAGAAAAACGCTCAAAAAATTTGGCCTACGGACCTGGTGTACGAAGGAACCTTTTAGTAATCGACTCGTAAAAGAACTATAATTTAAAGAAATTATAAAGAAAAAAAGAAGAAAATCTACAGGTGTAGAATGTAAATCATGTATTTTTGAAATACTAGTATAGAAATGTTCGTATTTTTTTTTCTTATTAGCTTTGCTGTAATGGTTTGTTGAGTGGTGACCGGTGTTGATCGAATTTAAATTGAATCTGCTTGTTTCATTTAAGGGGAACTCTGTATTTCTCAGCTGGTCTAATTCAAATAGCTCAACAATTGAAGAAATGATTGCCAACCCTTGTTTAAATTAAGATCAATTTTTTTTACTACAAGTAATTTTTAGTATATGTTACATTATTTTTTCAATGATTACTGCATATAAGTTTGATAATATTGCATTTAAGCTTTGTTGCAAAATAGATAAGTGATAGTGTATAGTTATAAATTAACTCTGTCCTGGACATGGTCATTAAACTGTTCTGGTGTACAACTTGATAAGTAAAATATTTTTTTTGTACACCTTTTAGTTATCAAACAAAAAATTTCCTCGGACCAAACTTTTTGAGTGTGTTTTTTGTTGTTCAGTAAATAATTCTGTTAAAAATATTCTTAAATTAATCTTTACTTTTTCCAAGCCTCAATAATTACAGACAGATTGTGTGCAAAATAATTCTTTTGAAAAATCTAAAACCTGTTTAATTAAGAGAGCGTTCAAACGTTTCAATAATGGTATAAAAAACTAGTCTCACTCTCCCTTCTACAACGATTAACTTTAATTATGTGTAGTTCTACCTGCTTGTTTAACAGTAAACAATTTGTTATCCTGAAACTAAAAACTAAAAAATATCTTTTGTGACACTCATTAGGTAAAAACTCACAAATTTAAAATCTCAACATTAAAAACCACAAATTTTGAGAAAATTATATTGGCAGGGTGGCCACTAGACCTGGAATCCATAAAAACCTATAATTTGATATATTTTAAAAAAAATCTGTAAAAACATGGAATTTTGAACAAAAATTACTGAAAAACATGGAATTTTTAACATTTTTTGCATGTCAAGTATAGAAATTTCAAAAAGACACAAAAAATCTATCATACAGATAAAAAAAAAATTATTATCATCATTTTTTTGTTACAAAACAGATTTAAAAAAGCTTTGTAGTATTTTTTGAATTTTGTTATACTATTTAACACAGTTTTTTAACTTAAAGTTAACTTAAAACTAAAATTAGATCAAGAAACAAGTACCTTCGAAAATCTAAAAGAAGTTTTGAAAACCTAGAGAAAACTTGCCAAACACCAGTGGCCAACCAGTATTGGTGTATTTTGGCTATAGTTTTTAGGTTGTACAGTTCCTACACAAAAGTTACAACCAAATTAAAATTTGTTTTATTAAACATTGAAAAGCATGTCTGCAAATTTTTAGGTAACAATAGAATTGTTTGTATTGGAAATAAAATTTAAGTGGAAATACACTTTACCTTTTACACTGTACATGTTTTCTTAAAGTTAAGTTCAAGTGCTTTTAAATTCAAAAACAAGTTGATTACAACTAAAAAAGGATAAAATCAATTATAGAAACAAACATGTGCAAAATGTCTGCAAAGTTTTATTTTTCTTATCAGAAATATTTTTATAAAATACCAAATTGCATAGCTTAGAATTAGAAAAATTAATAGAAATTAATTCAAAATTAAATCAATCATAAATTTGAAAATAAAAATTTAGACCATACTAAAATTATTTCATTAAAATTAAACAATATACGACAACCTCAAAACAGGATACTCGGGATAATTTGAAGTATATTTTTCAAACTCAGGCTAACTGGTGATAGTTTTATTTGTTTATCAAAAACTCAAGATAGTTTTATTTTTTTAAATAATCTCAAGACTAATTTCTCTTTTGATTTTGATGAGATTTAGTTGATTTAAAATCTACACTCAAAATTATGTAAAAAGTATTGTTGAAAAACTTGGTTTTTATTAGTTTTAAAAGTTAAAAGTTTTTTTTTTTTATTTAAAAAATTTAGGATATTTAAAGGTCACTCAGGACAATTTTTTGGTCGCTCAGGACATTTTTTTGACTTAAAAAGTGGCTAACCTGTGCAAAAATTTGGCTGTTTGTTAATAGAGTTGTATGCATTAGAAGAAAAATGGTACTGGCCTACTAAATTGTAGTTGTAAGCAACACCAAGAGAAAATCATGAACCTCAAATCCCCTAGCAAATATCAACCAACACTGTAACTAAAAGAATACATCAAAAACCTAATTATGTCATCATGCCACAAAGTTGAACACACAATTAGCTGTTACCAATTAAAATAAACAAGTTCCAAAGTGTAAATACTTATTCATTGACAATATTTAAAAACGAATTATTAGTACTAAAAAACAATTTCCATTACTAATTATAAAGAGTTGAGCAAAATTAAACTTTTATGACTTTCTTTTAAAAATAGTAAAAATCACTTACTATATGAAATTGTAATAGTTTTTTAATAATTAGTACCTATTAAAAAAAAATTAAAAACAAAACCTTATAGATTGTATATAATGATTGGAAAAGGGTCAGTTTTGCAAAATTCACTTCTGCATGAAGACACTTTTTCATTAGTGGTTAGTTTTGCTTGGAGATACTTCTGCATGGAGGGTTAGTTTTGCTTTATTGACAATTTTTGCAAGCATAAAAAAATACCTACCAAGGGTAAAGGGTAATAGTAAACAAAGGGAATAAATATTAATAATAATAGTTAATAAATATATCAAAATTAAGAAAAAAATATTATCAACCAAGTTTAAGGGTTAGCGGTAATAGTAATAGTAATAAAAAATTATAATAGTGAAAAAAATAAAAGTTTCAACCAGTGCAAAAGTGATCTTATTGCAAAATTCTCCTCTTACAAAAATGACCCCTCGTGCAAAATTGATGCTGAGCAAAAGTGACCCTTCTCTTCCTGAGTTTGTCAATCTACTATCAAATAGTATATGTATATAAACTGTTTGGCTGTAATTTTGAAGCTTTAAGTATAAACTATAAGATACTTTTAAGATATAAAAAAATGTATACTTTTAAATTTAACTTTCAAATTTTGAGATACAGTCAGTTTTGTAAAATTTTACCTATAAAAATGTAATATTACAAGTTTTTAATTGAAAACTTTCACTAAATTTTCAAAAATTTTCTGACCATATTATCTTTTGATTTTGATGCAATTTGCCGAAAATAAAAAGGAAACTTTTCTTGGATTCGTTTTTAAAATGAGCTTGGCTAGAACAAAACTCAAATTTATATTCAAAATTAAAATCTGGTCTTAAAGTCACCAGATTTCTATAAGAAAATCTCCATAAAATTTTTCTCGAGCATGAGGTTTTAAGTTAAAACAAATTGTTTGACCAGTATTTCAAACTGTTTATTTGCAGAATTCTGGTATCTCTGCAGCTTGGGCTTGGATCTATGTAAGCAATTGGAATTAAGATCTGGTATTAAGATAGGATTTAACATTTGATATCTAATATTGAACTTTTAAGTAAATTAAGGTCATAAGGTGAGTAAATCACTTTTTTAAATAATAAAATAATAGTTTAATAAACACAATGAAGAAACCAACATCCAAATATTAGGTCAAAGGAACTGATGTCAGGGTTGCCACACACTCAGGTTATCAGGAAAGTTTGGAATTTTTCAAACCTTAAAAAAAAATTCGGACAAGTTATATATTTTTAACTTTGAATGACTAAGGCCAGTTTAGATTTTTTATAAAAAAATCAGGATAGTTAAGACTTCTGAATGTTTTAGGCCAATTTTCTAAACTTTTAATCAGATTTAGTTTAGGTGTTTTATAATTTTATAACCTACTTTGTTAAAGAACTGGATTTTAGTTGATTTTGAAAAGTTACAGAAAAAACTTAGTATGGCTCAAGATAGGCCCTGTGATGCAAAGAAAAACTTTTGGTCATTTAATTTTTTCTTAAGTGCAACTTTACAAAAAAAGTAGACTAACATTTTAATGCATAAAAGGCATAGAAGAGCAGTGAACACCTTTTTTTGAAATTTGATCTTATTTTATATAGTTTTTACTAAGCTACAAGATGCTTTTTATTGTTTTTTTGTTTGTTTTTTATATAAAACTTTAATTTCTTATTTTTAAAAAAATTCTTTCCAACAGAATTTTCTAAATATTGCAAGGTACATTTCCTAAAAATTTGAGGTAGTTATCTCAAAAAACGTAGAAGAAGATAGATTTTTAGTGATTTCTAGTTAATTGCAGTTTTAGTTTGCGCCTCCCAAAAGGATCCTATTATTGCCTCTAACTTTGCTCGGCTATATCTCAAACAATATTTTGAATTTTTTAAATCTGTAAAAAGCATCTTGTAGCTTAGTAAAAACTATATAAAATAAGATCAAATTTCAAAAAAAGGTGTTTACCCCCCCTCTTAAACTAAACCACACCATCAACAACAGCAATCAAGATCATCTCGGGTGCTGTTGTTGTTGATTGTGTTGTTAAGTTCAATGTTTATTGTTGATGGCACAAAGCATCTCAACTTTGTTGATGATGGCCAAAATAAATACTAGTTAAGAAAGAAAGTGTTTATCGTAAAGCTGTAGTTTTTGAAAAATTAAAATAAAAAGTTGTAGTCCATGGGTTTAATTTGAAACTTTTCACAAAAATGACTTTATCTCAAAAATTATTAAAATTTTTATAAATTATAAAAATAAAAACTTAAAGTTTATAAAATTTACTTGTAGTCCATACTAAAGGTCTCGTTTAAAAGCCAATGTTAGTTTTAGTATAAAAAATGTTTGACTTCTCTATACCCTTTAGCTTTTTAACAAAAAAACAATAAGAGTCCTCACTATTTATTAATTAAATTTAAAGAAAGTATGCATGATGTAGATTGAACAGTAGCTTAAGCTAACAGTTATTATTTTAATATGTACACTTCTTTAATTACTAAAGGAAAAGTCTTAAGCAAACCAGATTTTAAGGACTATACTGTGGCTAATATTGTACTTCTTAAATAAAAACAACATTTTCAAAAAAAGTTTACAAAAAATTGTATTTAAACTTGCAATTAAGCTCTAAATATAATAATAAGTGACTACTAATGCTTCATAATTGCATGTTTTATGACTTATTGGTTTTAAATAGTGATTTTTATTGATTACAAATTTGATAGTTGCAGCTGGGAAAAGCTTTTTTTTATATACAGTGCCATCCTAGAGCAATTTTTTGTCTACCTATGTACTATAAGATACTTTTTTAGAAGAAACAAAATATAAATAATTTTTTCAAGTACATTCAGTTCTGTAAAAAGTATCTAAGTAATAAACGATATAAGTTTTAATCTACATAGGATGCCTTTTGTTGTTTAAATAAAAACTTTTAGTTCATTTTTCTTTTTTTTTTTGGAAATTCGTATGCTTAACTTGATTTTGTTTGTTTACTTTTTACTTATAATTTTTTTATATTTACTTTGATTAAACTTTATTTTTCCAGAAAGTAATTTAGTTTAAAAAATTTTCATTGGTACAACTTTTAAAACATTTTCATAGACTTAAATAAAGCTAATTTATACTAGATTGTCATCTTTCAAATCTTTATAAAAAGGATAAAAATGTTATATCACATCATATATAAGTATTCTACTATATAAAAAACTAAGATGAACTGTTAAAAGTAAGTTTCAAATTAATTTAACGGATAACTCAAGCTTAAATCTAAATACAGTTCTTTAAATTGATTTGGTATTTTGAAAAAAACAATGCTTACATATGTACGTATAATTCATTTAAAAATGATGAACTTAAAGTCTTTGCTTTATTTTCTAAAACATGTTCTTTTTCTTAAATTCTTTGTTCAGCTTGTATACTAACTAACATTTTAAAATAAAGTAAAACAAAGGTTCCTATTAGACTTAGTAAATCATTTATAGTAAAAAGCCAAGATTATAAATTAAAAAATAGAATAAAACTATACAAGTCTTTAAGTATAAACAAAAAAAACATTATTTATTTCAGTGTTTATATAAATAAAAAAGCTAAACAATGTTTGAAGAAGATGAATGGGATGATTTTATGTGTTCCATACCTGAAGAAGTATTAGATGGATCTCAACCTTTGTCAGAATATGAAAAAAACTACAGGTCTATTGCACAAACTCTACCATCTGAAGTTTTAGAAAATATATTTTGTTATTTACCCAGCACAGACTTAGTTAACTGTGAGCAAGTCTGTTCTTACTGGCGCAGAGTTTCTGCAAACGAAAAGTTTATGCCCTGGAAAAAAAGTTACAGAACTCTTAAAGCTACTAACGAGTGCACTCTTACAAATGAGCTTGTTGCTTTTGTCAATTATAAAAACAGCGAGCAAAATAAATATGAGTTGCTTGCAACTGTCAAGTTTTTGGCATACCACATTCAGAAGAAGTTGCTGAAAGAAGAGTATGCTGAGCTAAAAAGAATTTTGAAAACAAACATTTACTATGATCTTGCTCATAACCTGATTGAGAATAAGATTAAGCCTGAGTTTGACATAAATGTAAAAAGAATAGAAAAATATACTGCGGATAAATATTCCATAATTTACAGTCTTCTGCCTGATGACATATGGTATTATCCTGTGTTAATCATGCTTTTATGCAAAACAACAAAAGAAAAGCACAGTTTTGCATTATCGCTAGGGACATTATTGCCTTTTCCACAGGTTTTTGACATTGTTTATTCTCTAATGACTTGTTTGTGGTTACTACACATCACTCACGAACTGTGTTTGAAAGATCACAATCAGTTGTATTATTTGATGTTTAAAATTGAAAACTCCTCTGTTACAAACAAAACTTCCATAAAACACATAAAGTTAACACCTGAGCAAATGAGAGTTGTGAAGCACAAGTTTAAAAAAGATCATTTGTTGAGAGTCATGGCTTATGCTGGGACTGGAAAAACAACTACACTTATACAATTAGCTCAAGCAAATCCTAACCTTGCGTTTCTTTACAGTTCTTTTAGCAAGTCTGTGATAGAACAAGCAAGAGTTACTTTCTGGGCCCATAGAAATGTTGATGTAACAACCTTCCATAGCTTAGCATTTAACGCTATGGGTATGTCTAACTACCGTAAAAAACTGTCTAGAAAAACTATCTACCTCAGTGATATAAGGGAAAGATTGGAAATAAAGAAAAATGTTCAAAACAAAGAAGAAGAAAAAAAAGAGAGTGATAAAATACCGATTGCATTGTGTATAAGGAATACACTGTTTAAGTATATGGCTTCTGAAGATTTATACATTTCTTTAAATTTAGTTCAAACAGATGTACTAAAGTACAAAGATGAAGGAATGCCTCCCGACAGAGTACCTATACCATTAGACATAAGAAGAGAAATATTAAACTTAACAAAAGAGTATTGGAAAAATATGACGGATATGAATAATACCTATTGGCCAATGAATGATGACTGTTATCTCAAGTTGTGGCAGCTAAGCAACCCAAAAATTTTAGACTATGATGTTATAATGATAGATGAAGCACAAGATCTGACAGATTGTATGCTGTCAATTATGAAGATGCAAAAACCACATGTGTCCCTGGTTTTTGTTGGTGACCCTCATCAGTCCATTTATGGGTTTCGCTATGCAAAAAATGCACTGTACAAATCAATTTTTCCAAGAACTACCTACTATCTTACTCAAAGCTTTAGATTTGGAGAGGAAATTGCAACAGTAGCCGACGGTATACTTCAGAATGTTACATTTAAAAATGAAAAGTTTTTGAGGATTCAAAACAATTCATCTTCTTCAAAGAGACACCTTATTGGTGTTGGAAGTTCAGGATTAATTACTGGTGCTTTTGATGATTTTACTTCAGTTACTTATTTGTGTAGAACTAATGTAGGTGTTGTAATGAAAGCACTTGAAATGATAGAACATAATAAAGATAAGGGACAATCCATTGGAATTATTGGAGGAGCTCAAAGGATGGGGTTTAAACATTTACTAGATTTGTATGCGTTGTGTTTTACTAAAAAAGATCGTATAATAAAAAATCTTGAATGCACTGTTTATACATGGAATCAGTTAGGAAGTTTAAAGGCTGTTGAAACATTTGCAACTGAAAATGAAGATACTAATCTGTTGAGCAAAATAGAAATAGTTAAAAAATTGCAAGACAAAATTCCAGAAGCTGTGGAAAAACTAAAACAGCTACCAAGTGCCACAAAGCAGAGTTGCAACATTCAGATAGGTACTGTCCACCAAGCAAAAGGCTTAGAGTTTGATCACGTTGCTATTGTGGACTTCTCTACTATCAATGCACTTGCATATGCTCGAGACGGATTAAACAAAGTTCCTTTGGAAACTATCAACTTGTTTTATGTTGCTGTTACCAGGGCTAAAAAATCTTTAATTTTGAATTCAGACATCTATAAACTTTTGTGTAATTGGAATGCATTGAAATTCAACCTGCGTCCTAAAATTAATAATGATGAAGCTTTTAGTTGCCCCCTTTGTCATATAAATTTCAGGCAAGTGGAAGATTATCAAATTGAAGTAACAGAAATTCCAAAGTTTGTTGAAAGTGGAAGCGTTTGTAAAAACTGTTTAGATAAGTACCATTCTGGTTGGTCAGCATTTTTCTCTGAACCAGCTACAGAAGTTTTGTAACTGTTTCATAACATTTGAAAAATTATGTTTATAAGATCTAAACTGTTTGTTCCTCATTTGTGTGTTTTTTAACTTATAAGTTAAAACTTTATTTGTAGATATACATGGCTTCTTAGCATTTAATTCATTCTATTTGTTCTTTATATGTATTATTTTTTAGCACAAATCACAAATCATTCATATTGGTTTTAGACCATTTTATAGGTAATTCCCTGTGTATTTTTACCAATGACTTTTTAAACTTAATTATAATTTTTTTTTAGATTGTTCAACATTTTTAAAACTATATACAAAGGTTCTTTTCCTACTTGGTTAAAAAAAACAGAAAAAGAGTTAGTTTATTATCAAGTTGTTATATATATGGATAAAAATCATTAATATTTACCTGTTATCTACTAATTAACAACCTGTAAAAATAAGTATAATAAATATAAAAATACACTTACATGTTGAATATTTCTACAATATTGTTTGGTTAGGAAAATAATACAAGGGGTCAGTAACTTGACAAAAAAGTTTTTCCTTGAAAGTTAGTACCTATAAATCCAAGATTCCAGTGCATTTAAAGCTTGAAACGAAATTTAAATTTCCATTTACAACAGAATAATGCTAGTTGGTGCAAGACAATTTGTGTGGTTATTGCATGGATCAAATTTTTACTTTTTTAAAATAGAACACCAACCAATACAACTTGTAAAACTTACTTTTATTAAAAAGTAATTTATTCATAGTTTAAAACAATTGTTCTAGAGTTCTGTTTAATAAGTTAAAATTTTAGTCTAAATAGGATATAATGGTTTATTATATTTTACTTTGTATTTTTACTAAAACAAGTTATTATTTAAGAATATGTTTTTTCTACATTTTTTGTTGTTAACCTAGTAAACCTTTACAGATTAAGGTACTATTATAATGACTTTGTTATACACATATATACTTTTAAAAATAAGTTGTATTAAATTTTAATAGTAGTTTTTATTGAAGTTGAACTACTAAAATATTCAGAAAAAATCCCAAATGTATTTTTGTAATCCTTTTTTTTTCATGTTTTTATGCAAAGTAATAATTTATTGGAGTTATAGTTATTAATATTGCTCTGCACTCTTTGATTTCACTCTTATTTTGTATTAACTTACATTTCAATATTTGAGCAGTAGGTCTGTGTTTCATTCAAAAATTATATATTTTTTGATAACTAAAAGTTTTATGTTCTTTGTTTTTTATCTAGGTATAAAATGAACTGGCTCAACATGAACATAAAAGCTCCATTATCTTACTTATTTACCTACTTACCTACAGCTTTGAAAATGTTGCATACCCATTATTGAATGTCTGCAACTAGAAAAATCGACTGCTTATTTCACCATGTGAATGCTTATCATCGCTTTCAATATTTGCTTATCTGTAAGTGATAAATTCTATTTGTATTGAATAATTTTTGAAAGTTTAAAACTTGTAGTAAAGCACTGTAAAATTATTAAGAGAACAGGTAGTACCAACTTTGATATTTTAAGGACTTTTTTTTTGGTTTTCACTTGCTTTTTACTAATTAAGTTTTTTATTCAGTTAAATGGTTTATAGATTAAAGTTTCTATACATTTCATAAGCATTTAAAGTTTTTAAAGTGTATTCGTAATTAAAATAAAAATGTTTTAAGCTTTTTTTTATCTTGATGTGTGAAATATTAAATTAAAATGATATTTTAAAATAAAAAAATAATTTTGAAATGTGTTAAATTTTGTATGCTAAAATATAAAACTGTTTAAATATTATAAGATACTTTTTAAAGTTTAAATCCTTTGCTTTAGAAGGTTTGTAAGATATTTTTGAGCTAAACCATAAGTCTAAATAAAAGTTTACTAAAAAGTAATTAATGTATGATTTAAAAAATAATGTTTTACAAATTATTTGTTCATTTATTTTAAAATTGAGTTTTAGACCAGGGTAGATAGCCTTATATAAGTAAGGGGCTTAAATTTTTAGAAAAATTCATTATGGACCCACCATATATATTTAGTTTGTTTACTTTTTTACTTGTGATCATCGCTCTAGCGTGAAACAATCTCAAGTAATAGACTTTTTAACAATTTAACTTTTGTCATAATTGTATTTATAGTTATTCCAAAAATTAAAAGTGAACAATCTTAAGTAGTAAAATTGTATAAGTTATTGTTTTAAATGTGCAAAAATTTATTTACATTTAAATTAAAAGCGTATTAATAATTTTTATGTTAGAAAGCATGATTTATTTTTCAGTTAAAAGAAAGGTCGCTGTCTGGAGATTTTGCTGAATATGATCAGCAAGCTGTAGTTTGCTAATCACTGATGTAGGCTATTCTTTATTAAACAAGGCAGTTATTATTTTCTTCTGAGTATTAA
The DNA here is from genome assembly GCF_965202585.1 of Thalia democratica. Taxonomy (NCBI): domain Eukaryota; kingdom Metazoa; phylum Chordata; class Thaliacea; order Salpida; family Salpidae; genus Thalia; species Thalia democratica. The sequence goes on from NC_139170.1 coordinate 11,489,840, forward strand.
TTGGTTTGAATAATTTTTTTTTTATATCGCCTAAAAGCAGAACAATACTGTTATAACTATACTTGGTAGCTTGACAGTTTTATAGTTTTTTTTTATTATGGCAAAAAAAAATTTTTATTTGGCAAGCTGCATTTTATAATCTACTTTTTATTCTAATTTTATAAAATAAATAAGTTATTGAGTTATGTTTTTTTTTCTGTTATGTCTGTATAATATTCTTATGAAGATAAACTTTGTTGTAGTTTGTTTTCTAATTAGAAAACTGCATACTTTTGTATTTCTTTGAAGGTATTAGTTATTTCTTCTACTTTTATGTATAAATTAAATTATTGTATACTAAAGTATAAATGTTAAAAACCAATCAAATGTATTTAAGTTAACCTTAGCACAACTGTACACTTTTAAATATTTTCCACAATATATTTAATATAAAGTTCTTATATCATAGTTTTTCTAAAAGTAACAAAATAAAATAAAAATTACAGCAGAAAAAAATGTTTTTAGATAATAATTGATAATAATAAAGTTTGTCCTAAGTATCATATTAGTGATTGGTTTTATGTATTTCAGATAGTGTTTTGTAAATTAAGCAGTTTACAAAAAGAATGTTTTCACGCTTAAAGAATTGTAAAAACACTTTTGATGATATGTAAAAAAAGGTGTTTTCTAAAAACAAAACATGTAGTTTATAGGCTTTAGAATTTGGTTTTTAAATTTGAAATTTCTGTTCATTAAGTTTTGACTTAAAATAATATATTTTGATTTTTATTTCAAACATATCTTAAAAGTTTTTTTTTTCATACAAAGATTATGCTTTTTAACTGTAATAAATGCAATTTTTATAAAACTTTTTAAACAATATATTTTATTTTAAAGCTTTAAACTTCTAAGCTGACTTATTTAAAACTGTGAATCTATTCATTTCAGAAATTTTAGTACAATGAATATTTATACATTTACAAGATAAGTTGTTACTTTTATTAAGTGAAAAATTTATATACTTCAAATAATATCATCTACAAAGCATGCGTGTATTTTTTAAACTTAGTTATGATTTTGGATATATAGTGATAAATATTTTAGAAACAACTATGAATCAAAGTTCTTAAATGTAAATAGTTCGTGATCTTTTATGTATAACTTTTATTAGTATATCCGATTATCAGTATCGTTTGCTTATACATTTTTCATGACACATTATACTTTTTTTTTGTTAAAAATAACTAAAGTGCTTTCTTTTTGTTTAAGTTAATGTTCGAAAAATAAACAAGTTAGTATAGAATTATATTATTATCACAAACTTTAAGAAACTATTACATATAATACATAAGAATACATTGATAAAATTAAAACTTGAAAATCTGGGAAACTAAATCTTTAACTTAAAAAAAATTGAATTAAATCTTCAAAGTTTGATTGCAATGTTCTACACTTATGTTTTGTTGCGTCAATTTTATGACTTAGTTAGTATCTATCTAAGTATTAGTTTGTATTAGTTGGTAGTATCTTACCAGTATTTATTTCAGCCATCATCAAAAAAGATAAGATTTTTCACGCCATCATCAACAACAACAGAATCCGAGGTTGTCTTGGATGCTGTTGTTGTTGTTGGTCGATTGGTGAAGTAAAGTATCTAGAGATGAAAAAATCAAGAGTGATCTTTTTGAAAACAAATATAGTCTTTTTTACACACTGTTTGATAAGTTATAACTACTGAAAAGAAGTCTATATTAGAAATTTAAATGGTTAATAATCGATAATTTTATTGTTTAAATAAAGTATGATAATAAAACGAAACCAATCAAGTATGTTTGGTTATTTAAAACATTTTTAAACCAATTTTCTTTTTTTTTTTGTCATTGCAAACTAATTTAATTAATTGTTATAACTTTATTTTTTGAATTCATAAAAGTTATAGGAATTTATTTTGAAAAAAGTTTAAATTGATTGATCAAATTTTAACTTAGAACATAAACGTGAAGATAAAGTTTCAAATTAAAATGATGTTATTGTTATAAAATATATTTTAAGCTTTGTTGAAAGATTTCATTAAACTTTTTTTTTTTTGATCAATTTAGTTTTTTACTTGGTTCAAAAAAAATGTTTGCTGCTTTATTTCAAATTTCGTTATAATGTGTAAACGGTGGTTATTATCTATTTCAAAAGCTTTTATAACACCTTATCATCAACTTTTTCAAATTTTCTATGAACTTTTTTTTACTTATTTCTCTTTACTTTTATTTGTAAGAGCAAGTGCAAAAGAAATCATTGATTTCAAGGTAGGTTTGTTTTTTGCCATGAGAAAGTTTAGTTTTATATTATAAATGTTTTGAATATTATAAAAGATATTGCTTAAGTATAAGCACTGTAAAATTAAATATAATAATACATCTTTTTTTAACTTTCATATTCAGGTAATTTGAGTATCAGGATATTTCGATGTATAACAAGTATTTCGTTTATTTTCTAGCTAATTTTTAGTAACTAACCAACATAAAGAACATATTCATACTTTTTTGCTATACTTATAAAAAAAATACTCTACAAATAATAATTTCCAAAACTTTAGCAACCAATGAAAAATAGTAACAAAGCTTTACAATTTTGAATAAAACCAAGTTTTTACAACATTAAGTTATCTTTAACTCTTTAAAAAAATTGTTTAATTTAAAAACCCAAGATATACTGAATCAGGCTCCGTAGATAGCGCAAACTAGCTATCAGCAAACCATTCTTTGCGGGCTAAAATTCTTATGGTCAAACGACATTCTTTGAATTTTCAATAATTTCCAACAATTTTCTTTTCATTATTTCATCTTTGTCTATACTTAACAAAAATAGCTGAAGTCTTCAGTTATGAATAAAAAGTATTTTGTTTTAAATAGAATATTAATACTGCTTTATAACTAGTTGTAAAGCGTAAACTAAACGCTCAGGATTAAAAAAGACGGTTCATTTTCTTTGTATAACTTTTTAGACACAGCGAACTATACGTTGTTTAATTTTCACTAATCATGCTAAAAGCAGTAGGTTAAGCTTTTTTCTTAAAAAACTTATATGAATGTCATTGTTAGCACGAATTTGCTACAAAGTTTGTAGTCCGGTCAAATACAAAACAAGTTTTAAGTTTTTAATTGAAAAATAAGTACACAAAACTGAGTTTGTGTAACTTATTATTAGCATGGGCATTTCTTTAACTTCAAAACTTTTAAAAAGCAAACTTGTATCAAAGTTGTTTTTTAAATGACACTAATTTTTTAGAGTGTTATAAAATAAAAGAACACTTGTAAACTATTGTTGTAAAAAAACCTAACTTTATTTGTTTCGCATAAATTATTCAAAAGCTAAATACTAAACCACATGATAGTATGTGAGATATTTCTAGTTAACATTCCGGATTCAACCAACCGTACTTTAAACGAATGTTGATTTAATTTGATGCTCTTTACTTTTACAACCGCAAATTCATAATACTGTTAAAGTTGCTATCAAAACAAAATATTCATTGAAAGACATAATTTTACTAAAACGATAGTTTAATCAACTTTTTAATAAGTTTTTTATCTAGTAGTTATTACTAAACCTTATAATGTTGAAACATTGTTTAAATCTACTTATAATATTAGGTTAAGACTAATATATAAGATCTAATGTTGGCTAATGAAAAAAATTCTAACACACTGAAATTTTAAAATCATCTAATTAATACAAAACTTTTTCCTTGCTTTGGTTTAATGTTTGTTTCACCAAGCTTTCAACAGACTTAAAACTTGAATAATAATAAACCCATAAGTACTAGTTTTTATCTAGCTAGACAATTACTTATAACTGATTTGATTTAATAGCGATTTTCTTATTACGCATAAGTACAACTATAAAAACGTATAAACGGTGCTAAGTTTTAAAAGATATAAAAACAAGATGTTCGTTTAGAATGGTAGAAAAAAGTGAGTAAAATTAATGGATGTTAAAGTCAGTTCAAAGTTAAAAGTTTTAAATTTTTGCAATATTTTATGTAGTTAATCTTTATTCCTTTAGTTTGTAAGAGGATGTCTAGAAACTGAAAGAAATAATTCTTACAGCATAATTTTTTAAAATTAAGCAATTTACAAAGAAATATACAACTCTAAAGAATAGTTTGTACTGTATACCAACAACCTTTCACTCAATAGATTAAATTTAATGTAAAAATGTCATTAAACTTAACTTAAAGGCTATACTTTTGTTGATATTTATTTTAAAGTTTATAACTAAAACAATTTTGTTTCTCAATATTTACCTTATGATCAATTCTTGATGAAATAAAAACGAACTTAAAAGTAATTTTATAGTTTATCTATTGTTATTTTAAATAAGGGATGGGCAACTTCTCAAGTCGGCGGGCCAGATGTAGGTGCTTTTTGTAAACAACAGGTGTGAATTATTAGACATATACTTTCGCTGGTCGCTTTAATTTTTATAACTTATGTTATAAAAAAACTTAATCTTTTTAACCACCAAACTATAACGATATAATCATAAAACTGACACCAAAGTATACTCACAGTTAAACTTTTATTATACTTAAGTAAACAAGAAGTCGTTGGTCAGATAAATTTGCTTAACGGATATGGACCAAAGGACCTTATGTCGCCCATACCTTAAAAGATACTTTACCTTCGGCAAACTAAATACTAATATATTCACTTAAAAATAAAACTGATACTTTTTTTTGCAGATATAACTTGAAAAGTCTAAAGTTGTAAAACTATTTTAAAGCTAAATATGTTTGCATTTAGATTGAGTATAAAACTAAACTGTATTGTAAACTAGTTATTAACTAACTTAGTTAGTTAAAAGCATCTAATGGGATTATTTAACTTATGGAAACATTTACCATTATATAATAAAGCATTTTTATGTCCTACGTTGATATTTATACAGTTTAGCGTATTAAATCTATGCTTAATAATTTTTATTGAACTATAAAAGGAAAGCGTTCAAAAAGCTTGATTCAAGGATCTGGTGTGCGAAGAAAATTTTCGGTTATCGAGTTGCACACCACATGCTTGTATTCAAAATGTACTCAAAAACTTGTCTAACAACATACAAATAAAAATAGAGTCAAAGCTAAAACTATGAAAAAGGTGAAAAGTATAGTAGATAACATTTTTAGAACTAAAAAAAATTAACTCAATTTTTGACTCATGTTTGGATACTAAAACTATTAATGTTATTATGTATTTTTTAATTTTTGGTTCCAAACATAAAGTATTTTCTAAAAATTTTGTTATTTTAATTGATTATCTCCTTTGACATGCATATTAAGCTTTTTTTTTTCGTTTTTTGTAAGAACTTTTAGTAAGAAATAACTTATCAAACAACAATTTCACAGAAAAGGAAAATTACTTGAACGAAAAAAAAAAACAAATATAGGCAAGTAGAAAAAAATACATGTATTAGTTTTGAAATTTTTGCAATGTCACAATTTAAACTATCTTTTAACTTTTAGCAAGTATCTTTAATTTTTTACATGAATTTTTAGAATAAGTAACAAAAGATTTTTTGAAACGAGTTTCAATAAGAATATACATAAAAAAGTTTAAAATAGTGCTCAATAAAACAAAACAAACAAAATAGACTAGCTTTAGAAAGTTCACATTTAATTCTGTAGTATAAGCTTTTACTACGTAAAATGGTAAGAAAAATAGCCCTACTGAAGCGCAAATAAAGTTTTGTATGTATAACTTTCTTTTATTTATTTTATTTAAAGTAGTTTTTTTTGTAACAACCCCGGTATTATTGTTTCTATTGAAAACTATTGTATTGACAACAGAGGTTATCATTAACAAAGTTATCAATACTGTAGCTACAATTGAAAAAACTTGAGTGAACAGTTTGTTTGAAACATTTATAAACTTTACAAAAATCAAAATTTCGAAAATTAACAAAAATAAAGCTGTGAACCAAGGTGCAAGTATGATTTTATTTAAGTTCCTATTCCAAGCATTCTTATTATACCGAAACGGAAAAGTAGACAAATAAAATCTTTTAAAAGCTGCAAGAAACAAACTAAAAAAAGAAACACAAAAACTAAAATCAACTATCACAAAAACTATTGAAACGGATCTCACAACATTTTCTAACGCTTCACACAAGCTCGATGTTGTTAAAGGGTCCTTATGAACTTTAGTCTCATACTCTTTAATTTGAGTTAGTAAAAACCACGTTCCAGCTGATTGAGGTATACCACTGATGGCCACTGAGCAGTGATGGAAATATTGAGGTTTTTGCAAGGAAAGTGTGTGGTACACGACTAAAACGAAACACACATTTGACAGCATAACTATAAACTGAAGTGAAGACGCAATCCGTAAAGCTTGTGTCATTGTCTTGGAGTTTTTTCTTATTCTTGATACTCTAAATAAGTTGAATTGTTAGTATTACATAATAAAATTTTTGCCACTAGTGTTTTTAAAATGATGCATATAGAGAAGAAAATTGTTGCATAATTGAATACCTTTTTTTTTCAATAGTTTAACTAAACTTTAAATTTTTTTATAAGCAAACGAATATGGAGTCTCTGTATTGACTTGGCTCTCAATGTATAATTTCCACAATAGGTAGCTGTTGTAGATTGCTAACGCAATTTTAGTAAACAATCAAACCAGTTGATGTAAGAAACTAGAAATAAATAAAACATTATAATAACCAAATAATGCGTAGACAATTTTGTGTTCAACGAAAACATCGGCAAAAGTCTACAGAGCCTAAGCTAGGACACTTGTATGCAGCAGGCGCGTAGCATGGGGAGGGACACTGGCGCATGCGTGCCAACCAAAAAAAAAAGAAAAGAAATAAAAAAAAAAAGAATGTAATATCTTTATCCTCTACTGTTTATTTTTTCTGCTTAACTTACATTTTTTCAACTATGTTTATCTAGTATTCGAAAAGTTAAACGAAATTTTGAACACCAATTAGTGACAAGTTAGGGAAATTACCTAATATACTGATTCGATGCGCAAGCGAAAGTGCGCACCGATGTTGATGAAAAACTCCATAAGGAAAAATTTTATAACTTCATTAACTTCATAAGAATTTAGACTCAAAAAGAACGCAACTAATTAGTGTGCCGCAGTAGTATAACCTTATGACAGATTTTTTTACAAAAAGTTTACAAATATACGTCACGCTCAAAGAAAAATTAAACAATTTAACAATTTTACAATTTTTTTTTTATGCTACAGTAAATGTTAAGACTACTGCTAGTTTTTTGATCTTTATTTTTGTAAACATACAAGAAAAAGCGTGTCAGCCAATGAGAAATAAACTTTCTTTATAATTTTTATTTTAAACAAATACAATCAAATGAATTAAATTTAAAAAGTATACTTTTAACTAATTTACAAAGTTGTAATAAATTGCAATGACAGTTATAAAGTTGGTCTATTTTAACTTCTGTGTAACTTTATTTAAATTATTCGCAATGAGGTGTCGTTGTATTGTATATTAAATAGATTGATATTTTTACCGTAAATCAAACAGATGCTTTCGTTGTACTGAATATATTCATTTTTAAAGATATAAAGTTTACTGTAAGTAGTAAAAACAATTTTTGTTTAGTAAGCTTGCATTTCTTCAAGTATAAGTAATTCTAATGAAATTAATATTGTTTTTTAACTGTTTAACTTTGTAATATAGAAGTATTTTTTAAAACAATTACTTCGAACTTATTTTATTTAATGAATTTATTTTAATTATATTACTTATAAAAAACATTTTTATAGCTAATTACTAAAGTTTTAACTTAGGGGATTTTTTGAGAGTAAAAAGTTGCGCATCCCCTGACCAAAATACCACGCTATGATAAAACCTTAACATAACATAAGGTATGATAAAACCTTATGTTAACAGTTTTTTATTTATAATTTTTTAAGTTTGATTACTGTAAAACTTAACTTACGACTTAGAAAAGTTTTTGGTACCATTACAACAGCCTTGAAGAAAACCACTAATGTAAACATCCTTTTCTAAAAAATAAAAAAAGTATGGATCTTTGTAGCTATCCGAAACGAAGCTTTTATTTGAATTCTCTGGGATGCTATCTGTAAAAAACTTCGTTTATATTTAAGTAATTACTACTTTTTTTCCTTCTTAAAATAACTTGATAAAATATTATAGTTTCTACTTTTTAAATATGCCACCGATTTAAACATTATTGTCAAACTTTAATACATATGTCGTTAAAATTATATTATTACCAAGTTTGTTTGAATAGTTAGCGTCTTTTTGTTTACCTTCACTTTTATATTTTTTTGATAGTTTTCCTTCTGAACTATACAGTAAAAATGCCAATGGTAATAAAACTCTTGTAAGTTTGAAAATCATTATGCCTTATTTTAACACCTGTAACAGATGATAAATCAAACTTGTACTAGTTATAAAGCTTTATTAACTCTTCTTAAAAAACTTTTAAAGCTCATTTGAACTTTAAAAAATTTCCGTTTGAAATATTAATCATCAAACTTATATAACGATCTGATGAAACAAAACTAAAATCACTTCGTTAATTATAAACTACTTGGTGTAAATAAGTTTTACTTCAACAGAAAGTATAGTGGACTTTTTTTTTTAAGTGTTTTTTAGTTTCGTTTTGACTTTAATTTGTAATATTGATAGAATTTGCTTATAAAACAACGCTTTATGATATTTAAAACTTGGTTCAATTCAAGTTTAAAAGTTTTATTTGATAACAAAACAACTAAAAACAACTAAAATTTGCAGTTTTTAAAATTTTACTAAGCTTTTAATTACAGTGACGTTTTTTAAGTTAAGTAACAAATAATGGAATGTTTTTAAATTTAATTTAAATAACAGTCTCAAATCTCTATAGATACGTAAACAAAAGATTTAGGTCTAAAACAATAGTCTTACTTTTTAAACAAGGTTTAAAATAAAATTAATTAGCATTTGCTATACATTACATCAAACTTAGAGTTTACAAAGCTATCAAACTTACATATTCAAAAAGTTCTATCAATTTGAACTAAAATTCACCAAGTTGTTTTTTCCTTACTTCTCCTATCTTTCTCTTTTTTTCCTACTTTTTCTGAAAAGTAACACAAGTATTCAATTTTTACAAGAAAGTTTTAAATATCAATAACAGTTGTAAAAAAAATTATTTAAGCATGTTTTGTTTATCTTTTGATTAATATTCAAACTGATTTAAAGAAATAATTTATTAGTTTTAAGACAAAACACTTTTTTTATGTAGCATTTAAGACAAACTTATGTTTACTAATGTTTAACATTTTAAAATGTTTTGATTTTATCATAGATCTATTCTTATGTAGTTTTAAGTTTTAATTGCAGATATGAAAAAAAACTTAATACGAGAAAGCTTTTCAACTTACTTTTTATAGACTTTAAACACGTATACAGGTCTTAATTTTATTTCAGTTAGAATAAGTCAACATAATCAAGCTAGTTGAGTTAGTTTCTTGTAATTCAAATAAACAAGTTTAAGCAGATAAAGTTTTGTACTCGAAAAAATACAAATACGAATAAATTTTAGTTACAAAAATTCATTACATGAAAATAAACTGTAAGTTTGTTTATATAAACATTACGTATAACAAACGTTCACTAAACTGAACTTTGTTTTAGTTATTAAGTGCTTAAAAATCTAACTTTAAAGTGGAAGCTTTTGGGAATTTCCTTTTATATAATCAGTTCTGGTATCTTTTTTGTTGAAATTATGCCTGGATTTTTTATGCTGTGAGACAAGCTCAAGCTAACATAAAGGTTTGATCATACCAATCGATCACCAGACCACAAACCTTCGGTAGACTGAGAACCAGGTTTTGTTCTTATTGAAACTCGTCAGTCGCAATCGTAAAACCTGCAATCTACATCGAATTATCATGTTTTACCATGAGCCAACTTCGTATCAGTTTGAAAACTTTTTTTTTCGTACCAATTATTAGGTAAAATTAGATAAAAACATTTTAACTGTGTTTCTTCTACGAATAAATCATCTACGAGCAAATATGTTTATTTTTGCACTATTGTGTTGTAAACTATAAGCAGTATTTTGTAAGCACAAAATAGCTTACATTTTTTTTTTATGTAATCATATTAGGGAAATCGATTAGATACGTAATTTATATGGTATACAACCGCGTAAGATACGAATCAAATCGCAAAAATAAGTAATATGTAAAATTATTTAAAATTTTATGATTTTAGCTTTTAACGAAAGAAGTTAAATTTAAGAGAATAAAAAAAAAATAATGTCTGGTAACTGTAAAATTAACATCAAGACAAAGTAAGTTTAGTAAAAAAAATATTAGCTATTTTTCGGTAAGAAAACGTTAAATTTGTATCAAAACTGTAGGGTACGTACTTTGTTTTAAGGTACGCACTTTTGCATGGGTTCAAGGTGCCTATGGTATCGATGTCACTACTGTACTTTTGGATGTTATAAAACTTATTATAATTTGTTTTTTTATTGTAAACAATGTTAGAAATTTAATTAGTTTACAAAAATTATTTACTGTAAACTAATAATTTATTTTAGAGTTATTAAAAAGCTCACAAGTAAAGATTGTAAACATAATCAATACTTTTGATTTTGACAACTAATATCCGAAAACGTGTAAAATGATATAAGTATATCGCTGTAAGGTATGAAAAGTATAATGAAGTTGACAGGAGAAAGTTGACTTTCGACAAGCAATTAATTGATTTCAACTACAAAAACGAAAGCACAAGTGTTTAATTTATTTTAGTATACTTTATAAACTTATTTAAGTATTGCTTTTATTTTAATAAGTATAATATAATTAGGTAGAAAAAGAATATTTTAATTAATTATTTTACAAGTTGGATATTTTTTAACTAAAATAATGTGTTAGTTTTAAACATACCTGCTTTTAAGCTTTTTTCTGGAAAATACAACTGTAATTTTATCACAGAAAATTTATCAATCTAGACTAAATTTATGTTTAGTAAAATGTTTAAACGAATTAAAACAAAAAAAATAAGTAGTACTTCAATAATTTACAAACTACAATGATACAGCATAATATTGCAATAGCATACGTGTTTTTTTTTGTTCATAAAAACAATAATCGCCTATATCTTATAACGTCTACCAAATGGTTCTTTATTAAATTAAAGTATTTTAAGAACTTATTTTAAAGGCCAACTATTTCAAAATAAATTTAAAATGTATTGTTTAACTTTAAATTGTAATTTTTTCATTTCTTAAAGTTTTAGTGTTTTAAACTTCTTTAAAAACTCATTTTAAAAAGGTTGTATAAAATTATGGTATGCTCAAAGAACTTTTTATTCGTCTTAAATTTTGTCTGCTTACTTGTGTTAAATCATTACTGAAGTGAAGTCAACTTGAACGAAATAAAAAGAGAAAATGAAAAAGTACACTTCAATTTCAGTGAGGCTCGGTAAACATTGCAACAAAAACGTGTTTGTATAAGAGCACCAGCTTTTATTTTAGCTAAAAAATATTGTTTTATACTATGAAGTTTTGTATTATTGATCTAAAAAATATTTCTTTTACAGTTTTTTATTGAGCTTTCTAAGTATTTTTGATGTTTTCTATTTTTTTCATCCTGTTTGCAACAGGACTCAACTTTTGTCAAGCTAAAAACAAAATTAATTGTAGCTTTGAAAATAAAACTGCATGCAAAGTTTACAGTAAGTTTGTTTATTGTAATATTAAGTATAACTTTAAATGTTTAATAAAAAAAACTTACATTAAAACTATTATTAAAGTTGTTAATGTTTTAGATTTAGACACCCAATGTTTTTTTTTGTTGAAATGATAGCTAACGTTCATTAAGTTTAGTTTAATTTCAGTTATTTTTAAATACTTTATAACGATTATTTTTTAGACGTCCCTTTTAAAAACTCAACAATGTCTTTTCTATACAAAACACATTTTTAAAGCTTTTAAAAGAGTCTAGTTAGTTTTTAGCTTAAAATTAAACTATAATTAAGTAACCAAAGTAAGTTTTAATTGTTTAGAGTTTGTTTGTTTAAAGATTTACTGTTTTTAAAGTTTTTATACTTTTACAAATATCTACTTTATACTAGCTACTTTACAAAAAGCAGTTAAAATTGAAATGTTTACTTGTTATTGCTGTAAAACAATAACAGCAAAAATAGTTAAGAATTTTCAACATTCAAAAAGTCTTTGCTTAAAAAAAAACTACTTAAATTTTAACTACTCCACAATACATACTTCTTAATCTTTTTTTATAACAGGAATAAAAGAAGAACCTAACTACTACCTTAATGTCAGTTCAAAGACTTCTCCATTACCGGGTAGTTTTATAAGTGTAATAGAAGAAAAAAATAATAATAGTTTAACTGAATTCGTTCTACGACTAAAATGGAAACAAAGAGGTTTGTTTTTGCACTACTGGGTTTTAATTGTACTTAATAACTATTTTCAAAGTAATGCCTATAAACAGTGTTTCGTAAGCACTAAATTAGTTTAGGTAATTTGTTCTTAAAAAGTTTGTAATTACTTGTTTGGTAGTTTAAAACCTAATAAAATACTTTGTTTTGAAATAAAAGCATAAAAACCATTCTGTTGTCAAAGTATTTAGCTAAGTACTTTATTCCCAAAATCTGAAAATACTTATAATTTTTAACACTATAAACTTTATACACTTTTTTGATATTTTCAACATGCCATTGTGTGCTGGTATTAAAGTTTTGTTTAAAATTTTCTATTTAGTCTTTTAAAACAATTGTTGTGAATAAAAGACATAATTGCACTTTTTTTGTATTGTAGATACTAAAAACAATATCAAGACTTTTAATTTTAGCTACTGAAATTCAAAAGTATGTAAACGGATTCTACATTGTAATAAAACTTAAAAATATTGGAGCATACAGAAGAAAGTTGACTCTCAACAAGCAAATGATTAAATTCAACTACAAATATGTAAAATAAATTTACCTTTTATACTTTTTTAGTAGATGTATTAAATTTGTTGTATTCTAAGGTTTACAAAAATTAAAAAGTATATTTACTTTACTCAATTACTCACAAAGATACTTTATGAATTAAATTTTTATGATTAATTTTTTAGAAAAATATTTCGCGTACAGTAAGTTATCGCTTGATTAGCCTTAAATTTACTCTTCTGTTTACAATAAATTTTTACTTAATTTAATATATTGGAATTGTTTATTAATTTCAAATGTATGCATTAACTATTGCTTATTCTAAGTAGGTAAATAAATATATCTTTCTTGGTTGAGTTTATTCACAAACTAATTACAAGAATGATAAAGTCTGTAATACAAAACATAGTTAAACTAGGTAAATACTTATACATCTCCCCCCAGATTTTATCTACGAAGGAGATAAAACGAAAAATTTACCTAGCGAAACAAAATTATTTTAAAACAATTTGTTACAATTTAAAAACATTTTTCAGGTCTAAAATTCAACGAAATTAAACTCAAGAAGACAAAAACATTTAAAAAATTACGATTAACTTAGTTCACTATTAAATGATTTGTTAAAACAAACTACAACTTAAACAAACAAACAGTAACAAAAATTTGAGACTTAATGTTTACTTTTCTTCACTTTGCTGGATACAAGCATTCAAAAACTTAATTGCTTTATCGATTTGAACTTTTCAGCTTTGAAGAACGAAACCACACGCCACTCATCTAATTAACTTGAAACTTCACTTAATTTGCCGATAAACATCTTTATCATAATTTCGACTTCAAACAAAGTAGAATGTGCATTACTGATGGCATTAAACACTGAGGAAATACTGCTACACTTATTTTCCAAATATTCGATACCAACTAATAGTTCGAATTTTTGAAAGTCAATCCCTGCGTCCTCATCCAAGATTACTTTGAACAGATGGCTGTTAGACAAGTCTGCTGCAAAGTCAACTACAAATTTTATGACGTCACCATTAGACTGAAACTCATTCATTAGTTAGACCATAAAACATTTATTTGCAGTGAACATTCCAACTTGAAAATAAATGAATATCAGCAACATCGGTGTCTCGAAGCTTTTGAAAAGCATCATAAAGTCTTACACGGAAACGCTGCAAATAATCCGATAGTTTCACACACTCATCCCAGACACATTGTTGTTCGCAGTAAACTTTGGCTGTCTGTTTGCTTTTCTGTAGAAAATATAAGTCAAGAAACTATAGATCAAAGCAAATCCGAACCATTCCAGTTCTGCATCAATTTCGAATAAAACCATTAGTACAGAAGGAAATTACACAATGCTTCACAAAAAGAATCTTCCTTCTATAAAAACATAGAACATTAAAACTTTTCTTGACATCTTTTTCTCAATCTTACAGAAAAGACAAACTTTTACAGTGGTATGCTTGCCTTTCTCAGATAAGGGATACTACTTAGAGATTTGCAAACAGGAGGGGTAAATCTTCTCAGAAACTTACGATTTTGAGCAGTTAAGCGACCTGATCCATCAACTTTGACAACACATTGATGGCAGTCCTTCACTTCCACCACCACTCTACTATTCCCCCACTTGCTAGGAAAGTTACCTGTTCGATTTAGTATCACGACATGATCACCGCAATTCAGTGGTGGCAACGATTTTGTGTTCTCACTTATATTTTCCAGAGACTTAACAAAACAAATACTGAGAGATTCTTCCTTTTTATTCCAAACGTCACGCCACATTTTTGAGATCTGCGGGTTATTGTAGGTCATAACACTTTTTCTGACGTAAGGTAATGACTTCTTTAAATTTCGTCGCGATCCAGTGTGTAAAAGTACGTTTTTCTGTCCCTGTATCTCCTTTTTCTTCTTCGCGTTTTTCCGCTCGAACATATTTTTTCTACGACCTCGGCTGTAAAGGTCATCACAGTTTTGTGTATACAATCCACCAACTAGAAGTGCATTTGACTCATCAGCATAATTTTGATGACTTTGATAAACTTTTTTACGGGACTTTATCCAGCATTTTTTACAGGCAAAACACTCAATATACCTCATATTTTTACTGCTCCAAACAAATTTATCAGTTGATTTATTACATATGCTACAAGTTGTTTTACCACTTGGTTTTTGTGTGGTTTTCTTTAAGAATTTGCATACATTTGGTGTGTACAATCCACCAACTAGAAGTGCATTTGACTCATCAGCATAATTTTGATGACTTTGATAAACTTTTTTACGGGACTTTATCCAGCATTTTTTACAGGCAAAACACTCAATATACCTCATATTTTTACTGCTCCAAACAAATTTATCAGTTAATTTATTACATGTGTCACAAGTTATTTTACCACTTGGTTTTTGTGTGGTTTTCTTTGAGGATTTGTATGAGAAAACTAATGCTGTAACAGCGGGTTTTGACATTGCATCACGTGCCATCTCTTTTCCTTCAATAAAACCGATTGTCTCATTGACATTTTTCTCATCTAGATATTCTTATCCTAGCATCTCTTTACGTATATCCTCATCGGCTAAACCTGTTACTATGACATCTTTTAGAATTATGTCAGTAAAATCTATTATTTGATTACAGCCATCCTTTGGGCATTTACATGTGTACGAGCATGTACTGGCTTTTCCCTTTAAACGGGCAGCAAATGATCTAGTGTTTTCAGTCAAATCCTGTCTTGCACTAAGAAAGTCTGATCGTCGTACAACAACTGAAACAGGAATAACTGTAAGCTGCTTGATCATCCTTAAAAGCTCTTGCTCACTTAAAATTACTACATCTTCATGTCCCTTCAGAATAGCATCGCCTAAATCTTCCTCACAGCACTGGTACAGTTGACGGCGTTTTTCTACATCTGTCATCTCCATGCTATCTTTAAAAATAGTCCATTTTTGTACAATCATGTTCCAACCCTCTTCACTGCAGTCTGTCCCTATTCGAGGACGGTCCATCTTTGGAAGCTTAGGTTTTGAAGAATTTGCATTAATGTGTACATTGTTGTGAATGATAAGCAAAGAGGCAACTACAGAAGCATCGACGTCTGGTGTTTCATATGTGCAACTCTCAAGAGGGCATTTAATCACAGGCATTGTTGATTCAATTCAGCTTGACTTTATCATAAATAAATATATCTTTCTTGGTTGAGTTTATTCACAAACTAATTACAAGAATGATAAAGTCTGTAATACAAAACATAGTTAAACTAGGTAAATACTTATACAGTAGGTATTAATTACCTTAATATTTTTTTTTAGAAATACCGTTTGTATCTAATGAAAACTAATTAATTTTGATCAAAATTAGTTTTTTTTAAACTTGTATGTTTTCGAACACTCACAAATTGCAGATTAATTTCCGATTTAACAGCGTTGATATTGGTGAGATGATTTACCCTGGTGATAAAATTCATATCAGTCTCTTCTCTCTTCCTATGTACCAAAGCACTGATATAAATCATTCAATTACTATGGCAATCAGAGCACCAAGTAAGATTACTCGCAGCTTAAACGAATTTGATAGCATAAAACAAAACTACTGTCTTTACCAAATGAAAGACGTTTTTCGTTTGGGAAACCAATTATTATGAAAGCTATATTTACTTAGGGATTTTGCAAAGTTTCACTAAAGATTAAAACACAACTTTGGTTTTGTTTTAAAACTGAAAAGTTTAATTTTACAAAATATTAAGAATTTTATCAAGGGATTACTTATTTTTATTAAAACAAAATTAATAGTTTAAAACGTTAACAATATTTTTAAGTGACCTAACATCATAATATTTTAATTTTTTTATACTTTGAAATAAAACGCGTAAAAACACTTTGAAAGTTATTCTGTAAATATTATTGAAATGTAAATGACTTTTTAACTGTAAGTAAAATTTAAAAGTAAAGAAAACTGTACAGTTTAGTTAAAACAAACTTTATAAGTCAAGTGACATAAACTTTTAAACTTAAAAACTATTAACCAACAACTTATTTATTAGGTTGTGAGCAGGGTTCATTTCACAAGTACTGCTGTGAGTAAAAGTTTTGTTTGTTTATTTCTTAGTAGTTAATTTTTTTAAATGGCTATTTTGATATTTAAAAACTATTTTAAATTTGAGGTATCTTTTTTTTTTTTTTTGCTTTGAGTAAGATTATGTGTAAAATAAGACCACAGTAACTGTTGCACAAATTTAGTATTGAGTTGTTAACCAATTTTTTATTTAGCATTTATTTCGCTCACCCAGTTATAGTTTTTCGAAAAACTTATTTAGTTATTTTGTTATAGTGTACTACTACAAAAATCACATTGTTTTGTAAAAGAGCAAATAACAAAATTCAAAAAATTAATGTATTTAACTTGATACTTTTATTTAAGTTTAGGATTAAAATGTTTTAATGCATATTCTAAAGAGAAGTTTAAAAAAATGTAAGATATTGTTTTTAGAAAAATATAGTTATTGTATTTGGTATATATTATTTATTTCTGTTTTTGGTACAATGTATTTTACATTTTGTTTATGTACTTATTTATAAAGTAATTTTTGCTAATCTGCATTTTAATGGGTACTTTTTTAATCTTACTGATAAGTATTGTCAGTGCAAAGTATTTAAATTTTATTTTTACACAGTTTTAAGTGAAGTACCAACAGAACAAAGTAAAAGTACAACGAAATTGACTTCAGGAAATGCTAAAAAAATCAGTTATTGTGGTAATTATTTATAAAAAACATTAGTTTTACCTAATTTATATAGACTACTATCCACAAATAAATTTTGATTAAAAATTTCTATACTTTTTTTTTGAGTAAATATTATAAAATTTATTTTAGTTTGAAACATTTTTTTTTTTCGTTAAAAATAAATTAAATTTGTGCTTTAAATTTTATCAATAGTAACAAAAACATTTTATTTTATACTTTAAACACTCTTTCACTTGTTTCTTAAATCTTAAACTATTTTAAAAATTAAAAAACTTTAAAAATAAAACAGGTCTGAAAATTTCCATGGCACTTCTGGCTGTCACAGTTTTGTTAATTGTGCTTTTCCTAGTTTTCAAACGAAGAAACATGAACTTATCTATAGGAAGTAAGTTGTTAATTTGTTCCTATGCTTTGCTAATATTGAGTGTTCCTTTTCAGTTAATGAAAAAAACGCTATAAGTTATAACATAATTATAAGTTATAATATAGTTATAAGTTATAACATATAATACTTATAAAAACTTAATCTAAACGAAATTATTCAATCAATTTTTTTGCTTTCTCAATCATGTTTCAAACACAAACTAAAGCGTTCAAACGACAGGATACCGGAAAAAAGTCGGAGAACAAATCATGGTTTGGGTCGAAACACGACCTCAAAACCTCACCGCTTTTTACGAGTTCGCCCAAGAATTCGCGGTTCAGCTGAACTCGGCACTCAAAGAGAAAAATTCGAAAGTCAACCCGGTAGCATGCAACCTCTGGTGTCCAGACCGAAACTTGCAGGTTAAAAACGTTTTGTGTTTCAGTCGCTATATCACAAGCTCTACTTTTTGAAGTACTTATGAAAGTTTTTATTTCAGGACTGGGTGGCTTACTTGCTTAGCAACAAGACGTCTTTCAGACAACTGGTTGTCATACAAACCAAAAGCGACGAGCAAGCAGAGGCGCTGATGCACGTTTTCCCCGAAGCTGAAATATCCGTGGCCACCTTCGACCAGTATGACGTCATAAAGAACGATCACGTGGTAAACAAGTTTTACCTCCCGGACGACTTGAAAGAAATGTGGGAGCATTTTGTAAAGCTCAAAGGTTTGGAAGATAGTGTTAGAAAAATTGAAAAAACTGCCGAAGCGTTCAGTATCGAAAATGGCTCATTCAGCTGAAACTTGATCAATTGTTAACCTTTTTTCTTAATGAATAATAATGAGAATGCTTGAATTTGATTTTTTCAACGGAAGGAAGAAATAAGATGTTTATTGTAAGGTGTGCGCAGAGTTGCAAAAGGATATTTGAAAATATTCTAAGATCTTTAAAGAATTAGTTTTTTGTCATATTTTTACTAGAAAACTAAATTTAAGGTGAAAACTGTCTAAATAGTATAAAAACATAGAAAAGATACTGTAAAGCTACTTTAAATGAGTTTAAAAAAATGTTAGTTTGAATTTTTCGTATATATTTGAAATTTTACTACTTTAGAAGAAAAAATTCCAGTTCATTTTTCAAATTCTTAAATTCTAGCGTTTTTGGCACCCTGTGTGTGGTATGCTTAGTTACAAAAGATTTTAAAAGAAAAGCTATGAATACTTAAAAAATACTTGATTTTCTCATTTTATCTTTAACATTTTTTAGACAATTTGAGGTTTTTAAAAACTTCCAAGGTTAGAGTAAAACAAAAAATATAATCTCCATCTACTTATTTCTTAAATAACTAAAACAGACTAGTTTAAATACTAGAACCCTGTCAATGTGCTTATTGTTTTACAATCGTTTTAAATGTTAAGAAACAAATTTGCAACATTGAGTAAACTGTTTCTGTAAACACTACCTGTGGTTTTCTTTCGGCGTAATAAAATACACAAATTTTTAATTTATCAAAACAAGTTTTATTGCTTCGAAAAGTGTCGTGTCTATTTTACATTACTTTTGCTTAACTTTAAATTTTTGTCATAAAATTTGTAAATAAATTTCTTTTACTGACCTGAGTGTTTAGTTTTCAATGGACTTATGTTAGATGCTAAAGTGAAGTTTTAAACTATTGTCGCACTTTTAACTCTTGAAATTAAAAAATACTTATACATTTTTCTCAGTTTTTAAACGATATTTTGGTTTGTTATAAACATTTCGTGTTTTTTATTTACATTTAAATCTAAATGCAAATAAATTGTTACTTAATATTAATTAATACAGTTTTTTTTTAGTTTCATATACAAGCATTTTTAACAATTTGATGACTAATTTGTTTCATTATTTGAATTTTTCTATTGAATTTGATCAAAAATAAACTTTATGAAAAAATACTGATTAATTTCTCACTTTCATAGTTCTGTGCATAACATTTTGTTTGTTATTAAATTGTAATTAGACTAGGTAGAAAGATATATTTGCCATTTTAGAATTGATAGACATATTCTAAAATTAAATGGTCAAGTTATAAAAGTACCAAAGGAAATAAAAATTAATTGAAAAGTATTGGTTAGATTTAAACTACTGCAGTTTTTTTTATTTTTTTTGTAAAAATGGTTTGAATTAAATATTAAAAAAAAGTACAAAGATGAGTAATGAAAAAAATAAAAATAAGTTTTGTTGTTGTTTATGTAAAGTTATAATCTTTACTCTAGCCTTTACAAAATGCTTATAATTATTTCCTGTATTGCACTTATTTATTAGGTTCAAAATAGTTAAAGTACAAATAATATTAATTCCTTTCAGGTTTTATGATTGAAAATAGTAAATTAAATCATAACAGTTTACACAAAACTATGTTTTAAAAAGATTTTACGGAGAATTTACTAAAATCCTGTTAAACGTCTTTTATTTAGATACAACCTTTTTTTTCAATGTGTTAAATATTTAACAAAATTATAATAGAGATGTTTTCCCTGCACATTAAAAAATTATTTGACCATATGCAGTTTTTTAATACATGATTTTTCTTTCAAGCCTAATTGTTAAGTAATAAGGTTTAAAACTTCATACCTCACTAAACAAACACAATTGTTACAGTGAATGATAGTGAATAGGAAAGTATAAATGTTTTCTATGTGCACATGTTTCTCTATTTAAAAGTTTAAGTAGATTTTTCAATATAATTTTTTGTATTTATATCATTTCAATCTTACATCTTTAACTTGTTTTTATTTTTTAGCATAAAACCTAATTTAAACTTCAATTAAGTATATGATATGTATTGTTTATTTTCGAAACATTTTATTCAAAAAGATTAATAACTCTAGTTTTATTCCAAATTATGAAGCATTACAAATATAAAAACTAAATATTTTTGATTTTAAAAAGTAAACAAAATGAAAGTTGAAACAAAAAAAAATGTAAAGTAAAACTGATTTAAAAAACTAAACATTTTTAAAATCATTAAAACTGAAAGAAAGAATAATCAAAGTAATTTTGTTAAAGAACGATTATTTTTTAAACATTGATAAAATGATGAAAATATTTGCGATGGGTTTTTAAAACATGTTGCTTTGTAAAATAATTATTTTATTCGCATTGCATTAGAAAATGATCGTTTTAGTGATTTAAAAACAATTCAAAAACTTATTTTGCTTAAATTGGGAAAAAGATTTTGAAAATTAATTTTTATTAATTTTATCATAAAAAATCATTGAAGGTTTAATGACAAACGATAATATATCTTAATGAAAATAGAAAATTGCGCATTCGATAGCCTTAGATGTACTGATTAGTATCTTAACCTTATTAACTTACTTACGAAACTTAATTTTACGGATCGTTTTTAATTTTCCTCAGATAACTGACCGTCAACGCGGCAATTTTCTTGTGAGCCTGATACTCCTCGTTCGTAGACTCCCTGATGGACACCAGGTGCAGGACTTCCTGCTTCTTCCTGAACATTCCCACGCACCTGTACACCCTGCCTCTCATCAGCGAGGGTAATTCCCTATCCTGTGAAAATTAGTTTATGTCAAGGCAGGTCGTTATTAACTAAACCTTTATGGCAAAAAAAAATCTATATAGGATGGATCATTTAACTTGTAAAAAAAAACCGTTAAATTGTAATGAGTAATTGAGAAACGAATTAAAACTGATATAAAAACACAATTTAGTGAGAAACATGTTGTGCTCAGATTAAAATACTAAGAAAACATCAATAATTGTTATTGTAGTAAGTCATTATAACAGGGTTCGTGCGCGATTTTTTTTCATTTAGCCTGACTGAGACCAATTTAGCCTGACATTTTTTCAAATAAAGGAAAATCCCCTTCAGAAGTCATTAAGGGTATTGGGGGGTCTTGATTAGTACTATTGTAGTCTCCGACTTCGACCAGCTTTATCTCAAAAATATTTTGAGCTTTAAAAATCTGCAAAAAGCAACTCATAGCTTAATACAACTGAATAAAATAAGACTAACTTGTGAAAAAGGTGATTGACCCCCCTGCCCAAAACATAACAAATTCAGTGATAAGTTTTAAAATAAGTGTTATATCTAATCTATTACTAGTGTAAAAATTTTATATATATTACTTAAAACAACTGTTCAATTTAATTAATCATTAACAGGGTTCGTGCGCGAATTTTATTTTCATTTAGCCTGACTGAGACCAATTTAGCCTGACATTTTTTCAAAGTAAGGAAAATACCCTTTAGAAGTCATTTTAGGTATGGGGGGCTTGATTAGTACTATTATAGTCTCCGACTTCAACCAGCTTTATCTCAAAAATATTTTGAGCTTCAAAAGTATGCAGAAAGCATGTCATAGCTTAGTTACAACTAAATAAAATAAGACTAAACTGTGAAAAAGGTGATTGACCCCCCTGCCCTTAACATAACAAATTCAGTGATAAGTTTTAAAATAAGTGTTATATCTAATTTATTACTAGTGTAGAAACTTAATATATATTACTAAACATAATTCTTCAATTTAATTAAGCACTAAATAAAAACATTATAACCAGAAGATTTATAATAAAACGAGGTTCATTTAAAATGAAACGCTTACACGACTATTAAGTATTAAAATGAGCAAAAATGTTTATTATAGTATTTTGACTAATACTTAAAATTTAAACATAATTATAAATCCTAAACTCTAAATAAATACAGTCATTGTTGATGTCGTATCAGATTTAAAAAGCCTACAATTTAATTTGAAAAAACGTTTAAAATTTTGTTCTTGTAAAGAAAAATGAATTGTACCTAAAATTTGTACTCCCACAAAACCTAGTACTTATATCTTGAAGCTTAGTTTTGGTGTTGTGAATATCTCCAATAACTTTAAACAAAAAGTAAAATATATGAATAAACTGCTAAGAGTTTAAATCTAAAAAGTATTTGGTATAAAGCCTTTAAATTAGAAACTAAAACAGTTCAACCAACTAAGCTCCGAAAAACATAGCTAATGCAAACAAATTCAAAAAAACAGATAAGTTGTTGAACTATACTGTAATATTTAAACTGTATTTTTTTATGAATTTTTATAATTATGACATATATAACCTACTCAAAACAAAATAATGAAGGTTCTTAAAAAAATTTACGGTTTTAAGCATTTATTTTTACAAATACTGACTGATTTTATCTTTAATAACTATATCTTTATTTAGAAATAAAAACACATATCAATTTGATCATAAAAAGATTTCTCAAGTTTTTTTAATCAAAGATTTTCAAGCATTTGAACTGAGGAAAACTGAGATTCTCAAATTTTTAAATAAAAAAACTGATTTAGCCTGACGTTTTTCAACTTTAAAAAAAAAACTGATTTAGCCTGACTTAGCCTGATTTAGCCTGACGCGCACGAACCCTGATTAATTAAAAACATTATAACCAGAAGATTTATAATAAAACGAAGTGCATTGTTGTGTTTTATTAAAATTTAAAATGAAACGCTTACATTAGTATCAAGATAAGTAAAAAAATGTTTATTATAGTATTTTGACTAATACTTAAAATTGATACATAATTATAAATCCTAAACTCTAAATAAATACAGTAACTGTTGATGTTGTATCAGATTTAAACAGCTTATACTTAAATTAAAAAAAAAACCTTTGATATTTTGTTCTTGTAAAGAAAAACTAGTTGTACCTAAAATTTGTACTCTCACAAAACGTAGTACTTATTTCTTTAAGCTAAGTTTTAGTGTTGTGAATATCTCTAATAACTTTAAACAAACAGTAAAATATATCAATAAACTGCTAAGAGTTTTAATCTCAGAGTATTTGGTTTCAAGCCTTCAAATTAGAAATTAAAACATTTCAACCAACTAAGCTCTGAAAAACATAGCTGATGTAAACAAGTTCAAACAAACAGCTAAGTTTTTGAACTAAACTGTAATGTTTAAACTGTATTTTTTTTATGAACTTTCATAATTATGAAGTATATAATCTATTCAAAACAAATAATAAAGATTTTTATTTTTTTTTAGAGATTCAACAAAAGGTTTTAAGCATTTAGTTTTACAAATACTGACTGATTTTGTCTTTAATAACTAAATCTTTATTTAGAAATAAATTCACATCTCAATTAGATCTTAAAAAGATATCTCAATTTTTTTTAATCAAAAATTTTCAAGCATTTGAACTGATAAAAACTGAGATTCTCAAATTTCTAAATAAAAAAACTGATTTAGCCTGACTTAGCCTGACGCGCACGAACCCTGTTATAATAATGATTTCAATGTTATTTTCTATTTTATTAAACGTATGAAAACAAACTGATTCGTAGAAAACGCAGTTGACAGTCCTCTTCTGATTGTCTCTGATTACAAACTTTTTCCCTCCAGTGACGTCTTCAGGCCTCTCATCGAGCATCCCTGAAATTGTGTATGTAAAACAATACTGAAGCGAAAAAGATAAATTATTGGAAAATTATTGAAGCTGAAATAAGTTGTATTTATTTTTTTGATAAATTTTCAAACAAAAAATTAATACTTATTCAGGTTAGTAAATAAAAAATAACCAACTCAACATTTGAAAATAACTAAAGAACTTTCAAAGCAAACGAAAAGTTATATGTATAAAGAACAAGCAGCTAAAAACTTCACAACATTCTTATTCATTTTTGAAATAGCTTAAATAAGATAATAATACTGCTAAATTCAAAAGTATACTTTATCTTATAAATTATAAGCAATAGCTGGGGATAAGTTAAAAAAAATCAGTTGACGTGCTACCTTGACTACTACCATAAAAATATAGCGAACAACAAAACGTAGTAACATACTCAAAAAATACTCACCATAAAGTTCGAATATGGCGTTGCTGCATCCGGGTTGTTTCAGTTGAAGCCAGGCGCGCATCCCGTAAACATTCACAGCCAGAAATCTGCTCTTGGCCTCTGCAGGTTCGCTCTTCTTGCTTTGCGTTGACGAAACTGCCTGCGTTGTTGGGTACTGGCTCTGATACTGGGTCATTGCCAACCTTAAAATATTATAAAAGCCAACTGTAAACTAAAGTTCTACTTGAAAATACAAACTATTAAAATAAAAAATTAAATGTTTTGAATTTAGTTCAAGAGTACCAATCAGAGATCTCAACTTGCATCCAAGGAGAAAAACTTCAAGTTTGTTGATTCACAATTTAATTTATAAAACAATGTATATCTCAATTAATAAGATTAATGAGATCATCAGTTATAATAATTATCTTATTTCAAATAGAAATTTTTTGAAACTGATGATCTCATTAGTCTTATTAATTTAGTGAAATGTTTATTTTATAAATAATTTTGTGAACAAATAATTTGTAAAATATTTTGTTTTAAGTTTCAAGTTAAATAAAAAATACAATGTTTAAGCATCAACTACCTGGAAGTGACTTAACACAAACATAATAAGTAAACAAATAAAATAATTTTTGAAATGTATTGAGTTGCTGCTAACCTTTTATCAGGAGTATTCGAAGTAGCAGGGTTATACGGTTGACTCTTGGCAATTTGCTGCGGAGGTTTCTTCAGCGTGTTCTGCCTCATTACAGCGTACTTGTCCTCTCTGGCGGGAAACCTTCTGGGTGGTGGGTAAGCACCTTCGTTGAAACTTTTTCCGCCAGGATGACCAGTCATTGAGCCGCTGCTTCCTAGAGGTTTTAATCTTATAGGCGGTGGGTATCTATTGTTAAAGTTTTTGATAGCTAACGGGTTGTTAAAACGTTCATTTGGTTGAACAGTACTTCTTAGTGGTTGCGTTTGCGGGTAGTTTTGATATCTTGAAGTTTGAGGAAATTTTTGGTGAGTTTGCATTGGGGGAAAACTTGGGTATCTTGGTATTTCAGGAGGTTTATGAAACCTTGCTGGCTGAGTCATTCCGTAAGAATAGTTTGGGTGAAAATGATGTTCTGAGAGTAAAAATAACGCCTTGAATTTTTTAGTTGAAAAATATTTAAATAAAGTTTAAGGTAAACATAAATACTATTTGAATATATTAACCTGAAGAACTTTTTAATAAACATGTAAATATTTTTAAAACACTCTAAGAACTTCCAATCCCAAACTATTCTTACTGCTCAAAAACACTACTAATCACAATACATAATTATAAACAAACTATGTTTGCTGTTTAGACAGTTTCTAATGATCTAAAATTGTAGCTAGATAATAAAAGTTCAAACTAAAAATACTTAATTATTACAAATTACTTGACTATTTTATCTTAATATTTAACTTATTATATTATTGAAAATTTGGTAAATATTTTTAAATGTAAGAATAGTTTGGGTAGAATTTAGATCAAATATTTTAATAAAATAAAAAATTACTATCTTAAAGCCATGAACTTTTTATTTTTTGCTAAGAATATTGTTAAAAAAGTGTTATATTTTTCAATAGATATAATTTTTAAAGCTATTAAAGACAAAGCATGTTTAAACCAATTATATTTACATTAATTGAACATATAAAAGTTTATTTGTGATATTTTAAGCAAAATTTGAAATTTTAATTTCATTTATATAATAAACTTTTTAAATGTAAACATAAAAATCATTTGACTGATTCAACAAAAACATTACTATCTATCTAAATTCAAATTTGATAAATAAAGAAACTACAAACTTCTTACCAATACAAAAATCACATACAAAAAGAAATTTAAATGCATTTAGTTTTGTTTGCTCTATACTTCTTTTTACTTTATACTAAGCTCAGTGTTGCCACTCTTTAAGTCAAAAAATGTCCTGAGTGATCTTAAACTGTCCTGAGTCATCTTGAGTTTTTCAAATCCTTAAAAAAATAATATCTTTCAAAATTATGAAAAATCAAGTTATTCAACAAATTTTAGAACAAAATACTAAAACTAAATCTCATTCAGAATCAAGAAAAATAGTGGTCTCAGATTTTCAGAAGCTTTAAAAATATCTTGAGTTTTTTATAAAAAATAAAACTTTTGAAGTCAGCATGAGTGTGAAAAACAAATTCAAAATATGCTGAGTCACAGTGAGATCTTTAAAAATTTCAGAATATTATGAGTGTGTAGCAACCGTGTAGGCTTTCAAGAAGAACTAAACATTTGATATTTTGTATTTTAATGAAAACAGTATTTCAAGATCTAATAAAATGAATGTTATCTATCAGAAAATTTTAAAACTGTTTTAATATTTTTAAAGAAAAACTTTATAACTTTTTTCATGCTTTTTTATTACTATGATGCAGGATTTCCTTAATTAATTTTCATTATCACTCATTTAAAAAAACTAATCACTTTTTTTGATAGATACTGTCAATTTACCCATTTACTTTCTAGTTATTGCCAATTAAAAAAATAAAACTCTGCTCTAATGTATGTATACTTTTGTACTCAAGACTTTTATTGACTTAAAAATAATGAGCTGTAAAAAAACAAACAAAGCATTTTATATCACATTCTACATATTTATATGTGCCCATTTTATATCGACTAAAAACACTTATTAAATTAATAAATTATATTCAATTATGCAACACAAAAGCTGACCATATTGTGCATTGTATGGATGGTAATGGTGTTGTGGAAAGTGCTGATGGTGGTATTGAGGAACCATTCGACCATGATACTGAGGATAACCATTGTTGTAATCGATTGGCGGCATACCATCCATGTTTGGTTCATATGAGCTCTGAGGCTGAAACTTGTGTGGAACTTGCTGATTCTGGTAGTCTCTGTCACCCATCATCGGGTATTGGTTTTGCATTTGTGATTTTGCATTCATGTTTGCTTTCAAAAGAGCTATTTGTAATAGTACTTGCAAGTTTATAATTAACTCTGAAAAAATTGCAAAACTTTCTTGTTTGCTATAAAAATATAAACAAGAACCTATTGTACTTAAATAGTTACACTAGAGTAGTCCAGATACAAAAACTACTGTTATACCTTATAAGTTGAAACACCAACTTATACTTCATTCCATATATATTTTGTAGAAACTACCAGAAAACGCAGTTCTAGAATATCAATCCTTTAACAAAGTAACCATATGATAAATTCAATTAAAATTAATAAATTTTTACTAAAATTTTATTGAAATTATTATAGAAAAAATTGAATGTATTTCATTTAACACAACAAACTTTTTTAAAATATAATAGATACATTAAGGGCTCGTATATAAATTTTAGAAAAAAACATATTATTCTGTTAAAATTCTATGTTTTTTTTAAGTAACAAAATGTTCACTAGAAGGTGCTACTTTTTTTTGATAGGGTTCAATTTATAATTTAGGGATTTTCTAAACTTTAAACAAGAATAACAACAAATCTAATTGGTTTTCAAAATAACTCTTAGCAGATAACTTAAATAATAAACTAGTGGAAATTATATTCAAAAGCATGATTTATTGGATGAAATTTACAACTGGTTATAAAATAAAAAAGTCACATAAAATGGTAGTATGGTAGGTAACATTTATTGACAATTAAATAAAAATATACACCACAAGTCAGCAAAATGTGGACTGATGTGGCCTACCACATTAAAATATAATACTGCAAATATTAAAAATATATGTTTTATAAAAACCTATGATATAAAACATCAACTAAATGAAAAAAAAACGCCTACAAAAACTTGAAAAATTCTTAAAACTTTTTGTCTTAAGTTAAGTCAAATATATACTATTATAGGAAAGTTTTTAAACGTATTTAAATACTAGTTACAACTTAGTATATAGAGATTAATATTTTATTTCACAAGCGTTTTCCAAACTATACAAGCTTCACTGTCTAGTGGTAAGTGTTAAATGAATTTTAAAAAATTCGGTTAGTAAAACACTTTAAAAAATAAGTTTTAATTATGATGTATGAATAAATTCAAATAAATACAAACTTTAGAGTTAAGTAAGTAAAACTTAAGTAAAGATATAATAATTAATAAATTGTTTAGAATGAAATTTTAATTAAATTGAAAAGCAAAACTTTTAATAACTTATTTTTTAGTATACTTTTACTGAGTTTTACTTGCTAAACTCTAAATTTTGTACTTATTAGAATTATTTAGCAGAAAGAAACTGTTATGCTACATTAAACGTGCTATACTTTTTATAAAACTATGTGTTTTTTTTAATAAAAGGGTTGATCATACTAATTTGATCATCAGACCACAAGCCCTTGGTAGACTGAGACCGGTTTTGTCCTGATTAGGGCTCATCAGTCAGAAAGATAAGTTATTTAGTTGAGGCTGACTGATGAGTCCTAATCAGAACAAAACCGGTCTAATTCTACCAAGGGCTTGTGGTCTGATGATCATATTGGTATGATCAACCCTTTTGTTAACCTTGAGCTTTGTCTTACAGCATACGAGAGTCCAGGTTTCTGCTCTGCAGACTTTTGCCGATGTTTTTGTTGAGTTTTTTTTCATTGTAAATAAGATTAATTTCTTATGTAATATAAATTTCATTATTTTACATAGAAAATAGTTCAAAATTGAAGGTTTTTCTACAATTTTTGTTCTAAAGTCTAGTGTTTTTAAGTCTTTTTGACAACTTTTTTTTAATTAAGGGTTTCCAGGTAAATTTATTACTCTGGTAGCTTCAAAATCTAAATAAGACAGACTTTTAGTGGTCTATACTGGATTCAAATGTTGGTTCTAGTTGGATCTGGTCAGATTTTTATTTGAAAAAATATTAAACCTGGTTCTGGTCGGATTTAAATTTAGATAAGAAATCCAAATCTAGCAAAACTTACTCTAATATAAGATTAATATTTAGCCTTGTTCAGTCTAAATATAAGTTTTTATTTTATTTTAAAAACATAATATTTAACAATAATAAAAACATAATAATAGATATTGAACTTCAATACACAACCACCACAACTGAAGTTAATATTCATTCACCACAACTGAACTTAATTAATATTTACATAAAAAATCTCAAAAAGCTTCTTTTTTTTATGGTAAAAAACATCAGTCTCAAACTCTACCCCTTGCAACGATAAACGTTTTCAGGGGAGTCTGTAGATGATGGCCAAAATAAATACTGGTTTAAAAAATAATTTTTAAAAGGTTCTAATTGGTTCCATTAAAATCAGCAATTCTTAATCCTAGGGGTAAATCCCCTTGTTTTAGGGGGTAAAATATTTCTTGTTTCTTTATTACAAGTTATGTAAGTAAATATTTACTAATTATCTTTTTAACTTTTTTTAAATTAGTATACAACTGTTATTTTTTAAAAGTTTAATAAACTCTTAAAATTTTACTATTTTTTGTATTTAATAAGCTCAAAAAACCTAGTTGTTTTTCCTAAAAACTTTTTTGTATTTTGGGAGAAAATTTGGTAAAAACTTTCCAAAAAGGGGTAAAATATAAAAATAAGGTTAAGAACTGCTGATCTAGGTCTCAAAATCAGGCTAGATAGGACTAGTTTTTGAAAATAAGATACAATTGAATTCTGATTTGAATTTTAGAATTTGATGGTTAGATCTAACATTTAAAAATGGTAAACCATACTATTTTTTAAATCTATAAACATTACACATTAATTGCTGCTCTTAGTACTTTTATGAAAAACTTATCTAGATATTTTAAGAAAGAGTTATAGTGACAAACTTTAGATACAGAAAACATACTATTAAGGCAAAATGACAGAGTATTTTAAATTTAAAAATACTTTAGCTAGCTTGACTAATAGAAATATTCAAGAGAAGCATAAGAAACAAACACTGTTCCAATTTATGAAAAGAGAAAGTTATGACAATATAATCAAAATGTGAAGTTAATAAAACTATGGTTTCAAACAAAGAGAAAGTTGTGAACATTAAATACAAAATGAATAAGTTAAAAAAACTGTGGTTTTGAACAAGCTTGAACTTGTTCTGGACTGTGAATTCTGGCTGTGAATCAGATTGTTGATGAGTTAATTGAGGCTGGTGAAAAAAAATTGTTAAATTGCTCTGTATTTTTGGATTTGGCTAAAGCTTTTAACACGGTAAATCACAAAATTTTAATATCTAAACTTAAAAATTATAATATAAAAGGTACAATGTTAAATTTATTAAAAGACTATTTAAATGATAGAAGCCAATCAACTGTCATAAATAATGTTGTGTCTGAGCGTGAAATTGTGAATGTTGGAATACCACAAGGTTCTTGTTTGGGTCCTTTGTTGTTTCTTGTGTATATTAATGATATTTTTTACTCTACTGAGATAAATATGAGATTGTTTGCTGATGATGCCTGCTTGAGCTACCAACATAGTGACCCTGAGTATTTAAATGAAGTTATTAATAAAGAGCTGGTTAAAGTTGATAAATGGTTGCGTGATAATAAACTTTTTATTAATTATTCAAAAACAAAATTTTTGCTTTTCAATAAAACTTCAAAAAGTTGTGAATTTAGTGTGAATGTTAATGGTTTTCTTATTGAACAGAGTGATAGTATAAAATACTTGGGTGTGGTTTTGGATGATAAGCTGAATTGGAAGAAACATTTGAGTTCTCTGAAATCGAAATTGTCTAGGAGTTGTTATGTTTTGTCAAAATTGAGATATTATTTGGATACGAGTACTTTGATAATGGTGTTTTATAGTTTGTTTTATCCGCACATCCAATATTGTATATCTGCTTGGGGTGGTGCTGCTGACTGTTACTTAAAACCAATTATTTGTATGCAAAAAAGAGTAATTAGGTATGTTTGTCGTGTGCCTGCCTTGACTACAACAAACCCTTTGTTTAAAAAAACTGGTGTACTAAAATTAAATGATGTGTATAGATTGCAAATTTGTAAGTTGATGCGTAATACTATAACAGGATTTGATGTAGAACACAATAGATTTACACTTGCTAGCTCTGTTCACTCACACAATACAAGATTTTCAAAGAAAAAGAATTTTATAACTGAAAGACCTAGAACAAGACTTGGCCTAAACTGCTTTAGGTATTTGGGTCCCAAGTTTTGGTCTAGTGTCCCTGAAACTTTTAAAAACTTAAAAAAAGATTGTTTTAAATTTAAATATAAAAAATTTTTGTTGAATAACTACAAGGAGTAGATCTAGGGTGCTTCTGCAAGTATGTTTTTGTTTGTGTTGAAATTTGGTTGATGTTATTGGGGCATCAGATTGTGGTTTGTTGGTCTTTATTTTCTGAATGTCCTGTTAATGTAAGAGTGATTGTTATAAATTATTGAAATAAATTTTGTTTATTGTTAATATATTTTATTTGTTTTTTTATTTTATTATTGTGTTAAATTTAAGATAGTTCATTTCATTTATTAATTTTTTATTTATATATATATATTTTATTTTTATTTTTTTTTAGTTTTTTTTTTTTATTAGATATTATAGGTAAAAGTTTAAATTTAGTACAAAATGTTTATTCTTTTTTAGTTTGTTTATTTATTAAATATCTATTTTATTTATTATACTTACTTATTTATTTGTTTATTTATTTATTTGTTTTTTTTTTTTTTTTTTTTTTTTTTTTTTTTGAGTTTTGAACCAAGTTAATACTAAAAAAAGTTGTAGAACACTTATTATTTTATTGATTTTAGTGTTAATGTATACATATATTTTATTTTTTTTAATACAAATAGTTACTTTTTTTCCTACTTACAGTTTTTCTTTAGTCTAGCTTGTTTTTTCTAGAACTAAATACTTTAAATTAGATATCGGTTTATCTGATTTTGCAACAGCTGATTGTGAGTTCACACTGGTGGCAGTGATCACATGATTGGATTGTTGATGTGTTTTTTGTTGTAGCGCCGGTGGACACTTACTTGGGGATTTGAGCTTCATCGTTTTCCCACACTTTGTGGTTTTTGATGTTGAGATTTTAGCCTTGTGAGTGTTTGCCAAATGGCGTGTCACCAAGGGTTTTGTTTTTTGAATAAAGGGTTAGGATTAGTTTTTTTATTTTTGGTTAGTTAAACATTTTTGTTTTGCTTTTTTTTTTGTTTTTAGACAGATTTAGTTTTATTTTTAATTAAAAAGTAATTTTTTTTCTTAGTAAATTTAAAAGATAGGGCAGGTGGAATAACACGTGATGAGCTGAAACTCACTTGCATGACCTTCAGAAAACGTTTATCGTTGTAGAGGGGAGAGTGGGTTCTTCTGATGTTTTTCTACCTTTAAAAAAAAAAAAAAAAAAAAAAAAAAACTTATTTGTTTTTGAGGCAAAATTAACTCTCTATAATTATTATAAAAATAGAAGCATAAAATCTTTATGAACTAGAATTTCAAAACTATTAGCAGCCTTGTGACAGAAATGCATCATTTAACATGTTCTCACTAAACTGTACGTTCATGAAAACTTTATTTGAACTAAAAAATGTGTATACTGAACAAATGTGTATCAAAAGTTTTAGCTAGTTATATTACTCCATGATAAAAATTTTTGAACGAATTGTCAATAACAATAGTTCAGCTGATGGTTTGGTCAATGAAAGTATCTGAAAACAAAGCTAGTGCTTCTAAATAATATTTTAATATTTTAAGCAGACTTGCAAAAGAAAATTTATGAGTATTTGCTAGTTTATTCAACCCAAAAAACATCTACGCTCAAAAATTTTGTTCAATAGATCTGGTGTATAGAAAGACCTTTCGATCATCGAGCTACAGACAAGCTGTTTACTTTTTCTATTTTATCTGATAGAAAAATTGAGATTAAAAACTTTTATTTAACAAAAAAAATAAGAACAAAAATCATGCTTCGATAAAAAAACAAAAAACATTATTATTTAATACTTGTGACCTACCAAATATTCTCTTATACTTGAGATCTGACCGGATCCGGATATATTACACAACTAGTTTAATTTACAGCTACGTAATAACTAGTTGAACAATAGTTTTTATAACTTTAAGCTTGCTAGTGAATTGTAAAACAAAAGATACCGTAAAACTCCTACTTATGCAAAAGTTTTTCTTAAAATTTGTAGTGTTCTTAAAATGTTAAAAACTTGGCGTAGGGGTAATAGTTTAAGACCAAAGAGCTAATTTTATTGGTTGCATGTTAAAGTTAAGCATTAGAAAACTTATGTTATGCAAAATAGAAGCTTTGTTTGAACAACAAGTTTGATTATCAAATCGGATAGTTTTGCAACCTAAAACTTTTCATTAATCTTTTCAAAATCAGAGTTTTTTATGTTACATAAAAAAGACAAGACATTGAAAGGTATTTAATTGGTGTGCGCCTCGATAACCGAAAGGTTTTTTTCGTGCACCAGGTCCTAGGACCAATTATTTTGAACGCTTATTTTGTCGTTTAATGCCAATTAGTTATTAATGTCTATGTTACAATAAGAAAAAGTATAATTTGACTGCTTATATTAAACTTATCTAATTTATAGTTGTATCCTTAATACATTTGTTCGTTTAAAACTGTTGTAGTTTAAGGAAAAAACGCTAATAAAAGTTTGTTTAAAAAAGAAGCTTGCGTAGAATTAAGTTAAGAAATATTATATTTTTTTAAGTCGTAAACAAAGTTTTTAAAATTTTACACAAAAAGATTTTCGTACTTATTTTAAATTGTTCCAAATAATTTCAAAAAATCAAAAGAAACGAATAATTCAGAATCAAAATCAACTTGGATTTTATTTTACTATTTTATATTTAGTTAACTATTTATTTCTTAACTTTATTCATTTATCATTTTGTTACTTTTTTAGTACAACACGCATAGCTGATTTAAAGTTTTTATAGTTTATGCTAATAGCAGACCTAATGTTATTTATTACAATGAATTTATAAATATTACTTTTTTTGATGTATTGAAAAATTGAAATACTATTTTTTTGAAGTCAGCTATCCAGATAATAACTATAGTTGGACGCTTATTTGTTTGTTGTGCTACATTTTATTTTCTTAATGTCTTAATTTTTTCTGTATGTGTTTAAAGTCTTTAAAATAGTAGCGCTTTGTAATTTTTTACAAGCTTACAAAATATAGACTACTTTTGCTAAAAATTTTTTACACAATTCACTACAAACTGAAATTTGACATTGTATTGAACTTATAATATTTTGCTGTAAAATATAGTTTATATGACTAAGTATTTTAATGATGTAAGGGCCATAAGAGGTAGTCCTTATAGCATATAGATTTAGTTGATATAACAATACAAATTAGTATAATAACGATAGCACACAGTTAGTACAACAAGAGAAAAAAAGGCTTTAAAACTTAGTTAATTTTTTTATTTCGACTTCTTTTTGGTCTGCTAAAAAAACTTTTTTGTCATTTACGCAGTATCTTGTTGTTACGTTTGCCAATCATTTCAATCATTAGTAAGTTTATTTTTCTATCTCTAAGAATGACAACGAGTAAAGCTCTTCAGGTTGCCTTTGCAAGTTCTTTTGTATTTTAGACTTTTTCTACCAATGTTAAGCTTACCATAGACCAACTCTTAATTCAGTATTTAAGATGCGTTCGTCTAAATATATAAAGGTATGACTGGCACGTATCAAAACTAGCTTACTGCTAATTACTCGCTAGTACCTAGTTTCAAAAGTACGATAAAGGAGCCGTTGTTGAAAGTTTTGACTTTTTTCTCTTGCATTTTTGAAATTACTTTGGCCACTAAGTGCTAATCGATAACTGAAAGGTTTTTTCGTACACCAGGTTATTGGACCAATTTTTTTGAGCGCTTTTTTTTGGTTCAATAAACAATACCATTAAAAAAAAAGCTCTAATTAAATCTTAGTTAAAAATAGGTTTTGAAACTTATATAAATTGTCATCTCGTGACTTGTAAAGTCATGCTGTTAGATAAAAAAATACCAAACAGCAATAAAGGTATGGTATAGGGAAAAAACTGGTTAGTTAAAAAATAAGTCTAATACTTGTTATGGCTCAAAAACTAAAGTGTTTAATAAATTTTTGACTTTTTTGTTTTGGTTATGCTTGCAGAGATAAAAAATAAAATTTCAAGGATATCAGCATTTTAACTATGTTGTTAAAAGTCACATTGCTCTTTAAAAAACTAAAACTTTGCGTTTAGTCATAAACAATTAATGAAAGTTTTATTTCGCACGAAAATAGTGCTTTCATTAAATATAGTTTACTTGAAATTTGGTCACGATACAAAACAAATTCGATATACGTTCTATTCTAATGAAAGCAATAGATGTTTTTAATTTACATAACACCAATATAACTACTGATATACAACTAATAAAATTTTCAAACTAATACTTTTAGTTAAAAACACAAACTTTAAGAAGTAAGACTCATTTTTATTTAAAATTCAAACCTACATTACTCACACCTATGTAACTTTTTAATTTAATAGTTTTGGTCTAGGTTAAAAACTATTTTTGAAAAGCTGCAACTTTAAGTATTATATGACAATATAACATCTTCAAATTTTCTTGTTTTAACATAACTTTAATATAATTTGACGTAATTTAGCTTCAGAATATACCTAGTTCAAAATTTGTTAAGGTCTTGTAATATTGAAACTTGATACTAGTTTGACATATAATTTAACATTAACCTTCTGAAAATGACGTTAAATTTTTCAAGCTAAAAGCTAAATTCAAGTATAAACATAGAAATATATGTAAATGTTAAAAATGTGCAAAAATCCAGTAATATTTTTTTTCTAATTTTATTTTACATAATCTTAAAACAGCAACTTTGACTCAAAAATAAAATGTCTTTAAAAGTAACATTATTCATAAAACAACAAGGATTGTTATATTATTATACGAAAAATTGAAGACAGTTTAGTAGTCGAATGCATACAATAAAACATACAAAATTAAAATTACTAAAACATTTTTTCGGCCATTAAAGACGTATTTCTTATTAACACTAAAAACATTCTAACAGGTATCCTATACTAACATATTAAGTATTCGAAAATGAATTTTCTATTAAATTGTTTCCAAAACTTTGAAACAAACTAATGTGTAAATTAAAACACCAAATCTTTAAAAAACTTTAAACATAATATTTAAAAATTAAAATTAAATTTTTAACAGTCAAATTGAAATTGTGCAACAAAAAAATGCAACTACTTTTATATGATTTAATTTTATATACTATATTTTTATAAGTTTATGCTTTTTTTTTTGGTAAATCGTTTTATTTAAAAATTAACCAATTGTAGCTAGGTATATTTAGCTTGTTTAGGTTGTATCTATGTTATAAAAACTTGTGCAAAATGTAAAAAAAAAAAAGTACTTCTATCTTTTGAACTTAATCTAGAAACTTAATAGATCCGATGTTTTCTACTGGAGGCAAAAATGTGTTGGAACCGAAAAGTCTGCAAAAGATTTTAAAATCAGTCAGCTTAAACATAATGTTTTTTTTATTGTTATAATGTTTTTAAAAACAACTTTTGTTAACTCAAAACTTAATTTGTACAAAATATTCAAGTAAAATACTTACGAGTCATCATTACAGTTTTTTAACTCAATTGAACTAGGTGTAGTGTCAACAGTAGATGAAGGTGAGTCGAAATAGTCGAAAGTAATAGTTGGTTGCAAGTGGTCGGCATTTTGTACAACTGATCTTTGTATGAATGAGTCCTGATTGCATTGAACAATCTCAGTTAGAGACGGTAGGTTTGGTAGAGTTGGAGTTGCTGGCAAATAATCTGTTAAAAATATTTAATTTTGCAAAATTGTTTACATATTAAGACTTATAATACTTGAAATTTAAATCATGAAATATTTAAAACAGTAAAAAAAAATTTCATAGCTCTGTTTATGCCTTTAACTTTTGTTTTTTATGCTTAAAACTATTTATTCAAATTGTTTTATCATTAGAAACAAAATTTAATTAACAATAAAAAATTGTTTACTGAAATAATTTATAGTCAAAAATTTAAAAAGGATAACTATAGTATATTTAAATGTTTCATTATACCCTAGTTTCTTAAATTAAAACTTTAAGTTTATTTTGTTGCAAAAGAAAAACTACGTTTTGCATCCACTTTTGCTGTCGGTTCCTCTGGTTGTTGAGTCAAATGTTCTTTGCTGTGAGTTTGAAAAAGATCTTGACTACGTTGAAGAATACCGTTGGGCTGAAAAAAAACAGCAGTTTAAAAGTGTTTTTGTTTTGTTTAGTTGATATATTTTTTTCTTAAGTTACCCCAGTTTTAAAATTGCTAAAAAAATTTAAAGCTACAAGCTAAAGTAAATAGACTTAACAAAAATATTAAATTAACTTTAAAATAAAGCGAAAAGAAGATACAAAGAATTGTAATGTTTCGAACCTCGAAAAAATTCTCGATTGTGCTTGTCTTCTGAGTATTGTTGTCGGCTTCAGCTTTTTTATCGTTAGTTTCTGTTACAAACTTCGTAGCAGTCTAAAAAGTTTAAGCTTTTTGTTTAAAAAAAATCAATATTTTTTGTTAGTACTTAGCATTTGAAATAACCGTTATTTTAAGAATTATTGAAATAATCTATTTAGTCTTTGATTGTTTTTTTTGAGTTTAAATAGTTGGTTCAATAAGTTTCGAGTTTCTGCTGCTAAAACATTAAAGATTTATTAGTTTCAAATTTAAAACTATAGATTGAATGTTATGTCATTTAAGTTTCTTATTCAGTTGTAAATTTATTTGGACTTTGAGTAGTTTTTATTTGTGAAAATTACCATTTGATGAATTGGCGGTGAGTAGCTCTGATTATCTGATTCTCGTAAGGCCGCTGTGGAAAGTAATTTTTGATAAGGCTCAGTATTTAATATTTAATAGTATTTAATAATTAAGGCTCACAAACTATGTTTATTAAAGCTTTAACTTATAAGCAGTTTGTTTAAAATAAATTATATGAATCGAGTATACTTTTACACAGATTTGTTTTTAGGGTTTTAATTACTAAATATATATTAAATTTTATCAAAGTAAATAAAAAGTGCTTGCAAAACAATAAGTAACAGTATTACCAAAATTAAGCAGTTGTAATTTAAAAAAGTGTATATTAGTTTCTGTTGATATTATCTGATACGTTCAAAAAAAACAACTTACCAAGTCTTATTTCTCGTTCAACTTTGCGTTTTTTCGTTTTTCTGTTTTGGAACCAGACCTATAAAAAAATTATTTAGTTAAACGAAAACATACAAAATCAAAACTAAATCTTAAATAACAAAAAAATTTAACAGTTTTTTAATAGTTTTAAAATTGTTTTTTACTTTTAAACTTACTTTGTTGTTTATATGAAGTCCTAATGTATAAAACTAAACATTTATAAATCCACAAACTGTGTGCTTTACTTTGTAAAACGTGTTAGCATAAATATTATATATGTTAAAATAAAATCTAGAGTAAGTTCAACAAAAGAAATAAACAAAATTATTGTAAATTGTTTATTTAAAATTAGATTAGTGTTTAAATAGTTTTTTTTCGTCAAAAATTTTTTAGTGAATAAACAAACGCGAACAAAATGAATTTTAAATATTACTTTTACACTTTTTATGTAATAGTATTTATGTGATTTTTCTAAAAACCTTCAAAGTA
This sequence comes from Thalia democratica, assembly GCF_965202585.1. Classification (NCBI taxonomy): domain Eukaryota; kingdom Metazoa; phylum Chordata; class Thaliacea; order Salpida; family Salpidae; genus Thalia; species Thalia democratica. The sequence continues at coordinate 11,529,339 of NC_139170.1, forward strand.
TTTTTCGGGTAACCGAGGTCTTGTTCCATTTGTAACAGCTGTTCATTATTAGGGGAGTGCTTATGCGTAAATACATTTTCCAGGTACTCTAAAGCGTACTTGTTAAAAACTGTTCTTTTTCTGAAAAGCAAATATTTTTTTTAATAAATAATATAATAAACCATGGAATGGAAGTTTGATTCTTTCAGTAAAGTCAAAGCTACGTATAATTTTATTCATAAGCTTCAAAATGTACTTAACTTACCTTATTGGTCCTATGCTTTTTTCGTCGTTTTTGGTTCTTTTCACGTCTACAGTTGATATTAAAATTAAAGATAAAATGAGTAAAATTTAATCAGGCTAAGTAGAAACATTTAAACTCTGTTTCAAAAGTGTATTTATAAAATCGCATAAAACTCATACATAAATCAAACCTCTGTTGAGAGCTGGTACGTTGAAGTTGTTGTTGTTGTTGTTGTTGTTGTTGTTGTTGTTGTTGTTGTTGTTGTTGTTGTTGTTGTTGTTGTTGTTGTTGTTGTTGTTGTTGTTGTTGTTGTTGTTGTTGTTGTTGTTGTTGTTGTTGTTGTTGTTGTTGTTGTTGTTGTTGTTGTTGTTGTTGTTGTTGTTGTTGTTGTGCTGCTTTGAATTATAGGAACTGTACATTTGTCGGTCATGCAAGCTGCCAGTGCCTGTTTCTTGTGGTAAATTCATCTGTTTTTTTATCTTTTGTTTGTACATCTGATGACCCTTTTGTGAAAAGTGAAAGTGCCTATGGTATTGTGGACACGTCTGATTGTGATGGTTGTGCGGAACAACAGTGGAGTTTTGAAAGTTGCTAAATGCTCGATTGTTTCGGGGCTCGGGGTTGCACAAAACAAAGGAGTTTTGGGTTCTGGTGGGTGGCTAAAAAAGTTAGACAGTATAAAATGCTTTCTGTGCTCTAAAAACAAATTTATAAAACTAATAAAGCTTAGTCAATTCAGATTTTAAGAAAATGAATGAAAGTTTATGACTGAAAAGTACAACTTTTATGTAATTAATTTAATAAGCGAATCACTAAAACAAATAAAAACATCAAAATTATTAGTAAGGAGTTAACTTACATGTTGATCTGGAGAAAATGAGTTAGGTGGCACATAGTTGCTTTTTGTATAAGGGACCATTTGATTTGGTGGTGAATATTGGTTGTTTGTACATGGAACCATTTGATTTGGTTGAGCAAAGTGGTTGCTTGTGTAAGGAACCATTTGATAATACTTTTGATGAAAGTTTGAATAACTCATATTTGTTGCTTAACTATTTATATCTAATTTAAGAAAAAGATAATTTATAGACTTTCATACTTGTTAAAAAATAATATTTTAACACAGCACAAAAGGTTAGTAAATACTTAAAAAAATTGTAAAAAATGAAAAATGTTAGTAAAACTCAGATTTAAAACAATATTTTGTTATAAAATAAGTTACTATGTTTTATTTTTATTTATTTATTTATTTGGGTTCCAAGAAAGCTTTAATTTATTTTCTAAGTTTAAAGTCTAAAAACATGTAAATCTATAATTCAATGAGTTTTATTTAAGTTTTAAGTTATAATAAGATATTTTTAAAATACAGTATATTGTGCAACTTTTTTAAGTTCTTAAATAAGCAATTACTTACATACTTTAATGATTTACCGCCAAACGTTATACGTGTTTTTTAAACATTTTAATATAAACTTTATTTATAAAGTAATTATTTTTAAAATTGTTTTTTTACCAACAGTTTCCTGAGTAAACTATAACACTTACCAGTTATAAACTATTTAAGCAGTTCCTATGTAATTAATATAACTGGCTAGGTATGATTAAGTTTAATTGTTTCGATTAATAAACTCATATTAAACAAAAAATAAATAAAGAACAAACTTAAAAACGATCATTGAAGTTTTTTCAAAATATTTTGTAAAGCAACTTTAAAAGTTTACAGCCCTTTAGGTAATTAAACGAACATTATATGAAACATTAAAACAAGTTGACTACTTTTGTTTAGTAGGTTTTCAAAAGTTTTTATGGTGTACGAATTGCATTTTTAAGTATTTTAATGTATCTAAAAAGTTCATGAAAACATATTTATTACGTCAAAATAAGAAAATTAAAAGTTATACAAAAATTGTATTTGATGCGTACAAAAATGCATATGTAAATTAAATAGTCAAACGAAGTTCTCAACAACTAACAACAATAAATGCGAAAAAAAGAGTTCACTAACTTTTCATTTAAAACAATTTAGCTGAATTATAACCAAGAAAAGAGAGTGACCACTCTAACACATATATTATATATGCAAATTAGCACACTTTCGAGAAAGATTTGGTATTAAAGATAAAAATCAGTCACGGTGCTGTTACTCTAGTTTTAAGTAAGCAAGAGCTGCGTAAATTTGTTTTGAAAATAAACTTTCTTACTTTGTATTAGGCAAGTACTTCTTTATAAACTCAATTTTTTTTAAATGGTCTCTAAACCTTTTTGCTGTCTTATAGGTAAGTTTAGTGTTGAAGCTAAAACTGAAACTCTTATAATTTGTAACAAACTACCTTAGTTCTGAAAAGAAAAAGTGTTAATTGCTCACTCATATGCTTTTTTTTTTCTACAAAGCTTTTGTGTGTTCGACCTTACGGTTTTATTACACAGTTTAAGGAAATTGAATAAAAATGACTGATCAAAACTTCATAGAAATCAGTTAAACATAAACAGTTTTAGTTTAAGCTGAGTTTTTCTTAACAGTGTAGCTTTCCACTCTCAATGCTGACAACTCGCACTGTTTGCAGACCCACAGTAAAACTAACACGTCATAAGACTTCAAAAATTGAAACTAATTTCAAGAATAGTTGCATTGAGAAAATTTGTATTTTAAAGTGATACTGTAATTTAAATCTAACATATTAGCTAATTAGACTTAGTGTAAAAGAGGTTGAAATCCTAAAGTTAAGACTTTTAACATTAAAACAAAATCATTCTAGCATTGAAATATATTTTTAAGTTATTCATACGAAACATAGGATACTTGTTTAAGAACCACACAACTTCAACATACAATATAAATTAAATAAAGTTTTATTCTTGCCTTAAAATAAAACCGCTTAAATAAAAAAAATTGCAGGAAACATTTGAAAATGTTTTAATTAGTACGTTATATTAAAAAAAACTACTAACAAGTTCTATTTTTTAAGACGATCGGCCTAAATAGTACACACTAAAGGTAAATAAAGTTTTAAATCCTTTTTTTTATTACTTTAGTAGGTGAGTATGGAGAAAATATAAGCGTACAATTTATCCCTTTAAAACTAAATACTATATATGTTAGAAGCATACAAATATTGAAAAAAAAAAACCTTTTAACTTATATACTTACCAGTTAGAAATTCAATTAATTTTTTAAAGCTTATATCATAAACTTAAGTAAAACTAAAACTCTTTAACCTAAACGTGTATGTTTTTAAAAAATATTCTGTTTTATTTTAAATGATCAGTTCAGAACGTACATACTATCAATATAAAAAGAGTTTTTACTTATTTTTTCATCGTTGGTTGTGAGTATGGGGAAACTATAAACTTATAAAGTATTTAATTTAGAACAACAGCCTGTTGATAACAAATTGATAAAAACCGTTATAAAGGCTTTTAAATTTAATGTATAGAACTATTATAAACTAAAATTTTAGAAAACTAGTGATCAATTACGTCTGTAATGTATAGAAGTAGTTAAAAACTCTAATCATATAAGTTATTTTTTACCTGACCCATTTACGAGTAACTTATTTAACTATACTGCATATGTTTTAATTATAACAGTAGATTAAGTCTAATCTACTTACAACCACTACAAATTGACAAAAAACTCAAAAAATCAAAAGTAACACACCACTAAATCTTTCACTCACTAAAACAACCAAAGCTTTCTCAACTTTTAATAATTCTTAAATATGATAAGCCGGCTTAGTTTTATACCCAACTCAAGAGTTTCGTTCTTTTTTACCAAAACTTTTTTTCTTTTTTTTTGAAGCAAGCTATGAGCTACCGCACTCCTTTTACTAAACGACTACTCTGTTTAGTTAAAGTAGTTCTATTCTTTTCAACTGAAGTACTACTAATTCGACTATTTTTAATTATAGTGCTTAACTTCATGTTACACTTATTATCATGCACAGTAAAAATATATTCTGACTGTGAACATTTCTTAAGACTTAAAATGCAAATAAAGAAAAATGTTGTAGTGCAAATTAAAACGGGCCATGAAAATAAGAAAACAGGTTTTAAAACGAACTTAGTGTAAATAAAATGTGCTAACTGGTTTAAGTATAAAATATTTTAAGTAATATAAAAATATATAATACACTTACAACATTTATACATCAAACTATAACTTATTTTTTTACTACAGCTTTAAACATATGAGATTATTGATATATAAAAACGTAGAAATTTTTTAATGTTTAATACTTATAATAAGTTATAATCAAAGGTGCTAAGTTTTTATAAAAAGTTTAAAAAGCAATCATTACTTCTTAAAATCTTTCTTTATTTTTGTAACAGTTTTGATTACCTTAAAAAATGTATTAGAACAAAAATTTTAAATTTAATAAAACAGTGTCGAATTAATTTAGATTCATTTATGCTTGAAATCAATTATATGTAATAAAATTTTTACTCGATAGAAATAACTTTAAGATATCGTTATTGTTCATATACTTACTGAAACTTTTATATAAGAAACTTTTGGTTGATTACTGAATCAGGTTTTGCATTTACATTAGTTAAAGTTATCTGTTTAGTAATAACTTTTGCTGCAATCGCTGACATCTTATTTATACATCTGTGAAGTTAAAGTTAAAGTTTTGTAAATTGTATGAAAAACACAGTAAAAGTTTTCCTTAAAAAGAGAGTTACAATACTTATAGGCAAATAAAAGTTTTTGGTTTCGAAATCTTAATCATACTGAAAAAAATTAAAAAAACAGTTTTTGTTCACCTCGTATATTAAATCTTTTGTTTGATAACTAATGTTTTTAATTAAAACATTGATTTAAACATATTTTTTTTTTATATAACTAAAATAAGTATAACTGTTATTTTTAACTAACTAAAGAAACACAAAATTTTAATTAAACTTTAAATTAAAAAGCTTAAAAAGTTTTAACAGACCAACAATTAAGTTATTTTTTTTAACTACGATATAAAAAAGTAAAATCACAAATTTGACATTATATATCAAATTTTTCCAAAAAGAATAATTAGAAACTACAAAAAATTTAGTATAACAGCGTAGAATACCTATATGTTAGTGTTTGAAAGTATTTTATTTTGTTTTTTACACGCCTACTTCTACTATCCAATCAGTTGTAAGTATACACAGTCTCACAAGTAGTTTGCGTTCTGATCCGTTGCTTCGATTGCACTTTTCTTTGCTATAGTAAAACTTAAAGTTTTTTTTTTGAAATTCAAAGTGTACAAGATATTGTTTTAAACTTCTTCTAACTGTACTGAAACAAATTAACAAATAACGTTTCTGGCTTACATTTTCGTAACTGTCAAGTATTTATCGTTTATAAAATAAAACAGTTGTTTTTAGCTTAAAAAAGTCAGAAAAAAACAAACATACTTATGTAAATTACTGTTATCTCAGCTATGAATTTTTAAATATTACACAAGAAATAATATCCAATGTACTGATTTAAAGATGTTTTAAAATTTAATTTTAGAACTTGATAAAATTAGGTTTTATAGAAAAAAGAAACTTAAGTATAGAAAAGCATTATTTTTCTAATAAAAACACTAACAGAAAAAAAAATTGAAAGTTAGTAAATTATTTAGCTGAAAAAAAAAACAAATAGATAATCATTTACAATTAACACCTTTCAAATATATTATAAGTTCGTCATGTGAAAAAAAATATCAAAAATATTAAAGTTTTTTATATTCTGTTTAAGTAGAAAATGCAAAGTTTCTTGAGGTTTCGTTATAAATTTAATTTATGTGGTAAACTAAATAATATAACAAACGAACCTTGTAGAAGTATATATTAATTATTTAAAATAGTTTAAGTATTAAAAAAAAAGCTTTCATTTCATTTGGTATAAAATAAAAAAATATACAACTTTAATACCAAAATTTTCTATCTTAAATAAAGCGCGAAGAAAATTATAAACTTGTAAAATTTTATAAGGTATGATAAGTTTTATTTCCCTTCATACCAAGTATACTCATCTAAACGGTTTGTAAAATTCATGAAACACATAAATAACTTTTATCTTTTATTCTAATATAATAACATTACGCTACAATTGATAATTTATCTGCGTAGAATAGTTTCAATCAAAACATATCTAAAGTGAGACGCTATTGCTATTTTGTATTAACTTAGCTATTTACTTTCGCAACACTTATTTAATCTGTTTTCGCTGACATACAGTTATATCACGCAATGCAGAGCCAGAAACACTGTTTACTTGTAGCTAATTGTTTTTATTTATGATCACAATACAGTATCTTTCTGGTTTATAGTTTTTAAAAACTGTGTTTTAAGCTTATTCTGTGTAAGGTAATCAAAGTATATTTGAACAAAAGGCATATATATTTATTTTTATCTCCAGGTCAAGTTTTTAGTTAGTATCAAGGTAAAAAGTTAACTGAGATAAAAACTCCAGGTAAAAACTAATTGAAATTTTTTATATTAAAAAAAGTGTTAGTACATATGTTTCCAAAGTAATTATATTTTTATTTTTATAATGATTTTGAATAGCTTGCTACTTAATTTGAGGAAAATAAAGCTACAAGTTACTAGATGTTACTACGTTCAATCTTTTGTCGATTAAAACGCGAGCTTTTAAAATTTTAACCCATTTTAAACTCAATCTAGCGCTTAATTGAAAGATGAGCTTATTTCCTACTTAAAATTGTATTTTTTGATAAGTTATAAGAAATTAAAACTTTTTGGACTCATAAAACTTGTGCTAACTACTAGTTTGAACAACTTCACTACATTATTTAAAGCAAAAACTGTCATAATATGAATAAAAATCAAGTTTTAAGATTAAATAATATAATATCTCTTAAGTTAGCTTGTTTAACAAAATCGAAGTATTTTTATTTAAACTTCATAACTTTCTAAAGTTAGTTTATTGCTTTTATATAGTCATCTTGTAGGCCTTTTTTGATAGTTTTAAAAGTTAATATACTATTGTTTTATATATTATTGTTGATTTTATTGTAAACAGTTAGAAACTTAATCATTAGTCTTATATAAAATTTTGTAGTTAAAAATTAGTTGATAAGAATAACTTTTTAGTAAATAAATAAAATACATAAAAGTTTTAAAAGACCAATACGACTTAACTGTTTTTACTGTTTGGTTCACAGTGATACTAAAGGGCTTAATAACCAAGAGGTCTTTTAACATGATATTTAAAGTATACCGGATATAACTTACGCGCACTGTATGTATTATGCGAGCAACATAAAATGACTATTGTAGCTGTAAGCATGAAAAAAATCACCGTGTAACTATTACAGTACTTTTCCACTGCGTTTTTTATCCTCAAGTTTTGCGTCAGCCCGTTTCGATCATTTTCGCACTGCAACTTACATTAAATATGTTTTATGATTGATATTTATATTCGGTTGAAAACTACAAGCATTTTTATCTTGTTATTATTAAATTATACTTTCTAGTCCAAAATATTTCTCAAAGTAAAAGAAAAAAAATAATAGTAGAGTTTAAAACTTTTAAACACTTTTTCCAATATTGTTTCTGATTCTCTTTGCGCAACAAGATGCATAAATAGATTATTTTTGGGGTAAATTTAATGAGTATACTGGCAAACATTTTTTTTTGTTAACACTGTGAGCTGCTATATTTGCCCTGGTATCCATTTTCTTCTTATTGGAGCGCGTGGTGATTTGTTGTAAAGACAACGGTTTATAATTATCCTTATTCTTATTATGATGTTTCGACATATGATTTTAATAAAGTAGGTTTAAGCTAAAATATATTTCTTTTTTAGTTGTGAAATTTATTTACAAAATTATAAGAGAAATAAGTGCATGCAAAAACTACAACACGATTAAAAAATAATACAATAGTTACAAGACTAACAGTTTCTTCGAATGTATACTAACTATCACCCAACAATCGTAGTGAATTTCCGAACTCTTAGTCCCTTATGCGTCGATAGCAACTATTGATTTAATATCTTGAGTGAATAGATTCTCTACGACGTTACTTCCCACAGTTTAACAATGTTTAGTGACCGATGGTTTTTAGAACTCACTCTTTTAAGAAAACGCGCTGATTTTATATTCATTCAAAGGAAGTTTTTCTCCTTATATAAAAAAATGTTTGTTTTTTTATAAAAATATGTTTGTTTTTTTAATACTGGAAGCACGTCACAAAGTCTGCGTAAAACAGTTTACAACATCCGCTTTAAAATACGAAAATGAGATGTTAATATCATTACATTGTCTTTATTTTACTAAAAAAAATGACGTTTTTGGTGTAACTTTTTAATAAATACAGATCAGTTCTTTTCCCACCTAGTTAAACAAAAAAAAAAAAAAAAAATTTTTCACTACGGTTTTTTACAAAATAATCAGTACTTATTCGAGAAACTGTAAAATTAAAACAATATACAATTAACAAAAACAAAAAAAAAACACACTACTGTAATAATTCACACACCCTATTTACAAAAAAAAAGTGTTCAGTCTACTTCCAAAACTTTTTACAGATGTCAATTATTCCTGACAAAAAAAGGAACGCTGTGTACGTCCGTGATATGACCTGGTAAGCTGCCTCGGCGCCATCAATCAATGTTCTGTAGTCCACTCTTCTTCTTCTATAATCCGGAAAATCGTCAACAGAAGTATGATGTCTTCTAATGTGTCTGGAACCTCTCGGACTTCTAGAGCGAGTCCTCGGTTCACGTGTGGGTGTAAGTCCGTTGTACATTTTGAAATACCAATACAATAAATTTCCAATGGCTGCTCGCATTATATAACGGAAAGGAAAAAATTTGGAGTCGTTTTTTATGCAAGAAAAATACCAATAAAAATTAACGATGTCAAAAACGAAATAAAACTGTCGTAAAATTCATTTTAAAAAAATAAAATTTTTATTATTGCATTTAAAAATTCGTTTGAACAAACCGTTGTGAAAACAAAATCAAGGAGTTATTTGTCAAAACGTTTTATTTAAGTTATTGTTTAAAATTATATTGAAATTCGACAAAAATAATACTCGCATAGACAACTTTCAAAACCGTTTTAAGATCATTTATATAGTTCGAAAAATATACAAACAATCTCGAGAACAATTTAGAAATCGGTATAGTTTATTATTATAAGGTATATTTGTTGAAAAATTAAATGAATTTAAAATTTGAAAGTTTTGTTAAATAAAACGACATCTACATAAATTTGGTTAATATTACAACTGTAATTTTAAAATCTAATTCTAATTACAATTCAGTAAAAATTTGTACAATATTTGATATTAAAGAATTCAAGTTAAAATACTGTAGCAATAGAATTTTAGATTATATATCTAGTATAAATTATTAAAAATACTTCTACATACACAAGTTCAACTTATTGTTCAATGTTTTTGGTCTAAGTTTCTGGTTGAACCATTCTTTCCTTTCTACAAGCTTTTGAAACACATTCTCTGACGGTTTGGATTATTACGATCACTAATAACAAGGTTATACCAATTGTGTACACTTTAGTCAGAAAATCTAGAACGTTCTCAGTTTTTCCCCAAATTCCGGAACTAATTGATTTGAAAATATCTGTAATAAACGATGAATCGAACTTCCGACCTTCAACTAAATAAGGTTCTATATCAATGCCATTGGCCTCATATGTCTTTTTTGTGAGGTAAATTAGGTTGTTTAACTGCTGCTTTGTATTTTCTTCTTCGGAATTCGCTATACGTTCGAAGTCGTCCGCCATTTCTGCTTCGTCTAAGCTGAACAATTTTTCGTTCAAGTTTAGGTCTTTGATGGTTATGCGATGAATTGAAGGTTGTTCATCTACTAAAGTTTCATTTTCGAAAAACAGGACATTTTCTCCGAATTCATAAGATTTTTTGTTTGTAGTAAATACAGTATTAGTAATACGTTTTGATAAGAATCGGCCTTGGCGTAAACTAGCGGTAATTGTTTCCAAGCCAACATAAACCTTAAATAAGGGTCGATCAGAAATACGACCCTTATGTTTCAAGGTAGGCTGCAAGTATGCTTCCACCATAGTGCACTTCAACTTTTTAAGGATTCCAGCTGAATACACAGCGTTTACGTTGTCATTCAGTAGGAAACTCAGAGTTTTGGAAGGATTTAGTTGTTGAGACCCCATTAGGGAAATCAAGCTGGCGCGTGCGTTTTCACATAATGCGTTTTCGAAAACACGTTGGAGTAATTGAATATTTAAGAGATTTGCATTCGCTACAGTCGTTATTGCAGCGTAGATTTGTTTAAACTTTGCAGAAGTGTTCATGAGCCCTGAAGCTTTTGTTAAAGAAACATTCGCATTTTCTTTAACCTTCAACACATGCCCACTCAGGGTACAAAGGAATTTCTCCCCCTCTTTTTTTGAAATGCACTTCGTAGCTTTTTCCTCACATTTAGCCAGAACAGTGCTTATTAAATTCGTCCCTTTTACTTGATAAATAACTCCATTTGCAGTCGTATGCAAAATAAGGCTAGCGTTTGATTTCTTAGGAATATTGTGACAAGTTTTCACTTTCTCCTCCTCATAAAAGATAGACCAATTATCAGATGAGCATATATTTTCTTTGGAATCGCACTGAAGGTCACCCAAGGTAACATGAGAAAATTTATTTGTGAATAAATCTTTTTTGATCGAGAGATATGCTAAAACAAAATTCTCATTTTTGATTGTGTTAGTATACCACCAATTAAACACTGGTTTAAGGATAACCTAGTAGAAAGTTTGTGTACATCCTCCGGAAATAAAATTCCTTGTTGTGTATATCTATTTCTATGGGCTCTTTTGCACGAGTCAGTATCCACTGGCTTATAGATAACATTCGACAGTATGCAACTTTCAGCAAAAAAGAAAGACAACTTGCATTTGTGAACTTCAATCTTAATTCGACATGCTGTAGCTTTGATATCTATCGTGTTGTCCATTGGCTTATACACATCAATTGGGAATATAGTCCTTGTTGAGTTTTCCGATTTGCACGGGCCTGGGTCTCTCAGCATATACGATTTCACTGGAACGTTTTCGCACAATGGCAAAACATGTTTGCGGATAACTTCGTCCGCTTCAACGAAATTTAAAGCGAATAGAGCAGTTAATACTGTCAGCATTTTTAGGTGAATGCGTTGCTTCTAAACGATTCTAATTATATACCGAAACGGTAAAACAAAAAGAAAAAAAAATTGCCATAAACTCATTAATATTTATTTTGCCTTATGACAAAAGGAGTTTGCTTTAAACTAGACTAAACATTAAATTTTAAAGTTAGTTAATTCTTATTACTGCAGGTGTTTCCGTTGTTTCATTTAATAAAAAAAACGTAAATTGAATAGCAGTTTAAGTTTTAAAAGTCGTTATTGTTTTACAACACATGTGAACTTCATAAAAGAAGTTTATAACTAAAGAATTGTAAAAAACCATTTATTTATAATGTGTCGTAAAATAAATTTTGACTAAAATTTAACATGCACTCAAAAAAAAAACTTATCAAAGTGTAACAGAAAAAGAGAAAAATAAGCTGTTGTCATGAGCACGTGGCGAAAGCAATTACTTAAAGGAGTAATAAGTGCTTTATTTTTATCCGTAATAAAACGTCAAGTATAAACTTGAACTTGAATTTGAATACGTGAATAGAGTTTGATAACTGTATTATTATAAGGGAAAAATTTAAATAATAATAAAAAATGAAATTTAATTGAAACCTGTCACAACAAAACTCTGTTTAAGACATTAACTTTGTTTCAATAAGCGTCATTATTTAAAATATTTCAATATGTATTGATAAGTTGCTACATAACAACAGTATTTATAAAAAAATTTAGAAAGAAAAAAAGTATTTCACAACCAAAAAAGTTATTGAACCTGTGTTCACTGATAAGTAATTCTTTTAAAGTTTAAAATTTGTGTTTCCCAAAAAATTAAAGTTTATAATTAAAATTACTTTTATTTGCAATTTTAGCCTAGACATTATGTTTCGTCATCGGACGAACTTTCTGCATAATTAATTTTGTTTTTGCGTTCCCTTAAGTTATATGCCATGCTTTTACCTACTTTTTCGCCTTTTTCGTTAAGGTTTTCCCTGGGAATATAAGCTTTAATGTTTCTTATGCTTACTTTCAAAAGCTTTGAATTTTTATCAATAATCGCCGAGTGTTCGCTAAATGAATGCACGGGGTAAGGCCCTTGGTATAAAGAACTGAGCTTTTTTCTACTTTTCCGTTTTAACCAAACCTGTTCGCTGTTAAACAGTCCCGGTTCATAATAAACGGATTTCTGTTTGTAATTTTTTTGTACTTTCTTAACCTTTGACATTGTATGTAGAAAAATTCTAGATTCAAAAACATCATTTTCCGATGCGATATCGCTTACTTCGTTTAACATCACACGACCACTGACATTCACACACGTTCCCAACGCATATTGTGATGGTGTAAAAGGTGAACCTTCCATGAAAGAGTTGTTTATGCTTATAGTAATCAATGGCAAATGTAGGGGCCAGTTTGTTTTGTCAGGAAGTGCTCGAAGTGCTACATTTATTGGATTATGTACCCTCTCGATGAATCCATTAGTTTGAGGACTGTAAGGAGGTGAAAATCTATGATCAATACCAAGTTCCTCGAAAGTGCGAGTTAGAATCGAGTTTGAAAATTCACGTCCATTATCAGTCATTATGACTTGTGGAATGCCATAGTGACCACACCAGTTTTGTATAAAAGCTTCTCTGACTGTTTCTGCTTTCTTATCCACAATCGGAACAGTGGCTAGAAAGCCAGTTGATCTGTCTCTCATTGTAAGAATATAGTTATAATTTTCCGATTCCTTTTCAATTGGACCTACGAGGTCTAGATGTACGAATTGAAAACGCTCGATATTGGCTGGGTATAGCCCAATTTTTGGGCGGTTATGCCTAGTTGTTCTCGTGGCTTGACAGGTATAGCATGACTGAACCCAGTACTCTACATCTTTTCGTAAAGTTGGCCACCAATAGTCTTTTGCAGTTGCTAACACTGATTTCTCTTTTCCTAGATGTAAATAACCATGTGCTATTTCGTAAGCAGATAATCTTAAAGCAAAAGGTAGGATGATTCTATGCTGTTCATTTTCAACTATTACTGCCAGATTTTCTGGTTTTAAATATTTGACTGTTTTTTTATGCTCATATGCTGTTTTTATCAAATCAGGCTCTTTACTTTGTAGCTTAGCTATTTCTTCCTTGTTTAAAGATTCTGAAGTAATAACTTCTTCTTCGCTTTCAGATGACTGATAGTCAGACAAACTATCTTCGGTATCTTCTTCAGATGTATAAATGTAATCCGAATCATCATGTGACGCTTTTACGTACATAGCTGTTACTAAAGGTGGTCGACTTAATGTATCGGCTACTTTATTTTCATCTCCTGTAATATGCATAACTGTTGGATTAAATTCTTTTATTGCGGCAATGTAGCGCTGTTCTATTGGAGATTGGTTCCCAATAGGATTATTAATAGCTTTTGCCACGGACAGACTGTCAGTCTTAACAAACAGTTGTCGTCCTATAATACGACTTTGAAAATGTTTTAAACTTAAGTATAATGCACGCAATTCTTTAAAAAATGTCGATTTGACAGCTTTCAAGGCTGGCAGTTTTTTAGAAAAAAATGCGAGGGGACGTTTTTCACCATTCTTACCCTCTTGTTCCAGCACTGCTCCGACATGACTGTCGGATGCATCTGAATAAACAATTAATGGTTTTTCATGGTCTTCAAAAGCGAGAGTCGCTGCTTTTGATAAGGTAGCCAACGTGTCGTTGTAGGATTTAATTTGAGTTTCGTTTAGATGTAAAGGTCTCCTATTTGTAGATTTAGGGCCCCCTGATATTTCGTTAAGTGGAGCAGTTGTTTCGGCTAGCTTTGGGATGTGCCTATGGTAGTAGTTACATAACCCAAGAAATCGTTTCAGCTCTTTGCGGTTCGTAGGTTTGGGAAGTTCCCTAATTGCTTTTATTTTGGTTTGTAAAACGTCAACCCCGTCAATCCCTACCGAGTGACCGAGGAAGTCAAGTATATGTTGAGCAAAAACGCATTTCTTCATATTAAGGTATAACCCATTTTTGTGTAAAGTTTGAAAAATTTTTCTGAGGTGATTTAAATGGTCCATTTTGGACTTACCAAAAATTAGAATATCATCTAGATAAACAAACGTAAATTCATAACAACCCGCTAATATGCTTTGCATCATGGACTGAAACGCCATAGGGGCATTTTTCAGCCCGAATAACGTGCGTTGGGGTATGAATACCCCGTGGTGAGCAATGATTGCGGCATATTTTTGAGAGCTGGGTTTTATAGGTAATGAGTAGTAAGCTTCTTTAAGGTCTAGACAAGAAAAATACTGTGTTCCTTCAGGTATAATTTCTGCAAGTTCATCAATCCTAGGCAAGGGGTAAGACATTGGGCGTGTGTGTGCATTAAGAACTGTATAATCTATACATACCCTAATACTATTGTCTTTTTTTTGGAACAATAGTAATGGGTGAAGCACACATGTCTGACGTACCACGTGACATTGCTCCCCTATTTATAAGATCATCGAACGTTTGTTCAACCATTTTGCGTCTTATACCATTACATCTACGCGCTTTAACTAATTTAGGATTAAAATTTTCAACTATGATTTCTAAAGAATGCCCGTGTTTTACCGGTCGAGTATAATCAGGTGTTTCTGTAAGCTCTGGAAATTCATTAAGTAGATCCCTACATTTATTTTGAAAGTCTGAAGTAATTTCACTATTAACTATTTCTAGATTGTGCGAAGAAACTACTACCGATTTTGGCAATTCGTCAGCTGTATATAATTTGACTACACGTTTGGTTTTGTATTGATACAACCTCAGTTCTTCTAAAGAAATAGAGAGTTTATGAGTTTTTAAGAAATCTAACCCAATTATTCCATAATCCCTATATTCTTGCGTGACCCAAAAATTATGTTTAACAGCTTTTAAATTACCAAACTCTAATATAACATCAACACTCCCTATAGGATGTATAATGTGTATCATTGTGGCATGTAGTAAAAATGAAAATAGACCAACTTTAAAAGCTTTTAACTTGCTTGTACTTCAATATTTTTTTATAATTTTTTTTTTATAGTGATCTACAAACATTAAAGATTTGGTGAAAACCTATTTTAATCATTGGAATCGTTTTAAAATTTTTAGGGAATTGATTTAAAAACTCAACTGAAATATGTCTAAAACGCATCAAATAACCATGCTGTGAAATAAATAATTAATTTTGTCGGGTTTTTTGTATTTGTATTATATTTTTTTGTTAGTATTTATCATTTTTTAAGCTAAAACTGTCTCTATAAACTATAAAAAAAAAAAAAAAAAAAAAAAAAAACGACACCACTTGGATTTGAACCCGCGACCTTCTGATCATTAACGAAGAAAAACTAAGTCAAAAAAAAAAAGTTTTACAACCGCTAGATTTAATAGAACTTTATTTACTACCACCACAGACGAATTTCAAAAAACTTATAACGACCTAAACAGTTAGTTAAAACATCAATAAATTTAAAAATAAATCATTTTGCGTAAGTCTCACTAACTACTATCAAAAAATAAGAAGTTTTACAACCGCTAGATTTAATGGAACTTTATTTACTACTACCACAGACGAATTTCAAAAAACTTAAAACGACCTAAACAGTTAGCTAAAATATCAATTAATTTATAAATAAATCATTTTGCGTAAGTATCACTAACTACTATCAAAAAATAAGAAGTTTTACAACCGCTAGATTTAATGGAACTTTATTTACTACCACCACAGACGAATTTCAAAAAACTTAAAACGACCTAAACAGTTAGCTAAAACATCAATTAATTTATAAATAAATCATTTTGCGTAAGTATCACTAACTACTATCAAAAAATAAGAAGTTTTACAACCGCTAGATTTAATGGAACCTTATTTACTACCACCACAGATGAATTTCAATAAACTTAAAACGACCTAAACAGTTAGCTAAAATATCGGATGGCTTGGCGTTTAGCAAACAGATCCGTCGCTCTACTGAGCACTAAAGATAGCTTTTTTAAAGAAATTGTTCAACGTTTAAAAAAGCTTACTTATATCTAATAAGAAAGTCCATTATCGTAAATAGTTAACAGAGATGAAACCAATGCGAGTTGGATGAATTAAATTAAAATATCAGTTTTAAACGGGCATATTTTCAAGTGTTTTTTACTTTATTCTTACACTATACTTTATCTAACTTTTACTATTTGTACAAATTAGTTATGCTGTTTTTTTTGGTAAAAATATTTAAATAAACATTATTTTATTTAAGAAATACATTTAAAAATAAATAAATAAATATATAAAATATTAAGATAAAATGAATGCTGTTTTATAAAACTTATAATAGTGATTTAAAAGTTTCAAACAAATACTTTTATAATTTTTGTACATTTAATGTAAAATAAAATTACACGATTTTATAATATTTTAATAAAAGCATAAGTTAAAGTACCATTATTTTTCTAAGTTAGTTACTTTACACAAAGGGATATTTTTAACAAATATTAATTTATTAATTGTTTCTTATTTGCATATAAACTAATAAAAAGTAGCATCTACTTACTTGAAGTATAATAATAAATTGTATATTGAAAAGAATTTAGACTTTAAGATATAAAAATTATTTAAACTGGTAAACGAATATACTTATTTCTCTTAAAACAAAAAAGAAACTGTTAAAACGTAATAAAACAAATTTATAGATTCAAAGGTTGGAATTTGATCAATTTTAAATAAAAAATTACATTAATAAAGTTTATGTTTAAAATAAAAACAAAAATCTTTAAAAACGTTATAACTAAAACTCATTTTTAGTAGTTATAAGTAATAATTTTAAAAGTTTCAATTAAATGCTTTCAATAATTAGTCTTTCAGTTAAAATAAACACAAAAAACTGTTTAAACGTCCTTAGTAGAACCCTTTTCTACATATTTAACATTAGTAATTGGTCGAGGTATGGCTTTATAGGCAATTTAAGTAAAGAATATGAGAATAAATGTACTTTTAACGTTTAATAGACACGAAAATAAAGTTATCGCATCCAAAATTCTAAAATATTACTTTAGTACTTAATTAGACAGACAGTTTCATTTAAAGTTAACAGTTTTAATATAAAAACTAATTATTAGACTTTTTAGTAACAAAAAACATAAAAACGCTTATAAAACCTCTTATGTAGAGGTTTTTAGCACAAAAATTACAAAAAATAATAAAAATGCAGTTTGCGCAAGTATGGTATATAAACTTACAATAAATAAACTTTTTAATAGAAACAAAAACACAATTTAAGTGTCTTCAATGTTTTTATAAACAAAGTATTATGAAAAAATTTAATTACTGTACTTAACAAAGAAAATTTCTTTTCATAAAAATCTTTACCTACAATTATTGACAACATATATTACAATTCAGATAGCTTTATAATCCGTAAAGCAGTTAAACTTAGTAATAGTTTGTATAAGTAATTTAATTTTCTATGACAATAAACAATTTAAAATGGTTTGGTAGGCAGTTATAACAACGATAATCTTACAAAGTACAAACTTTTTGGTGAAAACAAATACAAAAAAACTTTTTCACACAGGTTTTTTATCACATAAACTAGAAAACTAGTTAAAAAGTGTAAGTTGAGCATGTTTAAAAAAAAATTACAAAAAATGAACTTTTAGGTTTAAACAACCACAAAACAACATTTAAAACGACTTCAAAGTTGTTGTAAACAAATTGTTTTAAAACTAAATAAGTTTGTATTTTATGATTGTTTTAAGAATTAGTTTTTTATTTTGTTTATTTTGTTATATCAGAAAATTAGTAGACATTTTGTTAATTGTTTTAGCATATATTTCTTTAACTTACATCTAAGAATGTAATTGCAGTGCAGAAATTTTAGAAAAATTTATAAAATATGAAAAATATAAAAGCTTTATATGATTTTCCATCACAAGCCGCGATGGCCGAGTGATTAAGGCGCCATGCTTACAAACAATACATTATAACCTTTGTGGGTTCAAAACCCACCACTACCATATTTTTATTAAATAATTTTGATCTGCTGGTGCCACCCTTTGACTCAAAAAATTTTGATTCTATATTTTTTGTTTCCTTAAAGGTTTTCTTTTTAAAGTCAGTAGAGTAACCAGATTAGCTCTGCTGATATAAAACAGGGCTAATTGAAATTACCTGACTGAAATTTAAAATTCACTAAAATAGATATTCTCCATCTTTTTTAAAGCAATATACTTCAAATAATTTCATAAAGGCAAATTTAAATTGAATGAGAAAAGAAACAAACAAACTTTACTAATATTTTAATGAAACATTGAAACAAATTGTTAAATTTTAACTTTGTTTATTAAATTCAAGTCATAAAGTTAAAGATTAATGCTACAAAATTTCATATAATTAACTACTTCTTAATAATAGGACTGGCGAAAAATGAGGGTTCTGCAATTATGGAACAAGTCATCAACAGAAGTAATGCCATTCGTTATTGGGAAAAAAACGTTATCGAAAAGCTATAACTGTAGAGAAATTTTTCTTAAACTTGAAGATTTTAAAAGGTTTAAGCCTTTTAATTGGATTGGATATAATGTAAGTTACTTTTGTACAAAGTTTTTAAAGCATAATTTTTTTTAATAGTTGTAGCTATTGTTATATATATTTTTCGAATTTAAGAGAGTATATAAATTTTTAGTATTTTTGTTTAACTATCAAATCATATTAACGATTTAAATGATATATATTATATTATTCACTACATTGATAAGCTTAACTTTCAAACACCGTTTGTTAAAAAATATGTTTGCAAAAAATAAAATAAAAATACTATTTGATGTATTTATATGATTTTTATATAAACAGGAGTTGGATTTTCTCTTTTATTGCATTTTACATGAAAGATGTTACAGATACTTTTTTTCGACTTCTCTTCAAGAAATATATGACAACAAACAGTCAGAATGGGAAAAAATCTTGTTGAAAAAAGAAGCGTTAAAAGATTTGTATTTTTCATTTATTAATGTAAACGGTGATCATTGGGTTTTTATTGTTTTAGACTTCACTAAACGTCAGTTTTCTATTTTTGACTCGAGTGCAGGTGTTAGCAATGTAAAAATAGATGGTCTAGCTCGTAATATTGAAAATTAATTGAAGTTCAGAGATGACAATTTAGGTTGTTCATCTTCAAAAAAAGATAACGCAAGTAGTTGGATAGGTTTTGAAGGTGAATGTAGTAAGCAGAATGATGGAAACAATTGCGGTATATTTGTTATTGAGGTTAGTTACTATATTTCTGTATTCTTAGTTTCCATTAAGAATATTTTAAAACTGTTTGTTTTTTCAATGTTACATTAGAATAAAAACTTTTAACTTTAGGTTTTATTTCAAAAAACTATGAGATGATTAAAAGTATCTTTATTAGCTACAAATAGTTTCGTATTAATAATTTTACAAAAGAATACCAAAAAAATCGACATATTTCTAAATTTATATATAAAATTTTTAGTTCTGTCGAAATGCTGTTTTACAACTAGACCAGGGTGGAGATCTTCGTAGCATGAAGTTGGAAGTAAACAACTCAAAGCTTAATTTAAAGAGCTTAAGAATTGAGTTAGGCAAACAAGTTGCTTTTGAATATAGTAAGTTATAGTTAAACTTTAGTTTATTCAACAACTTTTGCATGACCTCATGTTATTTTCGACTTTTGCAGATAAATCAGAAGATTATTGTTCTTTTTGCGGATCGAATGATTACCACCAGAATTGGGTTCAATGTGAAGTTTGTTTACGTTGGTATCACTATCCAAATTGTTGTTCGCACAAAGAAAGTAATTCAACATTTAGATGCAAACTATGTAGCTAAATATCATTTTCGCAAAGATAGTAAGCGTTTTTATTCACATTTATCCTTTTTAAAGATTTAATAAAAACTGTAAATTTTTCGTTAAACAAAATTTCAAAACACTATTAACTTATTTCAACATTTTATTTCATATCTTATGTTCATTTACGTATAAAGTTGATGTTCTGTTTTTTCTTCTACGTTCAAATTGTTTTGTAAATTTTTCTATGAATATGTTTTCGTTCAAACCAGACAAATGCTCGTATAATGTTAAACTATAACTATAGTTAAATATGTTTGCTAAATCAATGAATGTAAGCTAGTAATACTGTCACTAATAATAACTAATAAGCATTTTCAAAGCACTTAGACTTATTTCAACTTTTCATTTCATATATTATGTTCATTTACGTATAAACTTGATATACTGCTTGTTTTTCTACGTTCCAATTGTTTTGTAAATTTTTCTTTGAATATGTTTTCGTTCAAACCAGACAAATGCTTGTATCATGTTAACTATAATTATAGTTAAATATGTTTGCTAAATCAAAGAATGTAAGCTAGTAATACTGTCACTAATAATAACTAATAAGCATTTTCAAAGCACTTAGACTTATTTCAACATTTAAATTTCATATCTTATGTTAATTTACGTATAAACTTGATAATCTGCTTTTTTGTTCTACGTTCCAAATTTTTTGTAAATTTTTCTTTGAATATTTTCTTTGAATATGTTTTGTTCAAACCGTAAATAAAGTTCCATTAAATCTAGCGGTTGTAAAACTTCTTATTTTTTGATAGTAGTTAGTGATACTTACGCAAAATGATTTATTTATAAATTAATTGATATTTTAGCTAACTGTTTAGGTCGTTTTAAGTTTTTTGAAATTCGTCTGTGGTGGTAGTAAATAAAGTTCCATTAAATCTAGCGGTTGTAAAACTTCTTATTTTTTGATAGTAGTTAGTGAGACTTACGCAAAATGATTTATTTTTAAATTTATTGATGTTTTAACTAACTGTTTAGGTCGTTATAAGTTTTTTGAAATTCGTCTGTGGTGGTAGTAAATAAAGTTCTATTAAATCTAGCGGTTGTAAAACTTTTTTTTTTTGACTTAGTTTTTCTTCGTTAATGATCAGAAGGTCGCGGGTTCAAATCCAAGTGGTGTCGTTTTTTTTTTTTTTTTTTTTTTTTTTTATAGTTTATAGAGACAGTTTTAGCTTAAAAAATGATAAATACTAACAAAAAAATATAATACAAATACAAAAAACCCGACAAAATTAATTATTTATTTCACAGCATGGTTATTTGATGCGTTTTAGACATATTTCAGTTGAGTTTTTAAATCAATTCCCTAAAAATTTTAAAACGATTCCAATGATTAAAATAGGTTTTCACCAAATCTTTAATGTTTGTAGATCACTATAAAAAAAAAATTATAAAAAAATATTGAAGTACAAGCAAGTTAAAAGCTTTTAAAGTTGGTCTATTTTCATTTTTACTACATGCCACAATGATACACATGGATGTATAGGAGTGTTACCTATTCCTTTAATTGTTTTACTTTGTGGTTTAAAATAGTGATTAATGCCATTTGTAAGATTTTTGGGAAGGATGGAAATCTCACATCCGGTATCCACCAAAAATAAAACATTAGAATTATTATCTATGGTGAATAGCAAGTTTTGTGGTAGTTTATAAAAATTAACAGGTGAAGCCTTTTTAATTTTGAAGTTCCAGATATTATTACATTTTGAACTATTAGTATTAAGGTTATTGTTAGCTATTAGTTTAGTATTTGAGAGGGAATTTTTTGGACTATTTAGAGTTAATTCAGGTTTGTTATTGGAATTTTTAAAATAATTTAATTTAGGATTTCGCATATCGTTGGTTTTATTATTTGTAAGTTGGTTATGGTTTGTACGATGGGATATATTAACTCTTTTAACAACGTTACTAAGATATCTATTAAGAGGCTTATTTCTGCACCCATCGTCTCTTCCTCTTATTGTCGGGACAACGGGGAATCGTTTCCCTGTTGTCGATTTTGATTGTTTGTATGAGCATAAGGACGTGAATATGAATTTGAATAATTGTAGTCTCTCCTTTCATTATCTCGGTATCTTTGAAAAGATTGGTTCGAGTTGTAGTTGTTTCTATTTTGTTGTTGATGACCAAGGTTGTTGTTTGTATTATTATTTCTAGGATAAGACTCTTGTTGAGGGTTAGAACGCATCCTTCTTTGATAATTATTTTTTTTGGTATAATGATCAGGTCTGTGATATCTATTGTAATTCACTTGATTCGACTGTAATGCGCTTTCTTTATGAGCGTTCCATATAGCTTGACTTTTACGTCTAAAGACGTCCAGTTCCGCATCGTAATACTCTTTAATTTTACTTTTTATTGAGGATGGCATTAAATACGCTAGAAAAAACTTTATTCTGTCTTCTTCCGGGCACTTCGCCCATTTCGTGGCGGTGGAAAAGATTTGATTAAAAGTTGTTTTAGTTTCCCAGATAGGAATCTTATCTAAAATTTCAGTTAATTCGTTGTCGCGGTTTAAACAAAAGTTTTTTAGTGAACTATAATTTCTTTTATTTCTTTCAGACATCTTATAGTAATCAGAAATGTCGACCCTTGGCCAAAACCCTATTAAATAATTGTATTTTTCTAAATCGTTTACAATACCTTCACCATGTAGTTCTTCTTCAAAGTAGTTAATCGTATCTCGAGGATTCTTTACAACGTCTAATCTCTTAAACTTTTTACTTAATCTTTGTGCTCTGAATGTGTCGTTAAAATTATTATTTATATAACTTTGATTTTCGTAATTTTCAAAAAAAGGGTCGCGTTTTAATGGCATTTCGCGCTCGTAAGGCTCTGGTATTTGTTCTACCTTATTATAGCCTAATCTAATATCTAACTTACTAATTTCGTTTCGCAATTTAACTAGTTCTTCCTGCTCTTCTAATTTTTGGACCGCTGCTAGCTTTTGGTTGTACATTTCTCGTGCTAGCGTAAGATCGTCTAGGCCGCGGTTTTGAGAAGCTAAATTAATATTTCCCTGACTTTCTTGGGGGTTAATTGACGGAAAAGAATTTTCCCCCTCGCGTATAACGTTATCTAAATCGGGAGCATTTGGATTAAAGGTAGACTTTGCGCGATTTTCTTCTGTTATTTTTTTTGTAACCGTATGTTTCGAAGATTCCGGGTTATTATCGGACGCTGTGTGATCTCCACTGTGAGCTGTTTTAATGTCTAGATACAAATATGTTAACGGGGGATAATAGGATTAGTAAAGTAGATTAGTACAACAATCAAAACAACACTTATATTTTATTTACATAAACTAAACAACACAAAGATACAATTACATCATTCTATACGAGAACTAAAGTTAAACACACAAGAAAATATTAGTTCTTAAATCTAACGTGCTTAAAATGCATCTTAACTTAAAGCACACTTGCCGAATGCTCTGCCGAAACTGCTACTGCTACTGCAAGTAAATGCAAGTCAAATTCCGTTTTATAAGCACTAAAACAAATGTAACTCCTAACAATAAAAAATGTTTTTGTTTTCAATACTGGAAGTACGTCACGAAGTCTGCGTAAAACAGTTTACAACATCCGCTTTTAAATAAATTTGGAAAAGCTTGTTTTGAGAATAATGAAAAATATTTTTATTGTTACAAAAAATTACATATTTATTCACGAGCTTTAAAATATTAAAATGAAATGTTAGTTTCATTACATTACTTGTATTACTTTTTTAAAATTAGTATTAAAAGCCTTGTTTTAAATAATTTAAATCCTTAAAATCCTACTTAACTTTAAACTTTTTTAACAGTATCAAAAGTGCGGTTTTAAAAAATATAAGAAAAAGAAAGTGTATTACTTATTATCTCAAAAATTACATAATTTACAAAAATTAAGATAATACACAACATAAGGAAAAAGTAACAATGATAGTCATTTAGTTGTCTTCGGGCTTGCTGTCCTCGGGCTTGCTGTCCTTGGGCTTGTCGTCCTCGGGCTTGTCGTCTTATGGCTTTTTCTTCACTGGTGGTTAATAGAGGCTTATGAAACATCAATTAGATCATTGACAACGTCTTATTTCTTTTAGGAAACATTTGACTTTCTGTCTTCTAGCTGGTTTGTTGAATCAGCAAAACACCGCATCGATTGGCTTTGGAAACAATGACAGCAGGAATTTTGATTGTGACGTCATAGAATAAACACAAAATCTTCATTCAATCTTTTGTCTGTTGTCGTACTTATAAACAAAAAAACTTTTAAAGTTTCATGCAGCAGCAAGGTGTTAGGTGTGCTTAAATGACAATCAATTATTTGCTTCAAACAACGTTCAAAAAGATACAAACGCAACAATTTATTTAACAAACGACGACTGCTAAATTTAAGGGGAGTTTATTTTTGGTTTCTTTCAAAGGGAAAATCTTAACACAACTTTATACTTGAACTTGAAACGAGTAATAAAATGTGGCAAACGATAAGCCATTTAACGACTAAGAAAGATGAAAACTCATTCAATCATGTTTTTAAACTTTAGAATCATACTAATTTAAAACAGATACAATCTATACTTTAATACAATCAATCAGCAGATCAAAACAATAAACTAGTAGTAGTAAACACATAGAAAAATTAGTCTTATCAGCTAAAACTCCGACGTTATTAAGAACAACTATTCTGCTGTTGTAATTCTAAATTTTATTGCGGTTCTTACTTTACATTTCTATGCTAAGAAAAATATAATAACTGCGCTATCTTGGCAACTTATAAAATGCAATTTTGCACTAAAATACTGCGTCCCCTGACGACTTATGTAAATTGCAACATCTTCAAAAGAACATTGTGCACTAGAGTAAAAAGACTGTGCTTTTTATAATCGAAATACTGCGCCCCCATGCGGCTTATGTTAGTTGCAACTTATATTGTGCCCTTAGCTAAAAAGATTTAGCTTTTTACGATCGAAATACAGCGCCCCCATACGACTTATGTTAGTTGCAACATATATTGTGCACTAAGAAGAAGAAATATTATGCTCGTTAGCAAATATTGTGCACCTAAGCACTAAAAAAGCATAAATAGAAGTATACATAGAAATAACCGCAAAAATTATATAGTACTTCCAGCAAAAAATCCTTGACATCAAGCTTCTCTTTTAACAAAACTAAATAAACCACTACCACACACTTGTATTATAATTGTAGACTTGCTGTTTCAAAGTAGAAAGTTATTTACACAATTTTTCTTACTATTATCATTGTGAAATGTCGCAAAGTAAAGTATTATCGCAAATGATACTGTCAAAATTTTAAACTCGTTAAAAAGTTGTTTAGTAATAAACTAAAGTTTTTTTCTCGCTGCGTTTTTTAATTGATAAGGCACCTAATTCCTTATAGAAGATTCCTAAAATACAGGCCACACAAGTTCTCAAATGTCTCGATACAGATTTTATTAAGGGGGGTAATAGGGATTAGTAAAGTAGATTAGTACAACAATCAAAACAACACTTATATTTTATTTACATAAACTAAACAACACAAAGATACAATTACATCATTCTATACGAGAACTAAAGTTAAACACACAAGAAAATATTAGTTGTTAAATCTAACGTGCTTAAAATGCATCTTAACTTAAAGCACACTTGCCGAATGCTCTGCCGAAACTGCTACTGCTACTGCAAGTAAATGCAAGTCAAATTCCGTTTTATAAGCACTAAAACAAATGTAACTCCTAACAATAAAAAATGTTTTTGTTTTCAATACTGGAAGTACGTCACGAAGTCTGCGTAAAACAGTTTACAACATCCGCTTTTAAATAAATTTGGAAAAGCTTGTTTTGAGAATAATGAAAAATATTTTTATTGTTACAAAAAATTACATATTTATTCACGAGCTTTAAAATATTAAAATGAAATGTTAGTTTCATTACATTACTTGTACTATATACATTTTGTATAACTACTTTAGCAACGTCGACGGGGCGTACAACTTGATTTAAGTTGTTAACGTGCCATACTCATAAGCCTACGCATACTGCAGCAGACAAGCAGCAACAACTTCCAGTTTGGATCATTTTGAACATTGAACTCGACCCATAAGCCCACGCATTCGGTGGCATAAACTTATTACTCTTATCTTTCGTTTTCTTTATTTAAATATTGTATCTTTTTATCTCGCGCGCTCTACATCCAGTGTCAACGAGGAAGTATAAGTCCCTACTTTCTGAACCAGTAAACTGTACGAGCAACCATTTGTTACAACTCAACTAGAATTGTGAACTGCAAGAAGCCTTCTCATATAATAACTTTTATTATCGTTCTTTGATTGTATTGTATAATAAAGCATATAGATACTTGCTAGTCTATATTTAAACTTAAACTATAAGTAGAATGAGAAGGGTATTAGCTCTTACACACTCTTGCACTCGGTCGCAGACCGAGGTAGCAACTAAAGATAAAGATGGCCCTGAAGCTACTGCTAATCTAGCTCCTGTCGAAACTGCCGAACCTGTTACAGAGGCGGTTTCCCACAAAGCTAGAGACCGCAGTAGTTCGGAGTACATCACTGATATTTTTTATTTATTTTTAAAACTTAGGCAATGTAAGTAGGTTCAGAAAATGTTCTAAATTCTCTACTTTTATACTAAATGCAGTAAAAAAAAGTAGTAATAGTAAAGTTGTTTAGGTTTTTAAAATAGAGTTGTTAACTTACTCAATTGAAAATCTAGAATTTTACGTCGTTTTTACAATTAATTAGAAGGAAAAAAAAACAATTGAACATATTTTTTATTGTTATTTCGAAAAAAAAAACGTGTTATCGCGTCCATAAACATCAATTTTGACTTTTACAATATGACGCAACACCGATTGCCGGCAACAGGCTTGGCAGCGCTGACTTTGTGAAGTGGGGTCACATTTTCGGTTGCTGCATTACTTGAGGAGTGAGCATTACCTTCTGGTGTAGTGTCTCCTATGGTAACATATTTGCCTTCAGCATTTAGCTTTTTACCTGAAAATTATTTGGTAAAGATAATGAAATTTTGGTTTAATACAAATTATACATCACAATATAACCTTTATGAAGTGCACTTACAGCATCTTTCATTGGCCCCAAAACGTCTAGGTTTTCTGTTTACAATTTATTAACTGGTCAGAATTAATGTTTGAAGAGTTAAACATTAGGATTAAAAATTTATAAAAAAAAATACCTGCATATGTAGGCCTCTCCATATTTTTCTTTGTTTTCAGTTCTTTTTGAAATCTAATTAAAAAATAGATTATATCTAAAGTTATTGTTCATTTATGTAAAGACTAAAATAAACTTTATAAATCTTAGTAATAACTTTGCTAACGTTATAGAATACCTTTTGGAATCTAATAAAGTTTATTAAAGATAGTTTGTTTTTTGCGTGTTTCTTTTAATTCAGCTAAATACAATAGCTTCATCCGATTAACAAATAAAAGTTTAAGATGAGCTCAAAACAATACTTTTAGAATACAAATTGCAAAATAATTCATATGTTTGATATTGAATTTAGCTTTCTTACAATTTAACTTTACGCAAATAATTAAAACTTATAAAAACAAATTACCATAATGTAAAAAACCTGTTACTAAAAACTTTATACAAAGTCAAAAAATTTTCATTTAAATTTTTTAGTATTTAATTTAAAGTTTCTACAGCATAATTGTTCAAACAACTTTTTATTGTGTAAAAAGTATTATAACAATTAATATAAACTTAATTGAAACTAAATTCTCAATAAAATGTTATATAAATAATATAAAACAGTTTTTAAAGTCTAAAAATTTTTAGAGTTCACAAAAACCATCTTAGGGGTACAAAAAATTTTCAGGGTGAACACAATAAAAAAATTAGTTTTTTATTATACTAATTCATTTCAAGCGACAAAATTAAATATAAAAAATTAATTCTGCGCTGGTGTTTATTTTTGGTATTTATTTATTGTCAATTTTAACTATAAGACTATTCTTTTCTTTAAAGTTAAATATCATTAGTTATGAAAACATACTTCTTAAGAAGACATTATTAAGTAAAAGAAATATAAATGTTTATGCTTACAACTGTTGTTCATGGGCTGGCAAAGTCCTGTCCGTCATCAAACTACAATCATGATGAAAATTTAGATAGACTAGGCTTTAAAAGGTTAATATTTTTTGCTTCTAGTTTTTTCAAATTAACGTAGTATTAAAAGCATACTCAAAGGTCAACCTGAATTGCATATTTGCTGAGTAAGAATTAATTTTTTTTTGTTTATTTATACCCTTATCTCTAACCTACTTTACCCAAACAAATTAAAAATTTATCAAAAAATATACTTTTAATAACCAAAATTAAAAATAACATGAAAACAGATTTTTTGCTGACTCAGCTAATATGCAAATCAGAATGACGTTTAAGTAAACTAACCCTGGTTAGGCTTAATAAAAACAAATCATTTTTCAAAATTAACACAACTAACCTTATACCCTTTTTTAGGTAAATAAAAATAATTATATGATCCTAAAACAGTTTAACTAATAATTAAGGTTCAAATTTTTTTTTTGTTCTTAAAGTAAAGTTTAACAATTTATCTTTAAAAAATGTTTTAAATAAGTTAATATTATTAAAATATATTCGTAGTAGTAGAGTAGTATTAAACAAATTCATAGCAAGTATTTTAAGTTTCAAATGATTCATATACTTAAAGATCTAGATTTATGAGTGTATTTATCTAGAAATATAATTTAAACAGTACAAATAAAAGTAAACAAAATATAGGCTAAAAATATTTAATAAGGTTGCAAGTTTAACAGCTTTATCAGGAAATATATGTCAATAAAGTTTAAAAAAAAATGTTATATTATACTTTACAAACATTCTTGAAACCAACTCAAAACATAACATCATTGGTCAGAATGTAAAGTTAAGAAAAATTCAGCTAGCCTGAAAGTGTGGCAACCGTGAATCATACTAAATCATAGAACTGGATATTTACAGGATTGCCACTTTAAAGATCAATATCATTGTCTGACTTTACAAATTCTAGCCTGAGTCATCTTGAGATTTTGTAAAAACTAAAAAGTACAAGTAAAAGACAAATTCAAAAACTTGAAAATACACAGTTATTGAAGGATAAATTAAAGTTGCCACCAGACCTTGAGTTTGATAATTTAGGCAAAAAAACCTGGAATAAAAGAAATTAAAAAAATATCTATTTTCAAACAAAAACCACTAAAAAATCTAAAATTTTGAACAATAAAAATACAAATACGTGTTAAATAGTAAAAGTTTGATTTGACACTAAAAATCTATCTTATAGAAATATATATATAAAGTTTTTTTGTCATTATCAAAATCTTTTCTTAAAAAAACATACATAAAGTAGCTTTAAAGTATCTTTTAAATGTTGTTATACTACTTAAACAGTTTTTAACCTTAAACTTAATTTAAAACTAAAAATAGACCAAAATACTTGTACTTTTAAAAACCTGGAAGAAATCTAAAAAACCTGAAATAAATTTCTCAAAAAACCAATGCTCAGATATCCTAAAAAACTCCTTTAAAAACATTTATTAATAAAAAAAGTAATAAATAAATGAGTAAAATAGATAACTTTAGAAAAAGAAGTTTTTAAAGTCAGAATTTAAAACTAAAAAAAAAAACCTAACTAGCCCGAGATTTGCAAAAATAACTACAGAAAAACTTAAGCCAGCCTGAACTTTTCATAAAACATTTATATAGTTCAATTTAGCCCTAGTGTTTGGATACTCTTATTTAATTTCAGCCAATGGTTTCTTTTACTTTATAAGTAATATTATAAATAAATTTCTTGATAAATAAATATATCATTTTAAAAAAATATATAGACTTTTATAATCTAATTATAAGTTATTTATAATTGAAAATACTTACCATGAATTGTTAAATACTACTTCTTTGAATGTATTTAAAGAGAAAAATTTAATGTTTCAATTAAAACTTAATAACTTAAAGCAACTTTTTAATTTAAAAAATTATTAAGTTTTTCTAAAAAAATTAAAATTTATTTTTTTGAATCATAACTAAATATAAAACTTTTTTAGTACTATTTAATAAAAGTAATCACTTAAAAAAGAATATAATATTAGTTATTTTATTTAATAAAGAAAAGTTACTTTATTAAGCACAATATTGTAGTTTATTAAGTGTTACTAACAAGAAGAAATTATTTAAATTTTAATTTATTCCATTAACTCTCCACAATGATTGTAGCTTGTTGACCGGCTGGACATTTTTCATGCCAGTCCATAGACATTACTTGTGAGAACATACATTTATATTTTTTTACTTAAAGATTTTTCTTAACACATAAAGCTTTCATAACTAATGATTTTTGACTTTAAAGACCAAAATAGTCTTACGTTAAAATGGCTAATATATCAGAAAGCAAAAATAAACACCAGAGCAGAATTTAATTTTAATATTGAACTATGTCGCTTGAATTGAATAGGTATAACAAAAAATAAATAAAATTCTTGTGTTAACCCGGAAAATTGTGTGTATCCCTAAGATAGTTTTCGTACACTCTAAAAGTTTTAGACGCCAACATTTTTTTATGCGCTACGTTAAAGCCACTGATTTATATTATTTTTATGTCAGAATTACAACAAATAAAGAAAACATTCATTAAGAATTAGGGTTCAATAAAGTTTATATAAACCGGTATAGTACTTTTTGCAGAATAAAAAGTTTTTTGAACAAATTAAGTTTTAAATCGTAGAAATTTTTTTTTTATAAATTTAAATAAAACATTTTTGACCTTTTATAAAGTTTTGTAACAGGGTTTTTACATTATGGTAGTAATTTGTTTTTTATAAGTTTCACATTTTAAATTGTTTTAATTATTTTGTGTAAAGGTAAGTTAAAATTTTTGAAAAATGAACCTTGTTACTGATTTTTCTTAAATAATTTTTACATTTGTTATATTATATTTATACTCACTTATATTTTAAACTCAAGTAAGTAAAAAAAAATCAATTATGTTAGTATAATAGTAAATTAGTGCTGTTAGTTTACTTAACAAAATTTTACATTTGTGCACTGTTTTTTATAATAAAATCGATATAAAAACAACAGAACTAAGTGCTTTGCAAAAGTTTTCGAATAAAACAATGCGTTATCGCTAGTTTTCGTGCCATATGGCATTTAAAATAACAATATGTGTTCTTTTAACACAAACGTTTCTTCTAGGTTGAGGACGAGGATTTCTTTTACTCGAGTAGATTTTTTTGCAATTTTAAAAAAAATGTTCAAACTTCAGATCTAATTATTTTCCTTACATTTAAAGCTAATTTAGATTTTTTATTCTAGAAAACACTCCTTTATCTTTCATTTATAAAAAAATCTATTAGATTTAATTTTGAATTTAGTAGCGGGGCCCCTTTAAAAATTTAATGCTTTTCTAAATTTTTTAACGTTTTTTAGCTTTTATCCAAAAATATAATAAGTATTTTTGTTTATTAGTTTAATTCATAAACTAAGTTTTTTATGGTGTACTTTTTTTTAACTTTTATTTTTTTAAAGATATCCCCAAATATCCCCAAATGAAATTTTTCCAAAGTATTCAAATTTATCATGTCTTTAGTGCAAAAATATAGTATTTCTCAAGTTTTTATTATTATCAATATTCTTATTTAACTAAGTTTTATGTTAAGAAAATATTAATTCTTCAAAATTTTATTTTATGACCCAGGCAAGTTTTACATAAATTTATAGCACTTGAGCCAGAAAACCCTAGAATTATGTAAATTTATGTAAAACTTTCATAGATCATATAATAAAAAAAAAGAAAAAATAATGTTTTCTTAATATGAAGCTTAATTAAATAAGAATATTGATAAAAAAATTTATTTGAAATACATTAAATTTTGCTGTAAAACCATAATAAATTTAATATTTTTGAAATTTCATCAATGTATATTTTGGGATAACTTGAAATAAGAAAATTTAATAGAAAAAAAAATATTTCTATAATAAAAAAATTATTTTGATAAGTAAGTTTATAAAAAATTCTGATTTTTTATTGAGAAAAGCTAAAATAAGTAAAAAAATTAAACAAAACGTAAAACTTTTAAACGGGACCCTCTACTAAGTTCAAATCCCAATCAAATGGATTTATTTACTATTTATAGGCTAAGGAGCGTTCTTGGAATAGAAAATATAAGTTAGCCTTAAAGATAAGGAAAACATTTGGATCTAAAGTTTAGAAATTTTTTTTTAATTTCAAAAAAAAGCTAAAAGTTAACAACAAAAGTTATTTCAGTTGGCGCAAGACCATTTAAAGGGTTATTGATAAGATCAAATTTTGATACCTTTCAAATTAAAAGTTATCAGTTTAAATAAAAAATACTTTAATATCATAGTAAGTATTATTATAGTTTTAAAAAGGCATTTTAAAAATTTATTAAATGGTTAATTTGGTATTTTTCTCAACGTTTTTTTGTAAAGTAAAAAAAAAATGTGTTTTTAGCATGTTTTTTGTTTTATCGGCATCCTAGTAAAATTCTAAAATTAAGAAAATTCCGTGACTAGTGAAATATATTTGCAAATATTTTCTATACTATCACATGTAGTAGATTTAAAAAAGTATTTTATAATTTCGCGGTTTTTGCTTAAAAAGAAACATTAAAGAAAAAACTAGTCGCCGTGTTTTTCGAAAACAACATAAATAACATATTTTTGGAACTTTGATTTATAAATTATAAACAAAAAAGAGTTCTATTTTGTTATTAAACCTCTATATTTAGTATATACTAAACATCTACAAGCTGCTTAAAAAGAAAATTAGACTTATTGTAATTTGATTTTGCCCAACTTTTTTAAATAAAGACGTTTATAATATAAAAAATACATAGATATACTATTTTACTTGTATAAAACAGTTTTATAAGAGAAAATATAAGAGACTAGTACTTTGTGTCTGATAACTTTAAAAAAAAGCAATATTTTTTATCTAGTTAGGAATGTTTAATAGATACAACCTCTGATTAAATTAACGATAATTATTTTAAAAGAAACTTCAAATATTGAGTTTACAAGAAAATCTAATCCGTATTTCAAGTTAAACGCGATGTTGGCCCATTGTGCCCTAATAAGCGTTTTGTAGACAATTTTAAAGTTTGTATTACTTCTCGCAAAACTTTCTTGTCATTATTTTTTTTTGTTTTTACTTATTTTGAATTTTTTTAAAAAAGTTTTCAAATTTTTTTGTTAAAAAAAATCTGTAAATAGTTTTTTATTATAACAAAAATGTCACATAAAAGCAAAGTATGTTTTACGTGTGTTTCAAGTAAAAACTATGGCAAAAATTATATCAGAAGCATTGATTACATTTCTGTTTTGAGTTTATAGTTTTAATCAAATGAATTAACTTTATTCTAATTATTATACAAACTGTTTTTAAAGTGTTGTAAACTAACTATTGTATATTAAGTTTTGTATGTCAACAACTAAACATAAAACAATTTTATATCAAAAACTAGTTGTTTAAAGTTACTTTACTTGTATATCATAAACTAATTTATATTGTATTTATAACACATCCCAAAAGTTTAAGGGAATTTAAAAAAAACATAACATTTTTGAGTTATTTAGTCTCTCTAAACTTTAATATTTATACATTTTACTTATATATTTCAAAAGTTTACTTATCTTTATTTTGGTAGCATTAATATTTTAAAATAAATTCATTTGTTTTTATATTAGTAATTTATAATTAATTAAAAACATTATTTTAGCATGTAAGTTACATCAAGTTTGATGAAAAAATAAACTAAGTCCTATTAATAATTTAAAGTAAATTATGTTTTTATGTTGATTAAATAAAAAAAGTCTTTCAGTTAATCCTTATTCAACTGATCTCTATCATAATTTCATGTTTAAAATGATTTTATTTGTTTCCCTAAACATACTTAAATAACTATCTAAAACTAAACAACCAGTAAAACTAAAGTTATAGAAAATTTTGATGTGGCAACATAAAAAAATTTACGACTTTTAAGAAAATAATATTATCATCAGCATTTCTTAACAATACGAACATGTCTATCGATGTCTCAGCGTTAATCAGTGATGTTGAAAATCCTCAGACTAGTCTTTGTTTTTCTGACCACGTAAATATCAAAGACAATATGGCTGTTGGAAAGACTGTTAAAGAGTTCCTTGAATTGTATTTGGACATCTGTTTGGAAAAGGGTCGGAAGTCTGAAAGCGTATTTTACTTCTATTCCGCAGTAAATAAAAAACTTGAGATATTAAATAAAAAAAATGCAGACTTGAAATTGCCAATTTTTCTAAGCTCTTTGATTAAAAATGAAACAAATGAGGAAAGAATTGTTTTAATCTGTATCGTCTTGATGCTAAAGGATAAAAAACTAAGTTTGAGTTTAACAGATCACACCAAAAGCATATCTCGTTTCATAAGATCAGTTGGACGTATGAACAGTCTCCAACTTACAGCTCTTGATGGTCGTCCGATTTTAGTTGATAAAATTCCTATTACTGCTTTTTTCCTGTTCGATAGAGATTCGACGAAACACCTGGCCGGACATTTGTTCAATAACAAAAGAACTTTCAGTGAGCAGAATAGGAAATTTGTGGCAAACCCGGTTTTACGTAGCTTTCAGTCCTTAATATTCTATGTGGATCCTAAATCTGAAAAGTTGGTGCTAATCTCCGACGACAAGCGTGACAAGAGCATAGCTGGATTTTTGGCAAAGTTTCGCAAAAATTATGGGGAAAATAAGAAGCTGATTTTGGTGTTTGTACTTGTTTACACTCCACTTTAACTCATCAGCAAACAATTGAGTTTATATTATGTTTTGACAACTTGCTTAAGTTAGTTTTTATTAACTTTGTGTTTTTTATTGCATCTTCTTATTTGGATTTAATGTATAATAAAAAAAATCAAAATGTTTGACTTTGTTATAAGCAAATTAAAATGCTAGTTTTACTAAGTTTTTAGTTATCTGGAGCAAAAGATTATTCTTTGGGAAATAACTATGTATTTATGCTAACAAGAACTTGATGAATTAATAATCAACTTTCAAACTGTTCTAAAGCAGCAGTGTAAGTTTTATCTAATAATTATATGAATACTAAATAAACTATCTCTAAAAAGTAAACAGGTCCTATATTTTTTAATGTACATTGATTTTTATTTGAATTAATTTTTTTTATACTCACTTTAATAAGTTGAATTTTAACAGTTACTATTAAAAGGTCGATCAATTCAAAAAATGTTGTTTTAGGCTTTTACTGTTCTTACTGAATAATAAATAATCTTAAAATTATCAATAAACGTCTATAAACTAAAAAAAACTGTTTTCAAAAGTTTTTTTTAATTTTAACTAAATTTAAAAAAAATTAACTATTTTTATTCTTTTTATGACAAGCATTATTTGGTTCCAAAGTGACTTTAAACTTAAACTTAAAAGTAAACAAATTATATAACTATTTTCATTTCATGAACCTCTTGAACTACGTAATTTTTTTTTTAATAATTTAAAATAGATAATAATATAATATTTTAAAGAAGAAGAATGTAATTTTGTAAAACCGAAGCCAAAATTGTTATTTAAACCGTTTATTATAAAAAAAAATTTTAGCAAAATCTTTTTCAATTCTAATAACTTAATAAAGTATATTTGAGCAATATCCTGCTTATTAACCAGTTTTTTTTGACTCCCATAAACAAATATTAAAAAAAAATTGAATTAGATAAGATTAGTTTTATTAAAACTAAGTTTGAAGTAAATACAATGGGATGAATAACAGTTTTAAGCAAAAACATCAAGCCTTAAATGATTTAGTTTGATATGATTAAGTTTAAAGTGATCAAGGTCGAAATGATTACAAGTTAGAAATGTTAGTTAAGCGAATGTAGTTTAAAATGACTACTTTTATAGTCATTTAGCTAATGATCTAAATAATAAACCATACTATAAAGTTAAAAATAAACAATTTTAGTAAGAAAATTTAATAAGAAGGCACAAAAATAAAATTATTATAGTTTTAGTAACACACGCTTTTTTTTATAAAAGTTCTGTTCGATAGTGCTCGACAAATTAAATTGGAGCTAAATATTTATCTAGTTGTATAAAAAACTATAATTTGTACAGCTGTTTCACACATGAAATGTAAAATTTCATGTGCTCCTCAGTAAGCTACAGTTTATTATGATAGTACACCGAAATTAAGATTTTGAAAACTTTTATGATAATTGTGACGTAGTAATGTTACACTTTATTGTACGATTAGCTGAATTTGAAATAATACGGTCTAGAAAATTTTCTTTAATATGAAATACAGACTAATTTTTTTTTCTTATAGCTTAAAACTTTTTTCCAAAACATCCTTTATAAACTTTCCTAAAAATATAAATTAATAATTACAGCGTATTATTCCAAACTCAGCTAATCGTACAATAAATTGTACTATTACTACGTCACAATTATTATAAAAATTTTCAAAATCTAAATTTCTGTGTACCATTATAATAAACTGTAGCTTACTGAGGAGCACATGAAATTTTACATTTCATGTGTGAAACAGCTGTATAAATTATAGTTTTTTGTATATTTAGATAAAAAAGTGTATATATCGATATATACCACAGATGTTCTTGTGCTAAAACTTTATTTCAACTAACGGCGTTTCACTGCTCTCAAATAAATTTAAGAACAGATCTACGGAGTATATAAAATATTAACACACATTAGAAAAAAAGCATGTAAAATTATGTATAGTGTTTATGTTACATATATATAAAATTGTACAAACGTATAAATTTAAATAAGTACAGTTACTCAAGTAGGTCTTTGGTAAACTTAACGAGACGTTAAGATTTTACATAAAAAAAACTAAGGTCACCGTAACTTCTGAAAGCCAGTTATTGTTCTTTCAACCTTATGAGTTAGGTTAATAGCTTCCATTACTCGATTATGGTATAAGCTTGAAGGTTTTGAATGCTATAGTCTAATAAAGTGACATCGATAAGCATTTGGTCTTGACGAATTAAAGACAAATATCTAGAAATTAAAAAAAAAAAGATTTGTTTAGACTAATTAACACGAGTCTGTGTTGAAAATAATTAGAATAATATACCAAAATAGTTAAAAATAACTTTTGGAAAAAAAAGAAAAAGTGTTTAAGTACTTTTAGGGTAAAGACTAAAACTTGAAAAAAAATAACTTTCGTTGTATAACATCAACGATTTTGGCTCGTCGACTATTAAATCTCATTTATTTGCATTATAAACTAAAATGGAAATGTTCTTCAAAGTATTTTTGAATTTTAAAACAACTGGATGTTTAAAGTATCTCGATGTTATAGAGAGAGCTTGATTTATAACAACTAGTATCAGTCCCATATGAAGACTTCTGCGCATAGAAGAGCGTGATCTGTTATATAGCCGTTTTAATAATTGAGATAAGGTAATAATTTTCTATTATTGTGGCTAACAAACTTAAAGATCAATATAAAATCAAAGTTGACTTATAATTAGGTAAATGTTTGTCAGGTAAATGCTCAATATGATAAGTATGTAAAATACTATCTTAATCGATTAACGTAAAGTGCAAATTAGATTAGTGTCGAATTTTTTATAAAGTATTATGATTTATATATCTAACAGTTCTTAAAACACCAAGTACAATTGTTTTTTGGGACTTCAAACTACGTCAAAGCAATCAAATAGTAGACTAGCATTTTGTAAACTTTCTTCAACAATTAAATTTGTTTTGAAAATATAAATCCATTAAACCGACAAAAGTTACAAGTAGTTTTCAATACTTTTTGCTTATAATTGTTTGCTAAAATAAATATATGTTAAAAAAAAATTTCCGTAGAGCTAGAGTCAAAATTAATTTTTTTTCGCTTAAAAAGCAAAAAATAATGAGCAGCCAACAATAACATCAATAGCGCAAGCAAGATCTGCCAAATATGCAACTTTGAACGAATGGCAATTTTAGCAGAAGATAGTAAACAATTACTAAATAAAAGACGTGATATTTCAAACAACTGTGCACACAACCGACGGTTTTTCTTCAAATAACACCTTGGCGCCTTCTCACCTTTCATACTTTTCATTCACCTTCCACATACACACACACATTCACTTAACAGATATTAATATAATTATATATCCTAAGTAACATATAGTTTTATTCATTTATTATTTATATCTATTTCACACAAGTCACTTTCTATTCTCCGAAAATTCATATATTCACTTTACCCTCCGACTATAATTCTTCACACCTTTATATGTTAAGTTCCAAGTTTAATTGGAAGTCTGTATTCAAATCAGAGATAAACCGGCTTTTATACCTACTACGCCCAAGAGAGCTAGTAGGTTTTTTACTGCAGGTTTATACTTAGCATATGACTACCTTGTTGTTTTACATTTTAACTTTCATATATAACACAGCTTACTTATTAAATATTTAAAATATCTGTATCGTATATTTAAATTAAACAGCCGAATCCTACTTTACCAATTAATTATTTTATTAATTATAAAATACAATATATATTTAATTTAATTTAGGGGTGGGCAACGTACGGCCCGCGGGCCGGATCCGGCCCGCAGAATGAAAATGACCGGCCCCCAAACCTTTTTAAATTTTAAATGGGATCCGGCCCGCAGGCAACATTGATCCGGCCCGCAAGTGGGTGATCCGGCCCGCTAAGCATTTTCAAAACTTATATAAAATCCGTCAGCCAATTTAATTTTTTACAAAACTTGTAAAAAACCTTTTTTGAACTATTTCATTAAACAAAACTGTAAGTCTTTGACCCTGAAAACGTTTGTTAAAATGGCTTATTACTTTGTGGTTATAAAACACTATTTTGTTATAGTATCTTATTCTGTTTCAAGTCAGTTGAAGTAATCCTTTCTCAAATTATCAAAAAGCAATTGTTTGCTGAATTAACTTTGATTATCTTACATACCATAATGTTTTCATAAAAAATAGACGTGTCAAAAATTGCTGTCCTTTCCAAATAAGTATTGAGTTGTTTTTTAAATGTTTAAAAAAGTAAAAAATTAAAAACCTTTTAAACACTGAAAAATTTTTTAAGTCAAACAAATTAAAATTTTTGTCAAATGTTTTAATTTTAGACTACCATTTGCACTTTTTCTGCTATTTTTTTTCATTAAGGACTTTTTGATTAATTATATGGTTAAGTTTAGTGATGACCAATTGATGACAATAGTTTCACTTCATAATAAGTTTGGTCGTCGTTTTGCAGACTTTTAACAATTAAGTGAAGAATTCAACATTATTTCATCACCGTCGACGTTTGACACCGAAAATGTACATAGTAGTATTGTTAGAACTGTTGAACTTCAATGTGGCAGTACACAAAAAGAAAAGTTCAAAACCGAAAAATTAACAGATTTTATGACTTACTTAACAAGTAAAAGTTTGTAAACTTGAAAAAGATTACATGGAAGTTATTTGTTTTGTTTGAGTCTACATATTTTTGCAAACAAACATTCTTAACCTTGTATATAAAAAAAAGTTAGCTGCGTTCAAATCTTACTGATACAAATTTGCAGTCATTACTGAGAATATCTACTTCAAATAAACTACCAGATTTCAAACAACTTGTTAAAACTTTTATGATCTAAAAATTTCTCATTGATTTCTTTTTAGTGTAATTATTCTTGCTAAATTCTTTAAACTTAACATTTTAAGTATAATGTGACAGTTTTATGTTTTAGTTTTTCGTTTAGTAATATTTTCACTAGTGAAATCGATCTTAATCTAAAAGTCTACTAAACTTAAATGTTGTTATGCTAAAAATATATATTAATTTCATTTTTGTTTCAATATTTCGTTATTTCATGTTAGTAATCTTATTAAAATATTTTAGGTGCACTGTTTGATTAATACTTTTAAAGTACAGAATTTAGTTGAATTTCGTAAGTTAGTTATAACTATTTGATATTTTGAAGGTAAAAGTGTTAAAATTTCAAGCCAAAGTAATTTGTTATCTAGGCTTAACTGTTTTTTAAACAAGTTAATAAGAAAATTTGAAATCAAACATATAATTTTTGTTGCTTTTATAAGATTTTTAAATAGATTTTATGTATTATTTATAGAGCCAAAGTTTGTCAACTTCTAAAGATGACCATGGAACTAGTTGTGTTGTTCGATACTTCATACATTTAAAAAAAACATTTCCGACCATAAACATTAACAAGGATAAGCTATCTTTAAACCTAATCGGTATTTCAGTGCACTTACAGATTTTCCAAAACTATCGTGCAACTAGATTTAAACAACTCTAATACATTATCAACCTTAAGTGTTTCATCGAGATCTTTTAAATATATTTTCTGCTTATTATGGTAAAACTGTTTATTATATCAGAATTACTTTTTGTTTCGTTTCTGTTATAAATGCAAAAAAATGTAATGAATCTTCTTTAGCTTAATTAAATTAAATAACAGTAGTTATTGTATTGTTTGTAAATTTTTGAAAAAATATTATCGCTATAAACTCCAGATAAGGATTTCCAAAATTATTTAATTTCGAATAGTTTGCAATTTTTTATGTTTTAACTTGAAATGTTAGGCTCAAGTAACTTTTAGTAACCAAATTATAATTCTTTTAGGACTAACTAGTATTATTTCGGTCCAGAGTTATAATATATATATATATAGAGAATTATGAATACTTAACTAAATTTAGCATAAAATTTCATACATAAGAACCTTGGTAATTAATGTATTGATTCAAAATTCTGAAATACCCGATCAATAAGCATCTAACCGTATCCAAATCTTTTTGAAATTAGCTTCCATTCGGATCCAGATCTTTGTCTAAAATAAGTATTTAGCCGGATCCGGATAATATGTTTAAAATGGGATCCGGATCTAAAAAAGGATCCAGCTAAATCCAAAATATCACTAACTTAAAATGATCCGGCCCGCTGAGGACTATATTTTTCTGGATCCGGCCCGTCAACTATTTACGTTGCCCACCCCTACACTAACTGAAAGTTAATTTGTAAAGTAGAGTCTTAAAATTTATAATTATCATTTAAAAATAAATAGCTAAAAGCTTTATTTACAAGAAAGAATAATTAGTAGTACTGAAACTACTTCTTATGATCTTAAAGTTTAGCTTTTCTTATAAAACATGATCCGATTCTAAACCTTTACTAGTACAATAACATTAGTAGTATTATGAATTAATTTTAATTCGTTGTGTTTATGATTAGCTTATACGGTGGAAGTTGATTATTTGTTTTCTATGTGTATAAATTGGTCGATAAGTACCATTTACATGAGTGCTTGGAACCATTAACTTGTATTTTGAGCCATTACACTGACGTTTGAAACCATTTTGATTCCTACTAATTAAGTTCGGACAATTCACATTCCAACAAACCAATTACTTAAGAGTTTTTTTTAAAGGGGCACCACTTAAAAGGTAATGTATATAAAAAACAGATGTAAGTAATATTATTATCTGCAAGCCATTTTTTCTTTTTTGTAAATTTAATATTTTTTTTTAAGATATGGCTATATTAAGTCTTAAAATATAGTAACTTTAAGTTATTTTTAAATAGCTTAAACGCTATTTAAAGTTTTGCTTAAAAAGAAAAATGGCCTGTAGATATTATAAGACCTACTGTAGTCCTCAAGGGCCTGTGGTAGGAACTTCCTTTAATTGGGGGAAGTCCCCTTTTTTGTGCTAAACGCTTAGCGCGTTTAGCTTTGAAGGTTTTTAATGAATTTACCTTACTCATTAGGTTTAACTTAGTAATTAATAAGTATGTAATAAACTTAATAAATATAATTTCTTTAATGAAGTGAGTTTATTGAAAACGTGATGTTAATGTGAAAATTAGGAAGTAAAAATGATAAAGCAGCTAATAAATCAGTTGAATAAAACTGCGAATATAAACACAATAAATAAACACAA
Source organism: Thalia democratica (assembly GCF_965202585.1). Classification (NCBI taxonomy): domain Eukaryota; kingdom Metazoa; phylum Chordata; class Thaliacea; order Salpida; family Salpidae; genus Thalia; species Thalia democratica. The sequence goes on from NC_139170.1 coordinate 11,571,489, forward strand.
AGTTCTACGAATAGAAATGTTCTTAAAGTGTTTAAAATCTTAAATACTAAAATAGTTCTTACTAATAAAAGTACTAATAATACAGAGTCTTAATATATCGTGCTTCATGCACAACGATGGCTAAACTAAGCACAATATAATACAATAACGCAAATAAGCATCAAGATCTTATAGAACGAAAATAATAAAAAAGTTCTTAAAATAAATTCGTGTGCGTCTCTCACGGTCTTATAGCTTAACTGAGCACATTACAATACAGTTATACAAATAAACATAAAGTTCTTATAAAATGACAATCATAACAAAGTTCTTAAATTCAATCAGTGTCTTAAGTTCTTAAAATTAGCGTGCTTTCTGCATGATCTTATGGCTTAACTGAGCCAAAAAAAAATATTTAACAACATAATCGAGCTGCGCGTAGTGCGCGAGCTACGGGCTAATGAGCATTTTCTTATCGATATCTACAAATAAGTACACAATTTCGGCTGACTATAGCGCCAACTGGCGGAAAAGTATAAAACAACGAAATCGAGAATCGAATTTGTTACACTACATACGTGGTGACTTTTATTTTATGAAAAATATAAATTTTTGAGATATGGTCGCTTAAGTTTTTTTTAAAGAACTTGAATCGTCGGAATTTGAGTTTTTCGAATTTGAATTGTCATGCAACCGTTTTTATTGCAGTTGGAAGCCTAACTTTTCTTTTATTTTGAAATCGTTTTATTAGCATCTTGCACCATTAAATAAGAAATTGAAACCATTTGACATCATTTGGTTGAACCATGTACTGCTGATTCTGTGGTACAACAAACTTCCCTAAAATTATTATTTTTTATTTATTTGCTCTATAAAAATAAGATTTAGTGCAAAAATGCGTGTTACTAGTTCATGTAAAAAAAAATTGTAAGTAGACAAATGTTTAGATATGTGATGCTTTTTAGCAGATTAGAATTAAAATTAAGATAAGCTGTTTTTTAACTGTGTAAGTTGTTTTATTAAACATTTCTTTTTTACATTAACTTAATGAGTTTATTTAATACTGAATAGACAAATTGAACTTGTTAAAAACAAAAAAAAAGACATTAAACGTTCTATTTTCAACTATAAACATTAATTATATTATTTCAAAACAGATACTTTAATCTGTATAAAAAATCTGAATTTACTGATAAGAGACGACGAGATTTTCACAAAAATAAACAGTTTAACTTACAACAGCACAATCTTCTTTTCGAAACACAAATAAACTGTCAAAAAAAACAAAAAAAAAACTAAGAATTTCGGTAATCCTAAAAGCTATTGAAAGTTTTCAATACAAATTACATAAACAATAAATTGAATAAAAGTTTTACAAGTAACAGTTTTTTTTTTATTTCAACTATCTGTCCTGGACTCGATAACCGAAAGGTTCTTCGTGTACCAGGTCCAAAGACCAAATATTTTGAGCGCTTTTTTATCGTTAAATAAACTCTATCCGCTGTGTGGCAGAACTAATTGAAGGTGATTGATAGTTTAGATATGAAACTAAAATTTCAATATTGATTTTCCCTACTATTGTAAACTTTTTTTTTATTAGGAATAGAACTTTTTATAATTCCGTATTTTGTGTTTTTTTAAGCTTTAAAATTACAACAAAAGTTCTTATATATAAGAGTTCAATATCATTTTTAAATCTTATTAAAAAAACAATGTTTCACTCGTTTAAGCAATTTAAACGAGATCTTCGGTTGATTAACAAAATAAATTCAATTTTAACAGTTTTACTACCAAGGAGCAGTAGCCTCTTATGTTCTTTGTTATTGATGTATCAAATAAATTTAAGTAAACTTCGTATGGCCCTCGGAGACTTTATCTTCGAAGGTAAAAAGTACATAATTTAGATAAATAAATCTATCAGGAAAATTAAAATGGAAAATAATAAAACTGATACTTTTTGTAGCATTTTTTTCTTCATATTCAACTTTTCCATTATTTCTCCTCACGCGTCGCCTCTGCTGTATACCAACAGTTTTATAGTTGCAAGTTGGAACTAAGATAAATATCTAAAAGAAAAAGTATTATATTAAAAAAAAAAATTAAACTTTGAAGGTTATTTCTAGTGACCCTAAACATTAAATACAACAGGGGTCGGCAACCTTTTTTAAGTTACGGACCAGTTATATTAGAAAAAGATTGTTTCGAAGGCCGCACATAAAAGAAATAAAACCTTAGGTGGGCTGTATTTAATTGAAATAAGTATAGTAATCTGTACAGAAATACTATTTACAACCATATAGATAAAATAAGCAATAAAACTGCACTAGTGGTTATTTCTTAATAAATCTAGAGCCAATTTGAAAGTTTTTACCTCAAAAACATACTTTTATTGCTCTGAATAAACATGTTTTAAGCTAAAAAGTTCCTTACGGGCCGCTAATTTTTGCTTGGCATTTGGCCCGCTGGCTGCAGTTTGCTGATCTTTTAAACTTTTCGTTTTAAAACCTAGTTTATAAGACAAATTTAACATATAATAAAATTTTAAATTTGGAACGTATCAGTTTATTTTTTAAGCAAAAAAACCGTTGCCATGGTTAATTGTTACAAAGTTTGAAAAATGATTCCATCAAAACTCACTTCATTTATAAACCATTTGCAACTTATTCATAACAGATTACTCATTTTGTTTTATATTTTATTTCACAAAGCTATTTAAAACTATACTAATTCCATTTTAAAGTGATTAATGTTAAATTAATTTGAAAAAAATTTGGTTAATAAACAGTTTGAAAAATAAATTTGAATCATGACGTATGAATAAATTTGAATAAATACAAACTTTAGTGATTTAGCAAGTAAAACTAAAGTAAAGATATGTTAATTAATAAATTGTTAATCATTTTGCTTTTCCATTTAATGCTATTTTGCGTATTTAAATTAGGTCGCTCTTCCTCAATCAGTATTTATTCCAGTCCGTTAAGTTCGCTTTGTTTGCATCGTTTCAAAACTTTAAAGTTTTGAACTATGTCAGAGTTTTGAAAGGGTGTGCAATTAAAAGTATCACTTCATTTAAGTTTTCTATATAAAAAAAGGATATGGTGAGATCATCTTATAGAAGCTCATCATACAGCGTTTACAGTAGTTTTTCTTCGACCAGCGAAGTCGCATCTGATTCAAGTGATTTAAGATATGCTGAAGTGAAGGGAAAGTCTAATCGCGCCACTCTTTTTGTTTTCACTTTGCTTTTGGTCGCCGGGCTATCAGCTGGAGTTTATTTTTACTTTTTGAATAATGCACGTTAGACTATTTATTTAGATACTTTGTTAGTTTTTTAGTTTATGTATCTAAATGTAATAGACATTTTGTTCACTTTTAAACTTAAAAGCAGAGAATAAAGTTTTCATTGTTAAAATTGAACTTCACTAAAACTTGTATTCACCTCTAGCAAACTGTTCGATCTACAAATTTTAATTTGCTTAATTTTGCTTTTGCCATTTAAAAATCACAGACGGACGTACTGAAAAACTTCTAGACTGTGAAGAACCAACGTTCGAAAATTACTTAGCTCCAGAGAAGAAAGCATACAATGGTGAAAACTTAACACTGGCTTGCAATCCTGGTTATTATATTGAAACAAAAGACGTTGTGAGAAATTGCTTAAATTTTAAGTTGGTACCCGACTTTGAATCAAGTCCTGCTCAATGCTTGACAGGTTCGTTTAAATGTCTCAATTTCATTTAAATATGTTACTTGCTGTAAATGAACAATTAGCGTTTTTTTTTAATATTGTTTTACAAGTTAATTCTTTTTCATGTCGTTAATTTTAGTAATGCTTATTAGTTTCTAACAAAACTCTTCATTTGATAAAGGTACTTCTTTATTATCAAAGGAAGTCTAGCAGTTCGAAACTGAAAACTAAAATCTTGTTTTATTACGTATATGTATACTACTTTTTGGTACATTAACGTTAACTTGAATTAATTAGATTTTTGAATCATTGTTCAAAGAGAAAAAATTTAACGGATAATGAGCAAAAAAAAAGCAATTAACTAAAATGCTTACAGAAAAACTTGTAGAAATTTTTGGCAACATTATTGGAGGATGCAGGTACTGAGTAATTAGTCCTTCTTTCATTGAGTACCTTTTTTAAAAGCTTAAGTCTTTCTCGAATGCAAAGATTGTGCATAATAATATTTTATTTAACTTTTACTTGTATTTTTACAAATAGGTTATTAAATGTAGCTATTACTATATAGAAAACGTCAACGTGTTATTTTCTCTCACAAATATCAAGCGGCCGGCTCATGTTGACTAACACATGACCCAAGTGGTACGAGTCTTAACAGATTACTCGAGCCTAGAAATAATTTTCAAAAGACATCAAAGATATGCGCCAACGACTTTTACTTAAAAGCTGGCGATAGTATTCAAGCTGCTGCTGACAGAAGCGACACTAGTTCTGTTTATTAAGAAAATAAAAGCAGCTGGTGTTGGACCCACATAAAGTTGACATCTATTTTGCAATCTTAAACTGATGAAAACTTACACAGTAAGAAAGACAGTCAGGCCTTTTTTGAAAAAAAAGTATTGTCACACTACCATATGATTTGTCTGCCAAAAATGGATGACTCGGGTAGCGAACCAACTGTTAAAGAACTCAGTAGTTATACACCGCTGAGATGGCTCCCTCGAAAACACCAGGCATTGACGGCACTCCAATAAACTTGATTCGTAAATCTTTTTTATTACCTCTTCGACCTGTAATTTTAGTCGAGTTCGGAGGGAAGGTATGGTGCTATATGACATGCATAAAACTAGGATCATACACTTGTGGAAAAACAAGATTTAATTGTCGTAGTGCACACTGAAATGTATCTTCGTTGTAAGGATTTAGCACGTGTAGCTTTTCCTTGAGTTCAGAAGCTAGCCAAAGGATTAGTCGCAATGTGGACTTAGATCTGTACGTTCTACCACTGCTATGTTTTTCTTCTCTATACGACAGCTGCAAGATAAATGCAATAAACAGAGTGTGCTTTTGTATATAACTTTCATTGACTATACTAAGAATTTAAATCTAGTACGTGTTTGAAGCTGTTTTTGCTTTAATGTAAAATATTTGATGTTTTCCGAGTATCTTTTAACGTTGTCTTTTCGCACAAACACGGAGGCAACTGTACAATTTCAAGTTATTATTTCTGATTTGTTCGAAATTGAAGGTGAGATGATAAAAGTACTTATGCTATTGTTTTTGGAACTTCTTATGCTGGCAATGCGCGCATTCGGGTCATCAACTAAAAGAGTTGAACTCAATAAAGAACAGATAATAGAGGCTTTATTTTAAGGACATCTGCAAGTGCGATTTAATAAAGTTGAATGTCAGCAACGACGATAAAGAGGAGATTGCTAATGACCGCGACGAATGGCAATCTTCTATATGTGCAAAAGAGCCAAAATCTAAAACAGACAGCGTTTCAAAAAGCTCAAGCATGCAAAAAAATTAAAATGAATTCTAATTTTTATCATTTTTTTTATCTTTTATCATTTTGTCTCTTTTATCATTTTGTCGCATGAATTTATTTGTACTAGTTTTTGTTGAAGTCAATGTACATTAGGGTGCTAATTTTTACAGCTACTTATGAGTTTACAACTCGAAAAAGTTTTATGCTTTGGAAATATCTTAAAAACACCCTGTGCAAAATTTTAGATGATTTAAAGAAACTTTCAAGTTAATACCAACCGATTTTCTAAAAACCCATGCCAATGCAAACTGCATGGGAACCAAAAAAATTCAATTTTGAAACTTTTAGCTGATTTTTTTACATTTGGCCATTCATCACAAAAACACGTTGTGCACAATTTAAGACGACTCAAAGAAAGTTTTATTGAGACAATTCCTTATTTTATGTAATTTTTATCCATTTTTGTTAGTTTTCTTTAATTTACTTTTTTTTGAAAAAACAAGGAACGCCACCATAAATTTGTTTATTAAATCGTTTTAATTTAGGTATATAGTATATATATAAATATAATTTTGCAAACAATGTTTTAATGATATATCTGGATATCTAAAGTCGCTGTAAAAATAAGCAACCTAATGTTTATGTTTTCTGAGAACAAAATTTCGAAATCGTGTTATGATACTGTTTTCTTTTATTTTCAAAGTTTTTTTTAGACTCAAGACCTATGTTCCTTATTAATATTATTAAAAAAAAAAAAATTTAAAATGTATCCACTAGTAAAAAGTCAATTGAAAACAGTTTAGTTTAATTAAGAAACTTGATCTGGTTTTAAAAAAGAAAATTTCAAGTTACTGTTCTAATGTTACTTTTATCGAAAAGTTTTTAATACTGCAACTGAAAAAAAAACTTCTTAAATTTAGTAATACTCAAAACATATAATAAATTCAGGTTGTTCAGTTCCATATTATGGTCATCGTAGTGGACCGGATCGTGTAGAAGATGAAGCAGAATGGACCGCAAGTTGTACTGATGGCTTTGGCGTGCAAACAGACGTCCTTGTAAGAAAATGCACAAAAAATGCGTTAACTCCCAGCCTTCAAAGCATACCGGTTTCTTGTTTTAAAGGTTTGAATGAAAACGAAATTCTTTAGTTAGCCGCCTGTAGATTGATGGCTTTAAGTTTTTCGGTTGTGAATGACTGATGAGTTCTAATAAGGACAAAACCGAATAAGGTCTCTGTCTACCGAATGCTTGTAGTCTGAATATCAAATCGGTTTGATTAGAAACTTGAGCTTGTTTTATGGCATACAAAAATCCAGGCTTCGGGTCTGTAGACTTTCGCCAATGTTTTCGTTCTTTAGTTAGCAAGATAAAAAATATTTCAAATCAGAAAGAAAATAGTATTTAAATTTACAAAACTTGTTTTTTTTTTGAATATATTTAGTTAAGTAAAGCATTTTTATATTTACAAGTTGTTGCTAAATCTAAAAACATCGTCATTCAGCTGACAAAATTAACAAAAAAAGTCTTTTACAGACCCAATTTGTGAAAAAATAAATCTTTGCAAGCTGCGTAAGTAAGAAAAGTTGTACTGTTTTTTATAATTCCCTCAAATACAAAATTGTAATAAAATTATCTTTTCACAACTTACTATTCAAAATATAGATTTAATCGTTTGCTAACAAAAGATCCTAGTGAAACAAGTTCACTGGAATATATATAAAAACAAATTATACAGCAATCTTCCTTTATTGTACCAACATATGTTTCTGTTTGTTAACGAATCAACGCACTTCAACTGGGTTTTCAATGGAAAGCAAAACTCCATTAAACTTCATTTTTCTTTCTATTAAAACCCCAGTTGAAGCGTGCTTTTCACAACTATTAATATCAAATTAAGAAAACATTTTAACTTTTTTGACAAAAAAGCTTTACTTTGTTTGTCTTGTTGGTTTGAAGCTAAAATGTACTCCGCTAGTCAGAGATTATTGCTTAGTGTGGCAGACCTTGTTTATCCCTGTCTACACTAATCTTTAATATTTCTGCATAGAGGCATTTTAAAATTGCTAATCTCCTGAAATGTTAGTTGTAAAAATAATGTAACTTTTAAATAAAGTGAAGTAGTTCCACTTTTAATATTTCTAGTGTGCGGAACACCCCCTAAAATGTTAAATGGAAATCATTCTGGTCCAACCAATCCTAAAGTTGGAGAAGTTATACGGTACACCTGTAATAAAGGATTCTTTTCCTATGGAATAAACTCCGATGTGTTTGAAGCTGAGTGCTTGGAAGATCGAACTTACTCAAAGTATTCAAAGAATCTAGCTTCATGTCATTCAATAAGTATGAACTGCTTTCATGAGGCAAAGCAACTGTGATATTGTAGCATTTAGTAGTTTTGTTTACAGTTTAATAAAGCATACATTGTATAGTCGCTTTGCTTCGCTGAATGCCGCGTTTTATAGTTTTGATACCATGTTCAACACTAAACTAAAAATTTCAAGTTTAAATTTAATGTATCTTTTTGAAATAAGCTTTCGTTGACAGCAAACTATGTTTTATCGCTTGTTTGCAATGTCTTTGTAAGTTTTTTTTTTCAACTTAAAAAAAATGGCTTGTTTCAGAATGTAGAACTCCTCCTGCAATAACCAATGGGGTCTACAATGAGACGCTTACAGAAAATTATGCCGAAGGTCAACTTTTAAATGGTTTTTATTGCGATCCTGGCTTTCTGCCTTTTCCTTCGGATGGCTTCATTGAATGCGGTCTTAACGGATGGCTTGAAAACGGAACTTGTAAACTGGGTAAATTATAGTTTTATAAACTTATTCGTTTAAATGTCTACTTACATGTTACATGTTAGTCTAGCGAAGCACATATAAATTATTTTTATTTTAGTCAAAAAGTATATTTTTTTAGTATGCTGGCCACCTCCGGTAATAATCAATGGAAGACACTTGGAAACTGACAACGGAAACCGTCCTTTTCCAAAAACCTCTGTCAAGTACGTTTGCAACGAAGGATTCTTACCTTACGGACGAAATTCCAAAAACTTACAAACAGTTTGCTTAAAGAACCGCAGCTACACTTTACCAGCAGAACAACTAGCTACATGTGCTCGTATTGGTAAGTTTAGTGTTTGCACAAATCTTTAGTCTCTATGGTAACCTAGCGTTTTTTAAACAGCGTGTAAAAGGCCAGAACCACCGGCTAACGGGGTCTACGATGAAGCGACGGTGGAAAATTACGCTGAAGGTGACAGCATTTCGTTCACCTGCGAAGATTTGTTCAGTTCTGATCCACAAAGTCCGAAAACCTCCAACTACAGAAAAGGTGTGGTCAGTTGCGGAGGCAACGGTTGGGTTGCCCTGCCACTTTGCCGTGCAGGTAAAATTGTTATGAATAAGTACCACGAAAAAAAAACCTTTAAAATTTTGCAGATAGCTCTTCGTACTATTAACAGATATTTTAAAAATCATTCAAAACATCGTTTAAAATTTGAAAAAAAAAACTTTTTCCACTAAATTAAACAATAGTAATTACACACCAGAATGCTGTATAATTCAGTTTTGCTTTTAGTCAAGGTTTCCAAGACTTGCAAAAGTTTTTCTAAAATTGTAGGAGACCCTGATATGTATAAATACTTTACTAATAAAACAATAACCGACCTTTTAGGCGAAACAGTTTCAGCTAAGTAACAATCGTTTAATAAACTATTGATATCTAAGCTCTTTAGTATTGAGAAACTTAATTCATACAGTATTTTAACTTATGTGTAGCAACTAATGTATTAAACTTTCTTACGCAGTTTGCAAGCCACCACCAGTAATACTCAATGCAAAACATTCCGGACCAGATCGCCCGCTGGCAGGTACAGAAATCACATACACTTGCGACGAAGATCACTTCGCTTATAAGAAACTTTCTGATAAATTGACGACGGTTTGCCAAACAAATCACGAGTATTCTCTGCAAAAGGAGGAACTGGCTTTTTGCCTTCGCATCGGTCAGTTACACGTTGACAATTTTCATACGTTTATGTTGGTTTCGGGACGTCAAAGCAACTACTTTTGCAGGGTGCAAAACACCGGAGCCCGTCGACGGCTTGGAGGTGTTCGACTTCAACTCGAAGCGAAAATTTTACGCTACGGGAGAAGTGAGCGGCTTCACGTGCAAGAGGAACTACGAGGCGACTCCCCGGGACCGCGCTTCCATGCACCGCGTCAAAAATCCCCCGGAGAAGTACAGGAGGGGAATCGTGAATTGCATGGAGGACGGGTGGACGGATTATAGCTGCCGGGCGGGTAGGTAGAAAAAAAAACTATAAACCAGAATGTTGCCGTTGTAGATGTAGTTAAGAAAAAAAGTAATTACAACGCTATTTTTTCTGTTAATACAAGTTTTTAATGACCACTGAAAACTTTAAGACTTGCATTTAAATATGAAAAGAGCAATTTACAAAAAAATTCACAGTTTCTGCCATTATTGATTGATAAGGCCCGTCACAACGGCAGCCTCTACCACCGGCCGGACAGGGGATCGGCTTTGAAGGAGTTTTGTCCCCTCATCTGCTTGTATTATATACAAAATTGAAAAATATAAGAAATAGAAAAATTTATGCTATGCATATTTTTTAAAGAAATAATTTTTTTTACGAAATGAATTAAAAAGTCATAACAAACACTCATAAACGCGGGACTTAACCAAAGTGTTTATTACGTCAATTTTTTTATTATAACTTTTTTTAGAATAAAGAAACTTTTAGAAATATTTTAAAGGTACAACCAAAGCTAAGAAACTTAGCGAAGTATTATTATTTTTTACTTTAAATAGATATTTAAAAAAAATGTAATCATATTTTTTATTTCAAAACATTAAAAAGTAACTATAATAAGAATGTATAACTATTCTATTTAAAATAGAGTAATTAGTAGTGATGTACCGGACTCACTATCCGGGTCCGGCCGGATATTGCCATTTTTGTCTGATATCCGGATCCGGCCGGATTCTAATTTGAAAAAAAACTCCGGGTCCGGTTCCGGCTGGATTCTAATTTGAAAATAAAAGTCCGGATCCGGGTCCGGCCGGACCCGGATCTAGTTAGTAAAAAAAAGCATACTGGAAAGTATTTTTTCAATAACAAATCCTGTGTAAATTAATAAGAGTCATTTTTGTCAGTTAAAATTAAACACCTTCCGTGATTGGCTTATTTTGTACACGTGACTAATTTACATTTGTTTGCATTTAAACTATAAAATAAACATTTCATAGAATGCAACTCTTTACATATGTTGTAAAATTGAAAACTTTGGAATGAATACTTGCATTATTTACTGTTTAAAGTTGAGCTCAGAGAATATTTAGAGTTAATACGGTCGAATGAGCCAATGAGAATCATATGACGAAATTTTTCAAACTAAATATTGATGCAACAAAACATCAGAACATGACAGGCAGTTTATATGTAAGCAGTTAGTTAGTTTGGTGTGTAGCTTGAAGCAACAAAATATCTTGAACGTTTTTGTGAATGCTTATTGCAATTAGTGTTTTGTTTTAAAAGTGAATATTTCAACTGGTGTTTAATTGTTTAAATATATAAGCCAGGTTTTAAGTTTAATAGTTTATTAAATATTTTACAGTTTCTTGTTTACTAAAAGTTTTATTTAATTTTTAGTTTTTTGTTTTAAGTCTTTTGTAGTAGATTTAAATAGATTTCAGTTTTTAAAGTGATACCAAAGTAATTAATAATTTTGTATATGCTAGTATTTCTTGTTGTGTTTTATATAAAAGATTCATCACTCAAAACTATCGTGTCTTATTATAAAAAAGTAGTCTCAGTTAGAAATTAATATTTGTTAGATATTAATTATATAAGGTAGAATTTAATTATTATGGGTAGTACTAATAAGTTAAGTGTACCACAATCAGTCCACAACTTTACTACCAAATTGTCAATCTTTGATAGCTGTTCTACTGATTATTAGATAAAGTAATTTTTTCAGTTTTTGAAAACCTCATTCTGACTCAGGCTTGTTTATACTCACTCTAGCTAGTTTTATTGACTTAAACAGTGGCAATTCTGCTAGTTTGAAATTTTTTGGGAATTTTAGAAAATCTTAAACTACCTCAGGCTAGTTTGGTTTTTTTAAAAACTCAGGCTAGTTTTCTTTTAGATTTTGAATGAGTTTGAGCTGATCCAGTTTTCAATATTTTGTAATTTTCTAGTGTATTTTATTAAAGAACTTGATTTCAGATTTTTAACTGTAAATAACACCTAAATTTGTAAACCTTGTGGCTAGCTGTTCTACTTATTATTAGATTAAAATTCTTTTTTTTCAGTTTTTAAAAACCTCATTCTGACTCAGGCTAGTTTATTCTAGTGATGAACCGAACTCACTATCCGGGTCCGGGTCCGGCCGGATATTGCCATTTTTGTCTGATATCCGGATCTGGCCGGATTCTAATTTGAAAAAAAAGTCCGGGTCCAGTTCCGGCCGGATTCTAATTTGAAAAAAAGTCTGGGTCCGGCCGGACCCGAAATTGTGGGTCCGGTACATCACTAGTAATTAGTGAATTTATGTTAAAATATACCACCGAACTTATTTTTTTGGATGTTATGTTAAGTCTGCATCTAACTAAAATATTAAGTTTTATGTTTTATATACCAAGTAGCAAAAAAGTTTCTACATATGCAAAAACCTACAACTTTTTTAAACAGCGTGTAAAAGGCCAGAACCACCGGCTAACGGGGTCTACGATGAAGCGACGGTGGAAAATTACGCTGAAGGTGACAGCATTTCCTTCACCTGCGAAGACTTGTTCAGTTCTGATCCACAAAGTCCGACGACTTCCAACTACAGAAAAGGTGTGGTCAGTTGCGGAGGTAACGGTTGGGTTGCCCTGCCACTTTGCCGTGCAGGTAAAGCTGTTATGAATAAGTACCACGAAAAAAAAACCTTTAAAATTTTGCAGATAGCTCTTCGTATTTTTAACAGATATTTTAAAAATCATTCAAAACATCGTTTAAAATTTAAAAAAAAAACTTTTTCCACTAAATTAAACAATAGTAATCACACACCAGAATGCTGTATAATTCAGTTTTGCTTTTAGTCAAGGTTTCCAAGACTTGCAAAAGTTTTTCTAAAATTGTAGGAGACCCTGATATGTATAAATACTTTACTAATAAAACAATAACCGACCTTTTAGGCGAAACAGTTTCAGCTAAGTAACAATCGTTTAATAAACTATTGATATCTAAGCTCTTTAGTATTGAGAAACTTAATTCATACAGTATTTTAACTTATGTGTAGCAACTAATGTATTAAACTTTCTTACGCAGTTTGCAAGCCACCACCAGTAATACTCAATGCAAAACATTCCGGACCAGATCGCCCGCTGGCAGGTACAGAAATCACATACACTTGCGACGAAGATCACTTCGCTTATAAGAAACTTTCTGATAAATTGACGACGGTTTGCCAAACAAATCACGAGTATTCTTTGCAAAAGGAGGAACTGGCTTTTTGCCTTCGCATCGGTCAGTTACACGTTGACAATTTTCATACGTTTATGTTGGTTTCGGGACGTTAAAGCAACTACTTTTGCAGGGTGCAAAACACCGGAGCCCTTTGACGGCTTGGAGGTGTTCGACTTCAACTCGAAGCGAAAATTTTACGCTACGGGAGAAGTGAGCGGCTTCACGTGCAAGAGGAACTACGAGGCAACTCCCCGGGACCGCGCTTCCATGCACCGCGTCAAAAATCCCCCGGAGAAGTACAGGAGGGGAATCGTGAATTGCATGGAGGACGGGTGGACGGATTATAGCTGCCGGGCGGGTAGGTTAAAAAAAAAAACTATAAACCAGAATGTTGCTGTTGTAGATGTAGTTAAGAAAAAAAGTAATTACAACGCTATTTTTTCTGTTAATACAAGTTTTTAATGACCACTGAAAACTTTAAGACTTGCATTTAAATATGAAAAGAGCAATTTACAAAAAAATTCACAGTTTCTGCCATTATTGATTGATAAGGCCCGTCACAACGGCAGCCTCTACCACCGGCCGGACAGGGGATCGGCTTTGAAGGAGTTTTGTCCCCTCATCTGCTTGTATTATATACAAAATTGAAAAATATAAGAAATAGAAAAATTTATGCTATGCATATTTTTTAAAGAAATAATTTTTTTTACGAAATGAATTAAAAAGTCATAACAAACACTCATAAACGCGGGACTTAACCAAAGTGTTTATTACGTCAATTTTTTTATTATAACTTTTTTTAGAATAAAGAAACTTTTAGAAATATTTTAAAGGTACAACCAAAGCTAAGAAACTTAGCGAAGTATTATTATTTTTTACTTTAAATAGATATTTAAAAAAAATGTAATCATATTTTTTATTTCAAAACATTAAAAAGTAACTATAATAAGAATGTATAACTATTCTATTTAAAATAGAGTAATTAGTAGTGATGTACCGGACTCACTATCCGGGTCCGGCCGGATATTGCCATTTTTGTCTGATATCCGGATCCGGCCGGATTCTAATTTGAAAAAAAACTCCGGGTCCGGTTCCGGCTGGATTCTAATTTGAAAATAAAAGTCCGGATCCGGGTCCGGCCGGACCCGGATCTAGTTAGTAAAAAAAAGCATACTGGAAAGTATTTTTTCAATAACAAATCCTGTGTAAATTAATAAGAGTCATTTTTGTCAGTTAAAATTAAACACCTTCCGTGATTGGCTTATTTTGTACACGTGACTAATTTACATTTGTTTACATTTAAACTATAAAATAAACATTTCATAGAATGCAACTCTTTACATATGTTGTAAAATTGAAAACTTTGGAATGAATACTTGCATTATTTACTGTTTAAAGTTGAGCTCAGAGAATATTTAGAGTTAATACGGTCGAATGAGCCAATGAGAATCATATGACGAAATTTTTCAAACTAAATATTGATGCAACAAAACATCAGAACATGACAGGCAGTTTATATGTAAGCAGTTAGTTAGTTTGGTGTGTAGCTTGAAGCAACAAAATATCTTGAACGTTTTTGTGAATGCTTATTGCAATTAGTGTTTTGTTTTAAAAGTGAATATTTCAACTGGTGTTTAATTGTTTAAATATATAAGCCAGGTTTATAGTTTAATAGTTTATTAAATATTTTACAGTTTCTTGTTTACTAAAAGTTTTATTTAATTATTAGTTTTTTGTTTTAAGTCTTTTGTAGTAGATTTAAATAGATTCCAGTTTTTAAAGTGTTACCTAAGTAATTAATAATTTTGTATATGCTAGTATTTCTTGTTGTGTTTTATATAAAAGATTCATCACTCAAAACTATCGTGTCTTATTATAAAAAAGTAGTCTCAGTTAGAAATTAATATTTGTTAGATATTAATTATATAAGGTAGAATTTAATTATTATGGGTAGTACTAATAAGTTAAGTGTACCACAATCAGTCCACAACTTTACTACCAAATTGTCAATCTTTGATAGCTGTTCTACTGATTATTAGATAAAGTAATTTTTTCAGTTTTTGAAAACCTCATTCTGACTCAGGCTTGTTTATACTCACTCTAGCTAGTTTTATTGACTTAAACAGTGGCAATTCTGCTAGTTTGAAAATTTTTGGGAATTTTAGAAAATCTTAAACTGCCTCAGGCTAGTTTGGTTTTTTTAAAAACTCAGGCTAGTTTTCTTTTAGATTTTGAATGAGTTTGAGCTGATCCAGTTTTCAATATTTTGTAATTTTCTAGTGTATTTTATTAAAGAACTTGATTTCAGATTTTTAACTGTAAATAACACCTAAATTTGTAAACCTTGTGGCTAGCTGTTCTACTTATTATTAGATTAAAATTCTTTTTTTTCAGTTTTTAAAAACCTCATTCTGACTCAGGCTAGTTTATTCTAGTGATGAACCGAACTCACTATCCGGGTCCGGGTCCGGCCGGATATTGCCATTTTTGTCTGATATCCGGATATGGCCGGATTCTAATTTGAAAAAAAAGTCCGGGTCCGGTTCCGGCCGGATTCTAATTTGAAAAAAAGTCCGGGTCCGGCCGGACCCGAAATTGTGGGTCCGGTACATCACTAGTAATTAGTGAATTTATGTTAAAATATACCACCGAACTTATTTTTTTGGATGTTATGTTAAGTCTGCATCTAACTAAAATATTAAGTTTTATGTTTTATATACCAAGTAGCAAAAAAGTTTCTACATATGCAAAAACCTACAACTTTTTTAAACAGCGTGTAAAAGGCCAGAACCACCGGCTAACGGGGTCTACGATGAAGCGACGGTGGAAAATTACGCTGAAGGTGACAGCATTTCCTTCACCTGCGAAGACTTGTTCAGTTCTGATCCACAAAGTCCGACGACTTCCAACTACAGAAAAGGTGTGGTCAGTTGCGGAGGTAACGGTTGGGTTGCCCTGCCACTTTGCCGTGCAGGTAAAGCTGTTATGAATAAGTACCACGAAAAAAAAAACCTTTAAAATTTTGCAGATAGCTCTTCGTACTTTTAACAGATATTTTAAAAATCATTCAAAACATCGTTTAAAATTTGAAAAAAAAAACTTTTTCCACTAAATTAAACAATAGTAATTACACACCAGAATGCTGTATAATTCAGTTTTGCTTTTAGTCAAGGTTTCCAAGACTTGCAAAAGTTTTTCTAAAATTGTAGGAGACCCTGATATGTATAAATACTTTACTAATAAAACAATAACCGACCTTTTAGGCGAAACAGTTTCAGCTAAGTAACAATCGTTTAATAAACTATTGATATCTAAGCTCTTTAGTATTGAGAAACTTAATTCATACAGTATTTTAACTTATGTGTAGCAACTAATTTATTGAACTTTCTTACGCAGTTTGCAAGCCACCACCAGTAATACTCAATGCAAAACATTCCGGACCAGATCGCCCGCTGGCAGGTACAGAAATCACATACACTTGCGACGAAGATCACTTCGCTTATAAGAAACTTTCTGATAAATTGACGACGGTTTGCCAAACAAATCACGAGTATTCTCTGCAAAAGGAGGAACTGGCTTTTTGCCTTCGCATCGGTCAGTTACACGTTGACAATTTTCATACGTTTATGTTGATTTCGGGACGTCAAAGCAACTACTTTTGCAGGGTGCAAAACACCGGAGCCCGTCGACGGCTTGGAGGTGTTCGACTTCAACTCGAAGCGAAAATTTTACGCTACGGGAGAAGTGAGCGGCTTCACGTGCAAGAGGAACTACGAGGCGACTCCCCGGGACCGCGCCTCCATGCACCGCGTCAAAAATCCCCCGGAGAAGTACAGGAGGGGAATCGTGAATTGCATGGAGGACGGGTGGACGGATTATAGCTGCCGGGCGGGTAAGTTAAAAAAAAAAACTATAAACCAGAATGTTGCTGTTGTAGATGTAGTTAAGAAAAAAAAGTAATTACAACGCTATTTTTTCTGTTAATACAAGTTTTTAATGACCACTGAAAACTTTAAGACTTGCATTTAAATATGAAAAGCGCAATTTTAAAAAAATTCACAGTTTCTGCCATTATTGATTGATAAGGCCCGTCACAACAGCAGCCTCTACCACCGACCGGACAGGGGATCGGCTTTGAAGGAGTTTTGCCCCCTCATCTGGTTGAATTATTAACAAAATTGAAAAATATAATAAATAGAAAAACTAATGCTATGCATAATTTTTAAAGAAGTATTTTTTACGAAATAAATAATAAAAGTCATAACCAACACTCACAAACGCAGGACTTAGCTAAAGTGTTTTTTATGTCATGATTTTTATTATAATATTTTTAGACTATAGAAACTTTAGAATATTTTTTAAGTGAGTCAGTAACCTCTCGCATCTTTACGCACTCGTGACGTAACGCACTCTCATTTAGTTAAGCATTTTAGAACTATAAAAAATTCAAAAATAAAAATCTTTACTTTTTCAGTATTGCTCAAATTAGGTTTATTGTATATTTTTATTTTAAAATCTGTTTATAATGCTATCTCACCTCTCTATATCTTTAGAATTTGTAAACTTATGTTCCTTGACTAATTGATAAACATTTAGTTATACCTCAGTATATCAGTATATGTTAACAATAAGAGTTTAAATTAAATTTCTGAAAGAAATATGACCGTGTTAAATAATGAAAGTATAATTAAATAATAAGAGTTTAAAATACAAAAAAAAAAAAGAAACAGCACTGTTGCCCTATATATGAATAAAGCAACACAAATGTTAATATAGACACCACACCGTTTTTTATTCGTAAACAAATGCTTAATTATAAATTGGATTTGCTAAGGAGATAAGAATATAAATATTTAGTATTAAATAAGTCATATTTAAATAAAGATACAGATAAAATCCACTTATTATAAAAATTAGTAAAAACTTTCAACAAGTATTATTTATTTCATATTTTAAATAAATTTAAATATTTTTTTTAAATATATGTCTAGTTTTATTTTTTGTTTTTATGTTTATAAATAAAGTAAACAAATTGTTAAAAGTGGGAAAGTCCCCAGTCTGCTTTTAACTAAAAGCAATATCAAAAAACAGCCATTATAGTAAGTAAATTTAGTACCTCTCGTATCTTTACGATTTTTCTTATCTTTACGCATTTTTTCTGTGGACACAATGTGCGTAAACAAGCGAGAGGTTACTGTACATCCAAAGCTAAGAAACTTATCTAAAATATTATTTTTTTACTTTAAATAGATATTTAAATAATATTTTATCATATTTTTTATTTCAAAACATTTAAAAGTAACTATACTAAGAATGTATAACTAGTCTATTTGAAATAGAGTAATTAGTGAACTTTTGTTAAAATAAAACATCGAACTTATTTTTTTGGATGTTTTGTTAGTAAGCATCGTTACTATCTAAAATATTAAGTTTTATGTTCTATATATCACCGTAACTTAAAAAAGGTCGCCGACCCCTGTTGTATTTAATATTTAGGGTCACTAAAAATAAACTTCAAAGTTTTAATTTTTTTGAAATATAATACTTTTTCTTTTAGATATTTTTCTTAGTTTCATAGTTATAATATTTTCAACTTGCAACTATGAAACTATTGGTATACAACAGAGGCGACGCGTGAGGAGAAATAATGGAAAAGTTGAAAATGAAGAAAAAAAAATGCTACAAAAAGTATCAGTTTTATTCTTTTCCATTTTATTTTTTCTGATAAATTTATTTATCTAAATTATGTGTTTTTGATCTTCGAAGATAAAGTCTCCGAGGGCCATATAAAGTGTAATTAAATTTATTTGATACATCAATAACAAAGAACATAAGAGGCTACTGCTCCTTGGTAGTAAAACTGTTAAAATTGAATTTATTTTGTTAATCAACCGAAGATCTCGTTTAAATTGCTTAAACGAGTGAAACATTGTTTTTTTAATAAGATTTAAAAGTGATATTGATCTCTTATATATAAGAACTTTTGTTGTAATTTTAAAGCTTAAAAGTGCTCAAAATACGTAATTATAAAAAGTTCTATGCCTAATAAAAAAAAGCTTACAATAGTAGGTAAAATCAAAACTGAAATTTTATTTTCATATCTAAACTATCAATTAGTCCTGCCATACAGCGGATAGAGTTTACTTAACGATAAAAAATGCGCTCAAAATATTTGATCCTTGGACCTGGTGC
Source organism: Thalia democratica (assembly GCF_965202585.1). Taxonomy (NCBI): domain Eukaryota; kingdom Metazoa; phylum Chordata; class Thaliacea; order Salpida; family Salpidae; genus Thalia; species Thalia democratica. The sequence goes on from NC_139170.1 coordinate 11,590,596, forward strand.
ACGAAGAACCTTTCGGTTATCGAGTCCAGGTCAGATAGTTAAAATAAAATAAACTGTTACATGTAAGACTTTTATCTAATTTATTGTTTATGTAATTTGTATTGAAAACTTTCAATAACTTTTAGGATTTTCAAAATTCTTAGTTCTTTTTTGTTTATTCTGACAGTTTATTTGTGTGTCGAAAAAAAAATTGTGCTGTTGTTGGTTAAACTGTTTATTTTTGTGAAAACCTTGTCATCTCTTATCAGTAAATTCAGATTTTTTTTATATAGATTAAAGTATCTGTTTTGAAATAATATAATTAATGTTTATAGTTAAAAATCTGAGCTAGAACATGTAATGTTTTTTTTTTTGTTTTTAACAAGTTCAAATGTGTCTATTAAGGATTAAATAAACTCATTAAGTTAATATAAAAAAGAAATATTTAATAAAACAACTTACATAGTTAAAAAACAGTTTGTCTTAATTCTAATTCTAATCTGCTTAAAAGCATTACATACCTAAACATTTGTCTACTTACAATTTTTTTTATTGAACTAGTAACACGCATTTTTGCACTAAATCTTATTTTTATAGAGAAAATTAAAAAAAAAAACTTTAGGGTACCACTTTATTTATTGTACCACAGAATCAGCAGTACATGGTTCTACAAAATGGTTTCAATTTCTTATTTAAATGGTGCTAGATGCTAATAAAACGACTTCAAAAGAAAAAAAGTTAAGCTTCCAACTGCAATCAAAACGGCTGCATGACAACTCAAATTCAAAAAACTCATATTCCGACGATTCAAGTTCTTAAAAAAGATTTAAGCGACCATATCTCAAACATTTATATTTATCATAAAATAAAAGTCACCACGTATGAAGGTCTTATTAATATCTACAGGCCATTTTTCTTTTTAAGCAAAGCTTTAAATAGTTTTTAAGCTAACTAAAAATAACTTAAAATTACTATATATTGAAACTTAATATAGCCATATCTTAAAAATAGTTTAAATTTACAAAAACAAAAAATTGCTTGTAGATAATAGTATTACTTACATCTGTTTTTTATATACATTACCTTTTAAGTGGTGACCCTTTAAAAATACTTTAAGAAATTGATTTTTTGGAATGTGAATTGTACGAATTTGAATAGTAGTGCACCTAATCAAAATGGTTTCAAGTGTCAGTGTAATGGTTCAAAATACAGGTTAATGGTTCCAAGCACTCATGTAAATGGTACTTATCGACCAATTTATACACATATAGAAAACAAATAATCAACTTCTACCGTATAAGCTAATCTTAAACACAACGAATTAAAATTAAATCATATTACTACTAATGTTATTGTACTAGTAAAGGTTTAGAATCGGTTCATGTTTTATAAGAAAAGCTAAACTTTAAGATTATAAGAAGTAGTTTCAGTACTACTAATTATTCTCTCTTGTAAATAAAGCTTTTAGCTATTTATTTTTAAATGATAATTATAAATTTTAAGACTTTACTTTACAAATTAAGTTTCAGTCAGTGCTTAAATAAATCTTATTCAAATAGCATGATCTAGTAGTTGAGATCTCTTTATCTGTTTTCTTAAAACCAAAACATATAATAAAGATAATAATACTATTTCAAAACTGCACTAACTAATTTTTAAACTAAAAAAAAACAAAGTAAAAACTAATTTACATTTAAAATTACCAACTCTCATTATTTTTTTTTGTTTTACTTTAACTCACAACGTCATTTTGTGACCAAATAAGCTCTAAACTTCAGCTATAACTAGGGAGGTAGCTAGACTTTTTCAGTGGGGTAGCACAACTTTTTTGTTCAATGATTAAGCATTTTTGTATTAGCTTTTAACAATACGCTTTAGAAAATTACATATCTGACATAAATTATAAAAACTTCTCGAGTACGTAACGTGTGTAGTTTTTGTGAAGCTAACATGTGTAACGAAATGTTTTAAGTATAAGAAACTAAGAAAAAAGTACTATTGAATTAGAAATAAATTTTCAAATTATACAGTAATCTTCCTTTATTCTACCAACATATGTTTCTGTGTGTCAACGAATCAACACACTTCAACTGGGTTCTGTAAAAAAATAGTTACTGTAATGAGAGAATAGAAGCATAGAATAAAGTAGGTGTGTAGATGTTTTCATTAAAATAAGATATTTTCTACAGATAATAGTTATTAATAGGTAAAATACTTAATATAAAATCCGACTGTTATAAAACTATTTAATATTTGTGATTATTAAGTATAAAATAAGTAAAGTAAGCTAAGTTAGACAACAAAACAACAAATTATAATATAACAAACAACTCACGTTAATGGGAAAGATAACTGATTCAAAATTTATTGTCGTTAACTAATGAAAATTACATTCATTGCAACTAATAATTACGTCACAATGTAAACGAGGTTATTTAAACTATTTAATTTGTATTGCAAAGAACACTAATTTAGTTTTTATGTAATCTATTTTGAACAAAAATAAAACATTAACCATTAGATAGTGAATCAATTAAGTTTAATAAAACTTAACGACGGTGAAGGCAATAAAAGTCACAAAAACTCGATGTAACATGTATGTTATATATTGAATGTTTGTAATGATTGAATCAAAGTTATATAGAATTAGGAAGGAGATTTAGTTCAAATGTAAAAATCAAAAATAAAAAAATTTAACTTTAAGAAAAACCAAAACACAAAAAAAAAACAAAATTGTTATTGGGCTTACAATGTACTGACCGATAATTAATTTACAGCGACATACATAAAATCATAATGAATTAAATTAGGGGTGGGCAACGTAAATAGTTGACGGGCCGGATCCAGAAAAATATAGTCCTCAGCGGGCCGGATCATTTTAAGTTAGTGATATTTTGGATTTAGCTGGATCCTTTTTTAGATCCGGATCCCATTTTAAACATATTATCCGGATCCGGCTAAATACTTATTTTAGACAAAGATCTGGATCCGAATGGAAGCTAATTTCAAAAAGATTTGGATACGGTTAGATGCTTATTGATCGGGTATTTCAGAATTTTGAATCAATACATTAATTACCAAGGTTCTCATGTATGAAATTTTATGCTAAATTTAGTTAAGTATTCATAATTCTCTATATATATATATATTATAACTCTGGACCGAAATAATACTAGTTAGTCCTAAAAGAATTATAATTTGGTTACTAAAAGTTACTTGAGCCTAACATTTCAAGTTAAAACATAAAAAAATTGCAAACTATTCGAAATTAAATAATTTTGGAAATCCTTATCTGGAGTTTATAGCGATAATATTTTTTCAAAAATTTACAAACAATACAATAACTACTGTTATTTAATTTAATTAAGCTAAAGAAGATTCATTACATTTTTTTGCATTTATAACAGAAACGAAACAAAAAGTAATTCTGATATAATAAACAGTTTTACCATAATAAGCAGAAAATATATTTAAAAGATCTCGATGAAACACTTAAGGTTGATAATGTATTAGAGTTGTTTAAATCTAGTTGCATGATAGTTTTGGAAAATCTGTAAGTGCACTGAAATACCGATTAGGTTTAAAGATAGCTTATCCTTGTTAATGTTTATGGTCGGAAATGTTTTTTTTTAAATGTATGAAGTATCGAACAACACAACTAGTTCCATGGTCATCTTTAGAAGTTGACAAACTTTGGCTCTATAAATAATACATAAAATCTATTTAAAAATCTTATAAAAGCAACAAAAATTATATGTTTGATTTCAAATTTTCTTATTAACTTGTTTAAAAAACAGTTAAGCCTAGATAACAAATTACTTTGGCTTGAAATTTTAACACTTTTACCTTCAAAATATCAAATAGTTATAACTAACTTACGAAATTTAACTAAATTCTGTACTTTAAAAGTATTAATCAAACAGTGCACCTAAAATATTTTAATAAGATTACTAACATGAAATAACGAAATATTGAAACAAAAATGAAATTAATATATATTTTTAGCATAACAACATTTAAGTTTAGTAGACTTTTAGATTAAGATCAATTTCACTAGTGAAAATATTACTAAACGAAAAACTAAAACATAAAACTGTCACATTATACTTAAAATGTTAACTTTAAAGAATTTAGCAAGAATAATTACACTAAAAAGAAATCAATGAGAAATTTTTAGATCATAAAAGTTTTAACAAGTTGTTTGAAATCTGGTAGTTTATTTGAAGTAGATATTCTCAGTAATGACTGCAAATTTGTATCAGTAAGATTTGAACGCAGCTAACTTTTTTTTATATACAAGGTTAAGAATGTTTGTTTGCAAAAATATGTAGACTCAAACAAAACAAATAACTTCCATGTAATCTTTTTCAAATTTACAAACTTTTACTTGTTAAGTAAGTCATAAAATCTGTTAATTTTTCGGTTTTGAACTTTTCTTTTTGTGTACTGCCACATTGAAGTTCAACAGTTCTAACAATACTACTATGTACATTTTCGGTGTCAAACGTCGACGGTGATGAAATAATGTCGAATTCTTCACTTAATTGTTAAAAGTCTGCAAAACGACGACCAAACTTATTATGAAGTGAAACTATTGTCATCAATTGGTCATCACTAAACTTAACCATATAATTAATCAAAAAGTCCTTAATGAAAAAAAATAGCAGAAAAAGTGCAAATGGTAGTCTAAAATTAAAACATTTGACAAAAATTTTAATTTGTTTGACTTAAAAAAATTTTCAGTGTTTAAAAGGTTTTTAATTTTTTACTTTTTTAAACATTTAAAAAACAACTCAATACTTATTTGGAAAGGACAGCAATTTTTGACACGTCTATTTTTTATGAAAACATTATGGTATGTAAGATAATCAAAGTTAATTCAGCAAACAATTGCTTTTTGATAATTTGAGAAAGGATTACTTCAACTGACTTGAAACAGAATAAGATACTATAACAAAATAGTGTTTTATAACCACAAAGTAATAAGCCATTTTAACAAACGTTTTTAGGGTCAAAGACTTACAGTTTTGTTTAATGAAATAGTTCAAAAAAGGTTTTGTACAAGTTTTGTAAAAAATTAAATTGGCTGACGGATTTTATATAAGTTTTGAAAATGCTTAGCGGGCCGGATCACCCACTTGCGGGCCGGATCAATGTTGCCTGCGGGCCGGATCCCATTTGAAATTTAAAAAGGTTTGGGGGCCGGTCATTTTCATTCTGCGGGCCGGATCCGGCCCGCGGGCCGTACGTTGCCCGTCCCTAAGTTAGTGCTTAAATAAATCTTATTCAAATATCATGATCTAGTGTTGAGATCTCTTTATTTGTTTTCTAAACACTAAAACATATAAAAAAATAATAATACTATTTCAAAACTGCATTAACTAGTTTTTATACTAAAACAAACAAAGTAAAAGCTTAATTTTTTCTACTTTTATAACTAACTCTCATTATTTTTTTTCCGTTTTATTTCAACTCACTTCGTCATTTCTTAACCAAATAAGCTCTAAGTTTCAGCTGTAACTAGGGGGGTGGCTAGACTTTTTTCAGTGGAGTCGCACAACTTTTTGTTCAATGATAAAATATCTTTTGTATTAGCTTTTAACAATAAATTTTTAAAAATTACATACCTGTCTTCTACATAAATTTCAAAAGTTTCTCGAGTACATAAAATGTGAAGTTTTTGTGAAGCTAACATGTGTAACGAAATATTTTAAGTATAAGAAACTAAGAACAAAGTACTATTAAAAATTATTAAAAAATTTTCCTAATTATGAAATAACATTTCCGATGATATGCAAAAAGTTTACTTAGTGAAACAGTTTTGGTTGAAATATTTTAGCTTGAAACCTAATTTAAAAATACAAACTTGAAGATGCTTTTCAAAAATAATATTTAGTTTGTAAACTTATTTTAGTGCATTTTGAAGTTTGTTCACAAGCTTCGTTTAACATATACAATAACAAAATAAGTATAATAATTTATATAGATTTCAGGTTAAATATATCTATTCAGTAAACTACAAAACGATTAAGAGGTACTTTAAATTTAAAACAGATTTTAATTAATAGCCAAGAGCATCGCACACCGCGCGCAAAGCGCGCTTTTGTGCTAGCCGAATAAGGCAGATAAATAATATTATAAGTAAAAGAAAAAAATTAATTAGAAATTTTTTATTTTTATGATAATTTTCAAATACTATTAAAAGTTCTTAATATTTTAGAAAGCTGTTGTTTAAACTAAGGATTTGAACAAATTAGTTTGAAACAGAAAATGTAAAAAGATGAAAAAAAGCTTAATATATCTATTCACTTAACTATAAAACAAAAAGAAACACATTAGTAAAAAAATAGATTGTAATAAACAGGTAAGAGTATCGCACACCGCGCGCAGAGCGCGCTTTTGTGCTAGCCAAATAAAGCAAATAATAATAAGTAGTATCTAATAATAAATAATAAAGTCAATAATATCTAGTCATGCACCGGACTCACTATCCGGGTCCGGGTCCGGCCGGATATTGCCATTTTTGTCTGATATCCGGATCCGACCGGATTCTAATTTGAAAAAAAAGTCCGAATCCGGTTCCGGCCGGATTCTAATTTGTAAAAAAAGTCCGGATCCGGTTCCGGCCGGACTCTAGTTTGAAAAAAAATCCGGACCCGGATCTAGTTAGTAAAAAAGAACATACTGAAAAGTGTTTTTTCAAAAACAAACCCTGTGTAAATTAATAAAAGTTATTTTTGTCAGTTAAAATTAAACACCTACCGTATTGGCTCATTTTGTACACGTGACTAATTTACATTTGTTTACATTTAAACTATGAAATAAACATTTCAGAAATGCAACTCTTTACATATGTTGTAAAAATGAAAACTTTGGAATGAATACTTGCATTATTTACTGTTTAAAGTTGAGCTCAGAGAATATTTAGAGTTAATACGGTTGAATATACGAGCCAATGAGAATCATATGACGAAATGTTTCAAACTAAATATTGATGCAACAAAACATCAGAACATGACAGGCAGTTTATATGTAAGCAGTTAGTTAGTTTGGTGTGCAGCTTGAAGCAACAAAATATCTTGAACTTTTTTGTGAATGCTTATTGTAAGTAGTGTTTTGTTTTAAAAGTGAATATTTCAACTGGTGTTTAATTGTTTAAATATTTAAAGCCAGTTTTATAGTTTAATAGTTTATTAAAAATTTTACAGAATCTTGTTTACTAAAAGTTTTATCTAATTTTTCGTTTATTGTTTTAAGTCTTTTGATATAGATTTAAATAGATTCCAGTTTTTAAAATGTTACCTAAGTAATTAATAATTTTGTATATGCTAGTATTTCTTGTTGTGTTTTATATAAAAGATTCATCACTCAAAACTATCGTGTCTTATTATAAAAAAGTAGTCTCAGTTAGAAATTAATATTTGTTAGATATTAATTATATAAGGTAGAATTTAATTATTATGGGTAGTACTAATAAGTTAAGTGTACCACAATCAGTCCACAACTTTACTACCAAATTGTCAATCTTTGATAGCTGTTCTACTGATTATTAGATAAAGTAATTTTTTCAGTTTTTGAAAACCTCATTCTGACTCAGGCTTGTTTATACTCACTTTAGCTAGTTTTATTGACTTAAACAGTGGCAACCCTGCTAGTTTGAAATTTTTTGGTAATTTTATAAATTCTTTGACTGCCTCAGGCTAGTTTAGTTTTTTATAAAAACTCAGACTAGTTTTCTTTTAGATTTTGAATGAGTTTGAGCTGATCAAGTTTTCAATGTTTTGTAATTTTCTGGTGTATTTTCTTCAAGAACTTGATTTCAGATTTTTAATTGTAAATAACACCTAGATTTATAAACCTTGTGGCTAGCTGTTCTACTTATTATTAGATTAAAGTTCTTTTTTTTCAGTTTTTAAAAACTTCATTCTGACTCAGGCTAGTTTATACTAGTGATGTACCGTACTCACTATCCGGGTCCGGCCGGATATTACCATTTTTGTCTGATATCCGGATCTGGCCGTATTCTAATTTGAAAAAAAGTTCGGATCCGGTTCCGGCCGGATTCTAATTTGAAAAAAAGTCCGGATCCGGGTCCGGTACATCACTAATAATATCATAATCAAAATGTTACAAATATTAGAAATTTTTTAATTTTGTACTATTTTTGTACTATTTAAGAGTATTTTGTACAAATACTCTTAAAAAATACTTCAAGTTTTTTAAAACTGCCGTTTAAACTAAGCATTAAAACATATTTACTCTACTAGAAAGAAAAAATAGTATTTTAACTTTAAACAAATCTAAATTCGTTAACTTAAATCCTTCCTCAAAAAGCTTCGCTTTTTTCGGTTTTGTTTCAAACTAACTACAATAGTTAGTTTACATAACTTTGAAAACAATTTGTATAATAATTGGAATAAAGTTAATTCTTATGATTAAAACTATAAACTCAAAACAGAAATATAATCAATGCGTCTGATATAATTTTTGCCACAGTTTTTATTTGAAACACACGTAAAACATACTTTGCTTTTATTTGACATTTTTGTTATAATAAAAAACTATTTACAGGTTTTTTTTAAACAAAAAAGTTTGAAAATTTTCATTAAAAATTCAAAATAAATAAAAACAAGTATATAATACTAAACAAAAAAAGTTAATGACTACAAAGTTTTGCGAGAAGAAATACAAACTTTAAAATTGTCTACAAAACGCTTAATAGGGCGCAATGGGCCCAAATCGCGTTTAACTTGAAATACGGATAGATTTCCTTGTAAACTCAATATTTGAAGTTTCTTTAAAAATATTTATCGTTAATTTAGTCTAAGGTTGAATCTATTAAACGTTCCTAACTAGATAAGAAATATTGCTTTTTTTTTAAAGTTATCAGACACAAAGTACTAGTCTCTTATATTTTCTCTTATAAAACTGTTTTATACAAGTAAAATAGTATATCTATGTATTTTTTATAATTTTAAAAATAAACGTCTTTGTTTAAAAAAGTTAGGCAAAATCAAATTACAATAATTCTAATTTTATTTTTAAGCAGCTTGTAGATGTTTAGTAGATACTTAATATAGAAATTTAATAACAAAGTAGAACTCTTTTTGTTATAATTTATAAATCAAAATTCCAATTATTAAATCAAAATTTAATATTTAGTTCACCTAATTATGCATTTTTCATTAAAATTTGAATAGTTAATGTTTATTTAATTTTTTACGCATCAATGAGTTCAGATTCAAATTACTGCCAATGTCTAAATGTTATTTACTGTTTTGAATTTATTTGACAAGGTCAGCTAACGCTCACCGAAACCAGGTAATAAACCAAAGCAGTGCTTAAACATTTGTTTTATTTTATTAAATCAAAATTCCAAAAATATGTTATTTTAGTTGTTTTCGAAAAACACGTCGACTAATTTTTCACTTGATATGCAAATAAGAAATAAATAATATGCTAAATAAAATTTTCTAAAACCTTATATGTTCATACAGTGGCGTCGAGTGGTCTTTTTGTTAGGGGTGCTGTAGATTGAGATTGTCAAATTAAAAACCCTAGTTTGTAACATTTACATTTAAATCATATAGGTAATATGAAGAATTAGCAAATTTTTTAGAAAACAAGTTTAACATAGGTGTTTAATTAAATAGTGAATAAAATAAAAAAACAAAATTAATAAAAACACATATCTCATACCTTTGTATATCATCACCCTTTCTTAACAACTATAGCTACTTTTATTTTTATTTATGTCCATGTAAGTTTCTGTATTTGCACAATTGTAAACTTACTGACTTAATTTTATGACTTGTCTAACTATTTGAAAAAAAAGTAACTTAAAAAACGAGGTTGATCGTGCTCGAGTTGCTTCTGCTCAAGTAGCCCCTGCTCAAGTTTTTCCTACTCGAGTTATCCCAGCTCGAGTTACCCCAGCTCGAGTTGCCCCCTGCTCTAGTATTCCCTGCTCGAGTTCAACTTGTCTTATTGTTCTCGCGTTGTAGTAAATTTTCAACAACGATCATGATTTAATTCACATGGTCCTGAAAGTTCATGCAGCTCCAGAATTCAGCTTTTCAATATTTTTTGTATTGAAAACTTGCATCCGTTGAAAATGCAGCTGACACAGATTAAGCTTGCAGCTCCAATTTTGCGAACATTTTGAACACCAAATATAAAAATTTGAAAAAAACTGACTAAGCAGGGAAGTTAATGACGTTCATGTACACATTCGGCTGTATTTTTTTTACAACGTCATGATAACGTAACTTTCTTATAATTTTAGCTAATATAAAATTTTTTATATCATTTTAAAGCTCAATTCCTCAGCTTTATAATAAAGTTTCTTTAACGTAGTTTGGGGATGTACAGCTAAATCAGGGGCCCATTTTAAGCAGCGTGTTTAAAGGCTTAAGCTCTAAAATATAAATAAAAAACTAGCATAATTTTATACTTTTTTAGATGGAGCTACAGCTCCAGCGTTCCACCCCACGCGACGCCACTAATAGTTACAACAGTTATCTATTATTTTATCTTTTTTAAAGTTAAAAAGTCAAATTATAAAAGGCTTAACTATTGGTTATTTAAGTAGAAATAATTATAACTTATTAAATACTCATCTGAAGCAGTTTGAGAAAGAAAATAAAATATACTAATACTTCCTCATGAAAGTTTTCTTTTATGTATTTTTCAATTAATCATTGTTTTTAAAATAACTTCCATTTTATGGTTAACAAGCTCAAATTTAACAAAAGGGTTGATCATGCCAACAAAAAGACCACGCGACGCCACTGTATGAACATATAAGGTTTTAGAAAATTTTATTTAGCATATTATTTATTTCTTATTTGCATATCAAGTGAATAGTCAAGTGTATTAATCTATATCTAAAACTTTCAAAACTCAAACAAATAACAATTTAATTCTTATCAACTATATATTTTAACCCAGTTTCATTAGTATTTGTTTTCAACATCTATTTCAAATATTGTTTCTTTAACTAAAACTAAGCAATTTTGACGTTAGTTTTCAGTTGTTATTTTTTTTCATAATAAAATAGTAAAAAAAACATCTTTTATTATTTTCGATTAAACTAAGCTTTGATAATAAACGTTTTTTTGTAAACAAAAAAGTCCAGTGCTAAAGTTTTAAATACTAGATCGTAAAATCTACTAAGAAACTGAATACTATCACCATTGTTTGAGTTATATTAGACTATAATTTTTATGTTAGCAGTAACAAATTGTACAAAAAGTTTTATAAATACTTAAAACTTTAGTTTTATTTTATTGGTTTGGTCAAAAACAAAATTTTATTACTTAGAACATTTTTAAATCTTAATTAAAAAAAACTTTTTTGAATTTATTAATTTCCTTTGTTACTAAAATATTTGTACTTTGATATGAAACAAAAAATAACAAGTTTATCGAAAGTATAAATTATAAGAGTAAGCTAGTACATAGTTTTTTTTAAGGAAAGAAATTAGTATACAACTTTATAAAAAAAGAGTTTTAATAACAACTACCTATACCTTATTAGGATACTCGGTTATATTAAGCTTTTTAAGGTAAGAGTAATTGAGAGTGATTATTTTTACAACAGCTAAACAAATTTCTCATATTATCCAACTTTATCTTTTTTCGACAGGTTAACTGTTTTACGTAAACTTAATGTTCTGTGTGAGATTCAAACTATCGTAGTTACTAAACAAATTGCAACTAACTACTTTTTTTTTGTTTCAACTTCACACACTTATTTACTTGCTTATAAAAATATCTACATGACTAAGTTTATTAAAACATACAAGTAACATACTAAATCCCCTCTAAGGTTAAAAAACAAGTTTTCTGTAATTTTATAAAAATTGAAAAAATTTAGTTTAACGCAAAGTTTTACGAATCCAACAGAAATTATTTAGTCTACAAAAGTGCACCTAACTGTAAAATATTAACTATTAGATAAATTAGTTTTAAGGTAACTAGTATTAGCTTTAACTAATAAATTTAAATTATATTCTGTAATAAAAACAGCTAAAGTTTAATTTTTTTTATCTTCTAATTAAAAAAAGGCTGTTTTATAGAAACCAAATGTTAGTAGCAATTGTAATATATTAGGAAAAAAAACAGCTTAGATCTAAGTTAATGAATCAAATATTTATTGTGAGAGGCTAATGTATAAAAACTCAAAATACTGTTACAAGCTCGATTCTAAAACACAGAGAGTGAATTTTTGTTAGGTAAAGTTATTCAGTGCTACTTTAAAAACTCAGGAGCCGCAACACTGATTTAATCTGTTTGTGCTGACAGTCAGTTATATTACACAATAGACAGCTATGTTTTAATTTGCTGATATTTGATAAGTATAAACAAAATAACGTCTTTCTTTATTAATGTTTAAACAACACTGTTTTAATTTTATTTTGTGTTCGATTCTTTTTCGAGGTATGATTAATCAACTCATTTAGTTTAATTTTTTGTATGTACTAAGTAATTAATATGTCCTGAAACATATAAAACATATATTTTTATAAAATTATTGAGTTAAAATTAAAGGAAAAAATTGAACTTATTATATTACAGTAAAGCTTTTGATAGAATTTTTTGAAAGTAATTAGTATTTTCTGCTTTCAGATTAAAAAAAATAATTTTCTATTTTCGTGGATTTGAAGTTTCTTAATTAAAAAACAAAAAAACCTTTAATCGATAAAAAGTCAAACTAGGCGCTTAAACATAAACTTATAATATTTAAAAATTGTAGTTGTTTTTGAGGCTTCATAAACAATTTAAGATTTATTTTTTTTGTATACAAACTTTCATAAGTAGCTTGACTATTTTACTAAAATGTTTATAAAAAATAACTATCTCTGAAGTTTTTGTTTTATCAGTGTATATTTAAGTTTTAACAGAAAAATGGTTTTTAATGAAAATTTAAAAGTAGCTTAACTACTTACTTATAGCTATAATGAAGAAAATATACAAATAGATGAAAGGTTGTTTTAAAACAAAAAAGTATTGCAAAAACCTAAGCATACAAAGGTTTTATAAAATTAAGACAAGTTAATTTTCACTGTTAGAGTTTAAGTATTAGATTATAACAATATTAAATGGTCAACTTAATTGAGTTTTAAGATAGAGAGAATGTAATTTTTGCTCGGTCTCGTGTTTATAATAGTAAAGCAAGTAAGAAATATATTATCTTTGAGCTTGTAATTAAAAAAGTATTTTTAGACTTTTTTATCAAGTTTTTTCTTTAACTGCAGCCTAAGTTGTATGGTTTTATTTAGTTTATTTGACTAAATTTTAAATATAAAAACTTGTATTATTGAAATTGAAAATACTATATTCGCACTATTGTAATTTCAATTATCTGATTTTGGATTTTTTAATGATTAATTGTCGGAATTTGAGTTGTTTGAATTTGAAATGTCAGAATTTGAAACGTCAGCATTTGAAATGTTGAAGTTAAAAGTATTAGAATTGTTGGAGTTTGAATTGTTGAAATTAGAGCTGATAAAAATTAAATTGCTGGAGTTTGAATAATTGGAATTTTAATTTTCAAAATTTTAGTTTTTTTACACCCAATAATATCTAGTGTAAAATATGAAGAAGTTAATCATCTTTTAGCACTGTTGCCATAATGACCCTAACCATTGAGCCAAATAGTACTTATTATGACTTCATACATGTTAGAGTTCTTAATTGTTGCAGCCATGTCATTATAATTAAATTGTTGTTAATGGTTTGTGCTTACTTATCAAGTTAAATGTATTTTTAAGTCATTAAGTTTAAAATAGTTGAAATAAATAAACACCTTTTTAAACAAGAAAATGGTACTCAAAAGTTCTAATACAAGTGAATTTTAGAGTAAGAGATGAAAAACTTTATAGTAGTAGACAGACTTACCAATTAAACGCTTTTGCAATCAGAAATTATTAAGATGAAAGTCTTTGCTGTGTAGTAGTTTATAGAAATATAATTCAAAAACTTAAAAAGATTATTTTAAGGGAAATTTCAATGAAAAAATAATTCAGTCACTATGGTATACTGAAAATCTACGTAATATCGCAATTTTAAATGTTTGCATTCAAAATTTTTTTTTGTTTTGCGCAAGTTGGTTTTAGGTAAAATATCAGATAAGGTATGGGTATCTGCATGGCACACAGTAGGTCTAAATAACTCTGAGCTAGAAAACATAATTTAGTAATTTTAAATACTTTTTAGTATTTAAGTATAAGTCAAAAATAAATTCTATGTTGACTAAGATTGCGTCAAAACATTTCTTATAAAAAGTTTTAAAAACTTTTCTAAAATCAAAGTTTTTCGGACTGTAAGTAGAACTTTTCTATAATCTTCTAGTTCTCTTTTTTACGATAAAAACTAAGTCATCAAAAAAACTTCAAGAAAAGCTTAATTAAATTAGTATTTTAGTAATGTTAGTAAATTAACAGCTTGTGTACTTTCTAGATGATACAAACAATGTTTAACTTATGATAAAAGCATGTTCTAGTTTGTGTCACATAACAACTTTAAAAGAGTTTTAAAGGGTCTACATAAGCAGAAACAAAGGAATAATTAATGATTTTCTAAAAAGGCATGAATAGTAGCATTAATAGGGTTGTCAGTTAGTTTTATTAGAACGTATTAAAACAAAACTTTTTTTAAAGTAAATATTGTATGTACCTTTTATCATAATATTTGAATATTAACTACTTTAAACGGGAAAACATGGGGACGGGTTACTTTGCACAGATTTCTATTTCATAACTGAGGTTATTATTTAAAAAAAATTGTAATATATAAATAACATAAATACTAATGAAAAACAACACTTAAATAAAAGTTCAAATAAATTTGTAATCTAATAACAATAAACCTAAATAAACTTCTGCAAGAATGTTTTTCATGCAGTTGTCACCAACCTGCGAAACATACATTATTTATTTCTAAAAATCAAAATTAGAAAACTCATTAAACTTACTATAACTAAGTTTTTGATTAAAACAAAAATACGCAATTTATTTAGTTTTAGAATTTAACAATTAATTCTTCTCTCTCACCTATCTGTAAAACTTTTTTTGGACAGTGTACTTTTGTCTCAGAAAATATTTGTTGGGGTTTTAATTTGAAAATGGGCGTTATTTATTGTGGTCGTTTGAAATCGTACTACACATTTCAATTGGTAATTTAACTTAAAAATTAATGAAGTTTTAATTGATTTTTTTTTCTATAATTTAAGGAAAAAATAGCATTAAAAGTTTTAATTTAACTTTTTTAATATGTTTTGTTACATGTTAAAAATCTTTTTCATAAAAAATTTAAAGATTTAGTGTGTTTTATATCTTTGTAAAACAAGGCTACGTCCCTGAGAAATATCCCTAAATTTCAATGAAAATTAAAGTTATAGCTAAAACAGTAGATGTAGATACATCATTAAAGCTTAAAGCAAACTTTTATAAATGCAACTTATGACTTTATTAGAAGTTATCGCAGTAAACTTATAAAACACCTTTAAAATATATTTCAAAACAATAGATAATGAAATATTTTTTTACTGCTTTATCGATAAAAAACTTAATTTTTAATCATAAGTATATTCAAACTTGTCCTTTAAATGGATTTACGATTGGCACAACTTCAGTTGTAGAATAATTTTTATTTGAGTATAAGGATTTACTTTACTAAAATTTATGATCACTTCTTTTTAATAAAGAAACATTTTTAAATGTTAATTAAGGAATGTTGTAATTTTTACTTTAATACTGAGGGACAAGGGTAATTGTACATGCAGACTATTAAATAACGTTAAGTTTTATAACTAAAAATAAAGTTTTTTGTAGTTTTAGCTTGTGCAATACACTTAATTATTAACTCATTATTATAAATTCTTACATTCTAAAACGTTTAGTTCAATCTCATAAATGTGCAATGATCAAAATACTACCGTTAAGACTAACGTTTACTTTGATATATAAATTTAAACTTAAACTATATTTATTGGTACATAATAATCTAAGTATGTAATTATATTATTATAATCACTCACTAACTAATACGCTCATATTAACAACTGTTGCTTTTTTTTACGTATAACCTTTTTTTTTAATGCGAAAATTGGGATATTTTAATTTTATTAAAGTCATTTTATACATGATATCATAAGGGGTCAAGAAGGTCATAGAGGATTCACTTATACTTTTTGCTGTTAAAAAAAGTCAATACTACATTTACAATACTATATACAGCGGAACTTTATGAATAAATTTAAATAACTAATCTGCAATATATTATAATTAAAAAAAAAATCCCGAAAAAACTGACAGTATCAGTTTAAGATATAAAAATCACACTTGTAGCTTAGCTGAAAATTTTATGGCTACACATAAATGTTTATTTGTATATGGTTTAATCATTAAATTAAACTAAAAGCCTAGTTGTAAGTTTTTACCACAAAAACTTTCTTTTTGTTGTTTTAAAAACGTATATTTTTAGCTAATAATTACCTCGAAGGCCGTAGTTTGCCGACCCCTCTCAAACTTTAGTACAAAATTTTAAACAATTGTTAAGGTAAAAGTTCAAAGTTACACTTTTTTACTAAACAATAAGCTAAGGTTAAAATAAAGGTTTATAAAATTTTTGTTCATTGAAATTTCATTTGAAAAAATAAACTGTAGTTTTAACATAAGACTTGTTAATAAAAAACTAGGTACAAAGCAACTATGTGGTATGTGTATGTAAAAAATGATAATCTTTACAAAAATTAAAATATCCATTCTTAACTTAAGTATGTTAAACCTTAGTTGTTATATTTTACTTATTTAAACTTAATTTAGTTAGTAGAAATTACTAAATTAACCTATCATTTTTAAAGTTTCGAAATTATTTTACTAGTTTTAGAAACTGAGATAACTTACAAAGTTTACTGTAAGTAGTGTTACTCATATTTAAGAACAAAGCTTGTTTTTATTTTTAATGAAATCCCCTTATTCAAGGCTCGACTTAGTTTTAACTTGACAATGATTCACATTAATAATAGTATTGTGCTCTTTGAACTAACTTTTTATTCTTTGTTAATTCATATTATTTAGCATAAGAAATGACTCTTACAATGTTACATTATTTTGATAGCACAGAAATAGTAGTAACTATGTAGTGTATGCATTGGACAGTTTTGACCCAATTCGCGTACTGTGTTTTTAAATGATTGTTTCAAGTAATACTACAATTGTTAAAAATCATAAATGCTTTATTTTTCATAAATTCAAAACTGAAAAAAGTGGTTTAGGAAAAAAAAATGCTAGAAATTTAAATATGATTAAACTAAGACTTTAAAGTCAGTAAGGTCAAATATTCTTTATAAAGCTGATTATTTTATTAACTAGTTTTATACCTTATATTAAAATACTATAGACAAAAAACTATTTAGAATTAAACTTTGTTTTTTTGTTTGAATTTTAATATCTTAAGATGTTTCACTAAAGCTTGTTTGTTAATAAATTAGTATATTAAGTTTTTTTTTTTTGAAAAATCTTATTTTTGTAAGATAACTTTTAAAAATAGCATAGAAATTTTACTTAAATGTTTGTTTAGTTTTTAAATAGATATTTTATCTAAAAAAATTTGAAATAGCTTGTAATTTAAAACTATTTTTTTAAAAACTTTGATTTACAAAATACAAAACTAGTTTCTCGTAATAAAACTTTAGTACCTAACTAGTATCTCGTAGTACAAAGGAAGTTTTCAAATTCAGTTACGTCATCTTAAAAAAATTTGAAATAACAAAGATTAGACAAGTTCTTTATACTTTTATAAACACTTTAAAACTTTTAAACTTGAAATATTAGAACAAAATTACTTTATAACTAAATTTATATAAGCGTCTGGTAAAGTTTAAAGAAGCTTAATATTTTATATAAGAGTTGTCTCTTATCGTTTGTAAAAAAATTCAATATATTTTTCACATTATAGCTTTTTTTAAAACTGTTATCAAACATTTGAATTTCGACAAAAAAAAAGTTTATTAATTTCATTGAAGAAAATTTATGCGTTAAAACTCTCTACAAACTTTTATATTCTAAGACTGACTAGTCACACAGAAATATATTTATCAGTCGCCAATACTTAATAATAATTTTTACTAAGCAATTAAACGTTTTACTTTATAAACATAAAGCTTAGTACCGTAACACTGATTCACTCTACTTACGCTGACAGTTAGTTGTATCACGCAACACAGAGCCAGTTTACACAGTTTACTTTTAGCTGATACTAACACGATTCAACAATATAGTATTTATTTTGTTTAGTGGTTGAAGAAGCTGTGTTTTAATGATACTATATTTGTTTAATTATACTAGTGGAATTATCTTTCCATTTAGATTGATATTAATAAGATTAAAAAAATTATCTCTAAAAAACATACATATATTTAGACATAATCGCAAAGTATCATATAACTTTACATAGTTAAAGCCATTAAAACTACTTGTTATTTATAGTTATAAATTAGTTTAACTTTTTCTTAATTGTTTTTCAATGAAAGTTTATCTTAGCTTATAATTAAAAACCGCTTTTTGTTACTTGGAAATATAATTGAATTAATCTTTTAATAATTAAATACCAAAATTGAAAATACGTTGTAATTATAAAACTAAACTAGTTCTACATTAATGTTTTATATAATAGTTTTTTTTTAACTTCACTTGGTTTTAAAACTAATTTTCAGAAGTAATCTATTTTTTATCAGTTAGTTACTTATTTTGTAATTAAAATCATTCTTTTTATATGGTTAATTGATTTTACCTAAAAATGAAGTAAACTACTAATATTTAAACAAAAAAAATTCGAACTTAATACTGTTTTTTCATCAAGTAAATCAACTAAAATTAAAGCTCTTTTTACAAAATATTTTAAGCATTAAGTACTACTTACAAGTAATAATAAAAGATTCGTTAGATAATAAAAAAATTAAGTTTTATACCGTCACAAAATTTTGTGCACCACTTTATTGAAACAAACTAAAGCTTTTTAAAGTATCACTTTTAGGCTCACAGTGCTGCTTTAACGTTACATTTAAAGGGTACTAAGTTTAAGTATACCGGATGTAACTTATGCTTGATGTGTGCATTATGCGAGCAACATAAAATGACTCTTGTAGCTATGAGCATTAAAATTTTGACCGTGTAATTTTTACAGTACTTTTCCACTGCGTTTTAGCTGTAGTTTTGATATAACTGTATTTATTAAAAATTTAGATGAAACTTTTTAGTTTGTAATGCCATTTTAATAAACATAAAGTAATGTATAGTACTAGATTTTGTGATTAATAACCTCTTCTTTAATACTTTAATATATGTCATAAGCTTTTGTTGTTCTATAAAAGTAAAACCAAAGTTAAAATCTCAAAAATTTTGCTTTACTATGTTTAAATAGTATATTAGTTAAAAAGAATAGTTTTCATATTCATTTGTTAACTAAAGGATTAAAAAAATAGTTACAACAATTAAACTTGCAATACTTAAATCTTGGTAAATTAGCTATAAAAATATTACAAACACTTTAAAGCTAATTTATAAACATATTTGATAAAAACGAAGTTAAATGTATTCTTGTTTACTGATAAAATTCTAATTTACTGTGATATTTTTAGTTCACACCTACATTTATATAATTGTTTAAATGCATAGTGTACAAGTTTTAATTAGTGTTACTCTTTCTTAGTCAATCCTTTTATATTCAAACAAGCTTGATGCTTAAAATCGTTATATGATTTTTATAGAAAACAGGAGTTAAGTAAAACAAAACTAAAAATTTTACAAAGTAAATCTGAAAGTTTAAATTTTGTTATTTGCTTTGTTTATAGTTTAAGGGACTTAACTTTAAAGCACAATTTTTGAATACTATTAAGAAATAAAAAAAGCTGATCATAAACCTTTTATTTATTTATTCAAAAAAAAATTCTCTTTTTTTATGAAAAACAATACAATTAATTAGAAAGTCTTTCACAAACTAGAGTTTTTTAAAATATGAAGTTCTACAAAACCTTTAAAGTACGTATTTTATTTAAATTAAACTAAGTTGGTCGAAATATAAGTAGTTAGTTTGTTGTTAACGCAAAATTAACTTATAGTTATTCTAATAAAAAAATTTTCAAACGTAAATTCTAATTTAAAGTATCAAAAACGACGGTTTTTTTTTTCTTTAATCGTTTTATTTCTAGTTTTAGCTTATATAAGCTGTATATTTTATTCCTAGCTTTGATAATTTTTGTCATAAATGTTAGATAGTTAAAACAGTAGTTTAACTACTGTGAATAATCACTAAAGGTTAACTTACAATTCTTGTAAATAGTTTACTTAATAACATTTTAAAAGTTAAGTTTTAGTATAATATCACTATAAGTAGTATATCTACAGAAACAAAAATAGCTTTTAATAGTTTTATTAACACGAAAGTATCTAAGACACAATGGAGAGAGTAGTCGAATGCATAAAACAAAAGTCAAAAAAAAAAACTACCAAAAAAAGACACATTTTCTAGCGTATACCGAGCAAAATATTTTCTAACATCGTTAAATTTACTTGACAAATGAAATTTTGAAGACACAGTTTAAAAACATGTTTAACAGCAATAAACCTAAAATTAACGTTTTAACGAGTTTAAAATCAAATTAAACTAGCATAAAGCTAAAACAGACGAAGTTATAAACACAAAAAACAGGTTATTTAATTATGTTTTTTGCATTCAAATCAATGTAATTTGAACAAATTAGATAACAATTGTTTATGTAACTTTTTTTATAGATGAACATGTAATTTTTTTAGATATATTTCAATTTATGATTTATTTGCATTTTAAATACTTATTTTAAAACTATCTTTGTTATTAGAGAAATTACAGTGTATATATATCCTTAACTCAAAATTTAGAATTCTCTAAAATATAGACAGTTTAAATTATTTCATAACTATTTAAAATGAAAAACAAATGAATCGTTAGACAAAAAAAAATACTCTTTTTTTACAAATTTTAAACACAAAAAAAATAACGAAAGGTTGCTTGAAAAACTTCATCTTTGAAAAGTGGCAAGGCACTTGCTGAAAACTAGTCTTTGATTTCAGCGTAGAAATTTACCTAAAAAGCAATGATATCCTCTACAGCTGAAAAAGACGTATAGGGACCAAAAAGCCTGTTAAATATTTTTATTTAGTTTGTAAACGAAAAACTATACTTTTTACTTAAAATAAAATACTAGCTCAAAAATTACATGACAAAATTTTTATGTTCCTAAATGTTTTTTTTTTGGGATTCACAAAAACTCTATACTTTTTCAGTGACAACAAGTTTTTATTTGTTTATTTGTTAATATCATTAATAAACATCAAGTATAGAACACTCAAACACTTACGAGTCGTCATTGCCGGTACTGAAATCAAGTGTGCTAGGACATGTGTCAATACTGGGAGAGGCATCAATACTCAATGATGGTGAATCATTCAACATATCAAAAGTTGTAGTCGGCTGCAAGTTGTTTACATTTCTACCAACTGAGTTTTGGTCACTGCTACCGAGCACTGTGACAGATGGAAAATTCGAAAGAGTGGGGGTTGTTAGAATCGAAGAAGAATCTGTTCGAAATATTTCATTTTGAAAGGAAGTTTAAATAAAAGATTTAAAATGTATTTTTATAAAAGTAAATTGTAAAGTGTTGTGTAAGCAAAAAAATACTGTCTAAAAAAGTATTTTTTTAAGTATTTTTATTACAAACTTTTTTAAAACTATCTTAAATAAGTTTAATTTTGTTTTAATTACTTAGGTGTTACAACTTAATTAGTTTTTTTTAAGTATTTTATTCGTCATTAAAATTAATGTTTTCTATTTTTAACGTTCTAGACTAACTATAGAGCAACAACTATCTAAACTGCAGATGTTTTTACAAAACTAAACTTACTTTCTGTAATTATTTCTACTTGATTTCTATCAAAGCTTTCTGGAGTCAATTTCTTAAGTTCTTGAGGAAAAATGCTTTCACTAGTAGTTTGATGGAGATCATACAGATTATTCTCAACAGGAAATTTCTTTTCAGAAAAGCACATCTAAATTTATAAAGTTTTTAAAAACTGCTAAATCAAAGTATTTTATAATCGTCTAAACATTAAAAACAGACTTTATAATGATAATTAGTTTTGTTTTTTATTTAAAAGTTATTTAATAGTTAAAACGTACTAAAGTAATGCAAAGTTTACAGTAAGTTTACCAACATCGTAAAAGTCTTTAGTAGTTTCAGCTTTTTCCAAAGTAACTTTTGCAGTCAAGTTCTTCAATTGTCGGCCAGTTTTCTCTACTGGAGCTTTCATTTTATCATGATCTAATGCCTCTTGGTTTTTACTGTAAAAATTACACTATAAGTAAACTTAACTTAATAAATTTCAAATACAAATACAACAATCTAGTTAAGATACAAAATTTAATGTTTAGCCTTAGATTTAGTGCTATTTAACACTATTTACGTTAAGTTTACAAATTCAGTACTACAATACGAAAACTCATTTTTTAAAGTTTTAAAGCGTACCTAGTGCTTGCTTTTTTATCGATAACAGTGATTTCAGGCTGTGGAATTTCAGTCAAAAACGTTGAACGACTCATGTTTTTGGTTGTAGGCAGCAAATCCAAAGCTACAGTTGGCGGTGGACAGATCTGATTACCAGGACCTTGTAAAGTAGCTGCGAAAAAAAGTTTAGGTTACCTTTTGTATAGTTTTAAAAAGTCTAGTTACGATAAGTCTGCTTAGAACAAGTTATTCAGAAATAAAACTTGAAAACTTTTTAGTCGTTAAATAAAAGGCTGATATAATGTTAGGAAAGCAAATTTTTTTCTCAAGTTTAAATTTTCAGATATATAAGTATAAAAATATTGTCATCGGTTTCCGTCAAAAACTTTTATTTAGATAAATAGTAACTTACAAGTTCTAATTGCTCCTTCAATCTTGCGCTTTTTGCATCTTCTATTCTGGAACCAGATCTATAAAAAAAAAGTTGTTTAACCAAAAATATCAAAAAAAAATCTGCTACTTGTATATCATTATGCCTATTTTACAAGTTTACCAATAACTTATAAATTGTATTTAAAAATATAAGTTTTATAATGAGTTAAATTTCTTTTAAAACGTAAAGATAACTTAAAAGTTCAGATAAGATCATTTTTTTATGAAGTTTAGAACAAGCATTAAAAGCAAAAAAAAAATGTTAAATTTAAAAGATTATTCTTAGCTGATTAAAACTTCTTTAAGATTTTTCAAATACTATGATGAATAAAACTATAATGAAAAAAAAAACATATCAAAAACTTTGTTTGATCTTTTTTTTGTATCGTAAAACGTTATTTCAAAGATTAATCTATATTAGCGAAAATACTTTAATAATACTTTAATAAAGCTAACTAACCCTCAAATTCTTTTCGGGATAACCAAGATCGCTTTCCATATTTATCAACATTTCTTTCGAGGGTGTTTGAACTTTCTTGAAACAATCTTCCAAGTAGCTCACTGCAAACTTGTTGAACATTGTTCTTTTTCTGATAAAAACAATCCATAAAAATACAAAGTTTAACAGTCATATAGTTTTCATTAATATCCATTGATTACTTTTGTAGGTAGTTAAGAAACATCATTATTTATTATTAATTATAAACTTATAAAAAACCGACCTTTTTTGTCGTTTGTTCTGTCCGACCTTTTGTTTTGGACTGTCTTCAACATCTATTAGTAAAAACACTCATTATAATCATTAAAAATTTTCAATAAAAAACAAACGTTTAACTACTTTTAAACTTTATTTCTAAAACTTAAAACCAACGTACTAAAATGCCTTGAAGTATGTAACAAAACTAACTTCTGCTGCAAGCCAGTGCATTGTTATTATTGTTGTTGGCATTATGCTGCCTCGAATGGTAGGAGAGGTACATTTGCCGATCCTGAAAGTCACCAGTGCTTGCATCTCGTGGCAGATTGATCTGATGGTCTTGTTGTGGCAAATTCATCTGACAGTTTTGTTGTGGCTGGTACATCTGATGGCCTTGTTGTGGAAAGTGAGGATGGTCTTGGTATTGCGGGCACATCTGGTTTTGGTTGTATGGAACCACAGCGCAATCTTGGAAGTTTCTCACAGGCATGTTTCTTCGAGGCACGGGGTGTTGGTAGCTGACTAGTGGCTAAAAAGTTGAAATAAGCTTGAATTATAATTAAAATTATAATTTGAATTTTTATTACAATGAAGTGTTGTTTAAGCTTAATTCTAAGTTAATAAGTACTTGATATTTGTAAGCAATTAACTTACATATTGACATGGAGTATAATGGTTGCTTGTGTATGGAACAATTTGATTTGGAGGGGCATATTGGTTGCTTGTATAAGGAACCATTTGGTTTGGTGGCGAATAATGGTTGCTAGTGTATGGAACCACTTGATCTGGTTGAGCAAAATGGTTGCTAGTATAAGAAACAATTTTACTTGGTGGAGAGTATTGGTTGCTTGTGTATGGAACCATTTGGTAATTGTTTTGTTGGAAGTTAGAATAACTCATATTTATTGCTTAAATATTTCTATTTAATATACAAGTTAAAAAAGATGTTTTTAGCTTTTTAGAATTTATTTAACTAAATACTATTTTAGTTAAATACACAACTGTAGTACTCGTTTTTGAGTGTATGTAAATTAACTATAAACTGTTTATTATAACTAGCTAGAAAACATTATAATACATACGTTGTAAACTTAAGTTTAAAATTATTAGTTGAAATGTTTTTTACACAATGTTCGAGTTAAAAATTGTATTGTAATCTTTCAAAAATGTTGTTATATTCAATAAAATACTATACAACTGTTTTGAAACTGTAAATTTCTTAATTAATTAGATAGTAACTAGTTTTATCTTTTAACACAAAAAATTGTTGTATTTTTACCGCTTTATAACGATTTCCAACTGTTTTTTTTTACAGTTTCCGGAGACAATATAATACTTACCTGTTTTATATTGTCAGTTAAGCGTGGTATAAAACTAGTTTACAACTATTGATAGTTATGTAACCAATAATTAGCGTTATGAAGTTTTTATATTAATAGACACTATTTATTTCTAAACTTACATACTAAATTTTAAAACTTAAATTAAATAATAACAAGTTTGAATGGCTCGGTTGCCATTTTGTTTTAAACAAATCATAGTAAAAATGCCTTAAGCTGTACGTTTTTTAAAATAAAATAATTTTCATTCAATTACAAAAGAACTTAAAAGTAAAAACAAAACACAGAATAGAAACTTTTATTTAGTAGTGTTATAAATTTTTTGATGTGTGCAACGTTTTTTTAGTATTGTATTAAAGATTTTAAAATGTTATCATAACAAATAAACTTAAATAATGTATTACTTGCTTTTCCTGAGTAAAAAAAGTTGCTCGCCTAAAAACTAAAGTAAAATGATAAACCACTATAACAATTAAAGTTCATACAGTTTTGATAAATTTAACTAAATAGAATAACGAGAAAACATTGTATAAAATCGAATGCACAAGTAGTGACAGTGTATGCAAAAAACGCACCTGTGGAATAAATTAGTGTGAAGATAAACTTTTCGTTGCTGCGCTGTTGATAAAGTTAAATAAGGCGAGAGATTTGCGAAAGTGTCGCTTTGGTAGATTAAAAAAAAGTTTGTGAAAATCCGTTTGCTAAACTTTCAAAAGAATCAAGGTAATAAGGTTAAGTTTCAGTTAACTTTAATTTAGCAAAAGAAAAAAAAAGCGAAAACAAGACTAAGTTTAATCTAACTTATTATATAATAGTTAAACAAATTTATTTGATTTCCAAAAAAAAAGCTGTTTTAATTCGAGTAGATTTTCGCTTAACAGTGTGCTTTTTCACTCACAATGCAGTTAACTCGCACTGACAATGCAGACCCAAAATAAAACTTAATGAGTTTTGCAAAAATTATAACTAATTTGCGAGATAATTTGTGTTATACACAGTTACTGAAATTTGCACCAATTATATTAGCTAATTAGACTTAGTTTAAAGAGACTGAAATCTTAAAACAAACAACGTGTCTGTTAAAAAATAAACTTTTCGGAAAAATTTTAGCTACTAAAAAAATAGTTATACTAATTTATAATTTTTTTCTAATTTTCAGTTTAACAACTGTTGGTTAAAAAGTGGTATACTACAAAGATTAAAGCCTAAATTAGTTGATTTTGCAACTAAAAAAATACTATCCATTGGTGTCACTTCATAATTGCTATTAAAACACAGGTAAAAGCAAATGTTTTATATAAAGAATACGTCATATATCAAAATATACCGTACGCTCTGTATTTTTAAGAGAATCGGCGTGAATAGTGCACATTGCACATTCAAGATAAAGAAAGTTTTTACCCTCTCTTTTGCAACACTAGTATGCAAGTATGAAGAAAGTATAAGCGTAGAATTAACCTTTCTCAAACAAACCAATATAACTATTATAAACACGTTAAAAAAACGAGTTTTTCAACTTATAATAAAGAAGTTGTAAATCAAAGTTTATATACAGTTATAGAGATTTTGATTATTAGCAGTATGCTTAAAATAGTTTTAACTTAGTATCTGCATATATAATATCTAATTATTTTTAACCATTTAACCATTTAGTTAGGTTACGTGACAATTCAAATTCTCAAAAAGTATTTTTCAAAAAGTTCAAACATTTGACTAAATAAATATAAAAAGGTTGTATACCTTATAACTAAAATCATGATAGTAAAGAAAAAAAAATTTTTTTTTAATGAGAATTCTAAAATCTACTAAATTTACTTATTTAATTACTTATTTTAGCCGTGTTTTAAAAAATGTTTAATGTTTTCGAAAATAATAAAACTCTTCTGTAGATAATTAATTAGGCTTCAACCATTTTAAAAATATATATTACTTTTTAAAACACGGTCTCTTAAACACTTTTTTAAGAATTTAAACTGTGATAATTCGAACTGTCCGAGTTTGAATAGTCGTGCACCCCTTAACTTATGATATCTTCACGTATCATATACAAACTAATCACGAATGCACAATATGTTTTCCTTGTATTAGCTTTTTATCTACTTATGCTGGCTAAGTAAGTACTTGATAAAACTCAAAACTTTTTCTACAAATAAGACTAGTATTCGAAATCTTAACTAACATAAGTTAACTCTAAACAATCTAACTGCAAATATTACATAGACTTAGCTAACCGGGCTAGTTTTATACTTGAAACGAGAGTATTTCTTTTTCTTTTTTTCCCCGATTCTTGATCGTTAAGATTTCCCCTTTACTGTTAGTTTTTGGTACGAGCATTCAATTGCAGCTCTCGTTTCACTAAAGGGCTACTATATTCACCGATTTTAGTGGTGTCAAGTAACTACTTGCATGTAAAGTAAATTTATCCCAACAAAAACTATTGAGTAAACTTTTAGAGTTTTTTACCTAACTATAATAAAATCTTTAATTACGTTATAGTGTAACTTATTACAATAAAAGAAAGTAAAACTCCTATCAAGTTTTTAACAAAAGTAAGTTGTGCTACAAACTACTATAACTACAAAGAATCCTATTTTGAAAATATCAAAACTTAAAAGTTGTTATAAAATTTCAAATGATATATCAAAACACATATTTTTTTTTTAAACTATTAGTAATTTATGCATATGACTATCACTATTTCTTTTTATAATTTAAAGTATAAATAATATTAACTACTTTATACTTGCACATTTCACTCTAAAGGTAATTTAATCCAAAAAAATAAACTTTTTTAAACAGTAGGTTCACTTTATACTTTTTTAAAATTAAAGCTTGTAAGTTGCAATGTGACAACCTTGTGCTTTCTCTTAAATGATATTAAAACTTCATAAACATTTTAATAACAGACTAATATGAAAACATTAAAACAGTTAAATAAATTTTAGTATACGTATTAAGAGTTTAAATCACAGATAAGATCAATTCAGTGACTCTCGTTTAAATAGCTTGCAGCTAGTTTTGCATTTGTGCTGCTTTCGCTTTTTACGCTGACACCTTATGTTTGTGTGGTTAAACAAAGTTAAAAGCGCAATACAAAACGCACAGTGCGATTCGTTCGTAAAACAGAGCTACAGTATTCCTGTATTAACTAGAATCTACCGATTAACACTGTGGAAAGTTTCTCTAAACAAGTTTTAAATTTTAGTTAGGAACACAGTAAATAGATGTCAAAATTTGTTTAGTTATATAATGAACGAAAGTTTATGTTTGCTGTATAAAAAGTTTTAATATAGACAAAAGTTTCGTGTATGTTAAAATAAGAAATACATTTTTTTTATACGTTTTAAAACTCTAGAAACTACAATTGGTTTTCAAACGTTTAAAAATACCTTTGAACAAAATTAAAAACTATTTACTTTTTTTAACACAACTTTCTAAAAATGATTAAAAGTGTTTTACTGCCAATACCAAGTTAAAACAATTAACCTATTTAACAACAATTACTTAAATAAAATTGAATACTACACTACATAAAAAGCTAACACAATTTAACAGTATTAAATATAGACAAAATGTTAGATTAATTAGAAAAAATATGAAGCAGTTTCGTTAGATATTTTAGTTTTTTGTTCAAAAGTTTCTGTAATTAAGTATAATTGGCAAATTCTTCATTTGCGTATAAATAATAACGCTATTTTAAATTTCAAATAGTAACTGTAACCTTTATTTACATAGAAAAATATAGTACTATTACCATTTAAACTAAAAATCAAAAAAAATTGTTTTATTTCAGTTTTGTGCAAACACACATAAGTAAAGACACTTTGTTTTAACTTGATTTTTTTACTAAAATTTTAAAAGTATTCAATTAAACTTTTTATTGTTTAGGTTGTTTTAAAAGAAAAGCAGTCATGCATCTATTATGGAACACTTTTACACTCTCATGTATTACTTTTGTATAAATATTTATTATCATTTGAAGTTTAACTTGAGAAATCATATTCTTGCTTCAATATTGTAAGTTTTACAGTAAACCTAATCTTGTTCTAAATTTTTATAGTATAAAGTTTATGTCAAAAAATAGTTATTTATACACAAATACACTTAAAAAGATACGATATATTTTATAATTTACTAAATATTAATCTTGTAATTGACTTTTGTGATTTTATTTAAACGTTAATAAAAAAAATTCTTTTGAACACACTTTTTTTCAATTACTTCTAAAATATTGCTGTCAGTTCATTATGAGGGGTCACAATAAGTCGAGTTTAGGGTCACGGAGGTCAAAGGTTAGAAGAATTACTTTTGTTCTCCGAAACGTCGTAATAAAACAATTTTGTGTATAAAAAACACTTTATACCAAAATGTAATTAGTAATATTAACGATAATTTAGTTATTTTTATCTAGTTATTGGTTAGTTTAACGAAAATCAAGTATAGTTGTAAAAGAGATAGAAATATTCTCTTTAAAAAAATTTACTGGATAAGAGTTTTCATTTATAGTTTGAAAAAAAATTTTTAAAGCTACTGCTTATAAAAATTTAATCTTTTTGCTATAGTTTTGTTTAAAAACTTAGTAAAGATCAAAGTTAGGGAGCAACGTACAGTAAATGTAGCTAAAATAATTTTTCTATTAGCAACTTTATGAAATGCAGATTTTACTACAGAAAAATATAAGAACTAGAAATTTAATGAAACACTCGTTGTTAATTCGCTACTGAGTCACTTTAAATATTAACTAAAAACTTTAGACAATGTAGATCTAAATTATTTTTTGTTTAGAAACTAGTATTACAGATATAAAATCGTATGTAGTTTTAATAGTCTCTTAAAAGTTTTTAGAATAAAACTTTTTAACGGTAATCCTTTAGTTTCCTAACTTTATGTTACTATTTTATTTATAATAACAACATACTATATATAATAGTCTAATTTTAAGTGTTTATGATTAATATCATTTTGTAGTAATTACTTTTTATAGTCAATAAACAAAGGGTTTGCGCTCGTTTTAATTCTGCAATATTTTACTTAGCATTAGACTTAGGTTGATTTCGCTCATTTAGCTGTTTGTATTTAATTCTTACTTAGAAGTTCTTAGTAGCGGTCAATTCATAAATCTAAAAGTTATCAAGATTTTTCAAAAAGTACAGTGTAAGTTCGAACCAGTATTAGTAAACTGTTAATTCAAGTAGTTAATATAAATGTTATAAATGCTACAAAACAGTTTAGACGTTTTGATTTTATTAGTTTTGTTACGAAACTTCAGTGAGTAAAAATTAAAAACAATTTAGTCTCAATAGTTGTAAACAAACTTTAAGTATACAAGTTTTAAGAGTAAACAAACAGATTATGTTTTAATTTCAAATACTAATTCAAATGACTTGTTTGTTAAAAGACATAAAACTTATAGCACTTTATGAATTCATTTTATCATTATTTTAGTGTAAACGTAAAAATACATACTTTGAAAAACTTCATAAGACAAATTTTTAGATAGTCTTGTTGTTGAAAGTAACTATATTTAAAATGTTTTAAAATAAGTACTTTAATACTTTCTCAAATGTTTTTATGGTAACAATGTTCTTAAAATTATCTTTTTAATTTAACATATGTAATTAAAGTTAGTATTTTAAATTAAGTTTGTATGAATTAAACAAAAATTTAAGTTACAAAAGTTAAAAGCGCTGAATATTAAAAGGAATCGTTTTAAAGATTAGGTTTTTTAAACAGCTTATGTTTTTCAATTCTTAAAGCTAAAAAGTAATTAAATGTAATTATAAAGGGTCGCAGTTGAACAAATAAATCAAACTCTTGAAGATAATTTTCATTTTGACAGGCTAACTGTTTAACGTAACTGTGTATTCAGCGTGAGAAGGCAGTCATCGTGAGCAGTTTATCAAATTACAACCAGTTATGTTTTCCGCTCGTGAATAAACGCTTTTAGTTTAAAATTTAACAGTTTAGTTTTCCTGTTTTCTAAGAAGTTACGAAAAAAATAAGTTAAACTGTGCAAAAACAGTTAATGTTTCCGTGTTTTTTTTTAAGTTGATTCTCACGCTAGCCCTGTTGATAACTTTGGAAATACTTGTTCATTAAAATGCAAAACTTTTTTTTTTCGGTTTTCTTAAGTACTTTTTACAGCAATCTGCATGAGCTAACTGCTGAATTTTTAAACTAGTTGCGATTTCTACTATGCAAAAATGTTTATACGTATATTGAGTTTAGCTATATTGAACGTAGTTTTTAATAAACATATGTATAAAATTATTGCAGCTTCCGTCAAAGAATAAAATTAACACTTTTTTTAAGTGAGAAAAATGCTTTTAAGTATTTGATAATTAGATCATAAGTGTTTGAACTTACTTACTTTTAAAAACTTTAAAACAAATTTATATGTTTTTTACTAACCAAAGCTAATAAAAAACGTTATGTATACCATTAAAGCTTTTAGATTAACTTTAAACTCGAGTAACTAATTCAATTAATCCAAAATTGTTTACTGAACATTAAAAAAATAAATATTTTGCATTATAATAAGTTTAACTTAGTTGATGTTTCTTATTTATTTAATGTTTGGTTACAAATAAAAGGTTAGGAGGCAATTTTGTTTTAGTTATAAAAGCATGTCACAAATTATATATATATTTAAGTATAAAACTTTGTAGATTTTATTTCAAAAATCTTTATGGCAGCTAGGGTAAAACCATATTTTACCATAGTGATTCTTTTATTAAAGCCTCGAAGTCGAATATGAATGAAATAAATATACATGAAACTAAAACTAAAAGGTCATAAAAGTCAAGAGTTTTTTTTTTACTATCAAATTCTTAACGACAATGAAAATTTACTAAAGCTACTTAAAAAGAAAAAGTACTTGAAATTATAATTATGTTAAGTTTTAGTTATCAAAAATTGTTTTAGATTCAAAAAACTGTTTTTTTGTTTTTAATAGCTGTTTTTAGTTGTGATTTTTGGTAGTATTTTTGAAACTAAAGCTTATAAAAATTTAAGATAAACCTAAAATTAAACTTTTAACTATATATTTTTTAATTAAAATAGTATTCATAATTTCTGACGATTTTTTTCAAACCTAACCCAGTCTATACTAATAATCTTAATAATACGAAAATTCAAATTTGATACTTGACCAAAAAGAGTTTATTTAGCTAACCACAATCTACTATAAAAGCTAATAGGAGACTTGATTTAAAGAAATAGTACGTCTTTTTAAAAGTTCTCGTAAATAGACTTTTAGCATTGAAAATTTTTCAAAAACCTATTTAACAATAATAAAATACTCCATATACTTAAACAAGCATATACACTTGATAAATAGTTTTTTAAACGTTTTTTTCTTAGTTTTTTGTACGCAATAGCTTAAATGTTTTATTTTTAATAACTTTTTATAGTTGAAAAGTGTTTTAAAAGATTTACAATATACATTTGTGATATTTTATTTTAAAACTCTGGTTTTAGTAAAAACAATTAAATTAGAAACATATGCTAGTATTTTTGCTTTTAATTACAATGTGAACCTTAAGAACTATACAAAATATTTCAAATAGAAAGATTACATTTAAAACAAAAATTTTATTTGCTATTTAAGTTTGTCAAACTACCAAACAAAAATATATTTACTTTGCTTCAAAAGTTTATAGAGAAACAGTTTAACTTCAACAATTTATAGTGTACGACAAGCTTATATTAGAAACCGCTGTTTCTTGCTTAAACTTACTTTTATTACACAAACGATTCAACACTGACTTACTCTGCACTGCTGACAGTTAGTTGTATCACGCAATACAGAGCTAGGTACGCAGTTTGCTTATAGCTGATATTTGTATGTGCGGTTTAATGATGCAGTGTCACTTCGTTTGTAGGTAAAAAATAAAGTTTTATTTTTACTATGTGTTTTCCGAGTAAGGAAATGTTTCACCAGGACCTTTAAGCGCACTTGCATTGGTCACAAACATTTTAACAGTTTTAGAAATTTACCTAAAACTAAAAGAAAATAAAACTAAGAAAGTTTGTGTGCTCTAATTAAACCTAACTTATTTTTATAAGTTTGATAAGTTAAATACAAACATAGTACTCTTTTTATGCGGTCATAAATACTAAGCTTTAAGACAATTCTTATAAAAAAATTAACTTGGTTAATAAAACTTTCTTTTTATAGAAGTTAGCAGAACAAAGCAAAATTTTACTAGAGCTAGATTCACAAACTAAAATATTTTTAAAATACATCTTATTTTAAACTAAAAATAGAAAAATATTATTAGTTTATAATATTTTATTTACTAAACTATTTAAAAAAAAAAAGTTGTTTAGTATAAATTATCATTTCGTGTTAAAGTTGTAATTGATATTTTTTATAACTGATTTTTATCTTATAAAAGTGTAATGATTTAATTTCAGTGACGTTTAAGAAGTTACTTAAAGTTTTTGTTTTGTTAATTATATCAATTATTTTTCAGCTCTTTGTAACAATTTTTTAAATAAAACCTACTTTTTGAATTTTTTAACACAAGATTTGATTTTTTTGTAAATAAACGACACATTGACAAAAGAAGCTCGTGCAAAAGAATTTTTTTATATAATCGATTTATTTTGTTTAAAATTTTGTATTACCACAAAGTTAATTATAAAGACGTTTGTAGCTATAATAAAAAACTATGAATTAACCGTATACTAAAAAAGCATTGAAAGGTTTAAACACAAAACATAACAGTGTTAAAAAACACAGTACGAGATAATTCAATTTTGATTTCAAAGCATGGTTGCTAGATTTCCAAAACAAAAGAGTTTTGCATAATTACTTTTTCTTTTACTTTAAAACCTCTTGTTCGAGTAGTTGAATCGTAATTTACTAATAAAAATCTGGTACCTTTGCTACAAAGCAGCAAAATTTATAAAGTTTTTTGTACATCTGAATACTGATCATTTAATAAACGTTTTTTTAACGTAATTTTTTGTGCCTAAATAGTTTTCGTAAATATTTTAAAATCACGGTTGCAAGCCTGCAGCAAACAGCTTTGTAGTTATAGCATTATCGTTTGATTATTCAGTTTTAAACGAGTAATAAGACTAACTTGATCAACTTATTTTTGATGACTTGTGATGTCAGAAATAAAATTTACCTACTATGATTTTATGTCTATTTAAGCTAATAAGCTTGATTACTGTTTAACTATGCTTTTGTAGATTTTTAAAATTTAATATAAGGTCGATCGGTTGTTTTTGCACAGTGTCTACAAACTTAACAAAATTTAAAATCGTTTAAGTATATTTGATTTTTTTTCATAGTAAAACTTAAAAAAATAACAAAATTAATTTAATTTTATAAAAATAAAAGTTTTCAAAGCTTAAAAGTTTACTCATAAAACGTTATTAAAATTGTTGGTAATTCTTATGTTTTTTATGTTATTTATAGGCATTTCTTAGTTTATTTTACTATTTATTTTAAACAGTTATTAAAGAAGTACGTTTTAAAGTAAGATGTTTAAAGTTTTAAAGTGTTAAGTAAGGTTTTTAACACTTTTGAGAAACGCTATAAATAATAATATAATTTTCACAATTTTTTTTTAAACTCTTATAAATTAGTTTTATAGATTATTAAGTTTAAAAACAGCAAAAACAATGTAAAATGATTGCATTTATTGTGATACAATGTAAAAAATATAATAAATAAATTTTATTTAAAACTACAATTTTTCTAAACAAAGTTTTATATTTTTATTAATCAAACTTAAATTGATCTTATTCGAATTATGCAATAACCATGATAATACTTTTTGTTTTTTAAGTAATACTTTAACTTAATAAAATTTACTTCATTTACTAGTTATTTAGCGACGATAAAAATTAATATAATAATAAATTTGTTTCCAAATGCAATTTACATATATCCAAAACCATATTTTTAAATAAGTTATTTAAAAAATTCATTGTATCGATATACTACGTTCTGGAACTTTAATTCAATAAAGTCTTTAATAAACTATTTTAAAAACTGTTGGTCGAGTTTAAAACCATTTTTTAATGTAGAAGGATATCAGTTTCAAGATTTCAACTAAAGTAGAAAGCATTTTCTTAAAATTTGTAAGAATTATAAACTATAAATAAGTTTTTTGATTTTTTTGATAGTTATTAAAGGTATGCTTTATCATACTACTCGGTCAAATATTTCTATAATTTATTAGATTTATTTATTAAGCTGATAAGCATAAGACATAGGAAGCGAACTTTATCAGGTGACTTTTTTGATAAAGTTTTTCGAAATAATTAGAAAGGGGAACTTTTAAAATTTACATACATTTCAAGTTTTTTTTGAGAAACACACAACTAAATTGGTTACATCTGTAAGTTGACTAGACTAGTTTAACTAATTCTTTAAATAAAATATTGAGCAATGTGTTGAACAAATTTTCTGCACCACTATTGAGCTTTGTAAGACATTTTTAGATGTTTTTTAATATAACACAAACATTTACTAATATCTGTAACATTAAACTCCTTAAAAGGTGCACAAGTGAAGCAATATTGTGTGTAATCAAAATCATCTTTTAAAATAGTAAAAAAAAGGAGATACATTTTTGAAATAGTTTTGTAGCTTTTTTTTGATAAGAACTTATTGTATCTGAAATGCAACATTAATTTCCCAGAAAATGTTTATTGTTGCAAGGAGTCAGTTTGAGACTGATGTTTTTTACCATAGTTACAAGCTACACACCTGTCTTTACAAATTTTTTTTGGAATTAAACAAAAAAAAAACAGAATGCATTTTACATATTTAAAAAAAATGTTCTAACGGATTTTCCAAATATTGCAAAAAACATTTCCTGAAAGTTTGAGGTATATATCTCAAAAAACGTAGGATGAGATAGATTTTTAGTGATTTCTAGTTATTTGGCAATAATTTTATTGTGCCTCCCATAAGGACCTCCCATAAGGACCCATAAGGATCATTTTGTGCCTATTGTAGTTTACAACTTCAATTGACTATATCTCAAAAACTATTTTGAATTTTTCAATCTGTAAATAGCATCTTGTAGCTTAGCTAAAACTCTTTAAAATAAGATCAAATTGTAAAAAAAGTTAACCCACTCTCCTGTTCCCTTAATGTATAATTTGTTTTTGTATATGTGCTGACTAGCATGGTTGATCTTACAGATTTTGATTAATAACAAAAAATTTATTTTTACTCATTTCCTTTGACCGTTAACTCATTTTGAGCATAAGTTTTTTTTACTGTGTTTAATAAATTAAAAAAACACAAACAATGTTCAATGTTGCTATTTGAGCCCCTGGGATGACATTTTATTATTAATAGATCTGAAATTTTACCATTATTTCCAATTAATACTTGTAACCAACATGCAATTAATATTTATCAACAAGTAGTAGTATACTACACTATTGATTTTAATGAGATTTTAACTTTCTGAATAAAACATTGCAGTTTTAAAAGCCAATGGTTAAACACACATAAAAAGTCTATCTACTTCATTTATGTTCTTCATGAATTGAAACATGGAATAAGTAAGAGACATTATTATACAGAGCAGAGCTAGCTATTTAATTAAGTTTCACCAACTAAGTTCGGTGAAATTAGTGTAAACAGGGCTCCCACCTCCCTCAATTTTCCTTGATTTCTCTTGAAAGTTGTGGATTTCCAAAAATACTGCATTTTCTGTGAATATATTGAAAAAAATCAAAAACAAAACCAAACTTTTTGTTTTGCCTAGTGCAAGGTTCATGCGCGTCAGGATAAGTCAGTCTAAATTATTTTTTTGAAAGTGCTGACAAAATGTCAGCTTTAGCTGTTCAAATGCTTGAAAATTTAAATTTTCTCATAGCAGGTTATCAAATTGTGATTTTTCTTTTAAGCAAGCATTTGGCTTTCAAAGTCAAAATGTCAGTAAAATACTTAAAAATTTCTGAATTTCTAAAAGAAATTTAAGAATCTTTTTTATTTTTAGTAGATTTTATTAAGATGTATTTTTTTTCTAAATGAACTTTTAGTTTTTAAAGACAAAATGATTATTTGCAATGAGCTGAATATAATTATCAGCAAGAGGGAAGTATCATAAAGTAAGTGTATCAGTGTTGAAGTAGTTAAAGTTATCATAAAAAATAAAAAATGAGTGAGCTAGCACTTTGAAAGTAAAATATAATGTTTGTAGCAGTTGCACAACAATTCAAGTTCCAAAAACTGAAACTTTTAGGATAATTTCAGGGACTAAATATGTCTTTTTAAATAATTAAAAAATAAAATATGTACTCGAAAGTCCTATTAATAATAATCTGCACAACTACAACTTATCTAATAATTTATGTGGTTTTATCCAGTTATATGAATAACTGGGTGTAAACCAACAAAGATTAGGGCAGAGTTTTCCAAACTCATTTTTATAAACGCCCTTTGGCAGAAATTTAACAAAATTTCCCCATTTTTATAGATAATACCCTATTACCTGTTTATTACCATTTTTTATGGCTTAACTAATTAACATCGTCTGGAAGCCAAATCAATATTGCGCACCTTGGTAAAATGTCTGTTGAAATTGAAAAATTTCAGGTTAAATTTTTAAAATCTTGCGCACAAATTTTTCTAAAATTAAACTAAATTTTAAAATCTATAAAATTGTTTATGGTATATATTTTCTGATTTTAGAGTAGTTTTAAATACAACAATATCTTGCCTTTAATATAGTTTAAAGGCCTAACAATAAAATTGATTAACTAAAATGCTACTAATGGTCTTAGTTTGGCAGTTTTTTTAGCAAATGCTTTTTACTGTGATTTTCAATTATATTTACTATTAAGTACATTAAGTTTTTGCATAAGCTATTTTTGTGGCCTTTTTTAGAAACACCGTTGATGTAGTTCAAGCTAAAAAAAGATAGAAGTGAGCTAGCACTTGGCAAATAAAATGATAAATATGTCTGTAGCAGTTACATAACAGTTAAACTTCCAAAAAATCAAGTTATTAATTAAAGCTTGTTGATGTACTTCCTTATTACAATTTATAATAATTGGATTATATAGCCTATATTTTTGTAAATCTATTGTTGTTATTGCTTATCTTTAGTACAAACACATATTCACCTACTTCATCTTCTATTCTTTTCTTGCAGTACTTATTCTTTTACTGAACTTGAAATATTTTAAAATTACAAAAAATTAAAGCTTTAATCAATCAAAAAGCAAAGAAAAAACTATCATTATAACTAATTAAAACCACAGGCAGGAGTAAAAACCTTTTATTAAAGTTAGTCTCATTTATAGAGATTAAAAGTTAGTCATTATTTAAGCAACCTTTTGCTTTTTATTTATTTATTTTTTAACAAATATTTTATATATACAAGCAATTGAATTTAAAGAGTTGAACAGGTTAATAAGGAAAACACATAAATTAAAGACAAAAAAAGGCTTTTTATAAGAATCTATCTCCTAAAGTTTTTGAGCAATTTATGACCAGTCTACTTTTTATAAATTGAAAATAAAAACCTGTAACAAAAACTAATTTATTCATCTTTTGGTCATAGGATGTTTATATTTATTTTCTTAATATTGCAAGGATCACTCTTTTAAATTAGTGATAAATTTTTCAAAAGGGTAGTAGAAGATTTTTAAAAGCTGTTTTCAAACTCTTACAAACTGTTCCTCACTGAAACTGACTATATCTAAAAGTTAAAATTGTATGATTTAAGCAGGGTATAGTATTTGGGTCAGTATTGAATGAACTGTGGAACATATTTTGCTAGTCAAACAGAAGTATCTGTTCTATAGTGTATTTTTAGCTTCTAAACAAATTGTTCAAAACAAATAAGATTGAGCTTTTCCATTAAGTGTTCAAAATGTGCTCTAAATTAGAATTTCACTACAAATTAAAGCTTATTAGATTATAATTTCATTTGAATGTTGCTTTAAACAACTATTTTAATTTTTATAGTACAGCGGTTTAAAGTTATTAGGCCCACAATGTATTTTTTCAGTCTGGTTAGTTAGATACATTTTCTGGTAAATATAGCTCATTAACTACAAAAGTTTCTCACACATGTTAAAGTATATACTTGTATAATTCAATTAAGCGCCAACGATAAATAAAAAGTTTTGGATACTTCTATGGACAAACTGCAACTAAATCAAAATCTAAACTAGTTTGATAAGAATTATTCAAATAAACCAAGAGTTAGCTGTAATAAATTCACAATTACTCAAGAATTAGATTGTATGGACTTTAATTATAACGTATTATTGTATAAAGAAGTTTGCTTAGTTATTATTTTTATAGTTAAAACAATATTTTTTAGTTTAATGCAAAACATTAAAATATAAAATATGTTGTTTGTATGTATAGTTTGATATAGAGTTTATAAAAAGAAGAATAATGTTTTGAAAAATGTTTCAAACTTAAAGTATTTATTTTATGTATTTTTAATATTTATTATTGAAATTATTGAATCCTGAAGTATTTAAAGTTATAGTCATTTATTTGTAGTTTTGTGAATTTAAATTTGTTTGATCAGAAGGAAGTTTAATTTAATCATCTACAAATTTCATTTTATGTCACATTATTTTATGTTTAACTTTTGTATTAATGTTTAGCAAAGTGCAATCCAATTCGAACTACAGCTGTATATTAAAAGCTATTTAATTTTTTATTTGAAACATATGAACTATTCTTTTAAAATTCAAATAATCGCAATAAACCATTTAAAAAAAGCCCTTTAAGTGGACTCTGTGGAAGGTTATTTAGTTTATCTAATCATTATTTTATATAATTTATATACAAACTAAGTATTAAGGCCAATAGGGAAGCAAACTTTATAATTTAATCTTATTTTTAAGATCTTGAACTAGGCATGCAGTTACTTTTTACTGTTTTGAAAATTAGAATATTTAGTTTTTTATATGTGGAGTTTGAAATTTAAATTGGTTCATTATGGGACTAAATATAAAAATGAAAGAAAAAACTATTTAATTAAAAACCCATTTTTACAGTTTTCAAGCTGTCATTTTCAGAGTTTCTTAATCTTAACTAAACAAAAAAAAATATATATCTGTTGAAGGGTTTTGAAAACTTTTGAAAAAGACATATTTCTAATAAATTACATAAAAACTTTTACTTTTTGCCATAAAATATGTTTTAACAAATATGTTCTTTTAAAATGGTTTCAAAAAAAAAGATTTTTTTGATAATGCAACAAATATTACCTAAAAATTG
The DNA here is from genome assembly GCF_965202585.1 of Thalia democratica. NCBI lineage: Eukaryota > Metazoa > Chordata > Thaliacea > Salpida > Salpidae > Thalia > Thalia democratica. The sequence goes on from NC_139170.1 coordinate 11,630,821, forward strand.
CTAAAGAAAGGAAGTATAATATGGTGTTTCAATAAATTTTTTGAAATTAAAAATATTAACAAAAGTTTCTTTTTATATCTTTTACTTGATATTCTATTTTTAAAAACTGAATATATATCAAAAACTAATTAAACAATTAAAATGTTTTTTAATTAAAATTGTAGAAACAAAATTTACTTAATTGTTACATCATTTTGATAGTTAATAAAAGAAAAATAAGTTCATTGCTTTTAAATAAATTGTTAGTGCCTAGTTATTTACCTTAAAATTTGGTAGAAAATACTCGAAAATAAATTCAAGTAGTTACGCAATGTTTGTTTAAAATGTTTTTTAATCTTGTAGTTTAAAAAAAAACCTTTCCATTTTAAGAGGTTTTTTGATTTTGTTTCATAATCTGGATAAGCTAGTGTCATCAAAACTTTTAAATGAAGCTTTTGTACAAGTTTTGTTTAAACATTATTTTAGTTGAAGTAGATAGTAGCATAACAAATGATGTTGTGTAATTTCATGGAAAAAAGTAACATTTAAAAACAAAAAAATATAAAATTTAGTCGTTGAGTATTTATAACTATCAGGTACTCTTTTTAAACTAAATTGAAGCTATAAAAATTAACACAAGATTTTTTTAAACCTTAGTATTAGTTACTTATTTATATAAATTGGTTTTTTACAGAGATTTGTATATATTCTTAATTTTAATTTTTCTTATAAATAGATGTGAAATTTTTACTTAAAAAATAAATAATTCAGTTTTAAAATCTTCAAGAAATTTTGAAACATTTGAAAAACCTTGTTTTTTGTTAAAATGATTTGTTGTACCATTTGAAAGATTTCACCTTATTTTCTATTTTTTTTACAAGCTTCAATTAGAAAATTATATTAAAGTTAAATGAATTTACAGTACATATTAAATAGAAATTATTCATATACTATTTAAAGTTTGTTGTTGTGTTCATGTTATAGATTCAAATTAAGTATATGTTTATAATGACAACATTTTTATTTTAATATATATCACATGTTTTTTTATGTGCGTTGTATTAATAAAACTAGAATAAAAGTAATTTTTTTTAAATATTTTTTTTGCTTACTTATGACTAGTTTTTTTTAATCAATATTTAAAAGATAAAATTGTAATATGTTTCATTTTTAAATAAATTGAAATGGTATTTACCTTAGTTAAAAGTGCTTTATTAGAAAACAAATTACAAATGGTTTCATATTTAAATTTAATTGTATTTTATATTGCAGACTAGCTAAGTAAAAATGGCAGATGATTCTGATTTGTTTGGAATAAACGATAATGACCCACTTTTTCAAATGCCAGTCTTACCAGATTTTTTTGCTCCACAAGTACCACCACCAAGCAACAATGAACCAATAGTAATTTCATCCGGATCGAGCAGTGACAACAACCAGCAAAATCCGATCCGCCCAGGCTCACTTTCAAACTTGGCAACTGGTTCAAGCAGCAGCAGGCAGTTAAATGATGATGCAAGTTCTGATGTCCTCTCTAACACAAATCAGAACCAGCAGGTTCAAAGACAGCCTTTAAATTATTCCAGAGATACTAGTAGACTTGCAGAGGAATTAATAGCAGGTCTTTCTGCTGCAAATGATCGATTCGCAACTCATCCAGCTTATAGAAGTCTATTAAGGAATGCACAGCAACCAAGGCCTATTTATCCGAACAGGAATGCTCAACCAAGTCAAGCTGCTGATTCAGCACCAAATTCTTCTCAACCTTCAAGAAGGTATGCTGATCCAAATGTTATAGACTACCAGTGGTCAGGACCAGCAACAAACCACCAGTTTGTGTCTATCCCGTTCCAGAGCAACCAGATCAACTACACCTCATATCAACAGCCAGAACCACCACAGCAGCAAGCAGCGAGCCAGGACAACCAGTTAGGTAGGCACCAACAGAATAATTCCGGGCTCCAGCAGCAACCAGCAAACACACAGCACTTTAGAGATATTCAACCGCCCACCCTGAACAGAACCAGTGATGCAACTGCTTTCAGCAGTAGCTTTTTGCCACCACCTGCCAACCAATATCCACAGATGTTTCAGATGCCAAACACAGTCTTCAGTAACATGAGAGCTATTCCAGGTTTTTGGGACATGAGCGTGCCACAGTCCCTTTTTAACCACAGAATAATAAGAAACAGAAGAAGCCGTGCAAGAAGGGTTAATCATGTTGTGGATGCTTATGAAAGGCGCAGAGGTGATCAGTTTCTGCGTGGTTTTTCCAGACCTCCAGCAACAATTGACTTGACTGATGAAGTGTCATACCCCAGTCCCATGACCAAGCAGGAGATTAAAAAATCTATTGAAGCCAGACCAGAGACAAACCAGGACATTAAGTTTCTGGAAGCCAAGTCCTGCTCAGTGTGCCTTGCAAGTTGGAAGGAGATTCTCTTGGATGAGAAGTTTCTTGTATTTCTGCGCTGCGGCCACGTGTTTTGTCGCGACTGTGCTAAACAGTTTTCTACCACAGGTAGGAGGGAATGCCCCAACTGTAGGAAGACGCTGCTGAATGTCAAGCCTCCATTCAGAAGGCTGCACATTCCGCTTGATCCAAGGTTGAAGGCTGAGAAAGAAGCTGCTGTCAGCAAGCTGTTTCATCAGGCTTCAAGCAATCCCCTAGAATGATGCATTTATCTTAGGACTATTTTTGATTGAATTAACTTTTTACCTGATCAGTCTATCATGTCCATTCACTTCTATGAATTCAGAATAATTTAGTTGCTTTTTCCTTGAGCAGTGTGTATAAATAACTAGAATAAAAGTTTCATAAAGAATGTTTTTTCTACTGTGTACACAATGGCAGTGTTGATATAAAGTAGTTAAATTTTATATGCCAGTTATGTTGATCATCTGCACTTGAAGTTATAAAGTTAGTTTTCCCAAAAATATCAGAAGTTATCACTGAAAGTTGGTGCTTGATATGTTATGCAAGTCTGCTGATATCCAATATCTTTTCTTCAGTTTCTAAAGAAGGTATGTATGAAACTCAGTTACCAAGATTATTTTAAGTAGAAACAATCTTTGAAATTTGAACTCATAAATACAGATTTATTTTTATTATGTTTTTTGTTAGAAAATGTACTTTGTAACAACAAACTTTAAATATCATAATTGTTTACAAAATCTTGTTATTTGTACATTTTCATTTAGTAGTGAAATTTATACTTAGACGTTATATTAAGCACTCTTCAAAATAGTTTCTTATTTCTAATTGCGTTACTTTAGCTTATTTGATCAATTAAAATCATTTGAATTATATAACAAAACAATTTATAAACATATTAAATTTACTTCTGAGTTATGTTTCTTATAGTTGTATAATTTTTTTTCTATTATTGATAAGTAGACACTGCAGTGATAAAAGTTATTGCATTAACATAAAAATACTTTTCACTTAAAGTTTAGAAGTTTTATTAGATTAATTTTGTTAAGGTCAATGAAATAATGATAATTAATAATATGCTACCTCTTTTAACTAGTTTATAAAGTATTAAAAAACTTAAAATTGTTCACAAGTTTTTTAAAATAAGTAATTTAAAGTGTTGTTAAAAAACAAACTTACCTGGAATGAGTTTTAATATTAAACGTTGTGGTTTAGAATAGTGGCATTAAAAACTTTTAATTACCAGTTGAATATTTTAAGTTTTTATAAGTTGGAAAAAGTATATAAAGCTTTATTTAACTGATTAGGAGATAAGACACATTAAAATTTACTGATTTATAATTCAATATTTTTTGAAAGCAAATTTTTATTAACTTTTAGTTGTTTTAAGATATTTATAAGGTAGTTTAAGAAACAACAGAATTGATTTAAAGTTAACTCATTATAAATATATAGTTACCTTAAATAGTAAAATTAGTTACAATATCTGTTTAATCATTTAATTTTTTGTCTAAAATTTTACTACTTTAAAAATTACACTTAGAAGAAGGATTTATTCTGATTCTAACTCAATTAAGCCAAATAAATTAATTTAATAGTATTTCAAAAACTATTTTCAATATGCTTTTTTTTATAATTAGCTACAAAAAAAAAATACACCGTAATAATAGTTTATTTTAAATTGTATTATTCTTCTTCTTAAATTTATAGTGTGTTATTTAAATTTGCCTGAATTTAAATTTAGCTATTTGAACTAATATGTTTATGTTGTGTTATCCGAATACAATTTTAGCAATTTCTATTAATTTTGGTAAATTATTTTTTTTCAAATTAAACTATATAAGTGAACAGTTTTAAGTAACACTATAAAAGCTGCACTGTATCTATTCTAACAAAGTTTTTGTTATGTTGAAAAGTGCTTTGTATATTGCGTGTTTTCTTTTTAAAGAATATTGGTGCTTGTTTTCAAATGGATATTTTTTACACTAAAAATTAACAATAAACTTTTCTTTATGTTTTGTTTATTCAAAGTAAGCCAAACGTTCTGCTTTTTAATAGTTTTTACTACATAGTTTCTAGCTATTATCAAAATAAAGCCATTTGTTTATCGTTTAGTGATAAAATTCTAAAGTTTTCATAGATATTTTTCAACAGATATTTGTAAGTAAAGCAAGAAGATTGATTTGCACAAGAACAAATACAGACGATTTTAATAAATGTGAGTTGTACAAATAAATTATCTTGAGCAAACAATAAAAAAGTGCAGAATAAAAGTATATTTTCAAGTCACAAAATTTGTCCATATAAATTTTAAAAATGTTTTATAAATAATCAGATTCAAAAGATGTGGTACTTATATACTTATAATTTACAGTAATTAATAAAAATCTAAAAATAATGTTTTGCTATTGCGTGTAAAGTTTGTCAGGGTAAAATTATGATAACTGTAAACTAAACAGTGTCTTGAAAAATCTAAATCCTTTATAACTGAAACTTGGTAAATAAATATTTTTTGTATTATTAAAGGTTAATAAAATTTGTAATAAGAAATTTTTGTTTTAGAGATAAGGTTTAAGTTTGTTTGTTTCAAAGTTTTTAAAATAGCTAGTTACTGCAAAACTTTCAAGTTTACAAACCAATTAATTAAAGTAAAAATACAAAAAAGAAAGTGTTATATACCCAGCTTAAATTATTATAACTTAAATTTTTGATTATTTATAGTTTTAATGAAAATTCTTATTAGTAAAAATTATACAGGGTTCCCAAAAAACCTGGAACCCTGGAAAAACCTAGAATTTGGCAATTTAGGCTAAAAAACCTGAAATTTGAGAAATTTTGAAAAAAAAACTTGAATTTTGAACCAAAATCACTAAAAAACCTGAAATTCAAGCAATTTTTACATACTAGTAAAATTTTAATTTGACACAAAAAAGCTACCATATAGATAAATCATTTTGCCATCGTCAAAAGTTTTTTTATTCAAAAACACATTTAATGTAGCTTTACAATTTCTTTTCAATGTTGTTCTACTTACTTAGCACAGTTTTTAACCTTAAACTAAAAATAGACCCAAAAAGAGGTACTGTTAAAAACCTGGAAATAATTCAGAAAATCTAGAAAAAATTTCTTAAAAAAATTGGCACCCAGATTATATGTTTTATTATCAGATATATTTTCAGTAAAACGAACAAAAAGCTTAAAATCTGTAGATTTCTGTTGTCAAATTAACTCAGCACAGCTATGTTTGACAGTAATTAATATTTTTTAACAGCTATTTCAGAATAGTTTAAAACAGGTTTTCCCAAACTTTTTTCATGAGGCCCCCTTTAAAGAAATAAAAAAAGTTTTGTACCCCCTGACAAGATTTCTCAAAGCTTTCCTTAAATACACATAAGACCTTTTACTTTTGATCTCCACCATCAACTCCAGAATATTTTGTTTAAGTTTCAAATTATGGCCCTCTAAACTTCTGAAATTTTCCTATGATATCTAGTAAAAGTTCCAGAATTACCCTTAAATAAACCTTAGACATTTTTTGCTCTTCGCCATCAACTCTAGACTATCTAGTGTAAGTTTCAAATAATTGCCTCATGCCCCTATCAGGCCCCTTTACTACTCATGCTTCCCCCCTTTGGCCCTTTTTCAGGTTATGGCCCCCTAAATTTCCGTAATGGCCCCCAAGAGGGCCTTATGGTTCCATTTGGGAAGCCCTGGTTTAAAGGTTGTGAAAAAATTATTACAACTACGCTCTTAAAATTTCTTATGACTAAAAAAAAATCAGGCAGATTTAAGCTATTATAATTTTATTTTTGAGAAATTCATGGAGATTTTTCAAAAAATTCAGGTTAGTTCTTTTATAACTTTAATGAGACTGAGTTGATTTAGTTTTAAAAATTTTGGTACGATTGTCAACTTATATTTTACTGTTAAATGTTTGTAAATTGTTTATTGTTAGTTTTACTTATTAGATAAAATTTTCAGCCCTGCGCTAGCTCTACTTTAGATTTTTTTTGCATTCTGAAATAAAGATTCAAATTATTTGTAACTTATAACTAAAATATTACTAGATAAAAACCGAGTTAAATGTAGGTTGTACTAGAGTTATAGATAATTTTTTAGGGTTTTTAAATAGGTTGAAGCTGATTAATGGCAATTTTTGTCACTCGGACTGTTTTTGATGTCTGCCAAAATAGAAATTAAATAAAATATTAAATCTAAAGTTTTTTTATTTTTCTCACTTAAACTTAAATTGTTACAACTAAAACTACTATTTGGATAGCAGTTTTTTGCATGACTTTGAAGTTCTATAAGTTCTGTTCTGTACAAGTTACTCAAAAAATTACAAAATTAATTTAAAATAAACTTGACATAATAATTGAGTTTTTAAAAATTCTGAAGTATTTATGTATTACAAATGTTTTTTTGGGAATTCTGTTTAAAAATGTATATCAAGAATCACAACAGAAGAAAGTGTTTGTTTAACAATTTAAAAGATATTTGTACTGATGTATGTAACTAAATTTTTTGTAAACATTTGTTTAAAAAATACAATAACAGTTGTAAAATATATTCATAAATTACTTAACTTAATTAATTTGTTGTTAAATTTTTTAGAAAAAAGAACATAGCTATTTTATAACCTTTAAATTTTTTTTTAAATTTGGCAACATTCAACTTTAAATTTACTTGAAAAAACTTCAACTTATCTTATGAACACTGGTAGGATTTTAATGGTTACATGAAAATTCAAATTACAACATTTTAAGTTCTCATAAATGAGTATTGAAGTAGCTAAATCTCAAATATTTTTATTAGAAGGGGACACTTCTTTATGGTTAAAAACAGCCATAGTTTTGTAGTTTTAAAAACTTTTTTTAACCATATATCAAGAATTCATTTAAATTAAAAATAAGTTAAAATATGTTACTTTTGGTCTAATTATAAGATTTTGATAAAAGTAATAAAATATTGAAACGAAATACTCAAAGAGATAATTTTTAATAACTCAAAACTATTAAAGTTTGAAATGTTGGAATTTGAATTGTTATTCACCTTAAAAAATATAATGAAAATTAAACTTTTCCAAAAAATTTTTAAAATGACTAATAGCACTTTCATTCATTTTTAAAAACTATTTTTCTTATTAATATTTCAAAAAATGGCAATTACCTGAACTTCTATAAGTTCTTATAAATTATAGATTGTTGTATAAGTTTTAAACTTATTCTTTAAAAAATGTACTGCTTTAAAAATTTTAAAAGTCATTAACTTCATTTAACTTAAAAAAACAGTTTATTGTTATATATATCTTTACATTTTTTTCCCAAAACATAAACAACTTGATTATTTATAAAATATTTTTGATAAAGTTTTGTCCCATAAATAACAATTTGCAACAAAAAATCTTCCATTTATATTTTTTAAAAATTTATAAAATGCTTATAAAAAATAAATTCTATAAAACGTTTAAAACTAAATTAACAGTAATTTTTTGAAGTCTAATTAAAGTATCCTAGTCTAGTAATTTAGCAAACAATATATATATATATTTTTTTTTTAATTTTCAAATTTAAAGTATTAAAGTAAAAATATAACTGAGTATGAACTTATGTAAGTTATAAACTTTTCTAACAGTAGCTTAAATATAGTCTTATAACAAATGTTGATAAAAAATTAAATACTAACTTGAAACTTCTAATTATTTTGCTCATTTAACCAAAGCTTTATAAAATCATCTATTAAAGCTATTCATCATCCATTTTTCATTAGAAAAATGTACATTTACTAAAATAATTTAAATTAAGAAGTTTGTGTTCTTTGAATTAATAATTTTCAATGCACTTAACAAAGTTATCATTTTTAGAATAACTTTTTCTTCCAAAAAGCATGAAAATCTTGTACAAATACACTCCTTTAAACGTAACCTCCACTGAACCTTGGACTCATGCCAGACACAAAAAGCTGCAAAGTCGGATCACCAAACTGTCCAGCAAACAACTGGGCCACGTCTGCAACATTGTCAAAGTTTATGAGCAAGATCCTAACAAAGCCGATGAAATCGATGTCAACTTCGAAAGTCTCAAAACTCAAACTATCAACGAGCTGAAGAGCTACGTGGACAGTTTGAAACCGTGGAATGATGACAGACAGAGACAGTTAATAAGCCAATTTAAAAGTTTACCAAAAATGCTACAGGCAGAAGCTTATGAAATGGCAGCAGGCAAACAGGATCGAACCAAAAACAAAGGTGGTTCAGGTTTTAATTTTAGAGGTATGTCTGATTCTGCTCTTGATGATCTGCAGAACTCCGTGAACATTCTGTTGGCTTGGAATGCAGGCCAGAGGAGGAAGTTGGAGGCTGAAATCCGCAGTTTGGCGGATGAGGAGTTAGGTCATGTTGTTAACATAATCAAAATATACGAAAGCAACGAAACGTACCCAAAAAAGTTTGAAATCGACCTGGAAAAGCTGAAAACTTCCACTCTGAACGAGTTGCAAGATTACGTGGACAACGTTGATTGCGAGCCTTGGACCAGGGATGAAAAGCTGGACTTGATGATTCAGGTGAACAATTTAAACGGCAGGCAGTTGGCCAACGTTGTCTACATAATCAAAACTAGCGAGAACACGGGTCACGATGACCCCGACGAGATTGAAGTTGATTTTGAAAAGCTGAAAACTTGCACTTTGAACAAAATAAAGAACTATGTGGATAATTGTGACATGAACTCAATTGATTCTGATGAATCGAACGACTAATACAAATAGTTTTTTTTTTGTTGAGTTAGTTAGTAAAACGAACTTTTTCTCATATACATTTTACATACAGTAATTGGTCCTGAGTTTAAGCGTCAAATCAAATATAGAATATGAGTATCAATTTTAGTAACAGAGCTAAAAACTTATTTTCTAATTATTGAACTAAAATATTAATACTTTAATATGGTGTTTTTATAAAATATTTTGAAAGGTTGAATATATTGACTGATATAAAAGTTCCATACTGCAAATATTTACTGATTAAAAACATATAAAAATCTAATCTAAACATTTTTATTACTAATAAAGGTGTTTAAGTAGATGAAATATATTTAAGTTAGTTATAGTTATTAATTGGTACTTTTTTGATTTTTTACTAATACTGCCATTATAATGGTGACTAAATCAGGTTTATGTATCTATCAGAACTATTGATAGTCTCAAATAGTTTATTAAAAGCTAGTATACTTCAGTGTTTACACTGAAAGTAATTTGATGTTTCACACCAATATTATGCTCTAATACTTGAAACTAGTAGTTTTGGACTGTCTTCATTAATGCAACTTGTTTTACAATAAGTTTTAATATAAACTAGTTTATTAAGTACCTTGCTATTTCTGATCAACTAAACCTAACTAGGTAAGCTTGTTTTACATGACCCCAAGGTAAAAAGTTTAAGAATGATTCTTGCAAAGCAAAAGTACGTACTTAAGTTTTTGCTATCAATAATCTAATGCTATATTTTTACTTTGTGCTACTATAAGTAAGAAATATACTACCTTTTTATTACTGCTGGAATTAAAAATAAAGAGTCATTTTAAAATTTATTGACTTGTTTTTCTAACAAATTATGGCAACATTTTCAAGACTAGTGTATTTTATTGTAATCATGTGAGACACAAAAATTTTAAACTTTGTGTTTCAAATACTTTCATAAGTAAATTGTATTTTATTTGTTTTATCAATTTAAAATTTTTTTTATGATCTTAAATTTTTCTAAGGATATATAACAATGAGTTTGCTGAAAAGTTTACTGTGAATTTTTTGTACGTTATTAAAAAATTATACATTTAAAATTAATGCTATATTGCTTAATTTTTTATAAAACTTGTTTTAATTTGTCAATGATTTTTTATAACAATAAAACCTGTTTAAAATTAACAAAATATGAACGAATTTGAACAACTTATTTCAAAAAAATAGCTTTAACTATCTTTTATAACTTATTTTTCTTTTTTGTTTTACATGTAATAAGACATTTTGTTGAATTTTCTACTGACTTTTACCAATGTGTAAAGCTTAATACTTTCATACGAATCTTACTACACAACTCTTGTTTGATTGAAATCAACGAGCATTCCGAAATCACTTGATATAATATTCTGATGCTTAAAATTTTAAAATTTTACGCTTTTCCAAATGAACAAACAGCCAAAGTTTACTTGAAAAACTAATTGAAATGTCAGCAAACAACAACAACGACGTCCCAGTGTTTCTCACCGCGCAACCTTCTCAGGTTGGCGCTGCCAAACAAACCGGAATATCTTTGACCACCACTTTGAATTCGGTGAGTGGAGTTGTTTTCAAATACTTACGTGTTTACTAATGATCAGGCTATTTGCAAATATTGATAATAGTTGCATAAATATTATGAAGACTAAAATTTACAAGGTCTTCAAGTAGGTGTTCAGCTGTAAGTTTTAAATAATTAGTAGTCTAAATATGCAGTAATAGAGTATAAACAACAAAATCATTGCTTTTTTTTTGTTTCAATTAAATGTTATATGTATATCTAAGCTGTGTTTTTTAATAATTTAATTTTCAAAGTTGACAGGGTTGCCACTTTACCTTGAAACCTGGAATTTTGAACAAAAATCATTGGAAAAACCTGGAATTTTAACAATTTTCACATGTTCAGTAGTAAAATTTCGATTTGACTCAAAAAGTCTATCTTGTATTTATAAATAAAAAATCTTTGTAATCATCAAATTTTTTTTTATTAAAAAACATATTTAAAGTAGCTTTACAGTATCTTTTCAATGTTTTTATACTATTTCACACAGTTTCTTACCTTAACTAACCTTTAAACTAGAAATAGTCCCAAAAATATGTACTTTTAGAAACCTGGAAGAAATTTGGAAAACCTGAAAAATTTTTTGAACAAACAAGTGGCAACCCTGGGTTGATTAGTTTTGAAAACGCTAAATATAATTTACTGAGCTTACTTTTATATATTAGTTGTTTAGTCTTAAAAAAAATACTCAGGGTTGCCACTTTACCTGGAAACCTGGAATTCGACAATTTAGGCAAAAATAACCTGGAAAAACCTGGAATTTGAGAAATTTTGAAAAAAAACTGGAAAAACCTGGAATCTTGATCAAAAAACCTGGGAAAACCTGGAATTTTTAATATTTTTAACATTTTCAGTACTAAAACTTCAACTTGACACAAAAAATCTATCATATAAATAAGATTTTTTTGTCATCATCAAAAATTTTTTTATTAAAAATCACATCTAAAGTAACTTTATAGCATCTTTTTAATGTTTTTGTACTATTAACACATCTTCTTTTATAGAAATTAGCTTAAAACTAAAAATAGACCCAAAAATGTTTACTTTTAAAAACCTGGAAGAAATTTGGAAAACCTGGAAATTTTTTTTAAAAAGCCAGTGGCAACCCTGAATACTACAATAATAAAAATCAGATAATAATTTGATTATTAACTAAACTTAACCTAAATTTGATACAAATTTAAACTTAAGACTATTATTTTGTGCAACTTAACAAATCCTATAAAATTTTTACAAATAGTTGGTACTATAAAACACAAGTTGTAAGAGACTATTGAAAGACCATTTTTAGATAAACAAAAATGTTTCGACAAGTTTATAAGATAAAAGCATGCATTTAAATCAGTTCACAATAAGGCTTTTTAACTACTTATCTAAATTAATTATCGGCACAAAAGAAATCCAATTATTTTAAAATCTCCTTGTAAACACAGTTTCAAATAAGCTTTTAATCTAATCGAGCTGTTTAAGAAGCTAAAGTGTTAATTCAAAAAGGTTTCTCATGAAATAAAACAAGCTGTCTTGGTTCGTGTAAGAAATCCAATTGAAAGTTTAAAAGTATCCGTTTAAATTTTCAACGCCTCATCAACCAGGTGTTCCAACCGACGCAGCAGCAGCCCCCACCGCCCACCGAGGCGCAGCTGATGCTGAGGGAGCTGTGGCAGAAGCAGATGCGCGACATCAAGAACCAGAGCCAGGCGTCGTTCAAGGTGCAGGAGCTGCCCCTCGCCAGGATCAAGAAGATCATGAAGATGGAGGAAGAGGTCGTCATGATATCCGCCGAGGTTGTTTGTTTATTTGTTTTCTTATTATATTTGTTTTCTTATTATATTTGTTTTCTTATTATATTTGTTGATCCGGTCCTTTTCATTCATGCTAGTTTTTATTTTAGTTCCAGTTAATTTTTTTTGTAAAACTTTTTATTAAAAAAAAAGTTGGCACTCCAATTAGGATTCATGTTTAATTATTTTTATTTCTATATATTATTTTAAATCATTTTGTAGTACATCAGTAACTAAGCTAAAGCTTCCACCACAATTCAAAAATTTTTTTATTATTTTAATTCCAGTTAATTTTTTTGTAAAACTTCGTTCATATTTCATTTAAAAAAAGTTTGGACTCAAATTATAATTCACATTTAATTTTTTTTTTTCTATATACTATTTTTAAATCATTTTGTAGTACATCAGTACCTAAGCTAAAGCTTCCACCACAATTCAAAAAAAATGTTTTTATACCTATTATGTGTAAAGGATAGAGGATGTGGTATTGTGTGAGAGGTCGGAACATTTTTGCTTAAAACTAAAATTATTTAATTTAGATAGTCTAAATATCAGTAAAGTTCAGTAATTTTCCACAAAAACAATAGAGAAAAGTAAATAATTTTTTTATAATCTTTATCTCATCTAAATTAACTACTGATTTCTACACTTTCTATTTGTAATGTTAATTAGGTAGTTTCCCTACGCCTCCCCACTAACAGACAATTTACTTTTAATAATTTTGTACTAATGTGTTTATATGTACCAAGTTATCGCCATTTATACCAAGCAAATAAGTTTAAACTTATTAATGAGTTTTTTTAATAATTTTAACTTTGTGTGGTACTTTGTTTATGTTTATTTTTGTTGAATCTAAATGTAATTTATTATTATTTATTATATTTATTATATTGTGTGTCCTGTTTAAGTGGCTCAGGTTTTGATGCCTGATTCCAACATTGCACAATAAACAATGTAATAACATAATAATAATTATAAGCTCAAATAATTTACTCCCCGGCTGACTCAGTCTAGTTGTATTTTTGCTTTTAAGAGTGGTTACCCTGTAATAAAGAACTGAATCTAGCTAGTATTTCAGAACATCTCCTCTTTAAATTTTAAAATTTATTCTGGCTTGCTTTGATGTTGGTATTTATTTAATGAGAATCTTAGATGAAGTTGTGATTTGAAGTCTGTTTCTTAGTTGGTATAAATATCATGTAAGTAGCAATATAGTTGGTAATACAACCAATAATAAAGGTTTTAGATAAATAACATATTTACTATTTTTAATGCTAACATTTGTTCTGTTTTACTGTGCTTTAAAGAATATAGTTTAATTATATATTTATGTTTTTGTTTACCTTTTTGTAACTTTAAGTTATATAGATAGTAAAGATGCATGCTAGGGGTTGAAGTAAAGTAAGGTAAAATGAAAATTTGTTGCATTAGTTTTAATCCTAGTATTAATGTTCAGTTAGTTTAATTCAAAATAATTTAAAAGTTTAAAAATCATAATATATTTTTCTTTAATATTTTTAATAAAAAAAGAACTTAACTATTTTAAAGAAGTAATTTATAAGGTATCAATGTATATAAGTTCATATGTTTTTGTTAAGGAAAAAAGATGTTTTGAGATTAAAAAATAGTAATAAATTTATGTATATTTTTATCGTATAGTAACAACTATATACCATAAAATGTAAAAAAAATATAAAGTAGTTGTATTTTGTCACATAAATTTATAAAATTAAAAAAAATATCGTGAGTTGTGAAGCTAATGTGTAAAAAAACTTCAAAAAGTATTTTTAAGTACCATACATGTAAAATTATTTAAATTACGTTTGTATCTGAGTAATAAAAATTGAGAAAATCAAATGATACTGAGCTTTTGTTTGACTGTAATTACTCATCATAATACATCAATATCAAAATACATAGAAAAAATATCGTATATAATTGAAAAAAAAAACACATAACTCATTTAAAAAAATATAATCTATGACAAATTCAAAGGAGACTTTTCAAAAAGTTTTAAATTTCAAAAACATTTGCTGTTTTTTGCCCTAATTGATGGTTAATTTTGTTATGGTGACTAGAATAAAGTTGAAGCTTTTCAAAAATTGTTGACCTTTACTATACTGAATGAGTTTGAATTTTGTGTATAATAGAATATAAGTTATTCTTTAAAAAACTTCCTTATTTTCTTATATTGTTATTGTCAATTTAACTTATAAAAAAGTACTTATAAATATTTAATATCAAACAGTGAATATTAAAAAATAAAGTTACTGAAATTATGCCCCTAATTAAAAAGTGATTGAGGCTTTTAAGTAAGCTTAACTTTAATTAAATTTAATCTTTAAAATAAAGTTGTTAACTTAAACTTAATGAATAACACAAACAGTTATTGTTTAATGAACGTTAAAATTATGTAATGTTAATATATTTTAAAAACAACTAAATCTTTAATTGAATGCTGTTATGTACTTCCATTATAAGCTCTAATAAAAAATATTTTTGATAATTAAGCTTTTGTAAGTTTCATCTTTATAACAGCAGTATAAGTTTTTAAATACATGCTTTTAAACCCAACCTTCTACAAATTGTGTGTGTTTAGTAGCTATATTCATTTTAATTTTACACCCTGTTTTTGTACATAGAGTTTTTTTATCCAAATAACTGTTTTTGATTTTTTGTGATCTTTCGCGTTTACTATAGTTTATTTAATGTATGTACAAATCTAAAACAGTACAAACTTTGACAATTCATAAACTAAAAAGCTATTTGAAACAGGAGCCAATGTTATTTTCCAGCACAATATTTATCACATTGACGACTCTTTACTTAATTTTTTTTTTATCTAATATGATATACTAAATATGCACACGGCTTTACATTAAACAACTATAATTAGCCTAGAGGTATTGTTGACAGGATTTTGTTCATTTGTTTTGTCATAGTTTATTAAACCATTGGATTAAAATCTGCATAAATCTGCCCAATGTTGTTTACTTGGTATGAGGTTTTTCTAAGTATTTAAAGTATTTAGTTTGATATATCATTATAAGATTTGTCTTTGTTAGTATGTATACACCAAATCTTTTAATAACTTAAAGTAGCATTAAGTAAATGAAAAATAAAAAACATGCAAAGAAATTTTTTACATTTGCCTTTGTTATAAATATATTTAACTAATAGATATATATATATATATAAAGGAAGGGTTTTTTTTTTGCAAATGCAGCTCAACTACCAACACCTTAGTTTTTAAACATTAAAGTAAATAAAAACAAAATTTTTGAAAACAGTAATATTTTTTTTTAATCCTGCTGCTCAAAAAAAAAAAACAAGATAAAACTTTCAAACACAAACACGTATTTTACCTCTCTAGCTATTGATATCAATTTATTTCCATCTCACACAACTGCAACTCCTCCGCAGGCGCCGATGCTGTTCGCCAAGGCGGCGCAGCTGTTCATCAACGAGCTGACGCTGCGCTCGTGGATCCACACGGAGGAGAACAAGCGGAGGACGCTGCAGCGGCAGGACATCGCCACCGCCATCAGCAAGTTCGACCAGTTCGACTTCCTCATCGACATCGTGCCCCGCGACGAGGTGGGCCACCAGCAGCCGCAAGGTGGGAAGAAGGACGGCAACCAGCTGCAGTACTTCTACCAGGTCGGTTTTGGTGTTTTGTAAGAAAAAGACAAGCAGAGATGCTTGGTTTTCATATTTTTCTGAAGTATTAAAAAGTAATAATTCTAAGAAGGAGTCTAAGCTCCAGCCTGAAAAAAAAAATATTGGTTCCAGTGTTTTTATCAGATGACAAGTTGCTTTGATTTCTATATAATATAAATATTGTTAAAAAAGACGAGCAAAGTTGTTTGACTAATTTTCTCAGATTAAAAAAACTATTCAATTTGTTAAAATTTTGAATTTTATAACGGTTTGCTTTCAGTACTCGTTTGTTCGGCTGTTGTTAGTTGTTTGTATGGTTAGAAGGAGACAAGTGTTTAATGGTTAGGGTTTGGTCGCATAATTTTTTTTTTTTATATATTTCATTTTGTCTGTATCGGTTTAGTTCAGTCAACTACTGATGAAAAGTCTAAACTCTTTGCTTAAATGGATAGATTGTTTGTAGTATGTTTATAAATCTTAGCGATAAACTAAAAAAAGTTTTATGTTTAAATAAAGCCTTTAAAAAAATTTGGAGACCAAACATGTTTTGCGCAGTTCTAAAGACTGAGTTATTGCTGGAAGTGTACCAGTTAGTTTAATTAGAAAATAAAAAAACAATTTAGTTGTTTAAAATAAGTTTCAAGAGTGCTCTGTATACTAAAACTTTTATAATAGAAATCTATATATGTAAAAAATAATTAAAGGTTATCAAAAAATGATACTCAATACACTTTTGCTAAAACAGCTAACTAAAGTTTATACTTATTTAAATATTTTATTAAAGTTATAATGTTTTTTAAATTCAGTCAATTTATATTTTTAAGTCAAACCAATAACTTATTTTGAGAACTTATATTTGTTTTTAACTTTAGCTTAAATAGCTTATTTCTAATAAGCTTGTATAATTACGTCACAATCAATTGAAAAATTAATTTTGATAACTCTTCTAAACAACAGTTTTTATTTTACTGTTGATAAGGGATTAAGTAATCTGAAAAACTTAAGGTATTTAAAATATTATAAACATAATTATATTAAGTTGCAAAGGTTTTCAATACAGATATAAAATAATTAAAATGCATTATATTATAAGTTGATATAAGGTTTTACTTTTATAATCATTTTACAAATAAAAGAAGTGTTATATTGTACTAAAACGATCAACAAAAGTTTAAAAAAACTTAAAATTGCTATAAAAGCTTCATTATAACAAAAAAGTTTTATAGTTTGTTAATAATCACAAAAATAAAAAATAATGTATGTAACAAAATAAAGTTACATCAGTAAAATTAAAAAATTACTGTATCCGAGTTTTATTTTAAAGTGTTTATACAGCTCAAATATGAATAGTCAAATAAAACTTGCTTACATTTTATAGGAGAATAGTTTTTAACAAGTTTATAAAACACAGTTTGTTCATTAAAGTGTTTAATTAAATGAAATTAAATATTGAATTTTCTCTATGAGTGTATATATATACTAAGGTATTTAGTATAGTATTAGCTTCTCTTTTTAAATTTTATGAAACAAAACACCAAAAATTGTTATTTTTTTATACATTCTACTACAATTTTCATATTGTATGTTAGTTTGTATCAAAATCTCGTAAAGCTGTTTGTATCTGGTCAAACAGTATAATTTAGTCTTTTTTGAAAACATGTTAAAAAGTGTTTTATATTTCCAAAAGCTCATTAAACTACAAATGGTTAATTATTTTGAAGTAGATTATACATTATAAAATACTACACCAAACTATATATTACAGTCTGATTTACAAATTTTGTTTGTCAACTTTGTTAAATTTTTAATTTTAAAACATAAAACTCAGTTATTTTATAAAATTAAAAGTATTACTTTTAAATTTTGAAGAAAAAAATATATGCGTAAAAACATTTAATTTTCAATTCAACTTATGGTGATTTAATAATACAAAAAAGTTATTACTCAATTTTTGTAACTTGATATGAATAACTTTTAAAGCAGCTTATAAGTTGGTTTTTATATAACATTTTATTTTTTAAATGCTTTTTAATGTATAAGATAAAGAAAAGTCATGTAAGATTATTCTTGAAAAAAAATTTCAAGTCGTTTTAAAATTTAAAAAGTCTGCTAAAAAAATGTATTAAAAAATTGTCTATAACCATAAAACAAGATGTTTCTATAACTTATAAAAATAGTTCTTTGTTTTTTAAACTTAAGCTTAATTTTATAAAAATAAAAAGTACTTCAGTGCCCCTCGTTTGTATTGAAATATAATGTATTGCAATTAATTTTAACTTTCAATGCTTCGTGAAGTTTTTATAATTATTTTATTTTTTGTAAACATTATCACTAAATATATGTAAAACTTAGACTCCATTCTAAATATAATGAAGTTTTCAAAAAGATTAATATTTTTTTTGTTGTCAAAAATTCATTATCATCAGTTAGAAGTCCGCAAATATTTTGCACTTAGCTCAAGTTATAAATCTTAGGTCACATAAACAAACATGTGGGTATTTAGAGAACTACTAATGATAAATACTCGTGGTGTGTGCTTTTAGCTAAATATACATCAGATAATGCTGTTATAAATTAGAACAAAGTATAATAAAGTATTGAAAATTCTAAATGTAAGCCAACTTTTATACCAAACACTAGAAAACTTGTCACACATGAGTAGCGAAGAAAAGACTTGTGTAAAAAAACTAAATTGAAAATTTTATATACTTTATTTATTATGTATGAAAAAAGATCTTAAAGTTGTAGAACTGAAAAAAAAAACTGTCACTATTTTATTTTAGGTTTAAAAAGAAGCCTTAACTAATAATACTTAATCCGATCCAAAAAATGACCAGCATTTAAAGCCTGACTTTAATTTAAAAATTACAGCAACATTTAAAATATGTCATAAAAGTATTTCATAGCAGCGTACTTTTTAATTTTATGTTTTTTTATTTTAATGAATATTTCTTGCTAAAATATTTTATTAACATCGATAGTTTTAATTTTTATATAAATTTTCTTATTGTTATTCACAGTTTTTCACCCTAAAATTTCAAGTTGTTTCAAATTTTAAATACTGAATTAACACATAATAATTTTCAGGTACCAACCCCACAAAGAGTTTCTACTTCGACGTCTAACAGCAGTACAGGTGGTGGCGGGAACAAGTTGATCCAAATTCCGCAGAACGCGGTCGTTTTGACACCCCAAAACACTTCGACTACAACTTCCAGTGGCAACTCACAAGTAATTTTTATATGGAGTTTTTAAAATTCATTTTAAAATGACACATTGTCGTAACTTGTTTAGTTTAAGTCTATAAAACAGTTGAGTTGTCTGAAAAATCTACAACATGTAATACAAATCAGTTTAAATGTTTTTTAAGTTTGTAAGTTTATTTAAAAATAAAGATAATTTAGCCCTATTAAGTTAGAAGTTTTTAATATTTATGTGAGTATTCTACAACTAATGATTTTCATTGTTTTCTTTTTATACCAATATTTTCCTTGCTTTATTATAAAAACATTAAATAATTAAAATTTATACTAAAAGAGTAAATAAAAAATCATCATAGCAAGGTAAACACGTTTAAGAATCAGCTAAAAAAAACTCTGATTGATCAAACTGCTTCAAAATAGATTTCAAAATTTCTGCCAGAGCCGAAGTTCTCGCAATTTAAGTAACAGTTTTTCAATGTGTTCATTTCACAATTCATTCAAATATACTAAAAATACCACTTTTTTTCTAAACAAAAAAAAATTTAGCATTAGTCTGCTCTTGTACTTGATTAGAAACAAAAAAGTCTTTTATTTAACACTAATATATTTCAACGAATTTTCATCAGTGTTATACAATTTTAACAAAATTTAGAAATTTTAAACTTATATAGCCTTATAATTGCATCAGAAGTAACTTAATTAAGCAAAAAAAAACAGAAAAGTAATTAAAATTCTAAATAAACATAATTATGTATAATATGAGAGCACTAACTAGCTAAAGAAGGATAATGAATAATCAAAATCTTTCTGCTTACATAACTTTGGTTTATTTAAATAAATGTATATGGCTTCAATTTTGACAAGGTTAAAAATTATTGTTACAACTTTGATATTTTAAATTTTTTTTTATTTATAACTTTCTCCACAAATTATACTTTCAACTAAAGGTTCTGATACTAAAGATCTATCATTGCATTTGAAGTTGCTATACTAATTGTATTTGGCTGATTTCAATATGTTCTCTTACAAACTTGAAATGTGCTCTTTAATTTTGGTTTCAAGGTGCCTATATGTTTGACCAACAACATTCAAACGTGTAAACTACGCAATTTTTATGTTTGTTAAATATGAGGTCTTTACCTCTAGGACTCAAAACAGAACTTGATGAAGAATAATAAAAAAATATTTTAAATCTGATTCAGTTGTTTTATTGTTTAAAAAGTTAGTTGGTACTAATTAGAATAATCTATGACAAAAATAGATATAGATATTTTATTGAAGTGATATCATTTACAGTTCACAATAATTTTTCCAAAGATACTTTATTTGAATAAGTTAGTTTATTTTTAAGTTTTTGTTTTAAATGTTAATTGTTTAAAAGTTCTTTACTTGTACTAGTACTATTATTTCAATCTTTACAAACTTTTGGAAGTTGTCTTATAAACCGCTAAACTATTTTTAGGTTAAAAATGTTTTTAGTTAAGTAATTAAGTAAACTTTCTAAGCCATTTTGACATAAGATAAATGTACCGCTTAGGTAGTATTATAGTATTTTAATACATTGAAAAAACTTCCAAGTACTTAAAATAAGGTTGCCACACACTCAGACTAACTAGGGGTTATTAAATTCTCAAAAATCTTAAGCTAGTTTGTTTTTTATTTCAGACATTTCAAGAATTAAGGCTACTTGAGCTAGTTTTAATAATGCTTTATAACACTCAGACTACTTTTTGTTCGTTTTTTGATTTAAAATTGATTATATTTGAAGTACTTTGCTATTTTACAGTTAAGTTATGTTGTACTATATCATTTTTGTAACTTTTTTTTTTAACAGTGTTGATTATATTTATTAGGTAAGTTTTTTTCTAGTTAAAATAGTTATATTTGTCTTAAACATGGCACTCAAAAAGTTAAGAATAACCATAAATACTACTACAAGTATGTCTAGACTAAAAACATTTGTAGCAAATCAACATAAACAATAATATCAATAATATTATAACTATAATCAACATAGCCTCAAATATTATAAGTATGCAAATGAAATATAATAAAACTTGTTGACATTATATACCAATTACCCACCCATGCAACTTATTTATATTTTAGGTTAACCATTTTCTTTAAATTTGAAAGTGAAATAGGATATAGCCTTTGTTTTTTAGTTGTTAGGTATTTCATTTCAAACTCAAGGTTGCCACACACTCAGGCTAGTTCGTACTCAAGCTAACTCTTAATAGTTTAAAATTATTAATAACTCTTCAGCAATTTAGTATAGTTTGGTTTTTTGTGAAACTTCTTTAAAAATCTCTGCCCAGACTGACAAAAAATAATGCAAAGTATATAATGTAGATAATACTCATTAAAGATGTATTTGTAATTGCATGACATGTTATAATTTGTTAATTACAATGAAAATCATAACTAGACTAATTATGCCTACTTTGGGTACTTTTTTACTACAAGTATTTTTCTGTGTACATTAAATTCACATTAATTAAAGTAGAGAGAATTAAAATCGAAATGATGTAATAACATAATATTCACACTGATTAAAAAAATTGGGGAATCTCATAAACTCACGCTTACTCTGGCTAGTTCTTGGTCACTCGGAGTGAATTTTTTGCCTCAAAGAACGGCAACCTTTAGAAAAACAATTAAAATTACTTTCATTTAAATTTTACACGTATGAAAAAACCAAGCTTTTGTTCATTTATGCGACATTAAGAGGCAATCACCTCTTTAAACCGGCCGCTTAACCTTCTCAAGTCACCAACGTTCGTTCACCACAGATGCAGACGGTGCAGGTGGTGCAACCTCAGCAGGAGAAGCAGCAAGCGATATCGATCGACCAGCTGCAGCAGTTCATCAGCAGCAGGGGCATCAGCGCCAACGAGATATCGCAGATACAGATCACCGCCGACGGCCAGCTGCAAATCGTCAAGAACCAGCAGCAGAGCTCCTCGGCTCAGAGAAGCGACCTGCAGTTTGATTTGAACTGAAAGTTGCGTGTGAGATGTTTTGAAGAATTGTTTTATGCATAATGCGTTCGGCATTCGGACTTTTTTGACGAATGAAATGTGTTGTTTTGATGTTTGTAATATAGGAGTTTAGTTTACTACAGCTACAATAAAAATATTTTTAAATATTTTTGAAAAGTTTTTCATTTATCATTTTTAGTTTTAGATACAATATGTAGTGAATAAAAAGTAAAAGTTTTTGTGTTCATTATTGGTGCATCATTCTTTTAGCGTAAGTAGTTTTTTGTTACAAATTTTAATAATTCCAAACTCACATACATAAAAAGCTAAGTTATGAAACTATAAATAAATGAGATATCCTTATTAAAAGTAACTTTTAAAATAATTTGAACTTTTTATTAAATTTACAACTTACAGTTAAAAAAAATTTGAGATAAGTATCTCATTTTAGGTAAAGGCTATCTAACAGTTTATTTTTGCAATTGTGTATAAAAAATGCATTTTACATGTTTTTCTATTAAGTTAACCCTAGTTACGTAAGAGATTTCCTCAAAACTAACCCGAAAATGTTGCGCTCTACACCTTTTATTATACTTTATTTTTCGCTTGAGTAAATTGTTAACTTGCTATTTCTTAACATTTTAAAATTTTACAAATTAAAATAAATAGAAATTCATTGTGTTGTTTATTTGGTGCCAAGTTTGAACTATAGTTATCAACTCAATCGTTCTTATAAAAAAATTTCTAAATTTTTATTTAATTTTTAAACTACAAAAGTAGTTTTTAACTATTCTATTCAAGCACATTAACTATTCTATTATATAGTTTACCAAATTAAATTTAAACTTGATTATGTTGTTTTTTAATTAAATAATTAAAATAACTTATGTCATATAGTTATTCTAGTATTTTTAGTAGAATTTTTTCTTTTCTTTCTTGAATTTGTTTGTTTAGTTAAATTATATCTTCAATTTTGTAGTCATACACTTTCTACAGTAAAACAAAGGATACTAGTATTAATTTGCATCGTGATGATTTCTTATGTTATACTTTTTAAGTAGAAACAAGTTTATGCAAACATTAAAGTTAATATTATTGGTAATGATAAATTTAAAATTAATTTGCACCATTAGGTTTGTTTCTCGTTTAGTACAAAATTCTGGTTTGTTTGAATATTATATTTGTTTGTTTTGTAGTTTTTTTTTGTAAAGTTCAAAGCAAATGTACACACTTTTATCCGGACTGTGGAAGTACGCGTTTCAAAAGGATGAATTTTTCATTCTCATACTAGGACTTGACAATGCAGGAAAAACTGTTAGTTTATTAGTTTCCTAAAAATAATTTTTTTTTTTGATTAAAGTTCACTTAGTTTAAACCAAAAAATCTAGTTGTATGGTTTCAAAGTTAGATTTAAGTGGTTAAAAGTTTAACTTTCTACTTTAATGAATTAAAGTTTTCAATTAGGTAATGAAAACTGAACTTCCAACAAATTCCTGCTTAAAATAAATTTCCAAAAGTTTACTTACGAAACAGTAATATTTTGCGCCTTAAAAAAATTATTGGTTTCAAACTCAGCTAAAGTTTATTTTCAATTGTCAGCTTATAAGTTATAGTAAGCTACAGAAAAGGCCAAAATATTAACTTTTAAAAAATATTAAAAAAAAAACTTAAATAAATACAATTAGTCTAATTTTATTTAACACAAGTTAATTTTTTTAAGTTAACAAAAAGTAATTTATAACAATCAATTATTTTTCTAGTTTGTAAATTGTTTGTATCTTACTGCACTTAATTTAGTTTAATTTGTGACAAACATGGTATAATAAGCTAACACAGCGATAAAATACCATAACTAGTATACTACCAATTTATTCTATACAGCAAAATATATTTGAAATGTATATTTAAGTTTTTAAACAAATACATTACAAAGTCAACTACCTTTTTACTAACAAGTATTTTTTTAGTACTCGAGGTTATCATTTTAATTATATATATATTAAATAAATTTCTTCACAGACGTTCTTGGAACAAACTAAAACCAGGTTTATTAAAGATCATAAAGCAAAAAATTTGAATAAAATTACGGCCACTGTGGGATTAAATAGTTAGTTTTGTTTATCTATTAGTTTATTTTTCGAAATACTTTAACTTTATGACTTAGTACTTGTAAAAACAAACTTTAAATAGTTATTAGCTTAGAATTAAAAGAACATAAGATAAACTTTATTGTTCAGCTGTTTTACTTCAGATATATTTTTATTTTTATTAGGTTTTATTAGTTGTTTAATGTTTAGTTTTTAAACTTAGTACAACTTTTTATTTAAAAAATTAGCGTTCAAACAGTTTGTTTTTTTTCTAATAAAAGCATTTTCTACTTGTGTGTAAGTGAAATTCTGTAAATGTTATCATATTATTTTACTTGTTTGTTAGTTATCTGCTAAGTTTTTTTATCAAAATAGTTAATGAAATTTTTCCAAATAAGTTAGATAATAATGACGAATTTCAGATTATAATTTTATAGTTGTAAATATACTTAAATGTTTTTAATGTTGGGATCTTTAACAAAAACAGTTTTGAAAACCAAAAATTTCGAATGTTAATTCCACTTCAATTATAAACCTAATATGTAGATTTTAAAAATATTCTTAAGACTAATTAAATATTTCAAAAAAAAAAAAAATAAAACTTCTAAAAATACTTGAATTAGTTTAAAATAATTTCACCCTTGTATAGTGCATTATAAAAAGGTATCTGTATCGGAACTAAAACAGCTATCTATTGTTTTTCCCAAACTTATCTTAATATATTTTTCTGTTTTTGAATTAAAAAAAATAATCAAAATAAGTAGCTGTGTCGATATTAACAGACCTAAAAAAAACATAAGTGCTTAAAGTACAAAAGCATCTTGTTAACAATTATAGTCGGCAAGATAGACATCGGGAGTTCGAGGTTGATGTTTTGGGACTTGGGCGGGCAGGAAGACCTGCAGAGCTTGTGGGACAAGTACTACGCTGAATCGCACGGCATCATATACATCATCGATTCCGCTGATAAGGAGAGGCTGAACGAGTCTAAAGCCGCGTACGGTTCGTAAATTGCTGTTTACATACTTGTGTTTATGAATTCATGTAAAAAAGTTTTGTTGCACTTAAATTTTTTTTAGTTTGTTTATGTAAGTTTTACCATTTAGCTTTTACTAATGTTAAGATACTTAGTAGTGTTTGAAATGTAAAGTATTTGCTTATTGATTATTCAATAATTTAAAAATGTTCCTGTTGGTGTATAGTTATAAAAGTTTATGATACAATTATAATTATGTTATACTTTTAAACTAGTATTCTACATCTCTCACTAAGGTGTAGAAGGTGTATTGATTAAAATGGCTAGAAATTATATTTGTACACTTTAAGCAGTTTGTATTCAGTTTTGCTTAATATTTTTGTACAAATAAATATATAATAATGTGGTAAGTTTTTTTTCTGCTATTAGTTGAAACTTGCTTAAGAAGAAAATAAATTTGTAGATTCCATTAAATCTGATGGTATTAATAGTTACAGTATAAGTTTTATGTTCCATCATTTAAATTATCTAAGCGAAAATTATTTGACTTTATTGTGATATATAATTTATTAATGAATATTGAAAATAGTTTGATTAGAGTTGATTGTAGAAAAAAAAGTTTAATTGAATTATATATAATGATGTTTGTGGTAATCCTATAGGAATTTTCTGCGGTTTCCAGGCAATTATAAAAATTTATATATATTTAATTGCTGAGGAGAGTAAGATAAACCACATACATGTTTGTTATTTGTTTACATTTTTTGCACATTGAGCGGCTTTGACACTCACACTTTTACAGTTATACAAGCTTGTAAATAAGAACTCTCTATAATTATATTCTTCATCATATAAAATAATTTATTTTTTCTACATATGATAAATTTTAGACAAAGTTAGAAACACATTATATTTAGTAATTTTAGGTCATAAAGTAAATAATATTAAGAAAAATTATGATTTAGTTTTTAAAAAGGTTATAATGTTTTTGTTAGTTTAGATAAATCGAACTCACTTAAAGATTTAATTTTTGTATTTTTAATTCTAAAGTTTTATGACTGTTATGACTAGTTCTAAAAGATGAGTAGTTTAAAGATTTTTCTAGATTAAAAAGTTTTGAAAACATATTAAATGATGAATAAAAAAACTTAAGCTACTTAATTGGAACTTTATATACCTTTAACTACTCCTACATTATAAAAGAATTTCATTTTTATTACAATGAAACTATGATTAAGTGTGTTGACACAAGTAAATTTTCATAAAAACTTTTAATGTGAATAAAATAGTCGATGGAATAAAAAGCAAAGCCAGAAAGTAAAATGTATGTCTGGTATACATGCTTTATAAATTAGTGAGTAAAGAAGTTTGTTTCTACACAACAACAGAAAAATTTATAAAGTCGAAAATGAATGATCTTTACTGTTACTAGTTGCTTTATTTCTTCAAATATTGATTTTTTAAGTCTTTTACTTCTGTTATATGTATTTTTATAAGCAGTCTAATAATAACATATAATATGAGTATTTACTACATCTATTGAATGATTGCCTGTCTAAACTCGTGATAGATTGAATAAATGTTTTCTTTTATCAAAAAAAACATTTGGAAACTAATAATTTTTTTTCTTAAGATTACGTTTTTTAATATTTTTGTATATTTTCTTTTTCCTAAGTATGAATTTAAGAAGGCTTTAGATAGCACAAAGATTACAACTACTTTAAACTAAAAAAAAAACAAAAAAAAAATTACAGTTTGATTAGTTTTTTAATTGATAAGTATAGTAGTTTTAAATAAAAGTTTTGTATTTTTTGTAAAATTTAAAACTACCAACACATATATTTAGTATGGCTTTTAAATTACTTAAAAATTATAGCATATCCTGTTTGCTAACAAGAAATTTACTTCAATTTTCTTAAAGTGAAAAAAAAAACTTAATTTGTAGTTTCTAAACAATAATCGAAGTATAACCAAAACTTTTCGTCATACTTTATTACAACAGAATTTAGCATAACAAAGCTTTATAAACGTATTTTATTTATAAATATTGTTGTTCTAGTTATTATTTTTTTTCAATGGAGTAAGTTAAAGTTGAGAGTTTATTTTTAATTCTATAACTGTAATGTTTTTGTAGAATGTTTAGACTTTTTATTTTTATAACTACCAATTAAAACAACTTACATACTATTTAAAAAAATTCCATTTGTATTTTAATGTTAATAAAAGTAAAATGCTAATTCATATGCAAACTTATAAAATTACCATTTAATATTTTTTGTTTGATTTAATCTACTAATTTGAGACTGAAGAAAACAAATATAAAATTGATGCAAATATTTTAAGGTTAATTTATTGAATATGACATCTC
The DNA here is from genome assembly GCF_965202585.1 of Thalia democratica. Taxonomy (NCBI): domain Eukaryota; kingdom Metazoa; phylum Chordata; class Thaliacea; order Salpida; family Salpidae; genus Thalia; species Thalia democratica. The sequence continues at coordinate 11,658,622 of NC_139170.1, forward strand.
TGTAAAATATTTAGAAATAAATCCCGTTTGCCACTTAAAATTGTTAAAGTTATAAATGTTTAAAATAACTAGTAAATCTAAAGTAGTACTTTGTCTTTAAATATATGAAATTTTTATCACCAGTCTTAAACCTAAAATAATAACCAATAGTCAATATATAACTGAAAATCGTAAAATTAATTTGGCTACAATTTTTCATGCTCTAAATTAGAAGTGTTTAACAATTTTTATTTCGTTGTTCTAAAAAAATTTTGTAGTTGATGTTTAAAACGCTGTGCAAATCTAAACAAACCAGTCCTTAAGTTAGTATATTATAATTAGTTTCGTTTATAGACTGCAGAAACTAGTTTTATGTGAATTTTGTATGTTAAAAAATACTATATATTATTATAACACAAGATGCTTCCTAAATTTTAATATAATTTTTTTTCATGACAACTGATAAGCATTTTAAAAACGTTCTCTTACAAATAAACTCCTTTTATTGACAAAAACTACAAATCTTAAATAACAAAATTAAACACCAGAATTTTTTTATGTTTTGCACTCGATGTTCAAAAAAATCCAAATTTTTCAACGGGTATATTTATCAAGTTGTCCAATTGAAATACGTTTAAATCCTTCCTTGTAAATTTCTGTGTTTTCATTTTATAAAAAAAATTGTGATTTTAACAAACAACAGACAAGATGCTGGAGAGCGAGCACCTGAACCGGGTGCCGCTGCTGATCCTGGCTAACAAGCAGGACGTGGAGGGGTGCATGACGGTGCTGGAGGTGAAGCAGGTCTTCCACGACAACTCCCTCACCATCGGCAGCAGGGACTGCATGATCAGGCCCGTGTCCGCTCTCACCGGGTTTGTTGTTTGCATGTTGATTACACAGTAATCTGAAGGTTGAGTTATATTGTTGTTGTTTGCGTGTATAGGGGACACGTTCAATATCCACCGCGATCAAAATCCACCCGGTCGAATTCGAGAACCGCTTAACGATCGAGGGTAAGGGGTAAAGGTTTAAGTGAAAAAAAAAAGCGAAATATATGTAAAATAAGATAAAAGGTAAAGAAAAAAAATCGGGTGGATTTTGAACGCGGGTGGATTTTGGTAGTACACCATACAATATTGTTGAATTAAATTTTTAAACACATTTCAAAAACGCGAACCCAGCAAAGTCCTGGCTTGGTAAACTGGAACTTCCGCAGCCTGTTATGCTCATAGATATTTGTTTGTTTGATTTATGCTTTATCAAAAGTAATGTCTTTTGTTTTAAGTTGTCCGTAGTACTTTTAGTTGTCATGTAAATGGTCACCCTGGTCTTTTGATAAAAAGGAGTGAAATTGCCCATGTAAAATGATTAAGGCTTTAAAACAAAAAATTTTGTTTATGTCGTCACTTAAATTTTTCTTTATAATTTTCGTTTATCTTTTTAACATGGTTCAGTTTGGTCAATAACCGAATTTTATCACTTATTTTACGGTTTTTTTTTTTAATAAACAAAAAGTTTCTAGATTAATAATGTAAATTCAAACAACAGTTTACAGTGCTCAAGTTTATGTTTTGCACTTGATGTTCCAAAAAATTAAAAATTCAAACTTTTTCAACGGGTATATTTATCAAATCTAAAACTATAGTTCAATTGAAATATGTTTAAATTTTTTGTTAAACGTTTATATGTTTTTATTTTATAAAAACCTTTACTGTGCATTTACTAAACAATTAAGAATAAAACTCTATTGTTCAATTTATGCACTACTATTTAATACGCACAGTCAAGGTGTGAACGAAGGAATTGAGTGGATGGTGAAATCAGTCGAACAAAATCCGTACCGACCCGCCAGACAAAACGCGGTCACGTGATTCTCTCGTTTTGCTCTCTCTCGCTCACAGTGATCTCTCTCGTTATTTAGTCATTTCAATTTTTTATCTTATGTTGCCTTTTGCCAATGTATCCGCTTATTATTTAGTTATGCTTAAGTATTTTTAAATTTTAAAGGTGAGCATATGTTATTTAAATGCTTTAATAATTTGTAAATACCTTTGCTGGAGCTATAAGAGATGTTGTATATTTTTTAAGTTAAAAAAATAATAAATATAAAATACATCAAACACTTCAAGCAATTAATTTTTATTTTCTCAATGCTTTAAAGCTTACTTACTTACTCTGTTTTTTTTTAAATGCAAAATCATTCTTAAAGAAGTGCATTCATTGGCAAAAGAATAACTAAGAATAGAATTGTAAATTAACTATTTACACAAAGTTTTTGTTTTTGCGGTGCATATATAGTGGATAATGAATGACCAAAACTTTTTTGTAATATTATATTTAAGTATATTTCACTGTCTTATGTAAAAAATTTATACCTATACTTTATTTTAGAATGCTAACATTAATTTAAACGGTAGAGTATATCGTAAACTATTATATTTTTATTTTGTAAACTTATTTTTTCTATGATAAAATACTTTTAGATTGACTTTTCATAGTAAGTACTATAACAGTCTTAATTATACACTAACATTTTTATAGTAAACTAACTACCCAATACATTTCTGCAATTAATACTAAATATTTGCTTTGTCACTATTCTAAGGTATTTTTATGATGTGTGTCTAAGATTCATAACATAATTAATACTTTTACACAATATCAGTATAAATCTGAAAAAAACTTGATGGCAATATTTTACTTTTTTTTTTTAAAGTTTTGTTTTATAAACGGAATAAAGTGCCAATATATTTTTTTGTTTTCTAGTTTTGTATTTAAATATGTTCTCATTGAAATAAATGAACATAATATTTATATCCCAATGTTTAATATGTGTAGAATTAGTTTTTTAAAACTTTTATACTTTATAATGATTTCATTGTTTAAAGTTTGTATTCAAAGAAAAATTTGTATTTATTGGTTTAAAACATATAGTCGAAAATTATAAGCATAGTATAACAAGTATCAAAAAATATACTAATATTTAAACTGTAAGCCTTGAGTAAAGATAATCATTCAACCATAGATTGAATAAGTACATTAGTTTACTTATAATTGTTGAAATAAATTGTAGTAGTAATATTTAATTTATCGAGTTAAAACTTTAAAATTTTATATTTACTGTAATTTAGTCATGATTCAAAATATTGCTACTAGTAAAAAATGGAGCAGATAATCCTCAATTGGAAAATACGTTTATATTGTTTTGAATTAGCAGACTAAAGGTAATTACTCAATACCAAAAATTGCATGTTACTAAATTTTTAATAAAAACTGATATTTTTGGGCTACGTTTACAGAAAACATGAAATTTTCAATGTACAGAAATGTGTCAACCTCAAAAATAATGTTGTTGGTAAATACGTAGTTTTGTTGGTGTTTTTCGGTCAAACTGTGCAAGGATAGTCCAACACACGTGTTTGCAATAGCCGACTGATTTTAATAAACTACTTTAATATATTAATCATAAACTGTAGCAGGGTTGCCACTCGGTCAGGTAAAGTCAGGAAAAAATGGGAGGTTTTGAAAAAAAATCAGGAAAAGTCAGGAAATTTGATAAAATTAAAAAAAAAAGTCAGATTTTGTCAGTTTAAATTTACAAAATTCCTTGTTTTCCAAAGCCGTCAAACAGTAAACATTAATTAAAAGTCCTATATAGTCAGAAAAAAAATTCCAAAATTTTCCTAGAAATTTACAAAACTATTTAATTTTAGTTCCAATGCCTTCATCTGGTATAAATTAGCAAAATATCCTTTACAAAACTGCAAAATTTCTAAAAAGTTTTCTTTTAACATATTGAACAAGTACCCTACTAGAACAAGCAGATTTTGTAAGCTTTTTGATATTGATGATCTGTAGCGAAGAAACTTCCATAGTGAAACTGTGATATATACACAAAAGTTTATCTAGCATAATTTTAGAATCAAAGTGTTTTTTGTTTAGGTAAATAATTGAGTTCTTTATAACTAAGCAGTTAGTTTAGTATTTTATGTAACAAGTTAATGTGTATACTTTACCTCTTTATATTTTTTTCAAAGTTGTTTAAATTTATAAAATAAGTTATAAGAGAGGTATATGCCAAGATTAAGTTTACTTATTATTTGTATATTTTGTAGAGTAACTTAAATTTTTAAAGTAAATAAGAGCTTATTTATTTGTTACAAATTTTGTATTAAATGATAAGAGGAAATATTTTATAAATGAAAGTAAAAATAAATGAGTGCTAAAAGAAAAGAAATGAAGGCCACAAGTTGTGGCTTGATTTAGAGAAAAGACTCTCTTCAACAAGTGTAGGGGCAGCAGATGAGAGCGATTTAAATAAAATGAACCAAATGGTTTTAATTGTCAAGAAAATGAAGCGGAATGCAGTTCAGATGAAGGAAACCATATCTTCATTAGATGAAGAGGTTGAATTGCTAATAAAAATACGGAGAAATAAAATTTTAGTACATACATTTAAAAAAGCAGTATTTGATTAAGTTCTTTTTTGTTTAAATGTTTTAACTGTAAAAGTTCGTTATTATTTTAAGTTTTGAGTTGTGAAAGTTCCTTATTGATTTAAGGTTTTAATTTTAAAAGTTCCTTATATGTTGTTTCGTTTATTTAGATACATTTATGCTAGGAAATTGTAAAAAACTGTGTTCTTTATTGTTTTAAGGTTTCAAATGTAAAAATTTGTTATTGTTTTAAGATTTTAGTCGTGAAACTTCGTTATTAATTGAAGGTTTTAATTGTAAAGGTTCCTTATATGTTGTTTGTTTATCTAGATTCATTTATGCTAGGAAATGCTAAATAACTGTTTCTTTTTTTAGACAAGCTGTGTTTATAAGGTAATAATACAAGTATTTTGCTGTTAGAGCTGTTTATTTCAAACATGAATCATACACAGATGGTTTAAGTGATGTACTGGAAGTTTGATGATAGAATTCAGCAAAAAACTGTTGTTTTTAACCTGTATAAAAATTAGATTGAAAGCTTTATAAATTCAAGTGTTAAATTATGTATCTTAGAATAAGTTTAATTTAAGAGTTTGATTTAGAAAAGTCAGGAAAATTTTGGTAAAAAGTCAGGAAATTTTTCTCAGCTTGATCAGTGGCAACCATGCTGTAGGCTCATTTTGGAAGAGTTAACGGACTAATCGACTTACTATGTAGCTTTAATGCAATATAGCAAACCTACAGTTTGAAAAAAACTTGATAAAAGCGTAGTGAGAACTCAATATTACCTAAAAATTTGACAGGTCTTAAGTGAATTACAACATTCATATGTACAGTTAACACTCAGTAAAATATTATTTATTTATAGGGTGCTTGAATTTAAAAAAGTAGGAATTTAATTTAGAAAGAGTTTAAAACTGATTGTAAAAAAAAAGCGTTTAATATAACTGACTAGTATCTAGTCCAAGAGTCGGTAGGTGTGGCCCGCGAGGTACTTTTAGCCAAAAAAAAACTATTTTGGAATAAAAAAAAAAAAAGTATTTGTCTTAAAAACTTACATTTAAGCTCTCGATTAAACAAAAAAAAAGTTTTAGTTCCTCATTCTCACTTATTTTATCACCATTTGATTTAAACACAGTATTTTTATTTCGATTGCTACAATTTTTTTATAAAACCATGGTTTACGGAAGATTTTTCTATTAAGCTCGGCTTGCGATCAATTTTGTACGAAAAATTGACCAACAACTTATCAGAGGTTCCGACCCCTGATCTAGTCATAAATCATAAACTACAAACAATCATGTTCTACCATACAAAACATTCATGTTAATATTAATTGTAATATTATATAAGCTGTCTTACTCGTACATAAGTATACACACAACAAATATATCCAGTAATCTATTTTAAAAAATCGAACAAATTCAGATATTCTTCAGTTTTACTGCTCATCAACAAAATAACAATTTTTAATTCAATCAGATGGATTACTGAAATTGTTGTAGAAGTTTTTGTGTACGAGATCTGCATTTATTTCCTCAAACAATTTTTGATACTCTGTAACCTCAGATCGAGTTGCCTTTAGTAATCCTTTCTAAATAGTGGTCTTTCTAGAAAAATACTTCTTTATTTTTGAGTTGATTTTTTTATAATGCTGGCAAACGTTAATGAAAACTTTGTGGACAAAGCTTCATGTAAAATTCCTGAAGTTTCTACAGCAGACCTTTAAAGATCTGATAGTTGATTCTTAATTTTTTGCAAGTTTGTTAGCAATTAAATCAGCCTTTGATACGGGAGAATCGCTAGGATAATCTTGGTAAGAAAACAAAAGTTTGTTGTTGTTTTTAGATATTTTAGTTTTTTTACATATTATTTTGATTTAAGTAGAATTTGTTTATACTGAGAAAATAATTACAAAAACTTTAATACAAATAGTTATCATGTTAAACACTTCTCCTTAAAAGAAAAAACATTGATCTTTCTTATTGTAATTGAGTTGTAGTTTTGTTTTTTAATTAGGTACAAGCGTTTAATGTCTAGTTTTTATCTAATCTACTAATATCCTACTTTATTTAGTATTAATATATAAATTAAAACAAATGTAAGCTTTAATTTCTAATTTAAAGACTATTCCTTTATACAATACTTTTTGTTCTATTTGAAAGTTTGCTAGCTATAATTAATAGCTTTTTTAAAAATGTGGACAATTTATAAAACCTTTATAATTATGAGTCTTACTGTATACATAAGTTAAATAACTAAAGTCTTTATATATTTCTTTTAAAGCTTTAATAACCTCAAAATCACAATGAAACTTAAAGTTTTTCTTTGGTCTTATAGTATGCTCTTACCCTTTGCAGAATACTTTAGATATGTTGAGCTTTCAAATTGATATTGTTAATTCAATAAAAAAATAGTAGTTTAGTTTAAAAAAATTAAGAAGTATTAAAAGATATAAGTCATTTATTCTAATTTTTTCTGTATTTTAAGGCTATGTGTTTTCAAAACAATTCTTTTCATTAATCTAATGAAAGCTAAAATTTATAAAAACTTATGTTGCTTAAAATAGAATTTTCAGTTTGCTTAAGCTTTTTTATTGTTATGTTTAGCTGTTAAAAGTTATTTATTCTGAAAAAATAAAAGTTTAACTTAGAAAAAAGATATATATTTTCAAGTGGTATCATTAAACTAGTTTAAATTTAATTTTCTATTTTTTCAGATTGCTACTATTTTAATACAAGTTATTAATTGTTTACAAAAGCTGAAAACTTGAATAGACAATAAGAAAAAACAAATCTCAAAACTATTATCTCTTAATTAGTTTCAATTGGATTTTTTGCTTATTCGGATTAATTTTGCAGCCTTTTCAAACAATTACTAATTTACTCATGACTAAAAATATTTTTATGCTCTATAGTTTAGTAAGTTTTTATTAATACATATTATCAAACACGAGATTAGTTTAACAACTAAAAACTGCAATGTCTTCAATACTTTTACATATTTTGCTGTCATGGCTAAATATTATACTTAAAAGCATTGCAGAATTTTTTTATTTCATAACAAAAAACAAACTAAATGTGTGAAAAAAGAAGTCAATTTGTTGCCAAAGCAAAGCTGACAATAATGTGAACTACAATTCCTAAAAAGTAAATAAACCCGCGACAGATATAACAAGAAAGAAAGTACTACATATACATGAAACAAACTAAACTTTTGAAATTGTTGTTAATATTATACGTTTTGATTTTTATTAAATAATTTACTGTTGTTAATATGATAGTTTAATTAAATACTTTATTTGTTATAGTTCACGAAGATAAATGACTATGGCTGTTAAATAAAACAGTTTTAACTATCTTATGGAAAGGTTTAATTCTTTAAAATTAACTACAGCAAATAAACAAGTTTTATTTTGTTATGCCTATTTTTTTAAATACGTGTATAAAAAATATTTATCCTAGTAACTTCTGCTGCTTATTGAACTACGAAAAAAGCGCTAAAAAATTTTGGTCCAAGGACCTGGTGTACAAAAAAAATTTTTGGTTATCGAGTTATACACCAGGATATACTTTACTATTTTTGTCAAGCACCTTCACATACACTTTTTATTATAAGTTAGGCAACTTGTAATTAAAGTTCTATTCAAACAAGATATTTATGATAGCTGAGTATCTCATTTTTATTAATTTAGTAAAACATTGTTTCATAAACAAACTCACGAACCAATAAACTTGTAAAAAGAGTTGTAAATATTATTGCGATAAATGAGACCAATTGCAAAAAAGTTTTAAAACAACAAAATAATTGTCTGTCTTCTAGTTTTTGTTGTTGCTTACTGTTTTAGCTGGTATGTAATGTATATCTGCATTCTGTAGTACTACAGCCCATACCGGTCAATTTCATAGGTAATTTCGGACCCTTCTCCCATTATTCTCAGTATCATAACTTTCAACGCCATCCATAAGTTTGTGACCTTCCAGCTCTAAAACTCCTCCGATACAAGCTCGCATTGAAAAAGCAGCAACTGGTTCATGGACTTTGCAAAAGTAAATTCATTTGTATCGGCCGAGTAAACTTCAACTGACGAAAGGATTTCCGTTTGGTCACAGCCTCCAACAACAAATAACTTTTTGTCGTGGCAAGAGCACTGTGGCCTTTTCGTTTCAACAGAAGTGTCAAAGGTTGTCAATTTGTTTTCAGATAAATCGTACGTCTCTATAGCGTCCGTGATTGTTTCGTTTGAATCACCACCAATCGCCCAGATTTTTTCTCGGTAATATATGAGAGCAAAATCGCGTTTTTTAGTGTGCACACTTGCAGCTTCATTCCACTCACAAGACTCAATGATGTAAAACTCACACTTTTTCATGGAACCAGAACAGTCAAGTCCCCCTGCCGCGAAAATACACCCTGCAAACGAGAATTTCTTCCGCGTAGCATTGTGGCGGTTGTAGAACTTATTATATAGCTGCTGTCGCTGTCATTAATGATATCACAAAGCGCCTCATCAATCTACGCCACTTCAGTACTTTCTTAAACCGTTTCTACTTGACTATTTTCACCACCCACCAGGTACATTTCGTCTTTGAAAACAGCGCTTTGGTGGCCGAACCTTTCAGTTTCGATCTCAATCAAGTTTCTGTTCGGATGACTTGGGTTTCAGCTTGCAAACGACGCGTGTGTGCTTCTCACGACATCGTGGCAGCTCCGCCGCTGATCAGCATCCATTCATTTTTGCCATCAGGCTCAGTTTCTGTATATTGTGAAGAGTATTGTTTCAGTAATTTAGTACAGTTGAAATATTTATTTATAAATAAGTTTTAAAGATAAAATAATTAATTATTTTTTGTTTAACACTTATTTTTTTTTGTATTGTATCTACTACAAACCTTCATTTGAAAAACGTCTTTTGTTACCGTTTTTTTTTCTTTTTTATTTTATCATTTTTTCAGAAAAAAAAACTACTATCTTTATATGTATTTTTTATTAAGGTTGTCCGACATTTTTTTGTTTTCCAACTGCAATCTTTTGTGACTTTCTTTTAAACTGTTTACTTCAATTTGAGCGTTTTTTAAAGAAATTTCGTTTGAAAAACTTATGTTTTCCTCTATCAAAATATTCCTTTTATCTTTCAACTTCATAATATTCAAGCAGTAAACCATTTATACTTCGATTTTGTTCATTAACTTCTTCAGAATAAAATAACTCAGTCGTAATGTTTTTGTAAAAAACACTTTTATTTGAACTAATTTTTTACTTCTCATCTAAAGTTTTTTGAAATGTTTCATTTGTAATTACAATTTTTTCTTCTCTTTTTACACTGTTGGCATCTATAATCGTATACATCAAAAGTACTCGTAAAAAAAAGCTGTTAAGTTTTTTTCTGTTTAAGTTAAATGCTTTTTTCTTAAAATTACTTAGTATTTTATAAAATATTAGCTCTAAAAAATTAAGTACCCTAACAAAAAAATTCTACAAACCTTTATTCACATAATTATTTGTCAACTATAAATATGACTGGCAGCAACCATATTAGCTTGTTCCACTAATCATTACCTTTTAGTTACCTTATTTTTTTATTGCTTGTTAATTTTCTAATTTTATCGTAAAAAGTGACTTTTTTATACTAATTCTTGGTACGTTTCTTATAACTCTTTATAAATATTCTTGAAACTTTATAAAAACAATTTCAGGGTTGCCACACACTCAGGGAACTCAGGGAATCTCAGGGAATTTTCAAACTGTAGAAAATCTCAGGGAAACTCAGGGAATCTCAGGGAAACTCAGGGAATTTCGGCATTTTTCTTTTAACTCAGGGAAACTCAGGGGAGTTTTGATTTTTTCTCTAAATTTCAGGGAAGTTTTTGAAAATCTCAGGGATTTTTTTTTCTAGATCTAGAATGAGGTTTAGTTAATCCAGTTTCAATATTTTGTTCAAAAGTAGTAATTTTTATTATTTAAGTGGTTATTTAGATTTTTTTTAGCCTTGCGGCTAGTTCTTCAATATTCTTAGTATTAACATTGTAGTTTTTTTTAAGTTTTAAATTTATATTTACTTTAGTAAAATCAAACAGTTTAGAGAAATGAAAGTTGTTGTTAACTATTCATTGAAAAGTTCTAATAAACTTTTTATTTTTAGTTACTTATGTAGTTTAAAAAGCACTATGTTGTACTATTAGTTCTTATTTTTTAAATAATAAAGTTATTTGTTATTTGTTTACAACTACTTGTTTTCAGTAAAAAAATTAAAATGAATACAGATTAGTGTTGTATTACTTTTGTTAAAAAAATAGAGGTTAAATTTTTGTTTATAAATAATAATTTCAAAAGTAGTAGCAGTAATGGTAATTAATTTTTTAGTGAGAATGTTTTAATATACTTTACAACTTTTTTGCAGATTTAATTTAAAAACTTTTTTAAGTATTATGAGTAAAGTACAGTTTAAAACCTTGTTTAAAAAAAGTTGGCTTAACCATGAAGACTTCAAAGATTGGTTACTTGAGGATGTAGACAAAGAGAAGTTTAAATGTAAGTGGTGTGGTGATGATACACCAATGGCCTTATCCAACATGGGTATAAGGGCATTGAAATCGCACAGTATGTCGAAAAAACATCTTAAATTGAAAGCCTCTAAGAGTAAAAATAATGCAATTACTTCTTATTTTGGTGGCCCTAATAGTTCTACTAGTATATCAGCTGCAACTTCTTCAACAGCTGCTGAAATTTATTGGGCTCTCAAGTGTACCAAAGAAAACTGGTCAGGAAACTCTTGCGATAATAATAACATTTTATTCACTACCATCTTTCCTGATAGTGAAATTGTAAAAAAGTTCTGCATGAATAGAACCAAATATTCATATGTAACAAACTTTGGTATAGCCCCTTTTTTTAAAGATGTCTTAAAAAAAACAGTTTTGTGCTAGTCTTTTTATTCCATTTCATTTGATGAGTGTTTCAATAAAGTCTTGCAAAAAACTCAACTAGATTTGGTGGTGAGATGCATGAAGAAAAAAAAAAGTACACTGTCAATATTTTACTTCAGCATTTTTAGGTCACTGTACTGCAGATAATTAAAAAAAAGCCCTATTGACCGAAATTCAAGAGTTAAACCTAAAAAATTTGATCCAAATTTCAATGGATGGACTAAATGTGAACGTTGCTCTTGCAAAAAAAGTTGACTTTGATAGAGAGGCTTCAGGTCTACCTCAACTTATTAACACAGGATCCTGCAGCTTGCACATTATTCATGGTGCACTCAAGTCCGGTGTTGAAGCTACACCTTGGAAAAGAAAAAAAGTTTTAAAACATCTCCATTGCTTATTTCCTTTTATTATTAAAGAAGAAAAATGAGAATGAGGTATTAATAATTTGTGTTAGAAGAGAATTTTTTTTTTAAGATTTGAAAAATACTCAGGGAAACTCAGGGAAATTTAAGGTTACTTAGGGAAATTTTTGGTCACTCAGGGAAGATTTTTTGGCTCAACGAGTGGCAACCCTGCAATTTATAAATGTTATTGTTTTCTCGTTTACAGTAACCTCTCGGACATGGTTGCCACTGGTCAAGTTGAGAAAAAATTCCTGACTTTTCCTGACTTTTTCCTGACTTTTTACTAAAATTTTCTTGACTTTTACAAACCAAACTCTTAAATTAAACTTATTCTAAAATACATAATCTAACACTTGAAATTATATAAAGCTTTCAATCTATTTTTTATACAGGTTAAAAACAACAGTTTTTTGCTGAATTCTATCATCAAACTTCCAGTACTTAAGTGAAGTAATTTAAAAAAAAAGACATAAAAAAGTAAACTATATATCTGTTGTATAAAATATTTCCTCTAATCATTTAGTATAAAATTTGTAACAAATAAATATACTCTTATTTACTTTTAAAACTTAAGTTACTCTACAAAAAATACAAATAATGTGTAAACTTAATCTTGGCATATACCTCTCTTAAAACTTATTTCATAAACTTAAACAACTTTAAAAAATTATAAAGAGATAAAGTATACACATCAACTTGATCCATAAAATACTAAACTAACTGCTTAACTATAAAGAACTTAACTATTTACTTAAACAAAAAACACTTAGATTCTAAAATTATGCTAGATAAACTTTTGTGTATATATCAGTTTCACTATGGAAGTGTCCTTGCTACAGATTATCAATACTAAAAAGCTTACAAAATCTGCTTGTTAAAGTAGGGTACTTGTTCAATATGTTAATAGAAATTTTTTGCAGTTTTATAAAGGATATTTTATTTCGAAAGTAAAATTATTGGATTCTATTAGCAAATTTCTATCGTGATGTAACTATAGTGGTAGGATGGAGCTGATTTTCATTTCTACTGATACTGACGTCGTTCCAAGGACGCATACAAATTTTCATCAACAATAATCGAGTTACTTTGCTGAAATCGTGTTCCAATTTTATTTTTACAATTTCCACTGTGAGGAGTTTTTTATCTTAACTTATACCAGGTGAAGGCATTGGAAATAAAATTAAATATTTTTGTAAATTGCTAGGAAAATTTTTGAATTTTTTTCTGACTTCAAAGAACTTTTAATTAATTTTTACCGTTTGAAGGCTTTGAAAACAAGGAATTTTGTAAAATTAAAATGACATAATCTGACTTTTTTTTAATTTTATCAAATTTCCTGACTTTTCCTGACTTTTTTCAAAACCCCCCATTTTTTCCTGATTTTTCATGATTTTTTTTCTTTTTTTTTAATTTCTCCTGACTTTTCCTGATTTCCTGACTTTTCCTGACCGAGTGGCAACCCTGCTCGTATCTTTACGTACTCGTGACGTTACGCACTCTCGTTTAGTTACGCATTTCAGAATTCTAAAAAATTCAAAAAAAAAAATTTTTATTTTTTAATATTGTACAAATTAGGTTTAATGTATATTTTTAAATTAAAATATGTTTTTGAATGCTAACACACCTCTCTATATCTTTAGACTTTGTATATTTATGTTCTTTGACTAATTTAGTTATACCTCAGTATATCAGAAATTTTGTTAACAATAAGAGATTAAATCAAAATTCTGAAATAAATATGACTGTGTTTAATAATGGAAGTATAATGAAATAATGAGAGTTTAAAACACAAAGAAATAATACAGCAGTCTTGCCCTATATATTAACAAACACCATTTTGTAATTGTAAAGAAATGCTTAATTATAAATTGAATTTGCTAAGTAGAATAGAATATAAATGTCACATATAAATAAAGATAGTTTATACTTATTATTAAAATAGTAAAATCATTTCTACTCGTATTATTATTTTATAGAAATTTAAATCCTCTTTTTTAATATATGTATAGTTTTGTCTGTTGTTTTCACATTTAAAAATAAAGTAAACAAATAGTTAAAAGTGGGAAATTGCCCAGTCTGCTTTTAACTAGAAGCAATTTGAAAAAAAAAAAGCCATTATGGTGAGTATATTTGGTACCTCTCGTTTCTTTACGACTTTCATATCTTTACGCACTTTTTCTGTGGACACAATGTGCGTAAATAAGCGAGAGGTTACTGTATTTTCTTTGTTTGCTTTAGTTTTATATTTTCCTTGTCGAACTTTTTAAAAATTTTAAGCAGTACTATTCTTGTTTCCTTTTTGTGGTAAACTATTTCATCAAGAAAAGATTTGTTTCAGTTTGAAATACACTGGTGCTCGTTCATCAAGTGCACTTTCTTCACAGAATCTCTCTCCAGTTCTGTTGTGCAGTTCGGAAATCTTAGTTTGTTCTGCATTGAACTTCCTATGCAATTTTTATGAAACAAATGACAGCAAGGAGTTCAGTGTTAACTAAAAGTAGTCTATCGAGACATGTACTACATTTGTACTACATTGTTGACTACTTTTGGCTTACTTCATGGATGATGTAAAAATTTTTTTTTTATTGAAGAATTGTTTTACAGAATACAATATTTTCTAAAATATAATTATAAATGTTTATGTAAATTTATAGTAAAGCGATATAGTTACCACAGTTTGAGTTTTTGTTTAGCAAGCGGTTTTAGAAGCTACGGTTTTTTTACACTCGACTTTCAATGTCTACAATGACGATGTAAGTGCAAAAGTTAAAGTTTTAGATGAGTTAGGTTAAAATAAGCATCGTTTTAAATAGTTTTGTTATAAAGTTCTAGCCAGTGATATCTATTGTATTAAAATATATTAAACATTTACCATAAAACATTTATTTATTTAGTTTTTAGAAATTTTGTATCATTTAACAATTTGTTGGTATAACAAAATTTAGGATTAGCTTCACCTGTATACAATAAATTGTCTATAAAATTTTACTTTTTACCTTTTATTTCTAAAATATCAAACTAGTTAGACAAAATTTTTGTTTTACTAAATTTATAATATCTTCCATAAAATCACTATCTATAATATAAATTTTCATTATATATTATATTCTCAATATTCAAAGCGTAAAATTACTGATGTGTTATATAAGTAAACTAAGTTATTTTTGCAACATTTTATGTTATAAAACTTCGTATAAACAGGGCTCCCACTATCCTGGATTTTTTTGAACAAATTAATTTTACGAAAAGATACAAGAATTTCTTAGTTAAAATATAGTTGTTCGTCTTAACTAAGAAAATATTGCTCAATTTATTGTAATGTAAAAGCTTGTTTAAATAATGATATTAGTACAAATTAAATATTTTGTTCATAAATAAAATAAAACTTTTGTGAATAAAATATTTAACGTGCACAAAATTATTAAGTCAAAAACTAATAAAAACATTGCATTGCTTGGATTGTACATTTTTCGTCTAGTAGCTTACCAATTTTTAGTTACATATACAACTGTTTATGACAAAATTTATCTATTTTGTAATGAAACGTATTAAGTTTCTGAGTTTAAAAGAAGAGAATTAGAGTTAAAAACTTGATTTAATTAATGAGATAAGTTTCAAGATTTGCTTTTTTAGAGTTTAAAAAAGTATTTAGTATTAGTATAAGGGTTCATCAGTTATAAAAGTTTCAAATTGAATATAACTTCAAAGTTTAAATATTAATAATCAGTCTCTTAACAGTTTCCAGTAGTCATTAATTGATAAAATAAACTCTTTTGAAAGATTAAAAATAACAATTAGTCACTTATCAAAAAAACCAATAAATTTTATCATATTTTATATTGTAATAAAAAAATAATTATGTTTGACTCGATAACCGAAAGGTTTTTTCGTACACCAGGTCCTTAGACCAAACTTTTTGAGCGCTCTTTTTCTACTGTTTAATAAACAATATATACATATATTGGTTCACTAAAATACTACTTCTGTAATTGGTTTAAAAATGTTTATATTGCTTTTCGTTGTGACACTTAAGTACTATAAACTATATAAAATTTTCACAAAAACTTTTTAAAAGCCAACTTTGTTCTGTAATGTAAGTTTTATAATAAAGAAAGTACAATAATATAAACTAATTGACTGGTATTAAAAGTAATGAAAGATAAAGATGAACTGTAGATTAAGGAAGTGTTTCTCTAACTTACAAAAAAAACTGGCACAATTAATAAGTAAATAAAAAGTCTATTGTACAGAAAAATTTTAAGTATTACAGTTAAATATATTCTCAAATGGGAACTATATAAATTAATTAAAAAAAAATTATATTTTGATTTTTAGAAAACACATAAAAAGATCTTAACTATTAGGGGAGAAATAATGAATTCATTCTTTCAAGACTTTATTTTACGAACTAAGTTTCGGTCAAACACCTCGTCAGTGCGTCAGAGGTCTTTGAACGAAACTTAGTTCGTAAAATAAAGTCTTGAAAAAACAAACTTAAAATCTATATATTTAAAAACTAAAGACAAAGTTAAATAGAAAAGTTCCTTCTAGAACAAATTCAAGGTTGTATAACTGACTAAATTAACTTTAAAAATCCTGTCTGAAATAATTAAAACAAACTTGAGCTGGATCCTTGATTAAAAGTTGAATTCAGATTAAGTACACTTTGTTAAAAAATTGGGCACATTTACTGCTAAGCTCAGCGCATTGTTGGAAAAAGGTAATTGCCGATGAAAAATTACATTAAAAATGCGGAAATATCTAGACTGCAACATTCAAGTAGCCTTATAGTAAGACAACTTAGAGTATGTTTCTACGAACTGTTATAATATGACGTAAAGAAACAATAACTATGACAAGATTACTAATACTATTTGCTTTGTAAAAACTTGTAATAAATTGCGTTGAAATGTAGCTGCTTTGAAAGACAAAAAGTTATATTTTTATTAAGAAAAAAAAAAATTTTGTCAATGTTTAAAATCATAAAAGTATGCACTTCAATAAATAAAAAGCATTTCAAGCTTTATTAATTTTTAAGCTTTAATGCATTTAATTTGAAGCAATTTTAAGCATGAAACATGATTGTAATTCATATACTTCTTTTTGATAACAGTTAAAGTGCTTATTTCTATAAGAACCACATTTTTATAGAACTTACACACATATATCTAATTAAAACTTGTATATGTGCTGTAGACGGCCGTATTAAAACCAAACCATAACACAATATATACAACAACTAAAACGTCAAAAACAAAACTTTCAGCTAAGAGCTTCATTTTTGGAAAACAAAATGCACATGTAGTTATTAAAGCTTGTATACGTACCGAGGGCGACGCGCGGGGTGGAACACTAGAGCTGTTGCTCGACTTGTAAAAGAATAAGTTAATTGTACAAAAATTTTCAGTTTTATAGTTTAAGCTTTTGAAGACGCTGCTTAAAATGGGGCCCTACTTCAGCTGTACCGCGTTAAACTAAATCAAAACACTTTTATTTTAAATCTAAGGAATAGAGCTTTAAACTGGTATGAAGTGCGTTTTATTAGCTTATAGGATTATAAAGTTATGTCTTGATGTATTTGGACAAACATTTAGCAAAAGTATAGTTTCATAGTATTATTACCGTCGTTAACATTTAATATCATGAACAAAAGTAAGCCTACTATAGTTTTTTTTTACCTATATAGATAAAAATCCAATGTTTTTCAATAAATATTCGATATTTTCACTGCAACTCTTCAGAAACTTTAAAATAAAACAACAGTTTTTTTAATGTTATTTCAAATGTCTGCACCTGCAGTAAGTTTCTGTAGAGTTAACATTTAAAACAGATTTGATATTTAAAAGTTTTGTAATGCTGGAGCTGAAGTTAATATAGCTGTAGCTGTGATAGAGCTGATAAAAAAGAGCCATTTAAAAGAAAAACAGTTGGAGCTGCACTTCGCATAAATTCAAATAAATTTATTACGAAAATAATTTCTTAGTAGTCACTAAAGTTCGTATACGTCTTTAAGACGACTAAGAGGCCTATGGTAATAAAACTCGAGTCGATCCATTAATTAAATATAACGAATTAAAAAAAAACCAAAAAAAAACGAATTATAACAATGAAGGTTTTATTTGAGAACCACTCGCTTGATAGTTAAGCGAGTATACTTGTTTTAAATGACTGCAAGGACTGTAGTAGAAAACTAGAAACGATCCATACTGAGAGTATTACGTCATCACCAAAATACGAAATACCACAATCAAGTTTTTTATTTGAAACTGCTCCCTTGTCTATCGTGTAAATTTGTATACGTCTTTTAGATAACAACAAAGCCTACGGTAAATTTAATTTCATTGTAGCAATCCAACAGGATGCTTAAGCGTAAGAAAGGATAAAAAAAGATAAAAAGGTTAATTAAAGAAAAAAATATAGCTTTATAAAAAATTAATGGAAGCAAAAAAAATGTATCCATTTTTTTAGCTAAAAAGTTTTTGTTTTTAAAATTAGCATTCATAATTAAAATGTTTTTTTTTTTCAAAATTCTGCATTATTCTATAAAATACATTTATTCAAAATTTACATCTTTATGATTTGTTTAAAAACATTTTTTTTTACAATTCCAGTGAACTTTTAAAGTGTTAAAAATAGTTTGAAAACATTTCAAAGTTAAGTTTATACTCTTTATTATAAGTAGTTTTATGTTTAAAAATATACATACACAATGTCAAGCGAAATGTTAAAAAAAATCAAAAACTTAAATGTCATTCTGTTATTAATGTTTAAATATAAAGGTAAAGTTTTAATCAAATAGTATAATATTTGTTTGAAGTTCACAAACTACTGTAAAAAAACTACAGAACAACTGTAGCTAGTTATATTTTTTACTTGCAATTTTTTTAGTTCGTCAAAGTATAAGTCGATTTTAGTTGTAAATGTTTTAGAACTGTAGGTTTTTATTGTCCAAGGTTTTATAAGTTAAAGGCATAAGTGCGATGTATAAATTTAAATAAACATTAATTTCAGGCTTCATTTAAAGAGTAACTAATAAAAAGAAAGGATGTTAATTCTTACTAACTTTAAAGAAAAAAATAACAAAAAATGATTAATACTAACTATGCCGTAAAATATGGGTCAATATTAATAAAAAGTACAATCACACTTTTAAAATCTCAACACTTAAATTGCATTTGAACATAGCTTAAAAAAACAAAAATAAAGTAAAAAAATGTAAACAAGTTTAAAACAAATGAAAAAATAGTTGTATTTGAATTTTATTTATAACAAACAGTTTAGTGTGTTAATCAAACTTAGTTTTTTTAGTAGCTCAGTTTTTTTTATTTCGTCATTGTGTTTTTTAAGTTTTTATACAAAGTAACGCCGTTATAAATGAAATGCTGTCTATTTTTAAGCTTCTACTTTTTTAATGCATAATTCTTCATGATTAGACACATTATGGTGTTGATGATTTGGTAGCTTTAGAAACTATAAAATTTACAAATGACTTTTATACGCAATTTTAAAATTCTGGAATTGATAGACCATAGCACTTAATTTGTTGATTATTTTTTTAAACTAAAAAACTAATTTGTAACAATTTCAACAAATTTAATATTTTTTACAAGAAGTACCCTTTTATAGTATTTCAAAATTTAAGGCTATTAGCTGATTAAAAAAAAAATTGTATATCATTTTTATCATAAAATGAAGTTAACTACTAGCTATTTGTAAAAAATTAGATGCGAATAGAAAAAAAATATAAAATAAACAATCTTTTACTCTAGTTAAAGTAGTATTTTCAAATGTAGTATGTTTTAGCTGTTTGATTATTTAAAAAAGTATTAATTTTATAACAAATATAACAGTTGGACTTTTTTTAATTCTCATTCAATAGAAAAAATTACAGAAAAATGTAATTAAAAATGTTTTAATCATAGTTTTTGTTTAACTGCGTGTTTTACCTTGAAATCTTTTCATTTTTTCTAGTTTTTTGTAAATCTTAACTAAAAATTGTTTTGTATTTTCAACAAATTCGAAGAAAACTTTAAGTTTTAATTTACAAAAAAAGGCTTGTCTTGAGTTTTACTAACTTTTTTTTAAAAGTTTGTTATTAAGTATACCTTTCTTACAGACTTTGGTTATACTACTATGCATTATTAACAAATGTTAATAAAAATAAGTATTTAAAACATTTAAAAAAGTCAATACATTATTTTTTAAAGATACTGAACTTTAAAATATACCTGATTATCTGAATTTTGAAACAAAATTATTCTGTTTAGTGTTACACGTAATTCAGTACTAACCAAATTTTAAAAACTACAAATACAAAAAAGACTTTATAGTAGAGTTTTGGATTTATTTAAACTTTGCATTGAGTGTATTCATGAGTTATGGAAACAAAAAAAAAGTCTGTTTTCTTAAACTATTATATTTTTGAAACAGATGTTATCAGTACACTTTGTATTATTATATAAATGTAAAGTTATGTACTAATGTAAAAATATGTTTTTGTTGACTTTTAAAATCAAATTTTGTTTTAATAAACAGATGAAGCTATTAATAACATATATATTAGTTGCTCTGGCGAAAAACTTTACAAATTGTCAGCTCCTTAAAAAAAGTGTCATATTTTGTAATGAAAAGTTTACAGAAAACACAAAAAGAAATTATACTAACTATACGGGCTGTTTAATACAAAAAAGTGATAAAACAGAATTTTTTGATGGTTAGTAATTTACACAATTTATAACAAACAAAATTTATTAATTCGTTTAAGAAAACCTCGAATGAAGTTTTATATTAGTGTTCTTATTAGTTTACAAGTTTATTTTAAATTACAGAATACAACCTTACTAACTCACATTGTACTGCAGAAATAATAAAAACTGTTGAAGAGGAAACATTTGTTGATTACATTCTACTTTCGTATATTGTTGGTTATTTTACTTACTTTCTTGACGTATAAACAAACAAAATCACCACTTCTAGTTTTTACGATTTTTAGATAATTGATGTTTTCAATGCAGCTTCCAACAAGTTGTACTTAAAATAGGGCAAGTTTTTTAACGTTTAGCTATAAACAGTGCATAATATGCTGTCATTACGTAGACAGTTTCATAATTTATAACATTTAAATCAATATTTTTACGTTGCCTGTTTTTTGTAAAATACTAATACAATTTTAAATAGTTTAAAACTGTTTTCAAAAAATAAAAAACAGAAGAAAAAGATATAAAAGGTATTGAAATTGAGTTAAGTGCTTTTTTTGATAGTTACAGTGCAATGTACTATTTGCCTTTACCAGTTGAATCAGAAAATCAGAAAAGAAAATCAGTAAGTCATAAAAAAGATTATTTATTATTGTTTACATTATACTTATTCTTTATATTAATACTAAATTCTTTCTTTGTGTTAATCATAAGTCTCAAAAAATATTTGAAAATAATTTCAAAAACACAACTTTTTATCGAAAATTAGTCAGCTTTATTAAACAAAACATTAAACAGAAAACGACAGTTTATTACAACTAAGCCATGAGCACTTTCGTTAGTACTGTCTTTTTGGAAGCTGTATTGTATTTTAAATGGTTAAAGTTTAGCAAACTATGTAAACACGAAAAAAAATATTTAGAAACATACAAAACTCCATTAATGCTGCTTTCAGACGATGTTTGTGTTCAAAGTAAACCCACGTGGAGACCCACTTTATAATGACTTTACAAAACAGTCTGGTATTGGAGTTCAATGGTATATAAGTTTTACAACTTTGCCAACACGTCGATTGGATTGTGAACTAACACTATTTAGTAGTTACGAGCATCTTAATACACAGCCATTAAATTATATCAACTGTTTTAAAGAAACAACACCTATGAACTTCAAACGACCAACTGCTCAACTTCGACAGTATACTTCAAGTAAGGTTTATTTTGTTATTGTTGACGCAGAAAACAAATTCAGAGGAAATATTTTGCAAAAAGCAATAAAAACACCATACGGCCTCAAAAATTACTCAGCTACGCGTTGTAATGAATACTTTGAATGTCCTGCTACAGAAGATGATAGTTTAATTTAACAACAAGTGGAGTTGACCAGTTTTGTAGATTTATCCAATTCTTTAACTTTTTGATATTTGATAAAATGACTTTAATAGACGTTTCTAATGTTGAAGCTGGTCTTATTTACTATTTACGTACTTTAAGTTCTTATAACAATCCGGCTTTTCAACACATAGATGAAAGGTATATAAAAACTTCTGGTTTTATCAATAAGTTTTATACAGTATGCGACAGTAACTTGCTAAAGTGCTCTTGGTATTTTATGTGCGACTACAACCAAGATGAAATCATTGAAATTGAAAAGGTCTCTGATTTCAACTTTGATTGCACAGATCAGTCTGACGAAAAGTATTGTTCAAGTAAAACACATTTTAATTGCGTCACAGGTTTTCCAGTTTCAATTAGTAGAACAAAAGTTAATGACAACCAATTAGACTGTTCTGATAGGTCAGATGAATGTATGAATAACTCAATAAGCTCAGCAGAAGAAATAATTAAAAACCCAACTTTAAGAAAGTATATATGGTGTTCTACTTTAGCAGTATTTGTTCTAAATATGATTGCACTAGTAAAGTGCTATATAGAAATGAAAAACCTTGACAAAACGCGTTTGGTTAGTTTTTACAACCTTATACTCGTTATCAACCTGTCAATTTCCGATATAATTTTTGGCTTTGTTTTGGCTACTTTAACATGTTTTTCAATGAAATTTTCAGGTAAATATTGTTTAAATGACCTTGAGTGGCGTTCCAGCTTACCTTGCAATGTTATAGGAGTTCTCACCATAGTTTCATCACAAACATCCTTAAATTTACTAGCATTAATGACTTGGCTTCGACTATATACTGTTTATAAACCATTTAATAGTTTATACACCTTTAAAAACAAAGTTATTTATTTGCTTATCATTTGCTGGTTTATACCAATACTGTTATCGGTTACACCTATAGTTTTACAAAAACAGTTCATGCAAAGTATGCTCATTTCAAGCAACATGTTTCTTAAAAATAAAACCATCGACTCAATTGTGAATTTTGCCGATTTAAGTGAAAATGAATATAGTAGTGAAGTTTTTGTACTTCTACTATCAGAGTACAAGCATGTACCAACAACTTTTAAAAACTGGTTGATGAATGTAGATGAAATGAAGAGACAACACCCAAACACTAGTGTTTTTGTAAAAAACACTTTTGGTTTTTACAGTTCGTCATCAGTTTGCCTACCTGATTTTTATTCAAAATCTTTATTAGCTAAAAGATTTTCTTTAATTTTAATGAGTTTTAACTTGCTTTTAATAGTTCTTATATCAGTGGGATATATTTTAATATTTTTTGAAATAAGATCATCAAAAGTAAAAAACCGTTCTAGGAAAAAACCAAAAAACTAAAGGAAATTTATGATAAGAGTGTTTTTGGTTGTGCTTACAGATATAGTTTGTTGGCTACCAATAATCGCATTTACGTACACTAGTTATTTTGGGTTCAAAATTCCTGATATTGTACACCCTCTGTCTTCTATTGTGCTTTTGCCAATAAATAGTTTTATTAACCCATTTTTATACTCAAGAGTAGAGATATCTTCGTATGAACTAATAAAAAAGTATTTGCAAAAATGTTATGAAAGGAAAGGTGTCAGAAATGCACGACTATAACTTTCGCACGGAGCGACACTTTTGCACGAAGCGACACTTTTGCACGAGCCGAAATTTTTACACTTTAGCTTAGTCGAAAAAGTTCAGTTTTTAAATGAATTATTAACTTAATTCTAACTTATTCAAAAACGTTTTAAAGAAAAAATTTAATAAATAATAGTGTTAACTGAGCTCGTGAAAAAAGACGCTCCGCGCATTTGTGAATCGTTTCCGTTGGTATTAAGCATTCAAACTGAAACCAAATTTCAAATTTTCAAGTTAACGATGGTAAATATAACTCTTTTGGATGTTTACCCGGCTTGTTTATAAAATTATTATTTCAACAAAACATTGTTAATTATAATGGTAAAAACTCACTATTTTTTTTTTAATATTTTAAAACATGTATACAGTATACATAGAGAGGTTTCAGGAACAATTTTTTTTTAACTTTACTGTTAGGTCTTGATTGTTATTCCTTAATAACGTAAGTATGTTTCAAATTTTTTTCTGCTTAGCATAACCGCTGAAATGGAACGTGTTCGGTTAATTGAAATGGTATCGGTTTGTACGGTTAATTAAATTTGTACCTGCATATTCTGTTGTTTGAACAACTCAACCTGATTATTTAAAACTGTTGAAGTGTTCTGCTGCTGTCAGTATCAAAAGCATTGACGCCGGCTGTGACATTAGAACTGTTTTTTAAAGAACAAAAAAATATTTTATTTTATTTTCAACCAAAGATATTTTGATAGAATTTTAGTTGAAAACTTTTTAAAACTCCATTAACTTGAAAGTATCTTTGAACTTCTTTTTAAATCAGTTTGTATGTTAAAGTAACAAACAATGGTAAACTGCTTATAAAGTTTTATCTTTTTTACATAGTAATGTAGTATGTAAACCAAACATAGTTTTGATAGTTTTAAAAACATTAAAGTTTTCAATTTAAACATTCAGTATACATTTTGTAATTTATTTTTTGTCTGTTAAACCTTTCAAACTCTAAATATTAAAAGTTTTTTGTAAAATTACTCTTTTAACATTTTTTATACTTTAACTAAATTTAACATACTTTGAAGATTTACACCTGAAAACTAGTATAAATAACACAAGCAGTTCTTTTAAAATATTTTTTATAAAAATTTTTTTACTTTAAATGCTTTATGTTTTACTATCTTCGTTTTCGTTTTTAGCTCATTATAATTTTAATATTTGTTTATGCATAGTTATTAATAAGTTTAGGTATGCCACTCGATTGTCGAGAGGTCTTTTTGCTATCCAGGTCATTGAACCAAAAAAATTTTGAGCAATTTTTTTTTTTGTTTTTGTTCAATAAACTAACTATCTAAAGGTGTATAGCGTTAACTACGAAAGTTTTTAAAATTGAAAATTGTATTTTAAAGAATATAAACAAGTCATTTGCATGAATTTGATTTTGATGGTTTCTCATTTTTTTCGTTTTCAAAAAATTTTTGAAAACTGAGAGTTTTAGTTCTTTTTTTTCCAACGTTTACAAATTGTAAAAATAAAATAAAGCTTTAAAAAAAACTTAAAACCTGTACAAAAAGTACTTAAAATATTAAACTAAACATTAAGTTTGAATCTACTTTACAAAAAAATATGATTTATTCAAACAGATAGGTTTTAAGTTGTTAGTACATTGCTTCCAAAGTACTTGAAAAGATTGCTTTAAATAAAGTATTTATGATTATTTTTGTTGATTTGTATTGGAAACTATTTTTATCTATGAACTAATGAAAGAAACCTGAAAATTTACTAGCACATTACTTAGGGTTATCAAAATTAGGTTAAAATTTAAAATGCTAAACTTTTCTTGAAAATTTTAAAAGTTGATAGCTAAAAAAGACTTTTTTGTTATTTAAAGTACGATGCTATTTAAATGTTATCAAGATTAAACTTTTAAAGTTTAAATGTTATGAAAATTAAAAATGAAAAAAAAAAAACTATGTTTTTATTCTAATTTTGTCAATAAACTAAGATGAAACTTTGTGTTTATTACTTTTAATAAAAAGCTGTGATTTCTATGAGTTTTTAAATTTTTACCTTTTCAAAACCGACTAAAATCTTATTTTAAATACTCGCTTAAAAACTTTAGAAGTAAGTTATGTTCTATTCGAGTACGTTTTTATTAAACTTTCATTATCAACCCAAAATTTTAACTCCTATAGTTTCATTAAAAAACAAAACTTATTAAAACTATATCAGTAACAGTACTAAAAGTTTTTTAGTGTCAATACATAAGTAAAAATAAACGTAATTATGCTAAAAATCTTACGTTATAAAAAGTATATTGTAGCTAGTTTTTAATTCAAGTTATTAATTGTGACAAGTATCACTTTAAATACCTTTTAAAAGATTTTTGTTGAAACTTCTCATACGATTTTAATATTTAGGCCAAACAAGTTAGAAAAATACATTAATTTTTTCTAACTTTTTATTTTAAATTATTAAAAAATATTTTTTAAGGGTTACCAAATTCAAACTTTATATTTGTTATTAATTCTAACTAGATTGTATTGGAGGAATTTAAAACTACCATAACTAAAAAATAATTACTTTAAAGAACTTATTTTTGCTAAAAAAAATGTTTTATACTTCAATCTTAGATTTATTGAACTGAAACTAAAAAAAAATTAGATAGTTTCAAAGTTTATTGCTCTTTCGTTTTAGATTTTTTTTTATTAAAATGCACATTTTCCAAGAAGTACAATGCAGTTTACTTAAATTGTAAAACTTTACAAATTTTTATTTGTAATTAAACAGCTTAAACATTAATAATTTCTTGTTGATAAGGACTCATATTATTAACCAATTTCATGCTTTAATATTAATAAGCATGTTATCATCTGAAAAGTTCAATATATAGAAAAACTAAACTAATTACCAAAAAAACCATGAGATTTCATCTAAGTTAAGCTGTTTCTGTAAAGTTAAACTTTAAAAACTCTTTTTTTAACAAATACTTTAAAAAACTATTTTAACTTTTATTTTATAAACGTTTTGTATTGCACCTTTGAAATTTTTTGTGAAGTAAATCAAAGTTTATTCATTTTAAATAAAAACCTAGTTTAGAAAATATACTATTTAAAGCTTCCAAACATCGGCTATATTCATGCCACTCAAAATAGTATGCCCAATTAAACGATTACACAAAAGTGTCAATTAATTATGAAAGATTTTATCACGTAAAACCTGTATGACAATATGACGTCATAATAAAGATGAGACTTGTGCGTTCTAGAAGAAGTTGTGTCACTAAGCAGCAGCTGTACGTCTGCGGAGAAAATCCAAGTTTGACGATCTCCAGAGATTTGTGACGTCATAATGTGTATAAATAGAAACACTTTTGCATGTTTCTTATCCTCAACTAGCTTCTAAATTGTATTAAGAGTGTGCAGTAATGTTTATTATTTTGTTATTATAGCTTATTGTTTGAATACTGAAAAAATAAATTAAATATAGCAAGTTAAGTTTTTCTTTTTTTGTTTATTGTGTATCATTTTTAAGTTTATTTTAAGTATTTAATTTGAAACTTTTTGAGTTTTAATTTCTAGTATTATATTTTAGAGCTTAAATAGATATTTTTAACCTAAGTTTTCAGTAATAGAAAAAATATTATTAAGTTCGTTAACTATTATATACTAAATTCAAAACT
This sequence comes from Thalia democratica, assembly GCF_965202585.1. Lineage (NCBI taxonomy): Eukaryota > Metazoa > Chordata > Thaliacea > Salpida > Salpidae > Thalia > Thalia democratica. The sequence goes on from NC_139170.1 coordinate 11,685,721, forward strand.
TATAATGTACCAGACTGCTTTCAATTATACAAAATTAAAGCCGTTACAACTGTTTGTTTGTGTTTTGCTTATTCATTTTGTAATGTTAAACGTGATTAAATGAAATTTCTAAATCGTTCTAAATTTATTCCAATTAAAGTTCAAAAGTTTAGCACTACAGTTAAATTTTTTTAATAAAAACAGTCAAAAATAAAGTTTAAACTAATGACATATATAAATATCTTATAAATTGTCTGAATGCTATTATGTTTTAGCTTGTCATTTCTTAAACAACATATATCACCTAACTAAATGTTTTTTAATAAAATAATCAAACTAAGTTGTTACAGTATTTTTTTTTTGCTAGAATAAAACGTATATCATACCAAAAACTAAATAAAAACTGTTTAAAATGTCGAAAAAGTTACTAGGAAAATGTTAGGTATTTATTTAAGTAAAATATAAATTTTAAAATTCAACTAAGTAATACTTCACTTAAGTTTTTTTTTTACTTTTGGAAACATTATGAATGTTTTTTAACTTTTTAAGGATAGACATAAATTGCTCACGTAAAACGTAAACTCCCGATTTAAATCATTTAATTGAAGTAGAAACAAATTTCCCTTAACATGCTTAAGTATTTACATAAAACAATGTCTATTAGTGTCGCCCATATTTCATGTTGAAGTTTTGCTTGCTTTAGAAATGTTTTTTCGTATTTTTAATGTTTATACAAATCGCAAAAGTTTTTTCTATAATTTTCCCCACTCAAAAATAAACATGAAAATTTGTTTTTTTTTTAGATTTTAAATTAAAATAATAACATGTTACAGACAGATGGGCATGTAAAACGTTTTATGAAACTAAAATTTTTAGAAAAGTCTCAATTTTTTTTTTAGATATTTAAGTTTAGGTCTTACATTTCTAAGTTTAGTTGATGTTAGTCATATTATAGTTTAGTGAGTTTGTCAAAATAAATCTACAAAAGCTTTTACTATTGTTAGAACTACTTTTGTTTTTCAGCAAAAAAAAGTAGATAATTTTTGTCGACTAAAGAACAAAAACGTAAGTAATTCAAACAAAAACATAAGCTAAGCAAAAACTTTTATAGATTCTTTATATTTGTGAGAACAAGATCAAGACAAAAAATAGTGACTTTTAAAAACACCAATAACATACAAAGACGATTTGAGGGACTAGGTTATATAACAGTAAACAGTATATACTAATTCATTACCAATGCTGAGTAGGTTAAGGTTTTATGGTTTTTACGCAGGTGTATCACAACTCAAGTTTGATTTTAACTTCGATTTATCGAATTCTGTTTGCACTTTTTAGAGTTGAAGTAATAGGTTTTCAAGTTTTTGAACATAACAGCTTAAATAGCTTTATTTTCAATAAGTGTTAGTGCGTTTTTTACTTTTTAAATCTAAAATTATTTGAATGACTCTTTTTTATATAATCTTTGATATATTTAAGTTATTTAGTTTTAGTAACACATGTGAAAACTTTAACCAAATTGTTTTGGTGGTTTTTCTAGCATTTGTAGTTTTTATAATGTGTAGATCTTCAATTAAAGCAAGCAGTTTTTAAGAATTTATTATTTGTTTTACATAGTTCATTAGAAATTCAATTTTATCAAAATGTTTTAAATGTTACAGGAAAGCTTGACTTTTTGCTAAATACATTAAAATTTTTATTTCGAATAAATCTTTTTTGGTAGTAAACTTTTAAAAATGAAATTCATTTTTCTAAAACTAGATAGAACTTTATTTTAATAAAAATTTTAAAGTAGGTAAATATGCTTTCAGTTTCGTTGATTAACTTTGTTAGACATATTTTTATAGATAGACTAATGAGTTAATAAATTTGTAATTTTTTTCTTGAATTCAACTTCAGAGCTTTAGTTATTACTCTTAAAATAAACTAAAAATTCACAACTAATTGTATTGATTAATTTTAATTCATTATCTACACAAACATGCAATACAAGTTGTTTAAATCAAATGTTTCTCTATAATTACAAATATGGTATAAATACATGAAAACTTTAACATTGTGAACATCTGTTGATCATGGGTATTTTTGAAATTATTAAAGATTTTAAGTATCACTTAACTTGAAAAACTTTATACTAAAAGTTTATTACTAAATTAAAATACTACCTAAATAAACATTAAGTTTTCTTATACCAATATTATTACACATAAAAGTAGTTTAACTTAATTATCTATATAAAAATTAGCATAAGCAAATATTTCAGAATAATTCAAGTGATACTTTATTAATTACAAAAACTTCAGTTTTGAAACCACAAAGTGTAACTTTGTTCATTTATTTCAGCATACATATATAAAAAGTATGTCGAATAGAGAAAGATCGGAACGCCGTATAAATATTTCCCCTTATATGGGAACTTATGCTGATTGGGACCCATTCAGGGACTGGAGCTCGAGCAGGGTGAGTTGCATTTTAAGTATTTCTTAAATATTTGTTAAGTTATAGCAAGTACAAAACTTAAAATGCTGTATTTGTTTTAAATCTTTAAATATTGCTCTAAAATCTAATTGCATAGGTAATAAAATAAATTTAAAAGTAGTACTGTTATAATATCATCTTGGTTAAAATGTATTCAAGTATTTTTTCTACACAGTCAATTCAAAGTAGATGAATACTTTTTAGATAAAATAAGTTTAATAAAATTTACAAGCACTGGAAACAGAAAATTCACTTAAAAAATCTTAGTTGCACAAAGAAATCAAAAACATATAAACAATAATTTTCACCTTAAGTTTAAACTGTTACTGTTAGAAGCCTAAGAGTACTAATCTTTAAAAATAGTTTAATCAAATAAGTACAGTTTTTATTACTAATGCTAAGTTTTATAGTTATAGTTCTAACTTAAAATACACTTACTTCAACTCTTTTCGTTTTATTAGTGGAAAAATAAATACAGCTTTTTTTTTACAAATTTAAAATAAAATTTGTATATTTTTCATGATATAATGTACTTAATTCAGGACTTTGGTATGCCGATGACAGACTACGATTTCGAGTTGGCGCGAAGAAGATTCTTCCGCCAGAGGGACCCACTGAGCAGCGTGTCAAGGAGAATGGACATGGACAGCATGATGACGAGACCAACTTTCAGCAGACAACTCAGCGAAGGCAGAAGCGATGTTTGTTTGCAAATTTACTTTAATATTTACAGCCAATATTGCAGTAATTTTTTTGATCTTTTTATTTAATATTAGGTACAAAAACCATAAACAAAAGTTATAAAGCAAAGTCTTAGCTTTTTTTAAATTTTTAATTCTTAAAACAATTTGAACTAAACTTTTATGACGTCACAACAGGTGTCGACGGCGGACGGCATGTTCAAGATAACGCTGGACGTGAAGAGCTTCGACCCGGAGGACATCAAGGTGAAGACGGTCGGGGACCAGGTCGAGGTGCAGGGCAGGCACGAGGAGAAGAAGGACGACCAGGGCATGGTGAAGCGGGACTTCACCAGGAAGTACAACATCCCCACCAGTTAGTGTGACGTCATAATGCTTGTTGAGTACAAGATAAAAAAGGATTATTTAGTCATGGTTAAAAGTTTTAACAGTTGTAAACTATTAGTAGTACAGAGTTTTTTTTTTAAGTAAAATAATTTAGATTTATTAGTAAAGTAAAGAAATAAAATAATTTGCTTTAATAATTCGAAATCTGACATTTTTCTTTTTTTTTACTAATCTTTATAAAAAAATCGTATACAATGAATATTTGCTACAAAACGTTATCCAATTACCATTTTTTGAATATCCACATTAAAAAAAATATTGAGTTTAAATTTTATCTGCAACTAAAATAGGGGACAAAATATTTGGAGATATATCTTTTAGTTTAAAACGAATTGTGAAAAAAAACACAACTTAATATTTACAGTATAAGGTAACAAATACACTGTTAATTTAACTACGAGTCAGCATTAGTATTAGTAATTGTTTAACTGTGATCTTCTTTTTTTCTATATATATGTTCTTTAGTACGGCGGTTTCCGAAAAAAAAAACAACGGCCCAATGAAATACTGTTTCCAAAAAAACACTGTAAACACATCTACTACACATTTTACGTAATAAACACAACTAATATTCACTTTTAATGAGCTTTTTTTTCAGATGTAGACCCACTTTCAATAACTTCAGCTCTGTCACAAGATGGTATCTTGACGGTCCAAGCTCCAATAAAAACACCCCAACTCGACGGACCGAGAGTTCTCGAAGTGAAACACGAAAAACCAGCCCTTAAGTAGAATACAAACAGAATGCAATCGGAAAACTAAAACCTTGTTTAAAATGTTCAAATGTTTACACATATTCTACTACGTAATCATTTATAATTAGTAAAACTTAATATTTAAAATTTTCTTTAATGTTTCTTATACACGCATTTAAAATAATAAACTATGTGAGATTATATAGTTTAAATTGTTATTTTTCATTATTTAAAGTTTTTTGTACTAAACTAAAAGTAAAAATCTGAAATTAAAAAAAAAAGACTATTCTTGTTTAGTTTTATAAAAAATTTAACAACTTGTATACATAAAGATATATGAAAATTTTCTTGTTAAAAAAAAATCAATGAATACCATTTAAAAAAGTTATTGTTTTGATTTAAAACTTGTTAATAAGTTTTTAGTTGTAACTAAGTCAAAATTCTTAATCAAAATAAGTTCTACTTAACTATTGTTATCTCCGTGTTTTTTGTCATTAGGTTTTTAACTTCACCAATTTTGTACAAAATTGTTGTTATCTTGATAAAAAACTTTCTCATTGGAATGCAAATGTTTTAGTTTGAAAATGATAAAATTTGTCTTTAACCAGTTTATAAGGGTAAAATTACAATATAAATGAGTAAAAAAATGTTTAGGTTCGTAGAATTTTAAATAACTCAAAACACTAATGTTATAACAGTACATTTACCTTAGATTAAGTTGTTACTTTACAACATTAGCCAATGTAAGCCTTTAAATACAACTTTTTTTTTCTTTTTTGATAATCGTTTTTGATTTAAATTTAGAGTTTGAAACAGCTTTTAACATGTTTATAAATCTACGAAACAACAAATTTGCCTTTTAATAACATAAAAATTATCAAACAATTTTTCCAACAAGGGTTTTACTAATAGTAGCATTACTTGGAAAGTTTTTTTTTGTAACAAGAGTTTATATTACTAAAAGTTTTAAAAGACTAAATAACCTAAGTACAAAAACTTTAAGTGAAATTTTCAAATAGATATTAAAATAGAACTAAATGTACAACTATAAAACTTTTATATAAAAATCAGGTTTTTATTTCGAAATTACCTTTGTTGCTAATAATATTGTAAACAGCGATACCTAAAATCTCGAAATTTGTTATTACACTTGTTTACAGATTATAGTAAAAACATATCTTCGTAATTAAAAAAAAAAACTTATTGATTATTACTGACTAATGATTTAAAATGACTTTATGTAAATCAGTACATGTATTTCATATGTGTTATGTTATATGAAACTCAAACATTTTAGTTTTTCAAAAGCATGTCGTATACATAGTATGTTGTTTGCATTTCTTAATTAGAAAAGTTTAATGCTCTTAATGGAAAATAGGTGTAGCTTCTAATATACAATATTAACCTTAGTTTTAGCAGCTTTTTAACAAATTTTTAGTTTTCGTACAAAAAATGTTTTTTAAATTTATTATTGTAAAACTTTTTTTTCATTATTTATGTTATATAACGGAAGAAAATATAAGCTATTCTTTTTCACTTTATACAGATATTTTTTAGTATAAGGTCTAGTTTAAACGTTTGTTTTCTGTAACCTAAACCTCTAGTTCAGTGTTTCCCACACTTTTTTGGTACAAAAGGCTCATTTTAAGATGTCACAAAAGCTATGGCCCCTTTGAAAAAAATTCTCAAACAATTTACCATTAAAATTGCTTGAAACATTTTTTTTTGCTTTTCAAACCCAGAATATCTATTGTAAGTTTTAAATAATAGCCTTGTAGAGCTTATGGCCCCCTAAATATCAATAGATACTCTGGGTTTGAAAAGCAAAAAAAAAAATTCTCAAACAATTTACCATTAAAATTGCTTGAAACATTTTTTTTTTGCTTTTCAAACCCAGAATATCTATTGTAAGTTTTAAACAATAGCCTTGTAGGGCTTATGGCCCCCTAAATATCCTAAATTTTTATCCTAAACTATCACTAAAAACGCCAAAGACTTTTGCTTCCCTTTTTCTCTTCATCGTCAACTCCACAACTACTAATGTAAGTTTCAATTTATAACCTCATGGCCTCCTTGGCCCCTTTGCTGCTAATGGCCCCTAAATTTCTGTAATGGCCCAGTTTAGAAAATATTGCCCTAGTTAGTTCCACACTTCAGAATTTCAACAACTTCACTTTTGTCCTTGTTTTTGTTGTATACTAAGCTTAATTATATTTTAAACTTTTATGCTACTTTTGGCATTTAAAAGTTAAGTTACTACTATATTTTAGTAATGGTTATTTGTTTATGTGTATTCTTTTAAGTTCATATTTAAACTATTTCAATATCTTTTTAACGAATGGAACAATCTGGAATAAATTTTCATATTTGTAGGACATAATGAAGAATTATATTCGTTTGACAGTGTTTAACAAATATTATTAACTATATTTAATTTGTAGAAGTTTGCAAAGATTTTGAAACTTGACAATAATTGTTTTAATAGCATTCAACTTTATTTAGTGTTTCTTTAACTTGATAGTGTTACTTAATACTTAATTAAAGCTTTAAAATAATACCTATTTATAAATTCTCAACTTTAATTAGACAGGTTACATAAAGTCGTATAAAAGTACTTTAAATATGATACAAATAAATTAGATACTAAATTTTTTCTAAAAAATATAAAAGTCATCAGTTTTAACTCTAAAAAACTAATTAAAAAAATTAGTAGACCCTTTTTTTTTGTATGAAATGAATAACATATAATGATAATATTAATAAGGTTTGGTTTTATTTAAATTTTATGAAACTTAAACATTTGATAAAAATAAATGCATATCTTGTTAATTTAGTTTTTTTTTTGATTTTTATAACTAAAGTTGTAATCACTTTTCAAAATGTAAAAAAAAAAATACACATTAAAATTTTCTTTTTAAATAAAAAAACTATAATAAGAAACTTTAAACGAAATGAACTGATTTTCAAACTTTTATGAATTAAATTATCTTTTACAATCTTTGTAATACTTATTTATATAAAGTAAATACAGCATGTTTTTTAATTATTCTTTTGTTTATGCAATTAGTTGTCGATAACTTGTTAAAAAATAAAGGTAACAAAATAATTAACATGCTGAATTTAGTAATGTAACAGAAACTAAAGAACAGTGCTTAAAGTAAAATTAGTTAATTAAATCAGAGTCTAGATTTTAAGGTTATACGGAACTAGAAATTAAAAAAGATTTTAAATTTTACATAAAATTAACGTTTAAGTTTAACAACTTCTTTTTTCAAAGCAACAACAAGTTTTAAACACTATATAATAGGCTTTAAAAGATTTTTATAAGGAGCAGGCCAGGTTTACTAAAAAATCCTCACAGGGCAATAGAACTTTTTTAAAATTCAAAATATGTTATGTAGAGAGCAGATGCGTAATGAAATAAACATAAAACAGTCAAAAGTTTACTCACAAATAAAAAACAGCAATTTTTAAACTTGTTTAAAAAAAACTTGTTGTTTTACATTAGATTCTTTAAAGCTAAAAAGCACATTTAGGACTTCAGTTTGCCGAACCTGCTCTAGAGTCTAGTTTACCAAGTGTAGTACAGCTAGTTTGCATTTGATCGTCTTAGGACGTTTATTACAATTGAAGAAAAAAAAATATTAAAAAAAAAAATTTAAAACTTTTTTTCCACAAAATATGTTGCATTCAACAAAAAAACATTTTGAATGTAGAAGTTTTAAACAACAAACCATTTTATTCTTATAATTAAAAAAAATCCAGTTGCACAAAATAATAAAACAAAGTTATATAATCAGATATAATTAAACACCTTAATTCTTTGTTTAAGTTTTTTAGATAAGATTAATTTATAATGATATTTTTTTCTTAGATATCATGTATTAAAAAAATATAACATTTAATAATATTGTGGAGTTTTTAGAAATTTTCAAGAAAATTTTTAATGATCTTACTTTTAGTATTATCCTAAACCCTTTTTTATATCTTAAAATTTATTAAAACTGTCATTGTTTAATATATTGTATGTTTTTTTAAATTCACACAAGTGAAAACATTTTAATTTTTACGTTAAAAACTAGGTATAAGAATTTTCTTGACTAGAAAATAATAGTTCTAAGCAGTTAACTCCTTGCATGGTATTTTCAAAACTACTTTTTAATAATTAATATTTACGTATACATTTTATTGTTAAAAAAATTATCAGACACAAATTTTTTTTTTCATACATTAAGCAATACTTAACTTATTTTGTTTAACACTTTGATGATTTAAATAGTATAAATCATTTACTTTAGTTAGGTTTTAATGAAAACAGTCTAAACAAACAAGACTAATAGTATTTCTAAAATGTTTGTTGTTATTAAATAACGTATACGCTGCATAACAATTAAAAGCTATTGTATTTTTTGTTCAGGAAACCCTAGAAATAAAACAATGAGGCTAAAACTTTTAACAATAGATTAACAGTTATAAAAAAAGTGCTAAAACAATAGAAAAATTAAGAAGAAAATGTAAACACAACTTTAAGGTGAAAAATCATGTTTATAAATAGAAAAATTTTAATGCAATAGAAACTTAAGACTTAAGCTAACGACAGCAACTTAATTTTAAAAACGATTATTAATATAGTTTTCCATTAGTAACAGTTATGAAAATTATTTTAAAGTTAAATTTTGCTTTCTTAAACATTATTACTTTTAAAAAATTATTAAAGGTTAAAAGCTTAAACGCTTTAACAAAAACAAAAAGTCATAAAATTTATTATTGTCCATTAGAAAAGATCGTTTTTATAACGTCAAGTCTTTTTTATGCTTATAACTTTACTGTTTAACAAAAAAAGGAAAGTCTTTTTAATGTTTCAATTGTTGTTGCTTTGTAAATAATAAAATAAAGTTTAGTTCAGTATTGTGTAAAGTTGTGTTCGAAAATGAAATCGTTTCTTATCATCCTGATATTTTGTGTTTTGAAGATAAAAATCTCATGGGCAAATGAGGTTATAATATTATTTTACAAGACATTTTGAACCATTATAGTTAATCACTTTTTAAATACTTTTATTTTTAACAGAAGCCAACTGAAGAAGACCTGAAGTTATTGTAAGTCGTTTTTACATTAATTACCTAATTATAAAATCATGTATTTATATATAACTTTTTATTTCTGCTAAAAACAACTTATGAACTGTAAGGTGTCAATGGTGCCCTTAAATCCGAGTCCAGCTTTTGAAAAAAAAAACAGTTTATAATTTAGACCTTGATAAACTATACTAAGCTAAAACAATCAATGTTTTCATTAAATTTGTCAAAATTTGTCTGTAACAATATACCTTGTAAACAACTTAGAAGTACAACACATTAACTGAACCTATTTATTACAGAAAAGAGATTTTCGAAGCTGGTATGAAAAGTAAGGTAATTTTAGTATTGCAATAAATTGTTAACTGTGTTGTTTTTTATACTAGTCTTTTACTTTTAAATGGTACAAAAACTCCACACTTAGAAATAAATTTTTAAAATTTAATGGGTGGATTACGTTAGAAAAACATGTGTATATATATATATTGCTTTTAAAAATCTAAATCACTTATGTAACAAAGTTTGTGTAATGAATAACATTTAGTACAGTTTAAATTAAATACATAAAGTTTTAAAAAAACCTTAATTTATGAAATTAAGGGCAATCTTTGTATCGATAATATTAACTATAAATTTTATCATTACAAATAATAAACAAAACAAATGCTAAGTAGTTTAAAAAATATAATTATTAATCATAATATTTAGAGTGAGAGTTATGTTTTTCTATGTTCTTAAGTATTTTATACAAATAAAAACTATAAATGCTATATCATTTTTATTTTTATTTTAGGAGTCTGACGAAATTGCAGATTTCTTTTCCCGATCTTTCGTGTAAGTTTTGATAATTAAATTTATGTGTCTATAAACTTAGAGTACATCATTAGAAAAAAAAATATGACTTTTTTGTAAAAAGTTCGTTGAAAATATTTTTGAGTTTGTTTTAAAACAAAGTTTTTTCAACTATGAGTGAACTTTTAAGCATAAAACTCAGGTTTTTACATCAGAATAAAGCTAAAAACAAAACCTTCAAAATTCTAAGTTTAGATGTTTTCATTTCATCAAAGTTAGACATACTTTATAAACTGTAAAATTTTAAACAAACTTTATATGGTGTTTAAGACTACAAAGGAATAAAGCATTACTTTGGTGTAAAGAATTAGTTAAACAACATTATATAACTGTTCATTGATAACTTAAAGTAATCCAATAATTGTTTTAATATTTTATGGGTTTAAATTTACGCAAATTCTTATTTTATAATACAAGTAAATTTCTAAGTCAACTATTGTATCGTAACCAACAGGAACAAGCACTGGAGAAGTTTATTTGGAGACAAATCTACAAACAGTGTTAGACGACTTTTTAAACTTAATCCTCATAAATATTGTGAATAATTTTCAAAGCTTAAGTATCTAAACTTATAGGTTGAAAAGTACATTGTTAATTTTCATAAACTAAAGTATGCTACAACCTTATCTAAAGTTAATATCCTGTGCAATAATAAGTTAGTTTTTGATAGTGTTGTAATTAGATTATATCAATTTTTGTTTGTGAATAAGTTCAAGTATGCAGAAAATAAATAAAGAAACAGTTTAATTCGAATGAGTAGCTTTTGAACAAAATAAGTTTATTCTTTTAATATTTCCTTTATGTACAACTTGACTAACAATAGAAGTTCTTTGTGTCCTGAGAAGAAAATAATACTCTACAAACTTTACCTAACATCGAAGAATGTTATTAGTTACCTATCAATTATACAATAATTAACTTTTTTTTAATTAGTAGACTCTTTTACTATTCAAATTCGATAAGTTAATTCACGAATAAGTAATAAAATATACTTTTAGTTTAAGAATAAAAACTAGTTATATACCGGATCCGGATTTTTTTTAAAACATTTGGCTGAATTCGGAAGTTTTTTAAAAATTAGGATCGGGCCGGACACGGATCCAAAGTATTTTAAGCTTTATGTAGTGTTAATAGAGATCAAACTTAGAAAAGTAATTATTATAAATTGGGTAGTTTAGTAAAAAATGATTATGAAAAATACTCTTTAAAAATAACTATTTTTTTATTGTTTAAAGTAAGTTATACTACAGTGAAACTATTTAGTGTAACTAAAAACTTTATACCTGCTTTAAATAAAGAACTATACAAAAACAAATACATTTATAATGTTTTCCTATTAATTGAGTTATTTTTAATTGCAGAATGATAAATCCAATTTGAAAGATGAAACAGTAAATGACAATGGTCTTAAGTAAGTAGAACATTTAGTTTTTTAAAGTTCATTAAGTAGTAGAAAAAAGTAAACGTAGGGTAATTATAAAAATAATAAAAGATTTCTCAGAGTTTACATTTATGTTATGTTTTAAAAACTAGTGAAAATCTAAAGAAAAAGAAAATAAATGTATTTACAAAAATATTTTTATGCATTATTTAAACATAATTTCATGACTTACAATTTGTATCAAGCTTTAAAAATCGAAAATAAATATTAAAACTAAACAGAAAAAACGTTTTGGATGCTGATGTCAATAAGAAGGTAAAATTTTAATATTGTTTATATTTTTTAAATGAGAGTTATCTTTTTTATACTCAAAGTTATACTGTATAGATATAAATTTTAAATTCTATAACATTTTACTTTTATCTTAGGAGTCTGACAAAAAAGAAGATTTTTTTTCCCGATCTTTTGTGTAAGTTTTGCTAGTTAAATTTAGGTTCTTTATAAATACACATTAGAAAAATAAATCTACTATTTCGTACAGAATTAAAAAATTTGAGTCTGTTTAAAAGTTTTTTTTGTGGGTTTACGTTTAAAAAATACTTAATTCGTAATTAAAATAAATTTCAAACTTAAAATATTATTTATAACAAACAGCAACAAACACTGGAGAAGTTTATTCGGTGACAAAGCTACAAACAATGTTAGAATTTAAAAAAATTTAATTCTTACAAACTTTCTGACCAGTTTAAAAACATTCAAAAATCTAATTTTATAGTTTTTTTAATACATTGTTATGTTTTGTAGACTATAGTATATTACATCCTTATTTAAGATTAATATATATTGTAATAAAAAGTTAATTTCTGTTAATGTTGTATTTAAATAACAATAATGTTTGTTTACAAAAAAAATCAGATATGAATAAAATAAGTAAACAAACAGAATAAATTACAAAAGTGTTTTTGAATAAAGTTTGGTTATTATTCATAAATATTTTCTTTATGAATATCTTAATTAACTATTAAGGTTCTTTATGTCCTGAAAAAAAATACAGTACAAACTTTAACTAACATCAAGAATCCTTATTTATCAATTACCTACCCATTATAAACTTTTTAATCAAGGTATTTAATAAGATTGATAAGTTAATTCATGAATAAATGTTAAAATATTCTTTTAATTTCAGAATAAAAACTTTAAAGTAAACGATGAAAGTTTTCATTTTAAGGACAAAAACTCAAAGTACGATGATCCTAGGTAACAAAATTTCAAAATAAGTTTTCAAAACTTGTAGTAGAACAAAGATAGACATGTAGTTATCAAACAAAAAAATAACTAAGTGAAACTTAAAGAATAATTTTCTTAAGCTTATTTTACTTTGCAATAACTTTAATACTAGCTTTATAAAGTTTTTTTAGGTTGTTTCGTTAATACTTAATTCTTAATCCTATAGATATTTTTTCTTTTTAATTGTCCTAAAACCTTTAAAAAACTTTTTTGAACATGGTTTGAATTCTTCCATCAGCTTTATACATAACTTTATAATAAACAACAGAAGACGGTTCACAATGGTAAGATTCGGCGACAAAAAAGTTAGAACTTTTTTAATATTTTTTTAACTTCCTTTAAACTACTCAACTAAATTAAACTAAAAAGTAATTAGGAATTAATTTAAAAATAACAGTAGTATAATATAAATGAAGATTTCAAAAAAAAGTTTTTTTTTAATTAGTTGAAATTATAACTTTTTCACCAATGGCGGGGCTCTAGGTAGTTTCGTAGAAAGCTATAATGAATAGAAAAAAAAGTTTTAATTGACTTAAGATCAGTTGTAACTTTAAGTTTCAATTTTTAAACTTCAGCAAAATAGTACCTAGGTCATTTCGGAGCTTATTTACTTCTAAAGATTGTCTGTGCTCCACAAATTAAATGCTCGAGTTGCCTTTGATTAATATTAGTTAAATTTATCAAATTAAAAAAGTAGTATGTCGAATTTAATGGTTGATCAATAGTTTATTTCTTAACTTTGATCCTCATAATCAAAAAAATATAACAATAAAATCTCTATTCTAAAAATTATAACTTTAACACATTTAATCATATATACAAGAAATTAAGTTTGCATCGTAGGACCATTTTAAAATGTTTTGTACATTCTGGTATAAATCTTACACAAAACAGTTACTGCTTTATTGCTTCACTATATTATAACATGCTGCACTTTCGATTTGGAGCTTTTAATTGGTTTAGTTTAGCATTTTTTCAACTACTAACTAGCAATAACTTTTAGTTATAAAAGTTAGATTTAAATTTTCATTTTTTACAGTTGTTGATCATATTTGTTAATTTTTGTTTAGTTTAATGTTCATTGATAAAAATGTAGCTGATAAAATTTCGTTTTAAGGCATCTGGAATTTGTGTAAAATTAGATAAAAAAAAAGTTTCCAGCAAAGCTTTAAGTAAATATTACTTTATAAATTCTTCAATTGAACAATTTACTTTCCAAAGTCATTACAAACTATTAAAGACATTATATTCAAAAGCAACAAGGCTTATAATACTAAAATTATGTTTAGTTTACAAAAGCATAGTTTAAAATACACATGTCTTTAAACATTAGCAAAATTTTTAGAACAAATATTTAGCCAGGTACAGTATTTTTTCTAAACTGAAATTTGACTAATAAACATTGTTGGTGAAAGTTAGAGCTAATTCTTAAAAGTTATTTAATATATCTTTAAAAAACATAATAATTAAAATTTAATGAAAAGCTACTTATTGTTCAACTGGATTGTAAAAAAGAAAGATGAAAAGTAAAAGAAAATTGTTTTCAGATAATTTAGTTTGATTATCAAACGATAGTCTAAAAATGATTATCAAAACTTAATTTTAGAAACGTACGTAATTCATCTTCAAAAACAAATTTCATTCAATCTTCTTTACTATTTACTTAGGAAAAAAAGCTTGATAATGAAATAGAAGAAGAAAATGTAGAAGCTAATTCAGAATTTGATAAGGCATTTCAAAAGTTGTTAGTAATTTTTAAAACTTATTTATGTTATGATTTTAAGTAGATGATAGTGTTTACACAATTCTGTTTTTATTTAATTAAATATTTAGGATAACAGTTTGTTTTTCTTCCATAGAGTTTAAGTTTAGATACATATAATCTGAAAAAAACTTACAGCACTTTTTAATGTAACCAAACCTTTTTTTCAGTATGGACGATATGGAACTTTACAAGTAAAATGTAAATCATTTTATTTATCTTATAAATAGTTTGAAATAATAAAACTGTTAAAAATTGAAAAATTAAATAAAAGTTTTACAACGAAAAACAGAAAGTAACTTTTTTTCATATTAAGGTCAACAAAAAGAAAAATGGATTAAAGAAATGGACTGGAAAATTGACGTGTTTTTCGTTTTTGTTACCTTTTTATTATCATGCATCAATAAAAACACTTGCATTTGTTTTACTTAGCCTATTTTTCTTAAATTAAAATTAATAACAAACAGTTCAGTTTTTAAGTAATTAAGTAGTAGATATATACTTAACAACATTAATCAACAATACTGTTGGATGCTTTTTGTTACTTTAAAACTAGATATTAAGGTTGAATAAAAATTAAAACTACTATTACGTTTAAAAATAGTTAAAAGTTGTTTTTAAACTTAAAACATATATGATAAAAATAATTCTAAACTTAAAATATATATGAAAAAATATTTCTAAAATTAGAGAAGTTATACCTTTTATTTAAACTTTTCAAAATGATGTAAGTAAAATACTGATTCATTTTTATATTTGTAATCTACAGCTAAGAAGACACTGTATGTTTTAACATTTTATTACAATCAATAAAAATAACGAAAAACAACGAAAAGTTATTGAGTTATGAACGTCAACGTTTATGATTTTGAACGCGCTACTAAAACTTAACACGAGCTATAACGCAGCACAACATATAAATAAAAACTTAAATAAAAAAACAAGAAATTAAACAAAAAGTACATATTCGTAATTTTGGCGGGAAATTTGAGCGGAGTGAGAGATTTTGGTGTTTAAAAAAGTCACCTTGCCAAATTTGTTTTAGATCAGAGTAAACTAACACTACTGCTGTGGTTTTGACCAATTCAAAAGAATCATAACCTACGAAAAATCAGTATGATGTTTAAACCGGTTTCGTAAAAAGGTAGTATTTATTGGCAGACTTAATACTAAAAGATGAATAAAATAAATTTTCAAATAACTTTACTTACCGTTTTTTTATTTTTACTTCATTCTTAAATGATTTAAATACTTTGATAAAAACTCCTAAACAAAACAAGTTTGTAAAACTTAAAAACATTTTCAAATTAAACTACAGCTTTACCGGCTTGTTTAATCATTTAACCTTTTAAAAACATTCTCAAATTTTTCTCTCAAAGCATCAAACTCAGATAAAAAACGAAATTTTTTCAACCGCCAACGAAACCTTCCGAACTTCTAACCAGTGTGATAACTTCCACGTTGTTCTCATTACTGGTTGCTGGCTGCTGCAAATGAAAACTTCTTCCTCTTTCCGTGAGGCTTCAGCATGATGGGCTGTAAAATCATAATTATATTAAAAAGTACAAAAAATATTTACTAAAACGTATAAATTTTTTTCCTCTGTCTCAAAATTAATTATAAATTTTGTATCTGAGATAACAACGACTTAGTGGAGAGAGCTAAAGTCAAAACATTAAGACTAACATATAAGTTCGGGTATCTTCTTATTTTAATCTTAAGACATACTTAACACACGCAGGAAATTAAAAAAATTAATGCAAAAGCTAAACATGCGTTAAATTCCATATACCTTTCAAACGATAGAATTGAAAATATTTGTTTTGAATACATAACTTTTACTTTGAAAATTTTATTTTAATACAATTAAATCTTAGGTATGAAGATATTAAGTTTACTTTTTACGAAAAACCAAAAACATTTGATCATAATATTTTCCGTTATAATACGTAAAACTAATGCCGCTTTCTAAAAAAACACTCATCATATCTAAAAGAAACGCAAGTCGTCATGGCAACCGACCCGATACGGGGACAGGGAAATTATGATGGTGCCGGGGGGCTGTATCCACGGCTCCCCGTCTATCTGCATGGCAACCTCCGCTTTCAACGTGATTTTGACGAACTCGCCCTGCGCCAGCCGCGTCGCCGACCTCATGCCGCTGTATATTTGCGCCTGGAATATAAAACAATAATTATAATAATTAATAATAAATAAAAGCTTACTACTCAGCTCTTAAACGCCAAAAATAATTTTGCATAACAAAACGTTCGAACCACGTGGGTGACTCCGTTCACTCCGATGACCTCCATGAGGCCGTCGCCGATCCGCGGCGGTTGGAACCTTTTGCTGGTCGCCGAGCCCCACGGTTTCGTGCCCGCTCCCCAACTGTTGTCATGACGATAGTGTTTAAGGAAGAAAGCTACTAATCATGTTGGAGTTACGCCAACTTGAAAATATTAAAATGGACTATCTATCTTAGATAAGTATCTTAGACTTATATGCTGAAATGGTAATTTAGAAATTTGCTTTAACACACTAAAAAATATTAGCACATTAATGTGAAATTTCACAAGTTACAGTTTCGTTTTTGTTTACCTCGCTATGTTGAGAAAGACGAGTCCTTTTATGTTGGTGAGTTCGATTTTTTTGTGCTGCACTTCCAGCTCAACAACGTGATTCAAACTGATGGATTTCGAAACCATCTTCTTCAACCCGGCCTTGAAGTACAACGCTTTGTTTCGAAGTCTAAATGAAGTTAACAAGCACTTTAATATGTATGTATATATATATATAAATATATATATATAGATAGATATAATTAAGTTATTTAACTTGATAAATCAAATCTTTCACACTGAGCCCACCTTAAGGGCTTTATTAATAAAAAGGTTTATTTGTATATATGTATATATATATATATATAAATAACTTATTTCTGACGTAAAGTTTTTAAAGTCTGGACATATAAATAAAACACTTAGTAGACGGCTTAACGTTTTAAATATTTCTTTATATTAAACAAACAAACTCGATGACTTGGATGCTTAATAGCGTTCTTAATTGAAAAAAAAAACGTAATAATAACTACAATACAATGTCATTACATTTAAAAAATACTTCTCCTTTAGACTTTAAAGTTTAAACTAATACTACTGAAAAATAAAATACTAGCAGAATTTTAAATTACAGCTAAGAGAAAAAAACATTTCTAATCAAAATATTTTTATATTGCAGGCTATATTTACTTTAGAAAAAACAAATATTGACAGTATGACTAATACAATATTATTTTTACAAACTCACTCAAATTAAATGTTAAAATTAGATACTAAACAAGCAAAGATAAAGCAAATGATTTAAAACATGAATGTACTACTCACGTAAGCTCTTATGCCAACTATTAGAAACAACTTTTAAATACTGTTTTTCATAACTAATAAAATAATATTTTAAACAGCTTCCGATTTACTTCTCACCTGCTAGTACATCTTTCCGGATTCTCCTCTCTCGCCAGATGGAACGCCAGCGAAAGTTCAGCATCAATCCCGATGCCGAAATAGTTGTTCATCGTCATAACTTTCAGTGAGTTGTCCGCTAGTGGCCGCTCTATTTTCAAATCCGAAGGTTGTTCCGTCTTGCTTTCCACCACCGATGTGAAAATTTCATCGCTGTGAAATAAAGTTGCAAATAATGATTAATTAATTCATTTTTATTTGTTTAAATAATCATACTCTATGCAGTTTTTGATAAGGAAATAAGTTTCATAAATTAAGATCTGAAAACCTTTGTCTTAACCAAGAATAAGTATTAATTGGGATTCATAGACTAAGTTCTTAGACAAAATCCTAAAATAAATACTCTACACTTACCATAGGTTATATCTTTTTTAAATACATGCATACAACAATTCGAATAAAGAAAAGTTTCTGTTTGGAGTTTAAACCTTTTTCAATTATTCAAAAATCTCTGTGTTTAAACACTTAACAAAATATCAAACTAAGTGGTATTTATTAGTATAAAAAGTTTAATTAACGTGAAATTTATATTAAACTGATTAAAACTTCAACCAACTTGTCCATCGTGGTGACGGAATCCTTCTTTTCGTTGACGTCATCGCAACAAGCCGCCTTCTTGCTTTCCGGCGTGACGTCACAAACGCTTTCCTCGCTGCTGCTCCTGCCGCTCGCGATGACGTCGTCGCCGCACTCGCTCGCCAGGTCGCAGTCGTCGTCGTTGATGCTGAGGATGTGGACGAGCCTCCTGGCGGATCCCTCCCTCCGCAAATTGTCCACCTCCTCACTCACGACGTCATAATCGTCGTGGTGTTTCGGCGGAGGGGAAACTTTGGGGTCCTGGACGCTGCGGACGATGTTGACGGGCGCCATGACCACCATCCGGGCCACGGCGGAATCGGCGGTCAGCGACCCGGAACGGTTTTTGCTGTTGCCGTGGCGAACGACTCCCCCGTTCCTGTTGCTATGCGAGGGTTGCTGCTGCGTCGTTACCAGGGAGTCCTCCATCTGAACCGCATTGGAGAGGAGGAGGGGCCCCTGCTGTTTCGGTGATTCCCCTTCTTGGGGATGTTGCTGCTGGTTGGGGTTGGTGTCGAAGATGATGTTCCACCGATCCAGCTCCACCGAGTCCGAGTCAGCTATCTGAAAGTATATAACAATCTTCAGTTTAACATATTTCATTTTACCTCTAATGGATTAAATCAAACTCAGTGTGTTTTTATTTTCAAATTGCAAGCTTATAGTTTATTTAGAACTGTTTTGAAAAATATTTTAGTTCATATCAAGTAATTAATACAGTATTTATTGTTATAATAGGTCAAAAGTTTTAGAAAAAATACAAACTTTTCAAACCTGGTTGAGTATGTGCGGGACGCTCTCGCCCGTCCAGCCCGCGCCGAA
Source organism: Thalia democratica (assembly GCF_965202585.1). NCBI lineage: Eukaryota > Metazoa > Chordata > Thaliacea > Salpida > Salpidae > Thalia > Thalia democratica. Next base: position 11,705,237 of record NC_139170.1, read on the forward strand.
ACCCAGGACCCTGGCGAGGTCGTTGCCAGTGCCAACGGGGAGGACGCCCACGCGCGGTCGCTTGCAAGCGAGGTGGGGCTGGCACATCTCGATGTGGGAAAGCACCCACCCCACAGTGCCGTCCCCGCCGCATATCAGCACCCGGAACTTGGACATCTTGCGGAAGGCGTACAAGCTGCGAGAAACGAAATAAATTTGTTAAAATACAAAATTAGTTATTAAGCCACTGCGCAAACTTTTTTATGTGAAACTCTAAACAGATTTTACTGCGCATGTCAGATATTATATCAAAGAAAAAAAAAACAACTGTACTTCTATTTATTAGCATAACAAACTAAAGCTATGAAATTAAACTTTAACTTAAGTGGTAACTTTGAAGTTCTTTAACTCTTTGAAGCTTATATCAGTTTGTATAGTAAAACTTTATTTGGTACTTAAAAAAAATTCTAATAATGGAAAAACAAATTTTAACGACTAAAGTACGTACTATCTATACAAATATAGAAATTTAATACTTAAACCATCTGTTTGTTAATTTGAAAACTAAATAATTTTTTTAAATTTTATTTTAAAAGTTTGTTTTTGTTTGTTGAACATTGCATTTCGTATACAAAAACTTAAAAAAGTTTATATTGTTCTTTTTTATTTTTTATTTGTATAAATTTTAATATAGTACAATTAATCAACAATTTTAGTTTCATAAGAAAAGCAACCGCTTAAAAATATTCACTCTTTACAAGTAACAGTTATACTGGAATAAAAAAAGATTTCAAAAATGCTATACACGATAAGTTTTATATAAATGAGCTTTACAGCCGATTACGCACATAAATTATGTCAAGTAAGAAAATCTGGAGAATATAGAGTACATAAACAAAACTATCGTATAAAATTGCTTACTTTAAGATTAAATTATAAGATCCAATTGTAGTAATAATAGGGGTAAGACATTAAAAAAAAGTTACATACTCTAGACCAGTGGTCCGCACGGTGTACATAAAAATTTTTTTAGGGTGCACGAGACTTTTGGGGTGCATGAAACTTAGTTTGGGGTACTTGAATTTTTTTTTTTCGTGCAGAAACTAAATTATTTTTTTTCTAATCTTTCTACATTTAAGACATGTTCAACCTTGATATCTTATTGACCATTTTGTTGTTAATAAAACGACCATTTTTGTACTCTCCTAGTTTTATTTTGTTACATTATGTAAAATTTCTTCCACCCTTAGCCACCCAAAGAAAAACTGAAGTGAGCAAACCTCATAGATTCTTAAAAACGAATTAAACGTGTTAGTATTCTATAATGTTTAATTTTAATAACTCTTATTGTTTAAAAGCGTTTTGTTACATTAAAAATAACTATATTAATCAGCTTAATATGAAATAATTAAGTTAACTTAACTAAATATTTAAATTAACCATTCAATAAAAAGTACCAAGACTACTGATTGTTAATTGGGAATGTTCAATGTATTAAACCAATCTAGTTAGTATTTTAGACCAGGGTGATACAAGTAATATATTGTTGTAAAAATTAGATCATCGATATAAGTTTATTAAAATGGATAGGGTAAAGTGGTTAGTTTAAAGTTAGCGTTTAAAAATTAACTTGGTGTTACCGAATTATTATTAAAAAAAACGATTAAAAGTTTTTACATATTCTTAAACACTAGCGGCGCTGAAGATTGCAATTTAGGATGCATAGAATTTAATTTTTGTGATTTAGGGTTCACGGATTCGAAGTAGCGTGCCGACCACTGCTCTAGACTATCATTTTTTTAAACTTTATTTTTGAAAGGATTTAACAAAATTTTACAAGCTGGCAAGAAAAATGAAAGTATCAGATTTTGTCGAAAAAAAAATTTATACTCTAATCTTTTTTATTTAATTAAACACTGTTTACTGCTTTTAACGAGTGCGGAAACCTTTGATATAAACAACACTAGTTTTCGTAGGCACTTCTGATACAAATTTCTACAAGAGTGATTTTATTCACACTTAAACCTGCACGGATGTTAAAGTGCTAACATTTCAACGCGAAACGAACCCGGGCAAGGCGCCTGCCTTGTCGAGCAGGAATATCTGGTGGTCGTTGAGTTCCTCCTGCATGGACTGGTAGAGCTGGCTGCCCTGCGCCGACCCGCTCTTCGGGTTGATGAAGACCACCAGCGGGTCCAGCTTGCTCTTGCCCTGCTGTTCCTCCTGATGAAGCTCGGTGGGCTGTTTGATCAATTTGATCGGGTGTTTGCGAGTTGGTTAACAGTAAACTATAAAGACAATTTCGAGTAAAGAAAAAATCAGCTGTGGTGCTTTTTTTTTTTATAAAGTTTTTTGTTATTGCGAAAGAAGTTAGCATTTGTAAAAATAAAAGAAGATGTAGATTTAAAGAACAAATCTAGGCAGTGTAGTTAAGAATTTTAGCCCTGCATATTGAAAAGTTGGTAAAAAAACAAATTGCCAAACAGTAGGTATTTTATCAACATAAATCACTTTACAAATTCAATTACCAGTTGTATGAAGGGAAGGAGTCTTAAATGAGGTTGTTTTTCACACAGTTCTGAACTTTGAAACTTTTTAACAGCGTTTGATGCTGATGTGCCGCTTTTAAATGTGACAAAGAAGCAACCTAGATTTTTAATAACTCCGATTAAGATATCAGTTACATAAAACTAAGTAAACTCAAGTTTAGTTAAGTTATACTTTTGACAACTAAATGCAAAGGTTTTACAAAACTTAGGTTGAGATTTTCCTATTCAAAAAATACTTATAGAATAAAATACTAATGTTAACACACTAAATTAACTTTTACACTGTAAGCATAATTATTTTCTGTTTCTTATAAGTGAAGCATAACTGTAGTTACAAAATCATTGAAAAATAAAAAGAATTATATTTTGTTATTTTAATTCAAACTTTCGAAAAATAGAATTATAATTTAATGGCATTTGAAATTTATGATTTATTAAAACTGAATAATAGTTTAATAAAATTTCATTATGACCAAACTTACGTAACAGTATACTAACATACAGAACAAAGGTTGTTTGAAAATCTGTTATATAAGCAAAAAAAAAAACTATGAGTACATAAATCGAAGGCCTAGAATATTTTTTTCATTAAAAAAAATATATAACAAAAATAACTTACCAGCTTCTGCTATTATTGGTCCGATTTCGACTTTTTCTGTAACAAATGTTAAATGAAAGGCAAGAAATAAAATTCAACTTAATATTTACAACGCTTTTTAAGTAGCTCTGTTTTTTTATGACTATTTTCGAAAATAAATTACTGGAAATAGAAACATGTTGAAAGGGTGACTGACGTTTAAAAGCAGCAAAAAATTAACAATTTACAAAATATCTGTTATTGTTAGTTTGTTCGAGGAAAAGATGACTCAGCACATCATGAAGCCAACACAATTTACATATCAATCAAAATTCCTTTTTTAGATGACATTCACATTCGAACTATGTTGTAAACAGAAAGCAAGTTTTGCATATAAGTAGAGATGAGGATGTATAAACATTAAAAAGTGAGAAGTTGTGCAAATAAATATAAAGTTTTTCCGTTTTGGATCTTTGTTTGCTGATTTATTTTAATATTTAATGAAAATTATTACGGCCGAAAATTCGTACATGAGTTAGTTTTAAAAATGTTTTCAACTTAACTGAGCTTTGTTGAACTGATTTCAAAATGAAAATGGTCTAACAATTTTTTAAAGGATAATATAACTTTTATAAAACTATAAAATATGTTTAGGTAAAAAAAAAACTGCCATTGAAAAAAACTTAACACATTAATAAAATTCTATTGAAAAACGTACGAAGAATTTTGAAAAATTGCAAAAACTCACCGCTTTTAATGCAGCTCAACGCGTAATCCTTGTACACACTTTTTGGCATTTTTGTGGGTAACCCCCCAACATATAACACTAGTTCTTTTTGGCGGGAAAGATTTCTTCTGATTGCCATGTGATGCCCTGATGTTAAAATACTTTTTATTAGGGAGCTAAGTTAATCAACTTCCATTTATTTTATTTATCATGACTCAACAAATAAGTATGTTGACTTTTAATCAAAGATGGACTAAAAAAGATTGTAATATATAATGAAAAAAAAAACTCTTATTTAATTGTTAGTTAAAAAACTAATAACTTTTAAAACGTGTATAAGCCTACAGTTGTAAAAAATTGCAATAATACTACAAAACCAAGCTAAAAAGTAAATAACTATTTCTAACAATGCAAATAGATTCTAAAAAACAAATTTAGTTTTATTAAAATAAAAAAAATTACCAGGCTTGACAAAAAAAACGGTCTATGCAGGAGTGTATGGATATTTTGACAAATATATTTGCGTTTGATACTTTTAACTATTGTGATTTTGAAGTATTGCATTAAGTAAGTATGGATAAAAAGTTGTATCTAACTAGTACTAGACTATAAATTATCTATATACAATATAAAGATAATTAAGTTATGTACTAGACTACGTAAACGGAATAACACAAATAAAAAATTGGTTAAAATTGTTAAAAACCAAAATTGGAAACAATGTAGCGGCAATAAATAAATGATATAAATCAAAATTTAAATATAGAGTAAAAAAAAAACAAAGTGCGTACATTTGTATGGAAATATAAAACATTTATTGACACAGGTTAGTTGACAAATTCTATTTGTTTTAACTATTTAAAGAGCTAACAAATTAATTATTAATGAACCAATCAATTTAGTTTATTTGAAAAAATCAAAAACTAAAATTTAATAATGAGATAAAAAAATAAACAGGAAGTAAATAATAGTTTATTTAAGGAAGTGATGCAGCAACTAGTATTTTTACTAGGAGAACATGAAAGACTTATAAGTTCCTAGGAACAAAGTTATTTTAGGTGTTAATTAAAGCTCTCAAAGTTTAAAAATAATTTCAAGTTTCAAAATAAAAAACTTTGACATCAGCGATTTGATGTTTTACCACGAAATTAATTTGACGTATATTAAAAGAAACATACACACAATATTCTCATGTAATAAAGTTTGCTTTAAACTGAAACTCTGAAGTTTAATAATGTCTGCGTAAAACAAATGTAAAAGATATTTTAGTTAGTTTAGTAAGATGCTTTAAATATACACTATTTAATTTACAATAAATGATAACTGAGTAAGAACAAAAGTATCTTAATACTTAAATTTACAAAAATATTTTCTGGAATAAAACAAAAAAAAAATATTCTTGAATAAAACAAACAAAAATCAAACACTCGCTTAACTTTGTATCACTAGCCTTTTCTGGTCATCAAACCTTCGCTACGCGAACTTTCTACGTCATCAAACACATCACTATCGCCTAAGTCATTACCGTTGTCTTGGTATCCAGATCGTAACGCGCTAAAACAGCTAGTCATGGTTGCTAAGCAACACTAAAGTGAGCCGTAGCAACTGATTTGAGTTGTTTGAAATCGCAACTTCTTTTGGTTAATTATTAACTATTTTATCACATTTCATGCATGTGAGGTATGTTTCAGCTTAACTTGTTAATCATCATAATGACGTAACAATGCTTCAGGTTTTCTTATTTTCAATTCAGATAAATCGAGCTTAGTGCTTTACAGCATGTTGGTTAATGATTGCGGCTATAATATTTTTCAAACTAAAATAATGGGTTAGAACAATAGAATAAACATGTCATTCGTGCGATGCAGAAATGTTTTTGTACTTTGAACTGAGTTTTGTGATTGCGAGGTATTCAGTATTATTTTTGAAATTATTCAAAAGTCGTCATGCATCTAATAAAATAATTAGATCTAGATCATCATGGCAAAACTTAAACAATAAATTTAAAACTTAAATGAGTTAGTGACAGTTATTTTTTCTCAAGTTGTTAGGAAGGTTTAAATATAGTAAACACAAAAAAATAATGTGATAAACTATTAAAAAACTTATGTGAATGATATCTATTAGTTTGTCAGGTGAATACTACTGCTTTTAAATACCAAACAAAATTAGTTTCATTCTCTAAAATTAAAAAATACTTACCATCTTTCGTAGCTGTAATTTTTTATCAATATAAATAAAGTTTATTGAATACTTTTGTAATAATACAAAATAGAAATTTATTTTAAAAGAGGACACAGCCGTTTCAAATAAAAATTTCAGACTAAAAACTAAAATTGTTCCTTTTTTATCATAAACAACTTAGTCTTTTTTTAAATTCTATTTAAACTTATTTTACTGAAACTAATACTGTTATTTTACATTTATTATAGCCGCAAGTTTTATGCTTCTTTAATAAAAAATATAGAAATAAATATAAGCATAAGTCATCTTCTGTTATTAAAACATTGTAGCTTAAAATTTTTACATCAAACAAAATTAAAAAACAAACTTACAACTTTTCACGCTGTCAGATTCTGCTTTGTTGGCTCCATCTGAAAATAAAACCAAATTGTTTTTTGTTAAAACAACAAATTTTTTCAGAAAGTTTAATTCTAAATACTAACCAATTACCGAACATAAATGAGGTGAAACTTTCATTTTATGTTTACGACGGAAAAAAGAGTTTCCACAAAGTCCCATAGTATTTAAAACAATAAAACACTATTTTTTGTATTCTTTTTAATAGTTGTTATTATATTATCACATTAAAACACTAAGTTATATCCTGTAAGTAGAACAATACCCATTGATTAAAAAAGACTAGTTTTACAGATGAAAGTCTTTAATACAAATAAACCACTGTTTTAAAAGCCATAACTAGAAAAGTCGAGCAACTTAAATCTAATATTTTAATTAAATTAAAGGCTAATATTATACAAAATCAAATCTAGAATTTTCAAAGGCTTTTAAAACTAGTGAGAAATAATAACAATCTGGTAACTATATGTTTCTTCAATTTTAACTCTTTTGGTATTTGAAGCCTGTGAAACATAATATACTAAAATACCCAGGAAACTAATGCACATTAGCAGAACATTGCAGCAATTACAAAAAAAAAATCAATATTTTTTAGTTATAAAAACAATTGTTTAATACCAAATAGTTTATTGTAAATTAGAACAAAAATGCGTCATGAAAAAAATTGTTACTGCTGTCTTTATTAATTCGTTTATAAAATTAATATACAAGATTACTAGAATTTAATTTACATTATATTTTGGTATACAAAATATATATCTGCTGAGCTTTTATTGGTTTTTAGATAGGAATGTACGTACTTTAAACGTGTTTTCTAATGTTTTTTCAAAAAATATTGTTAAAGTTAATCGATTTATTTTAAGGTAGAGCCCATTTTTAGACGAATCAAACAAGACGAAGATACTTCAAAAACAATAACAATTGTTTACGTAAGTAATAACAAAAATACATTTTTTAAACTTTAAACATTTACAAACTTTTTGATCAAAACCAAATTATAAAAGGTAGTAAAAAACAACTCAAGTACAATAAAAGGTATAAAGTAAATTTTACAAAATACATATATGCTTATCGCTGAAAATATACATCGGAAACTAAAATTGAGACTTTAAAAACTTATATAAAACTAAAAAAGTCGTAAAAAAATGTATTTTTTATAGTGTTGGTTTACTTCAACTTGTGACTAAATTTTCATAATGAATCAGATACTGATCGAAAACTGACTGAACTACCAACTAGTTTTATTTTATATGAGATCAATATACCAGAAACTATACTTCATCAATTTACTATGAAACAAATTACAGCTAAAGTTACCTAATAATATACATATACATAATAACAAAGTATATGCACGACCAAGTACTCTCGATTAAAAAATATTTATTGGTAATTTAATCAATTTTCACTTAAATTTAGTTCAACTTTTTGTGTTAACAAACTCAAAAAAAAAGTTCTGAAGTTAAAAGGATAACACATAAAAACAAAATTCTTCACTTTATTTTAAACATACCTTGGCCCAAAAACAACCAAATTTAAAAGCTCGCTTTGGCTTTTCACATAAACATATAATTAACTACAAAAAACAACAACTATCTAAACCTCAACTTTAAATTCACCGTTAATCTACATTTTCTATCTACTTTGAGTAGTTAACTTAATTCCAACAGAAAAGTCCCACACAACAGGATACGTGCCACCGACACTCGAATCAACTCGCAACTGACGGCTCTCATCCGACTGACGAGTTGTTAAGGAGATTTTTATGAGCGGTTGCGTAACTCTGCATTCAGCAGGGAAAAAATCGCTCGACTTTAAACAGAATCTTCAGTACTGACGAACTATAGTTGAGTGCTTTTTTTATTGTTTGTCTGGAAAAACCGTATACTTGGAAACTTGACTTAACAAAACAGATACACATATGCTAGATATTATATTATAGATACATAGTTTTATTAAAAATAGTTTTATTTAAAAAGTTTACTTGATTACTAAAATTGAGAATAAACTATTAAAATAATTTTTCTTAAAAATACAACTTTCTTTAGTGTATAGTTGCCATTTAAAAGTCTTCCAAACAAATAGTAAACCATACTATTCTTAAAAACAAAACTGTACACAGAAAGTGGAAGTAATCATTCTATTAGCTAAAGTTTAATAAGTGAGACATTATATATGTTCAGTTCTTACAAAAGAAAAAAAAGTAGAAAAAAGGGCAGTCTAAAAGCATAGTATAAATAGAAAAGTAGGGTATTAATAACTTAAAGCTAAAAAATTGATCGATTATTGTTTTAAAAAATTACTTGTTTGAAGAAAAAAGGTAAGCTTCGAATGAAGTTTAAATTTTTCTGAAGTCTAAATAATTTATTCGCCGTTTTCAAGCTTAAGATTATAAGTAGCATTGTTGTGTATTTATTGAACACGTAAGAATATTTATGGGCATATAAATTTACAATAGTAGTTGAAGTAAACAAAAACTAATAGTTTTTTACCTTAATAAACTCACTTATATTTATAAACACACTTTGATTTATTTTTAAAAAATATGTATACTATCTAAAGTTTAATCATTTTATAGATATTTTAAACATTAGTTAGACATATTACAATAAGTACTTGTTTAGAATAACTGTGATATAAAATGCAATATTTTTATCAGTAAAATAAAATATATACACCTACTAGTAAACAACTTTAGCTCACAAAAACTTTTAATTAACTTAGTAAAAAAGAAAGAAGTATTTTTCAAATATTTTGAAAGTGTGTTTATTAACAATTGTAACAGAAAAATAGTTTTTAGAAATTTAAAGAAGTATATTAAGAAATTTCAAACAAGTTTAATAAATAACGCATTTAAAAAAAACATAAAAAACTGTACAGAGAGAAATATCTTAATATTAGTTGTCAGACCACAAAATATTTTGTTTAATAAAGGAAGTCTTTTGTTATGATATTAATATTTAAATATTTATGATATTTACAATAAAAATCTACTGTTGTCTAAAAACATCAACGACTTTAAATTATTACCTAAATAATTAATAAAGTCTATTTGAAAACTCAAAACTATTGGCTTTTGTTATAAGGTACGTTTACATTCTGACTTGCCTAACAAAAACCGAAAAAAAAACTATTTTTTTAATAAAATTTCTATAAACATTTACAAGTACAGTCTATTCCTTAAGTTGAAAAATATTAGTTACAATTAAATAAAACAAAAACTTAAATACAGAACTATCAACCATTTTTATTTTACCAATACTAACATTTTTAAGTAATCAAAATAATTAAGTTACAGCAAGTGTTGATTTTATTACAATTACTGTAAAACAAAATTCCGTCTTTTAAGTAGTTCACAAAAAGAAACTTTCGAGTTTGAAAAATAACTCTATCATTAGCACATGTTCTTTTAAGTTAAAAAACTTGTTTTAACAGCAGTGTAGCCTTAAACATTAGTCACGCAAAAAACATACGTTTTAAGCTGTAAGGAGAAAGTGAAAGTTGTAATTAATCACAGCACACTTTCAATCACTTAGTAGAGTAGAAATTAAACTTTCTATTTTGATATTTCGGTTATCTTCGTCCTAGCAGTTTTGTTCTTTGATTTCTTAAATGTTAATTAGTTTCACCTTGTTACGTAAAAAGGGTATTCTAACCAACAAATAGGTGCTGTAGATGGTTTATATTTTCAAAATTAGACTATGTATAAAAATATACAAAACATTTATGATAAATAAAAGTATTTTTATTTTTTTATTTGGTTCTTTTAAAGTTTGTTTTGCTTTTTTTTTAGTAAAATCAGTTTATGATTACTACATAATTTTTTTACAGTATTTTTCTAATGTGTAAAAGTGGTTGTTGAAAAAACATTATATTAGATAATTTGAGACAGACACTTTTTTTTCTGTAACCCTTAATTCTACTACGCTAAACACTTACTTACGTTTAGTCAGTCCTTTTAAAAATTATATCTTATTCAACTAGATAAATTGAATCTGTCTTTAAGTATAAAAAAACTTTAACTGAAAACCTATCGAGCGAACAAATTAAAGAAATGAAGTTAACAACCAATTGTATAACAAAATGATAGCTTTTACAACCAATCAATCGTTCCTTATAAAATCGCTTTAAAACTCTGACTCTTTCAAACAAGAACCAACAAAAACTTCGATGGAAAATCTTGGCACGCACTTGCTTACTGAAAAACTCGTCAACATAACTTCATTTAACATTTTATTTAAACAAAGCAAGTCTACAGCTGGTTGTTGAGGAAAGTTGAAAAAAATTCTAATGCTTAAAATCAATGAAGTTCTAAATTCAAACTAAAAAAGTTCAGTGACAAATCAATAGTTAGTACTAAAGTTTTTAATGCAAATTTCAAAAGTTTAACAGGAAAATATAAGAAAAATACTAATAGTTTTTAACAGAAAGAACAAAATACTTTTATTGAAATTTTAAAAATAGCTGAAAAACAAACAAGTGTATATCAGAAACAAGACCTTAAAATTAAAAATATTGATGTAGTTGCTATAAACGAAAAACTTACTTCAGAAAAACAAGTTAGTAGTTTTAAGCCTAAACAAAATCAAACTTTAGCTCAAAACCATAGTTTAGCTAATTAAACGAACAACTGTCTGGCACGTTGAAAATAAAAAAAAAACATAAATAAACAGCTTTTTAAAACCTTTAATCGATTTCTATTACGATTATGTCAATACTGTAAAACAAAAAATATCATAGTTAAAAACTTTTCTATTTTGATTAAAAAAAAAAAAATTATATACACCTTGCAGTATTTTTTTAACTTAATCTGAGAGACTAAAAAGTTTTGAGCTGAAAACTTCTTAATTTGAAAACTTAAATCACTAACATGATGTTAGAATGATAGTAAGATAAATAGGTACGTAAACAAATAACTTTATTCTCTTTTTTGACTTGAAATCAAATCCGTATGGACTTGCTGCCGCATGACTTGCCATAAATAGATGCTTTCTAAACATAAACTTTTACACTGCTAATCTTTTAATGAGGATTATTCCAGTGTATTTTCGAAAATATAATGTTACTTGGGTCTAATTTTTTCTAACTGACTGTTTACTTTTATTCATTATCTTACCTTCAAAACCGCTCTAAGTTTTTCATAAAGAATTTAAATAAATATATAATCAAACATTGATTCCAAACGTAAATATTATATGACATTTAAATCATACTGTTGAAACTTTAAAAGAAATCATATTTGTTAACAAAAACGTTTTTATTAAAATAAATGCATGCTTCAAAAAAAACTGCTAATAAAATACACAAAAATACTTAAAAACCAAATTTTCAAATTTAATTTAAACTTAAATTTCAGTAAAATATAATAAAGTTTATAACAATTAAACAAAAGAGTACATATAAACTCATTTAAACTACTAGACTTAATAAGTGAAAATTATTTGTTAAAAACAACCAAAAAACAAGTTTAAATCAAACCAACAACTTCTACTAAACCTAACACACTTGCACTAAAGTGAAACCATGTTAAACTAAAGCCGCATAATTTTTGGAATGAAAATAAGCCAATCTTTTTCCCATGAGAAAAATGCAAACTAAGGAAGCAAGTTTGCTAATAACTCGAACTATTAACAACAAAGGCGAAAATAACTCAGCCAAAACCGCTCTTAACTGAAGGAAACTGTGAGAGTTTTGTTTTACATATCAATGTGAGCTAAATACATAAAATACTTTATCAAAAATAAGCTAAATACAGAAATTATAATACTTATAAGGAGCTTTGAAATAATCTCCCTCAAAATTTTGAACCATTAGATATTTTTTTTAATTCAAATAAACTTTTATTTGAAATATAACTTTCAAAACCTGCCTTTAATTTTCGTAATTAATTAAAAAATAAACTATTATAAGCAAAGATTAATGCAACAGTTGATTTTACTTGTTTTATTACAATGTCTATTCGAATAAATCTCCTTAGGTAAATTAAAAAACATTACTTAACCTTTTAACATAAACACAAAAACAAAACACTGGAACATTTCGAAACACTACTAGACTTATAAAAATACATAAAATATAAAAAATATAATAAAAACTGTTACTTACTTGACAATAAAAAAGACTTCCAATCAAAAACATTTTATAGAAGTTAAACAAACTCGTTAAAACTGTTTTATGAGTACAAGTGACGAACTTGAACACCTTTAGTAAACTGTACAAGCTCCAGAAATAAACTTCTGCAGCTGATAGCTAAATACAATATTTTTAAGGTTTGTCAAAACAGTGAGAAAAACTTGAAATAACCTCGCTGAAAACCAATAAGTTATTGGTTATAGATAGTACATTGGCTTGTTTGTCGATCGTTTATTTTCATAAGTGACCGATTATTTAATTCATCAAAGCTTAGCAATAAAGCAATGAGCAGGTTTCTTCGTAGAGAAAAACTTATTTAAACAAAAAAGCAATTAAGTAAACAACAAAAGGGCTAGTCAAAACATCGACAAAGACTTAAATATATCGTAACTTTAATGTCATTGTCACAAAATTTTAATGATATAATTCTTAAGGAAATGTTGCAACACAACAACTTACACAACACAAACGAGTTGGAGAAAATTTCAAAAAGGAAAAAAAAAGTTTGGCAAGGAAAAGCTGTAAGGAGAAAACTGCTTCTAATGTCAAATCAAGTTTTTAATTACTGTAATTTAGTCTATTTTACAAAGGCTTGTCTCACTGATTAGCTTACAGCTAGAAAACAATCGATTTAACAAGCTCAGTCTTTTTTCGTTAGAGCTTTTAATTAAATTTCAGTACAGTTTAAAAATAAACAGATTGGTATTATCTTACAAATGTTAACATAACAATTTATAAATAAAGACATTTTTATTTTTATAAAGCATGAAAAAAATAAATAAAGATAAGTTTCTTTTTAAGTTGTCTTTAATTTCAAGATTAATTAAATGATCACACGAGCGGTAGTTGTTATTCTTACTATTGATTTAAGTACGCACTCCGCCACTGAAAACTAATAAAAAATATTCGGTCAGCGAGTTTATGTGTACAAGTTTAAAAAATATACATTTATACTACATTGTAATTTATTCCAAAAATTAATCTTAAAATCAGCTTGTGGTTGACTTTTTTTCCGTCTTGTTTATAAATCTTAAAATAAATTTAAACTTTATTACAATTAAACTACACCCTCCTAAAGCTTAATTAACAAGAACAATAAGCAACAAAATTATGCTCAACACAATAGAGGTATTCTACTTTTAAATACGTCTTTTAAAACAAAATAAAACTGTAAACACAAGGCTATGAAACCACGAGGGCTAAATAATTTGTTTTTATTTTTGTTTGTTGCTTTTCTATTGAGAATTTTAAAACTCTTATTAATCAACTTATACATTTTTAGAAATAAAGTTTCAAAATCAACATGTTTTCTTGAATATGCTCAAAATAGATAATTGCTAAAAAAATAATTTAAAAAACTATAATGTAATGATTCTTTTAAAATTAGCGTTTACGGCCTAAATTCTTCAAATAACATTCTGTTACAAAACATTAAATTTTACAACATAGTAAAAAAAATTGGTAGTAGACTTTAATGCTTACGTAACAGCTATAAATTGAACCAAATCGTACAAAACAAAGTTTTTGTCAAAAGAAACCTTTATAAATCAACAAAAAATACATCTATAATGTACGAAATAAGATATTGATTAGCTTATTAAGTAGTTACGGTGAATATTTTTAAAATCTTACTATTTCACTGTTCAAATTTTTAAACTTTAATTTTTTTAATCACACGCACAGCAGGTAAAAACTATTTGTTTAAGTCTTATATAAATTTTTTTTTTTTTTTTATGTCTTATAAATTTTAAAAGTAAATACTTTTTTAGCTTTAAATAGTAATTGTACATCTAAACTAGTTTTTTTTTTGCAAACACACTTTATCTGATAAAGAAAAACTACAGTTTTAGTTTATGTAGGAACTACAAATTGCATTTAACAAAAACAGACTTTGCTTATGTATAACTTCCTGACAAAAAAAAAAACTAACTGACTAAAGTATCCTAATACTGATGTTTTACCTTTTTAAACAGTCTAAACAGTAAGCAACTATTTATACCTTATTTTTGACAATTTAGGCTCTGTTGTTTGTCTAATAAGTCTAACAAATGTTTGACGTAACTAAAATACTTTTTATTTGTTGGTCATATACAACACATACCTTAGTTTATTGGTTTGTTTACTTGTTTCTTGAATTTTTGAAGCGAATAACTATATTATTAACTTTTTGAGGTTTTGTTAGAATAACAGTTTTAAATAGGCATGTTGTAAGAAAGGCATACGAATCATACTCGACTTAGAGTTCTAAATTCCTTGAAACTTTATTTTCTGTGCACGTTTCACCACGGATAAATTTACACTTTAGCTGCAAAAATGTTAAAATAAAATAAAGGGACTAAAATTATAATGAAATTTTAAAATATTTTAATAAATATACTGACGGTCAAACAAAACCTGGCACTTACAATGTATTTGGTTATAACTTCTTATAAACAATTATATTAAGCCGAAATAAAGTCCTCTAAAGTCAACTGTCAAACACAACAAATAAAAAAAACCTTTGTTCAACGAACTGCACGCTGAACCTTGCGAAGTCGTTTTGGAATATTTACCGAGCAAGGAGCTTCTTCTGAACAAATTAATCTTTTTGCCGGCCGAGCACCGAGGCACTTTTTGATCTTTTTTCTTTCTGCTAACTGAACGCTGCGGTACCACCTGATCGCTGGACTCACCTGCGAACAACTTGAAGTTGTGCTAAAATGTTCTCAAACTGTTACTGACTCAGTTTCTAAATATCTATTAAAACTTAGACACTCATAACTCATTTGCACGAACAAAACTTCAACTAGCTAAAAAGCTCCAAGGTCATAATGATAAAGTGTTGAAAAAATGAATAAAGTAATATGAGCTAACAAATTTGAAAAACTTCTGACTGGGTAGAAAAAACTAATCTGAAATTTAATATGTATGAGGCATATTGTTCTTAAAAACTGTAACGAAATATTAAAAACAACTTTATTTAAGATTTATTTTATACTTTTTTTAATATTTATTCTGTTTAAGTATTGTTTAATTTCAAATGACTTAATATTAACTACCACTTTTTAAATATGGTTCATTCATTTTTTCATTTTATAAAAGGAAAATTCTCACTTACATATTTTTTGTAGAAGCAAATACTAAAATTCATCTTTATATATAGTAAATTTAATAAACTTCAAAACAAAGAGAAAATAAATTGAAACTATTTTCTTCAAACTATATATCATTTTAAGTTTCAAAGAACAAATATACTTATATACAAATTATTTATGTATGCAGTTTTAGACTGAAAAATATTCAAATAAATTTTATAGAAAATTGTACAATGTCATATAATAATTTTTAGAAGTGTTTAGAATCTATAATATTGTTAAATTTTAAACAGTTTAAAACAACATTGAAATTTTTTTAACATGAACTTGTTTTTTATGCAACAAATTGAATGTAAGAAATTATTCGCAGTTAATAAATTAGTTTTAGTAAAATAAGAAAATTGACTTATAATGAATTTTAATCTTCAGCTTAATAAATAGTTTGCTAAAGATCAGTTTAGTTGTATAACTGGTCAGCTCTACCTTGAGTCAAAATCAAAAGTTATATAACTTATTTCTGAGCTCTTTTTCATCCATTTTCGGATTACAAATAAACTAAATATATCTGGCTTATTTTATTCAAACGTAAAAATATATTCTACGTGCAGTTCCTACGTTTTAGTACACTTTAATTTCAATAAACTTTATACTTTTCAAAAACCTGAACCAAAACATACTATTTAATGTTATATAAGTTAATATTTTTTTTATTTTAATCCTTCTTTTAGGTATCATTTAAGTATTAAAAAAAATATACTGTGTCAAAAATTAAAATTGTAAAACTAATTAAACGAATAGATTTTTAAATAATTAAGACTCAAACTAATACTTTTACAAAAGTTAGACCTTCACTGTATAAAATAGTGCATTTATTTCTACTTTAAACCATAAAAAAGGTATAAGTATTTTAAAGAAAAAAATTTTTAACTGATACTCATTTTATATACTTCGTAAAAATAATTCAACGTTAGCAAGTTATTTGAAATAATTATACTATAAAAAAATTGCGAATTTTTTTCAACAAATATTTACTATTTAACATTAATTTTCTTGCTTTTCTTACGAAAAATTTCGAAACTTGTAAAAGTAGTAAATAAATTTTTGCATTCGTAGATGGTCTTAAAAAATAATTCTAAATGCAGTTCACTTAAGAAGTCAAAAACCATAAAAATATTGTTTATCATTTATTTTTAAAATTCTATCATAAAACCATTGAATATTTTCAATTGAATATCCGTGGTAGTATTGTTTTATAGCCCACGAGGGATTTTTTTACTTTGACTACATTTTGTTCTTAGTACAACCTTAAATTTTAAGATAGCTGTATGTTTAGATTTGAAAAATAACCTTAACTAGTTACATTTTTTACAAAACTAACAAAACGTTTTAATTATTTGATTGCAACAACGTATACAAATGATTTTTTTTAACAAAAAATGGAAAAAGTTTTAAATAAGTTTAAGCACATCTGTTTAATTTCTTTTTATAGACGATCTTTTTTTATATAGAAAATTTTGCTTCAAAATATATTTTAAACTTAATGTTTTAAGTAACTTTTTCCCTATAAAATTAAAACATTTGTAAATAAACGTTATTTAGTTAAGAAAATTATTTAGAATATACTTTTCCCATTTTACACAATTGAAAAGAGCTTTTAAATTAACTTTTACTATAAAAATAAATACACAAACAAGAAAAATTAAGCAAGTCTGTTTGAAAAATTTTTTTAGAAGCATGTTCAGTTTTAAACTGGAGAATGTTATTTTTACTGTGAATGATATAAAACTATTTAGCTAGCATTATAGCAGTTTTAAAAGTGAAGTTCTTAAAAAACTTTTGGAGTTTTTGTTCCTGGTTATTTTTATTAGAACAGTTGTTTTGTGTTAACTGCTAACTTTAACAACTGCTAACTTTAACAATCTTCAAATTAAATATCTAGCCAAAAGTTTAAAAATAATATATATAAATACGTTAAATAAAATAAATTTTACTTTGCTGTATTAAGTATACATATATGTTATGTATGTAAAGCAATTTAAAGTATATACTTATAATACTTTATTTATTTTTAAGAAAAGCTTTAATTGTTTTTGTTTAATTTATAATTTATTTAAAGCACAGAATTTCCTGTCACGATAGGCAGTTAAGGAAAGTAGTAAAAAAAACGCTTTTTTATAAAAAAATAATATATGTAATACTAATTTGAAACCGAATCAATAAAAGTTATTTAATTATAAGGTTAACTTTATGTTCTCTAATTAGGTTTAAGATATGTAAAGTAAATTAAAACAAGTCTAGTAAAACTAATAAAAGTAATACTCAGTAGATCTTTTTAGAGTAATTTAAAAAATATTTTAGAAAAAAGTTAGCTTATTCTTATGTAAATTTTTAAGTTTTAAACTTTTTAAATGAGAGTAGAAACCATACCACCTAGTGTTTAAAATATAAAACAGTCAATGTAACAGTTATGGTAAAAAAAAATTTTAATAAAAAATAACATTGAAACATTTGTTTAAACTAACTATAAAAACGTTTTATTTTTTATTTTTAAGTAATCAAATAGTAACTTAACAAGGTATAACTTAATGTACCACTATATAATGTATAACTTGTATCTTTTATTAACTATATAATTTCATACTAAAATATGTTTTTTATTATTTAGTTTAAGAGCTAAAACATAAACAAGGTACAGATAATCTTTAACTAGCATGAGTTTATACTTGTATTTAAACTTAAAAACGCAAAGCAATATTTTCTTAAAAACATACGAAGAAAATATGAACTAAAAGTAGAAAATAATTTTTAAATCACGTAAAAAATTATTCACTTCAAAGGTAAATATTTAACAAATTTAAACGAGTTAGTCATAAACAGTATTCACACAGACAACAACTGTAACATACTAGACATACATTTTACTTATTTACACCCGTATGAGTTAAACGAATCCTCATAAACTAAAATGTTGATAGTTCTAACATTCAAATACGATCTTTTACATTTACATGCAGGGTGTACGACTCGATAACCGAAAGGTTCCTTTGTCCTTGGACAAAACTTTTTTAGCGCTTTTTGTTATCGTTCAATAAACAATATATATACATATATATAAAAAGGTTTATTTGAAGATGCAAAACTCAAAGAACTCGAGTTTCGTGGTTTCAAGGTGGGCTCAGTGTGAAAAATTTAATTTATTAAGTTAAATAACTTAATTCTATACATATATATATATAGTTTATTCAAATGGCGATTTTAAAAATTCTGGAACATATGTTTCACAAAGCTTTAATTTTTCATAAAGCTTTGATCATCAGCCAGTTAAATACTCCAGCATTTTTAAAATCGCCATTTGAATAAATTATTTAAAAGCCCTTCAAGTGGGCTCAGTTGAAAGTGTTTACGTTTAAACATTAACCTTATTTTATATATATATAAACAAACCTGACAACTGCACGAGTCCCTGCTGTCGAAGGCCGACGAAGGAGTCCTTCTTGTGGGGAACGGAGACGCACGACGCCGGCAGACGCAGCTCCTCCAGCCGCGGAAACTGCGACGCCACCGCGCTGCTGCATTCTGACGTCACAATCGGCTGTTGCGGGAAGTTGTGAGCGGAGGAGTTTTGCAGCGGAGTTTCGAGCAGCGTCGCGGGAGGGTTGCTCTTGCTGTTCTGTTTTGGTTGTAAAACTGGTTGGTTTCAAAAAGTTTTTGATTGATGAAACAATCCAAACATTAATTTAATATATATTACTATTTTGTAATCAATAGATGGTTTTTAAACTGTACGAAAGGAGGATTTTTTTTCCTTAAACGATTATTACTAGTAGTTTGTTTACAAAAGCTTTTTGACAGTGTTTTTTATGCATATAAAAGTATTTTAATTAACTGATTCGGTGTTTTACTTAATAGCAAAACGTTGGTACTTTCTACTACACCCAGTTTTATTTTTATTTTAAGCTTTCTGTAGTTTTGTAGTATGAGATCTGAATAAATTAAACAAAAAAAGAGAACAAACTTTACGTATATAAAACGGCATAAAGAATACTTAGCACAAAACTTATTTTACTAGCTTAACACCTGAAAATAAATTGTTTAAGTAAAGTAAATTATTTTTTAAATGAAAAAAGAAAGATTATGTGAGAAGAACAAGAATTTAAAAGTAATTAAAAACAAAGCTAACATAAAATAATAGAAAAAATAGCTTATCACAAGTAAGCTCATAAGATAAGTAGATATTTTTGCTAGACAAACTAAAATGCCAATTTACAGTGGGTAATACTATAGTTTTAATTAAACATAAAAGAAGGTATCTTTACAAAAAAAATAAAAGTGAATACAAACTTATTTTTAATCAAAAAAATATACTTGATCATAGGAACATATTTTGCAAAATTTTATAGTATTAGTTTCTAAACAAATTTTTAGTCAAACTATTGAATGTTGTAGAACTTAAACTTAGTACACTTTAAGGAATGATTTTAGCTATCAAACATATAGATTAAGCTTCTTAATATAGATGATGAAAATATATATATACATAAACAACAAGATGTAAAAGTTAGTTTATACTTTTATTGCCTTTAAAAACGGTATAACTTAAAAAATTAAACTAGAAAGACTTAAATTAACACAACAATTCAAACAAAACAATTATGATTTGTACTACAAACCGTAAGAACTGTTTTTTTAATTCTAATTTATATAACTATGTTATTACGACTTAATTTTAAAGTTGAACAATAAAATTCTCTCAACTTATGAACATACATATAAAGAGACGAACTAGATTTTATTTAACAGATTTTAACTATTTTAGTGGTATGTATGAGACCTCCACTCGTTAGTAAAATCTAAAAAAAAGTTAAAACATTTATTAGTTTATTCACAATATTTTACATTTATTTGTGTAAACCTTTTTTCAGGTTTAATTGACAACTGAAGATCTTATATATACCACTATAAGAGTACAAGATTGGTTTTTTTTTTATATAATATGTTCTATAACTAAAGGAAAAATCTAAAGTTTTCCCGCTATAATAAACTACGAAAACAAAAATCTAGATAGTCAACTATAAAAGTGGTTTGTTTTAATACAAAAATATCTAAGTTATACAATGCATTAATTTTTATTTAGTTTTTGCACATACGTTTAGTCTCTATATATTGCATTTAAAGTTTTTAAGAAAAGTTTTTTTTTTAAATTAGATACTTGTCATCCTATTTCCTAAAATCTATTAATTAAACATTAAACATATTTTAAGGCCACATGGGGTTCAACTTGTTTTTTACAATATGATCTCATTTATTAGAGTTTAATCTGAGCTATCAGACATACTTAAGCGCTTAACAAAACTCAAAGTAACTTTGGAGATATAGGCGATCAAAGTCAGTGACCTCATAAGGTTCCCTAAAAAGGCGCAAACCAAAACACAAAAAAAAAAACTATTTCACTAAAAACCTATTTTTCTTCTTCAAATTGTTACAGCTAGTCAATTACTAATATTTAAATCGATTCAATGTAAGATTTTTTGCAAATTTTGAAAAATACAAACTTTTTTAAAAAAAAAACTTTTTTTTGTTTTGCTAATCTAAAATTTTTATTTCTTAAGATTTATCAAAACCCTAAATCCAATGTCTTTTATACTATAATAGAAATATTTCCTGAAAGTTTGAGATCTCTAGCTCGAAAAATGAAGGAGAAGATAGATTTTTAGTGAATTTTATAATTTTTGAAAAAATTGACAATGAAAAAGTTGTGGTCTATACGTTTGTATTGGAAAAATTTTACAAAAAAGTCTATATCTCAAAAACAAATTAAGATTTTTATATTCTATAAAAACTAACCTTTAGTTAAAATTTTAAGCTTTCATATAAGAGTCAATATTAACTTTTGTAAAAAAAAATATTGGAATCCCTATGGCCTTAAAAAACTTATAAAAATGAACGAAAATTGGTTACTAATCTATTAAATTATGTTTTTGATTAACAAATCTTACCTTTTTCTTTCTTTTCTGACTAAAAGATTTCATTTCAATTAAACAAATAATTTTTCTTTGTCTTATCATAAACACTAAAACAAATATTATTTCTAAATTAAATTTTCAAAAATGCTTTGCTCAAGATAACTCGAACTAACTGTGAACAGTATAAAAAAGACTAAAAGTAGAAATAAATATTCAACTAAATTTAAGTAATTTAATTTTCATATTTTATTTGCTTGGTACTTATAAACACAAATAAGTAAAAAAGATAAAAGAAAAAAATTCACATAGAAATTAGTTAGAAAAAAACGAGTTAAAAAACATACTTACGTCAATGGTAAAAGAGCTGCTTTAAATTTAATCTTTTATATTAATATTTTCCAGTTTACTAGAAAATGAGAAACTAATTCAGTAACACAAACTTGACCCAATGAATAAAAAAAAATTCTTTAAATAACTTCGCATGGTTCAAAAAAAAAACAAAAAGTAGCAAACTAGGCTGTTATTAACAACAAACAAAATCTATCGGAGAATTATACGCCATTAAAATATTTTTAGACTCATCAAATCTGAAGAGAAAGTACAAAGCTTAGTTTTTGCATTTTGTATAAAAAATTAATTCTGCTTTAGTTATTTTATTCAATTTATTTATACAAAAATCTACGACAACACGCAGAGAGAAACGTTTAGTACAAACGCAGCTATAAATACACTTTGTATTAATTTATTCTAAATGCTTGAAGATTTTTGTTATTTTTCATTACGAATTCCGCTTACAAACTGTTTATAAACAAGTAGAAGCTAAACATTAAATAAAGTTAAAGCTGCAATTGTAAAATCTTAAGTGTTTTACGAAAATACAAAATGTTAAAAAAAAAATAAACTAAAACTTTTTAAAAAAGTGTTGAGTTTTATTTTACTAAGTTAAACTTTTAAAAATAGCTATTTTTGTGTTTTGATTTGATCAGTCTAAAACATAATTTGTTTGATTTAATTGTTTTATTTCTTTGATGACCTTAAAAAAACACCAAAGAATACGCAATTTTTATTATGAAAACTTTTTTTAAACTTTAACAAACTTAAATTTATTAATATTCATTACTAAGTTGAGAAACATCACATCTTATTAGAACTATCATGTTTCAACTAAAAATAAGTTTTAAAATATGACTCATCAGCAGTCTAGTATGTCATCAACAACAAACTACGCAGAACTTTATTATGCTCTCGCAGTAAACACTTGAACTAAATTAATAAGTGAGAACATTCAATTTAATCCAGTGCTGCACAAGTAGTACAATTAATAGTAAGTGTAAAAGAATTTTTCAAAACGCTTAAGTTTTAAACACGTGTTTACAAAGCCTTAGAAACTCAAAATTAAAAAAGAAGATTATGTAATAGGTAGTTTAGCGTACAATAGGGTTTAAGTAAAAATAAAAAGACTTCTGACTTTGACATTTTTTTCTTTTAAAAGAACTTTAAACTAGAACCTTGTATCTTAATGCTAATCACTTCAAAACACTATTAAACTGAGCTTTTAATGAAAATGGATACTAAGCAGTAATAAATAAAAATAAGTGAAGTAAAGTTTTCAAACAACTAGGGTTAAAGAAAAAAAGCAGCCTTACTTTATAGAAACCTTATCTTTACATTTGAACTTCAACAACTCTAAAAAGTTAAGTAAAAATTAGTATGATTCTTAACAAAAAATTCATAAATTACATAAACTCTAGACTAAATAAAAAGTAGAGATATAAAAGTATTACTGAAACAAAAAAAAGTGTAACTATATTAAAGCACAACTTTAGTGATCAAAGTTTTGAAAATAAAACTGTAAATTGTTTAGATCAAGTAACAAAAATTATAAAACGAAAACTAAACACTCCAAAGTGCTATACAAGGATACAAGGAAACTATATAATTACTTAGTATTTTACAGTTGAGTCTTGAAATTTTTATAATCATCCTGAACTTAAGCAATAAGTAAAAAGCACAATTATACTATCCAAACAATTTTTTTTGCATAAAACAAACTTTCATACTCTTAAAACATAAAAACTTCAATATCAAAGTACTCTATAACTTGTTTATACTTCTTTTACTGTTGCAAATATCATATACCTTTTTTAAATTAGTAACAATCATTAAAAAAACTGGATGGGTGTTTTTAAACAATATTTTCAAAGTTATGTCCGCAAAAAAAAAATACAGCAACCATATAACTGGTTTTAGCAGAATTTTTACATACTATAATAACTTGATTTAGAGCTACAGAGCTAACACTTTATAAAAATTTATATTCAACGAATGATTCTTTTAATCATAAAACTTTAAGTAGTCAACAAGATAAAAACTTTTGCTTTAAAAATGATAAGTTCAAACAAATAAAGTCACTGATATTTACAAACTAGTGAAACTATTTTATTCAAAAACCAAGGATTTTATTTCAACTACATAGTTATACAAATTTACAAATTTATACATTTAACAAGCAAGAGTAAGGAAAAATATAATAATAAATAAGAAAAAATTGCAGTATTTTCCTTACTAAATAACATCTATACTCAAAATCTAAGTCCTAATAAATTTTCTTTTTCTTAAACAAGGCAAGCTATGCTACAACAGTCTTCCAAAACAAAGGCTATATCTCTGCTACAGACTAGTAAACATAAGGGTTTAAGCAGTGCTGCGGTTAATATTAGTAACTGCCAAACTATAGCTGGATCTGTGCAGCAACACAGTTAAATGTGTGACAAACTGCATAGTGACGTAACTTTCAAAGCGTTTTTCATTCGTTAGAACTTCGCAATAAGTTTTTTTTTTCTCAATGAAAAACTACACTACGCTTTTTGCACTTTAAAAAAAAGGTCGGATATAAGAAACTTTTAGCACCAGTGCGTAAGCGAAGTTTATTTTTAGCTAGTTTCTGTTTGTTTTTTAGCGAAGTAAAACATTATGCAATACTGCTATGAAACGACGGAAGACTTTTTTATAGTTATCCAAAATATAAACAGTTTTATATGCATATTAATGACTTAATGATAATGAGATACCAGTGCGTAAATGAGAGTTTATAAACTTTGCGTTTCTTTCCCGGTTTCGAAATTTCAAACGTGCAACTTTTATATACTTAAAGAGGTGTTTACAATAAGCTTTTATGTAAAAAGCCGAGTTTATATAAAATAAGACTCGGTACGTAAATGGAAATTATTTTAATATCATCTACGTAAGTTTTGAAAAATACTATGCTTTTTTATGAATTAATTTGCAGTGTCAAAAATGGTTGAGTTTGTTTATATACGTGTTAAAACAATTTTGACATATATACATAGAATGGAGCGCTTTACATTATGACAAAATTAACAGTAATTGCGAAATGTTTGTTCAGGAAAAAAAATATGTCAAAAATAAGTGTAAAGTACATATAAAACTTGTTGTTTTTGGTTAATAAAAAGTTATTAAAAGTATATGATCAATAATAAAAAATATTTCGTTATAATACTTTGTTCAATTTTGTAGTTTAGTTTTTATTATTGACTACAAATAAAACTGCCTGTTTAAAAGTATTTTGTTTACAAAACAACAATCTAACATATTTTAACAAAACTTACAAACAAATCCTTACTTAATTAAACTTAAAGCTGTTCGATACTGCCTTCAAGCGGAGACTTTTTTTAATTTACTACACAAAAAGATGCAGGTGATAACTGAATTACAAAATAATAAAGAAAAACAAGTTGGCACAATTTTTTAATAGAAGTAGTTTGTACGAACTTTAAACAAAAATGTTAAAACTTGGCTTTTTTAATTGCTGCCATTTAAAGTTACAACAAACGAATATATAACTTGGTACGAAAACCATTCATTAGATATACATTAATAAAAAAATATATAGATCAACTTACTCGTCCGTTTTGCTAAAGTTCATATATAATAAACATAACCTCTTATTTCAATCAAAACAAAACTATAACTTATTGTTTTATATCATATAATATTTTAGCCATGCACCAACTAACTTGCAAATATTAAAAAAAGAGTTATGTTAATTTTCAAACATGTATCGGTTTTACATTAAAAAATAAATCAAAAACAACAGAAAAACAGACTACATGACCAGAGTAATACTGTGAAAGTTCAATAAAAAATGTTTTACAAAATAAATTTAGCCGCAATAAAAAACAACTTAAAACTCAGTTATTTCGTGCTAAGAAAGCACAAATTAACCATAATGTAACAAAAAATTGTTTTAATAAAAAATTTTAAAACGTTTGTTGTATGATTGGAGTATGTTAAAGATATATTTGAGTTTAACTTTGATAACTCCGAAAGGTTAATAGTATGCTATTTAAGATTAATATCTATAAATAAAATTTCTGAGAAAAAATCAATATTTTTTAGTTTAACAAAACAAAAACGAAAATTCATTAAACTAAATAGTTTAGCATAACTTAGTCAAGCGGAAAAAACAAAAGAAACAAATCTTATTAAAAACTTAAACTAAATTAAAATTAAAAAATCTTACATTGCAGCTGCACGCAGTTGCACAGTTCCTTAGAAAACCACAAAATAATTTTCGGCTTGGCATTTTTATCACAGCATATGGAAAAATAAAATTTAAATTATAGTATTCATAAGCTGTAAAGAAGGTAATACGGTATAAATAGTTTTACTGTTAAATGGAAAAA
This sequence comes from Thalia democratica, assembly GCF_965202585.1. Classification (NCBI taxonomy): domain Eukaryota; kingdom Metazoa; phylum Chordata; class Thaliacea; order Salpida; family Salpidae; genus Thalia; species Thalia democratica. Next base: position 11,731,524 of record NC_139170.1, read on the forward strand.
AAAAATTAACTTTTTCCAAGCTTTAAAATCAACAGTATATAGATAGTATTGTAGATAGTAACAAAAAATAACTTCAAGTCAAAATTAGTTGTTTTTATTAATAAAATTAAACACCAATTATTAAAATGGTTTTTCAAAAAAACAAATAAAGCTTTGCATTAATACAACAATGAACTAACTAAAACATCGAACATCTTCTAGCTTTTTTTTTATTAAATATTAAAAAAAAAAAAATTAATTAACTACGTATAGCAACATAAAAACTTCTAATTTACAAAAGAAAGTAAAACTATAAAATTTGTCATATACTTTCTATAACAGCTATTACACATTGAACTTTACCAATGTTGACGTTTTAAACTTCTCACCAGCTTTTAAACTTTATGTACTCGTTTATTTTTAGAACCAAGTCAAATTTTTTTGTAATATTCACACAAACTTTCTATTTATACAAAGGAGTGCAAACTTTTTAACTTTTGTTGAAGTTGAGACTATTTATAAAGCTTTAAGTTTTCTACAAATAGAAAAGTTGAATCGAACTTCAAAGCTATTTGCTTTATTACGTTAATGGACAACTTGTATGACAAATACTGTCGCTTTTGAACTTGGCTAATTAATCAAAACTAATATTTCTATAAACATTTATGTCTATTTGAATTAAACTGTTTTTTTTTAAGTGTTTTAAGCTATACACAGTTAAATTACCGGCTATCAAACTGAATAAAGTAATAACTAGTTTGATAAAAAAGACCAATATAAAAACAAATTATACAACTGAACTTTAAGTATACAATATGACTAATAAAAGTCTATACAAAAACATATCACAACTAGACATATATCTTGCTTTAACATTGTAAAACTATATTTTAAAACAATTTTCAACTTTTTTATGCGTAATAAGGCTTAAAAAATTACATGTCTTAATGTTAAAATCTTTTAATCAATTTCAAATTTAAACAATAGAAAGTTTTTTCTTATGTTTTTTTAGTAACTACATAAAATCTTTGTTTAACTAATAAAATCTTTAAGGAAATGCTATTTAAGATTTATTTATTAACTTATTATTAATTAACCAAACAAACTGAAATTTATGGATAAAATAAATTGCCAGAAGCAAAACGTGAAAAAATTTGACTACGAATAATCAAATAACACCAACATTAGTATTTTAAGAGGCGTTGCAGAAAAACACACGATTTACCTTTAAAGAGATACCATTTAGCATTTTGAGTGTTCCGCAAAACTCGTACACTTTTTTAGTATTTAAGCTCGCTCAAGGCTCAGGAAAGTGAATAAATTCTACTTTAATCTTATGTGTAAATACTAAGTGATGCTTTTAAATAAATGAGTGTAATATGAATAAAATTATGATACAGTTTAGATAAAGAAAGAAAATTCATGCTAAACAAAACTTGAACTACTGTTATATGTTATCTAGATGATTTTAAACTTTTGAGTTGAAGTTTGTTTTTAGGGCGTGTTAATTTATATAATTATTAAATTGCTTTTAAGCTGTGGAAAACACTAAATAACAAAAAATAGACTTTTGATTTGTTTCTAAATGGTAAAAAAAATAAATAAAAGCTTTACAATAACAATTTTTAATTCCAAAACTAATAAATGAACTGCAGCTTAAAGAATTAAAGATTGAAAAACAAGCTTATAGCTTTATTTAAAGTATATAAAACTAAAAACATTAAAACTTAAAATTAAAACAACAGCTTCATAACACTAATAAGTCACTAATATAACTGATACACTTACAATAAACGTAAGAAAATTTAAAAAAACTTAGTAAAAATAAAAAACAAAATCAAGCTTGTTCGTCTGATACTTATGAGAATTATTAGTTAAATAAAATTAATATATATGAAGCTCTATAAAGTTTCTTTTTGTGTGGGAGTACTTAATTAATTGAACAAAAACAATAAAGAAAAAATTGACAAAGAATTAAATTTTGTTATTATAAAATATTATAATTAAAATTTATTCTTTATGTATAAAGAATTTAAATATTTTATTTATTTTCATTACTTTATTTCAGTAGTTTTTTTGGTAGCATGAAAATCTTTGAAGTATTAAAACTATGGTGTGAGCATTTCATATTTCTTGTTTTTTTAAGTATATTTTTATACCTATTTTTAAAATATGAGCAAAAATAACTAAGTTCATAGCTTAGCATCTGTTTACAACTTTATTGATATACTATGTGATATTTTCTGAACACATTTTAAGTTTTAAAAAAGATTTAAATTGGATACTTTTGGTTTTAAGTGTGAAAATTAGATTTCTCAACTTAAGTTTAAGTAATTAGGTACAAGTAACTTACTTCAAAGAACTCTTGTTTATATAGAACAGCTCCTAGAATTTTATATTTATTTTAACTTCAAGAAGATTTCTGTACATACTTTGAAAACTAAAATAACTGATCTAAAAGGCAGCTAAGCATCTTTTTACATTTTTATTGAATTACAGTGTGATATTTTCAAAAGATACTTAAAACTTTTTATAGTATTTAAATTGTGTGCTTTTGGATTTAAGTTAAAGAATTAAAGTTCTCAGCTTGGTTACAAAGATATAAACACAATTACATTTCAATTATTTCTATTCAAATAGAAATTCTTCAATTTAATTAGAATTTTTGAGATATTGTTTTTTGCAATGTTTAGTATTTATTATTTAATTACTACTACTTATGTATATATTATTTACCTATTAACAAGACAATCTTTTATTAAAAAATGAGTACTTAGTACCAAAATGTCAACATTTATGTTTAGACTCAGTACTAGTTTTAACTTAATCAATTTTTGTCAAGTAGATCCTAAAGGCTCCCTAAACGTTTTAAACATATGATTTTAAGTGTTTTTAACTATTGGAGGTAAAAAAAATTAAATGACAATAATGCCTAAAAATGTGGTTTATTAAAAATGATTTATTAAATTCAAAAAAAAAACAATATTCCTTGGCTATTTATTTACATTTCCTTATGCGCTTTCAACAAAACAAACTTTTTGGCGCGAAAAAAGAAGTTCTTCTTTTCAACACAACAAAAAACAGAATCAAAGCCATCATCTATGCACAGGAGCATCACTTGCCAATAAAGCAGCTATTTATAGAAGGTTTGTGGTGCGAATTAATAACAAAGTTTTCAATAAGCCAACGGCAGCTTTACATAATAGGCTTTGCCGTGACAGCAATAACGCTAGTGTGCCAAGTTTAATCTTATTTTTTAATATATGCACCAGCAATTAAGGGGGAAATTTATTAAATTTGAACAAAAAGGCAGTGCAACAAGTTAAAATATTAAATTTTTATAATGTAATCCGTAATTTTTCAAATAACTACACTTTTATGAAAGTACAAATACTAAATTTATTAAGTTAACAGTTTTAATCTATACAGTTGTTATTTGTACTAAAAAAGAAACAATGTTTTAATTGTCATTTTCAAGATTTTTGTTTGATTAAAATTAGTTATACGTATTATTACGTCCATCTTTATAGTAAAAAAAAACTCAAAACATATATTTTCAGACAAATAAAATTAATTTATTTAACTATTGTAGCCTTTAAAAGGGTAAAAAATATTAGAAGTTATTTTAATTGTATAAATAGTAAATAAACTTTTGTATACAAAATAGTGATAAGGTAATAACTAACTTTTGTTTAGCTTAGCTAAAAAGTTTTTTTTTAATTTAAGTAGTTTAAATTAGTCAGTAAGTTTAAATGTTAGTTAAATTTTTGTAAATTATTTTATAGAAAGATTTAGAGCATAGAATATACTGTTAAGCAAATATATTTTTCTACGTTATAAGCATCGATACTAAAAGTTTACAAACACATACAAATTTCTTGAAAAAACTTGCTTTATGTAACCAAAAATTTCAAAGTTCTACAATTTATTTTTTTTTTGCTTAACTTTTAAACAATGACAAGAAGCTAGAAATCGATACAAATTCAAATTTTGAACATAAATAGTTTAGCAATAATCTTTTCAAACTCGTTCCGCAAATACTTTTTATTGTTCTTTTTAAAAATAATATTTTAAATCAAACAAGTATTTTGTAATTGTTCGATGAAACAGCATAAATTGCTAAAAGATAAAAATAGATAAGGTTAGAAAAGACTTAAAAAAAAATACACCAACTTGAACTTTTTACAACTGACATACTTTTTACTATAGTATATCGAAGTAGTATTAATTTTGAGAGCATGAAATAACTCGTTCATTCAAAACAAAACTAAACTCAATGTTAATTGAATAAAAACAAGTGTAATACAGCATACGATACACCTGCATTTTTTATTTGAAAATTATGTCACACAGTGGGCTGAAAAAGAAGATCGAGTTTCAACTGACTACAAAAAAATAATTTTGGTCAGTATAAAATGAATTCAAATAAATAATTGTAAAGAACTATACTTCTTGTTTTCAAAACTGGCTTAGTTTCTTTTTACTTTAAGTAGTTTAGAAGTTAGTAAATTCAAACGCAACAAGTTCATGCTATTTTCAAATTAAAAACTACTTAAATTCTTCATAATTTCTATCAAAAAGTACAAAAAAATACCTGAAATAGGTAATTATAACTAATCATTTTATCCTTTTTTCTAAGTTTGGTATATTATTACTTGTTTAAAAAAACAAAGTTAAACAAATTTTTTTTTATTACTTTTTTTAGCATAAATATTCTTTAAAATATTGCTTACAAAAACCTTTAAAAAAATTTATACATTCAAACTTCTGAAATTTTTTTTGTAACTTCTCTGTTATATATGATCTAGACTTAAAAAATGTATGGGGTTTCCTTGTGGGTTTTTGAATTATATGATTCTCAGTATTCCTTAAAGTTGCACTAAAACATGCCTGAGACTTCAAAAAAAAGATTTAGAAACTAAAAGAGTATCAAATTTATATATTTTTCTATTTACTTACGCTGCTCTTCAATGGCAAGAACAATACCACTTAGGATAAAAAAGGTAAGAAAATAGATACATATAAGTATTTCAGGTATTTTTGAGTAGTTGTTGCAAGCTTTAATTTTGACTTATAATTCATATGTATTTTAGGTAAGTTTTAAACAAAATGTTTTGTTGTAATTTATACGCCGCATTGTTGTAAAGTAAAGTAATGTGAAGTTGGCCGCATTTAAACTTACAAAAGTTCTGAATGAGTCAAACCGGAAAGGAACAAAAACAGTTGTGAAAGAGACTAAGTTCTATTTATTAATGTATAACTGTATGTTAGTTTTTTTGTCGTCTAAAACGTCAATTACTGCATGCCAGCCCACTGTAAGTTACCTTCTTCTTACTAATTAACTAAATTTCATAAAATTATTTACACTTATAGAAAGTACTTTATACATTTAAGTACATTATAGGTAATTGAAATAAAGTTCGAGAACTAGAGCAATAAACAATTGAAATTCTAATTTTTTTTAACTTATAAAATAAAGGCAAAAAAATACTATAATCGAAATACTTTATAGCTAATTCGCAACCGTGGCCAAAATCAAAAGCTAATCGAACCTAAACGAATTTCAAAGCGTTTCCTTTTACCTTGAAACGAAATCGCTATTCACGGGAACAAGGTTGCAGCTGAAAATCAATAAAATGCACAAAACAAGAAAACAGCTTTAAAGCTGGAAGGGGAAGTTGATTGGTTGGAAGGACGCTTCAACTTGCGCAAGACTAAAAGAGCATACAGTTAATACTGAGCTTGGAATTAAATGTTAAAGCAAAAGAATTCGTATGTAAAACTTTTCCGCCCGCCCACAAACGAAATACACATGGCAAAATCAATAAGCGAGCAAAGTACATTGTTTAATTCAATAACAGGCTTTATTGGAATTTTAACAAACAGTTTGGAAAAAACAAAAGTTGTGGAGCCAGTTCAAAAACAAAGGCTCTGACGCAAGTATAAAAAAATCGTTGTTGTTGTTTTTTTGGAAATAATTAGGTAATACTTGTTTGTCTCAATTAAAACTTGCTAAAACTGAAGCAAACAAGGTAAGCTTCATTGCAAAACTCAATATTTTCGTTTATTAGTTAATACTATTTGTTTATACCATTGTGACTAAATAATTGTTTCTTTATTTTAAATTAATATGATGTTTTATATGTGTTGTACGTATTGTTTGATTGAATTTGTTTATCTGACGTTTAAACAAACAACCAACAGTAAAAAAACAATAATAATAAAACGTGACCAAAGTTCAAACTTAAATCCAAACAAAAACTTTATTTTATATAACATAAACATTGGTTAAAAATTGTAGAAGTTTTCTTGCTTTAATCAACCTTAAACTTTCATTACTTTACTAAAATCAACTAAATTCACAAAAAACCTAACTAATGATAACAAAAATTTCACTACATTTTCAATGGCTATCAGCAAACACAAAAAAATTAACTAAGTTAATATCAAAAAATGTAATCGTAAATTGATGCAAGTATGTTTTGCTTCTTATGAAGCAAAACATACTTGCAAACCTTGAAGTAATAAACAAGTACTTTTGATTTGGAAGAAGCAATTAATGAAACATATATACCATGTGTTTTTCAACATGTTTGCTATATAATAGTTTTGCAAAATGCATGAAAATTATTTTAAACTTTAGTCATTATTAAAACAGCATTTTTGAAGCTAAGAAACAAAGTAAACTTGAACATAATTCAATTTACACCTTATAAATGATCAAAATCTTAATCTTGATATTATTATTTTCTAACAAAACTTTACTAAGTAAACTGCTAAAATAATAAATCTTTAATCATTAAAAATATACAAATCAAAATAAAGAACATTTACTTTTAAGTAAGTTTTAAAAATGAAAGGACGGTATAATCATACTAACAACTTAAAATTGCAAATAATAAGATAACATTTTCTAAAAGAAAAATGAGAGCTTTTTGACAATGATCTTAAAAGAGATATTTTTAATTAATCGTCCAACATTAACACCAACCACATCTACCAAACTTAGCTCCGCTTTTATTTTATGATGACTAGAACAGCTTGCATTTAAAAGAGTTCAAAAATAACTTCTGAAAATTTTGCTACTATATTTTTTTAATTTAGTGCTATTTGAACATGTAAAAAATTGTTCTCAAAATCTGAAATGAAAAAACGAGAAAATATAGCTACAGATAAATAAATGTAAGGTTTCTTTACTTAACGTCTATGAAAATCAATGTTTAATATGTATAAAAGTTTAAACAATCATAACTTTTTTTTAATTAAAAAAATATTAAAACTTGTAAAATAGATAATAATTTTGTTTTTCAAAATGGTATAAAGAGTATAAAAATGTCAGTGTTATGTTAAAATAAAACTTTATTATGTATATTTTCAATAGGCATCAAACAGAATTTTAAGTAAAGAAATGTTTGTACAAACATACGCATCAACTAATCAAACTAAAAGCTCTTCAAAGAGAAAGCTAAATAAAGAGAGCTATATACAAATTTAAAGTAGGTATAATATAACAGCAATAAGGGAGATATTGTTTAATGTACAGCTTATGTAAACGTAAAAGTTATTTATAGTGTTATGTTTGTACAAAAAGTGCAAGAACAAACAGAAATGATCGAAATTTAAAAAAACGTTTTAACAGTTGATAGGTATTATATGATCAAAAAAATAAATTTCAGTTCTATAATTTATTTATAAATAATAGGTACAAAATGTGAGTATGATCAATGCTTCATTTTATAAGTATTTGATAAAATTGTACTTTTTTAATGTATAAAAGTTTTTAAATGTAAATTCTTAAGCTTATGATTCTGGGTGATCAGATGGAAATATAGATTTATAGAAGTAATCAATTTAAAATTGCACTGTAGTTTATTATTTAATGTCTAATATAGCACTCAGAAAATAGTAAATTATGAAACTTATATTACAGAGATTGAGTCTCTTACTTAAGTGAAAAAATAAAATATCATATTTCTAATACCAAAAACTGCTCAGATAAGATGCAATATGCAGTAGAAAAAAACCTCAATAATTGATCACTTGAGACTTACGTGTAATTTCCAAGCACCATTAGGGATTATTGGTGAAAGCCGCCTATTAAGTGTTTGCCTTCCTCGATAATCAATAATTCATTATGGCTAAAGTGCAACATGTTTAGCAAACGTTATTTAAATTGGCTGGCTTCCAACAAGCTCCATAATATAAAAGTATTAAACAAGTTTTTGTGGAATAAAACACGTTTAAAGTCCGTGTACACCCAGTGCAAAATTATAAGCCTATAAGCTAAAATCAATACTTACTTGGAGAAGTAAAAACATTTGTAGCTGAAAGATTTAAGTTGGCTGATTTTTAAAAACATAACGGCTATAGTTTACACAAAGTCTATAAAATTTATATTCTTTTGATCAGATGTTTAGTTAGCATGTATACAAAAACCAATGCCAAGCTCAAACGGATGTTTTTCAAACCCCATGTTTCAACTTACTCAAAACTGGTATATGGCTGTATAAAATTAATAGGGTAGTTTATTAATACGTTGCTAGTTTAAAGAATAAGTCGGTTAACATACGTAATAAAAACTAGCGAAAATGTCATAATTACATAGGTTAAAGCAAAATAATCATTAACTGTTACACAAATAAAAATGTAAAACTATATACAAATGTGTGTATAGTTATCTACTGTAAAAAAAGAGCAGGCGTTATGACGCAATAACAGCACACAAATATGTCCTGTTGTTGGTAAATAACACAAATGTTCAGTGTTTTGCACAAAAGAACAATTATGTATTTTAGCTGCATCCTTTGATACACAACTTAGCTTCTATAATAAAAGCAGTTTTCTGATATAATACAAAAAACTTATGTTTAAATTTAACTGATAATATCAGGAACTTAAACTTGTGAATTTAAGTATTTAGTTTAGAGTAAGAGTTTACAAAATATATTGCTAGGGTTATATACTTTTTGCACAAAAAATAAGTAGTATAAATTTCAGATATTGACGTATAGTATACTTTAATTAAATTAAATAACTTTTAAGTTGAATAATGGTTTTAAAATAATCTAAAATGATAAAATTCATTAGTTTATAAAACAATAGTGAACTGTGCTTGAAAGACTAATAATTTTGTATTTAGCTTTAAAACTATTTATTATGGAAGTTAAAATATGAATTTATTTACACGAAATCGTAGTAGTAGTAGTAGTATTAGTAATTTCTAACTACATAGTAATCATTTCCTAAGCTTAAAATGAACTTGAACATGATTGTGTAAAAAAATTGAGAACTAATTAAAGAACTTGATTTTTAAATGTTTTTATGAATCTACAAAAAAAATAAGAAACTTAATTAATTAAATTTGAAAAAAAAAATTAAAAAGGAAAGCTTTTTAGTCAATTATAAGTTTAAACTTTTGTTATAAAACTAATTATTTTACATACCAAAAGCATTTGAATAATTTTAAAATATCAACAGCTAAAGCAGAGCATAATATAGATAAAGTCAAGTTTTGAATAATAATCAACTATAATTCAAAATTTTATGAGCAAAGTATAGTATGAAGCAAAACACTTAAAGATAATTTTAACAAAAGTTACTGAATATTTTTTAATGTGATAGATTTTGTAACAAACTAGTTTTATAGTGAAAAGGATTTAATTAACTTTTTGAACTATTTTATATACTTTTTATACTAGTTAGTTTACCGACTGTTTATAATCAAAACCAACTATCTAGAAGAAAAAAACTTAACAGTTTATGAAACAACTAAAGTGATTAAAGTTCAGAAACATATATTTACAAGACTTATATAATAAACATTAAAATGAACATAAATTAACTGTACAATTGTTCTTACATGTACGAATAATCAAATATTGTTGAAAAATATTTAATTGGTTAAAGTTTACATTTAGATGCAAAGTGTTACACACTCTTAAATTCAAGTAAAGTTTAAAAAACTAACTTTTATATAGAAATAGTATATATTATATTATTGATCCTTCTGTCAATGTAGTTTAACTAAATAGTTTAATACTTGTTACTACAATCACACTACACAATTTTTGAACACATTTTATTTCGAATATTTATTTTGATACTTGACTAACCAATGCTGATATTAATATATAAAAAACTGCTTTTTTACAAATATAAGAAAATATATATTAAGTAATAATTTTATTGTTAAATTATTGTGGTAGAAGTAGTAACTCAATTTCAATAAATGTTCATAAAAATTAATTAGATTTTTTATAGTTTTAGTTTAATGTCCATCTACTCTTTTTGTAAACAGTTTGCAAAACAATTATACCCATCACTTGCTAAAATAATAACCTTTGTTAACAACTTTTAATAATTTTTTTTATGTTGTAAACTGTTGATTAAACACATTTAGTGATAACTAGGCCTGTTTAACATGACTTTAAAGCAAATGTTTGTCTACGGCTACACACTTTCACCTGGGTTTTCAACATGCGTACTTAAACCACAGACAAGTGTACTTTACTTTTATTACATACACAAGTTTTTTGTCTTAGACAAAACCCACAAACCTTTTTTTCGACATTTGGTTGTTGAGCAAACTCGTCCTTGCTAGTGGTGATTATTTTTTCATTTGGGGCGATTCCTTTCTGATGAGGGGGAATTCTCTGTTGTGTGAGTCTGCGGAGGGGAGGGTGGCCGTTCTGAGCGAGCATTATGACGCAACAATGTACTATTTATTTAACTCTGTGAAATAATCTAAGTTATAAAAAACAAGTCCTTTAAATTTTGTTAAATACTGTTACTAATAGTTTTTTTGATAAACATTTATTTTTATAATCATTATTTACTTTTAAATACATATTACCAATAAACGTTATATAAACCTGTAGAAAAACATTACAAAAATATTACTTTTAAAATTGTGAAAGAGTTATATACTTTTAAATTATCTTCAACGGTTTTTTAAAGGTGCTTAATATTTGCTTTAAAGTATATCAAACTAAAATAACAGTGTTTGAAAAAAAAGAAAAAGTTTTGATTAAAAATTATCATTATATTGCTTTACAGTTGTAGTTATTTTGTGTATGCTTTTGTTAACTAATAAATCATTGCTACACAAAACGCAATTTGCAATAAACACGAACTTTAACAATATTTTTTTTAACATACTACAACAACAATTAATGTTTTATAGCTAACTCTATGCTGCAAGTATTAATTATTGTTTTAGGTATAAGAATTAAATTTAGTTAACAGTTTAAACATCACTTTGTATAAAGTTACACAAGTTTTCAAAAGGAACTATTTAAAAAATTAAAATTAACAAAAACTTGTTTTCTTCAAAGTCACATGAGTTTTGCTGCTAACAAACGACTTTCATATAAATATAACAAACAGCCATGCAAACAATTTTTTTCAAACCTCCGCTAACTTTATTAGATCTAGAAAAAAAACTGTGTAGCAAAAATCAAACAGTCTTAGGGACTGACAAAAAACTTTGAGCCTAAATAATACCAACTTCAAAACTGCGTACAATAAAATATGCCTGAAGCTCCAATAAGTAGAAGCACTCGAGCATGACTGGGGAATAATTAAGTTTAGGTGAGGCAATCTATAAATAAACGTAATTCTATACACAATAGGATTTATTTTAAATTTCCCTTTTTGTACTGCGCGGCGTATCTTGGAATTCCTCGGGCACAAAGCTCAGTAGTTGCTTGTGAGAGTTTCGAGCATCTTATGTATGTTATTTTGTACAAACTATTGAAAAAAATATATGTTAAATAGAAGAAAAATAAGAGTAATACGAAAGTCCTTCTTTTTTCAGTCTTGGAATAATTTAAAAAGCATTTAACTTGAAGCTAATCTAAAAAAAATTGTTTTTTAGCCTAATCTAATAAATACTTAATATTTTCACAGAATAAAATATCAACTTTGGTATATAAGTTAATTTATTTTTTTTGAAAACTATGTTGCTTTGAGTTTAATTGACTAATATTTAATTTTTTTTCATTATGTTCACAAACAAAATACTTCGATCAGTGCAGAACTTAAAAAATATTTAAAATTAAAGTAAGATTATATCAAAAACTGCAAAATAATACAAGACATGTTCTATTAAAGTTACTTGTGATGAGCTCATTTGAGGAATTGAAATAAATCAAAATTCAAAGTTAAGATTTGATTGAAATTTTTAAAATATTTAAAATTGAAAGTAAACTCATACTTAAAACAGCAATATAGTACAATTTACGTTTTATCAAAGTTATTTGTGATGAGTTCAAAATTAAAATTCAAAGTTATACCGACTATCTAAATATTGCTATATTTTGAACAACATTTGTTTAACATTAAAATGTCAATCAAACTAAAATAAGTAGTCAAATTAAAACTAAAATGCATCAATTCAAGTTCAAGTATTTCTGTAGAAGTAACACAAGATTTGTTAAACTTAAAAATAAGAAACCTTGACTAAATAAGAAAAAAATGTGAACTTATATTGTACTATACAACTTTTTGAAAGCAATGGGAACCTCAATAAAAATTTATTTTTTTGCAAGAAATTGAACATAAGTTTTACTAAAGATCATGTAAAAAAGAAAAAAACTCTAAGATGTTTACAACTTAACAAACAAATAACACAGCCAAAGGTTATAAATACATTAAGCAACTAATTATATTATCAATTAAAAAGTGAGAGCTTGAAGGTTAGCTGTATAATCAATTCCAAAATTTGTAAAACTAACTATAACTTTTTTTATCACGTTAAATCTTCACTTAACTAAAAATTAATGTATTATTAAAAATAAAAATATATTTTATTAAATTAGACTCAAAATGTTTTATACAGCTATTTAACTACAGTATTTCAAAATATGAACATTTAAACTGTAAGAGATTCAAACGAATAAAACTACTTAATAGTGTAATTAAACAACTTAATTTCAAAAACTTAAGACAATTGTACAAGTATGCATCATAATAATTTCAACAGCTATATTATTCCTATATAAAACACTGCATAAAAACTAAATATTTTAAATTCAGAGAAAATCAATGTACTTTTTATCACTCACAAACAAGCTACAAAAAAACAATACAAATTGCCAACAAAACACAAGTTGATCAACATCAAAGAATTGCGCTAATCGCATGGAAGCTGTGGAAATTAGAGCAAGCAAAAAAAGAAAGCAAGTTTGCGGCGGTGAGACATTTAAAGTTTGAAAAGTGCACCACAAAAAGGGCGAATTTCCGCGCACAAATGACTGCACATAATGTGCGTCAAAGAGTGCAGCTGGAATGAAACGCAAAAACAAAAGTGTAATTACCAAGATACTGCTGTCAAATGCAAACTGAATTACATTATATACTTATATAATGTATATTATAATTATGCTTGCTTTTTATGTGATAAAAATCCTTATGAAATGGTCCAACTTAGTTTTAAATAGACAGTAGTTTCATATGTATACAATTTAGACAATTTTTCTGTTTGATTAAGTAGAAATATTAACTATATACTATGATGATCTTTTTTCAAAAGTTAAGCTAGCAAAGTGGTCAAAAATTAAAGAAATTCACACAATTAATTACTAGAGTAATTTATAAAAATATTCTTAATTGTTCTTTTTAGTAGAAAAAATTAAATACAGACAAATAGTTTAAAGTAACGACACTTCTCTGTATTAAGTTGAAACAAAATTCAAAAGAGTCTAAAAATATTATTCTTCAGAGAGAAGAACATATATTAAAAAGTTATTTATAAATATATATAATACATTCTACTTGATACTTTATAAATTGTGGCTATAATACTTCAACAAGCTTGTTTTGTTCAGATCTTTTATTAGAAAACTTCACAAACAAACATTTTTTTACATTTAAAACAACTTTTATATTTAAAACAAATTTTTCTTAAATTATGCTATTTTAGAATACAGAATTAGTTTTTTAAACACTAACTTTTAGAAGTTAAGACTTGAATTTTGAAAACTACAAATATATGTCTAAGAAACTTGATAGACAGACTAAACACTATTTTCATACGCAGCAGTAATAACCAGTTTTTATGTCACAGAAGCATCCGTTTAAATTTTAATTTAGTAAAAATGGGGCTCTGTTAAGATAGTGCCAAATTTTTGCAAGCATCTTGCATTATCCATATTGATTTATTGATCACAACCACTTATGTGTGCATTCATTACTTATATTAAGTTTTCTGCAAAGTTATTTCATTTTAAGCAATAAGAAATATTACTAAATATTAAACTGATTTTCAACTACCAAAAACGTACAATTGTTTAATTAAAACTCTGTTTAATAAATAAAATATTGTTAATTTGAATCTAAGAAATATATTAAAATGTTTATTCTCAAACTTCGAGTTATGAAACTCAGAGGATACAAAAATTTCGACTGGAAAAATAATTGTTGTACATTGCTCTAATTATTGAAAACTCACTATAACAATATAACTATATAACAATATAGTTAATTTAAGTATTAATATTTAAATAAATTTGCTTAAACAATATTTAATTTCAAGTAATAAAATATTAATTATAAAATATTTTAACAACATTTTTAATGAATTTCTAATTCTTAAATACAAACATAACATATATACAATAAAAACAACATAAAAAAATCAATCAAACTGTTACACTTTTGTGGTAGAAGAAGGATGAAAAAGTTATTGGTAAAAAGTGGCATTTGAGGTGTGAAGTTTTAAATGTCACATTACTTAGCTGATGCTACATAATACTTTATAAAGACTAATATTTCAACTTGAATTTTTAGCTTACAAGTTCAAGGTATTTAGGTTTTAAAAATGGTTGTAAACTCATACAATTTTGAGTATAGCTATGTTTGTTGTATTTACGGAGACTATAAAGAGCTTTGTACATCTATTATTGTATCTAGACTAGTATTACCCTTATTGTTCTTGTTTCAAATGATTTTCATTATACAAAGATTTCTAAAAGTATACAATGAGAAACCCGTTTACTTTAAAAAGTTTGAAATTTTCTATACTTGATTAAAAAGTTGTCTAAAACTTTATTTAAGTTAAAAAAAATTGTATTTTCTTGAACAAATAAAAATCATTTTTTAAAATAGAACACTATTGATTTTTCTAAAAACTGTTTGCAAAATTAGCTAATCCCAAGACACTGAGTTACGCATAAAATTAGAAAGCACAACTTGAAAATTCCATTTAAAAAAAAATAAAAACAAGTATTTATATGAATAAAGTATGTGTTTCTGAATAAAACTTTTGTAGCTTTAAGTTATGAAAGAAATACTACTAGATATCAAGCTGTTTTTGTTTATATTTTTGACAAAGCATTTTAGTTCATAACCTAAAACTTTCAAATTCTTTTTTATTTTCAGTCTTATCTTTATGAAAGTTTAAAATTCTATAGGAACATACTTTTAAACTTTTAAAATAAATTATACTATTACTTTTCTTAGTAGATATTTTTTATTGAAGGTTACAAATTTTTCATTTTATATATAAACTGTTATTATATTTTGTTAAAAACATTACAAGGAACATGTCCAGATAAGTAACTTAAATTGCTTATAAAAGTAGAAGGATAGATTATTAATAGTTTTTATAATTCCAGAAAAATTACCCATAAAAGCTTTGTATCAAAAACTTTATACAAAATTGGTTATTTCTTATTAGTTAATATATGATTTTTTTGTTCTATAAAAAGTATCTTATATTATACACTTTAAGCTTTCAAACAAAAGTCTACCCTGGTTTTTGTAAGCAATTTTAAACCTTATATATGTTGGAATCTACTCGTTTAATAAACAGTAGAGATATGTGAAATATGTGTTTTATTTATTTCCAAACATTTAATAAAAAAATTAAAATACATTACATTAAAAAAATAGTCATGGCTATAAAAACTGTTACTTACTAACAAGGTTGCAACTTTTTGAGTCAAAAAATCCAGCCTGAGTTGCATAAAGATAGCCTGAGTATATAAAAATTTTAAATGAAATAAGTTGAACAAAAAAATGGTAGAAAATAGTTTTAATCAAGCTTTCATATCTGAAAATACCTAAATTAATATTAAATATCTTAACAGAAATCCTATTTTTAAAAAAATATATTTTAATCATAAAAAACGCCTGAAATTTAGGAAATACATCTAACTAGCCTGATATTTTGAAAAACAAAAACTCAAACAAACCTGAGCCAGCGTTTTTCAGAAAATTTTAAACTAACTTGAGTTATCCTGAGTAGCCTGAAAGTGTGGCATACCTGTTACTAATAATAAAAGGGTGTACAAAATATTATTTAACTTAAATATATATTAATCTAATAAAATTTACATGATCTTTTATACTGAATATCCTTATTTTAATATATTTTTAGCACTTTATGATTTACAAAACAAATAAGTTTTACCCTTTTTTAAAATTAAATTTGTATTAAGCCTTGTTAGGTAACTAACAATATGCATACACTTAAGTTTAACAAGACAGCAAAACAACAAAACATAAACTGTTGGTTGTTAATATTTTATTAAACTTAAAATTAGTATGGCAAAATTTAACCTTAATCTTTTAATATACTGTTATAAAAACATAATCTAAATATATTTTAAAACTTCTGTTAAGTTTTACATACTTTTTATTGATTCTGATATTTAAATTAACTCCCAACTTTATAAAATAATATAAACACTGTATCCTTTCTAGCCATATGGTATCACCTTAATCAATTTTGAAAATGGGTATCAGACACATTTCAGTGTTTAAAAAATAAAATTAATTTTTGAGACAAAAGAAATCTGAATTGATGAGTTTAGCATTCCTTTTAAAAGGTGCAAAGTAAAAACAATAAAATAAAACTACTTCACTAAAAATATGTCTTCAGTTTCAAGTTTTGATAAGTTTTGATATATCTTCTTTAAACTGTTTCAATTAATTACTATAAACTTCAATTACTTAAGAAGTTTAAATTTAAAAATTTATTGAATACTACCTGATTAATAAATTGTTTATTTAATTCTTTAACAACATTTTATCTTCAACTTGTAAAAGCTTTAAAATTAATTAAGCAATAATTCTTGTAATTCAAAGCTTTATACCTTAATGGCATAGGGGGGGGGGAACAAATTTAAAAAAAAGGATAAAACTTAATAACAATAAGACAAGAAAAAATATTTTTTGTTTATATTTTACATAAAATCTTTATTTTTGTTTTTTTTAAATTCCTTGGAACAGAATTATTTAAATGTTGCAAGGAACATTTCCTAAAAGTTTGACGAAGTTGTTATCTCAAAAAATGTAGGGGAAGATAGATTTTTATTTAAATAGTCTATTTTTGCCGTTTTAGTTTGCACCTCTAATAAGGAACCTATTGTTGCCTCCAACTTTGACCGGCTTTATCTCAAAAATTATTTTGATTTTTTTAATCTGCAAAAAGTATTTTGTAGCTTAGTAAAAACTATATAAATAAGATCAAATTGTTAAAAAATTGTTTTGACCACCTATGCCCTTAAAAAGCAAAAACTAAAAAGATTTAAGTTAAATTTAATTTAAAAATGGTTAATTGGTTTTTATCAAAAACTTTTTTAAATGCTGACTATATCTTATAAATTAATTTTATAGAGAGAAACTTTCAGTTTTTACTTAATTTTTGTATAAGACTCAATTATAATTTGCTGTAATTAATAGTTTTGATACAATAGAAAATACAAAAAAAATCAATAGTAGTTTTTAAATTTTGAGCATTAAATATCAAAATTGTTAGTTCACTTAAAAAAAAAATTGATTGTTCAAATTACAGCAATAATAGCAGAAAAAAGATTTCGAACCAAACTATATAAAGCTAAGTTTTCCTTTAATTTTTTTTTAAGTTTTGATTACTTTCAAATCTGAAATATATCTTAATAAAAATAGAGGAACTTTGTTAAGGATAGTAAAAACCTTAACAAGAAAATAAAATTCTTATGCACAAAAGAATGCTTGAAAGTAGATTCAATAAGATTAAATAAAAAGAGTTGTTCATGAAAAAATAGTTTTTTTCATTCATTCGAAGAGTATTTATATATTTTATAATGTAATCCACCACTTTTTTAATATAATAAAAATTACACATTACAATTCTTAAAATGTTTAATATATGTACTAATTTATATTAATTTAACATAAATGCTTAAATTTGTTTTGATACTAGCAGTCATCAATTTCCTTTAAATTATGTAGTATTTTTTCTTTAATTCTATCAGACAATACAAACATAATTTCTAAATATATATAAAAATTAAAATGTTTCAAAAAATATATACAAAAGGGGGTCAACCTTTTTTTACAAGTTGATGTACAGTTTAAACCAGGGTTTCTCAAATAAATTTAGGAGGCTAAAGAGGGTGGTGGTGTGTTATTAGTAAAGGGGGTTAAGAGAGCCATAAGGCCATAATTTGAAGTTTACACTACATATTCTGGAGTTCCTGATAAAGAGCAAAAAAAGGTCTTAGGCATATTTAAGGGTAGACTTGGAACTTACAATAGACCAGGGCTTCTCAAAGTGGGTCATTTTAGAAAGTTAGTGCGCCATAAGGTGTAAAATGGGAGGGTATAAGACTAATATTTGAAACTTACACTAGATATTCTGGAGTTTGTGATGAAGAGCAAAAAGAAAATGTTATTAGGGTAGTTTTTTGAGAAGTCTTATTGGAGGGGGCCATTTCTTTTTTTTTTTATTCAAAGGGGCCCTTTAGAAAAAAAAGGTTGAGAAACCTTGGTTTAAACTTAGCTTTTACAAACTTTTAACCTTATAAAAGTATTAAAGTAACCTTTAATTTATAAAAAATCTAAATTGGTCAGTTAAAAAGACGCCTTATAAGACCACAACATAAAGTTAAAAAAATATCCTAAAATTAGTTTACTCCTCCAAATTTTAACCAATTTCCTCTAAACTGTTACAGTAAGTCTATACTAAAATTTAAATTGTGTAATAAAACATTTTTTTTAGAATAAACTTTTTTTGACTAATATTTTCTTTTCTATTTTTAGTAAACTGGGTTTGAAAATTGATTTTTTTTAATCTACTGGATATTAACTTTACACACACAAGGTTAAAAGTTAAAGTTAAATTTTATTTTACTACCTCTATTATCAAGTTGCTACTCTTTGAAGCAAAAAAGCTAACCTAAAAAACAAAAAGCTAGAATGCTTTAGTGTAAATTAGCTTGAGACAACCTTATATTAGAAAAAAACTATAAGTATATAAGTCAAAAAAAAACTTAAAATTAATACTAAGTAAAAATTTGAATTTTGAAAAGCAAACATAGTTATAGAAAAAAGTTGATTATAGATATTTAGCTGATATATATATATATATATAAGATGTAACGTTAAAAGGCGTTAAATCCTGGAGATCCTGATAAGCTAAGCTTATCGGAATAAATATCACAGATGTTCTTGTGCTAAAACTTTATTTCAACTAACGGCGTTTCACTGCTCTCAAATAAATTTAAGAACAGATCTACGGAGTCAATAAAATATTAACACACATTAGAAAAAAAGCGGAAAAAGCATGTATAATTATGTATAGTGTTTATGTTTTTATCCCAAACTTTGTTTTTAAACCATAAAGTTCATTTATAGTTACTACCTACATAAACACTATGTTTGACATGTGTTTATGTACATGAACATGATGTTGAACTGGATCTAAATGGTGTATAACTTAATAACCAAACCAGTTTGTTGTACACCATGTGCTAGGACTAATTATTAAAGCACTTTTTTGAAGCTCAATAAAAAAATATGTAGTTGCATGTGATCAAAAAAATAACTTGCTCTAAAGTATATATTTGAAATGAAAGAAAAATTAATAATAATATTTTTAAAAGTATACTAAATCTATCTTTAAAATGACTTTATTCAAATTGAAAATTTTCCTTAAATATAGTAATGTTATAGAGCTTGTACATTTTGTTATGCTAAAATAACTTGTTTGGTTTCAAAATAAAACTTAGAGCAATAAAACTTTTAACATTACAGATTGATACAACTTATCTTAAATTAGCTAAATATTTCAAAAATAATTGTGTAACAATTATGTGTAATGATATAATTATGTAAATCAAAAAAACATTAAACATTAAATTGTATTGTACATTTTTTAATATTATTTTAATCATCAAAATCTACTTAAATAGT
The DNA here is from genome assembly GCF_965202585.1 of Thalia democratica. NCBI lineage: Eukaryota > Metazoa > Chordata > Thaliacea > Salpida > Salpidae > Thalia > Thalia democratica. The sequence goes on from NC_139170.1 coordinate 11,751,681, forward strand.
AAAACTTAAAAAATTGTCAATGAGAAAAGCCCCTCTAGAGTTTCCATGATGCAGACTGTAGCTTTAAATGGGTAACTCCCTAATTTAGTGCCTTTGTTACACAGCTTAAGGAGCTTACTAACTCTCAAATCATGTTATGCTATTTGAAGTATTTTTGTGATACAAACTTTTTTAAATAAGATTAGAAATTGTTTATTTCACCAAAGATTTTCAATAAACTTATCTTTATATAAATATATTTTAAAGAGACCTAGTAGGTTTTTTACTGCAGGTTTATACTTAGCATATGACTACCTTGTTGTTTTACATTTTAACTTTCATATATAACACAATTTACTTATTAAATATTTAAAATATCTGTATGGGATATTTAAATTAAACAGCCGACTCTTACTTTACAAATTAATTATTTTATTAATTATAAAATACAATATATATTTAATTTAGGTCATTATGATTTTATGTATATCGCTGTAAATTAATTATCGGTCAGTACATTGTAAGCCCAATAACAATTTTTTTTTTTGTGTTTTGGTTTTTCTTAAAGTTTAATTTTTTCATTTTTGATTTTTACATTTGAACTAAATCTGCTTCCTAATTCTATATAACTTTGATTCAATCATTACAAACATTCAATATATAATATACGTGTTACATTGAGTTTCTGTAACTTTTATTGCCTTCAGCGTCGTTAAGTTTTATCAAATTTTATTAATTCACTAACTAATGGTTGATATTTTATTTTTGTTCAAAATAGATTACATAAAAACTAAGTTAATGTTCTTTGCAATACAAATTAAATAGTTTAAATAACCTCATTTACATTGTGACGTAATTATTAGTTGTACCAAATGTATTTTTCATTAGTTAACAACAATGAAATTTGAATTAGTTATCTTTCCCATTAACGTGAGTTGTTTGTTTGTATTATATTTTGTTGTGTAATTTAGCTTACTTTACTTATTTTAGACTTAATAATCACAAATATTATATAGTTTTATAACAGTCGGATTTTATATTAAGTATTTCACCTATTAATAACTATTATCTGAAGAAAATATCTTATTTTAATGAAAACATGTATACACCTACTTTATTTTATGCTTCTATTCTCTCACTACAATAATTATCTTTTTTACAGAACCCAGTTGAAGTGTGTTGATTCGTCGACACACAGAAACATATGTTGGTAGAATAAAGGAAGATTACTGAATAATTTGTTTTTATTTTTATATTTTAAAGCAGCAGCTTTAGAGTTTAATTGCTCGTAAATTTTATTAAAACTAAATGATTATAGAACTAAACTTTTTTTTTCCGTTAGAACTTTAGATAAAACCTTATTTTATTGATTTAACCTGCTCCTTTAAAGTTTATTTTTGTAAAGATTTTGTAAGTACATTCTGTAAATTCTGTAAATTTATTTAGTTTATTTTTATAGTATCAATTTTTACAGAGGATTTTTTAGTTAAACCTTGTTAAAATTTATTTAATAAATTTTCCTAGAACAAATATTTTAAATAAAATTACGCAAAAATATTCTACAACAGCTGTTTTGAAGAGCCGGTTGATAGCTAATAAAAATATTTTTTAATGTATATGATTAAATATATCAGATTAAATATTGATAATAACTTTATACTAATTTTTCAAATACATTGTTTAAACCATTTTTTTTTTGTTTATACTGTAATAAACAAACGCTATGATACAGTACTTACCTTAATTTTTTAGGCTTTTTTTAGAAGCAACTATAGAAAATACTCTACTATTGAACAAATAGAATGCGATGAACGACAAAAATTGTAGTCCAAAACCTAGTGTATAAAATAAACCTTTATATTCTGTATGAACTATCCAACGTAAAGAATCTAAGACAAAACCTTGATCCCTTGTAGTAGAACAATTTTGACAAGGTTCTATTCGACTTATAAATGTTTTTGTTTTAAGAACTGTGAAAGTTTAATTTTAATGTTTTCTTTTCTTATAAGAAAAAGTATTTATTTATGTGGAAATAACCCTTTACAAAAAGAGACACAAAATCATCACCAATATAAATATAGAGTAAGTCGTTAAACAGAGTAAATATGATCGCTTAAAAAAGCACATCTAAGTATTTTAAAAGTAACTGGTAACAATTTTCACAAGTAACTGTCCTAGTTAAAGCATTATAATTTAAATAAATAAAACAAACAATTTAGGTTATGAAGTGAAATAATATTTTATACAAAGTTGTTTTGTGAAAATTAAACCAACTTAAAATAAAACATAGTGTATTGAAATACATATTAATTAGCCTTTAATACATTCAAAAGTCAAAAATTAAAAAAGGACTTTATATTTAAAATATGAGACGAACAAATAGGAAAAGGTAGTTTTTTTGGCTAAATGGAAAAGTTTAATTTTTTATTGTTTTTGTTTTGATAAAACATATAAAACTTATTGTTAGTTAAAAAAAAACAAACAACAAACAATCTAAGCAGTATCCTAAAACTTATAGAAAGGTAAAAAAAATTTTCAATACTTAAAGCTTTTCGTTAAATTTTTTAAAGTCTTAAGTTGTTTTTTCACTTTTAAAAGTATAACAACTAGGTTTATTGTACTTTTTCACATAGTAATAGTTAAATGTTTTTATAATGAAATTCTCAACTTTTTTCTTCAAAAAAATCACTACCCACCAATTAACCAAATATTAAAATAACGTTCAACAGAAATGTTAAAACAAATACAATAATGTAAAAATATCACTCGTGCAAAAGTAACGCTCCATGCAAATACGGCAAGTACCCATTTAAATTATATAAAACAAAGTTTAACAAGTATTTTCTCCAAAAAAATTGCCAATCAATGTCAGACGTAAGTTAATATTTAGTTGCCGCAAAAATAAAGTCTTGAATTTTTAAATCCCAAAAAATTAAATTATAGCAATAAGATAAAAAATTAAAAAAAAAAAAATTAAATGTCTTTGTAAACCTAATGTGGAAGGTTCTAAGACCAATAGTTAATTGTAAATAAGAAAAAAAAAATATTTTAAAAATTTATAATATTTCATTAACCATTGTTTAAACACACTCTGTCATACACTAGGTTGGCTACCTGGTAACCTACAATAATATATGCTCTCTTTACGTACATTTTAAGTATAAGAAACATTAATAAATGAAACATTTGTATATAAATCGGTTTACTTAGCTTTATAGTAAGGGTTTAAAATAAAAGATAATCAAAAATATTGAGCTGTATCTGTAGAGTATGACTCGATAACCGAACACTTATTTTGTACACAAAGTCCTTAAACTGAACTTTTTGAGCGCTTTTTTTGTCGTTCAATAAACAGTAAACAACGATTAAATGAAATTAAAAAATCTTTAAAATTATATTACTTTGACTTTTTTCTGCAAAACACGGAATATAAGATTTAAATGAAGTAAAAAAAGAGCAGACGAAGACAAAAATGTATTTTTTATGTTTTAAACACTAACTTGACATTTTAATCTTCACAACTTAACCAATCTGTGAAAAAATAGCTAAATATTTACACATTCTTAATTTAAAAACAATAGTTCAATGGACAAATATTTCTTTATCTAAAGTTCTTGTAGAGTTTAATAATATTTTTTTTTCCTAGCAAAATGGTTTTATTAAAATCAAAAGCTTTTACATAAAACTAATCACCGAAAAATCATTATTATACCATGAAGTAGATACTGTTTATAATTTATACACTAGTTCATGCTTTTTAACTTATCATTATTGTATTTAAAATCCATTTAATTTGACTTATTGTTTAAACCACATATTATAGGCATTTAAACGTTTTAATATATGTACATCACATCGCAACTAACAACTATTATTTTGTTATATCTTTTTATTTCATTTATACTATTGTAAGAATCACGTAGTTTAATTACTTCAAAACATTTATAGATTTTATTACATTGTTGAAAAAATCCACAATTCTCAGATTTAATTGATTCCTTATAGTAAAAAATATTAGTCACTCAGCTCTTTGCAAGGATAAAAGACTTGATAAACAAAATTAAAAACCATTGCTGTAGAGTGATTTGCTCTCGTATTCTCAAAAATAACTGTCGTTCATTCTCACCAACGTAGTAGTTATCCAGATCATCTTCTGGGCATGTTAATTTGTAGATGAAGCAAATTTTCTTAGATCTGATGTACAGAATTCTTTTACAAGAAATTGCTTGTTTTTTTTTAAAGCCATATGTATCTTTAGTTTTATACCCTCAGCTGTTTTAGTTTTATTTTTTCTAGATTATATACACAATTTGTTTACATAAGGTATGGTTTAAAAGTGTTTGCTCTGTGTGGTGTCTCTATTATCGTTTAATCTCAACTTAATGTTAATTATCTATTGTATTTGGTTATGATTTAACTTTGTTGCAAAACAATATCAATTTAAAAGTTCTTTTGTTCTTAATCGTTCGTTGATTTGCATTCCTTCCGAAACTATATTTTTATTTCTTTCATCAAACTTGTATCATCTTTTTGTATTTATAACTAAGTTTGTTTAGAGGTTATTTTGAAATTTTACAGGTTTTCAAAGGAAACTTTGTAAATTTTTAAACAATTTAAATGCTCTATAAACATGTAAACATTTAAGATCTTAGTGTTAAATGCATTGCTTTCAAAGTTGTATACCCGTGGAAAATATTGCGCACAGAAATTACTTAAATCTATACTAAATATCTATTGCAAACATATATATATATTATTGAATAATAATTTAAGAGCTGGTTTATGATTTTTTTTGACAGTTACGATTCTATCTGCATATTTTGTGTTAATGTTTTATAGAATTTTTCGAATATTTTGATTTTGCAAACATAACAACTGTTAATATGTCATTTTGTACAAATACAAAACTAGTTTATGTGAATTAATTAAATACACAATTACTTTTCTTTCTTTTGGATTACAAAAGTTCAAATTATAAATCAATATGAAGTCATACGAAGAAGTATTTAATAAGTGTTACAGCTGGTACGAGTAAGTGAATTGCATTTACACATTTTTGTCAAAAAAGTTAACACTTAATACATATAAAAATTAGAATTTTGTAGATGTTAAATATTTATACCTTTTGAATGTATACAAAGATCGTAAATGATCCAGGGCTAAAAATTTACAAAAAATAAAGTTTTTACAGAACAACTAGGTATAAAATAAAAAAGCATCTTGTAGAAAGCCTTATTCATTTAACATATCCCTTAAAAAAAGTTTGTAAAGAAAGTATATTCTGTGAATTCATTTTTTAAAATCTTTTAAGTTGATTAGTTTAAAACATAATTACTTCAAATTTTTAAACCTTAACCGTGCGAATACTTGTATTAGACTACTTGTAAGAACTATTTAATTATTTCAGAAAAATGTTTGTTGCAATATATAAAAAAATATGCTTGATTTTACATTATAACAAACAAAAATTCTTAACAATGACGTTATTGCCTTGGAAAAGAGTCAAATGACTGAAGAAAGTTCTGACTCAGATTACCACTCTGAGAATGATCGTTTATCAGAGTTCGAAAGTCTTAAAAAAACTCTGAGTAAGCATAAGGTCGAATGGCCGGAAGTTGTTGCTGAAAGTAAATCCTTCTGTACTAGCAGCAGTGTTGGCTTGTCTTGCTGCTTAGCGTCAGTAACCTAGTTTCGTGAAAAAAGCAACGAAAAAGAACAAAGCAGTGTAGATGCAGATTGAAAGAGAATGATCATGAAAAGAAGAGAAGTTGAGGATGCTGACAAGAGGCTGGAGAAAGCAAGCAAGCTGTTGGATGACGGAAAAATTTCATTGACACGATTCTTACAGATGCTGGACCCAAAAGGGGAGTGTTTCCTTGAAGACTTAAAACTTAGTTTTGTGTTCGAGGAGGAAATTATAGAAACCATCACAATCGAGTAATTTCTGAGAGATTTTCATGGACCTGACTAGAGCAGCAATTTTTCAATTTGAGATCAATGAGTTCTGTAGTTTCAATCAAATATTATAAACTCAGATTAAGTATTATTTGTATAATACTTAAGTCTTTCAATTAGTAGATCAGCATTTTTATTTTAAACGAAAATTTATAAGCTTTTTAAACATTGCTAATTTTACAATATAACCAGAAAAGTAGGTTTTATGAAATTTTTACTTACAACGACGAAATATCATATACTAAACTATATAAATAACTATATATATTATATTACTCTAAAAAATCTGGATAATTAAAATTATATTACATATCAAAAGTTGAGCTCAACCAGATAACAGCAAGTAGAGAAAATAAAAACTTGTTTAACGATTTATTATAAACAGAAAGTTTCAATTATTTATACAATATATTGTTTAAGTTCGATTTTTAAAACACTCGTGTGATGTGATGAATTTATTAGTGCAAAAACTTACAGCTTTCAAATTGCTAGTTATCGAAAATATACTCGCTTTAACTATATAGAATCTTTATAAGTTTGAATACATTTTAGGAATTAAAACTAATAGTTAGAAATCATATCAGTATCACAACTTGCATTAGTACCCAGATCTTAACTTTAACACAAAAAAGTTAGTACTGATAATATGTTTTATTGTTCTACTACTATATAGAACACATTTTAAACAATTTTATGAAAACGATCAGTCATTTCTCAATTTCAAGTATTTTTTCTTCCCATTTGTGTTTTTTTGACAATAAAGATAAAAACAACAACTTTGTGAATAGCTCAACAAGATGCTAGGTGTATGAAAATTACAATTTTAACTTGTCACAAAGATAAACTAACTTACCTTGGTACACATTTTAGAATGGACATATTTATATTACGGTGCACGGAAAATTAACGTTTACAAACATAATCATCAAGTAAAACTGCTGTCTGCGACAAACTTGGTAGAAAATTAAGTAGAAAAATATTAAAACAACAATAAACAGTTAATTTGAAAAAAATATACGAGCTATTACAAACATGATTGAAAGAAAAGTACTTTTTATGAAGAATTGTTTGCGGCAAAACTTTTTTTTATTTAAATGAGGTAGAGGAATTTGAGTTGAGTTTAACGATAGTAGAGACACAGTTTCTATTAATAACAAGTTTTGTATGTTTTAGTTGTTTAGTTCGTTGAAAAAAATAACATTAACAGAAAATTAAGTGTCCGTTTTCTATATGTTTTGCATTGTATAAAAGAGGTAAATATTTTTTTAAAGATAAACAATGCTTTGTTCTTATTCAGCCAAAATTACAAAAAGGCTTGCCCATGACAGCCGGGTTAGCAAGGAAGCACTGTACTTAACTCGTGTGAATCTTACAACATTGTATAATCTGTGGAAGCGTTAATCAACCAAATAATCATCTTGGTCCTGACAAAGAATCATTGTAACTATTAATATTGTTGAATAATTAAATTTGTACTAATTGCTTTTATTTATTTGAGTAATTCATTAAATATAATTACTTTTTGTATTCATAACTTCTATAATTTTAATTGCTTATTTAGTTTTACAATGATTTATGCTTTTTTTTAATTATTTTGTAAGTATATAATTTTTCTAAATACGAATTTAAGTTATATTTTGAAAGCTAGCTCATATTGTGTATATATATGTAAAACAAAGTGGTATGATAAAATCATGTTTATCGTTTAGATTATGTCTTTTACTTTCTTAAGCGTACAGCTCTGTAACAACTAATAAATATATTTTGATCACAACTAATTTAAGAAAAACTTCATAAGACTGTTTTTAAAAAATACTATATAACTATATGGTGTGCTTTAAAACTTGATTATTCTTTTGTAATGTTCAAACTGAGCTATTAAGTGACCAATTAAAAAAAAATGTTGAATTCAATATAAAATTGACTTATGTCGTTATAGAACAGTAAAAAAATCTATTGATTTTAAGTGAAACATTTTTCTACTTGAAATATATTTATTTGTTAACAATAAAACAATGTAATAAAATTTTGTAATGATATCAAGTCCTTAACATAGCTGTTAGTAATAAAATAAATGAATAAGAAAGCTGTGTATCTCCTTTGGAACAGTAGAACCAAACTTCTATGTGAACTAACTAACTACATAATAAAAAAAAAGTAAATATATGTATTTAAAGAACTGTAAGTTTCTTAAAGATTAAACTTGAAAAATTAGTTACATTATTTTAGTTTTAATCATTTAAAAGACAAATGATGCAATTAAGATACACATAACTTCAGGTAATTAAAGACGTGTGACCTTATTAGGAAAGTCTGGCTACAGGTGGTAGGAAAAAACAACTGATTTTTAATCTCTTGCATACAAAATGAAAGCAATTAAAAAACATGCTATTCTGAACAAAATATAAAAATACAGGTTACACAATTTTTTTTAAGGAGTAGGTTTACAAAGGTTACATTCATAAAAACGAATTAAAGTTTATGACCATATTGCTGGTATGTACATGGTTTTCATTTTTATTTTAGATCGTTTGTTCCAGAAAACATTTTTTTCTTACTTATATCATACTATATTAATAATTTTCAAAAATATTTTTTAGAGTTAGTTGTAAAATTTTTGGTATATCCGTTAAAAGAGGATAAACTTTATTTTAATGCCAATTGAAAAAAATGAGTAAGTAAAACTTTAATAAGTTAGTTTAAAAAGTATTTTATGTATAAGTTTTATTTTAACTTACTATAAAACTTATTCTTCTCTAAATATATTTATCTTAGTTTAATCATAAGGTGCATAAAAAAGAATTACTATTTAAAAAGTTACATTTAGTAGTCTCGTCAAAAATACTGCTAATCAACATTAACTGTTTTTACATAAGTATAAGTAAGACTGAATGTTTAAAAACTAAGCTTAATTGTTATTTGACTTTCTTAAACTAAGACTTTTTTTAAATGCGTAATTACTTGTTTTAGATTAATAAACCGGGTATTACAGTTTTTTATTAATTCTAAATGTTCATATTATCAAAGTAAAAAACCAAATTTAACTTAAAAACTTAAGTTTCCGAGATAGTTGAACAATTTTGGTATGAAAAGTTTTATTATAAAATAGTATAAGCATACTAAAGGCTTAATTTCAAAATCAAACTCAAGAAAATTTCAAGGATGGAAGTTAAAGAGATGACAGTTAAATTCATCAACCATAAACACAGTTTTTATATATCAAAATGGTTGTGCTTATAAATTAAGAAAATATAAATATTATCGAATTTTATACGACGGAAATAATTTTATGTAGCGTATAAATTCACAATGTTAAATGTGCTTAACTTAATACACATATAGCTATTTTTTCATATAAAAGGTAAGGAACACTTTACAGTATAAAAATTTATATACTTGTATATCAAAAACAAGTACTAACTTATATTTTTTTACTAACCTACTTCAGTATGAACAGAAGTATAACAAGTTTCAAAACATAGTTAAAAATAAGAGTATTTTAGAAATGAGTAAAAAATATTTCTTTTCAGGATCTGGGTTAAAACTGATATAATTAACTGGTTATAGTATTATTTTTAATATCTTACAATATCTTACATAAACAAAAAATTAAATACAAATTTTTTTTTCTATTTCATTAAGTGCAGATTTAAGGCCACACTTTTTAAATTAAAATAAGTGATTCAAAATATACAAATTTGTCTAGTAAGTAGTGTCAAAAATATAAAGAAGTAGGTAGTACATCAGGTTTAGAAACAAAGGATAACGTTTCTTTTATTACTTATGTAAAATTAAATTTCTAAAAACTTTAATTAAACCTTGCTACACAAATCGTAAAACTAATTTTTATAAATCCGCATAATAAAACAAAATATTTAGGAACATCAGCTCTTATATCTTTAAAACTGAATAGGTAAACTGTTCAAAGAAAAAGATTAATTTATAAATAGTAATAACTTTTAGGTAATAATCAAATTTATCTAATAATCTTTTTAAATTACAAGTTAAATTATGAATATTATCTACACTTGAAAATAGAAAAATGTTAATAAAATGTAAACTAGACAATGAATTAAAGGAAAAGCAAAACTATTATCAAATAAATAACTAAGTTATGATTTAAAGATTTCGTTTGAGTACATTCTTTATAAAAAAAAGTAATATATCTGCAAATTAATTTTAAAAAATAACCGACTAAAATTATAACCAACTTAGTTGAGATATTCATTTAAATATATTTATAAAAGTGCATCACAATAAATAATAACATAAACATTAAAAACTTTTATAAACTTTATGCAATATAATTAAAATATTAAAAAAAAAAATTTTTGAAATATTTTATGCATAATCTTTTCTTTATCATGCAAAAAATAATACACAACATTAATAATTACAATGTAAACTTAAATCACTTGAGTGTAGATACTTTTTTTAATTTTTTCAGCAAAAAAATCTACACAAGTATAAAAAATGCATATTAAAACGATCAACACGTTGAAAGTAAACAGCGGCCAGTTAAAAAATATTTATTTTGAAAATCTAACATATAAAATTTACAGTAAAACGGTGCCCGGAAACGAAATTAAACAGCAAATACATTTTAAGTTAATTTTTAAGAGGTTTTAACTCATAAAAAAACTATCTTGCAAATACTTGATTGACATCCTTTCTCATTAAAAACTTTTTGTTAATTTTCCTATGCTGAAAAAAATCAAAATCAACAAAATATTTGCATAAAAAAACTAAAACAAAACTAAGTGTTTTTAAAAGGTCCAACCTCGCTAATGCACAAACTTGAGGACCTTGTTCAGGTTGTCAATGCAGTGTTTTTGTTTTACATTAGGGGAATCCCGATACTTGAAACTACTGTCTAGCAGGAGAGCGTTGCAGCCGCACTTGACCGCAGCCAAGTAGTCTTTGTGCATCGAATCTCCGACGTGTAGCACGTGCTTGCTGTTGGTGAGAAAATTTAATGTGTAACTCAACATGTATTTTTTTAAATAGTAAATTATGTTGTTTAAATTGCAAATGTCATAATACATATAATGACTATAATTGCAGTGAAAATCAATAGGTATACGCTTAAACTTTTTCTCAGACCCAGCACAGATTAAAAACTGAAGGTATAATTGGCCATAAGGCGTCTTTTTTGTAAAAACTAGAGCCAGCTATAATTGAATGCATTAAGAATAAGCTATACGATTGTTTTAAACTGTTATTTTAATAACACACATAATATGTTGTGCTAGGTTGTATAAATTTTATATACAGATACGCTTTAAACTTGTGTTAAATACATCTAATAAAATACTAATAACCAACCCATTGACATGGGTATCTAGCTGCTCAGAAGCAATCTTCATGGCGAGATCAAACAACCTTCTGTCTGGCTTCTTATAACCCGCCTCTTTGGATGTTAGTATGAAATCGAAGTATGCTGACAACCCTGCGATTTGTTTGTTTTTATTTAGTCCTGCTTAAAAATTTTTAATTTTTTTTTTGCATAAAATTTGATGTCTTAAAAAAGTTCATGCCACAAAATTGCTAGTATGAAATCGAAACTTGTTAGCAATATATATATGGGTAGAATAATCTAAATAAATATTTGTAACAAAAGTATATTTAATTTTAAAAGCTTTAATTCCAATACTAGTATTCAAACAAATTCAAGTTAGAATATATTCCTAAACTAAAAAAAAAAATATATATTAAATTACGCCTTAACAAATAGGTGTAAGTTATTTCCAACTGTAATAAAACAATTACTCGTATGTGTCTGTAAATTATTAAGAGTAATTCAGTGAGCAACTTTAAAATAAAAATGGTAAGATTTTATAAAAGAAAATTGTTAGTGATGACTTGTTAATTACATGGTTTCCTAAAAACTTTATTTCTAAGCAACAATTGTTAGTGCCAGCTTTGTGTTTATATGATCAAATCTAAACGTTTTATTGTACAACATTACACGTTATCGGCAGCAATCACGCTTAAAAAGCTTGTACGAAAAACCTTCTTTTTCGAGCAGCTTGTAAACCCGCTCGTCGTTGTTGGTGATGACGCCCACCACGAACTTGAGCTCGTCGTTCTTGCCCCGCTTCATCAGGTTGAGCTGCTTGAGCACGTGCGATGTGTGGGGCAGCTGCTTCCATTCGAAGTTCTCGTACACGTCTTCGAACGCGCTCACGAGGCCGCCGTCCGCCGTCTTCGGGTTGAACCTGCGCGACATTTGAACGCTGTTGCCTTGTGTGAAACGTGAAAAATAAGTAAAAGAATAAACCGCCAACTGGAGTTGGAAAACTGCAGTAAAAAAAAAAAGAGGCACTGAGAGAGGTATACAACATCACTTGATAGAAAAATAAAAACTAAATTTCAAGCAATGAATTGTTATTTTAAATTTTAACTTAAATGTGCTAGTTTGTTTACGCTGCATTTTTTTTTACCCTTGTATAAGACTACTGAAGAAACTACTACTTATAACATTTAATACAATTTTTTTTTTAGTTTAATCTTTTTACTATTAATACTTAAATTGCTTGGTGTGAAAAATCATTTAAGACTTGCGACACTAAACTAATTGAAAACTTTTTTGATGCTTATTATCTTGTATATGTATTATTTAGCAAATAACGCATTAATTTATTTGTAAAATATATTGCTTGAGAAGTTTTTGGAAGTTAAGGAGTTAAATTATCAATCATCTAAAAAAATGCATGGAATCAATGATACAAATGTTCAAGTAAAAAAACTAAGTATAATGAAAATAATTTACTTTATGAAAAAAAATGTATCACAGATTAGTAAAATGTAAACATTTAATCTATCTAAATATTACAAATATTGCAGTACTATTTTTTTACTTAAGTTAAAACTAAATATGCTAAAATTTGTAATTTATCTACATTTTCACCTTTTATTGATGATGCATTACCACTTAAAAATTATTGCAATTCGTTTTTAAAACTTTTATATTTACATGTATATCATTTCTAAAAAAATATTACTAAGCATAACTATCTCAACTATTGAAACCTTTACAATGGCTTACAAATAAAGTGTAAATGACTTCAAGTAAATTAGTGCTTATTTATTAACTAAGGTCAATTTAACAACTTGGTTAAATTAATATGAATAAAAGTTCACTATGCAATACAGCGCATGTATGTGTCTAATTAATTGCATGAAGAAGTTACTTTTTTACAGAGTTTTTATTTTACTATTAAAACTTTAATCACTATCTTAGAAAATATGTTAAGAATAAACTTAAATTTTATATCTGAAGATGTAAAACTTAGTAATAAAATTTATTGTTATAAACATAAGGCAGTTTTACAAAGCTCTTTAAACTAGTATTTGAATAAAAAAAAAATTGTATTAAATAGTTTTAAAAAACAACAGTTTATTCAAAATGAAAAATTCTACAATTAAATATTTCTATATCTATACAATAAGAAGATTTTTAAATACTTACTATATGAGCCAAAAACTGTTATTAAATAACTGAATATACAATCTCGAACTTTTAAAACTTCAACATAAAAAAGTATAAATGATTGTTTTTAATAATGTTTATATACCATTTATTACAAAATTTTTGTACATCATCAAACACAGATGTATAATACACAATTATTTTTAACTAGAAAAAATTAGTTCATTGTTCTACAAAACGAACTGATTCTTTTTTCAATGAAAAACAATTTTTAAACAATAACATTTTTTTGCAGTTTTTCTTTTATTGAAATAGCTTCTAAGTTAACAAGGTAAAACTTCAAAAAGTATCTGGATAATTGATAACTTTTGCATTATTTTCATTATTTATTAAATGTTCAGCTATTGAGGATCTTTTAGCAGCGTTTACGATTTCTATTGGATTAGTTTTAGATTCATAAAGAGCTAATTATCACTTGATTTTTTTTTTCTTTTACTAATAAATATTCATTTATAAATTTTATAAAAAAATCATTTTATTTTTTTTTTGGTTTTTTGATTTTAAGACTAAAATGTAACTTTAAAATATTAACTAATTTAATTGTTACAAAAAGCAATAATTGTTATATACATAAGTAACAACAAACAAGCTTCAAAATAACCTGAGCAAAGGAACTTTTGCAATTAGTTCTGGGTTTGAATGGTCTCCAACAAATTCTATACCTAAAAATAAAAAAAATATATAACATAAATACGAAAAAATCAGAAATGTTTATATAAACTGATCAAATATAGACAAGTTAAATGTTTTAATATTTTTTTACAACACTTCACTGGTCAAACGAAAATTTTGTAAAACTTTAATCTACAATTGTAATAATGACAAAAAAAAACCAAATGCATTGTACAAGTATTTTAAACTGTCATGTTGTGTTGGTTGATTTTTATTTGTCGTTTAGTGTTAGTTTTTAGGCTATTAAATATTTTAAATAAATATTTTGATCATGTAAGCATGGTTGTTGTCGTCCTTTTTAACAGTTTCAATGCAACTTAGAGATGATTTTACTCTCAAAGTTTACTATCAAATAATTAATGATAAGTATAGACCAAAGTAGTTTCCAAACTTAAAGGGCCATCGCCAGTGAAAGCAGGGTTTAAAAGACATTATTTTATTTTTCTATATTTTTATGTTTGGTTTTTAGTAAACCAAATAAAATTTCTTGAATAAAAAGACTTAACCACTTTTTTCATACATTTCTAAACATCTACATACTTATATAAAATAGATAATTAATTAAAAAAACTTACATATTTATTTCAGAAATAGGAAGCAATTGAGCTTTTATTTTCAAGTTTTTATTAAAGGTTAAAGTCAGCAGTTTAAAAGAAGTAAAGCTATATATTTTTAGTGGGAACGGATCAAAATTGCACAAAGACAAAATTGCACAAACAGTCAATTTTGCACAAAGACAAATTTGCACAAGGGGACTAAATTGCACAAAAACAATTTTGCACAGAGGGTCATTTTTGCACAACAGTAAAAAAACTAAAAATAAAAACTTAAAGATAAATTAATAAAAAGAAAAAATTAAAAAAAAGTTACCGATTGAGGGTAAAGGTTAGGGGTAACAGTGATTGTTAAAATTTCAAACAAAAATAATATAAAAATTATTATAACAAAAAAAAAAGAAAAATTAATATACAAAAATAACTTACTTATAAAGAAAAAAAGCTACTGAACAAGGGTAAGGGATACAAGTGATGGTAAAATAAAATAAAAAACTTAATTAATTAA
This sequence comes from Thalia democratica, assembly GCF_965202585.1. NCBI lineage: Eukaryota > Metazoa > Chordata > Thaliacea > Salpida > Salpidae > Thalia > Thalia democratica. The sequence goes on from NC_139170.1 coordinate 11,766,841, forward strand.
AAATAAAATTAAAAACAAATATAAATAAAAAATTCAACTAGTGCAAAAATGTCTCTGTGCAAAATTGTCTGCTCGTGCAAAAGTGTCTTTGTGCAAAAGTATCTTTGTGCAATTTAGTCCTCTTGTGAAATTTAGTTCCCTTGTGCAATTTTGTCTGCTTGTGCAAATTTGACACCTACCCATTTTTAGTAGACTAACATAAACGGTATAAGAGATTTGAAAGTAACAAACAAAATAATTGAAAATTAGCAAGTTCTTTAAGATCAAGTATACAATTATAATTTATTTACAATTATAACAAAGTTTTAAAACAGTGGTCAATACGGTAACTGAAATTTGTACACATTAAACTAGAATAGAACAATTCTGTGCACCCCAAACAAAAAAAAAACCACAAAAGCTTAGTAACCATTTTCAAGTTAAAGATTCTTAAAGAATAAGTTGTGAACCATGTACTTATTTATGAAGAAAAGAATGTATAATAGATTTTTTTGAACAATTAGTTATACTAGAAAAATATTTTTGGTCATTACTTTCTTTAGATATTTGTAGGAAATGTTAATGCTAGGTACAATATAACTTTTTAACAGATGCAATAAAAAACAAAAACAAGTATTTTTTAAATAGGATACTTATTGATTATGTTACATAACCAAGAAAAAATTTTGTTAGAACAAACAGTAATATCAACTTAAATTACCACTTTAAAGTAAACAAAATACTTTTTAAACAAACCTTCAGTGTTAATAACATTTGAGTTTGTAAGGGTAGTTAGAAATACTGATTGCCACCATTGTTTCGTTTCCAGCTTTGCATTCAATCCATACATTGGAAGTTCAGAAGAATGGATCTTAATGATTAATTTTTAGATTACAGCTCATTACAGCAAATGTATATAGACATACCTTGTTGTATTAATAAGTATTCTCATTATCTATGGCTTAAATTGACCAATACTATAACTAGTTTAAAGCCTTAATAAGATTCAAGCTTATACATTAGATTTAAATATATTTTTAGAGCAGATTCAATTGTTTTTAAAGGAAGAGGCAAAATAAAAAGGCAAAGTGCACCATTTCATAAAAATGTATCATTAGATAGTATTTAGAGAACTTGTTTCTTAAAATCTTTTATATAACTTTTTAGTGTAATTTTCTTAACACATCTTTTTTAAAACATTGTATGTTTAGAATTTTTGACAGTACTATGTTTATGATAAAATAAATAAAACACTTTTTAACTGTTTTAAGTACAGCTAGTTAAACTAATAGCATGAAATTAAAAAAAAAGATCTTTATCTTATTTTTACAGGCTTGCTACAGATCAAGCTGAAAAACATTTCCTGACTTTTATAAATCAAATTCTTTATCAAAACCAATTCATAAGTACATAACTAAAGACCTGAAACATTTTAATTTTTTACAATAACTCAACTAGACCCTGAAAAAAAGATGAGTTGCATAGCAAAATGCAGTTTTTAGTGATGAAAACTTTATTTTTAAGAGCATGTGTATTTAAATATCATGATTTTTTTTTGAAAACCCCCATTTTTTTTTTGACTTTTGTCTTTCTTTTTTGTTTGTTTCATGACTTAAAGGCGACCCTGCTTTTAAGTAAATGTAAAAGCTGCAAAGAAAAATAGCTTTTAAAATTATTTTTGCAGAAATCCTAATACAATAACACCGTATATCTAAAAAAACTAGTATTAATTATTAATTTGTTTTAATATATACTAAATATATTAAAAAACTTGTAGTAAACACAAATCGCCAGATTTTTTTTTAATACCTCAATATTTCTGACAAGACTTTGTTTCAAAACAAAATTTGTAGGGCACAAAATATTTTAGCTTGGTAGCAAAAGGTTTTTATGTATAGGAAATTTATTACTAAAAGTTTAAATGCGTTTCTTAACAGCTCAAGTATAGTTAAATTTCTGTTTTCAAAATAACAATGTTTTTTGTAATTGTTTTGACTAAAAACGTTAGTAGAAAACAAGACTTAGGTCAAAAAAAAACAGTTGGATAATTTGTTTAGCACTATTTGTACTGGACTTAAAATAATTAGCGATCAAAATAACAAAATTAATTTTGATAAAATACTAACTAGAAATACTAATATTTATCTTCAATAAATAATCTGACTTTTCTAAGAATGTTATATATCATAATATCTTTTTACACTTATTTAAAAACATTAAATAGTATAATACTTATAAAATTTTTATTCATACATAAATTTTATAAAACACCTAAATTAAAAAAAGTATTTACAAACCAACTTCATGCGAATTTTCATATGACTTTTGCACTGTATCCAAACATATTTTGCTTATATTAGCATGTTTTGCAAGAACTTTTGCATATTGTTCACTTGCAGATTTTACTGGAGACAGTAGTGTGTGGGACACATCAAATGTTAATAGTTTAAACATTACAACTAATCATCTAGAATAAATTTTGTCATTGAGAACTTGAAAACTATTTATAAGCTTTTACAATTAATTTTGTTGATTTTTAACTAAAAAATTGTTTTCAACAAAAAACATCTAATGCTACACAATTCTATCAAAACATAATTTTGAAGCCTTTGTAACGTTATCAGGAACTTATAAAAACTTAAATATTCCTTATTAAGTCTTAAACAAAAGTCTCCGTAAAGATACCAATGCATAATAAATTTTTCAATACTTCAAGTTTAAATTTTTACTAACAAGTCTCTTTTGGCCTTTTTTACAATCAAAATCTACAATGTTTATTATTGTAGAGGGAAGAGTAAGTCTGATTTTTTTCTACAATAAAAAAATTGTCCACATTTTTGTGTTGCCCCCTTATGAAAAACAAACATAAAAATACAGGTTTAATTAAATTTTTATGTAAACACTATTGCTTAACAGAAAGTGTAAATGAGTGCAGTAGCATTCATTAATGCATATACATTTTCAAAGTTTTACCTGTTAAATTAATTTTTAAATAGTTTGGTTTACTATGTCACGGTACTATTTAAATCAAAATTCTTTGTATTACATTTTTAATTAACTTCTGATGAGTCATGCTAGATATGGATTACTTTGTTGGGGTAGGGCAAGTATAACTAAAATTACTGAGATCAATAAACTTATAAGTTGAGCAATAAGGTGCATACATTTTAAAAGTTGAAATGGATAAGTAAGCAGTATAAAAATATCAAAAAAATTTAGATATTGAAAACATGTTTCGGTATGAATTAGGAGTCTTTATGTACAAATTCAAAAAAGGTATATTGTCAGTTAGTTTCAAGTCTTACTTACAAGTATAAACACAATTCACAATTATGCCATGAGATTTTCAGTGACAAATTACTATTACCTAGAGTAAATAGTCTTTATGGTTCTAAATCCATATCATATCTTGGATGTAATGTAGGGAATAAAATTCCAAAAAGTTTAAAAGAACAAAAATATATTATAGCATTCCAATGTGGATTAGAAAATGAATTACTCAAAAATCAGACAAAAATCAAACTTAAATTTCTGTTTTATATAATATCACATACAACAAATTCTTGGTTAATAAAGTTTTTACATGGATAGGAAATTTAGGTTATATTTAATATTACGATATTGGGATATACAAAGAAATGTTATAAACTTTGCAGAATTGAAAAGGTAACTTCTAGTTCATTTGGAATCCTGCAACTTAACAGGATTCCTCTTCAGAGGTTTTAGAAGAGTGATCTCTTTTTATTTTGAAATTTTATTGTAATTTTTTTTTGTTTAATTATAATTTAAATCTACATACTTGAACGCAATATTAATGCTAGCTAGCCTAGTAAAAACTGTCTTAAATTACTTTGCAGAGTTGAAAAGGTAACTTCTAGTTCATTTGGAATCCTGCAACTTAACAGAATTCCTCTTCAGAGGTTTTAGAAGAGTGATCTCTTTTTTATTTTAAAATTTCATAGAACTTTTTTATTTAATTATAATTTAAATCTACATACCTGAACACAATATTAATGCTAGCTAAACTAGTAAAAACTGTGTTATATAACTTTGCAGAATTGAAAAGGTAACTTCTAGCTCATTTGGAATCCTGAAACTTAACAGAATTCCTCTTCAGAGATTTTAAAAGAGTGATCTCTTTCTATTTTAAAGTTTTATTGAAATATTTTTTATTTAATTATAATCTTAAATTCTAACAAAGATCTTATTAGAATAAGTTAAGATCTACAGTTAATGCTTATACTCATGTTTGTTTTCACATATATAAAAGGAAAGGTACGTTAGTTATAGCATTTTTACCACTTTTTATTTATTTTTTTTTTATTGTAGAAAAACATCAGAAAATACTCACTCTCCCCACTGCAACGATAAACGTTTTCTAAAGGTCAAGCAAGTGAGTTTGAGCTCATAACATGTTATTCCACCTGCCCTATCTTTAAATTTACTAAGAAAAAAAGTTACCTTTAAACTAAAAATAAAACTAAAAATGTCTATGTAATAAAAAAAAAATTAACTAACTGAAATAAAAACTAATCCTAACCCTTTATTGAAAAAAACCTTTGGTGACACGTCATTTAGCAAACACTCACAAGGTTAAAATCTCAACACTAAAAACCACAAAGTGTGGGAAAATCATGAAGCTCAAATCCCCAAGTAAGTATTTGTGACACTACAACAAAAAACACACCAACAATACAATTATGTGATCACTGCCACCAGTGTGAACTCAAAATCAGCTGTTGCAAACTCAAATAAACAAATATCTAATTAAAAGTATTTAGTTCTAAAAACATAAAAAACTAACTAGAATAAAGAATTACTGTAAGTAGAAAAAAAAAATACTATTTGTATTGAAAATAATATATACATATATATCAACAATAAAGTCAAAAAATGATAAAATTCTCCATTTTTGTTTTATTATTGACCTTTTTATTGCATTTTTTAGGGTTACTCTTGTATAGAGGGCAACAAGAAAAATGTGAACGTACATGATCATAAAAATCAAAATCTTTGGGAGGAGACGGTGTGGTGCCCATGGTAGACTTTGGTTTTCATAGTTAATATGGGCAATAACAGTTTTAAAAAGAGTACATACCATTTTTTTCTTTTAGAACTTTTTTTTTTATTTAAGTAAAAAAACAAAACTTATTTATATTGATCTCAAAGTTAAAGTCTATTAAATTTCTAATAAAAACTTATCAAAATAATTTACAAGATATATTGTGTAAGGCTCATGACCAAAAGGTCTTTCTACACACAAATCCATTTGCCATAGTTGTGAGCATTCACATTTATGTTTCTTTGTTCTTCTTAAAAAATAAACTTTTTTTAACGCTTGACCAAGCAAATAAAATAAACTTAGTGTTCAAAACAAACTAAATACTGATAAGTATTAGGGATGTTAAAGATCAAATATAAGGTAAACTAAAATAAATATAAACAACTAAAAAAAAAAATATTGTAAAAAAAAGTGTATTTTTTCAAAACTATTTACACATACTTTTGTTTAAGGAAATAACCAAAATGAACTTTTTTAAGAATAACTCCTTGTCAATATAGTTTAATAATTTATTAACAATGTAAAATCTGAAATAAAAACAAGTATAAACATAAACACTCAAATGAGCTATAGTCTAATTATTCTACATCCCCTCCAGCTCACTTAAGATGATAACAAGTTTAAGGCAATGACATAGCTCGTCAAGAGGGGATTTAAATAAGTAACAAAAGTATTTTACTAAGATGAAACTAAATTTTATGCATTAACAAAGCTCAATTAACTTAAACAAGGGATTTATTTGAGGAAAAAAATATATAAATAAAAACTGCAATAAAACGCACTTAATAAATCAAAAACAATTCAAATTCATGTAATTCCACGCTGAATCCTTTCATTTCCGTCCCATTTCTTTACTTTCAATAAAGGAAATTATATCAAATGATGACCTGGATAAAATATCTTCAGTACTGAGAACTTTTCTTCTTATTTCATCGTCCCCAACGCCAGCGAGCATCACGTCTTTTATTGCTTCTTCTGTGTAACTCGTCACATTGCTTTTCCCACAGTCACACTCACTGACTGTAGTGAAATTGCAGGTTTCTGCTTTGCTTCGTACACGTGTGGCAAACGTCCTAAATGGTTCTTCATGGTCCTGATGTAGGTTCATAAGTTCTGCTCTCTTTACACCAATAGCAACTTTTATGACTGCAATCGATTTTATCAGTTTAGCAACGTAACTTTCTGATTTGGTCATCAGTCGAGGATCACTTGCTAACATAAATTCGCTAAGCTTGTCCTGCACACACTGAAAAAGCTGTATGCTTGCATTTTGGTTGCTTATATTCGAACCAATCTTGAATCCCTCCCACCTCCAATTGAAAGCAAGCCATGTCTCTTGGCTGATCCCGCGGTCAACCCTTAGTCGAATCAATTGAGGTGAATTTGGCATTACTCCATTATTGAATAACCCAGAATCTTGCTGGTGCTCCACTTTGTGGAAGTTGAGAAGGCTACTCACTACATCACTGGATAGATCTGGCGTCTTGAACTCGCATCCACGGATTGGGCACTTTACTACAACCATTTTACTTTCTCAGATTGTTGATAAGATATTACATGAAGAATAACTCCTTGTCAATTTAGTTTAATAATTTTTTAACAATGTGAAATCTGAAATGAAAACAAGTATAGACATAAACACTCAAATGAGCTATAGTCTAATTATTCTACACTTTTGTGTATTTTTATGCGACGGCTGCAGTTGTAAGTTTTTGTAAATGTTTTCATCCGAAACATTGTGCAAATTTATGGAAAAGAGGTAAATTATTGAATTAGCAGAATATTAAGATTTTTTATACCCTCATCCCTAACCCAACTTACCAAAGGGCGAATTCGGACGGCTTTTTTGCTCAATTTTTTTCCATCTTTTCTCTCAATAAAGAAATTAAACAAAAAAAAAGTCATTACTTAAAACTAGAATTAAAAAAAGTATTATATAAGCTATTCAGAAGCAACCTTAGAAATGCAGCCAACCCTTTTGCATTGTGTACTTTTTACTTTTGAAGTTACAAAAATTGTTGGCGATCTTAAATTAGGGTAAATAAAATAACTTCAAATTTATTTATTTTTGTATCAAAACAGTTTTTCACTTGTTTAAAATAGTTTAAACAAGATCCTAAGTTGGTTATAAAACCTGTGAAAGTTTATAAAAATATAAAAGGAGATGTAGTCCAGTACGGTTTTTCTAAGCTTTTAGACAATCGGCACAACTCAATGCTTTGTATTTAAAAATATTCTTTAATAAAATTTACTTAAAAACATCCATTAAAAGAACGATCTTAAGAATAAAAAACAAAGTTCAAAGTTAGCATTAAAGAATTTGAAATTAATTGGTCTTAAAGTTTGGCCAATTAAAAAAATTACATAGAAAGCTATGTCCAACAATATTCTTTAAACAACTTTACTTAAAAACATCAATTAAATCACGTATGACGTAGCTCTGTGCATGGCATGCGTATAAAGCTTGCGTAATGTAAAATAAATCGTTCGTTAGTTGTTTTAACTTATTTTATTTTTCATCATCTTAATTTTTTTTTTATAGCAAAAATATAAGATTTTTTTTATATATTACCTGGTATTATTGTTTTTTTCATAGAAACTAGTTACTAATTAAATAGTGAATAGTAAAAGTTTTAATTGAGAAACTCAAAAAGGTTCGTTTATTTTAAACTTGGCCCGTACTTGTGATATTCACGTCTGTCTATGTCTAAATTAAGACAAATTCTGGCTTTTACGTGGGTTTCTACTGTTTTCGGTTAAGTTTAAGATATCAAGAAAATAAGAAATATTAAAAACATAACAACTTAAACTGGGTGAAAGTATATTGTTGGAAAATAAAAAAAAGTTTAAAACTTCTAAATAACTCGATAATAATAATAAAAAATTACTTAGTTTAAAGCGTATAGTGATATTACCATACCATTTGCCAGTTTTTATACTTGCTTTGTGTTTTCAAAATTATTCTTTTTAAATTTAATTTAAGTTTAATTTTTTTAAATTTTCCCAGAAAAGTGTTTTCTATTAACAAGGTCATGTTTACTGTCGCATATTCTTGTTTCAGACCAGGTTTCTCAAACTCATTTTTATAATCGCCATTTACTCACCATTTAAGTTTAAGTAAAATCTTTAAATTAAAAACAAACAGTGTTACTAGTTTACATCTTCTAATTTAAACATTCAAAATTTAAATAGTCAGTAAAAAAGTAGTAGCCAACTTTTTAGTATATAAAACTTTTATTCATAAAAATAAAATAAAATAATTTATTTAGAAAAGACCGAGTTTAGTATGATCGAGTTTAATATAACCCAGTTTAATATGATCAGATTAGAAAAGTAAAATTTTAAAAAGATCAAGTAGGAAATATTTGGAGTAAAAAAATATCGGCTCTCACTTTACATATTGCTTTTTGTAGATAAATGCTTATAATTACGTTTGTTAAAATGTAACGGTTACGAAAATATAAAAAATATATATATTTAGGAAGTAAAAATGTGATAAAATTAAACTATAGTACTGTCATTGCATAATTTAATTACAAGTTTAAAACACAAGATTTGTGAGACAGCAAAAAAATCAACAAATTTTTACCACAACTTATCTTTTTACTTAACTTTAAAACAGTTTGAAATTTAAGTCTTTGCACGATCTCTGCAACTGATTGCAGCAATATTTAACGACGACATGAGAAATTAAGAGGTAACCAATGGATAAAGATAAAAGTTTAAATGGTTGAAATTTTATGTGTTCTGTTTTTAACATTTTTTTATCACCTGTGGTTAGTTTTTACTTTAAATGTTCACATTATAACTACATGTTCAATGTTAGTACACATAGAAATAAAAAACTACTAAAATTAAAGTTTGAAAAGTAATTAACGCTGAATTCAACTTTTAAAATAAACAGATAAATCTTAATAAAAGTTTAAAGAATAGTAAAGTCGCTAATATTATAAAAAGCTGTTTTTATTTATCTAGTGTGCACAAAAATAATATATAAATTTTACAAAATCGACTTATTAGTTACTAAATTTATACGGAAAATTGAAATAGTTTAGTGATAGATTAACTTTGTACGAGAACTACAACTTCCGTTTAATTCAAACTCGTTAGTTTCAAATAGCAATAGCCTTTTTTTTTAGCTTTATGTTCTAGTTTTTTGAACGACAAAAAAATGAAGGTCAAAATATTTTGTGATAGGAACCGGTATCGAAGAACCTTTCGATAATCGAGTCGCACAAAAATGACACCTTTTAGTGTCTTGTCCACGACGAACAATTTCTTATTTATTTTGTTTAGTTTTGAACCATAATTTTTTTTAATTAATCAGTATGATTAGTGCTGTAGCCCATAGAAAAAGTGGTACATTATGGCTTTTTTTCAGTAGATATAACAAAAAAAAAGAGGTTTGTATCAAAAAAAATTATTAGCTTTATTAGCTTATAGTACGTAAACTGTTCAAATATTGTCAGTAAAAATAGTTTACGAGCATCAAATTAAAAACAATGAGTCGAAACTGTTTACTTAAAATCAGTTAATAAAATATTTCTACGTACTTTACTAGATATTTCTGAAGTTAAAACAATTTAATATTTACTACAACCTAAAAATCTACAACAATTTACTTAAAAAGTTAGTTTGAGTAACATTTAGTGTAACCTTTTTTACACCAAGGCTTTTCTTACGTTTTTTATAAACAAACTGTTTAAAAACTTTAATGAAATATTTTTTCTTATAAAACTATGAAGCTATTGTTAAACAATTAATTGACTGTTTTTTTTCTTTGAAAAACAAACAGACAAAGTTGATTGGTTAATCCTTTTAAGACATTTTTTTAAATAGTTTACTTACTTAACGGTCAATAAATAAGATGTATTACATGAAGTTTAAGTTTCGTTGGTAGAAAATATCTTAAACTTTAAATTTAACAAATGCAAACAATTTTAATTACTTTTATATAAACATTTAGCAGAATAATTATTGAGATAATCCATGCAGCGACAAAGATGGTTAATTATCATAAAATCAATAAAAAATTACTTTATATTTATATATAATTTTTGAACAAAAACTTATTAGACTGTCGCGCAACAAAAAAAAAACTTAATAATGATTAATAACACAAGCTACCTTTGTTATGATTACTATACTTTTTGTACAAAATTTAAAAAATCACATATGAAAATTTTCTTTTACAAAATAACATGCTAAATAATTGAAATTTAAAAATAATCAAATTAAAAACGTATACTATCTATATCAATAAGAAAGAAACCTTGAGTAAAACTTGTTTTATTAGTTTTTTGCATCCAGTTTTATACAAAATCAAAAAATTAACATTCATTACAGTTGATAAAAAAAAATTAAAGTGATTTTTTGTTCAATACAGTGCAAAATTATCTTAAACATTTAAAAATGTATGCTTATAAAAAGCTGTTCTTTTAAAACTATTTTATCAAAATAATTTTAGTTTATCCTATAGTTTAAACATTTTTCCGTAGAATTATAAAATAGAATACGTAGAATAATTTAAGTTTAAGTAAATGAGTAATATTTAGTGGTTTTAAAAATTTGTTGTTTTGTTCAATTAAGTTTAATCGTTTTATGCAGGTATCGGCAGTAATTAGTAATCGCACGTAGAAAAAGTAAGTAATTAAAAAAATTCTAACTTCAAAGATTATGCTTGAAGCAACACTAAGTTTTAATGTTAAATAAATTTTATAGAAATTATATACAGCAAATTATTTTACGAGCGCTTACAGTGTAATTTATGGAGAGCTAAGAAAACTTTAAATAAATTATTTAAAAAAAAAAATTTAACAAAATTATATTTATTAATTTTCAGCCAAGGAAATAATTATAGCATATATTTTAGTTTAAGTTTAAATGATAAAACTTAATAAATTTTAAGATTTTACTATTTTTTATTTTTGTCATTAAATAACTTTAACGATTCTTTAAAACTATTGCAAACATTTCTTCTGTATGATAAGAATGTGTTTTATAAGTTGTTTTATTTTACTTATCTCTACAAGTTAGAAGTTAAATACATTATCAATTTTTCGAATTTTATACACCTAACTTTAAAATACATGACTTAATAAGGTTTTGTATTCTATTTTAAAAAACTTTTATCCAACTAAAATATTTTTTTAGATGCCTTAAATTGTTTTAATTGCGTAACAAAAAATCCTGAACAAATAAAAAAAAATCCGTGATAAATACTTGAACAAATATTAGTTCACGAGCTCACTAAAAACTACGTTTTCGTTACGTCAACGCTTGGCTAGGTAATCGTGTAACAAAACTATTTGTGCAACATTTCAGCAATTTACTTTTGGAGAACTGAACTTAAAAGCTAATTATAAAAAAAGTTGTACAGCATTGAATATATAAATAAAGCTGATTTGTTTTATATTTTTTATGCTTAGTGCATAGTAAAATTTAATTACCATTTATAACTACAGAGTACAAGCAACAGTTGTGATTTGTTTTTAAACATTTTTTGGGTTTTTATTAAACAGAAAAATGACTTTTGTCTACTTTTGAATATACGTTTGTAAGTATTAATGAGTTCATAAAAAATTCTTTAAGTTTTCAACAAAAAATCTTTGGCATACAATATACTTTAAACTTTGTATATATAAAATGTTTAATTTGTTATAAAACAAACGTACTAGAAAATAAAAGGTCAACAGCTTATCACAAAGTTTGTAGAGAACTCATATATACATTTGTTATAGTTTTTTATTAAACTAATTTTTTTACAAACTACGTTACTTTACAGGAATGATATTTTATATATAAGTTTTTGACTTAAAGATTTGAAAAGGTATACTTAAATAAAGTACTAATTATACTTAATTCTGAGTTTTTATTGACAGTGTACTTTTATTATTAATAATAAGACAAACAAGTTCAATCAAATTACCAACTTGGCTTTGTGTAACGACAAGCATGACAGAAAAAAATATTTGGATTAGAGGTGTTCCAAAAGGAACAAGTTTAGTAAAAGTGAAAAGTGTGTTACTGAAATATGTGAAAGGAGTTAAAAGTGTTAAGTTTGTTAAAAGTGACAATCTAGCTGAAAACAAAAACGATCATCAGAAAACAATCGAAACAAAACTGAGTTCAAATTCAGGTTTGTTGCAATTTTGGTATTAGTATTTTGTTTAAAACATTTAAGTTAATAACTTTTCAAGTATGAAAAAACGTAAAGTAGCATTAGTTGTTGCTTTAAATTTTTTAAATTAAAATTTTATTAAATACATGAAACATTAAGTTTAAGTTTTTTTTTTTGTAAATAAAGGTTTTTATTAAAATTCTATATTTTGTACTAACGTTACAAAGTTTATTTAGTCCACTTATAGATTTGTTTTCCTTTTTTATAATAATATAAGTATACTCATTTAATGTTTTAATATGTCATTGTACATTTTCTACTTTATACTTTTTGAACTTTAAAAAATTAGTAATAATATTTAGTATATCGTAGTAACCAAACAAATTAATAAAGCTTTTAAAGTGGTTTTAATAATTAAATAAAAGTTTATCTTAATTTATTTTTGTCTTTTAAACACGTATTCAAGTTTCAGCATTAAAAGTTATGCTGATCATATAATCTTGTTCCTTATTTTAGAACTGTTAAAACGTTTATGTACTATATATTTTTAAACAATTCTGTTAGTCTTATCGATTTCTGATATGTATACAAACACCCGATTGATAAAAATATACAAAATATTGATAGGTATATTTAAAGAAAATTTATAACTAACAAATTGTATATTTTAGTTAAAATAGTATGAACACTTGAAATACAAAATTTTTACTAAAATTTTGCTTTTTGACTAAATAGAAACCTAAAATTCTTGCCTTTCGTTTAAAGTTCTTCAATTTTTAAAGCTCGTAGATTGTATGAACTCTCGTTTGTAAGTTAAGCTGTTTATTTAGATTTTTAAACGCAAAGTGCGTATAACAAATTTTAAAATACATTTTAAATAAAGTAAGAATAAATTTTAGACGCTGAGCTTCTACTGAATTTAAAAGGCATATCAGTCAGTATTGGCGATACAATTATTGATATGGTATTTTTCAAACCTAGAAGTATGCATCCAGAAGAAAATAATCAAAGTACTGAAAGTAGTTAGTGAATATAGTATGTAAACAATATAAACACTTTTGTATAAGTTTTTTTATTTAATACTAAAACAATTTCTCATTTTAAACGTTTAAAAAAGAAATAACCACTAAAGTATTTCAAACTATGATGCTTTGAATTATCAAACATATTAAGCTAGTAAACTTAATACTCATCTAAGTTAAAAATAAATATAGAAGAGAACGGTAAAGAAGAATTTGAAATCAAAAAACAAAATGACAAAAATCAAAGCAGCAAGTGTAAAGTTGAAGAGTTTAACGAAATTGGAAGTAAGAAAGCTGATAACCCTAAAAGTACGTTTTGGTAAAAATTGTGAATATAAAAAAAATTTTTAAGATTGAATAAGCTTATGCTTGTAATTAATTTTAATTCAAAATGCTATAAAATATTAAGAAAATTAAAGTTGTAACTTCTATTTGTTTTATAAAAAATATCGTTTTTTTATAAACATACACTCAGAAATTGCTATATAAAACAAGTAAATTATTCTAAATATTTTTAGTAGTAAAACAACTTTAAGTATAATTTTAACATGAAAGTCTTTTGTTTCTACCCCTCTTCACCAATAAAATTAACATTGACTGGACAGTTAGAATAGATATGTAAAAATTTTGCTTAGCTGGGTAAAGAACTAGTATTTTATTTTTTTCTTAAGTGAGATTTAGAAAAGGTATAAAACCATTTGGTTAAGCATTAATTAACAGATAAAGCAGTTTAAGTTTTTAGGCTACCTAAAGTTTTATTAATAACCTTTTTTACGTAAGTTTCAGAAGGAAACTGCGCTGAAATAATTGAAATTAAAACAACATCTGTTAACAAAGAAAGAACTGAAACTAAAACCAAAGAAACCGACGACAATCAAAAAGATAAACCTAAAAGTAAGTTTCAATAGTTATTACAAAAAGTTTGCAGAACAATTGAAAGTAAAATTGAGTGGCCGAAATTTAGTTCCAAGAAGTGATTTGGTTCATTTCTGCATAATTACACTCTGTACTAAATTCGAAGGAACAACTTGTTTGAGTTGCTTTTTTAACTTTGATTTTAAGAAATTTTAAAGTTTTCTTAAAAATTTAACTTCCATATTCACCTTTTTTTAATACATTAAAAGCTTTTTTGTTTCAGATATTATTAAGCCCTAACATTTTTTGTTGAAATGTAATAACAATTTATATGTATATCATTTCAATGTTATTAGCTTATTTCTCTAAATCATATTAACTTGAAAAGCTTACAAGTTATTTTATTTAAATAAAAACAATTAATAGTTTCGAAACAAATAAGGTAAAATCCAGCTAAAAATTTCCATTTTGTGTTCAGTAGAGCGTGTGATTATGTAGAGATTAGCAAAACCACCCGCTTTGCGTTTAATAAATTGATGTACCTATCTAAAAAACAAGCTACATTACTTCACTAGATTGTTTAGTTATTTATAGTTAAAACAACATTTTATGCATACACAAAATCAATGCTTTGGTTAAGCTTATAACTGATTTTTTTTTTAATTTGTACTTTAAATTTTAACTAGTCGAAACCACAACCAATAAAAGAGAAAGTGTTGAAGTCTCAAAACCAGTAAAAGTGTTTGATAAAAAACTAAGAAGTATTTTTTGCTCAAGGATTCCAAGAGAATATATGTATGAAGAAAAAGTTAAGGAAATATTTTCAGAGTGAGTTTTATGCTTTTATAAAGTGTATTAACATTTTGTTTTAATAAGTAAATGTATAATTTTTATAATAGGTTTGGTCCAATACAAAATGTGTGTGTTTTTAAAACATTAAAAAGTGCTTCTGTTACTTTTGTAAATGAGGTAAGTAATTTTTAAGCTGTTAGTTCTATTTAAAAAATTTGTACGTATTAAAAGCATAATTTTTTATTAAAGTTTTTACAAGTATACATAAAAAGCATACATACTTAATACATACTTGTAAAAACGATTGTTAGCAATGAAATTCAAAATTTAATAAGTAAATGTTTTTGCAAACATATTTTTATCTTTATTATGTGTCCAAACAATAATTCACTTAAGTTATTTGTTCCGTTTGTTGTTTAAAAATTTAAAAGTGAACTTTGCCAACTTTGAAAATCAAGAACATTTTTTAACGCATCAAA
The DNA here is from genome assembly GCF_965202585.1 of Thalia democratica. Taxonomy (NCBI): domain Eukaryota; kingdom Metazoa; phylum Chordata; class Thaliacea; order Salpida; family Salpidae; genus Thalia; species Thalia democratica. The sequence goes on from NC_139170.1 coordinate 11,782,150, forward strand.
TAAAGTCTAACTGATGTAAATAAAACAATATTTGTTTAGAGAGATGCTGAAAAGACTACAAAAACAAATATAGTCATTGAATTTGAAAGGTTTAAGCGAGTATTGCTTGTTTCTTACACAATAAACGCAGGTTTGTAAAAAAGATACAAATTCTGAGTAAACTATGTCTATTTTGTGTAAAAGTATATTTTTAATTTTTTTGTTTATTGATTACTGATTATTTATTATTTTGAATTAATTTATTACAACTTTTAAAAACTTTGCAAGCAACCTATTTCAATAAGTATATCTTTAATAAACCCACTTCCAGCAATAATTGTGCTTGGAATATACTTTATTAACGAGTTTTTAAGTAGCAAATAGTATAACACAAAATGACCCAAAAAGGTTAAAGTTTCAGTGTCATTAATTTTCAACTCAAAAAGTTATAAAATATCTTAAATGTGTATAAGTTAAGGAGCTGACTTGAGTATAAGCTAAACAAAATTTGTAAATTTATTATTAAATTTACTTTCAAAAGCTGAATAATTTCTGTTGTGTTTAATATAAGAAATTTTGAACGATTCTATATGATTTAATTTACCTTAAGAATAGCTAAATTGTAAACTTAAATGTCTTGTTACAAACGTTCTTCAAAACATACTTTGATTGATAAATAGAAATAGTATTTGCGACATTACGCGTCGCAACTGGTCTTATGTGAACTTGGTACAATCAAGTTTTTAAAAGTATTTGTCATGTGGAACAATCCTAACTATGTTACTAATTAACAGATTTTGAAGAATATTTGGACTTTGAATCGTCGATACGCAATCAACAAAAGAGTTTGTTTTGTACCGGAATTCCTAATGAAAACTTTAATAAAGTTTTCATTGAAAGTATTTTTGAAAAGTTTGTTTTTACTAATTGTTTGCTAAATTTTGAAGTATTTATGAAGTTTGATTTTTTATCAGTTTTTTTAATTAAAAACTTTATAAAAAATAAGAACATATTACTTATTATTTAACTATTTAAACAGGTTTATCTTTTACAAAACCTAGATTATAGTAAAACACAAAGGTTATATTATACAAAAACTTTTCAGAGAAGGAAAAGTCGATAGAGTAGTTTTGAAAACTTTGGGTGAAAAACCTTTTGCTTTAGTAGATTTCGTTTCAAATGTAAGTCTACATAAGTTTATAAACACTTTTAAGTTAAGTCTGATAGATTTTTAAATCTAACACAAATTTAAATCTATTCGCAACAACGCTAGCCTAAAATTTTTATACGAAACCTTAAATAAAAAAGTAAATTTACATACTTTCTTGCAGCAAATAATCACACTTTAATAAAAAAGAAATCAGCCTTATTTGATAGAAATATTATATACATACTAATGTATAAAATATTGTGAAAACCTCATTTTAACTTTTAGTTTACGAACACAGTTTTGCACAAATTTAATTTAAAATCTTCTTATTTCTTAAACATTCAGAGTATAAAAAAGTAATTAATTGACTCCTAAATTTGGTTTTTCAGCAAGATGCAGTAAATTTAATGAAAAAATCAATTATTTCCAATTCGGATTCATATAGTTTCAACAACTTGATTGTTAATTGGTGCGATACTGAAGGTGCTTGTTTGTTTCATTTAAATTTTATCAATCTCTTGTAGTTATCTTTTTTAAGTAAATTAGTCTAAATCATTTGTAGAAACTTTGATAGGCTAATTTAGAAATAACTTAGTTATTCACTTTGATTGTAGCTCGTGATATCAGAGAACAAAAAGTTGAAGAAAAACTTGGAGTTAAAATATGTAAGGCGTTTGTTGTAATTTTTTATAGGAAATAAGCTGTGTACAACAGTTTGTTTTTACTTTTTTTTACTTATAGTACAGTTTTAGAAGATTAATTTTTATAGATTTATTATTATAAGAAAATTTAACTACGTTTTTATGATGTTCACTTAAATTTTATAATTTATAACTCAAACTAATAGTGTAACTAACAAACTGTAGTCAGTAAATAATATTGTAAAAGTATTTTACATAGCAAGTAAGAATTATTAAGGTTGTTCATTCTAGTTAGAAGCTTAAAGTAAATAAATTTTAATTTTTCTAAACTTAGTTTACTGTTTGTTTTAAATCAAAAACTTGTTATTTGTTTCGTGTTTAAAATAAAACTTTGAATTTTAAAGCTTTAGTAACAAGAGGTTTTCTATGTTCACTAAGAATGTACAGTTAAAACATACACAATAATACCTTTAAAACTACATTATATCTAGTAAAAAGCAGAATATATAAGCATTAAATCAATTACTAAGACTGGTACAACCTTTTTTTCTAATGCAGCATTAGCTAGACCTCAACAGCAAGCAAAAGTTCATTATGGACATAGAAGATCACGATCAAAGTCTAGAAACAGAGATTCTAAACTTACAATAGGTAAGAATTTTTTAAACATATACTTACACTATCACACAAGTTATAACTTATTTTAGCTGCTTCGGGCCTAAATATCACAAATGAATCAATAAAAAAAATTGTTCACGTAAAAGACATACCTCCTCAAAGTTACAATAGACACTACTTAAAGGGTTTAATTGGAAGGTATTTTACTATTTTTCATATGGTTTCATTTATTTAGAGCTTTTACGTAATTGTTTTATAATTTTAAAACTTTAATAGTTTCTTCTGGTTTTCCACTTTAAAAAAGAAAAAAATAAGTTATAAACGTTTTTTTCACAGCTTTGGATGGATACACAAGTTTTTCATGTCTGAAACTTCAACCAAATATCTCAATGTTACTTTTGTGAACCACGTAAGTATAACTTTTAGATGCTAACTTAATTAATTTGAGAATAGCAAATTATTGTTTTTTATAAAAAGTTATAAAAGTAAATTATTTTTTTATGCAATAATATATATTTAGTTTCAGTAACAATTTTTATACCTATGTAGAATGATGCGAGAAATCTAATAGAAAAAGGGCTTGTTTGTCATAGAACAGGGCGACAACTAACGGTTGAATGGTCAAATAGTGAAAGTTTGTTACAATTTATAACATCAAAGTTGCTTTGATAATAAAATCTGTGTTTGACTAAATTTTTACATAATGAGTAGAATTTTTGATCTATTTTAAAGGTTAAAATATCATATAATATTTAAAAAAACATTAATGACTTATAAAAGTAGAGTTTTGTATAATGAAGTATAATTGTTACTTGCCAAATAAACTATTTTCAGATTATCGACAAAGTGTAAATCCAATCAAGACAAAAATAGCGACTGCAGAAACAATAAAGAAACAAAAACAACTTAACTCAAGTGAAGTTTTAAATTTACAAGACTTTATGGATGCTTTAGATTCGTCATCAATAAAGTTTAATAAAAATGGGTCGGTATTAGTTTGTTTAACTAAAGTATCACTTTTATCTAAAACATTCGGTAAAAACTTTTTTTTATGCTGATCAATATGTTGTATATTTTATAAATTACGCAGTGAAAAAAATGTTCGCCACTTTTGTTTTTTAAGCTTTTTAGTTATTTTATATGTTTCTTTTTTTTCAGTAGTTAAAAACTTTGATGTTTTATTTTTAAAATTTAAGAGTTAAAATAACGAGTGGTTTAAAGACCAAATGATTTTTTCCAATTCAAGATCAAATGAATAAAGAAGTGAACATTAATACTTTCTCTCATTTTTAATTTACTGACTTGTAAAAACTATCTTAAAATAGAATTTAACAGATGCTTAATTTTCAGAGCCATTTTAGTTACTAACGTTTCTGCAAAGACAAGTTGTGAAAAACTAAAGTTGTATTTTGAAAATAAACGGAGAACAAGCGGTGGTAAAATAAACTTGATGCGATCAATAACCGATGGAGTTCTCATTATTTTTGATAGTTTACAAGGTTGTTGTATACATAATCAATCAAAAGTAGTTAGAAATACAACTTGTTTTTAGTTTTTAATTTCAATGATTTTACTTTGTTAGTCATGAAACTTTAAATTAATATGGTTGAAAGAAAACCTTAAAATCATTTTGTTACTTTAGACAAGGAAAAAGTAACAATGAATAGCAACTACGAATTAGATGAAAACAAAATTACTGTTTTTTCAAAAACTTTACCTGAGATGCAGAAAAATAAGTTCATTATTAAAGTAAGTAGACATAAGTTAGAAAAAGAAGTTTAGAAATAGTTCAAAGAATATAGTTCAAATTGTTTTTATTGGTATAAAAACAACTACAATTAAAAATAAAACACAGGGGTTAAAGGAAAACATGAACAAGCTTTTGATCGAAATGTTTTTGGAAAACAAAGATGTAGTGAATCAAGCATCACCAGTGTCAATTGAAAATATTACACCAACCTCTTACTTGATAACTTATGAAACTAACAGTAAGTTTTTAAAGTCTATTTTAGTTCGTTTAAATACTATTATTTTAAAGAAAGAGTAATGTGTTTAAATATCTTTCTAGCCTAACAATTAAGCACAGAACATTAAAAAAAGTAAGCGAACTTTGGTTTATTCTAAAAGACTTTTAAATTTTTAAAACTCCGTTTTTTTGGATTCTTTTTTAAACATAACCTTGCTAATCATAACTTACGAAGGAGAGATTTACACATAAAGTTAATATCAACTATAAAAAAATAATTTGATTTTCAAAAAAATTAACTGAAACAAAATACTATTAACCTTTAAACTTCAACTCTTTCTGAACATGTTGTTAATATTTTTGTTATTATTATATTGTTTATTGTGCATTTTTGGACTCAGACATCAAATTCTGAGTTTCTTAAACAGGACACATAAGAGGAAAATAAAAATAAAATAAATTTATATTCAACAATTTAAGCTAAAACCTTTAAATAAAAAAAAAATTAAACAAAGTTTTATTTATAAAAATTAATTAACAAGTTTAAACTTACTTGTTTAGTATAAAAGGCGATAACTTAGTACATACAAAATAGAAATAATAAATGCTCGTCCATAAGAAAGTACAAGAAATAGATGGTTTTCAAGAAGCATTGTTTATTAGACATAACACATTTAAAAAAAACTGATAAAAGTAAACATAAAAAAGTAAAGTTACAGATGTTAAATTAGCGAAAATGCATTGAAAAATCTAAGAAAAATAGATATGATAGTTCTAAAAAAATATTTAATAAAATTTAGTTTCTTTAAGTTAGTTAAAACTAAATTTAATTAGGTGAGAAACTAAATTTTAAACTTTAAATTAAAAAACTATTTTTTTCTAGCCGAAGTTAACCACATTAAAGACTCAGTTGATGGAAGTTTTTTGGAATCCCGTATGATTGAAGTTTGTTACTTATAACTTTGTTTTACAAATTTTAAGTTAATCAAACTAACTTATACAACTAGACATAGTTTACTAAAAATGGTATTCAATTTTTAAACAAAATATTATATATAAAAACAAAATAAAACACAGGTTAAAAATGTTTTTGAAACTGACTGTATCAATGTTTCCGGAATTTCAACAGACTTAAGTTTGGATTTTGTCAAAATATTTTTCTCAAATGAAAACAAAACTGGTGGAAAGAATGTAACTCATGTTGTAAGAAATAAACATCAAACGGATCTCGTATATGTCTTTTTTGCTGATTGTAAAGGTTACTGTATTTTATATAATATCAAGTTTGTATATATTTATATTACAATTTGTCTTGAATACAGTACTTGTACTATTTAAGTCTGAAGAAAAGAAAAATACTAATAAATATGTATAAAACACAACAGTATTACTAAAAGTAATATTAAGAGTTTTTTTCCAAAAAGTTCTATATTTTTCAAATAAGTTTAGTTTTTTTACTAATGGTTTAATAGAAACTTTTTAAAACAGTTCAACGCCAAAATAAATGTTAGTGTATGTTATATATATATTAATCAATTAATTATTAAGCATTATAAGTATTAATTTGTTATATAAGGTTTTGTAATAACATTATTATTCAGTTGCGTCAGATGTCATAAAAAGATCAAAACGAACTAACATAAAAATCAACAACAAAGTTTTAGTAATTAGTCCTTGTTACAACTACAATGAGGAAAATATGCAATCAGCAGTTAATGGGAAACCTTTTTCAAATTTACAAAAGGACGAACCAAATTTATCTCGTTTACTGGAAGTAAATGAAACATATTTATAGTTGGTGAAGTTATCTTTTATTTAACTAAAACGCGTTTCCAAAAATTAAACAAAAGTATTTTGCTTGTTTTTATACTTAACTTCTTGTTTATAATTTTTATAATAGTATTATTTTGTGCTTCAGGCTAACACTTAAAATTCTAGTACTACATGCATTTCTTAATATTAATTTACTTAAGTATTTTTATTTAAAAATGTTTTAGAGTTTAAAAAACATCAGAAATGTTCGTAACTAAGTAAAATTGTTGTATGTTTTTACAGCTTTTTGGAAAATGTGTCTTGGTTTGATGATTTTAAAGCAAAATATACAAAAATAGTGACTGTAACGCTTAATAAACAACAAAACAAAATATGCTTTTACAAAAAATCTGAACTATCAGATATTTCTAAAGTAGATGTTTGCTTTAACGAGCTAAGTCAATTTCTAGAGGTAAATGTATTGTAATAAATAGTTTAAACTAATACATTGTTTAACAGTAAGTTTTGATGTTTCAATTTTAAAGAACTTAACATTTTCAAAACAATCGAAACAAAGTGTTTTGAAGCTTAACGTTTAGGTTTTAAGCTATATCTTAAAACCTAAAAAATCTTGTTTTTCTTTTAATTATTAAAGTTTTATAACTTATTTTTCTTCAAAGCTTTCAGAACAAAAGATATAGTTTAATCGAAAAGTAAACAACCCTTTTTATGAATTATGATCTGTTCTAATGTTTTAAAACTACTATTAACCTTTTTTAAGAAATAATGACATCTAAGCTGGTATGGTGTTTTATTCAATTAAAAACTGTTGCAAGTTAACATTAAAATATATCAAACATTTTTTGATTAGACTGTAAAAACATACCCTATTAGAAGTCAATTATCTGAAATAAAGAAATCGTTTCTCTGTTTTTGTATGAATGACAAGAAGTTAAAAGAAGGTCTTTTCAAAACAATCAAAATCAAGCTAAAAGAAATTAAAGCAGTAGGTTAGAAAAATATAAAAACAAAGTCTCCTTAAGTTATTGTTGTTCAAAAATATCTTATAGAATTTATATATATTTGTACTTTATATTAGTTTAAGTTTAAAAATATCGCCTTTTAGCTTGTATTGAAAGAACAACAATCAACAATTTTAACATTCTTCACACAAACTTTACAAATGCCAGTGATGTAGTAGCTATTATAGGAAAAAGTATTCAGATGAAAACAATAGCTATAAACTTTGAAAAATTAAAAAATAACCGAGAATGGAGCTCACTGTGTGAATCTATCAACAAAGAAGGAGTTTATATAAAAAGCTACCAAGTTAGCTTTTTACAATATTTAATAAACAGCTTTTATATTTAAACAGTAGTTGTACTTAAAATTGATCGCATTTGATTAAAAACGTTTTTTTATCTAACTATAATGCAGTATAATAACAAAATTGTGTTAAGACATGGAAAAGACGTTAAAAGGTATCCGTGGTGTGCGACTCGATAACCGAAAGGTAGTTTGTGCACCAGGTATTAAGACAAAATATTTTTAGCGCTTTTTTGTCGTTCAATAAGCTATAATAAGATATAACTAAAAAGTAAATTAAAAAAATAAACACAATTGTCTTTGATTAGCTGTAATAAATATACTTTACAAACTCTGCAAGTTTTTGTTTGTAGAGTCCGAAACCAGGTACAATGGACATTTTATTCCTTCAAAATTCAAATAACTTTGTTAACAAAATACTTAAGCGCTTAGAAGAATCAAAGACTGAAAAAAAAGTTATAGAGAGCGAGTTTGAAAAATGTTTGTATGCTGTTAAATATCTAACTTTTAATTTTTACAAACTTCGAATGGTAAAAGAAAAAATTGAAATCGAAACGACCAACAACAAAATGAAAGAAGGTGTGAACACTTAAACAAATTATTTGAAAACAGTTATTATTACTATTATTGAAAATTAGCATTTGACTAAACAAAAGTGTTGTAGAACTTAACTTTTCTGACCTAAAATAAAATTCTACATTTTTTAAATTTTTAGTGCTATGTATAAGTATTGCAATTTTCTGTTTTTTGTTTATGAAGAAGTAATTTAATCTTGAAATAGTCGCTACAACAAAAATACATACTTTTTATTTTAGTCTACGTGTTTATTTACTTTTTTAAAAGGCTTTACTTGCTTTAAGACCTTAAATTTTTTAAACAAGTGAAATTTAAATTTCGTTTATTTTTAAACCTTAGACTAGTTAGATATTTTAGATATTTATTGTATTGTATGCGTTTATTTATATTTAGAATTTTTAACAGTAGTTGTCAAAATTAATACGTTTAAAAAAATTCTTTTTAACGCAATATTAATTCGTTTCGAACCAAAATGTATTAGCTAATAGTTTTAATTATATTAATTCTTTTGTTCTCAATGAGTAGTTAATCTATTTTAGTTTTTATCAAAATAGAAATTTAACAAGTTTTTATATTTGCAAGGTTTACCTGATAAAATAGCAATTAGTTTTAAATTTATAGTTTATGAAAGTTTTTTATAGATTTAAATATCACTAAAAACACTAAAGTACATACACTTATTTTTGTAGCTACAATGGACTTAAACAAAAGACTAAGCAAGTTGATAGTTTCAAGAAAAACTATAAATAACAAATCAATGAAAAACTTTTTAAATTCTAAAGAAGGACATGAATTTTTGGAAAAAGTTCAAGAAAACCGTAAAGTTATTGTTTTACTGTCCTTCAACGAAACTAAAAGTTCGTTAGAAAATCTAAAGAAATTCAATGAGAATAAAGTAAAATGCTTAGTAGAATCCAAGCCAAAGGTTCGTTGATAGAAAATTTTAATAGTTTTAAGCATTTTTTTTCTTTTAAATAGACTTTTATGCTAAAAGTAGTTGATGATATAGAATTTTTTAAAAGTTTTATTTGCTTTTAAAACCAAACAATATATATTTAAATTTTAAAAGTACATAAACTAAAAATGCAATCTGTTTATAAATAAAAAAACAAGTTATTAGTTCTAAGCTGATAAGAAAACAAAAAAAATTGAACTAGTTGCTAAAATTCTAAGTTATCGGTTTTTCGTTTTATTTGAATAAAAACTTTTTAACACTTTTGTTTTAGATAGTAGAAGAAACAAAATACGAAGGAGTTTTGAAAACCAACAGCAAGGTCACGGTTAAGGTTGTCAAGGGTGACATCGCGTCTTTCAAAGGTGACGTCATAGTAAACCCAACAAACGACCAGCTTGACTTGTTCAACAAAGGTGTATCTGGTCATATAATCCGTAGAGGTTGGTAAGATCTTGCCGATTTTTATTTAGTAATACTAAACTGTAGCTTAAGACTTTTTAAGCAAGTTTTACAGTAAATTACCAGACCATGTACTTGTAAATTCTTTTAAGAATCTTCATTCAGAACATTTTTTATTTGATTTTAATCAATCAGTTAATAAGTACTAGCAGTGAACATAATTTTTTTTTAAAGCTTTGCTTTTCTTTACATGTTAATATATGTATATTTGTTTAACAATTTTAATCAGGTGGACAAGACCTTCAAGAGGAGTTACTTGCAGTTCAGGAATCAATAGGAGTTTTGTACAATGGGGATGCAGTTGTCACAGGCGCAGGAAAACTTCCATGCAAAAAAGTTATACATGCTTCTGGACCTAAGTTAGTTTTTAAATATGTTATCTGGTGTTTTGTAGCCTTTCAATTTTCTCAATAACTTTCTAGGTATAGTCCGTTTAAAGTTTTATTTTTGTGCGTGGTTTTGTCGTGTAACTTTTAATGCATTGAGCTGTATACGCTAGCCTAAAAATAAATTCAAAAATTTTGAATAAAATTTTCATCATTTACAGGATACCAGTGGCGTAGCATGGTATTTTGGTCAGGGGGTGCGCAATTTTTTTCTCAAAAACTTCTCTAAGTTAAAACTTTTGTAATTAGCTATAAAAATATCTTTTTATAAGTAATATAATTCAAATAAATTCATTTAGTAAAATAAGTTCAAAGTAACTGTTTTTAAAGTACTTATATATTACAAAATTAAACAACTAAAAAAAAAGTATGAATTTCATTAGAATTACTTATACTTGCACAAATGTAAACTTACTAAATAAAAATTGTTTTACTACTTACAGTAAACTTTATATCTTTAAAAATGAATATATTCATTAAAATGAAATTATCTGTTTTATATACGAAAAGAATATCAATCTCTTTAATATACAATACAACAGTGATAACAACACCTCATTGCACATAATTTAAATAAAGTTACACAGAAGTTAAATAGACTAACTTTATAACTGTTATTACAATTTATTACAACTTTGTAAGATATTTAAAAGTATACTTTTTAAATTTAATTCATCTAATTGTGTTTGTTTAAAATAAAAATCACAAACAAGGTTTATTTCTCATAGGCCGACACGCTTTTTCTTGTAAGTTTAAAAAAAACTAGCAGTAGTCTTAACATTTATTGTAGCATAAAAAACCTTGTAAAGTTGTTTAATTTTTCTTTAAGCGTGACGTATTATTTTTGTAAACTTTTTGTAGAAAAATCTGTCATAAGGTTATACTACTGCGGTGCACTAATTAGTTGCGTTCTTTTTGAGTCTAAATTCTTATGAAGTTAAAGAAGTTATAAATTTTTTCTTTATGGAATGATTCATCAACATCGGTACATTGGGTAATTTCCCTAACTTTTCACTAATTGGTATTCAAAATTTCGTCTAACTTTTCGAATACTAGATAAACATAGTTGAAAAAAGGCAAATTAAGCAGAGAAAATAAACAGTAAAAGGTAAAGATAATACGTTCTATTTTTTTAATTCTTTTTTTTTTGGTTGGCACGCATGCGCCAGTGTCCCTCCCCACACTACGCCCCTGCATGATACTCTTTTGTTAAAAAGTTAAACTCTCCGGCATTTTTTGTTGAGGAAATAGATAAATTTTTAACAGCTGTCGTAGCTATAATTACCTTTTTACTCAAAAGTTGGCACCAATCAAACGAGGTGGAGTCATCAAACTACTTGAAGAGTTGCGTTGACACGGCACTGCAGAGAGCTGAGGAATTAGATGTAAAATCAATCGCGTTTCCCGTGATAAGTTGCGGAAGCTTCGGAGGCGATCCGAAAATTTGCAGCAAGCTCATTTGTGAAACAATTTCGTATTTTTTCGAGATCAGACCTGAAAGCCCTATTAAACAGGTTCAGTTTGATGACAATTTAAAGTATTCAAAACCTAGATTTAAGTTATATTGACAAAGACATATCATAGTTGTGAAAAAAAAAGTTTTTGAGCTTAAAAGACAACAAAGGTTATCAGCTAGATATCTTAATAAAGAAAAAAAAAGAAGTTGTTCATTTGAAGTAAAAAATATTTTTCTTGTAAATTCAAATTAATATCATATAGAATAAATAGTACTCATAAAAAGGTTCAACTTCAAGAAAACAGCAGCGAAGCAATATTGTCACTATGGACTCGCAATGCTAAATTTTACTGCAATGAAAAACATCAAAAACCGCAAAACACCAAAGTTAATGTTGAAGCACCAAATGAAACATCATTTTCTAAACAAAATGTAAAAGCTTCTAATTGTTGTGTTTGTGAACGTGTTATATTTCAAAAAATAACAATTTCAATGAACTTTCATAAGTTTTTGAATTAAACTATTGAGTAAACTAGTAAATATGCTGATTAATATAAATTTGTTACAGTTTTTTTAAACTTACTTATGCATCGATTAGGGTCAAAAAACTTCATAAGTTTTGTTGTGAATTAAATGACTAGTTTAAAAAATAACAAATATAACTTCAAAAAGAATATGATTTAAACAAAAATAACAGATTCCTCAAAATTTTCTACAACAAAAGAACACTTATATGCTTGGATCAACATCAATAAAGATTGTAACAGGAGATATTGCAGCACAAAAATGTATTGCAATTTGTGCAAGCAACAAAAACTTTTCTGGTATGAACTTTTATTTTGTTTTTGCAACTATCAATAAATAAAACTTTTTTTTAAAGTTATGATATCACAAAATTCTGAAATCTTTTGAATCTGAACATGTATAATTTTTAATAATAGTATATTAACTTTTAATTAACGTCCTGTACAAGACGTTAAAAGGCATCCGTGGTGTGCGATTCAATTACCGAAAAGTTTTTTTGTTCATCAGGTCCTAAGACCAAATATTTTGAGCGTATTTTTTGTCTTTCAATAAACTATATACATTTTTTTAAGTTTGGAGTGTTGATGTAAAAAACTCCCTTTATAGTATAATAAATAACTTAACATTTTTTAATTTAAAATGAACTATTTAAAGTTGAGTGCTTTTTTTAAGAAAAACTTTAACAACTTACAGGTCCTCTTTTAAACCATATAATAAGTAAAGGAGGCCAGCAAATCTTAGACGAATTAAATTCGTTGGTACAGGCAAATAGATCGAGTAATGTTATAGTTACTAAAGGATACTCTTTAAGTTGTAAAAATGTGGTACATGTAAGGCTAAGTGACGATTTAAACGCGGATAAAGCGATTATAATCGAGGCATTACAACAGCTTGTAAGGCTAAATGCAAAAACTGTTGCTCTTCCAGCTTTTGGTGAGTGAACTTTGTTATAAGTTTTTTAGAACTATTTCAAAGTAAAAAAAACAGTAAAAATTTTGCGTAGAGATTAAGTTTGTTGTTAAAAACGAAGTGTAATACTTTAATTGTTTCCAATGAGTTTTAACTGTTGTATCATTGAGTGAGGTTTTATAAATGAACTACAACACTTATTAAAACTCCTGTTTTACCATCAAGGAAAAAATATAATTTAAATAAGTAAAATTTATTTAAGCTTAAGCTACAGCTTAAGCTTAATTTTAAGCTTAAATTTATGTATGAATTGAACGAAGATAATCACTTTACTTAAACCATTAAAGACTTGAATTAAGAAATACGTTTTTGCAAACCATGCCTAGAATTTTAATAAATTTGAAGTGGAAATATATACTGTTTAACTATTATGAAATTTAGTTTAACTTTTAAAAACTTAAGCTCTTATTTCTGTTAGTAGTTGAGTATTCAAGTTTTTAAGTTTTTTTTTCAGATGATCAAAATTTTTAAGCACAATTATTAGCAAAACTTTATACGACTGTTCATTTTGTTATCAATACAAGTTTGTTAAATACTTTGAACATTTAAATAAATAAAGCCAGTTTAATCTTTAGTTTGAACTATTTTATTAATTTACATTTATATTGCTTGCTATTTTCAGGTGGATCTCGATGGACAGCTGAAATGAGTGCAAGCATCACAATAGAAAGTTTAAACACCGTACTTGGACAAACTAACTCAATAAAAGAAGTTTTGTTAACTTTTGTTGAAGAAAAATTCATTGATCCCTTCAAAAAAGAGCTTACTAAATACACGACTAAAGTTTCTGACAGTAAGTAAAGTTTTGCTTCACTTATAACTTTGTTTTATATATTATATTAAAAATAAAATTTGAGTTTAAGTAATTTTATTTTTTTTTGTATTTATACGTCTGTGGAAAACATAAAGTATGCTGAAATTCTCTGAAGATTAAATTTAGCTATGTTTAATAATTTAAAAAATGAATTTTACAACAGTGTCAGCTTCTACAAGTTCAACAAAAACAACGAATAATTGCCATCCAAAAATGGAAATTTTGTTTTGTTCAGAGAACAAAAAGTGTATAAACGATGTGAGTGGAGCTAAAAAAAAACTTTTTAAATCAAAACTATTGTTAGAACTTTTATTTTCAGAAACAACTCATTATAAAATATTGAAATATAGTTTTCAAAAACAAATAAATATTAATTGAGTTTAAATAATTTATGCAAGTTTTTCATACTTAAGTTATAAACAATAACCTTAAAATAAAAGCAAATATTTGTTGCACATTACAATTGCTGCCTAAAAACAATTTTCAAGTAAAGTTTTAAAATTTTTCTTACTTAACCATTTTTAAAGTCTTAAATCTCATTACTATTCAATATTCAAATTTTAATTAGATTAAGAAAACTTAAAAACTACTTTAATTTTTATCTTAAGTTTTTTATACAGGCTCTTAGCGATATATCTACTTATGAGTCAAAAAATTGCAAAACGCTGAGATTTGAAGACCATCTGCTTGGAAAGTATCACGAAAACAAAAAGGATTTTATCGAAGAACTCGAAGAAAAAAACGGTGTAAAAATTAAAATTGAATCAAACAGGTACTTATGTATTTCGTTTACAAGAAAAATAAACAAAATAAAAACTATGATTCTTTAACATAATATTTCTTAGTAATTTGTCAACTTTTCGATGCATCAATTTTCTAAAACAAATTATTTTATGTTTAGTTGAAGAAGCACTCTTTTTGAATAACTTAAAAATTGTTAAAAGTATACAAAACTAAACATATAGAAACTGTAGGGAGAACTAAGTAACACAATAAATTGAAAAATTGTATATATTAATCAAAAATTAAAACTGAAGATTATTCAACATAAAAAAAACATCACTTTTCTATAACTAGATTAGTACTATTTTGTTTTTTTTTATTAAGATTATGTTCATAAACTATCCGTGTTCTCTTTTTAAAGAACTTAATTCAATAATAAAGTGTTTATACCCTGAATACTAACAAAGGCATCTGAAGAAAAAATGCAGCAATTTTGATTTAGATAAATTTATATAAAGTAAGGTAGAGTTTAGATTATTCTCCAGATACAATATAGATCACTAACATACAATATAGCATTAAGTAGAACAGAACATAAACTATATTAATTTTTTAACAGGTACGTGAGCTGGGCCCTTATATCTGGGTTCAAGGAAAACGTTCATGAGACAAAAAGTGCCATACAGTCTGACTTGCATCAGTTCGACAAAGAAATTACAAATGCTAAGTTTGTTCAGTGGTTTGAAATGGACAGGAATAATGTTTGGAAAGAAGTTGATATTCACCTGAATTATATTCTTGAAAACAACTACGAAGTAAGTTTTAAAGAATGAGCGATTTATTGAGTTGAATAGTTGCTTCTTTAAATAAAAATTAGAATGCTCTTTGATTATCAATTATAAATCTACTTCCAGCGAATAGTATTTAAATAAGATTGTAAA
Source organism: Thalia democratica (assembly GCF_965202585.1). Classification (NCBI taxonomy): domain Eukaryota; kingdom Metazoa; phylum Chordata; class Thaliacea; order Salpida; family Salpidae; genus Thalia; species Thalia democratica. The sequence continues at coordinate 11,797,386 of NC_139170.1, forward strand.
AAAAAGAAACTAAATCTTAAAAAGTATACTTTATAGTTAAAATGTTTTTTAGATTAATAAGTAAATTGATTATTTTATAAGAAGATCGTTAACCATTAACTTTTGTATTTCTACCTACAGTGTTTTTCAACTTAGAGACTCTCAAAAATGTTTAAATAAAATCCGACCCATTATTTGTAAAATGTCAAGGAATAATAATATATTTTACATAATTTCATTTTTTTAAACTGTTTTACAATCATAATAGTAGTATTTCAAAATATTTTGTATAAAAATTATAGTGCTCAACAAAGATTTGACTAGAGAGTATTATAAATGATTAAATTTTAATTATTTTCTAAACTTTGATAATAAAAGATCAAACTGAAACAATTTAATTGAAACATATTAACAACAACTTTTACTGGATAATTTATTAAAACTAACTGAGGTATTCCATACTAAGAAGCTCGACGAAATATTTATACAGATTGCAACCTATTCGTACTTAAAAATTATTAAAAACTCATTAAAAACTCATCAAGTACTTTTTAAGTACTCATGTTTTAACTAACATAAGGATGAGAAAGTAGTTATTTAATACTTTACAAAATTTTGTATAACAATGTATTTAACTATTTTTTGATTATTTTCAGGACAACATCAACGACACCAGTTTTAGTTTGTACGACACCAAAAACTCGAAACCATACTCTGTTAACTTTAAAGATATGAAAATTACAGAAGAAAACGAAAACAGTTGGTCGAAAATCAAAAGAAAACTAGCCGGAAACTCAAGTGAAGGTAAAAATGATCAGTTGATAAAAAACATTATCATATAGTTTCTTAAATAGATCTTATTAATCTGAAAAATATATAGTTTTAGTAAAAATAAATAAAAAAGTCAACAATAAATAACAACATCAATAGCTTAAGTATATTGTTTTTTTTTATAAATTTGAAGAAAACGAAACCGTCGAAAGACTAATAGCTGAGAAAACGTGCAAAGTATGTTTGTCGCAACCACTGCAGATCTTGTTCATACCATGCGGTCATATTTGCACTTGCTCGCAATGCGCAGACAGATTGCTTAATTGCCCCATCTGCCGGAAAAATATTTCACAAAAAATTAGAGCTTTTTCATCTTGATTTTGTTTTATGTTTAGAATGATTAGAACTTGTAATGATTGAAGTTTTTTTACCTAAAGTTTTTAACATTTCGAACAATTTGACATTTTTAAATTTCATATATTGACATTTAATGTTTTGTTTTGTAATTATGTAATTTTCTATTTATGGATTTCATATTTAAATAAAAAAAAATGTTTTAGATATGTACTATAGTGTTTATTTCTTTCTCAATAACTTTATAAGACCTGAAAATTTAAAAATTAATAAAATTTGTCCTCTTAACTATTTTCAGTTTTAAGTATTTCAATTGTCAGCTTTTTATAAATTCATAATGCTTTTTCATTGTTGTATGGCTTTCAAGTAACTTACACACAGTTTCAAATTTGAAGAATGTAAATAAAATAATTTAACTAAAGCATAAAAATCTTAAACGTTAGTTTTAAACTATTAAACATTATTGATAACTATACCTGAAACTACGAAGTCAACGAAATTCGCTCTAAATCCAAATGACTACCCAAAGCTTTAATTAATAAGTAAAACTAATATTACGTATACATTGCGTTTAAAAAGTTTAACTTCTATCAACTTATTAATAAGCAAATAAAAAATTCAAGCACAACCACGTAGATAATTACAACGTTATTATTTTATAGCAATGTAACTTTCTAGCTTACAGTTTTCCTGACAACTGGGACAATATGAACAATCAACAAGTCAAGAAAGTTTTAGTCCTTCCTAATTCAGCTGAACAAAACAAAATATTAGCTACCTATAAAAACGCTGGTCTACCTATCTCTAGGGTTGTAAATGTTAGTTTTTTTTATTTTATTGATATTTTTTCAGTTTAGTATAGTATTTTAGATTGTTCTGTAAAATATTTTTTGTAATTTCTAAATATTTTATTGCTTTTTTGAAAGTAATTATAGATCAAACTCAGCTTTTTCGACTACAAAATGTTGTGCTGTACAAGCAGTTTCAAGTACAAAAGCAGAAAGTTGAAAGCAAGCTACCAGGTCAATCAGCTACACGATTGTTGTTTCACGGAACTAAACAACAATCAGTTAACAACATCATCACCAATGGTTTTGATAGAAGTCACGCCGGAAATGGTATTATTTTTAATGTTAAATTTATTATAATCTAAATTGTTCTTAGTAATAGTCTTTGTGTTGGTGTAGTTTATATTTTTACAAATTAATTTATAAAATAGAGTTTTTTTCTATCAATATATTAAGACTTTTGTTTTTTTAATGATATTGTCTTAAACAACTTAGTTTGTAAATCAAGTTCAGCATAAATACTTACTTTCCAAATATAAGAATATCAACTTTTTTTAGGTGAAAATAAATGTTTTGGCAATTGAATAAAATTTTTAATAAAAGTCATTATTTGAAGCAAAAACTTTCAAATCTACTAATTTAAAATGAACGCACTAAAACTTAAATATTAAAAATGATATTTCGTTAGCACTTACGTCTAGTGTAGGGACTCATAGTTTTTTATAACTACTCAAGTTCAAAATGTTCATAAAAGAGTATAAAGTTTACTAAATGTAGACTGATGGTATACTAAAGGTTTTGAAAAAAAGGTTATATTTAATTTAATGAAATATCTTAGATCAAGATACTTAGTTATGCGCTAATTTTTAAAGCAATCAACAAGCTAAGTAAATCAAACAATCTTAATTCCTAAAAACTCATAAATCAGAAGCTTTGCAACAAGTCTACTATTTCCACCGGTAGTTAAATAAAGTAATTTAAAGGATAAATACTTGTTTACATTGCAGGAAGCTACGGAAGAGGAGTCTACTTTGCAAAATCATCTCAATACTCACATGGTTATTCCCAACCTGGAACTAATGGAGTTCGAAGCATGTTCCTTACCGAGGTTATATGTGGGGAATGTTGCAGCGGGAATAACGGCATCACTGCGATTCCGATCAAACAAGGATCTAATGAAGCGTATGACTGTGTTGTTGATAATATTACTAATCCAAGTTTCTTTGTCGTTTTTAATGACTCATCTGCTTACGCTCACTATCTATTGGAGTTTATGTAATTTTCTATGCTTTTTTGTTGTCACCTTTCTGTACTGGTAATATTATTTTCAGTTGCCTAAAAAAAACTATGTTTGTGCAAAATTATCATGACATGTAATACTTTATTTTATAAATTTTTATTAGTTAAATAACAAAATAACTAAGTTTTTTAATTTTTAGCGTATTATGACATCTACTAAAATTAATTTCTGGTAAAACTATTTTTCTTAATTTATGTATAAAATATTATAAGTGAAAATAATTATAACTATTTTCTAAACTTTATAAGTTTTGTTAGTGTTTAATTTTTGTTGCATACTATCGCCTCTTGCAAATATACGCAAATTGTATTCACAGCAAACTTGCGTAACTAAACGAGAGGTAGCAAATATACCTACTATATTGACTTTTTTTTGATATTAATTAACAAATACTACATTGTACAATTGTAAACTGCTTTTGACTTTTTTTTTCTGTTTTTCTTGTTGTTTACCTTGTGAGGTCACATCTTGCTTTTGTTTAAATTACTTAAATCAGTTGAGTATGATTTTCGAGAAAGGTTAATTAAAAAATTGTTTAAATTTATAAATATTTTGCTAATCTTATATGCTTACTATAAAATAATAATGCAATGTAACATATTATTTACGTACTTAAACTAAGATGAGAGCTTTTAATTTTAATTAGCTAGTACTTCAGGGGCGTGCCTAGACTTTTTTCAAAGGGGGTTCACAATTTCTTTTAGTTCTTAATTTCCCGCTTAAGTACGCATTTCTTAGGTATGCACTGCCAGTTAAGTACGCAATATTTAGCCGAAAAAGTGTTTTTTTTTTTAATGCTTTTTTCTGCTTAGAAATAAGAAAAAACATATAAGTAGTAATGGGAAAGTATAATATATATTTATTTATTATACTGTACTTAATTTATATAAATTAAAACTAAAAGAGCCGGAAAAATTATATTTATAATAAAATATTTTTTTAAGTAATTTAAATTATAAATATTCAAAATTCACTAAAAAAATGGGTAATTACCTAGGATGATGTCGCAATGTGCATAGGAAGTAATAAAGTGCACAGAATAATTCTACAAATCAAAATGCGTCAAAACCAAAATATAATAAACCTTAAGTTTTATTATAATGTTGTTTTAAATGTTTTTGTGTACATTCAAATACAATCTATAGTGTCAACACATCTGTATAAAAGACTTAAGAATAAATTACATGTTAAAGAAAATACTTAGATGTTAAGGAAATGATACGTTAGTTAACTACTGTCATTACTTTTGTACACAATGGAAAACATTTGCATTTAGTTTATTTACTAGATAAGTGTTATATGAATAACTAACTCAATCCAAGCACTCCTCACACTCATTTTAAGCTAATAACTTGCTGTTGTAACAACAAAGTTATTATGAAACTGGTAGAAAATCAACGCTAATCTGTCTTTTTCACCTTTTTAAGCCAGACCAGTGAATTGATTTAATTGTTATAAAATATTATATAGGTACTTAAACAGTATTGATCAAAATAAACTAAATTACTTAAAAAAATTAACCTTAAATATACTAACGATCAGCGGGCCATATTTACATGCTAGCGGGCCGCAGAATTTTCTCTCGCGGGCCGCATTCCATTCAAAAATAAAACGTTCTCGCGGGCCACAGATTTACCCTTCGCGGTCCGCAGTTTGCCGACCCCTGACCTAAAGGTACATTTGTAAAATTCCTATTAATGCTTTCGATTTCCTAGTACTTTAGCTTTGTACTTTAAAGTTAATGTAATATAACACTCCGTTTAGTAGTTAATAAAAACCAACGTTAGTTATATATTTAAAATCTAATGTTACTTAAAAAATATCATGAACAGTTTTTAATTACAGCTTTAAACAAACATTTAGCTTGTAGTTATTTTTTATAGCAAACATTGACTTTGTATGTGTTTTTTGTGAATTTTAAGACTCAAAAACTTTAACACCTTACTTAAAAACTTATTCAAATCATTAAATTAAAATAAAGTTTTGGTATTGCATCGTTAAACTTTTTGCTATTATTATAAATATTACAATCAAATTAAATAATATATTTCACTTGAATTTCATTACCAATTTAATCTAATTTTTATGGGAAAGTTTTATTATTTAAAATATTTAGTAGACTCTGTATTCAAATTTATCTTTGAAAGAAAACAAATATTATTTATAACTGTAAGTTTTCAAAGTAGTTTTTTTTTTAATTTTACCAAAAAATATTAAAAGAAAAACTAAAACAACTCAAAACCGTAAATCAGAATTTTCAGATTAGGTATGTATTTCTTAGAAATAATGGAAAAATATATTTATCATCGTTCCTTCTATTTAAAACCCGGCGAAAATAAATTTATTACGTTTAAGATTAGATAATAATGTCTTTAAGTTTTCAAAAAAATTTAACTACATTGTCAAAACAAATCAACAATGTGTGTTTTAGTTTTTGTACGCTACGCATGCGCAGTTATTGACCAATACAATTGTTACAATTGGTAAAACGCATATTGTCATACTTGTAAGACACGCATAGTCCTAAAAATGAGTATGTATATTATTTTCTTTAAATTTGTGTTTTAAGTTATGACATTAACTTCCTTGTAAATTTAGTAATAATCAAAATTCTAGTTAAATTATACGTAATCTAATGGAGAATTAAAAGATTAAGTTAGAAATGTTACTCTAGTTGATTATTTTTTTTACATAGTTCAAAACATAATACGTTTCTATAAAAGTTTATATGTACCTAATAAAAAAAAGTAATTGCTCTTTTTGTACTTTTTTACTTATAATCAAAACAGAAGAAGTATTTTTAGATTGACCTTTTTTGTTTTTTACTTCTGTTAATTTATTTTTATTAAAAAAAAATAGAAAAGTTCTTTAACGTTAACTTTTTAACATAAATGAATTGATTTATTCTATACAAGGGTTATTATTTGTGTAACATTTGTGAAATTAGTTCAACTTGGAATACTTTTTACGTATGTAATAATTTAGTAATGTTTATGAAGATTAAAGACTTTTTTATCTTTGCACTTTTTAAACTTTTATTACGTTGTTATTTGTTTTTCTAAATTAAAATTTTCTTAAGTTTGTCACCAACGTACAAAGTTTAAAAACTACATTACGAGAGAAAAAAAATGCGATTACAACTAACAAGTACTTGTAAAATTAAAAATTTGTAAGTATACTATATTTACATCTTACGCTAACTTAACATATTTTAAAATTAGTTATACTAATTGAACACTGTTTTAATGGTGAAAATAGTAGTAAGTGATTAGTTAATCTTTAAACAAAACTGTTCAAACAAACTACAAAAAAAAAACTACTACAAAAGTTTGTACTATTCTAATAACTTAATTTATTTTAGTGATTTCAAAATAAAGTATAGTTTGTCTATTTAAACTAGCTTACCGGAAACGTTATCAATACAACAATTGCTATTTCGCACACTATAATTTCTATCAATTTAAAAATTTTTAGTTTACAAACTTAGCAATGTGTATTAAACCTAATCACAAACACATTTCAACCAATTTTTCTTCAACAGCTGTTCTCATATATATATATAACTACCAAGCAAGATGCCCGATTGTAAAACCCAGGTAAGAACTTGCAACATGCAATGAAAAACAAAAGTACTGACGTAACCATTTAAAAAGGTCACCACCAAAACGGGGACGTTCACTTTTCACAACGAAGGGGTACCGAGGTGCCAGGCGAAGCTGCTGTGCGCGCAGAAAGGCGAGATACTGGCGCCCATCACCAACCAGGAGGACAAGGACGCGGTGGCGGGAATTATGGACGACAGCTGCCCGTTTTACAGGTTTTCCGTTTGAAAATTTTCAGCTAAAAATTAGTCAGTTTTAAGTTTTGGCAGTTAGTTTCGTAGTTTTAATTCGCAATCAAACAAATGTCTTTTTTTTTTGTAAGCTCAACAGTCAAATATTTCATAGTCAACACCTGGCAAGTAATTATTTTAAGCTCAAAAATTAGCGACTTGAAAACAGATTAATAACAGACACTACAGCCCGTAGTAAAACTCACTAAGGTTTGTTTATTTTAACATCCACAAAACACTTTTCCCAGTTTTTGAAAACTCACCCAAACAGCTTACAGAAAAATTCGACCCACACACAGTCTAAAATATTTGTTACATTTTTTTCTTCAGGAGCTACTGGAGGTACCACATCGGGCTGGACGTGAGAAACTGCGGAAGCGGTCAGGTGCGCGTCTTCGCCAACAACGTGGTCTGGGACGAGGCGGTGCACGGCCCGCTGTACCACGTCGCCCTCTTCAAAAAGCTCCGGTGCCCCATGGCCAACATAAGGTTCGGCGAGTTCGGGCCGCTCGTCATTTCGGACGGCAGGCAGTCATGCGAGACGATGAAGTTCGGTTACGTTTGCCTGAAGCCGGCCGGGTCGGTGATACGCTTGTGAGCCGTTTGTTTGCGAGTTTTTGTAATAAAATGTTTTTGCGTCATAGTATTTATTAATAAAAAAAACTATGAGGTAGGTATTTGGACCTCTTGATAAACCAATAGTGAATAATATAAAAGCAAAGAAGTTATTTAACGTTTAGTTTAAAAAAACCATAGTAAAAAGTTTAAATTATTTTCAATTTTAAAATTATTTATAGATAGTTTTGAATAAAGTAGCTTTTAATAACTTGAATAACTTAGGTAAAACAAAACTGAAAAGTTTAAAGTTATACCTAAACATTAATAAAGCTATCTTTTTTTACTTTTAAATAACAGAAAAAAAAGTTGAATTTTATAATAAAAACAGGATAAATATTTTTTTTATAATAATCAATTGGTCAGTATATCACTTTTTTTTTCAAAGTTTATATCAAAATTTAAATAAACTTCTTAAGAAGTTGTGTTTTGTAAAAAAAATTATTCAAAGTACATGAACTTCTTGTAAACAATTTATTAGTTTAATTAAAAACATCCGTAATTTATATACGCATAGAAAACTCTCAAATTTATCTGATAAATTTACACTATACATATCTATACACAGTTTTTAACTATAAAGTTTTACAGGCAAACATTTTAAGCGTTTTTTAACTGGTGTTTATATACATATGTTTCCTTTCAGTTAATGACAACTTCAAAATATTTGTGAAACTCACAAAATATTTTGAGCAAAACTATTTGTTTCGATTTATACTACTGAAAACAGAAATGTATTTAAAAAATACTGTTTATACTATCTTAAACATAAGTTCTACATTTCTTTTTTATTTTAGGATCTTATAAAAACATATAGTGAGTTTTTACGATGGGCAGGATTTAAAAACAATTTTAACGTTAAAACATCAGACTTAGCTTTTACTTCGGCATAACATTATATTAAAAAAAGCTACTACTTATACTTTGCTTAACAAAGTTGGAAAGTTTACTGTTCGTTTACTTGTTTTTACTTTACTTTAGTGTTTACCGCATACACATTTTATCTATTTTTTTTCTGTAGTTTTAATAAAAAGTTTCTTAACCTCAATAACTTCAGTTTGATAAGAATAAATTATAAAGATAACTAAAGAAAAAAAAAGCGACTTTATGAATTCCGCATTAGCAATAAAATAAGTAGCAGTAGTTCTAGTCACGAAAGGAAAAGTCCGCAGTATTTAATTATTATTTTCAATTTTTAAGTTTATTACAAAAATCCGAGCAACATCTAGAGCTTCCAAAATATAAAATTTACTCAATTATCATTTCTACATGATTTTTTATTTTAAGTTTCAAACTTCACTTTTTTTTTTAAGTTTCTACCTGTGAAAAAGTGACTAAAGTCCTGGACAAGTCATTAAAGGCTATCAAGAGGTGCACGACTCGATAAGCGAAAGGTTTTTTCGTGCATTAAAAAAAAGCGCTCAAAAATTTGGTTTAAGGACCTTGTGTACAAATGAATTTTCGGTTATCGAGTCGTACACCACATGCTTATAAAATTTCCTACCAGCTATTACATATAACTTTGTTTATCATCTAAATATTTGTATCTTTAGTATTAAAACAATCAACTAAAAGAAATGTAAGAAGAGAAAACCAAACGAAAACTCTCTGAAATTTGTGTTTAAAAATATACTTAAAAACTTGTCTAATAACATAAGAACTAAAAAATACGTATAATTTTGAATTAATTTATAAAAGGAGGTAAGTAATATAAATAGCAAACGTGTAAATACTTGAATGATAAGTTACAACTTTTTTAAATAAGATAAAACTGTAGTACGCTGAAATATTCTTACTTTTCCTTTTTGTTTATTGAACGACAAAAAATAAAACGTTCAAAATATTTTGTCCTAGAACTTAGTGCACGAAAAAACCTTTCGGTTATCGAGTCGCACACCACGGATACCTTTTAACGTTTTGTCCAGGACGTACTTAAAGTTTTATCAGTATTTTTTGCTAAAAGTGTTTTTTTTTAATTTTACTTGAACAGTAAATAGAACTATACATTTAAAAAGATAAATAAACTATTGTATAATTTTTTGATAATTCTATCGACGATAAGTTTACCAAAACTGATTTAACTTTAATAAACGAAAATATATAGATAATTACTGTATCATTTGTGCACTTAAAAACAGTATTAATGAAAAATAATAATACCAAGAAGTTTCCTTCTATTTTAAAATATTTTTTTTTGATATTTTAAATAGTTTTCTAAGTATAAATTGTAATAAAAGAAAGCAAACAATATTTGGAAATATAAAAAAGAATATTTTAATTACTAAAACCAGTTTACTATCTTATAAAAACTTTTACAATGAAAGAAATACTGTTTTTAAATTTTGTGACCATTTAAATGTTATAATACTTTTGTTTATATATTGAAATACGTATTGAAAGAAAGTTATGATTAAAAAAACACTAAACTAATAGTAATATGTTTTATTATCGACATAATTTCTTATTTAAGTTTATTTTAATTTATTGTTAATAAAAGAACATTAAATTTATTTTAATTGTAAATTTGATAGTTTTATTATCTTTTAATTTAAAATTTTATCAAGTAATAGTACAGGAGACAAGTTTAAATAAAAGTACTTTATTATTTTTATATATTAGAAAACTACATACGTTGTTAAAAGTTTTTTTCAATGTAAGTTTTAAGATTCTATACATGCAACTTTTTGTTTTATTACTAAATTTCTTTCTTTAAAGAGAAAAATTTTTTATTAAAAACTCATAATTTATTTAATGTAAACAGTAAAGCTTTAAATCAATTAATGATGAAATGAAGTACAAATAGCAGAAAATAATAGTTTGTATAAATAATCTGCTTGAGTTTATAAAACGATTAAAAATGCATTATAACTTAGAAAATTAGTAAAATATGTATTTCAAAATGCAAAAAACTTATTAACTCGTGATTAATATTTGAGTAATAGAAGTTGTTGGACCACACCATAAATTAAAGTTGTTTAATTTGTTTAAACTAAAACTTAGCATATAAATAAAGCATAAATAAAAATAGTTTTCAAAAAAAACAATAGAAGCCTAAAATTATCAAACTTTATGAATTTACTAGAACAAATTTACTTTGATTATTTAAGATTTCAAAAAGTTCTATATAAAAACTACAATCCCTAACAAAAACAAAAAAAATTACGATTGTTCCGAAAAATGCTTATGCGCACATATAAGGTATTCTCATTGTTGAATCAATTCCTTTTTTACTATTATCCTTAAAAACTTGAAAGTTAACAATTTTAGTAATTAACCTTTTACCAGCTTTACAAATTGGTATTTTAAAAACAATCATTGAATATTGGCTGTTAACATGGTGTAATGCGATTTCTTTATTGTATTTAAACCCAAGTTTTTTTGCTCGTAACGGTTGACATACCAACATCAACACAGTGTAGTCCACAGTGTTTGTTTGCTTCTTAATTGTGCAGTCAAACTTATTGATAAAATCTTTGAACCTTAAACGTTTGAAGTACGTTAGTATTTTTAAAAAAATATTGATTTATTGTAACAAAACAAAGTCTAATAAAAGTTATTTTTTTTGTTTAATAACTTTTATAGGTATGCTGTAAAACAAACAGAAATAAAAAAGTAAACTAATATGCAAATTAAAAGTTTAGACTAAGTAAATTAAAATTTTTTAGTAGAGTATTTAGTTTTCTTACTTATAAATAACTTTTCCATTGAAAGTTTCGCCTTTGCTAATTTTTGGTATATAAAGTTTGGTTCGTAAGTAATTCAATGTATATTTTCTTTTAAAATTATGAGTGTTTTCTTGACAACCGATTGGAATCAAAACTGAATAAACCAAAGATGTTGAGTGACGTTTCAAGTAGTATACTTTGTCGGTAATTAATTTTCTTTCATCTGGACAATTTACTGTATCAATGTTAGGTGTGATGCTTTTATCTTCTAACTCTTGAACTTTTTTACAATCATAGTAAAATAAGTTGTCATCGGTTTTACATTTTGCTATTTTAACGAAACTGTCGAACCTGTAATTTAAACTTCGATATCAAACATTAAAATTCTTAAGTATTATTACAGAAAACTTACGTTATGTCCTGGACTGTATGAAATGGTCGGATTTCTTCTACAAAAACTTTAAGTTCTTTATTTTCGCATCTTGATTTTTGAACGCACATAATCATCATTAACATAAAAACTGAGAAGGGTTTCTGTGGAAATATAGTTTAGATTAAAAAAAACACTGATCAACGATCATATAAGTGTTAATTTTTATTTAGCAATAAACTAAAACGCAATTAATTTTTTGTTATTCGTTTGAATTAGATACTTTTTAAACAACTTTTAAACGTAACACCAGGTATATTTTAATAAACTTTTTTTTTTTTTAATTTATATTACTTTGTGTTTAGTGAATTAGAGTTTTTATTATAACTACCACAAAAGCTTACCAAGTTCATACTTTACCAAATGTATTTTATTATTTTATGTGATTACGTTAGTCAATACTTTTTTTGTTTTGAATTTATGTTAAAAAATTTTTCTTATATACCGTAATTTTATTTTGAACAGGTCATTTTTTCTAAACTTTGCGGTTTTTGTAAAAATTTCTTGACCCTTTCTATTTTTATATGGCTTGTAATAAAAAGTAAGTTGCAGTTTCTGACTTATTTAAAGCTTAAGTACTTTCTTATTAGTTTATAAGAACTTTTACAATCAATTATACAATTTTCTTAAAGTTGTTTTTATACCTTAAAGTGTAAAAACTTAAAGGTTAAATACAGCAAGTTCAAAATACATTTTGAATCAGAGAAAATATCTTTTTAGAAATTTGCATAATTATCCAACGTAAACAACGTAATCAATCGTTAAAAACTTTAAATCTAATTAAATGCATTTAAAATTTAAAATTGAGCTCCTTAAATGATGTTAAAACATTATTATAGAACACAAAAATATAAAACACAAAAATATTAATTTTTTTGTTTATTTATAACTTTAAAAAAATTTAAAATTTTTTGAACTTATCTAAATTAAAAGTTTACATTTTCCAATTAATTTCTACGTAAATAAAATAGTTTCAACATAAAGTTTTAAGTTTTTGTAAATAGCTTGGATTTTTAAGCTATTATTCAAACTAGTTTTTTTTTCAAATTTGTGCACAGTAAGCTGCTATAAAAATAAACTTAGAGCAGACTAATATATATATAAAAAAAGAACTAATACTTAAAACAGTATTCTTAATGTTTTGAAAATCTGAATATATAAATAGCGTGTTAAAAACTAACAATTTACGTTTAATTTAACCATTTTTATTTTCAAAAATGTCGAAACAAGCGTTAATAAAATTGAAAAATTTAATAAATAAAATTGTATAAAAAAATTAAATATAAATTTTTCAATAAATTAATAATTACTAAAATTATAATGTCTATTTCACTGAAAAGAAACATACTATTAACACCACTGGTTATAACAACTGTTTTCTGTAAGTAACTACTTTATTTAAATAACATCAAAACTTAAGACTTTAAAGGAGGTTGTAATTAATAATCACTTTATCGATTTGTAAACTGTCCAACTTATATAGACAGAGAATGATCGGGATTTAAAATAATATTTACGTACAAAAAAGGTTAAACTTTTGTTGTAATTTTATTTTCTGGAATTGCAGGATTTAACGTCTTATTGCGCAATATCTAGTGAGTAAGTTTTGATCGTAATTATTTATGTTCTATTATCTTAACTTTCTATAAATATTTAGAAAAACTAGGTACTGCTTTTTAAAAATTTTAATATGCTTTTCTTGAAATTATTCATCTTAGTTTTAAAGTTTAATTTATGCAAGATTTTTTGTCTACTAATAGTTTTCCCAAAAAAATTTATAATTTATAAAAGTTAGTTTTATTAATCTAATTTGTATATAAAAAACAGATTAACATTTAGTTCTTTTTCTCCTCACAGAATATTCAGTTGTACTACTTAACATTATAATGAGTTTTTTGAAACAACTTTAAAACATGACATTTATAAAAGAAGATTTAAATTTTTAAGATTGAAAGAATATTTTTTTAAACAACATTAACTTTTTCTATAAGTTTAAAAAAACCTAATTAATTATAAAAAAATATTAATTTGCCTAATATCTAGTAAAAATATCTGTTTATACTTTGTTCCTATTAAAAAAGTCTAATACAAAACATTTTAGATAGTAAAAATATTAATATTAAGTTTGGTTGTGAATAAAGCGTAAAAATCTACTATACTAAGCATGCTAAAATATTTTGTTTTGATTTATATAAGCTGTAAAGTTAATAAGATGGATGTTGATTAACCAAGCAATTGTAGCGTTACAAAATAGTATTTTGGTTGTTAGAAAATTAGTTTACTTGACCTAGAAAATTAGCTTAAGGCAAAAGATAAATCGTACTGTTTATTCTTAATACAGTATTATGTCATTTTCACACAAAAAAGGAACCTTTAAAAAGATATTTTTGTTTCAAAAATAAAACATTCTTGAAACTTACTTTAAACTTTTTGTAACATAAGTCTAACTTATTCTTTGAAGTATTCAATTTAGAATCAACATAATGTTTAATGAATGATTATAAAGTAATAAAAACATATTTTATCATATTTTTGAAAACTACCGTTTAACATATACGTGTTTATCCCAAAAAGGATGATTAAAAATATATCAAAACAGTTTTTAAATAATTTAAATCGTCTTTTTTTTAACTTTACGCTAATGAGGTAACTGTGAAAAAAGGTTAACTGTTGTCTTTTTGAATTTCTTCTAATATGTGTTCTTGATTTGTTATGTAAAATTCAATTTATAAAAGTTTTAGTTTTACAGTAAGCATCAGTATCTTTTTAAAAGTAACGGGCCGTAGTTAATCAACGAATTAATTATTTACAGACCGTTACTGTGAATGAAAAACAAAACTAAGTTGTTGGACATAATTAAACTGATTCGAAATAAAAAAAACGGCAAGCTTAGAGAGGGTTTAGAAAAGCTAAATTTAATAATAGAATTTTTGACTTAAAAAAACACTGTTTATCGATTGTGATTGCTTTGTATGTTTTAGTATATAGGGCAAGCTTATTAAGTTTAACTGTGTATTAACTTTCCCAAAAAATCCTTTAAAGAACAATATGAATTTCGTTTGTTTATTTATCGTTAAAGTATATATTTTTTAATCTAACTTTTATTTTGATTGCCTGCATTTAAAAAACTATTTATTAAGTGCTTGTTTTTGGAATACAGCTCTAACCTTTAGTATAAAGTTGCTGCATTTTAGACCAGATCCAACTCGCAAATAGTAATTTCACACAAGCTTTACTGTTATGAACAACAAATTTCGCTTGTGTAACGTTTAAAATATTTATCATTTTCCCACAATATACTTTAACCCAGTTTAAGTTGTTATCTTTTTAATAATTTTTATTTTATTGATATCTTAAACTTAACCTAAAACAGTAGAGACCCACGTGAAAGCCAGAATTTGTCTTAATTTAGACATAGACAGACGTGAATACCAGAAGTACGGGTCAAGTTTAGTATAAACCAGGGGTCGGCAAACTGCGGCCCGCGGGCCAATTGCGGCCCGCGAAGGGTAAATCTGCGGCCCGCGAGCACGTTATTTTTTTGAATGGAATGCGGCCCGCGAAAGAAAATTTTGTGGCCCGCGAGTATGTAAATGTGGCCCGCTAAGCAAAAATTTATTTCAAGTTAAATTTTTTCGGTAATTCGATTTAATTTGATTAGTTTGGTTTTAAGTCTCTGTATAATATTTAAAAAGAAATTACTGCTTTAGTTTAAAACTGTGAAAATGACAAATTAGCACTCTAACAGGATATATTTCTTAGTTTCATAATGACTTCTTTTTTACAACAGCAAGTAATTATCTGAAAAAAGAGTGTAAAGAGTGCTTGGATTTAATAAGTTAGATATATAACTCCTATTTATTCAATAAACTAAATGCAAATGTTTTCCATTTTGTACAAAAGTAATTCACAGTAATTAACTAAAGTGTCATTTCTTTATAGCTTAGATATTCTTTATCAATATTTTTTATACCTAAGTTTCCTTTATAGATTTTTTATTTGTAAATGTTACAATTTAGTGTAAAAACTTTTAACATAACATAGTAATAAGAAATAAGGTTTATTTGATTTTTGTTTTGATACATTTTAATTTTTTAAAAGTTTTCTTTGCACTTTAAATTAAATTCTATGCACACAAACTTAAAAAGATGCTTATATTTTAAACCACTTTTTATTAAATACTTTAGTTAGTTAAAGTTTATTTTACGCGTAATTTTCTAACACTGTTGTTTCTACATGTAACATCTAAATTGTACACACACATTTAAAACAATATATATGACATAAATTGATATAGTTTTCGTTAGGTATACATTTTCATTTTTCAAACATTTTTTTTGTCAAACTTAGTTAATTTTTATGCCTTGCATATCAATACACACAATTGCTGTTTTTTGGAGCTACCCATTTAATATAAACTAGATTTAGGGATTGTAAGTTTATTAAGTTTGTACATTGTTAATCAAAATAGTTCACATTCAAGCAAATAAACAACTAAACATTACCACAATTTCAGACTATCACTATTTGAAGACTTTAAATCTCAGGCCAACTAAGTCATTTTTAAAGTTTTTTGCTAGAATTGATTTTTGTATACAAAAATATCAGGAATGTTTTTGTTGACTCAGGCTGGCTTTTTTGCTTGTAAAAGTGGCAAATTAAACTTATGATGTATGTTTTGCCCAATCAAAAGTGTTAGTTTGAGCTATAATATATGTTAAATTATAAGTCTTGCAGCTAATATAATTCAAAATGTTATTTATATTATTGTGTACATTTAAGTGTGAACTATCAGTGTTGCCAAAAAACTTAAATCCAGGGAAAGCTTTGAATTTAAAAATTTATGCTTTTAAATTCTGGAAAAAAACTTGAATTTGAGAACTATTGAAAAAACCTGGAATTTCAAACAATTTTTACATGTAAAGTAATAAAACTTCGATTTGACAGAAAAACTTACCAAATAAATATTTTTCTGTTAGAAAATATATTAAAGTAGCTGAACAGTATTTTTTAATATTGATATATTTGTTAAGATATTTTATTAAACTTTATACTAAAAATAAAAGAAGGAATTGTACTTCCAAAAACTTTGTTTTGGTGCATTGCACCTTTACTTGTAAAATTTCACCGATTGTTGTGCTACGCTTTGAAACTAAACCAAGAAATTCCACTAAAATGCCAAAGTTAGTAAAAACATCTCAAATAAAAACTCTTAGATGAGTAATAGTTTTTTTCATCAGTGCTCTCATGTTAACAGATTAATTAAAGTCCTAGTTTGATTTATGCGACTGTAACCTTAATGTATTTCCTAAACACGACTTCTAGTTGTCATTGAAGAAATAAACAAAAGCTTTTCATTACTGCAAACATAAATTCTATAGAAAAGTTTTTAATTATAAACTGTTTTTCATTTTAAGTAATAAATTTTGCTACTTTTTAACTTGCCTTAATATTTTTCTGATCATTCTGTAGTTACTGAAGATAATCATGTGCTTTGTTGGAGAACTGACTTTGGTGATCTGTTTTTTTATCGTTTCTCGCAATAACTCCTAACTAACGTTTTTTATTCTTGTAGCTCGTCTAATATTTTACAATTACTATTTTTAAATGCAATATTCTTATTTCAGATAAAGAATTGTTAAAATGCTTAATAAAAAATAAGTTTTTCTACTTCGCTAATGACTCAATAGAATTTTACACTAAATTTGTTTAATAATCTTAATTGTCCATTCCAACTGACATAAACTTTTTGAAATGTAATTTTTTTACTGTTAATAACCTTCGTTATTTATTTATTTATGTTGTGAACTTTATTTTAACTGGGTTGCTTCACAAACAGGCTATTTTAAAAGCTTAAACACTCAGGTGAAGTGTGAAATTTTTATTTCAAACACTTTAAAGAAATCTTATAATTCTCAGAATAGTTTATATGACTGTAGTGTAGTTTACTAATTGTAATTTTTTCTTGTTTTCTTACTTTTGTGTACTTTTTGATAATGATGATATTTGAACTAGGTACTAAAGCTTGATTAACAACTATTTATTAGCTTTTTCAACTTATAATAAACTTAGGCTAGTTTGATACAACTCAGACATTTTTGCTTTTTAAGTGGCAACCATGTAAAATATTAATTACAAATACGATATTTTATTAAAATTTTCGAGAATAAATTATGTTAAAGAATTTGTTTTAGCTTTCTGGAATACAAACAGGTACTAATTTTATTAAGTTAACTAATTAATAAATTTTCTAATGAGTGTAAAAGCACGCAAAAACTTTTTTTGGAGTAAAAATTCTTAGAAGTATGAAAAAAGGGTTGATAATATGACAAATGTATAAAAGTAACCCATAAATTGTCTTTCAAGATAGATTTTTATAGATAGTTAGGTTGTAAGTAAAATAGCAAAAGTATTAAGTTTAACTTATTAAGTGCTTATGAAAGTGCATAATTTATTTACACTTAAGTATATTAGCCAATGTAAATTCTATTCTAATAAATATTAATTTAAATAGGCATTCTTTGTATAGCTAAAGTCATTAAAATAATAAGGAGAATAAAAGTAAAACTTTTCTTTAGTGTGACTAAAACTAAAACCAAAATATTATTCAAATGTCACTAAAACTGCGGCCCGCGAAGATTTTGGAAACTTGAAATTTGGCCCGCGTCTACCAACTGCCTGCCGACCCCTGGTATAAACGAACCTTTTTGAGTTTCTCAATTAAAACTTTTACTATTCACTATTTAATTAGTAACTAGCTTTTATCAAAAAACAAGAACACTAGTTGATATAGAAAATAAAATCTTAAATATTTGCTATAAAATAGTAATGTTGAAAAACAAAATGAGTTAGTAAAACTAACAAACGATTTATTTTACATTACGCAAGCCCTATACGCATGCATGGAGCTACGTGAATTAAGGGATGTTTTTAAGTAAAGTTGTATTAAGAATATTGTTAGACACAAAGCATTGAGTTGTGCCGAATCGACTGTCTAAAAACTTAGAAAAACTATCCTGGAATTAAACTTGAGAAAAGAGATTTTTTCTTTAATTTTATTTCTTTAATCGATACGGAGAATTACTTATAACAAGTAAGTTTTTTTAACAAAAATAAAGAAGCTCAAAAACTTAATAATAATAAATTAGTTTAAAAGCTTGGTTTCTTTTCAAAAAGTAAAAGAAAAATAAAGTTAACTTATACGCCGTAAAAAAAAGAACTTATTTAAAAAACTTTAAAGTACAAAGCTAAAGTACTAGAAATTGAAAGCACTAATAGCAATTTAAATAAGAGGAAACAAACTTATTTAAACTTTCTTTAAAAATTAAATTAAACAACAAAAACGAAGTTTAGTAACAAAAATACAATAATTTAAACAATTTTTTGTTTGCATAAACTTGGCTTATTAGTTTTAATAAATAAACATTCTAAAACACTTAAATGTTACATATTACGTCTTTTACAATTAACGAAAAAAACATGTCATCTTTATAGTTTTTTGAGCATTATAAGATATTGAACAAATGTTCATCTATTGACTTTTTATTGGCTTGTTTGTCCCGTAGGTCATCCAGTTTCTTAAGGCGTTGGTAACATGCTGGTCCCTTTTTATGTGGAATAGTTGCGAAGTTCTCCCAATATACACACTATCACAGTGGCATTTGTACTTATAAATTATGTTGCATATTTCTGGATTTTGAGTGAGATCTTTAACAATCCCCTTAAGCAGTTTTCTGGTAGAATGAGTTATTCTTAAATTTACTGCCCTAAAAATGTTATTTACGGTTTCTCTAACTTGGTTTTCAAAAAGCTTAGCTTCCTTTCCTAAATATGGAAGTCTTGAATATACTGAACATTTATTATGGCCGTGTTTCGTAGGGTTGACAAGTTTTGCTGTTATTTGTTTTTTCGATAACTTTTAAAGGGTATCCTGAGGAGCCAAAAATATTTTTAATGTTATTGATTTCTTCATTTAGTTTCACCTTGGAACATATTTTATGTGCTCGAAAAACTGAGCATGATACTAAATTGTTTTTTTCTGAGGTAGGACAAAAAGACTGCCAAGGAATATATCGGCCTATAAAAGTTGGTTTTCTATAAATGAATGTGTTTAAAGAGGTTGGTGTTCGTTGAATTAAGACATCAAAGAAAGGTAAAGAGCCATCAGCTTCATATTCACGAGTGAACTTAAGAGAAGGATGTAAGTTGGAGATTTGGTCAAACAAAGCATCCACATTGTAGTCTGTCTTGTAAGAATAAAAATATGGTCAACATATCTAAAGTGGGAACGGGTCTAAATTGCACAAAGATAAAATTGCACGAGTTTACTAAATTGCACGAGTGCACAAAATTGCACGAAGCCAAGTTTGCACGAGGGAAGAAAATTGCACGAAGACGATTTTGCACCAAGGGTCATTTTGCACGAGTTACATTTTTGCACAAGAGTAAAAAAATACAGAATAAATAAAACAAATAAACAAAAAAAAACTTAAAAATAGAAAAAAAAATTACTGACCGAGAGTAAGGGTTAGGAGTAACAGTGATAGTAAAAAAAATAAAACTAATGGAAATTATTTAAACAAATTATAATTAAGAATAAAAAGACGAATTAAAAAAAAAAGCTACCGACCGAGGGTAAGGGCCCCTTACCCTCGGTCGGTTATTTTTTTCTTTAATTTTATTATTATTATTTTTTTTTTTACTCTTGTTGTTTCCCCTAACCCTTACCCTCGGTCGGAAAGTTTTTTTTTGTTTTTGTTTTTATTATTATTATTTTTTTTATTTTATTATTTATTTTTTAATTATTTTTTTTTATTTACTAAGGGGTAACAGTGATAGAAAAAAAAATAATTAAAAAATAAATAATAAAATAAAAAAAATAATAATAATAAAAACAAAAACAAAAAAAAACTTACCGACCGAGGGTAAGGGTTAGGGGAAACAACAAGAGTAAAAAAAAAAATAATAATAATAAAATTAAAGAAAAAAATAAATAAATAAAAAATTTAACCCGAGCAAAATTGTCTCCGTGCAAAATTGTCTGCTCGTGCAAAAGTTTCTTTGTGCAAAATTATCTTCTTGCAATTTTATCTTCGTGTAATTTTATCCCGTCGTGCAAAAGTATCTTTGTGTAATTTTATGCACTCGTGTAATTTCGTCCCCTCGTGCAGTTTTTTTACGCTCGTGCAATTTAGACTGCTACCCATCTAAAGTAGTTTAGAGGTTTTTCTATAATCTAAAATAAAATGAACTCAAAATAGTCAACTAATATATTTGCTAACACTGGACCCAAAGGACTGCCCATTGCGACACCATCAACTTGTCTATAATTGTAATTATTGAACCTAAATTTTACGTTCTTAGCTGCCATATAAAGCAACTCTGGCATATTTCTTTTAAGAACATTGCTGAATTTTTAGGTCGTTTACACATATGAATATGGTTTCATCTAACTAAAGGTACATATGTAAAATTGCTATCAACGCTTTTAATTTTTAGTACTTTGGCTTTGTACTTTAAAGTTAATTTAGTATAAATATCCGTTTAATAGTTAATAAAAACCAACATTAATTATTTATTTAAAATCTAATGTCACTCAAAAAAAGTATCTATAAAAAACTTTTAACTAAAACTTGAAACAAACATTTAGCTTGTAGTTTTTTTTTTCGTAGCAAATATTGACTTTGTTAGTGTTTTTTGTGAATTTTAAGATTTAAAAACTCTAACACCTTACTAAAAACTTATTCAGATCATTAAACTTAAAAAAAGTTTTGGTATTTAATTGTTAAACTTTTTGCTTTTATTATGAATATTAAAATCTAATTGAATGGTATATTTTACTTGAATGTCATTACAAATTAGTCTAATTTCAATGGGAAAGTTTTATTATTTAAAATGTTTAGTAGACTCTGTATTCAAATTTATCTTTGAAAGAAAACAAATATTATTTTTCATTTGAAGTTTTAAAAAATATTTTTTTTTAATTTTACAAAAAATATAAAAAATAAAATAAAATAAATTTTATACATAATTTTAAAGCACAGTTGTGATAAAAAATAGTCTTTAAGATTAGCCTTTTGAAATCTATAATCTTTGCATTCATTAAATCAAAACTAGATTTGTGTCGATATAACACTTAGACTCCAAGTTTAAAAACTTACTGCCTTTGCAACAACTAGATCAGGGGTCGGCAGGCAGTTGGTGCTCGCGGGCCAAATTTCAAGTTTTCAAAATCTTCGCGGGCCGCAGTTTTAGTTTTAGTGATACTATAAAAAAAAAACATATTTTTATTCAGTTTATAATTTTTTTAAGACTTTTAGCTACATATAGAATACTTATTTAAATTATACATATCTAATGAAATAAAATTTTCATAAACTAATATACTCAAGACTTGATAACTGTGTACTATCTTTAAGTTAATAAGGTTAACTTAATATATTTTCTATTTTACTTACAACCTACAATTTTATAAAAACAAAGCTTAAAAACCATTTATAAGTCACTTTTATATGTTTTTCATATTGTCAACCACTGTTTTATATTTTTAAAAATTTTTGTTGTTGAAAATAAATAGTTTTTGTGTTTTAAATAATTTGCACTTTAAAAAAAAAGTAACTATTTAAATAAATAAAATTAAGACTTATATGTTATGTAGAAAAATATAACAATTTTTTACATAATTAAAGCTTAAATACTTTAATAAAATACCTTATTAATAATTAATTAATCGTTTACATGGTTCCCACTTTTAAAGCAAAAATGTCTGGATTACATAAAACCAGCATGAGTTTATTAAAAGTTAAAAAAGCCAAAAACTTGCTTTTTAAAAACAAAAGCTTTAATATTTAACAAAGTATCATCATATAAAGTTTCACACGTACACTTAAGTTTTCTAAAATCTCTTAAATAGGTTTAACTAAGTGTAAGTTTTTCAACTAGTTTGTTTGTTTGGCAGCCCTGTTTTAAATAAAACTCACAAAATATAGAAAATAATTGTAGCAATTATTTATTGCTTTATTTGCAATAAAAATATTGCTTATAAAAAAAAGTATATTAGAAATATAAAACGATTTATAAAAATCAAAATACGTTAATTAGGAGTTGTTGTGAGAAACGAAAAAAAAAAAACAAATCGCTTAAGTCACTTTTAACAAAGCACACTATTATCTTCAGTAACTACAAACTTATTAGAAAAATTTGTCAAGGTAAGTAATAAAGTAACAAAAGTAAATACTTCAAAGAAGACTTCGTTTAGATTTGAAAATTTTTTAAAGAACTTGTGTTGGTGGTAGTAAAAGCTCTGTGTTTTCTTCAGTGACAACAAAAAGTCGCTTTTAGGCAATTTCTAATATTTCAAATTCAAAAAAATCAAATTAGGACTTTAATCGATCTATTAAGATGAAAACAACAACAAATACTGCTCATCTGAAAATATTTATTTGAAGTATTTTTACTAACTTAAGTATTATTCAAATATGTGGTTTAAAAATGAGCATCTCTGTACATTGATGTGCGTAGAAATAAACTTAAAACACACAGAAAACATATAAAAAAGTTATGTCAAACAAAAAATATTTGTGCAATTTTTAACTGTTAGAAAGAATGTAAACAGTTTCAGGGCTGCCAAATGTTTTTAAGAAGCTTTTTCCAGGTTTTCTAAATTTATTCCATGTTTTTTAAACTGCAAGCTTTTTAGTCTATTTCTAATATAAAACTAAGTTTGAAGTAAAAAAACTGTCTAAAATAGTATAGCAAATTAAAAAGATACTGTTAGGCGACTTTAAATGTGTTTTTTTAATAAATAGAATTGTTGAGAACAAAAAAACGTACTATATGATGGATTCTTTGTGTAGATTCGACGTTTCATTACTTTACATGTAAAAATTGTTTAAAACTTAAATTTTTTTTTGCAAAAATTCTCAAGTTCCAGATTTTTTAGCCTAAATTGTCAAGTTTCAAGTTTTTTTCAAAATTCAAGGTTTTTGGCAATAATGATTGTTCACATTTATATGTAAAAAATAATTAAAATAATTTTCCCAGTTTTAGCAGCTGCAAGACTTAAAACTTAACATATATCATAATTAAAACCAAAGCTGTGAATTGAACGAAACATACATCATAAGTTTACTTTGCCACTCTTCAAAGCAAAAAATTCTGCCTGACTAATCAAAACATATCGTTACATTTTAGAATAAAAAAAAAACAGTTTAAGTCAAAAACTGAAAAATGGCTAAAATTGCCTGATATTCGAAAGGTTTATAAACTAGCCTGACTTAGTCTGAGTGTCCGACAATGTTAGGTTGTTTATTTGCTTAAATTTATACAATTTTGATTAATAATACACAGACTCAAAAAATTTATCATCTCTAAATCTAGTTTGTATTCAATAGGTGTTTCCAAAAAAGATCACCTGTGTATATAAGTGTGCAATGAATTACAAAGAAATTAACTTAAATTGCCAAAAAATTTTGTTTGTAAATTGAGAATTTATACTGAACAAAAACTAATTTAGTTATGTCATATTAATTGTTTAAAATGTGTCTGTACACTCTTAGTTATTGTATGTAAAACATTTATAATCACAAATTATGCTTAAGTTCAATTTAATCTAACTTAAATAATGTTTTAAACGTGGTCTAAGAATGAACATTTCTGTACATTGGTGTGCATAGGAATTAATTTAAAGTGCACAGAAAACTTATACAACATTTAAAATGTGTTAAAATCTAAATAAAACAAACCATATTATGATTTTAAATAACCAATTTTAAGATGATTTTTTGTACACTTAAGTATAGTGATAAAATATCTTAGGTGTAAGTTACATATTAAACAAAATATATAAACTGAAAAGAAATGACATTTTTGTTAATTATGGTGCATTACTTTTGTAAACAAGAGAAAACATTTACATTATGTTCATTTACCTAACAGGTGTTATATAAATAGAATTTAATTACTTTTAAGACTGTTTTTTTTTCAGACTATAATTTGTTATTGTAAGAAGAAAGTTATTATAAAACTGAGAAAAAACACAGCTCGAATGCTATTTTGTCTTTTTTACATATTTAACCCAAAGCAGTGAAGCCTTTTAATAGTTTCAAAATGTTATACAAGGAATTCAAAAGAAACTAATAAAATTCAAATAAACTACAGTATTTTTACCATAAAAAATTAAATTTAGAATATATTTTTGCTCAGCGGGCCACATTTACATGCTCGCGGGCCAGACATGTTAAAAAGCTCTGCTTTGTTTACTCAAGCGTGAAATTACTAACTTAAAACAAACCAAAAATGAAACACTTCATTGCTGAATTACCATAGTAACTTTTAGCATTTTAACATCTCTGTCGCGGGCCGCAGAAATTTCTTTCACGGGCCGCATTCCATTCAAAAATAAATTGTGCTCGCGGGCCGCAGATTGACCCTTCAAGGGCCGCAATTGGCCCGCGGGCCGCAGTTTGCCGACCCCTGAACTAGATTTACAAAAGCTCTATTTATGGCAATTATGCCTAAAAAGAAATTAACCTAAAAATCTCAATCAATTTAGTTACTACATTTTAAGTTTTGAAAATTGAATGTTGAATACTACGGATGGAATGTTTGTCTTTTTAATGCAAACAATGCTACTACAAAAACATGGTCAGTATAAAGTAGAGTACCATAACCTTCATTGAGGAATGTTTGTCATATAAAATTTTGTAGAAATTGACATTTCTAAAGTCAGCTTTTACATAAATACTATCATCCTTTTTTGCGAAATTTTAGAGAAATCAAAAAATAAATATAATATATTGTAGTTTTTTTTTATGGTAAAAAAACATCAGTTTCAAACTCTACCCCTTGCAATGATAAACCTTTTCTGGGGTAGCCATGTATTTATTATGATAGAAAAATATCAGTCTTACTCTTTCCTCTACTATTGTAAACAATTTTTTAAATATAAAATTGAAAAAGTTATTGGAATTAATTTAATTAAAGTAGGGGTAGCCAAAATATGCCCACCACGTAAAAATTTTAACACTAGGTACAATCATAAGCTTGGAAATTATAAAACAAGTAAAACTGAGCTTTTTTGCAACAAATATTTTGAAATGTTCTCTCAATAGATAATATACAGGATCTAAATCCAAACTTATTCTGCTTAATTCCAGATATGGCTGGATCATAATTTAAAAAATAGATCTAGTTCTGGTCAGATTCTAGCTAAAATTAGACCCATTACAGATCCAACTAAATAAAAGAACTGTTAGTCTTTTTTTAGTGAAATAAAATAAAATGTCTATATGGAAAAAAATCAAACACACCGAATTAAAAAAAATCCTAAAGACAGGCAAGAAAATGACCAAGCATAAACATATTCACAGTTTTATTACTTTCACAAATTGTAGTTTATGTATTGACTAGGTTTACAAATATGTACTTATTAGTTTTTTTTGTTATTATCAGGGTTGCACACACTCAGGTTAATCAGGATATTTTAAAGCTTTAGATAAACTCAGGATATTTTATTATTTTTGAAAACCAGGATGACTCAGGACAGTTTTTGTTTTATATAAAAATCTCAAGTAGTTTTTTAAAGATATTTAAACTTTTAGGTCGTTCAAAAACGTTATTTTTATTGATTTTCAAATGCTTAATTTTTTTTTTAAACTTGCTGCCAGTTCTTAACTGTTCTCAGAAATAACATTAAAGTTTGTTTTAAATCTGCAATTAATATTTATCATGTGTTGAGTTTGTTTCAAACTATATAATTAATATTGAATTTAATAAATTTGCATATAAGTGAATACTTTATGTAGTAAGATTAAAGTTAGTCAATTAAATTAAACCATTTACTTTTATATCTATATATATAGTTAACTTACATAGTTACATAAAATTGACAAATTTTGTTTTTAATCTCAACTTATCTAAAATTTAAACATTGAATCTTCAAAAACATTATTTATTATAACTTTAGTAAACATATAATGCAGAAGCATACATAATACATACAACCTTCATTTTAATTATTAAGAAGAAAAAAGAACATGAGGTATAAGTAGTTTGAGCAAGAGACATAGTTTATTTTGAGAACTCAGAATGAATCAGAGCAATTTTTGGTCAATCAGAACAGTTTTTGTCTCAAGAGTGGCAACCTTTTTTATAGAAAGTACAAAATATTAAATAAAAATTTTAAGATAATTTTTTACTTGCACTTTTTTAGCATATCTTACCAGCTGAATTTAAGTTTTTGGATCTGGTAGATGACTACTCATAATTAAGAACACCTTTGTTTGAATCCTATTTATATTTCACTGCAATTTTGCTCTCAACTTAACATTTTTGTTTACACTACAGTTTTTTAGAATTACATAGTTTGGAATAATGTTTATGTTTTGAGTGCTACCTGAAAAATGTTTTTCCAATAAATGTGGCCCACCACACCAACTAGAAAAGTTTCTCCCCCAAGTTATAGACCCAATTACTTTTTGTATTTTAAGAGCTACTTATGTAAAGTAAAAAAAAAACATTATTTTTACTTAAAAGTTATAGTTCAAACTAAATTGGTTGAATTTAAGGAAACACTGCTGTTTTTTATTATAAATAAAGTATTTTTTTTAGATTCTCTTCCTGGTTGTTTTGGGTTGCCACTTTTAGAGGAAAAAAGCCAGTCTGAGTTTGTAAGAAGTGTTATAGAATTCATTTTTATAAGTTTTTAAGGGTTTAAAAAGCTTCCTTAAGCTTAATTTTAATTGTAAACGAGATTAAAGACAAATTAAAAATTAAGTTAAACTACAAAAACTTGTTAAAAACACAGTGTTTTAACAGTTCTGTAAAACTTTTAAGTTTCTATAACTTAACAAGCTTTAGTTTTGTTGATTTTTACTTATGTTTTTAGATAAGGTTTATTTTTAATACAATCATTTTTAAATAACTGTTCATTAAAATATACCACGCAATTTATACTATATTTTTATTGGTGAAATGACTTAATTTTGAGTTAAAAAGGTCTACCTAAATTGATGACTGTGTGGCCTGCCATTCTATTTTCAAATCCCTAATCTTGTTTAAAGAATTTTTTTTTAGTTTTATTAGAGAATTTTGAAAAATAATACAGAATAAAATAAAATGCATATTTTTGTACAAATTACACTGTAATGAAATAAATAATTGTATGTTTGAATTTTAAATTTATTACTTATTCTTTTGTTTTATTTTATTTCTTGTATCTGGTGCTATTGCTTCATACTATGACTTTAAGAATAAATGCTAAAATATCAAGGTACAGGATAAGGTTTTACATTACATTTACAGTACATTAAAAAAAAGATAGCCTGATGTCAAAACTTTAGGTTAATTTTTTTTAAATGTATATTTTTAGGTTTTGTTTTACATAAAGAGCAATTGAATTCTCCAACTTTAATTAACAATATT
This sequence comes from Thalia democratica, assembly GCF_965202585.1. Classification (NCBI taxonomy): domain Eukaryota; kingdom Metazoa; phylum Chordata; class Thaliacea; order Salpida; family Salpidae; genus Thalia; species Thalia democratica. The sequence continues at coordinate 11,825,542 of NC_139170.1, forward strand.
TTTGAAAATATTTTTATTCATTAACCTGTCAGGGTTTTCACTTCTCTTGATTTTCTGTATTTCTCTGGATATTTGCAATTAAAAAAAAAAAAAACAAGATCTCCTAAAATCAAATTGAAAAAAAATCATATAAATTTAATACTTCCTATATCTAGTTATTTTTTTGCTTAGTGCTGGACAAACTGTTGATTCTATATACAATTGTTTATAATGATTTTTATAAAGTTTTAAGTGACTTAAAATAAGGTTAAGCCTTTTAAAAGCATTCTGGAAGCCTATGATATTTTATTTTATTATATTGATCTACTAGAATGCTACTCTTGCACTTATTATAATAGTGTTTGTGTTATTGCTTTTCATAGTGTTATTATAATTTCTTGAAACTAATTAAAATAACCATAAACCGCTTTTAAACAAAATAGCCTTATCTAATAAAAATAAACCTGAAATGTATGATGAATGTGGATAAATATCAGCTAATGAACTGCTATAAAAAGTCAGTGAGAGTTTCTTTCTAACCCTTTAAAATATGTGCACAGTATATTTAAAAGAAAGATACTTTTTAACCAAATTAATAAGAAGAACTTTTATTATAAAAACATTGTTTCTACTACTAACTTTATTGAGTTTAATAAAAGTTTTAATTTTATCAACATAAAATAATGATAGTATAAAGTTGAGATAAAAAATATGCTTAATAAAAAATAGCCATTTAGAGAATGAAAATTATTTCAAAATTTATTTTGAATTTTTCCAATATATTCTTCATATAATTTTAGTGTGAACTCTACATATATATTTTTTATCTAAAAAGTAAGAAAAACTGTACAAAAACAGTTTTATACCCCAGGCAGCATTTATATATATGGCAGGGGTTGGAAAACTATGGCCTGCCAAGTTTAAAATTCTGTTTTAGTAAATTTATTATAGGTTTAGTTAAGAAAAAGTTTGTATTTTAGTTAATTGAAGCACTTTTAATCTGTCTCTCAAAGTCCTTTTTTTTTAATCCATGGAAAAATAGATTTATTAAACAAATTTAGTTCTTTAATATTTAAAATTTTGCCAGTCCTTGCCTTATTGCATTAAATTCACCATTCCTAAATTTAGTTCAAACATATATTACAGCTTTCAGCTTATATTTAATAACTATTATTCTTCACTAGGAGTTTAAAACAAAACATTTGTATTTACTTTTTTCAAAATGTCTGGTGAAGCAGACAATGTTTCGTCTTCCTCTTCAAACATTGATTCTCGCAAAATCAAGAAGAATGTCAGTAAAATGGCATTCAGGTCTAAAGAAATGGTTAGTTTTTGAGATAAAATGATTTATACTTTGATATCTTTTTGAAAAAGTTTCTATAAACAATGTTTTCAGGCTAATCTTTATAATTTTTATACAATTTATAAACACTTTTTTTTGGATTTAAGTAAATTTTTTGTAATTATTGAGTAGATAACTTTTTATAAAACTTCTCAAAACAGTTGCTTGTTGTTAAATCATTTTGTTTTTAATTTAATAAACATAACATTGTCACTACGAATTAATATGTGTCTTAAAGTTCAACATTTGTTAATTATTTTAGAATTTACATTATTCCATAATTAAAGTTTACTTCACTTTATTTACTATTTTATTATTTAAACAAAATCACTATTTTAAAAGTCTTAAATGATAATATTTAGCTTGTTTTCAAATTTACTAACAATAGAAGTATGTCTTGAACTACTTGTCTGAACAGTTTTGAAACAACAAATATAAAAGAAAATACAAAAAGTATTTTATTTTAAGAAAAACTCTATGCTTGTACATTTTGGACAGTAATATATATATTTTTTTTGTTAGTAGTGGTTTTGAAATTTAATGATTTTTGTCTTTAATTAATCTTGCTTATTATTTTTACCTTTCTGGTACTACTGAATTGTTCATGTTGTTTAGTTGGATAATTATGGCTTTTAGTAATGAGTTAGCTGTCTTTTTTATAAGACTTTCAATACTTAGTTTTGAAAGTTTCGAGTAAACTTGGTATGTAAGTCAGAACATTAACCATCAAAAAATATTCTAACAGATGTTAAGAACACTTGGAAGAGGCGATGAAACAAAAGATGAAATTATTGATAATTATGTTCATTTACTCAATAAGCAACAAGTAAGATTTTTAAAATAGAAGTAAATCGGTTAAATTTATGAATTTTATATCAACCTTCCAGGTTCTGAAAGCCTTATGATTACTTAAAATTTCATTTAAAAGTACATGGTTAAGTAGTTTTTTCATAAGTTGATGGATAATATTTTTTTATTATGTTTTAAACTTTTATTTCAAAGTTTTATTGATATGAAAACTGTTTTTATTAGTTTTTAGTGTAATAATAATATGTATATTCTAAATTCACTTACTTAATTAAAGTTAATTATAAAAATTTAATTTTTGCAAGTCTTTCAATAAAGTTGTTACTAAATATTTATTTTTTCATAACAAGTATTAATTCTTTCTAGACACAAGCACAAAAGTTTCAAAGGGAACTGAAAAATTACATACACTCATTAAATGGTGAGTTTAAGATCAATAAAACTAAATTTTCACAATATAAATTCTGGAATAAAATTTATCAGAATCATGAATTTTCAATTTATTTACAAAGTGCTCAGAGACTTTGAAGCTAGTATAAAAACATATTATTGTAGAGAAAATATGTTCATATTTTAAAACTTCATCTCCTTAAAGCCACAAAATGCAAAATAATAATATTATATAAATAATTTAGATACAGTTATATGTTTTAATACTATAAAAATGAATTTAATTAAAGTTTGTACTATTTATTTAAAAACGTCACCTATGAAATATTTTTCTAGCAATGAAAACAGCAAGCTCGTCTTTTTATCAAACGATTAATTCAATATATGAGGATGATTGGAATGGAAAACCTGTTATTTCGAGTTTAAATAATGTAAGAGTTTTTTAACACGTTTTACATGTTAAACTTTTATATTAGAAGTTAAATAACTTAGCACTTTTTGTAGACCTCTATATTTAAACTATTTTAAATTTTTCAGTGAGTTTTTTGCTTTTTTACTAATCAATTTTGTCTTATATAGTTTCAGTGTATAATTAGTTGCAACAGGGATTATTATGTTAACTATTGAAACATTAAAAGTTAAAAATTTTTGTTTTTGTTAAGTATAATTTTATAGATTTTGTAAATGTAATTATTTAACATTTTTTGTTTACCTTTCAAGTCTATAAAATTTTGAACAAAACATTTAAACATGTTTATTTTGTTTCATACAATGCTTTAAGTAAAACTTATTACATTTGTTGTTCGCATTTATAAAAACGTTTTTTATTATTATTTGTGTAAATAATATTGTTATCACAAAATTTTCATTTTTTAAGTTTTTTGGTTATCAAAAATGTTATAAAGGAATTGACTTCTTACCATTGTTTGAAAATAATAATGAATCTTTATATTTCATGATTAAATATTAATTTTTTTTTGAGCCTAAATGTTTTAAACTACTGATAAGTTTTATGTTAATAATTAACTTGACCGTAAATAATTGAAGTTTTTCAAATTTTTCTTGTAGATAAGTTGTTGATTATACTTCTGTTAGCAAACATACTAGTTTATTAAACTTATTAGACAAAAACAGTAAAAAATAAAAAAGTTTTATTGCCTATTGATACAAAAGTAGCTTCTCGTAAAACTTTAAACTTAATGATTAACCAGAAGTTAATTTGAGCTTGGCTTTAAACAGTTGCCGGGTGTTTTTGTTGATAAAATAAATTTGTTTGAGCTTTAAAATACTTCTACTATACTTTTAAACGTATATTATAAAAATGTTTTTTGTTACATGGTATAAAAAATTGATGCTTTCAATTATGCTAAACATTTAAGCAAACTAGCTGCATGTCTCATATCAATAAGTTATGACAAACAAAATCAAATTTTAATTCCAATTGCATATGTTAAAGCAATATTAAACAACCATGTTAGATATTATTTTCGATTAAGTTAATTTTATGTAACTGTTTTTTATAAAAATATATAAAAACTGATAATTACTTGTCAGCACAATATAATGAAGTGCAAAATTTTCTGAAATGTCTATTTTATCAACGTTTAAATTTTTAGGTCAGCCACAAAGTTTTTATATGCTTTGTTGAGAGCGGGCTACCTTAAATTCCCTAAATTTTTGAAGTGTATGTTTAATTTTGTTTATGTAAGAGAATAAATAGTTTAGTATATTATTTTGAAACACAAAATAATTAATCATAATAGTTTTAGTATATGTCCAAATGTTTTTTTTAAATAATGTTTGTATATATGTAGTAGTTTTTATATTACATGAATGAGATATACAAAACTTGATAACATTTACACATTAACTTTGCATTTTTTAAAATAATATGAAATCCTACTTCAAGGTTGTTAGATTGATTTCTGTAAAACACCTATTTATATAGTTTAATTTTAACTTAAGTTGAATTTTTTTTTACTTTAAGCTACTTAGTATAAGTTTAAATTTTTTATAAAAACCAAATATATTTTGCTCAATAAATTACACATTTTTTACAGAGATCAGAACAGCTTTACGAAGATTTAAAGTTCAAACTAAACGAAGCAGTAAACCCATCATTAAACCGGCACTCTAACATGGTCTGTTTTAGTTAGGTTTCAATTCTAAAAATATTTTTAAAATAAATAAATATATATATATATAAATAACATACACAAAATAAATTTTTGCTTGGTACAGCTGTTTCTGCGTTTAATACGCAAGATATATATAATATATATAATCTGTAGTAATAACAGTAAAAATAGTATTGTTTCTAAATAGTAAAGAAGCTGTTTATAAATGCAAAGCATGACTATTAGAAAATATAACAAAATTTTTAACTTCTATAAATTTACAATTAATTTGAAAAATAAAGTGATAAGTCTTTTAAATTCTAATTAATTATTAATATTTAGTTATGTGGAATTTGAAAATATATATAGATATTTGAAACTGATTATTAAAATCTCAAGGTAATAGACTATTTTTGCTCCTTTTTTTTGAAAGTAGTTTCGCTTTAATGAAATATTTTTTTATTGTCTTTTCGTTGTATGTTTCAGTTCAAGTAATGAAATAAATATTTTAGTTAATTGTCATTTGCAAGGTAAACAAAACTTATTTTATAATTTTAAATGCTTAAATTAAGTTTGTGATTAAAGTTAGTATTAAACATTTTTCACATAGCAACGTGGTTGCACGTCACCATGTTATGTTGTTTTAAAGCAATTTACATATTGATGAATAAAACTTTTGTTTTTTACAAGTTTGTATTTAAAGATATATTATAAAAAACTTTGTACACACGCTTTTTTTCTCAAACCACTATAAGACATCAATCAAAATTAGTATATTACAATTTCTTTCAAGTTTTAAGTTTCAAATAAAAATACTAATCAATTTACTATTCGGAAAGTTTTACTAAGAATAAAGCGAAGTAATTTTAAATTTGTTTTTATTGTCTTATACTAAAGTAGACTCTATATACACTTAAAATATTCTAAAATTAAGCTTTGTCTTTTAAGCTATTGTTTTTTTTTAAGCTTTTTGTACATTTTAGAAACTAAAATGTATCTTATGTTGTCTAAAAATATTATTATCATTAACTTGAAGCTACTGCATATGTTATTTTAAGTAAATTGTAAATTTTTTGAACGAAATAAGTAATAAATAAACTTATCTGTTGAAAATATTAAAAATTAATTAATCTATTTCTTTCGTTTGTAGTCTTAATTTTTTTTGTTTTTTGGGACAATATGAATTAAAAAAACATATTTATATATTATTCAATGGGGTAGGCTTATAGATGCTAACTTTATGAGCATAACTTGATATAAAAAATATAATTGAGAAGTTTTAAAAATGATTTTAGTACAAATAACAGATGAGAAATTAGTTTGAAAATAAATAGATAGAAACATTAATGCTTTCGAAGCATAATTTCTCCTTAAACATATTATCATTTACAGTTACTTTTGTAGTTTAAATGGTACTATAAGGTTAATAAAAAAGTATTAGTTTAATAAAAATTGTGTCAACAATAAAAGTTCGTAATTAAATGATAGGACTAAACGAGAGGTAACAAACATACCTACTATATTGCCTGTTTTCATTTGATTATTCATTGTTGATGCATTTGATTAAATACAGTTTGGGAATATTCCCACTTTTTTGTTTACAAAAAAAGTTTTTAATCAAGTTGTACATATATTTGTAAAGAAGCTTTATTATGAATTATATGTGTGAATAGAAAATATTATTTCTTCTTTGTTCCTTACCCACTTAAGATTAAGCTTGTCTTCTAGCATGCAAGACAAGTTTAATCTTAGGTGAGCTATGAACAAATTAGCTAAAAATAAGAGATTTATTGACTTGGAAAAAATTATTCCTTAAGTATTCTAAGGAATTGAAGATTTTACCTTGTTTAATTTAAAGGATTTAAAAAGGGCTAAAACACTTTAAATATAAAGAGCAAAGCCATAGAGTTCAATACACTGAGGCACAATTGAATGTTTATCCAACCGTCAAGGAACATAACTTACAAAGTCTAAACAAATATAGAGAGGGTTTACCATTTAAAATAATATATAATAAACTTAGTACATTGTTATTTCATACATAATTTTACAATATTAAAGGTTTTTTGTATTTTTGAGAGTTATAAAACGCGTAACTAAACGAGTGCGTAGATTCGCGAGAGGTGAATAAGCTAAGCCATAATTGTTTTGATGATTTTGATATGTTTTTATATAAATATAAAAAAAAATTTATATAAAGTATTTTCAATATTATTTCCTTTATGATAAATGTCAGTTTTTAATGAACTTCTTTTAAACTAACCTGCTATATTACCTAGATAAAAGATCTAATTTTTTATCAAATCTTTGTTTCCAAGTTTTGACATTTTAGTCATGTGCATCAAGTGAAACGTTAAGGACCCAACTTTAAAATACTAGTGTACAACAAACTCAACCAATCAAACAAGCTTTTGTGTTTCAGTGCAACGACATAAGGTTCAAAGTGAACAAGAGGGGGAGGAAAATGGTGGATTTCGATGCGTCCAGAAGGACTCTTGCTGCTGCCAAGTCCATGAAGAAACCTGACGAAAGCAAATTGAGCAAGGTGAGTCTTATTAGCAGGTTGTACTTATAAAAAGTATTATTTCTGCTACTCGGATAATTATTTTTGATTTACGTTTTTGTTTTACTGTTTAACTTAAGAACTTCTGTTTATTACATATATATATATATATATATTTATGACCAAACCAAGTTTATCAATACTATTTATAAAATTAAAAAAAAAACTTAAAACACTTAATTAAGTTTTAAAACATATAAAATAGTTAACTATTTAATTGATAATTATTTGCTTATACAACAACTTTTATAATAAGGCTTTAAGTTATTAAATAAAAGCATAATATAAACAACGATTTTGAGATAGGTTTAATACTATAGAAATTGTAAGCTCTTTTTTAAAACATGATGAACTTAATTAAGAGAAAATAATATAGTACAAAGTTTTTGTCATTTATTTTAGCTTTGTCAATCTTAAAGCAGAATTTACCAAATTTTTATGGTTTTACAATTAGTAGATCACAAAGTAATTTGATATTCAACCAATCATGTTTGTATCAAATATTAAAAATCGATAACATTAATGGGTTTATTGACAAAACCCATAACTAAAATTACTTTTCAATATATTAGTAAGTATTTTAAAAGTTGAATGAAGTAAAGCATCATACAATTTGATAAAGTTGGGCAATTTTTCGTGTTAAAAATTAGCAGTTTGTTTTCACAAGCTAATCATTATACAGCTCTTTTTCTGTACTTTTACTTTAGTGTGTAAAAATGTACGACATTGGCACAAACAACTCTATCAACAAACAGGCGAGGGAGCAAGTGGAGATGACGGGGGCGAAGTACGAGCAGCTGAACAGCGAACTTCACACGGAGCTGCCGGATCTGTACGACAGCAGGCTGCCGCTGTACTGCAACATCATCACCGGCATCTCCATCGCCGAAAACGCGTTCAACGGCGAAATGAGCGAGGTGTTTGGTTTTGTAAAAAAAAATGTTTTCAAATGGCACTGTAGCTTTTTTTGTTTTTAAAGAATGTTTAGCTTTTTATTTTGTTTGTTAATAATGTATACAAAGTTTTTAGTCATTAGAAATTCATAATAACGCATCTAAACATAAATTTGCTATAATATATATCGTAAATGAAGTAATATGCTTAAAAGTTGTGATGATTTATGCTTATATGAAGATTTAAAGTCTTGTTAATATTTATACACTCTCTCATTTAATTACTTTATTTACCTTAATATGTTTGATGATTTTTTTTCATGCTTTAAATGTATACGTATATGTGTTTTTAGTGTTTTTATACCGTGTAGTGACGACTGTTTTAATAAAATTACAGATAAGAGGTAGACTTTTAGCAACAGTCGAGTCTTTAAAAAATGAATTTGAAAATGGCAAGTACCACATACAAAGAATGCACTCACCTGTGTAAGTAGCTTATTCACCTTTTTTCAAACACATTTGAGCTACTTTGATCTCTATAAACTCGTTATTAGTACTTAGTTTGAGATAATTGATTAAACAATACCTTAAAACCATAAACGTACTCATTTTAAACACAAAATTTTGAACTGGCATAAAAAAAATACGAATGTTGTCTTTTTTATTAAATGTTTTGGATAAAATCAACTTTATATGGCTAAGTACAAAAAGCTAAACATTATTTTAAAAGCGGTATGAACGTATTAGATTTTCAACGATGAAAGAGAAGATTGAAAGGAAAAACACAGAAGATGCGACTTTGCCGTCGAGTGAAAAACTTCAAAATAGTAAAATCAACGGTGACACGTTAGTCATAAATAACAGCTGTTTTCCTTAAATTATGTTTTCTATTTGCACTTTTCAAAATTAATGCCACATTTAAAGAAACATTTTAAAGTTAGTAACTTTATTCTTAATGTTTACAAACATTGGGAGAAAATGTTAGTTTTTTAATTAATTAATTTTACAGATTTCCATTTATTATGCCAAAAATAACTATTATAAAACTAGTTTTATGAATATACTGTATTAAGGTTTTATCTTCATAATTTTGGTATTTGATGTTTTATTTTAACAAACATCTTATCAACAAAAACAGTGAATCTCACGTAAGTGTTGAGAAAATTGCATCTACTTCAGATAATGACGTAGGCGTAGAAAACAAAGACGTCACTGAAAAGCCAGATGAGGTGGTTAAAAAAGATGAAACTGCGCCGCAAAGCAACGTCATGGCAAGTTCTGATAACGGAACTGTAATTTCTGAGGTAAAGTCAAGCAAATTATACCACCAAAATTTTCAATTTAATTTCTTGAAAAATTAATTTATTAGTAAAAAGTCTGTTTAAACAAAATACAGTCGTTGTTTATATATTTAGTCATTTAACTGACGTAAAGTTTTTGCTTTTCCCCAATCGAAACCTGTGGTTTTAGAAATAGAATCAAAGCATGGTGAAGCTTTGAAAGTTTTAAAAAGAGCATTTGCGCCAAAAATATTAGTAAAAGTACATTTGGTGTCAACATTTCAGAAAAAGTTCAACTCACTGAAATGTTTGTAGACGTAGCTAAGTTGTTTCACATAGTTTTTAAAATTTATGTTATCTTTCAGTTTTTATATTTTAATGCATTTATTTCCATAAACCCTTTTAAATACGTTCTTATAATCAAATATTGTTTTTTTTTTCAAAGAATTAAGTGTGAAATTAATAAATAAATTTGTAATATTCTAAAATATTTACTTCTTTACTTTTTTATTTAGTAAACATAATTTTTCTGTTTTATTTCTATTTATTTTTGTCTTTTGATTAATGTTAGCATGAGTGCATGATAATATATGTAACCTAGCAACAACAACATCGCCCCCCGCCGCAAGCACCCCCAGTGGCCAAACCCAGGTTGTCAGTGACGACGAAGGCTGATGACGTGATATTGTCGAGCGGCGACGACACTTCGGACACTTCAGATGATGACGAAGAGGAGGTTGTTGTGACGTCATAAATAATCTAACATTTCACTCCTCATTTAACAGTTGATATGTCGTACTAAATTTAACAAATGTTCATACAAATAAGTATATAAGTTTAAATGAAAACAAAATTGTCTGTAATTATAGAATAGTTATGTCAATGTATGTAGATTAAGTAACACCTTTCTATAACGTATAAATCTGTTTTTTCAGAATTTTTAGTTTGTTAAACACGCTGACAACCTCTTTGAACGAAACATTGTTTGCAGAATAATTGTTTTTTAAATAAATAGGATTTTAGTTATTTCCTCAAAACCTTACTATTAGCTGTGATCAATTAAAAATAGTTTGTATAGAGTAAGCTTGGAGTAAAAGGTAATTATTTTATAGCTTTAATTTACAAAGGTATGATAAACTTTATTGGCAAAACTTTATTCTATATTATTTTATTTAAATGCAAATTGTGCTATGCAGAGACGCCACATATTTGTCGTAGCAAATATTGTAATTCAAAAAAATTTACCAAAGTAAGACAACTATCCATCAAATATTGTTAAATCAATGCAACTATAAATAATCTCGTTGCTATCTAGCTTGCTTTAAAGTGTTTTTTGCACACAAAAAAGATCAAGGCTTCGAAGGAAAGCGGTGTGAAGCGCAAGAAAGTGAAGAATATGTTCAGCAAGTTCTTTGCCGGCAAAGAAAACGCCGGCAGCAGTTATGACATCACACAGGACAGGAAAGAAGAAGAAAAAGGCGGCTTGTTTGCAAAGATGAAGAAGAAGAAAGAAGCCAAGGAGTTCAGCGGAGACAGGCAGCAGGTCCCCTACAACGAATCGGCGTTCGAGGACGCGCCTAAAGACGTCGACGACGCGTCGAGCGAAAGTGACGTCACAAAACCGAGTGACGTCGCGAAAGCGCAGAGGAGCGCGCCTCGAGCGCCGAAAGTTCAGCCGGTCAGGTCGGCGCCGAAGAGACCAGAGGCGGGAAAAGCTGCTTGCGAAGATTACGAGGAACTGACCGTCGGGGCTCAAGCTCAGTTCGCTATTATGCCGAAAGGTGGGGAAAATTACGAGAATGTTTCAACTGGAGACAAAAGTTTTGCCGCACATGACAGAAAAGATAGTAGTGTGTTTGGTGAAGCTGCTGAAGTTGGTGGTGCGGTTAAAGAAAACTTGTACGAGAATAATGTGGAAATGAGGAGTTCAGGATTCGATGACGACTTTGCCACTCAAGACATGTTCGCAACGATGCCCGATCCCAAAGATAAATCTGTCGAAAGTTCAGATTCTGAGGTTTTTGTTTGCGAGGTTTAAGAGCAAGCACTGAAATTTTAATTGGCTTATTTTCAAAATAATTCGTGGAATAATTTTTACTTTAAAAAGTAATTTATGATAATTTTTAAAATAGAGTTTAACAAAATTGTGATTTATATATAATATGCAATCATAGGGTTATATTTTAGTCTATAGAAATAAATTATAATAGTTTATAAGTATACGTTTGCCTTTTCATAGGTTTCCATATGTTTTTAATCAAAATATAGTTATAGATTTACACCTTTTTACAAATTTTAATTAATCTTTATACACTTCACATATAGTTTTGTAGCTATTTAAATAATTTCACTTCACCATCTGAACTAAACTGGTAGTTAGATTTTATCAAAACTATTTTTTAAACTTATTTAAAGTCATGACATTCTATAGATGATATTGCATGTTCTTTAATTTCTACAGCATGATGTTTGTATTAATTTTTAATTTAACAATTATTCAGTTGTATTTTAATAAATTTCTGTACTTGTGCTTTAATTGATAATAATTTAAAGAACCTTAGAGAATTTTTTTGATTTATACTTTCTGAATTTCAAATTAAACAATTTAAACCGTTTTCATAATATTTAGGAAGAAAAAATTGAAGACAAGTCCGTTGAAGAAATACAATCTGAAGAAGTTAAAACGGAGAAAATTGCAGTCAAAGAAGAAGTTAATGAAGATCTGCCGACTGCTTCAGATAAAGCTTCCATTGAAATACCCCCTGAAGCTGTTGAAACTGAAAAACCAACTGGTTAATTTATACTAGTTTAATTGTTGTTTGACTTCGTTTTTAAGCATAATAAGTAGTGAAAATAGCTTTTTTTTTGTTTATTATTGCAAATAAATTGTTGTCAAGTGAAAAAAAACTATATACTGAAAGTAATCATTATATTTTGAAATTGATTTAAAAATTGAAAACTTCTCTAAAATTATCACTTTTTAAACCAGCTTAATTTTTTTTGAATAACTCAGTCTAATACTTTAAGTATGTAATACTTGTTGCTCTTTTATAGTTATTATCTAAACAAAAAAAAAAATATAAATCAGAGTTTCCAAAACTCATTTTTATAAACGCCCATTTGGTAGAAATTTATAATAAATCGCCCCTTACTAGTTATTAGTCCCTCATAGCTAAAATCGCCTATTTTGGGAAAGTCTGATATAAATGTGTAACTTACAGTCTTTCGTTTGATAACTTAAACTCAAGTTTCAAAAAAAGATGAGTAAAATAAAGAGGAAACACTATTAAGTCTTCTTTTATAAAATCAAGATTTTGTATATTCAAAAGTTTTCAATCAATCAGTAATCATATTCTGTTTTTGTTTTGTTGCCTTATTAGAATAGTTAAATTTTATTAATATAAGCTAATATTTACTTAATAAAAAAAGCTTAGTAATTTACTCTATGAACACAAGTGTTATTTTATGAGTATTGAAATTAGAGTTTAAAATATAATAAATCAGACGAAAAGACAACAGAAAGTATCGATGAAATAGCCGAAGCAAACAACCAAGTTAAAACAGAAGAAGTCAAATCGAACCTACCCGAAGACTACATGTTCACTGTTAGTTTTTAATAAAAACCAAAAATAGCTTCGACACAAGCGTATCGATTAAAAAGTGGTACAGTAGTAGATCACACCAACAGTAGTTTGTAATGTGCAACTAAGTTACTTGTATAATGTTTGCTATTAGCTGATTGTATATACTTATTAATTGTTAGTGACTTGTTTTTACGTAATATTTATTTTTGGATAAGGCGTTCAATTTTGAAACAATAATAATTTTACACTAGCAATTAATAAACATGTTTTTGAAGCTAATTCAAATAAGCAGTTTTAAAGTTTTGTTTTTAGAGTAAACCCGAACATGCTATCAGAAGGTTATTATGATAATAAGTATATTTTAAATTTAAAGCAAGTAAACTGTCCGAAAATATTAACTGATACCTTTAATTTTATTAAACTTTTTGTTGTAAGCAACCATAGTAAGTTATAGTTACACTGTATTAAAAAAAAAAATTAAGGTAATCAATAGTATTAAAGTGTTTACTTTAAAAAATGTGTGCTCGATTGTGAAAATGACTCATGAATTTATTTATTATTCAAGGTGCGCGCTCAGCACAACTACCAAGGGGACGATGAGGACGAGTTGAGTTTCAGTCGCGGGGATTTTATTTACGTGCTGAAGTACCCGGATCCTGAGGAGCAAGTTTGTAATTGAAATAATTTGTCATCAGTACAAGTAAATTCGTGTAACTTTGATTTCGGAGCTGCTATTAATTTTTGAGATTTTATGATAAACTTCAATTAATACTTTGAGTTGGTTTGATTTTAAAGTTTTTATTTTAAACTAAGTATTTGAGTACAAACACACTATATTAGTAAAATAGTTAGAAATAAGTTATATTTAATAAGGTTATAGTCACCCTAACTTTATTAATTTTTTAGTTTTAAGTAGAAAAATAACAGTAAAAGTTTGTCGAACTTTTTGTGATATTTATGATAAAAATCCAGCTTAAAATATAAAACAGTGTTTTAATTACATAATTCGAACTTTGAGTTCTAATCGTTGCCCACTCTTTCCATAACTTATCAATTGAATTTAAAACAAGTTACTTTAACAACTAGTTAACTAACAAATACAAGTTTGAAATACCTTAATATGCCAAAATAATGTAAATTTGTTGTAACATACTGGACTCTTACAAGTCTTGTACTTTTGTTCAGGACGAAGGGTGGCAACTTGGAGTTTTGAAAACTTCGTGGGAAAATCCCTCGAGTGAAAGTGGTGATGGCAGGGGCCTGTTTCCTGAAAATTTCACCAAAAGACTGACTGATTAATTAACAAAAGAATATTAGAAAAAAAAAGCTTATAAGAAAACAAAGTTGGATACATTTTTTGAATAATCTTGTGACTAAACATTACTGGAGTTTATTTAAATTAAAATAAAACTTTTTACAGTTTTGAAACGATAAGCTGTTTGAAGTTTTCATTTTCTGATTAATTTCTATTAATTAAGAAACATGGTGCTAAAATTTGTTGCTGTTTTATTTTTGACCTCTGCAAGACTTTTATAGTTCTTTTATAATATTTTTGAAAAATTATTTTAAAATCTTTTAAAGTCAACTATAGTTATGTTCCAGATATTTCTAGTTTTTTAAAATTTAAGTTTGTATAACTGACTCAAAAACCACTTACACCTTGAAAAATGTTTTGTTTTACTTTTATAAAACCTTAATGAAATTGTTATGTTGATTTCTACTAACTGATTTATACAACGCATATATTTATACTTATTTATTTTCCTAATTCTTTTGAATTTACTTTCGCTTTCAAGCTACTTTAGAAATTTTCATTTTAAAACTTAATTGATAACCTCTAATTATAATCATTTCGAAAGCACAACTAAAAACGAAAACAATTTTTTCATGACAACTTCACGGTAAAAATCTTAAATTTCTTTCATTGGTTAACAAAAATAAACTTGAGTGCTAGGTGACTTTTAGTCTGTTTAAAAACTACAAAATTAAAGATTACTGATAACGAGTTATAAGAATAGTTTTAGTTTTTATATATATATGAGCTGCTTGGTGCAAATAATAAATAATCAAGTTCTTTTATCATAGCAATTTTATACTTTTTCGAAGTGCCTTTTAATTTTAGTTCATATCTATTTAATCTTTCTATATATTTTTTATTTTCTTAAATATATAACTACTCTTCTTTAATGGATTTTAATGATCTACTTAAAAATTAACTTAACTTACAAATTTGAATAAATTTATACTATGCGCTGAATTATTCTTTCGCAATTTATTGATTTTTTATTTTAATCAATGACAAAATAAAACTTAACACAAACGTTTTACTGTTTTCGTGCTTGGTATATGTAAACTTTTTAAATTCTACACATTTAACCATAATAAGAACAATTACTATTAAAATTTGGAAACTTATTTTGAAAGTCTAAAAATTTATATACTGTAAAAAGAATCCCTTTTAAGTGATGAACTACAAATTTTTTTTTTAATTTTAGTTGGTTTTTTTTCTTTTTTGTAATAATACTTTGTTAACATAAATCGATATAAAATTAAAACATTTCTGAACTAACAGGGTTGCCACACACTTAAGCCAACACAGTCTAATTTAAATGTTTTTAGGTTGTTTAAAAAACTAAGGCTTGTTTGATTTTTTTTTTGCAAAACTCAACCTAGTTTATTTTTTACTCTCAAGATAGTCTTTACAGTTTTAAAATAATTATTTTCCTATGAATTTTTCTAGATAATAAATTGTTTGGTGGTTAATATGATTTAATCAAGTATTATAGCTTGCTTAACGACAAAACTCTTGTTTTTGGCTCTTACTTCATTTTTTTTCAATTAACTCATGTTTTTTTTTGGTAAAAGGACTTTTTGCTTTAAAAAGTGACAAGCACGAGTTAGTTTCAATACAAAACCTGAATGATTATTAGATAAACCATGGGTTCGAAAATTTAGACCCCGACCCGCGACTTATCTTTTAGTTAATCAGGGTGGCAAGAACCTAGAAAAGTAAAGGTTTGAAAACTGAGAAAAGAATCATTGTATTTTATTTTTTTTTTTAAAAACCGCCCTCTATTTTTTTTTTTGAAAGCATTAAATTTTTTTTTTTTTTGAAAAGCATTAAAAATATTTTTTTTTATCTGTCCACGTTCATTTCATTGTTTTAAAAAACTTGAAGCTTTATTTGGTAAATCATTTAACATTCGCATTCTTAATGAATATAACAGTTTAATTAGTACTTCCTTGATGAACAAGTTGATGTGTTCACTTTGGCCTCTGTTTTTGAAGCCGGTTTTAAACTAGTTAGACGCTGCAACACGTTTTCAAAACTATTAGTATACATTTAAGTTGTTCTAAACCTGGGTTTTCTAATGTGGACGATACGGGTAATTAATTAATAAAGTAATGAAGTCACTATTTTGTTAGGTTTCTGCTAAGTGGACGATTATAAAATTTATTTTTTATATCCATGTTTAAAGACTAGTGTGAAGTGAAGTAAAAACAAATACAAAGTTAGATATAATTTAAATTTTGTATAAATCACATTTTTTTATCATTAAATTTGTTTATGTTGAAATACAAGTTTACTTCTGTAAATAAGTTAATTTAAAAAAATTATTTTTTTTTTTAAATGCATCTAATTTGTTAAAAAAACAAGCAGAACTTTAAAATTGATTTTTAACTGTGACTAGGTATTTACAACTTTTATGCTACACCAGTGATGAGGCTTTAAAATAACAAAGAATTCGAAATATTTTAATCAAAATCAAATGCATGTTACAATTCCGGAATAAGGCCAAACAGTACGAAATATGAGTTTTGTTATCGATTTTTACTTAGCTCGAATAGCCAGAATTATGAATTCTAGAATAAGGCTAAATAGTACAAAAAAATAACAGTTGGAAAATAAAAGTGTTAAAGAAAATTTATTTGCTTATAAATATGAATATTAAAAGAATTTTTTTTTTAATTCGAGCTAAGTAAAAATTGAAAAATAAACTCTTTTTTTCTAAGGAGCCCCACACTAAAAGTCAAGCCCAAATCGAATGGATTTTTTTTAATATTTAAGACAAAGGACTGCTCTCTAAAATAGAAAAAAAAAATTTTTTTAGCTATTAAGATAAGGAAAATAATTTGATCTAAAGTTTGGACATTTTTTTTTTAATTTATTCAAGCTAACTTCACACTCGTGATTCTACTTAGTAAAACTGGCATAGAATCAAAGGTTCTCGATGTAATTCAGAAAACATTAAAAAAACAGTAAAAATTAGTACACAGCCTGCTTATACGTTTAATTTAATTTGATTCTTTTAATAATAAAACAAACCTACTTGTTATTAGTGAAATTTTAAGCAAATGGTTCTAGTTTTGCGATTGTTATATCACTTGTTTTCTTTTAAACACTTTTTTTATGTTTTAAAAACCACGACGGCCCGGGATGAATTTTGTTATCAAACCCGACCTGCGTATTTTTTCAAAAATCAGGCTCTTGATTTAAAATAAGCTAAGAGCCCTTGAGATATTAAAGAAAAATTCTAAAGATTAAACCTCTTCTTTTTTGGCAAAATACTCACAAAAATAGTTTTTAATTGTCTTCGTTAGTTGATAATAAGTCAGATAAAAATACTATCAATAATCTTTTTGATTATATTTGCTCAATTTTATTATCATTATTAAAGATTTTATGGCGATAAATAGAGTAATGTCAACAGCAAATATTCTATTAAAAACATTAAAATTTTGATTAGCCACTTTTAGTTAACTGGTAGCACAGTAAATAACTTATCAATCATTGGTAAACAATAATTATCTAGACCAGGGTTTCCCAAAAAGGGCCATACAGCCCTTTGTAAGCCATCTCAGCAAGTCAGGGTGGCAACAAGCAGCAAAGGGGGTGTGACAATAAAAATTTCAATAATAGTTGGTAAATAGATATGTTTTTAGAAATTTAAAACTAACATCAGGTCCTTAGACCAAACTTTTTGAGCGCTTTTTTTTTGTCGTTCAATAAACAATGTATATCAGTTATTGAAAAGCAAAAAATGTCTTCGGCCTAATTTACGGAAGATTGGAAACTACAATAGATAATCTGGGGTTAATAGTGAATTAGGATGAGTTTTTTTTCTGAAAAAGAAGCAGGCGTTCATGAAAATGAGTTTAAGCAACCCTGATGTAGAAAAAAAAAATCTTGTTTAACTTTCGTTTTTTCGAAATTCGTTTGTTTTGAAAATGAATTTTTTCGTTTGTTATACAAAATTGAACTTTATAAAACTGGATTTGATTGTAAAAAGCTCTTTAACGTCTGAAAGGAGATATGCATAAATTGACTATAAAAACCTCTAAAACATAGCCCTATAGAATAGTGTTTTTCACGAGTTATAACAATAGGGTATTGCAATGCTTGTTAGTGTGCAAAAATTCACAGTTAAATGCTAAAAGAGAGTGCGAAAAATAGATAAATCAGTAGGCGATAGTTTTTAATTTTGTTTGAAGGGGGCTTCATGAAAAAAGGTTGAATACCCTGGTCTAGAACAAACTTATTAATCTGAATATCGACAAAATAATTTCTAATTTTTTAGACAGATCATAAAGTAAGAAATTTCTCCGAAGAAAGTTAATTTAATACCTTTTTAATATTTAAAAAACTTATTTAGTATGTATAATTAATCACTTAATAGAACTTTAGATAAAATGTCTCGAATACTTTTTATTAATTTAAGTTTTCTAGTAACTCTGAGTTTTTATAGTAATAAACCCGTTTTTTTAAGTATCGTATTTACATAGAGATATTCCTTTTAAAACATTTAGAATGAATAAGAATAACGACATTTCACATAACCGTAACTTATAAGAACATTTTATTATATTATGCTTTTGTAATATTTTGTTTTTTTCTAATTTGAAAGTGGACAAAATACATAAGTTTATACCCTTTTTATGAATTTTCTAAAAATTCTTTTTTTTAGTTATCTTTAGTTTTTAGTTTCTAATTGCTTACAATTATCATAAAAAAGTAAGTTAAGCTATGCTTAAAAAGGCTATTGTATTTTATGGTTTCTTACTGATAAAAAACTAAAACTTGTGTTTTATAGAACTAAATAAAAAACAAACTACTATACCAACAAAAACTATTTTATACGCAAGCTGACTTTATTCTTTTAAAACTGTTATTTTTTTAAACATATTTTCAATGTTTTTAGATCAGCTCTAATTTTGTCAATAAAAATAACTAGTCTAACTTTTGTGAAATATAAATATTTTCATATTAGCAATTTTTTAACTTCAATTCTTTTTTAAACACAGAAAAAATTTAAACAGGTTTAGAAACCTTTTAAAGTTTATCTATACATAATTACAAAACTATAAAATAGTGCTTTTATGTGACAATCAACTGGTTGAATATTTTTAAAATAACTACAAACGAGTTTTTTTATAACATAAACGTTCACAAATGTTAAGATAATTCAGATTTTAACTAAACTAAAGTTGCCAAACACCAATTTCTAAAATTTAACAAACAACCACTACTTTTTAATTGCATGTAAAAAATTAATTTTTATAAAATTTTTATGCAATAACTCACATATAAAAATTAATAAACTTTACTTGTGTAAATTTTCGTTTTTACGATATAAACTGCTTAAATTTAATTTTTGTACTCGCTTCTTGTATCAAGTTTACTAGTACAATGACTGGGAAGTTTATTTAAGTACATTTCAACAAGTTTTAACATGTTTAATATTATTAAACATATGCTTTTTCTTCTAGTGTAAAGTTAGCTACAAAAAACGACAATTAGTAAGTATAGACAGTATAGCCTATACAAACAAAAACTATATAAATTAAATAAAATTAAAATGTAAATACAATACACTACTAGTTTTGTAAGTTGCTTCAACAAACTTGTTATTTAAAATGATTATAAACTTAAATTAATATCTATCACTTATGAAATAAATTTTCAAAAAGGCTGTCAATTTAAAATAGTTCATAAAATAGTTTATTTAACTATTCAAGTGTAAAATAGTTTTTACTGTTCAAGTAAAACTTTTAAGTAAAATAAAAATTACCTTTTTAGCATAAAATATTTATAAAAAAAAAATTTCGTAAAAATATTTCAGCGTATGACATTTTACTTTCTTTATAGAAAATGAAGCCTATAATTCAAGAATTCACACATTCGTTATTAGTATTGTTTATCTTCTTTTAAAAGTTAATTTAAAGTTATATATATTTGTTAGTTCTTATGTTACTAAATAAGATTCATAGTACATTATTAAACACAAAATTCAGTTAACTTTCGTTTAGTTTTAGTTTAGCTTATTTTATTGTTCTTTCTTTAACTGATTGTTTTATTACTAAATATTTAAATATTTAAATGATAAAAAACTATGTGTAATAGCTCGTAAGAAACTTTATAAGCATGTTGTGTACGACTCGATAGCCGAAAGGTTCCTTTGTACATTAAGTCCTTAGATCAAACTTTTTGAGCGCTTTTTCTTATCGTTCAATAAACAACCTATAACGGATTTTTAGTTGAAACATTTTAAAAGGTTAAATTTTTGTAACATTATTCCGTGGTATTATTTCAAACTAAACTTTATCACAACAAATTTTAAGAAAATTAAAATTTGTCTAGGATTGAAAAATTACTTTTTTAAAAACCTAGTATACTTACTTTAAAAATGAAATGTTATTCGTTAATCGGATGAAGTTAAAAGACTATAAATTTTTTTTTTAAGTTCAAATGTATCTAAAAAAATGTTAATACATAAGCAAACTATTTATATAAAAATTTAGTTTTTAGTACGTTTAAATGTTAAAACTTACTTTATTAGAATGTAGTTACTAATATAAATAGACATTTACAAGAGTGCAACTCAAATGTTTTTATTTACTCTAATAACCTTTATTTTTATTGCATTTGGCAAAACAAAACTAAAAATATACACTGAGAAAGTTTAACGCTGTTAATTATCAAGTTATATTAAGTGTTGCAAAGTATGAAGAAAGTGCTCAAAATAGAAGAATGGCATAAAAATAAAATTCTAAAATTCGAAAGTTTAAAGTCCAGTCAGTTCTTATATGAAAATTAAAAGTATTAAGAAATCTTAAAAAAACCACGTAGCTAAGAAAAAATGTACTATTGACTTTTAAAAACATATAAAAATGAAAAAGAAATTAAATTAATGTCAAAACAAACTTGATTTCGTAAAAGTAGTTTCAAAAGATATTAAAGTTTCTTACAAACATGGTAAGTGTATTTCAATATTATGAATTATATTCAACTCATAAAACTTGTAATAATTTGATAATACAGAGTGTAAAGTAATTTTATATTTACTAAAAAGAAACGTTCAAACTAATAATTTTTAAAACAAGGTAACTTACGAGTTGCTATACAGTTTTTTTAAATAAATTTAGCTAAACACTTTTTTATACAAAATTTATTAAATACATATGAAATATACTAACAGAAAATATTCTCAATGTTTATCATTATCATGATTACAACAATTAAAATTTCAAACTGCAAGGAAAAGCTAGAAGTTTTTGGAAGCTACCGGCACAAAAATGTTCATTATCTATCGTATGTTTCGTTTATAGATTATAAAAATAAACTTTTAACAAAATTATGTTTTAATTAACTTGATTTTCAGATTAGAACAGCTCATCGTTAGAGCTAGTTGCAGCAAGAATGATAATGGTCTAGTTTATTACGATTGCAAGCAAATTGTGGATTTAGAAAAATCAAATTACAAACCTAAAATTGAACGAGTGAAGTGCGCTGAAGGCCAAAAAGAAATTACAGAAAAAATATACTTTCTCAAAAGAAGTGACAGGTCTTATATTTACACAGCTTACAGTCCGATAGCGTGTGAAAATGGCCTTACTACTAAAAAATATACAGTAGAAGACATTAAAAGTACATATATACCAGAAATCAGCGCAAGCAAAACAAAGAATGAAAAAAGCATTTATAAGTAAGCTACTTTGGCGTAGATTTTTCACATTAAAACTTAAAACGTTATGAGTTTAAACTATATTAGCCTACATGCACTTAAACTGCGTTTAAGTAAAGTATTCAAAGCGCTCAATTGTATAATCAATTTTAATTACAAGGTTCAATGACTTCATCGACAAATTCAGCTGCACGATCAAACTTCAAACGAACACTGACAACTTCACTGCTCTCATGCTGGTTTGCAAGCCGAGTGTGTCGAACAGACTTGGGTTCAAATACGACAACAACTTTGTGCATGGGCATGGGGACAGCAGATACTCGCAAATCGTTTTCATGGTGCCAATTTGCAAGAAGGGGAAGAATTTGAACACTAAAATAGTTGACTTTACGATTATTGAACAGCTGGGAAAGGATAAGAAAGAAAAGCGGACAGATTGTATGATGAGGATACCTACCTTTTGTAGCTAAAATTTATATAATCGCAAACGCTTTTTTTTTATTTTACAAAACTACAAAAAAAAGTTGAAACCTCTTTTAACTAAAATATTCTTGTTTTCCAAAAAAAACATGTTGCTTATAATTTATTTATTATAACACTCATTATTTATGCTTATTGTTTTTCACTATGTTTTCAAGTTAATTTCTTACTATTAACGGTGTAAGTGAAGCATTAAACTTTACTACTCGATTAACATTTACTCATTGAAAAGCTCGATATTTAGAAGCGCAAGCTTTTCGTAAGTATATAAGTTTTGTTTTTTATTTGTCTAAAAGTTCATTGCGATTAGTAATTTATTTATTTATCTTCAGTTCTCTTAAGCTTTTTTGTGTTTTAAGACTTCAAATGTAAATTTACTTCTATAACTTCTACCTGAAAACTGAAAAAAATGTGTTTTATTTTGATGGCATTTCTTGCAACTTTATTATTACTCAATATTTATTTGTTTCTGAAAATAGCTTAATTAGTAGCTTTTTAGGTAATATCCTTTTTGCTAATAAAAATATTTGAAAACTGTTTTTGAACGTCATAATAAAACAAACTTAAAGTTTATGCTAGTTTAAATTCGTTTATTCTAAACAAGTAAAGGAAAACAAGTTCTAATTATGTTCTTGATAATTTATAAAAGAAAAGTAATCAACTATTCTAGAATAAAATGAGTAAACATTAGATATAAACATTTTTAATTATCAAGGTTAGTTTATAAAAAATAACTTACTCCTTACTTACTTTTTAGTAACGAAAACACAGCAAAATTTTAAGCTTAGTTCATAACATTTTGGCAAAAGCTGTAAGGAAATTCTCATTATGGAAAAAAAAATGTAAACTTAAAATGTATTAACTTTTTGAATGTAGAAGTAAATCTTTTATCATGTTGTACACTACCTTTATCAGCTGGTAAAATTGAAGACAGCCTGTTGAAAATAAAAAGTAGACTGTTTTTCTTTAAACTCTTGGCACTCAGCCTATTACTTCGTTAAAAAATGACAGCTCATACCAGCTTTAAACAACTTTATTTATATTTCCTTACCGTTAATTGATTAAAAAATGAGTTTTACAACTACGATACAAATTTTAAAATACTTTGTAATTATAAAATATAAAATTTGATACATTTTCACGTATCTACTATACAATAATATAAATTATTAAACTTCACTTAAAGATACGTACAATTATTAAATTTTGAATATACAAATGAAAATATACAACTAATTACATTAAAACATACAAGTAATTTAATGAACAAATGATAATATTTTAACTGGACATATTCTACCTGTTTTAAAAATAAATAAATTATAGTTTATCAAATGAAAAATTTTTTAATTTTCTCTAAAAACCATAAAGTTGTTTAAATAAGTACCAACAACTAATTGATTGAAACTCGTTAATTAGTAAATTAAACTAGCTTTTGAAGTCTGTGGCCAGCGGTATTTTATTTGTTTCCTGGCTCAGTCCAGTTGTTATGAAAGATCTGTGATAAAAACCGTTTTTCATAAACTAACAGTTTCTTTGACCTAGGCCCTGTTCAGCCAGCCGGGAAATGAACATATTTAGTCAAAACTTTTTTTGTATTAAATTTCAACAGTCAAAAATTAAATGGAAGTAAGAACTATCTAAAAGTTTGAATTTAAACCAAGTATCAACAAAACTCATAACTCAAAACTGTAAGTAAGTATTAAAAATTTCAAAAGATTTCAAATTTTTGAACATTTAATAACTGTTTTTGTTTTCGTTTTTGTTAAACTTCATTTTAATTTAATATTTTGAAGTTGTTAAATCTCATAAATGCATGTATAAAGTTTTTGTTAGTTTATAAGTAATGTCGTTTCAGCAGTTAAGACTCTTGTGCACCACTAAATTCTTAAAGAGGTGTCTATCTCCCTTTGCTTAACCCTTTAATAACAACCTTAATCATCTAAGCTTTTAAATGCACACCTTACCTTTTTGGTCGCGTTTTTTTTCTTCTAAAGTTTTAACTTTCAGCCTGTAATGTATTACCCTAAAGTTTTAATTCTTAACTATTTGAGTTAAATGAACAAAAGTAATTTGATTAAAAATCAGTGTAATTGCGCTTGTGGCTGCAAATTTGACTTGAAAGGAAGCAACTGCCGTTCAGAGAAAATTATTTACAAGGCAACATTTAACTCTGACCTTGAGATGAAGTTCTACATCAGCTTATGCTCCACTTAATTCAGGTTTCGGTATGCTAACCATAAAAAATCTTTTAAAGGTGGTGTATACGAAAATGAAACTAAGCTTTCAAGTATGTTTGCAGCCTAAAGCGCAAAACCATCAATTTTGAATTAACTTGGGAGGTGGTAAAAAGGGCACAGATATTAGCTGTTTGTAGGCTGTGCTTAAAAGAATTAACAGCCGTTATGTATGCGTTAAAAAAGCAAGATTGTTTAAATAAGAGGAGTGAATTCATATCGTCTTGTCGACATATGAAAAAGCTCCTCTTAAAATACAATAAATTTGAAAGTATTTTATGGTCACTTAACTGTTGTTTACGTGAAATTTTGTTGTTTGGTTAGTTAGATGCAAGATCAATTTTTGAACCGAATTTTTGTAAGGTACAATATACAATTCTTACGTCATACTCTTTTTTGTTTTTTTGTAGAACTTTTGCATCTTTTTTTACCAAAGTGATTTTTATTTTAAATTGAACTAGCTGATGATTAAAGCATTTAGCTTTAAGAAACATATGTACTAGAATTTTTTAAATCGTATTTTTCTAATAAACTATTTGAAAGCCCTTCAAGTGGGCTCTGTAGAAGGTGTTTTAGTTTGAATGGTCACCTTATTTTGTACATATATATATATATAAGATGTAACGTTATAAGGCGTTAAATCCTGGAGATCCTGATAAGCTAAGCTTATCGGAATGTATATCACAGATGTTCTTGTGCTAAAACTTTATTTCAACTAACGGCGTTTCACTGCTCTCAAATAAATTTAAGAACAGATCTACGGAGTCTATAAAATGTTAACACACATTAGAAAAAAAAGCAGAAAAAAGCATGTATAATTATGTATAGTATTTATCTAGGTAGTAACTATAAATGGACTTTATGGTTTAAAAACAAAGTTTGGGATAAAAGCATAAAATTATAAAATTGTCTACAAAAAAAACAAATTTAATAAAAGTAGGCACTAACCTCAAAAAGCTCTAAGAATAGGCCAGTTTTAAAAATGAAAATTAAATTGAGTTGTGCAGAAATGTTACGTCATAATAATTTTAACAAATTGTTCAATAATTTATACAGCTTAAAAACATGAAGTATTAAACTTGCAAGTATATGTGAGTTTTGTGAAATAAATTAGTACATAAATAGACAGAGTTATTTAAAGTAGAATCGTCGGTTATGGGGACAGATATTCGATAAATCTTGCCGCTTATTCAGAAGTAGGTCTTTATCTTCTGCTGCAATTACTGCTCTTTCTGTATTGCAAGTTGGGCAAATTCTACTTACTCCGTTGGATGCATGTTTGATTTTTGAAACAATACTCCACTCCATGTTTGGCCTTTTACCGTACCTGTGAAAAAAGCTCCAGACATAATCCGATAAACGCGTGCTTTGTTTTTTATTTATATTTTTAAAAGTATGTTTATGATTAGCATATCTATCCTTGAAACTACCTGCTGTACTTCCGATATAAATTTTATCTGGGCCCTTACTTTCAACTTTAACTTTATAAAGTTGAAAGTAAGGGCCCAGATAAAATTTATATCGGAAGTACAGCAGGTAGTTTCAAGGATAGATATGCTAATCATAAACATACTTTTAAAAATATAAATAAAAAACAAAGCACGCGTTTATCGGATTATGTCTGGAGCTTTTTTCACAGGTACGGTAAAAGGCCAAACATGGAGTGGAGTATTGTTTCAAAAATCAAACATGCATCCAACGGAGTAAGTAGAATTTGCCCAACTTGCAATACAGAAAGAGCAGTAATTGCAGCAGAAGATAAAGACCTACTTCTGAATAAGCGGCAAGATTTATCGAATATCTGTCCCCATAACCGACGATTCTACTTTAAATAACTCTGTCTATTTATGTACTAATTTATTTCACAAAACTCACATATACTTGCAAGTTTAATACTTCATGTTTTTAAGCTGTATAAATTATTGAACAATTTGTTAAAATTATTATGACGTAACATTTCTGCACAACTCAATTTAATTTTCATTTTTAAAACTGGCCTATTCTTAGAGCTTTTTGAGGTTAGTGCCTACTTTTATTAAATTTGTTTTTTTTGTAGACAATTTTATAATTTTATGCTTTTATCCCAAACTTTGTTTTTAAACCATAAAGTCCATTTATAGTTACTACCTAGATAAATACTATACATAATTATACATGCTTTTTTCTGCTTTTATATATATATATATATATCTAATAAGGTGATTATTCAAACTTGAACACTAGTTTATTTTAAAAAATACAATTTTAAAATATTTATTTACTTTATTATATTCTAAAAATATGCTTTCACTATTTAAGCAAAAAAAATATTTTTCCGCAACAGTATTAGAAAAGATCACACTTTAAAATAAAAGATATATGTATATAGAAATAAGTTGATTAACTTAATAAATTAAATTTTTCAACACAGAGCCCACCTTAAGGGCTTTTTTATTATTTCTATTCAAAAATGTTGTCACTCACTGAAATTTTATGAATTTGTGCCAGTTTATTGTCGATTGGTAAGTTATTTTTTGCACAAGCGTTTTGCATGATTTTTGACAGTTTCGAAATTACGTCATAATCTAGTTATGCTCAAATTTTAAACATTCATTTTTATGTTTTCTTTTGTGCTTTATTTTGAACTTTGCAATTAAGGCACGAAACTCGAGTCCTGCAAGTTTTTGCATCTTGTAATAAACTTTTTACTATATATATATATATTTTTTTTAAGTGTGAACTTTCTAATACTGTTGCGGTAATTTTTTTTAATTAGCCAAAATATTTTCTAATAAATAATAAATGACCCCTTTTTTCATAAAAGGCTGCTGTGCTGACAAGATTTATATCATAAATTTTTACTATTTCAAATAAAAATTACTTGATCCGAATTAATGATTAAACATTTTATTATTTAACTAATGAATATGTACTCCTGTTAATTACCAATATTTTCTACAATGGCAAACTGTTTAGGTTTTATTAGTTTACTATTGTAGAAAATTATATTTGATTAAAATTATAAAAGATGAGTGATGTGTTAGTCGTTGCTAAATTTAAATTATGGAAGTTTTTGAGTTTAAATTAAGATTTTTAACGTATTTGAACTGGTGAAATCTTAAAGTTCAGTTAGTAATGCATCAAATAATCTTGTCTTACTGAGCATATTTTAAGATACTACGCTCTATGCAAGTGAAAAACTCTATTTTTTAAGATAAAGTATTATAGGAAATGCTTAGGGTAGGTGTAAAAATGCTCGAAGGGACACTTTTTCACGAAGAGTCACTTTTGCACGAAGATATTTCTGCACGTTTAGTCACTTTTGCACAAAATGAAATGTTTTTTTGTTTTATTTCTAATTTATTTTTCTACTACCACTCTTACCCCTCCTGACCCTTACTCTTCGTCAGTAATTTTTTTTTTTTTTTATCTTTTACTTTTACTTTCACCCTGAAACCTTACCATTGGTCGGTATTATTTTTTTACTCTCGTGTAAAATTGATCCTCTGGCACAAATTACTTTTCGTGCGAAAAAGTATTCGTGCATTTTTGACCGTCCCCAATACTAGACGTTCGATTGTAAAAACTAAAACAAAACCTTTATTTATCGAATGTATAGAAAATATTTAAATATACAAAAAAAAATTACTGTTAAAACCATAATGTGTTTTCAATTTTTTAAATTATTTGGTAAAACAAACTTTAATTTTTGTGCATTTAAACTTTTAACTTTAAAATAAGTGAAATATTTCGTTTATTTATTTATTTTTTTTTCCATAGAAAAGTATGTAACTATATTGTTTATTGAACGAAAAAGAAAGCGCTTAAAGTATTTTTCCTAAGACCTAGTAAACGAAAAAAATTTTCGGTGATCGAATAGCACACCACGGATACCTTTTAATGTGTTGTCCAAGACAGACAATTTTTAACTAGCTAATTTCTTTGAATAATTTGTTTTGATTTGATAAGTAAACGTAATATGTTATTAAATCAATGACTTTAGTTAACATGTGCTTTAGTTACGTATAGTTTGAAAAAGTTTATGTCTAAAATTTTCAATCTATAACTAAAAATAAATAATTAAATAATTAAGTACAGATTTTAAATAGAAAAAACTTAATTTATCTATCTAAAGAATTCTTAATAATAACTAAACGGGAACTTGGAGGAGAAAGTAGTTTCGTATTTTTTTTTGTTATTTTTAATTTAGTATATTCTGTAAACAAAATTTATACATTTAAAACTTTTATCGTAAAACCTTAAAATTAACAGAACATGATAAAAAAATGTATATTTAAAAAATATCCTTTATTAAGCTTTATTCAAATCGTCTTAAATCGCATAGAATGTGTTTTTATGATGAATGCTACATTTACAAAATATATCAGCCAAAAATTTTAGGTTGATTTTGCAAGCTCTCAAACAACTTACATAGAGGTTGTTTTTAGAAAAAATTTTAAAACAAGACGGTAGTTAAAGCTAGGAAGCTGTTTTTTCATGTTATTTGAAACGCACAAAAAGTTAGATAAAATAAAACTCAAAGATCAAGGAAACAGTTGCACCCTATTGTACATATGAAAATTCTTAATTTATAACAGCTTTTTAAAAACTACATACTTAATTTTTATAGCTAAAAGCAAAACTATTTTAACTTTTTGATAAGCTAATAGAATATTAAAGCAGTTTTTAAGGTAAATTAAACTAAAAAATATTTACTATTAAGTATTTATTTTCCTTTTCCGTACATTAATATTGGCTAACTACGTTTTTTTTAAACAATAATGTTTTTATTTGTATATTTTTATTATTTTAGCTTTTTTTAACTTGAAAACAACAATTTATTATAACCTGCTATTGCTATTTTAAATCTTTGAAAGGTAAATCTAAATTGAATTTATACAGTATATTTGAATATGCGACGAAAAATTATTTTAGAGACCATTTTGCTTAATCACTATGACACAAAGTATTAATACTAACGACCAAACTTCATTAAGTTTTAAAGTATTTGCTTTTTATTGAAATGAAGATAATTTTAAAGCTGACAAAAGCTTTAAATTTAACTACTTTTTTGACTTGTAAATGCATGTATTTTTTAAATTTAACGAAGTTTTGTTCTTTTTTAAACACAATCATGTTGTTTGACTATTTACAAGCAATACACTACATACCAAACTTTTTACAAACAAATTATTTTTGTTTTGTATATACTTGCAGATTGAAAATTACTTACTTAAGAAGTCTAAAAGTTTTTTACTAGAAATTGTATCTAGCTTTTTAAGTTTACTGTAAAATGCATTCATAGTACGGAAATTCCCTTTACTATTTTTCATTGGCCTTGTAGTTGGAGGTGTGTTGCAATCAAAGTTACTACCCTGAAGACTCTTAAACTGTTGTACTTCAACTTGAACCTATTTCACCTAATTTTGCAATGTTTTACTAAAAAATTTTCACTTTTACTTGCTAAAACTTTTGTATTTAATTTATTTTTTAAAATTTTTTGTAAAGGGTAGAATTTGAGACTGGAGTTTTTTTCTATAAATATTTTTTAAAGATATCATTTTCAAATTTATTAAAATGATTTTAATTAAATCCAAACTTATCTAATCATTGTGCTTATTTATAAAAAATATAAAACTAAGTGCACACATTTTTGATCTGTGCTAGTATAATTCATTTTTAAATGTTTCTGTGATTCCTTAACACTAAGTGTTTTACTTGAATTTAGATTACTCATTAGTGTTTGGCAAAGCTTATCTTAAATTTAGCTTTGTCAAATAAGGATTTTAATCTAATTTAAAAAAATTGAAATTATTTTAATTTCTTTTGCAATTAAAAAACTATCATACTAGTACAGTGTTTCTTCACTTATCCAGCCACTTTGGACAATCTTTTTTGTAATTTTGACAGGATAACTACATACATTGTATTTTTTCCAATAAACTACCTTTTTTATATTATGAAATGCATTCAATAAAATAAGCACTAAATTTTCAGTTAGTTTATTTTATTAAAAAAAAGAAACTATCTAAATAATAAATAAAAGAATAAAAGTAACAATAATTTGATTAAATTTAAAATTAATTCAACCAAAATAAATTATGGTGTAAGCAGTTTAACTACTATCAAAAAGTTTTCTAAAAAAGCACAGAATAGGGTTTGTTTAATAGAGCTGTATTGTTTTGTAGCAGAAAACTCACAGAATCAGATCAGTTGTGACATACTTTCTGGTGTGGCTTCTGGTTGACAACAATAGTAAACTAAGTAGTCATCCATTTTTTGTATAGCTTCTGCGTCAGAGAATGGACACTTTTATGTTTGGAGAACATAATTTTTGGGTTAAACAGCTACTTTTCCGTTGTCTTCAGAAGTTTTTTTTAATTTACTACCAAAACAATGTTACATTTGATTAAACAAACTAGGCAACATCTTCAGTCATTAATAATATTTTATCAAAAAAAACTGTTTAATATAATGTTATAGATCAGGGTTTCCCAAAGTGGGCCATTAAAAATGTTAAGGGGGCCACAAGCAACAAAGTGCTCAAAGGAGGGACCATGAGTAGTAAAGAAGCCATGAAGTTATAATTTGAAACTTATACTAGATATTATTGAGTTGATGATGAAATGCAAAAAAAAAAGTTTTAGGTGCTGTTAATGGTAGTTTCAGTAATATTGTTAAAGGGGGCCATAGCTTTTTTTTTATCTTTTCAAAAGGGTCATTTGTAAAAA
This sequence comes from Thalia democratica, assembly GCF_965202585.1. Taxonomy (NCBI): domain Eukaryota; kingdom Metazoa; phylum Chordata; class Thaliacea; order Salpida; family Salpidae; genus Thalia; species Thalia democratica. The sequence continues at coordinate 11,856,887 of NC_139170.1, forward strand.
AGTCTGGAAAACTCTGTTATAGATGTAATTATCCTAATTTATGAGTTTTGATTTTTTAATGTAATCTTAAAAGTTAAAAATACACAACAACATTGTTCAGTTATATACTCAGCTTGTTTTGACAAATTTTAAATATCATTGTTTTATCAGGGTTGTCACACACTCAAGCTGCTTCATGCTTACTAGGGCTAGTATGAAACTGTTTCAGGTTATTTAAAAACTCAGGCTTGAACGCAGTTTTTTCTTTTTTCTTTTAAATAATATTTTTTTGTTTTTGATATATTTTTTCAAAGTTTTCAAGCTTGATTAAATGTTAGTTTGTTCAGTTTTTGACTCTATTCTTTTTTATTTAATTATTTTACCAGCTTTGGCTTTTTTTTTTTTTTCACTTAAACAGGCTTTTTAGCTGCAAAAAGTGGCTACTCTGCTATATTGCATTTCATTGTCTTTCAGAAACTTGTTAAAGCTTTTGTTGAAGCACAGTGTTAATACTGCACTAAAAAATAAGAAATTTTTTAAATACATCCAAAAAAACACACATTAAAATCCCTAGAAGGTTTAAAAATTACAAAAAAAAGCAGAAAAAAACTGCATTGGCTGTTATCAACTTAAAATGCTGATTTTTTTATTTTTACATTAGCTGAATGAGTGCCTAACATTGACTTCTAGCAGATAGCTGTCATAGGTTTTTACTATGGACTAAATTTTTAATTATTTTTATTGGTAAATATTTAATTTTAAAAGTTCAGTGGTAATCTATGTTGTAACATATAGAGTAACGTTTCCCAAACTTTAATTGCCATTTTCAAATTGCCCCCTCTAAAGAAATAAAAATAGCTATGGCCCCTTCAACGAGATTAATCAAAAACTACCATTAATAACACATAAGACTTTTTTTCAGAATATCTAGTGTAAGTTTCAAAATATGACCCTTTGGCTTTTTTACCGCTCATGACCCCCAAGGGGGTCAATTTGCCCACTTTGTAAAATTCTGATGTAGAGTATAATTTAAAAGGTCTTTATAATATTAGAAATAACTAAAGTTTAAGCATACAGCAACTTGCGAAATAGATCTTTTTTGTAGTTTTATAACTTCTTTAATTGTTGGTATCAAGTTGTTTTTTTATTAGAATATTTTTGTACTGTTTGCTAATTTATCAAAACTTACAGAAACTAATTTAAAATGGCACTGAATATTTTTGCAAGTATAAGCAAGCGCTTGGTGAAAAGCAGCAATGTGAGACATGCTGCCCGATTCATGTCAAACAATTGTCTCGATCCTTCCATTGGTCTGTCAGAAGAAGAAGCTGAAATACAGAGCATGGCAATGAACTTTGCGCAGAATGAACTTGCCCCTAAAATGCAGGAGTGGGACAGAGATTCAGTTTTCCCAATAGATGTCATTAAGCAGACAGGTTTCTTAAATATGTTTTATACCAGAATTGTTATGTTTGAAAGACTAGTATTTATTGTTGTTAATTTTTAATGTTTAACCTCAGTTTTGCTTTTTAGCTATAAAATTTTAGATTTTAAGCACTCTTCATTTGTAAGATGTCATTCATAATTAAGTATTCTAAAAATATAAGTTTCAAATTAGTTACAACTATATTTATTTTAATACTTAGAAAATTACTATAAAAATCTAAATGAAGTTTTTTGAAAATAGTTTATTTTGTTGATATAGATTTTTAGTACAGTATACAACTCTAAATAGATATTTGTAATAAATAATAGCTATTGTTATTTAAGAGTGTTTTTTCTTTCAATAACATAAATTTAGTTATAAGTGTTTTATGTGAATTGTTACAGATTTATTTGTAAAGTCATTTTAATTCAAATAGTAAGAAAATTTAAAGCTATTTAGTAGGTCAAGAATTTTTAGTTTTTGTTATAAAGTATTTTTTAATTATATTGTTGATTTTTTTAAACAGTAATAATACTATAATGTTTAAGCTTCTTAAATCTTCCTGGTATGTCACTCGTTCTTTGTAAATTCTTTTTAAATTATCATTTACTTAATAAATGAAAAATTATGTGTCAAAACAGTCTAGAAAGCTTTTATTTTACCATTATATTAACTTGAAATGTTTACTCTTTAACAAATGGAGAAGGGTCAGTTTTGCACAAAGGGTAATTTTTCTACAAGGGGTTGTTTTTGCTTGAAGGTTCACTTTTGCACAAGTTACAATTTTTCATAAAAGTAAAAAAAATGTTATCGTCCAAGGGTTAAGGGTAAAATGGGTAAAATTTATAGTAAAAAAAAATAAATAAATAAAAACAAATAATATTTATAAGAAAAAAATACCAACCAAGGGTAAAAGTTAAGGGTTACAGTGATTCTAAAAAAAAAGTAAAAAATAAACAACAAGAACAAAAAAGTTACTTACCAAGGGGTATAGGCTTATAAGGTTAGGGGTAACAGTGATGGTAAAAAAAAAGAAAACCATAAATAAAAATAAAATAAGTTTTTAGAGTACCTTTGTGCATTTTTGAAATAGACCCTTGACAAATAAACATAAAATAAATTAAAAAATCTTAAAAGCTTTTGTTTTAATTAATAGTTTTTGTTTAAAGTATTTTTTTTATTCAAACACAATTAAAATTCATATTTAGCAAATGTCTGAATATAAATTTAGTTGAGTAAATTTTTATTGCTACCTCATACTATGTTTTATAATTTTCTGCATGAAAAGATCTGTTTCATCAGTTATTTTTTTACTTGCTTGCTAAGGAAAGTTTCGAAATTACTTGAAGCAAAAATAATAAGTTAAAATAAAAGCTTTGTTGATTTTTTACGTATAAAATTTTATATTTTTTGTTTTTTCTTCAAATAAGTTTAAAGAGTAGTAATATTTTATACTTCTTTAGTGCTAGTAACAACTGAAAAAGTTCTCGTGTGAATATATTTATTAATTGAGAGTCAGTTGAGAATATAAAGTTATCAAAAAGATAGGATGTTAGAAATAAATATTTCAATCAATGAATTTTTATATCTACTGTGTAATGGAATGCCAGTTTCACTGGCTGTTCCGTTTAGTTGAATATTGAATTATGTAGAAAAAAGTTACTATTAGGTGAAAATGAGTCTGATGGAATTCTTCGTATGTTATATTCAGCCATATATTTACTGAATTAGGGCAGTGACATCATTATAGACCACCTTGCTGCTGCTAACATGTAGTTCAACTAGACATTTGTAATATTTTTTTTATTGTAAAGTTCTTCTTTAAACAGTGTTATTTATTATAAGTAGTTTTTTGATTTAAATTCTAAGTAATTAATTGTTATAATATTTTCTACATTCTTAAATATCTTTCTTTGAAAATTAAATGAGTTTTAAGGTTTTAGTAGCATTCAAAGTAAATTCTAAAGCATACAGCTTTTATGTTGTACATGGTTCTTTATATTTGTTAGTGTTTGAAATTGTTCTTTAGCACAATATGTTCGTTCATTGTCATGCCTAGTTTTATATAGAATAGCACTAAGTATTATTTAATATTATTAATAGTTAGGTAATCGTTTTTTTTTATTTATAATGGTTTATAGTGTGTTTGTTAATGTATTATAACCATATAAGTTTACTAGTTACGTAACCCACTATTTTGGTTATAACTGAAAGTATGTACATGAATCATTATTTTTCAATTATATAACTTTGTTTATGGTTTCTTGATTTAATAAAAACAAAAAATCCTACTTAAAATATATGTAATAAACTTTTAACTGTTCAAAATATAGATTTAATCGTTTGCTAATAAAAGATCTTAGTGAAACAATTTCAATGGAATATAAATAAAAACAAATTATGCAGTAATCTTCCTTTATTGTACCAACATATGTTTCTTTGTGTTAACTAATTAACACTTCAACTGGGTTCTGTAAAAAAATAATTACTGTAATGAAAGAATAGAAGCATAGAATAAAGTAGGGGTATACATGTTTTCATTAAAATAAAATAATTTCTACAAATTTTTACAGGTTAATAGTTAATACTAGGTAAAATACTTAATGTTAAATCCGACTGTTATAAAACTATATAATATTTGTAATTTTTAAGTCTAAATTGATTTTTTACTTTACTATATTTTAGTCTACTTTACTTAATTGTATCAATTTACAAATTATTTTATTTTAATTAAAACATGTATACACCTACTTTATTCTATGCTTCTATTCCTTCATCACAGTAATTATTTACATAACCCAGTTGAAGTATGTTGATTCGTTAACACACAGAAACATATGTTGGTACAATAAAGGAAGATTATTGTATAATTTGTTTTTATTTAATAAACATTTATTTTTTTAAAGTCAATTCCATATATTTCTACACTATGCTGCGTTATAAAAAGAAGTAGGTCATGACTTTGCTGGTATGTTTGTAAAACTAAAAATTAGCTTCCATTAGTACTTATTTCACTTAACAACAAAAGTTTTGTTAGTTGTAATTGAAATGTATATAACACACCACAGCCGCGCTGGGGTTCGGCGGGTTGTACATATCCGAGGAGCACGGGGGCACCGGGTTGAACAGGCTGGCGACGTCGGTGGTGTTCGAAGCGCTCGCCACGGGGTGCGTCAGCACGACCGCCTACATAACAATACACAACATGGTGGGGTGGATGATCAGCAAGTTTGGCAGCGACGAGCAGAAGGAAAAGCTGCTGCCCGCCCTCATAAGCATGGACAAGCTCGCTTCTTACTGCCTGACTGAACCTGGTTTGATATTTTTCTAATTTTGGTAGTTTTACTGCTCTTTGGTTGTTTTCTGTAAGCTTTCTTTGATACTCAAAAATGTTAGTATATTGGCATTACGCATTTAACTTTAACTAGCTATCTAATAGCATGGTATTATTGCAAATATACTATTAAATTGATATTTTTTGAAGAAGTTCAATAAAAACAGATTTAAAATTTAAATGTTCTTCTATCTGTTAAATATTTCTATTATCGTATGTATAGATTTACTTGGTGATTATGGAATTTTTTAATTAAATTTCACTAGTGACTTTTGCCTATGATTAAAGTGAGAAAAACTACTGTTTACAAAATAACCGATCGACTTAGAAAATGTCTAGAACAAATAAAACTGTTATAAACAACTTAAACAAATAGTAAATTAAACAACTAAAACTTTTTTCCATTGAAAGGGAGTGGTAGTGATGCTGCAGCGCTGATAACATCGGCACGAAGGCAAGGCGACCACTTCGTACTGAACGGGTCCAAGGCGTTCATCAGCGGGGCCGGGACCACCGACGTCTACCTCGTCATGGTCCGCACCGGCGACCACGGACCGAAGGGAATTTCCAGCATTCTGGTGGAGAAGGGCACGCCCGGACTGAGCTTCGGCAAGAATGAGAGCAAGTTGGGGTGGAAGAATCAACCGACAGCCATCGTTAATTTCGAGGACTGCGCCGTCCCCGTAGAAAATCTGGTATTTTTAAAATTTTTGATATTTATAAAAGTAGTTCCATGTATGTAAGTTTGTAATTAGTTTTTCTGGTATTTTTATCTTTTATTTGACAATAAGTCTAATATAAAATTTAAACTATCAAAAGTAAACAGTTTTCAATCAATTTCCGTTTCAAGTTAATAATTTTATGGCTCAGTTTAGGTAGTTAATTTGCATAAATTTTTGTTGTTCCTGTTTAAGGTCGGACCTGAAGGCACTGGGTTCAACATTGCCATGGCGGGGCTCAACGGGGGCCGGATAAACATTTCGTCCACGTCGTTGGGGGCGGCCCAGCAGTGCTTCGACATCACCAAGGACCACATGTCGGTGAGGAAGACGTTCGGGACCAGCTTGAACGACCACCAGTACCTGCAGTACAAAATGGCGGAGATGGCCACCAAGATCGTCACTTCAAGGCTCATCGTGAGGGAAGGTGAGCTTGTGTTGTTTGTAATTTGATTTAAATAAGTCTGGAACAGAGTTTGTAAGTTACTCAAAGATAAGTTTTTAAAGTTTAAGTTTGAATAAGTGTTACTGCCAACGAGAGCTTTGTGGTAAAAAGTAAACGCGTTTTCTTGAAAATAAAAAATTTCAATATTAATTTTTTAATTGATAAGATCTTTTTATATTACTCTATTATTCGTTTTTTACGTAAGTTGTGCAATTATTTTATCATTACAAAAGAATAGACATTATTAATTATTTTGTATTTTAAAAGCAAAAAACATTGGTGATAAGTAAGTCTTGAGGTAAATCCAAACTTCTGAGGTTTAATGAGAATGATAATATACATAAAAAAAAAATTTCAAGCTATTTTAGAAGGTTTGTATATTTTTTTACCAATCTTCGTTAGACATGATAGTTTAGCTTTCTTGAACGCTAACCTAGAAGTTACTGACCTTTAAACTATGATTCATTGAAATTTAAGCTATAAATGTTTTGTAAATTGATTTTAAAAAATCCCATTAACTTCTTTTCGCATATTAAAATTACATTACAGATAGATAAATCGTAGAAGATAAATCTATTCCTTACAAAAAATAGTATAAATCTATAAATAATGTATAGTTTTAAAAAGGGTGAAAGGGTTTTTTATTGCTATTAGTATTAGTTTCACCATTAATTTTCAGACATTGTATTACTTGTTTTTTAAAGAAACCAAGTCAATTTGATAAATTTTTGCATAATTTATAAGGTAGTTTTAAAAGTTCAATAAAAAATGCACTAGGTCTTTGTTCCATTCTACTAACCATTAAATAAAATAGAGAGATGAATATAACTGTTTCTATTTTTTTTTCATTCTTCTTTATCAAATATAATTGAAATAATTTCTTTTGTAATACACTTATTCTTTAAACGTGGTTTCTTATTTTAAAGCTTCGTTTATGACGTGTAAACTACACTTTCCAAGGATAGTTAAAAAAAACTAAAGTATTATTTAAATCCTAGGCTAATTTTTGTATTTCATCAGGTATTTTATGAATTTAGGTCAATCTTTTTTTTTGTCAACGTATTTATTCATATGAGTTGTTTTTTGTAGTACTAACTTTGGTAACAGTTGTTAATAGATCTTATTGAATTCAGACTTACTCAGATTAGATTTTAGTGACTTCGACCAGCTTGAAATTAATTCAAAAATACCTAAAAGTATTATATTTGAAAAGTAACTAAAAGCATTTTTACTTCAAAGTCTTATGGCCAGGTTTTACCAAAGCGGGCGATATTTTAAAAAGGGGATGACTATTTATTTGATTTCTGCTAGGGGGATATTTGTGAAAATGTATTTTAAAGACTGTGCTCTATAGGGTTTAAAGTAAAGCAAAACTGAAAATGAAAAACCCAGTAAACTATGTTTCATTAGGTTTTAAACTGTAAAAACAGTTGAAATTTAATTTTGTTTTTAAATATTATATACTACCAGCACTTAGTAATTGTTAACAAACCAATTTTTTTGTCACAGCTGCGAGGCGACTGGACGAGAAGCACCCCGCCTCGCCGGCCATGTGCGCCATGGCGAAGCTGCACGCCACCGACAGCTGCTTCGAGGTGTGCAACCACATGCTGCAGATGCACGGCGGGTACGGCTACCTGATGGACTACCCGGTGCAACAGTTCGTCAGGGACGTGCGCGTCAACCAGATACTGGAGGGCACCAACGAGATCATGCGCCTGCTGGTGGCCAGGAACTGCTTGAAGATGTGATCTGATTGGTTCGTTTGTGTTTGTGCTGCAGGGACGTGGCTTGATACAAAGCTCAATTTTCTTAAAATAATTTTTGTGGTTTACATATATACCCGAAGTTTTTTGCTACTGTCTATATATATGACTACTTAAAGTAAAATTTTAGTCATAAGTATTATTTTATAAGTACTATTATAGAAAGGTTTTTGAACGTATTTATATACCATTTGCGACTTAATATCAATAGATGATTCATTTTGTTTTTTATATTTTATTACACAAAGCTTTTCAAAACCATACAAGTTTCTTTGTCAAGTGATAAATTTTAAATGAAATTTGAAAAAAATTTGTTAAGTGAATAGCTTAAAAAAACAACTTTAAGTTATGACAATAAATAATAAAAAATTATATTTTTTGTGTTTATTTTTATTTATTCATACGTCATAATTTAAAGTTATTTTCTAAGCTATACACTTAACAAAATTTTTTCAAATTTTATTTAAAATTGTATGGTTTTGAAAAGCTTTGTGTAATGAAATATAAAAAAGAAAATGAATAATCTATTGATATTAAGTTGCAAATGGTATATAAATATTATTTTATAGCAATTGAAACTTTTCAGCTTCGTATCAAACTACGCCCCTGGTGTTCTGTAAGTTGAAAATCATGGCTGTGGCTTTTGTAATGAAGGGAAAAAATTGCAAAATGTATTATTTGTTTCAATGAAAACCAGTTATTTAAAATTGTTGAATATTTATTTAGTGACATTTTAAAATTTATCAACTAAACTTTAGCTATGATTTCAAATAATTGCAAAAAAAAAATATTGCACATTAAATTGTTAATCAAAGTTTTTACATTTTCAAACTTTAAGCTAAAATAATCAACTGTTTAATCAGCATTTTTGTACATTTAATTATTAAAAATTAGCTATAACATTGAGCTCTGGTTCTGTATGAAGTTTATCATCCAGTAGTTTTTCCATATATTTGTTTTAGTAAAATTTTTGGATTTATTTTTCTTAGTTTTTAAAAAGTCGATGTTTTCTTGATTACAAATTGTCAGATAATTGCTTTTAGCTAGGAATTTTTATCATACTAAGTTCATTGTTAATTAAAAAAAAAACTAGCAGGTGCATTTACACGTTTTAGTTTTTAATATTTTTAGCTTAAATACTTTTTTATAGCTTTGGTTATGCTAATGAAGCAAATGTTTTCAACATTGAAGCAAATTATCTTTATAAGAGTTTACTTTTTAATGTATATTTAATTTTTTACAATAGTATATTTATTTAGTAAACTTTTTTTTTTCTGAAAGTTGCAAAAAAATTATGTTTAATAAAACGTAGATCATAAACTGAAACTATTTTTTTTAATCTAAAATTGACTATTTTTTTAACAAATGCTACAAGGTATAAAAAATTAATTATAGCAATTGTAAAAGTTATTTGTAATAAAACAGATCTATCAAAACAATAAATCTTAAATCGTTTTGTTTTGTTTGGAATTTTTAAAGTTTTCACATGGTTGAACATAAAGTTTTTGGAATAATACAAAATTTGTTTGAAATGAAAATATAAATTTTTAATTAATTTTGAACAATTAATGTTTATTATAGTTAAGGAAGCTTATATTTTAAGACTAACTGTTAAATTTCTTTGAAGAGTCCCTTCTTTTTGATCAGACAGTTAATTTTATAACTGATATTACCAAACAGTGCATGCAGCGATTTCTAAAGTATTATAGCCCGTTATTTCAGACGGGGTGTCTTCTAAATAAAAAACCTTTTGCTATCAACAAATACTAACTTCACGAATCCATTGGATTTAATTAAGGATTTACAAGAGACACTATCTCTTTACTAAAAAACCTTATAAAACGATTGTCACGTTATTCTTTTGTTATAGTATGGGATGGTGCTCCATCTTTTTTGAACGTTTAAGGCAGATCTTGTTTTTAGTCATTTTAACTGTAACCAAGTTCCAATAGACCTATGTTGATTTCAAGACCCACTCTAAAAAATCAGCAGTGACTTCCAAAATTTTGAAACTGCAATCCACAACATAAAATATTTTGTTGGCAGTAAACTATTTCAACGGAGTCATCGATGACTGCTGGAGATTTTTTTGTAGACTCTGTCGTTCTTATTTTCAATAAAGAAAAAAAAAGGGAGATATTTTAGTAATGGTTTTAATTGAGATGGAAATCTTTTTGACTATTTGCATTGAAGATTTTTCCGTATTTCTCTACCTTTACTCAGAAAACTTTAAACTTTTTTCGAGAATTATGAGTTGTCTTCCACTTATAGGACGGACCATTGAATGTACAAAGTTTTATGTGATCACCACATGATCCAATGAGTTGTTCCAATATTTTCTGCAAATCGTTAGAAAAAAAGGTAGACTCATTGCTATTTTAGCTTTAAAAATAGTTTTAAACAACCTTTTTGAAAATTAAAATAGTATTCTTTTTGTTACTTAAATTTTAAAGAAGTATCTACTGTAAGCATTACAAAACTTACCATGTATATAAATTTGATTTCCTTACTCATCAATAAATAGCTCACTTACCGATTAAAATGTATAAATCGGCCCTAGATCAAATATACTCTTAGCTGAAAAATGTAATTTTACAATCTGTTTATCATAAACTTTAGCAGTAAAACTATACTGAAACACAAAATTTTTACACACAAGGCAATGTAAAACGGTTTTACTACCTGAAAAAGCTTTTAAAATCTATTACAAGGTACATGAAATGTAAGGTCTAAACCAGGGGTCGGCAAACTGCGGCCCGCGAGCATGTAAATGTGGCCCTCTGGGCAAAAATATATTTTAAGTTAAATTTGTTTGATAAATTTAGTTTTAAGTCCTTGTATAAAATTTCAAAAGAATTAGAATACTTTACTGATTTAGCTTAAAAATGTGAAAAAGACAGGTTAGCTTTCCATCAGGTTTTATTTCTCAATTTCATAATAACTTTCTTCTTACGACAGCAAATTATTTTCTGAAAAAAGAGTGTAAAAAGTGCTTTGAATTAGTAAGATAGTTATACAATACCTATTTAGTAAATAAACTAAATGCAATTGTATTCCATTTTGTACAATAGTAATGCACAGTAATTAAGTAAAATGTCATTTCTTTACAGTTTGTTTTTTTTTACACGTTTTTTATACCTTAGTTTCTATTACAGATGTTTTATTACTAAATTTTATATTTTAGTGTGCGAAAAAACATTTAAAATAACATAACAATAAGAAATAAGGTTGATACAGTTTTGGTTTTTACACCTTCGATTTTTTAGAAGTTTTCTTTGTATTTTAAATTAGTTCCTATGCACACCAATGAACAAAGATGCTCATATTTTAAACCGCTTTTTATTTGATATATAAGGAGTTAGAATTTAGTTTATTCATAATTTTCTAACATTATTGTTTCTACATATAATATCTTAGTGTGCACAGACACATTTAAAACAATATATATGACATAAATTAAAAAAGTTTTTGTTATGTATACTTTTTGATTTTTCAAACAATGTTTTTTGGCAAAATAAATTACTTTTTATGCGTCGCATACTAATATAAACAGTTTCTATTTTTTGGAACTACCTATTTAATACAAACTAGATTGAGAAATGGTAATTTATTAAGTTTGTATATTTTAAATCATAATAGCTCAAATTCGATCAAATAAACAAATAAAAATTGCCACACTCTCAGACTACGACTATTTGAAGACTTCAAATCTCAGGACAATTTAGTCATTTTTCAGTTTTTGATTTGAATTGCTTTTTGTATGCTTAAACATATCAAGAGTGGTAAATTAAGTTTATGATGGATGTTTTGTTCAATGCACAATGTTGGTTTGAATAAAATATGTTTTAAATTTAAGCCTTACAGCTGATATAATTTGAACGATTATTTATATTAGTTGTATACATATAAGTGTGAACAATTAGTGTTGTCAAAAAATTCCCGGAAAAGCTTGGAATTTGACAATTTATGCTTAAAAAATCTGGAAAAACCTTGAATTTGAGAATTATCGAAAAAAACTTGAATTTTAAATAATTTTTACATGTAAATTACATAATGAAATTACGATTTGACACAAAAAATCTACCATATAAATAATTTATATCAAAAAACACATTTAAAGTATCTTAACAGTATCTTTTAAATTTTTCTATATTATTTAAGACAATTTTTTTTACCTTTAGCTTTATTTTATACTAAAAATAGAAGCAAAAAGTTGTAATTTTAAAACCTTTATATTGGTGCATCGCACCTTTGCTTTTAAAATGTCTTTACCTACTGTTGTGCTTTATATTGGAACTAAACCTAGAAGTTCTTCTAAAATATCAAAATTAGTAAAACCACCTGTAATAAAAATTCTAAAATGAGCAATATCAGTTGTATCAGTTCTTTCATCTTAACAGATTGTTTTAAGTCCTAATTTGGTTTATGCCGCTTTATAATCTTCAGAAATTTCCTAAACACGACTTCTTGTTCATATTGAAGAAATAAATAAAGATATTTTACTAACTCGAACACAAACTATTTAAATCAGTTTTTAACTCTAAATGGTATCTTTTTTAGTAAATACTTTTGCTACTTTATAGCTTGCCTTAACAGCTTTTTTCTGATCAGTCTGTAGTTATTATAAATAATCATTTGCGTTGTTGAAACTGACTTAAGCGATTTGTTTTTTTTTTTCGTTTCTCGCATTAACTCCAAACTAACGTATTATAATTCTTATATCTCGTCTCATAATTCACATTTGCTTTTTTAAATTCAATATTTTTATTGCAGATAAAGAATTGCTATAATGGTCAATAAAAAATAGGTTTTTCAAATTTATTTATAGCTTTATAATTTTATACATTTGTTAAAAATGTTTAAAAACTTAATTCTCCATGCAAGCTGAATTTAAAAAAAATTTTTAATTTTATAATTAATTCACTGTTAATAAACTTCGATATTTCTTTATTTTGTGAACTGTAATTTAAAAAGGGTTGCCAAACAAACAGGCTAGTTTGAAATTATAAAAACTTTGACTAGGTTAAAGCTGTTTAAAAAACTCTTATAAACTCAGGTGTATTAGAAACTTTTATTTCAAACACTTTTAATAAATCTTCGAATACTCAGAATAGTTTTTTAACTGTAGTGTAGTTTACTAAATATTGTACTTTTTTATAATTAATGGTATTTTAGTTATGTATTTGAACTTGATTAACAGAAAGTTTTTAGCTATTTTGACTTTTAATAAACTTTAATCTTGATCTTTAATCGAATTGGTATGATAAAACCTTGTAAAATTATTTTTATATTAGTAGACAATTAGCGATTATTCGCAAAACTTTAAAGAATAAAAACTAAGTCCTAACTATCTTATAAAAAAAACATGTCTAAAAACTGCAAAGTTTTTAGTAAAGTCAGATTTAGTTTGACTGGAAACAAGTTAAAGTTTAGCTTAAAGTATTTTTAGTGTTTTTTAATTAACTTAAAGCAATGATTTTTCACTTTCAATATCACATTGTACCCAAATCACGATAAACTAGATCTTGAATTTTCTTTAAAATTTAATGTGTTTGAATAACTTTTTTAATATAATTTTTATTCAGTTAACTTTAAGTTTGTTAGTCAATAATCAAAATTTAACTATAAGTTACAAGACTTTATGTATTAGCTATCCGAGATTTGTGCAACATAGTACTTTTTTATTAAAAATAGTTGTCTTTTAATTCGTAAAAAGGTGTAGATTCAAGTCATTTTTTAGTTATTTGTTTGTTGTATCAGTTTCTTAATACTTAGAACTGTTAAACTAAAAGCATTTACGATAAAAAACTGTTTTACTTAAAAGCGATTTTAAGTTCTACAGGGTATTTTTCTCTAAGTTTTAATTTAAAAAAATTGGACCATCTAGTTTATGTATGTTGTAATTAAAAAAAATAAATATATATTTTAATAACACCTAGTTCAATTAAATTAAATGGCTTCACTGGTTTATAACGTATATATTTTTTAACTGTTGAACAATCAAAATATTTGAAGCTTTGCCGGGTTTACATATAGCATCTATTTCAGCTTGAAAGTTTTTTATTTGGAAACTACTAAAAAGTAAAGTTGTAATAAAGTAGTACTTTAAAAAATACTTATTTTTTCTCGATAATTTAGAAAAACGAGAGGACGTTTGTAAACAATTATTAAGTTAGTATTTTAAGTTTGTTTAATTTGAAACCGATTAACACCTACTAAGTATAGAATTGATTTAATATTTATTAAAATAATACTCGTTTTTTATTTCATCATTAGTTATTTGTCAGCAATCGATGATCAAAATGTAGAAAAGTTTTGTTTTTATTTTTAAAACTTTTTATATACCTGCAATACAAGTTTATCTTTAGTAAAGTTTCAGACATTTCTTAGAGGTTTACCAACGTGATGTGTGAAAAACTTGTTATTTTCAAAATATCTAATGTTATGCAATATCTTTTTAGTATACACATAACTTTGTATTGATTGAAATCAATTTATTTAAAAATGTATTTAACACCTAGCAAAACTATTTATAAAGCTACTTTTTATTTCAAAAAAAAACATTTTTTGAACTTTACTAATAAAGATGTGTAAGCAAAAATTGTCTAAACTTACATACTGCTCTTTTGATATTTTTTCTTTGATCGAGTCATACTCTAAAAAAAATTCATAAAAACCTAATCCTAAAAGAAAAAAAAAAGACGCTCATACGACTATCAAGTTACAAACCAAATTAGAAGACTTAGCTCGAGGCTCACAGCAGGGGTTACATATTATTATTAACATACATTTCGAGTTAATTTAAATAGCAACCTCCGACAAGTCTTAAATTTTTTTATTGCTTGCTTTTAATAAACCAAGGTTATCATAAGCGCGTTTTGATAAACTCCCTACTGAAATTTGTTGTAGTCCAAATCGGTCTGGAAACGGATCCATGCCAGCACTCCCCGCACGTCGACCCCGTAGTTGATTCCTTCCTCCGTGCACCTTTCTTCGATCTCGAATCCTTGCACGTGAACTGCCAGCACTCTGCCGTGCACGAGCGGGTCTTGCCACTTCGAGGCGCACATCAGGGGCGCGCCGGAATCCCCGGGAGCGGGGCTGGCGCAGTCGCGTTGCAGATCGGGGCATCCGTACTCGAGTAAGTTGTGTTCGTTGTTCTGTTCCTCAAAAAAGTACAGGGACCCTTGCCGCGCCTGGTTAATGTTTTCGTGGTAACCATACACCTGCCCGCCCCGGTCATCAACAAGTATCCTGCTCTTGCCCCACCCCTGGATGACGCACCTTAGGTTGTTCAATCTGAGGTCGTAGTCGCTTGAAAGCTTCGCAGCAGAAACGTGAGGTGATTCGTCGAAGTCAACTCTGACGAGAGCCAAGTCCAAGTGCTGGTGCAAGCGAAAGTTCGGGTTCGAGTTAATGTCTGGGTTCAAGTCATCGTCGAAGAAGTTGTTTTCAACTTTTCGCCGCTGCGCGTCATCAAAGTTCAAGTTCTTCGCTCCGGCGATGATGTCGACGAACCGCAAATGCATCAGAACCGCGACGTCGCCGTCCCGGTTGTACTGATAGTAATTCTCGAAGATGTGCTTGGCCGTCAAAACCCATTTGTAGCCTATGATGCTCCCGACTCCCTCCCGGACGACGGGGCTCGGCCCGAAGGGGTTCCGGCCATAATCTGCTTCCAGCTTCACCACAAAAGTCATCGTATCCTCCGCTGCCTCCGTCGTGACTCCAAGCACTTGCGCTTTGGCGCTTGAGAAAAGCAGGAAGACTAGCGCGAGAAGCAACGCGTTTTTCGCGCGCATTTTTATCCTCTCGGAAAGAAAGAAAACTAAAACGAACTAAGTGTTTATGTTTTCTGCAGGTATTTGTTTTGAGGGTAAAAATAAATAATTATGACGTAGAACCTAGATATGCAACATTTTGATTTTTTTTTTAAACTGAATTTAATTTTTTGATTTTATTGAACTGTAATATTATTTCAGTTTCTAAAATCGTCCTTCCGGTGTGTCAATTAATAATTAGAATTTTTTGTCTATATCACTTAAAGACATATTTTATAATTACTCAAGCAACAATGATAAGTTTACAATCAACTTTTCTGTGTTATAAAAAACATTGGTGTGCCATGAAAGGCAGGAAACATGGTTAATATAAATATTTTTTTAGCATACTTATATAGATCTTAATAGTAAACTTATACTATTAAAAAACAAAAAGAAAACTTACATTTTGAAATATCTAATTTTTACTTTCATAGCAATAAAAAAATATTTATTAATGTTTGTATACCTACTTTTTTGCCTATAAATTTTTTTTACACCTTTGCCTAATAGATTAGGAACAAGTTTCTTTTTACACGCTCCACGCGTTTAATTTTAATTAAAATTTTTACAATTAGTTTTAGACAGTAAAACTTCAGTCATAAAAAATTTTTGAATTTTTACTCATGTTAGGAAGACTTTTAGAGAACTTCGAGCTTGCTAGTTTTGAGAAAAAACAACGTTTCTTAAAATTTAAACATTTTACTAACAACTTAATCAGCAATGTTTTACTCCATTACTTTCTTTGCACTTCATAAAAGTAAACACTCACCGCATAGTTTTCATTATCTCATCAATTTGAAATATTTTCAACAAAGTTCAAGCTGAATTTTAGGTGTTCAAAGTATTAGATTGCTGATGTTTATGTTGAACATGATCAAAAAGCAAGTTTTAGGAATTTGAAAACTAAAATTTACTAAATATTTGCTTTATCGTAACTGTACGCTACAATGAAGCAAGAACTTTGTAAATTGTTGTTATTAGTTCATTATGATAAATCTGACATCCGAGAGATTTCAGTTTTGTTCTTGTTTTATAAAAACTTTGCCGACGCAATAAGCGAAATTAATCAAGTACTATAAAAAACAATTTTAGATGGTTACATGACAATTAAAATTTGGACAATTCAAAATATTTAAAAATAATTTAAGAGACCATATCTAAAAAAGTAATATATATTGTACAAATATGTATGTAGGGCCTAATAATTATCTACAAACCATTTTTTTTTTTTTGCAAAATTGCTAAATTAATAAGACCTATATACGTGCGTTTTATTTTTTGAAATTTAGATTACTTTCGGAATTTGAATTGTACAAATTAAAACAGTCGTGCACAAAAATTGCATCAAAATAAATTTGATCAATTTACATCGATCAAACTAATTTAATTATCAAAATTCAAAAAAAGTAACTTAATTTCTATTATGACATATGTAAAATTTTATCATCAAATACAATCTTATTTTAAGCGCGTGTTTTCCCAAAAAGTTCTGTGAAGTTTTTAAAAAAATAACTTGCAACAAATGGAGTCGGCAATAAAGTGGTACTACAAGAAAATCCACAGCTACGACCTGAACAACTGGGAAAAGGCGGTGCAGAGCAGCGAGAAGCGAATCGACTGCCTGACTTCGCAAGGCGACTTCGAGGGCGACAAGATCAACAGCGGCGGTTACGTGGACGTCGACCTCGTCCGCGGCTCCGCCTTCAGCAAGAACAAGCCGGAGCAGAACACCGTCCACGTGCTGATCGACGGGATCGTTCGCATCTCGCTCTTCCCGCTCTTCTTCACCTGGTGGACGGCCAAAACCAGCTCGGTCATCTCGGCGGCGTTCGCGCTCATGTACGCCCTCCTCGCCTGGTCGCTCCTCACCTACGCGACGCACCACGACCGGGAGGAGTTCGCGCGGGTCTCGTTCGAGGAGGTGTGCCTCCCCTGCTTGCTGGTGCTGGCCACCGGCAGCATCCACTGCCAGATCGCGTCGACGGAGAATAGCAGCAGGTACGACGACGAGTGGGAGATGAGCTCGGAGGCCAGTTTCGGTTCGTGCAAGGAGGAGGAGGAGCGGCAGGAGTTCGTCAGCCTGCTCGACCGCAACCTCGACACCTACAGCTCGACCAACAACTTGCCCAGCGTCGCGTTGAGGGACGACATGATCAAGGTGAAGGTTTGGACGTGCCGGCAGAGGAAGCTGTGCCGCAAAGTCAAGATGTCGTTCATAGACGTGGGCAGCGTGATCATCCGCAAGGCGCACGCCAACAACAACGCGAACGTGACCGGAAAGGCGCTCGTGTTCTCCTTCAGCGTGTTCGTGCCGTTCATGCTGAGGGCTTTGAACCGGAGCGAAGAAACTGACCTCGCCGACCCGAAAGAAATTTTGAGCGTTCTTCTCGGGGGAAGCTGCCCGCGGGTGAACTGGGTCGTGGCGGTGCTGACGCTGACCAGAGCCGTCTTCACCTCGGTCCTGTTCGTGATGCTGAGCGCGGCGGGGCTGACCTTCGACCGGCGCTTCCGCCACGCCAAGTACTTCTCCTGCCTGACGTCGCAAAGACGATCGATGACGTCGCAGCTGCCGCACTTCCGCCTCAACAAGATCAAGAACTTGAAAGCGTGGCTGTCCCTGAGGTCGTACCTGAGGAGGAGGGGCCCGCAGCGGTCCACCGACCTCATTATCACCGCCACCTACACCTGCTTCATGTTCCTCCTCTGCTTCGTCTCCGTCAAGATGGTCAGCGGCGGCGGGTACTTTTCCGGGTCGACGTTTTTCTGGGAGTGCGGCGCGTGGCTGGTCGCCCTGGCAACCTTCCTCATGGCGTACCTGGTTACCGGGATCAAGATTCACAAAAAGTACAACAACACGTCGATACTGCTGACAGAACAGTTTAACTTGTTCATGCAAGTTAGTCTCATACATTGGTTGTTTATCTTGCAAGTTTTTTAATGAATTAATTTTTTTTAGTTCTCATATATTTCAAAAACTTATGTTATAAGCTTATCACTGGTTAGTTTGCGACAACTTGTATGCAAATTTAAACAAAAATACAAATTAATCTTACGGTATTAGTTAATCACAGGAAGTACGGACGGGGTAGCTAAAATTATGTACTACGTTTATCGAAAACTATTGTACTCTGTATTAAAATATGTTGTGATTTCAAAACTACAAAAAAAAAAGCAGGCCGATCATTTAAGTAGGAGACATTCAAGGTAACTTCTAATTCTTCGCAAAACCTAGTGACGTCATCACTTGCCGCAACTGCTAGATTACCATCAACACTTCTACTAATACTTTATATTTACTTCCACAACTAAACACTGTACGGCATAAACTCAACCCGTGATGTTTTCAAAATAATTTTTTATTTTCATCAATTTGAAACCAGATGGAGAGGAAGCCGGAAAAGAAGGAGGCTCTGCAGCGGGTCAACAACGCGCTGACGACGACAAACCGGCTCATCCAGGAGACGTCCAACGGCATCTTCGGGCTGACCAAGAACACCATTTTCTACAGCCTGTCCAAAGTGGTCGTGCTGTCCGCGTTGTCGGGAGCAGTGAGCGAACTTCTCGGCTTCAAGGTGAAAATGTGGAAGCTGAAAGACTGATGAGAACGCTTGTGTAATAAAGTCGACTGTAAGCAATGCTAGTGGTAAATTTTTCTTGAACTACAAGTGATGCTTGTGTTTGTATACTGATATTTAAGTTACAATCGATGATTATCACATTACTTGATGTAATGTTTGTCGCTTTTTTATATGATCAAAAACGAAGGTTTTTTTTAGAAAGTTTTAGCTTTTTATATGATTGATACAGTATAAGTTTGTTATTGTTTTTTTATTTTTTTAGACAATTAGCGGTTGTTCGAAATGTATTTGTAGAGAGAATGATTAAAACAAACCCTTAATATTACACAGTTTTAATTTAAATCCTCTTCACATTTAAGACATTCAGTTAGAGAAAGCAAATTGTATCTAACTTACATTTGATGGGAATCGATTAAAGTTTAGCTGAAAGTATATTAAGCTTTGTTTAATGTTTTCAGCTAAGCTAAATGCAATGACTTTGCAAGTTAAGTATCGCAGTGGTTTAAAGTTGCGCTGAACTGGAATTAAACTTTATTATACTTGCTAGAACTAATAATTTCAATTATATCTCTTTTTGATAAAACTTTCAGTTAGCCTAAGACTATATTAAGATAGTTCTTCAAGCACTTTGAAAAATTCCCACGAAAGCAAAATTGTTCAAAATTTAACCATACTTTTTTGCTACATGATGTACTTGTATGAAAAAAGAGGTAGTTTAAGCCATAATTTAGCTACTTTTGCGTTGTAACACTTTTAGAATGCTTGGTGGCTGTGAATTAAAAAGAACTCATGATAAAAATAAATTCTTTTAACTTCTATATTATGAAGAAAAGCTTTGGTCATATATAGTTTTAATAGCATTCAATATTTAATAAAGTTACTCTTATAAGCTTAACGTAAAAGTTGTGCAAAAAAAAAATGCACTTTTTGAAACATAAATAAAAATAACACTATATAACACGTTCAACTGCAATAAAGCTGCACTTTTTAATACAAACATTTTTTAATGTGTTGTTAATTTGAACTTTGGTACACTTTAGTGCACATCAAATGATTATGTTTTTGGTCTTTTATTTAAAAGGAGTATTTTTAACTACATGTTACAACTCTTAAAATATGCGGTCTGTTAAAACTTTTTATAAAACCCGTGAAAGCTTTTATCTGATAAATCTGAGCTACCGACAGAATTTTCTCTACCCCTATGTTAAGATATTTTCGTATGTTAGTTTAAAATTTTAAGAATTTTCGTTGAATTTTTGCCTAGCTGGTTTAAAATCTTAAAGATAGAACTATATTTTCTAAATTAAAGGTAATGTTTGTTAGGTCTCTGAAATTTTATATTTTGAACGACAATCCTGGTAAGTAGTAAGCGAAAATGTTTTTAGTATAAAACATTAAAAGTATAATTACAAGGTAATATTTTCATTGAATGACACTTCTTTGTAGTTTCATTATACTTCATATATTAAACTTCAATGATCGTTTTTTTTCTTTGAAAGAGGTAAAGTTTGAAGTAATGATTACAATTTTCATCTTTATAAAGCTTGATATTATTTATAAAAGCTTTAAAATAAATTTTTACTTCATTGATTTAACAAGAAAATCTAATCTGTAATAAATACAAGTTCATAGTTTTGTATATGAGTATTTTAGTCTAAATTCTAAAAGCATAAGAATATTATAACATCAAGTTATTAACAAGTAAGTGGTAGTTTGAAAATTTACCTACAATTAGAACAAAACATACTTGTGTTATACACTTCAATTATGGTATGAGTACTTGTCAGATAAAATTAAAAGAATTATAGAGTTACAAAGAAGATTTTAAACAGGTTTATTGATTTAGAACATAAAAACCAAAGTATGTACGCTTATTGCGCAACTTCACATCAGAAATACTCGACAATGTGATTTTATTGAAACTTATTAATTCAAACTTACGAAGTATCTTTAAGTTATAAAAACACAAAAATAACTTTTACATGATTACTAATTTTACCCTTTTATCTTTAAAAAACAAATATATTTAGGTAAACATTTTAGAAAGCTTTGTACTTGTAGTCAGTTAACTTGTAATTTTTGTTTTTTTTTATATATACAAGTATGAAAAACTTTTTGATAAAGTTTTTTGTTTTTAATATCCACAATTTTTTTTTTACGATATTTCAAACTAATAAACGCCCATTTCTAGTTCAGCGTGATTTGGTCCCCTTGTGCCTATGTAATTTTAATAAGTTAAAATGACTCACTTACAACATTTTTATTCACCGTGAATTACTAATTACAATTAATCGATAAAGAATAGGTTTAATATAAGTAAGAAAACGTTTACTTCATACATTTTCCATAGAGTATATACGCGGCTGCTAATCTACTAACATACAAAAGTAAAGAGTTAAATAATTATTTTTTTTAGAGTTTGTTAACTTGGTTCGAGGAATTATTATGAATTTTATCTTAATTTATAAAAGTTTTGTATTTTCATTTATAGTAACAAACTTACCCCATTAAAACTTAGTAAATATTAACACATGACGCAACTTTTATCCAAAATTTTCACAAACTTCGATTTTAGAACTTAAATTTAAAGCATTTTAAAAAATAGTTAAAATAGAACACAGTTAACTGTAAGTTCTTAGAAACTTTGAACATAAAACTTTGAAAAGTGATAAAACAATACTTTTTTTCTGAGTTTTGATGATAGTTTGTTAATTTTTCTTTTTTTAAGTACATATCCGTTGAAAAAAATATTTTATGAACTCTTTTATATTCCTGCTAAAAAAAATTAATAAAGTTTTTAATGTAAATTTGAATATAAACATTTTTCACAGTTTTATTAAAAATTTGATTATGTAAACAGATCTTTCTAACAAATATACTTAACTTGTTGTATTACGTATACTTTATAAAAAATGATTAAAACAACTTTTTAACGTTTTCAGATAGCTTTTCTGTTAATTAAAAATCTACGTCAAACGAAAAAACTAATTAAAGTTATATTGAATAAAAACTATCAAAATTAGTCTTGTGTAAAATATAAGCAATCTAATTACAGCTGATTACAATATTTTTTAGATTTTTTTTTAATAAAGTAAAAAAACTTGCTTCAAAAGCTTACACAAAGAAGTTTTTGAATGAAATATAAAACAGCAGTAAAGTTAATATTTCTTAACGTTTGAGTTCAATATTTATTTTCATCATGACAAAAACTCCAATACACCTTGTTATAATATTTATTAGTAAATAAGAGTAGTTTTAACAATACACAACATTCTTATCATTAACAACATACATCTGAGGTCTTCAAAACCCGCATTGGTACACAGTAGCGTAAATAACTTGTATAACTATATTCATTTTGAAGTTTAGTTTTAAATATGTACAAACTAAAACAGCAAAACTGAGAGCAGAATACTTTTTATTTTGATCTACTTAATCGTTTTTTGGTCTACTGTGCACAGCTTATGATAGTTTTGGGCACCAAAGAAGTAAAACACCTATTTTTTTATATATATTTGAGTAAGTAAAAATAATCTTGAATATAACGTTTTTAAAGCTTTTAAAACTATGGATTAACAAAAATTATAAGAACTGTAAATCTTTGTACTAAAAGAATAACAAAAGAAATTAACCTTTACAAAAAGAAAAGTCTATGTCAAACAGTAGTCTTACTTTTCTTTGTTTCGAAATCTATATTATCAAAAAGAACACCAAATCAATGTAAACTGTGAAATAAAGATGATACAAGTTTAAAAACAAGAAGCAAATAATTAAAGTAGTTCAAAAATGGGCATTTTAACAACAATTTCTAAACTTGTTTTAAACATTATTTGATTTTAAATGTAAACCTAAAGTCAAATTGTAAAACAAAGCAAGAACACTTATAAAAAGATGAATTAAAAAAACAACTAATATTAATGATAAACTTACATACAACAAACTTAAACTTTTCTATTAGAAAAAATAAAAAACTATACCTTATAAAAGATTGTTATAAAAGAAAATAGTTGTGTCTAACAAATAAAACTTTTTTCAAAATACCGATTAAAATTGAACTAGACAATAAAGTTTAAAGTTTTAATATGCAGGTTTTTAAAAGCAAAAACACGTTTAAAAAAATCTTTTTTATTTCTACAACTTTGAATTAAGATTTAGAAAAGATGGTTATGCAATTGTTCTAGTTAATTTAATAAAAAGATGTTCAATGTAAAAATTTTCTATTTGTACTAAACTTTAGATGTTTTATTTTAAATTTAGTACCGATTACGAACCAAATATTAACTGTGTGCTTAAAAGGTTTTAAATTTTTTTCTAATAAGAAAAATCAAATAGCTTATAAAACATTACATCTAATAGATTTAAAGATTTTTTTTTTCAATTTGTATCTTACAGTATTAACAAAACTTAAAGACTTCAACAACTAATCATTTTGATTTTGTTCGTTTATTTTTTTTTAACTCCTTAAATATTAACTAATACATCCGAATTTTATTGATAATAAATGGTTTTGTTAATCTAAAAATGATTAGGTAATTAGTTAATCTAAAGAAAAATTAAACATTTTTTTAACTATCAAAGTATAAGAACAGAAATCAAAAAAAGAACACTTGTACTTACGTAGACATTCTATTTACACTTTTTTATTTTACTTAACTAATTTAAAGTTATACTATAAACATTGATTTTAAATTGGTGTACGCTTAAAAACTAATTTTAAACTATTGTAAACTATAAACAAAATGTTTAACTTTTGCAAAACCTTTATTATTTTTAAACTGAAATCAATTTTTTATACTAAAACACATTTACAGTATGAAAATATTAGGTTGCTTTTATGAAAACTTTTATAGAAAGTTCTAAACTACTAAAGCAATTTTGTTTTACCTGTTATATTTACAGCTTGTTGTCAAAATGCCACTTTAATGAACAAATTCTCATAACTATTGCTAGTTCTTAAATGGAACCATCTTCCCATAACTCATCATTTCTATCGGAGGAATGACGTCATTTTGCTGCTCCCTAGCAGCCTGCATAATCTCATGCTGCTCAAAGCTTAGCAATTTTGGATTTGGTTGCTTGGTAACTACCTCATCTGTACCTTGGTGATAGCTCATATTCTGACTTTTGAAGCCTGTCACTGAATTAACCGACTTTAAATAAGAATAACTTTGTTGTTGTGAATTTAGAAAATCCCCAAAAGTGTTGCTACCATGAACAACACCACTGTAAAGTGGAACCCCAAAATGGTCGACGTTACTAGGGGTTGCTTGATTGCTTGCAACCATTAGTTGATCAGACAGGCTCGGGTGCGAAGTGTTGAAGTTGCTGTTTGTTTTTTGCTCAAAACTCTTTGTTTCTTGCAAATCAACGTTCTGGACGAAACTAGGCTGGTTACCATCATAACTATCTACGAAGCATCTTTGGTCGTTATGATAGTTGTTAGCGTAGTTTTGTGTTTGATACTGACTCGAGTACTGGTCATTGTAGTGCTGATAGCCGTAGCAACCAGCGTCTTCTCCGTCAAAGCTGCTCTTTTGTGACGTAAAACCCGAAGTGCTTGATACACCGAATTTATGCGGTGTGCCGAAGTTTTTTGGTGTACCGAGGTGTTCCCCGGGCTCCTTGAACTTCCTCCTTGGTCGGTACTTGTAATCGGGGAACTGCAGCCGGTGTTTTATCTTCTCCCGCTCCGCTTCGATCTCGTAGATTCTCTTCTCCGCGGGCGACAGCCTCCTCCACAGCATTCCGAGCGAAACTGAGATGTTTTTGTGGAGCATGGGCTTCTCAGCAGTCATTATCGACAACCTGTTTGCGTTTTCAAATTAGCAGTCTTCAAGTTAGACAGCTAGTGATATAACAAGACAATTTTTTACTCATGAACATGACGAATTTTCTTAATATTTAAGAGTTTTGAATGCTTTTAATGACATGCTATAGTTTAAGAAAAATTCTCTAAATGTTTAACTAATGCTTTTTAATTTAACTAATAAATGCCTTTAATTTAAGTATAACTTCATCGAATGGAATTTTGTTCAAACTTTTTATTTAAATTCAGACTTTTTCAAACTAACAATTTTTATTTTATTTTTAAAAGCACTTGATAATATGTTTTAACTCAAACGAAACCTGTGAACTTTAGAAAAGATCATGAAAGCGTTTAGCGGCCTCTTTATGTAACCTGGTCTCTGTGCGGCCTTCCTAGTCGAGCTTTCAGACGGCGGGGAAAGGGTAATCCCCGTTTCAGGGAGCAAATTGAGCTGCTCGATCAACTTCGCCCTCTGAGCTTCCTTCATCCTGCTCACGTACTCCCTCCAGTGTTGAGAACCTTCATCGTCGTTTGCTGGTGGGAGAACGCTCCCTTGGTTGCTAATTGGTTGCTGGGAGTCGCAGTTGTAAATTCCACGGTAACTATAGTTCTCAGGGTCAAAGTTGTTGTTACCCATGTTTGTGAAAAGGCCTGATCCTGAAGGATAAGGATCCATAATATTTTTCTATTTACCTAGAACTCAAAATTGTTCTTTGCACTTTTAAAATGTATTTTTCATTTTGTATAAAGAACTATTTTTAAAGTAAACTTTATAAAATAATAAAACTACCGAAATATAAATTTTACACGTAGTATATAAATAGTTGACTTATTTTTGCATAAGTCTAAATAACTAAACTTCATCTTTAACTTTTAAATTAAGTATTGTCTTGTTATTGACGTTTTAATTTAAAAAATATTTTTTTTTTTTTTTAATTTCTAAATTCAAACGTAACTTACTAACTAAACTAAAAATTATAAATAAAAATTTTAAATATCAAAACATTCTGTCTGTCTATAATAGAACGGAAACAAAATGTTTACCTTATAAAATACATAAAAAATAATTAATACCACTTGTTAGTGTATCGTGTTTATTTTAAGAAGTATGAAGTTAACTGTAAAGAAAGAAAAAAAGAGTTTATATTAGCAAAGAAGCTTTATTGCGGTTTTCAACAAAAAAGCATTGTATGATCTAAAAATTTTTTGGCACAACTACTTTGAGTTTTATAAGTTTATTCAAAATGAAATTTCTTATATCATATAAAGATATTGAAGTTTAAAATTTATTTAAATTTTAAAATAACTTTTTTATACGAAATAAAAAGATAAGTGTTAATTTTCTTTTGTTTTTACATAGACTTTTAATGCGTATTACATATAAATTTAAATACTTTTGTTTTATTCTTTGTTTTATATATAAAAAGCTTATAAGGTCTTTATTTGCTTTAAGTTCAAAAATTTCTGAGTTTATTTATTTTAAATAAACTCTGCTTTTATGCTTTAGTTGTGTAGAATTTTTAAAGTAAACCTTGACGATGTAAACATTCTTAATTTTATTGTACAGAACAAGTAGCTAGTTTTTTTCGCAGTTTTTATTTTAGTCTTATTATATTTATAAGTAAAAGAAATCAAAATTTTAATAGAAAATATACCTTAATTAAGTGTCTTCATATTTTTTGATTTTTTTTCTGTAAATACTTTTTAAAGAATATTTGTTACAATTTATATATAATTACTAAAAACTTTAATAAAAACGTAAATGTTTTTAGATTAGCTGTTCAAATCATTTATTATATAAAACTTAATGAACACATGATTTTACAAAAGTACAGCTTAGATTTAAATGTTTAGTAGAAACAATTTTATAGCAATTCGCTAGTAGGTATATTAAAGTAAAGTTTTGTGCCGGAGATTCATAATTTATTGACCGACTCTTACTTCAAACATTTTTTTTGTAAGATTAATTTTGTTAAATAAGATCACAAGAAGTCTTTATTAAAAAACTTAACAAAAAGTTTAGAATATCAAATTTTCTGGTCTGGGCATTTAAGTTTTTAATACTTTAACGTGATGTTTATTTTCTTGTAATTTATGACTTGAAAATAAAAATTTTTAGCATGAGGTATTTCGTGTTGTTTCTAATTTTTGAAAAATTTATAGACGTACAACTAGTAACTATAGTTCTATGATTTTACTGCGATAGAGTATCAATTACTCCTAACTATCCTACTAAAATAACTATGTAGATACAAATTGTTTATGCATAAAGTTTAAAATTTTAAATAAAGTTTAGCATCATAGGATTCTAGCCTTTTATTTTAATTTAGGTAGTTACTACCAGTAAATTTTTGGTAGTTACTACCAGTATTTTGGAGTATACAACGTTAATACATTTCTATAAGGCAATGTTAGTATTTAAGTTCGTTTAAATTTATACATAACTTTAAACTAATAAAAAATTAAAAATTGATGTAACATTTTCTAAAAACTTTCCGGTATTAAATAATAAGAACAAGTTTTGGTTAACAAAAACAATTTTTATTTACTTTGTATGAGCAAAACTGTAAAAAGAGAAGAAAAAAAAAGTTCTAAAACATACTAATACAAAATATGTGAAACTTTATATCACTACTGGTATATAGTTATTTTTTTCCTAAAGTTACCTTTATATCTTATTATATGACAACCTAGTTTTGTTATGTCATTCAAAATAATAAAAGTAACTGGTTAAAAGTCTTGCTAGTTTTTTGGAACTAATCTTGCTTTTTTTTGCAAGATACGTAAACATACGGAACTATTTTCGGTTAAAAGAAAACATCTTAACAGCTAGGACACAGGAACAAAAATATGTTTCGGATGTAAAATAATTAAATAAAGATTTGTGTTTAAATTTTTAGAGAAAAGGGTTTTAAACTTTAAAAATTAGTTAGTTAAAAGTTTAAAACATTACAATAAGCTTTTAAATTTATATTACTTTTAGCAAAGACAATCAGTTTCAACTCTTCTCCAATTTTAAAAGCTATCATAAAGTATTTACAACAAATAAGGTTTGGAATTTTATATAAAGAATGTTATATTTCAGTATACATAGTTCCTTCTAAAAGTTTAGTTTATTTCATATACAATATAGTTATAATTTATTGAACGGTAAAAAGACTATTAAAAATTTGGTCCTAGGACCTGGTGCACAAAGAACCTTACGGTTATCGATTCATCACGTATGTTACATCATTATACATTTTTTAAGCTTATTTTCTACTTCATAGTTTTTGTGCGTACTATTCTAACTTATTTGTTTTGTTCTTTTCTAACTTTAACTTTGTTTCTATCCAGGTTCTTTAAAGAATTTTTTACTGAAAAAACCAAAGTTAAAGCGAGCATCCCGCCGATCATTCCAAACATGGTGATTGTAGTGGAGAGGTGATTATGTATGAAGTGCTTCGTTGCATCAAGTATTGCCAAGATGATTTGCACGACCAGCCACAGCACCCCTTTCAAAAAAGCAACCGCAATTTTTTGTCTTAGGTAAAATAAAAGTCCAATTTTGTTGACCCTAAAACCGATAAATTAAGTAGTAGAAGTTGTAAGAGCTATATAATATTTTTTATTTTCAGTTATGCTTTAACTATTTTCTTAGTTGAAAAAAGTAAACAATTATAAACTTTGAAAAAAAAAAAATTTTAAGTCAGTAAAGCTTAAAGCTATTAAAATTTTTCACAAGTGAAGAATTTACTATGTTCAATATTTAACATAACATATCATAACTTTGTTAAAGTTATAATAAAAACTATGAAATAAATTATTCCCCTTAATTACTTAATGATTTAAATAACTTTCTTCGTAATTGTAGTTCTATACTTATAGTTTTAAACTTATAAAATCTTTTGAAACAAAACCAAAAAAGCCTATTTTAACTTTCACAAAACTATAACTATTAAAAATTTACTCAACTAAACCATTTCTATTTACCTTTTGAAATAAAAAAATATTGGTAGGCATTTTAAGCTTCATAATACTTAAGTATAACAAATAAAAAAATTTAAATTTGTAAATGAAAAAAACACTAAATGCTATACAATTATTAAAATATGTAAAAACTGGATGACAAAAACAAAACTACTATAATAAATTTAAGTTTGTTCTTGAATACTCTTTTTTCTCTCCTCATTTTCAGTTTTATATTACTTACCAACAGTTAACTTGCTCATCTTAGCTAAATATAGAAAAAATGAATGGGTATGATTCGTAATCAAAAATCCTAATGTTTAATGATAGTTCGATCATCAGACCACAAGCTTTCGGTGGACTATGAACCGGGTTTTTTTTTTTGAAACTTGTCAGCCAGTCGCAACGAAAAACCTGCAGTCGGTTCATTAACGTAAGCCCAAGCTTACACTCTGTTCAACTTTTGCCATTGTTTTATTTATTCGTATTTAATTGACGACAGCAAGTTTTGCGACTGGCTGACAAGTGGCCATAAAAACAAAACCCGGTTCTCAGTCTACCGAAAGCGTGTGGTCTGATGATCGAATTGATATGATCAAACTTTTATGTTGACTTATGCTTGTCTCACGGCACACGAAAGTCCTAGCTTAGTTTATGTTAGATTTTCCCGATGTTTTCTTTGACTAAATTTGTTTTCATTTTTTTGTGGAACTTGTTATACTGTTTTTTTTTATGTGAAGCAAGCTAAGTTAGCGATGTGTTGTTAATTTTCCGTTGAACGTACATTTTATTAATAAAAACACAAAAAAGTTCTAGTTGTTCCAACTAATAAATTAATAAAGTTTTAAAGTTGTTATTAAAAAAATTCAATAATATATAAGACCTATTTATAAACGTTTTCAAATAAAATTACGTAACCTTAGTTGATAAACTTCTGTCTTTTTAACTAATTACAAAAATATATTGTAAAAATTATATAAATGCGTATTATTTTAAACTTACCTTATTAGAAAGATTTATGCTTACAATGAATAACTTCGTAGTTTCAATTATTTTTGTAAAAGCAACTTTAGTAATAAGTGACATGTTGGTTTTAATACTTAAGAACACTTCAGTCTTTCAACTATGAAAAACATTTATTAAACAAAGAAAAAGTACTTAATAAAAACGACTTGCCTAAAGATCTAAATATCTTTATAGATAAATTTTAAGCTGATAGATTTTGATAATATGCATTAATGCTTATAAATTGACCGATTAGTTTATTTATAACTAAATTAAATCACAAATAAAACTTTATTAAGCTTTTAGTACTTATTTTTATAAAAGCTTTCAAAATGATTTTACTAGAAAGAACTTTATTAAACAATAACATTTTAAACTACAGTCATTAAATTAATTCTTTAAACATTTTGAAAAAAAAACAAGAAGATATAAACATAGCTTGTAACCGTTTTTTAACAAAAAAGAGTTTTTTTTCATAAAAAAAAAGTAAAGACATTGAATAATAAACAAATTACTTTTTATTCAAATTTTAAAAACCGAAAGTTGTTTATCTACCAAATAGCTAAGCTTAATAACCTACGTCTCTTATAAAAAAGTACTATAAACTGAACAATGGAAGACTGATATTTATTTTCAATAACTACTTTAATACACTTGTGTTTTATTGTACTTGTGAACAGTAATAAAACGGTTTTCCATCGCATAGTATATAGTTTGATAAAACACGTAGGTTATTAAGCAAGAGTATTTGTTAGATGAACAACAAAAGTTTACAATCTTTTCAAAATAATATGTATAATTTCAATAACTGAATGATGATTTCAAGAAGTTTGTTTTAAGCACTTGGTATGAATATTGAAGCAAACTCTAACTCATGCTAAACTTATTCAAACGTTTTCGTCTTTTGGGACCAAATTTAATTCTAATTAAATGCTAAAATTTTAAGTTTTGAATAAGAATAAGAAACCAGAATTTTTGCTTTTTTTTAAAATCATTATTTTTGAAACATTCCAACAACAGATATGTGAAGAGCTTTATACTATAAGTTAGTTTTCTTAAAAGTAAACTTTTTTTTATTGTAAAACTCACCACACAATTTTAAAGTTATGTATATTGTAGATGTATGAAGCTAGCTCAAAACTGTTGTAATTTTACCATACAACTAAGTTTTAGCTGTAAAAGCACTAAAATTTGTCTAATGATTTAATGTAAGCGCGTATATGTTTAGTGGTTTTGTATAAAATGTTTGTCAATATTATCAAAGATAAACATTGTTACATAGTAGTTTTACTTTTAAGACCTGTACTTACTTTAAGTAACTTATAAATTGTACTTATTAGACAAAAAACAATTTTTTTTCATATACATTTTTTAAACTTTACTTTAAAATTACATTATTTACATGTAGTCAATTTGAATTTTTAATTTTACACGTAAAATTTATTTTAAGGTAATTGCAGTGTTACAATTTTAAAAAGTAAAATAACCAATTTTAAAGCTCTCAAACAGTTTTAGTTAATGTTTTGATTTTTAATATATGTGTTAATTTTATATTGTAACATTTAAGCTTTTCTAAAGCAAACAAAGCAGTTATTACAAAAATAATTAAAGAAGTCAACTGCTTCGAATGTTTTAAAAGACATTTTCTGAATAGTATCAAAAAACAAATATATTCGTATGTAAGTAAAAAAAAACTGCACTGTTTTATAAACTTTGATATATTCTGCTTAAAATACTTATTTTTTTAGCATTTGATTTAGTTTCAGTAAAATAAAGTACTTTGAAATTTTATACACTACAACTTAAAAATAACGATTTTAACAAACTATTGTTATTGTTTTGTTTTTTATTTTAAAATTGGCGTAACTTAGTCTACATTTAATATTTACTTATTGTTACAATACAAACTATAAAAATAATTTAGTGTTTTACAGTATAATCTTGTTCTTCACCATAAAAGTCTTTTAGTTGCTGAGAACGTCTTTCGTCATTACTGTTGTAACGGGAATACGACTTAGTATTGTTCGATACTTTGACTGTAAGTAGGTAGCGTGTTGTTTGTGTCGACTTCATTTTCAACACAAAATGGAGTTCTTTCATTACAATAAAGGGGATAAAATTCTTTGTGTTTCAAAAAATCCTCATAACTTGGCAGAATTTTATTTACAGTATCTTCAGATATTTGTTCATCAGATATTTCTCTAACTTCTCCGTCTAGTTTTATTAAAAAGTAGATTTGAGTGAAAATATTAGGATTTTTTACTTTTTAACATTTTACAAATATGAATATTTAGTTTTTTTTGTAAAACTTTATTTTTAAGTTCTTTGGAATGTCTGCTTAATTACAACAAATATGTGATAAGTAGTTAAAACAATCAAGTTTGTTTAAAACTATCAATACAAAAACCAAAACAATCTTAACTAACCATCATGTTGCATGACTCTTGAAGAGCAACAACAACGATTGAAAAAGTGATAGATGATAAAAACTACACTCGCTTGACCGACGAAGAGTAGAAGGTACAAAAGAACAGGATTCAGCTTGTAAAACCACGAGAACAAATAGTTATGATCTGCTGATAAAAATTATTACTGACTCGATATTGAATCAGTTAAACATGAAAATACTAATTTTTACAGCAATTAGCAAAAAAAAAACTTCCGTTCTTTTAAAACAGTTCATAGTTATAGAAATCTAAGATTTTTTTTGTAAAAAAAGTATTTTGGACGATTAAAATCTCAACGTAAAATTAAAAATAAATGGCGTATTTTTGAATTTATAAAAAAAAACTCATAAGTTTGCATGTAAGTGAAAACTGTTTTAAGTTTTCTTTGACTAATTTACTCAGAAGGTTAAGTTTTCTTAATTAGTTAACACATATATTTTAGTATTAAGGATAGAAAACAAATGTATTCTCGTTTAGTTGAAAAGTTTAAGTTTGGAGTTTATAAAAAGTATTTCGGTAAAGTATTAAAGATTACTACCGTTTTATTAACTAAAAAATGGTCTACCTTAAATTCTTTCTTAGAGTACAACGAATTCTGTTAAAATTTTTACAACAAATTATGTTAATACTTTTTAACAACTATTATTAAAAATAAAAACCATAAACTTAATTAAATTAGTATGTTATTTTGATCCCTTTTTAAACTTACAAAAAATAAATAAACGATGGTGCACTTACCAATACCATGTGTGTTTATAAATGTCTCATCACCGTTTAGACTTTCTGTGCGTGGAAGTTTCATACCTACTGAGAATAAAAGTTAATACACACTAATAACAAGCACATTGCACAACAGTGCTGCTTTGCTAAAACAGTTAAACATATAGCAACACATGTAAACAGAAATACCAAAAACATCTTTTATTTTTGCAGTATGTACTTACATTTAAAAAGATATCAAGTTAATTCAAATAACTAAATAGGAAGTAAATAGAACATGTTAAATTTTATTTTTAAGTTTAATAAATGTACAAAAAATGATTTTTTTTTTTACTGAGTTGTTTAGATAATAAAACATGCTAATATTTTAAATACTAATATGTAAGTTGTAATTAACTTGTTAACTACTTTAGTATTAACTAGTAATTTAAATACTTTTGTGATATGTAGTTAAAGTTATTAAAGCTATCTAAATTATTTATAGAAAAACTTCGGTTTAAATAGTTACATACAGTTTTTGTTTAAATACCGAAATTTGTTTTCAACTGATAGTTATAAACGCTTTATGTCAGGTTTTTAAATACTTGACAAAATTATTTTATATTTTAATAAAACTCTATATTAATCCTATTTTCCAGACGGGAACCGATTACCTTTTTTTAATTTCTTCTAATTAAAAGTTACTATACAACTAAAGAAATATAGCGTTACTTTTTGATGTATTCGATAAATTTTAAACTTATAAGCTTAAATAATTCTACATTGAAATTTTTAATTTGTGAAATATAACTAAACTTAAACTGTTACTAAAGTTACAGATTTTTACATTCTATGTTGTTACAAATAGTCTAACAATGTTATTTTTAAGAAATAAATAGAAATTTTACAACAATTAACAAAACTTATATGTGCATATAAAACATATAACTAAAACGAACATAAATCTAAAATGTTACTATTTTTATAAGGAAAGTTTTACTCATTTAGTTTTATTAACTTATTTTAAAACAAATAAAATACTATCTAAATTATTTATAAACTATAAACGATTTCCTTAAAACTAAAATATGTATATTATTTAAAGGTATTTCAAAAAGATGTAGTATCAAATAAAAGAAATGTTTGAAGTATTAAAAAGTATACAAACTTCAGTTTTTTGAAATAAACTGATGGTTTAATATTTAAGTATTTTAAAAATATTTTGTAACTTTAAAACTAAACAAAATACAATTTTTGCAACAAAGTATTAAAAAATACAGTATTATTTACACTTGTGAACAGTTTTTAGTAATTTTTTTAAAAAACTCTTAAGTATACATAATTATTAAAGGTTTACTAAAGCTACAAAAAGAATGTAGCACTATTTTAAAACATATGAAGAACTAATAAAATAATAAATATAACTAAAAAATAATTAAATAACTATAAACAATCCTGTGTTACCTAAAGGCTTAAGTTAGAAAGCTGTACATATAAGTTTTTATTAAAAGATTTAAATTGTAAGTTAACAACTTTAAAACTAAAACTTCAACTTAAAAATTAATTTTGGTTTGTTATGAAATTATACATTTAAAAGTTTTCAAGTAAGTGAGATAAATAGTAAAATAAACTTACTTATGAAAATAGTAAATATAATAATGCATCTAAGTTTCTTATAAAAATTGTTTTTAAGTAAAAAACCTTTTGGTCGATGGTTTAAAGTATAGTTCAAAAGTAATAAAATAATAATTTTATCTAATAAATCCATCTAAACCTTTTTTTTGAAACCATAACGTTTCGTAAAAGTATTTTGGTTTATATCTCTTATAAATCCAATAGAAAACCATAAAATAATTTTATAACTTTTAATGTTTAAACCATGTAAACTGTATATTTTTGTAAGTAGATTTGTTATAAGATGCATTATTCAAAAATCCTGTTTGCATTAACTTTCAAAATAGATTTAAAATGTTTAGTTTTAATTTTTTTTATTCAATTTTATGTTAGTAAAAATTTAGGTTTGGCAAATAAAGTCTATTCAGATCGTATTCTATTTATAACTTTATTCTTTAATAGGACAAACAATATTATAGAAAGTTTCATTTTAAGTCTTAAACTTATGTAACTATTAATCTGTGGATATTTTTAACTTAGATCGAAGTTATGTATTTCTAATTTTATCTTTAAGTTTCAACTAAAAATAATATTAACAGTTTAATAGTTTACTTTTCTACAATAAAAGTATAAAGTTTTAATGCAAAACCAAAACTTTCAAAAAATCTGGTTAACTTCAGTTCGTATTTGTAAATTAGTATAATAATTAAGAAGTCAAAAAAAGTCAAGAGAAAACTTTTCACTATTTTATCATATAACAACAAACACTAAAGCTAAAGCTTTGAAGGTTTATCATAAATCAAGTTTCTGGTAGCTTTTAGAGAAGTCGTTATCAAAGCTTCATTAAAAAGATATTAATGATCATAAAATATATGAATTATAGCTTCATCTTATGGATGGCTTGTACACAGAAGTAAACTAATTTAAATCAACTTTAAAAGCAGAAACTTTTTTAGAGTCCTACTAAACAACTAAAAATGTCTTCAAGTTCCTACCACTAGCGATTCACTTAATTACACCTTGGTGTGCACGTATTTTCATTTTGTATTTTAGTGTGCACAGATTTCGATTAGCTTTAAGATCTGTCTTTTAACAAACTATATGTTTAAAATTTCATAAATATCAAATTTTATTAAAAAAATTTATTAAAATTTTTCTGCTAATTTAAAGTATTTGCAAAATTAAATTTTTTCTGAATACTTTTTGTAACTTAAGGCCTTATAATGATATAGTTTCGAGAAGTATAGCATAAACATTTTGTAGTTGATTTACATCCTACAAATTGTAGCATTTTTAAAAATATAGTTAAGTTACTTAAGTTAAATTATAAATAAAGTTTATTAAGGCTGCTTATAATAAGTTTTATAAGTGTCCATGTAATACAGTAGAAAAAATAAATCGATAACGTAACTTTTAGGTGAAGTTCTCAAAATTTTGAATAAATTAACTCTTTTCACATTAAATAATAGCTATTATCTACTTAAGATCATAAAATATTCTCATACGAAGATTTTCTAAAAATTAAGTAAGTCCTAAAATGCTCGAATTAGAGGATAACGCAAAACAAATTACCAGAAGTTTGATAGTTATTTGTTATTGGTTATTTAGCTTTGGTTTTGTTTTTAGATGTATCATTTGAATTTTTTTTACTCACACAACGTGCACCCTGTTATTATTTTTTTACAAACTAGTGTGCTCGGAAGCAAAACTTAATAGTCTAAAACTATTGTAAAATAATTTTAAAAGTTAAACACGAATTTGAAAAATGTAAGCTAAATGAAGTTTTGATGTATTAGTAATCTGATATAGAGCTTTTATTTTACATTATTAATGTGTTTTTTGACTGAACAATTTATTGACTGGGTAACATATAAGAAATAAGAAAATGATCAGTTCCAATGCCGGGGTTGCGACAATCAAGTTTTTTTTAATTTTTTTTAGTAGAAAGAAATCTTTAAGTTAAAAGAAAATAGTTTAAGAAATATATATTTGTCACTAAAATACGCGTATTAAACTCATAAATTGTATTTAGTATTTTTTAGATACACGATCTCGCCTCAAACTACCATATTGAAAAAAAAAATAAACTAATTTATTATTAATAATAAAAGTCTAATACTTTTTTTAATAAAATATACAATTTGCTACTCTTTGTTAATTGCAGCGTATATAAGTTCTTTGTCAATAAGCTTCTCGTACTCTTCCATATAAGGACCTTAGTATGATGATCTTGAGAATTGAACAACGTAACTCTGGTCTTTTATGTCCAACTCCTTCGAAAATTTTCCCATAAAAGATGCGACACATTCACTGGTAGCTGATTCGACCTCCACAGTTGGAATGTCATCGAATGGACAGCCTTCATCTGTAGAAGAAGTGTAAAATTCTCTCGCGTTGACAAATATCTTGCACAGCTGCATTTTTTAATTAAAACAAACCTTTACTGAATATTAAAGTGTAAACTACTAGTGTCAAAAAATGGTAATTAAGATTAGAGTTGCTTTCAAAATTAAACTTGTTATTAAAAACAGACACCATAAAGTAAAAGTTTGTAACGGTAAAATAAACCTTTTAATTATCTATGTAAAACAAAACATTAGTAAAAAGTGTCTATCTTTTAACCTGGTGATTTATTTTAAATCTTTATACTTTTTATCGTAATTTTTTTAAACTTAAGCAACCTTGAATGATCTTTGCTAGTGTTTTGCAAAGCTTATAATTAAAAAAAAAGTTACACGAACATTTTTACATTATCAGTTTTTTACACTATCTGTTCTAAATAAAATAGTGACAAAATGAATATTTAAACTACAAAAAAAAGGTTAAAACACAAACTGATCTTTTTAACATTAAAACGTTTTTTGAGTTAATCATATATTTTACTTAACATTTATAAAATTTTAAAACTACCGCTTAAAGCAAATTTTAGCTAAAAATAATTTAAAAAATATACTTTTGTTGTGTTAAAATTCGTGTTTATATGTTATAGTTTTAGATTGCTAAAAGTATACAACTTATTAGAATACATTAGATATAAGAAAGATAGTTTTTCTTTACCTTAGACTAGAATATAAAGTAATTTTGTGATAATATCTTATTTTTCTAGTGTTAACATAAAACATCAAGTTCTATTGAAATATTTTTAATCGCTTTTTTTCTGAAAAATAGAACTTAAACTATTAAGTCTCATAAACAAAAACAAAATATTTTGTAATTCCAACTTAAAACACTTTTTTAATTTTAGTATTTAACACAACTTTACAATCTAAGTTTTTTAACACATAAAAATGTCTTTTTTTTTCATTTGAACTACGTTGTTATGATGAATATAATCTAGTTTAACTATTCTTTTATTTTATGATTATTGTTTACGAACATAGGTTTGAATTTTTTGATAAGTGACACTTATGTGTCAACCTAAAGTACATATCAACATCTTCTACTGTGTTGTTTTTAACTTTCTAATCCATCTTTTCAAGTATTTTAAAATAGCTAGTAATTTTTTTTAGTCCCTAGTTACAAGCTAATTTTAAATTATAGCATTTTTTGAGTTTAAAATATATTAAAAAGTCAATATCTTAACTTCGCGTAGAGCTGTTTTTTCATTTATAATTTTTTTGTGTAAAAACACAAAAAAAAAATAATTGCCTCAATCAATAAAAATTTACATTTTAAACTAAACGATTTTTTTAATTAGAACTGACTTTATCCGACTATAAAGTTTAACACAAGTAAAAGGTTTTAGTTTTATTTAAGAGTGAAAAAAAATAATGTGGACAATTTAAAATAAAGGGACTTGAGTAATTAAAACGAACAATAATTTAATACTTGTTTTTACTATTTTTACTCATTAAAATTAAAAAAAGTCATAAGATGCTATTCAAAGATAAAAGGCTTGCTGTAAAAAAAATTTACAATCAATTTAATAAAATTTTAATAAGTTTAATGAGTTGTTAGGCAATTTAAATTATAAACATGTTTAATAGATTAAGTATTTTTAAATATTGGTTACTACTTTTATTAATTTTTTTCAAAGACAATGTTTACACAACTGTATTTATCCATAGAAAATCATAAAATTGTATTATGTTAGTCCGCACACCTCAAAAACTTTTCAAACTTTTGCTATAATTTAACCGAGTACATATGAAAAATTCATTCTTAAAAATATAAGTAATACAACTTGTATTTTCTCTTTAAACGACAACAAATGCTACTTAAAACTAGCCTACAAATCGTTATTAACTGCTTTTTGAAAACTTTGCACCAAATATTTGATGATTTCTATTAAAATAAAGCTTACAAGTTAGTCTTATAATTAATATTCTTAAGTTATAAATATCTATTTATGTTGTCAGTGTAAGTGTTTAATACATAGATTATTACATTCGTGTTTTAAATCAAATCGAATCAATTTGCCTTTAAATCTAAGATGTTCAATCTAGTAATAATCTGAATTAAGACTGTTTTATTCAAAGATTTTGAATTAGAATTTACAGTATAGTAAATAATGAACTTCACACGACCAACAACAACAGCATCCGAGACAACCTACGACCGGTTTTGTCCTAATTAGGACTCATCAGGCAGGCATAGTCGCGAGAAACCGTTGTTGTGATCTTACCAAGCGGGCTTAAGCACAAAGTACTGAAGCGATACTATAATCTCACAATAAGCTGACAATGTCTGAGACGTTGGGCTGTGAATAATTTAGCTGTGTTAATTTTTTCAACTTTACTCACAAACGGTCGCTACAGTACTTTGTACTTAAGCCCGCTTGGTGAGATCACAACAGCGGTTTCTCGCGACTATGCCTGCCTGATGAGTCCTAATTAGAACGAAACCGGTCGTAGGTTGTCTCGGATGCTGTTGTTGTTGGTCGTGTGAAATTCATTACTTATTGTTGATGGCGCGAACATCTCAACTTTGTTGATGATAGCCAAATTATATATTGGTATTTTCAGTATATATATTTTTTTGTTATTTTTCATTTAATAAAACTTACAAAGTTTAACCTTACTTTAATTTTTTCACAGAACTGCTAGTTTTAATGTGTTAGAAGTGACTTATGCTGTAAAAAGACCTAAAACCCCCTAAAATAAAACACAAGCTTTTATTATAGACTTTTTTATATTGAATACATCAAAACATTTTTAATTACTAAACTACTTAGGTAAGTAAACATTTCTCGTCACTTTACAGTAAGTTTAATTTTTTGTTTTCAGAATTGTTTTATAAGTTTTATTGTTTAAAAATTAGCAGACCCATTTTATTTTCAAGAGACCTACTGCAGTTTAAATTTAATTAAGTGCTTTATTTTTAATCTGATTTTTCAAATTTTTTGTAAAATAACTTCACACCTGTAGTCGGATTTTAGCTTATAAAAGTCTAAATTAACATTAATTTTAAAAAAGTTTTAATGTTTACTTTGTAAAATTTTACTAAAAAAGGTTTTATTGAACCAAAAAACAGCAATATAACTGTTAAGTTAGCACCACAGCAAAATCTCAATTTAATCTATACCTTTTTATTTTCAAAGGTTTATTCTAATTTTTTAGCTTAGTAAAAACGTTTTATCATTATGAATTTATTCACAGCAGGATCATGCCCGCAGACCGTATTTTTTTTCACTTTACATTTTTATGATAATTAAAAATGTATAAAAATTATTGAATTGAAGATCACCGAACTAGAAACTTTGTGTCTTTTTTATATAATATACTAAAAAAGGTTTTATTGAACCAAAAAACAGCAATATAACTGTTAAGTTAGCACCACAGCAAAATCTCAATTTAATCTATACCTTTTTATTTTCAAAGGTTTATTCTAATTTTTTAGCTTAGTAAAAACGTTTTATCATTATGAATTTATTCACAGCAGGATCATGCCCGCAGACCGTATTTTTTTTCACTTTACATTTTTATGATAATTAAAAATGTATAAAAATTATTGAATTGAAGATCACCGAACTAGAAACTTTGTGTCTTTTTTATATAATATACTAAAAAAGGTTTTATTGAACCAAAAAACAGCAATATAACTGTTAAGTTAGCACCACAGCAAAATCTCAATTTAATCTATACCTTTTTATTTTCAAAAGTTTATTCTAATTTTTTAGCTTAGTAAAAACGTTTTATCATTATGAATTTATTCACGGCAGGATCATGCCCGCAGACCGTATTTTTTTTCACTTTACATTTTTATGATAATTAAAAATGTATAAAAATTATTGAATTGAAGATCACCGAACTAGAAACTTTGTGTCTTTTTTATATAATATACTAAAAAAGGTTTTATTGAACCAAAAAACAGCAATATAACTGTTAAGTTAGCACCACAGCAAAATCTCAATTTAATCTATACCTTTTTATTTTCAAAAGTTTATTCTAATTTTTTAGCTTAGTAAAAACGTTTTATCATTATGAATTTAGTCACGGCAGGATCATGCCCGCAGACCGTATTTTTTTTCACTTTACATTTTTATGATAATTAAAAATGTATAAAAATTATTGAATTGAAGATCACCGAACTAGAAACTTTGTGTCTTTTTTATATAATATACTAAAAAAGGTTTTATTGAACCAAAAAACAGCAATATAACTGTTAAGTTAGCACCACAGCAAAATCTCAATTTAATCTATACCTTTTTATTTTCAAAAGTTTATTCTAATTTTTTAGCTTAGTAAAAACGTTTTATCATTATGAATTTATTCACAGCAGGATCATGCCCGCAGACCGTATTTTTTTTCACTTTACATTTTTATGATAATTAAAAATGTATAAAAATTATTGAATTGAAGATCACCGAACTAGAAACTTTGTGTCTTTTTTATATAATATACTAAAAAAGGTTTTATTGAACCAAAAAACAGCAATATAACTGTTAAGTTAGCACCACAGC
This sequence comes from Thalia democratica, assembly GCF_965202585.1. Classification (NCBI taxonomy): domain Eukaryota; kingdom Metazoa; phylum Chordata; class Thaliacea; order Salpida; family Salpidae; genus Thalia; species Thalia democratica. The sequence goes on from NC_139170.1 coordinate 11,898,377, forward strand.
AAAATCTCAATTTAATCTATACCTTTTTATTTTCAAAAGTTTATTCTAATTTTTTAGCTTAGTAAAAACGTTTTATCATTATGAATTTATTCACGGCAGGATCATGCCCGCAGACCGTATTTTTTTTCACTTTACATTTTTATGATAATTAAAAATATATAAAAATTATTGAATTGAAGATCACCGAACTAGAAACTTTGTGTCTTTTTTATATAATATACTAAAAAAGGTTTTATTGAACCAAAAAACAGCAATATAACTGTTAAGTTAGCACCACAGCAAAATCTCAATTTAATCTATACCTTTTTATTTTCAAAAGTTTATTCTAATTTTTTAGCTTAGTAAAAACGTTTTATCATTATGAATTTATTCACGGCAGGATCATGCCCGCAAACCGTATTTTTTTTCACTTTACATTTTTATGATAATTAAAAATGTATAAAAATTATTGAATTGAAGATCACCGAACTAGAAACTTTGTGTCTTTTTTATATAATATACTAAAAAAGGTTTTATTGAACCAAAAAACAGCAATATAACTGTTAAGTTAGCACCACAGCAAAATCTCAATTTAATCTATACCTTTTTATTTTCAAAGGTTTATTCTAATTTTTTAGCTTAGTAAAAACGTTTTATCATTATGAATTTAGTCACGGCAGGATCATGCCCGCAGACCGTATTTTTTTTCACTTTACATTTTTATGATAATTAAAAATGTATAAAAATTATTGAATTGAAGATCACCGAACTAGAAACTTTGTGTCTTTTTTATATAATATACTAAAAAAGGTTTTATTGAACCAAAAAACAGCAATATAACTGTTAAGTTAGCACCACAGCAAAATCTCAATTTAATCTATACCTTTTTATTTTCAAAGGTTTATTCTAATTTTTTAGCTTAGTAAAAACGTTTTATCATTATGAATTTATTCACAGCAGGATCATGCCCGCAGACCGTATTTTTTTTCACTTTATAAAAATTATTGAATTGAAGATCACCGAACTAGAAACTTTGTGTCTTTTTTATATAATATACTAAAAAAGGTTTTATTGAACCAAAAAACAGCAATATAACTGTTAAGTTAGCACCACAGCAAAATCTCAATTTAATTTATACCTTTTTATTTTCAAAAGTTTATTCTAATTTTTTAGCTTAGTAAAAACGTTTTATCATTATGAATTTATTCACAGCAGGATCATGCCCGCAGACCGTATTTTTTTTCACTTTACATTTTTATGATAATTAAAAATGTATAAAAATTATTGAATTGAAGATCACCGAACTAGAAACTTTGTGTCTTTTTTATATAATATACTAAAAAAGGTTTTATTGAACCAAAAAACAGCAATATAACTGTTAAGTTAGCACCACAGCAAAATCTTAATTTAATCTATACCTTTTTATTTTCAAAAGTTTATTCTAATTTTTTAGCTTAGTAAAAACGTTTTATCATTATGAATTTATTCACAGCAGGATCATGCCCGCAGACCGTATTTTTTTTCACTTTACATTTTTATGATAATTAAAAATGTATAAAAATTATTGAATTGAAGATCACCGAACTAGAAACTTTGTGTCTTTTTTATATAATATACTAAAAAAGGTTTTATTGAACCAAAAAACAGCAATATAACTGTTAAGTTAGCACCACAACAAAATCTCAATTTAATCTATACCTTTTTATTTTCAAAGGTTTATTCTAATTTTTTAGCTTAGTAAAAACGTTTTATCATTATGAATTTATTCACAGCAGGATCATGCCCGCAGACCGTATTTTTTTTCACTTTACATTTTTATGATAATTAAAAATGTATAAAAATTATTGAATTGAAGATCACCGAACTAGAAACTTTGTGTCTTTTTTATATAATATACTAAAAAAGGTTTTATTGAACCAAAAAAAAGCAGTATAACTGTTAAGTTAGCACCACAGCAAAATCTCAATTTAATCTATACCTTTTTATTTTCAAAGGTTTATTCTAATTTTTTAGCTTAGTAAAAACGTTTTATCATTATGAATTTATTCACAGCAGGATCATGCCCGCAGACCGTATTTTTTTTCACTTTACATTTTTATGATAATTAAAAATGTATAAAAATTATTGAATTGAAGATCACCGAACTAGAAACTTTGTGTCTTTTTTATATAATATACTAAAAAAGGTTTTATTGAACCAAAAAACAGCAATATAACTGTTAAGTTAGCACCACAGCAAAATCTCAATTTAATCTATACCTTTTTATTTTCAAAAGTTTATTCTAATTTTTTAGCTTAGTAAAAACGTTTTATCATTATGAATTTAGTCACGGCAGGATCATGCCCGCAGACCGTATTTTTTTTCACTTTACATTTTTATGATAATTAAAAATGTATAAAAATTATTGAATTGAAGATCACCGAACTAGAAACTTTGTGTCTTTTTTATATAATATACTAAAAAAGGTTTTATTGAACCAAAAAACAGCAATATAACTGTTAAGTTAGCACCACAGCAAAATCTCAATTTAATCTATACCTTTTTATTTTCAAAGGTTTATTCTAATTTTTTAGCTTAGTAAAAACGTTTTATCATTATGAATTTATTCACGGCAGGATCATGCCCGCAGACCGTATTTTTTTTCACTTTACATTTTTATGATAATTAAAAATGTATAAAAATTATTGAATTGAAGATCACCGAACTAGAAACTTTGTGTCTTTTTTATATAATATACTAAAAAAGGTTTTATTGAACCAAAAAACAGCAATATAACTGTTAAGTTAGCACCACAGCAAAATCTCAATTTAATCTATACCTTTTTATTTTCAAAGGTTTATTCTAATTTTTTAGCTTAGTAAAAACGTTTTATCATTATGAATTTATTCACGGCAGGATCATGCCCGCAGACCGTATTTTTTTTCACTTTACATTTTTATGATAATTAAAAATGTATAAAAATTATTGAATTGAAGATCACCGAACTAGAAACTTTGTGTCTTTTTTATATAATATACTAAAAAAGGTTTTATTGAACCAAAAAACAGCAATATAACTGTTAAGTTAGCACCACAGCAAAATCTCAATTTAATCTATACCTTTTTATTTTCAAAGGTTTATTCTAATTTTTTAGCTTAGTAAAAACGTTTTATCATTATGAATTTATTCACAGCAGGATCATGCCCGCAGACCGTATTTTTTTTCACTTTACATTTTTATGATAATTAAAAATGTATAAAAATTATTGAATTGAAGATCACCGAACTAGAAACTTTGTGTCTTTTTTATATAATATACTAAAAAAGGTTTTATTGAACCAAAAAACAGCAATATAACTGTTAAGTTAGCACCACAGCAAAATCTCAATTTAATCTATACCTTTTTATTTTCAAAAGTTTATTCTAATTTTTTAGCTTAGTAAAAACGTTTTATCATTATGAATTTATTCACGGCAGGATTATGCCCGCAGACCGTATTTTTTTCCACTTTACATTTTTATGATAATTAAAAATATATAAAAATTATTGAATTGAAGATCACCGAACTAGAAACTTTGTGTCTTTTTTATATAATATACTAAAAAAGGTTTTATTGAACCAAAAAACAGCAATATAACTGTTAAGTTAGCACCACAGCAAAATCTCAATTTAATCTATACCTTTTTTTTTTCAAAAGTTTATTCTAATTTTTTAGCTTAGTAAAAACGTTTTATCATTATGAATTTATTCACGGCAGGATCATGCCCGCAGACCGTATTTTTTTTCACTTTACATTTTTATGATAATTAAAAATGTATAAAAATTATTGAATTGAAGATCACCGAACTAGAAACTTTGTGTCTTTTTTATATAATATACTAAAAAAGGTTTTATTGAACCAAAAAACAGCAATATAACTGTTAAGTTAGCACCACAGCAAAATCTCAATTTAATCTATACCTTTTTATTTTCAAAAGTTTATTCTAATTTTTTAGCTTAGTAAAAACGTTTTATCATTATGAATTTAGTCACGGCAGGATCATACCCGCAGACCGTATTTTTTTTCACTTTACATTTTTATGATAATTAAAAATGTATAAAAATTATTGAATTGAAGATCACCGAACTAGAAACTTTGTGTCTTTTTTATATAATATACTAAAAAAGGTTTTATTGAACCAAAAAACAGCAATATAACTGTTAAGTTAGCACCACAGCAAAATCTCAATTTAATCTATACCTTTTTATTTTCAAAAGTTTATTCTAATTTTTTAGCTTAGTAAAAACGTTTTATCATTATGAATTTATTCACGGCAGGATCATGCCCGCAGACCGTATTTTTTTTCACTTTACATTTTTATGATAATTAAAAATGTATAAAAATTATTGAATTGAAGATCACCGAACTAGAAACTTTGTGTCTTTTTTATATAATATACTAAAAAAGGTTTTATTGAACCAAAAAACAGCAATATAACTGTTAAGTTAGCACCACAGCAAAATCTCAATTTAATCTATACCTTTTTATTTTCAAAAGTTTATTCTAATTTTTTAGCTTAGTAAAAACGTTTTATCATTATGAATTTATTCACGGCAGGATCATGCCCGCAGACCGTATTTTTTTTCACTTTACATTTTTATGATAATTAAAAATGTATAAAAATTATTGAATTGAAGATCACCGAACTAGAAACTTTGTGTCTTTTTTATATAATATACTAAAAAAGGTTTTATTGAACCAAAAAACAGCAATATAACTGTTAAGTTAGCACCACAGCAAAATCTCAATTTAATCTATACCTTTTTATTTTCAAAAGTTTATTCTAATTTTTTAGCTTAGTAAAAACGTTTTATCATTATGAATTTATTCACAGCAGGATCATGCCCGCAGACCGTATTTTTTTTCACTTTACATTTTTATGATAATTAAAAATGTATAAAAATTATTGAATTGAAGATCACCGAACTAGAAACTTTGTGTCTTTTTTATATAATATACTAAAAAAGATTTTATTGAACCAAAAAACAGCAATATAACTGTTAAGTTAGCACCACAGCTTAATCTCAATTTAATCTATACCTTTTTATTTTCAAAAGTTTATTCTAATTTTTTAGCTTAGTAAAAACGTTTTATCATTATGAATTTATTCACGGCAGGATCATGCCCGCAGACCGTATTTTTTTTCACTTTACATTTTTATGATAATTAAAAATGTATAAAAATTATTGAATTGAAGATCACCGAACTAGAAACTTTGTGTCTTTTTTATATAATATACTAAAAAAGGTTTTATTGAACCAAAAAACAGCAATATAACTGTTAAGTTAGCACCACAGCAAAATCTCAATTTAATCTATACCTTTTTATTTTCAAAAGTTTATTCTAATTTTTTAGCTTAGTAAAAACGTTTTATCATTATGAATTTAGTCACGGCAGGATCATGCCCGCAGACCGTATTTTTTTTCACTTTACATTTTTATGATAATTAAAAATGTATAAAAATTATTGAATTGAAGATCACCGAACTAGAAACTTTGTGTCTTTTTTATATAATATACTAAAAAAGGTTTTATTGAACCAAAAAACAGCAATATAACTGTTAAGTTAGCACCACAGCAAAATCTCAATTTAATCTATACATTTTTATTTTCAAAAGTTTATTCTAATTTTTTAGCTTAGTAAAAACGTTTTATCATTATGAATTTATTCACGGCAGGATCATGCCCGCAGACCGTATTTTTTTTCACTTTACATTTTTATGATAATTAAAAATGTATAAAAATTATTGAATTGAAGATCACCGAACTAGAAACTTTGTGTCTTTTTTATATAATATACTAAAAAAGGTTTTATTGAACCAAAAAAAAGCAATATAACTGTTAAGTTAGCACCACAGCAAAATCTCAATTTAATCTATACCTTTTTATTTTCAAAGGTTTATTCTAATTTTTTAGCTTAGTAAAAACTTTTTATCATTATGAATTTATTCACGGCAGGATCATGCCCGCAGACCGTATTTTTTTTCACTTTACATTTTTATGATAATTAAAAATGTATAAAAACTATTGAATTGAAGATCACCGAACTAGAAACTTTGTGTCTTTTTTATATAATATACTAAAAAAGGTTTTATTGAACCAAAAAACAGCAATATAACTGTTAAGTTAGCACCACAGCAAAATCTCAATTTAATCTATACCTTTTTATTTTCAAAAGTTTATTCTAATTTTTTAGCTTAGTAAAAACGTTTTATCATTATGAATTTATTCACGGCAGGATCATGCCCGCAGACCGTATTTTTTTTCACTTTACATTTTTATGATAATTAAAAATATATAAAAATTATTGAATTGAAGATCACCGAACTAGAAACTTTGTGTCTTTTTTATATAATATACTAAAAAAGGTTTTATTGAACCAAAAAACAGCAATATAACTGTTAAGTTAGCACCACAGCAAAATCTCAATTTAATCTATACCTTTTTATTTTCAAAAGTTTATTCTAATTTTTTAGCTTAGTAAAAACTTTTTATCATTATGAATTTATTCACGGCAGGATCATGCCCGCAGACCGTATTTTTTTTCACTTTACATTTTTATGATAATTAAAAATATATAAAAATTATTGAATTGAAGATCACCGAACTAGAAACTTTGTGTCTTTTTTATATAATATACTAAAAAAGGTTTTATTGAACCAAAAAACAGCAATATAACTGTTAAGTTAGCACCACAGCAAAATCTCAATTTAATCTATACCTTTTTATTTTCAAAAGTTTATTCTAATTTTTTAGCTTAGTAAAAACGTTTTATCATTATGAATTTATTCACGGCGGGATCATGCCCGCAGACCGTATTTTTTTTCACTTTACATTTTTATGACAATTAAAAATGTATAAAAATTATTGAATTGAAGATCACCGAACTAGAAACTTTGTGTCTTTTTTATATAATATACTAAAAAAGGTTTTATTGAACCAAAAAACAGCAATATAACTGTTAAGTTAGCACCACAGCTTAATCTCAATTTAATCTATACCTTTTTATTTTCAAAAGTTTATTCTAATTTTTTAGCTTAGTAAAAACGTTTTATCATTATGAATTTATTCACGGCAGGATCATGCCCGCAGACCGTATTTTTTTTCACTTTACATTTTTATGATAATTAAAAATGTATAAAAATTATTGAATTGAAGATCACCGAACTAGAAACTTTGTGTCTTTTTTATATAATATACTAAAAAAGGTTTTATTGAACCAAAAAACAGCAATATAACTGTTAAGTTAGCACCACAGCAAAATCTCAATTTAATCTATACCTTTTTATTTTCAAAAGTTTATTCTAATTTTTTAACTTAGTAAAAACGTTTTATCATTATGAATTTAGTCACGGCAGGATCATGCCCGCAGACCGTATTTTTTTTCACTTTACATTTTTATGATAATTAAAAATATATAAAAATTATTGAATTGAAGATCACCGAACTAGAAACTTTGTGTCTTTTTTATATAATATACTAAAAAAGGTTTTATTGAACCAAAAAACAGCAATATAACTGTTAAGTTAGCACCACAGCAAAATCTCAATTTAATCTATACCTTTTTATTTTCAAAAGTTTATTCTAATTTTTTAACTTAGTAAAAACGTTTTATCATTATGAATTTAGTCACGGCAGGATCATGCCCGCAGACCGTATTTTTTTTCACTTTACATTTTTATGATAATTAAAAATATATAAAAATTATTGAATTGAAGATCACCGAACTAGAAACTTTGTGTCTTTTTTATATAATATACTAAAAAAGGTTTTATTGAACCAAAAAACAGCAATATAACTGTTAAGTTAGCACCACAGCAAAATCTCAATTTAATCTATACCTTTTTATTTTCAAAAGTTTATTCTAATTTTTTAGCTTAGTAAAAACGTTTTATCATTATGAATTTATTCACGGCAGGATCATGCCCGCAGACCGTATTTTTTTTCACTTTACATTTTTATGATAATTAAAAATGTATAAAAATTATTGAATTGAAGATCACCGAACTAGAAACTTTGTGTCTTTTTTATATAATATACTAAAAAAGGTTTTATTGAACCAAAAAACAGCAATATAACTGTTAAGTTAGCACCACAGCAAAATCTCAATTTAATCTATACCTTTTTATTTTCAAAAGTTTATTCTAATTTTTTAACTTAGTAAAAACGTTTTATCATTATGAATTTAGTCACGGCAGGATCATGCCCGCAGACCGTATTTTTTTTCACTTTACATTTTTATGATAATTAAAAATATATAAAAATTATTGAATTGAAGATCACCGAACTAGAAACTTTGTGTCTTTTTTATATAATATACTAAAAAAGGTTTTATTGAACCAAAAAACAGCAATATAACTGTTAAGTTAGCACCACAGCAAAATCTCAATTTAATCTATACCTTTTTATTTTCAAAAGTTTATTCTAATTTTTTAACTTAGTAAAAACGTTTTATCATTATGAATTTAGTCACGGCAGGATCATGCCCGCAGACCGTATTTTTTTTCACTTTACATTTTTATGATAATTAAAAATGTATAAAAATTATTGAATTGAAGATCACCGAACTAGAAACTTTGTGTCTTTTTTATATAATATACTAAAAAAGGTTTTATTGAACCAAAAAACAGCAATATAACTGTTAAGTTAGCACCACAGCAAAATCTCAATTTAATCTATACCTTTTTATTTTCAAAAGTTTATTCTAATTTTTTAACTTAGTAAAAACGTTTTATCATTATGAATTTAGTCACGGCAGGATCATGCCCGCAGACCGTATTTTTTTTCACTTTACATTTTTATGATAATTAAAAATGTATAAAAATTATTGAATTGAAGATCACCGAACTAGAAACTTTGTGTCTTTTTTATATAATATACTAAAAAAGGTTTTATTGAACCAAAAAACAGCAATATAACTGTTAAGTTAGCACCACAGCAAAATCTCAATTTAATCTATACCTTTTTATTTTCAAAGGTTTATTCTAATTTTTTAGCTTAGTAAAAACGTTTTATCATTATGAATTTATTCACGGCAGGATCATGCCCGCAGACCGTATTTTTTTTCACTTTACATTTTTATGATAATTAAAAATGTATAAAAATTATTGAATTGAAGATCACCGAACTAGAAACTTTGTGTCTTTTTTATATAATATACTAAAAAAGGTTTTATTGAACCAAAAAACAGCAATATAACTGTTAAGTTAGCACCACAGCAAAATCTCAATTTAATCTATACCTTTTTATTTTCAAAAGTTTATTCTAATTTTTTAGCTTAGTAAAAACGTTTTATCATTATGAATTTATTCACGGCAGGATCATGCCCGCAGACCGTATTTTTTTTCACTTTACATTTTTATGATAATTAAAAATGTATAAAAATTATTGAATTGAAGATCACCGAACTAGAAACTTTGTGTCTTTTTTATATAATATACTAAAAAAGGTTTTATTGAACCAAAAAACAGCAATATAACTGTTAAGTTAGCACCACAGCTTAATCTCAATTTAATCTATACCTTTTTATTTTCAAAGGTTTATTCTAATTTTTTAGCTTAGTAAAAACGTTTTATCATTATGAATTTAGTCACGGCAGGATCATGCCCGCAGACCGTATTTTTAGAGCAACTTTTTAGTATAATTTAATAAATAAAACACTTTGTAACAAAATTATTATATTGTTTATTGAGCAATAAAAGTAAAGCTAAAAATACCTAGAAGTTGGTGCGCGAAGAACCTTTTGGTTAAAGAGTCGCAACTTTTTTGGTTACCTTTTACTTGGGTACCAGGAAAGTTTACATGTTTTTCACAAATTTTAAGTAAATTTAGTAAGGAAGTTATTACTTTATCAGCTGATTTTTAATCAGCTTAAAAATTCACTTTATAAATGAAAAGCTTGACTTTTAACCGATTGTTAGAATTATATAACTTTAACGAAGCCTGGTTTTGTGATACTAAATAAATACGCCACTAAAAAAAGTAAAATAAACTCAAAAAATAATACTAAGTACTGTTTTATTTAACAATGCTTACGTTCGTAAATTTTTTCAATAGTTGTCTAAGTTATAAGTTTAAAAGTAAAGATATAGTATACCAATTTTTTTCTCAAAAATAATAAAAAGCACGAAATAGTAAAAGGCTAACATTTTTTGTTTGTTTTACTTCAGGAAACAAATAAAATCTCAATAAAAAACAGGTTTTTTGTTTCTGTACTACAGATTTAGAATAAAAGTTGAAATAAAAATAAATATTTTATTAATACATACACTTGTAAGTACTAAACAATTCAGCATGTTTAAATATACTCACAATTAGTTAAAATATGTTGAATTTTTATGAATAAAAATGTATATTTTGAATTATAGAAAGTTTAGATGATTAAAATAATAAACTATTTTTGTCTAAATACATACTTAACTCCAACGGTTTTAATTTAAAGCAAGAAAAAAAATGCTAATAGTATTTACTATCTGTTTTAAAAAAGACAAAAATTAATTATTTGAAAGTTTATTTTCATTAAGATTATTTATTTATATTTAGAAGTTAAAAAAAATCAACAAAATTCACCTTCCATTTTATTCTTTTAAAATCGACAAGGATAATACAAGTTTATCTAAACCTGTCAGAAAAATAGAATGAAGTTTAGATGTTGTTGTTGAATAAAAAATAAAAAATCAGTTTATTATCCGTTTTAATAGTTACATAAAACTACGTGAGAATTTTTTTATGAGTTTTATAACAAGTTATTCGTTTATTTATTTTTTTTAGTCAAAACATACTAATCATTAAAAATATAAAGTTTAATTTAGACCTCAAGTTTAAGAAATTATAAGATACTCCATTATCAAGTATCACAAAATATGCTTGAAATTTAAACTAAATTACAAACGAGATTCATTAAAATTGCTTTAAGCACATTTTTTTGATAAAAATATACTTATCATTATAAACTAATCATTATAAACATTTCTGAAAAGTTTTAAACGTTTTATGTTTTTCATTATAGCTTTTGTACAATGTTTATTTATACAAAACATCTTCAGTTACAAAACAATGCTTAAGTGCATATAACTTAATTAGTTTATTATATCATCAAATTGTTCACAAATCTATAGTGCTTATGCCTAAAATTGAATATAAAGTTTGGCAACTATCAATGAAACCCAAAATATTTTATTGGAATAAGCACAATGGAGTTAATTTGAAGCTGTACCAAAAAGTCATGTAAAAATACAACATTAAACAAACTTTATTGCTATTGATGTAAATAAAAAGCTTAAGACGTTACAAGGAAAACAGTTTTGATGTTTTAAAATTTAGACTGTTTCAGTTCTTTGTGTTTGTTTATAATGACGTTAGATTTATTTTATTCAATGTTTGAATTAAGTTTATTCTATTCGTTGATATTTATAAAAACATTCTGTCCCGGAAGAACAACTGTAAGAACGCACTTTTTGAAATTAAATCGTTTATAGTTTAGTCATATCTCTTGTACAAGCTACATTTGTACATAAAAAGGTTAAAGATACTATACCGATACAAAGACATAAGATACTGGACAATTTAAGCTGAAATAATTGGCTAAAAATTTATCAGCAAAAACTGCTGATCGCTGGATTCGATCTCACTACCTACGGCTCTTAGAGCGGGTTGACAATCGCTGAACCACACTGCCACTTGTAGATTGGATTCAATGATGGTATATAAAGTTAATAAAGTACTTTATGCTTTGATTTTTACAAAACAAATAAATTACTTGAGAAGAAATATTATATTTTATTCATTCAAGACTTTATGATGCAACCTATGTTTCGGTAAAAGAGTGAGTGAAAGTGAAGTGAGATTGTAAATTTATGAGACAAAATACAATAGAACGATATTAGTAAATCAAATTACAGTAAGTGAAGTGTTATATATAGAATAATAAATTGTTCATAATTAAAAAATACATGTTAAAATCCAGTTTATAATGCTTGTTGATTTGTGTAGAACTTATTTATAAAACAACACATCAAACTAGTATTTAAGAGAACCCTTAGTTACAATAAGTATATGAGTAGACATTTATTAGGACACTAAAATTTAGCTATATAAAGGACAAACTATATTAACACGTATCAAAATACTAATGAAATTATTAGTCAAAGTAATTTGTTTTATAAACTTTTAAAGAACTAATTACATCAATATACTTTATAAGAAAGTAATTTTTGTCTAAAGACCATACCAACTGTAGTCATTGAAATTTATGCAAATTTTTATGCTATAAAATTGAATGATAATGAACAAGTATAACTTTTTTTCGGAAGATTTTTCTATTTATTTTAAACTTGCCAATAATTAAAAATAAACATTTCCATCGTTTCTGGCGGAAAATTTCATGCGAAAAAACACCAAAAAAATTATCAAAACGATAAAAAATAAGATTTATTTCACGATACTTTCTTATGGCAATTTTGAGCCGAAAAATTAATTTTATCACGTGGTTTCTCTTCTCTCGCTTTGAAAATTTTAAGCTTGTTTTAACTTTTTTGCTATAACTTTTTTAAACTTTGTTTTATTTTAGAATAGATTTTACTATCGTTTTCAGCACAAAATTCTGCTTTAAAAAACACCAAACACTTTATAAAAATGATGAAAAATAGACAAAATGAAAGCTTTAAATTTGAACTATTTGGTTTTTGAACACGTTTCAAACTTGTATGCTTTTGTATGATATGAGTTAGAAATTGAAACACATAGCAGGCACTAGTATCTTCATAACAAATATCACTGCTATATTCCTAATTTCCGCTTTAAACCTTCATTTTAGTTCAAAGATTTACATTTTTAACCATTAACTAACTGCTTAAACAAAAAGAATTCTACAAGAGTCTAAAATTAAGTCGTGTTGCTAATACTATTACATTAAGCTTGTGATTAATTAGTGAAGTTTTTTCTCAATAACTTTTTGTAGAAACTTATTGATTTGTGTACTTATTATTAAAACAATACTTCACTCTAGTATACTTAGTTGCAATAAGTACGTGAATAAACATTTATGCAGACATTAATGCCCAGCTTAACTTCACAACTCACTATTATCAATTTGGTCGTTATTTTGTACAATAACTTATTTTTACATGACTTAAGTTTAGCATTATTTCTTAATTTAACAGTTTAATACACATAAAACAATTAAGTTTCGACATAAACACAAAAACAGTTCATCAAGTTTATAAATAAGTGTACATACTTCTTAATACTTGACAATTTTTTTTTCAAGTGTGCACTGACAAACTTATCTATAAGACTTGACTGTGTATAGTCAAATAACTTGCTAATGTAAACTTTTAATACTTTTGAGTAGTATTGTTCACTTAGATAATCTGTTCAAAACAGTAATAAATTCAAGTTATTCAAAAGTAGTTAGACACTTGTTTAGTTTTGAGTGGGTCTTTTAATAAACTCTTAATATTGTAACACAATGAACTGTTGAAAACTTAGAAAGATGAACTATCATCAATTCATAATACTGTGTTGTTTAAACTATATACAAAAACCTGCACATTTTACTTATCATCTAACTTACATAAAAACTAAGCTAAAATCTATCATAATCCTTAAAATTTTATCATTCTTCAAAAGTTAATATGTGTGAACTTGTTGCTGTATATAGTTTTTAACTAAAGTTATTTCCTTATACCATGGTTATTTCAGTATTGTTTTTCTAGTTTAACAAAAGTATAATTATATCTTTTTATACACAAAAACTATTTTATGTTTGTCATTTAAAAAAACAATGATAAAACTAACAATTTAATCTAATGTTATCTTACTTAATATTTAAGCTAACAGCTATTATTTGCATTGATAGTTATTTAAATCTAGTTTATAAAGCTTGTTGATTTGTGTAGTAATTGTTTATAAAAAAACACTTCAAACTAGTAGTAAAGAGAACCGTAAGTTGCAATAAATATGTGAGTAAACATTTTTTAGGACACTAAAGTTTAACTTTACAAACTATATTAACACGTATCAAAATACTAATGAAACTATGAGTCAAAGTAAAAATTATTTTATAAACTGTTAAACAACTAATTACATTAATATACTTTATAAAAATGTAGTTTTTGTCTAAAGACAAAACCAACTGTAGTCATTGAAATTTATGCAAAATTTTATGCTATAAAATTGAATGATAATGAACAACTAAAACTTATTTTTAGAATTTATTTTCTTTTCTTTTTAAAATTGCCAATACTTAAAAATAAACATTTCCATGGTTTCTGGCGGAAAAATTCATGCGAAAAAACACCAAAAAAATTATCAAAACGATAAAAAATAAGGTTTTTAACATTTAATATTCACAATACTTTCTTATGGCGAATTTAAGCAGAAATTTTGTTTTATCACGTGGTCTCTCTTCATTTATTTTTAAAACTTTAACCTAGTTTTGAACTTCTAACTTGTTTTTTTAAACCTTGTTTTTTTTTGCAAAACTAAATTTTACTTTCATGTCGAGCACGAAATTCTACTTCAAAAAACATTTTCTTCTTTACATCTTTTAAAGGTGGTTGAAGTTTTGTTTGAGTACTTTTTTATTGTGCAGCATTTTCAAATGCAAGTATACATTTGAGTAAAAGTATATGTTAGATTGAGCTGATTTAGTATCCATTTTTACTTTAACATTGGATATTGCACAGATAATAAAGGCTAGACCAACTGCTTTTTTTTCGTTGTTTACATAAGATTTATCATTTTTTAAGCTTAAAATAATATGCAATTAAATAACTATGTTTATATTTAGTAAGCAACTAGGTAGAATTAAAGTTTTTTAAAGCAAGTATAACGTTTTGAATGAAATTGTTTTACGTTTGATTAACTTTTTATTAACTTTTATTTACTTTTTTATTAACTTTTTATTAACTCACAACTTTTTTCCAATAGTCATTTCAGACTTTTTGGACTATATTTCAAACAAATTCTAAAACATAAGCAACTTAATAGTTTGTTTTTTTTTTTCTGACGTGTTAATAATAACTTTTACTAACTTCCCTTTTAAAAACTTTAATTTAATTTGAGTTTTTAATGAGATTTTTTAGTTATTTCAACTTAATCTTTGTCAGATTCTTTCTAAATTGGAGGTTTCGTTTTTTTAACTTCAGTCGAATTGTTGTTAGTTGTTGGAAACGTTTTGATCGTGGTAGTTATTCGGAAGACTAAATGATTTATACATAGCTAATACGTTTATAAAACTTTTATATCTGTCCTTGATATCATTTGGTCTTCGTTACGGGTTTTTGTATTTGGTTTTGTTAGTTATGTTTATCTTGTACCAAGTGCTGGTATGAAAAGTATACGTTTTTATCTGTAAGCGTATTTTTTTGAGTTTTTATTAAGTACTATTAAGTTTAAAATCTTAATTTGTTTTGGTTTAGCCCCTTTGTTGTTTCAAATACCTTTCAAACTTGTATCTGTTTGCATGTTGTGAGTTAGAAACAATTAGCAAATACTAGTATTCAAACTATGTTCATAACAAATAGAATTTGTATAAACAAATAGATATTAAATAGAACCTTTTGTAATAAGTGTGTGAAAAAATGTTTATCCACACACTAGGTTTAGCTTAAGTTTCCAAACTATATTAAAATATATCAAAACACCAATGAAACTGTTAGGCAAAGTAAAAAATCTTTGATAAATTTTTAATGAACTACTTACATTCGAGGTCAACGAACAAATATATTTATTGAAATATACAAACACTTTTACTTTATTTTTTCAACAAACAAAACTCAAACAAGTTGATTATTTTAACACAATACTTCAACAAGTTTTTAATTTATTTATAATTTTTAGGTTTGTTTTTGTAAACTTCCATTAGTTTAAATATTCAACTCCATAAAAATTTCGAGACAATTGCATTTATATTAACAACAGCGAGTTTAACTAATAGATAGAACCAAGCTTTATCTGGAAACTAGACTGAACTGTAAACATGAAAGTTTATGCAAATTTTCAAGCATCAAAATTCAATAAAAATGAACATTTAACTATTTTTTTAACTTGCCTATACTCAAAAACTAATGTCTCGATCTTTTCGGCCACAAAATTTTGTGCAAAAAAAGAAATGTGAAGGATAAAAAATCAGAATTGTTAGAACAAGTGCGTTAACATTTTTCATGAATAAAACAATACTATTTAGCTTTTAGTCTTATAATTTTCAGATTGTGATTAGTTCAACTTGCACAATACTTTATTTGCTTAGATCAATAAATCCAATACAATCTAAAGTCTTTACTTTCTAATAAACCCATATAATTCAATTAATAATATACAATTCAATGTTAACAAGTATTATAAATTGTTATGTCTAACTGTGATTAAACTAGAGTAATGCCATAAATAACTTTTAATTGACCTTTATAAGCAAAAAACCTAAGATATGATTGAATACTTAACTGGTAATTTATTTACGAGACACACTTAGTTTTGAATATTATGTAGTAACATAATTAGTTGAGTTACAATACAATGATATTGATAAACATAATTAAAAAGTAAGCTGAATTGTTATTTATAGAATAATACCAGAATTGTCTACTACAAAATTGTATCATTTGTAGTACGCAAAACACAGGATACATACTATAAAACATAAAACTTTACTTTCAATTCAAATGTTGTAATATTTAATAATGAGTCGAAAACAAACACCAAAATTAAATAGACAAAAAAAGACCTTTCGTTTTTATGACAATGCATACAATTTGTAGAACTTTGTGTGGACAACTTAAGACGTTTATTATTGAAAAATTTACTTGATTTACTTGATAAAACAGTTTAATCTTTTAAATTTATAGTTAAATACACATGTTGTTTGTGATATGAAACTAGAAACAATCACATAAACCAGCGCAACAATATGATAATTAAATATTAAGATTTGATTGTAATTTAAAAATTAAATTCCTTTATACGCAACAGTAAAATATTTAAGATCTAGTTGCCATATATGTTTGTATCTGTTAGTTTAATTAAGATACACCTTATCCAATACTTATTATGTACATACAATTAGTCTTACTTGAAACAAATTTAATAATTTATAATCCAAAAGATATGTCCATATACAACTAATGTGTAAGTAAAAATTACTAATTACTAAGTTTATACTGTATGAGACTACAGGGTAATGACGTAATAATTGTAAATATGCAAAAATAAAAAATATTACAAAATTACCTGAAAAATTGTGGACATAAACGGTATTTTGAAAGTGTCTAATTTAAAAGATGTCCAGACATTAGTTATACAATTTAAGACGTAAATACTTACTTATGTAAATTGAAAATTTTAGCTTAGTTTAACCATTGTTTTTCATTTTGAAGCCTAACGACGCTTAAATCTCAGTAAGTAATCTACTAGTGTAACTCAAACAAATGATGCAGGAACTGATTCATAGAGTATCCGGCACTTAAGTAGTGTAAATTGGGATTAGTTAAGTTATTATTTTCCAATAAGGGGTAAAACATGAAAAAAGCTGGTCTAAAGTATAATTAAACACTAAACTAAGAATTTATTTGCTGTTTATGAGACTTGGTAACTTGAATTAATATAACTTTTCGAACTGAAATAGAATGATACTGATAAAGTAAACTACAACATAAAACTGTTGTGTTACTTTTTAGTATTCGAATTACTTATAGGTATATACTATTAAAAATTTCACTTTTAAATTAAACATATCTGTTAATAACACTAAAACTCAGTTCAGTCTTTACTTTGAGCTATAAATAGAGTTAAATTACTTAAGGACACACAGTACAAACAAAACAAATAAGCTAAGGCTTGTTTAAATAACAACATTAATTAGATAGAAGACTTTTATAGGTAAACTAACTGGTATGTACAACTAGTAAATTTATGAGACAAATTACAATAGAATAATGTTAACAAATCAAATTACAATAAGTGAAGTGTTATATATAGAATAATAAATTGATTGTCTACTCCAAAACTATACCATTTGGAGTACTACATCAATGTTATATACTATAAAACATGTAACTTTACTGTAATTCAGATGTTTTTAATATCAATCATACATATGGATACTCACAAGTGTATAAGAGAAAAATAACATACTAAAAGAACTTGCGTAACTACTCGTACATCAAACAAAAAACTAATTAGGTGCCGACCAGCATAAGGACGCGGCCTAAAGGACGGCTTTCGTTATTTGTGCAAAAGTCCCTGGAGCAAGAGTTCTCGAAGAGAACTCGCAGCGTAAGGGACTTATGCACAAATAACGAAAGCTGTCCGCTACCACTTTAACTCAAAACCGAACTACTTCTTAGAGCTCAGTACCACACTTTTATCTGGTTTGGCTGTCAGGCTTACTAACTGGGCTCCAAGCGTAATTAGGTTTTTAAGAAAAAATGGTTGGGAGTAAAAGTGAAAAATTTTTCGCCGGCGGAGCCGGCGAAATGCCTTTAAAATAATTTTTTTTATCAATCTCAAAATTTTCCCCCCACATTTTCACTTTGGGGAAATCCCCATTTGTGAAAAAATTTGTGTGGGGGGCCTTAATATTTATAGATGTATTTATTTTATTAAAATCACGTTCTAAACTTATGGTTCAGAGCCTAAATTAAATGGTTACAGTATCAGTTTAGACATAATCCTTTATGTGAGCAATAAAGAACTTTTTGTTCATTTTAAAATTTGTTAACTACTTGCATCTTAAATAGTTCTAAGTTGGCTTATAAGGTGCGGCTGCAGTTCTAAGGTCGCTTCTGATTGGCTAATATATTACTTGGGTTAGGGAAAGGGTTTGTATTAAAATTTTGGTAACATTCTGCTGATTTATCACTTTACATCATTTGCATAATGTTATGATTTAAAACACAAACAAAACCTTACAACTGCAGCCGGCCCACTTAAAATATGGCCTAACTTACCTTATTCAATTTCTATACATGCAACTAACATATTCAAATCTAAACCACTACTGTCAAAAACTCTTTTTAAGTAACTATTAACCAACAACAGAGTTGCTATACAATATAATTATAAAAATATTTAACTGAAAATTATATTTCTTTTTGTTTTCAATAGTTTTTGACAGTGTTTTATGTTTAGAAAAAATGGTTAGCATACTTGCATATTAATTGTTTAAATAGTCTTTCTTAGAACTTTTATGGTGACATTATCTAATAGTATATCAAAGTGTTTATTTTCATATTTATTGGAATTAAACTAACAAAAAACAACTTATTTAATGCTACACATTGTGTCAAGTGAAGATAAAACAAATGCTTATGATATAATATTTTATAATGTCACAATTAAAATTCAAAACAAAGACTATTTTCAAGTACTCTAAAAAAATAAGTTTAAAATATCTGTACAATATAGATCATACATAGTCATATAACAGTCTGGTTTTTGTCAGCTAGTTACAGTTTTCTTATCATAACAAAACTTTGAATTTTATTATTACTGTTAACTATAATCATTACAAGTGACTGAAACAAACCAGACTCTTATCTAACTTAGTTATGTAAACATATAAAAACACTAAACATCAGGCAGTTGATCAAGCTGCCTGAATGTTGTTTGTGTTCCTATATGTTCACAGGTAACAAAATATGTCACTTATACAGAATCATTTTACACTATAGCTTTAATTTCTTAGTGGATAAAAACATTATAATAACAAAACATTTACTTTAGAAATTAACATCAATGTGTCTCTATAAGTGTGCAAATTAACTACTTAACTTTAAAGCTTGTAACATTCAGACTTATATCAGCTTGATTTTTAGCTCTATATTGATAATTGAACATTTATATTGAAATTTATTTATAAAGATTAACAACACATAACTTTAGACATATAGAAAAGCTAAAAATGTTTAATAGTAACAGCTCTTTAGTTACTTTCACACACTTTAGAAACACTATACTCTATAGGATATTATTAACTTTCATTGTAATTAGTTCATAATTTTATGACATGCATTTATAAGTACCAGGGCTGCCACTCTTTTATTCAAAAACTGTACTCTATTAAACCAAATTTCATCTTAACTTTATTAAAATTAGAAACTAATGTGTTATGTACTTCACTTATACTTGATATCAGTCGATTTTGAGCACTAATTTATACTAATGGTATTCTACATTTACAAAATTAACGACAATATTTAATGAAACAACTAATTATCAAGTATTAAAACCTGAGCACTACTAATAAATTAAGTGTTGGCAACCCTAAAAAATTATCTTATATGACATTTATCATCTTAACATTAACTATTTTGTATAACATATAAAGCACTTACCTCAGTAAGAGCAGTAAACCAAGAACAGACCTGATATTTAAATTGCCACAAGAAGGTCTTATGGTTAGAGTATAGATGATTGCTGTAGAATCAAAATAGAAGATGCCCAATTTGCTTGTGCTTAATAAAAACCTTTCAGTGCAACTATGATTAAACAGAAACACAGGATTACTAATAAATTGTAGCAGACTGTTGATTTGAGACACTTTTTCAACATAAAGATAAAGACTTTTCTCTGAAATCATGAAAAAAAGGTAATGAATCACATGGTTTGAGTAGAAGACTGTTGATTCAAGATACTTATTAAACATACAGACATTATCAATTTGTTTTATGTACATTTTTTTCAAGCATAAACAGTTTAAGTTTCAGCTGTTAAAGACAATGCTGATTTTTTTCAAACCAAGTAATTGATTTGATTTATCTGCTTTTAGTACCTTTAATTACTTAAAAAAAACATATAAAAAGGTAAACTCTAAAATAATTTAACAATTAAAATAGAAGATGCCCAATTTGTTTGTGCTTAATAAAAACTTTTCAGTGCAACTATGATTAAATAGATACAAAGGATTACTAATATAATGTAGCAGACTGTTGATTTGAGACACTTTTTCAACATAAAGATAAAGACTTTTCTCTTAAGTCATGAAAAAAAAAGATAATGAGTCACATGGTTAGAGTAGAAGACTGTTGATTCAAGATACTTTTAAAACATACAGGCATCACAATTTGTTTTATGTACCTTTTTCAAGCATAAACAGTTTAAGTTTCAACTGTTAAAGACAATGCTGATTTTTTTTCAAACCAAGTAATTGATTTTATGTATCTGCTTTTACTACCTTTTATTACTTAAAAAAAATATATAGAAGGTAAACTCTAAAATAATTTATGAAAGTAAAGTTTAAAAAAAAATGACAAGAGCTGCTGCCAGTAAGAAAACATTTTACTAATGAATGCAATTTTCATGAAAAATTTCTGCAAACACAATTTTTTATAATTACGTAACAAATAAAAACTTGGTGCAAAAAATTCGCTTGGTGACATACACGGGTTCTCTCTTCTCTCACTTAGAAAGTTTTAAGCTGATTTTAAACTTTTCGCTATAATTTTTTTAAACCTAGTTTTTTTCAAAAATAATATTTACCATCATGTCAAGCGCCGAATTCTGCTTCAAAAAACACCAAACACTTTATAAAAAGGATGAAAAATAAGGATTAAAAGCTTCAAAGCTTGAAATTTGAATTGTTTGGTTTTTCAAACTTGTATCTTTTTGCATGAAAGGGTTTAAAAACAATCAGCAGATACTAGTATTCGAACTGCGTTCATAACAAATATGTCTGCAATATTTTTAATTTCAGCTTTAAATCTTTGTTTTAGTTTAAAGGTATACATTTGTATCTATTCATTAACTGCTTAAACAAAACATTACTTACATGAGTAAATATAAATGACTAAAATAAAGGCGTTAATTTAATACAATCACAGTAAACTTGTGATTGATTAGTAAGCTACTTTTTATGGAAACCTGTTGGTTTGTGTACATATTTATAAAAGAATACATCACTCTAGTATTAAAAACAAGTATGTGAATAAAAATTTACGCACACATTAAAGCTTAATTTTACAAACTCTGTACTTTTAATTTGGTCAACAGTTTATTTTTACATGACTTAAATTTAGCTTAATTTGACTTAATTAAAAAGTTTAATGTAAGTTATGGCATACAATAAAAACATTTCATCAAGTTTATAGATAAGTGTACTACTTGACAGAAAAATAGTTTTTATTTGATGTGTACACTGACAAAGTTATCTATATGATTTGACTGTATTTCTATTTATAGTCAAATAACTTGATAATGTGAACTTGTGAACACTATTGTTTACTTAATTAACTTTTTCAAAACAGTATTAAATTCAAGCTATTTGAATAAAAACTTGTGAGCTGCAGAACAGTTGAACTAGTTTAGCTCTAATAGAATTTTTTTATGAACTCTTAAAACTGTAACACAAGTAATCATAGTATTGTGTTTTTAAATTACATACTGTTCCTGATGGAAAAACCTGCTCATTTTACTTATCATTTAACTTACATATAAACTCTATCATGATACTTAAGTCAGTAACATTCAAAATTAAATATATGTGAACTTATTGCTATATGTAGGTTTTAACGAAAGGTATTTCATTTTATCATAGTTATTTCAGTATTATTTTCAAGTTTCACTAAAGTAAAGATTAACTTTTTATATACAAAAACTACTTTATGTTTGTCATTTAAATCATAATGATAAAACTAACCCACTAACCTAACATTATCTTACTTAATACTTGAGCTAACAGCTATAATTTACATTAAAAGTTACTTAAAACTAGTTAATAAAACTTATTTCTTATTGATTAGTGTAATACTTATTTATAAAATAATTCTTAACTCTAGTATTAAAGAGAACATTTAGTTGCAATAAGTATGAGAATAAATACTTATACAGACACCAATGTTTAAGCTTAACTTTACAAACTATATTAATACTTATCAAAACACTATTAAAACTGTTAGCAAAGTAAAAAGTCTTTAATAAACTGTTAAAGAACTAATTACATTAATAAACTCTATAAAAAAGCAGTTTTTATCTTCAGACCTAACCAGCTGTAGTCATTATAAATTATGGAAACTGAATGAAAATTTAAACAGGAAAATTTATTTTATTTTCTCTACCTTTGAAAACTTTAAAACTTTTTGTTTTTTTTAAACCTGGTTTTAATTTTAAATGAAATTTACCATCATGTTGAGCACCTGCTTCAAAAAACACCAAACAGTTTATAAAAATCATGAAAAATAAGCAAAATAGAACTTTAAATTACATTTATTGCTTGTTTTAGAGGATCTTTCAAACTTATATTTTTCAACAACATATGAAATAAAAGTTAAAACAAATAGCAGATGCTAATATTTGAACTATGTTGATAACAAATATCTGTGCTACATTTTTAATTTCAGTTTTAAACTTATGTTTAAATTTAAAGGTTTTGTATAAACAATTAAACTTATAAAGGTAAACAAACGTTAAATGTAAAACTATATAACTTGTTAAAAATAATAAATGTATAACACAAGAGTATACAAACGAATTTATTCAACAAGCAAAACACAATTAAGTTGATTATTTTAGCAAAACAATTGAACACAAATGTTTATTGAAAGTATTTTATTTAGAATTATTTTTGTAAACTTTCATTAATTTAAGTATTCAACTCAATAAGCAGTTTTGTTATAATAAGAACAGCAAGTTTACCTAACTGATATAAACAAGCTTAAGTAGTTATTATCTGAAAACTAGACAAAACTATAAATATGAAAATTTATGCAAATTTTTGAGCAACAAAATTGAATAAAAATGAACAGGTAAGTTTTATTTTTGAAATTTTATTTATTTTTATTTTAAACTTGCCAATACTTAAAAACAAATGTCTCCATCATTTTGGGCATAAAATTCTATGCAAAAAAATACCTAAAACTTTATATTAACGATGAAAAATGAGAATTATAGAACAAGAGCGTTATTTTTCACGAATAAAACAATTTTTTTTTAAACTTCTAGTCTTATAATTTCTTATTATATTTGTTATTTGTAAAATCTATTATTAATGTCGGTTTTTGTGAGTTAGAAAATATTTATTTATGACTATTAAAACAATCAAACAGTTTTATAAACAGATATGCCAAAACTGTACCCACAAAAAAGCTTACAAGAATATAGCAGTTTTTTTTTTTCACATAAAAACTTATATTTGCAGTATAGTTTTATCTTACATTAACTTAGATTAACTTTTTATATACAAAAACTATTTTATTTACATATAGGCTCTTGGTCTGCGGGCATGATCCTGCCGTGTTTTTATTTAAAACGTTTTAAACGTTTTATCATTATGAATTTATTCACGGCAGGATCATGCCCGCAGACCGTATTTTTTTTCACTTTACATTTTTATGATAATTAAAAATGTATAAAAATTATTGAATTGAAGATCACCGAACTAGAAACTTTGTGTCTTTTTTATATAATATACTAAAAAAGGTTTTATTGAACCAAAAAAAAGCAATATAACTGTTAAGTTAGCACCACAGCAAAATCTCAATTTAATCTATACCTTTTTATTTTCAAAGGTTTATTCTAATTTTTTAGCTTAGTAAAAACGTTTTATCATTATGAATTTATTCACGGCAGGATCATGCCCGCAGACCGTATTTTTTTTCACTTTACATTTTTATGATAATTAAAAATGTATAAAAATTATTGAATTGAAGATCACCGAACTAGAAACTTTGTGTCTTTTTTATATAATATACTAAAAAAGGTTTTATTGAACCAAAAAACAGCAATATAACTGTTAAGTTAGCACCACAGCTTAATCTCAATTTAATCTATACCTTTTTATTTTCAAAAGTTTATTCTAATTTTTTAGCTTAGTAAAAACGTTTTATCATTATGAATTTATTCACGGCAGGATCATGCCCGCAGACCGTATTTTTTTTCACTTTACATTTTTATGATAATTAAAAATGTATAAAAATTATTGAATTGAAGATCACCGAACTAGAAACTTTGTGTCTTTTTTATATAATATACTAAAAAAGGTTTTATTGAACCAAAAAACAGCAATATAACTGTTAAGTTAGCACCACAGCAAAATCTCAATTTAATCTATACCTTTTTATTTTCAAAAGTTTATTCTAATTTTTTAGCTTAGTAAAAACGTTTTATCATTATGAATTTATTCACGGCAGGATCATGCCCGCAGACCGTATTTTTTTTCACTTTACATTTTTATGATAATTAAAAATGTATAAAAACTATTGAATTGAAGATCACCGAACTAGAAACTTTGTGTCTTTTTTATATAATATACTAAAAAAGGTTTTATTGAACCAAAAAACAGCAATATAACTGTTAAGTTAGCACCACAGCAAAATCTCAATTTAATCTATACCTTTTTATTTTCAAAGGTTTATTCTAATTTTTTAGCTTAGTAAAAACGTTTTATCATTATGAATTTATTCACAGCAGGATCATGCCCGCAGACCGTATTTTTTTTCACTTTACATTTTTATGATAATTAAAAATGTATAAAAATTATTGAATTGAAGATCACCGAACTAGAAACTTTGTGTCTTTTTTATATAATATACTAAAAAAGGTTTTATTGAACCAAAAAACAGCAATATAACTGTTAAGTTAGCACCACAGCAAAATCTCAATTTAATCTATACCTTTTTATTTTCAAAGGTTTATTCTAATTTTTTAGCTTAGTAAAAACGTTTTATCATTATGAATTTATTCACGGCAGGATCATGCCCGCAGACCGTATTTTTTTTCACTTTACATTTTTATGATAATTAAAAATGTATAAAAATTATTGAATTGAAGATCACCGAACTAGAAACTTTGTGTCTTTTTTATATAATATACTAAAAAAGGTTTTATTGAACCAAAAAACAGCAATATAACTGTTAAGTTAGCACCACAGCAAAATCTCAATTTAATCTATACCTTTTTATTTTCAAAAGTTTATTCTAATTTTTTAGCTTAGTAAAAACGTTTTATCATTATGAATTTATTCACGGCAGGATCATGCCCGCAGACCGTATTTTTTTTCACTTTACATTTTTATGATAATTAAAAATGTATAAAAATTATTGAATTGAAGATCACCGAACTAGAAACTTTGTGTCTTTTTTATATAATATACTAAAAAAGGTTTTATTGAACCAAAAAACAGCAATATAACTGTTAAGTTAGCACCACAGCAAAATCTCAATTTAATCTATACCTTTTTATTTTCAAAAGTTTATTCTAATTTTTTAGCTTAGTAAAAACGTTTTATCATTATGAATTTATTCACGGCAGGATCATGCCCGCAGACCGTATTTTTTTTCACTTTACATTTTTATGATAATTAAAAATGTATAAAAATTATTGAATTGAAGATCACCGAACTAGAAACTTTGTGTCTTTTTTATATAATATACTAAAAAAGGTTTTATTGAACCAAAAAACAGCAATATAACTGTTAAGTTAGCACCACAGCAAAATCTCAATTTAATCTATACCTTTTTATTTTCAAAAGTTTATTCTAATTTTTTAGCTTAGTAAAAACGTTTTATCATTATGAATTTATTCACGGCAGGATCATGCCCGCAGACCGTATTTTTTTTCACTTTACATTTTTATGATAATTAAAAATGTATAAAAATTATTGAATTGAAGATCACCGAACTAGAAACTTTGTGTCTTTTTTATATAATATACTAAAAAAGGTTTTATTGAACCAAAAAACAGCAATATAACTGTTAAGTTAGCACCACAGCAAAATCTCAATTTAATCTATACCTTTTTATTTTCAAAGGTTTATTCTAATTTTTTAGCTTAGTAAAAACGTTTTATCATTATGAATTTATTCACGGCAGGATCATGCCCGCAGACCGTATTTTTTTTCACTTTACATTTTTATGATAATTAAAAATGTATAAAAATTATTGAATTGAAGATCACCGAACTAGAAACTTTGTGTCTTTTTTATATAATATACTAAAAAAGGTTTTATTGAACCAAAAAACAGCAATATAACTGTTAAGTTAGCACCACAGCAAAATCTCAATTTAATCTATACCTTTTTATTTTCAAAAGTTTATTCTAATTTTTTAGCTTAGTAAAAACGTTTTATCATTATGAATTTATTCACGGCAGGATCATGCCCGCAGACCGTATTTTTTTTCACTTTACATTTTTATGATAATTAAAAATGTATAAAAATTATTGAATTGAAGATCACCGAACTAGAAACTTTGTGTCTTTTTTATATAATATACTAAAAAAGGTTTTATTGAACCAAAAAACAGCAATATAACTGTTAAGTTAGCACCACAGCAAAATCTCAATTTAATCTATACCTTTTTATTTTCAAAGGTTTATTCTAATTTTTTAGCTTAGTAAAAACGTTTTATCATTATGAATTTATTCACGGCAGGATCATGCCCGCAGACCGTATTTTTTTTCACTTTACATTTTTATGATAATTAAAAATGTATAAAAATTATTAAATTGAAGATCACCGAACTAGAAACTTTGTGTCTTTTTTATATAATATACTAAAAAAGGTTTTATTGCTCAAAAAACAGCAATATAACTGTTAAGTTAGCACCACAGCAAAATCTCAATTTAATCTATACCTTTTTATTTTCAAAGGTTTATTCTAATTTTTTAGCTTAGTAAAAACGTTTTATCATTATGAATTTATTCACGGCAGGATCATGCCCGCAGACCGTATTTTTTTTCACTTTACATTTTTATGATAATTAAAAATGTATAAAAATTATTGAATTGAAGATCACCGAACTAGAAACTTTGTGTCTTTTTTATATAATATACTAAAAAAGGTTTTATTGAACCAAAAAACAGCAATATAACTGTTAAGTTAGCACCACAGCAAAATCTCAATTTAATCTATACCTTTTTATTTTCAAAAGTTTATTCTAATTTTTTAGCTTAGTAAAAACGTTTTATCATTATGAATTTATTCACGGCAGGATCATGCCCGCAGACCGTATTTTTTTTCACTTTACATTTTTATGATAATTAAAAATGTATAAAAATTATTGAATTGAAGATCACCGAACTAGAAACTTTGTGTCTTTTTTATATAATATACTAAAAAAGGTTTTATTGAACCAAAAAACAGCAATATAACTGTTAAGTTAGCACCACAGCAAAATCTCAATTTAATCTATACCTTTTTATTTTCAAAGGTTTATTCTAATTTTTTAGCTTAGTAAAAACGTTTTATCATTATGAATTTATTCACAGCAGGATCATGCCCGCAGACCGTATTTTTTTTCACTTTACATTTTTATGATAATTAAAAATGTATAAAAATTATTGAATTGAAGATCACCGAACTAGAAACTTTGTGTCTTTTTTATATAATATACTAAAAAAGGTTTTATTGAACCAAAAAACAGCAATATAACTGTTAAGTTAGCACCACAGCAAAATCTCAATTTAATCTATACCTTTTTATTTTCAAAGGTTTATTCTAATTTTTTAGCTTAGTAAAAACGTTTTATCATTATGAATTTAGTCACGGCAGGATCATGCCCGCAGACCGTATTTTTAGAGCAACTTTTTAGTATAATTTAATAAATAAAACAAGTTGTAACAAAATTATTATATTGTTTATTGAGCGATAAAAGTAAAGCTAAAAATACTCGGTCCTAGAAGTTGGTGCGCGAAGAACTTTTTGGTTAAAGAGTCGCAACTTTTTTGGTTACCTTTTACTTGGGTACCAGGAAAGTTTACATGTTTTTCACAAATTTTAAGTAAATTTAGTAAGGAAGTTATTACTTTATCAGCTGATTTTTAATCAGCTTAAAAATTCACTTTATAAATGAAAAGCTTGACTTTTAACCGATTGTTAGAATTATATAACTTTAACGAAGCCTGGTTTTGTGATACTAAATAAATACGCCACTAAAAAAAGTAAAATAAACTCAAAAAATAATACTAAGTACTGTTTTATTTAACAATGCTTACGTTCGTAAATTTTTTCAATAGTTGTCTAAGTTATAAGTTTAAAAGTAAAGATATAGTATACCAATTTTTTTCTCAAAAATAATAAAAAGCACGAAATAGTAAAAGGCTAACATTTTTTGTTTGTTTTACTTCAGGAAACAAATAAAATCTCAATAAAAAACAGGTTTTTTGTTTCTGTACTACAGATTTAGAATAAAAGTTGAAATAAAAATAAATATTTTATTAATACATACACTTGTAAGTACTAAACAATTCAGCATGTTTAAATATACTCACAATTAGTTAAAATATGTTGAATTTTTATGAATAAAAATGTATATTTTGAATTATAGAAAGTTTAGATGATTAAAATAATAAACTATTTTTGTCTAAATACATACTTAACTCCAACGGTTTTAATTTAAAGCAAGAAAAAAAATGCTAATAGTATTTACTATCTGTTTTAAAAAAGACAAAAATTAATTATTTGAAAGTTTATTTTCATTAAGATTATTTATTTATATTTAGAAGTTAAAAAAAATCAACAAAATTCACCTTCCATTTTATTCTTTTAAAATCGACAAGGATAATACAAGTTTATCTAAACCTGTCAGAAAAATAGAATGAAGTTTAGATGTTGTTGTTGAATAAAAAATAAAAAATCAGTTTATTATCCGTTTTAATAGTTACATAAAACTACGTGAGAATTTTTTTATGAGTTTTATAACAAGTTATTCGTTTATTTATTTTTTTTAGTCAAAACATACTAATCATTAAAAATATAAAGTTTAATTTAGACCTCAAGTTTAAGAAATTATAAGATACTCCATTATCAAGTATCACAAAATATGCTTGAAATTTAAACTAAATTACAAACGAGATTCATTAAAATTGCTTTAAGCACATTTTTTTGATAAAAATATACTTATCATTATAAACTAATCATTATAAACATTTCTGAAAAGTTTTAAACGTTTTATGTTTTTCATTATAGCTTTTGTACAATGTTTATTTATACAAAACATCTTCAGTTACAAAACAATGCTTAAGTGCATATAACTTAATTAGTTTATTATATCATCAAATTGTTCACAAATCTATAGTGCTTATGCCTAAAATTGAATATAAAGTTTGGCAACTATCAATGAAACCCAAAATATTTTATTGGAATAAGCACAATGGAGTTAATTTGAAGCTGTACCAAAAAGTCATGTAAAAATACAACATTAAACAAACTTTATTGCTATTGATGTAAATAAAAAGCTTAAGACGTTACAAGGAAAACAGTTTTGATGTTTTAAAATTTAGACTATTTCAGTTCTTTGTGTTTGTTTATAATGACGTTAGATTTATTTTATTCAATGTTTGAATTAAGTTTATTCTATTCGTTGATATTTATAAAAACATTCTGTCCCGGAAGAACAACTGTAAGAACGCACTTTTTGAAATTAAATCGTTTATAGTTTAGTCATATCTCTTGTACAAGCTACATTTGTACATAAAAAGGTTAAAGATACTATACCGATACAAAGACATAAGATACTGGACAATTTAAGCTGAAATAATTGGCTAAAAATTTATCAGCAAAAACTGCTGATCGCTGGATTCGATCTCACTACCTACGGCTCTTAGAGCGGGTTGACAATCGCTGAACCACACTGCCACTTGTAGATTGGATTCAATGATGGTATATAAAGTTAATAAAGTACTTTATGCTTTGATTTTTACAAAACAAATAAATTACTTGAGAAGAAATATTATATTTTATTCATTCAAGACTTTATGATGCAACCTATGTTTCGGTAAAAGAGTGAGTGAAAGTGAAGTGAGATTGTAAATTTATGAGACAAAATACAATAGAACGATATTAGTAAATCAAATTACAGTAAGTGAAGTGTTATATATAGAATAATAAATTGTTCATAATTAAAAAATACATGTTAAAATCCAGTTTATAATGCTTGTTGATTTGTGTAGAACTTATTTATAAAACAACACATCAAACTAGTATTTAAGAGAACCCTTAGTTACAATAAGTATATGAGTAGACATTTATTAGGACACTAAAATTTAGCTATATAAAGGACAAACTATATTAACACGTATCAAAATACTAATGAAATTATTAGTCAAAGTAATTTGTTTTATAAACTTTTAAAGAACTAATTACATCAATATACTTTATAAGAAAGTAATTTTTGTCTAAAGACCATACCAACTGTAGTCATTGAAATTTATGCAAATTTTTATGCTATAAAATTGAATGATAATGAACAAGTATAACTTTTTTTCGGAAGATTTTTCTATTTATTTTAAACTTGCCAATAATTAAAAATAAACATTTCCATCGTTTCTGGCGGAAAATTTCATGCGAAAAAACACCAAAAAAATTATCAAAACGATAAAAAATAAGATTTATTTCACGATACTTTCTTATGGCAATTTTGAGCCGAAAAATTAATTTTATCACGTGGTTTCTCTTCTCTCGCTTTGAAAATTTTAAGCTTGTTTTAACTTTTTTGCTATAACTTTTTTAAACTTTGTTTTATTTTAGAATAGATTTTACTATCGTTTTCAGCACAAAATTCTGCTTTAAAAAACACCAAACACTTTATAAAAATGATGAAAAATAGACAAAATGAAAGCTTTAAATTTGAACTATTTGGTTTTTGAACACGTTTCAAACTTGTATGCTTTTGTATGATATGAGTTAGAAATTGAAACACATAGCAGGCACTAGTATCTTCATAACAAATATCACTGCTATATTCCTAATTTCCGCTTTAAACCTTCATTTTAGTTCAAAGATTTACATTTTTAACCATTAACTAACTGCTTAAACAAAAAGAATTCTACAAGAGTCTAAAATTAAGTCGTGTTGCTAATACTATTACATTAAGCTTGTGATTAATTAGTGAAGTTTTTTCTCAATAACTTTTTGTAGAAACTTATTGGTTTGTGTACTTATTATTAAAACAATACTTCACTCTAGTATACTTAGTTGCAATAAGTACGTGAATAAACATTTATGCAGACATTAATGCCCAGCTTAACTTCACAACTCACTATTATCAATTTGGTCGTTATTTTGTACAATAACTTATTTTTACATGACTTAAGTTTAGCATTATTTCTTAATTTAACAGTTTAATACACATAAAACAATTAAGTTTCGACATAAACACAAAAACAGTTCATCAAGTTTATAAATAAGTGTACATACTTCTTAATACTTGACATTTTTTTTTCAAGTGTGCACTGACAAACTTATCTATAAGACTTGACTGTGTATAGTCAAATAACTTGCTAATGTAAACTTTTAATACTTTTGAGTAGTATTGTTCACTTAGATAATCTGTTCAAAACAGTAATAAATTCAAGTTATTCAAAAGTAGTTAGACACTTGTTTAGTTTTGAGTGGGTCTTTTAATAAACTCTTAATATTGTAACACAATGAACTGTTGAAAACTTAGAAAGATGAACTATCATCAATTCATAATACTGTGTTGTTTAAACTATATACAAAAACCTGCACATTTTACTTATCATCTAACTTACATAAAAACTAAGCTAAAATCTATCATAATCCTTAAAATGTTATCATTCTTCAAAAGTTAATATGTGTGAACTTGTTGCTGTATATAGTTTTTAACTAAAGTTATTTCCTTATATCATGGTTATTTCAGTATTGTTTTTCTAGTTTAACAAAAGTATAATTATATCTTTTTATATACAAAAACTATTTTATGTTTGTCATTTAAAAAAACAATGATAAAACTAACAATTTAATCTAATGTTATCTTACTTAATATTTAAGCTAACAGCTATTATTTGCATTGATAGTTATTTAAATCTAGTTTATAAAGCTTGTTGATTTGTGTAGTACTTATTTATAAAAAAACACTTCAAACTAGTAGTAAAGAGAACCGTTAGTTGCAATAAATATGTGAGTAAACATTTTTTAGGACACTAAAGTTTAACTTTACAAACTATATCAACACGTATCAAAATACTAATGTAACTATAAGTCAAAGTAAAAAATATTTTATTAACTGTTAAAGAACTAATTACAATAATATACTTTATAAAAATGTAGTTTTTATCTAAAGACAAAACCAACTGTATTCATTGAAATTTATGCAAATTTTTATGCAAAGAAATTGAATGATAATGAACTACTAAAACTTATTTTTAGAATTTATTTTCTTTTCTTTTTAAACTTGCCAATACTTAAAAATAAACATTTCCATCGTTTCTGGCGGAAAATTTCATGCTAAAAAACACAAAAAAAGTTATCAAAACGATGAAAAATTAAGTTTTTTAATATTCACTATACTTTCTTATGGCGAATTACTTATGGCGAACCATAAAACTTAATCATTTCATCAAATTTTACAAATCCATCTTCGTTTATCTGTTGATATTAAATAAATAATATAATTTAGTACTTATATTTTGTAATACGAAAGAATTATGTAACATAACTACTTTAGATACTTAGATTGGTGTATATGTAATGTTTCTCAGTCGTTAGTCAATGAATAATTAAATTCATATGTTTTCACATAATTAAGTATTTTGTGTTAATTTCACAGTTAGATATATATTCGTAAATACATTATTAGAAAAATAATGTACTTACGATCATCCTAAAATAAGGACTTTCGGAAATATGGTGTTGTTTAAACCAATGACCTGTGAAAAAAAATATTGATGAAACAAATATAATGACACGCACGATGGATATTCATTAACAAAACAGTCTCAAATAAACTTAATTGTTGATTATACAAAATACTGTATACAAAATATTGATTTGGTAACAATGTAAAGCAATATGTATTTTATTTGTATTAAAAATAAAGCAATAAAGTTTTATGCCAAAAAATATTGACATCAATATTGATAACATATATCTTATAAATATTACTCGTTTATACCATAATACGTAGACTAGTGAAAAAAATTTTCAATGCACTGATTGTTTTTTAAACTTATATACCTAAAAAAAATAGCTTTACTTTAATACTTAAAATCAAAAAAAAATTTTTTTATGATAACTGTCTTTCTCTATTAAATAATGATCAAAATAAACTCACAGAAGGCGTTTAATCTCATCCAATCTTTCTTCTGGAATTAACTCTGTTTATAATTGTTAGAAATTAGTAGCAAGTATTTAGTTTAGTCTTATCAATATAGTTTAAACTGTTTTTGTATACTGAATAAGGTTTTTAACTATGAGTAACAATAAAAATTGTGGGTTCAAGTTTAAGTATTACATATTGAAAAGTATAACTTAATAAAAGTTAAAGATAACTTAAGTTGTTCATAAGTAAATAAAATCTGTAAAACTTTTATTATTATAGGTTAACAAAGATATAGGTAACAAAAGAGCACAATCCGTTTCTGACAAAAATACTTTTTAAGAAGTTTGAATATAAGCTTTTATATTATATTAACGTTCATAAGTTTTATTGTTTAACTTAATTTTAAGTTTAAATAACATAAGGTCAAAAAAATTTATAGGTTATAGAGCAATTTAAGATACTGAACAATTCAACCTAAAACAATTTAGTAAAGTTTTATTTTCAAAAACTGCCGATCGCCGGACTCGATCTCGCTACCTCCGGCTCACTGGGCGGGTAGACAATCACTGCACTACACAACCACCTGTGAGTTGACCTTAATGCTGGTATATAAAGTTACTTAATGCTTTGATTTTTACAAAACAACTAAAGAGATATCAATTACTAGAGGAGAAATATTATATTTAATTCTTTTAAGACTCTATGTTGCCAACTATGTTTCGTTAAGAGACCTCGTAAGTGCAAAAAAATATAAGTAACTTTAATTTTAAACAAGTTTATTTAGCTATTGCTTTCTAACTTTACTATAAATATTTGTTATACTCTTCACTTGAAATACACGTACAAAGATATGGCTGTTTGTTTTGTACAAAACTTTTACGCGAATTTTGATATTTGAAAATCTTTCATTCAAAAGCTGCATAAGCAGATGTACTTATTAAACGCAGTTTTTATTTTTGTTGCTTAAATCTAAATGAAAGAAGTAAACTTATTAAACGCTTCGATAATCAGAAAAATTTAAAATATGTTGATAACAAATATTTCTGCCACATTTTAATTTCAGCTTTAAACTTCTGTTTAAACTTAAAGGTTTTTATAAACAGTTAAATGTCTAAAAACCAAACAAACATTAATGTAAAAACTATATAACTTATTTACAACAATAAATGTGTAACACAAGAGTAAACTAACAAATATATTTATTAAAATAAAAGTGCACTTTTCCTTTCATTAAACCAAGTTGACTATTTTAGAACAAATTTTTATTAAACCTTATTTTATGTTTGTTTTAGTAAACTTCTATTAGTTTTAATATTCAACACCATAAACATTTCAGGTCAATTACATTTATGCTGCAATAAACATGTGAATAAATGTTTATACGGACACCAAGGGGTAACTTAACTTTACAAAATATATTAACACGTACAAAACTATTAATGAAACTGTTAGTCAAAGTAAGTATTGTTTAATTAACTGTAAAAGAACTAACTAAATTAGTAGACTTTATAAAAAAGATGTCTTCTTCTAAGTAGACTGTAATTATTTAAAGTTATGCAAATTTTTATGCAACAAAATTGAATGATTATGAACGAGTAAAGCTTTTTTTTTTGATTTTTTTCATTTTTGTTTTAAACTTGGCAATAATTAAAAATAAGCATTTCCATCGTTCTTTGCGGAAAATTTCATGCTAAAAAACACCAAAAAAGTTATTAAAACGATGAAAAATAAGCAAAATAGAGCTTTAAAACTTCAAAGCTTTGAATTTGAACTATTTGGTTTTTCTAATACCTTTAAAACTTGTAGGTTTTTGCACTTGAAAGCCGATGAGCATATGTTTGACCAACTTTGAAGTCTTCTACTTGCCATAATTTGGAAAAATGTCACATTTCAACACAATTGTCAACTTCTGCTAGAAGCTTCTTGTATCAACAATGGGTAATTTCCCAGTTTTGTGATTTTTGTTTCTTTTCAGAGAATTTCAACGCAAATTTGGAGAAATAACTAGAAATTTCAAACGAACAATGTTTAAGCGTTGACTAAGTAATCGACGGTTTTCAAAATGAGAGTTACTATAAAAGAAATGTTAAGCATATTAATTCTCAATATGAACTACTATATTTTTTTAGAAGTATGGACATGGACAACTCGAGCAATTCATCTGAAGAAAATGAGAGCATATATCGGCTATAAATTACTTTTGATCCTTTAAAGCAGAAAAGTAAAAGATGACTATTGCGTGCTAACTGATGCAACGATTCGAGAGGTACATAACAAGACACGTGACCTGAGCAAACTCATTCGTAAAGCCAACAAGTGTTTGTCGAGCCCGCAGTTAAACTGGAAAACAAAAGCAGCTCTCGGTTGCTGTCGAAAGCTAGTTTGCGTCTTTCTACTGTGCTTAAAATTGCAAAGTAAGATGTTACAAGAGAGAGAGAGAGTATGAAGATAAGATACTAGTGTCTTTCAAATTGATTGACAGCAAATTTATGCTTAGATATAAGACATTAGAAAACATATAATATACATTAACAATCGTGAAGACTTAAACCTTGGCTTAAATGGCACTACAAAAACTGTTATTTAAAACAACTCAAATATAACCCCAAGTTAAAACGTTAAATGTTTGTATCTGTTAGTTTAAGTAAGATACACCTTATCCATTACTTATTATGTACATACAATTAGTCTTATTTAAAACAAAGTTAATAATTTACAATCCAAAAGATATGTCCATATACAACTAATGTGTAAGTAAAAATTACTTAGTTTATATTGTATGCGACTACAGGGTCATGACGTAATAATTGTAAGTAGGTGAAAACAAAAAATATTACAAAATTACCTGAAAATTTGTGGACATGTAAGTGTCTAATTTAAAAGATGTCCAAACTTTATTTATACAATTTAAGACTTAAATACTTACTTATGTAAATGGAGAATTTTAGCTTAGTTTCTGTCTAAGTGGCATAAACCTTCCACATACTTAAACCTTAGATATACTACTTACAAAAGTATATAGTTCTGTACCATTAAGAATGCAATGAACCAACATTAATAACATATTTTACACAACCATCGTTTACCTCTTTCAAGGCTAACGACGCTTAAATCTCAGTAAGTAATCTACTAGTGTAACTCAAACAAATGATACAGGAACTGATCAAAGTAAAACATCAAAAAAAAGTTAAGAACTGCTGGTCTAAAGTATAATTTAGTACTAAACTAAGAATTTATTTGCTGTTTATGAGACTAGGTCACTTAAATAATATAACTTTTTGAATTGCAATAGAATGATACTGATAAAGTAAACTACAACGAAAAACTGTTGTGTTACTTTTGAATAATTCGAATCACTAATGGATATATACTATTAAACATATCTGTAAATAACACTTAAACTCTGTTCAGTCTTTACTTAACTTTGAGCTATAAGTAGAATCAAATTACTTAACAAAGTACAATACAAACAAAACAATAAAGCTAAGGCTTGTTTAAACAATAACATAAAATAGATAGAAGAATACTCTATCTTATTAGGTTAACTAACTGGTATGTATAACTAGTAAATTTATGAGACAAAATACAATAGAACGATATTAGTAAATCAAATTACAGTAAGTGAAGTGTTCTATATAGAATAATAAATTGATTGTCTACTCCAAAACTGTACCATTTGGAGTACTACATCAATGTTATATACTATAAAACATAAAACTTTACTGTAATTCAGTTGTTTTTAATATGTTTAAACATACATGTGGATACTCACAAGTATATAAGAGATAAATAACATACAAAAAGAACGTGCGTAACTACTCGTACATCAAACAAAAAACTAATTAGGTGCCGACCAGCATAAGGACGCGGCCTAAAGGACGGCTTTCGTTATTTGTGCAAAAGTCCCTGGAGCAAGAGTTCTCGAAGAGAACTCGCAGCGGAAGGGACTTATGCACAAATAACGAAAGCTGTCCGCTACCACTTTAACTCAAAACCGAACTACTTCTTAGAGCTCAGTACCACACTTTTATCTGGTTTGGCTGTCAGGCTTACTAACTGGGCTCCAAGCGTAATTAGGTTTTTAAGAAAAAATGGTTGGGAGTAAAAGTGAAAAATTTTTCGCCGGCGGAGCCGGCGAAATGCCTTTAAAATAATTTTTTTTATCAATCTCAAAATTTTCCCCCCACATTTTCACTTTGGGGAAATCCCCATTTGTGAAAAAATTTGTGTGGGGGGCCTTAATATTTATAGATGTATTTATTTTATTAAAATCACGTTCTAAACTTATGGTTCAGAGCCTAAATTAAATGGTTACAGTATCAGTTTAGACATAATCCTTTATGTGAGCAATAAAGAACTTTTTGTTCATTTTAAAATTTGTTAACTACTTGCATCTTAAATAGTTCTAAGTTGGCTTATAAGGTGCGGCTGCAGTTCTAAGGTCGCTTCTGATTGGCTAATATATTACTTGGGTTAGGGAAAGGGTTTGTATTAAAATTTTGGTAACATTCTGCTGATTTATCACTTTACATCATTTGCATAATGTTATGATTTAAAACACAAACAAAACCTTACAACTGCAGCCGGCCCACTTAAAATATGGCCTAACTTACCTTATTCAATTTCTATACATGCAACTAACATATTCAAATCTAAACCACTACTGTCAAAAACTCTTTTTAAGTAACTATTAACCAACAACAGAGTTGCTATACAATATAATTATAAAAATATTTAACTGAAAATTATATTTCTTTTTGTTTTCAATAGTTTTTGACAGTGTTTTATGTTTAGAAAAAATGGTTAGCATACTTGCATATTAATTGTTTAAATAGTCTTTCTTAGAACTTTTATGGTGACATTATCTAATAGTATATCAAAGTGTTTATTTTCATATTTATTGGAATTAAACTAACAAAAAACAACTTATTTAATGCTACACATTGTGTCAAGTGAAGATAAAACAAATGCTTATGATATAATATTTTATAATGTCACAATTAAAATTCAAAACAAAGACTATTTTCAAGTACTCTAAAAAAATAAGTTTAAAATATCTGTACAATATAGATCATACATAGTCATATAACAGTCTGGTTTTTGTCAGCTAGTTACAGTTTTCTTATCATAACAAAACTTTGAATTTTATTATTACTGTTAACTATAATCATTACAAGTGACTGAAACAAACCAGACTCTTATCTAACTTAGTTATGTAAACATATAAAAACACTAAACATCAGGCAGTTGATCAAGCTGCCTGAATGTTGTTTGTGTTCCTATATGTTCACAGGTAACAAAATATGTCACTTATACAGAATCATTTTACACTATAGCTTTAATTTCTTAGTGGATAAAAACATTATAATAACAAAACATTTACTTTAGAAATTAACATCAATGTGTCTCTATAAGTGTGCAAATTAACTACTTAACTTTAAAGCTTGTAACATTCAGACTTATATCAGCTTGATTTTTAGCTCTATATTGATAATTGAACATTTATATTGAAATTTATTTATAAAGATTAACAACACATAACTTTAGACATATAGAAAAGCTAAAAATGTTTAATAGTAACAGCTCTTTAGTTACTTTCACACACTTTAGAAACACTATACTCTATAGGATATTATTAACTTTCATTGTAATTAGTTCATAATTTTATGACATGCATTTATAAGTACCAGGGCTGCCACTCTTTTATTCAAAAACTGTACTCTATTAAACCAAATTTCATCTTAACTTTATTAAAATTAGAAACTAATGTGTTATGTACTTCACTTATACTTGATATCAGTCGATTTTGAGCACTAATTTATACTAATGGTATTCTACATTTACAAAATTAACGACAATATTTAATGAAACAACTAATTATCAAGTATTAAAACCTGAGCACTACTAATAAATTAAGTGTTGGCAACCCTAAAAAATTATCTTATATGACATTTATCATCTTAACATTAACTATTTTGTATAACATATAAAGCACTTACCTCAGTAAGAGCAGTAAACCAAGAACAGACCTGATATTTAAATTGCCACAAGAAGGTCTTATGGTTAGAGTATAGATGATTGCTGTAGAATCAAAATAGAAGATGCCCAATTTGCTTGTGCTTAATAAAAACCTTTCAGTGCAACTATGATTAAACAGAAACACAGGATTACTAATAAATTGTAGCAGACTGTTGATTTGAGACACTTTTTCAACATAAAGATAAAGACTTTTCTCTGAAATCATGAAAAAAAGGTAATGAATCACATGGTTTGAGTAGAAGACTGTTGATTCAAGATACTTATTAAACATACAGACATTATCAATTTGTTTTATGTACATTTTTTTCAAGCATAAACAGTTTAAGTTTCAGCTGTTAAAGACAATGCTGATTTTTTTCAAACCAAGTAATTGATTTGATTTATCTGCTTTTAGTACCTTTAATTACTTAAAAAAAACATATAAAAAGGTAAACTCTAAAATAATTTAACAATTAAAATAGAAGATGCCCAATTTGTTTGTGCTTAATAAAAACTTTTCAGTGCAACTATGATTAAATAGATACAAAGGATTACTAATATAATGTAGCAGACTGTTGATTTGAGACACTTTTTCAACATAAAGATAAAGACTTTTCTCTTAAGTCATGAAAAAAAAAGATAATGAGTCACATGGTTAGAGTAGAAGACTGTTGATTCAAGATACTTTTAAAACATACAGGCATCACAATTTGTTTTATGTACCTTTTTCAAGCATAAACAGTTTAAGTTTCAACTGTTAAAGACAATGCTGATTTTTTTTCAAACCAAGTAATTGATTTTATGTATCTGCTTTTACTACCTTTTATTACTTAAAAAAAATATATAGAAGGTAAACTCTAAAATAATTTATGAAAGTAAAGTTTAAAAAAAAATGACAAGAGCTGCTGCCAGTAAGAAAACATTTTACTAATGAATGCAATTTTCATGAAAAATTTCTGCAAACACAATTTTTTATAATTACGTAACAAATAAAAACTTGGTGCAAAAAATTCGCTTGGTGACATACACGGGTTCTCTCTTCTCTCACTTAGAAAGTTTTAAGCTGATTTTAAACTTTTCGCTATAATTTTTTTAAACCTAGTTTTTTTCAAAAATAATATTTACCATCATGTCAAGCGCCGAATTCTGCTTCAAAAAACACCAAACACTTTATAAAAAGGATGAAAAATAAGGATTAAAAGCTTCAAAGCTTGAAATTTGAATTGTTTGGTTTTTCAAACTTGTATCTTTTTGCATGAAAGGGTTTAAAAACAATCAGCAGATACTAGTATTCGAACTGCGTTCATAACAAATATGTCTGCAATATTTTTAATTTCAGCTTTAAATCTTTGTTTTAGTTTAAAGGTATACATTTGTATCTATTCATTAACTGCTTAAACAAAACATTACTTACATGAGTAAATATAAATGACTAAAATAAAGGCGTTAATTTAATACAATCACAGTAAACTTGTGATTGATTAGTAAGCTACTTTTTATGGAAACCTGTTGGTTTGTGTACATATTTATAAAAGAATACATCACTCTAGTATTAAAAACAAGTATGTGAATAAAAATTTACGCACACATTAAAGCTTAATTTTACAAACTCTGTACTTTTAATTTGGTCAACAGTTTATTTTTACATGACTTAAATTTAGCTTAATTTGACTTAATTAAAAAGTTTAATGTAAGTTATGGCATACAATAAAAACATTTCATCAAGTTTATAGATAAGTGTACTACTTGACAGAAAAATAGTTTTTATTTGATGTGTACACTGACAAAGTTATCTATATGATTTGACTGTATTTCTATTTATAGTCAAATAACTTGATAATGTGAACTTGTGAACACTATTGTTTACTTAATTAACTTTTTCAAAACAGTATTAAATTCAAGCTATTTGAATAAAAACTTGTGAGCTGCAGAACAGTTGAACTAGTTTAGCTCTAATAGAATTTTTTTATGAACTCTTAAAACTGTAACACAAGTAATCATAGTATTGTGTTTTTAAATTACATACTGTTCCTGATGGAAAAACCTGCTCATTTTACTTATCATTTAACTTACATATAAACTCTATCATGATACTTAAGTCAGTAACATTCAAAATTAAATATATGTGAACTTATTGCTATATGTAGGTTTTAACGAAAGGTATTTCATTTTATCATAGTTATTTCAGTATTATTTTCAAGTTTCACTAAAGTAAAGATTAACTTTTTATATACAAAAACTACTTTATGTTTGTCATTTAAATCATAATGATAAAACTAACCCACTAACCTAACATTATCTTACTTAATACTTGA
The DNA here is from genome assembly GCF_965202585.1 of Thalia democratica. Classification (NCBI taxonomy): domain Eukaryota; kingdom Metazoa; phylum Chordata; class Thaliacea; order Salpida; family Salpidae; genus Thalia; species Thalia democratica. The sequence goes on from NC_139170.1 coordinate 11,940,695, forward strand.
GCTAACAGCTATAATTTACATTAAAAGTTACTTAAAACTAGTTAATAAAACTTATTTCTTATTGATTAGTGTAATACTTATTTATAAAATAATTCTTAACTCTAGTATTAAAGAGAACATTTAGTTGCAATAAGTATGAGAATAAATACTTATACAGACACCAATGTTTAAGCTTAACTTTACAAACTATATTAATACTTATCAAAACACTATTAAAACTGTTAGCAAAGTAAAAAGTCTTTAATAAACTGTTAAAGAACTAATTACATTAATAAACTCTATAAAAAAGCAGTTTTTATCTTCAGACCTAACCAGCTGTAGTCATTATAAATTATGGAAACTGAATGAAAATTTAAACAGGAAAATTTATTTTATTTTCTCTACCTTTGAAAACTTTAAAACTTTTTGTTTTTTTTAAACCTGGTTTTAATTTTAAATGAAATTTACCATCATGTTGAGCACCTGCTTCAAAAAACACCAAACAGTTTATAAAAATCATGAAAAATAAGCAAAATAGAACTTTAAATTACATTTATTGCTTGTTTTAGAGGATCTTTCAAACTTATATTTTTCAACAACATATGAAATAAAAGTTAAAACAAATAGCAGATGCTAATATTTGAACTATGTTGATAACAAATATCTGTGCTACATTTTTAATTTCAGTTTTAAACTTATGTTTAAATTTAAAGGTTTTGTATAAACAATTAAACTTATAAAGGTAAACAAACGTTAAATGTAAAACTATATAACTTGTTAAAAATAATAAATGTATAACACAAGAGTATACAAACGAATTTATTCAACAAGCAAAACACAATTAAGTTGATTATTTTAGCAAAACAATTGAACACAAATGTTTATTGAAAGTATTTTATTTAGAATTATTTTTGTAAACTTTCATTAATTTAAGTATTCAACTCAATAAGCAGTTTTGTTATAATAAGAACAGCAAGTTTACCTAACTGATATAAACAAGCTTAAGTAGTTATTATCTGAAAACTAGACAAAACTATAAATATGAAAATTTATGCAAATTTTTGAGCAACAAAATTGAATAAAAATGAACAGGTAAGTTTTATTTTTGAAATTTTATTTATTTTTATTTTAAACTTGCCAATACTTAAAAACAAATGTCTCCATCATTTTGGGCATAAAATTCTATGCAAAAAAATACCTAAAACTTTATATTAACGATGAAAAATGAGAATTATAGAACAAGAGCGTTATTTTTCACGAGTAAAACAATTTTTTTTTAAACTTCTAGTCTTATAATTTCTTATTATATTTGTTATTTGTAAAATCTATTATTAATGTCGGTTTTTGTGAGTTAGAAAATATTTATTTATGACTATTAAAACAATCAAACAGTTTTATAAACAGATATGCCAAAACTGTACCCACAAAAAAGCTTACAAGAATATAGCAGTTTTTTTTTTTCACATAAAAACTTATATTTGCAGTATAGTTTTATCTTACATTAACTTAGATTAACTTTTTATATACAAAAACTATTTTATTTACATATAGGCTCTTGGTCTGCGGGCATGATCCTGCCGTGTTTTTATTTAAAACGTTTTAAACGTTTTATCATTATGAATTTATTCACGGCAGGATCATGCCCGCAGACCGTATTTTTTTTCACTTTACATTTTTATGATAATTAAAAATGTATAAAAATTATTGAATTGAAGATCACCGAACTAGAAACTTTGTGTCTTTTTTATATAATATACTAAAAAAGGTTTTATTGAACCAAAAAACAGCAATATAACTGTTAAGTTAGCACCACAGCAAAATCTCAATTTAATCTATACCTTTTTATTTTCAAAAGTTTATTCTAATTTTTTAGCTTAGTAAAAACGTTTTATCATTATGAATTTAGTCACGGCAGGATCATGCCCGCAGACCGTATTTTTTTTCACTTTACATTTTTATGATAATTAAAAATGTATAAAAATTATTGAATTGAAGATCACCGAACTAGAAACTTTGTGTCTTTTTTATATAATATACTAAAAAAGGTTTTATTGAACCAAAAAACAGCAATATAACTGTTAAGTTAGCACCACAGCAAAATCTCAATTTAATCTATACCTTTTTATTTTCAAAAGTTTATTCTAATTTTTTAGCTTAGTAAAAACGTTTTATCATTATGAATTTATTCACGGCAGGATCATGCCCGCAGACCGTATTTTTTTTCACTTTACATTTTTATGATAATTAAAAATGTATAAAAATTATTGAATTGAAGATCACCGAACTAGAAACTTTGTGTCTTTTTTATATAATATACTAAAAAAGATTTTATTGAACCAAAAAACAGCAATATAACTGTTAAGTTAGCACCACAGCAAAATCTCAATTTAATCTATACCTTTTTATTTTCAAAAGTTTATTCTAATTTTTTAGCTTAGTAAAAACGTTTTATCATTATGAATTTATTCACGGCAGGATCATGCCCGCAGACCGTATTTTTTTTCACTTTACATTTTTATGATAATTAAAAATATATAAAAATTATTGAATTGAAGATCACCGAACTAGAAACTTTGTGTCTTTTTTATATAATATACTAAAAAAGGTTTTATTGAACCAAAAAACAGCAATATAACTGTTAAGTTAGCACCACAGCAAAATCTCAATTTAATCTATACCTTTTTATTTTCAAAAGTTTATTCTAATTTTTTAGCTTAGTAAAAACGTTTTATCATTATGAATTTAGTCACGGCAGGATCATGCCCGCAGACCGTATTTTTTTTCACTTTACATTTTTATGATAATTAAAAATGTATAAAAATTATTGAATTGAAGATCACCGAACTAGAAACTTTGTGTCTTTTTTATATAATATACTAAAAAAGGTTTTATTGAACCAAAAAACAGCAATATAACTGTTAAGTTAGCACCACAGCAAAATCTCAATTTAATCTATACCTTTTTATTTTCAAAAGTTTATTCTAATTTTTTAGCTTAGTAAAAACGTTTTATCATTATGAATTTAGTCACGGCAGGATCATGCCCGCAGACCGTATTTTTTTTCACTTTACATTTTTATGATAATTAAAAATGTATAAAAATTATTGAATTGAAGATCACCGAACTAGAAACTTTGTGTCTTTTTTATATAATATACTAAAAAAGGTTTTATTGAACCAAAAAACAGCAATATAACTGTTAAGTTAGCACCACAGCAAAATCTCAATTTAATCTATACCTTTTTATTTTCAAAAGTTTATTCTAATTTTTTAGCTTAGTAAAAACGTTTTATCATTATGAATTTATTCACGGCAGGATCATGCCCGCAGACCGTATTTTTTTTCACTTTACATTTTTATGATAATTAAAAATGTATAAAAATTATTGAATTGAAGATCACCGAACTAGAAACTTTGTGTCTTTTTTATATAATATACTAAAAAAGGTTTTATTGCTCAAAAAACAGCAATATAACTGTTAAGTTAGCACCACAGCAAAATCTCAATTTAATCTATACCTTTTTATTTTCAAAGGTTTATTCTAATTTTTAGCTTAGTAAAAACGTTTTATCATTATGAATTTATTCACGGCAGGATCATGCCCGCAGACCGTATTTTTTTCACTTTACATTTTTATGATAATTAAAAATGTATAAAAATTATTCAATTGAAGATCACCGAACTAGAAACTTTGTGTCTTTTTTATATAATATACTAAAAAAGGTTTTATTGCTCAAAAAACAGCAATATAACTGTTAAGTTAGCACCACAGCAAAATCTCAATTTAATCTATACCTTTTTATTTTCAAAGGTTTATTCTAATTTTTTAGCTTAGTAAAAACGTTTTATCATTATGAATTTATTCACGGCAGGATCATGCCCGCAGACCGTATTTTTTTTCACTTTACATTTTTATGATAATTAAAAATGTATAAAAATTATTGAATTGAAGATCACCGAACTAGAAACTTTGTGTCTTTTTTATATAATATACTAAAAAAGGTTTTATTGCTCAAAAAACAGCAATATAACTGTTAAGTTAGCACCACAGCAAAATCTCAATTTAATCTATACCTTTTTATTTTCAAAAGTTTATTCTAATTTTTTAGCTTAGTAAAAACTTTTTATCATTATGAATTTATTCACGGCAGGATCATGCCCGCAGACCGTATTTTTTTTCACTTTACATTTTTATGATAATTAAAAATGTATAAAAATTATTGAATTGAAGATCACCGAACTAGAAACTTTGTGTCTTTTTTATATAATATACTAAAAAAGGTTTTATTGAACCAAAAAACAGCAATATAACTGTTAAGTTAGCACCACAGCAAAATCTCAATTTAATCTATACCTTTTTATTTTCAAAAGTTTATTCTAATTTTTTAGCTTAGTAAAAACTTTTTATCATTATGAATTTATTCACGGCAGGATCATGCCCGCAGACCGTATTTTTTTTCACTTTACATTTTTATGATAATTAAAAATGTATAAAAATTATTGAATTGAAGATCACCGAACTAGAAACTTTGTGTCTTTTTTATATAATATACTAAAAAAGGTTTTATTGAACCAAAAAACAGCAATATAACTGTTAAGTTAGCACCACAGCAAAATCTCAATTTAATCTATACCTTTTTATTTTCAAAAGTTTATTCTAATTTTTTAGCTTAGTAAAAACGTTTTATCATTATGAATTTATTCACGGCAGGATCATGCCCGCAGACCGTATTTTTTTTCACTTTACATTTTTATGATAATTAAAAATGTATAAAAACTATTGAATTGAAGATCACCGAACTAGAAACTTTGTGTCTTTTTTATATAATATACTAAAAAAGGTTTTATTGAACCAAAAAACAGCAATATAACTGTTAAGTTAGCACCACAGCAAAATCTCAATTTAATCTATACCTTTTTATTTTCAAAGGTTTATTCTAATTTTTTAGCTTAGTAAAAACGTTTTATCATTATGAATTTATTCACAGCAGGATCATGCCCGCAGACCGTATTTTTTTTCACTTTACATTTTTATGATAATTAAAAATGTATAAAAATTATTGAATTGAAGATCACCGAACTAGAAACTTTGTGTCTTTTTTATATAATATACTAAAAAAGGTTTTATTGAACCAAAAAACAGCAATATAACTGTTAAGTTAGCACCACAGCAAAATCTCAATTTAATCTATACCTTTTTATTTTCAAAGGTTTATTCTAATTTTTTAGCTTAGTAAAAACGTTTTATCATTATGAATTTATTCACGGCAGGATCATGCCCGCAGACCGTATTTTTTTTCACTTTACATTTTTATGATAATTAAAAATGTATAAAAATTATTGAATTGAAGATCACCGAACTAGAAACTTTGTGTCTTTTTTATATAATATACTAAAAAAGGTTTTATTGAACCAAAAAACAGCAATATAACTGTTAAGTTAGCACCACAGCAAAATCTCAATTTAATCTATACCTTTTTATTTTCAAAAGTTTATTCTAATTTTTTAGCTTAGTAAAAACGTTTTATCATTATGAATTTATTCACGGCAGGATCATGCCCGCAGACCGTATTTTTTTTCACTTTACATTTTTATGATAATTAAAAATGTATAAAAATTATTGAATTGAAGATCACCGAACTAGAAACTTTGTGTCTTTTTTATATAATATACTAAAAAAGGTTTTATTGAACCAAAAAACAGCAATATAACTGTTAAGTTAGCACCACAGCAAAATCTCAATTTAATCTATACCTTTTTATTTTCAAAAGTTTATTCTAATTTTTTAGCTTAGTAAAAACGTTTTATCATTATGAATTTATTCACGGCAGGATCATGCCCGCAGACCGTATTTTTTTTCACTTTACATTTTTATGATAATTAAAAATGTATAAAAATTATTGAATTGAAGATCACCGAACTAGAAACTTTGTGTCTTTTTTATATAATATACTAAAAAAGGTTTTATTGAACCAAAAAACAGCAATATAACTGTTAAGTTAGCACCACAGCAAAATCTCAATTTAATCTATACCTTTTTATTTTCAAAAGTTTATTCTAATTTTTTAGCTTAGTAAAAACGTTTTATCATTATGAATTTATTCACGGCAGGATCATGCCCGCAGACCGTATTTTTTTTCACTTTACATTTTTATGATAATTAAAAATGTATAAAAATTATTGAATTGAAGATCACCGAACTAGAAACTTTGTGTCTTTTTTATATAATATACTAAAAAAGGTTTTATTGAACCAAAAAACAGCAATATAACTGTTAAGTTAGCACCACAGCAAAATCTCAATTTAATCTATACCTTTTTATTTTCAAAAGTTTATTCTAATTTTTTAGCTTAGTAAAAACGTTTTATCATTATGAATTTATTCACGGCAGGATCATGCCCGCAGACCGTATTTTTTTTCACTTTACATTTTTATGATAATTAAAAATGTATAAAAATTATTGAATTGAAGATCACCGAACTAGAAACTTTGTGTCTTTTTTATATAATATACTAAAAAAGGTTTTATTGAACCAAAAAACAGCAATATAACTGTTAAGTTAGCACCACAGCAAAATCTCAATTTAATCTATACCTTTTTATTTTCAAAGGTTTATTCTAATTTTTTAGCTTAGTAAAAACGTTTTATCATTATGAATTTATTCACGGCAGGATCATGCCCGCAGACCGTATTTTTTTTCACTTTACATTTTTATGATAATTAAAAATGTATAAAAATTATTAAATTGAAGATCACCGAACTAGAAACTTTGTGTCTTTTTTATATAATATACTAAAAAAGGTTTTATTGCTCAAAAAACAGCAATATAACTGTTAAGTTAGCACCACAGCAAAATCTCAATTTAATCTATACCTTTTTATTTTCAAAGGTTTATTCTAATTTTTTAGCTTAGTAAAAACGTTTTATCATTATGAATTTATTCACGGCAGGATCATGCCCGCAGACCGTATTTTTTTTCACTTTACATTTTTATGATAATTAAAAATGTATAAAAATTATTGAATTGAAGATCACCGAACTAGAAACTTTGTGTCTTTTTTATATAATATACTAAAAAAGGTTTTATTGAACCAAAAAACAGCAATATAACTGTTAAGTTAGCACCACAGCAAAATCTCAATTTAATCTATACCTTTTTATTTTCAAAAGTTTATTCTAATTTTTTAGCTTAGTAAAAACGTTTTATCATTATGAATTTATTCACGGCAGGATCATGCCCGCAGACCGTATTTTTTTTCACTTTACATTTTTATGATAATTAAAAATGTATAAAAATTATTGAATTGAAGATCACCGAACTAGAAACTTTGTGTCTTTTTTATATAATATACTAAAAAAGGTTTTATTGAACCAAAAAACAGCAATATAACTGTTAAGTTAGCACCACAGCAAAATCTCAATTTAATCTATACCTTTTTATTTTCAAAGGTTTATTCTAATTTTTTAGCTTAGTAAAAACGTTTTATCATTATGAATTTATTCACAGCAGGATCATGCCCGCAGACCGTATTTTTTTTCACTTTACATTTTTATGATAATTAAAAATGTATAAAAATTATTGAATTGAAGATCACCGAACTAGAAACTTTGTGTCTTTTTTATATAATATACTAAAAAAGGTTTTATTGAACCAAAAAACAGCAATATAACTGTTAAGTTAGCACCACAGCAAAATCTCAATTTAATCTATACCTTTTTATTTTCAAAGGTTTATTCTAATTTTTTAGCTTAGTAAAAACGTTTTATCATTATGAATTTAGTCACGGCAGGATCATGCCCGCAGACCGTATTTTTAGAGCAACTTTTTAGTATAATTTAATAAATAAAACAAGTTGTAACAAAATTATTATATTGTTTATTGAGCGATAAAAGTAAAGCTAAAAATACTCGGTCCTAGAAGTTGGTGCGCGAAGAACTTTTTGGTTAAAGAGTCGCAACTTTTTTGGTTACCTTTTACTTGGGTACCAGGAAAGTTTACATGTTTTTCACAAATTTTAAGTAAATTTAGTAAGGAAGTTATTACTTTATCAGCTGATTTTTAATCAGCTTAAAAATTCACTTTATAAATGAAAAGCTTGACTTTTAACCGATTGTTAGAATTATATAACTTTAACGAAGCCTGGTTTTGTGATACTAAATAAATACGCCACTAAAAAAAGTAAAATAAACTCAAAAAATAATACTAAGTACTGTTTTATTTAACAATGCTTACGTTCGTAAATTTTTTCAATAGTTGTCTAAGTTATAAGTTTAAAAGTAAAGATATAGTATACCAATTTTTTTCTCAAAAATAATAAAAAGCACGAAATAGTAAAAGGCTAACATTTTTTGTTTGTTTTACTTCAGGAAACAAATAAAATCTCAATAAAAAACAGGTTTTTTGTTTCTGTACTACAGATTTAGAATAAAAGTTGAAATAAAAATAAATATTTTATTAATACATACACTTGTAAGTACTAAACAATTCAGCATGTTTAAATATACTCACAATTAGTTAAAATATGTTGAATTTTTATGAATAAAAATGTATATTTTGAATTATAGAAAGTTTAGATGATTAAAATAATAAACTATTTTTGTCTAAATACATACTTAACTCCAACGGTTTTAATTTAAAGCAAGAAAAAAAATGCTAATAGTATTTACTATCTGTTTTAAAAAAGACAAAAATTAATTATTTGAAAGTTTATTTTCATTAAGATTATTTATTTATATTTAGAAGTTAAAAAAAATCAACAAAATTCACCTTCCATTTTATTCTTTTAAAATCGACAAGGATAATACAAGTTTATCTAAACCTGTCAGAAAAATAGAATGAAGTTTAGATGTTGTTGTTGAATAAAAAATAAAAAATCAGTTTATTATCCGTTTTAATAGTTACATAAAACTACGTGAGAATTTTTTTATGAGTTTTATAACAAGTTATTCGTTTATTTATTTTTTTTAGTCAAAACATACTAATCATTAAAAATATAAAGTTTAATTTAGACCTCAAGTTTAAGAAATTATAAGATACTCCATTATCAAGTATCACAAAATATGCTTGAAATTTAAACTAAATTACAAACGAGATTCATTAAAATTGCTTTAAGCACATTTTTTTGATAAAAATATACTTATCATTATAAACTAATCATTATAAACATTTCTGAAAAGTTTTAAACGTTTTATGTTTTTCATTATAGCTTTTGTACAATGTTTATTTATACAAAACATCTTCAGTTACAAAACAATGCTTAAGTGCATATAACTTAATTAGTTTATTATATCATCAAATTGTTCACAAATCTATAGTGCTTATGCCTAAAATTGAATATAAAGTTTGGCAACTATCAATGAAACCCAAAATATTTTATTGGAATAAGCACAATGGAGTTAATTTGAAGCTGTACCAAAAAGTCATGTAAAAATACAACATTAAACAAACTTTATTGCTATTGATGTAAATAAAAAGCTTAAGACGTTACAAGGAAAACAGTTTTGATGTTTTAAAATTTAGACTATTTCAGTTCTTTGTGTTTGTTTATAATGACGTTAGATTTATTTTATTCAATGTTTGAATTAAGTTTATTCTATTCGTTGATATTTATAAAAACATTCTGTCCCGGAAGAACAACTGTAAGAACGCACTTTTTGAAATTAAATCGTTTATAGTTTAGTCATATCTCTTGTACAAGCTACATTTGTACATAAAAAGGTTAAAGATACTATACCGATACAAAGACATAAGATACTGGACAATTTAAGCTGAAATAATTGGCTAAAAATTTATCAGCAAAAACTGCTGATCGCTGGATTCGATCTCACTACCTACGGCTCTTAGAGCGGGTTGACAATCGCTGAACCACACTGCCACTTGTAGATTGGATTCAATGATGGTATATAAAGTTAATAAAGTACTTTATGCTTTGATTTTTACAAAACAAATAAATTACTTGAGAAGAAATATTATATTTTATTCATTCAAGACTTTATGATGCAACCTATGTTTCGGTAAAAGAGTGAGTGAAAGTGAAGTGAGATTGTAAATTTATGAGACAAAATACAATAGAACGATATTAGTAAATCAAATTACAGTAAGTGAAGTGTTATATATAGAATAATAAATTGTTCATAATTAAAAAATACATGTTAAAATCCAGTTTATAATGCTTGTTGATTTGTGTAGAACTTATTTATAAAACAACACATCAAACTAGTATTTAAGAGAACCCTTAGTTACAATAAGTATATGAGTAGACATTTATTAGGACACTAAAATTTAGCTATATAAAGGACAAACTATATTAACACGTATCAAAATACTAATGAAATTATTAGTCAAAGTAATTTGTTTTATAAACTTTTAAAGAACTAATTACATCAATATACTTTATAAGAAAGTAATTTTTGTCTAAAGACCATACCAACTGTAGTCATTGAAATTTATGCAAATTTTTATGCTATAAAATTGAATGATAATGAACAAGTATAACTTTTTTTCGGAAGATTTTTCTATTTATTTTAAACTTGCCAATAATTAAAAATAAACATTTCCATCGTTTCTGGCGGAAAATTTCATGCGAAAAAACACCAAAAAAATTATCAAAACGATAAAAAATAAGATTTATTTCACGATACTTTCTTATGGCAATTTTGAGCCGAAAAATTAATTTTATCACGTGGTTTCTCTTCTCTCGCTTTGAAAATTTTAAGCTTGTTTTAACTTTTTTGCTATAACTTTTTTAAACTTTGTTTTATTTTAGAATAGATTTTACTATCGTTTTCAGCACAAAATTCTGCTTTAAAAAACACCAAACACTTTATAAAAATGATGAAAAATAGACAAAATGAAAGCTTTAAATTTGAACTATTTGGTTTTTGAACACGTTTCAAACTTGTATGCTTTTGTATGATATGAGTTAGAAATTGAAACACATAGCAGGCACTAGTATCTTCATAACAAATATCACTGCTATATTCCTAATTTCCGCTTTAAACCTTCATTTTAGTTCAAAGATTTACATTTTTAACCATTAACTAACTGCTTAAACAAAAAGAATTCTACAAGAGTCTAAAATTAAGTCGTGTTGCTAATACTATTACATTAAGCTTGTGATTAATTAGTGAAGTTTTTTCTCAATAACTTTTTGTAGAAACTTATTGGTTTGTGTACTTATTATTAAAACAATACTTCACTCTAGTATACTTAGTTGCAATAAGTACGTGAATAAACATTTATGCAGACATTAATGCCCAGCTTAACTTCACAACTCACTATTATCAATTTGGTCGTTATTTTGTACAATAACTTATTTTTACATGACTTAAGTTTAGCATTATTTCTTAATTTAACAGTTTAATACACATAAAACAATTAAGTTTCGACATAAACACAAAAACAGTTCATCAAGTTTATAAATAAGTGTACATACTTCTTAATACTTGACATTTTTTTTTCAAGTGTGCACTGACAAACTTATCTATAAGACTTGACTGTGTATAGTCAAATAACTTGCTAATGTAAACTTTTAATACTTTTGAGTAGTATTGTTCACTTAGATAATCTGTTCAAAACAGTAATAAATTCAAGTTATTCAAAAGTAGTTAGACACTTGTTTAGTTTTGAGTGGGTCTTTTAATAAACTCTTAATATTGTAACACAATGAACTGTTGAAAACTTAGAAAGATGAACTATCATCAATTCATAATACTGTGTTGTTTAAACTATATACAAAAACCTGCACATTTTACTTATCATCTAACTTACATAAAAACTAAGCTAAAATCTATCATAATCCTTAAAATGTTATCATTCTTCAAAAGTTAATATGTGTGAACTTGTTGCTGTATATAGTTTTTAACTAAAGTTATTTCCTTATATCATGGTTATTTCAGTATTGTTTTTCTAGTTTAACAAAAGTATAATTATATCTTTTTATATACAAAAACTATTTTATGTTTGTCATTTAAAAAAACAATGATAAAACTAACAATTTAATCTAATGTTATCTTACTTAATATTTAAGCTAACAGCTATTATTTGCATTGATAGTTATTTAAATCTAGTTTATAAAGCTTGTTGATTTGTGTAGTACTTATTTATAAAAAAACACTTCAAACTAGTAGTAAAGAGAACCGTTAGTTGCAATAAATATGTGAGTAAACATTTTTTAGGACACTAAAGTTTAACTTTACAAACTATATCAACACGTATCAAAATACTAATGTAACTATAAGTCAAAGTAAAAAATATTTTATTAACTGTTAAAGAACTAATTACAATAATATACTTTATAAAAATGTAGTTTTTATCTAAAGACAAAACCAACTGTATTCATTGAAATTTATGCAAATTTTTATGCAAAGAAATTGAATGATAATGAACTACTAAAACTTATTTTTAGAATTTATTTTCTTTTCTTTTTAAACTTGCCAATACTTAAAAATAAACATTTCCATCGTTTCTGGCGGAAAATTTCATGCTAAAAAACACAAAAAAAGTTATCAAAACGATGAAAAATTAAGTTTTTTAATATTCACTATACTTTCTTATGGCGAATTACTTATGGCGAACCATAAAACTTAATCATTTCATCAAATTTTACAAATCCATCTTCGTTTATCTGTTGATATTAAATAAATAATATAATTTAGTACTTATATTTTGTAATACGAAAGAATTATGTAACATAACTACTTTAGATACTTAGATTGGTGTATATGTAATGTTTCTCAGTCGTTAGTCAATGAATAATTAAATTCATATGTTTTCACATAATTAAGTATTTTGTGTTAATTTCACAGTTAGATATATATTCGTAAATACATTATTAGAAAAATAATGTACTTACGATCATCCTAAAATAAGGACTTTCGGAAATATGGTGTTGTTTAAACCAATGACCTGTGAAAAAAAATATTGATGAAACAAATATAATGACACGCACGATGGATATTCATTAACAAAACAGTCTCAAATAAACTTAATTGTTGATTATACAAAATACTGTATACAAAATATTGATTTGGTAACAATGTAAAGCAATATGTATTTTATTTGTATTAAAAATAAAGCAATAAAGTTTTATGCCAAAAAATATTGACATCAATATTGATAACATATATCTTATAAATATTACTCGTTTATACCATAATACGTAGACTAGTGAAAAAAATTTTCAATGCACTGATTGTTTTTTAAACTTATATACCTAAAAAAAATAGCTTTACTTTAATACTTAAAATCAAAAAAAAATTTTTTTATGATAACTGTCTTTCTCTATTAAATAATGATCAAAATAAACTCACAGAAGGCGTTTAATCTCATCCAATCTTTCTTCTGGAATTAACTCTGTTTATAATTGTTAGAAATTAGTAGCAAGTATTTAGTTTAGTCTTATCAATATAGTTTAAACTGTTTTTGTATACTGAATAAGGTTTTTAACTATGAGTAACAATAAAAATTGTGGGTTCAAGTTTAAGTATTACATATTGAAAAGTATAACTTAATAAAAGTTAAAGATAACTTAAGTTGTTCATAAGTAAATAAAATCTGTAAAACTTTTATTATTATAGGTTAACAAAGATATAGGTAACAAAAGAGCACAATCCGTTTCTGACAAAAATACTTTTTAAGAAGTTTGAATATAAGCTTTTATATTATATTAACGTTCATAAGTTTTATTGTTTAACTTAATTTTAAGTTTAAATAACATAAGGTCAAAAAAATTTATAGGTTATAGAGCAATTTAAGATACTGAACAATTCAACCTAAAACAATTTAGTAAAGTTTTATTTTCAAAAACTGCCGATCGCCGGACTCGATCTCGCTACCTCCGGCTCACTGGGCGGGTAGACAATCACTGCACTACACAACCACCTGTGAGTTGACCTTAATGCTGGTATATAAAGTTACTTAATGCTTTGATTTTTACAAAACAACTAAAGAGATATCAATTACTAGAGGAGAAATATTATATTTAATTCTTTTAAGACTCTATGTTGCCAACTATGTTTCGTTAAGAGACCTCGTAAGTGCAAAAAAATATAAGTAACTTTAATTTTAAACAAGTTTATTTAGCTATTGCTTTCTAACTTTACTATAAATATTTGTTATACTCTTCACTTGAAATACACGTACAAAGATATGGCTGTTTGTTTTGTACAAAACTTTTACGCGAATTTTGATATTTGAAAATCTTTCATTCAAAAGCTGCATAAGCAGATGTACTTATTAAACGCAGTTTTTATTTTTGTTGCTTAAATCTAAATGAAAGAAGTAAACTTATTAAACGCTTCGATAATCAGAAAAATTTAAAATATGTTGATAACAAATATTTCTGCCACATTTTAATTTCAGCTTTAAACTTCTGTTTAAACTTAAAGGTTTTTATAAACAGTTAAATGTCTAAAAACCAAACAAACATTAATGTAAAAACTATATAACTTATTTACAACAATAAATGTGTAACACAAGAGTAAACTAACAAATATATTTATTAAAATAAAAGTGCACTTTTCCTTTCATTAAACCAAGTTGACTATTTTAGAACAAATTTTTATTAAACCTTATTTTATGTTTGTTTTAGTAAACTTCTATTAGTTTTAATATTCAACACCATAAACATTTCAGGTCAATTACATTTATGCTGCAATAAACATGTGAATAAATGTTTATACGGACACCAAGGGGTAACTTAACTTTACAAAATATATTAACACGTACAAAACTATTAATGAAACTGTTAGTCAAAGTAAGTATTGTTTAATTAACTGTAAAAGAACTAACTAAATTAGTAGACTTTATAAAAAAGATGTCTTCTTCTAAGTAGACTGTAATTATTTAAAGTTATGCAAATTTTTATGCAACAAAATTGAATGATTATGAACGAGTAAAGCTTTTTTTTTTGATTTTTTTCATTTTTGTTTTAAACTTGGCAATAATTAAAAATAAGCATTTCCATCGTTCTTTGCGGAAAATTTCATGCTAAAAAACACCAAAAAAGTTATTAAAACGATGAAAAATAAGCAAAATAGAGCTTTAAAACTTCAAAGCTTTGAATTTGAACTATTTGGTTTTTCTAATACCTTTAAAACTTGTAGGTTTTTGCACTTGAAAGCCGATGAGCATATGTTTGACCAACTTTGAAGTCTTCTACTTGCCATAATTTGGAAAAATGTCACATTTCAACACAATTGTCAACTTCTGCTAGAAGCTTCTTGTATCAACAATGGGTAATTTCCCAGTTTTGTGATTTTTGTTTCTTTTCAGAGAATTTCAACGCAAATTTGGAGAAATAACTAGAAATTTCAAACGAACAATGTTTAAGCGTTGACTAAGTAATCGACGGTTTTCAAAATGAGAGTTACTATAAAAGAAATGTTAAGCATATTAATTCTCAATATGAACTACTATATTTTTTTAGAAGTATGGACATGGACAACTCGAGCAATTCATCTGAAGAAAATGAGAGCATATATCGGCTATAAATTACTTTTGATCCTTTAAAGCAGAAAAGTAAAAGATGACTATTGCGTGCTAACTGATGCAACGATTCGAGAGGTACATAACAAGACACGTGACCTGAGCAAACTCATTCGTAAAGCCAACAAGTGTTTGTCGAGCCCGCAGTTAAACTGGAAAACAAAAGCAGCTCTCGGTTGCTGTCGAAAGCTAGTTTGCGTCTTTCTACTGTGCTTAAAATTGCAAAGTAAGATGTTACAAGAGAGAGAGAGAGTATGAAGATAAGATACTAGTGTCTTTCAAATTGATTGACAGCAAATTTATGCTTAGATATAAGACATTAGAAAACATATAATATACATTAACAATCGTGAAGACTTAAACCTTGGCTTAAATGGCACTACAAAAACTGTTATTTAAAACAACTCAAATATAACCCCAAGTTAAAACGTTAAATGTTTGTATCTGTTAGTTTAAGTAAGATACACCTTATCCATTACTTATTATGTACATACAATTAGTCTTATTTAAAACAAAGTTAATAATTTACAATCCAAAAGATATGTCCATATACAACTAATGTGTAAGTAAAAATTACTTAGTTTATATTGTATGCGACTACAGGGTCATGACGTAATAATTGTAAGTAGGTGAAAACAAAAAATATTACAAAATTACCTGAAAATTTGTGGACATGTAAGTGTCTAATTTAAAAGATGTCCAAACTTTATTTATACAATTTAAGACTTAAATACTTACTTATGTAAATGGAGAATTTTAGCTTAGTTTCTGTCTAAGTGGCATAAACCTTCCACATACTTAAACCTTAGATATACTACTTACAAAAGTATATAGTTCTGTACCATTAAGAATGCAATGAACCAACATTAATAACATATTTTACACAACCATCGTTTACCTCTTTCAAGGCTAACGACGCTTAAATCTCAGTAAGTAATCTACTAGTGTAACTCAAACAAATGATACAGGAACTGATCAAAGTAAAACATCAAAAAAAAGTTAAGAACTGCTGGTCTAAAGTATAATTTAGTACTAAACTAAGAATTTATTTGCTGTTTATGAGACTAGGTCACTTAAATAATATAACTTTTTGAATTGCAATAGAATGATACTGATAAAGTAAACTACAACGAAAAACTGTTGTGTTACTTTTGAATAATTCGAATCACTAATGGATATATACTATTAAACATATCTGTAAATAACACTTAAACTCTGTTCAGTCTTTACTTAACTTTGAGCTATAAGTAGAATCAAATTACTTAACAAAGTACAATACAAACAAAACAATAAAGCTAAGGCTTGTTTAAACAATAACATAAAATAGATAGAAGAATACTCTATCTTATTAGGTTAACTAACTGGTATGTATAACTAGTAAATTTATGAGACAAAATACAATAGAACGATATTAGTAAATCAAATTACAGTAAGTGAAGTGTTCTATATAGAATAATAAATTGATTGTCTACTCCAAAACTGTACCATTTGGAGTACTACATCAATGTTATATACTATAAAACATAAAACTTTACTGTAATTCAGTTGTTTTTAATATGTTTAAACATACATGTGGATACTCACAAGTATATAAGAGATAAATAACATACAAAAAGAACGTGCGTAACTACTCGTACATCAAACAAAAAACTAATTAGGTGCCGACCAGCATAAGGACGCGGCCTAAAGGACGGCTTTCGTTATTTGTGCAAAAGTCCCTGGAGCAAGAGTTCTCGAAGAGAACTCGCAGCGGAAGGGACTTATGCACAAATAACGAAAGCTGTCCGCTACCACTTTAACTCAAAACCGAACTACTTCTTAGAGCTCAGTACCACACTTTTATCTGGTTTGGCTGTCAGGCTTACTAACTGGGCTCCAAGCGTAATTAGGTTTTTAAGAAAAAATGGTTGGGAGTAAAAGTGAAAAATTTTTCGCCGGCGGAGCCGGCGAAATGCCTTTAAAATAATTTTTTTTATCAATCTCAAAATTTTCCCCCCACATTTTCACTTTGGGGAAATCCCCATTTGTGAAAAAATTTGTGTGGGGGGCCTTAATATTTATAGATGTATTTATTTTATTAAAATCACGTTCTAAACTTATGGTTCAGAGCCTAAATTAAATGGTTACAGTATCAGTTTAGACATAATCCTTTATGTGAGCAATAAAGAACTTTTTGTTCATTTTAAAATTTGTTAACTACTTGCATCTTAAATAGTTCTAAGTTGGCTTATAAGGTGCGGCTGCAGTTCTAAGGTCGCTTCTGATTGGCTAATATATTACTTGGGTTAGGGAAAGGGTTTGTATTAAAATTTTGGTAACATTCTGCTGATTTATCACTTTACATCATTTGCATAATGTTATGATTTAAAACACAAACAAAACCTTACAACTGCAGCCGGCCCACTTAAAATATGGCCTAACTTACCTTATTCAATTTCTATACATGCAACTAACATATTCAAATCTAAACCACTACTGTCAAAAACTCTTTTTAAGTAACTATTAACCAACAACAGAGTTGCTATACAATATAATTATAAAAATATTTAACTGAAAATTATATTTCTTTTTGTTTTCAATAGTTTTTGACAGTGTTTTATGTTTAGAAAAAATGGTTAGCATACTTGCATATTAATTGTTTAAATAGTCTTTCTTAGAACTTTTATGGTGACATTATCTAATAGTATATCAAAGTGTTTATTTTCATATTTATTGGAATTAAACTAACAAAAAACAACTTATTTAATGCTACACATTGTGTCAAGTGAAGATAAAACAAATGCTTATGATATAATATTTTATAATGTCACAATTAAAATTCAAAACAAAGACTATTTTCAAGTACTCTAAAAAAATAAGTTTAAAATATCTGTACAATATAGATCATACATAGTCATATAACAGTCTGGTTTTTGTCAGCTAGTTACAGTTTTCTTATCATAACAAAACTTTGAATTTTATTATTACTGTTAACTATAATCATTACAAGTGACTGAAACAAACCAGACTCTTATCTAACTTAGTTATGTAAACATATAAAAACACTAAACATCAGGCAGTTGATCAAGCTGCCTGAATGTTGTTTGTGTTCCTATATGTTCACAGGTAACAAAATATGTCACTTATACAGAATCATTTTACACTATAGCTTTAATTTCTTAGTGGATAAAAACATTATAATAACAAAACATTTACTTTAGAAATTAACATCAATGTGTCTCTATAAGTGTGCAAATTAACTACTTAACTTTAAAGCTTGTAACATTCAGACTTATATCAGCTTGATTTTTAGCTCTATATTGATAATTGAACATTTATATTGAAATTTATTTATAAAGATTAACAACACATAACTTTAGACATATAGAAAAGCTAAAAATGTTTAATAGTAACAGCTCTTTAGTTACTTTCACACACTTTAGAAACACTATACTCTATAGGATATTATTAACTTTCATTGTAATTAGTTCATAATTTTATGACATGCATTTATAAGTACCAGGGCTGCCACTCTTTTATTCAAAAACTGTACTCTATTAAACCAAATTTCATCTTAACTTTATTAAAATTAGAAACTAATGTGTTATGTACTTCACTTATACTTGATATCAGTCGATTTTGAGCACTAATTTATACTAATGGTATTCTACATTTACAAAATTAACGACAATATTTAATGAAACAACTAATTATCAAGTATTAAAACCTGAGCACTACTAATAAATTAAGTGTTGGCAACCCTAAAAAATTATCTTATATGACATTTATCATCTTAACATTAACTATTTTGTATAACATATAAAGCACTTACCTCAGTAAGAGCAGTAAACCAAGAACAGACCTGATATTTAAATTGCCACAAGAAGGTCTTATGGTTAGAGTATAGATGATTGCTGTAGAATCAAAATAGAAGATGCCCAATTTGCTTGTGCTTAATAAAAACCTTTCAGTGCAACTATGATTAAACAGAAACACAGGATTACTAATAAATTGTAGCAGACTGTTGATTTGAGACACTTTTTCAACATAAAGATAAAGACTTTTCTCTGAAATCATGAAAAAAAGGTAATGAATCACATGGTTTGAGTAGAAGACTGTTGATTCAAGATACTTATTAAACATACAGACATTATCAATTTGTTTTATGTACATTTTTTTCAAGCATAAACAGTTTAAGTTTCAGCTGTTAAAGACAATGCTGATTTTTTTCAAACCAAGTAATTGATTTGATTTATCTGCTTTTAGTACCTTTAATTACTTAAAAAAAACATATAAAAAGGTAAACTCTAAAATAATTTAACAATTAAAATAGAAGATGCCCAATTTGTTTGTGCTTAATAAAAACTTTTCAGTGCAACTATGATTAAATAGATACAAAGGATTACTAATATAATGTAGCAGACTGTTGATTTGAGACACTTTTTCAACATAAAGATAAAGACTTTTCTCTTAAGTCATGAAAAAAAAAGATAATGAGTCACATGGTTAGAGTAGAAGACTGTTGATTCAAGATACTTTTAAAACATACAGGCATCACAATTTGTTTTATGTACCTTTTTCAAGCATAAACAGTTTAAGTTTCAACTGTTAAAGACAATGCTGATTTTTTTTCAAACCAAGTAATTGATTTTATGTATCTGCTTTTACTACCTTTTATTACTTAAAAAAAATATATAGAAGGTAAACTCTAAAATAATTTATGAAAGTAAAGTTTAAAAAAAAATGACAAGAGCTGCTGCCAGTAAGAAAACATTTTACTAATGAATGCAATTTTCATGAAAAATTTCTGCAAACACAATTTTTTATAATTACGTAACAAATAAAAACTTGGTGCAAAAAATTCGCTTGGTGACATACACGGGTTCTCTCTTCTCTCACTTAGAAAGTTTTAAGCTGATTTTAAACTTTTCGCTATAATTTTTTTAAACCTAGTTTTTTTCAAAAATAATATTTACCATCATGTCAAGCGCCGAATTCTGCTTCAAAAAACACCAAACACTTTATAAAAAGGATGAAAAATAAGGATTAAAAGCTTCAAAGCTTGAAATTTGAATTGTTTGGTTTTTCAAACTTGTATCTTTTTGCATGAAAGGGTTTAAAAACAATCAGCAGATACTAGTATTCGAACTGCGTTCATAACAAATATGTCTGCAATATTTTTAATTTCAGCTTTAAATCTTTGTTTTAGTTTAAAGGTATACATTTGTATCTATTCATTAACTGCTTAAACAAAACATTACTTACATGAGTAAATATAAATGACTAAAATAAAGGCGTTAATTTAATACAATCACAGTAAACTTGTGATTGATTAGTAAGCTACTTTTTATGGAAACCTGTTGGTTTGTGTACATATTTATAAAAGAATACATCACTCTAGTATTAAAAACAAGTATGTGAATAAAAATTTACGCACACATTAAAGCTTAATTTTACAAACTCTGTACTTTTAATTTGGTCAACAGTTTATTTTTACATGACTTAAATTTAGCTTAATTTGACTTAATTAAAAAGTTTAATGTAAGTTATGGCATACAATAAAAACATTTCATCAAGTTTATAGATAAGTGTACTACTTGACAGAAAAATAGTTTTTATTTGATGTGTACACTGACAAAGTTATCTATATGATTTGACTGTATTTCTATTTATAGTCAAATAACTTGATAATGTGAACTTGTGAACACTATTGTTTACTTAATTAACTTTTTCAAAACAGTATTAAATTCAAGCTATTTGAATAAAAACTTGTGAGCTGCAGAACAGTTGAACTAGTTTAGCTCTAATAGAATTTTTTTATGAACTCTTAAAACTGTAACACAAGTAATCATAGTATTGTGTTTTTAAATTACATACTGTTCCTGATGGAAAAACCTGCTCATTTTACTTATCATTTAACTTACATATAAACTCTATCATGATACTTAAGTCAGTAACATTCAAAATTAAATATATGTGAACTTATTGCTATATGTAGGTTTTAACGAAAGGTATTTCATTTTATCATAGTTATTTCAGTATTATTTTCAAGTTTCACTAAAGTAAAGATTAACTTTTTATATACAAAAACTACTTTATGTTTGTCATTTAAATCATAATGATAAAACTAACCCACTAACCTAACATTATCTTACTTAATACTTGAGCTAACAGCTATAATTTACATTAAAAGTTACTTAAAACTAGTTAATAAAACTTATTTCTTATTGATTAGTGTAATACTTATTTATAAAATAATTCTTAACTCTAGTATTAAAGAGAACATTTAGTTGCAATAAGTATGAGAATAAATACTTATACAGACACCAATGTTTAAGCTTAACTTTACAAACTATATTAATACTTATCAAAACACTATTAAAACTGTTAGCAAAGTAAAAAGTCTTTAATAAACTGTTAAAGAACTAATTACATTAATAAACTCTATAAAAAAGCAGTTTTTATCTTCAGACCTAACCAGCTGTAGTCATTATAAATTATGGAAACTGAATGAAAATTTAAACAGGAAAATTTATTTTATTTTCTCTACCTTTGAAAACTTTAAAACTTTTTGTTTTTTTTAAACCTGGTTTTAATTTTAAATGAAATTTACCATCATGTTGAGCACCTGCTTCAAAAAACACCAAACAGTTTATAAAAATCATGAAAAATAAGCAAAATAGAACTTTAAATTACATTTATTGCTTGTTTTAGAGGATCTTTCAAACTTATATTTTTCAACAACATATGAAATAAAAGTTAAAACAAATAGCAGATGCTAATATTTGAACTATGTTGATAACAAATATCTGTGCTACATTTTTAATTTCAGTTTTAAACTTATGTTTAAATTTAAAGGTTTTGTATAAACAATTAAACTTATAAAGGTAAACAAACGTTAAATGTAAAACTATATAACTTGTTAAAAATAATAAATGTATAACACAAGAGTATACAAACGAATTTATTCAACAAGCAAAACACAATTAAGTTGATTATTTTAGCAAAACAATTGAACACAAATGTTTATTGAAAGTATTTTATTTAGAATTATTTTTGTAAACTTTCATTAATTTAAGTATTCAACTCAATAAGCAGTTTTGTTATAATAAGAACAGCAAGTTTACCTAACTGATATAAACAAGCTTAAGTAGTTATTATCTGAAAACTAGACAAAACTATAAATATGAAAATTTATGCAAATTTTTGAGCAACAAAATTGAATAAAAATGAACAGGTAAGTTTTATTTTTGAAATTTTATTTATTTTTATTTTAAACTTGCCAATACTTAAAAACAAATGTCTCCATCATTTTGGGCATAAAATTCTATGCAAAAAAATACCTAAAACTTTATATTAACGATGAAAAATGAGAATTATAGAACAAGAGCGTTATTTTTCACGAGTAAAACAATTTTTTTTTAAACTTCTAGTCTTATAATTTCTTATTATATTTGTTATTTGTAAAATCTATTATTAATGTCGGTTTTTGTGAGTTAGAAAATATTTATTTATGACTATTAAAACAATCAAACAGTTTTATAAACAGATATGCCAAAACTGTACCCACAAAAAAGCTTACAAGAATATAGCAGTTTTTTTTTTTCACATAAAAACTTATATTTGCAGTATAGTTTTATCTTACATTAACTTAGATTAACTTTTTATATACAAAAACTATTTTATTTACATATAGGCTCTTGGTCTGCGGGCATGATCCTGCCGTGTTTTTATTTAAAACGTTTTAAACGTTTTATCATTATGAATTTATTCACGGCAGGATCATGCCCGCAGACCGTATTTTTTTTCACTTTACATTTTTATGATAATTAAAAATGTATAAAAATTATTGAATTGAAGATCACCGAACTAGAAACTTTGTGTCTTTTTTATATAATATACTAAAAAAGGTTTTATTGAACCAAAAAACAGCAATATAACTGTTAAGTTAGCACCACAGCAAAATCTCAATTTAATCTATACCTTTTTATTTTCAAAAGTTTATTCTAATTTTTTAGCTTAGTAAAAACGTTTTATCATTATGAATTTAGTCACGGCAGGATCATGCCCGCAGACCGTATTTTTTTTCACTTTACATTTTTATGATAATTAAAAATGTATAAAAATTATTGAATTGAAGATCACCGAACTAGAAACTTTGTGTCTTTTTTATATAATATACTAAAAAAGGTTTTATTGAACCAAAAAACAGCAATATAACTGTTAAGTTAGCACCACAGCAAAATCTCAATTTAATCTATACCTTTTTATTTTCAAAAGTTTATTCTAATTTTTTAGCTTAGTAAAAACGTTTTATCATTATGAATTTATTCACGGCAGGATCATGCCCGCAGACCGTATTTTTTTTCACTTTACATTTTTATGATAATTAAAAATGTATAAAAATTATTGAATTGAAGATCACCGAACTAGAAACTTTGTGTCTTTTTTATATAATATACTAAAAAAGATTTTATTGAACCAAAAAACAGCAATATAACTGTTAAGTTAGCACCACAGCAAAATCTCAATTTAATCTATACCTTTTTATTTTCAAAAGTTTATTCTAATTTTTTAGCTTAGTAAAAACGTTTTATCATTATGAATTTATTCACGGCAGGATCATGCCCGCAGACCGTATTTTTTTTCACTTTACATTTTTATGATAATTAAAAATATATAAAAATTATTGAATTGAAGATCACCGAACTAGAAACTTTGTGTCTTTTTTATATAATATACTAAAAAAGGTTTTATTGAACCAAAAAACAGCAATATAACTGTTAAGTTAGCACCACAGCAAAATCTCAATTTAATCTATACCTTTTTATTTTCAAAAGTTTATTCTAATTTTTTAGCTTAGTAAAAACGTTTTATCATTATGAATTTAGTCACGGCAGGATCATGCCCGCAGACCGTATTTTTTTTCACTTTACATTTTTATGATAATTAAAAATGTATAAAAATTATTGAATTGAAGATCACCGAACTAGAAACTTTGTGTCTTTTTTATATAATATACTAAAAAAGGTTTTATTGAACCAAAAAACAGCAATATAACTGTTAAGTTAGCACCACAGCAAAATCTCAATTTAATCTATACCTTTTTATTTTCAAAAGTTTATTCTAATTTTTTAGCTTAGTAAAAACGTTTTATCATTATGAATTTAGTCACGGCAGGATCATGCCCGCAGACCGTATTTTTTTTCACTTTACATTTTTATGATAATTAAAAATGTATAAAAATTATTGAATTGAAGATCACCGAACTAGAAACTTTGTGTCTTTTTTATATAATATACTAAAAAAGGTTTTATTGAACCAAAAAACAGCAATATAACTGTTAAGTTAGCACCACAGCAAAATCTCAATTTAATCTATACCTTTTTATTTTCAAAAGTTTATTCTAATTTTTTAGCTTAGTAAAAACGTTTTATCATTATGAATTTATTCACGGCAGGATCATGCCCGCAGACCGTATTTTTTTTCACTTTACATTTTTATGATAATTAAAAATGTATAAAAATTATTGAATTGAAGATCACCGAACTAGAAACTTTGTGTCTTTTTTATATAATATACTAAAAAAGGTTTTATTGCTCAAAAAACAGCAATATAACTGTTAAGTTAGCACCACAGCAAAATCTCAATTTAATCTATACCTTTTTATTTTCAAAGGTTTATTCTAATTTTTAGCTTAGTAAAAACGTTTTATCATTATGAATTTATTCACGGCAGGATCATGCCCGCAGACCGTATTTTTTTCACTTTACATTTTTATGATAATTAAAAATGTATAAAAATTATTCAATTGAAGATCACCGAACTAGAAACTTTGTGTCTTTTTTATATAATATACTAAAAAAGGTTTTATTGCTCAAAAAACAGCAATATAACTGTTAAGTTAGCACCACAGCAAAATCTCAATTTAATCTATACCTTTTTATTTTCAAAGGTTTATTCTAATTTTTTAGCTTAGTAAAAACGTTTTATCATTATGAATTTATTCACGGCAGGATCATGCCCGCAGACCGTATTTTTTTTCACTTTACATTTTTATGATAATTAAAAATGTATAAAAATTATTGAATTGAAGATCACCGAACTAGAAACTTTGTGTCTTTTTTATATAATATACTAAAAAAGGTTTTATTGCTCAAAAAACAGCAATATAACTGTTAAGTTAGCACCACAGCAAAATCTCAATTTAATCTATACCTTTTTATTTTCAAAAGTTTATTCTAATTTTTTAGCTTAGTAAAAACTTTTTATCATTATGAATTTATTCACGGCAGGATCATGCCCGCAGACCGTATTTTTTTTCACTTTACATTTTTATGATAATTAAAAATGTATAAAAATTATTGAATTGAAGATCACCGAACTAGAAACTTTGTGTCTTTTTTATATAATATACTAAAAAAGGTTTTATTGAACCAAAAAACAGCAATATAACTGTTAAGTTAGCACCACAGCAAAATCTCAATTTAATCTATACCTTTTTATTTTCAAAAGTTTATTCTAATTTTTTAGCTTAGTAAAAACTTTTTATCATTATGAATTTATTCACGGCAGGATCATGCCCGCAGACCGTATTTTTTTTCACTTTACATTTTTATGATAATTAAAAATGTATAAAAATTATTGAATTGAAGATCACCGAACTAGAAACTTTGTGTCTTTTTTATATAATATACTAAAAAAGGTTTTATTGAACCAAAAAACAGCAATATAACTGTTAAGTTAGCACCACAGCAAAATCTCAATTTAATCTATACCTTTTTTTCAAAAGTTTATTCTAATTTTTTAGCTTAGTAAAAACGTTTTATCATTATGAATTTATTCACGGCAGGATCATGCCCGCAGACCGTATTTTTTTCACTTTACATTTTTATGATAATTAAAAATATATAAAAATTATTGAATTGAAGATCACCGAACTAGAAACTTTGTGTCTTTTTTATATAATATACTAAAAAAGGTTTTATTGAACCAAAAAACAGCAATATAACTGTTAAGTTAGCACCACAGCAAAATCTCAATTTAATCTATACCTTTTTAT
This sequence comes from Thalia democratica, assembly GCF_965202585.1. Classification (NCBI taxonomy): domain Eukaryota; kingdom Metazoa; phylum Chordata; class Thaliacea; order Salpida; family Salpidae; genus Thalia; species Thalia democratica. The sequence continues at coordinate 11,967,201 of NC_139170.1, forward strand.
TTTCAAAAGTTTATTCTAATTTTTTAGCTTAGTAAAAACGTTTTATCATTATGAATTTATTCACAGCAGGATCATGCCCGCAGACCGTATTTTTTTTCACTTTACATTTTTATGATAATTAAAAATGTATAAAAATTATTGAATTGAAGATCACCGAACTAGAAACTTTGTGTCTTTTTTATATAATATACTAAAAAAGGTTTTATTGAACCAAAAAACAGCAATATAACTGTTAAGTTAGCACCACAGCAAAATCTCAATTTAATCTATACCTTTTTATTTTCAAAAGTTTATTCTAATTTTTTAGCTTAGTAAAAACTTTTTATCATTATGAATTTATTCACGGCAGGGTCATGCCCGCAGACCGTATTTTTTTCACTTTACATTTTTATGATAATTAAAAATGTATAAAAATTATTGAATTGAAGATCACCGAACTAGAAACTTTGTGTCTTTTTTATATAATATACTAAAAAAGGTTTTATTGAACCAAAAAACAGCAATATAACTGTTAAGTTAGCACCACAGCAAAATCTCAATTTAATCTATACCTTTTTATTTTCAAAAGTTTATTCTAATTTTTTAGCTTAGTAAAAACTTTTTATCATTATGAATTTATTCACGGCAGGATCATGCCCGCAGACCGTATTTTTTTTCACTTTACATTTTTATGATAATTAAAAATGTATAAAAATTATTGAATTGAAGATCACCGAACTAGAAACTTTGTGTCTTTTTTATATAATATACTAAAAAAGGTTTTATTGCTCAAAAAACAGCAATATAACTGTTAAGTTAGCACCACAGCAAAATCTCAATTTAATCTATACCTTTTTATTTTCAAAAGTTTATTCTAATTTTTTAGCTTAGTAAAAACGTTTTATCATTATGAATTTATTCACGGCAGGATCATGCCCGCAGACCGTATTTTTTTTCACTTTACATTTTTATGATAATTAAAAATGTATAAAAATTATTCAATTGAAGATCACCGAACTAGAAACTTTGTGTCTTTTTTATATAATATACTAAAAAAGGTTTTATTGAACCAAAAAACAGCAATATAACTGTTAAGTTAGCACCACAGCAAAATCTCAATTTAATCTATACCTTTTTATTTTCAAAGGTTTATTCTAATTTTTTAGCTTAGTAAAAACGTTTTATCATTATGAATTTATTCACGGCAGGATCATGCCCGCAGACCGTATTTTTTTTCACTTTACATTTTTATGATAATTAAAAATGTATAAAAATTATTCAATTGAAGATCACCGAACTAGAAACTTTGTGTCTTTTTTTATATAATATACTAAAAAAGGTTTTATTGAACCAAAAAACAGCAATATAACTGTTAAGTTAGCACCACAGCAAAATCTCAATTTAATCTATACCTTTTTATTTTCAAAAGTTTATTCTAATTTTTTAGCTTAGTAAAAACGTTTTATCATTATGAATTTATTCACAGCAGGATCATGCCCGCAGACCGTATTTTTTTTCACTTTACATTTTTATGATAATTAAAAATGTATAAAAATTATTGAATTGAAGATCACCGAACTAGAAACTTTGTGTCTTTTTTATATAATATACTAAAAAAGGTTTTATTGAACCAAAAAACAGCAATATAACTGTTAAGTTAGCACCACAGCAAAATCTCAATTTAATCTATACCTTTTTATTTTCAAAAGTTTATTCTAATTTTTTAGCTTAGTAAAAACGTTTTATCATTATGAATTTATTCACGGCAGGATCATGCCCGCAGACCGTATTTTTTTTCACTTTACATTTTTATGATAATTAAAAATATATAAAAATTATTGAATTGAAGATCACCGAACTAGAAACTTTGTGTCTTTTTTATATAATATACTAAAAAAGGTTTTATTGAACCAAAAAACAGCAATATAACTGTTAAGTTAGCACCACAGCAAAATCTCAATTTAATCTATACCTTTTTATTTTCAAAAGTTTATTCTAATTTTTTAGCTTAGTAAAAACGTTTTATCATTATGAATTTATTCACGGCAGGATCATGCCCGCAGACCGTATTTTTTTTCACTTTACATTTTTATGATAATTAAAAATGTATAAAAATTATTGAATTGAAGATCACCGAACTAGAAACTTTGTGTCTTTTTTATATAATATACTAAAAAAGGTTTTATTGAACCAAAAAACAGCAATATAACTGTTAAGTTAGCACCACAGCAAAATCTCAATTTAATCTATACCTTTTTATTTTCAAAAGTTTATTCTAATTTTTTAGCTTAGTAAAAACGTTTTATCATTATGAATTTAGTCACGGCAGGATCATGCCCGCAGACCGTATTTTTTTTCACTTTACATTTTTATGATAATTAAAAATGTATAAAAATTATTGAATTGAAGATCACCGAACTAGAAACTTTGTGTCTTTTTTATATAATATACTAAAAAAGGTTTTATTGAACCAAAAAATAGCAATATAACTGTTAAGTTAGCACCACAGCAAAATCTCAATTTAATCTATACCTTTTTATTTTCAAAAGGTTTATTCTAATTTTTTAGCTTAGTAAAAACGTTTTATCATTATGAATTTATTCACGGCAGGGTCATGCCCGCAGACCGTATTTTTTTTCACTTTACATTTTTATGATAATTAAAAATATATAAAAATTATTGAATTGAAGATCACCGAACTAGAAACTTTGTGTCTTTTTTATATAATATACTAAAAAAGATTTTATTGAACCAAAAAACAGCAATATAACTGTTAAGTTAGCACCACAGCAAAATCTCAATTTAATCTATACCTTTTTATTTTCAAAAGTTTATTCTAATTTTTTAGCTTAGTAAAAACGTTTTATCATTATGAATTTATTCACGGCAGGATCATGCCCGCAGACCGTATTTTTTTTCACTTTACATTTTTATGATAATTAAAAATGTATAAAAATTATTGAATTGAAGATCAGCGAACTAGAAACTTTGTGTCTTTTTTATATAATATACTAAAAAAGGTTTTATTGAACCAAAAAACAGCAATATAACTGTTAAGTTAGCACCACAGCAAAATCTCAATTTAATCTATACCTTTTTATTTTCAAAGGTTTATTCTAATTTTTTAGCTTAGTAAAAACGTTTTATCATTATGAATTTATTCACAGCAGGATCATGCCCGCAGACCGTATTTTTTTTCACTTTACATTTTTATGATAATTAAAAATGTATAAAAATTATTGAATTGAAGATCACCGAACTAGAAACTTTGTGTCTTTTTTATATAATATACTAAAAAAGGTTTTATTGAACCAAAAAACAGCAATATAACTGTTAAGTTAGCACCACAGCAAAATCTCAATTTAATCTATACCTTTTTATTTTCAAAAGTTTATTCTAATTTTTTAGCTTAGTAAAAACGTTTTATCATTATGAATTTATTCACGGCAGGATCATGCCCGCAGACCGTATTTTTTTTCACTTTACATTTTTATGATAATTAAAAATATATAAAAATTATTGAATTGAAGATCACCGAACTAGAAACTTTGTGTCTTTTTTATATAATATACTAAAAAAGGTTTTATTGCTCAAAAAACAGCAATATAACTGTTAAGTTAGCACCACAGCAAAATCTCAATTTAATCTATACCTTTTTATTTTCAAAAGTTTATTCTAATTTTTTAGCTTAGTAAAAACTTTTTATCATTATGAATTTATTCACGGCAGGGTCATGCCCGCAGACCGTATTTTTTTTCACTTTACATTTTTATGATAATTAAAAATATATAAAAATTATTGAATTGAAGATCACCGAACTAGAAACTTTGTGTCTTTTTTATATAATATACTAAAAAAGGTTTTATTGAACCAAAAAACAGCAATATAACTGTTAAGTTAGCACCACAGCAAAATCTCAATTTAATCTATACCTTTTTATTTTCAAAAGTTTATTCTAATTTTTTAGCTTAGTAAAAACTTTTTATCATTATGAATTTATTCACGGCAGGGTCATGCCCGCAGACCGTATTTTTTTTCACTTTACATTTTTATGATAATTAAAAATATATAAAAATTATTGAATTGAAGATCACCGAACTAGAAACTTTGTGTCTTTTTTATATAATATACTAAAAAAGGTTTTATTGAACCAAAAAACAGCAATATAAATGTTAAGTTAGCACCACAGCAAAATCTCAATTTAATCTATACCTTTTTATTTTCAAAAGTTTATTCTAATTTTTTAGCTTAGTAAAAACTTTTTATCATTATGAATTTATTCACGGCAGGGTCATGCCCGCAGACCGTATTTTTTTTCACTTTACATTTTTATGATAATTAAAAATGTATAAAAATTATTGAATTGAAGATCACCGAACTAGAAACTTTGTGTCTTTTTTATATAATATACTAAAAAAGGTTTTATTGAACCAAAAAACAGCAATATAACTGTTAAGTTAGCACCACAGCAAAATCTCAATTTAATCTATACCTTTTTATTTTCAAAAGTTTATTCTAATTTTTTAGCTTAGTAAAAACTTTTTATCATTATGAATTTATTCACGGCAGGATCATGCCCGCAGACCGTATTTTTTTTCACTTTACATTTTTATGATAATTAAAAATGTATAAAAATTATTGAATTGAAGATCACCGAACTAGAAACTTTGTGTCTTTTTTATATAATATACTAAAAAAGGTTTTATTGAACCAAAAAACAGCAATATAACTGTTAAGTTAGCACCACAGCAAAATCTCAATTTAATCTATACCTTTTTATTTTCAAAAGTTTATTCTAATTTTTTAGCTTAGTAAAAACGTTTTATCATTATGAATTTATTCACGGCAGGATCATGCCCGCAGACCGTATTTTTTTTCACTTTACATTTTTATGATAATTAAAAATATATAAAAATTATTGAATTGAAGATCACCGAACTAGAAACTTTGTGTCTTTTTTATATAATATACTAAAAAAGGTTTTATTGAACCAAAAAACAGCAATATAACTGTTAAGTTAGCACCACAGCAAAATCTCAATTTAATCTATACCTTTTTATTTTCAAAAGTTTATTCTAATTTTTTAGCTTAGTAAAAACGTTTTATCATTATGAATTTATTCACGGCAGGATCATGCCCGCAGACCGTATTTTTTTTCACTTTACATTTTTATGATAATTAAAAATGTATAAAAATTATTGAATTGAAGATCACCGAACTAGAAACTTTGTGTCTTTTTTATATAATATACTAAAAAAGGTTTTATTGAACCAAAAAACAGCAATATAACTGTTAAGTTAGCACCACAGCAAAATCTCAATTTAATCTATACCTTTTTATTTTCAAAAGTTTATTCTAATTTTTTAGCTTAGTAAAAACGTTTTATCATTATGAATTTATTCACAGCAGGATCATGCCCGCAGACCGTATTTTTTTCCACTTTACATTTTTATGATAATTAAAAATGTATAAAAATTATTGAATTGAAGATCACCGAACTAGAAACTTTGTGTCTTTTTTATATAATATACTAAAAAAGGTTTTATTGAACCAAAAAACAGCAATATAACTGTTAAGTTAGCACCACAGCAAAATCTCAATTTAATCTATACCTTTTTATTTTCAAAAGTTTATTCTAATTTTTTAGCTTAGTAAAAACGTTTTATCATTATGAATTTATTCACGGCAGGATCATGCCCGCAGACCGTATTTTTTTTCACTTTACATTTTTATGATAATTAAAAATGTATAAAAATTATTGAATTGAAGATCACCGAACTAGAAACTTTGTGTCTTTTTTATATAATATACTAAAAAAGGTTTTATTGAACCAAAAAACAGCAATATAACTGTTAAGTTAGCACCACAGCAAAATCTCAATTTAATCTATACCTTTTTATTTTCAAAGGTTTATTCTAATTTTTAGCTTAGTAAAAACGTTTTATCATTATGAATTTATTCACGGCAGGGTCATGCCCGCAGACCGTATTTTTTTTCACTTTACATTTTTATGATAATTAAAAATATATAAAAATTATTGAATTGAAGATCACCGAACTAGAAACTTTGTGTCTTTTTTATATAATATACTAAAAAAGGTTTTATTGAACCAAAAAACAGCAATATAACTGTTAAGTAAGCACCACAGCAAAATCTCAATTTAATCTATACCTTTTTATTTTCAAAAGTTTATTCTAATTTTTTAGCTTAGTAAAAACGTTTTATCATTATGAATTTATTCACGGCAGGATCATGCCCGCAGACCGTATTTTTTTTCACTTTACATTTTTATGATAATTAAAAATGTATAAAAATTATTGAATTGAAGATCACCGAACTAGAAACTTTGTGTCTTTTTTATATAATATACTAAAAAAGGTTTTATTGAACCAAAAAACAGCAATATAACTGTTAAGTTAGCACCACAGCAAAATCTCAATTTAATCTATACCTTTTTATTTTCAAAAGTTTATTCTAATTTTTTAGCTTAGTAAAAACGTTTTATCATTATGAATTTATTCACGGCAGGATCATGCCCGCAGACCGTATTTTTTTTCACTTTACATTTTTATGATAATTAAAAATGTATAAAAATTATTGAATTGAAGATCACCGAACTAGAAACTTTGTGTCTTTTTTATATAATATACTAAAAAAGGTTTTATTGAACCAAAAAACAGCAATATAACTGTTAAGTTAGCACCACAGCAAAATCTCAATTTAATCTATACCTTTTTATTTTCAAAAGTTTATTCTAATTTTTTAGCTTAGTAAAAACGTTTTATCATTATGAATTTAGTCACGGCAGGATCATGCCCGCAGACCGTATTTTTTTCACTTTACATTTTTATGATAATTAAAAATGTATAAAAATTATTGAATTGAAGATCACCGAACTAGAAACTTTGTGTCTTTTTTATATAATATACTAAAAAAGGTTTTATTGAACCAAAAAACAGCAATATAACTGTTAAGTTAGCACCACAGCAAAATCTCAATTTAATCTATACTTTTTTATTTTCAAAGGTTTATTCTAATTTTTTAGCTTAGTAAAAACGTTTTATCATTATGAATTTATTCACGGCAGGATCATGCCCGCAGACCGTATTTTTTTTCACTTTACATTTTTATGATAATTAAAAATGTATAAAAATTATTGAATTGAAGATCACCGAACTAGAAACTTTGTGTCTTTTTTATATAATATACTAAAAAAGGTTTTATTGAACCAAAAAACAGCAATATAACTGTTAAGTTAGCACCACAGCAAAATCTCAATTTAATCTATACCTTTTTATTTTCAAAAGTTTATTCTAATTTTTTAGCTTAGTAAAAACGTTTTATCATTATGAATTTATTCACAGCAGGATCATGCCCGCAGACCGTATTTTTTTTCACTTTACATTTTTATGATAATTAAAAATGTATAAAAATTATTGAATTGAAGATCACCGAACTAGAAACTTTGTGTCTTTTTTATATAATATACTAAAAAAGGTTTTATTGAACCAAAAAACAGCAATATAACTGTTAAGTTAGCACCACAGCAAAATCTCAATTTAATCTATACCTTTTTATTTTCAAAAGTTTATTCTAATTTTTTAGCTTAGTAAAAACGTTTTATCATTATGAATTTATTCACGGCATGATCATGCCCGCAGACCGTATTTTTTTTCACTTTACATTTTTATGATAATTAAAAATGTATAAAAATTATTGAATTGAAGATCACCGAACTAGAAACTTTGTGTCTTTTTTATATAATATACTAAAAAAGGTTTTATTGAACCAAAAAACAGCAATATAACTGTTAAGTTAGCACCACAGCAAAATCTCAATTTAATCTATACCTTTTTATTTTCAAAGGTTTATTCTAATTTTTTAGCTTAGTAAAAACGTTTTATCATTATGAATTTAGTCACGGCAGGATCATGCCCGCAGACCGTATTTTTTTTCACTTTACATTTTTATGATAATTAAAAATGTATAAAAATTATTGAATTGAAGATCACCGAACTAGAAACTTTGTGTCTTTTTTATATAATATACTAAAAAAGGTTTTATTGAACCAAAAAACAGCAATATAACTGTTAAGTTAGCACCACAGCAAAATCTCAATTTAATCTATACTTTTTTATTTTCAAAAGGTTTATTCTAATTTTTTAGCTTAGTAAAAACGTTTTATCATTATGAATTTATTCACGGCAGGGTCATGCCCGCAGACCGTATTTTTTTTCACTTTACATTTTTATGATAATTAAAAATATATAAAAATTATTGAATTGAAGATCACCGAACTAGAAACTTTGTGTCTTTTTTATATAATATACTAAAAAAGGTTTTATTGAACCAAAAAACAGCAATATAACTGTTAAGTTAGCACCACAGCAAAATCTCAATTTAATCTATACCTTTTTATTTTCAAAAGTTTATTCTAATTTTTTAGCTTAGTAAAAACGTTTTATCATTATGAATTTATTCACGGCAGGATCATGCCCGCAGACCGTATTTTTTTTCACTTTACATTTTTATGATAATTAAAAATGTATAAAAATTATTGAATTGAAGATCACCGAACTAGAAACTTTGTGTCTTTTTTATATAATATACTAAAAAAGGTTTTATTGAACCAAAAAACAGCAATATAACTGTTAAGTTAGCACCACAGCAAAATCTCAATTTAATCTATACCTTTTTATTTTCAAAAGTTTATTCTAATTTTTTTAGCTTAGTAAAAACGTTTTATCATTATGAATTTATTCACAGCAGGATCATGCCCGCAGACCGTATTTTTTTTCACTTTACATTTTTATGATAATTAAAAATATATAAAAATTATTGAATTGAAGATCACCGAACTAGAAACTTTGTGTCTTTTTTATATAATATACTAAAAAAGGTTTTATTGAACCAAAAAACAGCAATATAACTGTTAAGTTAGCACCACAGCAAAATCTCAATTTAATCTATACCTTTTTATTTTCAAAAGTTTATTCTAATTTTTTAGCTTAGTAAAAACGTTTTATCATTATGAATTTAGTCACGGCAGGATCATGCCCGCAGACCGTATTTTTTTTCACTTTACATTTTTATGATAATTAAAAATGTAAAAAAATTATTGAATTGAAGATCACCGAACTAGAAACTTTGTGTCTTTTTTATATAATATACTAAAAAAAGGTTTTATTGAACCAAAAAACAGCAATATAACTGTTAAGTTAGCACCACAGCAAAATCTCAATTTAATCTATACCTTTTTATTTTCAAAAGTTTATTCTAATTTTTTAGCTTAGTAAAAACGTTTTATCATTATGAATTTAGTCACGGCAGGATCATGCCCGCAGACCGTATTTTTTTTCACTTTACATTTTTATGATAATTAAAAATGTATAAAAATTATTGAATTGAAGATCACCGAACTAGAAACTTTGTGTCTTTTTTATATAATATACTAAAAAAGGTTTTATTGAACCAAAAAACAGCAATATAACTGTTAAGTTAGCACCACAGCTTAATCTCAAATTAATCTATACCTTTTTATTTTCAAAAGTTTATTCTAATTTTTTAGCTTAGTAAAAACGTTTTATCATTATGAATTTATTCACGGCAGGATCATGCCCGCAGACCGTATTTTTTTTCACTTTACATTTTTATGATAATTAAAAATGTATAAAAATTATTGAATTGAAGATCACCGAACTAGAAACTTTGTGTCTTTTTTATATAATATACTAAAAAAGGTTTTATTGAACCAAAAAACAGCAATATAACTGTTAAGTTAGCACCACAGCAAAATCTCAATTTAATCTATACCTTTTTATTTTCAAAAGTTTATTCTAATTTTTTAGCTTAGTAAAAACGTTTTATCATTATGAATTTATTCACGGCAGGATCATGCCCGCAGACCGTATTTTTTTTCACTTTACATTTTTATGATAATTAAAAATGTATAAAAATTATTGAATTGAAGATCACCGAACTAGAAACTTTGTGTCTTTTTTATATAATATACTAAAAAAGGTTTTATTGAACCAAAAAACAGCAATATAACTGTTAAGTTAGCACCACAGCAAAATCTCAATTTAATCTATACCTTTTTATTTTCAAAGGTTTATTCTAATTTTTTAGCTTAGTAAAAACGTTTTATCATTATGAATTTAGTCACGGCAGGATCATGCCCGCAGACCGTATTTTTTTTCACTTTACATTTTTATGATAATTAAAAATGTATAAAAATTATTGAATTGAAGATCACCGAACTAGAAACTTTGTGTCTTTTTTATATAATATACTAAAAAAGGTTTTATTGAACCAAAAAACAGCAATATAACTGTTAAGTTAGCACCACAGCAAAATCTCAATTTAATCTATACCTTTTTATTTTCAAAGGTTTATTCTAATTTTTTAGCTTAGTAAAAACGTTTTATCATTATGAATTTAGTCACGGCAGGATCATGCCCGCAGACCGTATTTTTTTTCACTTTACATTTTTATGATAATTAAAAATGTATAAAAATTATTGAATTGAAGATCACCGAACTAGAAACTTTGTGTCTTTTTTATATAATATACTAAAAAAGGTTTTATTGAACCAAAAAACAGCAATATAACTGTTAAGTTAGCACCACAGCAAAATCTCAATTTAATCTATACCTTTTTATTTTCAAAAGTTTATTCTAATTTTTTAGCTTAGTAAAAACGTTTTATCATTATGAATTTAGTCACGGCAGGATCATGCCCGCAGACCGTATTTTTTTTCACTTTACATTTTTATGATAATTAAAAATATATAAAAATTATTGAATTGAAGATCACCGAACTAGAAACTTTGTGTCTTTTTTATATAATATACTAAAAAAGGTTTTATTGAACCAAAAAACAGCAATATAACTGTTAAGTTAGCACCACAGCAAAATCTCAATTTAATCTATACCTTTTTATTTTCAAAGGTTTATTCTAATTTTTTTGCTTAGTAAAAACGTTTTATCATTATGAATTTAGTCACGGCAGGATCATGCCCGCAGACCGTATTTTTTTTCACTTTACATTTTTATGATAATTAAAAATATATAAAAATTATTGAATTGAAGATCACCGAACTAGAAACTTTGTGTCTTTTTTATATAATATACTAAAAAAGGTTTTATTGAACCAAAAAACAGCAATATAACTGTTAAGTTAGCACCACAGCAAAATCTCAATTTAATCTATACCTTTTTATTTTCAAAGGTTTATTCTAATTTTTTAGCTTAGTAAAAACGTTTTATCATTATGAATTTATTCACAGCAGGATCATGCCCGCAGACCGTATTTTTTTTCACTTTACATTTTTATGATAATTAAAAATATATAAAAATTATTGAATTGAAGATCACCGAACTAGAAACTTTGTGTCTTTTTTATATAATATACTAAAAAAGGTTTTATTGAACCAAAAAACAGCAATATAACTGTTAAGTTAGCACCACAGCAAAATCTCAATTTAATCTATACCTTTTTATTTTCAAAAGTTTATTCTAATTTTTTAGCTTAGTAAAAACGTTTTATCATTATGAATTTATTCACGGCAGGATCATGCCCGCAGACCGTATTTTTTTCACTTTACATTTTTATGATAATTAAAAATGTATAAAAATTATTGAATTGAAGATCACCGAACTAGAAACTTTGTGTCTTTTTTATATAATATACTAAAAAAGGTTTTATTGAACCAAAAAACAGCAATATAACTGTTAAGTTAGCACCACAGCAAAATCTCAATTTAATCTATACCTTTTTATTTTCAAAGGTTTATTCTAATTTTTTAGCTTAGTAAAAACGTTTTATCATTATGAATTTATTCACAGCAGGATCATGCCCGCAGACCGTATTTTTTTTCACTTTACATTTTTATGATAATTAAAAATGTATAAAAATTATTGAATTGAAGATCACCGAACTAGAAACTTTGTGTCTTTTTTATATAATATACTAAAAAAGGTTTTATTGAACCAAAAAACAGCAATATAACTGTTAAGTTAGCACCACAGCAAAATCTCAATTTAATCTATACCTTTTTATTTTCAAAGGTTTATTCTAATTTTTTAGCTTAGTAAAAACGTTTTATCATTATGAATTTATTCACGGCAGGATCATGCCCGCAGACCGTATTTTTTTTCACTTTACATTTTTATGATAATTAAAAATGTATAAAAATTATTGAATTGAAGATCACCGAACTAGAAACTTTGTGTCTTTTTTATATAATATACTAAAAAAGGTTTTATTGAACCAAAAAACAGCAATATAACTGTTAAGTTAGCACCACAGCAAAATCTCAATTTAATCTATACCTTTTTATTTTCAAAAGTTTATTCTAATTTTTTAGCTTAGTAAAAACGTTTTATCATTATGAATTTATTAACGGCAGGATCATGCCCGCAGACCGTATTTTTTTTCACTTTACATTTTTATGATAATTAAAAATGTATAAAAATTATTGAATTGAAGATCACCGAACTAGAAACTTTGTGTCTTTTTTATATAATATACTAAAAAAGGTTTTATTGAACCAAAAAACAGCAATATAACTGTTAAGTTAGCACCACAGCAAAATCTCAATTTAATCTATACCTTTTTATTTTCAAAAGTTTATTCTAATTTTTTAGCTTAGTAAAAACGTTTTATCATTATGAATTTATTCACGGCAGGATCATGCCCGCAGACCGTATTTTTTTTCACTTTACATTTTTATGATAATTAAAAATGTATAAAAATTATTGAATTGAAGATCACCGAACTAGAAACTTTGTGTCTTTTTTATATAATATACTAAAAAAGGTTTTATTGAACCAAAAAACAGCAATATAACTGTTAAGTTAGCACCACAGCAAAATCTCAATTTAATCTATACCTTTTTATTTTCAAAAGTTTATTCTAATTTTTTAGCTTAGTAAAAACGTTTTATCATTATGAATTTATTCACGGCAGGATCATGCCCGCAGACCGTATTTTTTTTCACTTTACATTTTTATGATAATTAAAAATGTATAAAAATTATTGAATTGAAGATCACCGAACTAGAAACTTTGTGTCTTTTTTATATAATATACTAAAAAAGGTTTTATTGAACCAAAAAACAGCAATATAACTGTTAAGTTAGCACCACAGCAAAATCTCAATTTAATCTATACCTTTTTATTTTCAAAAGTTTATTCTAATTTTTTAGCTTAGTAAAAACGTTTTATCATTATGAATTTATTCACAGCAGGATCATGCCCGCAGACCGTATTTTTTTTCACTTTACATTTTTATGATAATTAAAAATGTATAAAAATTATTGAATTGAAGATCACCGAACTAGAAACTTTGTGTCTTTTTTATATAATATACTAAAAAAGGTTTTATTGAACCAAAAAACAGCAATATAACTGTTAAGTTAGCACCACAGCAAAATCTCAATTTAATCTATACCTTTTTATTTTCAAAGGTTTATTCTAATTTTTTAGCTTAGTAAAAACGTTTTATCATTATGAATTTATTCACGGCAGGATCATGCCCGCAGACCGTATTTTTTTTCACTTTACATTTTTATGATAATTAAAAATGTATAAAAATTATTGAATTGAAGATCACCGAACTAGAAACTTTGTGTCTTTTTTATATAATATACTAAAAAAGGTTTTATTGAACCAAAAAACAGCAATATAACTGTTAAGTTAGCACCACAGCAAAATCTCAATTTAATCTATACCTTTTTATTTTCAAAGGTTTATTCTAATTTTTTAGCTTAGTAAAAACGTTTTATCATTATGAATTTATTCACAGCAGGATCATGCCCGCAGACCGTATTTTTTTTCACTTTACATTTTTATGATAATTAAAAATATATAAAAATTATTGAATTGAAGATCACCGAACTAGAAACTTTGTGTCTTTTTTATATAATATACTAAAAAAGGTTTTATTGAACCAAAAAACAGCAATATAACTGTTAAGTTAGCACCACAGCAAAATCTCAATTTAATCTATACCTTTTTATTTTCAAAAGTTTATTCTAATTTTTTAGCTTAGTAAAAACGTTTTATCATTATGAATTTATTCACGGCAGGATCATGCCCGCAGACCGTATTTTTTTCACTTTACATTTTTATGATAATTAAAAATGTATAAAAATTATTGAATTGAAGATCACCGAACTAGAAACTTTGTGTCTTTTTTATATAATATACTAAAAAAGGTTTTATTGAACCAAAAAACAGCAATATAACTGTTAAGTTAGCACCACAGCAAAATCTCAATTTAATCTATACCTTTTTATTTTCAAAGGTTTATTCTAATTTTTTAGCTTAGTAAAAACGTTTTATCATTATGAATTTATTCACAGCAGGATCATGCCCGCAGACCGTATTTTTTTTCACTTTACATTTTTATGATAATTAAAAATGTATAAAAATTATTGAATTGAAGATCACCGAACTAGAAACTTTGTGTCTTTTTTATATAATATACTAAAAAAGGTTTTATTGAACCAAAAAACAGCAATATAACTGTTAAGTTAGCACCACAGCAAAATCTCAATTTAATCTATACCTTTTTATTTTCAAAAGTTTATTCTAATTTTTTAGCTTAGTAAAAACGTTTTATCATTATGAATTTATTCACGGCAGGATCATGCCCGCAGACCGTATTTTTTTTCACTTTACATTTTTATGATAATTAAAAATGTATAAAAATTATTGAATTGAAGATCACCGAACTAGAAACTTTGTGTCTTTTTTATATAATATACTAAAAAAGGTTTTATTGAACCAAAAAACAGCAATATAACTGTTAAGTTAGCACCACAGCAAAATCTCAATTTAATCTATACCTTTTTATTTTCAAAAGTTTATTCTAATTTTTTAGCTTAGTAAAAACGTTTTATCATTATGAATTTATTCACAGCAGGATCATGCCCGCAGACCGTATTTTTTTTCACTTTACATTTTTATGATAATTAAAAATGTATAAAAATTATTGAATTGAAGATCACCGAACTAGAAACTTTGTGTCTTTTTTATATAATATACTAAAAAAGGTTTTATTGAACCAAAAAACAGCAATATAACTGTTAAGTTAGCACCACAGCAAAATCTCAATTTAATCTATACCTTTTTATTTTCAAAGGTTTATTCTAATTTTTTAGCTTAGTAAAAACGTTTTATCATTATGAATTTATTCACGGCAGGATCATGCCCGCAGACCGTATTTTTTTTCACTTTACATTTTTATGATAATTAAAAATGTATAAAAATTATTGAATTGAAGATCACCGAACTAGAAACTTTGTGTCTTTTTTATATAATATACTAAAAAAGGTTTTATTGAACCAAAAAACAGCAATATAACTGTTAAGTTAGCACCACAGCAAAATCTCAATTTAATCTATACCTTTTTATTTTCAAAAGTTTATTCTAATTTTTTAGCTTAGTAAAAACGTTTTATCATTATGAATTTATTCACAGCAGGATCATGCCCGCAGACCGTATTTTTTTCACTTTACATTTTTATGATAATTAAAAATGTATAAAAATTATTGAATTGAAGATCACCGAACTAGAAACTTTGTGTCTTTTTTATATAATATACTAAAAAAGGTTTTATTGAACCAAAAAACAGCAATATAACTGTTAAGTTAGCACCACAGCAAAATCTCAATTTAATCTATACCTTTTTATTTTCAAAAGTTTATTCTAATTTTTTAGCTTAGTAAAAACGTTTTATCATTATGAATTTATTCACAGCAGGATCATGCCCGCAGACCGTATTTTTTTCACTTTACATTTTTATGATAATTAAAAATGTATAAAAATTATTGAATTGAAGATCACCGAACTAGAAACTTTGTGTCTTTTTTATATAATATACTAAAAAAGGTTTTATTGAACCAAAAAACAGCAATATAACTGTTAAGTTAGCACCACAGCAAAATCTCAATTTAATCTATACCTTTTTATTTTCAAAAGTTTATTCTAATTTTTTAGCTTAGTAAAAACGTTTTATCATTATGAATTTATTCACAGCAGGATCATGCCCGCAGACCGTATTTTTTTCACTTTACATTTTTATGATAATTAAAAATGTATAAAAATTATTGAATTGAAGATCACCGAACTAGAAACTTTGTGTCTTTTTTATATAATATACTAAAAAAGGTTTTATTGAACCAAAAAACAGCAATATAACTGTTAAGTTAGCACCACAGCAAAATCTCAATTTAATCTATACCTTTTTATTTTCAAAAGTTTATTCTAATTTTTTAGCTTAGTAAAAACGTTTTATCATTATGAATTTATTCACAGCAGGATCATGCCCGCAGACCGTATTTTTTTCACTTTACATTTTTATGATAATTAAAAATGTATAAAAATTATTGAATTGAAGATCACCGAACTAGAAACTTTGTGTCTTTTTTATATAATATACTAAAAAAGGTTTTATTGAACCAAAAAACAGCAATATAACTGTTAAGTTAGCACCACAGCAAAATCTCAATTTAATCTATACCTTTTTATTTTCAAAAGTTTATTCTAATTTTTTAGCTTAGTAAAAACGTTTTATCATTATGAATTTATTCACAGCAGGATCATGCCCGCAGACCGTATTTTTTTCACTTTACATTTTTATGATAATTAAAAATGTATAAAAATTATTGAATTGAAGATCACCGAACTAGAAACTTTGTGTCTTTTTTATATAATATACTAAAAAAGGTTTTATTGAACCAAAAAACAGCAATATAACTGTTAAGTTAGCACCACAGCAAAATCTCAATTTAATCTATACCTTTTTATTTTCAAAGGTTTATTCTAATTTTTTAGCTTAGTAAAAACGTTTTATCATTATGAATTTATTCACAGCAGGATCATGCCCGCAGACCGTATTTTTTTCACTTTACATTTTTATGATAATTAAAAATGTATAAAAATTATTGAATTGAAGATCACCGAACTAGAAACTTTGTGTCTTTTTTATATAATATACTAAAAAAGGTTTTATTGAACCAAAAAACAGCAATATAACTGTTAAGTTAGCACCACAGCAAAATCTCAATTTAATCTATACCTTTTTATTTTCAAAAGTTTATTCTAATTTTTTAGCTTAGTAAAAACGTTTTATCATTATGAATTTATTCACAGCAGGATCATGCCCGCAGACTGTATTTTTTTTCACTTTACATTTTTATGATAATTAAAAATGTATAAGAATTATTGAATTGAAGATCACCGAACTAGAAACTTTGTGTCTTTTTTATATAATATACTAAAAAAGGTTTTATTGAACCAAAAAACAGCAATATAACTGTTAAGTTAGCACCACAGCAAAATCTCAATTTAATCTATACCTTTTTATTTTCAAAGGTTTATTCTAATTTTTTAGCTTAGTAAAAACGTTTTATCATTATGAATTTATTCACGGCAGGATCATGCCCGCAGACCGTATTTTTTTTCACTTTACATTTTTATGATAATTAAAAATGTATAAAAATTATTGAATTGAAGATCACCGAACTAGAAACTTTGTGTCTTTTTTATATAATATACTAAAAAAGGTTTTATTGAACCAAAAAACAGCAATATAACTGTTAAGTTAGCACCACAGCAAAATCTCAATTTAATCTATACCTTTTTATTTTCAAAAGTTTATTCTAATTTTTTAGCTTAGTAAAAACGTTTTATCATTATGAATTTATTCACGGCAGGATCATGCCCGCAAACCGTATTTTTTTTCACTTTACATTTTTATGATAATTAAAAATGTATAAAAATTATTGAATTGAAGATCACCGAACTAGAAACTTTGTGTCTTTTTTATATAATATACTAAAAAAGGTTTTATTGAACCAAAAAACAGCAATATAACTGTTAAGTTAGCACCACAGCAAAATCTCAATTTAATCTATACCTTTTTATTTTCAAAAGTTTATTCTAATTTTTTAGCTTAGTAAAAACGTTTTATCATTATGAATTTATTCACGGCAGGATCATGCCCGCAGACCGTATTTTTTTTCACTTTACATTTTTATGATAATTAAAAATGTATAAAAATTATTGAATTGAAGATCACCGAACTAGAAACTTTGTGTCTTTTTTATATAATATACTAAAAAAGGTTTTATTGAACCAAAAAACAGCAATATAACTGTTAAGTTAGCACCACAGCAAAATCTCAATTTAATCTATACCTTTTTATTTTCAAAAGTTTATTCTAATTTTTTAGCTTAGTAAAAACGTTTTATCATTATGAATTTATTCACGGCAGGATCATGCCCGCAGACCGTATTTTTTTTCACTTTACATTTTTATGATAATTAAAAATGTATAAAAATTATTGAATTGAAGATCACCGAACTAGAAACTTTGTGTCTTTTTTATATAATATACTAAAAAAGGTTTTATTGAACCAAAAAACAGCAATATAACTGTTAAGTTAGCACCACAGCAAAATCTCAATTTAATCTATACCTTTTTATTTTCAAAAGTTTATTCTAATTTTTTAGCTTAGTAAAAACGTTTTATCATTATGAATTTATTCACGGCAGGATCATGCCCGCAGACCGTATTTTTTTTCACTTTACATTTTTATGATAATTAAAAATGTATAAAAATTATTGAATTGAAGATCACCGAACTAGAAACTTTGTGTCTTTTTTATATAATATACTAAAAAAGGTTTTATTGAACCAAAAAACAGCAATATAACTGTTAAGTTAGCACCACAGCAAAATCTCAATTTAATCTATACCTTTTTATTTTCAAAAGTTTATTCTAATTTTTTAGCTTAGTAAAAACGTTTTATCATTATGAATTTATTCACAGCAGGATCATGCCCGCAGACCGTATTTTTTTTCACTTTACATTTTTATGATAATTAAAAATGTATAAAAATTATTGAATTGAAGATCACCGAACTAGAAACTTTGTGTCTTTTTTATATAATATACTAAAAAAGGTTTTATTGAACCAAAAAACAGCAATATAACTGTTAAGTTAGCACCACAGCAAAATCTCAATTTAATCTATACCTTTTTATTTTCAAAAGTTTATTCTAATTTTTTAGCTTAGTAAAAACGTTTTATCATTATGAATTTATTCACGGCAGGATCATGCCCGCAGACCGTATTTTTTTTCACTTTACATTTTTATGATAATTAAAAATGTATAAAAATTATTGAATTGAAGATCACCGAACTAGAAACTTTGTGTCTTTTTTATATAATATACTAAAAAAGGTTTTATTGAACCAAAAAACAGCAATATAACTGTTAAGTTAGCACCACAGCAAAATCTCAATTTAATCTATACCTTTTTATTTTCAAAAGTTTATTCTAATTTTTTAGCTTAGTAAAAACGTTTTATCATTATGAATTTATTCACAGCAGGATCATGCCCGCAGACCGTATTTTTTTTCACTTTACATTTTTATGATAATTAAAAATGTATAAAAATTATTGAATTGAAGATCACCGAACTAGAAACTTTGTGTCTTTTTTATATAATATACTAAAAAAAGTTTTATTGAACCAAAAAACAGCAATATAACTGTTAAGTTAGCACCACAGCAAAATCTCAATTTAATCTATACCTTTTTATTTTCAAAGGTTTATTCTAATTTTTTAGCTTAGTAAAAACGTTTTATCATTATGAATTTATTCACGGCAGGATCATGCCCGCAGACCGTATTTTTTTTCACTTTACATTTTTATGATAATTAAAAATGTATAAAAATTATTGAATTGAAGATCACCGAACTAGAAACTTTGTGTCTTTTTTATATAATATACTAAAAAAGGTTTTATTGAACCAAAAAACAGCAATATAACTGTTAAGTTAGCACCACAGCAAAATCTCAATTTAATCTATACCTTTTTATTTTCAAAGGTTTATTCTAATTTTTTAGCTTAGTAAAAACGTTTTATCATTATGAATTTATTCACGGCAGGATCATGCCCGCAGACCGTATTTTTTTTCACTTTACATTTTTATGATAATTAAAAATGTATAAAAATTATTGAATTGAAGATCACCGAACTAGAAACTTTGTGTCTTTTTTATATAATATACTAAAAAAGGTTTTATTGAACCAAAAAACAGCAATATAACTGTTAAGTTAGCACCACAGCAAAATCTCAATTTAATCTATACCTTTTTATTTTCAAAAGTTTATTCTAATTTTTTAGCTTAGTAAAAACGTTTTATCATTATGAATTTAGTCACGGCAGGATCATGCCCGCAGACCGTATTTTTTTTCACTTTACATTTTTATGATAATTAAAAATGTAAAAAAATTATTGAATTGAAGATCACCGAACTAGAAACTTTGTGTCTTTTTTATATAATATACTAAAAAAGGTTTTATTGAACCAAAAAACAGCAATATAACTGTTAAGTTAGCACCACAGCAAAATCTCAATTTAATCTATACCTTTTTATTTTCAAAGGTTTATTCTAATTTTTTAGCTTAGTAAAAACGTTTTATCATTATGAATTTATTCACGGCAGGATCATGCCCGCAGACCGTATTTTTTTTCACTTTACATTTTTATGATAATTAAAAATGTATAAAAATTATTGAATTGAAGATCACCGAACTAGAAACTTTGTGTCTTTTTTATATAATATACTAAAAAAGATTTTATTGAACCAAAAAACAGCAATATAACTGTTAAGTTAGCACCACAGCAAAATCTCAATTTAATCTATACCTTTTTATTTTCAAAGGTTTATTCTAATTTTTTAGCTTAGTAAAAACTTTTTATCATTATGAATTTATTCACGGCAGGATCATGCCCGCAGACCGTATTTTTTTTCACTTTACATTTTTATGATAATTAAAAATGTATAAAAATTATTGAATTGAAGATCACCGAACTAGAAACTTTGTGTCTTTTTTATATAATATACTAAAAAAGGTTTTATTGAACCAAAAAACAGCAATATAACTGTTAAGTAAGCACCACAGCAAAATCTCAATTTAATCTATACCTTTTTATTTTCAAAAGTTTATTCTAATTTTTTAGCTTAGTAAAAACGTTTTATCATTATGAATTTATTCACGGCAGGATCATGCCCGCAGACCGTATTTTTTTTCACTTTACATTTTTATGATAATTAAAAATGTATAAAAATTATTGAATTGAAGATCACCGAACTAGAAACTTTGTGTCTTTTTTATATAATATACTAAAAAAGGTTTTATTGAACCAAAAAACAGCAATATAACTGTTAAGTTAGCACCACAGCAAAATCTCAATTTAATCTATACCTTTTTATTTTCAAAGGTTTATTCTAATTTTTTAGCTTAGTAAAAACGTTTTATCATTATGAATTTATTCACGGCAGGATCATGCCCGCAGACCGTATTTTTTTTCACTTTACATTTTTATGATAATTAAAAATGTATAAAAATTATTGAATTGAAGATCACCGAACTAGAAACTTTGTGTCTTTTTTATATAATATACTAAAAAAGGTTTTATTGAACCAAAAAACAGCAATATAACTGTTAAGTTAGCACCACAGCAAAATCTCAATTTAATCTATACCTTTTTATTTTCAAAAGTTTATTCTAATTTTTTAGCTTAGTAAAAACGTTTTATCATTATGAATTTATTCACGGCAGGATCATGCCCGCAGACCGTATTTTTTTTCACTTTACATTTTTATGATAATTAAAAATGTATAAAAATTATTGAATTGAAGATCACCGAACTAGAAACTTTGTGTCTTTTTTATATAATATACTAAAAAAGGTTTTATTGAACCAAAAAACAGCAATATAACTGTTAAGTTAGCACCACAGCAAAATCTCAATTTAATCTATACCTTTTTATTTTCAAAAGTTTATTCTAATTTTTTAGCTTAGTAAAAACGTTTTATCATTATGAATTTATTCACGGCAGGATCATGCCCGCAGACCGTATTTTTTTTCACTTTACATTTCTATGATAATTAAAAATGTATAAAAATTATTGAATTGAAGATCACCGAACTAGAAACTTTGTGTCTTTTTTATATAATATACTAAAAAAGGTTTTATTGAACCAAAAAACAGCAATATAACTGTTAAGTTAGCACCACAGCAAAATCTCAATTTAATCTATACCTTTTTATTTTCAAAGGTTTATTCTAATTTTTTGCTTAGTAAAAACGTTTTATCATTATGAATTTATTCACGGCAGGATCATGCCCGCAGACCGTATTTTTTTTCACTTTACATTTTTATGATAATTAAAAATGTATAAAAACTATTGAATTGAAGATCACCGAACTAGAAACTTTGTGTCTTTTTTATATAATATACTAAAAAAGGTTTTATTGAACCAAAAAACAGCAATATAACTGTTAAGTTAGCACCACAGCAAAATCTCAATTTAATCTATACCTTTTTATTTTCAAAAGTTTATTCTAATTTTTTAGCTTAGTAAAAACGTTTTATCATTATGAATTTATTCACGGCAGGATCATGCCCGCAGACCGTATTTTTTTTCACTTTACATTTTTATGATAATTAAAAATGTATAAAAACTATTGAATTGAAGATCACCGAACTAGAAACTTTGTGTCTTTTTTATATAATATACTAAAAAAGGTTTTATTGAACCAAAAAACAGCAATATAACTGTTAAGTTAGCACCACAGCAAAATCTCAATTTAATCTATACCTTTTTATTTTCAAAAGTTTATTCTAATTTTTTAGCTTAGTAAAAACGTTTTATCATTATGAATTTATTCACGGCAGGATCATGCCCGCAGACCGTATTTTTTTTCACTTTACATTTTTATGATAATCAAAAATGTATAAAAACTATTGAATTGAAGATCACCGAACTAGAAACTTTGTGTCTTTTTTATATAATATACTAAAAAAGGTTTTATTGAACCAAAAAACAGCAATATAACTGTTAAGTTAGCACCACAGCAAAATCTCAATTTAATCTATACCTTTTTATTTTCAAAAGTTTATTCTAATTTTTTAGCTTAGTAAAAACGTTTTATCATTATGAATTTATTCACGGCAGGATCATGCCCGCAGACCGTATTTTTTTTCACTTTACATTTTTATGATAATTAAAAATGTATAAAAATTATTGAATTGAAGATCACCGAACTAGAAACTTTGTGTCTTTTTTATATAATATACTAAAAAAGGTTTTATTGAACCAAAAAACAGCAATATAACTGTTAAGTTAGCACCACAGCAAAATCTCAATTTAATCTATACCTTTTTATTTTCAAAAGTTTATTCTAATTTTTTAGCTTAGTAAAAACGTTTTATCATTATGAATTTATTCACAGCAGGATCATGCCCGCAGACCGTATTTTTTTTCACTTTACATTTTTATGATAATTAAAAATGTATAAAAATTATTGAATTGAAGATCACCGAACTAGAAACTTTGTGTCTTTTTTATATAATATACTAAAAAAGGTTTTATTGAACCAAAAAACAGCAATATAACTGTTAAGTTAGCACCACAGCAAAATCTCAATTTAATCTATACCTTTTTATTTTCAAAAGTTTATTCTAATTTTTTAGCTTAGTAAAAACGTTTTATCATTATGAATTTATTCACGGCAGGATCATGCCCGCAGACCGTATTTTTTTTCACTTTACATTTTTATGATAATCAAAAATGTATAAAAATTATTGAATTGAAGATCACCGAACTAGAAACTTTGTGTCTTTTTTATATAATATACTAAAAAAGGTTTTATTGAACCAAAAAACAGCAATATAACTGTTAAGTTAGCACCACAGCAAAATCTCAATTTAATCTATACCTTTTTATTTTCAAAAGTTTATTCTAATTTTTTAGCTTAGTAAAAACGTTTTATCATTATGAATTTATTCACGGCAGGATCATGCCCGCAGACCGTATTTTTTTTCACTTTACATTTTTATGATAATTAAAAATGTATAAAAATTATTGAATTGAAGATCACCGAACTAGAAACTTTGTGTCTTTTTTATATAATATACTAAAAAAGGTTTTATTGAACCAAAAAACAGCAATATAACTGTTAAGTTAGCACCACAGCAAAATCTCAATTTAATCTATACCTTTTTATTTTCAAAGGTTTATTCTAATTTTTTAGCTTAGTAAAAACGTTTTATCATTATGAATTTATTCACGGCAGGATCATACCCGCAGACCGTATTTTTTTTCACTTTACATTTTTATGATAATTAAAAATGTATAAAAATTATTGAATTGAAGATCACCGAACTAGAAACTTTGTGTCTTTTTTATATAATATACTAAAAAAGGTTTTATTGAACCAAAAAACAGCAATATAACTGTTAAGTTAGCACCACAGCAAAATCTCAATTTAATCTATACCTTTTTATTTTCAAAGGTTTATTCTAATTTTTTAGCTTAGTAAAAACGTTTTATCATTATGAATTTATTCACGGCAGGATCATGCCCGCAGACCGTATTTTTTTTCACTTTACATTTTTATGATAATTAAAAATGTATAAAAATTATTGAATTGAAGATCACCGAACTAGAAACTTTGTGTCTTTTTTATATAATATACTAAAAAAGGTTTTATTGAACCAAAAAACAGCAATATAACTGTTAAGTTAGCACCACAGCAAAATCTCAATTTAATCTATACCTTTTTATTTTCAAAGGTTTATTCTAATTTTTTAGCTTAGTAAAAACGTTTTATCATTATGAATTTATTCACGGCAGGATCATGCCCGCAGACCGTATTTTTTTTCACTTTACATTTTTATGATAATTAAAAATGTATAAAAATTATTGAATTGAAGATCACCGAACTAGAAACTTTGTGTCTTTTTTATATAATATACTAAAAAAGGTTTTATTGAACCAAAAAACAGCAATATAACTGTTAAGTTAGCACCACAGCAAAATCTCAATTTAATCTATACCTTTTTATTTTCAAAAGTTTATTCTAATTTTTTAGCTTAGTAAAAACGTTTTATCATTATGAATTTATTCACAGCAGGATCATGCCCGCAGACCGTATTTTTTTTCACTTTACATTTTTATGATAATTAAAAATGTATAAAAATTATTGAATTGAAGATCACCGAACTAGAAACTTTGTGTCTTTTTTATATAATATACTAAAAAAGGTTTTATTGAACCAAAAAACAGCAATATAACTGTTAAGTTAGCACCACAGCAAAATCTCAATTTAATCTATACCTTTTTATTTTCAAAGGTTTATTCTAATTTTTTAGCTTAGTAAAAACGTTTTATCATTATGAATTTATTCACAGCAGGATCATGCCCGCAGACCGTATTTTTTTTCACTTTACATTTTTATGATAATTAAAAATGTATAAAAATTATTGAATTGAAGATCACCGAACTAGAAACTTTGTGTCTTTTTTATATAATATACTAAAAAAGGTTTTATTGAACCAAAAAACAGCAATATAACTGTTAAGTTAGCACCACAGCAAAATCTCAATTTAATCTATACCTTTTTATTTTCAAAAGTTTATTCTAATTTTTTAGCTTAGTAAAAACGTTTTATCATTATGAATTTATTCACGGCAGGATCATGCCCGCAGACCGTATTTTTTTTCACTTTACATTTTTATGATAATTAAAAATGTATAAAAATTATTGAATTGAAGATCACCGAACTAGAAACTTTGTGTCTTTTTTATATAATATACTAAAAAAGGTTTTATTGAACCAAAAAACAGCAATATAACTGTTAAGTTAGCACCACAGCAAAATCTCAATTTAATCTATACCTTTTTATTTTCAAAAGTTTATTCTAATTTTTTAGCTTAGTAAAAACGTTTTATCATTATGAATTTATTCACGGCAGGATCATGCCCGCAGACCGTATTTTTTTTCACTTTACATTTTTATGATAATTAAAAATGTATAAAAATTATTGAATTGAAGATCACCGAACTAGAAACTTTGTGTCTTTTTTATATAATATACTAAAAAAGGTTTTATTGAACCAAAAAACAGCAATATAACTGTTAAGTTAGCACCACAGCAAAATCTCAATTTAATCTATACCTTTTTATTTTCAAAAGTTTATTCTAATTTTTTAGCTTAGTAAAAACGTTTTATCATTATGAATTTAGTCACGGCAGGATCATGCCCGCAGACCGTATTTTTTTTCACTTTACATTTTTATGATAATCAAAAATGTATAAAAACTATTGAATTGAAGATCACCGAACTAGAAACTTTGTGTCTTTTTTATATAATATACTAAAAAAGGTTTTATTGAACCAAAAAACAGCAATATAACTGTTAAGTTAGCACCACAGCAAAATCTCAATTTAATCTATACCTTTTTATTTTCAAAGGTTTATTCTAATTTTTTAGCTTAGTAAAAACTTTTTATCATTATGAATTTATTCACAGCAGGATCATACCCGCAGACCGTATTTTTTTTCACTTTACATTTTTATGATAATTAAAAATGTATAAAAATTATTGAATTGAAGATCACCGAACTAGAAACTTTGTGTCTTTTTTATATAATATACTAAAAAAAGTTTTATTGAACCAAAAAACAGCAATATAACTGTTAAGTTAGCACCACAGCAAAATCTCAATTTAATCTATACCTTTTTATTTTCAAAAGTTTATTCTAATTTTTTAGCTTAGTAAAAACGTTTTATCATTATGAATTTAGTCACGGCAGGATCATGCCCGCAGACCGTATTTTTTTTCACTTTACATTTTTATGATAATTAAAAATATATAAAAATTATTGAATTGAAGATCACCGAACTAGAAACTTTGTGTCTTTTTTATATAATATACTAAAAAAGGTTTTATTGAACCAAAAACAGCAATATAACTGTTAAGTTAGCACCACAGCAAAATCTCAATTTAATCTATACCTTTTTATTTTCAAAAGTTTATTCTAATTTTTTAGCTTAGTAAAAACGTTTTATCATTATGAATTTATTCACGGCAGGATCATGCCCGCAGACCGTATTTTTTTTCACTTTACATTTTTATGATAATTAAAAATGTATAAAAATTATTGAATTGAAGATCACCGAACTAGAAACTTTGTGTCTTTTTTATATAATATACTAAAAAAGGTTTTATTGAACCAAAAAACAGCAATATAACTGTTAAGTTAGCACCACAGCAAAATCTCAATTTAATCTATACCTTTTTATTTTCAAAAGTTTATTCTAATTTTTTAGCTTAGTAAAAACGTTTTATCATTATGAATTTAGTCACGGCAGGATCATGCCCGCAGACCGTATTTTTTTTCACTTTACATTTTTATGATAATTAAAAATGTATAAAAATTATTGAATTGAAGATCACCGAACTAGAAACTTTGTGTCTTTTTTATATAATATACTAAAAAAGGTTTTATTGAACCAAAAAACAGCAATATAACTGTTAAGTTAGCACCACAGCAAAATCTCAATTTAATCTATACCTTTTTATTTTCAAAGGTTTATTCTAATTTTTTAGCTTAGTAAAAACGTTTTATCATTATGAATTTATTCACGGCAGGATCATACCCGCAGACCGTATTTTTTTTCACTTTACATTTTTATGATAATTAAAAATATATAAAAATTTTGGAATTGAAGATCAACGAACTAGAAACTTTGTGTCTTTTTAATATAATATACTAAAAAAGGTTTTATTGAACCAAAAAACAGCAATATAACTGTTAAGTTAGCACCACAGCAAAAATCTCAATTTAATCTATACCTTTTTATTTTCAAAAGTTTATTCTAATTTTTTAGCTTAGTAAAAACGTTTTATCATTATGAATTTATTCACAGCAGGATCATGCCCGCAGACCGAATTTTTTTTCACTTTACATTTTTATGATAATTAAAAATGTATAAAAATTATTGAATTGAAGATCACCGAACTAGAAACTTTGTGTCTTTTTTATATAATATACTAAAAAAGGTTTTATTGAACCAAAAAACAGCAATATAACTGTTAAGTTAGCACCACAGCAAAATCTCAATTTAATCTATACCTTTTTATTTTCAAAAGTTTATTCTAATTTTTTAGCTTAGTAAAAACGTTTTATCATTATGAATTTATTCACAGCAGGATCATGCCCGCAGACCGTATTTTTTTTCACTTTACATTTTTATGATAATTAAAAATGTATAAAAATTATTGAATTGAAGATCACCGAACTAGAAACTTTGTGTCTTTTTTATATAATATACTAAAAAAGGTTTTATTGAACCAAAAAACAGCAATATAACTGTTAAGTTAGCACCACAGCAAAATCTCAATTTAATCTATACCTTTTTATTTTCAAAGGTTTATTCTAATTTTTTAGCTTAGTAAAAACGTTTTATCATTATGAATTTAGTCACGGCAGGATCATGCCCGCAGACCGTATTTTTTTTCACTTTACATTTTTATGATAATTAAAAATGTATAAAAATTATTGAATTGAAGATCACCGAACTAGAAACTTTGTGTCTTTTTTATATAATATACTAAAAAAGGTTTTATTGAACCAAAAAACAGCAATATAACTGTTAAGTTAGCACCACAGCAAAATCTCAATTTAATCTATACCTTTTTATTTTCAAAGGTTTATTCTAATTTTTTAGCTTAGTAAAAACTTTTTATCATTATGAATTTATTCACGGCAGGATCATGCCCGCAGACCGTATTTTTTTTCACTTTACATTTTTATGATAATTAAAAATGTATAAAAATTATTGAATTGAAGATCACCGAACTAGAAACTTTGTGTCTTTTTTATATAATATACTAAAAAAGGTTTTATTGAACCAAAAAACAGCAATATAACTGTTAAGTTAGCACCACAGCAAAATCTAAAATTTAATCTATACCTTTTTATTTTCAAAAGTTTATTCTAATTTTATAGCTTAGTAAAAACGTTTTATCATTATGAATTTAGTCACGGCAGGATCATGCCCGCAGACCGTATTTTTTTTCACTTTACATTTTTATGATAATTAAAAATGTATAAAAATTATTGAATTGAAGATCACCGAACTAGAAACTTTGTGTCTTTTTTATATAATATACTAAAAAAGGTTTTATTGAACCAAAAAACAGCAATATAACTGTTAAGTTAGCACCACAGCTTAATCTCAATTTAATCTATACCTTTTTATTTTCAAAAGTTTATTCTAATTTTTTAGCTTAGTAAAAACGTTTTATCATTATGAATTTAGTCACGGCAGGATCATGCCCGCAGACCGTATTTTTTTTCACTTTACATTTTTATGATAATTAAAAATGTATAAAAATTATTGAATTGAAGATCACCGAACTAGAAACTTTGTGTCTTTTTTATATAATATACTAAAAAAGTTTTATTGCACCAAAAAACAGCAATATAACTGTTAAGTTAGCACCACAGCAAAATCTCAATTTAATCTATACCTTTTTATTTTCAAAGGTTTATTCTAATTTTTTAGCTTAGTAAAAACGTTTTATCATTATGAATTTATTCACGGCAGGATCATGCCCGCAGACCGTATTTTTTTTCACTTTACATTTTTATGATAATTAAAAATATATAAAAATTATTGAATTGAAGATCACCGAACTAGAAACTTTGTGTCTTTTTTATATAATATACTAAAAAAGGTTTTATTGAACCAAAAAACAGCAATATAACTGTTAAGTTAGCACCACAGCAAAATCTCAATTTAATCTATACCTTTTTATTTTCAAAAGTTTATTCTAATTTTTTAGCTTAGTAAAAACGTTTTATCATTATGAATTTATTCACAGCAGGATCATGCCCGCAGACCGTATTTTTTTTCACTTTACATTTTTATGATAATTAAAAATGTATAAAAATTATTGAATTGAAGATCACCGAACTAGAAACTTTGTGTCTTTTTTATATAATATACTAAAAAAGGTTTTATTGAACCAAAAAACAGCAATATAACTGTTAAGTTAGCACCACAGCAAAATCTCAATTTAATCTATACCTTTTTATTTTCAAAAGTTTATTCTAATTTTTTAGCTTAGTAAAAACGTTTTATCATTATGAATTTATTCACAGCAGGATCATGCCCGCAGACCGTATTTTTTTTCACTTTACATTTTTATGATAATTAAAAATGTATAAAAATTATTGAATTGAAGATCACCGAACTAGAAACTTTGTGTCTTTTTTATATAATATACTAAAAAAGGTTTTATTGAACCAAAAAACAGCAATATAACTGTTAAGTTAGCACCACAGCAAAATCTCAATTTAATCTATACCTTTTTATTTTCAAAAGTTTATTCTAATTTTTTAGCTTAGTAAAAACGTTTTATCATTATGAATTTATTCACGGCAGGATCATGCCCGCAGACCGTATTTTTTTTCACTTTACATTTTTATGATAATTAAAAAAGTATAAAAATTATTGAATTGAAGATCACCGAACTAGAAACTTTGTGTCTTTTTTATATAATATACTAAAAAAGGTTTTATTGAACCAAAAAACAGCAATATAACTGTTAAGTTAGCACCACAGCAAAATCTCAATTTAATCTATACCTTTTTATTTTCAAAAGTTTATTCTAATTTTTTAGCTTAGTAAAAACGTTTTATCATTATGAATTTATTCACGGCAGGATCATGCCCGCAGACCGTATTTTTTTTCACTTTACATTTTTATGATAATTAAAAATGTATAAAAATTATTGAATTGAAGATCACCGAACTAGAAACTTTGTGTCTTTTTTATATAATATACTAAAAAAGGTTTTATTGAACCAAAAAACAGCAATATAACTGTTAAGTTAGCACCACAGCAAAATCTCAATTTAATCTATACCTTTTTATTTTCAAAGGTTTATTCTAATTTTTTAGCTTAGTAAAAACGTTTTATCATTATGAATTTATTCACGGCAGGATCATGCCCGCAGACCGTATTTTTTTTCACTTTACATTTTTATGATAATTAAAAATGTATAAAAATTATTGAATTGAAGATCACCGAACTAGAAACTTTGTGTCTTTTTTATATAATATACTAAAAAAGGTTTTATTGCTCAAAAAACAGCAATATAACTGTTAAGTTAGCACCACAGCAAAATCTCAATTTAATCTATACCTTTTTATTTTCAAAGGTTTATTCTAATTTTTTAGCTTAGTAAAAACGTTTTATCATTATGAATTTATTCACGGCAGGATCATGCCCGCAGACCGTATTTTTTTTCACTTTACATTTTTATGATAATTAAAAATGTATAAAAATTATTGAATTGAAGATCACCGAACTAGAAACTTTGTGTCTTTTTTATATAATATACTAAAAAAGGTTTTATTGAACCAAAAAACAGCAATATAACTGTTAAGTTAGCACCACAGCAAAATCTCAATTTAATCTATACCTTTTTATTTTCAAAGGTTTATTCTAATTTTTTAGCTTAGTAAAAACGTTTTATCATTATGAATTTATTCACGGCAGGATCATGCCCGCAGACCGTATTTTTTTTCACTTTACATTTTTATGATAATTAAAAATGTATAAAAATTATTGAATTGAAGATCACCGAACTAGAAACTTTGTGTCTTTTTTATATAATATACTAAAAAAGGTTTTATTGAACCAAAAAACAGCAATATAACTGTTAAGTTAGCACCACAGCAAAATCTCAATTTAATCTATACCTTTTTATTTTCAAAGGTTTATTCTAATTTTTTAGCTTAGTAAAAACGTTTTATCATTATGAATTTAGTCACGGCAGGATCATGCCCGCAGACCGTATTTTTTTTCACTTTACATTTTTATGATAATTAAAAATGTATAAAAATTATTGAATTGAAGATCACCGAACTAGAAACTTTGTGTCTTTTTTATATAATATACTAAAAAAGGTTTTATTGAACCAAAAAACAGCAATATAACTGTTAAGTTAGCACCACAGCAAAATCTCAATTTAATCTATACCTTTTTATTTTCAAAGGTTTATTCTAATTTTTTAGCTTAGTAAAAACGTTTTATCATTATGAATTTAGTCACGGCAGGATCATGCCCGCAGACCGTATTTTTTTTCACTTTACATTTTTATGATAATTAAAAATGTATAAAAATTATTGAATTGAAGATCACCGAACTAGAAACTTTGTGTCTTTTTTATATAATATACTAAAAAAGGTTTTATTGAACCAAAAAACAGCAATATAACTGTTAAGTTAGCACCACAGCAAAATCTCAATTTAATCTATACCTTTTTATTTTCAAAAGTTTATTCTAATTTTTTAGCTTAGTAAAAACGTTTTATCATTATGAATTTATTCACGGCAGCATCATGCCCGCAGACCGTATTTTTTTTCACTTTACATTTTTATGATAATTAAAAATGTATAAAAATTATTGAATTGAAGATCACCGAACTAGAAACTTTGTGTCTTTTTTATATAATATACTAAAAAAGGTTTTATTGAACCAAAAAACAGCAATATAACTGTTAAGTTAGCACCACAGCAAAATCTCAATTTAATCTATACCTTTTTATTTTCAAAAGTTTATTCTAATTTTTTAGCTTAGTAAAAACGTTTTATCATTATGAATTTATTCACAGCAGGATCATGCCCGCAGACCGTATTTTTTTTCACTTTACATTTTTATGGTAATTAAAAATGTATAAAAATTATTGAATTGAAGATCACCGAACTAGAAACTTTGTGTCTTTTTTATATAATATACTAAAAAAGGTTTTATTGAACCAAAAAACAGCAATATAACTGTTAAGTTAGCACCACAGCTTAATCTCAATTTAATCTATACCTTTTTATTTTCAAAAGTTTATTCTAATTTTTTAGCTTAGTAAAAACGTTTTATCATTATGAATTTATTCACGGCAGGATCATGCCCGCAGACCGTATTTTTTTTCACTTTACATTTTTATGATAATTAAAAATGTATAAAAATTATTAAATTGAAGATCACCGAACTAGAAACTTTGTGTCTTTTTTATATAATATACTAAAAAAGGTTTTATTGAACCAAAAAACAGCAATATAACTGTTAAGTTAGCACCACAGCAAAATCTCAATTTAATCTATACCTTTTTATTTTCAAAGGTTTATTCTAATTTTTTAGCTTAGTAAAAACGTTTTATCATTATGAATTTATTCACGGCAGGATCATGCCCGCAGACCGTATTTTTTTTCACTTTACATTTTTATGATAATTAAAAATGTATAAAAATTATTGAATTGAAGATCACCGAACTAGAAACTTTGTGTCTTTTTTATATAATATACTAAAAAAGGTTTTATTGAACCAAAAAACAGCAATATAACTGTTAAGTTAGCACCACAGCAAAATCTCAATTTAATCTATACCTTTTTATTTTCAAAGGTTTATTCTAATTTTTTAGCTTAGTAAAAACGTTTTATCATTATGAATTTATTCACGGCAGGATCATGCCCGCAGACCGTATTTTTTTTCACTTTACATTTTTATGATAATTAAAAATGTATAAAAATTATTGAATTGAAGATCACCGAACTAGAAACTTTGTGTCTTTTTTATATAATATACTAAAAAAGGTTTTATTGAACCAAAAAACAGCAATATAACTGTTAAGTTAGCACCACAGCAAAATCTCAATTTAATCTATACCTTTTTATTTTCAAAGGTTTATTCTAATTTTTTAGCTTAGTAAAAACGTTTTATCATTATGAATTTATTCACGGCAGGATCATGCCCGCAGACCGTATTTTTTTTCACTTTACATTTTTATGATAATTAAAAATGTATAAAAATTATTGAATTGAAGATCACCGAACTAGAAACTTTGTGTCTTTTTTATATAATATACTAAAAAAGGTTTTATTGAACCAAAAAACAGCAATATAACTGTTAAGTTAGCACCACAGCAAAATCTCAATTTAATCTATACCTTTTTATTTTCAAAGGTTTATTCTAATTTTTTAGCTTAGTAAAAACGTTTTATCATTATGAATTTATTAACGGCAGGATCATGCCCGCAGACCGTATTTTTTTTCACTTTACATTTTTATGATAATTAAAAATGTATAAAAATTATTGAATTGAAGATCACCGAACTAGAAACTTTGTGTCTTTTTTATATAATATACTAAAAAAGGTTTTATTGAACCAAAAAACAGCAATATAACTGTTAAGTTAGCACCACAGCAAAATCTCAATTTAATCTATACCTTTTTATTTTCAAAGGTTTATTCTAATTTTTTAGCTTAGTAAAAACGTTTTATCATTATGAATTTATTAACGGCAGGATCATGCCCGCAGACCGTATTTTTTTTCACTTTACATTTTTATGATAATTAAAAATGTATAAAAATTATTGAATTGAAGATCACCGAACTAGAAACTTTGTGTCTTTTTTATATAATATACTAAAAAAGGTTTTATTGAACCAAAAAACAGCAATATAACTGTTAAGTTAGCACCACAGCAAAATCTCAATTTAATCTATACCTTTTTATTTTCAAAGGTTTATTCTAATTTTTTAGCTTAGTAAAAACGTTTTATCATTATGAATTTATTCACGGCAGGATCATGCCCGCAGACCGTATTTTTTTTCACTTTACATTTTTATGATAATTAAAAATGTATAAAAATTATTGAATTGAAGATCACCGAACTAGAAACTTTGTGTCTTTTTTATATAATATACTAAAAAAGGTTTTATTGAACCAAAAAACAGCAATATAACTGTTAAGTTAGCACCACAGCAAAATCTCAATTTAATCTATACCTTTTTATTTTCAAAAGTTTATTCTAATTTTTTAGCTTAGTAAAAACGTTTTATCATTATGAATTTAGTCACAGCAGGATCATGCCCGCAGACCGTATTTTTTTTCACTTTACATTTTTATGATAATTAAAAATGTATAAAAATTATTGAATTGAAGATCACCGAACTAGAAACTTTGTGTTTTTTTTATATAATATACTAAAAAAGGTTTTATTGAACCAAAAAACAGCAATATAACTGTTAAGTTAGCACCACAGCAAAATCTCAATTTAATCTATACCTTTTTATTTTCAAAGGTTTATTCTAATTTTTTAGCTTAGTAAAAACTTTTTATCATTATGAATTTAGTCACAGCAGGATCATGCCCGCAGACCGTATTTTTTTTCACTTTACATTTTTATGATAATTAAAAATGTATAAAAATTATTGAATTGAAGATCACCGAACTAGAAACTTTGTGTTTTTTTTATATAATATACTAAAAAAGGTTTTATTGAACCAAAAAACAGCAATATAACTGTTAAGTTAGCACCACAGCAAAATCTCAATTTAATCTATACCTTTTTATTTTCAAAGGTTTATTCTAATTTTTTAGCTTAGTAAAAACGTTTTATCATTATGAATTTATTCACAGCAGGATCATGCCCGCAGACCGTATTTTTTTTCACTTTACATTTTTATGATAATTAAAAATATATAAAAATTATTGAATTGAAGATCACCGAACTAGAAACTTTGTGTCTTTTTTATATAATATACTAAAAAAGGTTTTATTGAACCAAAAAACAGCAATATAACTGTTAAGTTAGCACCACAGCAAAATCTCAATTTAATCTATACCTTTTTATTTTCAAAGGTTTATTCTAATTTTTTAGCTTAGTAAAAACGTTTTATCATTATGAATTTATTCACGGCAGGATCATGCCCGCAGACCGTATTTTTTTTCACTTTACATTTTTATGATAATTAAAAATGTATAAAAATTATTGAATTGAAGATCACCGAACTAGAAACTTTGTGTCTTTTTTATATAATATACTAAAAAAAGTTTTATTGAACCAAAAAACAGCAATATAACTGTTAAGTTAGCACCACAGCAAAATCTCAATTTAATCTATACCTTTTTATTTTCAAAGGTTTATTCTAATTTTTTAGCTTAGTAAAAACGTTTTATCATTATGAATTTATTCACGGCAGGATCATGCCCGCAGACCGTATTTTTTTTCACTTTACATTTTTATGATAATTAAAAATGTATAAAAATTATTGAATTGAAGATCACCGAACTAGAAACTTTGTGTCTTTTTTATATAATATACTAAAAAAGGTTTTATTGAACCAAAAAACAGCAATATAACTGTTAAGTTAGCACCACAGCTTAATCTCAATTTAATCTATACCTTTTATTTTCAAAAGTTTATTCTAATTTTTTAGCTTAGTAAAAACGTTTTATCATTATGAATTTATTCACGGCAGGATCATGCCCGCAGACCGTATTTTTTTTCACTTTACATTTTTATGATAATTAAAAATGTATAAAAATTATTGAATTGAAGATCACCGAACTAGAAACTTTGTGTCTTTTTTATATAATATACTAAAAAAGGTTTTATTGAACCAAAAAACAGCAATATAACTGTTAAGTTAGCACCACAGCAAAATCTCAATTTAATCTATACCTTTTTATTTTCAAAAGTTTATTCTAATTTTTTAGCTTAGTAAAAACGTTTTATCATTATGAATTTATTCACGGCAGGATCATGCCCGCAGACCGTATTTTTTTTCACTTTACATTTTTATGATAATTAAAAATGTATAAAAATTATTGAATTGAAGATCACCGAACTAGAAACTTTGTGTCTTTTTTATATAATATACTAAAAAAGGTTTTATTGAACCAAAAAACAGCAATATAACTGTTAAGTTAGCACCACAGCAAAATCTCAATTTAATCTATACCTTTTTATTTTCAAAAGTTTATTCTAATTTTTTAGCTTAGTAAAAACGTTTTATCATTATGAATTTATTCACGGCAGGATCATGCCCGCAGACCGTATTTTTTTTCACTTTACATTTTTATGATAATTAAAAATGTATAAAAATTATTGAATTGAAGATCACCGAACTAGAAACTTTGTGTCTTTTTTATATAATATACTAAAAAAGGTTTTATTGAACCAAAAAACAGCAATATAACTGTTAAGTTAGCACCACAGCAAAATCTCAATTTAATCTATACCTTTTTATTTTCAAAAGTTTATTCTAATTTTTTAGCTTAGTAAAAACGTTTTATCATTATGAATTTATTCACGGCAGGATCATGCCCGCAGACCGTATTTTTTTTCACTTTACATTTTTATGATAATTAAAAATGTATAAAAATTATTGAATTGAAGATCACCGAACTAGAAACTTTGTGTCTTTTTTATATAATATACTAAAAAAGGTTTTATTGAACCAAAAAACAGCAATATAACTGTTAAGTTAGCACCACAGCAAAATCTCAATTTAATCTATACCTTTTTATTTTCAAAAGTTTATTCTAATTTTTTAGCTTAGTAAAAACGTTTTATCATTATGAATTTAGTCACGGCAGGATCATGCCCGCAGACCGTATTTTTTTTCACTTTACATTTTTATGATAATTAAAAATGTATAAAAATTATTGAATTGAAGATCACCGAACTAGAAACTTTGTGTCTTTTTTATATAATATACTAAAAAAGGTTTTATTGAACCAAAAAATAGCAATATAACTGTTAAGTTAGCACCACAGCAAAATCTCAATTTAATCTATACCTTTTTATTTTCAAAGGTTTATTCTAATTTTTTAGCTTAGTAAAAACGTTTTATCATTATGAATTTATTCACGGCAGGATCATGCCCGCAGACCGTATTTTTTTTCACTTTACATTTTTATGATAATTAAAAATATATAAAAATTATTGAATTGAAGATCACCGAACTAGAAACTTTGTGTCTTTTTTATATAATATACTAAAAAAGGTTTTATTGAACCAAAAAACAGCAATATAACTGTTAAGTTAGCACCACAGCAAAATCTCAATTTAATCTATACCTTTTTATTTTCAAAAGTTTATTCTAATTTTTTAGCTTAGTAAAAACGTTTTATCATTATGAATTTATTCACGGCAGGATCATGCCCGCAG
This sequence comes from Thalia democratica, assembly GCF_965202585.1. NCBI lineage: Eukaryota > Metazoa > Chordata > Thaliacea > Salpida > Salpidae > Thalia > Thalia democratica. The sequence goes on from NC_139170.1 coordinate 12,005,073, forward strand.
ACCGTATTTTTTTTCACTTTACATTTTTATGATAATTAAAAATATATAAAAATTATTGAATTGAAGATCACCGAACTAGAAACTTTGTGTCTTTTTTATATAATATACTAAAAAAGGTTTTATTGAACCAAAAAACAGCAATATAACTGTTAAGTTAGCACCACAGCAAAATCTCAATTTAATCTATACCTTTTTATTTTCAAAAGTTTATTCTAATTTTTTAGCTTAGTAAAAACGTTTTATCATTATGAATTTATTCACGGCAGGATCATGCCCGCAGACCGTATTTTTTTTCACTTTACATTTTTATGATAATTAAAAATGTATAAAAATTATTGAATTGAAGATCACCGAACTAGAAACTTTGTGTCTTTTTTATATAATATACTAAAAAAGGTTTTATTGAACCAAAAAACAGCAATATAACTGTTAAGTTAGCACCACAGCAAAATCTCAATTTAATCTATACCTTTTTATTTTCAAAAGTTTATTCTAATTTTTTAGCTTAGTAAAAACGTTTTATCATTATGAATTTATTCACAGCAGGATCATGCCCGCAGACCGTATTTTTTTCACTTTACATTTTTATGATAATTAAAAATATATAAAAATTATTGAATTGAAGATCACCGAACTAGAAACTTTGTGTCTTTTTTATATAATATACTAAAAAAGGTTTTATTGAACCAAAAAACAGCAATATAACTGTTAAGTTAGCACCACAGCAAAATCTCAATTTAATCTATACCTTTTTATTTTCAAAAGTTTATTCTAATTTTTTAGCTTAGTAAAAACGTTTTATCATTATGAATTTATTCACGGCAGGATCATGCCCGCAGACCGTATTTTTTTTCACTTTACATTTTTATGATAATTAAAAATGTATAAAAATTATTGAATTGAAGATCACCGAACTAGAAACTTTGTGTCTTTTTTATATAATATACTAAAAAAGGTTTTATTGAACCAAAAAACAGCAATATAACTGTTAAGTTAGCACCACAGCAAAATCTCAATTTAATCTATACCTTTTTATTTTCAAAAGTTTATTCTAATTTTTTAGCTTAGTAAAAACGTTTTATCATTATGAATTTATTCACGGCAGGATCATGCCCGCAGACCGTGTTTTTTTTCACTTTACATTTTTATGATAATTAAAAATGTATAAAAATTATTGAATTGAAGATCACCGAACTAGAAACTTTGTGTCTTTTTCATATAATATACTAAAAAAGGTTTTATTGAACCAAAAAACAGCAATATAACTGTTAAGTTAGCACCACAGCAAAATCTCAATTTAATCTATACCTTTTTATTTTCAAAAGTTTATTTTAATTTTTTAGCTTAGTAAAAACGTTTTATCATTATGAATTTATTCACGGCAGGATCATGCCCGCAGACCGTATTTTTTTTCACTTTACATTTTTATGATAATTAAAAATGTATAAAAATTATTGAATTGAAGATCACCGAACTAGAAACTTTGTGTCTTTTTTATATAATATACTAAAAAAGGTTTTATTGAACCAAAAAACAGCAATATAACTGTTAAGTTAGCACCACAGCAAAATCTCAATTTAATCTATACCTTTTTATTTTCAAAAGTTTATTTTAATTTTTTAGCTTAGTAAAAACGTTTTATCATTATGAATTTATTCACGGCAGGATCATGCCCGCAGACCGTATTTTTTTTCACTTTACATTTTTATGATAATTAAAAATGTATAAAAATTATTGAATTGAAGATCACCGAACTAGAAACTTTGTGTCTTTTTTATATAATATACTAAAAAAGGTTTTATTGAACCAAAAAACAGCAATATAACTGTTAAGTTAGCACCACAGCAAAATCTCAATTTAATCTATACCTTTTTATTTTCAAAGGTTTATTCTAATTTTTTAGCTTAGTAAAAACGTTTTATCATTATGAATTTAGTCACGGCAGGATCATGCCCGCAGACCGTGTTTTTTTTCACTTTACATTTTTATGATAATTAAAAATGTATAAAAATTATTGAATTGAAGATCACCGAACTAGAAACTTTGTGTCTTTTTCATATAATATACTAAAAAAGGTTTTATTGAACCAAAAAACAGCAATATAACTGTTAAGTTAGCACCACAGCAAAATCTCAATTTAATCTATACCTTTTTATTTTCAAAAGTTTATTCTAATTTTTTAGCTTAGTAAAAACTTTTTATCATTATGAATTTATTCACGGCAGGATCATGCCCGCAGACCGTATTTTTTTTCACTTTACATTTTTATGATAATTAAAAATGTATAAAAATTATTGAATTGAAGATCACCGAACTAGAAACTTTGTGTCTTTTTTATATAATATACTAAAAAAGGTTTTATTGAACCAAAAAACAGCAATATAACTGTTAAGTTAGCACCACAGCAAAATCTCAATTTAATCTATACCTTTTTATTTTCAAAGGTTTATTCTAATTTTTTAGCTTAGTAAAAACGTTTTATCATTATGAATTTATTCACGGCAGGATCATGCCCGCAGACCGTATTTTTTTTCACTTTACATTTTTATGATAATTAAAAATATATAAAAATTATTGAATTGAAGATCACCGAACTAGAAACTTTGTGTCTTTTTTATATAATATACTAAAAAAGGTTTTATTGAACCAAAAAACAGCAATATAACTGTTAAGTAAGCACCACAGCAAAATCTCAATTTAATCTATACCTTTTTATTTTCAAAAGTTTATTCTAATTTTTTAGCTTAGTAAAAACGTTTTATCATTATGAATTTATTCACGACAGGATCATGCCCGCAGACCGTATTTTTTTTCACTTTACATTTTTATGATAATTAAAAATATATAAAAATTATTGAATTGAAGATCACCGAACTAGAAACTTTGTGTCTTTTTTATATAATATACTAAAAAAAGTTTCATTGCACCAAAAAACAGCAATATAACTGTTAAGTTAGCACCACAGCAAAATCTCAATTTAATCTATACCTTTTTATTTTCAAAGGTTTATTCTAATTTTTTAGCTTAGTAAAAACGTTTTATCATTATGAATTTATTCACGGCAGGATCATGCCCGCAGACCGTATTTTTTTTCACTTTACATTTTTATGATATTTAAAAATATATAAAAATTATTGAATTGAAGATCACCGAACTAGAAACTTTGTGTCTTTTTTATATAATATACTAAAAAAGGTTTTATTGAACCAAAAAATAGCAATATAACTGTTAAGTTAGCACCACAGCAAAATCTCAATTTAATCTATACCTTTTTATTTTCAAAAGTTTATTCTAATTTTTTAGCTTAGTAAAAACGTTTTATCATTATGAATTTATTCACGGCAGGATCATGCCCGCAGACCGTATTTTTTTTCACTTTACATTTTTATGATAATTAAAAATGTATAAAAATTATTGAATTGAAGATCACCGAACTAGAAACTTTGTGTCTTTTTTATATAATATACTAAAAAAGGTTTTATTGAACCAAAAAACAGCAATATAACTGTTAAGTTAGCACCACAGCAAAATCTCAATTTAATCTATACCTTTTTATTTTCAAAAGTTTATTCTAATTTTTTAGCTTAGTAAAAACGTTTTATCATTATGAATTTAGTCACGGCAGGATCATGCCCGCAGACCGTATTTTTTTTCACTTTACATTTTTATGATAATTAAAAATGTATAAAAATTATTGAATTGAAGATCACCGAACTAGAAACTTTGTGTCTTTTTTATATAATATACTAAAAAAGGTTTTATTGAACCAAAAAACAGCAATATAACTGTTAAGTTAGCACCACAGCAAAATCTCAATTTAATCTATACCTTTTTATTTTCAAAAGTTTATTCTAATTTTTTAGCTTAGTAAAAACGTTTTATCATTATGAATTTATTCACGGCAGGATCATGCCCGCAGACCGTATTTTTTTTCACTTTACATTTTTATGATAATTAAAAATGTATAAAAATTATTGAATTGAAGATCACCGAACTAGAAACTTTGTGTCTTTTTTATATAATATACTAAAAAAGGTTTTATTGAACCAAAAAACAGCAATATAACTGTTAAGTTAGCACCACAGCAAAATCTCAATTTAATCTATACCTTTTTATTTTCAAAGGTTTATTCTAATTTTTTAGCTTAGTAAAAACGTTTTATCATTATGAATTTATTCACGGCAGGATCATGCCCGCAGACCGTATTTTTTTTCACTTTACATTTTTATGATAATTAAAAATGTATAAAAATTATTGAATTGAAGATCACCGAACTAGAAACTTTGTGTCTTTTTTATATAATATACTAAAAAAGGTTTTATTGAACCAAAAAACAGCAATATAACTGTTAAGTTAGCACCACAGCAAAATCTCAATTTAATCTATACCTTTTTATTTTCAAAAGTTTATTCTAATTTTTTAGCTTAGTAAAAACGTTTTATCATTATGAATTTATTCACGGCAGGATCATGCCCGCAGACCGTATTTTTTTTCACTTTACATTTTTATGATAATTAAAAATGTATAAAAATTATTGAATTGAAGATCACCGAACTAGAAACTTTGTGTCTTTTTTATATAATATACTAAAAAAGGTTTTATTGAACCAAAAAACAGCAATATAACTGTTAAGTTAGCACCACAGCAAAATCTCAATTTAATCTATACCTTTTTATTTTCAAAGGTTTATTCTAATTTTTTAGCTTAGTAAAAACTTTTTATCATTATGAATTTATTCACGGCAGGATCATGCCCGCAGACCGTATTTTTTTTCATTTTACATTTTTATGATAATTAAAAATGTATAAAAATTATTGAATTGAAGATCAGCGAACTAGAAACTTTGTGTCTTTTTTATATAATATACTAAAAAAGGTTTTATTGAACCAAAAAACAGCAATATAACTGTTAAGTTAGCACCACAGCAAAATCTCAATTTAATCTATACCTTTTTATTTTCAAAAGTTTATTCTAATTTTTTAGCTTAGTAAAAACGTTTTATCATTATGAATTTATTCACAGCAGGATCATGCCCGCAGACCGTATTTTTTTTCACTTTACATTTTTATGATAATTAAAAATGTATAAAAATTATTGAATTGAAGATCACCGAACTAGAAACTTTGTGTCTTTTTTATATAATATACTAAAAAAGGTTTTATTGAACCAAAAAACAGCAATATAACTGTTAAGTTAGCACCACAGCAAAATCTCAATTTAATCTATACCTTTTTATTTTCAAAGGTTTATTCTAATTTTTTAGCTTAGTAAAAACGTTTTATCATTATGAATTTAGTCACGGCAGGATCATGCCCGCAGACCGTATTTTTTTTCACTTTACATTTTTATGATAATTAAAAATGTATAAAAATTATTGAATTGAAGATCAGCGAACTAGAAACTTTGTGTCTTTTTTATATAATATACTAAAAAAGGTTTTATTGAACCAAAAAACAGCAATATAACTGTTAAGTTAGCACCACAGCAAAATCTCAATTTAATCTATACCTTTTTATTTTCAAAAGTTTATTCTAATTTTTTAGCTTAGTAAAAACGTTTTATCATTATGAATTTATTCACAGCAGGATCATGCCCGCAGACCGTATTTTTTTTCACTTTACATTTTTATGATAATTAAAAATGTATAAAAATTATTGAATTGAAGATCACCGAACTAGAAACTTTGTGTCTTTTTTATATAATATACTAAAAAAGGTTTTATTGAACCAAAAAACAGCAATATAACTGTTAAGTTAGCACCACAGCAAAATCTCAATTTAATCTATACCTTTTTATTTTCAAAGGTTTATTCTAATTTTTTAGCTTAGTAAAAACGTTTTATCATTATGAATTTAGTCACGGCAGGATCATGCCCGCAGACCGTATTTTTTTTCACTTTACATTTTTATGATAATTAAAAATGTATAAAAACTATTGAATTGAAGATCACCGAACTAGAAACTTTGTGTCTTTTTTATATAATATACTAAAAAAGGTTTTATTGAACCAAAAAACAGCAATATAACTGTTAAGTTAGCACCACAGCAAAATCTCAATTTAATCTATACCTTTTTATTTTCAAAGGTTTATTCTAATTTTTTAGCTTAGTAAAAACTTTTTATCATTATGAATTTATTCACGGCAGGATCATGCCCGCAGACCGTATTTTTTTTCACTTTACATTTTTATGATAATTAAAAATGTATAAAAATTATTGAATTGAAGATCACCGAACTAGAAACTTTGTGTCTTTTTTATATAATATACTAAAAAAGATTTTATTGAACCAAAAAACAGCAATATAACTGTTAAGTTAGCACCACAGCAAAATCTCAATTTAATCTATACCTTTTTATTTTCAAAGGTTTATTCTAATTTTTTAGCTTAGTAAAAACTTTTTATCATTATGAATTTATTCACGGCAGGATCATGCCCGCAGACCGTATTTTTTTTCACTTTACATTTTTATGATAATTAAAAATGTATAAAAATTATTGAATTGAAGATCACCGAACTAGAAACTTTGTGTCTTTTTTATATAATATACTAAAAAAGGTTTTATTGAACCAAAAAACAGCAATATAACTGTTAAGTTAGCACCACAGCAAAATCTCAATTTAATCTATACCTTTTTATTTTCAAAGGTTTATTCTAATTTTTTAGCTTAGTAAAAACTTTTTATCATTATGAATTTATTCACGGCAGGATCATGCCCGCAGACCGTATTTTTTTTCACTTTACATTTTTATGATAATTAAAAATGTATAAAAATTATTGAATTGAAGATCACCGAACTAGAAACTTTGTGTCTTTTTTATATAATATACTAAAAAAGGTTTTATTGAACCAAAAAACAGCAATATAACTGTTAAGTTAGCACCACAGCAAAATCTCAATTTAATCTATACCTTTTTATTTTCAAAAGTTTATTCTAATTTTTTTGCTTAGTAAAAACGTTTTATCATTATGAATTTATTCACGGCAGGATCATGCCCGCAGACCGTATTTTTTTTCACTTTACATTTTTATGATAATTAAAAATGTATAAAAATTATTGAATTGAAGATCACCGAACTAGAAACTTTGTGTCTTTTTTATATAATATACTAAAAAAGGTTTTATTGAACCAAAAAACAGCAATATAACTGTTAAGTAAGCACCACAGCAAAATCTCAATTTAATCTATACCTTTTTATTTTCAAAAGTTTATTCTAATTTTTTAGCTTAGTAAAAACGTTTTATCATTATGAATTTATTCACGGCAGGATCATGCCCGCAGACCGTATTTTTTTTCACTTTACATTTTTATGATAATTAAAAATGTATAAAAATTATTGAATTGAAGATCACCGAACTAGAAACTTTGTGTCTTTTTTATATAATATACTAAAAAAGGTTTTATTGAACCAAAAAACAGCAATATAACTGTTAAGTTAGCACCACAGCAAAATCTCAATTTAATCTATACCTTTTTATTTTCAAAAGTTTATTCTAATTTTTTTGCTTAGTAAAAACGTTTTATCATTATGAATTTATTCACGGCAGGATCATGCCCGCAGACCGTATTTTTTTTCACTTTACATTTTTATGATAATTAAAAATGTATAAAAATTATTGAATTGAAGATCACCGAACTAGAAACTTTGTGTCTTTTTTATATAATATACTAAAAAAGGTTTTATTGAACCAAAAAACAGCAATATAACTGTTAAGTAAGCACCACAGCAAAATCTCAATTTAATCTATACCTTTTTATTTTCAAAAGTTTATTCTAATTTTTTAGCTTAGTAAAAACGTTTTATCATTATGAATTTATTCACGGCAGGATCATGCCCGCAGACCGTATTTTTTTTCACTTTACATTTTTATGATAATTAAAAATATATAAAAATTATTGAATTGAAGATCACCGAACTAGAAACTTTGTGTCTTTTTTATATAATATACTAAAAAAGGTTTTATTGAACCAAAAAACAGCAATATAACTGTTAAGTTAGCACCACAGCAAAATCTCAATTTAATCTATACCTTTTTATTTTCAAAAGTTTATTCTAATTTTTTAGCTTAGTAAAAACGTTTTATCATTATGAATTTATTCACGGCAGGATCATACCCGCAGACCGTATTTTTTTTCACTTTACATTTTTATGATAATTAAAAATGTATAAAAATTATTGAATTGAAGATCACCGAACTAGAAACTTTGTGTCTTTTTTATATAATATACTAAAAAAGGTTTTATTGAACCAAAAAACAGCAATATAACTGTTAAGTTAGCACCACAGCAAAATCTCAATTTAATCTATACCTTTTTATTTTCAAAAGTTTATTCTAATTTTTTAGCTTAGTAAAAACGTTTTATCATTATGAATTTATTCACGGCAGGATCATGCCCGCAGACCGTATTTTTTTTCACTTTACATTTTTATGATAATTAAAAATGTATAAAAATTATTGAATTGAAGATCACCGAACTAGAAACTTTGTGTCTTTTTTATATAATATACTAAAAAAGGTTTTATTGAACCAAAAAACAGCAATATAACTGTTAAGTAAGCACCACAGCAAAATCTCAATTTAATCTATACCTTTTTATTTTCAAAAGTTTATTCTAATTTTTTAGCTTAGTAAAAACGTTTTATCATTATGAATTTATTCACGGCAGGATCATGCCCGCAGACCGTATTTTTTTTCACTTTACATTTTTATGATAATTAAAAATATATAAAAATTATTGAATTGAAGATCACCGAACTAGAAACTTTGTGTCTTTTTTATATAATATACTAAAAAAGGTTTTATTGAACCAAAAAACAGCAATATAACTGTTAAGTTAGCACCACAGCAAAATCTCAATTTAATCTATACCTTTTTATTTTCAAAAGTTTATTCTAATTTTTTAGCTTAGTAAAAACTTTTTATCATTATGAATTTATTCACGGCAGGATCATGCCCGCAGACCGTATTTTTTTTCACTTTACATTTTTATGATAATTAAAAATGTATAAAAATTATTGAATTGAAGATCACCGAACTAGAAACTTTGTGTCTTTTTTATATAATATACTAAAAAAGGTTTTATTGAACCAAAAAACAGCAATATAACTGTTAAGTTAGCACCACAGCAAAATCTCAATTTAATCTATACCTTTTTATTTTCAAAAGTTTATTCTAATTTTTTAGCTTAGTAAAAACGTTTTATCATTATGAATTTATTCACGGCAGGATCATGCCCGCAGACCGTATTTTTTTTCACTTTACATTTTTATGATAATTAAAAATGTATAAAAATTATTGAATTGAAGATCACCGAACTAGAAACTTTGTGTCTTTTTTATATAATATACTAAAAAAGGTTTTATTGAACCAAAAAACAGCAATATAACTGTTAAGTTAGCACCACAGCAAAATCTCAATTTAATCTATACCTTTTTATTTTCAAAGGTTTATTCTAATTTTTTAGCTTAGTAAAAACGTTTTATCATTATGAATTTAGTCACGGCAGGATCATGCCCGCAGACCGTATTTTTTTTCACTTTACATTTTTATGATAATTAAAAATGTATAAAAATTATTGAATTGAAGATCACCGAACTAGAAACTTTGTGTCTTTTTTATATAATATACTAAAAAAGGTTTTATTGAACCTAAAAACAGCAATATAACTGTTAAGTTAGCACCACAGCAAAATCTCAATTTAATCTATACCTTTTTATTTTCAAAGGTTTATTCTAATTTTTTAGCTTAGTAAAAACGTTTTATCATTATGAATTTATTCACGGCAGGATCATGCCCGCAGACCGTATTTTTTTTCACTTTACATTTTTATGATAATTAAAAATGTATAAAAATTATTGAATTGAAGATCACCGAACTAGAAACTTTGTGTCTTTTTTATATAATATACTAAAAAAAGTTTTATTGAACCAAAAAACAGCAATATAACTGTTAAGTTAGCACCACAGCAAAATCTCAATTTAATCTATACCTTTTTATTTTCAAAAGTTTATTCTAATTTTTTAGCTTAGTAAAAACGTTTTATCATTATGAATTTATTCACAGCAGGATCATGCCCGCAGACCGTATTTTTTTTCACTTTACATTTTTATGATAATTAAAAATGTATGAAAATTATTGAATTGAAGATCACCGAACTAGAAACTTTGTGTCTTTTTTATATAATATACTAAAAAAGGTTTTATTGAACCAAAAAACATCAATATAACTGTTAAGTTAGCACCACAGCAAAATCTCAATTTAATCTATACCTTTTTATTTTCAAAAGTTTATTCTAATTTTTTAGCTTAGTAAAAACTTTTTATCATTATGAATTTATTCACAGCAGGATCATGCCCGCAGACCGTATTTTTTTTCACTTTACATTTTTATGATAATTAAAAATGTATAAAAATTATTGAATTGAAGATCACCGAACTAGAAACTTTGTGTCTTTTTTATATAATATACTAAAAAAGGTTTTATTGAACCAAAAAACAGCAATATAACTGTTAAGTTAGCACCACAGCAAAATCTCAATTTAATCTATACCTTTTTATTTTAAAAAGTTTATTCTAATTTTTTAGCTTAGTAAAAACGTTTTATCATTATGAATTTATTCACGGCAGGATCATGCCCGCAGACCGTATTTTTTTTCACTTTACATTTTTATGATAATTAAAAATGTATAAAAATTATTGAATTGAAGATCACCGAACTAGAAACTTTGTGTCTTTTTTATATAATATACTAAAAAAGGTTTTATTGAACCAAAAAACAGCAATATAACTGTTAAGTTAGCACCACAGCAAAATCTCAATTTAATCTATACCTTTTTATTTTCAAAAGTTTATTCTAATTTTTTAGCTTAGTAAAAACGTTTTATCATTATGAATTTATTCACGGCAGGATCATGCCCGCAGACCGTATTTTTTTTCACTTTACATTTTTATGATAATTAAAAATGTATAAAAATTATTGAATTGAAGATCACCGAACTAGAAACTTTGTGTCTTTTTTATATAATATACTAAAAAAGGTTTTATTGAACCAAAAAACAGCAATATAACTGTTAAGTTAGCACCACAGCAAAATCTCAATTTAATCCATACCTTTTTATTTTCAAAAGTTTATTCTAATTTTTTAGCTTAGTAAAAACGTTTTATCATTATGAATTTATTCACGGCAGGATCATGCCCGCAGACCGTATTTTTTTTCACTTTACATTTTTATGATAATTAAAAATGTATAAAAATTATTGAATTGAAGATCACCGAACTAGAAACTTTGTGTCTTTTTTATATAATATACTAAAAAAGGTTTTATTGAACCAAAAAACAGCAATATAACTGTTAAGTTAGCACCACAGCAAAATCTCAATTTAATCTATACCTTTTTATTTTCAAAAGTTTATTCTAATTTTTTAGCTTAGTAAAAACGTTTTATCATTATGAATTTATTCACGGCAGGATCATGCCCGCAGACCGTATTTTTTTTCACTTTACATTTTTATGATAATTAAAAATGTATAAAAATTATTGAATTGAAGATCACCGAACTAGAAACTTTGTGTCTTTTTTATATAATATACTAAAAAAGGTTTTATTGAACCAAAAAACAGCAATATAGCTGTTAAGTTAGCACCACAGCAAAATCTCAATTTAATCTATACCTTTTTATTTTCAAAGGTTTATTCTAATTTTTTAGCTTAGTAAAAACGTTTTATCATTATGAATTTATTCATGGCAGGATCATGCCCGCAGACCGTATTTTTTTTCACTTTACATTTTTATGATAATTAAAAATGTATAAAAATTATTGAATTGAAGATCACCGAACTAGAAACTTTGTGTCTTTTTTATATAATATACTAAAAAAGGTTTTATTGAACCAAAAAACAGCAATATAACTGTTAAGTTAGCACCACAGCTTAATCTCAATTTAATCTATACCTTTTTATTTTCAAAGGTTTATTCTTATTTTTTAGCTTAGTAAAAACTTTTTATCATTATGAATTTATTCACGGCAGGATCATGCCCGCAGACCGTATTTTTTTTCACTTTACATTTTTATGATAATTAAAAATGTATAAAAATTATTGAATTGAAGATCACCGAACTAGAAACTTTGTGTCTTTTTTATATAATATACTAAAAAAGGTTTTATTGAACCAAAAAACAGCAATATAACTGTTAAGTTAGCACCACAGCTTAATCTCAATTTAATCTATACCTTTTTATTTTCAAAAGTTTATTCTAATTTTTTAGCTTAGTAAAAACGTTTTATCATTATGAATTTATTCACGGCAGGATCATACCCGCAGACCGTATTTTTTTTCACTTTACATTTTTATGATAATTAAAAATGTATAAAAATTATTGAATTGAAGATCACCGAACTAGAAACTTTGTGTCTTTTTTATATAATATACTAAAAAAGGTTTTATTGAACCAAAAAACAGCAATATAACTGTTAAGTTAGCACCACAGCAAAATCTCAATTTAATCTATACCTTTTTATTTTCAAAGGTTTATTCTAATTTTTTAGCTTAGTAAAAACGTTTTATCATTATGAATTTAGTCACGGCAGGATCATGCCCGCAGACCGTATTTTTTTTCACTTTACATTTTTATGATAATTAAAAATGTATAAAAATTATTGAATTGAAGATCACCGAACTAGAAACTTTGTGTCTTTTTTATATAATATACTAAAAAAGGTTTTATTGAACCAAAAAACAGCAATATAACTGTTAAGTTAGCACCACAGCAAAATCTCAATTTAATCTATACCTTTTTATTTTCAAAGGTTTATTCTAATTTTTTAGCTTAGTAAAAACGTTTTATCATTATGAATTTATTCACAGCAGGATCATGCCCGCAGACCGTATTTTTTTTCACTTTACATTTTTATGATAATTAAAAATGTATAAAAATTATTGAATTGAAGATCACCGAACTAGAAACTTTGTGTCTTTTTTATATAATATACTAAAAAAGGTTTTATTGAACCAAAAAACAGCAATATAACTGTTAAGTTAGCACCACAGCAAAATCTCAATTTAATCTATACCTTTTTATTTTCAAAAGTTTATTCTAATTTTTTAGCTTAGTAAAAACGTTTTATCATTATGAATTTATTCACGGCAGGATCATACCCGCAGACCGTATTTTTTTTCATTTTACATTTTTATGATAATTAAAAATGTATAAAAATTATTGAATTGAAGATCACCGAACTAGAAACTTTGTGTCTTTTTTATATAATATACTAAAAAAGGTTTTATTGAACCAAAAAACAGCAATATAACTGTTAAGTTAGCACCACAGCAAAATCTCAATTTAATCTATACCTTTTTATTTTCAAAAGTTTATTCTAATTTTTTAGCTTAGTAAAAACGTTTTATCATTATGAATTTATTCACGGCAGGATCATGCCCGCAGACCGTATTTTTTTTCACTTTACATTTTTATGATAATTAAAAATGTATAAAAATTATTGAATTGAAGATCACCGAACTAGAAACTTTGTGTCTTTTTTATATAATATACTAAAAAAGGTTTTATTGAACCAAAAAACAGCAATATAACTGTTAAGTTAGCACCACAGCAAAATCTCAATTTAATCTATACCTTTTTATTTTCAAAAGTTTATTCTAATTTTTTAGCTTAGTAAAAACGTTTTATCATTATGAATTTATTCACAGCAGGATCATGCCCGCAGACCGTATTTTTTTTCACTTTACATTTTTATGATAATTAAAAATGTATAAAAATTATTGAATTGAAGATCACCGGACTAGAAACTTTGTGTCTTTTTTATATAATATACTAAAAAAGGTTTTATTGAACCAAAAAACAGCAATATAACTGTTAAGTTAGCACCACAGCAAAATCTCAATTTAATCTATACCTTTTTATTTTCAAAGGTTTATTCTAATTTTTTAGCTTAGTAAAAACGTTTTATCATTATGAATTTATTCACAGCAGGATCATGCCCGCAGACCGTATTTTTTTTCACTTTACATTTTTATGATAATTAAAAATGTATAAAAATTATTGAATTGAAGATCACCGAACTAGAAACTTTGTGTCTTTTTTATATAATATACTAAAAAAGGTTTTATTGAACCAAAAAACAGCAATATAACTGTTAAGTTAGCACCACAGCAAAATCTCAATTTAATCTATACCTTTTTATTTTCAAAAGTTTATTCTAATTTTTTAGCTTAGTAAAAACGTTTTATCATTATGAATTTATTCACAGCAGGATCATGCCCGCAGACCGTATTTTTTTTCACTTTACATTTTTATGATAATTAAAAATGTATAAAAATTATTGAATTGAAGATCACCGGACTAGAAACTTTGTGTCTTTTTTATATAATATACTAAAAAAGGTTTTATTGAACCAAAAAACAGCAATATAACTGTTAAGTTAGCACCACAGCAAAATCTCAATTTAATCTATACCTTTTTATTTTCAAAGGTTTATTCTAATTTTTTAGCTTAGTAAAAACGTTTTATCATTATGAATTTATTCACAGCAGGATCATGCCCGCAGACCGTATTTTTTTTCACTTTACATTTTTATGATAATTAAAAATGTATAAAAACTATTGAATTGAAAATCACCGAACTAGAAACTTTGTGTCTTTTTTATATAATATACTAAAAAAGGTTTTATTGAACCAAAAAACAGCAATATAACTGTTAAGTTAGCACCACAGCAAAATCTCAATTTAATCTATACCTTTTTATTTTCAAAAGTTTATTCTAATTTTTTAGCTTAGTAAAAACGTTTTATCATTATGAATTTATTCACGGCAGGATCATGCCCGCAGACCGTATTTTTTTTCACTTTACATTTTTATGATAATTAAAAATGTATAAAAATTATTGAATTGAAGATCACCGGACTAGAAACTTTGTGTCTTTTTTATATAATATACTAAAAAAGGTTTTATTGAACCAAAAAACAGCAATATAACTGTTAAGTTAGCACCACAGCAAAATCTCAATTTAATCTATACCTTTTTATTTTCAAAGGTTTATTCTAATTTTTTAGCTTAGTAAAAACGTTTTATCATTATGAATTTATTCACGGCAGGATCATGCCCGCAGACCGTATTTTTTTTCACTTTACATTTTTATGATAATTAAAAATGTATAAAAATTATTGAATTGAAGATCACCGAACTAGAAACTTTGTGTCTTTTTTATATAATATACTAAAAAAGGTTTTATTGAACCAAAAAACAGCAATATAACTGTTAAGTTAGCACCACAGCAAAATCTCAATTTAATCTATACCTTTTTATTTTCAAAAGTTTATTCTAATTTTTTAGCTTAGTAAAAACGTTTTATCATTATGAATTTATTCACAGCAGGATCATGCCCGCAGACCGTATTTTTTTTCACTTTACATTTTTATGATAATTAAAAATGTATAAAAATTATTGAATTGAAGATCACCGAACTAGAAACTTTGTGTCTTTTTTATATAATATACTAAAAAAGGTTTTATTGAACCAAAAAACAGCAATATAACTGTTAAGTTAGCACCACAGCAAAATCTCAATTTAATCTATACCTTTTTATTTTCAAAGGTTTATTCTAATTTTTTAGCTTAGTAAAAACGTTTTATCATTATGAATTTATTCACGGCAGGATCATGCCCGCAGACCGTATTTTTTTTCACTTTACATTTTTATGATAATTAAAAATGTATAAAAATTATTGAATTGAAGATCACCGAACTAGAAACTTTGTGTCTTTTTTATATAATATACTAAAAAAGGTTTTATTGAACCAAAAAACAGCAATATAACTGTTAAGTTAGCACCACAGCAAAATCTCAATTTAATCCATACCTTTTTATTTTCAAAAGTTTATTCTAATTTTTTAGCTTAGTAAAAACGTTTTATCATTATGAATTTATTCACGGCAGGATCATGCCCGCAGACCGTATTTTTTTTCACTTTACATTTTTATGATAATTAAAAATGTATAAAAATTATTGAATTGAAGATCACCGAACTAGAAACTTTGTGTCTTTTTTATATAATATACTAAAAAAGGTTTTATTGAACCAAAAAACAGCAATATAACTGTTAAGTTAGCACCACAGCAAAATCTCAATTTAATCTATACCTTTTTATTTTCAAAAGTTTATTCTAATTTTTTAGCTTAGTAAAAACGTTTTATCATTATGAATTTAGTCACGGCAGGATCATGCCCGCAGACCGTATTTTTTTTCACTTTACATTTTTATGATAATTAAAAATGTATAAAAATTATTGAATTGAAGATCACCGAACTAGAAACTTTGTGTCTTTTTTATATAATATACTAAAAAAGGTTTTATTGAACCAAAAAACAGCAATATAACTGTTAAGTTAGCACCACAGCAAAATCTCAATTTAATCTATACCTTTTTATTTTCAAAGGTTTATTCTAATTTTTTAGCTTAGTAAAAACGTTTTATCATTATGAATTTATTCACGGCAGGATCATGCCCGCAGACCGTATTTTTTTTCACTTTACATTTTTATGATAATTAAAAATGTATAAAAATTATTGAATTGAAGATCACCGAACTAGAAACTTTGTGTCTTTTTTATATAATATACTAAAAAAGGTTTTATTGAACCAAAAAACAGCAATATAACTGTTAAGTTAGCACCACAGCAAAATCTCAATTTAATCTATACCTTTTTATTTTCAAAAGTTTATTCTAATTTTTTAGCTTAGTAAAAACGTTTTATCATTATGAATTTATTCACAGCAGGATCATGCCCGCAGACCGTATTTTTTTTCACTTTACATTTTTATGATAATTAAAAATGTATAAAAATTATTGAATTGAAGATCACCGAACTAGAAACTTTGTGTCTTTTTTATATAATATACTAAAAAAGGTTTTATTGAACCAAAAAACAGCAATATAACTGTTAAGTTAGCACCACAGCAAAATCTCAATTTAATCTATACCTTTTTATTTTCAAAGGTTTATTCTAATTTTTTAGCTTAGTAAAAACGTTTTATCATTATGAATTTATTCACAGCAGGATCATGCCCGCAGACCGTATTTTTTTTCACTTTACATTTTTATGATAATTAAAAATGTATAAAAATTATTGAATTGAAGATCACCGAACTAGAAACTTTGTGTCTTTTTTATATAATATACTAAAAAAGGTTTTATTGAACCAAAAAACAGCAATATAACTGTTAAGTTAGCACCACAGCAAAATCTCAATTTAATCTATACCTTTTTATTTTCAAAAGTTTATTCTAATTTTTTAGCTTAGTAAAAACGTTTTATCATTATGAATTTATTCACGGCAGGATCATGCCCGCAGACCGTATTTTTTTTCACTTTACATTTTTATGATAATTAAAAATGTATAAAAATTATTGAATTGAAGATCACCGAACTAGAAACTTTGTGTCTTTTTTATATAATATACTAAAAAAGGTTTTATTGAACCAAAAAACAGCAATATAACTGTTAAGTTAGCACCACAGCAAAATCTCAATTTAATCTATACCTTTTTATTTTCAAAGGTTTATTCTAATTTTTTAGCTTAGTAAAAACGTTTTATCATTATGAATTTATTCACGGCAGGATCATGCCCGCAGACCGTATTTTTTTTCACTTTACATTTTTATGATAATTAAAAATATATAAAAATTATTGAATTGAAGATCACCGAACTAGAAACTTTGTGTCTTTTTTATATAATATACTAAAAAAGGTTTTATTGAACCAAAAAACAGCAATATAACTGTTAAGTTAGCACCACAGCAAAATCTCAATTTAATCTATACCTTTTTATTTTCAAAAGTTTATTCTAATTTTTTAGCTTAGTAAAAACGTTTTATCATTATGAATTTATTCACGGCAGGATCATGCCCGCAGACCGTATTTTTTTTCACTTTACATTTTTATGATAATTAAAAATATATAAAAATTATTGAATTGAAGATCACCGAACTAGAAACTTTGTGTCTTTTTTATATAATATACTAAAAAAGGTTTTATTGAACCAAAAAACAGCAATATAACTGTTAAGTTAGCACCACAGCAAAATCTCAATTTAATCTATACCTTTTTATTTTCAAAAGTTTATTCTAATTTTTTAGCTTAGTAAAAACGTTTTATCATTATGAATTTATTCACGGCAGGATCATGCCCGCAGACCGTATTTTTTTTCACTTTACATTTTTATGATAATTAAAAATGTATAAAAATTATTGAATTGAAGATCACCGAACTAGAAACTTTGTGTCTTTTTTATATAATATACTAAAAAAGGTTTTATTGAACCAAAAAACAGCAATATAACTGTTAAGTTAGCACCACAGCAAAATCTCAATTTAATCTATACCTTTTTATTTTCAAAAGTTTATTCTAATTTTTTAGCTTAGTAAAAACGTTTTATCATTATGAATTTATTCACGGCAGGATCATGCCCGCAGACCGTATTTTTTTTCACTTTACATTTTTATGATAATTAAAAATATATAAAAATTATTGAATTGAAGATCACCGAACTAGAAACTTTGTGTCTTTTTTATATAATATACTAAAAAAGGTTTTATTGAACCAAAAAACAGCAATATAACTGTTAAGTTAGCACCACAGCAAAATCTCAATTTAATCTATACCTTTTTATTTTCAAAGGTTTATTCTAATTTTTTAGCTTAGTAAAAACGTTTTATCATTATGAATTTATTCACGGCAGGATCATGCCCGCAGACCGTATTTTTTTTCACTTTACATTTTTATGATAATTAAAAATGTATAAAAATTATTGAATTGAAGATCACCGAACTAGAAACTTTGTGTCTTTTTTATATAATATACTAAAAAAGGTTTTATTGAACCAAAAAACAGCAATATAACTGTTAAGTTAGCACCACAGCAAAATCTCAATTTAATCTATACCTTTTTATTTTCAAAGGTTTATTCTAATTTTTTAGCTTAGTAAAAACGTTTTATCATTATGAATTTATTCACGGCAGGATCATGCCCGCAGACCGTATTTTTTTTCACTTTACATTTTTATGATAATTAAAAATGTATAAAAATTATTAAATTGAAGATCAACGATTTAGAAACTTTGTGTCTTTTTTATATAATATACTAAAAAAGGTTTTATTGAACCAAAAAAACAGCAATATAACTGTTAAGTTAGCACCACAGCAAAATCTCAATTTAATCTATACCTTTTTATTTTCAAAAGTTTATTCTAATTTTTTAGCTTAGTAAAAACGTTTTATCATTATGAATTTATTCACAGCAGGATCATGCCCGCAGACCGTATTTTTTTTCACTTTACATTTTTATGATAATTAAAAATGTATAAAAATTATTGAATTGAAGATCACCGAACTAGAAACTTTGTGTCTTTTTTATATAATATACTAAAAAAGGTTTTATTGAACCAAAAAACAGCAATATAACTGTTAAGTTAGCACCACAGCAAAATCTCAATTTAATCTATACCTTTTTATTTTCAAAAGTTTATTCTAATTTTTTAGCTTAGTAAAAACGTTTTATCATTATGAATTTATTCACGGCAGGATCATGCCCGCAGACCGTATTTTTTTTCACTTTACATTTTTATGATAATTAAAAATGTATAAAAATTATTGAATTGAAGATCACCGAACTAGAAACTTTGTGTCTTTTTTATATAATATACTAAAAAAGGTTTTATTGAACCAAAAAACAGCAATATAACTGTTAAGTTAGCACCACAGCAAAATCTCAATTTAATCTATACCTTTTTATTTTCAAAAGTTTATTCTAATTTTTTAGCTTAGTAAAAACGTTTTATCATTATGAATTTATTCACGGCAGGATCATGCCCGCAGACCGTATTTTTTTTCACTTTACATTTTTATGATAATTAAAAATGTATAAAAATTATTGAATTGAAGATCACCGAACTAGAAACTTTGTGTCTTTTTTATATAATATACTAAAAAAGGTTTTATTGAACCAAAAAACAGCAATATAACTGTTAAGTTAGCACCACAGCAAAATCTCAATTTAATCTATACCTTTTTATTTTCAAAAGTTTATTCTAATTTTTTAGCTTAGTAAAAACGTTTTATCATTATGAATTTATTCACGGCAGGATCATGCCCGCAGACCGTATTTTTTTTCACTTTACATTTTTATGATAATTAAAAATGTATAAAAATTATTGAATTGAAGATCACCGAACTAGAAACTTTGTGTCTTTTTTATATAATATACTAAAAAAGGTTTTATTGAACCAAAAAACAGCAATATAACTGTTAAGTTAGCACCACAGCAAAATCTCAATTTAATCTATACCTTTTTATTTTCAAAAGTTTATTCTAATTTTTTAGCTTAGTAAAAACGTTTTATCATTATGAATTTAGTCACGGCAGGATCATGCCCGCAGACCGTATTTTTTTCACTTTACATTTTTATGATAATTAAAAATGTATAAAAATTATTGAATTGAAGATCACCGAACTAGAAACTTTGTGTCTTTTTTATATAATATACTAAAAAAGGTTTTATTGAACCAAAAAACAGCAATATAACTGTTAAGTTAGCACCACAGCAAAATCTCAATTTAATCTATACCTTTTTATTTTCAAAAGTTTATTCTAATTTTTTAGCTTAGTAAAAACGTTTTATCATTATGAATTTATTCACGGCAGGATCATGCCCGCAGACCGTATTTTTTTTCACTTTACATTTTTATGATAATTAAAAATGTATAAAAATTATTGAATTGAAGATCACCGAACTAGAAACTTTGTGTCTTTTTTATATAATATACTAAAAAAGGTTTTATTGAACCAAAAAACAGCAATATAACTGTTAAGTTAGCACCACAGCAAAATCTCAATTTAATCTATACCTTTTTATTTTCAAAAGTTTATTCTAATTTTTTAGCTTAGTAAAAACTTTTTATCATTATGAATTTATTCACGGCAGGATCATGCCCGCAGACCGTATTTTTTTTCACTTTACATTTTTATGATAATTAAAAATGTATAAAAATTATTGAATTGAAGATCACCGAACTAGAAACTTTGTGTCTTTTTTATATAATATACTAAAAAAGGTTTTATTGAACCAAAAAACAGCAATATAACTGTTAAGTTAGCACCACAGCAAAATCTCAATTTAATCTATACCTTTTTATTTTCAAAAGTTTATTCTAATTTTTTAGCTTAGTAAAAACGTTTTATCATTATGAATTTAGTCACGGCAGGATCATGCCCGCAGACCGTATTTTTTTTCACTTTACATTTTTATGATAATTAAAAATGTATAAAAATTATTGAATTGAAGATCACCGAACTAGAAACTTTGTGTCTTTTTTATATAATATACTAAAAAAGGTTTTATTGAACCAAAAAACAGCAATATAACTGTTAAGTTAGCACCACAGCAAAATCTCAATTTAATCTATACCTTTTTATTTTCAAAGGTTTATTCTAATTTTTTAGCTTAGTAAAAACGTTTTATCATTATGAATTTATTCACGGCAGGATCATGCCCGCAGACCGTATTTTTTTTCACTTTACATTTTTATGATAATTAAAAATGTATAAAAATTATTGAATTGAAGATCACCGAACTAGAAACTTTGTGTCTTTTTTATATAATATACTAAAAAAGGTTTTATTGAACCAAAAAACAGCAATATAACTGTTAAGTTAGCACCACAGCAAAATCTCAATTTAATCTATACCTTTTTATTTTCAAAGGTTTATTCTAATTTTTTAGCTTAGTAAAAACTTTTTATCATTATGAATTTATTCACGGCAGGATCATGCCCGCAGACCGTATTTTTTTTCACTTTACATTTTTATGATAATTAAAAATGTATAAAAATTATTGAATTGAAGATCACCGAACTAGAAACTTTGTGTCTTTTTTATATAATATACTAAAAAAGGTTTTATTGAACCAAAAAACAGCAATGTAACTGTTAAGTTAGCACCACAGCAAAATCTCAATTTAATCTATACCTTTTTATTTTCAAAAGTTTATTCTAATTTTTTAGCTTAGTAAAAACGTTTTATCATTATGAATTTATTCACGGCAGGATCATGCCCGCAGACCGTATTTTTTTTCACTTTTCATTTTTATGATAATTAAAAATGTATAAATATTATTGAATTGAAGATCACCGAACTAGAAACTTTGTGTCTTTTTTATATAATATACTAAAAAAGGTTTTATTGAACCAAAAAACAGCAATATAACTGTTAAGTTAGCACCACAGCAAAATCTCAATTTAATCTATACCTTTTTATTTTCAAAGGTTTATTCTAATTTTTTAGCTTAGTAAAAACGTTTTATCATTATGAATTTATTCACGGCAGGATCATGCCCGCAGACCGTATTTTTTTTCACTTTACATTTTTATGATAATTAAAAATATATAAAAATTATTGAATTGAAGATCACCGAACTAGAAACTTTGTGTCTTTTTTATATAATATACATAAAAAGGTTTTATTGAACCAAAAAACAGCAATATAACTGTTAAGTAAGCACCACAGCAAAATCTCAATTTAATATATACCTTTTTATTTTCAAAGGTTTATTCTAATTTTTTAGCTTAGTAAAAACGTTTTATCATTATGAATTTAGTCACGGCAGGATCATGCCCGCAGACCGTATTTTTTTTCACTTTACATTTTTATGATAATTAAAAATATATAAAAATTATTGAATTGAAGATCACCGAACTAGAAACTTTGTGTCTTTTTTATATAATATACTAAAAAAGGTTTTATTGAACCAAAAAACAGCAATATAACTGTTAAGTTAGCACCACAGCAAAATCTCAATTTAATCTATACCTTTTTATTTTCAAAAGTTTATTCTAATTTTTTAGCTTAGTAAAAACGTTTTATCATTATGAATTTATTCACGGCAGGATCATGCCCGCAGACCGTATTTTTTTTCACTTTACATTTTTATGATAATTAAAAATGTATAAAAATTATTGAATTGAAGATCACCGAACTAGAAACTTTGTGTCTTTTTTATATAATATACTAAAAAAGGTTTTATTGAACCAAAAAACAGCAATATAACTGTTAAGTTAGCACCACAGCAAAATCTCAATTTAATCTATACCTTTTTATTTTCAAAGGTTTATTCTAATTTTTTAGCTTAGTAAAAACGTTTTATCATTATGAATTTATTCACGGCAGGATCATGCCCGCAGACCGTATTTTTTTTCACTTTACATTTTTATGATAATTAAAAATGTATAAAAATTATTGAATTGAAGATCACCGAACTAGAAACTTTGTGTCTTTTTTATATAATATACTAAAAAAGGTTTTATTGAACCAAAAAACAGCAATATAACTGTTAAGTAAGCACCACAGCAAAATCTCAATTTAATCTATACCTTTTTATTTTCAAAAGGTTTATTCTAATTTTTTAGCTTAGTAAAAACTTTTTATCATTATGAATTTATTCACGGCAGGATCATGCCCGCAGACCGTATTTTTTTTCACTTTACATTTTTATGATAATTAAAAATATATAAAAATTATTGAATTGAAGATCACCGAACTAGAAACTTTGTGTCTTTTTTATATAATATACATAAAAAGGTTTTATTGAACCAAAAAACAGCAATATAACTGTTAAGTTAGCACCACAGCAAAATCTCAATTTAATCTATACCTTTTTATTTTCAAAGGTTTATTCTAATTTTTTAGCTTAGTAAAAACGTTTTATCATTATGAATTTAGTCACGGCAGGATCATGCCCGCAGACCGTATTTTTTTTCACTTTACATTTTTATGATATTAAAAATATATAAAAATTATTGAATTGAAGATCACCGAACTAGAAACTTTGTGTCTTTTTTATATAATATACTAAAAAAGGTTTTATTGAACCAAAAAACAGCAATATAACTGTTAAGTTAGCACCACAGCAAAATCTCAATTTAATCTATACCTTTTTATTTTCAAAAGTTTATTCTAATTTTTTAGCTTAGTAAAAACTTTTTATCATTATGAATTTATTCACGGCAGGATCATGCCCGCAGACCGTATTTTTTTTCACTTTACATTTTTATGATAATTAAAAATGTATAAAAATTATTGAATTGAAGATCACCGAACTAGAAACTTTGTGTCTTTTTTATATAATATACTAAAAAAGGTTTTATTGAACCAAAAAACAGCAATATAACTGTTAAGTTAGCACCACAGCAAAATCTCAATTTAATCTATACCTTTTTATTTTCAAAGGTTTATTCTAATTTTTTTGCTTAGTAAAAACGTTTTATCATTATGAATTTATTCACGGCAGGATCATGCCCGCAGACCGTATTTTTTTTCACTTTACATTTTTATGATAATTAAAAATGTATAAAAATTATTGAATTGAAGATCACCGAACTAGAAACTTTGTGTCTTTTTTATATAATATACTAAAAAAGGTTTTATTGAACCAAAAAACAGCAATATAACTGTTAAGTTAGCACCACAGCAAAATCTCAATTTAATCTATACCTTTTTATTTTCAAAAGTTTATTCTAATTTTTTAGCTTAGTAAAAACGTTTTATCATTATGAATTTATTCACGGCAGGATCATGCCCGCAGACCGTATTTTTTTTCACTTTACATTTTTATGATAATTAAAAATGTATAAAAATTATTGAATTGAAGATCACCGAACTAGAAACTTTGTGTCTTTTTTATATAATATACTAAAAAAGGTTTTATTGAACCAAAAAACAGCAATATAACTGTTAAGTTAGCACCACAGCAAAATCTCAATTTAATCTATACCTTTTTATTTTCAAAGGTTTATTCTAATTTTTTAGCTTAGTAAAAACGTTTTATCATTATGAATTTATTCACTGCAGGATCATGCCCGCAGACCGTATTTTTTTTCACTTTACATTTTTATGATAATTAAAAATGTATAAAAATTATTGAATTGAAGATCACCGAACTAGAAACTTTGTGTCTTTTTTATATAATATACTAAAAAAGGTTTTATTGAACCAAAAAACAGCAATATAACTGTTAAGTTAGCACCACAGCAAAATCTCAATTTAATCTATACCTTTTTATTTTCAAAAGTTTATTCTAATTTTTTAGCTTAGTAAAAACGTTTTATCATTATGAATTTATTCACGGCAGGATCATGCCCGCAGACCGTATTTTTTTTCACTTTACATTTTTATGATAATTAAAAATGTATAAAAATTATTAAATTGAAGATCACCGAACTAGAAACTTTGTGTCTTTTTTATATAATATACTAAAAAAGGTTTTATTGAACCAAAAAAACAGCAATATAACTGTTAAGTTAGCACCACAGCAAAATCTCAATTTAATCTATACCTTTTTATTTTCAAAAGTTTATTCTAATTTTTTAGCTTAGTAAAAACGTTTTATCATTATGAATTTATTCACGGCAGGATCATGCCCGCAGACCGTATTTTTTTTCACTTTACATTTTTATGATAATTAAAAATGTATAAAAATTATTAAATTGAAGATCACCGAACTAGAAACTTTGTGTCTTTTTTATATAATATACTAAAAAAGGTTTTATTGAACCAAAAAACAGCAATATAACTGTTAAGTTAGCACCACAGCAAAATCTCAATTTAATCTATACCTTTTTATTTTCAAAGGTTTATTCTAATTTTTTAGCTTAGTAAAAACGTTTTATCATTATGAATTTAGTCACGGCAGGATCATGCCCGCAGACCGTATTTTTTTTCACTTTACATTTTTATGATAATTAAAAATGTATAAAAATTATTGAATTGAAGATCACCGAACTAGAAACTTTGTGTCTTTTTTATATAATATACTAAAAAAGGTTTTATTGAACCAAAAAACAGCAATATAACTGTTAAGTTAGCACCACAGCAAAATCTCAATTTAATCTATACCTTTTTATTTTCAAAAGTTTATTCTAATTTTTTAGCTTAGTAAAAACGTTTTATCATTATGAATTTATTCACGGCAGGATCATGCCCGCAGACCGTATTTTTTTTCACTTTACATTTTTATGATAATTAAAAATGTATAAAAATTATTGAATTGAAGATCACCGAACTAGAAACTTTGTGTCTTTTTTATATAATATACTAAAAAAGGTTTTATTGAACCAAAAAACAGCAATATAACTGTTAAGTTAGCACCACAGCAAAATCTCAATTTAATCTATACCTTTTTATTTTCAAAAGTTTATTCTAATTTTTTAGCTTAGTAAAAACGTTTTATCATTATGAATTTATTCACGGCAGGATCATGCCCGCAGACCGTATTTTTTTTCACTTTACATTTTTATGATAATTAAAAATGTATAAAAATTATTGAATTGAAGATCACCGAACTAGAAACTTTGTGTCTTTTTTATATAATATACTAAAAAAGGTTTTATTGAACCAAAAAACAGCAATATAACTGTTAAGTTAGCACCACAGCAAAATCTCAATTTAATCTATACCTTTTTATTTTCAAAAGTTTATTCTAATTTTTTAGCTTAGTAAAAACGTTTTATCATTATGAATTTAGTCACGGCAGGATCATGCCCGCAGACCGTATTTTTTTTCACTTTACATTTTTATGATAATTAAAAATGTATAAAAATTATTGAATTGAAGATCACCGAACTAGAAACTTTGTGTCTTTTTTATATAATATACTAAAAAAGGTTTTATTGAACCAAAAAACAGCAATATAACTGTTAAGTTAGCACCACAGCAAAATCTCAATTTAATCTATACCTTTTTATTTTCAAAAGTTTATTCTAATTTTTTAGCTTAGTAAAAACGTTTTATCATTATGAATTTATTCACGGCAGGATCATGCCCGCAGACCGTATTTTTTTTCACTTTACATTTTTATGATAATTAAAAATGTATAAAAATTATTGAATTGAAGATCACCGAACTAGAAACTTTGTGTCTTTTTTATATAATATACTAAAAAAGGTTTTATTGAACCAAAAAACAGCAATATAACTGTTAAGTTAGCACCACAGCAAAATCTCAATTTAATCTATACCTTTTTATTTTCAAAGGTTTATTCTAATTTTTTAGCTTAGTAAAAACGTTTTATCATTATGAATTTATTCACGGCAGGATCATGCCCGCAGACCGTATTTTTTTTCACTTTACATTTTTATGATAATTAAAAATGTATAAAAATTATTGAATTGAAGATCACCGAACTAGAAACTTTGTGTCTTTTTTATATAATATACTAAAAAAGGTTTTATTGAACCAAAAAACAGCAATATAACTGTTAAGTTAGCACCACAGCAAAATCTCAATTTAATCTATACCTTTTTATTTTCAAAAGTTTATTCTAATTTTTTAGCTTAGTAAAAACGTTTTATCATTATGAATTTATTCACGGCAGCATCATGCCCGCAGACCGTATTTTTTTTCACTTTACATTTTTATGATAATTAAAAATGTATAAAAATTATTGAATTGAAGATCACCGAACTAGAAACTTTGTGTCTTTTTTATATAATATACTAAAAAAGGTTTTATTGAACCAAAAAACAGCAATATAACTGTTAAGTTAGCACCACAGCAAAATCTCAATTTAATCTATACCTTTTTATTTTCAAAAGTTTATTCTAATTTTTTAGCTTAGTAAAAACGTTTTATCATTATGAATTTATTCACGGCAGCATCATGCCCGCAGACCGTATTTTTTTTCACTTTACATTTTTATGATAATTAAAAATGTATAAAAATTATTGAATTGAAGATCACCGAACTAGAAACTTTGTGTCTTTTTTATATAATATACTAAAAAAGGTTTTATTGCACCAAAAAACAGCAATATAACTGTTAAGTTAGCACCACAGCAAAATCTCAATTTAATCTATACCTTTTTATTTTCAAAAGTTTATTCTAATTTTTTAGCTTAGTAAAAACGTTTTATCATTATGAATTTATTCACGGCAGCATCATGCCCGCAGACCGTATTTTTTTTCACTTTACATTTTTATGATAATTAAAAATGTATAAAAATTATTGAATTGAAGATCACCGAACTAGAAACTTTGTGTCTTTTTTATATAATATACTAAAAAAGGTTTTATTGCACCAAAAAACAGCAATATAACTGTTAAGTTAGCACCACAGCAAAATCTCAATTTAATCTATACCTTTTTATTTTCAAAAGTTTATTCTAATTTTTTAGCTTAGTAAAAACGTTTTATCATTATGAATTTATTCACGGCAGCATCATGCCCGCAGACCGTATTTTTTTTCACTTTACATTTTTATGATAATTAAAAATGTATAAAAATTATTGAATTGAAGATCACCGAACTAGAAACTTTGTGTCTTTTTTATATAATATACTAAAAAAGGTTTTATTGAACCAAAAAACAGCAATATAACTGTTAAGTTAGCACCACAGCAAAATCTCAATTTAATCTATACCTTTTTATTTTCAAAAGTTTATTCTAATTTTTTAGCTTAGTAAAAACTTTTTATCATTATGAATTTATTCACGGCAGGATCATGCCCGCAGACCGTATTTTTTTTCACTTTACATTTTTATGATAATTAAAAATGTATAAAAATTATTGAATTGAAGATCACCGAACTAGAAACTTTGTGTCTTTTTTATATAATATACTAAAAAAGGTTTTATTGAACCAAAAAACAGCAATATAACTGTTAAGTTAGCACCACAGCAAAATCTCAATTTAATCTATACCTTTTTATTTTCAAAAGTTTATTCTAATTTTTTAGCTTAGTAAAAACGTTTTATCATTATGAATTTAGTCACGGCAGGATCATGCCCGCAGACCGTATTTTTTTCACTTTACATTTTTATGATAATTAAAAATGTATAAAAATTATTCAATTGAAGATCACCGAACTAGAAACTTTGTGTCTTTTTTATATAATATACTAAAAAAGGTTTTATTGAACCAAAAAACAGCAATATAACTGTTAAGTTAGCACCACAGCAAAATCTCAATTTAATCTATACCTTTTTATTTTCAAAGGTTTATTCTAATTTTTTAGCTTAGTAAAAACTTTTTATCATTATGAATTTATTCACGGCAGGATCATGCCCGCAGACCGTATTTTTTTTCACTTTACATTTTTATGATAATTAAAAATGTATAAAAATTATTGAATTGAAGATCACCGAACTAGAAACTTTGTGTCTTTTTTATATAATATACTAAAAAAGGTTTTATTGAACCAAAAAACAGCAATATAACTGTTAAGTTAGCACCACAGCAAAATCTAAATTTAATCTATACCTTTTTATTTTCAAAGGTTTATTCTAATTTTTTAGCTTAGTAAAAACGTTTTATCATTATGAATTTATTCACGGCAGGATCATGCCCGCAGACCGTATTTTTTTTCACTTTACATTTTTATGATAATTAAAAATGTATAAAAATTATTGAATTGAAGATCACCGAACTAGAAACTTTGTGTTTTTTTTATATAATATACTAAAAAAGGTTTTATTGAACCAAAAAACAGCAATATAACTGTTAAGTTAGCACCACAGCAAAATCTCAATTTAATCTATACCTTTTTATTTTCAAAGGTTTATTCTAATTTTTTAGCTTAGTAAAAACGTTTTATCATTATGAATTTAGTCACGGCAGGATCATACCCGCAGACCGTATTTTTTTTCACTTTACATTTTTATGATAATTAAAAATGTATAAAAATTATTGAATTGAAGATCACCGAACTAGAAACTTTGTGTCTTTTTTATATAATATACTAAAAAAGGTTTTATTGCACCAAAAAACAGCAATATAACTGTTAAGTTAGCACCACAGCAAAATCTCAATTTAATCTATACCTTTTTATTTTCAAAGGTTTATTCTAATATTTTGCTTAGTAAAAACGTTTTATCATTATGAATTTAGTCACGGCAGGATCATACCCGCAGACCGTATTTTTTTTCACTTTACATTTTTATGATAATTAAAAATGTATAAAAATTATTGAATTGAAGATCACCGAACTAGAAACTTTGTGTCTTTTTTATATAATATACTAAAAAAGGTTTTATTGCACCAAAAAACAGCAATATAACTGTTAAGTTAGCACCACAGCAAAATCTCAATTTAATCTATACCTTTTTATTTTCAAAAGTTTATTCTAATTTTTTAGCTTAGTAAAAACGTTTTATCATTATGAATTTAGTCACGGCAGGATCATGCCCGCAGACCGTATTTTTTTTCACTTTACATTTTTATGATAATTAAAAATGTATAAAAATTATTGAATTGAAGATCAACAAACTAGAAACTTTGTGTCTTTTTTATATAATATACTAAAAAAGGTTTTATTGAACCAAAAAACAGCAATATAACTGTTAAGTTAGCACCACAGCAAAATCTCAATTTAATCTATACCTTTTTATTTTCAAAAGTTTATTCTAATTTTTTAGCTTAGTAAAAACGTTTTATCATTATGAATTTAGTCACGGCAGGATCATGCCCGCAGACCGTATTTTTTTTCACTTTACATTTTTATGATAATTAAAAATGTATAAAAATTATTGAATTGAAGATCACCGAACTAGAAACTTTGTGTCTTTTTTATATAATATACTAAAAAAGGTTTTATTGAACCAAAAAACAGCAATATAACTGTTAAGTTAGCACCACAGCAAAATCTCAATTTAATCTATACCTTTTTATTTTCAAAGGTTTATTCTAATTTTTTAGCTTAGTAAAAACGTTTTATCATTATGAATTTATTCACGGCAGGATCATGCCCGCAGACCGTATTTTTTTTCACTTTACATTTTTATGATAATTAAAAATGTATAAAAATTATTGAATTGAAGATCACCGAACTAGAAACTTTGTGTCTTTTTTATATAATATACTAAAAAAGGTTTTATTGAACCAAAAAACAGCAATATAGCTGTTAAGTTAGCACCACAGCAAAATCTCAATTTAATCTATACCTTTTTATTTTCAAAAGTTTATTCTAATTTTTTAGCTTAGTAAAAACGTTTTATCATTATGAATTTAGTCACAGCAGGATCATGCCCGCAGACCGTATTTTTTTTCACTTTACATTTCTATGATAATTAAAAATGTATAAAAATTATTGAATTGAAGATCACCGAACTAGAAACTTTGTGTCTTTTTTATATAATATACTAAAAAAGGTTTTATTGAACCAAAAAACAGCAATATAACTGTTAAGTTAGCACCACAGCAAAATCTCAATTTAATCTATACCTTTTTATTTTCAAAAGTTTATTCTAATTTTTTAGCTTAGTAAAAACGTTTTATCATTATGAATTTATTCACAGCAGGATCATGCCCGCAGACCGTATTTTTTTTCACTTTACATTTCTATGATAATTAAAAATGTATAAAAATTATTGAATTGAAGATCACCGAACTAGAAACTTTGTGTCTTTTTTATATAATATACTAAAAAAGGTTTTATTGAACCAAAAAACAGCAATATAACTGTTAAGTTAGCACCACAGCAAAATCTCAATTTAATCTATACCTTTTTATTTTCAAAAGTTTATTCTAATTTTTTAGCTTAGTAAAAACTTTTTATCATTATGAATTTATTCACGGCAGGATCATGCCCGCAGACCGTATTTTTTTTCACTTTACATTTTTATGATAATTAAAAATGTATAAAAATTATTGAATTGAAGATCACCGAACTAGAAACTTTGTGTCTTTTTTATATAATATACTAAAAAAGGTTTTATTGAACCAAAAAACAGCAATATAACTGTTAAGTTAGCACCACAGCAAAATCTCAATTTAATCTATACCTTTTTATTTTCAAAGGTTTATTCTAATTTTTTAGCTTAGTAAAAACTTTTTATCATTATGAATTTATTCACGGCAGGATCATGCCCGCAGACTGTATTTTTTTTCACTTTACATTTTTATGATAATTAAAAATGTATAAAAATTATTGAATTGAAGATCACCGAACTAGAAACTTTGTGTCTTTTTTATATAATATACTAAAAAAGGTTTTATTGAACCAAAAAACAGCAATATAACTGTTAAGTTAGCACCACAGCAAAATCTCAATTTAATCTATACCTTTTTATTTTCAAAAGTTTATTCTAATTTTTTAGCTTAGTAAAAACGTTTTATCATTATGAATTTATTCACGGCAGGATCATGCCCGCAGACCGTATTTTTTTTCACTTTACATTTTTATGATAATTAAAAATGTATAAAAATTATTGAATTGAAGATCACCGAACTAGAAACTTTGTGTCTTTTTTATATAATATACTAAAAAAGGTTTTATTGAACCAAAAAACAGCAATATAACTGTTAAGTTAGCACCACAGCAAAATCTCAATTTAATCTATACCTTTTTATTTTCAAAAGTTTATTCTAATTTTTTAGCTTAGTAAAAACGTTTTATCATTATGAATTTAGTCACGGCAGAATCATGCCCGCAGACCGTATTTTTTTTCACTTTACATTTTTATGATAATTAAAAATGTATAAAAATTATTGAATTGAAGATCA
Source organism: Thalia democratica (assembly GCF_965202585.1). Taxonomy (NCBI): domain Eukaryota; kingdom Metazoa; phylum Chordata; class Thaliacea; order Salpida; family Salpidae; genus Thalia; species Thalia democratica. Next base: position 12,037,621 of record NC_139170.1, read on the forward strand.
CCGAACTAGAAACTTTGTGTCTTTTTTATATAATATACTAAAAAAGGTTTTATTGAACCAAAAAACAGCAATATAACTGTTAAGTTAGCACCACAGCAAAATCTCAATTTAATCTATACCTTTTTTTTTTCAAAAGTTTATTCTAATTTTTTAGCTTAGTAAAAACGTTTTATCATTATGAATTTAGTCACGGCAGGATCATGCCCGCAGACCGTATTTTTTTTCACTTTACATTTTTATGATAATTAAAAATATATAAAAATTATTGAATTGAAGATCACCGAACTAGAAACTTTGTGTCTTTTTTATATAATATACTAAAAAAGGTTTTATTGAACCAAAAAACAGCAATATAACTGTTAAGTTAGCACCACAGCAAAATCTCAATTTAATCTATACCTTTTTATTTTCAAAAGTTTATTCTAATTTTTTAGCTTAGTAAAAACGTTTTATCATTATGAATTTATTCACGGCAGGATCATGCCCGCAGACCGTATTTTTTTTCACTTTACATTTTTATGATAATTAAAAATGTATAAAAATTATTGAATTGAAGATCACCGAACTAGAAACTTTGTGTCTTTTTTATATAATATACTAAAAAAGGTTTTATTGAACCAAAAAACAGCAATATAACTGTTAAGTTAGCACCACAGCAAAATCTCAATTTAATCTATACCTTTTTATTTTCAAAAGTTTATTCTAATTTTTTAGCTTAGTAAAAACGTTTTATCATTATGAATTTATTCACGGCAGGAACGTGCCCGCAGACCGTATTTTTTTTCACTTTACATTTTTATGATAATTAAAAATGTATAAAAATTATTGAATTGAAGATCACCGAACTAGAAACTTTGTGTCTTTTTTATATAATATACTAAAAAAGGTTTTATTGAACCAAAAAACAGCAATATAACTGTTAAGTTAGCACCACAGCAAAATCTCAATTTAATCTATACCTTTTTATTTTCAAAAGTTTATTCTAATTTTTTAGCTTAGTAAAAACGTTTTATCATTATGAATTTATTCACGGCAGCATCATGCCCGCAGACCGTATTTTTTTTCACTTTACATTTTTATGATAATTAAAAATGTATAAAAATTATTGAATTGAAGATCACCGAACTAGAAACTTTGTGTCTTTTTTATATAATATACTAAAAAAGGTTTTATTGAACCAAAAAACAGCAATATAACTGTTAAGTTAGCACCACAGCAAAATCTCAATTTAATCTATACCTTTTTATTTTCAAAAGTTTATTCTAATTTTTTAGCTTAGTAAAAACGTTTTATCATTATGAATTTATTCACGGCAGGATCATGCCCGCAGACCGTATTTTTTTTCACTTTACATTTTTATGATAATTAAAAATGTATAAAAATTATTGAATTGAAGATCACCGAACTAGAAACTTTGTGTCTTTTTTATATAATATACTAAAAAAGGTTTTATTGAACCAAAAAACAGCAATATAACTGTTAAGTTAGCACCACAGCAAAATCTCAATTTAATCTATACCTTTTTATTTTCAAAAGTTTATTCTAATTTTTTAGCTTAGTAAAAACGTTTTATCATTATGAATTTATTCACGGCAGGATCATGCCCGCAGACCGTATTTTTTTTCACTTTACATTTTTATGATAATTAAAAATGTATAAAAATTATTGAATTGAAGATCACCGAACTAGAAACTTTGTGTCTTTTTTATATAATATACTAAAAAAGGTTTTATTGAACCAAAAAACAGCAATATAACTGTTAAGTTAGCACCACAGCAAAATCTCAATTTAATCTATACCTTTTTATTTTCAAAAGTTTATTCTAATTTTTTAGCTTAGTAAAAACGTTTTATCATTATGAATTTATTCACGGCAGGATCATGCCCGCAGACCGTATTTTTTTTCACTTTACATTTTTATGATAATTAAAAATGTATAAAAATTATTGAATTGAAGATCACCGAACTAGAAACTTTGTGTCTTTTTTATATAATATACTAAAAAAGGTTTTATTGAACCAAAAAACAGCAATATAACTGTTAAGTTAGCACCACAGCAAAATCTCAATTTAATCTATACCTTTTTATTTTCAAAAGTTTATTCTAATTTTTTAGCTTAGTAAAAACTTTTTATCATTATGAATTTATTCACAGCAGGATCATGCCCGCAGACCGTATTTTTTTTCACTTTACATTTTTATGATAATTAAAAATGTATAAAAATTATTGAATTGAAGATCACCGAACTAGAAACTTTGTGTCTTTTTTATATAATATACTAAAAAAGGTTTTATTGAACCAAAAAACAGCAATATAACTGTTAAGTTAGCACCACAGCAAAATCTCAATTTAATCTATACCTTTTTATTTTCAAAGGTTTATTCTAATTTTTTAACTTAGTAAAAACGTTTTATCATTATGAATTTAGTCACGGCAGGATCATGCCCGCAGACCGTATTTTTTTTCACTTTACATTTTTATGATAATTAAAAATTTATAAAAATTATTGAATTGAAGATCACCGAACTAGAAACTTTGTGTCTTTTTTATATAATATACTAAAAAAGGTTTTATTGAACCAAAAAACAGCAATATAACTGTTAAGTAAGCACCACAGCAAAATCTCAATTTAATCTATACCTTTTTATTTTCAAAGGTTTATTCTAATTTTTTAGCTTAGTAAAAACGTTTTATCATTATGAATTTAGTCACGGCAGGATCATGCCCGCAGACCGTATTTTTTTTCACTTTACATTTTTATGATAATTAAAAATGTATAAAAATTATTGAATTGAAGATCACCGAACTAGAAACTTTGTGTCTTTTTTATATAATATACTAAAAAAGGTTTTATTGAACCAAAAAACAGCAATATAACTGTTAAGTTAGCACCACAGCAAAATCTCAATTTAATCTATACCTTTTTATTTTCAAAAGTTTATTCTAATTTTTTAGCTTAGTAAAAACGTTTTATCATTATGAATTTATTCACGGCAGGATCATGCCCGCAGACCGTATTTTTTTTCACTTTACATATTTATGATAATTAAAAATGTATAAAAATTATTGAATTGAAGATCAGCGAACTAGAAACTTTGTGTCTTTTTTATATAATATACTAAAAAAGGTTTTATTGAACCAAAAAACAGCAATATAACTGTTAAGTTAGCACCACAGCAAAATCTCAATTTAATCTATACCTTTTTATTTTCAAAGGTTTATTCTAATTTTTTAGCTTAGTAAAAACTTTTTATCATTATGAATTTATTCACGGCAGGATCATGCCCGCAGACCGTATTTTTTTTCACTTTACATTTTTATGATAATTAAAAATGTATAAAAATTATTGAATTGAAGATCACCGAACTAGAAACTTTGTGTCTTTTTTATATAATATACTAAAAAAGGTTTTATTGAACCAAAAAACAGCAATATAACTGTTAAGTTAGCACCACAGCAAAATCTCAATTTAATCTATACCTTTTTATTTTCAAAGGTTTATTCTAATTTTTTAGCTTAGTAAAAACGTTTTATCATTATGAATTTATTCACGGTAGGATCATACCCGCAGACCGTATTTTTTTTCACTTTACATTTTTATGATAATTAAAAATTTATAAAAATTATTGAATTGAAGATCACCGAACTAGAAACTTTGTGTCTTTTTTATATAATATACTAAAAAAGGTTTTATTGAACCAAAAAACAGCAATATAACTGTTAAGTTAGCACCACAGCAAAATCTCAATTTAATCTATACCTTTTTATTTTCAAAAGTTTATTCTAATTTTTTAGCTTAGTAAAAACGTTTTATCATTATGAATTTATTCACGGCAGGATCATGCCCGTAGACCGTATTTTTTTTCACTTTACATTTTTATGATAATTAAAAATGTATAAAAATTATTGAATTGAAGATCACCGAACTAGAAACTTTGTGTCTTTTTTATATAATATACTAAAAAAGGTTTTATTGAACCAAAAAACAGCAATATAACTGTTAAGTTAGCACCACAGCAAAATCTCAATTTAATCTATACCTTTTTATTTTCAAAAGTTTATTCTAATTTTTTAGCTTAGTAAAAACGTTTTATCATTATGAATTTATTCACGGCAGGATCATGCCCGCAGACCGTATTTTTTTTCACTTTACATTTTTATGATAATTAAAAATGTATAAAAATTATTGAATTGAAGATCACCGAACTAGAAACTTTGTGTCTTTTTTATATAATATACTAAAAAAGGTTTTATTGAACCAAAAAACAGCAATATAACTGTTAAGTTAGCACCACAGCAAAATCTCAATTTAATCTATACCTTTTTATTTTCAAAAGTTTATTCTAATTTTTTAGCTTAGTAAAAACGTTTTATCATTATGAATTTATTCACGGCAGGATCATGCCCGCAGACCGTATTTTTTTTCACTTTACATTTTTATGATAATTAAAAATGTATAAAAATTATTGAATTGAAGATCACCGAACTAGAAACTTTGTGTCTTTTTTATATAATATACTAAAAAAGGTTTTATTGAACCAAAAAACAGCAATATAACTGTTAAGTTAGCACCACAGCAAAATCTCAATTTAATCTATACCTTTTTATTTTCAAAGGTTTATTCTAATTTTTTAGCTTAGTAAAAACGTTTTATCATTATGAATTTATTCACAGCAGGATCATGCCCGCAGACCGTATTTTTTTTCACTTTACATTTTTATGATAATTAAAAATGTATAAAAACTATTGAATTGAAAATCACCGAACTAGAAACTTTGTGTCTTTTTTATATAATATACTAAAAAAGGTTTTATTGAACCAAAAAACAGCAATATAACTGTTAAGTTAGCACCACAGCAAAATCTCAATTTAATCTATACCTTTTTATTTTCAAAAGTTTATTCTAATTTTTTAGCTTAGTAAAAACGTTTTATCATTATGAATTTATTCACGGCAGGATCATGCCCGCAGACCGTATTTTTTTTCACTTTACATTTTTATGATAATTAAAAATGTATAAAAACTATTGAATTGAAAATCACCGAACTAGAAACTTTGTGTCTTTTTTATATAATATACTAAAAAAGGTTTTATTGAACCAAAAAACAGCAATATAACTGTTAAGTTAGCACCACAGCAAAATCTCAATTTAATCTATACCTTTTTATTTTCAAAAGTTTATTCTAATTTTTTAGCTTAGTAAAAACGTTTTATCATTATGAATTTATTCACAGCAGGATCATGCCCGCAGACCGTATTTTTTTTCACTTTACATTTTTATGATAATTAAAAATGTATAAAAACTATTGAATTGAAAATCACCGAACTAGAAACTTTGTGTCTTTTTTATATAATATACTAAAAAAGGTTTTATTGAACCAAAAAACAGCAATATAACTGTTAAGTTAGCACCACAGCAAAATCTCAATTTAATCTATACCTTTTTATTTTCAAAAGTTTATTCTAATTTTTTAGCTTAGTAAAAACGTTTTATCATTATGAATTTATTCACGGCAGGATCATGCCCGCAGACCGTATTTTTTTTCACTTTACATTTTTATGATAATTAAAAATGTATAAAAATTATTGAATTGAAGATCACCGAACTAGAAACTTTGTGTCTTTTTTATATAATATACTAAAAAAGGTTTTATTGAACCAAAAAACAGCAATATAACTGTTAAGTTAGCACCACAGCAAAATCTCAATTTAATCTATACCTTTTTATTTTCAAAAGTTTATTCTAATTTTTTAGCTTAGTAAAAACGTTTTATCATTATGAATTTATTCACGGCAGGATCATGCCCGCAGACCGTATTTTTTTTCACTTTACATTTTTATGATAATTAAAAATGTATAAAAATTATTGAATTGAAGATCACCGAACTAGAAACTTTGTGTCTTTTTTATATAATATACTAAAAAAGGTTTTATTGAACCAAAAAACAGCAATATAACTGTTAAGTTAGCACCACAGCAAAATCTCAATTTAATCTATACCTTTTTATTTTCAAAAGTTTATTCTAATTTTTTAGCTTAGTAAAAACGTTTTATCATTATGAATTTATTCACGGCAGGATCATGCCCGCAGACCGTATTTTTTTTCACTTTACATTTTTATGATAATTAAAAAAGTATAAAAATTATTGAATTGAAGATCACCGAACTAGAAATTTTGTGTCTTTTTTATATAATATACTAAAAAAGGTTTTATTGAACCAAAAAACAGCAATATAACTGTTAAGTTAGCACCACAGCAAAATCTCAATTTAATCTATACCTTTTTATTTTCAAAAGTTTATTCTAATTTTTTAGCTTAGTAAAAACGTTTTATCATTATGAATTTATTCACGGCAGGATCATGCCCGCAGACCGTATTTTTTTTCACTTTACATTTTTATGATAATTAAAAATGTATAAAAATTATTGAATTGAAAATCACCGAACTAGAAACTTTGTGTCTTTTTTATATAATATACTAAAAAAGGTTTTATTGAACCAAAAAACAGCAATATAACTGTTAAGTTAGCACCACAGCAAAATCTCAATTTAATCTATACCTTTTTATTTTCAAAGGTTTATTCTAATTTTTTAGCTTAGTAAAAACGTTTTATCATTATGAATTTATTCACAGCAGGATCATGCCCGCAGACCGTATTTTTTTTCACTTTACATTTTTATGATAATTAAAAATGTATAAAAATTATTGAATTGAAGATCACCGAACTAGAAACTTTGTGTCTTTTTTATATAATATACTAAAAAAGGTTTTATTGAACCAAAAAACAGCAATATAACTGTTAAGTTAGCACCACAGCAAAATCTCAATTTAATCTATACCTTTTTATTTTCAAAAGTTTATTCTAATTTTTTAGCTTAGTAAAAACGTTTTATCATTATGAATTTATTCACAGCAGGATCATGCCCGCAGACCGTATTTTTTTTCACTTTACATTTTTATGATAATTAAAAATGTATAAAAATTATTGAATTGAAGATCACCGAACTAGAAACTTTGTGTCTTTTTTATATAATATACTAAAAAAGGTTTTATTGAACCAAAAAACAGCAATATAACTGTTAAGTTAGCACCACAGCAAAATCTCAATTTAATCTATACCTTTTTATTTTCAAAAGTTTATTCTAATTTTTTAGCTTAGTAAAAACGTTTTATCATTATGAATTTATTCACAGCAGGATCATGCCCGCAGACCGTATTTTTTTTCACTTTACATTTTTATGATAATTAAAAATGTATAAAAATTATTGAATTGAAGATCACCGAACTAGAAACTTTGTGTCTTTTTTATATAATATACTAAAAAAGGTTTTATTGAACCAAAAAACAGCAATATAACTGTTAAGTTAGCACCACAGCAAAATCTCAATTTAATCTATACCTTTTTATTTTCAAAAGTTTATTCTAATTTTTTAGCTTAGTAAAAACGTTTTATCATTATGAATTTATTCACAGCAGGATCATGCCCGCAGACCGTATTTTTTTTCACTTTACATTTTTATGATAATTAAAAATGTATAAAAATTATTGAATTGAAGATCACCGAACTAGAAACTTTGTGTCTTTTTTATATAATATACTAAAAAAGGTTTTATTGAACCAAAAAACAGCAATATAACTGTTAAGTTAGCACCACAGCAAAATCTCAATTTAATCTATACCTTTTTATTTTCAAAAGTTTATTCTAATTTTTTAGCTTAGTAAAAACGTTTTATCATTATGAATTTATTCACAGCAGGATCATGCCCGCAGACCGTATTTTTTTTCACTTTACATTTTTATGATAATTAAAAATGTATAAAAATTATTGAATTGAAGATCACCGAACTAGAAACTTTGTGTCTTTTTTATATAATATACTAAAAAAGGTTTTATTGAACCAAAAAACAGCAATATAACTGTTAAGTTAGCACCACAGCAAAATCTCAATTTAATCTATACCTTTTTATTTTCAAAGGTTTATTCTAATTTTTTAGCTTAGTAAAAACGTTTTATCATTATGAATTTATTCACGGCAGGATCATGCCCGCAGACCGTATTTTTTTTCACTTTACATTTTTATGATAATTAAAAAAGTATAAAAATTATTGAATTGAAGATCACCGAACTAGAAACTTTGTGTCTTTTTTATATAATATACTAAAAAAGGTTTTATTGAACCAAAAAACAGCAATATAACTGTTAAGTTAGCACCACAGCTTAATCTCAATTTAATCTATACCTTTTTATTTTCAAAAGTTTATTCTAATTTTTTAGCTCAGTAAAAACGTTTTATCATTATGAATTTAGTCACGGCAGGATCATGCCCGCAGACCGTATTTTTTTTCACTTTACATTTTTATGATAATTAAAAATATATAAAAATTATTGAATTGAAGATCACCGAACTAGAAACTTTGTGTCTTTTTTATATAATATACTAAAAAAGGTTTTATTGAACCAAAAAACAGCAATATAACTGTTAAGTTAGCACCACAGCAAAATCTCAATTTAATCTATACCTTTTTATTTTCAAAAGTTTATTCTAATTTTTTAGCTTAGTAAAAACGTTTTATCATTATGAATTTATTCACGGCAGGATCATGCCCGCAGACCGTATTTTTTTTCACTTTACATTTTTATGATAATTAAAAATGTATAAAAATTATTGAATTGAAGATCAACAAACTAGAAACTTTGTGTCTTTTTTATATAATATACTAAAAAAGGTTTTATTGAACCAAAAAACAGCAATATAACTGTTAAGTTAGCACCACAGCAAAATCTCAATTTAATCTATACCTTTTTATTTTCAAAAGTTTATTCTAATTTTTTAGCTTAGTAAAAACGTTTTATCATTATGAATTTATTCACGGCAGGATCATGCCCGCAGACCGTATTTTTTTTCACTTTACATTTTTATGATAATTAAAAATGTATAAAAATTATTGAATTGAAGATCAGCGAACTAGAAACTTTGTGTCTTTTTTATATAATATACTAAAAAAGGTTTTATTGAACCAAAAAACAGCAATATAACTGTTAAGTTAGCACCACAGCAAAATCTCAATTTAATCTATACCTTTTTATTTTCAAAAGTTTATTCTAATTTTTTAGCTTAGTAAAAACGTTTTATCATTATGAATTTATTCACGGCAGGATCATGCCCGCAGACCGTATTTTTTTTCACTTTACATTTTTATGATAATTAAAAATATATAAAAATTATTGAATTGAAGATCACCGAACTAGAAACTTTGTGTCTTTTTTATATAATATACTAAAAAAGGTTTTATTGAACCAAAAAACAGCAATATAACTGTTAAGTTAGCACCACAGCAAAATCTCAATTTAATCTATACCTTTTTATTTTCAAAAGTTTATTCTAATTTTTTAGCTTAGTAAAAACGTTTTATCATTATGAATTTATTCACGGCAGGATCATGCCCGCAGACCGTATTTTTTTTCACTTTACATTTTTATGATAATTAAAAATGTATAAAAATTATTGAATTGAAGATCACCGAACTAGAAACTTTGTGTCTTTTTTATATAATATACTAAAAAAGGTTTTATTGAACCAAAAAACAGCAATATAACTGTTAAGTTAGCACCACAGCAAAATCTCAATTTAATCTATACCTTTTTATTTTCAAAAGTTTATTCTAATTTTTTAGCTTAGTAAAAACGTTTTATCATTATGAATTTATTCACGGCAGGATCATGCCCGCAGACCGTATTTTTTTTCACTTTACATTTTTATGATAATTAAAAATGTATAAAAATTATTGAATTGAAGATCACCGAACTAGAAACTTTGTGTCTTTTTTATATAATATACTAAAAAAGGTTTTATTGAACCAAAAAACAGCAATATAACTGTTAAGTTAGCACCACAGCAAAATCTCAATTTAATCTATACCTTTTTATTTTCAAAAGTTTATTCTAATTTTTTAGCTTAGTAAAAACTTTTTATCATTATGAATTTATTCACGGCAGGATCATGCCCGCAGACCGTATTTTTTTTCACTTTACATTTTTATGATAATTAAAAATGTATAAAAATTATTGAATTGAAGATCACCGAACTAGAAACTTTGTGTCTTTTTTATATAATATACTAAAAAAGGTTTTATTGAACCAAAAAACAGCAATATAACTGTTAAGTTAGCACCACAGCTTAATCTCAATTTAATCTATACCTTTTTATTTTCAAAAGTTTATTCTAATTTTTTAGCTTAGTAAAAACGTTTTATCATTATGAATTTATTCACAGCAGGATCATGCCCGCAGACCGTATTTTTTTTCACTTTACATTTTTATGATAATTAAAAATGTATAAAAATTATTGAATTGAAGATCACCGAACTAGAAACTTTGTGTCTTTTTTATATAATATACTAAAAAAGGTTTTATTGAACCAAAAAACAGCAATATAACTGTTAAGTTAGCACCACAGCTTAATCTCAATTTAATCTATACCTTTTTATTTTCAAAAGTTTATTCTAATTTTTTAGCTTAGTAAAAACGTTTTATCATTATGAATTTATTCACGGCAGGATCATGCCCGCAGACCGTATTTTTTTTCACTTTACATTTTTATGATAATTAAAAATGTATAAAAATTATTGAATTGAAGATCACCGAACTAGAAACTTTGTGTCTTTTTTATATAATATACTAAAAAAGGTTTTATTGAACCAAAAAACAGCAATATAACTGTTAAGTTAGCACCACAGCTTAATCTCAATTTAATCTATACCTTTTTATTTTCAAAAGTTTATTCTAATTTTTTAGCTTAGTAAAAACGTTTTATCATTATGAATTTAGTCACGGCAGGATCATTCCCGCAGACCGTATTTTTTTCCACTTTACATTTCTATGATAATTAAAAATGTATAAAAATTATTAAATTGAAGATCAACGATTTAGAAACTTTGTGTCTTTTTAATATAATTATTAGCTTGAGCACAGTCATATGTAAGGAAAGGGCTGGTAATGTTAAAACCCGCAGGTCGGACCTGGCCAGAAAAAAAGAAGTTTTTGAAGTGTGAGGTGTTTTTAGGTTTAAAATAGTTTTAGAAAGCAAATGAAATTGATTTTTGTATAATAAATATTTTCCTAAATTTTCGTAAAAAGTTTTAGTAAATTTTTATAACAACACCGTTTGAAAAAATAATTAGAAAATAAATGTTCCAAAATGAAAATCTGTAAATGTTTTTCTGATAATTTAGAACTGCTTAAGATATTAATTTAGATAGGTTGGTTGTTTATTTAATAGCATTTTAGTAATTAGTTGTAAAGTTAAAATTAACTGCATGGTAGAAAGCTTATATTTAAGAACTTTTAAAGAATAGTAAGAAAAAACTAATTATAGTATAAAGATATACATTACTACACAATTAAACATATCTAAAAAATATTAACCATTTAAATTTTGTTTTTTTAGATGTCATTGTTTTTATCTGAGTAGATTTTTTTACCATAGGAGTTGACAAACTAAAACGTGCGGGTCGAGTCTTGCCCGTATCTTATAATCAAATATAAAAAATTACGCTAAAGTGCATAATATACTTTCTCCATACTTGAATCTGAATGCAATTTAAAACTTATTAGTTAAGTATCTATTTCAATAACTGTTTTAGAACTGTTTTTTTATTAATCTTAATGTTTTCGATAAAACCTTTTTCTGACAAAAAGTGATTTTAAAAAAATCGATTGCCCCTGAATTGTCTTGGTTTTTTTTTTAATCCGTCTTATTATCTACGAAAAGCAACCAACCCCTTTTAGGAGTTTGTAAACAAAATCTTACCTAAATTGTGTTAGAATTAAAAAGTCAAGAAGCGTTTTTTATAGAAAGATGAATTCTACAAAGAATAGTTTACGATAAACTATTAAAAACATAAATTTAAAAGTTTTATCGTTGTTTGTCCACAACCAAAAAACAAAAGAAATTTAAAAAATAATTAAAACTAGCAACTGTAGCTGTCTAAAACATGTTTGTTTAAATATATAGAAAAGTTCCACATAAAAGTTGAAAATACAGTGTTAAAGATAAAACTTTTAACTGGCTTTTAAATCTTTTTTGTTCTAGTTTAACATTTTTAACTGTAAAAGTTGTTTACTTTTATCAAAAAAATAGTATTATTTTTTATACTTTGTAACTTTAGCTAATTTCGATAAAACAAAAAAGTTTAAAGTTGTAGAAACTTGTTTTTTAGTTAACTAAAATAAAGTACTTTAAATTAAAGTTACAGTCATTTAATCTTTGTGGGCTTTTGTTTTCCAATAAATTCTGAAATTCACTCGTTTTTATGAATTTTAGTTTCCATATTGTATAAAAAATCAACTGCTCTGTTCATAGCTGTTTTATCTGAAAAATATTATGTATATTTTTGGTTAAACTTTTTGGTAAAACTTTTATTGGTAAAAAAGCATGAATAAAATTTTTAAAAAAATTATAATAATTAATGATAACACTTATACTTTTTTTTAACCTTTTTTTCCAACTTACCAGGTTTTTTTTTGGCTTCAAAATTTTCTTCTCTTATTTTTGAGTCACTTTTAGCAATCGTGTACTCATTAGACTGCAAAATGTTTGAATTCACTACATTTCTTGATCCGCTGTTTCCATTAACAAAGCTGTTTTCTTTACTAGCAGTAGTATTTGATGTGTAAGATATTTCACTGTTTCTTTCTTTTGACTAACTTTTATTCAAACTCATATCAACATAAAAGCTTTCAGGTGCTTTATTGATAGAATAATAAACGGGCTCATTGTTTATTATTGTGTTTGGACTTTCTAGTAAGTTTGAAATACTATTTCCGGAAGTAGGCATTATTTTTTCGTATACTTCTTCATACACTTGGCTGGGTTTGGAATTATTTCTTATTTCTTTGCAAACAAAAACAGTTATAACTATAGCAAGCGTCACAGTCACACAAGCTTCTATCGATATGTAGATTATTGTGTTGTTTGTTGCAAATTCACTTTTATTGTGTGTTTCGGTTTTTGCGGTTTGTGAATTATTTGTGATTTGTTCATTTTTGATTGTACTTGAATTGTAGAATGTAGATTTTAGTGAAACAGACTTTTTTAAGTTGTTTGTTGCAAATTCACTTTTATTGTGTGTTTCACTTTTTGCAGTTTGTGAATTATTTGTGATTTGTTCATTTTTGATTGTGCTTGAATTATAGAATGAATATATTAGTGTGACAGACTCTTTTAAGTTGTTTGTTGCAAATTCACTTTTATTGTGTGTTTCGCTTTTTGCAGTTTGTGAATTATTTGTGATTTGTTTATTTTTGATTGCACTTGAACCATATAATGTAGATTTTAGTGTGACAGACTCTTTTAAGTTGTTTGTAAACTTTAATTGATTCTTATTTCTATTCGTGTGTTGTGTTACATTTGAACATACAAAATAACTTTTCGTAGGCAAGGAAACCATTTTGGTTACTTTTTCAAACTTTTTTTCAAGTTTATTAAAAACAAAATAGAAATCTTTGAAACGAAAAATTTCCTTTGAAGCTGTTATCTTTGTTCTTTTCTGAAAATTTTGAACAATTGTTTCGAGACAATAATCTTTTTGGTTTAGTTTTTCCATATTCTGTATGTTTTCAAACTTGTAATTAATATTTTCACAGAAGTATTTTGATTCAGAAAGGCTTAAATTTTTTAATACAAACTTGAACCTAGTTTCAACTTGATAATCTTTCGTATGACTAGAATATTTACATTTAATTATATCAATATCTTTTATTAATAGCTTATTGCTTCTATTCCTCTTAAACTCATTGTTTTTCATATTTTTTTCAGCTTGTGTCAAAACATCTGTTGGCTTTTTGTTGTAACTAAAAGTTTGCTTACTTATAAACCTTTTCGGTTTGCAAGCAAACATTAGTTTTTCATTGCAAGGTAAAATTGTTGAAAAATTTGAATCAAAGATATCTACTACTACATCATAACAGGTTTGATTGTTTTTTACCAGTTCAAAAACTTTCTTACTTTTTATAGACTCTAATTTTGGCTTGGACAAAATTTTAGGCGCTAAAGAAAATTGTTGCTCATAATATAAACCGTTTTTGTAAAATACACGAACTCCTACTCTCCATAAATACGATTTTTGTGTTACGCCAGCTTTGTTTAAAATTTTATTAAATTCATCAATGAAGTTCTTACGTTCTATCACATGATAACAAACTTTTTTAGCTTCGTTTAAAGTCATTGGTTGCGTAGAAAGTAACAAATCATCTTTGCAGTGAAGTTTATGGTTTTTTTCGCATAATTCTTCTATTGAAACTGTATCGTTCTGATAAGGTTGTGCATATTTTTTTGGTAAATATATTTTAGAATTATTAGGTTGAGATGGTGAAGTACTGGTAGGTTTTCTAAAATTTTTTGAATTTTTTTTCCCTCCTAGTTCAGCATTCCTAGTTTTACGTTTGACAGCAAACTTGAAACTTTTTGAATTCAGTTTAATTGTTGAACTTTCGAAATCTGTTGTTGCACATCCTTCTTTGAACCAAATTATCAATATAAAATAAAAAAATACTGTAAGTGTTTTCATTATTAGTTCATAATTAATTAGATCTAAAAATGAGTTAATTGTGATTATACTGTGATCTTTTTTTTATAAAAACAAAGCTTATGTTTTTAAATTCTAACATTTACACTTAAAACAAAATTCTTAAAATATTATTTTAAACAATTTTCTTTGTTACTCTCAAACTTTTACTGAAAAACTTTAACAAATCAGAAACTTACGATGTCTAAAGTGTTCTACAAAAAGTAATTTAGAATCAACTTATAAATTAAAACACCAAAGCAACTATATTTTACAAGAAAAACATTATCTTTGTAAATATAACATAAAACTAACGACACAAAAACTTTTTTTTCTATTTAATAATAAATTAATTAAAACAAAAATATAATAAAATCTACACTCGCTTTCAAATTTAGCATAAAAAAAATAGTTTACATTAATTTTAAATAAGCTATAAAATAAGCTTTAGTTTATAAATATTTTTTTGCTAACATAACAGATTTCTTATTAACAGAACCATTTATTTGTGCTCACAAAATAAGTTCATTTTTTTAACACAAATTAGAAGTTTAAACATCATCTAAATCAGATCGCTCTTTACTTTTAATATAAATGTTTAAATAATTTTTTTTATATAACTAACCGCAACTTAATAAATATTGTACGGTAAATTTGCAGTAATGCAATGTGTCATATATCATTTACTTCACTTCGAAGCTAGTTGTAAATTAGTTTATTACTTTACTAAACAACGTTCTAATAACTTTAAAAAAAGCTAAATACATTTGTTCTTATTTTTTAATCCTAATATGATAGACGAACTACAACTCAAAAAACTAAAAATTTTAAATAAAAACTACATACAATTTTTTAAGTACTATTTTATTTTCTGTTTCATGCGTTTGATTTTTTTAAATTTTAACAAACTCGTATTTAATTTTATAAAAATGAAATATTATAATCATAATAAAATTGTACTTTTTAAGTACTTTTGTATCTTTTCTGCAAAATTCAACAAAATATCTTTAGTTTAATAAAACTTATTACTTCACACACTAAAAATATATTTTAAAAGAATAATCTTTAAAAATCAAACTAAACGCATAACTATAAAAAAAATGCTTAATGATAAAAGTTATAACTCTTTTCCGCGTTTATAATTTTTTTTAATTTATAATGTAAATAACATAGTGTATTAATTTACAGTATGTGTTTTATCAATACAAATACTTAATTAATAAACAAGAAAGTATTTTTGAACTAACTAAGTGAAACTATAAACAATAATTTATGTTTGTTATATCAACAAAACTGTCATGTAATTATTAGTGTAAACCTTTTTTTTTATAATTATCAATTTTTTCTACAAATTTTTAGTGTAAGATGATATTTACTTTTTGTAAAATTTTGTAAAATACTTTGATAATCGCTTAAAACTTTTTAATTTATTATAAACTTGGTTTGCAATTAGAGCTTTGAAGATTTTTTTTAAATAGAATAACTAAACTGCTACATTTAGCATATAACGAAAATGGGTAGCTGTCTAGTTTCCACAAGCGTACAAAATTGCACGAGGGGACAAATTTCACGAAGATACTTCTGCACGAAGACTAATTTGCACGAGGGCACAAAATTGCACGAAAATAAAACTGCATGAAGATACTTTTGCACGAAGAGTCCTTTTTGCACGAAGACACTTTTGTACGAGCAGACAATTTTGCACGGAGGCATTTTTGCACGGGTTAATTTTTTTTTTAATGTAACACTTGACAGTGGTAAGCAGTCGAGATTGGCTTTCTTTCTTTTCTCTCAAATTATTACCTTAAGAGCTCGAGCTACGATCGAAAGACGCTTTAATCGCGGATGCTTTAGTCGCGGAAGCTTTAGTCGCGGACGTTTTAGTCGCTTATGCTTTAGTTGTTTGTAGCTTGGCACTAACGGCCATTTTCTTTATAAAGAGTGATGTATTTTCCATCCTTACTAGCGTAATGATGGCAACTGTTTTTCATCTTGACTTTTTGTCAAAGTAGTTTATTTTGTGGTGTGTTTTTAGTACAGTTGTTGTATTTTGTCGCTATTTTATTCCTTGCAAATATAATTTCACCTTATTGACTCGATTTTTTTATACAAGTAGTTTAAGATTTCTAACAATCTTTTCACTTAAATAGTCTAAATTTAAGTATCTAACTGCTGATAACCCTATCTCATTAAATAGCAGCTTAGGATCAATCAACACTTATAGCCTATTAGAATAATGGTATAAGGTTAACTTCCATTTTATAAATCGACTTAGCTAACTTATTTATCTAAGTCAAAACATTAGCTTAAGTAACTGTCAACGATATTGTTATAACAGCGCGTTAATTCAGTAATTGCCAGGTCCGCGTATAACTAAGTAACACAATCGCTTGACCAGTTCATGGTGACCTTGATTTTGTGCACGCACCTTAGTTAATTCCTTAACGTTCTCTTTTTTTTTTTCTACGTTTGTAGACGGTGACCCAAAATTAATTCAAAACTTTATTAAGACTTTAAAAGTAGGACACAAACAAAGTATACTTGTATCATGGACATAGTTTATTTTAGGCCTAATAGCTGCCAACTTTTTAGGAACTAGAGGAAGTTTAAAAAAGTCGAATTAAGACATTAATAGCGGACTTTCCCTTGCATAATCCCCCCGAACCAGTAGCCTAGTCTAGACTGTAAATACAATAACAATCAGATTAACTCCTTAGAAATAACCCCATTGCATTGGTCAATGTCAAGTCTAGATAACGACCTCTACCAACTTATATTATGAGAAAGCTTATAGCTAACCACTTAGAATTTCTCCCAGTGTTGTTGATAGACACTATAGATTACCAATGGGATAAATATATGCTCATCGAAGTAATCGATGAAGCCCGCGAAAATCTCGAAGATATTATAACAGCCTGTAGCAAAATTATAGATTTTAACCTTGAAATTTATTTGGTAAGAGCTGAGATTAACAAAAGACAAAGTAGGCGCGATATACTCGAAAAAACGCAGTTCGAGAAATATGTGTAGTTAAACACATTTTTTAATTTTTAAAAATTTTAACCATCTAAATCTATTTTTGTAAATAGATTTGTTATGACATGCAGTTTTCAAAAATCCTGTTTTATTAGATTTTAAAAATAGACTTAAAGTCTGTAGTTTTAATTTTCATCTAACTAATTTTATGTTAGTAAAAGTTTAAGTTCAGCAGGTAAAGTTTATTTAGATTATATTTTGTTTATAACTTTATTCTTTAATAAGACAAACAATAATATATGGAAAATAAAATTTTAAGTCTAAAGTTTATGCAACTACTAATGTGTGAATATTTTTAATTTAGATCAAAAGTATGTATTTATAATTTTACCTTAAAGTTTCAACTAAAAATAATATTAACAATTTAACAGTTTACTTAACTTCAATAAAAGTATAAAGTTTTAATGCAAAAACAAAACACAATTATCTATTATAGACATTTTTATATTGAATACATCAAAACATGTTTAATTACTAAACTACTTGGGTAATTTCCCTCGTCACTTTAAAGTAATTTTAGTTTTTCGTTTTCAGAATTGTTTTTTAAGTTGTATTATTTAAAAATTAACAGACTCATTTTATTTTCAAGAGACGTACTGCATTTCAAATTCAATTAACTGCTTTATTTTTTATATAATTTTTTTAATTTTTGGTAAAATAACTTTACACCTGTAGCCGAATTTTAGCTTATAAAAGTCTAAATTAATATTAAAATTATAAAAGTTTGATTGTTTCAATTGTAAAATTTTACCAAATAAAGTTTTATTGCACCAAAAAAATAGCAATATAACTGTTAAGTTAGCACCACAGCTTAATCTCAATTTAAGCTATACCTTTTTATTTTCAAAAGTTTATTCTAATTTTTTAGCTTAGTAAAAACTTTTTATCATTATGAATTTAGTCACGGCAGGATCATACCCGCAGACCGAATTTTTTCCACTTTACATTTTTATGATAATTAAATATTTATAAAAACTATTGAATTGAAGATCAACAAACTAGAAACTTTGTATTTTTTTTAATATAATTTTTAGCTTGAACACAGTCATATGTAAGGAAAGGGCTGGTAATGTTGAAAACCCGCAGGTCGGGCCAGGCCCAAAAAAAAAGAAGTTTTTGAAGTGTGAGGTGTTTTTAGGTTAAAAATAGTTTTTTAAAAACAAATGAAATTAATTTTTTCATAATAAATATTTACCTAAATTTTTGTATAAAGTTTCAGTAAATTTTTTATAACAAGACCGTTTGAAAAAAAATTAAGAAAATAAACGTTTTAAAACAAAAATCTATAAATGTTGTCTGATAATTTAAAACTGTTTAAGATATTAATTTAGATAGGTTAGTCATTTATTTATTTAATAGCATTTTAGTAATTAGTTATAAAGTTAGAAATAACTGCATGGTAGAAAGCTTGTATTTAAGAAATTTTAAAGAATAGTAAGAAAAAACTAAGTATAGTTAAAAGGATCCACATTACAACAAATTTAAACATATTTAAAAATATTTATACTCTATATTTTTTTTAGATGTCATTGTTTTTACTTGAGTAGCTTTTTTTACAATAGGAGTTGACAAACTAAAACGTGCGGGTCGAGTCTTGCCCGTATCTTATAATCTAATATAAAAAATCACACTAAAAAAGAGCCTAATATACACTCTCCATACTTAAATCTGAACATAACTTAAAGCTTATTAGTTAAGTATCTATTTCAATAACTGTCTGTTTTTTTATTAATCTTAATTTTTTCGATAAAACCTTTTTCTGACAAAAAGTGATTTTAAAAAATCGATTGCCCCTGAATTGTTTCGTTTTTTTTTTCAATTCGTCTTATTATCTATGAAAAGCAACCAACCCCTTTTAGGAGTTTGTAATCAAAATCTTACTTAAATTATGTTAGAATTAAAAAGTCACGAAGCTTCTTTCAAAGAAAGATGAATTCTACAAAGTAAAGTTTACGATAAACTATAAAAAACATAAATTTAAAAGTTTTATAGTTGTTAGTCCACAACCAAAAACCAAAAGAATTTTAAAAAATAATTAAAACTAGCAACTGTAGCTGTCTAAAACCTGTTTGTTTAAATGTATAGAAAAGTGCGAAATAAAAATTAAAAGTACAGTGTTAAAAATAAAGCTTTTAACTGGCTTTTAAATCTTTTTTGTTCTAGTTTAATGTTTTAAGTGTAAAAATTGTTTACTTTTATCAAAAAAATTGGTATTATTTTTTTATACTTTGTAACTTTAGCTAATTTCTATAAAATAAAAAAAGTTTAAAGTTTGTAGAAACTTGTTTTTTAATTAACTAAAATCAATTACTTTAGATTAAAGTTACAGTCATATAATCTTTGAAGGAGTTTATTTTTCAATAAGTTCTCAAATTCACTCGTTTTTATGAATCTTAGTTTCCATATCATATAAAAACTCAACTGCTCTGTTCATAGCTATTTTATCTGAAAAATATTATGTATATTTTTGGCAAAACTTTTATGTGTAAAATAGCATAATTAGAGTTTTAAACAAATTATAATTAATTAATGATAACACTTATACTTTTTTTTGAATATAATTTTCCAACTTACCAGGTTTTGTTTTAGCTTCAAAATTTTCTCCTATTATTTTTGAGTCACTTTTAGCAATCGTGTACTCATTAGACTGCAAAATGTTTAAATTCACTACATTTCTTGATCCACTGTTACCATTAACAAAACTATTTTCTTTACTACCAGAAACATTTGATGCATAAGATATTTCACTGTTTCTTTCTTTTGACTTGCTTTTATTTAAACTCATATCAACATAAAAGATTTCAGGTACTTTATTGATAGAATAATAAACGGGCTCATTGTTTATTATTGTGTTTGGACTTTCTAGTAAGTTTGAAATACTATTTCCGGAAGTAGGCATTATTTTTTCGTGTATTTCTTCATACACCCGACTGGGTTTAGAATTATTTTTTACTTTTTTGCAAACTAATACAGTTATAACTATAGCAAGCGTCACAGTCACACAAGCTGCTATCGATATGTAGATTATTGTGTTGTTTGTTGCAAATTCACTTTTATTGTGTGTTTCGCTTTTTGCAGTTTGTGAATTATTTGTGATTTGTTCATTTTTGATTGTACTTGAATTGTAGAATGTAGATATTAGTGTGACAGACTCTTTTAAGTTGTTTATAAACTTTAATTGGTTCTTGTTTTTATTTGTGTGTTGAGTTACATTTGAACAAACAAAATAACTTTTCGTAGGCAAGGAAACCTTTTTTGTTACTTTTTCAAACTTTTTTTCAAGTTTATTAAAAACAAAATAGAAATCTTTAAAACGAAAAAGTTCCTCTGAAGCTGTTGTCATTGTTCTTTTTTGAAAATTTTGAACAATTTTATCGAGACAATGATCTTTTTGGTTTAGTTTTTCCATATCCTGAATGTTTTCAAGCTTGTAATTAATATTTTCAGATAAGTTTTTCGATTCAAAAAAGCTAAAGTTTTTTAATACAAACTTGAACTTAGTTTCAACTTGATAAATTTCCGTATGAATGGTATATTTACATTTAATTATATCTTTATCTTTTATTGACAGCTTATTGTTTCTATTCCTCTGGAATTCATCGTTTTCCATATTTTTTTCAGCTTGTGTCAAAGCAGCTGTTGGTTTTTTGTTGTAACTAAAAGTTTGCTTACTTATAAACCTTTTAGGTTTGCAAGCAAACATTCGTTTTTCATTACAAGGTGAAATTTTTGAAAAACTGGGTTCAAAGACATCTACTACTACATCATAACATTTTTGATTGTTTTTTACCAACTCTAAATTTTTTGTATTGCTGAATATCATTAGATTTCGCTTTTGCACACGACTAGGCGCTTTAGAAAATCGTTGCTCATAAAGAGCACCGTTTTTATAAAATACACAAACTCCTAATCTCAAAAAATATGGTTTTTGTATTGTGCCAGCTTTCTTAAAAGTTTCAAAATAGATTTCAATGAAATTCCCAGGATGTAAGAATGCTGTATCATAACAATATTTTTTAGTTTCGTTCAAACTCATTGGTTGCACAGAAAATAACACATCATCTTTGCAGTGAAAATGATGGTTTTTTTCGCATAATTCTTCTATTGAAACTGTATCGTTCTGATAAGGTTGTGCATATTTTTCCAGTGAAGATATTTTAGAACTATTATGTTGAGATGGTGAAGTACTGGTGGGTGTTCTAAAATTTTCAGAAAGTTTTGTCCCTCCTAGTTCAACATTCCTAGTTTTACGTTTGACAGCAAACTTGAAACTTTTTGAATTTAGTTTAATTGATGAACTTTCGAAATCTGTTGTTGCATATCCTTTTTTAAACCCACTTATCAATGTAAAATAAAAAATTACAGTAAGTGTTTTCATTTTAAGTACTTAGATCTAAAAATGAGTTAGTTGTAAGTAAACTGTGATCCTTTTTTTTTTTTTATAAAAAAATATTATGTATTTAAATTCGAACATTAACAGCTAAAACCAAATTCCTAAACTATAATTAAAAACAATTTGTTTTGTTGCTCTCAAACTTTTACTGAAAAACACGTTTACAAAATCAGAAACTTACGATGTCTAAAGTGTTCTACAAAAAGTAATTTAGAATTAACTTATAAATTTAAAACACTAAAGTAACTATATTTTACAAGAAAAACATTATCTTTGTAAATACAACATAAAACTAACGACACAAAAACTTTTTTTTCTATTTGATAATAAATTAATTAAATCAAAAATATAATAAAATCTACACTCGCTTTCAAATTTAGCATAAAAAAAATAATTTTCATTAATTTTAAATAAGCTATAAAATAAGCTTTAGTTTATAAATATTTTTTTGCTAACATAACAGATTTCTTATTAACAGAACCATTTATTTGTGCTTCAAAATAAGTTCATTCTTTTAACACAAAATAGAAGTTTAAACATCATCTAAATTAGATATCTCTTTACTTTTAATATAAATATTTTAATAATTTTTTTTATTTAACTAACCGCAACTTAATAAATATTGTACGGTAAATTTGCAGTAATGCAATGTGTCTTATACGATTTACTTCACTTCGAAGCTAGTTGTAAATTAGTTTATTACTTTACTAAACAACGTTGCAATAACTTTAAAAAAAGCTAAATACATTTGTTCTTATTTTTTAATCCTAATATGATAGACGAACTACAACTTAAAAAATTAAAAATTTTAAATAAAAACTACATCCAATTTTTTAAGTACTATTTTATTTTTTGTTTCATGCGTTTGATTTTTTTAAATTTTAACAAACTCGTATTTAATTTTAAAAAAATGAAATATTATAATCATAATAAAATTGTACTTTTTAAGTACTTTTGTATCTTTTCTGCAAAATTCAACAAAATATCTTTAGTATAATAAAACTTATTACTTCACACACTAAAATTAAAAGAATAATCTTTAAAAATCAAACTAAACGCATAACTATAAAAAAAATGCTTAATAATAAAAGTTATAATTCTTTTCCGCGTTTATAATTTTTTTTAATTTATAATGTAAGTAACATAATGTATTAATTTACAGTATGTGTTTTATCAATACAAATACTTAATTAATAAACAAGGAAGTATTTTTGAAGTAATTAAGTGAAACTATAAACAATAATTTATGTTTGTTATATCAACAAAACTGTCATGTAATTATTAGTGTAAACCTTTTTTTTTTTTAATTATCAATTTTTTCTACAAACTTTTAGTGTAAGATGATATTTACACTTAAATAATTTAGTAAAATACTTTGATAATCGCTCAAAACTTTTTAATTTATTATAAACTTGGTTTGCAATTAGAGCTTTGAAGACTTTTTTTAAATAGAATAACTAAACTGCTACATTTAGCATATAACGAAAATGGGTAGCTGTCTAGTTTCCACAAGCGTACAAAATTGCTCGAGGGGACAAATTTCCACGAAGATACTTCTGCACGAAGACTAATTTGCACGAGGGCACAAAATTGCACGAAAATAAAACTGCATGAAGATACTTTTGCACGAAGAGTCACTTTTGCACGAAGACACTTTTGTACGAGCAGACAATCTTGCACGGAGGCATTTTTGCACGGGTTAATTCTTTTTTTAATGTAACACTAGACAGTGGTTAGCAGTCGAAAGTGGCTTTCTTTCTTTTCTCTCAAATTATTACCTTAAGAGCTCGAGCTACGATCGAAAGACGCTTTAGTCGCGGAGATTTAGTCGCTTATGCTTTAGTTGTTTATAGCTTGGCACTAACGGCCATTTTCTTTATAAAGAGTGATGTATTTTTTATCGTTACTAGCGTAATGATGGCAACTGTTTTTCATCTTGACTTTTTGTCAAAGTAGTTTATTTTGTGGTGTGTTTTTAGTACAGTTGTTGTATTTTGTCGCTATTTTATTCCTTGCAAATATAATTTCAATTTATTGACTCGATTTTTTTATACAAGTAGTTTAAGATTTCTAACAATCTTTTCACTTAAATAGTCTAAATTTAAGTATCTAACTGCTGATAACCCTATCTCATTAAATAGCAGCTTAGGATCAATCAACACTTATAGCCTATTAGAATAATGGTATAAGTTTAACTTCCATTTTATAAATCGACTTAGCTAACTTATTTATCTAAGTCAAATCTAAACATTAGCTTAAGTAACTGTCAACGATATTGTTATAACAGCGCTTTAATTCAGTAATTGCCAGGTCCGCGTATAACTAAGTAACACTATCGGCTGACCAGTTCATGGTGACCTTGATTTTGTGCACGCACCTTAGTTAATTCCTTAACGTTCTCTTTTTTTTTTATTTCTACGTTTGTAGACGGTGACCCAAAATTAATTCAAAACTTTATTAAGACTTTAAAAGTAGGACACAAACAAAGTATACTTGTATCATGGACATAGTTTATTCTAAGCCTAACAGCTGCCAACTTTTTAGGAACTAGAGGAAGTTTAAAAATGACGAATTAAGACATTAATAGCGGACTTTCCCTTGCATAATCCCCCCGAACCAGTAGCCTAGTCTAGACTGTAAATACAATAACAATCAGATTAACTTCTTAGAAATAACCCCATTTCGTTGGTTAATGTCAAGTCTAGATAACGACCTCTACCAACTTATATTATGAGAAAGCTTATAGCTAACCACTTAGAATTTCTCCCGGTGTTGTTGATAGACAACATGGATATCAATGGGGTAAATATCGCATCGATGAAGTAATCGATGAAGCCCGCGAAAATCTCGAAGATATTATGACAGCCTGTAGAAAAATTATAGATTTTAACCTTGAAATTTATTTGGTAAGAGCTGAGATTAACAAAAGACAAAGTAGGTTCTATAAACTCGAGAGAACGCAGTTCGGGAAATATGTGTGGTTAATCACATTATTTAACTTTTAAACATTAAAACTATCTAAATCTATTTTTGTAAATGTCAGTTTTCAAAAATCCTGTTTTATTAAATTTTAAAAATAGACTTAGAGTCTGTAGTTTTAACTTTCATCTAATTATTTTTATGTTAGTAAAAGTTTAAGTTCAGCAGGTAAAGTTTATTTAGATTATATTTTGTTTATAACTTTATTATTCAATAAGACAAACAATAATATATAGAAAGTCTCATTTTAAGTCTAAAATTTATGCAACTACTAATGTTTGAATATTTTTAATCTAGATCAAAGTTATGTATTTATAATTTTATCTTAAAGTTTCAACTAAAAATAATATTAACTATTTAACAGCTTACTTTACTTCAATAAAAGTATAAAGTTTTAATGCGAGAAACAAACTTTTAAAAAGTCTGGTTAACTTCAGTTCGTATTTGTAAATTAATATAATAGTTAATAAGTAAAGAGAAAAAACTTTTCACTATTTTAGTCATATAACAACAAACACTAAAGCTAAAAACTTTGTAGGGTTATCATGAGTAAAGTTTCTGGTAGCTTTTAGATAAGTCGTTATTAAAGCTATATTTTAAATAAATTAATGATCATAAAATATATGAATTATGGGTAGCTGTATAAATTGCACGAGCGTACAAAATTACACGAGGGGAATAAATTACACGAGTGCACAAAACTGCACGTAGACACTTTTGCATGAGTACATAAAATTGCACAAAGATACTTTCGCACGAGGGGATAAAATTGCACGATGACACTTTTGCACGAGCAGACAATTTTAAACGGATTATTTTTTTTTTATTAAATTTTTTAGTTTAATTTTTTTTTTCTATCACTGTTACCCCTAACCCTTACCCTCAGTCGGTTAGTTATTTATTTATACATTTTTTTTTTACTTTTACTCCTAATCCTTACCCTCGGTCAGTAGCTTTTTTATTTTTTTATTTTCATTAGTTATTTTTTTTGTTTTTATTTTTACTATCACTGTTACCTCTAACCCTTACCTTCGATCAGTATCTTTTTTTTTCTTTTCTTTTTTTCATTTTCTGAATTCTTTACTCTCGTGCAAAATTGACCCTTGGTGCAAAATCGTCTTCGTGCAGTTTTGTCAACTCGTGCAATCTTATGCCCTCATGCAAACTTGGTATCATGCAATTTTGTTCTCTTGCAATTTAGTCCCCTAGTGCAAATTAGTAACCTCGTGCAATTTCGTTTTCGTGCAATTTTGCCCCGTTCCCACGAATTATAGCTTCAGCTTATAAATGGTTTGTACACAGAAATAAACTAATTTAAATCAACTTTAAAAGCAGAAATTTCTGTAGAGTCTTACTAAATGTCTACATTTTCCTACCACTAGTAGTTCACTGAATTACACCTTGGTGTGCACAGATTTTCATTTTATGTTTCGGTGTGCACAGATTTTTATTTTGTGTTTTAGTGTGCACAGATTTCGATCGGCTTAATGAGCTGTCTTTTAACAAACTATATGTTTCAAATTTCGTAAATGTTAAATGTTAATAAAAAATTTTATTTTAATAAAATTTTTCAGCTAAATTAAAGTAATTACAAAACTAAACTTTTGCTGTATACTTATTGTATTTTAAGGCCTTATAATGATATAGTTTCGAAAAGTATAGCATAAAACTTTAGTAGTTGATTCACATCCTACATATTGCAGCATTTTTAATCAATATAGTAAAGTAAAGTTGCTTATAATAAGTTTCATAAGTTTCCATGTAATAAAGTAGAGAAAATAAATCTTTAATGTACCTTAGGTGAAATTTGTACCGTACAAATTTGAATAAATTTTACTCTTTTCACATCAAATAATAGCTAATATCTACTTAAGATCATAAAATGTTCTTATACAAAATTTCTTTCAATTTTAAGTTAAGAACTAAAATAGTCAAATTAAAGGAATTCGCAAAACAAATTACCAAGAAGTTTGATAGATATTTGTTATTGGTTATTTAGCTTTGGTTTTGTTTTTAGTTGTATCATTTGAATTTTTGTATTTTTTTACTGTGCACCGTAAAAATTGGTGCACACAACGTGCACCCTGTTATTAGTTTTTTTTAAAAACTAGTGTGCTCGGAAGCACAATTTAATATTCTAAAACGATTGTAAAATAATTTTAAAAGTTAAAGACGCATTTGAAAAATGTAAGCTAAATGAAGTTTTGATGTATTATTAATCTGATATAAAGCTTTTATTTTACATTACTAATGTGTTTTTTAAGTTATTAATTTATTGACTAGGTTATATACAATAAAATTAGGAAATGATCAGTTCTAATGCCGGGGTTGCGACAATCAAGGTTTTTCGTTTTCTTTTATGCTTAGAAAAAGTTTTCTTGTTTTGTTTTAGTGGAAATAAATCTTTTAGTTAAAAGAAAATAGTTTGAAAACTATATATTTGTCACTAAGATATGTGTATTGAACTCAAAAATTTTATTTAGTATTTTTTAAATACACAATCTCGCCTAAAACTACTATATCAAAAAATCAGAAAAACTAACTGGTTATTAATAGTAAAAGTCTAATAATTTTTTCAATTAAAATATACAAAACTTGCTACTCTTTCTAAATTACAGCGTATATAAGTTCTTTGTCAATAAGCTTCTCGTAATCTTCCATATAAGGACCTAAGTATGATAGTCTTGAGAATTGAACAACGTAACTCTGGTCTTTTATGTCCAACTCCTCAAAAAATTTGCCCATAATACATGCAACACATTTACTGGTAGCTGATTCGACCTCCACAGTTGGAATGACACCAAATGGACAGCCTTCATCTGGGGAAGAAATGTAATATTGTCTCGCGTTGATAAATATCTTGCACAGCTTCAATTTTTAAATAAAACAATCCTTTACTGGATATTAAAGTGTAAACTAGTAGTGTCAAAAAATGGTAATTAAGATTAGAGTTGCTTTCAAAGTTCAACTTTTTATTAAACACAGACACCATAAAATAAAACTTTGTAACGGTAAAATAAACCTTTTAATTGTCAATGTAAAACAAAAGATTAGTAAAAAGTGTTTACTCTAAGTGTCTATTTTTTAACCTGGTAACCTGTTGATTTATTTTAAATCTTTATATTTTTATCGTAGTTTTGTTAAACTTGTGCGACCTTGAATGATCTTTGCTAATGTTTTGCAAAGCTTATAATTAAAAAAAGTTACACGAACACAATCAGTACTTTACACTATCTCTTCTAAATAAAATAGTGACAAAATGGATATCTAAACTACAAAACTAAATGGTTAAAACATGAACTAATCTTTTTAACATTAAAATGTTTCTGAGTTAATCGTGTATTTTATCTAACATATTTAAAATTTTAAAATTTACCGCTTAAGAAAAATTTTAGCTAAGAATAATTTAAAAAATATATTTTGTTTGATTAAAGTTCGTGATTATATGTTATAGTTTTAGAATGCTAAAAGTATTTGATTTAATAAAATACATTAAATATAATAAAGATAATCTTTCTTTACATTAGACTAGAATATTAATATAAGTAGTCTTGTAATAAAATCTTAATTTTCTAATGGTAAATTAAATATTTAGTTCCATTTAAAATATTATAATCGTTTTTTTCCGAAAAAAAAATTCAAACTGTTAAGTCTCATAAACAAAAACAAAATATTTTGTGCTTCCAACTTAAAACATTTTTTTAGTTTTAGTATTTGAGACAACTTTACAAGCTAAGTTTTTTTAACACATAAAAATGTCTTTTTTTTAATTTGAACTACGTTGTTATGATGAACATAGTCTAGTTTTACTATTCTTTTACTTTATGCTTATTTTTAACGAACATCGGTATGAGTTTTTTAATTAGCGAATTTTATGTGTCAACTATTAGTACATATCAACATCTTATACTGTGTTATTTCTAACTTTATAATCCATCTTTTCAAGTATTTTAAAATAGCTTTTAAGTTTTTTTAGTCCCTAGTTACAAGCTAATTTTAAACTATAACATTTTTTGAGTTCAAAATATAGTCAAAAGATAATATTTTAACTTCGCGTAGAGCTGTTTTTTTATAAATGATTTTTTTGTGTAAACACTAATAAAAAGTTATTGCCTCAATCAATAAAAACCTACGTTTTAAACTAAACGAACTTTTAAATTAAAACTGACTTTATCAGACTATAAAGTTTAACACAAATAATAGGTTTCAGTTTTATTAAAGAGTGAAAAAAAAATGTTGTGAACAATTTAAAATTAAGGGACAATTAATTCAGTAATTAAAACAAACAATAACTTAATACTTTTTTTTCTATTTGGACTAATTAAATTAAAATAAAGTCATAAGATGTTATGCAAAGACAGAAGGTTTGCTGTAAACATTTTTTGATACTTTTATGAGTTGTTAGGTAGTTCGAATCCTAAACATGTTTAATTGATTAAAAAAAATTTGGTTTTAAATATGAATTACTAATCTTTGAAATTTTTTCGATGAAAATGTTTATACAACTGTATTGATCCATAGAAAATCGTGAAATTATATTATGTTAGTCCGCACAACTCAAAAACTTCTCAAACTTTTGTAATAATTTAAAGTACATATGAAAAATTCATTCTTAAAAATATAATTTCGACAACTTTTATTTGCTCTTTAAAAGACAACATGTTACTTTAAACTAGCCTACAAATCTTTATTAATTGCTTTTTGAGAACTTTGCAAAAAATATTTTATGATTTATATTAAAATAAAGCTTATAAATTAGTCTTATAATTAATCTTCTTAAATTATACATATCTATTTTTGTTGTCAGTGTAAGTGTATATTACATAGATTGTTAAAACCTTGTTTTAAGTCAAGACAAATCTATATTGCCTAGAAATCTATGATGTTCAATCTAGTACTAATCTGAATTAAGACTTTTTTGATCAAATATATTGAATAAATATTTACAGGATAATAAATAATGGACTTCAGACAACCAACAACAACAGCATCCAAAACAACCTACGACCGGTTTTGTCCTAACTAGGACTCATCATACAGGCTTAGTCGCGAGAAACCGCTGTTGTGATCTTACCAAGCGGGCTTAAGTACAAAGTACTGAAGCGATTCTATAATCTCACAATAAGCTGATAATGTCTGAGACGTTGGGCTGTGAATGATTTAGCAGTGTAAATTTTTTCAACGTTACTCACAAACGGTCGCTTCAGTACTTTGTACTTAAGCCCGCTTTGTAAGATCACAACAGCGGTTTCTCGCGACTATGCCTGTATGATGAGTCCTAATTAGGACGAAACCGGTCTTTGGTTGTCTCGGTTGCCGTATTTGTTGGTCTTGTGAAGTTCATTATTTATTGTTGATGGCGCAAACATCTCAACTTTGTTGATGATGGCCTAAGTATATATTGGTATTTACAGTATTTTTTTTGTTATTTTTCATTTCATAAAACTTACAAAGTTTAACCTTAGTTTATTTTTTCACAGAATTGCTAGTTTTACTGTGTTTAAAGTGACTAATGTTGTAAAAAGACCTAAAACCCCCTTAAATAAAACCTAAGCACTTATTATAAACATTTCTATAATCAATACATCAAAACATTTTTAATTACTAAACAAATTAGGTAAGTAAATATCCCTCGTCACTTTAAAGTAAGTTTAATTTTTCGTTGTTTCGTTTTCAGAATTTTTGTTTAAGTTTTATTGTTTAAAAATTAACAGACTCATTTTATTTTCAAGAGACGTAGTGCATTTTAAATTCAATTAACTGCTTTGTTTTTAATCTGTTTTTTTTTAATTTTAGTAAAATAACTTTACACCTGTAGTTGGATTTTAGCTTATAAAAGTCTAAATTAAAATTAATTTTATAAAAGTTTGAATATTTTACTTTGTAAAATTTTACCAAAAAAGTTTCATTGCACCAAAAAATAGCAATATAGCTGTTAAGTTAGCACCACAGCTTAATCTCAATTTAATCTATACCCTTTTTTTCAAAAGTTTATTCTAATTTTCTTGCTCAGTAAAAACTTTTTTAACATTATGAATTTAGTCACGGCAGGATCATACCCGCAGACTGTATTTTTTTTCATTTTATATTTTTATGATAATTAAAAATATATAAAAACTATTGAATTGAAGATCAACAAACTAGAAACTTTGTATCTTTTTTAATATAATTATTAGCTTGAACACAGTCATATGTAAGGAAAGGGCTGGTAATGTTAAAACCCGCAGGTCGGGGCAGGCCCAAAAAAAAAGAAGTTTTTGTGGTGTGAGGTATTTTTAGGTTAAAAGTAGTTTTTGAAAAACAAATGAATTTTTTTTTTTTTATAATACATATTTTCCTAAATTTTTGTAAAACGTTTGAGTAACTTTTTTATAACAACACCGTTTGAAAAAAAATTAAAAAAATAAATGTTTCAAAATAAAAATCTATAAATGTTGTTCTGATAATTTAAAGCTTTTTAAGATTTTAATTTAGATAGGTTGGTCATTTATTTATTTAATAGCATTTTAGCAATTAGTTGTAAAGTTAAAATTAACTACGTGGTAGAAACCTTGTATTTAAGAACTTATAAGAATGGTATATAAAAAACTAAGTATAGTTAAAAAGAACCACATTAACACAAAGTTAAACATATTTAAAAATATTAACCTTTTAAGTTATTGTTTTTTCTATTTACCATTGCTTTTATTTGAGTAGATTTTTTTACCATAGGAGTTGACAAACTAAAACGTGCGGGTCGAGTCTTGCCCGTATCTTATAATCTAATATAAAAAATTACATTAAAAAAAACTTAATATACTTTCTCCATACTTGAATCTGTTTATAATTTAAAACTTGTTAATTAAGTATCAATTTCAATAACTGATTTCAAAAATAAATTTTATTAATCTTAATTTTTTCGATAAAAGCTTTTTCTGACAAAAAGTGATTTTTTAAAAATCGATTGCCCCTGAATTGTTTCGTTTTTTTTTTCAATTCGTCTTATTATCTACGAAAAGCAACCAACCCCTTTTAGGAGTTGGTAAACAAAATCTTACCTAAATTATGTTAGAATTAAAAAGTCACGAAGCTTTTTTCAAAGAAAGATGAATTCTACAAAGTAAAGTTAACGATAAACTATTAAAAACATAAATTTAAAAGTCTTATAGTTGTTTGTCCACAACCAAAAAACAAAAGAAATTTAAAAAATAATTAAAACTAGCAACTGTAGCTGTCTAAACCTGTTTGTTTAAGTATATAGAAAAGTTCCACATAAAAGTTGAAAATACAGTGTTAAAGATAAAACTTTTAACTGCATTTTAAATCTTTTTTGTTCTAGTTTAATGTTTTAAGTGTAAAAGTTGTTTACTTTTATCAAAAAAAATGGTATTAATTTTGTATACTTTTCAACTTTAGCTAATTTCGATAAAATAACAAACTTTAAAGTTGTACAAACTTATTTTTTAGTTAACTAAAATCAAGTACTTTAAATTAAAGTTACAGTCATATAATCTTTGAAGGCGTTTGTTTTCCAATAAGTTCTCAAATTCACTCGTTTTTATGAATTTTAGTTTCCATACTATATAAAAACTCAACTGCTCTGTTCATAGCTGCTTTATCTGAAAAATATTATGTATATTTTTGGTTAAACTTTTTGGTAAAACTTTTATGTGTAAAAAAGCATTAATAAAATTTTAAAAAAATTATAATAATTAATGATAAGACTAATACTTTTTTTTGAACATAGTTTTCCAACTTACCAGGTTTTTTTTCGACTTCAAAATTTTCTCCTTTTATTTTTGAGTCACTTTTAGCAATCGTGTACTCATTAGACTGCAAAATGTTTGAATTCACTACATTTCTTGATCCGCTGTTACCATTAACAAAGCTGTTTTCTTTACTAGCAGTAACATTTGATGTGTAAGATATTTCACTGTTTCTTTCTTTTGACTTACTTTTATTCAAACTCATATCAACATAAAAGCTTTCAGGTGCTTTATTGATAGAATAATAAACGGGTTCATTGTTTATTATTGTGTTTGGACTCTCTAGTAAGTTTGAAATACTATTTCCGGAAGTAGGCATTGTTCTTTCGTATACTTCTTCATACACTCGGCTAGGTTTGGAATTATTTCTTATTTTTTTGCAAACAAAAACAGTTATAACTATAGCAAGCGTCACAGTCACACAAGCTGCTATCGATATGTAGATTATTGTGTTGTTTGTTGCAAATTTAATTTTATTGTGTGTTTCGCTTTTTGCGGTTTGTGAATTATTTGTGATTTGTTCATTTTTGATTGTACTTGAATTGTAGAATGTAGATATTAGTGTGACAGACTCTTTTAAGTTGTTTGTTGCAAATTCACTTTTATTGTGTGTTTCACTTTTTGCAGTTTGTGAATTATTTGTGATTTGTTCATTTTTGATTGTGCTTGAATTATAGAATAAATATATTAGTGTGACAGACTCTTTTAAGTTGTTTGTTGCAAATTCACTTTTATTGTGTGTTTCGCTTTTTGCAGTTTGTGAATTATTTGTGATTTGTTTATTTTTGATTGCACTTGAACCATACAATGTAGATTTTAGTGTGTCAGACTCTTTTAAGTTGTTTGTAAACTTTAATTGATTCTTATTTTTATTCGTGTGTTGAGTTACATTTAAACATACAAAATAACTTTTCGTAGGCAAGGAAACCTTTTTTGTTACTTTTTCAAACTTTTTTTCAAGTTTATTAAAAACAAAATAGAAATCTTTGAAACGAAAAATTTCCTTTGAAGCTGTTATCTTTGTTCTTTTTTGAAAATTTTGAACAATTGTTTCGAGACAATGATCTTTTTGGTTTAGTTTTTCCATATTCTGTATGTTTTCAAACTTGTAGTTAATATTTTCACAGAAGTTTTTCGATTCAAAATAGCTTAAATTTTTTAATACAAACTTGAACCTAGTTTCAACTTTATAATCTTTCGTATGACTAGAATATTTACATTTAATTATATCTTTATCTTTTATTAATAGCTTATTGCTTCTATTCCTCTTAAACTCATTGTTTTTCATATTTTTTTCAGCTTGTGTCAAAACATCTGTTGGCTTTTTGTTGTAACTAAAAGTTTGCTTACTTATAAACCTTTTCGGTTTGCAAGCAAACATTAGTTTTTCATTGCAAGGTAAAATTGTTGAAAAGTTTGAATCAAAGATATCTACTACTACATCATAACAGGTTTGATTGTTTTTTACCAGTTCATAAACTTTCTTACTTTTTATAGACTCTAATTTTGGCTTGGACAAAGTTTTAGGCGCTAAAGAAAATTGTTGCTCATAATATAAACCGTTTTTGTAAAATAAACGAACTCCTATTCTCCAAAAATGCGATTTTTGTGTTTTGCCAGCTTTGTATAAAGTTTTATTAAATTCATCAATGAAGTTCTTACGTTCTATCACATGATAACAAACTTTTTTAGCTTCGTTTAAAGTCATTGGTTGCGTAGAAAGTAACAAATCATCTTTGCAGTGAAGTTTATGGTTTTTTTCGCATAATTCTTCTATTGAAACTGTATCGTTCTGATAAGGTTGTGCATATTTTTTTGGTAAATATATTTTAGAATTATTAGGTTGAGATGGTGAAGTACTGGTAGGTGTTCTAAAATTTTCTGAAAGTTTTGTCCCTCCTAGTTCAGCATTCCTAGTTTTACGTTTGACAGCAAACTTGAAAGTTTTTGAATTCAGTTTAGTTGTTGAACTTTCAAAATCTGTTGTTGCATATCCTTCTTTAAACCCACTTATCAATGTAAAATAAAAAATTACTGTAAGTGTTTTCATTATTAATTCATAATTAACTAGATCTAAAATTGAGTTAATTGTGATTATACTGTACTCTTTTTTTTATAAAAACAAAGCTTATATACTTAAATTCTAACATTTACAGTTAAAACAAAGTTCTTAAAATATGATTTTAAACTATTTTTTTTGTTGCTCTCAAACTTTTACTGAAAAACTTTTAATAAATCAGAAACTTACAATGTCTAAAAGGTTCTACAAAAAGTAATTTAAAATTAACTTATAAAGTTAAAACACTAAAGTAACTATCTTTTACAAGAAAAACATTATCTTTGTAAATATAACATAAAACTAACGACTTAAAAACTTTTTTTTCTATTTAATAATAACTTAATTAAAACAACAATATAATAAAATCTATAGTAGCTTAAATATTGAACTTAAAAACAATTAGTTTACATTAATTTTAAATTAGGTATAAAAAATTTTCAACGTTTTCTTTGTGCTCTAAAACATGTTCAGTTTTTTAAACTCAAAATAGAACTTAAATAAAAACTTAAATTAGATCTCTCTTTACTTCTAATATGATTTTTTTTTAAATATTCTTTTTTTATCAATAACTGCAACTTACTAAACATTATACGGTAAATTTGCAGTAGTGCAATGTGTCATATATCATTTACTTCATTTCGAAGCTAATTGTAAATTAGTTTACTACTTTAGTAAGCAACGTTCTAATAACTATAAAAAAAGCTAAATACATTTGTTCTTATTTTTTAATCCTAATATGATAGACGAACTATCACTTAAAAAACTAAAAATTTTAAGTAAGAAACTACATACAATTTTTTAGAGACTATTTATTTTTGCTTTATGCGTTTGATTTTTTAAAAGTATAAAAAACTCGTATTTAATTTATAAAAAAAACACATTATAATCATAATAAAATTATACTTTTTGTGTATTTTTGTATCTTTCTGCAAATTTCAACAAAATATCTTTAGTATAATAAAACGCAATACTTCACACACTAAAACTATATTTTAAAAGAATAATTTTTAAAACTTAAACTAAACGCACAACTATACGAAAAATGCTTAATGATAAAAGTTATAATTCTTTCCGCGTTTATAGAATTTTTTAGTTTATAATGTAAATAACATAGTGTATTTTTTCCAATATGTGTTTTATCAATGCAAATACTTAATTAATAAATAAGGAAGTTGTATTTTTGAACTAATTAAGTGAAACTATATACAATAATTTATGTTTGTTCTATCAACAAAACTGTAATGTAATTATTACTGTAAAGCTTTTTTAATTTTTTTTTTGTAACTATCAGTTTTTTCAACAAATTTTAAATGTAAGATTATATTTACAGTTAAATCTTTTTTTAATATTTTGATAATCGCTTAAAACTTTGTAAATTGATTCCAAACCTGGTTTGCAATAAAAGCTTTGAATTTTTTTTTAAACTAGAATAACTAAACTGCTACATTTAGCTTATAACAAATATATATACATGCAACAAAACAAATTTAACTACACTAATTTTGATACAGTAGTTTACTGCTTATCTTTGTATGTTGAACTCAGGTAACAAGTTTAAATATTTACCACAGATATGGACGGGTGCACGACTATTCAAATTCCGACAATTCAAATTCCGACAAATCAAATTTTAATATTTCTCGGTTGTTGTTAAATATCTCTTTAAATAAATATATTATAGACAAATGTGTTTTACTATCATAATGTTATTAAATACAGACCTACAAGAAAACAAATTTAATATAAAAAATAAACTTTGAAAGAAAGCTAACACAAAATTTAGAAATTATTAAAATGTATAAGTTTTTGTCAACTTTTATAAAAGACTTTTCAAATTTTTTACCACCGTAGCATATAGCCGTATTAGTTAGAACTACATGAGAATTTTTTTTCTAGTGTATGTAATTTTTTTAAATGTGGTCTCTGTAACTTTTTTTTATAGAGTTAGAGTAGGCGCAATTTCAATTGTCTGCATTTAAATTGTCATATGACCGAAATTATACGGGTACACGACACGGCTATAAAACATGAGTATTCTTATAACCATTTATTGACAATGTTTAAATAAAATAACTCATGTTAGTTAATATTAAACATTCTAAAGTACTAAATCTCATTTTTTAATGTCAAAATAAACCTACATTTAAAATAAATAAAAGCTTAAAGCAAAAACACCTGGAAAGCTACTAAATTAGGTCTGATATAGTTTGTTCAAAAAAATTTTTTTTTTCTTTTTATTATAAAGTATTAAATTTATAGGAAATTTCAATACACTAAAATTAATTTTTGGTTATGTTTAGAAATATTGAGTTAAATAAAGATCTTAATCCAATTTTCAGCTCGATGTGATCTGTGTCCACAATGTAGTTCAGATGAAAAATGCCTCTGCTTACAAAACACATCGACTCTATTAATGTTTAAATTTTATCAAATACACTAAATACATTTTTTAAAGCGGCTATGTTATTGTAATGTAAATATACAAAAGTTAACATCTTTGTACACAAAATTATTAAAGCATTTGTGAAGTTTAAAATATTTTAACAATTAAAAATTTTTGTACACTCAGACTGAAAATTTCCAAATCTAATAAGGTGAGACATGTTCTATGTAAAACGTTGGCTAAGTTAAAATAAGTTAAGTAATTACAACTCTAGTTTAGTAGTAAGCAGTGTCAGTTCGCTTATTTTAGTTAAAACTTTAAACTTTATCATGTCTAATAAAATATAGCTTTCTAGAAGTTGATATAGTTTATAAGCTTAAATCCTTTATAAATGTCTTCATAAAAAGTCTTCTAGTAACACTTTTAAACAGGTAACAGTTTTATATCAAAAATTATGAAGAACAACTGAACTTAAAATCTACATGATTACTTGGATTATTAGTTTAAATATTTGTTAACCACTTTAAAATGTGGCTTCTAAAAGCACTTTTTTTTTTTGATTTACTACAACTAACAAACAATTAATCTCTAAGAGTGACAAAAAAATACAACAAAGTATTTATTTTAAAATAAAATAGTTCAAAAACCTCACATTTACTTTAATAAATTGCATTTTTTCAATAAATAATTAATGTTAAAATTTTAAGTCGTCAAAAGCTTTATTAACAAAAAAAAAACGCATTAATTCAGTTCTATCATGCGTTAGTTTTGATGATGAATCTCTTTAATTTAAATCCTGTTTTATAACTTCTTTCAATATTTAATTTTACAAGTATAACATAAAATCTAACAACTAAAAACCAATTATCTATGTTTAGTAATTGCATTACAATTTTAGTTTCGACAATATGAGTTCTGTTGATTTTGAGTAATATTTATTTATAAAATATTGGGTAGCTCAAGTTTTAGTTTGCATTAATGGAGTTACATGCTCTGAAATAACTATGAGTTGCTGTCTAAAAGTAATAATACAAACACAGTCATACCTTTATTTGTTGATAATTAACTAGCAATAGTACAATTCTGCTAAATAATTTGAAGTGTAAACTGTCTATTGCAGTGATTCATTCGTTTAAACTAAATCAAACGAGATCATCAGTTGAATAAAATCTTATTCAAATAGAAAGATAAAAGTTATATTTGAATAGTATTTTATTCAACTGATGATCTCGTTTGAATTTATTTCAAACGAAGGGAACATTGTTTTGTTAACAAAATTTAAATATTTAAATTTATTATTAAACTTAAGAGATTTGATGATCATAAAATTACTGTAAAATAAACTTAAAATTAAATGCATACTTTAAATATTAAAGCTCATTTAACAATTTTCAAAAAAATCATTGTCTTTTATTTAAAAAATCTTGAGTCGAAAGTCAAACTATCCTTTACACTTTACAGTAAGAAAATTGCTTTTTAAAAAGATTTTTATGGGCAATCTTGTTACAAGCTTTAATGAAATAGAAAGACAGCTTTACTAGTATAAATTGGGTTCACTTATAAAGATCTTATTTTAGTACTGTCATAACAAACTCGAAGAAAAAACGCGGAAATTCTTCTGTAAACTGTTCGTTGGGTTTTTACAACATTTTAAAAATAAGAAACCTGGTATGCTTAGTAAATAAGTTTAAGCTAGGTATGGGTGATTTATTACGTGCAGCGGGCTTGATTTAAAATAAAAAGTATTTTTTGTTAACAAAAAGGCTTGTTACCAAAAAATTTCAACTGATAGCATAGTTACCAGATTTACTTTAAGCATATCGCAACGCAACTAATTAAGTTTAACATTTAGGTTGTTATGTTTTTTATCAATGTAAGAGTATTTTAAGTTCTAGCAACCCTAGCTTGCAGTGTAATTTGAAAAACTTTACTAAAACGGTTTAACAAACTAAATGGATCATATTACTGTAGTATATTTTTAATGAAGCCACTACCAGGAACAAAAATAAGTTTAATAGAAGATTTCAAAATATTTGTTAGAAAAAAAATCAGTTTTATTTGTCTTAGATCTAAGACCGCGTCGCGGACCAAGAGCGTTCTACATTCGGACCATACATTACACATCATTTACCTCATAGCATCGATATAAAATTAAGTCTCATAACCCAATCAAAGTTTTAATTTTTTCCATTCAATAGCTGTGGTCTAAGTAGAAGCTTTTTGTAAAACTATTTTAATAATGATGGTAAATGTTCCTACCAACCAGAAATCTCCTGCTCGTGACGCATTTCTAAGTTGAAAAAAACTTGTACAATACAAATAAAGTTAAGGTTCTTTGTATTAAATATTTTTAATTTTACTGTTAGTTTAATTTTGATACACACTTATGATTAGTATGACCACTTTTAAAAAATAATACAAAATTCATATATCTATGCAGTCAAAAATACTTCTGGTAAATCTCTTCGGCCGAGTATAAAAGTTGTCCTTTTGAACAATAATAGAAGCGACGCCTGCGCAACTTTACTGGCATTAGCGTAATTTTAACTTTATCAAATACATTTTATCTAGATATTTTTGGTCAAATTTTCTATTTAGAATAATAAAAAAAACTAATAGAATTTAGATTGTTGTCTGACTAAAGTTTTTAAGAGCACTCCGTGAGATTAAAATAATTTCAGCCAGTTTAAATTTGGCTTGCATGTCGATCCTGTTGAAAAGTATTCAGAAAGTGAAGCTTGATAAAAACCATAGAAGAGGGATGTGAAACGTCAAACCTGTGAAAGTATTTTTATTTTGAGTCCATGGACTGAATAAGTTACCTACCGTATAACTTAGTTATTAGTTTTTTTTATAGTTTCCAGTTACATCAGAAAAAAGCCAGCGAAATTATGTAAAAATCACTAAGATATATTGTAAATCTTACTATCTATTAAAGGCTTAAGGAGATAAGGCATTTTTTTCACATGTTGATCTTTTTTTAAAGGCATTTTACCTAGCAAACAAATGCTTTTTACTGTTTTGTTGAATTCAAATTATATTTTTTTTTAATATGGGGGTAGAAGTCAAAAAGCTCAATAGATTCCTTATAAAAGGACGAAAGTAAAAAGACAAAAAAATAAGACAATTTCTTTAAAAATCTATCCTCTCCTACAGTTTTAAAGCAATCTTTCTGAAACTTTTTAAGTTGAATCTTAACTAAATAATAAACATTTCTAATTAAGATTTTTTTTCATTTTGAGAAATTTTTTTAATAAAATAGAATTTTTCTTTTTTAGTCATAAGTTTCTGAAGTTTTAGTTTTTTAGTTCATAATAGGATATTTTTTTATTAATGCAAGGGACATTTCCTAAAAGTTTGAGGTTGTTTGATTAAAAAGTTAAGAAAAGTATATGTTTAGTGAATTTTTCAAAGTTCCAAGAAAATCGGCAATAAAAAAAAATTCTTCATACCTTTGTATCGAAAATTTTTTAAACAACTGACGATACCCAGGGTTGCCACGTTTTTTTTGCAAGTTTTCTCTAGAATTTCTAAGTTTCTACTAGTTATTTGAAAGTACATCGTTTTTTGAACATATTTAGTAGTAAGTTAATTTTAAGTTTAAAAAAAGTGTTATATGACAGATTTAAACTACTTAAACGATTTTGTATACTTTTGTATCTATGTTTTATTCTGTTGCAACCAGTACTAACATTTAGAATCAATTTCTTTAAATTTTTCTCATATGATTGTTCCAAAGCCTAATGTTGGTATATAACACAAATATCCATACAATCTGTTTAAAGTTTTTTTTTAGTTTTAATTTGTTATATTTTTATTAATAATTATCAAGCTATGTAGTTAGATAAAATCTTATATTTTGCAATAATTAATATAAAGTTAAAAAAAATGTGACGGGAACCAAGTGCAAGAACTTAATAAGTTTCTAAAGTAAGAATAATTAAAATTTAATAAAACTTACAATTCGCCTTGTATTTCAACTTGCTTTAATTTACACTGGTCTTTTACAATAGTGTTTTAGTACGAATAAAAATTTATCATTAAAAACTTATCTTCTGTAAAATACAACGAACTTTAACGAAAACAGCAAAAGAAATATTGAATTACTTTTAATACCCATTTTTTTAACTTGATGATTAAGGTATAAATACATACAAGAATTTCAAGTAAAATTACTTAACAAAATGCTTTTGAATTAATTTTACAAAAACTAAAAAAGCTATTTTCACACATCTAACATAATTATTGAATTTTTTTTTTAGATAATTGCAAAAATATTAATTGAGTGGGGTTAAAATCTTATTCTATTGTAAATAAACTATCTAAAAGACTTACGTTTTAGAAGTGATTAAACTGAAATAAGAATCACCTACTTAAAATTCAAATCGAAAACCAGTAAAAAAAAATTAAATCAGAAATTTAGAGAAGAAACCAATAATTTTGATTCACTAGAACTTATTATCACGCAAGAACTGTCTGCTTGAACTCTGATAATATGTTATAATTTGGGCATTAAACATGGATTCAGTCATGTTTGATTTTCTCGCAGAATCTAAATGCTATTGAAGTTGCGTCAGAAATAGTTTCTTGTTAACTGACTCTACATACTTGACATTCAAATCAATTAAGATAAATGTAAGAAAAAGTAGTTTCTTATTTTCTTAATTACCCAACTAGGATTTAGTAATTACTAAATAAATACTTGTCATACACTTTTTTTCGTCTAAAAACGCCAAAGTTTACTTTTATTATGATATATAAATAAATTAATTCCAGGTTTTATATCCTTTATTGTAGAAAATCACTTATTTTTTCTTAATTACTCAAATTCCAGGTTTTGTAACAACCCTGGACATCTCAAAAGTTGATAAATATCTTTATATTCTGTGAAAAATGTTGGTATGTAATTAAACCCTTTC
Organism: Thalia democratica; assembly: GCF_965202585.1. Taxonomy (NCBI): domain Eukaryota; kingdom Metazoa; phylum Chordata; class Thaliacea; order Salpida; family Salpidae; genus Thalia; species Thalia democratica. The sequence goes on from NC_139170.1 coordinate 12,079,699, forward strand.
AAAGGGCTTATGTAAACTTTTGTAAAAAATAATGTTGGGTCCCCTATGCCCTTAAACATGTCCTAAAATTTATCCGTATAAAATTTTTTGTATGAAGAACAAACGTAAAACTTACAACTCTATCTTTATATCGAAACGCAAGCTAGGCTGTTATGCTAATAAGAGTTGGCAAGAAATTATATATAAAGACTATTATTCTTAATATGAATTATTCCTTGTAGTACTACAAAATGGTTATTGATAGTTAATATCCATCCAGCTCTGTTATAAGGTAACAAAAACAACAGACGGATCATAAAGATGACTTAAGAAGTTATTTGTACAGAGTCATCAACTACTAATCAGGGTTGCTACTGGATTTTGAAAAATTTCTTTTCAGGTTTTAAAAGTACACGTTTTTAGTCTATTTTTAGTTTTAGGTTTAACAATATAATTATAAAGATACTTTTAAGCTGCTTAAAATGTTTTTAATATGAAATATTTTTGTTGTATGTATGTTATATTTTTCGTGTCAAATCAAAATTGAACTAATTAACATGTAAAATATTTTAAACTCTAGGTTTTTACTCAAATTTCCAGAATTTTTTCAAAAATTCTTAATTTCAAGGTTTTGTGGCAACCTCTGATTAATTGAATAAATATATTTTTACAAATCTAATATATAACATCTATTAAAACTTTATAATTCTTACAAAAATAATTACTTGTTATTTAAACAGAGTATTTACTTTGTTCTTAACAAGTCTTCATATGATTAACAGGGTTTCCAATGGTATTTTACAATTTCTACCAGGTTTATTAAGAGAAACTTTTTTGCTCCATTTAACAGGGTTGCCACTCGTTTTTTTCAAAATTTCTTCCAGGTTTTTACAAGTACACATTTTTTGGTCTATTTTTAGTTTAAAGTTAAGTTCAAGGTAAATACTGTTAAATAATATAATAACATCAAAAAGATACTGTAAAGCTACTTTGAATATGTTTTTTACTAAAAATAATTTTTGATGATGACAAAAACTTTATATTTATATGATAGAATTTTTGAGTCAAATCAAAATTTTACTACTGAACATGTGAAAATTCTAGGTTTTTTCAAATATTTTTCAAAACTTCAAATTCCAGGTTTTTCTGCCTAAATTGTCAAATTCCAGGTTTTTCCAGGTAAGGTGACAACCGTGATTTTATTACAAAATTAAAATACGTCTTAAATAGTTTGACAAAATTGAGGAGATACTATAAAGTTATTTTAAATGTTTTTTAATATAATCTATTATAATCTAGTAGTTAAACTTAACTTAAAATGTTTTAACTTTTTTTATAATGCCTTTAAAAACATGAACTAAATAAATATTTTTATATTTGATGTATTGTTTAAAATCGAAATTTTGATATTTTACATAAAAATAGTTCAAAATTTCTGTGATTATTGTTCGAAATTTCAGGTTTTTTGGCAATTGGAATTTAGTAACACATTTTTTTATGCATTTAAAGGCAGAGACATTATAAAAGAAGCTAAAAAAATTCAAGTTAAGTTTAACTACTTGATTATAAACAATGTATGAGTATGACAAACAACTCTATACAAGATCAAGTATAAACAAAACACAATGATTTACTGATGATTTATTTAAAATGGAAATGCACCAATACATTACATGTTAAAACAAAATTAAGCTACAGATTATTCATCTAATTTATTCGTAGATCCAGCCGCTGGCGCACGATGTGTAACTGCTGATCTCCTCTGGTTTGAACCACAGTTTGATCTCCTTCTCGGCAGAGTCGACGGAGTCTGATCCGTGGCAAATGTTCCTGCCGACTTGGATGCAGAAGTCTCCGCGGATGGTTCCTGTTATTATTATACTTGAGTTATAGAAAACCGTTGTATGAATTTATTTGCTTTAATAATAGGATAGTTCGAAATATAGTTTCACGTCCGTAGTTATTTAGAATCTTGAAAATTTTCAAGCATGAAAGAACTTAATAAATGATACAAATTGTTTTAAAAAATTAAACAAATTCACAAAACTAAGTTGACATAAAAAAGTCTTTAATCATGTTATTCGTAAAAGTTACATTTACATTTATCAAAATTGAATTGATCTCCTAATAATTTTTTATTTTAATATCTAATTTTGTTTCATTAGTGGAATAAAACAATTTGATAGTAGTAGATTCAACTATTTGTCAAAAAAATTATACAACAATTTATACAACATATACAACAAATTATACAAGTTTGTTTAAAGTTGATATTTTTCAATACGTTTTTTGTTGCTGAATATTTTTTATACATTTTACAACAAGATATTTTAAAATTGTCTTTTTAAATAGTTAGAAATAAAATTAACAAAAACAAAAAGTTTATCGAGTACAAAATGTCCGCACACATTTCATTTTGATATTCATTGTTTTTAGTATTGATATTCATTATTTCTTTATTTGCTTAACACCAGGGTCAAATAAATTGACTATATTACTACCTGTAAAGCTTCAAGTCTATGATGTTATTTCAATTTAAAACGACATTTTTTACTTTAAGTTTTATTAACAGTGTTAGTAATAATCAGTTAATAAAACTTCATCAGTTGAGCTGTACCATTTAAGCAAAGTTTTACTAGTTTGAAATATATAAATTAATTAAATCAAAACAAGCAAAGACAATTGTACACATTTTAATAAATAATTTAATTATCTCAATATTCGCAACTAAAATGTTATTAAAATTGAAATAACATCATATTTTATGTAATAACAACATTAGTATTACAGGTAGTAATTTAGCCTACTTATTTGGCCCTGGTAATTAATATTGGGTATCAAAGTTAAAAGTTAGGAATATCACAACAAAAAAAAACTTATGTGTGCTGATCTTTCATACTTGATTACCAAAAATTTTTTTGTTACCATTCAACAGTCATATTGTTAAAAGTGTATATAATTCAGTTACATAACAACACTGATTTCTCATAAATAATTATTAAAATTTATTTAAAAAGGAAATACAACATATGATATAAACCACTGTATATTTTTGATTAAGCTAAAAACGGAATTATTAATAGTAATAAAAATTAATTTTTAGGAAACCAACAAAATTGAAGTAACAAATTTAAGCTTAGTCCATAAAAAACAGATGTATTAATGCATTTATTATTTCTTAAACAAGTTTGTAAACTGTAATAAAATATTCATACCTGGGAGGGAATCAGCTGGGTTAGTGGCACCCAACATCTGGCGTCCAGTTTTGACAGCTCCTTGTCCCTGCCATACCATGGCTACAACTGGTCCACTGCCCATGTATTTGATCAGACCTGGGAAAAAACCTTTGCCTTTCAAGTCAGCGTAGTGGTTCTCAAGATGTTCCTGTGAATCAGAGAACTGGTGTTATCAATTAAAAAGCTACACACTGCTAAGTGATGATTAATTAACATCATCTAATATAAAACTTAAAATCAATATTATAAATAAATTCTATATTAAATATTGATTATACTTTTGTAAAATAATTCAACTTTTAGTAGAGATATATTGCAAAGAATAACAGTAAAAAAGATATTTTGTTAAAAAGTAAAATTTTAATAAAAAGTAAAAAAAAATCATGACTTATGTAATAATTTATCAACTATTTTTTTTTAATTAGCAACCTTGCTGGCAGTCATCATTTTCATGGCTGTCATCTTGAAGCCTTTATCTTCAAATCTTTGGATGATCTTGCCAACGAGTCCACGTTGTACTCCGTCTGGTTTGACAGCAATGAAGGTTCTTTCGTCAGTCATTTTTGTTTTTTATTTATGATTCTGAAAAGACAGAATACATTTGTAATTGATAAATCAAGGTACATACACATACTTGAATATTTTAACACATAAATGTGCACAGATATAAATTTAAACATTTAATTCACCTTTTTTTTTTCAGTACAAATTTAATTTATTTAAAAATTTTGAGGGTTGCCACTTCTTGAAGCAAATAGCCAGTCTAAGTAAAATTAGACTTAAATTTAAAATTGAAATAAATAAAAGTAGTAACAGCCAAAATTTAAATTACTATTACTACTTGGGCTGCCAAATTTTTTCCAGATTTTCAAAATTTTTTTCAGGTTTTTGTAATCACACACTTTAGGCTCTATTTTTTGTTTTAAATTGAGTCTAAGGTAAAAACTGTGTTAAGTAGTATAACAACATCTAAAAGATATCGGAAGGCTTCAAAAGATGTGTTTAAATTAAAAAAATTGGTGGTCTAAACAACAGATATTTTGTGTCTACACATACTTAACTATTAAAATGTAAAAATTTGTTTAAAACTCCCAGTCTAATAATTATTTTTGTTTATAATACTAGATTTTATTAATTCCAGGTATTTTTAGCCAAAACTGTCAAATTCCTGGATTCCAGGCAACAATGTTACTTATCAAAGCTAAATTCTAAAAGAGTAAAATATGGACTTATAAAATTTCATTATACAAGAAAAAAGGTTTTATGTGATAAGAAATTAGCCTGAAATTCTGAAAAAATAGCTAGCCTTAACATAGATAATATACCTTAACTAGCATGAGTTTTTCAAAATTGGTTATTGAGTGTGGTAACTATGTTAACTTTATTAAAAATAAGTTTTTTTAGAGCTTATTTTTATTTTAAGTAGATAATGATTAATTTTTAATTAATAAATAAAACATCTCGATCATTTGTGGGTTTAAATTTTAATTAATTTTATACAAGTTATTTTTTGTTACAAGTTAATGCTTTACAGATGGTTTTACTTTAATTACTTCATTTTTTAGGCCATAGGGGGTCCAACATTTTTTTTACAAAAATTAACTTTGGCTTTTATATGAAAGCTTTAAATACAAACTACAAGCCTGTTTTTATAGAATTCAAAAATATCATTTAACTTTTGATATATTTTACTTTTTGTAAAAAGTTTCCGATATAAACGTATGGATTGCAATTTTTTGGGGTCAATTTTTTCAAAAATTTAAAAATTCACTAAAAATCTAACTCCTCCTTCATTTTTCAAGCAATCTTTTTCAAATTTTCAGGTAATGTTCCTTATATTAAAAGAAAAAAATGTTACTTTAGAATTTTGATGATGTAAAAAATAAAATTTTATCACAATAATTAAAAAAAAGTGTTTTTTTTCAAAATAGTTATAATTTTATAAATTTTTTTTTAAATTCCAAAGTAACATTTGTTTTTTATTATTGTATTGATTAGACTGTGAAAGTTGGAAGAAGATCGCTTGAAAAATGTAGGAGATAGATTTTAAATAGAAGTCTTTTTTACTGTTTTAGTTTTCCCTTTCCATAGGGAACCTATTATGCAGCCCTACTTTGACTAGTCATATCTCAAAAAATAATTGAATTTTTTAAAATGATAAAAAGCATCTTCAAGCTTAGAAAAAACTCTTTAAAATAAGATCAACTTGTAAAAAACATGGTTTACCCCCCCTATGGCCTTAATACATTTTCTGATATTAAAGAATATTCTCACGTAATTTACAGTACCCAGCTTGATACCCGATGATAAAATTTTAATGATGGATATTTTTTAAAGAACCAAATGTATGCCATCTTATTGTGCCATTTCCTGTCTATCAGGGGACAAAAAAGCAAATGAGTAATTAAATAGTAAAAGGGCATAATAAAAGTAGTTATTTAGTTTCTGCCAGGTGGAGAAATTATGAAAATGAATTTATTAAATCTTAAATAGATTATTTTTCAATGAGGTTTCAAATATCTTTTTGTATCTATGCAGTATATTATTAATTTAAGATCTATAACATGAGCAGTAGCTCAATTCAAGGGCAGCAGCAGGTAGTTGGCTTCATAGGAGGTTATTATCCTTGAGAGTTTATTTGATGCCACCCTTGACCAACTCTCATTATCATATATGTTTAACAAAATACATTGACTGGTTATAAGTTTTAACTATGTTATTCATGTCTTTTTGCTACTACTTAACATCTGTACAGGTTTTTAGGTCCTTTTTTAATTTAGTTATTTTTGTTTTGACAAATACGTTTTACATCAATAAATGTTCACTGAATACTTATAATTTGTTTTATACTCTATTTTAATATCATAATGACCTGGGCACTTTCTATACTATTGAGTGAATAAATTACAAACTGGTGTTGGTTTAACAAATTTAAACACAGAATTAAAATTATCTATCAATACCACAATATATTTTTATCATATAATAAATATTGTTAGTAAAATATGAGTCATTATGTTTATTAGATATAAGTTATTGAAATGGACAGAAGAAAGTGTACAGGAATAAGTGTAACTTATAAAATTCTTCCTAGATTACTTTCAGTAAATCTTTTAGGAAGAATAGATGGAAAATACACATACTTTAGAACCGATTTTTCAAAATAAAAGTAGAGGGAAAATTTTTACTTATAGCATGGTATAGCAAATTTTGTATGTAAGAATACAGTAAATTTTGAGAATATGAAAATTATTGTTGAGCTAATCATAACTCAATTTTATTAATACTAATGTAAGCATGTGAGATTATGTAATATTAGTACAAAAATAATAGTACTTATTACCATGTAAAAAAATAGATTGCATTCTGATTTAATTTGTACCATAACTTTGTATTGAACACCTTTCAAACTTTATAACTTAATAGAGCTTCAATTTGCAAGTGTTTGATATTCATGATACAATAACATAAAATTATATAATTTGGAATTAAGATTTATAGGTGTCAACCACTTGGTTTTGATCTTGCAGAGATCTTGAACTCAGAGAATAGAAGATGACAAACTTATTTGATACAAGTTAGGTGTTTTTGGTACCTAGTAAATGAGTTAAATTCAATATAGAACTTTATACTCAATTTTTAAAATTAAAAAGTGAAAATAGCTTTCAAATTAAATAGTAAAATAACTGCCTAGGTTTACCACCTAGTTGAACATATTTGACCAAACTTCATAAAGAGAAGTATACCAAACTGCATAGAGTAATTTTTATTTACAAAAACTTCACGCAGCACTTATTACTGTGTGCATAAGTTAAATATTCAACTTCTAAACTTATTTATCAGTAATATATAAATAAATACAATTTCAACCTTCTTCATACTCAGTTGGCTCTTGAAGTAAGTTTACACGTTTGAGAGGGAAAATTGTGACCTAAGCATTAAAATATTTTTCTAAATAACCCGGGTTGGCGAAAATAAAGATTTCCGAGCACTGTATAAACGTTTCTTTTAACTGTTTGAAGACTACCAGGATTAAATACTAGAATTTAAATATGTCTTAAATCTAGCAGCTGTAAAGTTATAGCTTCGATAACTTATAAATCATTTAAGTATTTTTCTTGACAAGTTAAGATCTCAAAAGAAGATTTTCTAAACATCTATACCCAGAAAAATGGCTCTGCTTTTAAAGGCAGCTAAGAGAAAATGTCAGCACGAACTAGAAATAGTTCGTTCTTGCAAGTTTGGTTTGTACCATACTTATCAGACATATAACTAACTAATTGTAGCAGTTCACTAAAGCGAATTTAAGATTCTTTGTTTATTTTTTAATCACAAACTTAAAGCTCAATTTTCTCTTTAAAAAGTTAGGACGATATTTAAAAACGAATTGTTTCCTGGTAACTCTTGTTTTTATCTTTATTAATATTCATTTTTAAAATTTTTGCTTATAAAATATTTTTTTTTTTGGTTCTTTATAACTTTTAAAAACACTCTTTTATTTCATACATGTTAAAGACATTTTTGTAGAATATTCTACAAAATCATACTGTTATGTAAACTAATCATTATTCTCAAACTTGATACAAAGTCATAACTAGCAATATTTTCAAAACCTTTTGTTTTTCAAAATAGATTTTTATATTAAAAAAAAATATTAAAGTAACTAATTTAGACAATATTGAACAGCATGTAACAGAATTTAATTTTAGATGGAATTTCTAAGCTTAAACATAAAAAAACAGTCTTTGAAACCTTATCAAATTTTAGCACTGTTTATAGGTTTTTTTTAATATATGAAGTAAACAAAAAAAAAACAAAAAGTTTTAGCTTTAGAGTGACTACATTTAATTTTAAATTGTAAAACTTTATCTAAATAAAAATACCTATTTAATATTCTATTCTTAGAATTAACTCTATGATTGTTAAATATTATATGTAACCTAAAATGAAAATGTTTTTTGTTCTAAAAACTTTTTATAGACTTTAATCAATTCGAGCTTACTAGATTATTTATAAAATGTTGAATGAATAGTAAATAGTTCTGAAGACTGATAAAAACTTTGTTGTTAACATTAATTATGACTTAGTTATACAAAATTATAAAAAACATGCTATCCAAATTCAAATTCAAATTTGAGTTAATGTATTATAAGTTTAGCTACTTTTCCATTCGTAAGTACTTTTGTATTTAGTTTTACTTTTATTTTTAATGAGCATTGAATTTAAACTATAAAGTGCGCACATCTTATAAGTTTTAAAGTTGTTTTCGATGTTGGAGTTTTGAAAATGTTGTTAATGATGCAAATGATTAAAACTTTTTATCTTTATCTGCGTTTATCTTGCCCTTTGTGATTAGCAACTGTTCTGAATATTTGACGTGATATCTCCCCACTATAGGAGATGCTCAGGACTACAGAGAAGTTATACTTATGTATGACATTCGCGTCAAATATTTCTGAACTCTTGCTCAAAATATTAAAAAATTTAGAGACTTTCTGTGTTCTAAATGCTGCTATTATTTTTATACTGTGGTTTTTAAAAACAATTCATATTCGTATTTGAAATGCTAAAAAGCAATTTTCGAAGTAAATAATTTGAAAATATATAAACATTGATCGATTTCAAAATTTTTACCAGTATTTTTTTTCTATCTTTAAAAAAATTAAATTTCTGATTTTAAGGATTTTAAAAAGTGTCTGAATACTTTAACATCAAAAGTAAGTGTTTAGAAATATTTGACGCGAATGTCATATAAGTATACCTACTCTGTCTATGAAGCTGGTGTACAAAAAAAAAAAGGTTTTAGTTATCGTGAGACACAATACAGAATCAGACTAATGTCTTGTCCAAGAAAACTTTTAAACTAAAAAAAAACTAACTTTTTTAAAATTTGGTTTCCCAAAATGAACAATATCGCTGCCTTAGAAGTTACTTTAGCTATTAGGGGCGTTAAATAGGATGGCGGCGCAAAATTAATTGTTTATTATTTTAACAGCGTAAACATCAGGCTTGTTTTTAAATTTTACTGAATAAATAAGATTGCTCAATTTTTTTCTTTTCCAATATATTTCATCAACTTTCGTCAGGGAAACCACAATTGAAAGAATAAACTAAGATAAATCACAAACAAAATATTTACATAAAATACTAGTTAATCAAGTAATTAGATTTAAGCGTAATCAACATAAGTAAAATTGAAAACTAAACTAACACTAAACAGCTTTTAAGTAAATAAAGCTAAAGTGTAACCAAATTCTTTCTTTTTACATAAGTTAGGTTTATTTAAATGTATTAGAATGGCTTCTAAGTTCTAGCTTACTGAAATAATTCTAAGGTATTTCAACAATGTCTCATAATACTAAATTTTTTGAAATATCAAAATTGTTTCCACAACAAGTGTTGTTTACTAAATGTTCATCTGTAGCTAATTTTTTCATCGCGTTTTTGACTGTTACTTTCTTTTTATCTTTTTTGTCACTGATGTACGAAATAATACATTTTGGAACATACTCTTTTATTTTTGTTTTTAGGTGACGGGAAGTTTGTCCAATGTAGCTATTTCAATGGTAGCATTTAAACTTCTAGACTACAAGATTTTTTTCTTCTGGTAACATTGGGTCTTTTCCTGACCGTTGGAGTATTGGTTTCAACGTAAAGAGAATTTTAGGATTAACTAAAACATAGGTTCTGTTTGCCATTTTAACTATTTTTTTCTCAATTACTTTGAATCATTTTTTATTGAACGAAAAAAAAAACGCTTAAATAGTTTTAGTCCAAGAACCTGGTGCACGAAAAACCTTACGGTTACTGAGTCGCACACCACTTGGATACCTTTGTACGTCTTGTGTAGGATAATTTGTAATTAACTAATGAAAGACAGGATCTAACAAATGTGAGCGGTTATTTTATTACTTTTTTGAAAGAGGCTATTAATAAAAAAGAGTTAAGGAAGCCCTGATTTAAACTCACACAGCTCAGCTTCTATTAAACCAGGGGTCGGCAGGCAACTGGTGGTCGCGGGCCAAATTTCAAAATTCCAAAGTCTTCGCGGGCCGCAGTTTTAGTTTTATTGACACTTGAATAATATTTTTGTTTTAGTTTTAATTACACTAGAAAAAATTTTTACTTTTGTTCACCTTATTATTTTAAATGACTTTTAAGTATATATAGAATGCCTATTTAAATTAATATTTGATAGAATAGAATTTACATTGACTAACATACTTAAGTGTTAATAAACTATGTACTTTCATAAGCACTTAATAAGTTAAACTGATGTAATTTCACTTACATCCTAACTCTCTATAAAAACTAAACTTGAAAGACAATTTTTGGGTTACTTTTATATATTGTCATTAATCAACCCTTTTTCATATTTCTCAGAACATTTACTTCAAAAAAAGTGTTTGCGTGTTAAACAGTTTACATTCATTAAAAAAATTAGTAATTACTTAACTTTATAAAATTAATACCTGCATTCCAGAAAGCTAGACAAATTCTTTAACATTATACTTTAATAAAATATCTTATGATTGATTAGTCTTTTACATGGTTGCCACTTTTAAAGCAAAATATCAGAGTTGTATCAAACAAGCCTAAGTTTATTAAAAGTTGAAAAAGCTAATAAATAGTTGTTAATAAAGCTTAAATATCTTGTTAAAATATCATCATTATCAAAAAGTGTAAGAAAACAAGAAAAAATTACAATAAGTTTACTACACTACAGTCATAAAAACTATTCTGAGAATAAAAAGATTTTCTTAAAGTGTTTGAAATAAAAGTTTCACACAAACCTGAGTTTTCAAGCTTTTAAAATTGCCTTTTTGTGTAGCAACCCAGTTAAAATCAAGTTCTTAACATAAAGAAATAAAGAAGGTTGTTAAGAGTAAATAAATTACTTGCCAAAAAAATATAAGTTAGCTGGAATAGACAATTAAGTTTTTTAAATAAATTTAAGAAAAGTATAAAACTTTATTCAGTCATTTGCGAAGTAGAAAGACTAATTTTTTATAAGGCATTATAGCAATTCTTTATCTGCAATAAGAATATTGCATTTAAAAATAGTTATTGTAAAATATAAGATGAGCTACAAAAAAAAAAACTTTAGTTAGGAGTTATTGCGAGAAACAATAAAAAAACAAATCACCAAAGTCAGTTCCAACAAAGCACATGATTATCTTCAGTAACTACAGAATTATCAGAAAAATTCGTTAAGGCAAGTTATTAAGTAGCAAAATTTATTACTTAAAATGAGATACCGTTTATAATTGAAAACTTTTTAAAGAATTTATGTTGGCGGTAATGAAAAACTTTTGTTTATTTCTTCAACGACAACAAGAAGTCGTGTTCAGGAAATGCATTAAGGTTATAAAGTCCCATAATCAAATTAGGACTTTAATCAATCTGTTAACATTAGAGCACTGATAGAAAAACTATTGCTCATCTAATAATTTTTATTAGAGATGTTTTTACTAACTTTGACATTTTAGAATTTTTGGTTTAGTTCCAACGCGAAGCACACAATCGGTGAAATTTTACAACTACAGGTGCAATGAACCAGTACAAAGTTTTTAGAAGTACAATTCTTTCTTTTATTTTTAGTATAAAGTTTAAAAAATGTCTTAAAAAATATATCGATATTAAAAAATACTGTTAAGCTACTTAAATATATTTTATAATGAAAAAATGTTTATTTGCTAAATTTTTTGTGTCAAACCGAAATTTCATTACTTTGCATGTAAAAATTGTTTGAAATTCTAGGTTTTTTCAAAAATTCTCAAATTCAAGTTTTTTTCCAGAATTTTTAAGCATAATTTTTCAAATTCAAAGCTTTTCCGGGATTTAAGTTTTTCGGCAACACTGATTGTTCATATTCAAATGTTAACAACAATATTAATAACTTTTAGAATTTTATCAGCTGCAAGACTTAAAATTTAACATATATTATAACTAAAACTAACACTGTGGATTGAGCAAAACATACATCATAAGTTTAATTTGCCACTCTTTCAAGCAAAAAAGCCAGCCTGAGTCAACAAAAACATTCCTGATATTTTTGTATACAAAAAGTAATTCTATACAAAAACTTATAAAATGACTTAGTTGGCCTGAGATTTGAAGTTTTCAAATAGTGATAATTTAAGTGTGTGTCAATGTTTAGTAGTTTATTTGCTTAAATTTAAACTATTTTGATTTACAATGTACAAACTTAATAAATTTACTATCCTTAAATCTAGTTTATATTAAATAGGTAGCTCCAAAAAACAGCAATTGTGTGCAATGATATGCAAGGCATAAAAATTAATTTAGTTTTACAAAAAGATGTTTGAAAAATGAAAAATGTATACCTAACAAAAACTATATTAATTTATGTCATATATATTAATTTAAATGTGTCTGTACAAATTTAGATACTACATGTAGAAACAACAATTTAAGAAAATTATGCATAAACTAAACTTAAACTAACTAAAGTATTAAATAAAAAGTGGTTTAAAATATGAGCATTTTTTAAGTTGGTTTGCATAGAAATTAATTTAAAGTGTAGAGAAAATATCCTAAAAATTAAAATGTGTCAAAACAAAAATCAAATAAACCTTATTTCTTATTACTATGTTATTTTAAATTTTTGCACACTAAAATATAAAATTTACAAATAAAACATCTATAAAAGAAACTTAGGTATAAAAAAAATTTAAAAAGAATATCTAAGCTATAAAGAACGACACTTTAGTTAATTACTGTGCATTACTTTTGTACGAAATAGAAAACATTTGCATTTAGTTTATTTAACAAATAGGTATTATATAGCTAACTTATTATATTCAAGCACTCTTTACACTCTTTTTTCAGATAATTACTTGCTATTGTAAAAAAGAAGTTATTATGAAACTGAGAAAAATATACTGTTAGAATGCTTATCTGTCTTTTTCACATTTTCAAACTTTATTAAACTAAATTACTAAAGCAGTAATTTCTTCTAATTATTTAAAATGTTAAACAGAGACTTAAAACCAAACTAATCAAATTAAATCAACTTACCAAAAAAAAAAATTGACTTGATTATATATTTTTGCTCAGCGGGCCACATTTACATGCTCGCGGGCCACAAAATTTTCCTTCGCGAGCCGCATTCCATTCAAAAAAATAACGTGCTCGCGGGCCGCAGATTTACCCTTCGCGGGCCGCAATTGGCCCGCGGGCCGCAGTTTGCCGACCCCTGTATTAAACTTAAAGAAATAAAAACATAGGTTTGAAAGAAAAAACTAGAATGACTGCAGTATTACTGTTATGACCTTTTTTTCATCCAGTCCAGTCTATTTAGGCATTTGAGAAATATTAATTATCAACATTCAACAGTACATTAACAAACTTACCCCTCATGGTTGCTATAACAAGAGTAAGGTGTAAATCTAGCGGTTGCAAGCAATTCATCAAGCTTTTGCCAGTCATACTTAAGCAGTACTACTGCAGCCTGCAGGAAGAACCTCAGCTCAAAACAAATAAGTCCTTAGTTGGATTTTTAGTCACCAAAAAAGTCAATTTCTGCACGTCAGCTCGCTATGTACTAGTTTTAAATTAGAAATTCATTTGGGTGTCATACAAAGTTCAAAAACATTTTGAGTCTTTAGATAGAGTTAGAGAGAAAAGTAGCAGTGCCATAATTAGTAAAACTCTTTCAGTTGAAAATTTACTATATTTTTACAAATTAGAATAATGCACTATCATAGATTTAGGAACTGAAACTTTATTTAAGGTTTTTTTAATACTTTGTTATTACAGATTTTTTTTTATTTATTTCATAAGATAAGCTAATGAGCAGAAAATTTTACTTACTTTAAGAATATAGCACTTGAAAAATATTAAAAATTATTCCTGCACATATCATGGTATTTTATTGAAAAGTTTAGTTTTAATTCTTACAGTTCTTTAATAGTTTCAAAGTCATTACAACTATTCAGCAACTTGATTAAAGTACCATTTCAACCTTGCTCAAAAGTTGGCGTTTGACTAAAATAATGTTTGACTCTTTATTATATAAAGATAATTTTATACTACTAGGGTTGAAACCATTAAACTTTATCAGAGTTATTTTTTTTTTTTGAAGCTAAAAATATTTTATTTGATTAACATATCTAAATAAGAAAGTTACAACTTAAGGTTTAAAAAGAGCTAAAATGTTGCTAAAGTAAAGTCTATTAATTTTTAATGGTTGAATTAAATGCAGTTTTTAGGGGACTACAAGAATAAAAGCATAGAAATTAAAAAAAATACTTTATACATTTAAAATTTATAACTTAAGTAAATGTTGATACCATCTTACTATTAGTTTTATTTACATTTAAATATTTTTTGTTACTAATATCATATAATATTTTTATAAATTAAAGTTTTTATTTTATTTTTTTAAGTATTTTTTCTATTTATTTATCAGTTTTTTACAAGATTAGTAAAATATATGCTACATCACTCAAAGTTCTTGGACCCCTGATTTATAACTTATTAAGTAACTTATAACTTATAAAGGGTCTAAATGTTGGTAATAAAATGAGATTAATACTTTTATACTAAAAAAAACAAGTTTAGCATACTTATACTGCAGTTGTAGTTAAATGTTTAAGTGTACCACATAGTTTTTTAAAACCTGCTAGTTTTCAAAGTTTAGTAAACTAAATATATTTAATTATGGTTTATTTTCTAATTAAATTGTTTCTACTTACATTTTATTTGAAATAATTAAAGTTTTAAACTGTAAATAGGACCTTTGTTCATTTGAAGGAATATTTAGTTACTTTTAGTTTATCAACAACAGTGTAGTAAATTATAATCCTCAAGTTATAAAATTGAAACCACTTAAAACTATAGTTAAATTTTACTTAACTGTTAAGATAAGTAAAGTTTTAGTGATTACTAATTAAAAAAATCATACAAAAAATGATAAGCTAATTATATAGTGTTTAATTTAACTTTGTCTAATTCATTGTATTAAGTACAGTTTTTAAAATGCATAAATAAGTAAACATTATTAAAGTTTTTTTTTTATTTTTAATTGCTGTTATAGGCTTTTTTTATTGTTTTTCAACCAAAAAAGTGTTATTCTTAAAATTAAGCTTTGTAAACACACTTCTTTAGAAAAAATTATTAAATTTATTTAGAATGCTTTAAATTAACTTCAGCTTGGATTTTTGGATTTGAAAAAGCTTTTGGAACTGCTACAGCTTTTTGAGAATTTTGGATTTACCACTTTTAATGCAGTTTTTGTTTGAGAAACTCTTATTTAATTTAACGCATTAAGTATTTGATAAACTTTAATGAAGTTGACTGATGTAAAAAGTTTTCATATTAAGTTGAAAATTGACTAAAAAATGGTAAAAATTAAATTCATGGTTGTGACCTTGAAACCTGGAATTTCAAATAGTTTTTACATGTTAAGTAAAACAGTTTTGATTTGACACAAAAAATCTATCATTTAGTTAAGAAATTTTGTCATCATCAAAATTTTTTTATAAAAAAACACATTTGAAGTATCTTTACAGTATCTTTTCAATTTTTTTATACTATTTAACACAGTTTTTTACCTTAAACTTAGGTCTAAACTAAAAATGGACCCAAGTACTTTTAAAAACCTGAAAGAAATTTTGAAATTCTGGAGAAAATTTTCCAAAAGTCAGTAGCAACCCTGTTTAATTATTATTAAGCTTTTTTACAAGGTGCAAACAGTATTGATCAGTTTAATATAGGACAAAATATATATAAATTTACAAATGGGTAAACTAAACAAAAGTAACAGTTGTAGATAAAAACAGATAGTCAAAAACTATCATAAGTATGTTAAAGACAAAGTTTAAACTAAATTTTTTAGTTTACACCACAATTCAAATTCTCAAAATAATGATCGAGATGCCATATCTAAAGTGTTATGTATTTGAAAAATAAAACAGTTTTATAACTATTTGGTAAGATTATGAGAGTAAAATGTTATTGCAAAAATAACATGTGCTCTTGTAGGTACAAGATTACAAGCGCTTTTTAAAGTTTTTCAAATCTATTTGGCTTTTTAACTTGAATTTTTTGAAAAGTTGTGTGTTACAAAACAAAGTCTTTTTTAAATATAATCCATATATAGGACCTATAGGAAACATATGTAAAAAATTGTGTTTTGTTATATAACTAAATAAATGTTTAACTCCAATTTTTACTTTTGACCAAAGCTTTATAATTAAACTACAAATATATTACTTTTTTAGATATTGCTTCTTATCATTCGTTAAAGAACTCAAATTATCGGAAACTAAAATAAACGTAAACTTGTTCATTAATGTACTAAAAACGTTTATTTAAATCAGTTTTTTAGCAATAAAATTTATTAAAGCTTAGTATTTTTTAAACACTTGTCAGCTTAGCGGACTGTTTAAATATTAAGTCAGTTGATGGATTAAAAAAGTTTTTTATTAGGCAATTTAACAATACCAAAATTGTTTTTGTAAAAAAATGAGTTTTTCGATAACAAAAATTTGAATTAAGAAAAGATTAGTTTTGTATGTTTTTTGAAGCTTAGAATAAACAAATAAGTCAATTTTTTGTTGTACAAAGATAATTTAATGTTTATACAGTTTACTTTTCAAAAGTTATACAGCTTATGATATTTTCTATTAGTATTTGTTTTATTCATTAGTTATAAAAAAATTGAAGGTATTAAAAGTATTAGTTTTTTTTTATCTCAGTATTATTCATAAACTTATATGAAACTAACATGTCAAACTTAATTAAAAACAGTTTACTAAAATTACTTATTTACTTAGATACTAAACTGAGATAATAAAAAATTAAGGGACTTAAGATCTACATAAATAACTGTTTGAATGCTTTTTAAATTGTTTTAAGTTAGTAAGATGTTTTACAAAATCACTTTATCTGTTTATAATGAATTATACTACTGTAACTTTTAAATTTATTTAGTTTTAATTGCAAATTGCACTTATTCTATTATAATTGTTAGGAGTTCTAAAGAATTCATTTGCTTTTAAACTTATTTGCAGTAATAGTCGTTTTAGATACAAAGGTTCTTTATTTATTATATTTTAAACAAAACACGCTATACTTGTATTCTGCTTATATGTTTATTTAAGCTTTTAATATTTAACTTATTTATTCATTTTTTTCTGAAGTGGAAAGCATAGTTTGTTAAATATTATACATGTTTCGCTGCTTTAGTAGTAGTTTAGCTGTAAAAAAACAACAATATAATCTGTTGCAAATAAGTCAAGTAAGTTAGAAATACGAGCTTTAAAAATCGAGCTTGTATTATACAATACAGTACAATAAGCAAAACTAATTACTGTTGTATTTTGCTCATTTTTACAATATGAGAGTTTAAAATTGTCTTCTGTAACTTTAGGGACAAGTCCGTTTTTCACTCAGCCATATGCGACAGTATTTTGTAGATAGCAGTCGTTTTTTTCGTTTTCAAAACTAAACAGCTTATACTTATTAAGTGAATATAAATTAAATGTTTTCCAGAATACATTTTTAGTGTTTAAACTTTTGTAAAGGACCGTTGTATTGATAAGTTATGGGTGAGTTATGGTTTATACTTAAAAAATTAAAGAAAAAAAGTTTCATAAAATTTAATTTTCAAAACTTTAATTAAAAACCGTAGTAGGTTTTAAATGTAAGTTTACGTACGGTAATTTTTGTTTCTATTTAAATTAATAAACTAGTTTAACAACTATTTATACATTTAAAATACTATTTACTTAAATTTTTTAATTAAAAATAATAAACGAATACTTATAAAAATGATAAATTTTAAGGAGACTTTTTCAAGTCAAATTTTAAAGAGTATGATGATTATTTATCATCAAGTGGGTCACTAAGTAGTTCCGATTCGGACTCCTCTGACTCTGATGATTCCGAGTTAGCCACCCTCAAAATGAAGCTTGCTCAACTGAAGTTACTTAAAAAAAGTTAGACTTCATTTAAAACTAATAAAAATTATACTTCAACTAATTTAGAATCATTTGTTTTTAACATCTCCATTATTAGTTTCTTTGTTTGTAATTTTCATTTTTAAAAAATAGTTTTTTGAAATACTTTGATACTAATTTAATTTTAATTTAAGTTAATTTTACCTTATCTTCGTTTTGTTGTTGACTTAGTTTCAATTAAATCTTAATTTGACGTTAACTTAAGTATAACTTATTTATTTTATGTTTGAAAAAAGTATCTGATTTGATTGTATTTCTATTTTAGTTTTTTTAACCTTATATTGAACTTATTTATAAAAAAATTTAATTAGTTTGTTGAAGTAATGTTGAAGCAACATAATAAAATACTACGAAGTAAAGTTTTACTTTTATTTAAATTATAAGCATACCGAACTAAAAAACTTAAGAGTTATAAGGTAGTTCAAATTTGAAATAGAAAGTTATAAATTTAAAGTTATTGATAAAAGTAATTAAAAAAGCAAATTAAATGGTAATTAAATAAAACAACTAGCAAAAGTTTCTTAATTTTTTATAAAAGAAGTTAAACATAAGTATAATTAATTTAAGGAGGCTTGTCGGACTTCAAAGAATCTGATGATTATTCCACATCAAGTTCTGGGTCACTGAGTAGTTCCGATTATTCCGACTCGGATACCTACGATTTTGTTGTTCCTGAAAAGAAATTTTCTGAAATGAGTTAGATTTAAAAAAAGGATAATTGATATAAAGTTTAATTGAAAATATATTCTTCCAGTTTAAATTTGTTGTTGTTAAAAATAATTGATATGTAAAAAAAATCTAAATATTTTTTGAGCATTTAAGATTTTTATAATTTTTTACTTTCAACATATTGTCGACACAAATGATTATTTTTTTCATAGACACAATTAAGTCTTTTTAACCTATTTAACTAATGTTTATATCATATAATTTAATAATGAAATACTAATTTGTTTACTGATGTATAAAGGTAAGATGATTGTAGTCTGTTACTATTACACTATTTAAATTATTTCAGCAACTTCTTGAACAAGCTTCAAAAAAATTGTGTGATTTAAAATTAATAAATTAAAAAAAGTAATTATAGGTCCGTTATGAGTAAAAACTGGCTATGCGTATTGTGATAAAAAATTGATCATGTGCAGGTACACAATAATAAAAAAAAAAAAAACGAAATCAGTAATGCAAAAAATAATATAAATACAAAGAAATGATAAATAAATTTGAAATAACTAAATTCATTTTGACTCTTCTTTATTCGTCTATTATGGTTTCTAAACGTAAAGTTTTCCCTTTTTTTATTTTTTTTTGTATATAGTACACTGCAATTTTTAAAATTGACTCACTTCTTCACTAATTAATTTAGATTTCTTAAAACATTTAAAAAAATGAAGAATAAGTAAGGCCGTTTAAAAAATATTTAAAAAATAACAATTCTACCTATATTACAATAGAACATAAAGCCAGAAATTTTAAACTGCATTAAGTTTTAGTGAAACTAATTTAAACTGATTGCTAAAATTCATAAAATATTCACATTTTGTACCTATTCAGCTATTTCATAATTTTTAATTGTTAAAAGTAGGATATAGTCACTACAAAATATTTTTTAAATTCAAAATATATATTGAGGTATTAACTTTCAACCTTTATGTAAACTTTTATGTCACTACCCTATTTTTATTTTGTACCTCTAGCTAGACCCTAATCGGTGGGTTTGTTGGTTCAAGCTATTTATAACACTTACATAACTAAATATTTAAAATTTACCAAAACCATGAAGAGCTTTTTTTTACTTGAGCCAACTGTTTTGGTGTTTTTTATATTGATTTTATTCGTAAGCCTACGACTTCAGCTCAATTTTCTTAAAGTAGTTAGTCTTGAACGCTGCTTTTATAACTTTTATGCTTTACTTTCGAGTACCTTTTTTTTAATAATGAAGCCAGAGGTTGTATTGTTTTATCAAAGTGTTTACAATGAAAAATTTTTAGATGGACCTGAAGCTCATAAAGAGTATGATCTTGAAAAGTTTATTGAAGACGTCTATCATGACAAAATTCCGTACTTCAGTAAAGCTGAAATGGGCATTTTGCCGGTAATTGTTTTTAATTTAAGCAATATAATTGCTTAGTAGGAAGTTATAATTCATAAGACTCTGCTTCAACCATACAGTTTGTAATAAATTCGTTAAAAAAAAATAAAAATTGTATTATTATCACTTATTTACTATATTGCTTTTATCTCGGCCGTTTAAAACTAAAAAGAACTTTTTATTTAATTTACGTTTAGCTTGACTACTTTTAGCATTTTAGACTTTACATTAGCAAACATCTACAGAAGGAATTACCTGAATTAACTCCTTCTTCTATTAAGAAAATTGAAAACTTGTTGGTCCTTTTGGCGCTTTTCACCGAAACCATGGAGTTAGTTTCACCACTGATAAAAGAGGGGATGCGTGGCATTGTTAGCGAAATTAAGTTTGATTTTGACAAAAAGAAAAACAATGACCATAGATTCAAAAAAAGTATCGAACAAAGTAAAAAAGAATTGTTAGACGATTGCAAAAGTTTTTTAATAAGATTAAAAGGCAAAGAGAAAGGCGTGATATCCTTGACTCCCTGGTTTGATTTTTGGCAGAATCAGTTTAAAAAATTCACTTTCAAGTTCGGCAAATATGATCAGGAGCATCATGACCACGTACTAAAAAGTTACCTTAAAAATTTGTTAGATAATACTGTAAATGCAAACGCAGGTACAACAAAAGATAGATATGATTTTTTGAATTGGAGAGAGGAGTTGTCGAAAGAAAGTGTTGATGATAAACTTGTTTTTCAAATAACTAGTGTGTTTTACAGCAAAGTTTACGACTACGATTATTTCGACAAGTCCGTAGAGCTGCTAGATTCAAAAAGTCTCATAGATTTTGCCAGTGTTTGCGAACTGAAAAAAATATCAAGACATGAAGTTAAAAGAATGAGACAGATCCGTAATTTCCTTTCTCACGTAGACCCAGATGGAGTTCCAACTAAAATTGAAAACGGAGTTATGAATGAAGACTTCAAGGACATTCTCAAAATGTTGAAAGACATTCTTGTCAGTTTGAAAGACAGGAAAGTAGTGAACACAACAGATATGCTGAAAAAAATTTCCGACCTCGAGAAAGACTCCAATGCAAGCAGCGGAGATGTGCAGAAAACATATGCAAAATGTGAAAACTTGGCACCGAGAAGTTTAGCAGGTTTGCCGAAGGAAAGCTTTGGAACTTCGACTTATTTGAGAGAAAGATTGTGCAAAAGAATGTACAGCAGCTTCAGAGACCTGAACGAGATACACGCTGTGATAATGAAGAAAGCGAAAGTCGAGCATCTGAGAAAAATTATTCCTAACTGTTAGTTGTAAAATTTTGTTTTTTATCTTGCGCACCTTTTTTTTAAAGTTCTTTTGGAAATTAGTTTGTCTAAGCAATAATATTTTATGAAATTGTTTGCTAATACTTCGAGGTAGTTTAAAAGAACATTTTAGTAAAAGTTTCTGAGTATAAAAAACTTTTTATCACAAAAGCTTTACAATATAGGAGGTAAATTGAAAAAAAATTAAACATTAGTTTTTGATTTATGTGCTTGGAAAATTTTTAAGGAAAACATTTCTTTAGTTTGATTCTTATAAACTGACGACTTGTTTAGAATAAACCTCTTTAAAAGATTAAATTTTTTTAAATTAATTATATAAAATCTTAAAAAATCTTGAACATGAACATTAAGCAACTTTTGCTTAAAATATTGACAAATATTTAATTTTTGTCAAAGAATCTTCTACTACAAAATAAGCTTTAAATTCAGTTATATTTTTAGCTTTTAAACAAACATTTAATTCTAAAGTTATTACTTTCATACGCTAAAAAAGTTAGTTGATATTAGTTTCATACTTATACAACTAATTGTTTCTTGAACATTTAACACAGACGGTAGAGGACTTTTCTGAGCTTAGTTGTAGAAGAAAGAAAGTTCGATGAAAAAAAAGAAGCTTTTTTGTGTGATCTTTACATTTTTTCTAGTAACTTAAAAGCACAACTAAATTTTGGTGTAAAGTTTTATTAACATAACTTAGTTTTTAAGTGTTTTTTTAGGCACACAAAAGGTTAAAGTAAAAATTTAAAAGATTTGTATAGATCTCTTGTGATAAAAACTTATTTTTTGCTTTAATAACTTCTACAATTTTTTTTCGTAATCTGAATTTTATGAACTCACAAAAGTCTAATAAAATATTTTTCATACTTGAAGTTTGTTTGTTGTTGTATTAGCTATATATAAGCTTACACTTTTTGACAAAATCCAAATAGAGTCAAAAAACTAACCAGTCAGAAATTTTGACTAAAATGTAGTTTTGAAACTGATAGCAAATTTTCTCATAAAATATAATTTTAACTAATAAGCAGCAAATATTAAGCTTTAATCGCAAACTCGTTGTAACTGTATTATTTTATTTTCAACATTTACGTTAAGCTAATAATTTTAAATCACGATTTTAAAATGTATACATGATACAAAAACAAAAAAGTGTTACATTGAGTTTGTACCTTTAGTTTCTAGATGAAAAAGGAGGTAAGACTTAAAACAAAATGAAGATCTTGAACTTGTTTCTGAAAACACTCAAGTGCTTAAAAACACTACTTAGTATGAATTTATTTACTTTTTAATTATAACTGTAAAATGTTGAAGTTGCTGATCTTAGTTGTATAATTTATTCCTTGAATCAAGTTGTCATATACCTGACAGTTATCTTATATTTCATAGGTACAAAACAATTCCATACAGTGCTTAAAAAGAAATAACTGTCATTCTTGGATTTATACTGGTTAACACCGTAGATATTTTCAAAAATACGTACAATTGTTATATATACTTGTAAAAACACTTACAAGACATTAAAAGGTATCCGTGGTGTGCGACTCGATAACCAAAAGGTTCTTTGTGCACCAGGTCCTACGACCAAATATTTTGAACGTATTATTTCGTTTAATAAATAATTGATACAATTAACTAACTTTTTTAGCTCAGTAACAAAAGTTATTTGAAAATTGAAATGTTTGTTAAACATTTTTTGAACTCAAATTATAAAAAAACTTAAAACGATTCTACAGAAAAGATAATTAGCAAAAATCTGAAAAATGATGAGTTTGTTCACAAATGTGAAAATTGATGTGAAAATTGATAGTTTACATAAATAAAATATTTTAATAACATAAATGCAAAAGAATTATTTTAAACGACAAAAATGAAGTTAGTTTTAAAATAGTTAACACTGTTTAATCATTTGTATTATTTTTTCATCAAATACTATTTAAAAAATAATATCGTCCAAGTCATAATCTTTTTATTTTTCTGTTGAACTAAATAAACTTTAGATTACATAAAAAATAGTTTTTTTAAAACGGTGAAGCAGCGAGATATTTTGGATATGTATAACAAATATTTTTAATAAGTGTTTAAAACTAGTTAGCTTCTTTTTCTGTTGTTAAAAATAGAAATTAATTTTGACATTTTTTTCAGTAGGTAATAAAGCTGTCTTACACTTAATTTTTTTAAAATTCTTACTGCAATGAAGTCAGTGACCCAAAGTACAAAAAGAACAAAATACAAAATAAACTTTCAGTGTATTGTTAGAACAACGCCTAATAATATTAGAACCTTATATCAAAACCACAAACTGACTAAATAAAAATCTAAATAAATATTAAATCTAACAATTAAATGAGTACTTTTTTTAGTAAGCAATAAAAAATATATAGTTCAAATGAAACTAAAATTTTAATAAATGACAAAAATGAGTCAATTTAAACTTTACAAAAACTAAACAACCTAAACTATAACAAAATAAGTAAAAATATTAACTTTAATTAAAAAAAAACTAATAAAAATATCACTTTCTCAAAAAGAAAATTAAATTAAAAAATAGAAACATAGTCTTAACTGTTGAAGTAGTTGGCTTTCTTATTCTAGCTTAGTAATCAAATTAATATCTCCACAGGCTTCAAGGTATTACCTAATTCGAGCAACTGCAACTACGCTTGCAAAAACTAGAAAATAAGCAAAAAATCACTGTTCTTACCTCAGCTTGTTTCGATTGAGTGAAAAATTAATCAGTTATATTGTCTATTGAACGATAAAAAAAAGTGCTCAAAAAGTTTGGTCTAAGGACCTGGTGTACAAAGGAACCTTTTGGTTATTGAGTCGTACACCACTTGCTTATAAAGTTGCTTACGAGCTATTACACATAGTTCTTTTATCATTTAAATACTTAAATTTTTAGTAATGAACAATCAATTAAACGAAAAGAAAAATGAAAGTAAATAAAACTAAACGAAAATTAACTAAAAATTGTGTTTAATAATGTACCATGAATCTTGTTTAGTAACATATGAACTAAAAAATATATATAACTTTAAATTAACTTTTAAAAGAAGATAATCAACACTTATAACAAATGTGTGAATACTTGAATTATAGGTTACAACTTCTTTAAAGAATGTAATACGCTGAAATTTTCTGCAAATTTTTTTTATATAAGTATTTTTGTTAAAAAGGTAATTTTTATTTTATTAAATAATTTAGCTTGAACAGTAAAGCAATTTTACAATTGAATAGTTAAATAAACTATTTTAAATTTTTTTAAAGAACTTTAAAGAAGTGATTTTTACAATAACTGAACTTAACTTTTATAAAATATGAAGATAAATACTGTAAAATTTATGCTTTTAATAAAAAAAAGATAAAAAACTATAATAATTGTAACAATAATAATATTAACAACAACAAATTTCCCTCTGTTTTAAAATATTCTTTTTATTTTGAATACTTGTCCAAGTCTAAAACTGTAACAGTAGAATGCAAGCAAAATTTGCAAACGTAAAAACACATAGTTTTTTTTATCATTTAGATCCTTACTAATAAAAAAATCAGTTGAACAAAATGAAAATATATTTAAGTTATAGTTTTTTAACACTTTAGGTGAAAGAACGAGTTAAATTAAAATTTTACAAAAATAATATAACCAAAGTAAGTGTTTCTTAAAAGCTTAATTTTAATATAACGGGTTTTATAACCAGCAGATCTAAAAGTAACCGATGCCTTTGTCGTATACTTAGAGTTAGATGGCAACAAAAGATTATTAACCAGGAAGTGTTGAGACATACTCGTTTCACCACTACGCACTTTATTCCCAACGAGCGCTGGCTTGGTCATGTTCCGAGGACTGGCAGCGAGCAACTCATAAAACTTTGGTTGTACAGCAATATTTGTTGGCAGACGCAACTGCGGTCAACATTTCGTTTTGAACGTCTGCAAGCGCGACCTATATAGTTTTAATTTCAGCGCTCATGAAGTGGAAGGGCTTGATAATGACCGCGACAGATGGTGATTTTCTGTTTGCAAAACTCTTTAAAAACTAGAAAAGCAACACTTTAAGAAACCGAAGCAGACCGATCAATTAGAATCAGAATGATTTAGCTTACAACTTTGTCGCATCGTTTGTCTTGTTAAACAATGTTGTATACTTGTATAAGACTAGTTTTCAAAACACAACACGCATAGCGAGCTTTGGCTGAACTAGGGATTTTTATCATTATAAAGCTGAAAGTGAAATCATTTAGTTTCAAGAATATATTTTAGGCATATGCAGAACGTTCAAGTTAAATAATGTTGATATATTTTTTAAATTAAAGGTGTAGGTAGACTCTTTTATTGGCATTTGAAATGTTTTCATTAGTTTTAGAACAAAAAATTAAATTTGAACGAGAATACAAATAGGTCCCTAAATTGTGTTTTTGACATACTTTGTTAGTGAGGTAATGTTAAATAAAGTTTGTTTATAAACTAAACAAACTTAGTTTTATCTTTATCATTTCTAAGCAGTTTTTTTTTATACTAAAAGATTTAATTAAACTTATTTTATCAGTGTGTATAATTCTAAACAGCTGTATATATCATTAAGCATGGTTTACAACTAAACAAAAAGGTAAAACTCGATGTTAATATTTAAAATTCTATACTTTTTAATTGTAAAAGTTAGAAACTTTACTTATAACTATGTATAAACAAAAAAAGATAAATTTTTCTATATAATTAATATTTTTAGCCATATAGGGTGCAGGTCAATTTTACGAGTTATTGTTAAAATAATTTTTTTAATATTATTGTAATCTTAACTACTAGACCTACATAAACACTTTTGAGACATGACTAAAAAAAGTTTTAAGTCAAGTACAATTTGCTACTTTTATTAACCAGTATTTATTCTGGCCACACCAACTAAGACAACATGTTTCGCGCCATCAATAACAAATAATGAACTCCACATCAACAACAGGATACGAGATAATCTACGACACGTTTCAATGTTACTCGGATTACCGTTGTTGATGGTCGTGTGGTGAAGTTCATTGTTTACTAGTTTTTCTAAATTTTTTTTTTTTTGTAGATTTTTGTTTGGAACAAATTTTTTAACCATCATACTCTTAATAGTTAAGATCTAAATGCTCACTTTTTTAAATTTCAAATTATTTTTTGAGATAAGATCCCTTAATTTTATTTTTAGAAAACTTAGTTGTCATGTTAACCAACTATAAATTTAAAATATATACCTTTTAAGCTGCTGTATCTAAAAATTTAAAACTTTTGAAACTTGTTTAGTAAATTTTAAAAGTTGTTAATGTGCAATGCATAATATAAAACAAATGTTTAACTTATAAAAATTTAATTATTACAAAACTCTTAAGTTTTTTTTATAGTATCCGAAAACAGATATGATAAAACTATATATTGATTACAATATCATACATTAAAAAGAGTAACTAATTATATTTTTCGGCTAGTTTTGATCAAAAATAACTATCATATAAATATTTTATACTAAAATTTGATGATTATTTTCATAAAGAGTTGCGATTTTGAAAAGAAAACAAAAAAATATTTCTTGTAAAAAATAAAAACTAACTTATTTTAAGTAAAAAAACAATTTATATAAAAAAAATTTGTAATTTGAATTATCAAAAGTTTATAGCTATAATTTTTTTTGTCTATATAAAACAAACAAAATTTTTCAAGAAGGCACCCACACGTTGCCATAGCGATCGGGGGCTTCCGCATGGGGCGCGTTCCACACCCACGGTTCGTCCTCCCCCTTCACGTACGGCGTCGGGGGAACTTTCATTGGAACGGGAAAGCCCCCTTCCCGATCGCACAGCCTGAAGTGGAGGTGCTTTTCGCCCAACACGAACTTTGGTAGGAAGAGGACGCCCATCTCGTACGACCTGATCATCAGCTTCTTGCCCGACTTGTCCAGGCTGCCCCACGCCGACTTGGACAGATTGGCGCTGGTCAGCAGGAACCACGGGCACCGCTGGTTGCTCGCAAACGGGGAATACCGGAGGTAGGACTTGATGTGCGGGGCGGCGTGGGTGCGGCCGCAGTGGGGGGCTTCCCACCTGTGCATGAAGTCTGCCAACCACGGCTGCTTGTCGGCGGTGGCCTTCTGGTAGGGAATGGAACCACCGGCCGGGTAACCCTCCAACGAGCATCGGACGTCGTCGACTGATGGAAACACCAACTTGAACTGGGGCTTTTTGCGGGGCCCGATATTCCCCTTGCAGGCCGCGAACGACGTCAGCAGCTCCCCGCACAGCCACTGATCCTTGTCCTTTCCCATCGACCCGATGCTGGAAAACTGTCCGACCACGGGCCACAAAGGGTCCGTCTTGATCACGTGACTAGCCAGGAGCTTTCTCAGCTTCAAATGGCCCCACCTGGCGGCTGAAGATTCCTTGGAGCCGGGTACGGAAGCCACCAGGGCGACGTTGACTTTGGAGAAGTCGTGGTTGTTGATGATGGCCACCCATTCCTGCAGCTTCACCTTCTTGTAAGCTGCCAGGTACTCGACCAGGTCCTCCCTGAAGTTTGTGGGGCTCCTCTGCAGCCCGCAGGTTCTTTCGCTTGGCGGCAGCAGCGGGCTCACCCACATCCCCTGAGTTTTCTGGTGCCAGTCCTGCTGGACGAGGTTGGCGGTTGTTATGACGACCCTCATCCCGTTGGTGTACTTCAGCAGCATCATCTTGGTGTGGTGCGTGCCAAACGGTATGGGGAGTTCCCCCCTGCAAAGTTCAATGTTGGGAAACTCCTTGCACTGGTCTTCCAGCTGCTTCTCGCTCTCGCCCTTGTCGCCGTGCACCAGCAGCAGGGGGAGGCCCCTGAATTTTTCCGGGTGCTGCCCCATCAGCCAGTGGACGTCGATGCAGTAGTTGAACTGGGCGCTCCGCTCCAACTCGCCCATCGCCTCGCTCAGCAAGTCCCTGCAGCTCAGGGAGTGAGGAGCGTTCTGATTGGCGGGATTTTGCACGCACGAGTGGTTGTACTTGCCCTCGATGCCGCGCACCGTAGTGAGGAGAAAGTTGTGGGGCCGGGCCGCCCCCAACACCGAGTGCACTCCTTTCTTTTCTGTTGGAAAGTTATTTGATTAGGAAACTTTTGTTGTGTCTTGTAGTGCACTTAATTTTCTCATTATAAACTTTGTAATCACGTTTTTTTCTTTTAGTAAAAAAGTCTGTTTAAAGTATTATAAATCTGTAAAGTCTTGAAAACCTATACGAACTAATTTTATTAGCATTGTTTTTAAGGCAGACAATGTAAGAATAAGTTGATACCACGAACTAATGAAAAGATTTTACTCAAACTGTTTAAAACACTTTTTGATACAAAAAAGTCAGTCTGAGTAACCAAAAACTAGCCTAAGTTTATATGAAAGTTCTAACAATAACTAATATGAGCCAAAAAAAACTACGGTTATTCAAGCTTAAATACCTAAAAATACCAAAAAAGACTTAACATAAAACACAACTAAAAAATAGATTTAAAGTCAAAAGAGCTGATCTGAATTTTGCAAAAAAATTAAACGTAAGTCAGCATATAGGTTTTTCATAAACATTATAACAAGCGAGAGTTTGACAGCAACCCTAACCCTACTTAAAAATAAGTGAGTATTTAATATAAGTAAATAATTAATATAAGAAATTAAATATTAAATACTAAAACTTAATACAAGATTAATATTTAAAACAAAAGTGGATTATTTTGAAAACACTGACTAACACAAAGCTTTTGTTTGACAATTTATTAAAACTTTTTACGGGTTTAAAACTTAAAAACAATCAATAAAAAAACCATATACAAAAAGATTACTTTGTGTTTTTTTTTTTAATTTTAAACTATTATTTTCGTAGAAACTTAAAGAAAAGTAACTGAAATATGCTATAACAATTGGAAGCTGGGTGTTTGTAAAAAAATAAGTGGGAGAGTAAATTAAATTTAAACTTTTAAGTTATATATTTCAAATTATTCTTTCAGCATAATAAGTTTAACAATTATTTTTTGATATATGCTTTGAAGAATAATGAATATGAAACTAAAAAGACTATTTCTAATATATTTTTTGTCGAAAATCATAAATTTTTAATAGTTTACTTGGTTATAAATAAGACAAATGTCAAGTAAAATAGCTCAAGTTATTTTAAGCAGAGATTCTTTATAAAAAATAGTGTAGATCTTTAAAAAAAGACTAGAACAATTTAAATACTTTTTTACCATACTACAAGTCTTGTAAACTTAATCCTAGACACAGGTTGGACAAACGCTATTAACAAAATTTAACAGACTATACAAAGGGGCTTATATAAGTAAAAAATAAATATTTATGTGCACATTTTCACTTACTGTAAAAAAATAAATAGTATGCTTTTTGCAATTACAAGTTATGATGTCTTGATCAAAACTTAATATCACGTTGGGCTTGTCTCGCTGGAAAAAAAAGTCCAGGGTTTGGCTTCAAAATGCTTTTGCCGATGTTTTCTTTAATCATTAAAACACAGAAAAGTATTTTTATTTTATAAATATACTACTAATACTCAAGAAAAAAAAGAATTAAAGAAACTACTATGTTTAAAATATACCAATGTGTTTTTTTGATCTTTTTACTTGAACAAAGTTTTTAGTTTTTGTATCGAAAAATATTTCCATATAAAAACATCATTGACATTTGTTGCATTTTTAACCTACAGCAAAAAAAATCAAAATGTTATAGTTTTTATTTGTTTGTTGAAAAAATGTATACAGCATTCCTTTATTTTACAAGTGATAGCCAAAGTTTTAAAACCAGAATCTCAAGTTAATTCCTTTTGAATATGTACTCATCAAACAGGTTTCGGTTTATATTTTTGAATTAGATCAAAAAAACTTGGCTTAGATCAAAGAAAACAAGTTGATTATTAAAATATTTAAATGCAATATCGTTTTTTTATAACTAACATTTTAAACTTTACTTTTACAATTTGATAAATGTTAAAAGAGTTAAATTTAGGCCTTCTCTTAAAATTAACAGTCATTTTCTTCAAATCATTTAGGCTTTGCCATAAAAATTAAAAAAAAACTATCAAATAAAACTTTCATACCGTTTTTTATATGACACAATTTAGTTTCAAATATAAACTATCATTGTTTTAGCATATAATTATGAGTTAACAAACTACAAGTGAAAACCTAGTTAAAAAAGTTCAAATATCCAAACTTTATAAATCGTTCTAAACAAAAAGCTTGTAGACAAATTAAAAAGTATTTTATCTAAAAAATGAAAAAAAAAATAAACATTCTGTGTCATAAAAAGTATTTTTGTATTTATTGTACAATAGTATTATGAAAAAAACTTTTAAGGATTTATTAATTAGATAAAGATTTAAGTATATAAGTATCAAAAAAATACTTAAGTTTAAAGAACAAAAAAGGGGGAAAATTAGTTATATTTTGTTATGTAAAAATTAAGTTTTTGTAAAAAAGTTTTTTAAGACTTCAAGCTTTACAATTTGAAAAGACTATCATAATCTGAGATATATACACACACAATATAACCTAGTGCAAAACATGTAGTTTATGTTATCAAAACATATTTTTTTACAGTTAAAGTTTTCAATCAGTTTCTAACAACTTAAAACTGTTTATATTTTATTTTGTAAATTATTTTTGTTATTTTTTATTCAATAAATAGTTATACAAAATTTAGAAAAAACTTTTAAAAAATACTTATTAGATAACTAGTATTATGTAAATGATGTAAAAGTGTTTTTATATCTAAAAAAGTAAAAAAAAAAACGATACAGTATATTTTACAACTTCTTTACCTTTCTTTTCAAAAGATTTTATTGGATTTGCGCTTAACAAGTTATTAATGGTTTGATTTACGCTTAAATTGTTTTTTAATAGTTCTTCTGAAATTTTGTTCTTGTTTGTATTTGGTAACACCTCCTAAAATTAAACTAGTTATGTCACTTTTCTTTCATTTGTAATTCAACTAGATGTAAGCTAAACTCACTTGAACAGCTTTGATTAGATCTTGGGAGACGAAAGAGCTTCTTTCTAATGATGCATCTGTAAATTTAAAAGTGTTTCATGAAACAGTATTTTAAAATGTATATATATAATATGAGACATTTCATCAGTTCAATAAAAAGTTAAACTTTTGAAAAATCAATTGTTTTTAAGCTGTAACTAAAAAATGCTTACTTAGAATAGATAATAATTTTGAAACTTTGAGGAAATTTAGAGCAAACTATCACAATTTTAAACATGCTCATATACTATTAAGTTTTTATAAACAAAATTTAATATTAAAAATCATTAATAGAAATCAACACTAAAAATTAACTGACATACTATTTAAATGTGATCTAAAATGTTTTCACACATGTAGTATATATAAAGAATATTTTGAGTTTAATGCAAACTACATATTTAACCTTTTCATGTTGTTATAAATTAAATTACTACTTGAATATATTAAAACTTTATAAGTGTTAGAACTCTTTTAAACAGGGTTTCCCAGACTCCTTTTCATAATCGCCCACTTGGTAGAGACTAAAAATCCTTTTTACAAGTTAATTACTATTTTATGTTTTTGCCCCTTTACTAGTATTGTCCCTGATAGTTAAAATCGCCCCAAGATAATGACATTTAGGAATGACTGTTTTAGAGTTATGTTATTCATTATTGTAACATAGTAAATATAATCTTAAAAGTTGGCACGGTTGTATTAAAGTCTCCAATTCGAGAGTGTGAGAAAAATAACAAATCAAAAGGTTCGTTGTGCAGTATTTTAAACTATTCAATAAACATGAGCAGTGGTTTAGATCATCCAATCATGTAGCTGTTCTAAGTGCACTTCAGTCGATTCAGAGTCCCCTTACTTGTTAATCTACCAAGAAACCTGACTATTATTAATTTACAGTTGAGAAGCATTCAAGGTAGGATAAAACATAAGCACAAGATAAATAGTCCATTATTGTTCTAATTATCTGTTTTAGTTTTTATGATTAATTTGATTAATCATATTTTGATTGTTTCTATAGTTTTCTTGTATTTTGTTTGATTAAGTAATTTTTGTGAGTATTTATTTTGTTTGGATAAGCACAAGAGTTTCAGAAATTAAGTTATTTTAATGAGCACAAGACAGGTGATGCTTGCTAAAATTCTGGAATGACATTGTGTGAAAATAATGTTGCAAAATTGACAGAATAAATTGTTGTTATTAAAGTTGCAATTGGTGTGGAGAGTAGAGTTAATGGGTTGGCGCCAGAAAAAAAGCAAAAAATTACCAATTTGTGTTAGCAGCATTATGTGGTAAGCTATAGGTATTAAGCAATATAACATATTTGTTGGTGTGGAACAAATTGACATTAGGTGAGAAGTCTTTTACATGAATGAAGGATTGTTTTAGTCATCCTTGAGATAACTTTTATTTTAAAAGCAAAGAATTGCAGCAAAAAATAAATCAATAATAAACACTATATAGGCAAAAAACATCGGCGAAAGTCAGCAGAGCAGAAGCCTGGACTTTCGTTTGCCGTGAGACAAGCTCAAGTTTAACAATGCTGACGTCACTGATCATTGCTAGCAAATTGTTGATTCATGTGAAAGCATGATAAACCGTTTGTAGATTGACGACTGCAAGTTTTTCGGTTGTGACTGACTGATGAGTCCTAATAAGGACGAAACCAGTCTCAGTCTACCAAAACTTGTGGTCTGATGATCGAATTGGCGTGATCAACCCTATTATTCACCATATAGGCAGTTTTTTTTTTGGAACACTATAAAAGGAACGGTCCAACACGAGTGATGTTCTCTGCCAGGCCTTTCAAAAAAAAAAGATGATCAAAACAAAAATACCTTTTAAATACTTCATGCCTAGTTGGCGCAGTTGATAAGAGAATGTTATTGCTTTTCATAACAAAATCTATGTTTTAATCTGTTATAGCAATACACTAGGGTGCTTATTAACCTTCAAGTTTCCAGCCCTATTTTTTATTTATTTGGCATATATCACTAAAATACCCTGAGCAAAATTTTAGATGATTTTAAAAAGTTTTCCTGATGCCTAAACCAATTTTCTATAAACAGCTTACAAACACCAAAAATGACACATAATCGTAAATTTCAACCCAAAATACCAAAAAAGCACAATAATTTTTATATTTTCATAGGCAGATCAATATTTAAGGGATTTTTAGTTTAAAGCCTTTTCCCCTATGTCCTTAAATAGAGTATATACTTTTTAGTTAAAAAACCAAAACTAATTAAGTTACAAACAGATCACCCTACAACTTTTAGAAGTATGTAACTGATAGAGTTGTATTTTTGAAATTAAATACGTTTGGATAAAAAAACATGACAACTTTTTTTAATTGAAAAGAACTGACCAAGTTTCTTAATGCTCATATTCATTTGTAAACTTTAATTCAGGCAGTTCAGATAACCAGAACGGATAGTAAAAATGAAAAGTTTAAGCCATATGAATTTGTTGTAAAAAACTTTAAAAGGTTGGACAAAATGGTTACATGACAATTCAAATTTGGACAACTTAAATTCAGACAATTCAAGTTCTTAGAAAAATATTTAAAAGACTATATCTCAAAAAGTAAGACAATTTTGAAAAAAAAATCTACATCTTATTAAAATTTAAAAGCCACTTTTTTTTTTGCAAAATCTTAAATATTTTTAAAGATATTTCAAAATTACTAAAAACAACTATGTTTACTTTTTTTAAGCCATATCTCAAAAAACATTTAATGTTTGGCAAAAAGAAAAAAATAACTTGTAGATATTTTTGGACCTACATAGGTCTTTTCTTCATTTGACAAATATACATTACTTTTTTAGTCGTGGCCCTTTCAATTTTTTTTTAAACTTGAGTTTTTAGAATTTGAATAGTTGTGCACCAAGACAAAATGTACTAAAAAAATTTCAATAAAAAGAAACAAAAAAAAGTTTCTAAAATACAATGTTTAGTGCACCAAAACCATTATGCAATTATTGGAAACTTTGAAAAAGATTAGTATAGGAATCCTGCATATCATAATTTAGGGTATTTTAATGGTAATAAAAGATTTTAAGTAATAGCTGAGAAGTATTAAACAGTATAAACTCAGTTTGATTGTACCTTTTGAGTCTCTTAGCCATTGGAACGGAAATACCATAAAAGCTTTGGCTGGTAGCTACAAAGAGAAACAAATGGAAATCATAGTCTCTGGCATCGCTAGAACTAAATTAATAGTAATGCCAGGCATACGTATAAAGTTAAAAGGAAAATTTTGCACAACAATTCAAGTGCTATAAAAAATGAGCCTGGCAGTAGGAATTCCATAGAGCTGGAAAGGTGCTTGTAATACTGGTGTAAAGAAGTTTTTGTTTGAATAAAGTAATTGAGTAAAATTATTTGAAATATGCTCAGTCTATTTATCCAAACAATTTAAGATTTACATACCAAAAACACCTTTATTATAGATCTGCCATGTAAAAAAGAAAAAATATTGTGTCCTATGAGATATCTCTATTAAAACTTATGTTTCCAGGTTATTTTAAGCTAAATCTTTATAGTTTTTGACATTGTATTTTTTCTTCAAATCATCTAAAACTTTGCAAAGGGTGTTTTTGTGATAGTTTTTTTTATGTAAAAACGGCTTAACTATTTTTAAGAGCTTAACACTTAGAGGTTATATATTTTAAAAAGCAACCTGCAGTACACCCATACTTATTCACTACATGGTACTTAAGGTATTTGGTTGAGTGATATAGCTTTCAACAAGATTATCTTGCAAGGAAAATGCTCGTCATCCTTCTGTGTCAGTAACTGGTTGGAATAATAACAACTCTGGATGGGTGAGTACTTTAAGTGATACTGGCACGTGATTAAATTTATTGGGTTAAAAATTTTCAGAAAGCTGGTTTTGGTAAGAGATACTAAGCATGTGCAACCGCTGCAATTCAAACTGTCAACAAAATTCCTTGCAACCATTTAAGGAATTTGAGCTGAATGATAAGAAACCTATCAGAAACAATAGGAATGTGTAAATCAGCAAACCTACAACCAAATTTTTTATCAAAACTAATATTAGTTTATTGATTGTTAATATACATTGGATTTTTAACTGTCTCACTAGAATTTTGATGATTCTATAAACCATATGATCATGTTAAACTGCACACATTGAATGATAGTACAACTTGTGTTTACCTGCTCAACAAAAAAAAAACCTGAACAACCAAAACAAATAAGTCCAACTCCCTTTAATGAACATTTCAAGATGGTTTGTGTTGGTTGATAAAACACCTTTGTGAAAACTTGTACTTAACATTTTGGGTATCTAACTAAACATAAAGTAATTGTAGATTATATTTCACAACAAGTATACTATTGAGAAATGATATGTTATGTGAAATATAGTTTACAAGGTTTGTAAACAAATTTTTGCAATTTTAATTGAAATTTTTGGATTTTGACTAATATTTTCCCTAAACTTTGTTGGTAAGCGCTCAGTTTTGATTATTACCAGATGAAACGATGTAGTCTATTAGTTTGGTTGTAATAGTGTAGCCTATAAATAGTAGTATTTTTTAGGTTTTATTTTATATTTCAATTAAATATGGTTCTTGGAAAATATCTATAAAAAAATCTTTGGAGCTTGAATTACTATGCAATTGCTACAGACATATTTAACAATTTGTTTCAGAAGTGTTAGCTCACTCAAACTTAAGCTTTTTAAAATAATTTCAACTACAGCTCATTGATACACTCACTTTATGATATTCCTCTCTCACCAACAAATATACTCACCTCTTTAAAAATTACAAACTCTCTTTTCACTAATTTTTAAACTAAACTTAAAAAAAAAAAAGTAATTAACTATCTAATTTATGAGGAACAAAATCACAGTAGCCATACTTTTAATCGAAAGAACTGTCTTGAGTGACCTTACCTGTCCTAAACTGATTTAAATATTTTTTAAACAACACTTTTTAAAATATGACTTAAACTTTTTTATTTAAACTTTAAAACTTTTTTGATAGTTGATTAAATTGTAATTGTTTTTAAAATGAACCAAAAATTTTTGTGTAATACAAATATTTAAGCTTTCATGCTGTATGATAATTTTAAGTTATTTTATAGATTTTGCAGTTTAGATTATTATTATGACGTAATAATACTATTAAAGCTTACATTCAAACTTTGTTTGAAACTAGTTTATTTATCAAAAACCTTTGTATGTAAAGTAAGTCAGTTTAATTTTTTTATAACTATTTTATTTAAATTATGACTTAAAGTTTTATACTTCAACTTTTAAATTTTTTTCAATAGTTGATCAAGTTCTAAGCTTTTTTAGAAAGTTAATGTATAACAGTTCCTTTATGTTTGATTTTTATTTAAAACTATATTATAAATGTTGTCAAATCAAACACCTTCTTTAAGAAGAGGTGCACAACAACTTTTTTTATAATTTTTGTTCATAAGTTATATAAATTTGACATACTCAATGTACCAGACTTTAGAAATAGACAAGACATCAAAAAAAAAAAAGAAGTTTTATACGACTATTTGAAAAGTTTAAAGCAGAAAAAGAGGAGTTGGCTTTTATTATTTATTAAGCATTGCATAATATACAGCAGTTATATTAATTGATTAAAAAAAAGTACTTATCCGGAAAAATGCTTATTCTCACTTGTTTACAGAAAATTTTTTATGCATTTTGTAGAAAAATATTTTTTTAGTATATACACTTAGTACTTAATTTTTATTATTATGTGTATAGTTCTATCTTATATAAAACAAACACATCTATTTTTTTACAAACAATTTTAAACATAAACTTCTAATAAGTACCAATACTTATCTTAAGTCAATAAACTTATTGCTTCAAGTTTACTTTTTTGGAAAAAATACATGAGTTATAAAAACAAACCTTTAGATGTTGAAGTTTTGATATTCTGTGCTGTTTTCATTCTTTTAGCTACTACATCAGCATCAACATGAGAATATTCTTTTAAATGATCAGGATTTTTTCTGTAGCATTGTGCCCCATACTTGCACTGTTTTCTTTTCATACTACTTGTTGAAGATGTCGTACTTTGTACAGAGCTACTTTTATCAGCTTGTTGTTCTTTCTTCTTACCCTCTTTTTCTACATTCACTATTTTATTTTTTGGTGAATTATAAAAACTGTTTTTAGCTTTTATCTTTGCTGGACTAGCAAATTTTTTATTTGTTTTTGGAAGCAAACTTTTTTCGTCTTCATCCTCACTGCTGGAAAGAACCCAAGCACTAGACATTTGTTAAAAATAAATACTAAATATAAGATCAAGTAAGAGTTAACTAATATTAAAAATTAAATACTGGTTATATTTATCTGGTATTTAAATTACTGGTATCTAAGGTATATATAAACATATATATATAAATTATTGAAATGTAAAAATTTAAAAATACTGGAACATATGTTTCAGAAACACAAAAAAGATTGTCTTTAATCTTCAGCCAGTTCAAATTTAAAATAAAAAGCACTTTGGTAAACAAAGATGCAAAAGCTTACAAAAAAACAAAAACAATATGACTTAAGAATTAAACATTGTACATTACAAATATTCAGAAAAAAAATCAATCTACCATCTAACTAATCAAACAACTAAAATTTACAAAAAACAACAGTTAAGTGACTATAAAATACTTCAAAATTTGTTGTATTTTAAGAGGAGCTTTTTCATATGTTGACAAGACCGTATAAATTCACTCCTCTTATTTAAACAACCTTCCTTTTTTAACACATACATAACGGCTGTTGATTCTTTTAAGCACAGCCTTTAAAAAGCTTTTTGAGGTTAGTGCTTACTTTTATTAAATTTGTATTTTTTGTAGACAATTTTATAATTTTATGTTTATATCCCAAACTTTGTTTTTAAACCATAAAGTTTGTTTATAGTTATTACCTACATAAACGCTATACATAAGTATACATACTTTTTTGCTTTTTTTCTAATGTGGGTTAATATTTTATAGACTTTCTGTTCTTAAATTTATTTGAGAGAAGTGAAAAGCCGTTAGTTGAAATAAAGTTTTAACACAAGAATATCTGTGATATATATTCCAATAAGCTAAGCTTATCAGGATTTAACGCCTTTTAACGTTACATCTTATATATATATATATACTATAGAAATTTGAGGTGAAAATTTAAAAAGCAAGTATATATATATGTATATAAACTTTACTTTATAGTTTTAGTTAAAATTAAAAACAATAAAAATAAACCAAGTTACTCAAAACTTAAATTAACAAAAAGAATAAAAAAGCCTGCCAGAATTTGGCAGAGTTTCCAAAAAATAATGTATTATTCAACTAGTATCTTAAACTTTTAAATCGTATCAAAAATAGTAGTTTTAATTTGTACTTAAACACAAAGGATTTCACAAAGTATCAATCCAAAAAACAAAGATATATTTACATAAGAAACTTTGAAAAAATTTCTTATGACTTTTTTTTTGTGCTTAAAAAAATTGACATAAATTAAAACTTTGACTATACTTTAGATAAAGTAACAACATACATCTATAATTATTTTTATTTATAGTTTAAATGCCTAATGTAATTTTCAATGTAGAGTCTAGATTTATTTTTGAGTATCAAAAAAAGGGCTTTGTTGATACACTGCTGTACAAGACTGCTTTTAATGTAAAAATGGTAAAAATACTCTTAAATGCAGTAGCAGTATTCTAGTAGATGAATAAAAAAGAATAATTTATCATAGCCTTTCTGATTACTTTTAAAAGAATTAATAGTATTTTTAGTCACTCAAAATTTAAAAAAAACTAATCATAAGCAGTTATATATATAACTAAAATTTGGTTAAGCACTAGCAAAAAAGTTAAATCTAGGAAAACTCAGTATTTTCTTTAACTACTTCAATCTTATCTAAGAATTTTTTTTTGTAAAATTGTTTATTTAATAGGGAAGCAAGATCCCTAGTTTTAGCAGTTTTACTTTATGTTAAGTTCAACTTTAAACTATAAGGTCCCATACAGTTTACATTGGAGTTGTTTTTAGATAATCAAAAATAGCACTATTTAAGGTTTTTCAAAATCAGCTAAATTTTGTAGAAGGTCTAGGTGTTTTTGTGATATTTTCCAAATATGAAAACAACTTTTAGCTGAAAACTCAAAGTTTTATTTTTTATAGGCACCCCAATGTACAATCATAATGGTACTACTTAATTTTGGTTCTAAAATATGTAAAATTAAATTTACAGCATTTAAACTTTACCTTACA
Source organism: Thalia democratica (assembly GCF_965202585.1). Taxonomy (NCBI): domain Eukaryota; kingdom Metazoa; phylum Chordata; class Thaliacea; order Salpida; family Salpidae; genus Thalia; species Thalia democratica. The sequence continues at coordinate 12,119,582 of NC_139170.1, forward strand.
ACAACAAAGTTAATTACAAAATTAGATACTAAAAAATGGACAACAAAGAAATATCAATTTCAATAATCTTTTCAAAAAAAAAAAAGAGAAAGAACCAGGGAAGTATCAACTAAATTTGGTTGAGCTGCAAAATTTTGAAAATTTCCATATGAAGAACTCATTACCTTATTTAAACAGCTATTAAATTACATTACATGTTTTAGTGTTTAAATCTTTATAAAAATAAAAACTTCAAGACAAATTATGTATATTTTTATGTCTATGTATTAATCACTGGGGGTTAATCTTGCAAGTTCACCTTAGATAGTTTACAAAGTGTCAATTTCACTCTACACTATCAGACACTTTGAACTTCCAAAACATAAAAAAAAATTATGCAGATTTCACTTTTTTTTTTTCCAGTATAACTAAGATAAAAAAAAAATTAAAAGGGTATTTTCAAGAAAATTAACTTAGTTTAGTGGATAGTTATACAACTAATTCTAGACCAAGGTTTCCGAAAATGATCAATATGGCTTCATTGGGGCTATCTTTGCAGCTCAGGTAATAATAAACAGTAAAGGGGCCAAAGACGGGGTCTAAAAATAACTCTTATTTTATTTACTGTAGAAAAACTTAGTTTTACCACTACATCAATAAACATATTATGAAGATCGAGCAATTAATTTGATTTTATATGTAATTCAACCTTCCCCTTTAAAATTAACATTAAACTAACAAAAAAATTATAAAAAACTTTCTACTTAACTGAAAAAAAGGTCCCTTGGTGACACACCATTCGAAAAACACTCAAAATGTTAGAATTTCAACACTAAATACCATAAACGGCGGAAAATCATAAAGCACAAACTCCCTAGCAAGTATCTGCCAACGCTGCAACAAAAAAACATATCAACAATTAAATCATATGATCATCACTGCCTCTAGTTTGAACTCACAATCAGTTGTTGCAAACTTAAATAAACCAATATCTAACAAAAGGTATTAAGTTTGTTCAAAAGAAAAAAAACTGTAAGTAGAAAAAAATATAATAATGTTTGCATCTAAAAAATATATAATGATAAAATCAATAAAATAAAAAAATTTAGTTAAATTTGTAATTATTAACTTGTCACAAAACGCAAAAAAAAAAATACATATATCAATAATAATAAATAAAAAAAAGGTTTTAATCTCGAATTTAGAAAAAATATAAAATAAAATTAATTGTCTTAAATCTAACACAGTAAAAAAAAACAAATAAAATAAATAAACAACAGATAAAATTTATTTCAAAAAACATTAACACTTTCATTAGCAAATATTCATAAATAAAAAAACACATAACAATCTGCTGCACATATAACATATATCAAATTTCTATAGAAATATAACATACATACAGAAGCAATTTATATCTACTCTTTTAGTGCTTAGTGCAAAAAAGAGTGTGCACAACAGATTTTTCAAAAATCTTGGGGTGAACAGCGATTTTTTTTTTAATTTTTTCTGAAGGTTATGAAGAGAATAAATTTGGGACATCCTGCTCTAGAGAGTTTTTATAATTGATATATTGTTAGTAAATACTGTAGGCTTGTTCAATTCAAACTATAATTTAATAAATAAGTTTTTAACTTAGGTACTTTCCTTACATAGAGAAATATTACTTTGATTTTGTTCTATAAAACTACAATATAAATTTTTGGAGTTTTTTAGACTCATGATTACAAAAATAATTTGTTTCTATTTTAAAATTTAACAGAATAATTTTTTAGTTCTATGAAATATATGTTAATTTATTTAAAAAACTATCAATTATCTTAAAAAATGTATATTTTAGTGGTTTTAGGGTTGGCAACGTAGGCCGGATTCGGCATGCTTTAAGTTAAAAAAATTTGTACAACTCAAATAAAATCAAAATTTTTACTTAAAAATATTTCCAAAAAAGCTCTTAAATTTGTTTTCAAATTGCATTATTGCTAATTAAGTGACTATTTTCTTAAAATATTGGCTTTTAAGTACTTAAAGAAATACTTTTGTAATACAACTATCCAAAATACACAGCCCACTGAGACTCAGGTGTCTCTTTATATATGTATTTTTTTCTCGTAGAACATTTTTTTGCACTATATATATATACAGAGTTGTTTTGCTTATGTAAGTTTTAACCAATTCGCAAGGAAATAAAAAAAATATATGCAAAAGCATTACTTTTTTTCGGCTGACTTGTGATGAAAATGCTATGACTAAGTTAATGCTTTTATTAATAAGTTTATGAAGGTTTTAAGTTTTATTATACATTCACAGTATTACTGTTTAAAGTAATATTTATTTTGTTTTAGAATCGACATCAAACGTAGAGATAATTTACTTGATATACACAATCTTTTAAGATCTAGACAAATTTCGATTAAAGAATGTTGAAATGAGAAACTAAAACCTCTTAGTTTAGTTTGATGAAACTCACAACAAAGAACATCAAAACACATAACTTGAATATAAATTGTTATATTGTAATTAATTTCTTTTAAAACCTACAAAAATTAAGCAAAAGTTACATTAGGAACTTTTAACATAAGAATAGGTTTTAAGTACTGAGTTTTCAGGCTTATAGCTTTAATGGCAACCATATGTTCTACTTTACCTTTAAATTTTTACAATTTTTTATCATTCAGCTTCAAGTTTACTCCTGCTACTGTTACATTAGCAATCAGAGAATAATGATAAAAAAATATAATATTTTTTAAGCAGGAATAAATGGTTAGGTAAGTGTAGTCGTACAACACATAATTTTTGTTTTAATTTTTATAATGTTTATTAATTTTGCCTGTAGAGCACACAAATTTAAACTGAATCATTTTTGATTAAATTGATAAAAAGTTAACGTACATTTAAACTTAATAACTTACTTCATATACTTAAATAAAAGTATGTAAATACAAGCAAATGGAATAACTACGTACACCAAAGTTTATCAATGTTTATGTTAATCTAGATTTATGCTATGTATACATTAGTAAAATCAACAAAAGATCCATTTTGTTGAACGAACTAACTGTGAAAATAAAAGTTTAGGTTATAAAAATACTTACTCTAATAGTGAAGGTTTTTAATATATACTTTTTTAATTTATAAAAGTATTACTTGGTTTTAAAGACATACACGTTTTTTAAGGTAATAAAAGAAAAAAATTAATTAAACTCCATTATGAAATACAAAACTTCAAAGCTACTATACGTAGTGACTAACGACTTTGAAATGTTATATTTATATTATGATTTATATTTTATTATATTTATTTTAGGGTTGTCAAAATTACCTTACTCTGTTGATTAAAATTTATGAATTATTAAACTTTTTGGGTAATAGTGATACTTTATTTTTAGACTAAAAAACTTTATATTTTAAGGTATAAAAGAGTAGGTAGAGCGCAAAAGTAAAATTATCAAAGAAAAATTTCTAATCAGTAAACACATAATCATTTATCGGTAAGAGGACACTAATGATGGCTGTTACAGTTAAACTTTGATTACTAAATTAGTGCTACCTAAACGTTTTTGAAATATATGATTTTAGCTGATTATTTATAAGTTTTAAGGCTTAGCTTTAAAATGAAAATGTTTTATTTTAAAAGTCTTATTTGTTTAAAAGTAAAGTTTAGTCTTTAAATCTCAAAAATATTAACAGAGTGGTTTAAAAAAAAAGAAGTTTTTAATAAAAAAATTATTTATCACTAATCCAAAAAAGGTAACTATTCCGTATAATAAAAAGCGTATTTACTAAATTTAATTAAAGAAAGTTTTATAATTATAATCTATTAAAAGTCTTTTAGTAATAAAACTATTAGCTGAAGTTAGATAGTTGCTCTTAAAACTGTTTATTTAATACATTTTATATTTACTCTAAACATCTTAAAATGATTATTTATAGATAAAAGCATAAAAAACAGTAGATAGTACGTATAAATTCTATATTAAAAACTTTATCTTTAAAATTAACGATTAATATATTTTTGTTATAATAAGCGAATATTATTTATATAAGAAAATATAAGAATAAGTTTGCTTTTTTTGTCAAGTTCATTAGTTTATAGTAGAAAATTTTAGTTTATAAGAAATAAGAAAAATATTCAACACGTTTAAACACTAAAATATATTCATTAATTTTACCGATTTATCCCGTTATTGAAATTTTTGAATTGACAACTTCTGAGAGAATTGAAATGATCAGAATATCACTTATGTTCAAAACTTGTAGGAAAAATACAATATACGGTATTATGTCTCTTCTGCTGGATATTTTATCTTTTTTACTTAATCTTTTTGTTTTATACTCAGCTTCGTTGAACAATATCCACTGCTTTGTTATGCTTTCCTACATATGTATGTTATTTGCATTTTACCTAGTTGTTGATTTTCTAATATATATTCATTTTGACGTTAAAGATTTTCGTCGTAGTGTAAATCGAATAAGAAGCATGGACGGTGAATCATTTGAAGAATTTGAAAGAGTTATATCGAGTTCCAGAGCTGCAGAAGAAAGTAATCAGGAAATTTTGGTTTCAACTGAACACATTGGTGGTTATTCAGAAACTATAACAGACTAAAATACAGATCAGTACTTATTAGACTGTGCTTATTGTACATGACGAACTTTTGTAGTCAAAATTATTAATTGAAATTGTAAATTATTTTATTGCAAATTTATTGTTATTTTATTTTTCTCCTTAGATATAAGTTGAAAACTTTGCTCTTAAAATAAACTTGAAGTGCAAAATTATGTCAAACTAAAAAGTGTCAAACAACGGTAATACATCAATAAAAATTGGCAGAATAATAAAAATTAACATAGATATGTTCTTATCTAAAAGTTTTTTTTAGTTGTAATGATTAATAAAAATAGTTATAATAAACATGCAATACTAATTTAATTGGCTAGCTTTTATGTAAAACTATAAGTGTTTTTAATCAATTGAAAACGCTAAGTTTGTAAAACTATCACTTTTGAATTAAAACGCATGCTTATTAAACTTTTGGAATTTTATATTTAAGCCTTTCAACCAATACTTAACAGTCGGAAATACTTACAAAACACTCACTGTTTTGTTTTTAATAATGTAAATAAAAAAATAAATTGAATCTTTTACATTTTTGAAACTTATTTTTCACAACAAAAAACTAAAAACACCCAAGTAATAAAATTATCAAACACGATTTCAGTAGAAGTAAAGTTGTTAAAACTTTTTGTCTAATTATTTATTTTCAAAAAAACTTGAAGAAAAGTGATAGTAGCATAGTAAAAAGCTTTTTAAACAAAAAAACTAACAATAAAACGCACGTCAAAGAAATGTTTTAAAGTAATCTCAAAAATAGCAAATTAGTAATTAACTAATTCTAGAAAAATTTTGGCTATACACATACTTAAATTTAGAAATAAAAATAAAGTTTCTATCTGAAACGTGTATAAACTACTACTATGAGTAAGAATTGCTATGTTATCCGATTTTGTTTGAAAAGGGTGCCAAAGTAGCTTTAGAATTTAAAAAAAATTAAAATTTTTAATTATATGAGTTTTATGCTTTGCTTTTACTTTAACAACCTCGTACGTACTAAAATAAAAAAAACAGATTTTAAAATGAAACACTATTATATAAACACATTACATAAGTTTTTTTTTTTACATTACACACATGCTAAGAAAAAGAGACTCTTGGTAAGTAAAATAATCTTTTATTCCTTTTTGTTATATATTTTTTTATACATTGTTTAAGTAATTTTGTTTTAAAACGCTCTAAAAAAGCACACTCATATGAATTTTAAGATATGGTAAATTTCATACGTAAAAAATGTTATTTTGAAAAACTTTGAACTTTTATAGTGTACTGAACGGAAGTTTTAAATATAAAGTTTTGTTCTGATTTTTTTGCGTTTTATAAACGACTATTGTAAAAAAAAAAGACAAAAAGTTAAAACACACAAGATTTAAATTCTGTTATAAACTTTTAAAATTGTTGGCTTTCAAGTTTATCAAGATTCTTGATGCTTGATTCTTGAGTCAAATGCTTTGACAAATTTTTAGCAACGATTACTTATTGTTCTTGATTCAAGAACAATAAGTAATCGTTGCTAAAAATTTGTCAAAGCATTTGACTCAAAGAACCTATATTCTTAATGACTAGAAAGACTTCTCGGTCATCAATCTGTAGTAAGCGACGGTAATAACATCAGAAAAAATAAGCAGTATGTTAACTTATCAGGTTTATCGTTTAAAAGTAGATACACCTGGCATAATTGTTTTTTAACTACAGTAAATACCGACCAAAAACTAGGCTTTCGAAATGTATTTGTGATTTTAAAGATAGAAATAAAAATTTTAGCATTAAGTTGGAGTTTTTATAATAAAGTTTATTTTCACCCAAGTAATGTTTTGCTTAAAAATGTTACAAGTATGACAATAAAATAATAATAAAAAAATTTTATTAAGCCTTCAGAATTTTCTATTTTTGACAACCCTTCTTACGGCATAACTTTTTTAAACTTTGGTAAATCCCCTAATTTAAAACTTTTTAATTTTATCTAGTTAAAACATATTTTATATACAATTAAGTTATAGTAATATCATGCAAAAAAAAAAAAAATTAAGATCATTAATCTCTCTCTTTAGCAGGGTTTCCTAAAGTGGGCCATACGTTTTCCTTGGGGCCATTTCAGAAATTTAGAAGGTCATAAGCTGTAAAGGAGCCATGAGGCCATAATTTGAAATAATATCAGAGTTGTCAAGCGATCTGGAACCCTGAAGTTTGACAATTTAAGCTAAAAAAATCTGGAATCTGAAAAAAATTGAATAAAATTGAAAGTAAAAACCTGCAATTTTGAACAAAATCACTAAAAAACCTAGAAAAACCGTGGTTTTAAAATTGTAAAGTTTTATATATACATTAAAAATAATGAAACTTTGATTTGACACAAAAAGTCTGTCATGTAGACAATTTTTTTTGTTGTTATCAATTAAAAAAAAAAAAAAAAAAACACATTTAAAGAAGATTTACAATATCTTTTAAATGTTGTTACACTAATTAAAACGACTTTTACCGTAAACTTAATTTCATACCAGAAATACACCCAACAACTTAAACTTTTAAAAATTTTGAAAAAAAATCAGATAACCTTGAAGAAATTTCTCAGAAACTATTTGCAACCTTAAATTACACTAGATATCTTCGAGTTAATGGTTAAGAGCAAATAAAAGTTCTTAGGTGTATTAAGCGTAGTTCTGAAACTTAAACTTGACCAGGGCTTTTAAAAATGAGTCAGATTACAACTTTAGGGGGCTATAAGAAGCTGCAAGTTTAGGAGGGCACAAGGCCATAATTTGAAACTTACACTAGATATTCTAGCTTTGATGGTGAAGAGCAAAAAAAAAAAGGTTTTAGGTGTAATTAACATTTTTTTTGAGAAAGGTCTGGTCGAAATTTTTTTGAAAACTCCGATCTCAAGTAATGTCCATGTTGAGTGGGAGTTTTTACCAAAAATTTAAAATAAAATACATGTTTCCACTTGGTCTGATACTTTTTAAGTACTTAAGGGCATAGGGAAATCCACCTTGATTTCTACAAGTTGATCTTATTTTATTGAGTTTTATCTGAGCTATATAATCAATAAATTGCTAAGGCAACAAAAACTAAATAGCAATACACTGCTTTCATGTACCAAAATAAAATTAAGTAACATTTTAACACAAAAAAATTAAAGCATAAGAAATTAAATTTTTAAAATTGAAATCAAAAAATTAATCCCATAACAAAAAAAAGTGGTGCAGTTAATCAACTAAATTGCTAAGGGACCAATAAATAAATATGAATACACTGCTTTCATGTACCAAAAAACTGAAGTAACATTTTAACACTAATCTCAAAACAAAAATTTACTTTTAATAAATTTAGATTTATACCCTTGGATTAAAGCAAAATTAATTTCACAGTAAAAAAATAGTACTTTCATTATAATGTTGAAATTGAAAAGTGTCAATCAACACTGCACCTAATCATGCTGCTCCTTAGATCAGTAACCTGCTGACGGTTTCAACATTGTTGCTCCTCCACAGGTCATTTCCATAGTTGTAGATTAGTTGTCTTCTATTGTGCTGATAGTTTGGAGTACTGGACTGCTGCCATCGTCTTACAGTGGATTGCTTCCTCACACTGTCCACCAATTGATGAAATGCAACTGCTACCGTCATCTTGTAGTGAAGAGTCAACCGGTTGATGAACTGCTGTTGAGAACACGTTAAAAAAAAAAAAACCTATTGAAGAAATAAACAAAAACAAAATCAGCAAGCCAGAGCCTACTGCAGAGGAAATTAAAAAAAAAGAAAAAAGCCACCAAAGAATATATTTTCATTCATTTCAGGCAAAACACTTAAAGGAAATAGGAATTTAACAAACTTATAACTAGTATTCATCTACAAAAATATTAAATGTCTTTTTATGCTGTCCACAAAAGATGAAAAAGAAAAAAAAATCTAGGAAAATAAACTAAACAAAAAGGCACAATGAACATGCAACAACATAGCAACAGTATAAAAAAATAATTGTTGTTTAGTAATATTATATAATTATATTATAGTTTTTTTTTGTATACTAGCAATTTAATTGATTGATAGCACGACATTTTTTTTATTATGGGATAAATTTTTTAATTCTAAATGTAAAAATTTAATTTTTAATGCTTTGATTTGTTTTTAGTGTTGAAGTGTTGCCTAACTTTTTGATACATGAAAGCAGTGTATTGCTATTTAGTTTTTAATGCATTGTCAATTTAATTGCAAAGATCTTGCCGGGGAACGAGTTTTGACTCTTAGTTTTGTAATTTTTTTTCCTTACTATTGAAAACCTTAACAAAACCACTTCTTAGTTTTATGTTTACTTCTTAATTTACAGTTCTTGAGGTTAAACTGTATCCATGTGGCGTACAACTTGATAACCAAAAGGTTTTTTTGCACATCAGGTCTTAGGAAATATTAATTTGAGATCTTTTTTATGTGCTTCAAAAAACATGGTGTAAAATTAAGTTTACCCTTGCAGTAATCAAAAAACCACCAAAAAATTGCACCTAAAAAAAAACAAAAAAGTAATTTCTATAAATCTATGGGTTACAATTGTTTCATATTTAATAATTTCTGTTGCATGGTGTACTTTTTGTAAAAGTTTTTTTTTTGAATAAAAAAAACAGTAAAAACATACAATCAATTTATTAAATTTGTAATAAACAATTACAACTTGCACTGTCTTATTAATGGAAGATTTATCAAATGTTTGGTTTAAATTAGTTTCTTTTTGGTTGGTATTAGTTATAACAGTTATTTTAAGTATCTGGCCCCCCAAAAACATAATATTTTCTATACAATGTGGCTTGTGATCAATTTTCTAGTATAATTTGCCTGTTACTCATAATAGGCTGCTGATGCTTACTTTACCCTAGTGTTTTTGAATAAAAAAATATTTTAAAATTAATTTTATATTTTAATTTAACTCTATTTGTCTTCTAGTTCAAATTTTAATTCCATACCTACCTTATTGTTTTTAGTTGATTAAGCCAAAAAATCTTTTTTAATGTGTGTAAGTAATGTGTTATAATTTAAACTGTACCACTATACTTAATATTTTCTATTAAGTAGTTTATGGCCAATGCTAACATAGCTAAATAGTATATGCTGTTTACGGTTTGTAATTGTCAAACAAAATCAGGTTAAAACAGGCTTAATGAGTTGACTATATTTTTTGTTTGATCTTTCTCTAAACCAATCAAATGACCATAGTTGTTAGATTTCACATTTTCTTTCTTTCATAATAAAAAAACAAATTAGTAAAAAAAAACTTTCTATTATTAGTAGGTTGTAACTAAACTATTAGGCTACATCATTTCATCTAGTTATAGATAAGCTCAACTGAGCCATAATAAACAAAAGTTATTATGCAATAAGAGTCACTGATGCACAGAGATTTTGCTGTAACTTAAGCATGGTTGAAATTCGTGAACCAAAAATACTAAGTTTAATTATTGTTTTACTAACCTAAGTAAAAATCAAGTAGAAGTTAAAAAATAAATTTAAATTTGAATTGATTAATTCACGTTGTGTTGTTGTGGCAATGTGGTTTCTGCCTAGCTAAGAAATTCAAACAATGTGAGTCAAGTGTGGGAGTAACTATGGCCCTCCTAAACTTGTATTGAATGACATAATAAACACAAATAATATTTCAAACATGTTACTTTACGTCAAATTATAATTTTCTTATAGAAAAAGATAAAGCATCCTTTATTTAAGATATTTTTTCTTACTCTAGATCTATGCACAGAAAAATAGTTTATATTTATCTTTCTGCCTCTATGTATTTAATATAGTTCCGGATACCACAACTGGATTAGTCAGTTGTATTTATAAGCTACTAGATAAAAGCAATTATCTTGTAAATTTTAATGATCTGAAATCATGATACATACCAATATTATATTATCTAAAAACTATCTGAGAAAAATTTAATTTTTTCTAATAGTTTAAAGCAGGATTTCCTTAACTTAAAAAAAAGGCCCCTTAAAGATATTAAAAAGGCTATGGCCCCTTAACCCAAGAATATCTAGTGAAAGTTTCAAAACTACCATTAAAAACACCTAAAACCTTTTTTATCTCTTCATCATCAACTCTGGAATTTCTAGTGTAAGTTTCATATTATTAACTCATGCCTCCCCCTGTGACCCCTTTACTGCTCATGGCCCTCTAAATTTCTATCTTGGTCCCAAGGGGTCCACTTGGTATACTTTGGGAAACCCTGGTTTAAAGTCATTTTAAGTATAGAGTTGTAAATTGTTTTTAGTACAACATTTATGTTACAGATACAGTCATAGTGGAAGTCCAAAATTATTTTTTACAAAAAATTAAAGTTTTCATTTATGTAATGGTTGAAGTTAAAGTATAAACCATGTATTACTTTTTATATATATTATTAAAGTTTAAATTAAATTTATATACATACTAAAAGCTGTAAAAAAATTTCATTGCTAACAGATAAAACAGAGCTTTTTTTTAAAACTATCCTTAAAAGTTTTGAAAAAACTTTAAATTACAAACCTAGAGAACTCAAGTTTTAAGAAAAAAAAAATGCTATGAAAAAAGTTAAATAGTTCAAAAGAAATGACAAATTTGGTTCTTGAAATACTGTAAAACAAAGATTATAGCTATACTGCAGAAAAAAGAATGGATTTTTGATAAATAACTATTCTTTTTCAAAATAAAAATTCTATTTTAGGTGTAGTTTACTGAACATCAAAATTTTACGCTCAAAATTTTTGTTTCTAGGACCTGGTGCACGGAAAAACCCTTCGGTTATCAAGTTGCTCACCACAGATACTTTTTAATATCTTGTCCAGTTTAATTGCTTAAATAATAGTAATGGACTAATTGTAAAAATTTGAAGAAATAGGGTGAAGTCGAAGGATAATATATGTTTTTAGAGAAACTTATTTTAAATTAAATTTACTGTTAAAAAAAAAAACACTTCTCACAAACTGTTTGTAATATTTAGGAGAAAGTTTCTAAAAATTTTAAAATAATTTGTATTCTAAAAGTAGAAGAAAATAAATTTTTAGTAAAGTTTTAAAGTTATGAAAAGATCAGCCTGAATTTTTTTTGTTCTATAAGGTAGTATTTAAAGCCTAAAAAAATTATATCTTACAAAATTATCCATGAAATTTTTACAATATATTAAGCTTTAAAATGTAAGCAAATGTTAGTTTTTGAACGAAATTTAAACCTCCCCTTTGACTTAGGTTTTTTTACTGTTTAAAACGTATTTGTTGGGGTAACAATTTACAACAATTCAGTAATTTTTTTGCATTTTTTTTATAGTATTTATATTTCAAAAATATTTGCATTTTAAAATAACTTGCTGTTTAGTTTTTCATAAATTTTTCAATAAACTGTAAAAATTTTAATATAGTTTGATTTAAATTATGTTTAAACTAAATACAATCTAGTTTATTTTATATACAATTTTAGAAAAAAATAGGAACTTAGTTTCAGGTTTTGATCAGTAAAGCTTAATAATATTTAGATGTTACTCTGTTTTCTTATAACTTTATCTTTTTTGAAGTATATTAGTATTCAACACACTTAATTTGTAAGGTTAAAATAATCTATAAAAATTAAATTTAAAAAAAGTTAATGTGACAGATACTTGTGTAGATTATGAATACGAGTACTAATGATCAAATGTCATCTGCCTTTAATTTAGGCAATAAATTAAAAGAAGATGAAAACAATTGTTGCAATAAAGCAAAAGACAGAAATGTAAAAGACAACATCATAAAAGTAAGTTCCGATTCAGATACTTGCCAAAATGATGTTGATCTTCCTAAAACTCATATAAATAAAAATGCTGTGTCATCTACATTTTATACAAAAACAGAAAAAAATGATACTTGCTCACAACTTGAGTCGCAGTCTAACTCTGAAGCCAACAAGATAAGTTTTGATGAGTTTCAAGGTTTGATACAGAGTCAAACCATGAAATCTGAAGAGCCAGAAAGAAAACGCCTTAGAAAGAGACCACTTCCCAGCAAAGTTGTGAAAAGTTCAGAAAGTTTGCAGACAGATAAAAGCCCGAGGTACTTGACTCATGGTCAGAGAATGAAGATAATTGAATTGTGCCAGCAGGAAAATGCACCCAGTAAGAGAGGTGTGGCAAGAATGTTCAACGTTTCAGACGCAACAATTAGAAAAACTTTGTTGAAAAAAGAGGAAATTTTAAAACTAAACAAAAAAATATGTTCTGAAAAAAATGATGCAAACATAGAAAATGATACAAACGTAGAAAATGATACAAACATAGAAAATGATACAAACAAAAAAAATGATAAAAACATAAAAAATGATACAAAAATAACAACAAATAATTTAGATACAAGATCAAGTTCAGCAGAACAATCTTTTACAGTATCACTTAGTGCTAAATTCCAACAATTTCTTTCATTAGGTAAAATGCTTGAAGTTATTTCTCTACTGATTTCTTCTAAACCACAGGCTGAAGTTGCAAGTCAGTTTGATGTAACTGAACAATACATTAACAAAATTTGGATGCAGAGACAAGAAATACTGATTACAGCGTCTAAGAAGCTAACTAATGTTTATGTAGATGAAGAGACCGAACTAATTAATAATGATAATGTTTTGGACTCTATAAATGAACAACCAACTCAAAAACTCAATATTGAGCCATTGCCATCCCTTGGTGTTCAGCCCTTACCATTGCCACCACCAATTGAAAAGTTTAATATTGAGCCATTTCCATCCCTTGGTCAGCCCTTTTCATTACCATCAGCAATTGAAAAATTTAGTATTGAGCAATTTCCATCACACGTTTGCAACACCTCACTAAACTTCACACCACCTCAAACGCCAGATTTAAACAAACCTCAAACGAAACCAAACTACAGCAGGCTCACAATTGCTCAAAAACTGCAAATCATCAAGATCTTGTGCGAGCCTTGCGAGGGAAAGAGGCTGAGTATGAGGAAGGTTGGCAAGATGTTTGGAGTGACCGACGGGAGCATAAGGAAGGTGATGAAGGACAAGGACATGATAATTGCCAACTCAAAGCTGGTAGACGACGAGTTTAAGAACACCAGAACAAAATTCACACCTGCAAAGTATGTTGAGTTGTTTTTTCTTATTTAGTTTTATTTAATTATAAAGGCAATAGGAAGTGTTGGGTCAACACTTTAAAACAAAAATGTTGGATTTTATATGAAAGCAAAAAATAAGAGCTATAATTCATTTGTCAATTTTTACATAACTTTGTATTATATTAAATTTTTAAATAGAATCAGGTTGTTATAACTTTTCAAATAAAAGTGCAGACAATTTTTTTGTATCATCACTTTTCTTGGAAATTAAAAAAGATAATAACTTTATTTTTATCTCATTTTTCAAAAACTAAAACTTTTAGGAAGTATTCCTCAAACTACTTTATTAAAAGTACTAAACGACATTAAACAGATTAAAAGATAAAATATGACTTATACTCTCAGAAAAAGATCTTTTTTAAACAAGAGGCTCTTTCTAAAAATGAAAAATTACTAAAAATAAAATGTAAACATTTGAACACGATGGTTAAGTGTCTTTGGAAATTTTACGTTATTGATAAGGTACTGTACTTCACATTTGAAACTTGCACATTCTATAATGTACCAGTTTAGTTATTAGTAGTGAGTAGGATATATTTTTTTGTACTGGAAGAGTCGAAAAAAACCGTTTTACTATACGCGACAACAGTTGCTAAAACTTAGCACAGAATATCGCCACAGAACAACCTATGTCCACTAGATTTTTAATAATGTTAGTTTTTAAGACTAATACTTACATATAGTACTAAAGTTGCCTTAGTTGATGCAAATGGAATTTTATAGAAACTTTTAAGAGCAATATTTTTGTTATGTTCTAATATACAGTATTATAAAAGCCTAAAAACAATTTAAAAACATTCGTTTCAATTTATAAAGAATAATAGTTTGATGATTGTTCATCGTTGAAACATAGTAACGGGTTCGTGCGCGTCAGGCTAAATCAGGCTAAGTCAGGCTAAATCAGTTTTTTTGAAAAAAGTTGAAAAACGTCAGGCTAAATCAGTTTTTTTGTTTAAAAATTTGAGAATCTCAGTTTTTCTCAGTTCAAATGCTTGAAAATTTTTGATTAAAAACAATTAAGAAATCTTTTTAAGATCAAATTGGGATGTGAATTTATTCTTAAATAAAGATTTAGTTATTAAAGACAAAATCAGTCAGTATTTGTAATAATAAATGCATAAAACCTTTTGTTGAATCTCTAAAAAAAATTAAAGAATTTTCATTATTTTGTTTCGAGTAGATTATATACGTCATAATTATGAAAATTCATAAGAAAAATACAGTATGAACATTACCGTTTAGTTCAACAGCTTAGCTGTTTGTTTAAATTTGTTTACATCAGCTATGTTTTTCACAGCTTAGCTGGTTGAACTGTTTTAATTTCTAATTTAAAGGCTTTATACCAAATACTTTTTAGATTAAAACTCTTAGCAGTTTATTCATATATTTTACTGTTTGTTTGTTTAAGGTTATTAGAGATATTTACAACACTAAAACTTAGCTTTAAGATATAAGTACTAAGTTTTGTGGGAGTACAAATTTTAAGTACAATAAGTTTTTCTTAGCTTATTTTAACTTTTAATTCGTTTTTTAATTATTTTTTTCTCTAAAACCTTAGCTTGCTCTAATAAGTGAGCTAAATCCTCAACATCTAAATCAACTTCATCTAAAGCATTAAAATCTACAATTTTATTATTTTCCCTAGTCTGCGCGCTTACTTCTGTGTCATGAGCGCTGTTTATGGTCGCTTGAATATTGCTGGGAAATTGTGAGTTCGATATCAAGTCAGAGTAGCCATTGAAGTCAGCAGATACTGATGGCTCAGTATCTGCAAGACCCGCTAACTTTTTTTTTTTGCCTTAAACCCTTCTTAGTCTTAATCATTTCTAATAGTATAGTAATCACTTAAATAGTAACTTAAATTAAAAACAACTGGTTATAAGTTACGCAGCCCAATTTAATATACAATACTTAATAACAAATGTAATTTAAAAAATACGTATTAACTCAGGTGAAATTGTACAAAAAGTTAATAAAGCTAAAGAATAATTTAATAATTTGGTAATTTCTTTAATAAGCAACAAAGTTTAATCTATAATTTCGTACTTTCTTTTAAAGCAACAAATTTACAAAAGTTCAAACGCTTAACTGAATTCCACTCAGAGATTCAATTAAATTCAAAAGTGGAATGTGCTTTCATCAATCAGAGTTCATCAATAACTGACCGTTGCTACAACAAGAATAGCATTTTGTATTAAAAATTGGTCGTTAAGCAAACGTCATAGTGCTTTAATAAATTTAAACTTCTCAATTTTTACAACTACTTAGTTTGTAAACTTATTCACTATTATCACAACGCAGGGACAAATAGCGATTTCAGTACAAGCTTTTTAAATCTGATATGCAATCAACAATCACTGTATTTATTTAGAGTTTAGGATTTATAATTATGTATCAATTTTAAGTATTAGTCTAAATACTGTAATAGACATTTTTTAATTTTTTTACTTATTTTAGTACTCGTGTAAGCGTTTTGTTTTAAATTTTAATAATACACAACAATTCACGTCGTTTTGTTATAAATCTTCTGGTTATAATGTTTTTACTCATTGCTTAATCAAATTGAACAATTGTGTTTAGTGATATATATATTAAATTTTTACACTAGTAGTAGATTAGATATAACACTTATTTTAAAACTTATCACTGAATTTGTTATGTCAAGGGCATAGGGGGGAAATCACCTTTTCACAATTTAGTCTTATTTATTGAGTTGTAACTAAGCTATAAGTTGCTTTTTGCAGATTTTAAAGCTCAAAATATTTTTGAGATAAAGCTGGTTGAATTCGGATACTACAATAGTACTAATCAAGATCCCCTAATACCTAAAATTACTTCTAAAGGAGATTTTCCTTACTTTAAAAAAATGTCAGGCTAAATTGGTCTCATTTAGGCTAAATGAAAAAAAAAATCGCGCACGAACCCTGTAGTAACTATCTGGTTTGTAATAAATATTTTTCAATATAATTTTTTTTATTGAATTTATTCCTTTGCTAAACCTGTTTTTTTAAGCACATATTTAATTATACAAACCTATTTGTAACTACTTCAATAACTCACTAAGTTTTTGTATAAAAAAAAAATATATGTGTACACTAAAGATTCTTTTTTAGTTACCAAAATATGCTCGATAAGTATGAAAGTAAACCTGTGGTATACAACAAGACTCTACATTTTAGTTCTTACACATAATGTTCAATTGCAGGTGTACAAACAATTATTTTAGATTTTTTTTTGCAAATTAAGTATAGATGCTTTTAGTAATTTACAAAGGCAATCTGTACTATCTTGAATAGCTTCAAGTTCTCTTATCAAAATACCTAATAAATATAACATAAGATATATAATAACTAATATTAAACTGGTTTAATAAAGTGTATTCAGACTAACACGTTTTGGAAAGTTTAAAATAATTTAAAACTACAATTTTATAGTTTTGCATGTAAATAAAAAAGAAATCGATATGCTTTAAACTATAACTGCTTATCAAAATTTGCTTACAGTAGTATGCGTAAAAGTAAATATACTGTGCACCAAAGCTTTTAGTTAGTGATCTTAAAGTTTTAATATTATATTTACTCTTTATTAAATATACTCATTATAATTAAAAAATGGCATTAAGAAATATAAAACTGCGTGTTTAAAAACTTTATTTTAGAACTTAAAATTTGTATCTCAAAATTATTAAGTATAAAATTTGTAAAATAATTTACAATCAAAAAGTTGCTGTTTATAGGTTTGTGTACGAAAATTTACAAAGTTGACTACATCTCAAATTTTAAAATGACTAATGATATTCTTAAGTGTTTAAACAGGTTTTTGTATAGGAACTAATATTAGTTTTAAAAAACAAAATTAAATACTTACACTACATTTTAGTAATTTTTAAACTTTTGTAAAACTTAGCACCCAGAGTTTCGTGAAAATAGATAAACAAGTTTTGTTTAAAACTTTATATTTATGACATTAACTTATTTACTAAGCATTATATAGTTTAAAATTAAAACTATACTAGTATACAAATATTTTTGTGTAAGTTTTTATATAGTATTTGAGTGTTCTACTTGTTCATGATAATAAATATCTTAATTAAAATAATTTTCAAAATTTAGTTAAGTTTTTTAACTATGTTAGTTTTTTTAACTTTAGACAGATTCTGAAAAACATTTAACAATTTCTAAAAGTGAAACATATAGTATTATAGAAAAGTTTTCTTAGTTAGTTTTACTGTCGTCATTTTATTTTAATTTGATGTAGTGTTTAAGTTTACTCTTATAACCTATGTAAAACAGAAACTTTTTGTTTTTCTAGCATTTATCATGTCATTTTAAAACTTTACTCTTTTAGTAGTTAAGGACAGGGAAATATTATAAAGATACAATTAAAATAAGTTAAAATTAAAGTTTAATTAAAGTGAGTTATTAACTGATTTTAAAAGTTATGAACTATCAGTAAAAATTAAAAAAAAAAAGAATTATTAACTTTTGATGGTTTCACATTTAGTTTTTTAACGTGTAAAGTGTTTATTTATTAGAAACCAAAAAAGTTACGTTTAAACTTATTTTTTTTTTAGAAAAACTGATAATTAATTTAAAAAGAAATGATTAAATATTAAAGGTTAAAAATAAACATCTTTTGATCAAACTTATTTGTTTTATTATAATTAAAGGTAAAAATGTTTACATAAAAGTGTTTTAAAGTATATTTACTTACAAACAGACTTGTTTTACTTAGCATTTTTTTACAGTTACAACTAATTACATTGTGTGAGACAGAATTATTTTATTTTCGATACAAAGTTTTATACAAATTAGTTATTTGCAAGAAATAAATTGAAAAAAAAAAAAACACAAAAACTTTTTAATTTAAAACTCAAGCTTTCAATTGAACTTACGTGAAGTAGGCAATTTGTGTGAGTTCAGTCATGCATGAAGAGTTGCTCTCACTAAAGTACGTTTTTAGAGCGAATTATGTTTTAAAAAGAGAATTTAGTGTTTGTTTTATTATCTTGTTTCGCTACTTGAGTAATTTGGTGAGAGTTTGCACTTAAATGCAGTTATATGCTGTTGTAACTGGTGTTCTTATTTATGTTATAAACTTTATACTTGTTTGCAATTAAAATCAGTTTTACAAAATAAAACTACTTTTTTTAAATCACTATAAAAACAAATTTTGATTTTAAGAAAAAAGTATCTTCTATGTTAGCTTAAAATTTGATTAATTTTTTTAATCCTTTTAAATAAAACACCCAAAAAACTTTATTTTTTAGTTTGTACTATTTAAAAAAAACTTTTTTATATTATAGGCTGCGATTATCTTTATTGTTTTAAACAGTTATTAAATTTTAATATTTAAAGTTGTGTCTCCAGATACAATTTTTGAAAGTTTGTCTGTTAGTTACATATTGTAAAGTTACATATTATTAGTTACAAATATTTTTAGTTTGTAAGCTTTGCAGTAAACAAAAGCAGCAGCATTCAACGCACTTAAGTGCAAACTCTCACCAAATTACTCAAGTAGCGAAGTAGGATAATAAAACAAACACTAAATTCTCTTTTAAAAACTAAATTTGCTCTAAAAACGTACTTTAGTGAGAGCAGCTCTTCAGTTCATTAGTGGTCTCACGTAGATAACTTAGTTCGCACAAGTTTTATCAAAAACTTTGTTTTAAGGGTTGTGAGATTCTTGTGCCAGTTTCAATGACAAAATACCTTAAAGTATGAACTAGTTATACATAGATTATTTATAGTTTAAGACATACAAAAGCATTGTCTGTTTAGTAAACTTGGTAGGTTAGAATAAGTATTCAGTTTAGACAATCTATAATCTAATTAGCATTTTCTAAAACTTATCATAATTAAAGAAAAAAACGATAAATAATTATATGTAAGCATATATCACTATAAATAAAGCATAAGTATATAATTTTATTTGGGCAAATAAGTTTCAATAAAATAGTTTATAAATTATTTAAAATAAAGCTTTTATTTAGTAGTAGTAGTATAATCAGCAAACTTCATCCACACCAAACAACCTTTTTCTCATTTTAAAACTTAATAGTTTACTAAATTCAATCTTGAAAAGTACGCAGTTCAACTCACACCAACGAAACGTTCCAACAGAGATCCCGTTGTAGAAAGGATAGAAGAGGAACTGTACGCGTGGATAGTTCAGATGAGGCTGCAGAACTTCCCCGTGTCCCCGACTGCCGCTATTCAGAGGGCGAAACTGCTCGCAAGTGAGCTGGATTGCACCGAGTTCAAAGCCAGCTGGAACTGGTTTAAAAGGTAACAAAGTTTTATTTCTAGTACGAGTAAAATTTAAATGGTTGATATTTATTCTGGTAGAGGTAAACTAAAAGCCAATTGAAACTGTTTATTTTTATAAACAATTAAGTACTAATTGTACTGTGTATCTATTTCAAAAGTTTCAGTTAATAGGTCCAACTATATCTATATAAGTTACCACAATGATATTATTTTTGTTTTAAGATTTGTTTTGGGTAACTTATATTTAAAACATAGTAGTTTTTATTTTTCAATAGTTACACAAAAAATTGCATAAATGAAACTTTTGCACTGATGTGAGACCTGTAGGAGTTGACACCATAAACATAAGTAAATTTTAACAAAATCATATACTTACTAAGCAATTAGAATTTCGTTATTTTAAATCTTATTAAAAATACTATTTTGAAAATCGAGTAGATTGTATCAGCAAAAAAATTGTGCAAAAATATATATTTGTAAAAATGTAAATAAATAGACTCAAACTTTGTCAGAAAATTATCGAAAAAAAAACAGTATATTAAGTAAAAATTTAGTATTATTGAGTGTGATATAACATGTTTTAGAAAAAAAAAACATAAGTGTTTATTAAGTATCAAAAAAATCAAAAATTTTCAACACAACAGATTAGAAACTTTTTCCATTTTTAAATATATTCAGTTATCGAGGTAGAACGATGAACTATTTTTTCAGAGATAAAACATAAAAAGTTCCCACACAAACTCAAACCGTTCACAGGTACAGAGACCGCAGAAACATGAGGTTGGAGCCTCTCCTGGCCGACGGGACCGATCTGCGAATCATTATGGACATAAGAGACGCATACAACAGGGAAAATCCCCATTCTGAGAACAATTTTGCGGACGACAAGAGGTTCAACAACAAACTGCCAAAAATGA
This sequence comes from Thalia democratica, assembly GCF_965202585.1. Taxonomy (NCBI): domain Eukaryota; kingdom Metazoa; phylum Chordata; class Thaliacea; order Salpida; family Salpidae; genus Thalia; species Thalia democratica. The sequence goes on from NC_139170.1 coordinate 12,140,483, forward strand.
AGTTGCTGGTGAGAGGGGTTGATTTCAATTGAGGGAAATTTAATGTTGTGCTTGTTAAAAAGTAGTTAAATCTTGACAGCTTTTTGTTTATAGTTCTAAATAGTATATATATATAAGATACACAAAATAAACTTATGCTTGGGACAGCTGTTTCTGCGTTTAATACGCGTCTTCAGCCAAGTTTTATTCAATCTAATATTATATTTTTATTCAACTTTAAGTTTTATTCAATTCAATATACATATTTTTAATTATATAGGCACTTTAAGCTTTTTAATACGATAACAGTTTCAAGGCTTAATTTTAAGTATTCCTTCTCTTCTATTTTGCAAATAATAAAACAATTTTTTAAATGGGGAAAATCTAAGGTTGTTTATTATTCTTATTAACATTTACTTTTGCTAGGAGTATGCACATGTTTTGTAGATGAAAGTTCTAAACAGGTGTCATTAGTTAGATGTTTTTTTTTTACTTTTTTATTGTTATCAACCTTTTTTATAACTTTTTTGAAGCTTATAAGTATTTTGCCTTAATTGTATTGATTATATTTTGTATTGATCTACTTTGATTAAAAGTAAATGGAAATGTTTATTTTATCTGTGAGAATCAACAATAGTTGTATTTCATAAATTAAGAAAAAAATTGATCAACATGAATTTTTTTATATAAAAGTGAACACTCTAGTATAAGCTAATTTCAGACGATTTTCTATCATTTCGTTGTTTATACTTTTTATCATGACTTTAAGATTGTTTCAAATTAAACTATCATGTAACTAGTATACATTAAAAGTTTTGCTTCTAAAAATCATAACTGTAAATAAATGATTTAAAACTATATTTTTAACAAATGTTCTTCATTTTTTAAGTTTTAAAAAATGTTAATAAAAATAAAAAGCATATGTAAAAAATTCTAAAAAAGGTAAGGTTGTATAATAAGTTACTGTAGAAGGTGTAAAGCTATAATATGATTTTGTGATAATTCTATCTATAATTATTGCCTTTAAACTATGATTGTTATCTTTTTTTAAACTTTCTATGTTTTATTTATTTTTTATGTGTAGAATACTCAATACTATTATATTGTAATCAAGATATAGTATTGATTTTTAATCAAGTTTGTACCATTAATAAAATTGGAAAATAAAAATTGACCATAGTTGCAATCTAGTCAATTAAGTCAACAACTTTAAATTTTTAAACAAAACTGTTTTGTTAAAAGTTGAACTGTTTTTAAGTAAAAATATTTTTGTCACAGTTTGTTCAAAAAGTTTTGTTTTGCATTTTATTTCTAATATTGAACTAGGATTATGTCAAGATGCTGTTTCTAAGTACTTGATTTTACTTAAAATTGTTTTCAACTCATTTTTGCTTCTGGAAATCGGCTAACCACTAACTTTACTTAAATTTTTCAACTGTGGTATTTCTTGATTTTATTAAGTATGTCAGATGGCAACCTTGACAATTAAAAGCAGTTTTGAATTCAGTTTGGCCTTACCACTATAACTAAACAGCACAGTAATTTCCGGTTAAGTACACACTTTAAAGCCATTAAACTTTTTATTCAAATTGAATTTTGTACTTTAACATTTTAAAATATAGTAATAGTAAAAGTCTGTTTTAATTAAGCTTTACAGTATACAAAGTTTTAAAAAAATGTTGAATATACTAGCAAATAAATACTATAATGCAAATCACAAAGTACATTCTTAAAATTTATAACGTAAATAAACAACTTTTAATACAACTTTTACATACCTCTTCAATTATACTTAAATAAAAAAAAAAGTCAAGTTGTGTTTGAAATAAAATTTACTTAAATCTAAATACTCTTGAAAACAAGTTTGTATCTGTCATTTGAACATATCAGCCACTTTATTTGTAGTAAAGTTTCTAAAAGTTATTTACAGCGGAATATAGCCATATTTGTTGCCACAGCTACTTGCATTTCTGCAGAAAACATTTTTACTTCTAGAATAATAAGCTATATCATTGATTTTGTATTTTTCAATTAACTGTTAAACATTCATTTGCTAATCCTCATCAACTGTCTCATATTCCATTACTAATTCTTCGAAAAAACAAAATTTGCTTTTCCAAAACTTCACGATTAAACTTGTTATTGTGGTTTTCAGGTTCTTCGAAAATGTCTTAATCTTGCACACAATAGTTGTAGTAAGAGATATTAGCTTCGTACGCTGCTGAAAAATAGCATTGTAGTATAACTTTTCTACGACTTTATTTTATCTCTTATTAATGCCTTATAAATTATAATATCGTTTTTTTTGTAAATATTTTTTTTATCTTCCTGTATTTAGCATGCAAAACAGTTTTATTGAATTATTATTAAAAAATTCTTTGCAGTAAAGTTCTTTAATGTCAAATACTTGTGTTAGTTTCTAATGAAACTAGTATTGGTTATTAGGGATTTAGTTAAGATAAAGCAACAACTAATTTTAAAAACAAATACTTTATTCGAATTTTTTATCATTTAAAACTTTACAACAGAAAAAAAGAGTAATAGAAAGTAGAATAAAAATAAAGCGTAGCTTCGCTCGCTGTAAATATACCAACTAGGGTGCTTATAAATACGGTGACTCTTGAGTTTTCAGCTAGAATTTGTTTTAACACTTGGCTATAACCACAAAAACTTCCTGTGAAAAATTTTAGATGATTTGAAGAAACTTTCAATTTGGCGGAATTCGATTTTTCGAATTTTTTGAACACTAATTCAAATTGTATGGGACCCAAAAAATTTGACCTTAAATTTTTCAGCTGGAAGTTTTTTACAATTGCAACAAATACGCATTTTGCGCAAGTTAAGACGATTTAAAGAAAGAATTATAGAGGCACTTTTTGATTAAAATACAGTAACCTCTCGCATCTTTACGCACTCGTGACGTTACGCACTCTCGTTTAGTTAAGCATTTTAGAATTCGAATAAACCAAAAGATAAAAAATTTAGTTTTTTTAAATATTGCACAAATTAGGTTTATTGTATATTTTTAAATTTAAAATAAGTTTTTAAATGCTAACTCACCTCTCTATATCTTTAGACTTTGTAGACTTGTGTTCTTTGACTTATTGATAAACATTTAGTTATACCTCAGTATATCAGAAACTTTATTAACAATAAGAGATTAAATTAAAACTCTAAAAGAAATATGACTGTTTCAAATAATGAAAGTATAATGAAATAATGAGAGTTTAAAACACAAAAAAACAATACAGCACTCTTGCCCTATATATGAATAATAAACATCTAAAATGAAATCTGATGAAACTTGCTAGCAAAAATACACCATTTTTAAATTGTAAACAAATGCTCAATTATAAATTGATTAATAAGTCACATACAATTAAAGATAAAGATAAAAGCTAATTATTACTAAAATAAGTAAAAATTTTTTACCAGTATTATTATTTTATTTGAATTTCAGTTCTTTTTATTTTAATTTATGTATAGTTTTATCTTTTGTTTTTATTTTTGTAAATAAAGTAAACAAATTGTTTAAAGTGGGAAAGTCTGCTTTTAACTAGAAGCAATATCAAAAAACAGCCATTATAGTATGTATATTTGGCACTTCTCGTATCTTTACGATCTCTCATATCTTTACGCACTTTTTCTGTGGACACAATGTGCGTAAATAAGCGAGAGGTTACTGTACAAAGAAAATTCAAGAAAACTTTCAAAAAATGATAGAAATTGCAGAAATCAAAAACTGCTTTCATAAACTTACTTTGTATCGTCTTAAGTTGTGCACAGTATGTTTTAGTGATTATTGACCATATGTAAAAAACAATTTAAGGTAGAATTTTTAAAGTCCCATAGATTTTGCATTGGGGTAGATTTCAGAAAAACGAATTCCGCAAAGGTAAAAGTTTCTTTAAATTACATAAAATTTTGCACAGGGTGTTTTTGTGGTATTTGCAAAGTGTAAAAAATGTGAAAACTCAAGGGTCGCCGTATTTGTAAGGATCCTTGCGCACTTTAGAAAAAAGTTTCAAATTTTAAAAATCTAATTAAAACACATTTTTTTAATTGAACCTACAGTATATCTTAAGAAAAGAACCTAAAAATTGTTAGTGGAGTTTTAATCTTAAATCAACAACTTTGTTTTTTAAGTTTTTAATAGTGTACTAAGGTAGTTTTTTTTAAATTTGTTACAACGATTTATTTAAAAAACAATCATGATGTAAGTAGAATAGTGTAACTAGTTTAGGTTTAATTTTTATTGTTGTAGTTTGTAACAATAAAAAACTAAGTTACTTATTTAGTAACGTTTTAAATAAGGAAAAAAGGACATTTATGAAATATGTTGTTAGTGTATATTTGTGGGTAAGTGTCAAACATGCACAAAGGGTAACTTTTGCGAAAAGACACTTTTGCACGGCGTCAATTTTGCACAAACACACTTTTGCACCGGTTGAAAATTTAAATTATTATTTTTGTTGTTAATTTAGATTTATTATATTTCTTTTTGCTATCACTCTGTTACCCATAACCCTTACCCTTCAGTCGGTAACTTTCTTTTTCTTATTTTTTTATGAACTTATTTTTATCTACTTATTTTTTCATGTTTTTTTCATTAATAACTAATTTTTTTTTCTATAACTGTTACCCCTTGCCCTCGATCGGTAGTTAATTTTTTATTATAAATTTATCTCTTTGTTTTTTTTTTGTTTTCTTTTATAACTTTATTTTTTTATTTCTTTTTCCTCTCGTGCAAAAGTGTCTTCGTGCAAAAATTCTTTCCTGCATATTTCACCCGTTGTTATATATGATATAGTTTGTAATTTGTTTGAAATAACACCCTAAAAACGTTTCCATTGAAAGGCTTGAACTCATCTTTAGTAAATCACGAGTTGAAAGCTCTAAAGATTGAATTAGCTTTGCAGTTGCTTGATCAAAAGTTTAATTTTTTTTGTAATCCTACTAAAGGTAAACTTATAAATTATTTGTTTTTTGTTGTACTTTAAAAAACTAAAATAATGTTAAAGTTCTTATAGATATTTAAAAAAGTGTATCATTTGTTAGATTTTTTTAAAACTAATTTTTAGAGCTTATTGTGCATAGTTGAAAATCAAGATAGATAGACAAACATATGTATTATACTATCGATGAGTTAAACCTGAGCAAGTTTTAAAAAATACACAAGTTAATTAAAATTAACATTGCATTTAGGATATAGAATACATAGACTCATTAAAAGGCGAGTTTTAACTAAAGTTTTAGTAAACATGCTTACTATCAGTGTAACAAATAATCAACAAATATCAACAAATTAGTATTTTTATCACAAAGTTTAGCAAGTTTACTAAGTGTAAAGAAAAAAGTCAAAATTTTTCAAAGAGCCTTTATTTTTTAATTGTATATAATATTAACATTTGATAGCTATCTTTTAAACACAACTAATAAATAAAACAGATATTTTGCAGAAAGTGTTAATATAAACTTCTTTAGCTGTAAATTATTATTGTTTTGTTTTCAGTGAAATAGTTATTTTAAGAAAGAATATCAAAAAAGTACTATGTTTATAAAAATAAGTTTGTCCAAATGAAAATAAAAGTACATGTGAAATAAGTAAAAAAACATTTAAATAATGTATAGCTACTGTATATAAATTTTCGTTATGTTTTTAGTAATATTTAAATAAAAAAGTTCACTAGTGTGTGAAGGTACTACAAACTTTATTTAATAAAACTTTAAACTTAGAAGTAGTAAGTTAAACTTATTAGATGCCATTTAAAAGTCTACAGTAAATTAGTTATCAAAAATTTTGCAATCCCAGAGCTTCAACGCAAAATTTCTGTTATAATTTTGCTTTACTAATAAGAAAAAAGTTTAGGCTTATATAAAAATCTAAAACTAACTAACTACATTATAGTTAAATCAAAAAAGGTATCTATTTATAATTAAAAACCTTTTAATGGTTAAGGTTAAGTAAAACTTATTCTAGCTCCTTCAAACCTATTTTATTGAGCAATGACTAAACACATTTGAATTATAGACACAGGATACATTAATAAATTCGTACTTATTTATATGATTTTAAAAGTAGTGTTCAAGCAAAGCTAATTTCTAAATACTTAATAATTACATAATACTTCAAAGTTATTTTAAAAATTAATTATTCTATAAACATTTCAATGAAACTTGCGAATTTTTACAGAAAAAGCAATATTTTGCAACAATAAGTAAGTTTTTATAGATAAAGACACTAAAAGTTTTAAGTACTCAACTCATATTTAGATTTTAAAGTATAGTCTAAATTCAATAAAAAAAGCTGTAAATAAAAGAAAATTAAAATTTTCACATTAACACAGTATTGTTAAAATACATAGCTGTTTTAACTTTTCAGCACTTATTAATTCAAAGTATATAAAAATAAATATAAAAGTATTTAAAAAAAGTTCAAGTATTGCTTTATAAAAAAAACAGATTTGTCACAGCTCTAAGATTTCAATATTTCTTAAGAGTCCAATTTCAATAAATTTTGGTCGTTGAATACTATCAGTTAAAATAAAAATGGTCATAAATTTTACTGAAGTATAAATCATGCAAGGATAAGATAAAAGTAATCCAAAGCTTTAAAAAGTTGATAAACATCAGAAACTTTAGAATTAACTCGTGAAAAGAACAGAGTAATTGCTTAGCTAAATAACTTATAATGTATTGACAAACAAATTTTGTTGAAGATCTTAATTTTTTTTGATAAACTTTTTTAAAACTATTTTAAAATTAATTAAAACATTTACTTATTTTGAGAAAATCCTAACAGAGCATTTATCTTAATAAGTGCAAAATATTATAATTTAATTGAAAAGGTTATAATTTATGTTTCTTACAGTGATATTAAAAAAAATCTTTTACAAACTAAAATGATAGTAAAGTCTGTATCATAGAAAAAATATGTAAAATATGAATTTTATCGTATACAAAATTTTAACAAAGTAACAACAATGTATTTGATTGTTATTTTTTTAAATTGATTAAATATACTCTATCAAAAGAAAGTTCTGATCTAGTTTTTTAAAGTACTGAAGTTTAAGTAACTGGCCACTGTTAATTGATGCAGTCTTTGAATTTAGGAATCATTGAAAATTTAATTCACTAAAAATATATTATAATTACATCAATAAAGATACATTACGATTAAACTTAATTTAGCTTGCTAACTAAGTTGGACGGCAAAAGCTGCCCCTCAAATTTTAAACTTACAGTCGTACATATTCAATTGAATTAAAATACTCTTACATATAGTATAATTATTTTTGAAAACACTTCATTTGTTGAATATAGCTTTAACTTTAAAGCAGTTTTGTTTTAAATTAAAGAGAATAAGTAGGTGATTAAACACCTTGAGTTCTTTGAATGAAGACTGTAAGTAAAAAACTTAGTTGCGAAGTAATGATCAACTGAAATAAAGCATGTAGTTCAGTTTAACTTAGACTTTATAAAGATTTAAAGACAAGTAAAAAAGCTAATAGTTTATAAAAATGTTCTTATTATTAATTAACCAAAAGTTATGTTTTTATTCTTCTAATGATATTTGTTATTTAAGATTTTAATTTCTAACCGAAAAAGGTGAAGTAAAACAAAAATTTGAAATAATTTTTGAACATAAACTTAGTTTTTAAATTTTACGTCTACGTATGTTTTACTGGTATTTTAAGAAACAGTTTTTGTTAGTAAAATTAAGTAACTATTAATTTTTTACTTTAATGTTAGTTCTCCAATGTTAGCTTTTTAAATAAGGACTTATTTGTTTTGTTAAACAAAGCAAACTTATTTTTTTTGCAAATTTAAGCCCATAAAAGCATTCACCTAACTTAATTCAATTTATTTGTTAATTCAAATTGTGCTTAAAATCTGTTTTTTTTAGAGTTTATGTAATAAATGTGTTGTGATATAACGGATACTGATTTTAAGAAAGTATCAAGATCAATATAATTGAAAAGCGAAAACAGTTTTTTATAAACAAAGCATATATATCTAAAAAAATAGTAATACTAAATTTTTAACAAAACGCTCTCTGAAAAAATACAATTAATCCATCAAGCATAATAAAAACCCAAGTAGTTGATGTTTTACAAATTGTAACTTGTATTGGTTTTAAAGTTTACTAAAGTTTGAATTTTTTATTTTTTATTTGCTAAAAGTTACAGATCAAAGACCACCCCTAATCCTTACCCTCAGTCCGTAACTTTTTTTTTGTTTTTATTTTAAATTTATTTTTAATTTATGAGTTTTTATGTTAATAATTTATGTTAGTTAATTTTTTATTTATGTTTTTAGTATCACTGTTACCCCTTACCCTCGATCGGTAACTTATTTTTTCTTATTTTATTATTAACTTTTCATTTTTTTTAATAATCTTGTGCAAAAATGACCCTCCATGTAAAAGTGACCCTTTGTGCAAAATGCTTTCGGGTAAAGTAGTCTCTTCGTGCGTATTTGACCCGTTCCCATAGTAATTAGATAAGTTAATATTAAATCATGACTAGCAGTCCCAACAAATTAAGTATCCATAGGTTGCAAAACTATTATAAGTAATAAAAAATATTGTAGTGTTACTTTAGATAAGTTTAAAAATATCTGAAAATTTATACAATAGCTCGATATTTAGTGTAAATTAAACTCCTTTTTTTAAAATTGTATAAGATTATTTCAATGCTTTCGAAATTTGTTGATTAAAAAGGGAGTAAAGAGTTTTAAGAAATTCAAACATTTCGATATAAACATTTTAAGAACCAGTAATGTTTTTATACTGTATGCTTAGGTTTTATTTTTTTGAAAAAATATAATTAAAAATAAAAAGAGTATAAAAGAGTAACAAAAGTAAGTGATAACAAATGTGTTTCGTGTAATAAATAAAAACTAGTTTCAATGGTCATTAAACTTTTTTTTTTAGGTTTATTAATTTTATTGAAAATTGTTAGAAATAATAAACGTGTAAAGTATATATGTTGTACATATGATAGTTGTTGTAACTGTGAGTACTGATAATTTTAGTGATTGAAATTAAAGTTATTGTAAAAAACACAATATTGCTTCTACCGTCTTTTAAAAAATGAACAAAAACACACTTTTGTTTCACTAATACTTTCGTTTATTAGAACATTTTCAAGTGATAAACGGTTGAAATTATATACACACAATAAATAGTAACAAATTTATAAAGTAAACAAAATTAAAAATTCAACTTTTAGGCTATATAAATCTATAAAACATTTCCATAATAAAAACACAATTAGTTATCATACTATCATATAAATTTTAAAAATAAGATTTTACCAATTAACAACTCATAAACGCATACAAGTAAACAAGCTAAAACTTAATGTACAAAAATGCTCTTTTCATAAAAATCGTAAAATACCAAGCTCTAAAATATTAAATTTTCATAAATTGTCTTACTTAAGTTAAAACATTTAATCTTTTTATTCGTAAACTTTCTTTGTAGTATAACATTTTGAATTCAGGTTGTTCTAATAACTTTATCTTGTAGGCACTACCCAATCCTGTATTTTTAATATAAATTTGATGATTCTCAAAGTAGTATTTGAATTAGGCAGATTCGTCTCCTTTACCAGCTAAGTGAATTTTTTTTCGGAAATTTTCCAGTTATTTCTATTTGCATTCCATCTTACATTAAAATTATTTTTAGTCTGACCTAAATAGTTTGATTTTTTTTGCTTATTTAACACTGAGCAGAATATAGTCCATGATTTTTACAGTTTAATTTTGGTTTTATGTCTATTGTTCTGTTTACAACTGTTTTTTGTGACTATTCTCATCTATCATGTTTTTATAATTGCTGTATTCTCCGCATAATGCATAAGTTTTGCTCTTATTAATAGGTACGTTGCTTTTATTTTTGGCTATACAACTAAATGTTTAGTGAAAGATGTTTTTTGCAATTGGGAACAGTTTATTTTCTTCTTTCGTGAATTTTAATGAACTTTTAAATTGAGATGACCAGTATATATTATTAGACTTTTGAAATTTTAGTTTTTTTGAACTCTCACTGGAGTTAAATTCACTAACTTTTTCAAACTGGCTTTTGACTATTTTGGGACTAAAATTGGATCTTATGCATTTATTTCCAAGCTTCATTAAACTTTCTTTGGAATATTTTTCGTTTTCATTTAATCTTTTTAGGCGTTTGATTTCTCCTGTTATGATTCCTTTAAAGGTATTTTGTGGATGGTATGATCTACCATTTAGAAAAGTTGCGTTTTTTACAGTCTCCTTTATAAGACTTATTGTCTTAAAATATTTGATTTCACTGTCATTATTAAGTACATGTTTTACGTCTAGGAAAGGAATTATTTTATTATCTTTTGACATTATACTGTATGTTATTTCAAGACTATGGTTTTCAAGTGTGTGTTTTAAGTTTTTGATGATCTCATTAGTAATTTCTTTGCTTTCTGAGATAAATACAATGTCATCAATAATTATATTTTTAAGAGATACTTTTTTTGTTTTCTGTACTCTTACCATGATGAAATGCAATGCAATGTTAGCAATTGTCACTGAATTGTTGTCCCCTGTATTTATACCTTTTATTTGTTTGAAGTAACATTCTCTGAGTTGTATAAAACTATTGAGTATCACCATCTTACATAATTTGAAAATACATTTGATCATACTAGTATTGTAACTTGTACAAATTGCTAGGGCCTTTTCTAAAGCATTTTCAATAAGGCTTACTTCAAGTGGTGGATACGTCAACAGTGCAGCTTGTATCTTTGTTTAATGACTTCCAGGTTTTCAAGTCTTCCAAGTAACTTTTAGAATCATTACAGTACTCATTAAGTTTAAATTGGCAGTATTTTCTACTAAGAGGATCTAAAACTAAATTTAACATAGCAGTTATTCTGCTGAGGTAGGTGTTTGCAGCTGCTGTAACTATTCTGACTGGAATATCATTAATATTACATTCTTTCAGCTGATCTGGTGATAACTTATGTGTTTTCCAAAGGGGATAAATGTAGCCGTAGTTCATGTTTGAAAAGAACTTTGCTTTACTGCCAGAGGAATTTCCAAGAATAACAAGTTTTATTCTTGTTATGCTTGTGGTTCTATGCAGAATATTTTCATCAATGATGTTGTTTTCACACAAACACATTACAATTTTATTCATCTTGATTGTTTCCCTATTTTTTGGTTCATTTAATGGAAGTTTTATGTAGTTCTTGTCTAGAGCATCATTTATTATTTTTATGTAATCATCGTAATCTATTATAATCGTTTTATCATCTTTATCAGAATAGCCTATTACCATATCTTCATTTTGTGATTTTAGTTTTAGTTTCTTCACAGATATTAATTGGTTTTTACTCAGGTTTTTTTTCTTTTGTACCTTAGTACCACATTATTTTTAAAAATTTACAAAATTTTTTAGTGATTAAACGAGAGAAAACATTTACCTTGTCTAAAATAAATTTCATAAGTAAGTTTTGTTTTTAACTAAATTACTTTTTATGGTTTAACAATGTTTACTGAACTACAAAAAAGCGTTTAAAACAATTGGTCTAAGGACCTGGTGCACGAAAAAACCTTTTGGTTATCGAGTCGTACACCGCTTGGATACAGTTCAACATCTTGTTCAGGACAATAATAGGACTGATAAAAAATCTGTAAGACATTTTGAACAGGAATTATTTGAAAAATTACACATGTACGCTACATTAATTCCATTAGTAGATTTTTAAAAAGAGTACACAAATAAAACTCTCTCACTATGACCTTTTCCTTTTAAAACAAACAAAAAACAGCGCTTTAACATAAGTGAAAATATAGATGGAAACTATGTACATGGATATTTTACATGACGATTTTTTTTAATTTATAAGCAACTGTATTATCAGTTTAAACATTAACTTAGTGTTTGCAAATATGTAAACTCTAAATTACATGAAAAAACTTAAAGAGTAGTTGTACTATAATTACAGACATAAGCATAAAGTTTAGTTATATGGTTAAACAAAGTGAAAAATTTTCAAGTATTATTTTCTTTGCTACTTAAAAACAAAGCATCATTTAAAAAAATTATAAAATAAACTTTATAAGCAGTGTTTTTTTTTACAAATGATATTTCAAGCAGTACTTATAAATAGTTAAATAAACAATCCTAAACAACTTTAAGTTTATTTTTAATTAAAAAATTAGTTGTTTAATTTTGAGTTTTTCTTTAGACTTTTTATTTATTTAGGGCTAGCTAATTGATTGTATGAAAACTATGAACTAACTACTTTTGTTACTATTGAAGAAAAGAAAGCGAAATACTTTGTAATAAAGTTTGGATAAAATACTATTCAAGATAAATTATAGAAAATATTTAGTATTAAAAACGAGGTGCCTGAGGCTAGTAATTTTTAAGAAGATTTAATCAAAAATAATCAAATAAGTCAGTAAAAATAAAAATATTATTACAAAAATTTTCAGTAAACATAATTTTTTAATTGATACTACACTGTGGCATTAATTATTTTTTTGGTAAAATTGAAAGGTATATTGTATTTTCTTAGAAGTCACATGAAAGTTCTAAGGATAAATTACTAAAGAAGCTCTTTGAAAAGTTGTCGAAGAAGTTTAAAAATAACTATTTTGTTGTTTTTTTTTACGAAAAATACTGTTTTTAAATAAACAACAAAAACTTAAATTCCCAAACTTTTTTGACTTAAAATTCAGTTTTACTTGTAGATTATGTCTTAAGCACGTAATTAAAACTACAGGTCTTTCTATCTATCTAAATTAATAGTTTGTCGTAATGTTTGTAATACATAAATAAAAGGCTTAAAAAAGGGTCGGCAAGCTGCAACCCGCGGGTCAAATGTAGGTGACAAGCATGAATTTCTAGCCCACACGTGCTTTTTAGCTAAAAAGTAATGTAGAAGAAGAAAGATTAAGTTTTTTCAAGACAAAAGTTTACAAACATGCATTTTTCTGTTTGTTAATTAAGTGTGCGACCTATTTTATGTTTATTTCATTACATACTTTCTGTTATGCGTGTATATACTATAATTTGAAATAAAACAACAAATTTACCTTTAAAACAATGGTTTACTCTCTTAATACGGCTGTTAAAACTAAACTTTTCAAAAATACTGTGACCGATAAAATTCTTTTAGAAGATCTTGCCTTTTCTTCTGAAAAACATTGCTGACTTCTCCTAAACAAGGGTGGCAATAAAGTATGAAAGTTTCTTCTTTTTTGCAAGTTCTTTTTATACTTGATTAAACATATCATAATCAGTTATCCGTTTTAAAATCATGGTAAATAACGTTTAAAGTACTTAAATTTTATTGCCACTTTCCACATGTACATAAAAAAGGCTAAATAATGATAATCTAATGAATCTCAAAATAAAATAATAATAACTGCAGTAAACAGTAAAAACTAATAAATTTTTTTTATCAAGTACAGTAGTCTTAAAATAAATCAATTGCTTCTATCAAATTTATGATTTTTCCAACAAAAACAATCAAATAATGATAGATTACAAGAATATTTGTTATTTAAGTTAAAAGTTAGAAGATAATTATATTTCAAATAATGAGTTATAAACCATAGTATGAATATTTGCATTAATGAATGCTAAAACATAAGAAATCAAGTCTACAGTGCTTGATAAAGTCAACTTAGAAATGTCTTGTATAAAGTTGGATTAAGCAACAATAGGGTAGGAGGCGCAATCTGATATTCCACACATGTTAGATCCCCTTTCTATCATGAAGTATCTGAAACATATGACATTTGTTTAAACAAACTGGTACTAGATTACCTATAAAATTCACAAGTATACATACTGTTTAATTCAACAATAATTGATGCACTAATTTTCACATTAAGTCGAATTAACCTACAATTATTTTGAGAATTAATTAAATAATGCATTAGTGTTTATTTAAATTAAAATATAGAAAAATATGTAAGCTGTTAAAAAAATCTAAATTTAACAAAAAAAAAACAAACATTTACATATATATGATTATACATCAATTGTACTGCAATAAACGATATGAAATTAGTATGGTACACTATGACTATACCACTTAATAGTTTATATTAAATCCTTCTGCAGCTAAACAAACAGTGAAATCAAATAATAAACAAAACTTATTACTGATGTTATTTTATGGTGTTGTATGTGCAGTAAAACCGGTTGTTAAGCTTTTATTATGTTTACTAATGCTCTTAACTAGACGTATAACGTTATTATACATTTAATGTGTGTAAATGAATTCAAACTTTTATTACACTCAGTTTTTGCTGAAATAACAGCTATGAAAACAAAACTATGATAATAAGTGGTAAAGTAAAAACTTTTAACAATGATGTGGTAAAATATTTTTAACTGTAAAACCGCTTTGCGTATAAAACTAGAATGAATTATTAAAAAAAAAAAGTACCATACAACTGCTTAAACATAATCAAATTTAAACTAGAAACATACCTATTATCATATAATAATAAAAATGTGTAAGTTATGTAACAGCAACAAAAAATGCAATAAAATATAATTCTGATAAACAAATTTAATTTCGAATAGATTTATGTCGACTTATTTATTTCATATTTAAACCATCTAAAAATTTTAAAGATGTATTAAAAGATTAGCTTAACATATAAAAAAAAACCAGCGTAAGTTTAACAGAGCTGAAGCCTGGAATTTTGCATGCTGTGAGACAAGCTCAAATTAACATAAACGTTTGATCATAATTTTCGACCATCAGACCACAAGCTTTCGTAGACTAAGATTCGTGTTTCGTTTTTCTTCGGTTGCGACTGACTGACGAGTTTAAACATTAACGAAACCTTAGCTCAGTTTACGAGAGCTTGTGTTCTGATGATCCAAATGGTATAATCAAAACTTTATGTTGACTTAAAATATTTTAAAGAAAGTTTGAAAAAAAATGACTTGAAACTAAGTCACTGTAACAAAACTTTTGTGCAAAACTGTTTATTAAAAGGACACAGCAGGTCATTAAAAGTAAAAATACTTTTTATTGGAAAAAAACATAAATTCTTATAGTATTTTTAAAAGTATAATAAAAACGTTGAGCTATGAACTTTTACTGTCTACTCAAAAAGAAGTTTTTTATGAGTTTTATTTTTTTTTCAAATAAAGTTATAGTTTGGATCAGAGAAAAAAACATATTTAAGCACTAACAATCACAGTTTTTGTTGATATGCAGGTTTTTTATAAAAAACAAATACTAATTTACAAAAGACTATTACCTTACATTGAGTATTACTATGAAAAAAATTAACTAAAAAAATCACCAACATAACGAATAAAAATATTAACGAATACATATTTCAACACAGCTTTAAATAGTATAATTCGACAAAAAAAATTGAAAAAAAAACTTGTTTAAGATACAAAATAAAATTAATACAACTCTTTAATCAAATAACTTCCTTTTTCAATAGTTATACGATACTTAAAAATAATGGATTCGAGACACACTTAAACTAATCTTTTTACAAATCAAACTGAAACGAACCCGTCACTACCCCACTGAGTACCCCATGAATTTTTAACGATCCAGTAATCGACCCCATCGACATCGGTACCCAATCCAACGGCAAGCACGGCGTGGTTCACCATGGCAGGCGTGTCCCCGCAATTTGCACTGAAAACGTATACTAATACATAATCACGACATGGAAATAAATTGCTTTAATCTTCCTTAATCAATAAATGAATTAATATTATGTTGGTTAGTGAGTTAAATCTTAAAAAAAATATTTTTGGCTGAAATGTACGAATATATAAAACACTACAGTGCGTTAAATCTGCAGCCATAAATGTTGCACTGGAAATATATAAATATATATATTCACTTCAATTAAAAAAATTGCTTAAATCTTTAGCAATAAAAACGTTTTGACTAAAATAATGCTTTCTATATGACAAGTTGTTTAAGAAATATTTTGCTGGTTGCCTTCTGTTAATAGAAATACTTAATAAAGCTCATTTTTAGGCATTGGTTGAATGTATACAACTTTACAACCAGAAAATTTAAAATACATTTTTTGTAAAATCACGAACATTGTCTTAAAAGGGAAAAGCCTTAAATACTTTACTAATACTCTATGACCTACTTTTTATTTTCATCAAGACTTTAAACATCAAAACCAACAAAAAATTAACTGAGCCTAATAGATGTAAAATCATTCAGTTAAGATTATATACCAAAGTTTATAGAGAATAAGTACCTCAAAAAACACAATATTTTTAACAAACCTTGAATAAACACCGGATTTGTAATGCATAAAGTCGTCCACTACATCAAAAGCAACTGAAACTGGATTTTTGTACAAAACTGCATCTGCTAGTTCAATTTCATTTCCCTAAAATATTGTCGTATTAGTTCATTGTTGACATAAAATTAACAACGTTTTAAGTTTTGTATCTAACAAAGTTTAAGTATTAAACTTAGAACATTAAAAAAATTTCTTTTTGATAATTTGTTTACAATTATGTATTTTAGCGTTTTAAGTAAGTTGTTAATCAAATTCCTATATAGTTATTTGTCTCAACTAAAAATATTGCTCAGTTTACTGTAAAGCAATAAGCATAATTAAATAATAATTTTTTTCCTACTGAAACCTGGTAAAAAATTAAATAGTTAATTTGTACTTTTATTATTTTATCTAATTCCTATATTTGTTTAAAAAAAAGTCCATGTGAAATAAAGGATCAAGTTATTATTTTGTTGACATATCAAAAAAATCTTAACACAAAAAATTGTTTTCAAATTTTTGATGGTATTTGTTTGTATTGAAAGCATAAAAACGCTTAAAAAAATAAACGTTTTATCTGTGTGATTATGTTTCCGCAGTTTTGCATTTTCCATACACACATTTACCATTAAACATTGAAGTTTAATAAAGTGAATGTTTTACTAAATTGAAAACTAACAGCAGTAATATTGACAACATCCTTGACGAATGCAACTGCTTTTTCCTTGTTAAACTTGCACTCACCGTCCTTTAAAAGCATATTAGTTTATCAGATCACAATACATAAACTGTTACAATATAAAAGCTATATAAAAGTCAAACACTGAAAATATGAGTTTAAAATTAAAAAGACTAATTATAGATTTGGAAATTTGAAATTACCATTGGGGTTCTTTAACTTCATTACTATTATCGAAGAAGATTTAAGTTGAAATAATTTATTTATAACAACCTTAGCAGTGTATTTATAATCCCACTCGTCTTGAAGGCCACCACTGTATTTGATGTATTCAAATGCTTGAGATGGCAGACCTCTGTTTAAAATTCAGCAAACTGTCAACTAGTTTCAAAACTGTCTTTGTTATTTTTATAACTAAAACTATTTTTTAGCTTGAACAGCATTTGATTATGAAAATTTAAAGAATGCAAAATATACTATTTTAAGTTTTTAAGTCTTTTACAACAACGATTTTAAAATATTATTGGTGCCAAAACTATGTAGAAGGTGTTTTTGTTACTATAAGATTAATCGAATTTTCAATGATATACTGTTTTGCTTATTAACTATTTCCGAGATCCGTGTTTCTTAAAATAAGACAAAATAGATACTTTGTTTTAGTATATTAGTTTTTTATTTCATTTCATAACAAAACTGAATAGTAGAACATAATTAAGTATGTTAAAGTAAACATTAAGTTATAAATGGATTTTACTAGTTGTTAAAACTAAGAATTTAAGTTTTTGAAGCGGATTTTTCAAGATAAATATATAAAAAAAAAACAAAACAATTGTAACTAACTATATCAAAAAAAATTTCGAGTAAGGAAAACAATAATGAATAGCTAGCTTTATACAGGAAGTAACTCATAAGCACAACTACACAGTCAACGAAAAATTCTATAAGTGATTTTTTTTGTAAAATTCTATACTTTATTTAAAAACTAATACTAGTGCATACATTAAAATAATTAAAGCTTGTAAAGTTAATGTTATCTTTAGCAACCGCATTTACCTTAAAATAGTTTTAGCTTTTGTCTTTCTTATCATTGAACTATCACGAAAAAGATATATATTTAAAATACTTTTTACTAAATCATTACCATTAAATAACTAATTGGGTTTTCTTTATACTAGTTCCTATTTTTGTACAACTTTAACTACTAAATGAACTTATTCCATGTCTTTAATATATATATACAAAATAAATTTATTAAACATATACAAAATCGGTCTATTATGTATAAACATAACTTAATTAAGAATATATATTTTTCGATACTTACAGTTTTTTTAATAAACCTTTAACCCCTTAAAAATAATTCAAAAACGATTTATATTAATTTGCGTACTAACTCTTAAAAGTAAACCACTGTGGAAACTTAAATATAAGTTATAATAAACTATTGATGTTTAAATAATTTCATCTATATTTTTTAATCCCAATATTTTAAGATGTTGTCTTCAAAACAACGTTTCTACTAAAAAAAAATATATTCAGCCAATAACAAAATATATTTTAAATAGAAAACAGATTGCTTAATTTTATAATTGTTTAGAATACAAACTGTGTAACTCAAAAATGTGTTTGTATTTAAAATGGTGTTTAATGCAATAAAAAAAAGCTTTATCTATTTTACTAGTACGAAATCACTTTTTATTTGCAATAACTCAAATATATGTTTAAAAACTACTTTTATTTTTTGTTATACTTACAACTATTTTAAGCAAAAAAGTCATATGGAAAACTACCTTAGTTTATCTATAAAAATGACTCAAGTAAAACCAACAAAATACCCGTTGCAGCCGTTGTTGTTGAAATTTTGTGCGCAGTCGACCAGCTGTTGCTCGGCCAACGTGTAGAATGAATGGTGGAAAGGCTTGTGCTTGTGAATGGCAGTTGCTGACTCCAAACAAGCCGCTGTGCTGAACGTCCAACAAGATCCACACGATGCCTGGTACAAGTTTAAACAGACATTCCAGAGGTTGCTTACAAAAACTGATAATTATTCCGGTTTTTTTTAAGTTTTTTATTTTCCAAAAGTAGAATAATATATTAAGAAATTGTTTTATTCCCAAATATTTTATTAATTGAAAAAAATAATTGTTTTTGAAGTAGATGAACAAGAAACACATTATTGAGTTATCTAAGATATCCATTAATCATAGTTATGTTTAATACATGAAAATGAGATATGTCAATTTTTAAAGTTATAGAAAGTTCTATCATAAATAAGGTTGTGAACAGATGTATACAACAGTTTTTAACAGTGAGTTTATTATAAAATATTTTTTTTTATTAGCTACTTACTTTTATCTTTAAAAAGATTTTTAGTATAGAGGAGGATTTATTTTGACTTAAAAAAGCTTTAAACCTGATTTTTTACAGGGGTCACTTTACCAAACATACTCCAATCGAAATGCGCCCTGCCATTTGGTATTTCAATTGCCTTTCCCGACATTACATGGTTACCTAATTTAGTTGCACTACACTTCTGTGGGTCCATCAAGCGAGCAGATTTGAACTCTTCAAATGTCATATCAGAAAACTCGTTCAGTTCCACTGTGAAAAAGTATACATTTGAATATTTAACATAATAAAACAACATCAAAAGATGCATAATATGAAGTTTTTATTAAATATGGGTACTATTTATTTAGTTATTAGAAGCCAATTTTATAAAATTACATATTCAAAAAACCTGAAAAAAATTGATTAAAAAATTTATATATATATAGAAAGAAATAAACATGGTAAAGTTGTTATGTTTGTTTGTATACACTTTATTTTATTATACTTTAAACATTTAGGCCTTAAAATTTTTTTACAGCTTGATTTTATTTTGCAGATTTTGATAAAGCTACAACTTTTCTTCTACTGCTTATAAAAAACAAAAGTAGTATTTGAGGTATAATGGACCAAACTTAGAGAGTTAAAGTAACTAAGAAGTAACCTAAAATGGCAAAATAAACCTTCGTATGACTTTGCAAAGATCATTGTGTAAATACTTAAGATCCCTAGCTTAAAAATTTAGAGGATTAAGTATTTCAGCTTATCAATGTCTATAAAACCTTTTTTATTTTAAAATTTTGACATTAAATTTATTGAACTATATATTTTTACAAAAAATAAGTTAAGTCAGGGTTGCCACTCTTTGTTAAAAAATAGCCAGAAAGACTAAAAACTAATTAAGGTTATTTAAATACATCAATAATTTTTTTTGAGCTTCTTGGGCAATTATCTTTAAGCCAGTGTGTATAATATAATTTAGTGTTTACAGAAAAACCTTCAAGGTAAAATATTTGTTTAAATATAAACAAAAAAAGTCTTATTCTATTTTCCATAGTTATTGGCAAGCTTTAATAATGTTTCATTTAATTGTAAAAACAACTAAGCCTTAAAAAATTTTTTTAACAAAAAAGTTCAAATTAAACATCTATTGTGTACAAAGTATTTAAGGTGTTGAAAACCACTGTTTTTCATTTATATATACTTATTAGCTTTATTTTTAAAGTACTAAGAGCAATATTATCTATATATCTTTCACACTTTTTTTTACAAAAAGCCATGAAATGCCTTTGTTATACTAAAGTAGAGCTAGCGGCAAGACCTAAAATTTTATCTAATTATTAAAACTAACACTATAAA
Organism: Thalia democratica; assembly: GCF_965202585.1. Lineage (NCBI taxonomy): Eukaryota > Metazoa > Chordata > Thaliacea > Salpida > Salpidae > Thalia > Thalia democratica. The sequence goes on from NC_139170.1 coordinate 12,161,112, forward strand.
ATAAACAATAAAGATATAATAGAATATAAGTGCATTATAATTTATCAAGACATTTAAAACATTATCAATTTAAATGTTTTAAAATCTAATAAAATCTAGTCTAATATTAAAGATATCATAGACCTAAAATTTTATCTAATTATTAAAACTAACACTATAAAATAAACAACAAAGATATAATAGAATATAAGTGCATTATAATTTATCAAGACATTTAAAACATTATCAATTTAATTGTTTTAAAATCTAATAAAATCTAGTCTAATATTAAAGATATCATAGAAGCCCAAGTGTGGGACACCTAGTAAATTTTAGTGGCTTTTATGTTTGCTTACATAAAAAAATACTTCCCTTTTTAGTTTATATGTTTACATTACTGTAAAATTCATAATAAGTTGCAATAATTAAACATTACGTTTAAAATAAAAAGTTAGACACAACAAAAAGTATATTGATGTAAACTAGCAAGGGAAATTTTTTAATATCAACTAACCTAAAAAACTATATTAAAAACTAACAGGGTTGCTGTTCTTTGAGTTGTCTCCTCAGTGACCTTAAATATTCCTGAGTAATCCTAAGTTTTTTTAATTTCTTAAAAAAAATTAAATAAACTTTTCCAAATCAATAGAAATCTAGTTTGTTTTTGAGAAAATTGGTCTGAAATATCAAAATATTGAAACAGGAAGAGCTAAATCTTATTCAAGATCTAGAAAAACATGGACTGAGATACCATTTTTTTTAAAGTTATCTTGAGTTTTTATAAAAAAACTTGCCTGACTAATCCAAAGTTAAAAAAATCCAAACTAGCCTCAGTTAGCCTGAGGTAACCTAAGATTTTAAAAAAAATCAAACTGTCCTGCGTTATACTGAGTGTGAGACAACCCTGCTACTATATAATTTTTAAGGGCATAAGGGGGGTAGGTAAAACACTTTTTTTTTCACAATTTGATCTTATTTTATATAGTTTTTACTAAGCCACAGGATGCTTTTTACAGATATTAAAAACTCAAAACAATTGTTGAGATATAGCCTGTCAAAGTCAGAGGCAACAATTGGTTCTTTATGGGAGGCGCAAACTAAAACTGCAAAAAAGACTATTTCACTAAAAATATATCTTCTCCTAGGTTTTTTGAAATAACTACCTCAAACTTTCACGAAATGTTCCTTGCATTATTTAGAAAATTCTGTCATAAGTAGTTTTTAAAAATTAAAAAAATAAAAATTTTATATAAAAAATTAACAAAAATAACAGTTTTTTTTTTGCTATAAAATTTTTATTTTTTAATATTTTCAAACATAATTTTCTAAATAGTGCAAGGAACATTTCCTGAAAATTTGAGGTATTTATCTCAAAAAAAGTAGGAGGAAATAAATTTTTAAAGATTTCTGGTTATTTGCCGTTTTAACTTGTGCCTCCCATAAGGAACCTAATGTTGCCTTTGACTTTGACCGGCCATATATTAAATAAGATCAAATTGTGAAAAAAGTGTTCTACCCACCTATGCCCTAAAATCTTTATTTTAAAAACATAACAAAAAAAATTAAATGAAACTACTTTTCCATTGTGTGTTTTTCTGATTGTGTTCATCTATTTTCTTTTTATTGGCCATAAAAACTTCAAATTTTTTGCTATATTCAACATGATTGCTATATGACTTGCCATGCTTTGTAGCCCATTTGTAGAAATGTGCATAGGTATCTGTATATATAAAAATTAAAAATTATTGTCTTTTAGAGTTACTCATAAAAACTTAAACTAAATGTTTTTACAATATTATACAATAATGTATTTAAAAAAACTTCAAAACTGAGGTTTTAATTCTTTTAGCTTAAAATGAATATCATACTGTTTGAAATTGACAAAGTTAAATTTTACAATGATAATTACCTTAAAATCATTATATAAGTAGTTAGCTAATGCTTACTTATATATACTTTTTAACTAAAATAAAAATAAGTTTATCACAATAAAGAATAAACATTTCAATCAAATACAAAAACTTACCTTTCAAATCAACATTCAGTTTCTGCATACTCAAGGAATATGAGCTAGCCAAAATACAGACAAAGAGAAAAAGCAGTTTCATTGTTCATATAGTTAAGTTTTAAACCTAGAAAATTAGATACAACTTATAAAAGATATTTCCAGATTGTTATATGTTTTAAATCTAAACGCTAACAACTTTTAAATTAGGTAGTACTACAATTTTAAATAATTATACTTTTGGTATTTACAAGCATAGAACTTTTATCTTGCAATCATAAATTCATAAAAAGAAGTTATAACAATTTGATTCCAACTTTTAATATAAACTTAACTAGTTTACTTTTTAGCTAAAATTAATGACTTAATTTAATGTTGTAATTAATATAAACTTAAACAAAGTGGCAAATTTTTTTTTTCTAGAGATATCAAAATTACATCACGTGATTGGACTGTTGGTGTATTTTTAGTTACTGAATCAGCAGATACTTGCTTGAGAATTTGAGCTTTTTTAATGGTAAAAAAAAAATCATACACTTTACCCTTTTCAAAGATAATTGTTTTCTGGGCAATGGCTTCATGACTTTCCCACACTTTGTTGTTTATAGTCTTGAAATTTTATGTTAGCAACTATTTTCCAAATGATGTTTTGCCAAGGGATTTTTTATATATATATAGATGGTTTTATTTTTGGTTAGCTTAAAGTTAATTTTTAAAGGGATAGTTAGATTTTTTTTTAGGTAGAAAAGTGATGTAATTAACTTTCTTAACTCTCAAAAAATGTTTATTGTTATAAAAAGAAGAGTATAACTAAATTTTTTCTACCATAGAAAAAGAACCTTGGTTTTTGCCAAAACTGAAGCTTTAAGTGGTCAAAAACATTTTCATAACAAGAAAAACTCTTTTTTTAATCACAATTCATAGTCTCTCAAATGCTGTTTCTTAATAACAAAATTTAACTTTTATAATATGAAAATGTGTGAGAGCTGTTAAAAATCAGGGTTGCCGTTGTTTAAGGCAAAAATGTCAATGACCAAGACCAACTTACTAGATAAAAAATGGAAAGTTAGTTAAAAAAAAATATAAACAAAATGAAAGTTTTAACTTACAACAATCTTTAAAGTTCTTAAATAGCAAAACATCAAGTAGAAGAGTTAATTTTATTGATGGATTTAAAGATTTACTTCATAGTTTTTTATTCATTTCAGCATTAAAAAACGTAAATAACTAATTAGGTGCAGTTTTATAGGATTATTTAACAGGTCAGCTGTTTTGAAATTTTGAATTTTACAAATCATGTTGCAAAAAAATCAGTTTAGCACAACTTAGTGTTTGAAATAATTTTATCAAAATGTTATAATAACTCTAATTTACATGTCATATAACGTTCGAAGTGAATAAACTAACACATATTTTAATTTATGGTCGTAACAGTGTTTTAACCGTTTTTAATCAACATATTGAAAAAGTTTTACCTGTTTATATTTAATTTTAGCTTAAAGTGTATGTAAAAAGATTTTAACTAGACAATTTCAAATTAAGAGTTTTTATTCTGCACAGTGTTTCAAGCAAATGCAATGATTGCGATTTAAAAACTCTCAATTTGAAGTTGTCTAATTAATGTTGATTTGCTCCTTTTCAGTTGAGCTCTTTATTCTGGAATCATAGCTCACCATAAAGTTATAATACAATGTAAAAAAAATGTTAAAACAAACAAAAAAAAAATTCTATGAGAAATGCAAGAAATTTTTAAGCTAGTTTTTATTTAAAACAAGTTTTTTTTATTCTTACTTCTTTTATGATTTTTATTTTATTTTTTAGCTCAGTATTTAGATTAGGGATATATAAAATTTTCATTTATCGGGCCAGATGTGGAAAAAATTTAGTCCGTTACGGTTCGAAAAACTTGAGTTTCGTTTAACTCACAAAAAACTCAATTAACCTATTTATTTCAACAAAATAATAGTTCAGGGGTCATCAAACTGTGGCCCGCAAACTTGCAACTTTGGCCCGTTGAAATTTAGAATCGAATAGTCTTACTCTTAAGTACATTTTACATAAAATTCAAAACTTACTTTACTAGATATTTCGGGTCTTTTACAAAAAGAATAAAAATAATACTACAACTACGACTCGCAAGTGTTTTTAACTTCGAAATTTTGCCCGTTACCACCAAATGCCTACCTACCTCTGCAGTCTGTACTAATTATGTTTGACTTATATTTTACTGTATTTAATGTAAATTTTAAATCTCCCTTTAATTGTACCTAAAAACTTTTTTTACTCCTCATTGCAAATCCCAGAACATCTAGTGGGTTAAGAAATAAAACGCTCGCAGGCCACAGTTTTACGTTTTGCACCAGGGCTCCAAATAAATTCTTTAAAAATTGGAAGACTGGCCAATTTTACCAATCCTACCCGCATGCCGTACCTTGTCCACCCCTAATCTACTTACTTTGACTTAATTATAGTGAAGTTTAAATTCAAAGCAACTATCAAAAATATCATTAGTTAGTCTTGTTAAAGTATATTTTAGTTTTTATTGAATAAAATTAATAAAACAACTTATAAACTTTTTAGAAAACAGTGACAAGTTTGTGACAAAAATTTCAAAAAGAAAAATTAAGTGTCTGTTTAAAAACTGCGGGCTTACCTATTTCGTTAGAAATGCTACAATAAAAAGAAAACACTTCGTTCAAAAAAAACTTTGTTTTATAAAAAACATTTAGCTAACTAATATTGAAAAAAAGCCATAAACAAAACAACTTAGATAATATTATTACCTTTTCTACGAGAAGCTAGAAACAATAAACTGAAGTATACACCAAGTATATCGCTAAGTAATACATAGCTAGCCATTTAGGTGACACAAACTTATTAAAGGCTTCAGGTTCTGTTTAAGGTGTTTTTGATTTGAAAGAGATTATGTCTAAGAAGAACATTAAGTTATATCTGTGCCTTATGACTCTATGACCGAAAAAAAACTTCGTTCATTGGGTCATTCGCTTAATTTTTTTAGGCTTTGCTTTTTTGTCGTTTAATAAACATAGCTGATTTAATTTCACTCTAAATCTAAGTTAAAAATTATATTTCTATTTTTCCAGGTGCATTTTAAGAGTATTGTGGCGTTTTCTTTGTCATAAAAAATAAAAAAATTGTGAATTACTTTGCAATAGGACAGTGGTTCCCAACCTTTTTGATGCCCCGCACCTCTAAAGTCTCTAAGTTTTATCTCGCACCCCTAACACTATATGCTATAATCATTTATTAAAAGTTTGATTATAAAATCATTAATTTCATTAATTAATAATTTGTATTTTAATTTTTATGATAGTGAACTATATCAACAAAAATAAAATACTTGGAAATTTAAAAACATAACAAACTATATTTAAACAAGTTTTATCTATTTTTTATAAGGTAGAAAACATCAGAACTCACTCTTCCCTCAGCAACGATAAACGTTTTCTGAAAGTCAAGCATAAACGTAATAGACTTAACAGAACCTGTTCTTAACAGCTAATATAAAACCAGCTGAAGATACTAATTTTTATCTAAGTATTTCAATTAAAATAGATGCTAGCTTATAAACTGTTTTAAACAATTAATAGCCAGTTAAAAAAAATTTAAAGAATAGATGATTAAAATTCACAAGTGTAAAACTCTAAGAAAGCTTAACTGAAATGTTAATTCTAAAATAACAGCTATTAAATGAAATTAGTGAAATGAATTTACTTCTAGAAAAGCGCTCTTGCTCTATGACGTATTAATGAAATTAGTTTATTCAGAAAATTAGCGCCAACTTCTTTTTAAAACAAAATATACTTTTTAATCTTATAAACTTTATCAGAGAGTGAAAATCTCCTTATTTATCATACAAAAATGAAAAGCCATCTCGCACCCCTTCTTTGGGTTGCGAGCACCCCTGGTTGGGAACCCCTGCAATAGGAGAACAAAGAGCAATTATCTTTTTTTGGTTAAAAACGCTTTTATAAAAACGACGGTCGTTTTATAAAACAATTGTAAAAACTTTTTTTGGGTGGTAATATGTGTTTTTAAAAAGAGCTAGTGTAAGTACAACAGTGAATAAAAAAAAAACAAGGATGATTGTAAGAGATTTAAAAAAACATGAAAACTAAGTAAATAAGTTTCACAAGTACTGGTTTTTAAAACATTTTGGTCACTGTTTCAAACTTATAAAACGTTTTTTATTTATTAAATTTTAATTAACAACTAATATTTACTATACTAACCTATCTTATACAATGAATTTATATTTTTCTTTTTTCATTTTCTTAGTTATACCGATGAGCTTGTCGAGTAAAACAATGTTTAAATACAAAATTTAAATGCTTTAAATCTCAAAAAACAAATATTTATATATAGTTTTTTTTTAGATCTTCACTAATAAAAAATATTATCAAACTTTATTTTGTATCTAAAAATTTAATTGTTTTTGAATGTGGTTTATTGTATTTTACTACCTGAATTTAATATAAGCAATTACCAATCAGTGATTTTAAAAATAGTAGAAAAAACTTCAATAAAAACAACTTCATCTAAAACGAACTGACGTAAACGTGAACGAAGTTACACTAAATAAGGGCCTATAACAATTAAAAAAATGGAAGTTGTATAATGATGCAAAAACTGCACATTTTTAAACTCAAATGTAATACTATTACATAGAAAAAACAAAAACTAAAAAAAAAATTTACATTAAAAACTTTCGAAAAGCTACAATTTTAAGTTTAAGTTTTTTGTTGTTTCAAATTCAAATTTGCGTTTTTTATTTACACAACTACATAAAAATTTTAAAAATTCTAAAGTAAGTTTAAAAAGATGTACTTAACTAGTTTATATTCTGTTTCAAAGTTCTATGAATTTGTTATTGATCATCTTTAATAAAATCTAGCAAAGTTCATTTAAATGCTTATTTATGTTTATGCTAGAAATACTTTGTAAAAATTGTTAGTTTGCATACTGGGCTAAAGTGTTTCTACAAAATGCTTTCTGTTTTTTTTAAGTAGACTTTTAATAAAGATATCAAAGGATTTGTAAAAAAATGTTCAATGATTAAAATGATAGTTTTAACGTCATTAAAATTGTTATCTACTTTATTATCAGTTTATTGATTTAAACATTAACACTTGTGACTTTATTTATTTACTAAAACAAGCTTAATTTTTAACTAATATAGCAGAAATTAATACTTTATTGCAGCTTACAAAAATAAGTTTAAAGTCTCATTGTTTCAATTTTGAAGATATGTTTTATATGTAACTTAGTTACAGTTACAAACATTATTTAAAAAAAAATTATATGTCATCACCAGGAAAGTTAAGACTAACTTTTATTAAACTTATTTATCACAAGAATTTTAGTCATTGTTATACAGTTATTTACTAAAAAAATCCATAAGTTGGATTAGTTTATTTTGTTTTAATTATTGCATTAAGCTGTAAAAACTTATAATAGTTTTATTATTATTTTAGAAACTTTTTTAGTCCTTAGCTCAGATATTTAGCAATAAATTGTTGCTTAAATTAGAAGCTAAAAGAAAAATGAAAAAAAAAATTCTTTTGTGTATGTAACGATATGACTTAGAAACACGTAAAACTTAAGTCTAAGAGTTGTAAGGTCGGTAAACTGTAGCCATCAAAAAAGTTTTTCTTTAAATGGGATGTGGTCTACAAAATTTAAAACCTTCTTCTTGCGGACATAATGCGAAACTTCCCTATATATTCTAAGACTTAAAATGAACAAAAAAGGTTCTAGGTACATTTCACGGGTACTTCAAAACTTAACTCTTTTCTTTCATTTCGTTTGATTGATTGTTTTATTACTAAAGATTTAATTTTTTAGAAGATAAAATATTATGTGTATAAGCTCGTAAAAAGTTGTGAAACCATGTGGTGTACGACTCGATAACCAAAAAGTTTTTTTGTACACCAGGTCCTTAGACCAAAGTTTTTGAGCGCTTTTTTTATCCTTCAATAAACATTGAATTTAACTATAACTATATATTTTATATCTGTTATGAATAGTAACAATAAGAACCACAAATGCGGTCCGCGAATGTTTATATTATCAAAAATTGGCCTTCGACTACCAAATGCCTGCCGACACCTGTCCAAGAGTATCAAATAACTAAAGTGCACTTTTACAAACACCTTTAACTTTAATATGTATATTTTAGTTAAAAGCAGGGATCGGAAGTATGATGCCAATTCTCTTAGAAAAACTTACTCGCGGGCAGCACTGTACTTTATAAATTATTAACTGCTTTTATACTATGAGTCGCAGTTGAAAAAAAAGTTGTGGTAACTTATGAATAAAAGCTTTATTAAAGTAGAAATATAATAAAATATGCGATAATAAGGACTAGTAAGTTATAACAACTATATTAAAAGCTTATTTGTATTTGTTTGTTTTTTTAATTTTTTTATTAAATATTAGTTATAATTTTTCCATTGTTTTAGAAAATTATACTTTGAAGTAAAAAGTATATCACACGCAACCGCAGTTTGCAGACCCCTGGTTTAAAGTCTAAAAAAAATTAGGAATACAATAAAATGTTTTAGTTTTTAAGAAAAAAAAAGCTATTGCTAACAAGTCTAAAATAAAAAGAAAAAACGTTTTTAATAAAATTCAACTTAATTCTTTTAAAATTTTGTTTGATTTCAAGTTGAAAAAACACAAATTTAAAGTAAAGTTTACTTAAAATAGATTATTGTTTTTGTTAAAACAAATTTTACACTGAAGCTTGAAAGAAGTTGTATACTTTTATTAAAAGAATACTTTTAAATTCTAATTTATATGGTTTTTAGATTATTACTGGTATGAATTCTCGACGAATACACCTAAATAGGTTTTGGCTTTTTTACAAAAAAGCTCGGAGTAGGGTATTGGTTAACAGTACATTCAAGTTTGAAACTGAAAAAAAGCTAAATATATTGTTTATCGAACAAAAGGAATAAGCGCTCAGAAGATTTAGTCAAAGGACCTGGTATACGAAAAAACTGTTCGGTTATCGAGTCATACACCAAGATATAGTTTAATGTCATTGTCCAGGACAAATAATTAAACGTGCCCGTGTCTGAGTCGACTCGATAACTTATACTACTTGCATTTACTTTGTTTTACTTTTTACTTGATAAAGTAGTTGTTAGCAACAAAACGATTATGTTTCACTGTTTCATTTTGTTCACTAGAGTTATATTGTTGATTAACCATAGTAGCTTTCTAAGTTGATCCAGTGGACATATATTAATACATAGCTGCACTCAAATTTTCTTAAAAACAAACTTGTAGATTTCATTTATTGTTAAAAATGTTTATAACGTTACTTTTAGATTAGTAAAATTACTTTAAGTGAAAAATACAAACCAAAAGTAATGTTTAAAGGAAAATGAAACACTGCAACTTAGTATCTACTTTTCTTGTTTCTAGTAAAATAACGCATTTTATTTTATTTTATTTCCTAAACTTAAGAAAAAGATAAGAAAAACTACAAATAGGTGTAATTTTTATATAAATTATCTGAGACAATTTTTGTTTCATCCGTCAACAAACATACAAAAACTAGCAAGTCTTTTTAGCTCACTAAAATGTTAAGCCGATATTTATTACCACTAGTCTTCTTTTGCGCTGTTTGTTCGGCCAGCAGTGACGAATGCGGTTCGGAGGTGAAGCTCTTTTTGGGGGGAACCGAACCAAGACCCCAGGAAGCTCAATTGAATCAGGGCCCGCCTGGAAAACGTGGGCCCCACGGAACTAAAGGGGAACAGGGTGATAAGGGAGATACTGGTGAAAAAGGAGAAAAGGTTTAAATTTTTTTCGTTTTTTGTACAATGATTATTGGATACTTTAATTTTGTAAAAGAATTTATTGGTAGTTTTTTATGTTTAGAATTAAAATTTATATTAACATCTTAACAAATATTTTATTACTATAAAAATAATGTTTTTTTTTATATTTTGAGGTATAAAAAGCAAGTAATGAAATCAAAAGCAAGTAAGAAGCAAATACTTTAAAAAATACGGACGTTAAAAAATAACAATTATCGAGACGTCATGTTTTTTTAGTTTTATTTTTCAGTTGTTCTTCATTTAGTTGCTTGCTTGTAAAAATTTTAACTTTTTGTTGATGAAAAATAGGGAGACCAGATATTTATGAACAAAAAATCTAATAAAAACAGGGCGAATCACTTTTAAGCACTGCGGAAATAGAAAAAATAAGGGAAAAACTTAAAAGTTTCGAAGAAGAAAATGAGTCTTTAAAAAAGTTGTTAGAAAAAGTCACCCATGAAAACAACAAGCTAAATAACAAGTTTGAATCATTTCAAAATGTCATGAACGAAACGATTGAAAAGCTGAACAGGCGTAGACTGCTTTCGTTTCCACAAACTTGCTCGGAACTATACCAAGCTGATCCAACCATGAAGTCAGGAACTTATGCCATATTTCCTGATGATAAAAACCTTGTAAAAGTTTATTGCGAAGTTTTAAACCAAAATGGTGAGTCTTATTTACTACTAATGCAAAACTAACTGTTTAGTCCAGTACTTCTTTGATCCTAAGCAGTAAAAGGTACTTTATTAGAAAACTTTTTTATGTCGGATTTTACTAGAAATCAACTAATTAAAGTTATTTTATAGATATTTTAAGAAACAGTTAATAGGTACCTAAAAACATTAACATAAAATGGTTACTACTGAAAAAAATGAAAAAATATTATAAACTACTTACATAAATATATAGTAATAATTTATTGTCGTTTACTTAAATAGTGGAAAATTTTTTCGTTAAACTTAAGTAGTTTATAAACATAAAATAAAAACCTAATTATCATAAGAAAATAAAGATAACTAATTAAATTGTCTAACGAATAGCATTCTAAATTAATATAAAACTGCTATAAAGTTACATTTAATTAACTATAAAATTTTTGTTTTATACTTCAAAGGCTTATTTTTTTGATTGCTTTAAAAATAAACCATAAACAATCTTGATTGGCAATTTTAGTAAGTGGAGCTTGAAAAAATGAAAAGTAAAAAAAAATATGTACCATACTTTCTAAGTTCTTTATATTGTTCCCAATCACTCTTTTAAATATAAACAATAAACTAAACATGTACAAGCTTTCATATTTTTTTAAAAATTATTTTTTAGCAAGAACAGTTATGAAACACGATAGTCAGTCAGAAATAAGCGTGAATGGATTTGAATCACCTAACAGTTATGAAAGAATTGTTACTTATGAAAACAGCATGGAGCAAATTGAAGCTGTTATCAAATTAAGCAGTGAATGCCGTCAGTATATCAAGGTTGTAAAATTAAGATGTATTAGAAATAGCTACACTTCAGATATTTTTAGCAATCGTGTAACAAAAAGTTAAATACTTTTTGTTTTTATAATTAAAGAAGAAACAAAAAGTTGTTGCGACTATGCCAACATAAACGTTTAATCAAGTTTAAAAGTTTTAGTTTTCTGGTATGTTATACTTAAACAAAGCAAACATCGCGAAACCAATAAAAATAAGTTGTTTGCAAAAAAAAAAAAATATATAAAAGAAGTAACTAAGATGACTAACAAAACTTAAACAATAGTACAGGTGCAAGGGATCAGTTCTGTTCAATGGAGATAAAAAAGATTTTGCATCTTGGACCTCCAGGGATGGCGGACGACATTTTTATTGGGGCGGATCGTCACGTGATGGGTACTGTGCCTGCGGAGAGTCTGGTAATTTTATTTTTAAATATTAAATAATTTTTTGTATACAAAACTAAAAGTGGTTTTCACCAACTTTTACAACAACTTATTTTTAGACAGGCAACAGCTGTTAAAAGGTTGTCATAATAATTGTATGCAATAAACATTTTGAAATAAAGCATATCTGTTTAGTTTTAATAACAGTTTTGCTCGTAGTTCAACAGAAAGCTTTTTATATTCTTATAAAGCATTATAGAAATTTAATTAATCTTGATGATTCAACTAAACTTTATTTTCATACCTTTCATAGATTAGCAGTAGGTACATCTTCATCTTTCATCACAGCTTTCAACTGCACATTAGCAATTTTTGAAGAAAGTCATGTATTTAAAATCATTCCTTTTAGGTACGTGTATTTCAAACGAAAACTGGAAAGTTAATGGAAAATGCAACTGCGACGCCAACAACGATAAGATAATAACTTTGGATGATGGGTTTCTGACCGACAACGAATTGTTGCCTGTGATTGCAATGAACTTCGGCGATACCGGAGATTCAACCGAACAAGGTTGGCACTCACTCGGTCCGCTAGAGTGCATGTGAGAGCCGTAACAAGTAATTTATTATTAGTTAGTTTAAGTTATCATAATTCAACATTTGTTGACTGCTTAAAAAAACATTTTTGAAGTTTTGTAAGTGTTGAAAAATAATTTTACAGGTATATTTATTTAAAAGTTTTTATGAAAATTATAACTAAAAATTGTAAAAGTATGCTTTTAGTTAGACTTATTTGTTTTTGACGTATTAGAATCTAGATATTGCTTAGTTAATTATTTTGTATTTATAACAAATTATTTATTAGTTTAAATTCGGCTTATTTTTAACTCGAATATTTCTTGGCTTTATGAAATCATTTGTTTTATTTTGACTGCTAATAAACAATTTTGTATTTAATAAACAATTTTTGCTGCACTTAGTTTGTTAAGTTATTATAGTTGAAACTACGTTTATTATTTTAGTAAAGGAAACGTATTTACTAAAAAGTTAATACACACACTTTATTATAAAACACAAAGTAAAATAAAGTGATATTAAGCAAAAGTGATTAGTAAAGCATTTTTAAAAAACTTACAAACTTACCTTGGTTTTGTTTAAAATATATTTTTATAGCTTGGTTACACTTATTTAAAATAAACTTTGTGACAAATAAAGTAATGATATTCGCTAGTAAAATAAAAGAAAATAACAATTCTAGCTTTTTCAAGGTGAGTTAAAACAAACTTAAATGATAAAACGTAATTTGTACTTATTTAAAGAAACTACTTAACTACGAAAACGAATAGAAAAAGAGTTTTGACAGCTTCTTCAACAATACCAAACCGCGTCGCCATTGTTTATTCAACGGACAACTTTCGAAGTTGTTTCTGTCAGCTATAAATTGTTTGTGCTTGCATAAATAAAAGCTTATGCCTGAATACGACTTAAAATAAGACGAAAAAATGTTTAAAGCTACTAAAATTATTTTCAATAGGATAATAACCACTTAATAAAACAATTGTTGAGTTACAAATTTTTCTTTTGTCATAATTCAATTGTTTCCCTTTACCTATCATTATAAATATTTTGTAAAACCAAAACTGACTAAATAGCTTAAAACAACTCAAGCTACAGTAAAAATTTTCACCACTAGGTCAAAAGGATAGTTAAAGGAAAAAAAAAAAGAAAACTTTTGTTTAAAGTCTATGAGCTGTTTTGAGGACTTCTTAATGGTGTAAGAATTCTAAAAGATAGTAAGTTGATGGGTAGAAGAAGGAAAATTTAGTTTTAACAAAAAATCTTTATTTAGAATGACGTCGTGGTATTGATAGCTTCGTTTTTACCTAATGTACATAAAGTTTATTTTTAGAAAATTTTGCAAAACTGTAATAATAAAAAAACAAAAATTTAAGTTCTAAAACATATTTTTAATGTAGAAAAATTACTTAGTAAAAGTAGGACTCGAACTAAGAAAACTACTTACACGATTAGGTTTCAGTTAAAATTTGGTAATGTCTAAGCAAAGTTTGTTTAATTAAAAATGGTTCTATGCTTATTAAATATACTTTTGTATACGACTTATATAGACAAACTTTGAACACTAAGAATATTCATTACTAGAGGCGATTATTCTAGGCTAATATTATTTTAGTAAGTAAAATAACTTAACTTTTCTAAACCAGATATCGAGCTTTAGAACTAAAGATAAAAAAATAAATATATGTCTGCAAATAGTTTAAAAAGCTAACAAGCTGATCTAATTATTTTGTGTAAAGCTTTCTAGATGTAACGCTATAATTTATTCTTACACCACTGAATCAATTCTGTAGGTTAACCAACTAAAATAAGGCGAAGATGAATAAATATATTTAAAGTTTTACAGTTTAACTTAATACTTGTAAACAAGTCGAAAGATATTTTTTTTACAAACATCGTTTGTTTAAATAAATATGCAACTACTTAAGTATATAAATAAAAAAAAATATTTGTAGTTTCTGATAAATAATCAAAAGTTAAAGTAAATTTTAATTCTAAAGATTCACTTAAGTAGTTTTTTAGAAATTTTAAAGAAAATTATGTAAATAAGGAAAGTACAAAACATAATCATAAATATCACTCTAAAAGTTTTACAAATAAATAATAAATGATATTCCACTAGTTTTTTATATAACAGTAAATAGTGGCGTACAGAGGTTGATCTTGGTTGTAAAAGTCGCAGTTGAAGTAGAGAGTTCTTCCCAGGAACGCCTTCCTCCACACTCCAGCATCCTCCAACGCTTTCACCTGGCGGTCGAACTTCCGCTGGAACTCCATCGGCGGGTCGTTGTGCCTGCACGTCATGACGACCACCCCGCCCCGCTTCACCACCCTCGCTAGCTCCGGCATCACCGCTGGGTGGAGCTGGTCGTCGCCGAAACCCCCGCAGTTGAAAACCCCGTCGAACCAGCAGTCCTCGTAGTCGATCCTCGTCCCTGGGAGAACGACTTTCTCCTTCAAGCTTCGGTAAATCCCCTTCCTCCTCGCCACCCCCAGCATGCCCTCGCTGCCGTCCAGCCCGTGGATTTCGCCCCTGAAGCCGCGGGTCACCATGGCGTCGGCGACGAGGCCGGTGCCGCAGGCGAAATCGAGGACCTTGGTGTCGGGGGTGTTTCCCCTCGGCAGCAACCTCATCCCCTCCCTGGCGACATCTGGCGGGCTGGTGTACCCGTTTCTGGAAAATTCTTGCTCGTACTCGTCGCACTTCTCCGTGTAGTTCCTCAGCATCCCGTGCAGGTTCGAGGAGGTGAAGTATTCGCTGTAAACCCTTTCGACAGTGCTCTGTAGTGTTTCCATTACAGAATATGTTAAAAAGTTGAGATAGAAAAGATAGTTTTTAGAATAGAATCTAAGAAGCGTGATTGTATGTTATAGCGATTTTAACAAGCAGTCTTTTGTCTAGAAAAGAAATATCTTTGTTTAGAAATGTTTTAAAATGTTTTAAAGTTTGTTTGGTTACAAGTTTAATTAACCTTACGTTGCTAGGGAAGTAATTTTTTTATCTAGTATACCAATGTTTAAACACGAGTCTGAAGTTAGCTTGAATAAATTTTAAAAAAATGTCCAAACTTTGGATCTAATTATTTTCTTTATCTAAACAGCTAATTAAAAAACTTTTTTTAAATTCTAGAGAACGGTCCTTTGTCTAAAAACTAAAAAAAATCCTTTGGATCGGGGTTTTGTTTTTTGAGTGGGGCCCCTTAAAAAAAAGTTGGGTTTTTATTATATTTTTTTTTATTTTATGAGTTTGAGTAAAAAAAAAAATTAATAACAATTTTTTTTAAACCTTCTTAATAATATGTGTATAAACGGCTATAATTTTTTTTTCACTAGCTGTCAGTATTTTGTACAATTTGGTCTTAATTGGGCTTTTTTATGAATTTTATGAATTATGAACTCGAACTCATAAAACAAAAAAAATCATAAAAAAAATCTTTTAAGGCCAAATTGTGCAAAATATTAACAATTAGTAAAAAAAATATATAGCCGCTTGTACACATATTATTGAGAAGTTTAAAAAAAAACAAATATTATTAAGTGCTCAAACTCATAAAAAAAAAGCAATTTATCTAAGGGCCCCACTCAAAAAACGAAACCTCAATCCAAAGGATTTTTTTTTAGTTTTTAGACAAAGGACCGTTCTCTAGAAAAAAAAAATAATTAGCTATTAATATAAAGAAAATAATTAGATTCAAAGTTTGGACAATTTTTAAAAATTTATTCAAGCTAACTTCACACTCGTTGTTTAAACTAAATACTTGATAATTAGTTTGTATGTAATGCATTTTAGTTATTTTGACTATAAGTTTACGAGAGTTTAAACTAAAACTGTTTGATAAATACATAAGTTTTTACTTATAATTTTATAAATGAAGTAATTTATATTGTTTTAGTTCTGAGTGATTTTCGAAAAAAAAAACTTATCAGCTATATTTAAGTCGGAAAAAATTATATACTTTATATTAGCTGAAAATTCATTATATTATAAACAAAATTAAATATATATAGCTATTTAAAAACTATTTAGATACGAAATGACGACTATCTTAATCATTTATAAAACGTGTTGAGTTGAACAAATTATTTATAAAACGAAGTTAAAAATTTATTGTATATGAATAAACAAAGTAAAAGCTTTAAGCTTATGTTTTTAGTTTTGATACTGTAATACTTCATAAAAAACAAGATTTAAAAGCTTGTTTCAAAAATAGCTCGGAAAATTAAGCTTGTCTCTTTCTGTTTTTATACATCTTTTTAAAATAAAAAAATAGTTTTTTGTCGAAAGTTAAAGTTATTTTCAAACAAAAATATATCTAGAGAAACTCGTTTTGTATACACTTTGCTTTACTTTATTCAAAAATCTTTTATCAACCAAGTCTAAAAAATCGAGTTTGTAAACGTGTTTTATAATAAAAAATACGAAGTGCTAAACATAAACAAAAATATTTCATACTAAAACAGTTTGAAAACTTTTTAACTCAAGAAAGCTCTTATCGTGTTCAACCAGCTAAAATAACTTTTTTTTCATAAAAAACTTGTACTTGTTATTAGCATTGCGGAAGCTACTATTTCCATTCTCTTTAAAACAACTTATACGTAGGTGTTTAGCTAACTTATGTGTAACGTTATGATAGAGAAGTAAATTTACATAAAAAAAGTCAAAACTTTTAAATTTCATAACTACGATAATCTTAATAGACTACTATGCTCAAAAACCAATGTTTTAACACAGTTTGCTATGATTTGAAAGTACTTTTATAAACTGTTAGAAATAAAATTTTTACCTTAAGGTTTATACACATTAATATTCGGTATTAGATTTATAGAATCTTTTCTAGTCGGCGGTCAGATTAACACAAAAAACTATTTCGCCAGACTTGGTAAAAGATTTTGCGGGCTCCATATATTTAAAAGAAAAAGCTCTAAATATAAAAGCTAATACAAACATTTTTAGGCATTTCAATTAAGTTACACTTAACCAAGGTATTTTTATAAGAGAAAATTCATGGTATATCTTACTTTGAAATCTTTCTTTTTAACTTTCAAACTGTAACTTATTTGTAAAACCTTTTTTTAAAATGCACAGAACCAAGAATATGATACTTCACATACTATCCTATTATATTGTTATTTTTAATACAATCTTATTTAGTTGTTATAAAAACGCTTTTTTGTACAAAAGTCTTTTGATCATTAATAAAAAAAGTAAAGTTAAACAAGAATCTGAATGATTATATATATGCTTTTTAAGTAATTAAACTTATCATGTAAGTATGTACAATACATGTGTTCATTTTTTTTAAACATGGTTTTTAAGTACAGTATTGTATTTGTTTTAGTATTTATAGTTTATTTATAGCAATGTTTTGTTAAAATAGCACAGAGAAAAATAGTAAGTTTTAGAAAATTTAGTACATTAAAATTTGTTTTTGTTTTACTTCAAACTATTTTCTTTTGAATCTTCTGTTAGATAATAAAAAACATTTTAAGCATTGCAATACAAAGCTTACGAAAATAAATGGTGCTCCAAAACTTGAATTAAACCTTTAAACATCCACCAATTAACATTTTTTACAAAAGTATACTTATAGTGAACAAATAAAAAGAATACTTCTTTTAAATTTACAGTTTTAAGTTTGGGATAGAAAAATGAGCTTTGTAAAGTAAATGAAACTTTAGAAGAGATGTCATTGAAACTTGCTTTTATTTTTTGTTCAAATTTTTTAATTGTCTTTATTAAGCATAGAAATTGTAAGTTAAATACTTGATTTTCTTAATTATACTTGTTGCATTTGAAAGAGCTCGTTTACTTTATACTGTACAGTTGCACCTCATTTAATAACTTTATTAACAAATTAACAAGTTTTTTACGTTAAAAACACGATAGTGGGTTATTTTTGACTTCGAACAAACGATTAATTGAATCTTCTTTACTTAAAAAAGAGTTATTTCTTATCAAAAGAATCGCAATTTTTAAAGTTCAGAGAAGTTATTTTTTAAAAGTTTTATGCCTTTTTAAACCTGAATAAAAACTGAGTAGTGGGTGCTCGACTAACAAAATTTGGACAATTCAAACTCTAAAAATAAATAATGATTAACTCAAAAAGTAATATGTATTTAAATAAAATTTGCGTGTGTAGGTCTAATTATTACCCAGAAACACTTATATTTTGTTTAAAATCTTTCAAATATCTTTGAATTACGGTTAAAATGAATTTTAAAATATTAAAATTTTCAGTAAATTGAAAAAAAAACTTTTTTTGCAAAAACTAAAAGTTTGTAGGTATTAATCAATCATACATATACTTTTTTTTTTTAATTTATTTGTGGCCCTTTAAACATTTTTTAAAGAGTTTGAATTGTCGGAATTTGAATCGTCATGTAACCACTGGTAGCATATTTAAAAAAATTATGATTTGCTTTTGTAAGCAGTATAATTAAAAAAATTAAAACTATCAGACCATGCATTTACAAGGTTAAGCTAAGACTGCAGAGTGAAATTTGATGTAAATTAAAGCAATAGATTAGCTAAAAAAAAATCGAGTCGATACTTTTTGCGCAACGTTTTGCAAAGTATTTTTAAATGCTTAAAGTCATAAATCAAAACACAAACGCAGTTTAAGTTGAAAAAAAGTTTATAAATAGTTAGATGGTTGCAATTATACAAATATTTTACCAACTTCTTTTTAGTAAAATATAATTTCAAAAAATATTATAATAAAAGCTTTTTAGTGTAAACAAAAACCTATAACTCACACTTAGTAGCAATTATTTTGCTAAAGTATGACTAAAGCTTATTTGAGTCATTATTTGTTTATATTACTAACTTTTTGTTATGTGTAACACTAGCACTTCTACAGTAACAGTTATGAGTGCAAGACAACTTAGTAAGCTTAATTTATTCAGCAGAGTCAAATATGTGCTAAGAGTTAAAAAACAGACTTTTTGCAGTCAAAAGAGCCAATAAATAGCTCAAAACAAACTGGTATGTTTGTACTCATAACGTAACTGATTAAAATTTTGTTTTTAGTAGTCTGAAAATGTGTAGAAACAAAGGCCGAATAAAAACTATAAAAGAGACACAAAAAGTAGTCATTAAATAGAGTGAAAGCCATTTTAGTTCATCAAAACAGTATAACTGACATTTTTGGTGATTAAACAACAGCTGTATATTGCTATTTTTTAAATAGTTTACCTACACAAGTTGAACATGGCTTTTTCAAAAATTTTAATCGAAAATTAATAAGCAAGTGATAAGCAAGTGATAAGCAAGTGTTTACTATAATTGCGTTTACAAATTTTTATTTTAATAAACTTTTATTTCTTATTTAAATATAGATGTGAATAAAGTACTTTATTTCAAAAAAGAACAGTCAATACAGTCAATTTTACAAACACTACTTTGATGTTACTGAAAAAATTGTTAAAATGCTTTTTAGCTATTTTATAGTATCATATTAGATCCTTAAGAAATTTTTTATAAGATTTTAGAGTTGAACAAGAGTTATTCTTATAGTTTTGCTAATTAGAAGGAATTTATGTGTTCAACGACAATGTTGTAATCCTTAAAATATCACTTAATATTATTATAAAATAAACTATTTAATATTATTGTTCAACATTAGTTAAAAAAATTAAAGTCGAAAATTTGGTTATAAGCAAATGTTTACAATGCTTTGCGTTTAAAAAATTATATTTTAAAATAAACTTTTATTTCTTTTTTGAATATAGATGTGAATAAAGTAAGTTGATTTTATTGTAAATAAGTACAGTCAATACAAACACTACTTTGCTGTTACTGAAATAAAACTGTTAAAATGAACTTTAGCTATTTTATAATATCATATTATATCCTCTAGAAACTTTTTATGGTATTTTAGAATTAAACAAGAGTTTTTTCTTATAGCTTTGCTATTTCAAAAGGAATTTATGTGTTCAAGAATAATGTTGTAATTCTTTAAACTTAACATTAGTGTAAAGCTATATATTCTACTGTGTAATAAATCTACAAAACAAATTTAGAACTTTCATGCTGTTTAATAAATGTTGTTTAAGGAATAATAACTTAGTTTTAAAAGTTGGTTGATTTTTTAATGAAATAATGTGACTTTTTTAAATCGTCTAAATTATATAATCTGTTAAAAATTATACATTTAAATGTGATGTTTTGTCATACTTTTATTCAAAAACACATAAACGATAAATAAAATAAAGTAAAATATTACATAAAATAACTTAAGAACATTGCCACAGAGCTCATTAGAATTGATGCTGATAGCGTGGAACTTGCTGAATAATCTGTAAAATAGTTTTGAGTTATTTTGCTTAATTTTATTTAAAAAAGAGGTAAAAGTATGTTAAAAAAAAAATTACTGATCTGGCTTTTAGGCAAACAATTTTGTGTTGAAAAAGGTTTTAAATATTTTTTTATTTTAGATATAAACGTAACACATTTTTAAGTACTAATATTAGAAAAAAAGAAGTTATATCTCTCTGATGTAATTAAGATTTAAAAAAACATAAAAGTTACGTGACAACAAATTTTTTGTTGTTGTTATAGTGGTTGTTTAGATCTAAAAACGTTTAAAAATGCAAACAAAACATTTTAAATGGCAACGACCTTGGTTAAATTGTTATGCATATTTGCTTATTCATGCTAATGAAATTTGTGTTTGTTTACTGACTCCAATCGACCTTATGACGATTTTAAAGATTAAGTGAAAAGAAACTGTTGTATAAACTAAACGGCTGTTTAATTGTTTGAAACCATTGTGTTTAGTTTATACTCGAAATACCAATAGTTTTATAAATTTAAGTTATTTTGTGCTAAAATTTATATAAAAATGCTTTAGAATTTAGTAAATAAGAAAAATCATTAATAAGAGAAATGTAGTTTATACGTATTTCATTCAAATATCCAAACGCACTTTGTTGTAATTTTTCAAATTACCGTTTTCTAAATGTATTTTAATTTTATCAAAGCTTTAGTAGAAGTAAAAACAATCTATTGTCAGTGTTCGCTCTAATAATACTTGAGACTTTTATAAAGAAACGTACTTATTAGAAACACACTATAAAAAATATTTGTTTAAAAAATGTGACTTACCTTTGAACTATACCTCTATTGTCCAGTATAGTTTTAAGCAAATGAATAAAATACAAGTTTAAATAAAACTCCTCTTTGTATTTATTTATTATTGTTCTCAAATTTACGAAAATCTCAAAACTTAGTTGTGTTACTTCAAACATCAACCGCAACCAACCGTCCACATCCGGCTCCCACGAGTACTCGGGCCACCCGATCACTTCCCCGTTCTTCTCGTTTTCCGCCTTCAAAAACTCGTACAATGGCTCGAAGTAGTTGAACAGCGATTGTGACGACATAATCCTCGTGCCCGTCAGCTGCTCCATCGCGTCCTCCCATATCTTGCTCGATCCAAGTGACAGCATGTCGCTGTAAAAAATTTATAATGAGATGTGTTGCTTGTTGGTAGCTGCTAAGTTTTTTAAAATTAATATTAGTAGGTGATAACATAAAAAAAATTAAAGAAAAAGAGGTGTTACTGAGTTTTTGTAGGTTTAAATTTTAATATAATCGTATGTTACAGAAGTATCAACAGTAGCAGTTTTATACTAAACACATTGTTTTATAATAACTAAAAAAAGTAGGTAAGACTTATCATCATTTGTAAATTTAAGCTTGAATCATTGTTAAGACGACGTCACAATTCACCTGAATTTTTGACCGGCAGCCATGCTTCCATTGAAGTCGCACTTGTAAAGAGGCTGGTTTATGACGTCATAACCGCTTTCCTTGCACATTTGCTCGTAAAACTGGAACTGAACGATGTAACTCACGAAATATCTGAAACAAAAAACGGGTTGTCGGAAGGAAGAAGATAGTTTTGTGAGTATAAGTATTATGTATAAAATAAAACTATCTTATCTTGAAAATTGTCTATACGCCTGTAAATTTTATTTGTTTTTATTAAAATGTTTACTTTTTTTGATATTTCAAAGTATAAAACAATAAAAAAACAATTTGTAATCAAATAATCGAATTACAACTTTGATCAGAAATTAGTTTTTGTTCTGAAAAAAAAACTCAATTTAAGCAACCATTAACTTTGAAATACTGTAAGAATTTAATAACCTGATATATGGTACGTTGTTGGAGATGTGGAACTTGGAAGCAGGATCAAAATCAAGTTCAGTCCTCTGATTCGGAGGAGTGAGTCCCTGATACTTTCTCCTGTAATCCCACCAAGCTTCGTTCCAGTTCTTTTCGTTTACCTATGTGTTTTGCATATTTTACGTTTTGTTTTAAATCATAAAGCTTAAAAAACTTTATTAGCACAACTAAATCAAAAGGTGTGTTAGTAATTTATTCACATCACAGCTATTTAATGTAGATGTAGACTTTTTGAGCTAATGGATCTAAAATTTTAGTTGACTTTAACTACGCCACTTATAAATTGAATAATAATGTTAAAAGTTTTATATCAAGATAACTTAAGTAAATAAGTACACTGATTAGTACTAAAAACAGCTAAGTATACTTATTAAATAAAAAAAGCTGTTTATTAGAAAAAATAGCGTATGATTTTTATTCTTAAGACTAGAAAACTAGATTTAAAAATTACATATTTAAAACACCTAAAGTTTTACGCGACTAAAACTTTTCTAAGCTTTGATAAATTCATTCTTTTTTATCATTTATAACTTTCATTAAACTTATTACGTTACTTATACTTAAAACTATAACTTGATTATATATCAAAAAACGTTCTCTTTAAAAAACTACAAAGTTTTGACTCTACCAAAACAAAAACAATATTCACAAACCCTGCCACTGAAAACGTCCCATCTCCACTTGTCCATCAGGTAACCGAATGGGATGAAGGCGATCTTGTCCAGCGCGATGCTCATCAGGTAGTTGATGTCGGACTCCAAATCGTCGCTGGGTTCGTCTATCAGACCCAACTTGTACAGGTGGTCCAATGTTCCTACTGACAAAGCCAACGTGTCACCAACCTGTAAAAAATGTACAACTTGCTAATCATTTTCTATTCAAAATAGTACTTGTAAGTGTGAAACATGAAGTTTTTATGCATGCAAAATGATTTAAATTAATTATAAGTTATCACCAAGAACTCATGCGACTTAAAATAATTGAAACGACCAAAAAATGTCTTGTAGTTAAACATTTGTCCACTCATAACAATGTAAACAGCTCTTTTTGCTCAATACTTTTACTACTTAAAAATCTTACAGCTTCATGAAAACCGGGGTTGGCGCCCTCTCTAAACGTGACAGGCTGCTGAGCGTACTGAAGGAAATACTGTATGTGCCCCATCTCGTGATGGATTGTCACAAAATCTCTTTGAGTCAAAGTTGTGCACATCTTAATTCTGTAAATTTTGTTACAAAATCATTTTTGTCCTTTTTTTTACCTTCAGCACGCTCATAAGCACTTTGCCACAAACGAAGGGAGCAAGTTTAGTTTTCATGAAATTGCATCCAGTTAAAAACTTATCATTAGTTCGACTTTCAACAAACTGACTGCTTCGTGAAAACCGGGGTTTGCCCCCTCCCTGAAAGTCACTGGCTGCTGAGCGTACTGCAGGTAGTATTGAATGTGACCCATTTCGTGGTGGATCGTCACGAAGTCTCGTTGCGTGAGGGTCGTACACATTTTAATTCTGGCGTTCAAACATTAATGTTTTAGTTAAAAATTAAAGATATTATTCAGGTACCAAATGATGTTTAAAGTATAATTGTATTTTTTTTTTCTAACAATAGTTTAAATTATATTTTCTTCTGGTTAAAGTTTATATTGAAAAATATAATAAGTTTCGTTTATTTTCAACCGAAATATACCATCTAAAGTTTAAAAAAAACCTGAAGTCTTTTCTGTTGTAGAAATCCCATGCAGAGGCGTGGCAGACGACTTCTTTTCCTTCCGGTTTCGTGTACATTGTGTCATCCCAGAACTCCTGTGGCATCGGAATCAGCCCGAGACCTGTGAAGAAATCGTCAGACTTGTGGAACATGTCCTGTGCCGTCCATCCCTTGGAACAGTTTAATTGTTTTGAATTTTTATTTTCGCAGCCATATAAAAGTTTAATTGTTTGCAGCTTAGTAGTAATTTAGCTTGTTTTTTAAGTAGTTTTTACTTTAAAATTGAAATGTAATACTTATAAAATTAAGAGTTTTAGAATTGTAAGAACTTATAAAAAACAATATATGTAAGTATTGTCGATATTTATTACAATCTAATACGAATAGTTTACCGTTTTATCATATAAGCAAAAAAAATAATGAAACAAACTTTAGAATATTCTAGTTCTAAATTTTACTACAAAACTACAATGCATTAATTATATAAAGTCCAAGTTCTGATAACATGCTTTCAAACTTTCTCAAGGATTCCGACGGTAGCGTCAGGTCTGACTTTTCCCTGGTAAGGCTCAACGAGGTCGTAGATATCCGACCAGTCCTGAGCCCACATGTTGCCAAGGAGATGAGCCGGTATGGGACCTTTTAGATTTATTGCTCCTGGTCTGTACTTGTTGTATAGCTTCCTGCAAAGTAGTCGGATTGATAAAGTATTTTAGTTTTTCAAAATCGTTATTTTAGACACATAACTTTTTTTGGAAAATTTTAAAAGAGTTTTTCTAATTTTGTTTGTTTAAAACTTTCAATTAAAACTCTAATTATCACTTAAGGTGTTAGCATTTAGTTATGAATAATAATTTCATAATAAGTTTTACTAACCTTCTAATATAGGCATGTAGTTGTTCATACAAAGGCAGGATTCCGTCCCAGAGTACTTCAAACTGCTGTTCAATGTCTTCAGTCTCGTATGCTGACAACCACCATTCCTTTGCATCAGCGTATCCTGATTTTAAAAATGTATTCTACTGAAGTATTCAAGCGTTATTTTTGTTTATTGATATTTTATTTTTGGTATACTGAGTTTTCGTTTCTGTTTTACTTAGTTTAAAAAGTAACTACAAAAAAAGTTTTAAGCTGTTTAACTGTATGACTTACTGCAAATAAACAAACAGATGTTGTATGAAAGCAGTCGTAAAACTTTAAAATAGTATTTCCTGGCAGGTTTACATACTTTTTTATAATTATAAACACAACTAAAGCATATTTTCGTAAGATTTTTTACCATTTGCTCTTGCAGCTTTGTTCTGTAGGTCCACGTAAGTTTTGAAATCTTCCCTGATTGGTTTACCTGCCGCGTCTCTCCACTTTGTCCAAACTTCCTCCAACAAATCGTAATCTCGACTTGTCGCCATTATCTCTGTCAGGTCTGTTGAAAATTGCCATGGTGCTTAAACATTATTAGCTTGAATAGTTGCTAAACAAAGAGTTTCTGTTTTTTACTAATCAATTTGAATTGTAGGTTTTTGTCAACACTAACAAAACTTTCAATAATAATCCTTTTTAAAATTATCTTTTACTAAAAAAGTTACAAAAAAATTTTAAACGTTGCAATCATAAAAGTATGTATAAACGTTTTTTAAACTTAAAACGCGTTTATGTTTTAGTTTGAGACTTTAAGCCTAATTTCCGAAACTTTTAACCTGGTATTTTTATATAATTTTATTTATATGTTTTTTGAGAGTTATTGTATTCTTTTAAGTAAGTAAAACTTCGACGTAAAAATACTTAGTGTTGAACTAAATAGATTTTTTTTACATGTTTAAGCTGTTTACCTGGATCAAGCGGCATGCATCCTTGATAGCCTGGAACATCACAAATTTTTGCTGTGCTGTAAGTCGTCTGCATTTTGCTGTTTGTTTTGGTGTACTGTGAATATTGAATGTCTGTTTTGTATCTTAAAACGAATTATCTATTTGTAATATGCATTCGAAAAAATAAATATTTAACAGACTTGATTTATAAAGTGTATTTTCAAAGGCGAGCTTAAATCCAAAAATTATTTTGATTAAGTTCGAAGTTTATTTCTGTAAATTTAAATAAACAGATCAATTTTATTTTCTAGATTTAAAAACTTCTACAAAATTTTAAGATGTACTTTTTTATTAATAAGTTACTCTAAACTACATAAATTATTGTTCATTTTCTTAAATAATATAAAGATCGTTTTGTATTTATCTTAAAGTATGGAAAGTATAAAGTGCAAAAATATTCAATGAGAAATAAATTTTGGTTTGTAAATATTCTATAGTTAGATAATTACTTTAAAGAAAATAAGACACTTAACTTTATCAACCATAAAAACTATTTTGATTATCTGACACTAGATCTTCAGCTAACCGAATCAAGATCTTCTGCATTGAGAGCACCGATTCCTTCTTCCTTGATCTTTCCGATTAATCTTAACTCCTCAGCACTAGCGCCAGTAGTGTCCAAACCTTGCGCTATTTTTGCTTGCTCACTCTCCCAGTTAGCTAGTGCTGAACTTTTGGCGTTCTGTAAAGAGCAAGTGTTAATTATCTGAGCACATACTGATAATTTAGGTGAATAATTAAAAAGCTTAAATTTTATTGGCGAAAAAACTTGTCTATTTATATAGTATGTTTGACTGAGCAATACTCGTTTTATGATAATGTAAAATTATTATAAAATAGTTAGTTTTAAAAGTTAAAAAAAAGAGTATCTACGAATACAGAAGCTGCGATATTTTATGCGCTCGTAAATGTTGTAAATGGGGTATATATTTTTTTTTATAAAGCATAATTTTTATTTATTTTTTTCAAATATGTTGAGTATTAACTATATTATTGAAACCAGGCGTAGCTATACTAAAAAGATAAAGAAAATGTTTAATTCGTGTAAGCTATGTACTTATGTAATTTAAAGTTTTAAATAGCTTTAAAAGTTGTTTTTTAATGTGAATTTTTGCTTTAGACAAATATAAAGTCAAACGAACAGCTTCAGCTTGCGTTTCATCTCTGATGTCGGTGTTGTACTCCCATTCGGCCACAACAGATTCGTAGTATTTCACTTCCGCTGTGGAGTTGAAGTTTGAAAGAAATTCCGATACTTCTTGTGCTGTACCTCTGTTTTGGAACAAAAATAAAGATTTCGTTTAAATCTTTTGTTATTGGGGCTTAAGCGTTTGATCGCTAAAATTGTTTCTGTGTTTTAAAGCTTTTAAAGATATGTTAAGCTTTTCAATGAAAGTTTTCTCAAAAAACACTATAACAGTATAAACTTTAATGTAGCTTTTTATGTATTTGAGATTGTAAATGTAATCATCGTCTTTGATGAAATATTATAGTCACGTCATAAAAACAGTGAACATACACTTTATTAATCAAGTTCTAAAGTGAAACAAAAAAAAAATTATAGAATTTTTATTTTACATTATACATTATTTGCTACATTAAGTTTGTTGAAAGACAACCTTATTATAAACTAAGCAAACCTTTGGATTAATGTTGTGCACAGAAGAAATACTATTGAAGTTAATAACTTCATTACAAGTTATTTACAAAACTCTAAAAAAATATTAATGGCTAGCTTCTAAAAATTTATACACTTATACATATGTTTTCATAAAAACATGTTATAATTAAGTTAATTTATGATTAAATTTAAGTTAATATTAAAAAACAACAAATGTAGGCATAATAAAACAATATTTTTAGAACTAATTTTTCATTTTTAAAAAGCTATAAATAAAGACTTAAGTAAAATAGAAATAATTTTAAGCTTCTATATTATAATTTAAGTTGTTGTTATAAACTTGTTAACTATTTTTATTAATGTTCCGTGTGCCTTTGTCAAGTATAATAAAAAACAATACTGATATTGATACGTAAAATAACCGTTTTATAAAAGTGTTACGGATAAAGAAATTTTGTAAAATTGTTTGAAAAATATTGTAAAAAACTTAAACAAAAGCTAGAACACAACGACACTTAATCTTTCTGAATTAAAATAAGCTACTCGTACCGAAAATGAATATTAATATAAAGCTTTATTAACTATAGAAAAAAAAAGTATAGTAATTATTAACTTGTCAAGGTTTTTGCTTTAGTGTTATTGTTTACCAATACAGTAACATTGTTTACAAGAAAATCAGAGTGCTTTGTGCAAAAATTACTACTGTTTAAATTCCAAGTTCGTTGAATTTTTACAACCTTTTCGAACAGTTTTTAATAGTTTTATTGGCGTTTTAAGATTTACTACAAAACTTCCAATGAAAAAAAGTTTATTACCATATTTTTAATGAGGTATAAAATTGTTAAGTAAATAGAAAACATATTATAATTTGTTACTTAACCATTTTGTATAAGTATTATAGTCTAGTCGAGAAAAATAATTTTATAAACTAAAAAAAAGTTTTAACTAGTTTTTTTTTATAACAGTAAGACTTTTAAAAAAAAAAAATTAGGAGGCGTAAATCGACTTCAAGTTTTTTTATTTAAAATTTGTTTTTCATATAAGTTGTAAAAAAATATATTTCTAACAAACTTGGAAAATAAACATTAGTTTTAGGTTTTATCTGTAAGTCGTTAACACAATTAGTATAAGTAGTTAAAGTTTAATAACTCTTACGAAGAAACTAAAAAAAAATTGCTTATAAATAACGTTAGTTATACTTTTAGCTCTAAAATTGTTTTAAAAATCGTCGTATCAAATTTTTTTGTCATTAACAAAGGTTTAAAAGTATTATTGAAGTTACTAAATTTAATTTTAGAGAACTATTATAACTTTTTTTATTAAGAAAAACAACAATTTTATTTTGACAAGCTAATCACGGTACCAAATTGTACTTTATTTGTTTAATTATAACGTATTGATTAAGTTGCACGTTTATATATACAATACTTTCAAATGATATCATAATTGTCCTTGAAATTAGTATTTACGATTTAAATAAGTGGGCACGCACTCCTTTGTTGCGAAACAATTAAAGTGTATTGTAATTAAATTTAACTTCACAATTAAAACAAAGAATAATAGGAAAATAGCGAAAAAAAAATACTAATTTCTATTTAAACAATAACACACATCAACCTTTTTGTATGTTTAAAGCACTTAACATATTTAAGTTTTTGGTTTAGAAAATAAAATCTTTTATTGATATTTAACAAAAATATAAACTATCGAGAGTGTTTTATACTCTTTTTGTTATCAAGTAAAGTACTTTTTGTAAAGTCTATTTCGAGAAAAGTTTTACTTTTTAGTTAAGTTTTTACTTTAAAACTTCTAACGAAACCAGTTTTCAAAATTTAGAAGTTGTAGAAAATACTGAAGACCTAATCTAATTTTTAACTGTTATTAACATATTTTCTAAAAGTTTTAACACATATTTACATTTAATTTTATTTTTCTACCACAAAGTAAATCGTTCAGGTTTTTGGTAAGTTTATACTGTTTAAAAACTTAAGGCATTGTTATCACTTGTTATTGAATGTATAATCGATTAGAAATATTAAACAACAGTTTGTTTGTCTTACAAAACATTTCTTTAGCGTATAAACAAAGACTTTCAATAGCTTTTGATTTTCAAACACAATCCAAACAAAATTAATGAAGTTTTCTGGTTAAAACCAGTTCAGTATGTAAAACAAATATACTTACTATTTCGAATAGGCATTATAAAGGTAAATTTTAATAAATCAATAGTAAAATCAATCTCGTGATTCTTAAAAAAACATATGTTTTTAATTCCATTCTTTGGCGTTTGAATGGCTGTATAAAGAATCTATATTTAAATTCAAAAGTTAACAAAATATAAACTAAAATAAAAATAATACAACATAAAAACGCCACAAACTATTTTGCAACATCTCGATTTTTGGAAAGAAAAACTAACAAAACTTTATTTAGTAAAAATTCATTTTGATATTTTTAAAATTCATTAGTTACAGTTAATTTTTTTATTAGTTTGGTAAATTACACTTCAAAACTTAATTTTCTAGTAAAGTTATGTAATTTGATGAAATATTTCGAGACCTAATTTATAAATACTAGTAAAGTCTGAAGTTAAAACTTTTTTGATAATGTTTTTTTTCAAAGAACGTTTTTCAAAAAAATAAAAAACCAAAAATTAAAAACTATTTTTAATGTTTTATTGGGTAAATTTTTAACTATAAATTTACATCTTAGTTTTTACAAGCATGATAAATTTCCCAAAAATGTGGAATTCAACTTTTCTGCTAACAAGTGATCATTTTTGAATTAACTAATCATAAGGTTCGTAGAATCATAAGAAACTGATACAAGTGGCTTTCAAAAATAAGGGCATACACCTTGCAGCTTTGAAACAGCAAGTGATAAGACTTCATTAAAAAAGTTTTGTGGGTAGCTGTATATGAAAAAATAGCTTATGTTCATAATCAAAACTACAATAAAGGTTTACTAAATCGGTAAGTAATATCTTAGTTTAGCTAACACGCTTAACTAAAAGCATACTTGTATGACTTATGCTAACTAGTTTTTACTAGTTTAAGTATTTATTTTATATGAGTCGCGGGCTGGAGATTGTCATGGACTGTGATTGCAGTTCCTTAGTACTTCGACAAAATTGATTTAACTAAATGCTTTGGAAATATGTATTATTGACAAAAATTCAATAAAAACTGGCTAGTTTTGATAAACATCTCTACAGTATATGCTTAATATTTTTAATTGTTTCAAGTAGGTAAAAAAAAAATTAAAAACCTTCAAAAAAGTAAAAGTGCTTTTATACAACATAGCTCTTAAAGTAAAAATGTATATTAAGTTTATTGTAATAAGTAACTCAAAAAAAAAAAAAAACGAACAGAAATACGTTTTTTTAAATTGAATCAAATTATTAATTTCTAAGTAAAACTTTTGATATGTAAAAATCACATACGTAAGTTCATCTGTTTAATCATATTTGACAAGCATAGTACTATGCTGAGGAAAAATTAAAAAACATTTTAAGTACACTATATCTACAAAGGTTTAGACATACAACATCGATCATCAGATCACAAGCCTTCTTTATTAACACGGCATGTATGAGTCCAGGTTTAGGCTCCGATAGACTTTCGCCCGATGTTTTTTTACGTTGTGTCTGTACACTTTTTAACAAACAACTTTAAACAAAATAGAAAAAATAAATTATTTCAGAATTAACCTAAATAATGATACAAAACCTAGAGTTTTAAAACAAATGAAAATATTTTAATGCATGTTTGTTTACCATTTGTTTTATAAGTAAGCGAAGTTCAACAGATTTAGAAGATAGCAATATTTTTCACCGTTAGTATTCGGGCTATAAGACAAAAAATGCGTTTTTTGTACGGACTCGTTACTTTTCCGTCAAACAAAGCTTATTTTAAATGTAGAATCTGAAGTATATATAGCAAAGTTTTTAGTTACAATAACTTAAATAACTTTTTTAAGCTGAACATTTTTTAGAGTGAATTTTTTTTATGAATTTTATAAAAAGTTGTATTTACTTTTTATGTGAACAGTAACTAAGTTTGAGGTTATGATAAAATATTTTTTATAAAATATTTCTCATTCTATGTATTTTTTTAGTATATTATTAAAATTAGTGAAATCTATTAACCATATACTTTTTTTATTAACCAATAACAGTTCTTTTCAGGTTTAAGTAAGGTATTAAGTTACAAAAGTTTAAGTAGGAATTTTTTATTTTTATGTTAACACAAAAGAAACCGAACTATTTAAATCTTTTGAATAAACAAGAAATATGATGCTTGTGTCTGACAGTCACATACTAATAAAATTACAAGGATTTAACTAAACCATTATCATCTAATAATAAATGGAAAAAGTTATGTTTAGGTTTTTAAAAATAAAGTTTTACTTTAGACTTGTTACAAAGTTTAGTATTTAGAAGCAGGTGTATGATACATTGTAAGGAGTGAGTACAGTTTATCAAAACGTTGGTAAAACTTAAATGATGAAAGAACCACTTTTTAAAACATTACACAACGTTTTTAGACGTTTTAGGCTAAACGTAAGCGGTGACGCGCAACAAACTTGTAAGTAAAAGACTTATAAATATTTATTTTTACTAAAGTGTATCTAAAACTATACGAAGTTAAAATAAAGAAAGTTTAGTTTGCAGTTTGATTAAGTATAACATTTCTCACGCTTTAAATTGTCGAATCTTTTAGCTTAAGCTTTAATTAATTTTGAAACTTTCAGTTTATCGTTAAATAAGAAAAAACTTTAAAAAAATTACAAATAATAAGTAGTAAAATTTTATAATTGTTTATAAAAAAAATTGCAATACATTAAAAAAAAAATTTATGTGCATCTTTAACATTATCTTCATTTTGAATAACTTCATTTCTTAAACGATAATATTTTTATATCAAATCTATGTAATAATAAGTTTGACTAAACTTTTGAAATACGTACCAACCGAAGTTTTAGTAGTTATGATTAATAACCAAACTTAAAAATACAAAAATGTTGTATTTTTAAATATAATATACTTATAAAAATTATAACTCAACTGGAATGTTTTGTCAAATAAGCAGAACAGTTTATGTTATTGAGAGAGAAGCTTAGATTTGACATAATTAGTTTCTTTAAGGAAGTTTTTTACTCTTTTCAGATAATTAGCTTTGACTTAACAGTAAAAGATCTTTTTTTGAAAAGTAATGCTTAAATTTAGCATCTAATTACGTCAGTGACGTTAAATTGTTTTTTAATTGTTTTTTTTTACCTTAATCACCAGTTTGTAGCAGCGAAAGCGAAAGCACAGCTGGTGGTACTAATAGAATAAAACTATTAAAAGAAAAACACTTTTACTAAATTAGTTGTCGAAACTTAGTCAAAACGATTTTTTTTTGAAGTGAGTAAAAAATTTCCTTACTTTAAAAAAAAAATAACAATATAAAAAACCAAAAAAAAAGCATTTATCTACACTCTATGTATTTTTTTATTAAAATACGGTGTACCAAACAATTCAGATCCTTAAAATCATTACTACAATTTTAAATCAATACACGTTTGTATCTTTTCAGATCCATATAAATGACAAAAATGAGATGCATCGATGACAAAGATACCATATTTATTGTCTTGGTAATCTTAATTTGGTTGTCTAGTGCGGGTGTCGCTTGCTATCTTTTCTACAACCTAGGTAAGTACAACGCTCATAAAAAGCTGTTAAACAAAAACTCTGAATTGCAACATCGTAAAAACGAAAGCGCACACTTTGACTACAAAAACATCACCGGTGTGAAAACGAGGTTGAAAGTTGTTCCTCAAGCATCCACTGCCGACAAAAACAACAAGATCAGCTACGTAAACGCTTGCGTCACAGTTGCAGAAGATGTTAATAAAGTACATCCTTCTGCACCAACCAAAGATGTCATATACGATTCCACGCCAGTCGAACTTGAAGGAAATGTTTACCAAGATTTGCGTAGATTGTATTAGAAGGGTTGATCATGCCAATTTTTGTAGATTGTATTAGTTTTGAAAATTATTACGGAAAAGCTGTCCGTTAAAAAAATTAATAAGTTTGAAAAAAAATGTTTATGAACATCGAGCACTTTGGTACAAAGTTCAAAAATTACAAATATATTCGTTTGAGGTATATAAAATTTGATATGTATGGAATATAAAAAAAATATACATGCATGTTGAAAGAAACTTTGAGATTAAATAGTTTTCAAATGTTTATCGAACAGCTTTCTTCAGCTGCAAATTTTTTATTAATTATTCAAAGTTTTAATTATCAAGTATACGGATATTTTGTTTAAAGTATATAATTGGTTTTTACTATATATAAATAAACATAAATACATACAACTAAGTTTTTGTGTTACTTTTTATACAATAAATTTGAAACAAGACTTTTAAAAACACTAAACTAATTTGAAGAAAGTGCTAAATATTAAGCTTAATGCTAACGTTTTTTTGTATCTGATTGTACATTAACTATTTGTAACTGTTTTTTGAAGAAGTAACTTTAAAACGTGTTCTAAGTTTTGAATAAGAAAAACTGTATAATTTGCAAATAAAAATTATGTAGTATTTACATATTTGGATCTTTAGAATTTTTTTTTATTGAAGTAGCCAGTTTTTTATTGCCAACTTATTAGAATTTATCGTATTTTTTTTTTCACTTCATATTGGCAAAAGCCTTATAAAAACAATTTATTAGTATGTGGAAATGAAGTTGTGTGGATAAATTTCAGTAGATTTGATTGTTTTTTTTATTTTATAAGTCTAAAAAATATTCAGTAAACTCTATTTCAAAAGATGGGTCGAAAAATATTTAACTTTCAACAATGATTCAAAATCAGTTGTAATTCATTAAAATATTAACTGACTGATTAAGATTTGTATCAACTTCTAGTTAATCATAGCAAAAAAATAGTGTATAGTCAACAAATATATAATTAATAAGTTGGTAAAACTTTCAAGCTAAAAAGCGTTTAATCTGTTAATAAAACTCAAAAATTTAGTAATAAATTTATAGTTTTAAATAAATTTATAACACTTAAAGACATTTAGTAAAAAACACGTTAACCTTCTGTTTTGAATACTTTGAAATGCTCTGTAGAGATTAAATATTTCCAAAAAATAATAAGTTTAAAAATAAAGAATATAACTTTTCATAACCAAAGTTTATTTTTTACAAATCTAATTATTTTCTTCATTTTTTTTGGTTCTACGTGCTATTTATCCTTTTTTTTCTAATGCTATTGTAGTTTCAGTATTATTTAAATAAAGTTAACTTTCTTAGATCTACCTAATTAACATCCTTAAATTCAAAAGAAAAACCAACAAAAAATGTATACCATCAAACACTCAAACTTGGTTTTTAAATTGCTTTAATATAAAGAAAATAGCTTTTCAAAAATTAAAAAAAAAAAAAACTTATAAACTTTAAAAGTAAAAAAATTACTGTAATGTACATAAAAAATTTAAAACTAAAACAAATGTAAAAAAAAGTAAGCTTTTACAAAACTTTAGAAACTTAAAAAAATTAAACATATTTACTAAAAAAAAACTTAATGGCTTGTATTGCGGCCGAAAACTAAATATTGTTTTTATATTCTTATAAGTACAAAATAAATAAAGAAATACGAAAAAAACAAGTGATATTTTTAACAAAGTTGCTGTTTCTGGAAATCTATATTAACCAGTAATAATTATTTTACATTTTAATATATTTAGATATAAAAAAACAACTAAGTTTGAATTGTTATATATTAAAAAGTAACTTAAAAGTATATTTTGCAAAAAAAAAGTTATCAGTTACTCTATAACTTAAACATTAAAAAAACTGTTTTGTAATTTTTCATCTTTTCATAAGAAATTAGTTAGTATTTTAAGTTTTTTGTTGACGAATAATCAAAGACATCTCTTTCATAACTTAAAAATAAACAATAGTAAATATTTGATTGAAGCTGATGGCTTTACTATCTACACAATATAACATCGATTATAACATCTGTATAATTAAACTTAACTAGGATCACTATCAACTACGTCTTAGTTAATAAAATAGTTTTCTTTTTGCTGCCTTTATAAACAAAATGTTATAATATGTGGTTTTCTAACACTTACAACTCAAAAAGTTTTCTTAAAGGTCAACTGTAGTAGAAAAGCATAATTTTAAATGCTTTTCTACTGCTTTTTCAACTTTATAATCATAAAGCTTTCTTTTTTATAAACACACCAACAATTCTACAAAGTCAAGTTTTATTAGAACATTAGCTTCACATGAAACTCTCACCCGCAAAGTTCAATTGGTCTTCATTTGAAAATTTCCCTCTTGTGAAACTTACGTTTCGCCCGGGAAAATCCCCTCACGTGAGTCACCCTCTCCTCGCGACGACGCTCATGGCGTCCGACAGCCGGTGGATCTTCCTGATTCTCAGCCAGACGTCGAACAGTTCGTCCATCCCCCCCAGCACCCTCGTCAGCACGAACCCCACCGCGTCTATCATGTTCTGTTCGGGTTATGAATTTTGTAGATGAACATTTTGAATAGTGATAAAAGTTTTGCGTGGATTTCAAGTTTACAAATAACTTTTTATGGCTTATACAGGATAAGCATTTACAAAAAGCACTTGTTGACGAACAATATTAACTAACATAAATATAAAGTAAAAGTTTGGAAACAAATATTACTTTATACATACTATTGATTCTGTTAATTTAAAGTTTGAGTAGAAATAAGTGGACTAAAAAAATACGTTCGTTTTCAAATCCTTACACAACAAAATGAAGTATTTTATTACACCCATGAAAAAAAAAAAATTATAATAAAAAAAATCTATGACAAACTTGTGTTAGTAGCACGTATGTTGGCATGCTCATAAACAACAAGCATAATTTCTCCCTTCCGAAAGGGAACGATTCAGTTGACTCCAAGAATCTGAACCTCGAAACTTTCTTTAAAAGTAGGTTCATTTTCTTGTCATCTGGTCCTAAAAAATAAGTTAATATTAAGTTATTCAAATTAGGAACTTTTCGAATTGTTTGTGTTTGTCCTTAATTTAAAAAAAAGTAACAAATGTTTGAACTATATATTAAAATTAGCATAAAGAAACGTCGTTAGTTTTATTAGATTGAGTACTTTCAATTTCAAAATTAAGTTGAAGTATTTTAATTTTTATTACTTTGTCAAAAAACACAACAACTTTATACTATAAAATTTTAATCAAATTATTTTCTAAGTTTCAAAAATAATTCTATGACGCATATTTTACAGAAAAAAAAAACTATTTCAAGTTGTAACATAAGTAAAGTAGGTTTATGGTAGAATTAAAACATAGTAAACAATTATTGCAAATACTTAATTAATAAAGAAAACTTTTTTGATTCACTTTGAAACCATTTCCATTTAGCAACAAACTTTTATTAAAATATTTACTAATTACAAATTGATAATCAGAAACAAACTAACATAAAAAAAGTCTTAGATTTTGTTAAAATAGTTTAAAAATTAATAAAAGCTTCTTAACTATATGTTGAATCAGAAAGGATATGTAGCTCAAAATTTTTTCTGAGCTATATAGCCTTTCTGATAGAATTTAAAACTGTTTAACTGTCTGAAATAGTAAATAATTGGCATTTGTTCTGAACCCGGATTTACGGCTTACTTGATTTACAATTAACTATATGTTGAGGATATTTTTTTTTTGTTTATGTCTAAACAGGCACTTCAAAATGTAATCCAATTCACTTTAAGAACAAAACAAAATATCTTTGAATCTAATATAGCATAATATTTCACATTAAGAAGTTTTAATCACAAACACACAAGTTGCTTTTCAAATTACTTTGCGTTGCGACTAAACACATTTTATGCGACTTTGAATTATTGAATAAGTTTAGCAAAGAAAAAATATAACACTTCAATATGCAATCTCTGTCTTGTAGCTTTTTACGCAAAAAAATACCTATATAAAACAACAAAAATAAAATCAAACATAACTTGTGTAATGAGTAGAAAAGTAATTGATTATCTAAATGTTTTCTAACTCAGTAGGATATAACAAACTAAAAACTTAGTAGGTTTTCATAAAGACCAAGAGCATGGCAATACATGATAGCTAAAAAGATTCTAACCTAACCAACAAAAAAAGTATTTACAAACTCGGGAAATGGAAAGCTCCTAATACAAGCTCGTGTACAACACTTCACACATAATTCAAACAAAACTTAACATTAAGTATGTTAATTAATGAGGAGCAGCAAAAACAAATATAATTTTAAAAACATCATTTAACAAACCAAACAGCTGCATCATTTCCTCCTGCAAATCGCGGTACCACTTCTTGCACAGGTTTCTCTGCATCATGATCTTCTGATGCTTCCTTCCCGCAACTCTCCTCATCTTGCCCAGTCCTCCCTCCGCGGTGAGATTTTTCAGCTCCCGGTACTTCAGCTTCATCACTTCTATCTTTTAATTTGATAAGTTGTAAAAAAGGACATTGCAGCTGTTAAAACTTGTTACGCCAAAAGTTCTTACAGTCACATTTGAACCGTGGTATAAACATGTACAATTATTAAAAGTTTGTAAACTGCATAAAGTGGTAAAAGAAAAACTGAGTTTATGCTGTTGGACATCGATTATGAGGCTTGTAAACATTGCAATGCTCTATAAACTTTTTTTTGATTGATTTTTTACAAATTTCGTTTTTATTAACTAAACTTTCTTACCGATTATTTTAAGTGAATCATTTTTTTATAAATTAAGTTGTCGAGAGAACGATTTATAAAAGGTTTTAAAGTTCATAAGTCTATAAAACATTTAAAATTAAAAAAAAATTAAATAAAAAGTTTTATAATGTTGAAAGAGCTTGATAATTTGAGGTCTGTCATGAAAGCCATTGAAAACAGTTAAGTAGTAATAAAGGTTTTAAGTAGAAATTTGTTTTAATTTATAAGTTGTTTATCAATATTTCTTTTAATTACATTGTAAATTAGTTTGTTTACATTTTTTATTAAATACAAAAGTATAACTAAACAACTTTATTACATACAAAAAAATCAATGGTGGAAGCCTTTACAACTATCACCAGTTACGCTAATATCTTTAAAACAAGAAGGAATTACTTACTACCTTTAATTTTTTCTTTAAAGGGTTTAAATACTGAAAGTTGATTGTATCAAAACAGTTTCAATGACAGTGGCTGTCTTACTCTTTGAGCAAGTAGTTAATGTTATCACAAGCTTGCTCTTTTACAAAAAAAAAACTTATGTACTTGTTTGTTTTTTCCTTCTTCCAGTTTTTTTCTCATGTCTTCCTGCATCAATTTTTTCTGAAAATCCCACCGTTGCCTCATTTCATTTAAAACCTGTTTGTGACGCCATAGTTACTTATTTTGTCAAAAAAAACATTCAAATTGATAAAAAGCTCTAAATATCTACAAAAAAGAGGGCTAATGTAATTTTGCGATTATGAGAGCAGAAGGTGAAAAGTAGCATTATTTCGAACTTGCTCTGGAGTTCCATCCTTGAACTGTTTTCCTTTCGACTTCTGGCTCATCAGCACTTTTTGCACGTAATCAACGTGGTGCCACTGCTGCTCGCTGCTGAATATCCTCTTGTGTTCTTCGTGCAATCCTTCGTGCTTTTTTTCTGTAAGATTTTTTTTTTCATTTGATTTTTCTATCTTGTAAAAATTTTGTTTAGTTCGTAAAAAAATCAGTTTTTTAAATATCAGAAACATTTGAATTTACAGATCGGTTGATTTTAGTTTTGTTTTTAATGATTCTATTCAACTACTCTGAGATAATGAAGAAATAGTTTGTTACCACTTATTTTTGAAATATTTTTTACAATCAAGAGTACTTTTGAACTTTAAAAGTAGCCTATTTTGTTCAGAATGCTACCAAATAAGTCCAAAAACTAATCAGTGAGATTTCGAATCAATATAAAACTTTTCATACTGTACCACATATTTTTCAAAACTCTCTGAAAATCAACTAAAAAAATTCTTCAAATGCTCAAAACAAAATCTTCCACGGTTGCCCGTTCAAAAATCCTTCTCACCTGCCGTCACCTTGCTCTGCCTCCTCACCTCCGTCACCTTCAACTCGCCCTCGTTCGGCTTCGCCTCCATCAGCATCTGCCAGTTCTCCAGCACCATCTTCCTCCTGCGATCGTTCTTGTGCGCCACCTCCTCATTGGTCGGCTCGTCCGAGTCGTACACGGCGATGCGGCTGATCGCCTCCGTCGCCGACGGCCGCCCCGCTTGATCGAAGTGCACTTCGCTGCAAGTTGGATTTGAAGCTTTAAATTAGATAACATTGTTTTTCAGCAAGTTAAACTATTTCAAACCGCTTAAGTCAATTTGTGTTTTCTTTTAAAGTTGCGAGGTTTAAACATGATCTGCCCTAATGACAATTTAAATCAACTGATAAATTACTACAAGGTAACTGTTATTGTAGCTTAAAAGCCTTTTATTTATGTGGACGACTAATAATGTACATGACACATAGTTTTAAACTGTACCGTTATTTTATTAATAAAGTACTAGTGTATTATGGTAACTATCGTCAAAATAACGTAAGAAAAAAAAAAAGTTGCTGCAGTCACTTGGTTGTTTAAAACTGTTGTAAATGAAAAGTTTTTACATTTTAAAAAGAAGCGTACGTAGCTAAGGCTTGTTAAAGTAAACTTTATTGATTTTTAAACTTTAAAAAACTGTCAAAGTTGACACCGTTTTAGTAAAGATGACAATTTTATACTCAGTTTAAGTGATTATATTGAATTGATAATAGTTGTTACTACTTTTAAAATGGTATAATTACTTATTTAGAGTTTTTGAAATAGACATTAGCCCGAAATACTTGACTAAAATTAATTCTGCAGTTGTTTTATTTCTATAGAAAAAAAGTTCATCATCAACAAAGTTTGTAAAATATTTTTTTACAAAGCTTTTGATCGAATTTAAAAATAAAGTAAGTTCTTATTATACTATATATCATTTTGAACAGTACTGATATTAAATTGACTTATTTGCAAACAATAGTCGAAGTTTTTACTTTTGTGAAATTGTTTCGTTGTTACCATCGTAGCTTGTAACCAAAAATGAAAATAACTTTTAAGTTTTGTATGAATTCCTAAAAATATTTTATAGCTTCTTTTAATTGCCTATTTTACCGTACTTAATTTACTTTTACAAGTGTGACAAAAGTATATAAAAATGTACAGTTTTAATAGTAACACTAATACAATATTAAGGCAAGTTTTTTACCTGTAGAACAAATTTCTGACTGTCTTCTTTTTCAAAGGTATCATCGTTCTTAGTGCTGATTTTTTCATGTTCACTATTGCACACAGTAGTATGTTTATGTGGTGCAGCTTCTTATATCTTTAAAACAAAAATTAAATACATTAAAAAATTGCTTTAAGTAGTTTAAAACTATTAGAAATTTTTACAATAACAATATTTAAGTAGAATTGAAAAATGATTTTATCAATAAGTGGTTTATAAACATAAAAAAAATATGTATTTTGTTTAGCGACAAAAAACACGCTAAAATATTTGGTCTTAGGACCTTGTGCACGAAAAAACCTATCAGTTATCGACGTTGATAACAAAAAATATATTTTAACTATTTAAAGTTTTATAAAAAGAAGTATTTAAAAGTTTAATTGTCAGTTGCAGTACATTAAAAAAACTAAAAAAATAAAAAAATATTAAAATTAAAAATACTGACCAAAATTTCTACAATCTCAATTTCATTTGTTACAAAAAATATGGTAACTATTTTACACTCGAACGATTTACACCAATTACAAACCTGTATTTTCTCGCCATCTTTTCCCTATACTCCCTCAAACTGACTTGGTTCTGCTGCCAGTTCACCTTCTGGTTGTACTCCCTTTCTCCCATGAGCTTGCAGCGACTCTTAGTGTCGAAATCGTCGCTCATCACCGACATCTCGTCCTCATCAACGTCGAATTCCTTCTGTCTCATTTGGAGCTTGCGAACCTTTAGAGAGGTACTTTGGGTAGAGAAATGTTTTTGAAAATAGTACAAAACGTCTACGTCAAACAACACTTTTTAAACACTTGATTAGATCAAGGTTAGTTCGCAGTTTTATTTTTGTACAAATACAAGTTACTAAAACAATGATTTGAAATTGAAATTTTAAAAGATTGTGACCTCATGAAACTTTTTCCCTTAAAATAAAACTATAGTTTGAAATGATATTTTAAGTTGGTTACTTAGATTTACACAATGAGTATGTATAGCAAAGTTTTTGTCTTTTAAGGTTTTTTTATCAAAATTATTTTTTTAACCACTCTTCTATGAATGTGTCAAATGAGCCTACAAGATTCTTTATATTTACTAAAAATAAAACCTAAAATATAATTTAGAACAAACGGTCTGTAAAGTGTTATCAAAAATTAAAATAAACTCTGAGGAACAGATGTAGTAAAGACTTCAAGTCTGCAAGGGATTGTTTTACGTGCTGCAGCTAGTCAAAAATGTTATTAATAATAAAAATTTAGTAAGCATA
Organism: Thalia democratica; assembly: GCF_965202585.1. NCBI lineage: Eukaryota > Metazoa > Chordata > Thaliacea > Salpida > Salpidae > Thalia > Thalia democratica. The sequence continues at coordinate 12,203,331 of NC_139170.1, forward strand.
AGTAAAATTAGTATTAGAAAACCAAAACAGTATTTATGTTGCATAAATTTTAAAAACTTCGTTAGCTTTTTTATATTTGGTGAACAAGTAGATGCAAGTAATATTATTAAAACAATAGATACTACATACTAACCTTTTTCAAAGTCAGTTTGCTGATACTTCTCATTGGTTTAGCGCTTACCACGTGGTCATCAAGCTCAATCATGCGAAACTTTACCTTCTCTCGCTCTTTTATTTTCTCTCTATTTTTTACAAAGCTCATCAACGGGATTTTTCCTTTTAAACCTTGAAAAATATTGAAGTTCAAAAGTTTCTATCAAATAAATTTTAGTCAAGATAGTTATAGGGTCAAGATAAGGGCTTCCCAAAGTGGCCTGTCAGAGGGCAAATACAAGTAAGGAGGCAGAAATTTATATTTGAAATTTACTTATAAAGGAGCGATATCTAGTAAAAAAATTCAATTTTAAAAATTTTACCGTTTGTGGAAACCAGTATGGAAAGCCCTGATTAAAAAAGTTGTTAAAAAATATTTTAATTAAGACTAATAGTTTAACACCTATTCAAGAAACATATTTACATAACAATATCTACACTTTTTATTTAAAGTTTATTGACATTTAATATTGTTACGAAATGAGCGTAATTAAGTCGACGTTTGAGAACCGCTAGACTTAGAGAAGCTTAATTTATAAGAGTTCTGCTTTGAAAATAAGTTTATACACATCAAAACGGGTATTTGTTGGCTTCTGTGAAGCACCGCTAATACCTGGCTAAAACTTTCTAGCAAAACATGAATTCATTTTTTAAGCAGAAAATTTATCAATGAAACTTTCTTAATCTAGCTGTTTTGATATTTATACCTTATTAATTTATCACAGCTAGAATCATGACTATCTAATTGTGCAAACCCTTAGCGTTTACAACCGTAAGGTTTACCCAAGTTAAAGTTATGACATATATGCTGTAAAGTATAAGATTTGTATTGAGACACTTTTTGCTTAATTATTCAATTCACCGAAAGTAATGTTTATGTACAAACTTTTAACAACTAAGTAACGTTTTTTTATAAAAATTTTTCAAACTACGTCCATGTTTTCAAACTTTAACTTTTTGTCTAGTCATACTTTTAGGTGGTTTTATTCCAACTATTTAAATATTTGTATTAAAATAGTCAATTTTCCTGGTAACCTGTTTGAATCAATCGAAGCTCGTCAATTTGTTTTTTGATCAAGCCGAAAGTTAAATCCTTCTGACACCGGTGAATGTCTCTCACTGCTAACTTTGGTAACCGGTCGTTTCTAGGTTTCTTCAATCTAACTCTCGGCTGCACCTGTTGGTTGAAGAAGAAAAGTAACTTGTGTTTATTTTTATAACACGGGATTTAACCTTTTTTTTACTGTCTTTTCAAAGTAACTGGAAGAATGTTTTTGGTGTCATGAGATTATAGAAACTTTTTAGTTTTTTTGCTGTTTAAAGTTTTCTATAATAAACGTTGAAAACATTATTAAATTAACAGAATGTAAAATATCGTTATGTAAAAAACTTGCCTGAATATAATTGAATCTTAAGTATAAACAATACTATTTGGCCAGAAAAAAGGTATTGTAATTTCTAATTGTCTTTTACACGTCTTTTAAAAGTTAGTTGTTTTTAATGCAAACTGTCAAAATCACCATCATATGGTCTTGCAGCTTCTTCTCCATGTTGAAATCTTCAATTTTCTTCACCCTCATCTTTTTCCTCACATCGGGGGTTACCCCCTGAAGTATGACGTCACCGTCGTACTTGCGGAACCTGCCTCCGATTTCCTTATACGGAATTTGCGGCAGTGAACTGAAACCCTCCTTCTTTTGTCGCTCCCTGCGCAAGTACTTCTTTTTGCTTGCTTTCTTAAAGTCCTGAACAATAATTGACACTTGTTGTTATTTTTTGTTAGATTTAATGGTTGTTATTGTGTTTTAATTTTCTAACTCTTAAACTAATTCTAAATAATCAGACTTGAGTTAGGAATAATACATTGAAAAAATAGTTTTTTTTAACAAAATTAGTTTATAATTTTTATGTGCAAACTATTTATAAAAAGTCAATTAAAAAAAAATAAAGAATCAACTATCTTAGAAATAAATTATCCAATACTAACTTTCAATTAGAAAATCATAATTTAATATAGTGGTCTGTAATAAGAATTGTAATGTAATTTTTATTTTTATTTAGACAATGAGATTAAGTAAAGTTAATTTTATCAAACATTTAAAATCTGAAATAAGTTGTACTTTTATAAATATATATTTTTTTCCAAATATACTCTGTCTTGAGACTTGTTTAGCAATTGTCAGAAAAAATTTCTTAAAATTTTACTATTCTTTTTTAATTGTAAAGTTGTTAAGATTTTTAGTGTTTAATCAAATATATTTTTCAAAATGAAAAATTCATCCGTTAGTTAAGACTGTAGTCGTTTTAATTTTTTTGTCTTTATTTTACTGACTTAGTTATGAACCTTGTATTTTTATTTTTTAGTTAGGTTATCATGAGTTCAACAAGTTTAGTTCTTTTTTCTTAAAAAAAAGTTTGCATATAAACCAGTATTACTACAGATAAGCTTATAACATATACAACTAGTTTCAACAAATCAAACAAACTTTTTCTTCAGTCAAATACTCCTGTTCAGTTCTGACGAGCGCTTTCAGTTTGGAACACCTCTTCGTTCTGTACAAATACTCCTGATTGTTCACTTTGTGCTTCAACGCATTGTGGAGTGCATTCAAGACGTGTTCCTTGAAAACTTCGTTTGCTTTTATTTCAGCTGCCCTGCTGGTCAATTGGCTCGATTCGTGCATGCTATATTGCTGAAAATGTCCTGAAATTTCAATTGCTGTTTTAAGTTTTTCTGATGTAGATTTTTAATGCAGTTTAGTTGCTTGTAATATTCATTGCTTAGAGACAGTGGTTACGTAGAGTCATAATTTTGTATTATAAATAGTAATTTTGAAGATACTTTTAAGAAAGTTTTTCTTAAATTAATAACTATTTTGTTAAAACCTGTAGTTTTTAGTCATTACAGAGGTTTTAGTTTTTTTTAAGTCAAGTCGCTAAAACTTTTACAGATGTCAAAATAGGCATATTGTACGTTTATTTAAAAACAATATCATTTCTAAAAGATATTAGAAAAGTCCATAGTTCTATCTTTATTAAATTGAAATCAAAAGGTACCTTACGGTTTGTATAATGTTATTTAGATAAGCATGTTACTAACTTTTAATACAAACTACTTTTTTTGCTTTCCTTAAAATTGGTTAGAATATTTAAACTAGAAAGTATAAATCGTATAGAAAATTTATCTAAAACTTACCAAATTTGTTTATAATTACAGCTAAAACTGAAGTCTTTTTTTAACAACGTAGATGTTAGTTTAAATATGTTGAATAAAACTACAATAATTATAATATAAATAAATAAAACAAATCTTTTTAAATTTGTAATGCATTTAATATAAATAAGTCTTAAAATGTATAAAGCATATTTTTAGATATTTTTTATGATCATTGCTATAATTTTATGCAATTTGCTCAATATATAGTTTAAGGAAATTATAAACCAAAAATGGTCATTCATTTTAAAGCGCTAAAATTTTAAAGTTCTGTTAAAAACACAAATGAAACCTTTAGAACTAACACAAAAATTTTTAGAGTTTAAACGTGCCTAGAGAAATATTTTCATTACATTTTAAACATAAAAAATGATTTAAAAAAAGCATTTAATACGCAAAAACACAAATCTGTACAATTCTTCTTAACTAGCCTGTGAAGGCATTACATGTAGTACATTTAAAAAAAAAAGTGATATCGTGATAATACGTTAAATCTTAAAGACAAGCAAAACCGGTTTAAACATCAAAAGTATTTTTACGCAAATTCATTATTCGATCGACGATGTTTCGCTGCATATAAAATTTCATGGAGTCTGAAGAAATCATAAGGTACATTATAAAAAGCATACAACGAAAAATTCTGTACTATATAATACAAACTACTACTTAGTGATTTCTAACAAGTTTTTATTATATATGACAACTACCAGCTTTAAACTTTTATAACTCGATCTTTCCTGTTCTGGGGCATTTCTAGTTTCATATTATTAACTTGATATGCTTATAACTTGTCTGTTTTCTAAGTAGGTAAGTTTCTTTTTTTTTGTTTTTAACTTTTTTTTGTATTTTGTAGGTCCAATGAAGTTTAACATAATTAGGTGTTAACTTATTTTTAAAGTTTGGATAATTTTAAGTATATTTCATTAAGTTTTCGTTAAATGTAAATTTAATTCAATGAGTATTGTATTGTAACTTTGGTTTGACTTTAACTTTTATAGAACTTACAAATAAAGAAGTTAGAAAATTATTTAAAAATAAAAAAAGTTTGAACTATACTCTAATAGATAGTTCAAAGTTAGAAAAAAGTAAGTTATAATTAAAATAAAATATGTCGAGTTAAAATTCGTGAAAATTCGAAATAAAAATATTTTAAACTTGAAATGAATGTGAACTTGAAATAATAAGTTATAAACTTAAAAACAAATAATAAAAGTAAAACATGTTAGATATATTATTACTAGCTTCTCGAATTTGTTTTCTTAACACAAACGCATACTTAGTGGAATTACTTTTAATTTAATTGTTCATTTGTCTTTTATTTTACGGCTTTTATAAGTTTTTTACTATTTTAGATTGAAAACTTAAATATAAACGTGTTGTACTGGCAGTTTTTCTTACTTCTTACTCGTTTATTGAATAGTTTGTTTATCTAGACTTCTGTGCTTTATGAAACTGATTAGCTATAAAAAATTACCTGCAATTATTAAAAAACAGTTCAAACTGGTACATTTCTAGTTTAAAAGCAAAGAGAAATGAAAGCAACGGACTTTTTGTGGAAATGTGAAGCTTTCCTTTACAGCTTAACGTTCGCTGTAATATATAATTTTTATTGAGCGACAAAAAAAGAACGTTCAAAATATTTAGTCTAAGGACCTGGTGCACGAAAAAACCTCTCGGTTATCTAGTCGTACACCAATTGGATACCTTTAAACGTCATGTCCAGGACAACTGAAAACTATAATTACTAATTAGAACAATAACCGCGTACAGGTTACGACAAAATTGTTTAAATGAGACATTAACAGATATATATACAAACGATTAAATCTAAAAGATAAGACAAAAGACTAAAACAAAAAGCTCAAATCTAAAATCGAAACAAAAAAATGACAAAGACTGAGATGTAGTTATATTGGTTGCTTGTTAAAAAAAATTAGTATAAAGTTTTAAATACTATAATCATAATGTGAGCTTATCGATTTTTTGAAGTCTAAAATAGCTGAACTAGGTGGGTGTCACTTTTGCACGAACATCATTTTTGCACGAAGGGTCAATTTTGCACGAGGCGAAACTTTTGCACGAGCATCAATTTAGCAGGAGGGGACACTTTTGCACGGTCGTCACTTTAGCACGAAGGGACATTTTTGCACGGCGTCACTTTTGCATGGCGATATTTTTTCACGATGACAATTTTTTACGGCAGCATTGTTGCACAACGATACTTTTGCACAACGACACATTTTTACGATGACATTTTTGCACAGCAACATATTGGCACAATCACTTTTTTGCACGGGACATTACTTTTGCATGCAGGCCGATCAAAAGTTTTTTAGCTAGTACGAAATCTGTATCATAAAAAGAAACTGAAAACTAAAATTTTATAACATACTTATATAAAAGGCAAAAAATGAAAAATTTAAAATCTTAAACAGTATAAGTAAGAAACAAACTAACGAAAAGATAAAATAAAATAATTTATAAAAGATTCATACCAGTGATAAAAAATTTAATTAATTTAGAAACAAAAATAAAAAAGATATTTTAAGTGTAAGTAAATTTTTCTAGTTTATTTTGAATTTTAACATGTTAATTAACAACTATGCCTTTTTTATATTTTATTATCCATATGATGGACCTAGGCATCAAAACCTAGACCACTTTAACTGAAAAACACATTAAAAAAAATAAAACTAACACAAAAAGTTTATTTATTAAAACAAAGATAAAAACATAATTTGTTATAAAATTTATATGTTAACATAAAAAGCAAGACTTTAACAACAGACTTATACTTATTTACGCTTTGATGTAGAACGAGTTGAATTTAAGTTGACAAAAAACAAATTAGTTTATTTATTTGAGAAAATAAAAATTAGAAGCGTGCAAAAGTGAAGCTCCGTTAAAAATTGACTGATTGTTTAAAATTTTTCGCAGTTCATTAGTATATCCGTGAAAATATAACGCCGTGCAAAAGTAACTCTTTGCAAAAATGTCGCCATGCAAATGTAACGTCGTGCAAAAGTTTTGACGTGTAAAAATGTTGCCCGTGCAAAAGTGATGCCGTGCAAAAATGACCCTGCGTGCAATAATGACGACCATGCAAAAGAGTCGCCGTGAAAAGTGACCCTCCGAGCAAAAGAGTCGCCGTGCAAAAATGTCCCTTTGTGCTAAAGTTACGACCGTGCAAAAGTGACCCTTCATGCAAAAGTGGCGCTCGTGCAAAAGTGTCCCCTCGTGCAAAAGTGTTTCAGTGCGAAAGTGACCCGTTCCCAGCTGAATTATGTCAAATTATTATGAAAGGGCATGTAAAAAAACTTTTAAGATTAAAATATTATACTATTTGTTTTTTTTTTAAATCATAACCTATAACTTCTTTATTTGTATGTTTTGTTATTTATTTATATATATACTTTCGATAAATAAAAATTATGCAAAAAAATAAACTTAAGGCATGCGTTTTTAATTTTTTAAACATGTAGCTAATTCAAGATTTATTTTAGGTTTGTTATTGACAAACATTTAATTGTTTCAAATGAATAACAAATAAAAGTTTTAAAATTATAAATAATTTGAGCAACTACTAAAATCAACAAAAAGTTATACCTATAAACGTTTACATAAAAAATAAGTCGTAAACTTAATGGACTAAAATACATAAAACAGATACCAAAAATAGAATAAGTTTTATCTTTCGATAAAAAAGTTATAAGTAAGTAAAGTAAAAAAGTTAAGACCGTTTAAAACACCTTAAGAAAATTTTTGACATGTAAGATTTTATAAACGAACCAAAATTAAAACTTTAAATAATCAAAAAGTTAGTTACAACTTTTATAGTTTTTTAACAAAGTTTCGTATACTACTTAATACAAAGTTTAAGCATAAACACAAAAAATTTATTTTACGGTCTATTTTAGTTTATCCTATAGTTTCCGTAAATAATTTCAGTTTAAGTAAACGAGTTATACATGGGCGCTTTTAATAAAATGTTGAAATTAGAATTTTCTGAAATACTTTGATTTTATTTTCATGACCACTAAACTACTGCCGATACATGCATAAAACGATTGAAGTTAGTTAAACAGACTAATATATTTTTAAAAGCGCCCAAATATAACTCGTTTACTTAAACTAAAACTATTTACGGAAATATTTTTAAACTATAGGATGAACTATAATAATTCGTAAAATAAAACAAAACAGGATTATGCTTACAGCAACACTAAATTTTAATGTTAAAGAAATTTTATAACGATAATATGCTAAAATGGTTTTACGAGCGCTTACAGTGTAATTTATAGCGAGTTAAAAAAACTTTGAATTAATTTTCTTAAAAAAAAAATTTAACGAAACTGTATTTTTAATTTTTACCAGAAGGAGAAAAACATAGCATATATTTCATTACAAAAAAAAGAACTTAATGAGTTTTAAAAGTTTACTTTTTTTTGTCATTAAATAACTCTTACGATTCTTTAAAACTTTTGAGATCTTTTTTTTCTGTTTAGTAAGAATATGTTTTACAAGTTGTTTTATTTTACTTAGCTCTACAAGCTAGAACTTAAATACATCATCAAATTTTCGAACTTTAACACCTAACTTTAAAATACGTGACTTAACAAGGCTTTGTACTTTATTTTTTACAAGCTTATATCTAACTTCAAGATGCCTTAAACTGTTTTATTGGCATTACCTAAAAAATTTTAAAAATGAAAGAAATACCTGTGTTTATTACTTGAACTGATGTTTGGCACGAGCTCACTAAAAACTATGATTTCGTTACGTCAACGCTTGGTTGGATAGGCGTGTAACTAAATTATTTGTGCAGCATTTCAGCAATTTACTTTTGGAGAAGTGAATATAATACGAAAAAATATATACACTACTGAATATATAAATAAAGCAGATTTATTTTATGTTTTTTATGCCTAGTGTTTAGTTGAGTTTAATTATACTTTATAACTACAGAATACAAGCAACAGCTATGATTTGTTTTAAAATAACTTTTTAGGTTTTTATGTACAGAAAAATTACTTTTGTAAACTTTTGGATATACTTTTGTAAGAAAGAGTGAGTTCATTAAAAAGTCTTTAAATTTACTACAAAAAATCTTTGGCATACAATATATTCTAAATTTATATATATATATATGTATTGTTTATTGAACAAAAAAAGCTCTCAAAAATTTGATTCAAGGACTAAGATACAAAAAAACCTTTCGGTTATCGAGTCATACACCAGGATACAGTTTTATGCTATGTCCAGGACAACAAATGTTATATTTGTTCTAAAGTTAACGTACTAGAAAATAAAAGGTTAAAAACTTATCAAAAAGTTTGTAAAAAACTCAAATATACATTTGTTATAATTTTTAATAAAGTAAATTTTTTCCAAAATTAAGTTACTTTTCAGGAATAAAACTTTTAGGTATAAATAAATGATTTGAAAAAGTTGACCTAAATAAAGTACTAACTATACTTAATTCTGAGTTTTTATTGAAAGTGTACTTTTGTTATTAATAAAAAAAAAAGTTCAATCAAATTACCAACTTAGCTTTGTATGAGCACAAGTATGACAGAAACAATTATTTGGATTAGAGGTGTACCAAAAGGAATAAGTTTAGTAAAAGTGAAAAGTGAGTTGCTGAAATATGTGAAAGGAGTTAAAAGTGTTAAGTGTGTTAGAAATGATAATCTAACTGGAAACAAATACGATCATCAGAAAGCAATCGTAACAAAACTGAGTTCAAAATCAGGTTCGTTGCAGTTTTGGAATTAGTATTTTATTAAAAACTTTAAAGTTAATATTTGTTTAAGTATGAATGGTAGCTGGGTCAATTAATCGTTCCTTTAACTTTTTTAAATTAGTTTTTATTAGATACATGAATTATTAAGTTAAGGTTGTTTTTATAAATAAAGGTTTTTATTAAAATATTATATTTTGTAGTAACGTCACACAGTTATTTTAGTATACATTTGTTTTCCTTTTTTATTAAAATATATATATGCTCATTTAGTTTTATAATCTGTCATTGTACTTTTTTACTTCAGATTTTATAAACTTAAAAATAGAAGTACTAGTATTTAGTATATCCTAGTAACCAAACAGTAAAGTAAAGCTTTTAAAGTGACTTTGGTTATTCAACAAAAGTTTATCTTAATTGTTACTTGTTTTCTTAAACACATATTTAAGTTTCAGCATTAAAAAATTATGTAGGTGATATAAGCTTGTTCCATATTTAAGAACTTTTAAAACGCTTTTACTATATATTTTTAAACAATTACTTAGTCTTATCTATTGCTGATATGTTTACAAACATCCGACTGATATAGTTATAAAAATATTGATAGTTATATTTAAAGCAAATTTATAACTACCAACTTGTATGCTTTAGTTGAAATAGTATTAATACTTAAAAATCAAAAATTTTAATGAAATTCTGCTGTTTGTCTAAACAGAAATCTAAAATTTTAGCCTTTCGTTTAAAGTTCTTCAATTTTTAAAGCTCGTAGATTGTATGAATTCTCGTTTGTAAGTTAAGCTGTTTATTTAGCTTTTAAACGCAAAGTGTGGTATGACAAATTTTAAAACACAATCTAAATATGGTAACAATTATTTTTAGACGCTGAGCTTTTACTGAATCTAAAAGGCATATCAGTCAGTATTGGCGGTACAATTGTTGATATGGTGTTTATCAAACCTAGAAGCATGCATCCGGAAGAAAATACTGAAAGTAGTTAGTGAATATAGATTCTAAACAAAATAAACACTTTTGTATAATTTTTTTTTATTTCACACTATAATAATTATTCATTAAAAAAGATTAAGAAAAAAATAACCACTACAGAGTTTTAAACTACGATGCTTTGAATCTTAAACATGGTAAGCTAGTAAACTTAATCCTCTTACAACTTTAAACTAAATCTAGAAGACAACGGTAGAGAAAAAATCAAAATCAAAACCCAAAACGACAAAAATCAAAGCAGCAAAAGAAAACTAAAAGAGTTTAATGAAAGTGGAAGTGAGACTGCTGATAACCCTAAAAGTACGTTTGAGTAAGAATAATGACTATAACAAACATTTTTAAAATCTAATAAGTTTATGCTTGTAATTAATTTTTGTTGGTCAATTCATAACATTTAAAAAATTAAACATATTAACTTGTAAATTCTATATGTGTTATACACAGACATTCAAAAAATGCTATATAAAACAAGTCAATTATTTTAAATATTTTAAATAAAACAACTTAAAATACAAGTTTAATATGCAATACTTTTGTTTCTACCCCTATTCACCAATAAAATTAAGATGGACTGGACAGTTAAAGTAGGTAAGTGAAAATTTCGATTAGCTGGGTAAACCAAATGTATAAATTTTAGAATGTGTAAACTTTGCGACTGCTACAAATTCGGTAACTCAAATTAATCTTATATCATTAACAAAAGTGTTTAAATACAATGAGAATTATCTTCTTTAAACTTTTTTAATCAAAATTTGCTATTGTTTTGTAATATTTGCTAACAAAACAAAAAAAAAAGATTTTATTAACAATTTATATTTTCTTAGCAAAAGAATTTTTAGTGTATAGCTTTATTTAGATACTAAACAAATTTATAAAAACATTCCAATAAAAACGAATGGAATTTACTTGTTTTAGGCTACCAAAGGTTTAATTATTAACATTCTTTACTAATAACAAGTTTTCGCATTACTTTTTCTTTATTAAACTTAAACATGTTTCTGTATGCAGACTTCAACAGAGTTCTGAAAAAATATACTGTAAGAAAAGAATAGAAGTTAAAGTAGGTGTATATATGTGTTTACTGAAAAAAAGCATAATTACTATAGATTAATAGTTAATAATAGATACAACATATGATGTTAAATCCGACTGTTATTAAACTTTATAATGTTTGTATGGATTAACTTTAAAATTTAAATATTAATATTTTGAACGAACCATTCAGAAGAGTAAGCAATAAAACTAAAAACAAAAAATCCGACAGAAGTGTAAATAAAAACTTAAAATCTAACTTCAATAGACTTGCCGTATTACAAATTTTTGCAGAAAACATAAATGCTAAACTCAATAGCTTACATTTAGTTCTGACAAGTGACTTGGTATATTTCCACACAATTACACGTTGTACTATATTCAAAAAAACCACTTTTTAAGTTGTTTTTTAAGTTTTATTTTCAGAACTTTTTAAGTTTTCTTAAACACTTAACTTGAATATTCATCTTTTTTAAATGCATTTAAACATTTTTTTTTCACATGTTATTATTTCTAACTTTTTTGGTAAGTTTGGTTAGGAATTTGTGAAAAATAAGTAAATACAAATTTTACTTTTTGTTAACAACCTATTTTCTTAAATCATATTAACTTGAAAAGCTTAAAAATAAGTTTTTTTTATAAAAACGCCTGATAGTATCAAAACTAGTGTAAAATCCAACTAAGAAATTTCCATTTTGTGTTCAGTAGAGCATGTGATTATGTAGAGATTAGCGAAACCACTAGCTTTGAGTGAAATAAATTTAGGTATGTTTTTAAAAAACAAGCTACAGCACTTCACTAGATTGTTTACTTATTTATAAATAAAACAACATTTAATGCATACACAAAACCAATGAGGTGGTTAAGGTATTAACTGAAAATTTTTGAAAATTTATACTTTAAATTTTAACTAGCTAAAAGCACAGCCAATGAAAAAGAAAGTCTTGAAAACTCAAAACCAGTAAAAGTGTTTGATAAAAAACTAAGAAGTATTTTTTGCTCAAGGATTCCAAAAGGATATATGTATGAAAAAAAAGTTAAAGAAATATTTTCAGAGTGAGTTTTATGCTTTAATAAAATGCATTAACATTTTGTTTTAATAAAATAAATGTATAATTTTCATGGTAGGTTTGGTCCAATACAAAATGTGTGTGTTTTCAAAACATTAAAAAGTGCTTCTGTTACTTTTGTAAATGAGGTAAGCAACTTTTATGCTATTAATTCTAATTTAAAAATTCTACTTATAAAAAGCATACTTTTTTATTAAAGTCTTTACAATTATACACAAAAAGCATATATACTTCATGCATACTTGTAAGAACGATTATTAACAATGAAATTGAAAATTTAATAAAAGAAATTTTTTTGGAAAATTTTATTATTTTATTATGTGTCCAAACAGTAATTCACTTAAGTGATTTGTTTAGTTCGTTGTTAAAAAACTTAAGAGTTAACTTTACCAACTTTTCTAAAATTTTTGTTACCAAATTTTTAAAATGCTTCACAAAAGTCTAAACCATTAAGATAAAACAAATTTGTTTAGAGAGATGCTAAAAAGGCTACAAAAACAAATATAGTCATTGAATTTGAAAGGTTTAAGCGAGTATTGCTTGTTTCTTACACAATAAACGCAGGTTTTTAACAAATATACAAACTCTGAGTAAACTATATTTAATTTAATTAAGAGTATATTCTTTCAAAGTTTTCGTTTATTTAGTACTAAAAATTTTTTAAATGTTAAAAAACTCATTATAAATTATTCTTTTCAATCCACCTGTTTTAATTAACATGTATTAAGAAAACCTAAGCTTATCAGTATTTGCGTTTGAAATATACTTTGTTTGTTTTAAGAACGTTTAAATAATTTTTCATAATTATGTATATATTTCAGTTTCATTAATTTTCAAGGCTTAAATTCAAAAAGTTATAAACTATCGTGTGATTATTATAATTACGTTACAATTTATAGACTTTGAAGAATATTTAGAGTTTGAATCGTCGATACGTAATCAGCAAAAAAGCTTGTTTTGTAATGGAGTGAAAAACTTTAACAAATCTTTTATTAAAAGTACTTTTGAAAAGTTTGTTTTTACAAGTTGGTTGCTACATTTTAAGATATAAAGTTTGATTTGTTCTTTTTATTTTTATTATAAACTTTATTAAAAATATTTTTTTAGTTATTATTAACATATTTAAACAGGTTAATCTTTTACAAATCATAGGTAATAGTAAAACACGAAGTTATATTATACAATTACTGTTTTAACTTGAAAGTATATATAAAAAAATTTAGAGAAGGAAAAGTTGATAGAGTAGTTTGGAAGTCTTCGGGTGAAAAACCTTCTGCTTTAGTATATTTCGCTTCAAATGTTATTCTACATAAGTTTATTAACACTTTTAACTAAAGTCTAATATAAAATTTAATTTAGCTTTTTTAAAACTATCCTGGACAACACTAGCCTAGATTTTTATACAAAAGTTAAGTTACATACTTACTTGCAACAAATAATCACACTTTGATAAAACAGAAATCAATCTTATTTGGTATAAAATATTATATACATACTAATGCACATAGAATTCTTAAACCTCATTTTAACTTTTAGTTTATTAACACAATTTTGCACAAACCCAATTTCAAATCTCCATGTTTTCTTAACAAGCTTATAAAATAATTGATTGACTTTTAAATTTGATTTTTCAGCAAGATGCAGTAAATTTAATGAAAAAATCACTTATTCCCTCCTCCAATTCATATTGTTTCAACAACTTTATTGTTGAATGGAGCGGTACTGAAGGTGCTTGTTTGTTTCATTTAAATTTGATCAATATCTTGTAGTTACTTATCTTTTTTAAGTAAATTAGTCTAAATCATTTGTAGAAACTTTGATAGGCTAATTTATAAATAACTCAGTGTTCACTTTGATTATAGCTCGTGATATCAGAGAACAGAAAGTTGAAGAAAAACTTGGAGTTAAAATACGTAAGGCGTTTGTTGTAATTCTTTATAGGAAAGAAATTGTGTATAAAAGTTTGTTTTTAATTTTTTTAATTATTGTACAGTTTTAGAAGAATCAATTTTTAAAATTTATTACTAGAAAAATGTTTAACCATTTTTTGTGATACTATCTTAAACTTTATTTTACAGTTTATAATTTAAATTACTGTAATTAGTTACTCATATTGTAAAACTTTTCTATACACCGAGTAAGAATTATTAAGGTTGTTTATTCTAATTAGAAGCTTAATGTAAGATATATGTTAATTTTTTCAAACGTTAGTTTACTGTTTGTTTTAAATCAAAAACTTATAATTTGTTTCATGTTTAAAGTTAAACTTTGAAAGTTAAATCTTTATTAAAATTTAAAAAGAGGTTTTCTATATTCACTAACAATGTATTGTTAAAACATACATAACAACACCTTTAAAACTACATTATATTTAGTAAACGGCAGAATATATAAGTATTAAATCAATTACTAAAACTGGCACAACCTTTTTATAATACAGCATTAGCTAGACCTCGTCAGCAAGCAAAAGTTCATTATAAACACAGAAGACCACAGTCAAAACCTATAAACAGAGATTCTAAGCTCACAACAGGTAATAATTTTTTAAATATATACTAACACTATCATACAAATTATAACTTTTTTTAGTTTCTTCGGGCCTAAATACCACAAATGAATCTAAGAGAAAAAAAGTTCACGTAAAAGATATACCTCATCAAAGTTTCAATAGACACTACTTGAAGGGCTTAATTGAAAGGTATTTTACTATTTATCATATTATGTAGAATTTTATCGTTAGCTATTTAGAATGTTTAAAACCTAATAACTTCTTCTTGTGTTCTTTTAAACATAAATTTAAATGAATAATGAGTTTTTTTTTAACAGTTTTGGTAGAATAGAACACTTTGTCATGTCTGAAACTTCAATCAAATTTCTAAACGTTACTTTTGTGAACCACGTAAGTGTAAACTAACATGCTAATTTAACAATTTTAAGAGTTATCGAAAACATTACTTATTTAAAGTTATAATAGTAGAATAACACTCAAACAAAAAAAAAATTAGTATTAGTAACAACTATCAAACTTGTTTAGAAAGATGCAAGAAGTTTTATAGAAAAAGGGCTTGTTTGTCATAGAACAGGGCGACAACTAACGGTTGAATGGTCTAATAGTGAAAGTTTGTTACAAGTACAACATCAAAGCTGCTTTGAAAATAAAATCTGAGTTAAAAAATTTAATTAATAAGTAAAATGTTTGATTAATCTTAAAAATTTAAGTATCAAATAATATAAAAAAATTTAATTCGTTTAAAAACCAAAGTTTTATATAAATTATAGCTGTTACATGCCAAATAAACTATTTTTAGATTATCGACAAAGTTCAAATCCAATCAAGACAAAAATAGCGACTGCAGAAACAATAAATAAACAAAAAATACTTAACTCAAGTGAAGTTTCAAACTTACAAGACTTTATAGATGCTTTAGAATCGTCATCAATAAAGTTTAATAAAAATGGGTTGGTATCATTTTGTTTAATGAAAGTATCATTTTTATTTTAAACATTCGGTAAAAACTTTTAGTTATACTGATAAATATTTTACATATTTAATAAAGTAAACATCTAATAAACAAATAATTTAAAAAAGTAACTAATCAATACAATAATATTAATGATTTAAAAATTAAAGTGAGAAATTTAAACAAGTTTCATTATTTTACGTATTTATAATTATAAAGTTCCTAGATGCATCAATAATACACAAGTGTTTAAAGAAAATTATATCAAACTTTATTTTGTACAATAATTTTTGGTTATCCTATCATTTCATCTTTTTTTAGTTTTTGTGGTCAAAATTTGCAGCGTTTTGTAAAAAAGTTTTTACAATTCTTTATAGTTTTTTTTTTTTGTATTCTACTTTGTATGGTTCTTTTTTGTTGTAGTAGTTAAAAAATTATGTGTTGTTTTTTGTTAAATTAACAGTTTAAATAAATAGCATGTTGCTCAAAAAACGAAATACATTCAATAGATGTTTAATTTTCAGAGCCATTTTAGTTACTAACGTTTCTGCAAAGACAAGTTGTGAGAAATTAAAATTGTATTTTGAAAATAAACGGAGAACAAACGGTGGTAAAATAAACTTGATGCGAGCAATCAGCGATGGTGTTCTCATTATTTTTGATAGTTTACAAGGTCATCTTGTTCATAATAACTATAAAGTAGTTGAAAATAGAAATATTCTTAGTTTTAAATATAAATTATTTTTCTTTGAAGTTTTTAATTTTTAATTAGTATGATGGAAAAATAAACTTTATATAAACTTTTTTTACTTTAGACAAGAAAAACGTAACCATGAACAGCAACTACGAATTAGATGAAAACAATATTACTGTTTTTTCAAAAACTTTACCTGAGATGCAGAAAAACAAGTTCATTATTAAAGTTAGTAGTTTTTAATGCTTATGATTATTAAGAAATAGTTTAAAAAAAATCTATGGTTTTTTAGCGGTACGAAAATACTTATAAACTATAAATAAAACACAGGGGTTAAAGGAGAACATGAACAAGCTTTTGATCGAAATGTTTTTGGAAAACAAAGATGTAGTGAATCAAGCATCACCAGTGTCGATTGAAAATATTACACCAACGTCTTACTTGATAACTTATGAAATTAACAGTAAGTTTCTTAAAGTTTTAGTTTTGTTTTAATATACTTATACAGTTTGAAAAAATGGTTACTTTTAACGAGCCTAAAAGTAAAATACATAAACTATTTTTTCTTTAATTTTAAATGAATTTTCTTTCATTCTAGAAGAGGTTAAAAAAAATTAATTTAATCTTTTTGAAATACTAAAATTTTTGTTTTAAGCATAATCACGCTAAGGCTAACTTACTAGGGAAAGAAAAATTAATATCAACTATAATTAAATTGTCAAGTTGATATTAAATTAGCTAAAACAAACAATTACCAATCTGTAATCTTAAATACTTTAAAAAACATATAAAATACTAAAGTTAGTTGTATTTTAATAACGAAATTGCATTTAAAAACCTGAGAAAACTTGACATGATAGTTCTTAAAACCGCTTCAAAAAGTTTTGTGTTTTTATATTGATTAGTTAAAACTAAATGAATATTTTCTAGCTGAAGTTAAACACATTAAAGACTCAGTTGATGGAAGTTTTTTGGAATCCAGTATGATTGAAGTTTGTTACTAATAATTATATTTTACAAATTTCAAGTTAATCATACTAACTTATACAACTAGACATAGTTTACTTAAAATGGTATACAATTTTATACGAGTTAATATATGTAAAAGCAAAATAAAAAACAGGTTAAAAATGTTTATGAAACTGATTGTATCAATGTTTCCGGAATTTCAGCAAACTTAAGTTTGGATTTTGTCAAAGTATTTTTCTCAAATGAAAACAAAACTGGTGGAAAGAATGTAACTCATGTTGTAAGAAATAAACATCAAATGGATCTTGTATATGTCTTTTTTGCTGATTATAAAGGTTACACTATTTTCTTTAATATAGTATCAAATTTGTATATATTTATAGTATAATTTGTCTTAAATATAATACTTGTACTATTTAAGCCATATTAAAGATTAAAAAAAGTTCATAAATTAGCCTTTTAAGCTAAGTAATTTAGTTTAATCTATATTTGAAAAATACTATGAAATATGTAAACAGTTCAACACTAAAATAAATGTTAGTCTATGTTATATATATTTAATAATTTTTAAGCTTTATAAATACTAACTTCTTACATAGGGATTTTTAATAACTTTGTAATTCAGTTGCATCGGATGTCATAAAAAGATCAAAACAAACTAACATAAAAATCAACAATAAAGTTTTAATAATTAGCCCTTGTTACAACTACAATGAGGAAAATATGCAATCAGTAGTTAATGGAAAACCTATTACTAGCTTACAAAAGAACGAACCAAAATTATCTCGTTTACTGGAAGTAAATGAAACATATTTATAGTTAGTGAAGTTATCTTAATTTCTTGTTTTATAATTTTTATGATAGTGTTTTGTGAGCTAACACTTGAAATTCTAGTATCTGTATTTCTTAATGTTAGTTTTACTTAACTTTTTTATAAAAAACAGTTTTAGAGCTAAAAAACATCAGAAATATTTGTAACTAAGTGAAAATTTATAATGTTTTTACAGCTTTTTGGAAAATGTGTCCTGGTTTGTTGATTTTAAAGCAAAATATACAAATATAGTGACTGTAACACTTAATAAACAGAAAAACATAATATACTTTCACAAAAAACCTGAATTATCAGATATTTCTAAAGTAGATGTTTGCGTTAACGAGCTAAGTCAATTTCTAAAGGTTAATGTATTGTAAATAGTTAAAACTAATAAACTGTTTATAAGTAAATTTTAATATTCTATTTTCAAGAACTTAACATTTTCAAAACTATCGAAACAAAAGTGTTTTGAAGCTTAATTTTTAGATTATAAACAAATTTTTAAAAATCTAAAAAAGCTTGTTTTTAATTATTAAAGTTTTATGATTTATTATTCTTGAAGCTTTTAGAACAAATGATGTAGTTTTATAAAAAGGTAAGCAACTATTTTCATAAATTATGATTTGTTCTAATGTTTTAAAAACTACTGTTAACCTTTTATAAGAAATAATGACATCTAAGATGGTATGTTGTTTTAATAAATCAATAATTCTTGCAACAAAACACTAAACTATATAAAAAAATATTAGACTGTAGAAACATACCCTATTAGGAGTCAATTGTCTGAAATAAAGAAATCGTTTCTCTGTTTTTGCATGAATAACAAGAATTTGAAAGAAAGTCTTTTCAACACGATCAAAATCAAACTAAACGAAATCAAAGCAGTAGGTTAGAAAAGTATGAAAACAAAGTCTCTTTAAGTTGTTGTTGTTCATAAACATTATTTAGAATTGATAGATTATACTTTCTATTGGTGTAAGTTAAAAAATATCGCCTTTTAGCTTGTATTGAAAGAACAACAATCAACAATTTTAATATTCTTCACACAAACGTTACAAATGCCAGTGGTGTAGTAGCCATTATAAGAAAAACTATCCAGATGAAAACAATAGCTATTAACTATGAAAAATTAAATAATAACCGAGAATGGAGCTTACTGTGTGAATCTTTTTACAAAGAAGGAGTTTATATAAAAAGCTACCAAGTTAGCTTTTTACAATTTTTTAATAAACAGTTTCTATTTGTGTACAATAGTTATATTTAATACTTATCGCATTTGGTTTAAAAATGATTTTTCAGCTAATTATAATGCAGTATAATAATAAAAATGTGTTAAGACCTGGAAAAGATGTTAAAACGTTTCCGTGGTGTGCGACTTGATAATCGAAAGGTTCTTCGTGCACTAGGTCCTAGTACTAAATATTTTTCGCGTTTTTTTGTCGTTCAATAAACTATAATAAGAAATAATCAACTAAAAAGAAAATTATAAAAAAATAATTATCTTTGATTAGCTGTAATAAATATACTTTACCATTTTTGCAAGTTTTTTTTATTTGTAGAATCCGAAACCAGGTAAAATGGACATTTTAAGCCTTCAAAATTTAAAAAATTCTATTGACCAAATACTTAAGTGCTTAGAAGGATCAAAGACTGGAAAAAAAGTTATAAAGAGCGAGTTAGAAAAATGTTTGTATGCTGTTAAATATCTAACTTTTAATTTTTACAAACTTCGAATGGTAAAAGAAAAAATTGAAATCGAAACGACTAACAACAAAATGAAAGAAGGTGTGAACACTAAAACAAATTATTTTAAAATATCAATATTACTTTTTGTTAAAAATTAGCATTTGATTAAACCAAAAGTGTTGTAGTAATTAACTTTTCTAATCAAAATTAAAATCTACAATTTTTGTTTTATATTATAGTCCTAAGTAAAAGTTTTTCAATCTTCTGTGTTTTGTTTATGAAAAAGTTAGTTGATTTTAAATTTAGAACAAAATACATACTTTTTATTTTTTTGTTTTTTCTACGTATTTATTTACTTCTATTAAAGGTTTTTACTTGCTTTAAAACTTTCGATTTTTTAATTAAAATTTAAAGTTTTGTTTATGTTATGAATCTCTGACTAGTTAAGCATTTTAAGTATTTTATTGTATGTGCTTTTATATACTTAAAATTTCAAACAGTTATTATCAAAACTAATACATTAAGATATTTTTGTATTCTAATGTAATATTAATTAGTTTTAAAACAAAATTTTGAAGCTGATTTTTTTGTTCTGAATGAGTAATTGTGCTATTTTAGTTTTACTATATATCAAAATAGAAGTTTAACAAGTTTTATATTTGCCAAGTTTAACTTGAAAAAAAGCAATTAGTTTAAAATTTGTATTTTATGAAAAGTTTTTATAAACTTATATGTTAATAAAAAAACTAAAGTAAAGTTATTAAAAACACTTGTTTTTGTAGCTACAATGGATTTAAACAAAAGACTAAGCAAGTTGATAGTTTCAAGAAAAGCTATACATAACAAATCAATGAAAAACTTTTTAAATTCTAAAGAAGGACATGAATTTTTGGAAAAAGTTCAAGAAAACCGTAAAGTTATTGTTTTACTGTCCCAAATTAAAACTAAAATTTCATTAGAAAATCTAAAGCAATCTAATGAGAATGAAACAAAACGTCTAGTAGAATCTAAGCAGAAGGTTCGTTACTAGGAAACTTTGAATAGTATTAATCAGAGTTTACATAGAAAATAGATTCTAATGTTTAAAAATAGCTCGTACTACAATTTTTTTAAACTTTTAGATTTTTTTTAAACGAAACGGAGTCTCCTTAAGTTTTGAATAGAAAATAAACGAAAAAAATGATACAATTTTTTTATAAAAAACAAATAAAACTGCATAAGTTATGCTAAAAACTAAATAAAAAAGTAAAAAAATAAATAAAATAAATTTAAACTAGTTGCTTTAAAACTTAAGTTATCAGTTTTGAGTTTTATTTAAATAAAAACTTACAGACATTTTTGTTTTAGATAGTAGAAGAAACAAAATACGAAGGTGTTTTGAAAACCAACAGCAAGGTCACGGTTAAGGTTGTCAAGGGCGACATCGCGTCTTTTAACGGTGATGTCATAGTCAACCCAACAAACGAGCAACTTGACTTGTTCAACAAAGGTGTATCCGGTCATATAATCCGTAGAGGTTTGTAAGATCTTGCCGATTTTTATTTAGTAATACTAAACTGTAGCTGAAGACTTTTTAGGCAAGTTCTATAACAAATAATTAGTCCCTATACTCCAAACACTTTTAAATAATTTTCATTAAAGCTTTTCGGTATTTTTCATAAGTATATATTAGTATAGAAAAGTTATATGTGGAGCAATTAAAAACTGTTTTAAAGCTTTGTTTTAGCTTATATATGTAAGAAAATTTAATTTTGTATAAAAATTTTATTTAGGTGGAGAAGACCTTCAAAAGGAGTTACTTGCAGTTCTGAAATCAATAGGAGTTTTGTGCAAGGGGGATGCAGTTGTCACTGGCGCAGGAAAACTTCCATGCAAAAAAGTTATACATGCTTCTGGACCTAAGTTAGTTTTTAAATGGTTTTCTTGTCTTTTGTAGCCTTTTAATTTTTTTAAAAAGTTTTGAGGTGTAGTCACACTTTTATGTCACACTTTTATTTACTCTGATATTAGCTAATTGAAAAAAAAATATTAAAATACTTATTAATACTCTTTTACTTCAAAATCTTATAACTTTCACCCAATATTTACAAATAAAGTTTAAAACTGTTGTTTAAAAATTTTTAAACAGCTGTCGTAGCTATAACTATTTTTTTACTCCAAAGTTGGCACCAATCAAACGAGGTGGAGTCATCAAACTACTTGAAGAGTTGCGTTGACACGGCACTGCAGAGAGCTGAGGAATTAGATGTAAAATCAATCGCATTTCCCATGATAAGTTGCGGAAGCTTCGGAGGCGATCCGAAAATTTGCAGCAAGCTCATTTGTGAAACAATTTCGTATTTTTTCGAGATCAGACCTGAAAGCCCTATTAAACAGGTTCAGTTTGATGACAATTTAAAGTTACCAAAACCCAAGTTTTAGTACTATTGACAAAAAGATATCATAATTATTTAGAGTTTTTTTTATTCTTTTTAAGTTTTAAAGACAACAAAAATTACCAACTATATATCTAAATAAGGAAAAAAAAAGTTGTTTATCTAAAAAAAAATATTATTTTTGATTTAAAGTAAATTTAAGTTAATACCATGTAGAATAAATTGTACTCATCAAAAGGTCCAACTTCAAGAAAATAGCAGCGAAGAAATTTTGTCACTGTGGACTCGCATTGCTAAATTTTACTGCAATGTTAAAAATCCAAAACCACAAAACACAAAAGTTGATATCGAAGCACTAAATGATACATCATTTTCTAAACAAAATGTAACAGCTTCGAAGTGTTGTGTTTGTAAAAGCGTTATATTTCAAAAAATAACCACTTTTAGCAGTTTTTAATTAAAACTGTAAAGTAGACTAGTAAATATACTGATTAATATGAACTATGTACAAAGTTTTACAAGTTTCTTTTATGTTTGTTAAGTCAATACATTGATTAACGTCAAACGACTAGATAAGTTTTGTAGTGACTCGAATGACTAATTAAAAAGAAAAAACTCTATGATTGAAACAAATATAATAGATTTCTCAAAATTTTCTACAACAAAAGAACACTTATATGCTTGGATCAACATCAATAAAGATTGTAACAGGAGATATTGCAGCTCAAAAATGTAGTGCAATTTGCGTAAGCAACAAAAACTTTTCTGGTATAAACTTTTATTTTATTTTTGCAACTATATCAATAAATAAAACTGATGTTTTAAAGTTTTGTTATCACAAAATTCTGAAATCTTTTGAGTCTAAACATGTAAAGATTTTAATGCATTAATTTTTAAGTATTTTTACGTTTGAAGTGTTGATTTATATAACTCACTTTATAGCATAGTAAATAACCAAGCATTTTTTTAATTCAAATTGAACTATTTAATGTTGAGTGCCAACACTTTTTAACAAAAATTTAAACAATTTCCAGGTCGTCTTTTAAACCATGTAATAAGTAAAGGAGGCCAAGAAATTTTGGACGAATTAAACTCGTTAAAACAGGCAAATATATTGAGTAATGTTATAGTTACTAAAGGATACTCTTTAAGTTGTAAAAATGTGGTACATGTGAGGCTAAGTGACGATTTAAACGCGGATAAGGCGATTATAATCGAAGCATTTCAACAGCTTGTAAGGCTGAATGCAAAAACTGTTGCTCTTCCAGCTTTTGGTGAGTAAACTTCGTTATAAGTTTTTTAGAACTATTTTAAATTGAAAAACAGTGAAATTTTGCATAGAAATTAAGTTTGGTGTTAAACTGGAGTGTTATTCATTAACTGTATCCAATAAATTTTAACTGTTGTATTATTAAGTAAAGTTTTATAAATGAACTTTAACTCTTATTAAAACTCATATTTCGGATAATAAGAAGAAATAAATTGAAGTAGTAAATTTTATTTAATCTTAAGCTTCTAAAATCTTTTATTTATGTATGAGTTAAAAAAAGAAAATCACTTTACTTAAATCATTAAAGACTTAAATTAACAAATACGTTTTTGCAAACCATGCCTAGAATTTTTATGAATTTGAAGTGGAAATATATACTGTTTAAGTATTTTGAAATTTAATTAAACTTTTAAAAGCTTAAGCTCTTATTTCTGCTAGTAGTTGAGTATTCTAGTTTAAATTTTATTTTTAGATAACCAATTTTTTTTAACACAATTATCAGCAAAACTTTATACGATTGTCTATCTTGTTATCATTACAAGTTTGTTAAATGCTACGAACATTTAAAACAATAAAGCGAGTTTAACTTGGAATTTGAACAAATTTATCAACTTAAATTTCTATTGCTTGTTATTTTCAGGTGGATTTCTATGGACACCTGAAATAAGTGCAAGCATTACAATAGAAAGTTTAAACACCGTACTTGGACAATCTAACTCAATAAAAGAAGTTTTGTTAACTTTTGTTGATGAAAAATTCATTGATCCCTTCAAAAAAGAGCTTACTAAATACACGACTAAAGTTTCTGACAGTAAGTAAAGTTTTGCTTCACTAATGACTTTGTTTAATATATTATACTAAAAATTTAATTTTGAAAGTCGTAAACTTTAAAAGTATGCTGAAATTCATTGAAAAATAAATTTAGTTTTTTAAAAAAAATATAAAAACGAATTGTACAACAGTTAAAGCTTCTACAAGTTCAACAAGAACATCAAAAACAACGAATAATTACAAACCAAAAATGGAAATTTTGTTTTGTTCAGAGAACAAAAAACATATAAATGATGTGAGTAGAGTTAAAAAATCTCCATTTAGTGTAAACTATTGTTAAAATGTTGATTTTCAGATGTAATTTATTAAAAACTATTAATAACATACAGTTTTCGAAACCAAATAAAATGTTTCTGCTGTAAAAAAAACCTAATCTTTTTAGATTATATTTTTAGTTTAATATTTAAAGTTATATAA
This sequence comes from Thalia democratica, assembly GCF_965202585.1. Taxonomy (NCBI): domain Eukaryota; kingdom Metazoa; phylum Chordata; class Thaliacea; order Salpida; family Salpidae; genus Thalia; species Thalia democratica. The sequence goes on from NC_139170.1 coordinate 12,228,059, forward strand.
ATACTTATTGAATAGTTATGCAAGTTATGCAAGTTGTTTATACTTGACTTATAAATAATAAGCTTAAAGTAAAAGCAAATATTTGTTGATAAAAAAGTAAAGTTTAATAATAAGTATTTATAATAAGTAAAGTTTTAATCTTTTCATACTTTAACCACTTTTAAAGTTTTAAATCTCTATCTATTTACCATTAAAAATACAGAATTTAATTAGATTAAGAAAACTTAAAACCTACTTTATTTTCTTATTTTAAGTTTTTTTACAGGCGCTTAGCGATATATCAACTTATGAGTCAAAAAATTACAAAACGCTGAGATTTGAAGACCATCTGCTTGGAAAGTATCATGAAAACAAAATGGATTTTATAGAAGAACTTGAAGAAAAAAACAGTGTAAAAGTTAAAATTGAATCAAACAGGTTGATTTCTATTTCCATTACAAGATAAAAATAAAACAAAAACTGTGGTTCTTATTATGATATTTAATAGTAATTTGTCAATTTTTCGATGCATAAATTTTCTAAAACCAGTTATTTTATTTTTAGTTTAAGATGCACTCTTTTCTGAATAACTTAAAAATCATTAATAGTATATGAAACCAACATTTAGAAACTGAAGGAAAAACTAAGTAGCACAATAAATTGTAAATCGTATAAATTAATCAAAGATTAAAACTGATGAATAATCAACATAAAAAAAACATAATTTTTGTATAATTAAATTAGTCCTATTTAGTTTTTTCTTTATTAAGATTATGTACACAAACTATTAGTATTTTCTTTTTAAAGCACGAAGCTATTTTGTGAATAAACTGTTTAAAACCTGAGTTATTTGAAAGACATCTTAAGAATAACTGCAGCATCTTAGATTTAGATAAATTTATGTATAATAAAGTAAAGTTTAGATTATTATTCAGATTTTTGAAAATCAATAACATGTAATACAGCATTAGGTAGAATATAAACTATTTTAAGTTATTTACAGGTACATGAGCTGGGCCCTAATATCTGGGTTCAAGGAAAACGTTCATGAGACCAAAAGTGCCATACAGTCTGACTTGCATCAGTTCGACAAGGAAATTACAAATGCTAAATTTGTCCAGTGGTTTGAAATGGACCGGAGTAATGTTTGGAAAGAAGTTGATATTCACCTGAATTATATTCTTGAAAACAACTACGAAGTAAGTTTTAAAGAATGAATGATTTATTGAGTTGAGTAGTTGCTTCATCAAACGTATACTCGAATGCTCTACATATCTTGATTGTCAGGTAGAAATCTATTACCAGCGAACTGTTTTTAATTGAAACTGTAGAAAAATAAACTAATTTCTAAAAAGTATACTATATAATTAAAGTGTGTTTTAGATTCATAAGTGAATTGATTATTTCATAAGAAGGTCTTTAAACGTAAACTTTTATTTTTTCTACCTACAGTGTTTCTTTATTTAGAGACCCTCAAAGAATTCTTAATAAAATTCGATCCGTTATTTCTTAAAAGTCAAGAAATAATACTATATTTAACATAACTTTATTTTGTTAAACTATTTTACAGTCATAATAGTACTATTAAAAAAATATTTGTATAAAAAATATGGTGCTCAACAAACAAAACTAAGACTTGACTAGCGTATTATAAATCATAAAAAGTGTTAGTTATTAATGAATTTTTATAATAAAAGATCAAACTGAAAAAAACTTCATTGAAACATTAAAACAAAATCTTTTACTGGTTAATTTATTAAAATTGACCAAGTTATTCTATACTAAGAAGTTCGACGAAATATTTATACAGGTTGCAACCTAACCGTATTTTAAATTTTTTTTAAAACTCATTCAGAATTTTTAAAGTACTTTTTAGTTTAATTTTAACTAACATAAGGATGAAAAAGTAGTTATTTTACAATTTTTTTCTTAGGGCATCACAATGTATTTAATTATTTTTTGATTATTTCAGGACAACATCAACAGCACTAGTTTTAGTTTGTACGACACCAAAAACTCGAAAGCATACTCTGTTAACTTTAAAGATATGAAAATTACAGAAGAAAACGAAAACAGTTGGTCAAAAATCAAAAGAAAACTAACCGGAAACTCAAGTGAAGGTAAAAATGAACAATTGATAAAATATATTATCATATAACTTTTTAAATAGATCTTTTTAAACTAAAAGTATATAGTTTGAATACAAATAAAGTCAACAATAACTAATAACAACAATAGCTATAGTATATTGTTTTTTATAAATTTGAAGAAAACGAAACCGTCGAAAGACTAATAGCTGAGAAAACGTGCAAAATATGCTAGTCGCATCCACTGCAGATCTTGTTCATACCATGAGGTCATATTTGCACTTGCTCGCAATGTGCTGACAGATTGCTCAGTTGCCCCATCTGCCGGAAGAACATTTCAAAAAAATTAGAGCTTTTTCATCTTAATTTTTTTATGTGTAGAATTTGTAATTATTAAAATTTTTTATTGAAAATTTCAACAATTAAACAACCTGACATTTTCTAATCTTCTATATTGTCATTTAACGATTTTTTATTGCAATAAAGTATTTTATTAGTTATGAGTTTCATATTTGATTCAAAATAAGTTTGTTTGAAATCTGTACTACAGTGTTTATTTATTTTGGAAATTTGAATAATAAAGAATTAATAAAGTTTGACCTCTTTAACTATTTTTATTTTGAAATATTTCAAATTGCTAACTTGTAATAAACTCATAATACTTTTTCTTTGTTGTATGTTTTACAAGTAACTTACACATAGTTTTAAACTTATAAAATAAAAATAACATAATTTAACTAAAGTTTGAAAATTTTAAGCTTTAGTTTTAAACTAATAAAAATTAATTATAACTGTTCCTGAATACACGAGATCAATGAAATTTGCTGTAAAACCAAATAACTACCCAAAGCTTTAATTAATAAGTAAAACTAATATTCCGTATACTTTGCGTTTAAAAAATTTAACTTCTATTAAATAATTGATAAGCAAAAAAAATCAGGCACAACCACGTAAATTATCATAAAGATTTTATTTTATAATAATGTAACTTTTAAGCTTACAGTTTCCCTGACAACTGGGACAATATGAACAATCAACAAGTCAAGAAAGTTTTAGTCGTTCCTAATTCAGCTGAACACAACAAAATATTAGCTACCTATAAAAACGCTGGTCTATCTATCTCTAGGGTTGTAAATGTTAGGTTTTTGTTTGATTGAAATTTTTCTAGTTTAGTATAGTGTTTTAGATTGTTCTGTAGAATATTTTTCGTATTTTTAATATTTTTTTTTTCTTTTTTAAAATAATCATATATCAAACTCAGTTGTTTCGACTACAAAATGTTGTGCTGTACAAGCAGTTTCAAGTACAAAAGCAGAAAGTTGAAAGCAAGCTACCAGGTCAATCAGCTACACGATTGTTGTTTCACGGAACTAAACAACAATCAGTTAACAACATCATCACCAATGGTTTTGATAGAAGTCACGCCGGAAATGGTATTATTTTTAATGTTAAATTTATTATAATCTATTTGTTCTTAGTAACAAGTTTTGTGTTGGTATAGTTTGTATTTTTACAAAATATGTTACAAAGTGTATTTTTTTTTCAATACTTTAAGACTTTTGCTTATTTAATGATAATTTCTTAAATAGTTAAGTTTATAAATCAAAATCAGCATAAACGTTTACTTTCTAAATAAAAGCACTAGAACTTAAACATTAAAAAAGATATTTCGTTAGCACTAACGTCTAGTGTAGGGACTCATAGTTTTGTATGCCAACTATTGTTCAAAACCTTAAAAAAAGAGTGTAAAGGTTACTAAATGTAACTTGAAGGTATACTAAAGGTTTTGTAAAAAAGGTTATTTTTAATTTAAGGAAATATCTTACATCAAGATACTTAGTTATGCGCTAATTTTTAAAGCAATCAACAAGCTAAGTAAATCAAACAATCATAATTCCTAAAAACTCATAAATCAGAAGCTTTGCAACAAGTCTACGATTTCCACCGGTAGTTAAATAAAATAATTTAAATGATAAATACTTGTTTACATTGCAGGAAGCTACGGAAGAGGAGTCTACTTTGCAAAATCATCCCAATACTCACATGGTTATTCCCATCCTGGAACTAATGGAGTCCGAAGCATGTTCCTTGCCGAGGTTATATGTGGGGAATATTGCAGCGGTAATAGCGGCATCATTGCAATTCCCATCAAACAGGGATCGAATGAAGCGTATGACTGTGTTGTTGATAATTTTAGTAATCCAAACTTTTTTGTCGTTTTCAATGACTCATCTGCTTACGCTCATTATCTATTGGAGTATATGTGATTTTATATGTTTTTTGTCGTCTTTATACACTGCTAGTATCATTTTCAGTTGCTTAAACACAAATACTATGTTTGTGCAAAATCATCATGACATGTAATACTTTGTTTTATAAATTTTAATTTTTAAAATTAACAAAACTACAAAGTATTTTAAATTTTAGCGTATTATGAAATTTAATAAATTTTAATTTCTCATAAAACTATTTTTTCTTAATTTATGTATAAAATGTTATGAGTGAAAATAGTGTTGATTATTTACTAAACGTTATAAGTTTTGTTAGTGTTTAACTTTTATTGCATACATTCACCTCTCGCAAATCTACGCAAATTGTGTTCACAGCAAACGTGAGTAACTAAACGAGATAAAATATAACTACTCTATTGACTGTTTTTTAATACTTAATTTACAAATACTACGTTGTACAATTGTGAATTGCCTTTGAATTTATTTTTTCTACTTTTCTTATTGTTCGCAGTGTGAGGTCACATCTTGCTTTAGTTTATGCTATTCGAAAAAGGTTATTTAAAAAATCTGTTTAAATCTATAAATGTTTTGCTAACTTTATATGTTTACTTTATTATAATCCTGCAATGTAACAAGCTTACGTACTTACATTAAGATGAGAGCTTTTAGTTTATCTTAATTAACACATAGTAATTTTTTTGCGCTCAGAAAAACCAACAACTAATTAAAAATTATAAAATTGAATGTTTTCAAAAAAAGTTTAGTTACATTATTAAATGGGTTGATGATACTTTTTTAAATACATATTTAACTATATAGCTGTATATGTAATCTGAAAATTTTCCTCGAAAGTTGCATACCTTATACCAGTGCTTCTGAAATGGGATTCCGCGGAACCCTAGGGTTCCGCGAAGGCTTTCGAAATTTAAAAAAGAATATTTATTTAATTAAACATTTTATGTAATTTAAAATTAGGGCTTCGCGGAAAAGTTGAACTTTGGAATAGGGTTCCGCTACTAGTAATAGGTTCAGAAGAACTGCCTTATATGATATTCATACCTTGTAGTTTTTCGAGAAAATTTGGTGGTTTTACACTGAATTTCAAATTAAAAAAACTTTCCAAAATATTTTTTTGAGAACTCTAGAATGTGTAACAAAATGAAACGTAACCAAAAGAGTAAGTATATTCGCGAGAGGTGACTGTTCTTTAAAGATTGGTTGAACTTCTATAAACTTATTTTCTTGTTTTATGGTAAAAAGCTAATTTATACAAACTTATAATGGTTATAATAGTTCTAAAGGTGAACAAATAAACTATAAGAACCATTAAAACAAATAATCATCTTGAATTCTTAAAAAATTAGTCATAGGTATTAGCCATCAAATTATAAACATTCAAAAAAAACTATTAAGTTTAAAAACGACTTCAAAAAAATTCTTATTGTTAAACAATTATATCATTTAAAAATTTTTTTGAAACTTAACCCTTTTAAATGTTTAATTTTAAAAATTACCATTTACCAGTTTTTATACTATCTATGTGTTTTTACAACTATTCTTTCAAAACCTAATTTTAGTTTCCTTTTTTTCCAGAAAAGTGTTTTTTATTAACAAAGCCATGTTTACTGTCGCATAATCTTATTTCAGAACAGGGTTTCTCAAACTCGTTTTTATAATCGCCACTTTTACTAGTACTCGGCATTTCCGCAAGTAAAATCTTTAAATTAAAAACAAAAAGTTCTTGTTGTTTACATCTTGTAAAATTCTATAAGTCAGTAAAAAGCTGTAACAAATATTTTGATATGTGAAAACTTTTATTAATTAAGAAAAAAAAACTTAAACTATTAGTTTAAAAAAGACCAGTTTAATATGATCAAGTTTAAATAATCAAGTTTAATAGATCGAGTTTAATAGATCGAGTTTAATATAACCGAGTTTAATATAATCCAGTTTATTGTTATCAAAAATAGAAAAATAAAAGTTTAAAAAAGATCAAGTTGAAATGATTGGGAGTAAGAAATTATCGGCTCTCACTTTACATATTACTCTTTGTAGATAAACGCTTATAATCACGTCTAATAAATGTAACTGATACGAATAATAAGTATATATATTTATGAAGTAAAGATGTGATAAAATTAAACTATAGGATTGCCATTACTAGTTAAGTTATGAGGTATAAATACAAGTTCTTTAAATAAACAAAATGTCGAACAGCAAAAAAAAATCAACAAATTTTCACTAAAACTTCACTATTTAGTTAACATTAAAAGCGTTTGAGTTTTAAATCTTTGCACAAACTCTGCAATTGAGTGCAGCAAGACTCAACGACGACATGAGATATTAAAAATTAACTAATAGATAATGCTATGAGTTTAAACGATTGAAATTTTATGTGCTCTTTTTAATATTTTTGTTTTGTTTATCACCTGTAGTTAGTTTTAAATTTAACTGATCATATTAAGACTACATGTTTCAATTCAAGTACATATAAAAATAAAAAACAACTAAAATTAAAGTTTAAAAAACAATTAACGCTGAATTAAACTTATAAAATAAACAGATAATTCTGAAGAAAAGTATAAAAAATGTTAAAGTAGCTAATATTGTAAAAAAAACTTTTTTTATTTGTCTGGTGTGCACAAAAAGAGTATATAATTTTTAACAAAATACGTTTTTTGTTTACTAAATTTATATGGAAAATTGAAATAGTGTAGTGATAGACTAACTTTGTACGAGAACTATAACTTAAGTTTTATTTAAACTCCTTAGTTTCAAAAGGCAAGAGCTTTCTTTTAGCTTAGTATTCTAATTTTTTGAACAACGAAAAAATGAAGCTCAAAATATTTCGTGCTAGGAACCGGTATCGAAGAACCTTTCGGTTATCAAGTTGCAAACAAGTGACACCTTTTAGTGTCTTGTCCATGACGAACAATGTTTTATTTAATAATATTAGTCAAATTTGTTTAGTTTCCAACCATAATTTTTTAATTTAATACTATGAGTAATGCTGTAGCCCATAGAAAAAGTGGTACATTATGGCTTTTTTCTGTAAATATAACAAAACTGACAAGAAAATAAAAGTTTTAATTAATAGAAACTTTAATGAACAATAATTTATATATTTACAAATGCCTTAAGTTATCGTCTTTTCATTTGTGCCTAATAACATGCTTCTGGTATTTAAAAAATGTCGTACGAAATTAACTCAATTAAACATTGATATTGTTATTTAAATGATTAGCTGTATATATAAATTCAAATCGAGTAGTTATGATTAATAACAAAAATATTAAAATCATAAGACATGTTAGTGTAGAAATAGTTATATAAAACATGTGCTCAAAATAGTAAAACTTTAAAATTCTTTTGAATAGTTCTTTAACGTATCTCCAATCTTAATTACATAAGTTCTTTGACTCTGAAAAGATAGGTTTTGCAATTTTCTAAATTTAATACTCATTATAATAATACTTATTATAAGTAGTAACATTTGATGTGTTTTATTTAATAATATCAATACTTTATGTACAGTAAAGTAGTTCAGTGTTATATAAAAACTATTAAAAGTTTAATAAATGTTGTTTTAGTTTTCATTTTAAGTTCCAAAGATAAAGTTTTCGTTGGTCAATAATAACTCTAAATTGTTAAGAGATAAAAGTTCTGATTAGTATAAGGCAGGGGTCGGAAATTTGCGGCCCGCGGGCCAACTAAGACCCGAAAAGGGTATATCTGCGGCCCGTGAACACATTTTTTTTAGAATGAAATGTGGCCCGCGTAAGAAAATTCTGCGGCCCGCGAGCACGTAAATGTAGCCCGCTGAGCATATATATTTCAAGTCAATTTTTTTTTCGGTAATATCGTATAATTTGATTAATTTGGTTAAAAGTCCCTGTACAACATTTGAAATAATTAAAAGACTTTACTGCTTTGGCTTAAAAAAAAATTAAAAGACAGATTAGCACTCCATCTACCAGGGTTTTCTCTCAGTTTCATAATAACTTTCTTCTTACAACAGCAAGTTATCATCTGAAAAAAGAAGGTAAAGAGTGCTTGTATTTAATAAGCTATTTGTAAAATACCTATTAAGTAAGTAAACTAAAAAGATGCAAAAGATTTCAATTTTGTACAAAAGTAATGCAAAGTAATTAACTAAAATGCTATTTCTTTACAATTTAGGTATTTTGTTTAACATGTATTTTATACCTACGTTTCGTTTATAAATTGTTATCACTACAAGTTATATTTGAGTGTGCACAAAAATATTTAAAATAACATGTTAATAAGAAATGAGGTTTATTTTATTATAATTCTGACGCACTTTGATATTTCAATTATTTTCTTTGCACTTTAAATTAATTCGAAACTTACAACCTATGCACACCAATGTACAAAGATGCTCATTTTTTGAACCACTTTTTTATTAAGTACTTAGTTAGATTAAGTGTAGTTTATGCATAACTTTTTATTACTGTTGTAACTATATGTAATATCAAAGTGTGTACAGACACATTTGAAACACAATATGTATGAAATAACAATATATATTAAAATAGTTTCTGTTAGGTAAACATTTTCATTTTGAAGATGGTGATTTTATTATAACACAGATGCTGTTTTTTGGAAGTACCTATTTAGAGATGGTAAATTTATTAAATCTATAAATTGTTAATTAAATATTTCAAACTTAAGCTAGTAAGCAACTTAACATTGCCACACATTTAGACTAAATCAGAGTAGTTTGAAGACTTTTCAAATCTACTCACAGTGTTGGTTTGAAATACAACATATTTCTACCTTGCAGCTGCTATTCTTTAAAATATTGTTTATATTAATTGTTTACATATAATTGTGAACAATCAGTGTTGCTAAAATTAACTTGAATTCTGGACAAGCTTTAAACTTCACAAATTGTGCTAAAAAAATCTGGAAAAACCTGGTATTTAAGAATTCTGAAAAAAAAAACCTGGAGTTTTAAACAGTTTTTACATGTTAAGTGATGATACTTCGAGTTGCCACAAAAAATCTACCATATAGGTTTTTTTTGTTGAAAAACACATTTAAAGTTTCAAATTTTAAAGTCATTATAACATGGAAGAAATTTTACTTTTAAAAAATGGAAGAAAACCTAGAAAAATCTTCTTAAAGACCTTTAGCAACTCTGGAATTGTTTACATTCTTAAGGGTTAAAAATGGGCACTGATATTTTTGTTTGACATATGTCATGGATGTACAAAACAAGAAAAAATATTTTTTTAAAACAAGCCAGAAAAAAATAAAGTAAACTATAAAAAACAATTTTTTCTATTGTTGAAACTTATACAATTTTTGTGGTTAATTAAACTGTTTTGTGTTAAATTAAAGTTTTGGTGTCCTGGCCAAGGCGTTATAAAGTATCCGTGGTGTGCCACTCGATAACTGAATGGTTTTTTCGTGCACCAGGTCCAAGATCCAAATATTTTGAGCGTATTTTTCAAATTAAAAAGAAAAACAATTTATCTGAAAGTTTTTAGTTTTGGTGTTGTAGATACCAACTTATAAGATGTGCGTGTTTTGACTGGAGCCCTAGAGAATACTGAAAGAAATGTTTTAAAAAAGCGATAAAATATTGTTCTCTTTTAAAATACTTTATTAAAAATTCATATCTACCCATAAAATTTTTGCTATCAAGTAAAATTCATTCGCAGTAGTTTTATAAGTTTTCGTTGAAAAAATTATACACAGTTCTTCTTTGCTTATTTGGTCCACGCATATCCAGTTTCTCACTTATCCTGCAGTTTTAGTCGAGAAGTTAAATTATTTTATTAAGCTAAAATCAATGCTTTATTATAAATACATATCTAGTTTGATTTCAATAACTAAGCAAGCAGTTTAAAGTAATGTGGAAATTGTAAAAAGTTAAACTTGATGTTATAATTCATAGTTTTGGTAGTTTAAAAATATTGAACCGAGGGCTACTCAGAACATCACATTTCAATTTCAATGAAACCGGGTTGTATTTAAGAATGTTGCTAGGGCATACCTTGAAGTAGAACACAACCCGCAGGATGAAACAAAAAAACATAAACACACCAGAAAGTGTTTCACAATTTATTCTAATTGATTCTTTCATACCAACCTCAAATCTTTCTTTTTTCAGAAAGAGTTCAGATATTAGTTACACTGTTTATGATGTAGTTTGTTTTCGTAAAATTATTCTTTGTCTGTTTTAATTCTTCGGTTTGATGAAGAAAATAAAAATAAGCTAGTATAACAGATAATTAAGTGCACGCTTTAGAGTAAGAAGTGCATAATATTAATGAAATATATTAACTGTTCAAAATATACTTTTAGTTGTTTGCTAACAAAAGATCCTAGTAAAGTAACTTCACTGGAATATAAATAAAAACAAATTATACAATAATCATCCTTTATTCTACCAACATATGTTTTTGTGTGTCAACGAATCAACACACTTCAACTGGGTTCTGTAAAAAGTTCTGAAATATATTATAAATGAAAAAACTATATTTTTTTCTTTTCCGGCCAAAAACTAATTCGGCCTTATTTACAAAAAAAAAATTTTGCACAGCATGGCCAAGTAGGCGAGAAAGCTCGATCTAAAAACTTCATGTTTACCAAAGCGCCACCCTACTGAAAAAGTCTAGACTCTAAACACGCCCCTGTTTTTTATAAATCTTTAAGTTAACTATGACCATTTTTGTCAAAAACCTGTAATGAATACGCATTTATTGTATAGCCCAGCACATTTTTTAAGATAAAAATTTTACATAAATTTAGTTTGTGTCTTTCAAATTTCCTTACTAGATACAAGTTTAAATATAGTTAACATGCTAATGTAAATAATAAATTAAAATTACGATTTTAAAGATAAATAAACGTGTATAAAAAAATCTATTAGCAGCATTAAAATATAAAGTTTTAGATAGGTACAAAAATAAGTTTTATAATAAGGTAATTAATTGAATATTATTGTAAAATATGTTTGTTTATAATAAACAAAAACTAGTCTGAAACATTATATACTTTACTTAAATAATTTTAAAACACTTAAAACAGAGCTGCTACACATGTAGGCTACTTAGTTCACTTAAACTAAAATGATATCTTTGGAAAATTCAGACTACTTTTTATAAATTTAAAAAATATTTTTTTTAACAAAATTATGTTTTTTCTGTTAATATTAAATCATTTTGTTTTTTTTTTTCTTTTTTAAGTATTCAAGCTATACACCACTTGCTTATAAAAAAATTAAGTGCTAGTTCAATTTTAAGTGTAAAGAAACAAAAATTTGGTGATAATTTTTTACAATAATATTAATTAACAGTTTTAAATAAGGTTATAAACGAGTTGAAATTGAACAGCCAAATATGCCCAGTTAAGCTCAGGGTCGCCACACAAACTAAGTCTACTCCGTACAACTCTGCTCTCAAAATGCTTTAGAAAAACTCAGGCTAGTTATATCTTTTTTGGAATAAAAAGGTTGTTATGAAATTTATAAATCTCAGGCAAGTATTTTTTTATCTTTAGATTTTTTTTGACTAAAAAACTTATTTCTAATTCTAAATCCGCATATTGTTATTTTAATATCCTTATGTATTTAAGCTTGATCAATTATATATATAATAGTGTTTTGTATGTTTTGTTTTAGTTATTTTAGGAATTAGAGTGACTCAGGGTAGTATGAAGTAACAGAAAACTACTTTTTGATCATTAAGGCTGGGTTTTTAATTTTACTTATTAGTTGTTTGTAAACTAGCGGCTTCGAAGATATTAAAAGGTAGTATTAAATTAAAACTATAAAAAAAAGTTGTTATGAAAACTGTTAAACTGCAACTTAATAGTAAGTTGTCAATTATGGGTAACATAACTTTTGAAATTATAATAAACTAATTTTTTGTAAAATTTTGAAGGGGCCAAATCTCTAAAGTAGACTGAAGTTAAAAAATAAAAAAAAATCTCATGTTTTTAAGATAGTTATGGTATTTTTAGTATTATTTACAAAAATAGATTACCTAAGTTTGAATTATAATTTATTAACTTTAAAAACTTATTGTAGCTCTCCCTCACAAAAAACAAAAATTAAAAAAGCTTAAGTAAGTCTAAATTATAAGATTATGGTCTATGATAGCAAAATAACTTTTTGTAAAGATTAGTTTTAATAAAAAGTTTAAATCAACTGAAAGTTATTAAAACTTAAAATTTCACAATTTTATTTTTTGTGTTCTGTCAAAATTACAAATAATTAGAGTTATTTCTTGTTCTAGTTTTTTTATTTCTGTCTTTGTTACACTTAGATAGTCATACATTTATTCTTTTCTAATAAAGCGCTTTAACAAAAATTTAGCACTGCTAGATTTAAAATAATTTTGTTTACAGCTACCCTGCTTTGAAAACAAACTCAGTTGTGGCGGTCCAGTCAAAATCACAATGGCTTATATAAAACACTTATAACTTGTTTCAATAAATACTTATATAATATTTTTTATAAATTCATTATGTATTTATTATCTTTTTTTCAATGATGTGGTCCCCTGATCATGAGTTCAGATTATTACTACTTTCCAAATTTTGTATGTTTTAACGCTATTTAAGCTTAAATTATTTATTTAAACTTTGGTACAGTATAATACGTTACAAAGTAATTGGATTTTACATTAAATTGATCTTATATTTTTTGATTAAGTAACTTCTAGTTCAAATATGTTTAATATAGTAGCAAATAACTATTTATATTTAGCTTGTTTAAACTTCATAAAGTCAAATTAAATGTTAATGTAAGTACAAAGTCTGAATGTATTTTTCTTTAATTAGGATATAAATTTCTTTTTTAGTAATAGTTCTACCACTTTTATGCATAAAAATTTTGTCTAAGTAAAAATAAAATCATTTTGTTTAATCAACTTCTTTTTTTCAAAACTTTTGTAAAAGTGCTTTAGTATTTAAAAATTAACCTTTGTAATATTTTTTAAGAGCCCGGAATGCTAAAGACTTTTAAGCTCTTTAAGCTTAAAATAAAGTATTAAAAATAAAATCTTATCTTTAAAAGTTTATTATAAATAACTTAGCACTTATAATTTTTGTCTAAGCTTACCGATAGTAATATTTTTCGCTTGTTTTATTTTTATTTTATACGAGTAATGAAATTTTAGTTTACAGTAAATTAAATTAAACGTGTAATTTTTCTGCTCTCAGTCTTCTTTTTGATATCAAAGTAAGAATTTAGAAAGTTTATTAAACCAATAAGTTTGACTTACATACATTTTTAAGCATTTTTTACTACTATGTATCAAGCTCACAATTATACATAATCCTTAAATATCTTTGTAATTAGAGTTTAAAAAAGTTAGTAAAATATTAAACTTGAATTGAAGCTTCAGGTCTTTAACGAAAATAAAACCGGGCTTAAGTTTTTAAAACTCGAACTATTTTAAACATTAAGTTTTAAATCTCTAACCGTAATTTATTAACTTAAGCCCGGTTTTATTTTAGTTCAAGACCTGAAGCTACTTTTAAAGTTTAATACTTACAAACTTTTTTGAACGGAACACTTGTTTGCCTTTTATAAGTGATGTTATGTTTAAATGAATTTTAAAACAAAAAACAATCCTTACAGTCAACGGGAAAGTACATCTGAAATTTCTTTTTATAACTAATCTAAGTTATCAGATTTTTTTTAGATAATATTTATTAAACAATAGTTGTTTAAAAAAGTTTCAGAATGCAATAATATATCTTAGTATAGCTAGAAAAGAAAAAAATAACATGTCAATTTATTAAAGAATGACCAGTTTATGAGTTTCATTGCTTTTAACTTGAAAAGAAAAATTAAACTGTACTGTTTTAAACTTGTTATAAAATACTTTGAACTTATAAAAGTTATAACATTTTACGTAAGTGTAATTAACTTATCAGATACTGTAAAAACATTTAAAAAAAGCTGTTCTTAGATATATATTTAGTTATGATTGGAATGGATAATAATGTTGAGTATGCTAGAGGCTTTTTAAGAGTAGAACATCTCTATAATGAAGAAGCTCAAGAAAACATTTCCTAATTTTTCTTCAAAATCTGGAAAACTTCTGTTTGAAACAGAAGTAGAAACAGGAGTAGCCTATGTGCGTTAGTTGAACTAATTGTTTATTTCATTTCTCACTAGTTAAACTGAAAATAAAAAAGGGCCAATGTCTCAAAAATATTTTGTTTAAAAAATCTTAGTACAATGAGAGAAAAAGTTTATTCACTGAAGGATATTAAAAGAATTTAGTAAAAATTATATACATTTTTAGAGACATGTTACGCAGTATAAAAAAATATCTTGTTTTTCAATGGGCTTTAGCACTGATTCTATAAAAGTTTAAGTTAAAACTATTATAAAGAAACGTATGTCAAGTTGGATTAGATGACTACTTAAATTACGACATTACATATTCTTATAAAAAATTTCAAGAGATTCCTTTTAAATAAGTTAAAGTTGTAAATAATTATCATGTCCGTCAAATTAATATGGTAGTGATTGTTTTTTTAATAATTGTTTATAAAAAGAGATTACTCTTTTTGGTTTAAAGTTATAATTTTTTATTTTGAAAACTTTCTTTAGTTATACCACAGAAAATAATTGAATAAGAATAAAACTCTAATCAAGATTTAGTTGATAATATTATGATTGTAAAAAAATTATTTTAAAAAATAATTTGGAATTTCAACTGTGCCGTGCACCTGCCAAAATGACAAACAACTTGAGTTTTGTTTTTACTTGTACCTTATTTTTTTATTTTTTTTTAAGTGTTTAGTGTTTATAAGCGAACTTTGTAGTATATATATTTTCGTTTTTGTAATGGCATGGCCTGCTAAATATCTTTTAAACACTAAAATCAAATTTCAAAAATCAAATCTAATCTTTAAAAGTTAAAAAAGGTTTTTTTTTTTGTTTTAGCATACTGATAGTAATTTTTTACTATCCATTTTTAAGGGATTTTTATACAAATGATGAAACTTTAGTTTAGAATGAATTAATGTTAAACGTATAATTTTTTGTGATCTCAACTTTCTTTTGTATCTTGAAGTACGCATATAAAATACTAATTAACTAATTGTTTTCACTCATGTATATACTTTTCAGCATTTTTATCATTACGTTTCAAGCTCACAATTATAAATAAGCCTAAAATGACTTTGTAATTAGAGTAGTAGTTACTACATACTTAAAAAGTAGCTTCAGGTGTTTAGCTTAAATAAAGCTCAACGCTTATAAATAAGCTTATGGTAATTTTGTAATTAAATTTTAAAGTAGTTAGTATATACTTGAGAAGTAGCTTTAGATCTTTAGCTGAAATAAACCCGAGATTGAACAACTAAAATACAGTTAGAGAATTAAAGCTTAACGCAGGGGTCGGCAAACTGCGGCCCGCGGGCCCAATTGCGGCCCTCAAAAAAAAAATCTGCGGCCCGCGAGCACGTTATTTTTTTGGAATGAAATGCGGCCCGCGAAAGAAATTTTTGTGGCCCGCGAGCATGTTAATGTGGCCCGCTGAGCAACAATATGTTTTAAGTTAAATTTTTATTGGTAATTTGGTTTTGTTTGATTTCGTTTTAAG
Organism: Thalia democratica; assembly: GCF_965202585.1. NCBI lineage: Eukaryota > Metazoa > Chordata > Thaliacea > Salpida > Salpidae > Thalia > Thalia democratica. Next base: position 12,243,953 of record NC_139170.1, read on the forward strand.
TTTATGTATAAAACTTTTAAATAATAAAAAGACTTTACTGTATTAGCTTAAAAATTTGAAAAAAACAGATTAGCTTTCTAACAGGGTATTTTCTAATTTTCATAATAGCTTTCTTCTTAAAACAGCAAGTAATTATTTGAAAAAAGAGTGTAAAGAGTGATTAGATTTAGTAAGTCAGTTATATAATAGCTACTTAGTAAATAAACCAAATACAAATGTTTTTCATTTTGCACAAAAGTAATGCACAGTAATCAAATAAAATAGCATTTCTTTACAGTTTAGGTATTCATTTTAAATGTATTTTGTACCTAAGTTTCTTTTAGAGATGTATTATTACTAAATATTATATTTAAGTGTACGCAAATACATTTAATAAAACATAATAATAAGAAATAAGGTATATTTGATTTTGGTTTTAACACGTTTCGATTTTTTAGTAGTTTTTTCATTTGAAATTAATTTTAATGCACACAAGTGTACAAAGATGCTCATATTTTAAACCACTTTTTATTTACTGCGCAAGTTAGATTAAGTTTAGTTTATGCATGAATGTCTAACATTATTGTATCTAAATGTAATTTCTAAGTGTATTCAGAAACATTTAAAACAATATTTATGTCATAAATTAAAACAGTTTTTGTTATGTACACATTTTTATTTTTCAAACAATGTTTTTAGGCAAATGAAGTTAATTTTTATGCATTGCATACTAATATAAACAACTGCGGTTTTTTAAAACTACCAATTTAATACAAGCTAGATTCAAAGATGGTAAATTTGTTAAGTTTGTAAATTGTGAATCAAATTAGTTCAAATTCAATTAAATAAATAACTAAACATTACTACAAACTCAGACTATGACCGTTTGAAGACTTTAAATCTCAGGCCAATTTAGTCTTTTTTTCAGTTATTTACTTGAATTGCTTTCTGTATACGAAAATATCAGGCTAGTTTTTTGTCACTAAGGCTGGCTTTTTTTCTTTAAAGAATGGCAAATTAAATTAATGATGTATGTTTTGGTCAATACACAATGTTGGTTTGAATCATAATCTATGTTAAATTTTAAATCTTGTAGCTGATACAATTTGGAATACTATTTATACTACTGTATATAAGTGTGAATAATCAATGTTGCCAAAAAACGTTTTCAAAGTCCCGGTAAATCTTAAAATCTAAAAATTTATACTTAAATAATCTGGAAAAAGTTTGAATTTGAGAATTTTTGAAAAACCTGGAATTTCAAACAATTTTTACATGTAAAGTAATGAAATTTTGATTTGAAACAAAAATTTACCATATAATTGTTTTTATTAAAAACCACATTTAAAGTAGCTTAAGAGCATCTTTTTTTAAATGATATTATTTTTAAAAGAGTTTTTTTACCTTTAGTTTAACTTTATACTTAAAACAGAAGAAAAAATTTGTACTTTAACAAACTTTATATTGGTGCATTGCACTTTTGCTTTGAAAATCTATTTACCTATTGCTGTGCTTTGCATTGGAACTAAACCTAGAAATTCTTCTAAAATTTCAAAGTTAGTAAAAACAACTCAAATAAAAATTCTCAGATAACAATATATGTTTTATCTTTGCTCTCATCTTAACAGATTGATTAAAGTCCTAATTTGATTTATGCTGCTTTATAATTTTCAGGCATTTCTTAAACACGACTTTTGTTGTCAGTAAAGAATTAAACAAAAATCTTATACTACCGTCAACATAAATTCTTTAAAAGAAATTAAAATTCTAAACGGTATCTTCTTTTTAGTAATTAATTTTGCTACTTTATAACTTGGCTCAACGTTTTCTATAATCAGTCTGTAGGTACTGAAGATAATCATGTGCTTTGTTGGAACTGACTTGAGCGATTTGCTTTTTTTTTCGTTTCTTGCAATAACTCCTAAATAACGTTTTTCAATGTTTATAGAACGTCTTATATTTCACATTTATTCTTTACAAATGCAATATTTTTATTGCAGATAAAGAATTGCTATAATTCTTAATAAAAAGTTAGTTATTATTCTTCATTAAAGGCTTAACAAGCTTTTATACTTTTGTTAAAAATGTTTAATAAACCGTAATTGTCCATTGAAACTGACTTATAATACTTTTTTTTGCTTTGTATTTAATTCACTGTTAATAAACTTCGTTGTGAATTTTCTTTTAAACAGGGTTGCCAAACAAGCAGGCTAGTTTAAAAGTTTGTAGAATAAAGACTAGGTTAAACCTGTTTAAGACATTGTTTTAAGACTCAGGTGTGTGTGAAACTTTTATTTTAAACACTTTGAATTCTCAGAATAGTTATTACAACCGTAATGTAGTTAACTAATTGTATTTTTCTTTCTTGTCTTCATACATATTGTGTACTTTTTTAGAATAATGATATTTCAATTAGGTATTTAAGCTTGATTAACACGAAGTTTTATGCTTTTTCAACTTTTAATTAACTTGGCTGGTTTGATATAACTTAGACATTTTGCTGTTAAAGTTGCAACCATGTAAAATACTAATTAATTACTAATAAGGTACTTTATTAAAGTATTTGAGAGTTAATCATGTTAAAAAGTTGTTTTAGATTTTTACATAACAAATAGGTATTAGATATATTTAGTTAATTAATTACTGAATTTTTTAAAGAGTGTAAACTATTTTAGACGCAATTTTTTTTTTAAATAAATATTTTTAGAAACATGAAAAAAGGTTTGATAGTACAAACAAGGCATAAAAGTGACCTCTAAAATATTTTTAAGCTCGAATTTTTATTCAGAGTTAGGTTATAAGCAAAATTACAAAATATTAAGTTTAACCTATCAGTCTTTAAGAAAGTACATAGTTTATTAAGACTTAAGTACATTAGTCAATGTAAATTTTATTCTATAAAGTATTTATGATTTAAATAGACATTCTCTGTTTATCTAAAAGTAATTTGAAATATCAAAGTGAATAAAAGTAAAACTTTCTCTAGTAAGACTAAAAGCATAATATTATTCAAATATCACTAAAACTAAAACTGCGGCCCGCGAAGACTTTGAAAACTTGAAATTTGGCCCTCGAGCACCAACTGCCTGCCGACCCCTGGCTTAACGCATCAAATAGTTTGAGTTAAGACAAAACACTTGTTTGCCTTAACAGTTTTCTAAAGAGTTGAAAAAAGGAATGTTACGATGTTTAAAAAAAAGGAAAGTACAGCTTTAATTATGCTTTTATGACTGGAGGTTGTACCGTAAAAATTCTTTTTATAGCTAACTAAAGTTATCAAAAAAAAGTTTTTTCAATAAGTTTTTTTAAACAAAACTAGTTAAAAATGTTTCAATAAGCTATAAAGTATCATGATTTAGTTAAAAATAAATTGTAAACTTTGAAATGTAAATTTAGTTGGAGTATGATCAATTTTAAGGGTTTCATTTCTTTTTAATAAAAAACAAAAATTAAACTGTGCTGTTTTAAATTAAATATAAAATACTTCTAAAAGTAAACTTATAAAAGTCAATATATTTTATGTGTGTGTAATTAATTTATTAGGTATTGTGAAAACAATTATAAACAGTTTTTGCTAGATATATAAACTATTTATATTTGTAATGGACAATAATGTTGAGTATGCTAGAGGCTTATTAAGAGTGGAACATCTCTTAAATGAAGCAACTCAAGAAGAAATTTTTCAAACTTTTGCGAAACATGGAGAGCTTCTGTTTGTCACAGAAGTGGGAGAAGGAGTTGCTTATGTGCGTTACTTGAATGAAGATAGTGGTTAGTTGATATATAGTTTTTACTGTTTAACAGTTAAAATGTTCAGCTGCTACATGTACTCCTTTTTAATATCAATACTTTGTTTGTCTTACCCTTAACTGATTTGTAACTTTTATTTATTTTCTACTAGTCGACACTGCAATAAACCAACTGCATATGAATGACAATGAAAAGCTGAAAATGAATGTTTCAAGAGTTGATAAAAACGCGCTTTTTCTTGGAAACCAGGCAAATGCTGTGTTTGTAAATAAAATCCCCAAAAATACAACTGATGTAGAGTTCTATGATTCTTTTAGCCAATACGGAGAATTAATTTTTTGCGAGGTATGTGAGCTATAAAGTTTATTTTTCTCGTTCTTAAATCAGTAACAAAGTTAGTAATTTGACATATTAAATAATTTTAACAAATATAATATATAGCTATTTATATACTCAATATTAAGTGTGTATACAATTTTCTGTATTGACTTCTGCCAGAGATTTATTTTGTTAAATCTGGCAGGTCGACTAAAAATTGCCTAATCTTATACTTATGCAAAGTATAAGAATAAGATGCTATTATTTTAATTTGGGTCAATTATTTAAGCCAATTGATATATTAATTGATATAAACTTTGTTAGGTACTTGAAAAAAAACTACTTTTGGTTTGTTTTTATGTTTTCATGAAATTTGAAAACTTTTTAATGATAACATGACTAAAAATTAAGCTTTTAACTACATGAAAAAAACTACACAATGCTACATTTGCAATTAGGTTAGAATACTAGAAAATGGTGACTTGCCAGGTTACGGAATTATCATATTCAAACATAATCAGTGCAAATCAGAAGTGATAAACAACAATTGTTTAAAAGTAAATAACAAAAAGGTTAGTTTTTATTGGCTCAAAATATAAATACTTGAGTAAATTTATTTTAACTAAATTTTTTCTAAAGTTTTAGTATTCACTTAAAAACTATTATTTTCAATATAGTTTTAAGTTTCTTTAAAGTTAAACTAGTAAAGACAAATTGTATGAATGTAATTTTCAATCTCTAGAAAATTTTTCTAAAATTATTTATTCAGGTTTGTATGTCTGATTATAAGCACAATTCTGAACAAATTGGCTTAACAAGACAAGGTCCACTTTCAGTTACTGAAATCTACATGAAAAACTTTGCACCTACCACCGATCAAAATGATATTAAAAAAGAATTTTCTGTAAGTTTTGTTTAACTGTGTCCCAAACCCGTATTTATAAAAACATGTAACTTTAACTTATTACGCTCACAATTGTTACTTATTCTACTTATTTTTAAGTTTATTCGTTTAAGTTGTACTTTTTATATTTTACAAAACACTAAAGTATTTTAAAACTTAAATGATTATTCTATTCTTTTTTCATAACAAATTTTACTAAATTTTACACTGTTTAAATTAAGTTAATTTGAACATAATTACAAACAGAAATACGGTCATGTTTTGAATGTTAGTATAATAAAGAAGTACAGTAATCCATATGCATTTGTAAATCTCTCCGCTACAAATGAAAATTCGCTTAGAGCAATAAGAGAACTCGACGGAACAATACATAGAGGTTTGTTGGTTCATTAATTTTACTTTTTTATATTTGTTGATTTATTTTGTTGCGAGTTATCAAAAACTATATTATTTTTGAAAAAACTCTGCATTTGTTTAATTGATACAACAATCTTTCAAATGTATAAACTTACTTCTATATATATTTAGAAATAAATTGTACTTATCGAAAATAGTAACAAAAATTAAGCTTAAAATTTATACAGGAATTAAATGGGTTGTAAAAAAGAAGACTTATAAAAATCAAGGTTTAGCAGATGAAAGAAAAGAGCTGTTCATCTTTGGAGTCAACAACAGATCCAGACTCATTTACTTGTTTAAAAAATATGGCTATGTCAGCGATGCTGTGGTAAGATAAAATACTCCGTCAATTTTAAAGATTTAAACATTAAGTTAATACTTTAAGATAATTTATTTAAAATAACAATGGCATCAGTGTGCACATTTTTTGTATTTTTCACACACTTATCAAAAATAATCAAATAACATCAGATATTGAAAGACCACAACACCGGAAGAAACAGGCACGTAGGATTCATGAAACTTCCCGATCTCAAATCTGCACAAAGAGCAATTAACGAGATGAATGGGAAAAAAGAAAAGAAAAAGAAATTGGACGTCAAGTTTTCTGCAGGACAACAAAACTGGGTTCCGAAACACTCACAACAAACTTGGTTTGACATGAAAAGAGTTAACTTGCTGATGAACAGCCGTCCAGCAATGTTTGGCCAGCAAATGTACAATCTGCAACGACAGGTAATAAATATATGTCTCTAATTTATTAATGCTTAAAACCTACTTTTTTTACCCGCCATTTGATTCTTATTCGAATCGAATCCAGTGCTTTAAATGTTTTTAGTCAAGTATGCAATCTTAGCATTTAAATATCAAGTGAGGTTATTTCAACTTTTTAACTTTGAGTTAAGTTTTTGAAAATAAGGTTTTTTTTTATGATTGCAAAAGTAAATATTTTAACACAGACCAGAGTCATCAGACAACAAAATCCACCAGCACCAATTTACTGGCAATATTACCCGGTATTTCCACCTGTCAGCCAATACTATGGATACCAAGGAAACTTTCCTTGGACTTCAACACAGAAGTACAATTGGCCGATTAGAATGATTTTATAAATTAGAAGATAACTTTTATCTTCTCTACTTCTTAAGTTTAGGTAATTTTTTAGAAAAAGTGTGTTAATTAGGTAATGAATTTCCAAATAAATAAATTTGCTGCTTGGAAAAAATTTAAATTGACGTTTGATTTGATTTTCTTAATGTTTTTTTAGTAATTAAGTAATGTAATATAACTATTTTAAGTTAATTTTCCCCATTGGTGTTATATAAAGTCTAGTTTTCAGTAGAATAGTTGTTTTCACACTTTAATTTCTTGTTAATTTCTTTAAGAAGTGTATTTAGTTAATTTCGAATATAGTATTAAAAAAAAAGTACTTTTTTGCAAAATATAATTTAATATTGTACTTGTCTATTGTGTTACGAATAAAATGATTTAGTTTATAAAAAGTTTGTTGTGTTTCATAGTACTTATTAGTCTGCCTTTAATTTGAAACTTAAATAATTAAAGATAGGTAAACCTATTGTATTTAAGTTTACTTGCACTAACAAAAGTAAGACTACTTTAAATATATAAAAACTACTTATTGAAAAGGCTGGTTGCCTAGTGTTTAAAAAAGCAAAAACTTATTAATAAAAGGTAATATTAGACTTCATAGAAAGAATATGTTGATTTTATAAACTAACAAAAATTATTAAAAAAAAACCTTATGCAAAATAGTTTAAATTACTTTAGATAAGAAAACGAGCAAGCAATTCAAATCACTTTTATGAAACTTGTTTTCTGTTGAGAGCTTAAGTATTTAATAGCTTTTAAAGTGCTTCTTTTAAAATAAAACTAATATTTTTGTTTGTTTTATACACTAAGCACAGATATAAAACTGACAATATGAATCATTTAAAAACTAGTTGAGTGAAGGTTTTATACAAAGTAATTAATAAATATAATTTTCAGTATCTTACTTTCAAATTATTTGTTTGAGGATGCATATTATTATTTAAAAACAATAAAAAACTTTACGGTTTAAAACAAATTAAAATCTATCACGTTTGTGCGCTTAATCAAAAACTACTTAACTCTATATAGTCTTTCTATACCAGGGTTTTCTAAAGTAGGCCATGTGGCTACCTTGGGTGCCGTAAGCTGCAAAGGGGGAATGGTCGTGAGTAGTTAGTGGGCAGAATTTTAAACTTACACTAGATGTTGTTGAGTTGATGATAAACAGCAAAAAAAATCTTAGGTATATTTAAGGGGAGTTTTGAAACTTATAGTACTTATAATAGAAAGTTTTTAGAAATTAAGGGGGGCTTAAGCTGTTAATGGGGAGGGGAGATAAGACCATAGTTTTAAACTTACACTTAATGATATAGTGTTGTTGATGAAGAGCAAAAATAGTCTTAAGCGTATTTAAGGGTAGTTTTTAAAAAAACCTTGTCGAAGGGGGCCATAGCTTTTTTAATTTCTTCAAAGGGGGCCAAATGAAATAAAAAGTTTGCAAAGCCCTAGTCTAAACTATTTATAATAATGGCTAGAGGATTTTATTAATATTTGAAAAGGATTTTAAATAAGACAAGCATAAAAACTTACTGTTCCATTTCAAAACAGAAAGCTTCAACTTTGAGACATAAAGATGATGAAAATTTTCGTAAAATCTTTAGCTAAGTAACAGTAAATATAAGATTAGTAAAAATTAATAATATATTAAAAAATTTATACATATTTAACTAGTTAAAAAGTTTCAAGGTTTTTGCATATTTATTTTATAACAGCTTTAAACTACATTAAACATTTATAAAGATACTTTAAATTAAACAACAAAAGTGCATGCTAAAAAAGTTACAGACTAAATAATCTAAATTAAGTATAAAAGTTAACGTTATGCTACAAAACATAACTTTTTAAAATACATATTTATTAAAAATTACTTAAACACAATAACGATTATTTCAGAGTAAATATAGATTAACTTACTATGTAACTTTAAAGCTTACTTAAAACTGTATTTATGTTTTTGCACAGCATTTTATTAAGAGTATCAAAAACAATTTTTAAAAAAGGTTTTTGCCCAGATAAGTTACGGTAAAATTTAAAAATCAAAAACTTCTATTAAACAATGAAAGATTGTTAAATGAAATTTTAATTATATTTGATGCTGTTTATAAAAGCTTTTTAAAATTTATAGATTTTTGTTGTCATAAATAAGTCGATTCAGGTACTTTTAAAAGTTTTCATAATCAAAGTTTGCAAATTCTATTCTAACCCTAACGTTCGTAGTTAAAAATTACAAAACGATCAAACCAAAACGCACCTTTAAAATTTTATAACTTATTGCTTTTTTATTTGTGTGTATTTAAAAAGAATACTGCCAAAAATAGTACTCAAGTTGCTGAATAAAATAAATAGACAGTTCATCAAACGCATGTTTTTTATCTTTAAAAAAACCTAACATAAAAAACAAAAAAATTTTAGAAATTAATAACTACAACACTGCAACTTGAGTTAAGATTTGGAGTAAAGATAAAAGTTATAATATAGATTTCTTAAAACCTTCATAAAAAATCCTTGTTATTATTTTTATTAAAACTGCTTGTAAAGCTCATGGGGGTCTCGGTGATGTAGGGGTCTTACTGTCGGTATTGACGGTTGTAATAGTTGAGCTTTGCAAAATTTAAATCGCTGCCCAACACATGTATAAAAGTTATTGTTATATTACAAGTTAACATAATAATAATTTTTTTGGTCAAATCTTATGTAAATTATAAGCTAAGCTAAAATATTTCTTTGATACAACAAAAGTACTAAGTTTTTTAATGAAAAAATATATTTGATAATTTTTTTTTTCGGTTATTTTACAATATTTAAATGGCTAATGCTACAATTTTCAACTCTAGTAAAGTTAAAAAAAAAAGTAAAAATTATGTATTAAAGTAAGTTTCAATGTTTAATTTTTCCATATTATATTGCTTTTTTTATTACCTGTCCTTTAATTATCTTGTCTTGGTCAAGACCTTAAAAGGTATCCAACACTAAGAGGTGTGCAACTCAATAACCGAAAGGTTCTTCTAGTACCAGGTCCTGGGACAAAATATTATGAACGTTTTTTTTAATGTTCAATTAACTAATTACCAAAGCTTAAGAATCATAAACTAATTTTTTTTTTGAAATTTTTTTTTAACTAGCGTTATTAACATATTTTCGAAAAAAAATTTCTTTTTATTTTTACACCTAATGCTTTGTTCGCTTCAAAAAGTCGCTGGTATAAAATTTTATTTTTTTCCATTGTAACCACTTTGCCATAACTTAATTTGAAGATTTCCCAGAATGACTAAAATCTGATGAGAAAATAACAATAATAAGCTTATCAACTGCTGGAAATACAACTTGCATCAAGTAGGAAATTCAAAACTAATTCTATTTGTAGAAGTTTTTGATTTATCTATAGGAAACTATCTCATTTTATATGTCTTAGATTAACACATAGTTCAACAAATAAAGATTGTATGAGTTTACCTAAATAAGATAAATATACTCACTGCTTGGCCTTCAGAAAACGTTTATTGTTGCATAGGGTAGAGTGAGTTCTGTTGTTTTTCAACCTTAAACAAAAATTTTGAGGTAGAAGATTCTATAATGTCACTCTTCCCTCTATTAATTGATAATTGAGGTAAAGCAAGTATGTTAAATCAGTTTATAATTGTACCTTACCCTTGAAAAATTCAAAACCAATTTATCCCAAAAGGATTTCTTAGTAAAAAAAACTCCTTTTGACAACTTTTCTTTTTTTTTTGGTAGAAAAAAATCAGACTTAATCTTCCCTCTACAACGATAAACGTTTTATGAAGATCAAGCAAGCACTTTTCAATCACCCATAATTCTACCTGCCCATTTAAAATTAACATTAAATTAACCAAAAATAAAAATGTCTGCTAATTCTCACAAAGTTTAAACATCAGTATTAGAAGCCATATTTTCTAGGATAAACATCTCTAATCCTCAAGCAAGTATCTGTTATCAACACCTTTTTTCTTGTACATGTGTTGGGCACTGGTTTTAAATTACATCCAACAATTTTTCAGCTTTTTATATCATTAGGACCCTAACCAACATACCACAAGTTTTTTTTGGTAATTGCATTTAAAGTGAACCCACTATAGTTGTAAGCTCAAATTTAAATTAAACATGATGTTGTATCTGGCCCAAAGACAAACACATATTTTCATCCATAATTTAAAAACTTTATTTTTGTTTGCTCAACTTTTGAACAAATCTGCTCCACAAATTATTTTTTCTTAATATTTCTAGTCATCAATATATCGTCAAAGAATTTAACAAGTTTATTTATAAATGTTCCACATTTTGTAACAAATCATTTCAAACTTTTTCAGTCTAACCTAAACTTGATAACAAACTATCCAGATTAGCCATTATACCAGTAAAAACCTGGAATTCAATAAATAAGTTTAATAAAATGGAAAAACATGAAGTTTGAAACTTTTTGAAAAAGAATGGAATTTTAACATTTTTTACATGTAAACAATGAAATTTTGGTTAAATAAGAAATATTTCTTAAATAAAAACTTTTTTTATTATCACAGAGTATAAATTTAATCTTAAGCAGAGTTGCCTCAGTATAACTTAGGCTGACTTGGGATATTTTGTTGCTCTATAAAAAACTATATATTTTTAAGTATTTTTAAGATTTCTTAAAATTTTAGTCTGGTATTTTTTCTAGAACTTAATAGATCTAAATTCAACATTTTGTTATTTTATAACTAATTTTTTTGGAGAACTTGATTGTAATTGATTTTGCAAAGTAAAAAAAAAATTAAAGGATTTGAAATAAAACTCATGATGACTCTGGACAAATTTAGGTCAGTCAGGATTTTTTTTTCACTCTAAGAGTGGCAACCATGCTGGAGTCCTTGAATGTGAAAATTTTGATAAAAATAATCTCAAAAATCATTAAAATTCATAAAAAAAACCTGAAAAAAACCTAGAAATTTGAACATTTTATACTAGTTGAATTATGAAATTTAGATAAAATAAGAAATAATTGTTATACATAAAAAAAAGGTTATAAACTATTTCAATTTTATTAAAAAAAGTGTTTAACATAGCATATATCAGTAACTTTGTACCAATAAAAATGCAATATTTAAATTATAATTAACTTTATACTAAAAAGACTAGAATACTTGTAATTTAAAAAACCTATAAGAAAATTAGAAAACTTAAAATAAGTTTATAAAAAACCCAATTGACACCTTAGTCATTAAATATATTTAAAGTACATTTTCAGTATTGATAAAGTAAACTAACACTAAAACAGCTAAACTTATTGGATATGTTATTTCATTTAGTTATAAGCCTTACTGGGTTCAGATAAACAATGGTTAGGGGAAATGTCAGTTTTAATCATGGCATGTCAGTCTAAAATTGTAACATTTTGTGTTTTATACCTGCCGTAGTTGTTTATTAATTTTAAATAGATATTATTTTCATGTATATTAATTTCATTATTTAACTACATATGTATAAATTTTCATTATCAGATAAAAAAAATGTCTAGCATTAAATTACTTTGTTAATAAATTTTCGAATATAAATTATATTGCCATTTACTAATGGCAACTTAAATAAATTTTACTTTTAAAAAGCTCAGAATTGTTTTAATATAGTTTTTAAAGTTAGATAAAATTTATATTTATATTTTCATATTAGTGCTATAGGGTGTCAAGGCCTTTGCTACAAAAATTCTAAAAATTTTTTTTTCTGTTTTTATTTTTACTCTTGTGCAAAATTGACTTTTGGTGCAAAATTGTCTTTGTGCATTTTGTCTCCTCAGACAATTTTATCCCCTTATCAAATTTGTGTTTGTGCAAAAGTATCTTCGTGCAATTTAGTCCTTGTGCAATTTTGACCCGTTCCCTGTAGAACTAGGGTTGACACACACTCAGAGTACTTGTACATTTGTGATAAATCATTTTTATTTGGGATAACTCAGAATTTTTAAACTCAGGATGACTTAGGTCTTTTTTTTGAATAAAAATCTCAGCATGGTTTAAATATTTTTTGAAAATATTCTAATTTATCATTACTAAACTAAAGAAATGACATTTTAGTTAATTACTGTGCATTACTTTTGTACAAAACGGAAAACATTTGCATTTAGTTTTTACCAAATAGGTATTATATAACTAGTTTACTAATTCAAAGCACTTTTTACATTCTTCTTTCAAAAAATAATTTGTTGTTGCTAGAAAAAAGTTATTATTAAATTGAAAAAAAATTTGGTAGAATTCTACCTCTCTTTTTCACATTTTTAAGCTAAATCAGTAAAGTCTTTTAATTGTTTCAAAATGTTATACAGAAACTTAAAACAAAATTTATCAGACAAATTTTCTTTTGCGGGCTGCATTCCATTCAAAAAAATAATGTGCTTGCGGGCCGCAGTTTGCCAATTCCTGACCTAGATCATTATGTGAATTTACTACTCAAAACTAATTTAACTTTATTTTATATAAAAAAGTTATAGAACAAATTAAAATTTATTTTTTAAGCTAAGTTACGTTTTTAATTAAAAATTTATTCCAAAATAGTATAAGTTTAACAAGATTAAATACATGCAGACTTTTTGTAATGTAACAAAATGAACATAATTTTATTTGTTTTTCTTTTAACACTGTTAAAAGCTGAAGTTAATAGTTTAAGAGCTGTCAAGTGCTACGACTGCCACAATTGGTTGGACAGTTGGAACCCGTGGATTGACTTTACTGGGCGCGCAAGTAAAAAGCAAACTAAATGCACAAATATTAAGACTTGTGGCAAGCAAGAAGTTTGCATGACTGACATACGTGATGCGCCTGACTACTATCCGCGTTGCAGGGACATTTTTCTTTGCAGAACGGAGCAAATACAAGGACTTGCAGATTGCTGCTACACAGATGGTTGTAACAAAGCAAGCAGTTTTAAAGCGAATTTGTTTGTATTAGTGTACTCAGTTTTATGTTGTTATCTGATTATTTAAACACTCAAATTTAGTTTACAAATGCTTTGATAATATTTACAAAAAAAAGTTTTCACTGAGAAGTTTTGAAAAATAAGTCTAGGTGTATAATAGAATCAGTGTTTTATAGGTGAATATCATACATATTTCAGTTTAATTAAATAAAAATTTACTTAAACCAAAACATTAATTTTTTTATATTTCTCAATGCTAATATGTTTTCTTATAATAGATACTATCAGTGTTGCCAAAAAACCTCCAAACCTGGAATAACCTGGAAAACCCTGAAATTTGACAATTTTAGGCTGAAAAACCTGGAATTTTGAACAAAAATCATTAAAAATTCTAAAATTTTTAACAATTTTTACATGTTAAGTAGTAAAATTTCGGTTTGACACACAAAAGTATCATAAAGATCAAAAATTTTTGTCATCATCTAAAAATTTTTTTATTAAAATTCATTTAAAATAGCTTTACAGTAGCTTTTCAATGTTTTTAGGCTATTTAACACATTTTTTTACCTTAAACGTAACTTTAAACTAAAAATAGACTAAAAAATGTGTACTTTTAAAAACCTGGAGGAAATTTTGAAAACCTGGAGAAAATTCACCAAATTATTTGGCAACCCTGCACTAATATTAGTCTTAATTTTTTATCCTATTTAATCGTTTTGTTTGATAATTGTGCAAATTAGCTTAAGTTATAAAAAACTGAAAATATTACAGTTTCAATACTTTCATTTTTTCTTCTTAGTGCGCGTAATCAGAAGTTTTTAGTTAAAGAAATTAGCTTCTCATCTGTAAAAGTTTTGAAACCAGAGATAATTAAATTTAAATATTGTTTAATGGTTAAAGAAGTTAATTTATACATAAATTAGTTTAGCAATTATATTACAATAATAATTAAGTCTTAGTTTAGAACGTTATGAATTTTTTTCAGTCTATGTTATTTAAACTTCTTTCTAAAGCAAATATTGGCTTTAAAATTTCTTATTCTTTTCTTTATGACGTAATCTTTTTATAAAAATATAGTGTTTTAGAAAACCAGTTTACAAAACTATTTGATCTAGTGTTTATTTTTAATTTACTAAGTTACTTGGTATTAGTTTTTTAACTTATTTTCTAATTGGTTTGTTGACTTGTTGTTTTGCAGTAGTAAATAAAATGCCACATAATGTCGATTGGGAATCAACTGATGACGAACTTAATGGCACTGAAGGTGCTAAAAAAAGACAGCGTCAGCATAAAACTACTGTAAGTATTTAGTAAAGCTTAAAAATCATATTAATCATTGTGAAAAGTAAAAAATAGATACAAATTTTAGTTTAAAGCAAACACTTGTTTTCCTTCTTAATCTAAACCTAATATATATAGTTGACTAAGATTATTTGACCCTAAAAAGCTAACTTAACCTTATCTGTTTAGACTGCATATATATAAGTTTTTACTAATGTAAGAGTTACTACTTTTGTAAAATTTTTGTTTATGAAAAAATGATCATAGTTAGATTGGAATCTCCTTGAAACTAAAAGAAGCTTAAGTGTTAAATAAAATCTCAGTTTTTAAATTTCACTAATAATAATTGTCATATAGTCTAAGAATTTATTAAAAAGTATTCATCTATACAAAAACATCCTTACCAGATTAAAAATTACGAAACTTTTATTTCTAAGATGCATTTACTTTTTCAAATTCAAAAAATGATTAGATATAACTAATTTTTAATTTGTTCAGTTTTTTAAGAGCTGGTAGATTAGGAATAGGCAACATTATAGCCGGCAGGCCATATTTACAAACAGATTTACAAGGGCTCATCCTTGAAACTAAAAACTATTTTAGGCTGCTTAATGTGCGAAATTCTACTACAAGAAAATAAACTCTTTAGAATAAGAATTGTAATGCAATGTGGTTATAATAAGCACTACTAAGCACAAGATTTAAATTTAAGAGCACACGTGTTATTATTATCAACAATACTTTAGTGTAAATGCCAACTATAATATATCAAAGCCCTAACTTGAGTACTATACTTTCATTATTTAAATTTTTCAAAAGTATTTTACTGTTAAGTTTAAATAATGGTTTATAGTTTATAAATGGTAAAAAAATGTTTTTATTTTTTAAGGATACCTAAATTTACTTTCTAGCAAGCAACCAAAGTTATTTAGGTTTTTTTTTGATTAACATATTTTAAGAAGTTGTGCACTTTTTGTTCAAATTGAATTACTTACAGCCAAGCAAGCGAAGCAGAAATGATGCAAATGCTTCATTGTTTGAAAAGCTAGTCAGTGGAAAAAATGTTACAAGACTGGTTGATTTATGGATTGATAATTACCAGGTGAGTTTTTAAAGTGTAAAATTAGAGTCAGGCTATTCTTGTAGTCTGCAGGCCAGATTTACCAGGAAAATATTTAGCTGGCCGAAACTAATAAAAAAGGTCTTAGGTGGTTGCGTATTAAAAAAAATCTATAATATGATTAAAAAAAGTTTATATTTGGTATAAAATAGTTGTTTAATATAGTACTTAAAAAAAATTTTTACTTTTCAAAGTAACTATTTAAAAAATAATTTTTTGTTTGCACAATATGTTTTTAAGCTAAAAAATACGTTGTTGGCCGGACCTTTCCACTGATTGTATGTAGCCCACATCTTTGTTTAATAAAATATTTAACTTTTTATAATACATTTTAAACCTTTTATATGTTATTATCAAGTTTTGTTAACTTGATTGAAATTTAGGCTATAAGTTTATTCATTCCTTAATGCATTTTAGTTTTTATTTAGAGTTAATTAGTTGTTTAAACAAACATTTAGGCTCAATTAAGAATTACCTTAAATTGATTTTTGTTTAAAATTATATAAGTAAAACAGTGATTTTAATTATTATTACTAATTTATTGTCTTAAAGTCTTCTTTTTTTTCTTATAAAAATAAACCTTTTGTTTAGTAATATACCAAAGCCTATTAATTTTATAGTATGCATACTTAGGTATTTACCATATAAAATTTATAGATAATAATTGATTTAGTATCAAAATAAAATTAAGCTGCATTATTTGATAGAAAAAAAAAGAATCAGGTATTTTGATTAAATAAAAATGTTTTTAGAGCAACAAAGTCACAGCAATGCTGTCTCTAGTACAATTCTTCATCAACTCATCTGGGTGCAAAGGTGTGGTTACCATGGAAATGTTGGAAAACTGTGAACAAGAAGAAGGCTTTAGTGACGTCATAAATAAAATGTCAGAAGAGTTTGATGAGGTTTGGTCTTTTTTGAAAGTTACAAGTTTTCTTAAATCATTACCTAATGATGTCCACTCTGCAGACAGTATTGCAGCCTACTTAATGTTTTGTTATGTCTGCTGTTAATTCATGAAACTTATAATGGAATATTGAACTAGTTTAGAAATTTTGGATTAATTGTAGATAATTTCCTAGATAATTTATTTCTTTTACTTGTTATTGTTTTAGGTTTTATAAGTGTTTGAATTTAAAAAGATACGCATATAAGCTAAAAGTTGTAGTAATAATAAACATTGATTTTAAGTTTTTCGAAACATATTTAAAAAAAAATAAGTAAAACTGTTCAATTACAAGGAGTTACATTTAAGGAAATACTTATAAAACAACATTTTTCTTGCAATTTCTCGCAGTGAGAAATGGTGGTGATGTTTATTAATGTGTTGTGTTGTGTTGGTTAGATTTAAAGGTAACATGCATATTAATATTCTTATAGTTCAATTGTGTTCAATCGTAGTTTTAGTCTAGTTTGCTGTTGTTAAATTTAATTTTCATCTTAACTTGCGTTATTTTGTTCAAGTCAAATATATCACTAGCATTTTATTAAGAAATGATGATTGCTTTTATCAAGGACGCAGTTGACAATACATTCTTTTCTATACCCATATCTATCACTATTTATCTAACCCGTAAGTACACTAGTTTCTTTTCATTACAAGTTGTCTTGAAAATACTGTATTATTAAGATAAAAGTTCCAAGAAAATGTCCACCAAGGGTGCTTATCAAAAATGCAACCTTTGAGTTTTCAGCCAGAAAAAAGTTTGTAATAGGGAGACATCATGCAACATTTTAGATTTAAAAAAATATTTCACTGAGTAAATTTTTGATTTTCTGAAAACAACCCCAATGTAATCTGTATTGGACCGACAAAATGCGACATAAGAGTTTTTACCTTTAAATTGTTTTGCGTGTGGCAATTGTCACAAAAACACATTTTGCAAATTTGAGATGATCTAGAAATTTTCTCCGAGACAATTCTTGACTTGATATAAATTTTCATCATTTTATCATTAACTGCATTAGAACGTTACAGTATTTCTAATTATTAACCGCGAATAATTTGCCTTCCCGTGGTTTTGTTATTTGTTTTAGTTTTTATCATTAATAGTTGGTTTTGCGGCCCGTTAAATTAAAGGTTGAACTAAAAAAAAATATGGTTTATGTACTTGTTTTTAAAACAATAATAGTATTTGCATAACATTTTAGTTAGTTAAAAGTAAATTGCTAACTGTTATGTTTTGTTTTGATGGTTTTTTATTGATTGGATTATTTTTGAGAAATTATTTACTATTAGGAAGTAGAAACATGTGTTAGAATTTAAAATTTTCAAAAAAACTAATATGGTTTAATATTTTTAGTGAGACAACTCATTTCTATGAAGCCTAACAATTAAAACTCAAAATTATATGCTATTTTATTTGTCTAATTCATTTTACACTATTGATTTAAACTATAAAATATGGTTTTTTACTTTTTAATATCTTAACATCAAATTACAAAGGAGTGCGGAGATTATCCATTGGTTGCAAGTGGTAATTTGTACAAAAAATTCAGAATGGGCTTCTGTGATTTCATAAAGGTAAATATCATTATTTTATGTTTTTTGATCTTATCGTCTTTAATTTTGTTTGAAAATGACTAGTTCATTCTTGCCTACTTGTTAAGTTCTTCAAAGCCAATTTATAGTTTATTTAAAATAACTATTTCTAAAAAAATTGATCTTTAATAAAGTAATAAATTCTTAGCAACAAATCTTTAAAGTTTAAAGGTTATTAGGTAACTAGTCAAGCATATTAAAAATTAAAAACATGTTTTTGTTATATTTCTGCATAAATTAATATTTTTTTGCAAACAGACACTAGTCAAGCAGTGCCAGTACCAAATAATATACGATTCATACATGATGCCGAACATTCTCGCGTTGTTGACTGAGCTGAGCAACTCGCAAGTGAGAGCTTTCAGGCACACTTCAACTCTAGCCGGTTTGTCACAAGTTTTTATTTGTTTGTCAATATTCAGTGACATTTTAATTGTTTTTTAGTTTTCGTTTGTTATTTGAGTTTTTAGTAACTTTTTTATGAAAGTGCATCTAATTGAACGTTTTTTAGTTATTCAGTTATTATATAAAGTTGTTATATTTAAAAATTCAATAAATGGAAAGAATATTGTTAATTTTCACAAAAGAACTTACAATAGGGGGCATAGGAAAAAAAAAAACTAATAAAATAATATGACAGCAATGAAACTCATGAGCTGTTTGGTTGACGTGGCGCTTCATTTATCCGTCAGTCTGGACAACACGCAGCGTCAATACGAGAATGAACGGGGCAAGGAGGCGAGCAAAAGAGCTTCGGAGAGAATCGCCACTCTTATTGAGCGCAGAGAGGAAGTTAGATGTTTAGTCATTTTTAAAATCCAAAAAGAATATTATAAACAGCTTTTTAAAGACGTTGAACATTAAAAGGAATTTAAAACTAAATTTAAGTACTTTAAGGAAGTGCTATCATAATGATAATGATTTTTGATGTTTTCTGATTTCTTTATTTTCGTTCCAAGAGATTAGTTTGACATTAAACTTTCATTTAAATAGCACCATTTAAGAAAAATATTGCATCTAAAATGTAATATTATTTTATATATTCTTTTTTAAAACTTTTGAAAGTAAGTTTTCAATACTAATCTTGCAAAAGTATATAAGTAAAAGTTTTAAAACCGTGTATGTTAAACGTTGGGACTTTTAACAAACTTAAAAAAAAAGTTTATCTTAAAAATTGTAGGTTGCTTACTAAGTGTAAATTAAATTTGCTTTTTATGAAGTCTTAGCTGCAGAATTAGTCATGTTCAAGTACAAAAACAAATAAATTGAACAACGTTTATTATTTTTCAGCTTGAAGAAAAACAAAATGAAGTAGAAAGCAACTTAAACGGAATTTTTAAGGTAACTCTTCTAAGTAAATTTGACAAATTAAACGCTTTTTTTTCTTCGAAAAAATAGTTTAAATCTGCAATATAAATGTTGTTTTAATAATTTTGATAAACTTAAGCTCAATTAGAATTAAGAAAACGATGTATTAAAATATAATGTAGTAAATATATGCAAGTTTTAAAAAATATTTGAATTAATAGCAATTTCCTCCATTTAGCTCAAACTGTTTTATTTTCTGCAGGGAATATACGTGCACAGATACAGGGACTTCGTTCCCGACATAAGAGCTTTGTGCATGGAAGAAATCGGGTGCTGGATGCTCAACTTTCCCAAAATATTTCTCACAGATTCGTATCTCAAGTACGTTGGTTGGACGCTCCACGACAAGGTTTGTTCGCTTTAAATTGAAATTGAAATAGCTTTGAAATTATAAATAGTTATAAGTTTTTTTTATAAAATAACTTAGTGTGGTTTAACAAAAAATAAACGGATTAAATACTTACATATGCATGTGCTAAAAAATCTCAATTTTGTAAGATGTCTCAAGTATAAAAATCAGTAATACTACTACATCCATTCTTATGCAGATCTTTAAGTTTTACGATTTTCCATCGTGTGCTATTAAATGCACACTTGTTTCCAACTACGTAACCAAACCACGTGTTTGCTCAGGTGAGAGAAGTGCGTATGAAGTGCTTGCAGTCGCTGATCGGTTTGTACAGCAACGCGTCGCTCATACAAGACCTGACGCTTTTCACGCAACGCTTCAAAGACAGGATCGTCGGAATGGTGCTCGATAAAGAATACGACGTTGCGGTGTTGGCTGTTAAACTTCTCACCATCATACACGAGTTTGTTTTTCATTCATATATGTGTAGGTGTAACATGAAACATGAATTTCGTTTTTGATTTAGATCTTCTCTGATAATCGTCTTTTGATGGTACTAATCAGTATAATTTAGACTAGGGGTGGGCAACGTTTTTAATCGGCGGGCCGGATCAGAAAAAAATTAGTCCTTCGCAGGCCGGAACATTTCAAAATAGTTATCTACTAGATCCAGGGTCGGATTATCCCTTTTTAGATCCGGATCAGTCCGGATTCAAACTAGAAACTATTATGTAGATCCGGCCGGAAATTAATTTGATGGATTCGGTTGATCATTATTTCCTATCCGTTTAATTTCCAAATATTTCTCAACTATAACATTTTAAGTTAATATTTGTTATATTAAGATTTATATTTTTGTTATAACCCTGGGTAGAATTAACAATAATTTTATAAACTCAATAATTTAAATATTAAAATTTACTCGACACAAACTTTAACTTGTTAAATATGTCACTAAATTTTTAAAGTTTTTCAATTATAATTATTCTATGATTGCATTGTTTACTGAACTTCATCGTCACACCAAACTCATTGTCAGCTAAAACTATAATGTTTATGTAATTCTCCGTTGATATCACTGATTGTTCTGTATTTGCAAGTGTTGCAAAATGTGTTAAGTTATTCTTACATATATTAAGAAAAAATAGTTTAAACTTAAACGTTTATGCCTTAAATACAGAGTAAATATCATGATAAAAAGTACCTTTCCCCATTGTTTGGTATTTAGTTTGTCATATGCCTACACAAGTTTACCCTGAATGCAAAATCTGAGAACCAATCCCTATTGGAAAATTGGGTAAAACCTTTATACTTTTCTTTCATTTTTAAAAGTTGCCAAATTTGCGGCTTCAGGTCCCAAGCGCATCTTAGAAATTTCTTAAAACGTAAAGTTGAGCAGTTTGTCTGAAATTAGTTGTCAATTACTTGTTGCGAGATAATAAAAAAAATCTTAATATTGATATAAACAACTCATTTTTTATTCGAAAAAAAAAAGTCATTTTTGACTTGTCCATTGTTTATGAATGTCATTGACATGGTAGATTGACAAAGATAGGTATGTAAAATATCAGATTAAAAAAAACGCTTAGGGTAATTTGAGTTATGAATATTCCAATAAAGTTTAAACAAAACAGAATATTAGGACAAAATGGTGTTTTTATTACTACATATAAATTGAGAAATAGATTTAAATTTTTTTAAAGTCTAACTCTTACTTTTTGTTTTGAAAAATTTGATACCAAGTTTTATACAAAATTTGTAATATTGACTTTGGCGGGCCAATCACTTTACTGGCTGGCTGGTAATTTTCATCTGCGGACCGGATTCTTTAGAAATTTAAAAAACGTCGAAGTTAAACAGTTAAATAATGTTATTAAAATTACAGCTCTCTTTATTTTACTTAATTCTTACATTAATTATTCAAGTGCAAAAAATATTTATCCAAGAGTTGATGTTGGCGAGTAAATTATGGTGCAATCAACCGTTATGTATTAAATTAATTTAAAAGTTTGTTTTTAAATAAGTAATAAAGTGTTTAAACAAGTAAATTCAAAACAAGTAGGATATAAGTTTATTATGTAATGCTGGAATGTAATATTTCATATTTGTACAATAAACTATTAAGAAATGCGAGGAAGGAGCTGACAAACGAGGATTGTGACCACATCAACCAGCTCGTGTATTCTGTGCATCGACCGTTAGCTGTCGCTGCTGGTCACTTTTTAACCAATCAGCTCTTCAAGAGTTCTGTTAGTTGGAATTAACTTATTGTTAAAAACTTTGACTTTTCACTACTTTCTTCGGTAAGTTTTTAAATAGAACTATTACAATTATGTTTGTTTGTTTACCCTGCTAAAACATAATAAGCAAATCGAAAAGTTATCTTAAAATTTTAATTATCTTAAGATTTTTTCAAGTTGCTGAAGTAACAAAGTAAACATAATTTTAATACATAAATTATTTACTATCTCAAACCTAAAGCGATTAGTTATAAATGCATGTTTGTTTAGATTTTTGCATAGTACGTTGAAGTAATGATATAAAGTTCTTTTCATAAATTAAAAGATAAAACTAACAATTACAGAACTACAAGCGAAAATACACAAGTAGTGGAAATCCGCTGCCTCCAAATTACCCTTACATCAATAATCTTTTGAACTTCTATATTGACAATGAAGTAAATTTGCATTTTGTTGATTTTATATTGTATATAGTGTCGTGTTATAAACTGGTAAATACGATTACAACACATTTTTTTGTACTTGTATAAAATATTACACTCATGAGAACTAAATATGATTGATAATCACATAAACAAAAAACCAAATAAAAGTTTAACAGTACATTTTTGAAATGCTACTTTGTGCAAACAAACAGTTGCACGAGCACGCCACGTACTTGGTGGATTCTCTGATGGAGAGCGCTTCGGAAATACTGAAGGATTGGAACTGCATGACCGCCATGCTGCTGCTAGATGGCGACAGTGAGCTGGACGAGAAGCAGGAGAAAGTGCTTGTTGATTTGCTGGTTTGCGCCGTCAAGCAAACCGCAGAGGGGGTTCCGCCCAGTGGCAGGAGGGGATTTCATAAGGTAAAATTTTGAAATTTGCTTATTAAAAATTTTAATTAGACTCGTTTAGTTAGTCGCTGGTTGACTTGATGAAGAAGCTTTTCAATTATCAAGAATTTTATATCGCTTGATAATTTGTACAACTTGAAATATATTGTAAAAATCATTACAAAAACTGCATCAGTTTGATATTAAGTTATCTTTATTTGGTTTTTGGGCTTTAGTTTAAGTATATTTTCCTAAATTTATCACGTATCCTTATCTGATTTACCTATGCATTTAACTTAAGTTTTTAAAAGTCTTAGAAAATATAAAACTAATGTCAATGACTGATAGCAAACTAGTACTTACAAGTATACTGCTTAACTTCAACTGTTGTTTCAACAACTTCCTGCTAACAGAAACCAGGTAACAAGGAGAGACGGCAGGCAAGCGATGACAGGACCAAGCTGACCGAAGACCTGATGACCACCGTACCGCTTCTGCTGTCCAAATACAAGATGGACCGGGACAAAATGGCCAGTTTGCTTATAATCCCCAGGTACTTCGATCTCGAACAGTACGTCACTGGAAGGTTTGTCGTAGTGTGTTGCTTTTGCAATATTATTGATGTTTATTAAATTTTTGCTCTTTAACTTTAGTCATAACACACACTTCAAATAGCTTTTGAATGCAAATTTATGTGTGTCAATTCTGTTAATAACAGTTTGTTACTTTATGTTGCTAGTTTTTATTTTAGTTTCAAAATTTTATTGACGATTTTTACATGACTAACTCTTATTTTAAACTTATAGGTGATATTTAATCATTTTTAAAAGATATTTTTGAAAGCTTGAAAGTATAAGTTCAAACATATTAATAAACAGGGCTGAGAAGAATTTGAATGAACTTTTAGATGAAATTACGGACATAATTGCCAAGCATGCTGATACTGATGTTGGTACAAAATATTTATTTTTTAATTTAAAAAAGTTAAATGAAATCTATTTAAACCAGTATTAGACAAGCCACATCCATTTTTTTTTTACATATATCTATCTACATTAAAATTGATTATTTTTTTTAGTTACTTAACGTTGTATATCAAAAAAATATTCTATCAATTCATACAAAATAAAGTTTACTTTATTCTTAAATAACTTTAAAGGTACTCGAGCAAGCATCTAGAACACTAAAGTACCTATGCAATGAGAAATACTCCATTTATGAGAAAATAAACAAGAGAAGGAAAAATATTTGTGACGAGTTGAAACACGCTTTTGAAGTTGCTTTTGGTATTTTTCTACAAGCAGTTAGTTTTTAAACTCATACAGGTTGAAAGTTAAATTTAACAAAATCATAGTTTAATTTGTAGATTTTTATTTCCTTCCAAATAGTTGAAAAATTGATTTTTGTTTAATATATTTATGCTGTTGCCTAAACACTTCAGGGTTTTTTTTACAATGACTTAAAATTACTCAAAATGAACAATTTATTAGAAAGAGGAAGCGGACGAAGAGGAAGTGTACAACACGATCCAACCTCTCAAAAAGTTATCACACCTCTACACTTTCAACAATCTCACAAATCTCAAGTTTCACGATACCGTACGTTTCGTTGATTTTATACGTACAAGTTAGGTTTTTACTCAATACTTTTTTACAAATATTTTTACATACTTCTTAATGTACAATTTTAATTAAACTTAAATTTAATTTGTCGAAAAATAAATAAGAAACCTGAGTTTTATTTAACTTTCCTTTTTTTATGAAACTTAAGTTAAACATATATTTATCTTTTTAAAACAAAAATACTAAAGTTTTAAAACACTCCTAAAAACTTAGGTTAAAGTTTAAACACTAAAAAATATAATTGATTTGTTTACTAGTTTTCAAAAATCGCCGTAATTTTTTTATTAAAGATAAATACAATTGTGTTCCAAATGGTACATTTGTTATTTGTTTATTCTGGTACATGAGTGCATCCTTCGGCAGAAGAATTGATATTTTAATACTTTATGCCAACAATCAATGTAAAATAAAAATGTTTCGTAATTTTTATGCAAATAACTTTTTTATCAGGTGAGTGAAGTTTTACAAATGTTCAAAGAACGAAGCTTTTCAACTTGTGAAGAAGTAAGTTTGAACATTTATTATCAGAAGTCATGACAAAAAGCTTGCATTTTTATTTTAATGAATAATGTTTAGCTAAAATATATAAAGTACTGGTATAGTTTCGGAATTAATAAATTTAATTAATTATGTATATTTGGTTACGCATTATAGTTTGTAAGGGGTGTAATGTAAGTAGGTGTTAAAGTAAACAAATATAGGATGTAAATTTTAGTGGTTAAAGGTAAGTGTCGGAGTTATCTATGCATATCTGACACCTAACCTAACATACTAAAAATATTAAATTTTTAAAAACAGTTTTAGATACAAAATTTGCGTATTCAAAATAGTATAAATTTATACATGAAAATATTTACTAATTTTAAAAATCATTGGATTAAACAAATTTGCGATTTTTTTGATTTTTTTAGTTATAAAAATAGCAGCCTAGGAATTTTAAGTTTGTATAAAGAACCATCGTTATATTAAACATATCTTATATATTGTTCAGATCTTATTTTAACCTTACAGTTGCTGATTGAAGCGATTAAGTTCCTGTATTTTGACATATCGTGGTCTGTTTCCGTCATCAAGAAAGATTCAGAGAACGGGGTTGATGTCACTTCGACCGAAGAAAATGTTAGCATTCCTCAATTGAGAAAGAAAGTGTCTGCCTTTCTGAAAACCAGTCTTCAAATACTGACGTCTTCTCCAAATAAAAGCGTTAGTGTTTCGCGTTTAAGACGATCAGTAGAGTTTGTTGGCGTCGGACAGTGGCTACCCTATTTTTCGCAGCATTGTTTTTACTCCACCTTGAAAATTAAGTCATTTTTAACTCAGTAGTGTTTCACAAGTTTCACTGAAATTGCCCATACTTGCTCTCTTTCTTTTGTTGTCGTTATGTGCTTACTGTTGTACAATTATGACAAAAGTTAAATTGTTAAAAAGTTTATTGCTTAACAATTGTTCCACGCTAGTGCGATGATCGCAAGTAAAAGTAAACAAACTAATAAGTTGCAACGGACAAACATTTTATATAGCTTTAGATAAGTAATCAGTTGATTAGGCTTATTGTCGTACCCACAGGTGCAGGAGGAGTGCTACATGGCGCTGTGCGACACCCTGGTCATGTACTCGCCCCAACTCGCCCGAACCTGCCCCGCGCTCAAGCCGCTCGTGCAGACCGCCGGCGAGGCGCTCGTCAGAAGCTTGCTGCACTTCATCACCGAAAACGTGTTTGTTTACATTGACGATGACGAAGGTTCATTTCGTTTTAATAAAAATATTTCAAAAAAAAAGTTCTTAAATAAAAGTTCTATTAAGATGTAGAAGAATTTAATCTAAGCCCTTATTATACTTTTCAAAAGTAGTTTATTTGATGTTTTATTTTACTTTTTTTATTAAATAGTAGTTTATTTGATGCACGACTGCTTTAAATTATAGTTAGTCGTTTAATCAAGCAACAAAAGTTATATATTTATTTGTTACACAAACGAGTTTTTAATTAATAAAAGTTGTTTTAAATATTTACTTATTATAAAACTTTTAGACATAGATGACATGATAAAAATAGATGCTTTGCACAAAAGAAGGTCTTTATTGGCAGCAATTTGCAAATTGTTTGTTTACAATATGATACCGCTGAAGAACGCCTCAGTTATTTTCCAACACTACATCAGGTCTGTTTGCATGGATTAGTCTCAGTTGTGAATTTTGAAACATGTGTTTAAATGATTATAGTAATAAGGAAGTTATTTATCTTAAGAATTATAACTGGGCTTTTATTATATTTTAAAACTATTTGTAACAAGTGTATCACCAAGTTAGTTTACATAAATTAATAACAGTATTATTTATTTGTTTTATCAATTAATTTTGTTTATATAACATTAAACATTGCAGATTTTATGCTGATTATGGAGACATAATTAAGGAAACCATAAGTAAATCTCGTCAAGGAAATAAGATTGAATGTTCCAAAACACTTGCTCTCTCTCTAATACAAGTTAGTTTTAATTACATTACAAACAATTATATTTAATCATTCAATTAAACAGCCATTACGGTATTTTATATCAATAAATGTAACGTATGTAATTTTAGTTTATGTTTTAAGTGCATAGGGGGGGGGTGAACCATGTTTTTTACAAATTGATTTTATTTTATAGAGTTTTTTCTAAACTTCAAGATGCTTTTTATCGTTTTAAAGAGTTCGAATTATTTTTTGAGATATGACCAGTCAAAGTCGGCCGCATAATAGGTTCCCTATGGGAAGGGAAAACTAAAACAGCGAAAAAAGACTATTTCATTTAAAATCTATCTCCTACATTTTTCTAGCAATCTTCTTCAAACTTTCACAGTCTAATCTTTATACAATAAAAAAAAATGTTACTTTGGAATTAAAATTTTTTTTATGTGAAAATATATTTTTTTTGAATAAAAAACATTTTTTAAAATTTTTCTGATAAAATTTTTATTTTTTTAAATTACTAAAATTCTAAAATAACGTTTTTTCCTTTTACTATAAGGAACGTTTCATGAAAATTTGAAGAATATTGCTTGAAAAATAAAGAAGGAGATAGACTTTTAGTGATTTTTAAATTTCCGAGAAAATTGACCCCAAAAAATTGGCGGTCCATACGTTTATATTAGAAAACTTTACAAAAAATTAAATATCTCAAAAGTTAAATGATATTTTTAATTCTATAAAAACTGGCTTGTAGTTTGTACTTAAAGCAATCATATAAAAGCTAAAGTTAATTTTTGTAAAAAAAAAATGTTAGACCCTCCTATGGCCTTAAGTTAAATTAAAGTTGGTTTTTAAAGGTAGTTTTCGTTTAAACAACATAAACTCTATGAAAACACGTAAAATAAGTTTAGGTGTACTGTTAATAGCATAGTTTTTAAAAGTTGTTAACATATGTGAATAAAATACTTATTGCTAAAATATAAATGATGTATACAAAAAGACATAAAAATGTATTAAAACATGTTTTTACGACCTACTAGGTAATTTAATAGTTTTGTCTTCATATAATTTTAAAAATAATATATCATCTTTCAAAACACAAATTTGTATAAGAATAAGTAAATACGTATTTCAGTTATACCACGGTTCGTTGAGGGACAACGGGGTCGTTGAGGAGACATCGCAAGAATACCAGCATATGAAAGAACTAGCCAGAAGATTCTCACTCACATTCGGTATTGACAATATTAAAATGAGGGATGCCATTGCCCAACTTCACAAGTTCGTGTAGAAATTTAATTTTGATAGATTAAGTTTAAGTTCAACGGTTTCATCATACGACCTGTTTGTACTGTACTTGTAAAATTAGGTTACATAAATTAGGTAAAATTAGGTGATTTACTTATAGTTAACTTATATAGCATTAGTCAGACTAAATCTTTTTTATATTATTAATTTTTGAAATATAAATTTTTAAAGTTTTGGTAATTTTTCAAAAACAATAAGTACTGAGAATGTTGCATAGAAAAGTGTATGGTATTTTTGTAGTTAAAAAATAAGTACACATATATTTTGAATACTTATTAAGGATAATTTAGTTTTTTAAAAGCATTTAAAAACGTTTTACTTTTTTTTTGTCTGGTAGCTTTAGATTAGTTGGTTTATAATAAAAAGTAAAATAATGATTTCTGAGTATTATGTTTATTGATCATAACTCGGAAGAAAATTATGAATTTAAATAATAATTGTTTAGGTTTTGAATAATACTCCTATACCTCTTAAATTTACTTAGTTTGTAATTGCAATTTTTTATCAAGAATACCACTACCCATTAATAAATATAAGAAATAACTTGTTTAGAAATTTAATCTGCTTATATTTACAACAATCACATAATCCAGGCAAGGAATCAACTTTAGCCTTATGAAGGAAAATAGTGAGGAAGTTCCGAGGAATCTCATGTTTCTCACAATTCTGACTGAATTTTCATACAAACTCATGAAACAAGACAAAAAGACTGTGTTAGTTTTAAAATAGAAATAAACTTTTAAAAACTAGTAACCTAAGATTTTGTAGTTAGTAGCACTTATCAAATCAGTTATAAGTAAATTTATACTGTTATACTATAACCTTCCACGTTATAATGTTTAATTAAAAGTTCTTAGATTATATTTCAAATTTCAATGAGTTGATTTTTTTGAAATATTTTAAGCAAAATGTTTTTATTTAGTTTTAACCAAACCAGCTCGGATACTACAGGTTTGAAACAATTTGCGATTGTCATATTTAAATTATAGCTTAAGCTTTTTTAAACATCCAACATGATCTTGATTTTATTAACAATTTGTTATTGTTATAATGTATCGTCAGACTGCAGTATTTGGACAAGAAAGCGTACGAGTTGTTGCCTAGCAGCCTGGACGAAGAATGGTCGCCACTGGTGACTTACAGAAACTCTCTCGTGCAGGGTGTTGAAGGCGAATCTGTACAGCAAGTTGCGAAAGTATGTCGTCATAATTAAGTGTTAACCACTTTAAACAAGCTTGATTAGTTAAATAGCAATAAAACGTTTTTAGTGTTAAGTACTTACAAAATGGTTTTGTTGAAAAAAGTTGTGTATTTTTATTTATATGAAGTTTAAAAACTTTAAAATAAATATATAAGATAAAAAAATTTTGGTGGTAGTCTAACACAAGTTTATGCGTGGAATTAAAAAAAATCACTTCTTTTAAACAAAGTTTTATAATAATTGTAATTAATTGCAGCAGAGTCGAGTTACTAAGAAGAAAAATCCGTCTCGAATAAACACTCCCCAAAAACATAGGAAAAATCAGGTTTTTAGTTTATTTAAAAACTTTAGGAATATTTACAGTACTGAAAAAGTCTAAGCTTTTATATCTTGTTTTAGTTAGTATGGCTTAGAATTAGCTATATAAAATTTAATTTTTTAGAAATAATACTTGAAATAAAATATTTTAAACATTGTTCCAACAGTCAGGCAGAAAATCAACTACAAGGTTAACAGAAGAAAATCCACAATTTTTAGATTCTACTATCATTCAACACGGAGTAAGTATGATTGAGTTTTATTATTTTTATTTATTTGTTTTTATTTTTACTTTATAGTATTAATAAGCCAGTAATAGATAATTTTTCCAGCGAGTATCAAATTCAACTGCTTTTATGTATTGAAAATTTTTGGTTTATAATAATTATGCAACTTTTAAAATATAACATTCTGCGTTCAAGTTCATATATAGTTTAATCGGGACACGTTCAAAATCCACCCACGATCAAAATCCACCCAGTCAAATTCGAGAACCGCTTACCGATCGAGGGTAAGCGGTTAGGGGTAAGTGTGATAGTAAAAAAAAAAAAAAAGAAAAAAGAAAAAAAAATGCAAAAATATAAAAAATAAATGAAGAAAAAAGGGTGGATTTTGAACGCGGGTGAATTTTGATTGTATACCAGTTTAATCAAGTGTTTGTAGTATAAATAGTGTTTTTTTTTTGAAATTTTCTCATCACCTGAAAGTTGCTAATAACCAACTTAGTTTTAAGATAAGTTTTAATTTTCAAACATAAAATTTTCAGAATATTGAAGGTGATGTAAATGAAACAGCTACTTCATTTGGAAACCCTCAATTTAATTCAACTGTGAATAAATCCGCTCAACATAAATCTTTTCAGTAAGTTTTTAATGAAATAAATTAAATTTCAGCTAGTTTTAACTTTTGTTTTATTTTTACAACATGTTTTTTTTACTTAATTAAGATTTTTTTTTTTAATTTGGTAAAACTATTAGAAACGAAAAGAAGTGTACTGTTAACCTAAATAAAATAGTATTCGGATTTATATTATTCATATATTATATTATTATTTATATTAATCATATATTAGATTTAGATGTTTCACAAAATCTTAGTTTATCTTCAATTGAAAAACTATGTGTGTGAAGTTTTTACAGTTGGTTTTTTGTTTAGCACTGTGTTTACGTGTCACTCGAGGTATTTACATATTTTATAAAATTAGAAAACTTTTCCAAAATGAACAGGCGAGGAAAGATGTACAGCAAGAAGGTGCAGCTGACGCCCAGCAAGCGCAAACAGTTGAGCAGGAGGAGCGGGGAAACACCTAACAAGCAACCGAGAAAACACGCGGACGGCCAGCGCAACAGCAGGAAGCTTTTCTCCTCGCAACAAAGCGAAGGAACACCGAGAAGGTCGCAGCGCACCAAGCGGCAGAACATCTCCTACGTCGACAAGAACTCGTCGTCCAGCGAAGAAGACGTCAATGACGAAGACGAAAATAATGAAGTCACAAACAAATTGAAGGAGAACAAGGCTGATGACGTGGCAAAAGAGAATACCGACGCGACACTCACCAACAACGACGAAACGATGAAAGACGGCGGTGATGAGAAAATGGACGTCGACGCAAATTCGTCGGTTGAAATCGAAGAGTTCAGCGACAAGTCCTCGCTGGAAATCGACGAAGATTTTCGTGATTTCGACGCCGAAGAGGCGAAAGTTTCAGACACGATCCCGATCAGCAGTCCGGACGAGGTCGCAACGAAAATGGGAAAACTTTCAACGAGAGAAAATGCTCAACAACGAGCTTCTCAAGTTCAGGAAACTCGGGAAGTCGCTGAGACTCCGCAGGCCACTCAGATTACTGAAGAAATTTCAGAAACTCAGAGGTCATCTCAAAAAGTTTATAGTCAAAAAGTGTCTCAAAACTCCCAAAAGTTGTCTCAAATCGTTGACACTCAAAGTTTGTCTCAGAAGTCGAAAACTCAGAAATCGTCTCCAGTGAGAGACACACAAAGGTCAGAAGACAACCCGAACTCGGAAGAAATATTCGAAACGGCGAAATCGCCCGAGCACAGTTTCAAGGTGCCGGAAACCCAGGAAAGCTTCAGGAGCTCTCAGAGAAGCAAGCTGGAGTTCGACGTCAGCGCCACCCAGCAGAACATCACCGAAACCCCGATGAGCCCACTCGCCAACGACGACCCGTTCAAGGGCCTCATCGACAAGATATCCGAGGAAATCACCGAAGACAGCCAGGAGTTCCAGGAACATCTGGCGTCGCAACAATCTCAGAGGTCCAACTTGGAACGCGACCAGATGTCGGAGCTTTCAGACGAAGACGATCTCTCAGACCTGATGACGGACGATGAATCCGAGGAGGAAGTTTCGGAAAACGACCAGAATGCGTCGGAAAAATCCCCTGAAAAGAAAACGGCTCGTATCAACAAGGAGGTGTCAGAGACCCCGTTGGAAGACGACGTGTTGAGTCCCTCGAACCCGTTCAAAAGTCTCATTGACAGCATCTCAAGCATAAGCCCGAGTGATATTCCATCATCACAAAACAGCGGCAGGATTCTCTCCCTGCCTAATAGCAGGTTGTTTTGAATAATTTAGATTTAAACAAAGTTTTTATAATGTTTTATCTCAATATTTAATGTTTTTTTATGTTTTTAAATATTTTCATTGTTTTTGTAATAATTTATGATAATCGGATATAACTACAAATATCTATTTTGTTTTTTGTTTAATTCAACTTAGTCAAATTTAACCTAGTTTTTTTATAAATAATTTGTTTAGAAAATTTGTATTATACGTAACAACTTATATATAAAATAATTTTTCTTTTAGTAACAAAGTCTAAATATACCTTTTTTTTTCTAAAATTGTAGTAATAAATGTGTCTTTAAAATTATCAACTAAAACAATTTCATTAACAAACAGTGATAAAAGTTTTCCTTTGTTTCAAAATCAAGACAGCCAACAGAAAAGCTCTCAGTCGCAGCACAAAGTAAGATATTTCTTAAATCAAAGTAATTGTTATTTTTGCTTACTTCTTTACTTAAAAGTTTAAATATGTATAAAAGCAATACTAAGCTGTAGAGATTTGTTAATTCTTATAAAAATATTACATAATATTTTTTGTCTTAGTTGTTATTTATATATTTTTATACTTAAAGTCTTTCAATATTGCTTTAGTTTGGTAAAATGTTTTTACTTCAATATAGATAACTAATACACAAATATTTCCTACCTTCAACATAGAAGTATTATAAACCAAGTCCCAAGTTTTTTATTTGAAAAAGTTTATAAATTCAGAACTCATCAACCGCTCATGCAGTTCAATCACCAACCAATGAAAAAGCAGAATTTGATCCGCTGTCGCCTTTCCATAATTTAACTGCTGCTATCATGAAATCACCTTCGCCTGTTAGTTAGACCTATGTTCTTTGTGTTATTTTTATTTAATGAATAAAAAAGTTTCAAATCAATGTTTTATACATTAAAAAAGGCGTATATAAAAAAATTAATTTGTTCGATTAAAGACAATTCAACCAATGAAATAAAAAAATTAGTAAATAAAAACTCTCAAAAATTTTTATGCTGTCATGTCAGGTTAAAAAACATACGATCTCTGAGTAACTAAATTGATAGTTTAAAAAAAAGTTATTAGAAGTTAAATACTAGAAAGTATTTTACGGAAATTTTCAAAAGTTTGTTAATTAATACAATAGACAAATTTATTATTATTATTATTATTTTACTAAGTGTTTTAAATTAAACTGTTTTAGATTTAATAAGTTATGTAACATTGGCTATTATACTAAGAAATCGAACCTAGGATTAATACTTCTATTAAACATGTTAATATCTATTTAAAAAGGTTCTATTTAAGTTTATATACTTATCAAGTTAGTTTTTAAACTCAGCAAAATATTATTGCTTTATAGCAGTACATATACTATATTTTTTAAATAATAAATTTAAAAATTTTCCATCATTTATCTAATGTTTATTTTAAGCAAATGAAAATTTATGTAATATTACTTATTATTTCTTTCTATTATTTTACATTTAAGCTTAAACTCTTACTAAAGTCAAGTTAACCGTTTGTCAAATATGTTTAGATAATATTTTATTAAACAAACAACTTTTTATTTCAGTTGACAGGCAATCAGAAATAAAAGGTACTGAAACATAAGTAGAATATGTTCGTTTTTTTATTGAGTTTTTTCTTTTTTTTCATTGAAACTTACTAGCTTGAAGCTACCTAAATAATGTTAGTTCCTTTTTATAGCTGTTTGTATTGTACATGTATATATTTAATTTGTTTGAACTTTGCAATGTTCTGCTAGTTTAATTTTTTAAATCTTTCGTTTGTTTAACTTCAAAAAATGCTTAAGTTTTTTATCATATGATGATAATAAAAGTAATAAAGTTGAAAATAAAATTTTTGTTTACTTGTTGTAATGTGAGATAAATGTTTTTTAATATTTTTAAGTTTTAAACTACATCATTAGATATTCACTTCTTCAATATTTATAAACAATAGAACACATTGGAACACATACAAATATAAGTAGGTTAGAAAATAAATACTTTTTTTACTTATAGCGATCAGAATAAAAACATGCAAAAAGTCAAAATTTTTAAAGGGGCCCGGCAGCAATAATCCAACCCCAATTCGATTAAAATTATTTTAAAAGGTATAGGAACGTTCTTTTGAATAAAAGAAATCCTAGTTAGCCTTAAAGACAAGAGAAGTTATAAGTTTTAAAGCTTTGAGTTTAAAATCCAAAAATGGCTATCCTAGCTAAGTTAACGCTCGCTATAAACTGATGCTTTTGTTATGCGTCCTAAATCTATGCAGTAGTTATCTAAACGCTTAAATAACTTTTGTTTGTTATCATCTTACGAGATACTTTAACATACAAGTACTAAAG
Organism: Thalia democratica; assembly: GCF_965202585.1. Taxonomy (NCBI): domain Eukaryota; kingdom Metazoa; phylum Chordata; class Thaliacea; order Salpida; family Salpidae; genus Thalia; species Thalia democratica. The sequence continues at coordinate 12,278,853 of NC_139170.1, forward strand.
TTTGCTAATAATCTATTATGGGGTCTACTTAAATTGATTTCTAATTTAAACTAGTTATGTAATTAATAACTCTTCACTACATAGTAAAACGGTCAGTTATATAAATAAAAAATAACTGTCTGTCAGATATCTATGCTCATCTAAATTATTTTTTAATACCTAATCAATATTTAATTTATGATTTCAGATATTAACTTTATTTAGAACTATACAGTTTTCTAAATAAAGATTACTTATAAACTTAATCAATATTAGAAATAGAGAACACTAATGAAATTATTTTTCGAATTTAATGCAGTATTACTTTTAAGCTATCTATTAAATATTTACAAAAAGTTTAAAGAAAAAGTTACTTATGACAAACGCTATATTGACACACTAGTAATAAAACAAACGACTTACAAAATACGGAAACAACAACATCTTCCAATAAATTGTGTTTCTTTATTGAAATTCAAAATAAAATTTGTATCGGAAATTCAGAGCTTGAATATTATTATCCACCATATCGGATTCAAACCCACCTTGGAAAACTACGGAAGAAGAACTTAATCTTGTTTCGACAGTCGCAGAAATTTCATTCCATTTGTAACATATTGTGCTTCATTGCAAAGATTTGTGTTGCCTCCATTTATAAATGTCGCATCCGTTAATACGCAAAATTGACGACGCTCGTCATACTATTTATTATAATCTTTATTTTGTATCAGGGGTCGTAGCGGCTTTTTATAATAAATTGGCTAGGCTTACTGAATTTTTTCGCGGTCAACATTAAATGCATGTAATCTTAGTTTGTAAAACATCCAAAAAATAAGATCACTTGATTCACTTTTTTTGTTGTAAGTAGAGCTAATTTATAACTATTTCTGATATATATATACTTTAATTTAATTTATCAAAAAGAATTGAAACAATGTTAGACTAAAAGAAATATCAAAAAACTGATGCTTAAATTTTTCGAAGTTAAAGGAACAACTTATGGTTAAATTAAGTATAGTTAAGAGCAAAAGCTCGTAAAAACGCCATCACGTTTTTCCTCTTTCATCAACTATTTTTTATATTACAGAAAAGCTAGCTTGAATTCCGTTGACTTAGTTAATGGTGTTCATTTTCTCCTTTAAATTTCTATTAATAGTATAAATTTGCATAATATGAAGTAGGTTTTACAATAAAGTTTGTTTTAATGATTAGTTTATAATAACTAGTGATGTACCGGACTCACTATCCGGGTCCGGCCGGATATTGCCATTTTTATCTGATATCCGGATCCGGCCGGATTCTAATTTGAAAAAAGAGTCCGGTTCCGGCCGGATTCTAATTTAAAAAAAAAGTCCGGTTCCGGCCGGATTCTAATTTAAAAAAAAAGTCCGGGTCCGGCCGGATCCTAACAGAGATCCGGCCGGACCCGGATCTAGTTAGTAAAAAAGAGCATACTGAAAAGTATTTTTTCAAAAACAAACCCTGTGTAAATTAATAAGAGTCATTTTCGTCAGTTAAAATTAAGCACCTACCGTGATTGGCTCATTTTGTACACGTGACTAATTTATATTTGTTTACATTTAAACTATGAAATAAACATTTCATGAAATGCTAGTCTTTACATATGTTGTAAAATTGAAAACTTTGGAATGAATACTTGCATTATTTATTGTTTAAAGTTGAGCTCAGAGAATATTTAGAGTTAATACGGTTGAATGTACGAGCCAATGAGAATCATATGACGAAATGTTTCAAACTAAATACTGATGCAACAAACCATCAGAACATGACAGGTAGTTTATATGTAAGCAGTTTGTTAGTTTGGTATGTAGCTTGAAGCAACAATATATCTTGAACGTTTTTGTGAATGCTTATTGTAAGTAGTGTTTTGTTTTAAAAGTGAATATTTCAACAGATGTTTAATTGTTTAAATATTTAAGCCAGGTTTATGGTTTAATAGTTTATTTAAAATTTTACAGTTTCTTGTTTACTAATAGTTTTATTTAATTTTTTGTTTATTGTTTTAAGTCTTTTGATATAGATTTAAATAGCTTCCAGTTTTGAAAGTGTTACCAAAGTAATTAATAAGTTTGTATATGCTAGTATTTCTTGTTGTGTTTTATATAAAAGATTCATCACTCAAAACAGTCGTGTCTGATTATAGAAAGTAGTCTCAGTTAGAAATTAGTATTTGTTACATATTAGTTAAATAAGGTAGGATTTAAATATGATGGGTAGTACTAATAAGTTAAGTGTACCACAATCAGACCACAACTTTACTACCAAATTGCCAACATTTGCTAGATGTTCTACTGATTATTAGATTAAAGTAATTTTTTCAGTTTTTAAAAACCTCATTCTGACTGAGGCTTGTTTATACTCACTCTAGCTAGTTTTATTGACTTAAACAGTGGCAACCCTGCTAGTTTGAAAATTTTTGGGAATTTTAGAAAATTTTGGACTGCCTCAGGCTAGTTTAGTTTTTTATAAAAACTCAGGCTAGTTTTCTTTTAGATTTTGAATGAGTTTAAGCAGATCCAGTTTTCAATATTTTGTAATTTTCTAGTGTATTTTGTTCAAGAACTTGATTTCAGATATAAATTGTAAATAACACCTAAATTTGTAAACCTTGTGGTTAGCTGTTCTACTTATTATTAGAATCAAGTTCTTTTTTTTCAGTTTTTAAAAACCTTATTCTGACTCAGGCTAGTTTATTCTAGTGATGTACCGGACTAACTATCCGGGTCCGGCCGGATATTGCCATTTTTGTCTGATATCCGGATCAGGCCGGATTCTAATTTGAAAAAAAAATCCGGATCCGGCCGGACCCGAAATTGTGGGTCCGGTACATCACTAATAATAACGCATATGGTTAACGAATATTTCATGGTTGATAATATACTTGTTTAAAATAGTGCGATTTCGTTTATCATGGAAAGTTAAACATTAAAAAAAGATTTGAACATTAACCGTGAAAAATTGTTTTTGAAACTTTAAAAATGTTTTGTTGTATAAAACCTTGTTTTGCTCTATATACTTCATTTTATAGAAGAGAAAAATGAACAACTAAACAAATAAATTCTAAACGTATAACTTTAAAAAGTTATTTTATGTTCCTCCTCTCTTTTGTTTATTAACGTTGATCAAAATATTAACTTTTAAAGTCGAGAAATAAAAATTACAAAAAAACTGTTAAAATATTCTAGCTGCGTAAGTGACGAGAAGATCTAACTTACAGCTTACTTTAACAACTCTACAAAGCAGACTTAAAGATAATCGCTAAAAAATCTTATATGATAAAAAAAGTTCTATTTAAGCAGATTGATACAAAATATATTTAAAAAAATTGAAAATTTAACAAGATAAAATTAATATTAATAATAATTTTAAATAAAATTATCTAAACATTTAGTTTTGTTAGAGTAATCAAATTTTAGCGTAAGAAAAATTTTGACAAGATTAGTTATTTTTCAAATTAAATCCTGAATAAAAACTAAACAATTTTTTACCTATCAGGTTGGAAGTGATCGCGGGTTAGAAATAATAGTAAACCTCGAGTAACAAACCTTTTATTTACTTTAACTGTATGAAAATAAAGTTTGTAAAAACATTAAGAACAAAATAACAAACAATCTAAAAGAAAAGATATCAGTTCTTTTAACTCATATTAACTAAACATTAATAATATAAATATTAAAAAAAAAAATTTTGTAAGCATAAAAATTAGTCATATTAACTTGATAGAAATTCTTTGGAACAAATTTTAGTAGTTTCTGAAACTAAGAATATTTTTTACCCACTTTGATTTGCTCAATTTATACAACTAAAAATATTCATGATATTAAAGTTCAACTATAGTAGATAAACCATGTATGTAGACACGGAAGAAATAAATTACATACGCTCATTATTTTTCAATGTTGCACCAAGTTATCAAAATCTGGGCAAAATTAATCAGATATTCGAATACACAAAAGGAATTGAAAATTAAAAAAAATTGTTAAGGCTGTAATAGTTATAAACTTGTAAAAAATACTAGAAATTAAACAAGACATGTCCTTGATAAGACGTTAAAAGGTATCCGTGGTGTGCGACTCGATAACCGAAAGGTTCTTTGTGCACCAGGTCCTAGGACCAAATATTTTTAGCGTCTTTTTTTTTTTGTCGTTCAATATAATATAAACAAAAAGACGCATCTACGTAAAAATACAAAACTTCAATTTAAACGTTAACTTTATCTTTGAAAAATATTCATAGCGGCGATTAAATCTGTAAAATCATAGACTTTGAAAGTCTAGGCGAAAAAAGAAAGTTAATGAAATTTGGAATTTTTTGAAAAAACAGAATTTTGGTCAAAATTTGTGGTAAAACCTGGACATTTGAACAACTTTCTACAAAAATTATTGAAAGCGCTTATCTATGTTTAACAATGTTAATTAATTGATGATTCATAATTGTTAACTTAAGTACTTAAGTATAATGATAAATAAACTCCTATCTATAAAGAGAAACAAACACTTTATATATTAAAATATTTAATAAATTTACATTTTGGTGCTTGTAAAAACAGCGACGTTTGAGTTTTCAGGTTTTTTTTATCTGGCAAATGTCGCAAACACACCCTTTGCAAAATTTTAAATGATTTAAAGAAAACTTTAATGCTAGCACTTTTCGATTTTTTGAAAACTACCCCAATGCAAACTGTGTGGGACTTTAGAGATTTTAACTGGAAATAGTTTTACATGTCGCAAAATCACAAAAACACATTGTGCAGAGTTTAAGACGAAATAAAGAACTGTTGTTGGAGACACTTGTTTATTTTCTGTAATTTTTATCAATTTTTGGTAGTTTTCTTGAGCTTACAGATTTTTTTTTTAATTTAGAATATGTCCATGAAAGTTTTTTAAGTTGTTTCAAATTTTGCATAGGCTGTTTTTGTGATATTTGTCAAATGTAAAAAAAAGCTGCAAACAACTCAAATGTCGTCGTTTTTTATAAGCACCCTAATGTACACATTGCACTAAAGTTTTTGTTTTAAATTAGATTTTTTACAGAAATAAGTACAATATTGTTCAACTTGATGTTGCTTTAAACCAGATATCTTGTAAAGTCAAGCTAATAGTACAAAAAAACACGTATAAAAATTAAATTTTGTTACTACACAATATCGTTCCTAAAAACATATAAAACTGCTATAAATGTATTATGGAGTAAAAATTCTCACACAAAGTCTAAGTAACTTAACGTAAATAAATATACTTGTAATTTACTGTTAATTTTTAAGTGGTAATTTTTATTTACATCTTTAAGAGTGTACATGAAAAATACTTCTATCAAAAGCATCTAGTTAGTTTTAGTTTGTTATAAAACATATTGAAGCTTGAAAACTAACTTTAAGTCGTTATTAAGTATTAATTGTATGTACTATATATCAATACTACGGTTTAATAAAAATCTTATGGTAAGGAACTTGGTGAGTCTAATTAAAATTTGTACCAGTATTAATTTATAATGTACGACTTACTCTATCAATAGAACAAAACACACATAAAAAAGTGTTACAGTAACTTTTCGGTGATTTAAAAGTGTTAAAAATCTTTTTGTGATAGTATAAAGAGATAAGAAAACTTATACTTTAAAAATATCTGGAAGAAATTTCGAACAATACTAGTGGCAAACCATATGTATATATATAGCTTATAAAATTAAATTTAACTAACTTAATCAATTTTCACTGAGCCCACTTGGAAGGATTTTTAAATAATTTATTTCAAAGTGTACAGATCAACAAAAGAAACAGTACAGTTGTTTAATATATATAAACGACAGAATAAAGTTTTTTTTTGAGTTGTCAGTTTCAAAGATTTGTATAAACAGTGCACACATTTTAATTTAATAAAAGACTTCTTACACACTAGATTCTGAAATACTTATTTACTTTCAGAAAAACTACTATTATTACGGTTTAATTGTCTCGAATGATATATAAATTAAAGCTTCTAAAACAGAGTTTTTACAAGTTCTAAATAGAATACCGACTAAAACAAATACTAGTTTTTAGGGTAGTTTAGCAGAGTAAATTTATTTTAACTCATATTACTATGCACTGCAAGGGTTTACTGTACGAGATACTAGAAATATTAACTTAGATTTTAGACAAACTAAAAATGAATAAAACAATACTTAAAGCTATTAAACAAACACATGTAAAGTTTAAGTGTTTCTATTTTTGTATATAAGTTTTGATACTTTTTAAATTTTTTATTAATTTAGTTAAATTAACTGCTTACTCGTTAACTGTTTTTGAAATTCTTCCAAAACAAGTTAAAATCAGTAAAAAGAGAAGAAAAAACTATTAAGTTATATCCAACTACTTAAAAATTAAATTAAGAAAGGAAAAAGACAATTTTTGTTTAAGTAAAAATCATGATTTCAAAATAATTACCAAACGTTTACTTTCTTAAACTTTAATGTAAACCTTTATCATATTTTTATGGACTTATGTAGTTAAGTGTTTCGTTCACATGAAATAAAGATTACATGTTTCGTTTACAAGACGTTAAAAGGTATCCAGATGGTGTGAGACTCGATAACCGAAAGGTTCTTCGTGCCCCAGGTCCGAGGACCAAGTATTTTGAGAGTCTTATTTTTCATTGAACAAATTATATATTAAAATCTTATCAAGATAAAATCAACGTACTAATAAAATGATTTGATACAACTTATTATAACGTAAAATTTGATGTAACTAGTTTACTAAAAGTTTCAAAAAGTATCCAGAGCTAAACCCAGTTAATATGTTTTAGTTGTTTATTAACTACTAGCTTAAGTTTTACTGAGCTTACAATCAGTTTCGTAAGTTTTTATAGTAATTAAACGCTAAAATAAGGTACTAATATCAATTTTTCTTTTTTTTTAAACATGTACTAAAAATAATATAAGTTCGAAATTTAATTTATCGCATAAAAGTTAATTATATAAAAGTATCGAATTTTCTATAAGTATATATTGTTAATCCTTGAACAAAAGAAGTTTCACAATAAAACTCATAGTTAATGACTTTAGTAAAGCTTTAAACGACAAATGTCAAAACGATGTATTGTCCTGGACATGACTTTTAACTGTATTTAAACGATAACCGAAAGGTTTTTTCGTACACCAGGTCCTTGGACCAAATATTTGAGCACTTTTTTTTTGTTTAATAATAGTATGTAAAGTTTTATATTAGAAAAAAACACTAATATAACTTTCAATAAGTCATCAGATTAAAACTTTTACAGTGTGGCTGTTTTAAAGTCTAAAATAAAGTAGCTTAGTTAATGTTTTATTCTAGAGCTTTTTATTAAATTTAATATAAATGTTATACTAAAAATATGTTTGTATCTGATCATTCGTAATTAAGTTTAAAGAAAAACAGATGAGCAGGCTTGAATTAAGTTTTTTGAAGCAAGTTTTATTACATATTTATAGTTGTACTGCGGTCGTAATATTTTTAAAAATAACTAAAGTAGTTCTTTGAAAGCTTTCATCTTATAATAAATAAACGTATTAGTTTAATAGTTAATTGTGATTGGATGTAAACAGAGAAACATCGCTTGTCTAATTCAGAGATAACAGCACAAAAATGTTTGTTCAAGTGGCGCTAGATATTTGGTAAAGGTAAATAGTTTATTCTTTACTTTGTGTAATCAACATACACTAAAAGTATATTTGATGCTTTATAATACTTCTCGTGTTTTAGTATATATTTTTTTCAATTTTTTCAATTAGTTGATTTATACATTTGTGCTATGAACTTATTCTATTTAAAGCTAAACATAAGAATAAGCTTTTTTCAAGAACTAAAACAGTATTAATTTTTATTTAAGTTTGATTACAATAAAATTTAGATGGAACCAAACATATAAAAAACATTAAAAGGAAACAAAAAAAGTACAACTGTAAATTTAGCCTGTTTAGAATGAGTGGAGAAAGGTATATTTTGTTATTACTTTTCTGTTTGTTTTAAAAAGTGTTGTTTTAGAATTTCAAAAAGTTTTGTTAATAAACAAATCACACAGATACGAGAAAGTGAAAGGAAAAGTACTGCTATGCAAGTTTGAACAACATCCAGAAATCAAAAGAAGGTTTTTGGAATGCTTTGATTATGACGTCTTTGGAGACCAGCTTGGCCTCACACCGGAAATTGAAGAAAGATTTGTTAGGATATACTTCATAAAAGTTGTTTAAAAGGCATGAAATAATCTTTAAGAAACCTTTGAAAATATTTTAATTGATTTGAATCATAAAGTTAACAAACGCACAAATCTAATTATTTATGGTTTATTATAGGTTGTGTCTCGATAGAAAACTTGTATGAGGCTACTATTGTAGAGTTATTGTAATTGAAATTTACGTAAAGTTTTAACTTTGAAAAAGCAATTAAGTTTAAATTTTCATAAAATAAAATTATACATACTTTTTATACAGGAAAATGTAAAGAAGATTCACGAAAACTACGGTTCAGAGAGAGCAGCAAAAGAATATTTGTACAATGCAAAGATGGACAAATTGAAGGAAAATTGGTACGAAGTATTAATTGAAACGTTGAAATTTGAAAGTAATGGCGCTAATTCTGATCTTTGTAAAGAACTTGAACTTTGTAAGTTAAGCATTGTTTGTTTGCTATGTGTCAGAAAAGAGTAAATATAAATTTATAAGTTTTTGAAATTTTGGAATAACTGATCAGTTATAAACTGTTTATAAAATAATAAACTTTTTTTTTACATTTAAAAAATTTATGTATAAAATAAAAATTAGTCTGTATTAAAAAGATCAATTTATTTCAATTTTTTCTAAATCTAATTTTTAATATTGACTTGCAGCTGCAATGGATTATGAAAACTACAAAAAAAAAGGTTTCAATGAAAATAAAGTGAACAGTAAGTAAAACTATAATAAACTTATAAAAACTTGGCAAAATTTATAAAAAAAAGTCTTGTTTTACTTATCATATATATGAAACTTGGTTAGTAATCTGCCATAAATTTAAATTATAATAAGTTTTATTCTAATAAAAGCGATTCTAAAAGTGGTATTAAAGTTTATAGAATAAAAACACAGATAATCCAGTTTTATCCAAAGTTAAGCAAGCATCAATAAAAAAACTTAAAACATTCAAAAACGCTTTCGGAGAAAGTTGCGATGTTTTCAGTAAAAAATCTTTTGAAGCTGTGCCTAGAATAAAAAAAGACCAAAATTTTCAACAAGCTAATCTTGAAACGAGACGAAGTCAGACAAATCTAAATGATGAAAACAACTTTGAAACTTTAGAACACTTAATTAAGTAAGTTTTTATTTTTGTTGTTTTTCTTGTGAGTAGTTGTTATACATTTTATATCAATATATATTTATAATGTTTTATAAAGTTTATAATAGCAATGTATTAAATAAAAAGTTAGTGCTAAAAAAAATTACTACTAACTCATTAGAATAAAAAAATAATTTTATACTTACGAAAACAAAATGGTATAAGGCATGCTTTTAATAAAAAACAATAAAATTTTACTTTTGTTAATACTTTATACCGAATTTTACAACTAAAGGTTTTTAAACAAAGAGATCTATAAATCTTATATTAAGATTACATAAACTTTTTTTTAGATTTAAAGGAAGCTCCTCTAATCCTTACATTAGTATCTCTGGAGAGGCTGGTTCAGGTAAAACCTTCCTAACTTATATTATTTGCAGAAAGTTCTATGAAAAAGATTTTCTTTGTTTTAGTATGAGCTTGAATCAAGTAAGTCAAAATAAAAAGCATAATTTAGGACAGTTCTTAACAAAATATTGTTGCGTTGACTTGATGTTGGATAACAAAGAACTTAAGGTTTTTGTTAATTGGCTAGTTGAAAACCAATCTAGATTCGTTCTGGTTCTAGACGGCTTGGATCAACTCACCAACAAAATTGATTTAAACAAAATGTCAGAAGTTTCTCCTGACCTAAATGAAAAATTTACACCAGGTCAATGGTTGTCATCTATTTTGTCACGTAAAGTTTTAACTGAAACCAAAATTATTCTTACTTCTAGACCTTACTCTCTTACTTGTCTTCGTGGGGATCTTAAACCTCAAAAAATGTTTACACTTGAAGGATTTACTGAGGCAGGGCTAGAAGAAGCTCTTAAGTTGTATGTAGACGAAGATAAACTAAACTTAATTCAAAGCACAATAAAAAATAATAATTTGGGAGTTATTGCTGCTAATCCTATTAGTTTGTTTCTTTTGACTAAAATTGTAAGCGATGACCTAATAGATTATGAAAATCTAACTCCATCTAAACTACATGTTGCTGTTTTCGAAAAGTTTTTTGCTACAAAGAATGCTTCAGTAAACAGACAACAACAAGAAAAGATTTTAAAAATTGAAGAGACGTGTTACAAACTGCTGACCAAGTCTAAACTTGTGTTTTCTCAGAATGATCTTGTTGAAGGATTAACTTTAGAAGATTTTGAGAAGTACGTTATGGTTGATGCAAGCGTTATTACTTCTTCATACCAAAATTCAGAAGGTGAAAAACGTCTTGTTTTTACTCATCAAACTTTCCAGGTAAAAACGATACGTATAGTCTATTCTAGTTTACTTGAATTTTATTAGTTGTTTAATATTTGTTCGTCAACACAGGAGTACTTGGCTGCGAAATATGTTCTGTACAGCAGCGAGTTAGAATATTTCAAAGTTGTTGTTAAAACTTTTATTCTATCTCAAGATGAGTTGATGCTAATGAAATGGTCGATTGTGCGAAGACTTATGTGCACTATGATTTCAAAGAGCTGTTAGTTTGTAAAATTTATACTAAGTATTTATAGAAAAATAATAGTTTATATACTAAATATATAGATGGTAAAAGTTCTTAACATCTTCTGTTAGTATTTGTATATATTTAGTTAAAAAAAACTTCAATGCTTTCTATATTTATATTTTCAAACAGTTTTATACTTTGCTGTGTTTTACGACAAATTTATAATTGTCCTTAAACATAGTTTTTAGCTGTACTAAATGGTTTTATTAATAAACCATATGTTTTTTTTTCTCAAACTGTGGTTATTTGTAGTATACTGTTGTCAGTTTTATTCAGTTTACGAACTTTTATAATAATCTGAAAACCTTTTATCTTCTATTATAAAAACTTTTTTTTTTCAATTGCTTTGCAGTAAGAGTTGTCTTCATTTGTCATACTAAAGTGTTGCATTAAAAGAATTTTTTTTACTCTGCAACAGTAGTAATCTTTTTTTTTGAATTTCGATAAAAACTTTATACGTAGAATCTCTAGTTATGCTGGTATTTATCACTGTGTTTGTTTGTAGTAATACTTTCTTCAAAATGAAATAACAACAAGCTTTTATATTTTAGTATCTGTGTTTTTCTTAATTTGTTTTTCAGAGGCTTCTAAGTTTTATAACACTTGTTTCATTTACACTTTTACTTGGGCGTGTTTATACTTCTAGTTTAAGCTTTTGTAATTAGTTTTGCAGTTAAAAATTTTTTATTCAAATTGTTGATGTCTCATTTTATTAGGTTTAGAGAGTTTGCTTTAAAACTTTCAACTTAAAAAAAAACATTTTTATTTAAAAAATAGTTTTAATTTATTTAATTTTTTTAAATAGTTTTAATAAACTGTAATTTATGTTCTTTTTTTATTGTATGAAATACATTGGTCTTCTTACCTGTTATAAAATTGGGAGTATTTGAAATAATTTTTTACTTAGGATTATCTTGTTGTAACTCTATCTATAAATATTATTAATTATTTTTTATCAACTTCACAGAAATTTTTATTAGTAAACTATATATTATTTTATAGTGTAATTAAGGTTTATTGACACTTATTTATTACAAAGTTTGGGTGCTAGCACCTAATCGTGCATACAAAGTTTTTTTTTAATATATGTTTATAAAAACTAGGTTTGTTAAAAAAAATTAGCATAAATAGTTAGGCGAGTAAATCCAAACTTAGTAATACATAAGTGTTAATAAGTCTCAATTATAATTCTGTATTTTTCTTTAAAGAAAAAATTAATTTCTGACTAAAAAAAACAAGATACGTTTTGTTTTATTTGTTCGTTTTTTTTTTGTTTTTGAACTAGTAAAAAAAAGAAGTCTGAAATATAAAAGTCTTAAATTTTATACAGCATTATACAGTTTGTCAAGACTAATACGCTGGACAGAGAAAAACTATTTTAAAGTTAAAAAATGTTTTAAGTATATAAAAAGTAATAAATTTTGTTATACTAGATGTTTCTTTTCACTTGGTTTTGTTTAAGCATTAAATTATAAATAAGAGTATAAAGATTTTAATGATAGACATAGCACATAAAATAACAATCATTGAATAAATGCAGTGTAGTACTAGAAGAATTTGTTTTTAAATAATCTTTACAATGCTTGTAAAATAAAAATAAGATAAACATAACAATTCTTTTAACAAAGTAAGCTAAATTATAAACGAATTAAATCTTAACTTGATAAATAAACACAGTGAAAAAATACTTGACCAGAATAACGAACACTTAGTTATATAGATTTACCTTCATTGATTTTTACTTTGTTGCGAATTTTTAGTAATTTTTTTACATGATGTTTAGGTATAATCTTTTTTTTGAGTTTTCAATAAAAGTTTTTTATTCTATTTTTGCTTATTAATAACTTAACATAAACTTAGGCTTATTTGAGCATGCTGTTAGAACTATAAAATAGTTTTAGTCAACCCTTTTTTTTTCAGTTAATATCGATGCGAGTAATTATATATAAAAAATTTGAAAAAAAAACAGCTTTTTTCTTTCCTTATTTCTGTCGTCATTTAAACTTAAAAGTACAAAAACTCAAGTGCGTTAATTTCATTCGAAAATAAATAATAATAATAAAATCAAGTTGATCTAGCTTACTTAACTTAAAATTGTTTTAATACTGTGTTTCATAGTTGTGTAAGTGCTTTAGAAAATAAAAACTTTAACTTTTTATTTTTTATAAACTGTGCTTCTTTAAAAAAAATCCATTATTAGCGTTTAAAAAATTTAACTAAAAAATAACATAGATTGTCTATAACAATAGTATTAATAGTGAAAATAGTTTTAAGCTTAGCAGTAGTCGATTGTGAAGTGTTTTGTTAGCTTTGGAACCTTTGCTTTTATGTATTTTTTAGTGAAAGTTATTTGTACAGAAAACTTTGTATAAAAAATAAAAAATGTTTTGTCTTTAAAGGTTCAGCTGTGGTTACATTGAAAAGAACGTGGTTTATTGAGGAGTTTTCTAAAAAGATAAATTCTACTCTAACACGTTATATCAATAATGTACACCATAAGTTTTATATGCAAGATTGGCAAATAAACGCAAGTTTGTTTTAGTTATTATTTTTTATCTTGAAAACTTTCATTTTATAAAATTAAAAAAAAAAATTGTATTTTGTATACAATGTAAAAAGAAACAGACTGTACGGTTTTTTAATTATTAGCTTTGCTATTAGTTTCACTGTAGTATTCTATTTATAATCTATTTATGATTAAAATAATAACTGTTAAATGTAAACCCTTTAGACTAACTGGTCATAAATTTTTTGTTTAAACTCTTGTTACTTTAGTCTGGAACTTTTAGTTTTGTTAATCACAAAAAATCTATTTAAAGCATATTTAAAACCAAATTAGAAAGACTTTATGAACTTTTATTAAACGTTTTACCACATTTTTTTGGAAAATAACTGTAACAGTTATAAAATATTTCAAGTTAATGACATTTTCTTAGACTAAATTCTTAGAACCAATTTGATATTTCTTAGAGCTTTATTAATTTTGTTTTAATGAAATTAAATATAATTATACCATACTGTATTTATGGGTAAAAATATTAGTACATTTAAAAGACTTTTAGTCATGATAATGTTAAGAATATGACAAAAATTTGTTCTTTCTCTAATAGTTATATTTTACTTAACACATGGATTTGATTACATATGGAATATTGTAATTATAAAAACATTAAATCAAGTAACTAAAAAACTGGTAGAAAATTTAGTTCTATTTACTAGTTTACATTATATAAGAATAAATTTTAAATTAAAAAAGGTTAAGACAAAACAAAAACTTATAAAAAAATAGTTTCATAAGTTTTTAATATTTATAAGCAGTTCTCAATGATTAAATAAATTCTTGCCGGTAAACTAGTTACATCAGATTTAACAAAATTTTTATTAAAAACAATTTTTTTTCCATCGTATAAAATAGTTTCAACAAAGTTATGTTAAATTTAAAACAGTGTCACAAAAGTTGATCAAAGCAAAATTTGTTTTTGTTTTAAAACATGTGAAGTAGCAAAGCTTAAAACTTTTTTTTTAAAACACAATGTGATTTATTTACCTATTATACATTAAAATACAACTATAGCACTGTGTATTTTATTAAACAATGCTTTTTATGACAATAAGTTATAAAAAAACTGATGTGCTCACTTTTTAAAACATTCATCTATATTTTAAAAAGTCTTATAATACAATCTGCTAAGAATTTAAGGTATAGTTTGGAAATTAAAGTACACTAAAAAACTTTAAACATATTTTGATAAGAGAAAACTAATTAATTTTAAGTAATTTTAAGATAACTTTTAAGTGTAATGTACATAAACCTGATTATTTTAATTTACAGTTTTGAACCAACTACTATTTATTTTGGAGGATCTTATAGAAATGGAAAAATTTCTCTCTAAAATGAAAATAATTAATCATTTAGATCGGTTTGAGACGTTTCTTTTTAAACCGATTTTATGTTTTTTAGAAAAGTATATTAAAAACATCAAAGTGCTTACAATTCTTGATGGTGGCTACAGACTTGGTGGATTAAATTATAATCTTAGAAACACAAAAGTTAGTTGTTTAAATTTATTAGAAACTATACTTCTGCTTGATAATATAACACATCAAAAAAATGCAGCAAGGTGCAAATTTCCCCTAAAAACCAAAAATATATTTTTTGCTTAAAGTCACATCTCGCTAGTCTACGCACTTGTTTGGTCAAGTACTTTAGTTTAGTTACGCGATTTAGAATTCTCAAAAAACACAAAAAAAAATTAAAAAATCTTTAATACTGTAAATTTATTTATGTATTGAATTAAAAATATATATTTAATTTTACATGTATAATTCTAAATGCTAAATCACCTTTATATTTGTTAAAACTTAGTAAAATTGTGTTCCTTGACGGTTGAAAAAGTATTTAATTGTGCCTTAGTGTCCCGTAAGTTTTATTACTTAACAACAAATTTAGTTAAAATTCTTAAAAAAAAGCATAATTGATTAACAATCTGACTAAAAATAGTGAAATTTCATAACACAATAAACAATTATCTAAAGAAACAGCTCAAAATATTTTTTTAGGAAAATGTGGCAATGATATTAAAAATAAAATCATGCATAGCATATAATATGTTTTTTTTAGTGAACATATCTTTAATTTTCATTTGGCGTTTTTTTATTTGCTTGAGTTGTTCTTCTGTAGAACTTACTTTGCACAGCAAATGTTAAAGTTTTCTATATTTCTTTAATACCAGGCAAGTTAGGTTTAATCTTATGTGGGCAATAAACAAAGTAAAAAATAACTTTTTATAAGAAACTTTTTATATATATGTACAACGTGAATAAAAACTTGTTAAACAAGAAATTAGGAAAATTGCCTTACTGTGTTTATTCAAATTCATTATAAGAAAGCAGCCAACATAGTAGGTTATTTACTACCATTCGTTAATTCATGTTGTCTCGTTTAATTACACACTTTTGCTGTGGACACAATGTACGTAGATCTGCAAGAGGTGACTGTACTTGATAAATTTGGTTCAAAAGCACTGTACACAAACTATCTTTTTACTCAAATTTTTAAGTTATGGAATTGTTATAAATTTTGTAAAATTCTTACATTACTTTATTTGTTAATTAGAGAAAAGCAACAGCATCAAATGAAGCAAGCGCCAATATCATCCAGATAAAAAATGTCTATTTTATTTTAGTTTGAACTCATTTTTAAGGAATTTAATCTCAAACATAAGAGCGCTAATTTAAAATTTTAGGTGAGCTGACTAAAAATTTACTGTCTAAAATAAACATTGCAAAAAAGTTGTAATTTTTTGGCTTAAAGGAAAGGTTAGGGATTAAAGTACAAATAATTTCGTCAGACAGTAAATTATAAATAAAACTTTATAGATTAGATAAGATTTAAGAAGTAAAAAATTTTGACCGAGAAAAAACTCCGGTGCAAAACTTTTCCCACGTAAGAACATTTTTACACTTACTCTGCTTTTTTCAATATTATAATTTTTTTCTATTTTTTCCACAATTTAAACATTTCTTTCTTCTGAGCTGTAATTTTTATAGCTAACCTTATCTAAGATTCATTTATTTATATTTTGGACGTTAAACTGTAATCAAGTAGTGTACGACTTGATAACCAAAAGATTTTTTGTACACAGGTCCTAATACCAAATTTTTTGAGCACTTTCTTTGTCGTTCAACAAGCAATATATACATTTTTACAACATAACTTATTAATAGCTTTACATGTAACACAACGATTTGAATAAAAGTTGGTTAAAACAGTTTTATTTAATTCAAACAATTGTTATTTGTATCAAAAGCATTAAATAATAAAAAATAACTTTCAAAAATATAAGCTTTAAAATAAAGCTATAGAATAATAATAATAATAATAATAATAATAATAATAATAATAATAATAATAATAATAATAATAATAATAATAATAATAATAATAATAATAATAATAATAATAATAATAATAATAATAATAATAACAATAATAATAACAATAATAATAACAATAATAATAATAATAATAATAATAATAATAATAATAATAATAATAATAATAATAATAATAATAATAATAATAATAATAATAATAATAATAATAATAATAATAATAATAATAATAATAATAATAATAATAATAATAATAATAATAATAATAATAATAATAATAATAATAATAATAATAATAATAATAATAATAATAATAATAATATTAAAAATAATAATAATAATAATAATAATAATAATAATAATAATAATAATAATAAACTTGTTTGAAGTAAAATATCCATTATACTTTTTATAAACTTGATTTTAGAAATTTTAGACGTAAACTTTGCAAGCAAAAAATAAACATTAACCATTATTTAGGCAACGAAAAAAAAAAACTTAAACATGTTTTTTTTTTAAATACAGAATAAACTTAAAGTATAACAAAAAAATTAAGTTTACAATTATGACTTTTATTCAAAATAAAAACATTTTTTTATATCAGATTTATAAAGTGCGTTATAAATTTAAAGTCAAACCTGGCATAACTGAAATGCTATCGTTTTTGAAAGATTTATCAACGATTGTAGAGAGATACTTGGAAATATTTGTTAATGTTGTTATTGAAAATGAAGTAACTTTGAAGTACATAAAATCTGAAGTAGTCAAAATTTTAGACAAAAGTGTAAGTTTGATTTAGTATATTAATTTTTTTTTAGTTTAAGACGTTCAGTTTTTAGTTTTTTTAATTCTATAGATAAGTATTTAAGCAGATAAATTACAAAGTTTGTACTTATCTTCAGTAAAACTAGCTTTAATTAGTAAGCGTGTTTAATATAGACATTAACTTTTCGACTTTAATTATTTTTATTAAAAATTAAGAAGATTATTAAAAATATTTTTGATACAAATTAGCAAAAACTATCAAAATCTAATAAGAACACTATTTTATTTCTAACTTTGTATAATAGCACAATTATTAAAAAGAAAAAAACAATATAAGTACTGCATAGTTAAAAAAAATTCTACATTGATAAAAAAACTCAAATTGTATTAAACAACGATAAATTAAGAGTTTGTGTTGTTATACTAACAGTTATTTTGAAAATAATATTAAGTTTATTATACGTTTAATATATTAACGTAAAAAACTACATACATTATGTTTAGAATTGTCTAAATAAAACTTTTAAATACAAACAGGTTGGCTTAGAGAAAGTCTTAATATCGTTTTCAAATAGATGTGAGGTTTATTTTAAGTCAAGTTATACGTCGAAAGGAAGCAAAGTAGTTGAGGCTCATGTAGAAGGTAAGATATTTTAACTTTTTATAAAAGCATCGTTGTTTATATATTTCAGTATTTAAAACAGTTGTTGTACTAAAAGTGGTTAATTAGGTTCACAAACCTTAAATTAAAATAATATAATTAGATGTTTCATTTAGTGCTAAACAAAAAATACCGATAAACAAAGGTTTTTTAATTCAAAGAGTAAAAAAATACATACTAATACTTTAATTATTGTTACTGAACTTTAATTATATTCATTTTCTATTCTGAATTTAGTTTATCAGCTAGGACATAAGAGTAGTGCACACGAACATTTTTACAAAAGTTAGTGTATGTCAACACATAATTTAAATAAAATGTTGTCATTCTTTTGAAAGTGACTTGTGTTTCATAGTATTTGACTTTTATAAGTAGCCTAAGTAAATTAAAATGATTAATAACCCCCTATGTCCTTAAGGGAAACTAAGTATTTTAGGTTATTTTATACATTTTATTGTTTTTTAGCTGGACTTAAAGCTTTTAAAACGATTAATAAGTTAGTACTAAAAAAACAAGTTTGTTCCTGTTATGAAACATTTGCTAATTTTATATGCTTAAGTTTAAAAACCATTTGATATAATAAAAAGCGTGTTAGTATATTCTTAAAACTTATCAACAAAAATATAGTTTAAATATTTTCAAAACTCAATTTTTTTAATGAGTTTACTACTTTTTGTAACTAAATTATGATTTAAGCATATAATTTTAGCTTACAATCGTTTTTTTACTAATTTTAATTTTTATTGTTATAAAATACAGTATTAAACTTATAACAGTTAAAGTTAAATCAATATTTTTAAATTTTGAAGATATGTATGATGACTCACATTACATTATAAAACACTGTAACATAACTGGACTCGAAAAAACTAGAAAAAAAATAAACAAAATGAGTTTAAAAAAAACTATAAAATTATATATTTTGTCGGCTAATGATATGAGTAAAGTTTTCCAAATGTATGAAAAAGGACTAAATAAAGTGAAATTGATACTTGATACGAATTTTAAAGAACAAGAAGAAGTTATAAAAACCTTAATAAGCACTATGAAGATAAAAAAAAGAAAGGTAGTTTTAATTACTATTAACAAACCAAATGTTAAAGTATAACAGTACGTAATAACTTTTTAACTTAAGGTGGCGAATAATGTTTTTTATAAAACAAATCAATAAACTTGTTTTAGTAAAGTTATAATAGTTAAAGTTTATATTTAAAAACTTAACACAGGTAGGTGCTATTTACCTCAACAAGTTTCGCCCTAAACATATAGTTGAAGTGCTAAAAGAACTTAAAGGAAGTAAGAATGGTATTGAACTTGAAATCCAGTTTTTAACTGGAAATTTTTGGGAGTTGTCTATGTTTAACTTATTTGCAAGTATGTACAGTCATGTAGTTCAACAGTTGATAAAAGAATCAGTATTCACTAAGGTTGTTGTTTAGTATTTCGTTTTAGAATTAAATACTTAAAAATACAATTGAGCCTGAAATTAAATCAGTACCTACAGTTTTTAAATAGTACATTTTTTTCACATAATATAAAATATTTTAAACTTTTTGTATTCAAATTTGTATTTTTTTTTCTTATATAAGTAAACCCACTTTCCATGTAAAAAAATTAAAACTTATTTTTATTGAGTGTAAATTTAGTTAAAAACTAGTGTAATTATAACTTAATTAGTTTTTTGTCAATAACTTTAGTAGTATAATACATTGATTAACATAAGTTAAGTACATACAAAATTTTGAATTAGTTATAACTACTTGAAAACTTAACCTTTTATTATGAAGAACACAAAAATAGAAGTAAAAAAAAAAATCTTTTTGTTTTATTAATAAATATTTTATCTGCACAAAAAAAAAGATGAATCTATTAGTTTTAGTATTAGTCTGCTTGGTTATCATGAGTATCCAGAATGAGTGGGAATCTCGATAAAATTAAAAGTATATCTTTAGGATTATATTTACTTCTAGTTTTTTACTACTACGATATTGATTATCGAAATAAAAAACCAAATTGGCAAAGCTTCAAAAAAACTTAAACTAAAATGACTACGATTTAAAGTAATTTCACAAACTATTTTAAATTTTATTTATTAGCTATATCCTACATTATATAAATTCAATCTTCAAGTACTTACTGAAAACCTTTAAGATATTTAAAATACTTCTATAGCTTAAAATACTCTTTGAAACATTAAAACATTTGAGTAATGTTTTAAGGGAGAATAACTTTGTTTTAAAATAAGCCCCTTTCACTTAAAATAGCCCCATTTTTCCTATTAAATATTTATTGCCCATTGAAACTTGCAATATAGCCCTATGAAAAACTCTATTGTACACTAGCTAAAGTTTTGTCATATATTTTTTCGAAGCTTGTACTTTATATCTATACCTAATTTGAATTTAATGTATTAAATCATGAAAAAGCTTTTCTGCCAATAATGTGGTTTAGTTCCAACATATATATATTTATATATAAATAAACCTATTATACTATACAAATAATTAACTTCAGTCTCAATTTTTTTTATTAAAACCCTGAAGGGCTGTTTTTGCAGCAAAACAATTAAGTTTGAGTAGTATCTAGTTTAAAACTAGTAGCTTAATCATTTCGTTCTATTTTAAATTTAAATATCTTATTGAAAATAAAACTCTAATGAGCACAAATTTTGTAGATATGAGTAAAGTAGTATATTTTTTTAAACAAGAAAAAAAAAGTTTCACACAAAGTTTATAAATTACTTTTTTAGGTTCGTTTTATACTTTCAAGTGGAAGAAAAGTTTACAATGAACAAGGAGTTCTTGAGTTTAAGATTGACGAATCAAATTTTACATACAAAGCCCTTGATCATGATTATTATATATACTAGAATATAAAACATATTCAAGCAACTTTCAGTATACTTTCTTGAAATTATAGAAAACTACTTTTAACAATATTCTTATTTTGAGATCAGTAAAGCTTCATTTTTAAAAATTTTAATACATATCAAGTCAAAATAATTTCAAACTACAATGTTTTAAAATGTACTTAGACTTGTTTAAGTAAAAATAAAAGTTTTAGATGAAAAAATTAAACTAGTACTGAACTACAACTATAGTAATAGAATTTAGTTTTTAAATCTTTGATTAAAATGTGTTAAAGTTGTTTTTAAGTATTTTGAAACAATTTTTTTAAAGTACTTATAAAGTGGTCTAAAAATAGTATCTAAACAAAAAAACTTTGTCATGCTTTCAACAGCTTGAATAAAATTTTTGATAATTTTCTTCAAAAATTAAAAGTAGGATAAAAAAATTACAAAAAGTAATATTTTTTTAATACTGAAAAATTAATGTTGTTTTTACGTTCAATACTTACAAAATACTAAACAAAAAAAAACATCTCACTTTGACAAATAAAAAATTTAAAAATAGATTACTTAAGGTATTAAAAAGTTCTCAAAACATGCAAAAGCTTTTATAGTTTCTAACAAATTTCTAAAAACAAGTCTTAGTTTTCAGTTTTGTTTATAGATAGTTTTTTTTATAAATTATGTAAAATTTGTTTCTATAAATTAATTGAAAATATAGTTATATGTAGTTTAAACATACACAAATATGTTTTTGTTTACTTAAGCACCATTTTAAATCTTTTATTTAAGTTTTATGTTGTTTTTCTATAATTCAATTCAGTAGCTATATCGATAAGGTACGCTAATTAAAGTTTGAAAAAGTGCGTACCTAAAAGAAAAAATTATTCTTTACACAATTTAGCTAATTTCTGCTTATTTTTAATAAAAACATATTTTGTTCTAGTTTACTTTAGAAACTTCATCTAAAATTGTAATACTTTTGGAAATAATTTACTTTTTCTTATTGTTTAAAATTAATGTTTTTAGGCAGCTTATTGTATATAATGTACAATGTTATGTAAAAAAAAATTAGTAAAAATGTTTATATGACGCGAAACAACGTTGCATAGTTTTTCAATTACTAACTTTTTTTATTGAATTTATTAAGATTATTTTTTAATTTATTTGAATTCTATCGTTCATCAAAATATCATTAAATAAAAAGTTTCAATAACTGTTATGGCCTCACTTATGTCGAGATTTAGAGCTTACTTCTTAAAAAGTGTATCTTATCAATGTCCCTAATAAAGCTTCTGGTATCAAATAAAACAACTCCTTATTTTTATTTTTTTTGTATACTTCAGTTTCATATTTTGTTTTGTTTGAAGAGGTCGCAATTTTTTGCCACCGAAACCGGTCGTAAATAAAATATTTTATTTGCACACCTCTGTTTATACTTAAGAAACAAAAATATTTTAAAAAAATTTAAAAACTAAACATCAACTGTAAATCTTTATAAATATATGATGAAATTTTAATCTTATTTATGATTGTTGTTATATTTTTGACATTTTAAGTAATTAGTGTTTAGAAATAAAAACTATTAGAGAGTGTTTAGTTTAAGTTTATAAATTGAAAAATTCCAAACTAAACGTATCTTTTGAACACAAGTTAAAAAAAAGTCAACTAAGTCAACAATAAAAACTTCAACGTTTTAATATAATCAATCAAAAACAAAATTTATAGATATAAGTCAAACACTCTGTAATAACTTCGTTTTCTCTTAATTTTATGTTGTTTGTTGAAAAAAATTCAGATATCATTTGGACAGTTTGATTTTTACAGAGTTATTTTCTAACGAAAAAAATATTTTGGTTTAACTTTGTACTTTATAGAAAGCTAAACTATATTTTCGTTAAGTTTAGTTTAATTTTTTTTTTGAAACAGATATACATCTCTTTTTGAGATTTTGTCTTACAGACCTTATTTGATTAGCAGCATTTAAATTGAAATGCAAAGCTACTTATTTTTCTGCAAAGTTAGTGAATACCTCATCTTACTTTTGTTGTTCTGGTGGCATTTAATATCTTGTAACTCAACAAAATACTTCAAGTAGTTGTTCAAGTCCGTTTTGTATATAATATAACCGATGGAAAAGTTGGGTAAAGGACATATTAAGAGGACGATTTTCAAAAGGATAAATATTATTATTGCACTACTAAATAAATGAGTAATTGTGTAAATACTACTTAATCTGATATCGGGTATATAGAATTGTAATTAAATGTTATAAGTTCAGTAACAAATTGTTTATAACATCAAAGTCTTCTAAAAGTAAGTATACTAAATAACTTGTTAAATATTAGAAACTCTTGATAAGAGAAACTATTTTTAACTTGAATTAAGTATTTACGTTACAGTTAAGTCTCTAAAGGTATATATAGAACACAAAAAAAAATTAAAACTGCTTTGTATCTATAAAACACACAAAACGATAATAACGCTTTCAACAACCATTGATTATTTAAGGAGGCCTGTTTAGTGAACTCTCAAGGGACTTAAAACGGGGTATGTTTCGGGGTAACTTCGTCCAGATTTAGGATGGATAAACTGCTTTGGTCGGGCTTCTAGACTGAGCTCATAACTTGAAAGGAACCGAAAATGACGTTACAGATGACGTAACAATTGGAAAACTTCGTAGCTTTATAAGAAACCCCGGTCAGGGGCCTGGCTTACTTTGACTGGTATAATACGAAAAGCCCCCTGCATCAAGCAAAGTCAAGCTTACATGCAGAAATGATTGAAGAGAATTGGCTTTTCTCTCGGCGAAAATTTTCATTTTTGCGGAAACTTCCTATAATTTAATCAAGTACTTATCAAAAAAACTTCCAAAGGCAGAAATCAGTAATACATTTTAAAAAGGTGGCAAAAATAACAAAAATTTGAAAGTAAACACTTATTTTATACTTTATGAAAGGACAAGTAGAGGACACTGTCCTTACAATACCATTGCTTTTGTTGAAATATTCTGTACTTAACACAGACTTTACTACGATTATTTTTAGGTGTTTCCTGAATTTTTTTGGATGATTTTATTCATCCTTAGCATAAATGGTTTTAGAATTGGGTTGCAGTATTAGACATTAGCTAATAGTGTTTAATAAAGCATCTAGAAAATTTTTGATATATCTCTAGTGTTGATAATGATTTTAAACCATATTTTTAAGGTAATGAGTAATTGCTTTTTAGAGTTTGTGCCAAAAGATTACTTTATTATTACGAGACCATCAACTTCTACAAGTTAAGCCTACTTTTGGTTTATTTCATATATGAACAAACTTACAAAGCTGCATACATCTGCACTGTGAAGGAATTTTGTTGTAGTATCAAAAATATTTTCGTTCTTTATTCTCCTCTAGTTTCTGATGCAATGGTAATAAACAGTTTGGCAGGCATGCATTAAGAGTTTTATCTCTTTTTTAGTGAATGTAGTATAGTTCAATTTAATGAAACACCTATGTTATTTATCTTTAATATTATGAAACATCTATAAGTTTGTTCGAATTTTACCATTGTTTAATTACAGATGATGATAAAGTCTTTGCTTTAATTTTTAAATGATTTTAATGTAAAGATCTTGATACTTATTTTGTTATATGTTTTACACTGAATAGTAAATTTGGTTAAAAATCTTTTAACATAGAACATAGTAAATGCTTTTGGCTTATTGTATTTTCTAATAGCTGTCTAACAATTAGAAAGTAGTAAAAGTGCATCTTTACAACTACTCTCAAATCATCAGGTACCTAACCAAAATGTTATTGTTACACCTTTTAAAATTTATGCTTTTAGTCAGTTGGAACTTAAAAGTTATGTTGTATAACTATTTTATTACCAATTAATTGTTTGTTAGAAATTTTTTAAAGTTTGTGTAACCAATTAAACAAAAAAAACTTGTTTAAAAAAAAACTTAAAGTTTTGTTAATTTTTCTAATATTTACACACAGTAAAGAATCATATTAAATCTTTAAATGATTTAAAATCAAAACTTTTTGGAGTTTTTGTAAGAATATCAAACATTTAAACTTTTCATAGACAAAAAGTTTTAGATTTAGTAAGTTATTTCCTACTAAGAACATAAAATACTATTACAAAGTATTTCGCATTTGTTATCGTAACTTACCTTCTACGTAGTAACCTTCGTACATCTGTCTGTTGAATTAGAGCCAAACTACTTTAAAAAGATATATTAAGAACTTAGATACACAACTTATATAATGCATAGATAACTATTTAAAAAGTTTAGAGACGTGTTGATATAGAAATAAGAGGAACTTAACATATTTATGTATTATGATGTTTGAAGTTATACGTATTGTTTTGCTTCTTTTAATTTTATGGAAAATTTAACCTTATTAAATTAATTTAAGCTAATTAAAAAAGTTTTAAGAAACCTAGATCTCATATATACTGGAGGTTTAAAAAATAGTTTAATGTTAAAAATTTGAAAGTAAAAGTATCAAAATATTTACAAGTATATAGTAAAATAAGTTTAAAAGTTTTGTAAATTTACTTTTATTTTTTTAAACGTTAAGGTATTTTCTTAGATAACTAAAATTCAAACACGAAGTTTTAGTTGAAGCTTAAACTTGCAACACATTTAAATTTTAGTTTACATGTTTCATAGTTCAATTTTAAATTAAAAAAAAAAAAAAACATGATATAAGCATTGAAAAAGAATTGTGAAAAATAAATTTTGTTTTTAAGTGTCAGTCCGTGCTAAGTTGACACTCCGTGCCAAATTATCACTCCATGCTAAAGTGTCATTATGTGCCAAAGTAACGCCGTGCTTTTCTGACCCGTTCCCTCCATTATACATTGTTAATTTTAAGCTATAAAACTTTATAAAGTATTTTAACATAAAACAAAGCTGTTCACTCATTTAAATAAATATAATCTGTAGAGTTTTAGATTACAAGAAAATAAGCTTGACACAAAGATAATTTTGACTCCTTCATTAACAAATTAAGTAGAAAAGGGTATTTTAAGAAATAAACTAGAAAAACTTTATAGTTTATTTCTACATCAACTAAATAAAATATTTTTTATTTTAATTTAAATTAAATGTATGAATTATATTACTAACTAATTTAATCATTTTTAGTATTTAACTATACAAATTTTTAGTATTAAATTTTAGTAAAGCAAAAAATAGGGTATTTATTAGTAGTTGTATTTATAAACTTGGTCTTTTAATCTATATTATTAAAATTTTTAAAGAGTTAGCATAAGAAAAATAATTCAAACTGAACAAAAAAAAATTTTAGCACAAAACATCATTTAAAATTTTTTTACATAAATACAACTTGGTTAGTGATATGCTTCCGAATACTGATTTAGTTACTTGAAGTTTAGCACGAACTTTTGTATATGAAAAAAAAATCACTGTATCAAAAAAAATTTACTAGTAACATAACATGGTAAATCATGAATTAATAATACAATAAACTCGAATTTCTAAATAACAACTATCAATGAAAGAGTTTAAATTTAAAGACAAACTTTATTTAGAATCAAAAATTAATAAATACAAACATAAACATGATTATAAAGTGGCAATAGTTTATTCTTACAAAAATGAGCAACTAGAAATGGTTGGGCAGCAAAAGTATTGCACTATGACGTAACCAAACTTCAAATATTATGCAATATAATTTTGTTTATGAAGTAGTAGACCGAATTAGAGGTTATTTCTTTTCTTCTTCTAGTAATTTCAGTTTCCTAAAAAATAATTTGTTGGTTTTTTCTTTAACTTTTTTGAAATATAACTTATCATTATATAATATTATTGAAAAATTTAAAAATTAAATCAAGATTTTTTTTTACCCCTTAGAATGTAAAATAATAGAAAATTTTCAAAATTGTTTTGATAACCAATAACAAGTTTCTTACAAAAATTAAAAAAAAAATTGTTTGATATTTCTAATGAGTTCTATAAAAATACAAACAGCCAGTTTCAATAAAAATTGTTATTTTGTTAGTATTGTAACGTTACTTTAGAAATGTAAATCTTTGACAAATTCCATAGAAACAGTATTTGATAAGAAAAATTATTACAAATAGAAAAAGTGTTGGTTTGTTTAGTGAACACAACAAAAATATATTGCAGTAGTTTTTTAATTATTTGTTATAATTTAACAAATTGAGTAGTTATTTCACTATTCAGAGACTTTTTTTATTATAAATTTTACAAAGAAAGTGAAACTTTGAGAACATAGTAAACCAAAATCTTAAAATTTGTGAGCTTTTTTTTTCTATATAAAATCCCAGAAATATCTGATTAGTTTAAAATACAAATTACACAGCTTTGAAGTAAATGTAAAAATACCAACAAAATATACTGTATTATTTATTTAGTTTTTGTTATTAATGTACCAAAATAAGAATACTAATTTAATTAAACAAACGAACAGCAATTAATTAACGCATAATGATTAGCATGGCAAAGAAAAAGCAGTAAAATAAGCAAAAAAGCTTAAAACAATCTTCGGTAAATAAAAAACTTTAAATATTTTTCTCATTTTCTAAATGGTGGTTTTACATTAAAAAAATATTTCAAAATTTGTTAATCAGCTTAAAGGAAATAGCAATTTATTAAAAATATTAATGAACAATTTACTGTGCAAAAACAAACTCATGTGTATTGAAAACAGCGCAAGCAAATTTTATAATTCAACAAACAAGTTTTATTTTCGAATGACTAACGAAACTCTATAAATAAAAATCCCTGGTAAATGTTAACAGTTGATGTTTAACAACACTACTCATTTAGACCCAAGCAAGTAAAAACCATCAATTATGACTGTAAGTACGATTGAACAGGTAATTAACACAAATCAAAAAATTGTAATTGAATTTCAATAAAGTTGCTAAATCCAAAACTTACTTTTTGTTTTCACCTACTCAACGTGTTTATAGTTGTTCTAATTTTGAAATTTATACGAAATTAAAAACCTAAATTAACATTAATTTCTTTTTTCATTACTTTTGTTTTTGATTAAATATCTAAAAACAGTCCATAAAAATTACTTGTATAAATTGCATTGTTAAATTTTTTTTTGTAGTTTCCAATTTTTTAGACATATATTTTTAGATATAAAAAAAACGTTTTATCTGTTTGTAACAATACTAATTAATTTTATATTTTGTAAAAAAATTTCCTGTTTTTGGCAATACAAAAACAGTTTTTAGAAAACCAAATAATAAACTTTAAAACAATTCTTAAAAATTAAATACATATATCTACAAAACAATAACTTTAAGTTTCAAAATTTAATATTAAACTTAAATTTTATCTATATTTTACTTTACACTAAAAATAGAGATAAAAATTTTTCTTAATAAAATATGATTTATAAAGTTAATAAAGATTTTAAAACAAGCTTATAAAAGTTAAAAACTAAAAAAAAAAGTTCTATACTTTTTACAATATTTTTTGTATTATAATTTATATGTTATTGTATGAGTTGTTCTTACTTATCTTAATATTAAATAAAAATGTCGATTTTTTTCAACAAACCTTTCTTTCATGCGGGTGCACTTGGGGCAGGGGGAATCACCCTTCCAACAATCACCATGGTAACAGCTTAAACAGGTGGTGCACCATCTGGTGGTGGGTTGATGCGGGAATATGACATCATAATTACCGCAAATCTCGCACACATGACCTCTCATTATGCACAACTGAATGTTGTTTGTTTGTATAATAGATTTCAAACTTTAGATGGCTGTTATGTTTTTTTTCTTAATTTTTCATAAATAACAAACTTTTAACAAAAAGTTACTGTTAATTTAAAATTATAATATTCTTTGTTTCGTATTTTTACTTTGGTGTTTTTCTAACAAATTTCATTTTAACTTTTGTTTTATTAACAATAATAAAACTTTAAAATTGAACAAATCAAAACATATTGAAGTTTTAGTAGATTGAGTTTACTCACATACAAGCATAAGGTACAGCTGTACTGTTTTTAGTTTTTGCTCTAAACATGTTAAATTTACTGATGATGCCAGACAACTCGCTTCAACAAACAACAACTAAGTACCTGGCAAGTTTCAATGTGCTGTTCCCCCACCTTGTGGGCGAGTTGGATGCCAACGCACAGGCTTCCATTCCTGATGCCCACCAGATCTGAAAGTGAGAAGACGTCCAGGTTGAAGTTGAGCATGTGATTGGGAAATTGCGAGAATATGTAGGCGACACTGCACTCTATTTCATCTGATTGTTCTGTTAACGTGATTGTTTTGTTATAGTT
Organism: Thalia democratica; assembly: GCF_965202585.1. NCBI lineage: Eukaryota > Metazoa > Chordata > Thaliacea > Salpida > Salpidae > Thalia > Thalia democratica. The sequence continues at coordinate 12,308,136 of NC_139170.1, forward strand.
AAGAAATTTTATTTGAAATTTCAGTTTACTGATTAACTTTTTTTATTCGACTATGGTTCTTTTCCTTTTTTTTTTCCATACTCTTTTTTATATATGAGCTTTTTTGAATATTGTGTAAAAAAAGTTAAATACGTTAACTTTAAGTAAATTTACACGTACTTCTTTCAATTAAATATTGTACAGTACTTATTCACTTATCCGGACAGTTTCGGTTAGAAAAAAATTCAAAAAAATATCAATAGTAAACACAAAAACTCATTCAAAAAGTTTGCAACTTTTTAAATACCATAAGTTTTCTGCTGAAAAACGTGAAAAAACTATATAACAAACGTGTATTATTTCTAATTTTAGTAAAACTTCCAATTAAAACTAGTTTGTTAGGAGTGGTATGTTTCCGTTAAGTTGACTTTAAACTTAGTCAAAGTTTCCCGTTTTTTTTTCTGTCTGTCTTTTTAATTAAAAAAAATATTTCATTTCATTTAAAAAGATAGGTTTACATTATTTTTTGTTTTTAAAGATAAACTTATTTTATATTTTCTTTTAAACAAAAACTAAAATTAATAGTTAGGGCATTGGAATTACAAATGATGAATTTTACTTGCTTAACCCATAAAAAATGTATATAGTTGCAGAGGGTTAGTAAGTCTGATGTTTTTCTACCATAGAAAAAACAAATTAATTTACCTTAACTTTAGCTTTTATTATTTATCATTTTATTATATATTACTTACAATTACTATGTATTTCTTTTTACCATAACACTTTTATTATGCGTTGCATTATATGCAGCAGTTATATTAATATATGAAAAAAATTATTTCTTGTAGTTATCCGGATTTTTAGTTATCCGGACACGTTTACAGAAAAATCTTGCCTAACGTGTCCGGATAAGTGAATAACCACTGTACTTAATTTTTAATATTTCAGGTCGGTTATTTAGTTAATAATAATAACATCTAAATCTAACACTAATCGAAAACTCTTACATTTAGATTAGGAAAATTAGTGTAATTTATTTATAGAAAGTCCATATAAACGTAAAATGTTTACTATTTATTGTACAAAATTTCCAGGAAAATTTGTATTCATACAATGATGCATATAATTCAAAAGATCAAATAAAAAATACTTATAATAATTTATGAATATATACATAAACAACATATTTTAATTATTAGTCATTATAAACTAAAAAAATAAATAAGCAGCAATAAATGACTGCATTGAGTTTAGTCACAAGAGCATTGATGTATACTGAATGACTTTACAGTAAAAACATAAGTTTTAAAAAAACTACAAAATTGATATCTTTTTTGCAAATTGTATTGGTGTTGATTATTTCGCTTGGGTGTTTACTGTGTAGCTATCAAATTTGAACCAGCGTACAAAATTGCACGAAGACACATGTGGACGAGGGTATAAAATTGCACGAAGATACTTTTCCACGGAGACATTTTTGTACAAGTTGATTTTTTTTTGTTTTGCCTTTTTTTTTACTATCACTGTTACCCCTAACCCTTACCCTCGGTCGGTAACTTATTTTTTTTAGTTTTTTAAAGTTTTTTTTTTCTACTATCACTGTTACCCCTAACCCTTACCCTCGGTCAATAGCTTTTTTTTTATTAATTTTAATTTTTTTTATTTAAATTTTAATTAGTTTATTTCTTATTTTTACTATCACTCTTACCCTTAACCTCGGTCAGTAATTTTTTTTTTTGTTTTTTATTAAATTACTTTTTTTTTTTTAATTTAATCTTTCAGTTTATTTTTACTCTCGTGCAAAAATGTAACTCGTGCAAAATTGACCCTTAGTGTAAAATTGTCTTCGTGAAATTTTGTTCCCTCGTGCAAATTTGTCTTCGTGCAAAAGTATCTTCGTGCAATTTAGTCCCCACGTGCAATTTTGACCCGTTCCCGTTTACACTACAAGAGAAGATTTAAAAAATTGTTTAAAAATTTAATACAGGTTTGCTTTTTAAAAATGTATGTTTTGTATAGAAGTAATGGAAAATGTATTTGTTATTTGTATATAAGCTTGTTTTGACATTAAAATTTTAAATTGGCAGAAACTAAGAACTTTATTAGCAATCCAATGCATTTTAAACAAGTAGACCTTTACAAACTAAATACAAAATATACTTTTTATATTCCATATTATTTTTCATTAGTTGCTGGGCCCTTTACTGAAACCATGACATCTAAAATCAAACGTTTGTTAGGTTTAACATAGCTAAATAAAAACAAGCTTGTTTTACAAATCAAACAAAGCTATAATGAATACTTCAAGTTTTAAACATGTGACTGCGTATTTAAATGACGTAACTGTGGGAAAAAGCAAAATATATGCAGACAATCAGCACCGAAGATAAAAGGTACACCTATTTTGAAAACAACAATCATGTACTACTTTATTAATTTACTTGTTAAAGCAAACAAAGTTTGTATATGACTGAATTGTATAGAAGTGCTAACTTTAAATATAATAAGTTAAAACTAATAAAAGGTTCAAAAAATTCATATATATTTATGAAAAAATATACATTACTACTAATCTTACAAAAAGAAAACATTAGCAAAAGTCGTTAGAGATAAAGCCTGCATTCATGTTCCGTGAGACAAGCTAAAAAATTTTTAACAACAAGTTTTGATCAAACTTCTTCAATCATCAAACCAAAGCTCTCGGTAGGCTGAGACCCGGGTTTTCTTTTTCATCTTATCACAAACAAGCTTGCTAATGGAAAAATATATTACGTTACACAGTAATTAAGCAACCTCACGTCACTGATCAAACCAGTAAACGGTAGCTTCGTAATAAAATAATATAAACATTAATATTCTATTGACTAAAAACTTTATTCAGTCACGACTGACTGATGATTTTCATTAGAAACGAAGCCCGGGTCCCGAATTACCGAGAGCTTTGGTTTGATGATCGAATAAATATTCTCAGAACTTATTGTTGGCACTATACTTTGTAACATTTATGTAAACACTTCTTTGAGTAGAAAAAAACAGCTTATGAGCTTAACATGGTATAAAAAATCATAAAATAAATTAATACAATAATACAACTATAGCGCCAATTAAAAACTTATATGAACCTTGCTCATCCGATTTTTGCGGGACTTCTTTTGCAAGTCTACAATTTTTGATGTACAAGTTCATTGAACACAACCTTTCTCTCATTTCCTATAAACAATATTATTTTGTCGTGAAGCAAAGTACTGTCATTGTAATATGTTATGTGATGAATAGTTAATGTACAACATAGATTACATTTTTACAAACGTAAACTAAGTTAAGCCAAAATGTTTCCTTATCTTTATATTTCAGAAGTATTATAACTGACGACTACAATTGTACTATTACAAACATCTTATTGATTATATTTGTACTTATTTCTAGAGATTAGTTGAAAAATCTAATTGTTTTAATCTTTAAAAATAACGTATACAACTTTATAGACTAGCATAGTTAATTATTATTCTAGTTTTGCAATGTAAAAATTCTAGTTCTTAAACAATATACAAAAAAACTGTTATTGCAGTTAACAAATTAAAATTATTAAACAAAAAATAATTCTTAACTTGACATACAGTCATAGCCAAAGTTTTTTCTTAAAACAGTTCAACTTGAGTTTTTAAAGTAACTCATTATAACATACTTTAATTCTGCTCATATTTTTATTCTTTCTGTACAGCTTTGGGTTAATATCTTGCAAATTGTAAAGAGGTTCTTCAAACATTGTCTCCAATAAATCAAAACTGAAGTTTGAAACTCTATATCTGCATATTGTTCTGATATTAGTAACTATAACTTTTATTAATACAAAAATATAACATTTATTGTAAAAGAATTTTATAATATTTTAGTAGTATACAGTTATAATTATAGTGTTCAGAATGATAAAAAAACATATTTATCCTATTACCAATTCATTAATTATTATTGATGGCGCGAAACATCTCAACTCTATTGATAATGGCCGTAATAACTACTGACTAAACAATTTATTAATGCAAAAGAAATGAACTGTAATACTATACGATAATTAAGAACCCGTTTTCAAGTCTGAAGCTAATTACAATAAAAAATACTAACATTATAAAATGGTGCATCTAGAAAACACAGTATAGAATATTAAAACTATTAGTTTGTAAGAATAAACAGCCATTTTAAGTAAAAATAAGTACTAAATATCAAGTCAACAAATTGAAAAAACTGAATTAAATTAAAAAAAAGTAAGGTACCTTTGATAAATAAACTTTTCAGTAGTTAAACTACTTAAAGTTAACTTCTTAAAAAATACCAAAATATGTTTTCAAAAATTTTAGATAACATATACTTTTCTTTTACAGTACTAACACAATGAAATAGTTTTAAAATTAACATACTAAACAAAAACATACTGATGAAAATCATAGTTTTGCAGAATTTTGCTTGGTATGTAGCTGGTTTTATTTTCATGACAACAAGAACAAAAATACTTTCCCAAATATTCGCAATATCTCATTCTTTTATATGTACCTGTGATACATATAACTTTTGAAATAGCTATCTTACTTGATGTTATTAAAAATAAACACTATTCTAGATTTGAGTACCATTGAAATTCTAAAACTTGAAAAAAAAAGTGTAAGTTTATACCACTTATAGAATACTGCTTGCAATTATAAAGTAAAAAATAAATTGATATTATTTTAATTACTTGCATTTAAACAAGTTGTTTAATTCAGGAATGTTGGTGATAGAAATATTTAATAATAGTGCTTTGTAAATAAAAATTTATGCACTGTACATATTTGCAAAAGGAAAAAAGTTATATAAAGCTTTATTTAACAAAATAAACTAGTAAAAACACCTTTTAAACGCATACACCTAAATGGTTTGTATTGCTTAGATACTTTATTTATGTTTAGATAATTAAACAAACGCTTTCAAAAATTATCAAACAACAGTGCAATCTATATATCTAAAGTAAAACAGTTCTATAAGAAACTTAAAAACCTAACAAAATTTTAAAAATTATATTTTCAAACTATGATTTGACAGAAAAACTAGGAGTAAATATTATACCTCTTAATGAAAAAAAAGTATATAAAAGAGTACACTTGAAATATATAAAACTGAGTGAAATGAAAAAACATTTTTATACAACAAAATACAAACTGAAAAATAGCAACTTTATTTCAACTTTCAAATATTAATCTTTCTACATATTGCTTATTCTAAAAAAACTATGAAGCATAAAATAAAACCACAAACTTTCACTTATGACAGTTCCGCAACCAGCGCATCTGTCATTCTGCTTTTTCATGCAAACTTTCACATTCTCCCTCCTCATCGAGTGCACTATTATTTGCCTTCTCGGTGGCGCCCACTTGTGGTTGCCTCTGATTCTAACTTCTGATTGGTCGAAGTTTTTTGACCACAAAGTTTCGATGCAAGTTTCATCCGGATCAATAACCACTGACGATGGTATCGGAAGAAGCTGTTGAGACAAATTATTAGTAATTTTTATTCTTTTGTTTAAATTATTGTTTCTATAAAATATTAAGAATCGATTCAACTAAGAATAACTCGTATTTGAAAATATTTTCACAAAAATTTTTTGAATTCGTTCTAACAATTTTAAAAGTTTTAATTAATGTACAAAAGTTAGCTAATAAACGTTATTGAGAACATCTCTCAATTCCAAATTGAAAAATGTTAAAACAAGAAAATTGTCATTTTTAACATTATTGATAAGCTTTAATGCAAAATAAACGGAAAGCTAAACAATAAACTGTTTACAATGAAAGAACTTGTGAATATTAAAAAAGTATTATATATAACTTAATAGAACATATCAAACCAAATTTTGAAAAAATAAAATTATTTAAACTGTAAAATTCTAACAATAAACCTTAAATTTTGTACATATGAATGAGTTGCATTTTTGATAACAAAACTTAGTTATAACATTGCTATGAGACTAAAAAGCTTTAGTAGTTAATTTATCAAATACTGACAAGTTTGTTTACTCAAAATGTTTTTAACAAAAATAAAATATTGTAAACAATCATAAGATATAGAAAAATATATGTATCAATATAAGTCAAGCGAAAAAATAAAGTTGATAGTGCACACATTACAATACTTTTTTCAACTTAATATTACTAAACTTTATTGTAAAAATTAATGTTTGCAGTAAATTAAGTTATTATTGGATTTTTAATACAAAATTCAACTTGATATTATTATTTTAACTAATTTCTCCTTTTAAAATAATTAATGTAAAATTTAGAAAAATTGCAATAGTCTTTTATTTTCCTAGTATAAACAAATACGTTTACTACTTAAACTGAATATTAACAAAAATAGCTATAAAAAGAAGTTATAAAACTAGAAACTGTGTATTCAAAGCTGTTATTATATTACATATTGAAAAAGTAAACAAAATTTTAATCAGTCTCTATGCAATAAAAACAATATTTATTTAGAGTTGTTACTTCGTACATCGTGGAGCGATTTATTGTAAATTATAAAACTAACATGTTTAAAAAATTATACTTAACTTATTTTTACATTATATAATTCAAAAGCCTTTAGAAATATTATACAATATAAACTTTACGTAAAGACATTTAAAAAATATTAAACTATCAATCAATACTTTTTTAGAATTATATAATACAGTTGATAATTTAAACTTAAATACTTATTTCAACTTGTATAAAAAATAGTTAAATATTTAATATTATAAAAGGAAAATAAAGGATACTTTTATATCTTTCTGTAAAAAAATAACAAAACTTTTTTTATAATTTAGAAATTGTAAAATTAAATATAGTACGAGCATAATGTGATGGTGTTGTCGCAAAATAAAACTTTAACAAACTTTTTGAGGGACTTCATCTTCTGAAATGATGAATTTATTTTTATCAACAAGACTGTTTTCATTGGATAATCTTTCAAGCAGGTTTATTGCTACAGATTCTGCAGTCGATAAATTTCTCTTGTGCGTGCTTCTGTGAATGTAAAAGTTATTGAAGTAAAATATATAGTAAATCAAATTATCTAATATAAATTTTATCACAGTTTTTTAAACCCTGAACTGAATTAATTTTTGTGTTTGTTAAGAAAGCTTATAACTGCAATATGTAAGGAACCGGATCCGGATCTTTTTTTCATATCAAGTTCCGGCCGGATCCGGATATCAGACAAAAATGGCAATATCCAGCCGGATCCGGATAGAGAGTCCGGTACATCACTACTTTAAACATAATATAAACAGAGGAGTTCAATGTTTTAGTATTAAAAATTTTGTTCATACCAATAATGTGTAATTAAGTAAAGTTTTCAAATGCGAAAATTAATACAAAAAAGTATAGGATTATTTTTAAACTTTTTGTATACTAATCTTAATGCTTAAACAATTGGCTATTCCGTTTTATATAAATTATATTAAATATATGATAGTTTTGTGCTAAAAGGTTTTTTAAAGTACTTTTTGGAACATTTATTTTATAAATAGAAGAAAATATGGATTTATAAGTAAGTTTTAAACTAATGTATTAAATTTTTGAATTGTGTAACTTCGAAATTATATATATCTGATTCATTCTTTCTATCATTAAAAAACAAACAATAATTTTTTTATATAGTACTATATTTTAGCACTATTTATTAGTCATTAATTGCAATAAAAACAAAGTGTTCAAAACTTATATAGGAAATAAATAAAACTAAAAGTAGCTGTATTAAATAATGAATAAAACAATATACATAAACTATACGATAAAGTATAACAACGGCTTAATAAAAACTGTATAATTTAAACACTTTTGTTTATAAAGGTTAGGTTTTGTAACTAGAATAGCTGTGATTCTTTGCACAACCCAACATTTTCACTATATAATCTTAGGACATGTCTTTTAGTTGATTTTTTTAATGTATGTCGTTTAATTTTAAATAACTATATTTTAATATAATAGCTATAAAAGTTTTGAATAACTTTAGTATCAATATAATTAAACTCACTGATGAAAATTGTTGAAATATAATTAAAAATGGCATCATTAAAAAAACTTGTTAGATTTTTTACTGTTTTGTTTAAAAACAAATATAACTTGAATAAAATAGACTATAACAATTTTGTTTAATTGAATATTTAATTATGTTAAAACCATAAAAAAATTATATGACTGTTATTTCTTTGATAAAAATAGTTTTGTTTTTTTACTTACATTCTGACCACTTGTATAGATACTACTCAAATATTATGATTATTATCTTTAACTGTACAAGACTTTAAAATTCAGCCAAAACAAGACTTATTGTTTTGAATAGTTAAAAAACAGTACTACTTTTTCTTCGACAACAAAAACTTTCTCCTTTTAACTTTGACTCTTTTCTTAAACTCAGATTTTTAATAAACAACTTAACAATTAACTTTTTATAAGTTATACCTAAAGAAATGACGTAATTTAGAACTATTTTAAGTGAATACACTATAAAAACTCGTGCACTTATTTTTACTTTTCAATTTATTAAAATCTCTATGAAATACTTAGTTAATTGTTTATAACAAATTGTTTATAATAAAAAATCTAAAATAATAATATGAAATAATTTACAACAAAATATATTGTAAGATAAAACTCTATATAAGTATTCATATCAGGAAAAAACCCCTAATAAGAAAATAAAATTATAAAGTAAATGTGGTGAATTAGCTTTTATAAAAAAATGTATACTTATATATACTTTTTAAATAATAATAACTGTTTATACTCTTAAAACTTACTCAGAACTTTCAACAAAGGACTTAGGTGAAGGAACAGCTTTACTTTCGGAAATTTCAGCTGTAATATTATTTAATATTTGTTGTTAATAAAATTTTGAAGAACAATAGATTTAATGATAAACAACTTAATTAAATTTTTGATACTCTTTGAACCACTTTAAATCTAATACGATAGCAGTAAAAAAACTCGAAAACATTGTAAAAAAAAACTAACAATAAGAGGTAGATGGTTCATCAGAATGATGTGAAGAATTTTCTATTTTTTCATCATTCACTTGTAATAAATTTTGTGAACTAGTTGCACCAGTCTATAATACATTGGTGTAATGTCGTTTATTAAGTTTTAAATAACTTCAACAAGTTTAATAATTTTACAATCAAACTTGAATTTTTTTTGATTTTGTAAGACCAACAAACCATCCTAACTGATAGAATAGAGTAAAAGTAAAATCTAAGAACAATAAAACAAACTACAAACCAAATTGAAATTTGAGTTTGTATCAGGAAATTTTTTCAGCAAAATTCTACTCAATTCGGTTCGCATTAAAATTTCACTTTTCATTTTCTCAATAGTAGATATCATCATATCAGCAAATATGAAGTGTGCGTTTTCCTGTTTACGATCATAAAAATCAACTTTCATTGAAGCGCAAAACTGACTGTGAAGAAGCCTTATTAGTTTTACAAAATTTGCATAGAAATTATTCTATATAATTTGAACTGAAAAAAAAAACAATTAACCTTGTCAATATCAGCACACGTGGCAAGATCCTGATTTTTCAGGAACTCCATCAGACTAGGAGTTTGAGACCTGCCTGACTTTCCCGAGTATTGGGAATCTAAAATTGTCATGAATAATTTTATCACTGTAATCTTATATGATCACAAAACACGATTTTTTTTACCTAGAACAAAACTTTTTTTTTTTTTTTGACTTAAAATGTTTTTTTTCTATCATATAGTGATTCAAGATGAAACAACTAAAATAATAAAAGCAAAAACCTGACAAAAAAAAACATATACATAAACAAATATATATATATATTATTTAATGACTAGTTGTAGGTTATTTATAAGAAAATCAATATTAAGTTGAATGCATATAATTAAACTTAATTTTAAGGACTTACAGTACAAAATTACCTACACAGATACCAAACATACCAGTTTCATATTCATATGAAGTGTCAAGATTCAAAACTGAATTGTCAGAATAAGGCTTTCTGGAATCGAGGGAAATGGTGTCGTCATCTCTGTATGATTCCTGACATTTGTACAACTTCAGGCCTTCGCTGAAACTAGACTTTGAAATACTTTGTTCCAGACTTTTGTGAAGACTTGATTTGGTTACATTTTGTTTTCTGTTCTTTTCAATAGAAGGTATTAGATCTGGTAGAGGCATTTTTAGTGATGATGCATTTTCACTGTATTGTGTAGAAAGGTGGTCATCAAAATTTTGTGAATTCTGCTTCTTTTCCTGCATAAACATAACACAAGTATTAGATCTTTTTTTTTTGTACTTTTGGTAAAGCATAAGTAAAGTGTTTAATTAGAATAAAAAACAGTGAGATTATGTATATAAATTTATTAATCAATTTAAAAAGTTTTTAAAAGGCGTAAACAATTTCTATAACAACGATATTTAAATTTAAAACATTGAAAAAATAACAAACAAGTCTAACATAATTTGAACGGTTTTTTTCAGTCTGATTTTCAGTATATTCTTTTTCAGAATCACTTTTATGGGATATATAGTTATGTGTTGCATCTAAAGATAAAATAATTATCAACAATTTTCTTTACTTTCAACTAAACATATATCTAATTCCAAGTAAATTTTAGTTATGAAATTACAAAAAAAAAAGCTATAAAAACTTACTAGAACATATACAATCAAACACTTGATTAAACATATTAGGTCACAGTAGATACTCATTAAAATTTAAAGCTCTAACAAAGAAAGTAACAGCATTGGTTAAACGTAAGTAAAATATAACTCCATTACCGAACTTATACGCATATTACGTATACAAAACTGTTGCTCCAAATATTAATTCGCGGTCAATGTTCTATTTTTAAAACTTTTAGTGTTATTTTATTTTAATTTTACTGTGCTTAAATACTTTTTATTTCATTAGAAGTAATTTCAAGTAAACAACTAGAACAATATACTTACCTAAATGTGTTTTCTTATGAGTTTTTTCTTGCAAATTCATATTTTCCATGCCAAACTATTTTTTACAACTAGTTAAAACAAAAACTTAAACTTTTTATTTGAATAAGCTAAATACCTTACTTTAGTCTAGATTTTTAACATAATTAATACATTTTTAAGCTTTTAAAAAAATTCTTAACATGTAGTACACCTTTTAATTAACAATTGCTAAATAATTTGTACTATGTAAACAAGACTAGAAAAATACCATTTGTGAAGAGATGCTTGCTAAAAGTGATGAATTATTGGTTTCTAATGCTTTGATACAAGTGAAAAATTCCTTAAGAAATCTATCATCCAACAGAAATGACCACTCTACATGTTTTAAATAATATAATTTACTCAAACATGTATTCAATTTCACATAATTTAAAATGTAATACTTTTTAATAAACTTGTAATTAAGTTTATTATCAGTTTAGATGAAGAATTAATGTTTAAAGTATTTAATGACTAGTCTTGAATATTTTTACTGGAAAAAACTTGTTTAATAAACAATTTGCACTTAAGAAATATAACTAATTAACAGGTATATAAAAATCGACAACAAAGTTTATCATGCTATACTACCAATGTAATTAACAAAACTTGGCTGTTTTATTTTATTAACAAAATTTTATTGAAAACTAAAATTTATTTCATTAATTCTAAGATTAAAAAGTTTACTTACACACTTTATGAAAGTTTAATTTATAATAACAAAGTATTACTACATACATGAGTAATTTATAATACGTTTAATGTTAAGTAGTTATAACAGACAATAACTCTATTCACTTTCGTTTGAAGTATTTATATAAAAAGTTCTTAGCTACCCTTGTGTTTTACCAAACAAAATTTTACTAAAACCTTAACATTTTTGACAAAATATTTACCAAACACTAACTGTCTAAAATTAAAGTTCAATTAATCGAAGATAAATAGGTTGAACTAATTTATACTTTTTTATTATTATTGTTGTTTTAAATAAACAATACAATATATTAAAAAAAATCATATACAGAAAATAGCATATGACACTTCTTTATAAATAGATACTTGATAATTTTTTAGAATAAAGGTTTTGTTTAAACTTCAAAAAACTTAAAACTTATAATAAAAACCTAGATTAGTAAATTAATAATAACATGGCTTGTATATAATTAAAACTAAAGTAACTTAATTACAATGTTAACTTTATCGTAAACAAAAAGAAACTAAGATTTATTTTTACACGTGTATTATTTTAAAAGATCAATAAGGTTAACAATAACTTGAAAAAATTAAAATATTTAAAACTTAGGATTTGTACTATTTATTTTTTAAGTCCACAAAACTACTTTGATATGCTTTTCAAATAAAGCAATTAAAATATTATATAAGAAAAATTAAATTATATAACGTTTGAGCATAAAATTTATAAAATATTACAGAAAAAAACTTAGTTATAAACATGGTAAGTATTTTTATTTTGTGTTTAAATTTATAGACTTCCTAATCAAAAAAAATTCTTAAATGAATTAAAATTGTAATTTAACTTTTAAACTTTTATAGCTGGGAATATTATAAAGTAATGGCCTAACTTCAAATTAATAAATCGAATAAACATATTAAAGTTTAAAAAAAAACTTATAACAAAGTTGTGTAGATATGATTTAAACATATATAAAGATATGATTTAAATTAAAAGATTTTAAAAAAACTTTTTGCAAACAGTTTTGTCAACTAAAGCAAAAACTTTTAAACATAATTTTATTTTCAAACACCTTTTTTACTTTAAAGTAAACTACAACCTTCATAATACTCTTGAACTAATTGAGAATCATCCAGTAAGATTTTCAGCTGATTTTGCAATGTGAACTCTCGCAAATTGTGTTCTACCCATTTTCTACCTTGGCTAGAAAATATATGGTTTTTATGAAAAAAATAAAAAACAGTATTAATAAACTGAAAACACCTGTAAAATAAATATAGTATTGTGTTCAATATTTAAGAGTTTTATATTTATTATCAAAAGTTTGACCAAGGCCCCTTAAACAGTAGACAAATAATAAATAAACGAAAGGCAAAGCTTTACGAAGTTTATCAAACTAAAACATAACAATATATTGTTTTAGTGTTTATAAAAACTTGTCAAAGATTATTTATACTTTTACAGATAAAAGTTGTGTAATAGATACATTACCACAATTTAATAATTCAAAAATATAAAACCATCGTGAAATAATCTAAGAAAATTATTTGGAAAAATCAGTCAAAATCCTAAATATGAAGCCTCAAGCACAATAAAAATAACAAAATATTCCAGTCATATTGTACGAGGATTTTTAAACTTTAAAGAACTTCCAAATTAATTTAATACGACGAAGTAAAAGAAATCCAATACAAAAAGATTGAACAAAAAAGGAATAGATTTAATGTAGTTTTCACACTATTTTGTATTCTGTAAACTTTAAAGAAAATGAATTAGATTTTTTCTATGCAGCAAACAACTGAAAGTTTTATAAAGCAAAATTTAATTTACTACATTTGGTATTTACTGACGTTTTTTTAGTATAACTTATATTATTATATGTTTTGGTTTTAAGAGAACAATTAGAGAGATCTCAACTACTGGCGGAGAAATAATGAATTCATTCTTTTAAGAATTAATTTTACAAACTAAGTTTCGGTCAAAGACCTCGTCAGTGCTTAAATAAATCTAAAAAGATATGTTACAGTCGGGAGCCGATCATTTCTAACCCGCTATCAATTCTAACCCGATCACTTCTAACCTGATCACTTCTAACCCGATCACTTCTAACCCGATCACTTCTAACCCGATCATTTCTAACCCGATCACTTCTAACCCGATCACTTCTAACCCGATCACTTCTAACCCGATCATTTCTAACCCGATCACTTCTAACCCGATCACTTCTAACCCGATCACTTCTAATCCGATCATTTCTAACCCGATCTTTTCTAACCCGATCTTTTCTAACCCGATCACTTCTAACCCGATCACATCTAACCCGATCACATGTAACCCGATCACTTCTAACCCGATCACATCTAACCCGATCACATCTAACCCGATCATTTCTAACCCGATCATTTCTAACCCGATCACTTCTAACCCGATCTTTTCTAACAAGATCATTTCTAACCCAATCACTTCTAACCCAATTAAACACGATCATTTCTAACCCGATCATTTCTAACCCGATCATTTCTAACCCGATCATATCTAACCCGATCATTTCTAACCCGATCGTTTCTAACCCATTTTACTTATATTACGTTTTAATTTTTAAATCTGGATTTCATGCAAAAACAAACTAGTCTTAATGAAGTTAATAAAATAATAAAAAATAATTAAACTTTTAGTTACTTTAAAACATAATGATTTTATATGTTACGTAAAAATATTTTTAGTATAAATTTTTGTTTTAGTATTAACTTAACATAATCTTAAAATATTTTTATTACCTCATTTTTTAAATTTTTATCATCACATAATTTTAGTTTTTTTATATCTTTTTTTTATTATTTTTTCAATACACTTTAAGAGACGTTTTTCGTTAATCATATATAATTAACTAAATTGTTTACTTTAAAGTATTTTGAACTCTTCTTTGTAGGATTTTAAAATAAGCAGTGATAATTATATTTCATTTCATCTTATTGTAATTAACGTGACTACAATAGTCTTAACATTAGCAAATTTTAAAAAGTAAACTTTTACAATTGTAACATTCAGATACAAAAACTTTTATATTACGGTTTAAAAACTACATTGAAAGTCTGACGTAAATGTTTTATTATTGCTTACTAATATATTAACCTTTTATAGTAGGGTAGTTTTAAGTTTCATCTTAATAACTTATACAAATTGTTATGTAACTTGCATAGGCCTATTAAGATAATGGGATTCAAACAAATATTAGGAGAAGTTAAAAACTTTTGTTATATTAAGTGGAAAAGCCTGGTTTTTAAAAGAAACTAGCTATTAAAACAGTCATGTCATATAACTCAACCGCAAAAGTTGTTATGTCAATTGACCGTCTAGATTTCACATAATTGATAAATTCCTACTTAGTTTTAGAGCAAAAAATTTTGTTTTAGAATAATAGTTAAAAAGACAAGTTTATTTGTATAACAAGTTCGAGGGTAATTAAATCTTGCTTATGTTTTAATTGCGATATAAATTAGTACTTTAATTGAAAAACTTTTCTATAAATTACTTTATTATAAGCAGTTGAAATAACGAAAGTAAAAACAAAATAAGTATTAAAAATAAAACATTTTGAAATAGAATAATAAATTAATTATAGTTAAATTAAGTATAATTAAGAGCAGAATTTTATAAAAACTCCATTAAGTTCTTTGTTTCTTTTAATCAAAATTTTTTCCAGACGATTATTACACAAAACATTTTTTTTTATTCATTACTGTAAAGCTAGCTTGCAGTCTATTGACTTTATTCTCGGTGGTTTTTTGCACCTCTAAATTTCTATAAATATGATGAGTTTTTTCTTTATTGAAAATTTAAATCTATATAATAGGTTTCACAATACAAAATGGTTTTATTATTTTGTTATAAGTTGTTAAGCTATATAGTTTACTCTAATAATTTATACTTACACTTCATATCAATGATCGCTAAATAATCTAAAGTTTTTGTGTTTTTGAAAACCTGTAAAACAATAATTTTCAACAGATATCAAGAAAATTATTTTAGAAATATCTGCTATTAATCGTGAGAATGATCGTGTTTTTGCAAATTTAAAAACTTTTAAATTTTTATGAAAAATGTAAATTTATTTTGCCCTACATAAATTTTATTTCAAAAGAAAAAGAAAAAATGCGTAATAATAAAATTTCGACACTAAACTTTCATAGTTAAGTTTATTATATATAATTATAACTAAAATACAGTTAATCTTTATACACAATTTACCAGTTGATTTAAGAATTAAAATTAAATCAAAGTTCGAGTATATGACAAGTTCTGAATATTTAAAAAACCTTCTACCTCTACTTTTGGCTTAAACAGTATACATTTTCGTTTACAGAACTTTGAATTTAATGCTATTAATTTTAAATGAAACCACCATTATAATTACAATTACTAAATTTTATTAACTGTATTATTTAAAGTTTCATAAACGCTGATATTAATATTTTAAAAAGTTGTATTTCATATAAATTCTCCCTGAATTTGGAGGCAAATTAGTAATCTGGTTTCTACACTTAAAAATATATATTAAGCATATATAATCATTTCAAAAGAAAGTACAGAATAGACTTTAACCGCTGCGATACTCATTATATTTCTTACATTGACGACTATCAAAACTTAATATTTAATCCTTAGAATACAAAAGACTTATACTTTTCCTAATGCTTTTTAAAACTCATTAACTACACTTAATTAATAATCCTATATTAAATCTTATTGTCAAAACAATAAATAAACCAGCTAATATCAATAATTAAATTGTAACAAAAGCTATCTGAATATTAGGTCTTATTTTAAACAAAATAAACTAAACTTCACAAATAAACAATTTTGTTGAGGTTAATTTGTTTTTAAAACAAATCCTTATCTTAAGAGAAAAATAAATTAATATATTAATTCAGATCGGCTAAATAAATTTCGGGTTAGATATGATCGAATTAGAAATGATTGGGTTAGATATGATCGGGTTAGAAATGATCGGGTTAGAAATGATCGGGTTTAATTAGGTTAGAAGTGATCGGGTTAGAAATGATCGGGTTAGAAATGATCGGGTTAGAAGTGATCAGGTTAGAAGTGATCGGGTTAGAAATGATCGGGTTAGAAGTGATCGGGTTAGAAGTGATCAGGTTAGAAATGATCGGGTTAGAAATGATCGGGTTACAAGTGATCGGGTTAGAAATGATCGGGTTAGAAATGATCGGGTTAGAAATGATCGGGTTAGAAGTGATCGGGTTAGATGTGATTGGGTTAAAAGTGATCGGGTTAGAAGTGATTGGGTTAGAAGTGATCGGGTTAGAAATGATCAGGTTAGAAATGATAGCGAGTTAGAAATGATAGTAAACCGTTACAGTCATGGAAAATAGCATTAAACAATTAAATTAAAATAGAACCAAGTTTTTACTCAAAATTTTTACTTAAAGAACTAAACAAATCAAGTTTTAATATTAAGATTGAGTTTAAGGTAAAGTTTAAATTTAATTAAATTTTAAAATCAATATAACAACAATAATAACAATAATAAAAGCTGTTTGTAGCTTTCTTTTTTCTTCTAGTTAATTTATAAAGTAAACATTGCTTAAGCAAAAATGTAATTAATAAAGTGAGACTAAAATTGAGGTGCAATTTAACGTAGCTTATTTTAATTGTGACGTAACTATTGAAAATTTAAACAATCTTGTGCTTGTAATAGCTATAAAAAATTTAAATCCCGCCCCTTAATAATAAATTCTTAGTTGAAAATGTGGTATACAAAGCGACAATCAGATCGGAAAACGAAATAAAAAACTATTTGGGCTCAACGGGTGGCACTTTCAAAAAAAGATGGTACAACCATATTAGTGACTTTAAAAACTATAAAGAGAACGGAACAGAAATATCGAAGTATATATGAAAGCTAAAAAATTACAACATTGACTACAAAATAGACTGGGAAATTATCCACCA
The DNA here is from genome assembly GCF_965202585.1 of Thalia democratica. Taxonomy (NCBI): domain Eukaryota; kingdom Metazoa; phylum Chordata; class Thaliacea; order Salpida; family Salpidae; genus Thalia; species Thalia democratica. Next base: position 12,325,785 of record NC_139170.1, read on the forward strand.
TATTGGCAAAGCCAAAAACCCACAAAGCATTTGCATATTAGAAAAGGTCGCGATCGCTAAAGCAGACAGATGGGACAATCTAAACAAACGGTACGAGCTCTTTTATTCCTGCCTGCACTTCCGAAAACTCCACTTCAAAACTTAAGTTACCCGTAAAACAGGTTTTATGCATGCTTTTTAATTTTTGTGTAGCTATTATTTTCTTAAAGCTAAAATTTTTTTTATAAAAGTCATTCAAGCAAAATTTCAAATTTTCGTAACTATTACAAGCACAAAATTACTTAAATTTTTAATAGTCAAGTCACAATAATAATAAGCTTGATTAAAATGCATCTTAATTAAGCTCACTTATTTCTATTAACTACATTATTATTTAAGCAATGTTTACTTTGAAAATCAACTAGAAGAAAATAGAAAGCTTCAAACAGATTTTTATTATTATTTGTGTTGTTCTTTGATTTTGAAACTTAACTAAAATTTAAACTTTACCACAAATTCAATCTAAGTGCTTTAATTTAACTTGTTTTGGTTTTAGGTAAAAACTTGTTTTAACTATAAGGTTTTATATAAAAAATTTGGAGGGGATTTCAAATTTTTATAGCTATTACAAGCACAAGATTGTTTAAATTTTCAATAGTTACGTCACAATTAAAATAAGCTACGTTAAAATGCACCTCAACTTTAATCTCACTTTATTAATTACATTTTTGCTTAAGCAATGTTTACTTTATAAATTAACTAGAAGAAAAAAGAAAGCTACACACAGCTTTTATTATTGTTATTATTGTTGTTATATTGATTTTAAAATTTAATTAAATTTAAACTTTACCTTAAACTCAATCTTAATATTAAAACTTGATTTGTTTAGTTCTTTAAGTAAAAATTTTGAGTAAAAATTTGGTTCTATTTTAATTTAATTGTTTAAATGCTATTTTCCATGGCTGAAACATATCTTTTTAGATTTATTTAAGCACTGACGAGGTCTTTGACCGAAATTCATAACTTGTATTATATAAAAGTTTTTTTTTTTCAAAAAACTTACATTAATGCAAACTTGTAAGATATGCTTACACAAAATCTATGAAAGATATATAAATTCTCTGATCTTAAAAATAGTTTACAAAAAAATAAATTTAAACTCTTAACTAGTACTAACCTCTTATTTTCGCACAAATCAGTGAAATTAACAGGTTTGTACTGCATGAACAGTTGTGTTGTATCTAACCATTGTAGATTTTTTACAAGTGGCCAATAATCTCCAACAACGTTCTTCTTCGACTGTGTTTTTTATTTGTTACCATATTTAGTACAAAATTAATTTTAAGTTAAAAAACTGTCCTAAATAGAAAAATAACATTGAAAAAATATTGTAAAGCTACTTTAAATATGTTTTTTCTATATGATAAAATTATTGTCTATAATCAAAATTTCATTACTTTAAATACAAAATTTTTTTTTAATTTATGATATCTAATGGGTTTTGTTCCAGGTTTTACCTGTTTTTTTTTTTAATTTCTCAAAATTTAAGTTTTTCCAGGATTCCAGGCTTTTTTGCAACACTGTTTTTAAGAAACCTATTAGAAATCTTATAAGTTGTACAACTAGAAAGTAAAATGAAAACTTTTTACAACAAAGCTTGGAAAATTTATATTCTAGGGTTTGTCCACAAAAATTTTTTTTTTAACATATTGAAATATTTGAGTAATAGATAAACTTTCACCATTATATATATTTTTTGTATTTAAACGCTGAAAATAAAAATCTTAAAAAATGCTGGCAACTTAAATTTAATAATAGTATTTTTAATATGAAGTAGTAACAGCATCAATAAACAGAAGACTGATTAAAATTGTAAAAACTATTTGATATTAATTTGAAGAATTTATGTATGCTCTAAAAATCTTTTAATCTAAGCTTATTGTTTATTTATGATCAAAATTAAAACTTATTTTGATTTATTTTAGTTAAACATAAGTGCAATGTTAGTTATTTAACATTTATTGTAAACTACAAAATTATATATATGAGACTCTTTTTAAAATTTGATCAATGCAACAGTCAAAATGTTTACTTACAGCAACGTATTAAAGTAATAATTTTATTTCGCTCTAAACTTTAAAATATAAAATAATACTTGAACAATGAAAAAACTAACAATAGGTTTGTATCCATGCTTCAATATATCATCCACATGCTGTAAAGTTGACTGAAACCCGCCATAAACATTCCAAACATTACTGGCTTGCTTGCTGAGTATGCACTCGACTGTGGTTTTCAATGCGGTGAATAGGCTGTACTTCTCATTTGTTCTAGTTAATAATTATATGTGTTTGAGGTTACATGCTATAAAAACAATTTTAAAAGACTTTTTAGATAAAATTTTGTTATTTTGCAGATGATTGTAAAACTATGCTATAAAGGGAAAACTTTAATTTGCTTTACAAAATTTACTTTTTTCTTAAACAGTCAGTAAATTTATTGAATTTTTAGAACTTTTCAATATATAAAGATGTGCAAATTAAATATTTTATTTACAACCAGGTTTTGGTGACAAAAAATTTGCGACTTCTTCAAGTAAAATAAAATACAAACTATCTTATTTTACTTGAAGAGGTCGCAATTTTTTTGTCACTGAAACCTGGTTGTAAATTAAAAATTTAATTTTCACATCTTTATTTAAATAAGCTCTTTACATTTCAGTAAATTTTGCAATCTTTTTTAGTTAAGACAAATAACTGTGTAGAAGTAATTAATAAAACATTTGCAGCTTTTTTAAGAAACTTGGCAACTCCATAAAAAGACTAATAAAACATATACAAATTAAAAATTTCTAAAACTTATCAACCTTGTACAATGACTTGTCATCGAGAAATAAGTTATTGATTACAAAACGTTGTTTATTGTAGTTTGTTCACATTAAATAATTCTGTAAAAAAATAAGTTCATAAGTCAGTACAAAAGTTATCTTATAGACAGTAAAACTGATTTTAATTAACTACAAAGCATCAGGTTCTTTTAAAGATAGTTAAATTAAATCTTAAAGTCATAACTAGCTTAGCTTGCATAAGACATACTTTACTAACTAAAAATGTAGGTTTTACCTAAAAATTAACAATAATATAATTAAAAACAACAATAAACAAGTCAATTGAATAACAAAAAAAAAAGAAAATTAATATTTTTTTATTATAGAATTTAAAACTGTGAATAAAGGACACTTAGACATTTTTCTAAAGTCATTTGAAACGAACACCTTAAAAAAAAATACATCATAAAATCTTGTAAAATTTATAGTTAATTTTTATAAGTAGTTTTAAATATTATATTGTAAAATGTCTTATTTAAAGTACAAATATGTCTAAAAAGTGATTTATAAAAACAAAAGTCAGCTATTTTTTACACAGCAAGCACCAATGTCTTATTTAGCTTGATCTTCCTTGAGCTTTTGTATCTTCTCCATTTCAAGCTGGAACTCCTTCTCTGCGTGGCGATGGTAGTTGCCCTGTATGATGTTGTAACTGCAGAAGGAGTAGACGAAGGGAAAGGCCACGCACACCCAGAAGAACCTCTGCCAGAACTTGTTGGAAATCCTCGGTCCCTTTGACTTGTACCCCTCCTTCCTGCCGGGAAATCCTTTGTGAGCGGCAGTTGCGTTTGAGGGGGTTTCCGGGGATGCCTTGTGAGTAAGGAGGATGTCGTAAGACTTGTTCAACTGTGAAAATTGTTTAGTATTTGTAATAAGCTTAAGTTACTTGTTAGCATTTTTTAAAAAATTCTCAGGAAAATTACTTGATAAAAGAATAGAAAAATGCAACATATATGTATGGAGGTGATAGAAAAACAATTTTAGTAAATTTTATTTGTATTTCTCTACTAAGATTTACTTTTGTTTAATTTGACATTAATTTAAGCTTAATAAAACAGTAGTTAAAAATTATAAAGATATGTGAGTTTGATTTTTTTAGTTATAGATAAAATAAATATGGTTATCAGTTCTGGTAATACCTTAATAAATTAATGTTTATTGTCTATCTCTATAAAAGATTTACAACAATACTAACTTAGTGTTTGTTAATCTTTTTATCTTTTAGTGTTTGAATCACACTAATCATATGAAAGGATTTTTTAATAGAACTTTTAAAAAACATAACGTATAATAATATAATATACTGTTGTTCTTTATAAATTAGCTTATGGTAATTTTTTAACATTATTTAAAAAAACTATCATTTATATCTTAAACTAATGCATTTGGAAATTAATTCAGATCAGGTACAAAAAAATATTAAAAGGTTGCTTTTATACCTATTTTTAATTATTAAAACTATATACACATGAAAACTTCATTGCTTATTTTTTGGTAATAAAATAGTTCAATATTTATGATTAGTATAGTACTGTTGTGTTAATATTCTTAAAAGTTTTATACCCAGATATTTTTTTTTATTTATATAAAAGTTAAGTACTAAAAAGAATTACTTAAAAAATACATAGTACTAAAAAACTGTTATAAGCAAGTGAAATTACATACTTTTTAACTTTTTACTTTGTAACTTTTTTTACACTTTATTTTGAAACTTTTTTGATCTTACAATAAAAGATCACTGAAGATTGTCAAATTTAGTTTACTCTACAAATACTTGCAGCATTACATCAATACAACTCTAACAGGGTTGCCACACTCTGAAGAAAAAGAAAAACAGCCTAAGTTTAAAAGAAAGTCTGAAAAAAGCAAGTGCTAAATACTGAAAGAAAACCACTTAACTAAACTGAAATACCAAAAAAAACATAATAATAACAAAAGTACTTAATATCTAAAAAACACACATTTTGCAAACTAAAAGATTTTAAGATCATAAAAACTAGCTTAAAATTTATAAAAAATGTCAAAACTAGCTTGAATTTTGCAAAATATTTTTTCTTATTTAACAAGCCTCATTTTTCAAAAACATTCAAATTAACATAAGTGTGTGGCAACCCTTCTATATACAAAATAAATTTTTCCGATACAAATTTAGCTACTAACATCATTTACTACTTAAAAATAGTTATTGAATCAAAAATTTTCACTAAATTTCCAAGGTTCTATTTAAACTTGTAACAATTTTTAAATGCAAATCTGAAGGTTTAGTTATAAAACATGCTGTGTAGAAACTTTTAATATCAAAGAACTATTTACTTATACTTAACTCTAATAATTAATTAACAGTTGAAATTAACTGGATCTGCCTAATTATAATTTTTTTTTAATTAATATACTAAAAATATTTCTTTACTCTACTTTAATTTTTAACCAATCTTGTGAATAATTTGTATTTATAGTCCCTTTTTTTGTTAGGTCTTTGTTTATTGCAGATTTTGAGCACAAAATTTTTCATATTCTACAAAATTTTGCTTATAAATTTTGAAGTGTCTATATAAAAAATGAGTATAAAGATAGACTTTAAATAAAATTATAAGTTTTGATGAAAACTAGCAATAAATAAAAAAACTAATATTGGTATTATACTAAAAAAATCACAAAGTTTAGTAAGTTTTTAGTATTTTATAAAGAAAACACTCTGATGTTTTAAATAGAACTAATTATAGTTTTTGTAAACATAAAATTTAACCATTACAGCAAAACTAATTGAACTTAATGTAGTGCAACAACAAAAAATGAGTATATAAAAAATCACACTTTACCTGTAAAAACTGGTCATGTTTTTTCTTATCTCCCTCATGCTTGTCAGGGTGCAATTCGTGGCACTTTTTCAGGTAGGCAGCTTTTATTTCAGCAGTTGTGGCATTCTCTGCAACACCCAACACAGTGTGGTGTTCCGATGACAGTGCAGCACTCCTGTGCAGGCATCTACTTGCTGTGTAACTCCTGAATGCCACTGAAATTGTTTTTGACGGCAAAGTGTTCATGTTTTTGTATTTAAAATCATAAAGTCTGTTAGTTTTATAATACTTTATATATTCAAAAAAAATTCAAGTTAAAAAACAAAATTGAATGTATCTTATAATGTTATATGCTTGAAATTATAAAAAAAAAAAGTTTTATATTCTAACTGTTCAAAATATAGTTTTAATTGTTTGCTAACAAAAGATCCTAGTAAAGTAACTTCACTGGAATATAAATAAAAACAAATTATACAGATATATAAATTATTAGAATATAAAACAAATAAAAACAAATTATACAGTAATCTTCCTTTATTCTACCAACATATGTTTTTGTGTGTCAACGAATCAACACACTTCAACTGGGTTCTGTAAAAAAATAATTACTGTAATGAGAGAATAGAAGCATAGAATAAAGTAGGTGTATATATGTTTTCATTAAAATAAGATATATTCTACAGATAATAGTTATTAATAGGTGAAATACTTAATATTAAATCCGACTGTTATAAAACTATATGATATTTGTAATTATTAAGTCTAAAATAAATAAGTAAGCTAAATTACACAACAAAACATAATATAAACAAAGAACTTACATTAATAGGAAAGATAACTAACTTTTATTTTTGTTCAAAATAGATTACATAAAAACAAAATTAATGTTCTTGCAGTGCAAATTAAATAGTTTAAGTAACCTCATTTACATTGTGACGTAATTATTAGTTGTAACGAATGTATTTTTTTTGTTAGTTGACAACAGTGAATTTTGATTTAGTTATCTTTCCTATTAACGTAAGTTCTTTGTTTATATTATGTTTTGTTGTGTAATTTAGCTTACTTATTTATTTTAGACTTAATAATTACAAATATCATATAGTTTTATAACAGTCGGATTTAATATTAAGTATTTCACCTATTAATAACTATTATCTGTAGAATATATCTTATTTTAATGAAAACATATATACACCTACTTTATTCTATGCTTCTATTCTCTCATTACAGTAACTATTTTTTTACAGAACCCAGTTGAAGTGTGTTGATTCGTTGACACACAGAAACATATGTTGGTAGAATAAAGGAAGATTACTGTATAATTTGTTTTTATTTGTTTTATATTCTATTAATTTATCAAAGTTTATCTTTAATATTATTAGCTTATTGTATGAGCTTTTCAATATTATTATACTACTTAATATATAAATAGATTATCTTCATAAATTTAAGACATATTCAAACTTATAAATAGTTAATAAAAGTAGAAAAAAAGTACAACAAAACATATACAAGTTTCATAGATGTTTTACTTGGATAAAGTAAAAAAGATTTATGAATCATATTGTTCACATTTTGTTAAATACTAGTATAAATTATATAATTAAACAGTTTTTAACAAGTTCAATATTTCAAAGTCAAAAAACAAAACTTGTACTGAATAAGTCTCTCTTTACTAGTATATAGTATACTAATATTTAAAATTTAATTATTTTTCTCTATATACCAATTAATATAGGTTTTTAAACTGCAAAACTTTAAAAATTGAACACGTTTGTCTAAACTTATCAATTTAATAAAATAAAAAACTAAACTGAGCTTATTTCCATAAATGTAAGTTTTTTAAAGTTTTTAATATAAAAAATCTGTTTAATAATTTACTACTAGCTAATTTTATAGTTCAAAATATTTAAATACCAATGTATATTTTTTTAGTTTTATTATTTAAGCAGTTATCAATGATTACATGGTTTGGTTGTTGAATGATTTTTTTGTATAATGGAGGTGAACATTTGCTTTGTGATTTGAGCTTCATGAATTTCCCACATTTTTTTTTCACTGTTATTTAAAATTTAGCCTTGTGAACTTTCTCTAAATGGCATGTCACTGGCAGTTTTGTATTTAGTTTTAAAAATTTAATTATCATGTTGTTTCTTAAAAAAAATGCTAAAAAAGCTTTTTCTAACATCCTAGTGTATGAAAAAAACTTTCAGTTATTGTTCTATAAAGAGGAGAGAAACTAATGTTTTTCTACCATAAAAAGTCATACCCTGTGATTAGCATGTGAATACAGTTTAATGTCTTGTTGAAGACAAAATATTTTTTATGGTTAATTAAAGTTCAAGTTTTTATAACATACAAAGTAATTATTTCAAAAATAATCAAAATACTAATTATTTAAGCAGATTAAATACAACTAGACAAGTGACAAAATGGGTCAAAGGACATGTACCTGCTTGCATTGATAAGTTTTTAAACAAAGCTGAAAAAGAAAATAATTCTAATAAAATTATTAATGCAATAAAAAGATCTGCTATTGCGGAACATTTGGTGAACAATCAGAATTTGGCTGAAAATTTCAATTAGGAAAGATTTAAGATAAATAAAAGTTGTTATAACGTGTTTGACTTAGTTAAAATGGAAGCTATATGAAGTTTAAATAAAAAACCTACCCTTTATAGGCTAAAATAGTGTTGTTTTTTTACTTAATGCTCTTTTTGGTGTTTATATGTTTGTATTAAATCAGCTTTTATAACTAGCATTATGATTAGTTTTGTGTAGTTGACTGCGGTCTTTTCAGCCTCAAAAAACCCAGCCTCAAAAATGAAAAAATACCCTAAAAACATGGTTTTTGAATTTTTTGAGTCTAAACTCAAAAATCAATCACGTTCACAGTTTTCAACCAATTTAAACAAAAAAGGTCTTAAACAATTGTTTATGCTTTGTAGTTATCAGAACATTTACTTTTATTAATTATGAAAGCCGAAAAATGTTATTTTTTTCCATCACAAAATCAAGCATTTTTTTACTAGTGTTTCCTTATAGAAGCGGACATGTTTTTTCAAAAATCAATCACGTTCACAATTCTCAACCAATTTAAACAAAAAAGGTCTTAAACAATTGTTTATGCTTTGTAGTTATCAGAACATTTACTTTTATTAATTATGAAAGCGAAAGATATTATTTTTTTCCGTCACAAAATTAAGCATTTTTTTACTAGTTTTTCCTTATAAAAGCGGACATGTTTTTTTCAAAAATCAATCACGTTCACAGTTCTCAACCAATTTAAACAAAAAAGGTCTTAAACAATTGTTTATGCTTTGTAGTTATCAGAACATTTACTTTTATTAATTATGAAAGCCGAAAAATATTATTTTTTTCCGTCACAAAATTAAGCATTTTTTTACTAGTTTTTCCTTATAAAAGCGGACATGTTTTTTCAAAAATCAATCACGTTCACAGTTCTCAACCAATTAAAACAAAAAAGGTCTTAAACAATTGTTTATGCTTTGTAGTTATCAGAACATTTACTTTTATTAATTATGAAAGCCGAAAAATATTATTTTTTTCCGTCACAAAATTAAGCATTTTTTTACTAGTTTTTCCTTATAAAAGCGGACATGTTTTTTCAAAAATCAATCACGTTCACAGTTCTCAACCAATTAAAACAAAAAAGGTCTTAAACAATTGTTTATGCTTTGTAGTTATCAGAACATTTACTTTTATTAATTATGAAAGCCGAAAAATATTATTTTTTTCCGTCACAAAATTAAGCATTTTTTTACTAGTTTTTCCTTATAAAAGCGGACATGTTTTTTCAAAAATCAATCACGTTCACAGTTCTCAACCAATTAAAACAAAAAAGGTCTTAAACAATTGTTTATGCTTTGTAGTTATCAGAACATTTACTTTTATTAATTATGAAAGCCGAAAAATATTATTTTTTTCCGTCACAAAATTAAGCATTTTTTTACTAGTTTTTCCTTATAAAAGCGGACATGTTTTTTTCAAAAATCAATCACGTTCACAGTTCTCAACCAATTAAAACAAAAAAGGTCTTTAACGATAGTTTATGCTTTGTAGTTATCAGAACATTTACTTTTATTAATTATGAAAGCCGAAAAATATTATTTTTTTCCGTCACAAAATTAAGCATTTTTTTACTAGTTTTTCCTTATAAAAGCGGACATGTTTTTTTCAAAAATCAATCACGTTCACAGTTCTCAACCAATTAAAACAAAAAAGGTCTTTAACGATAGTTTATGCTTTGTAGTTATCAGAACATTTACTTTTATTAATTATGAAAGCCGAAAAATATTATTTTTTTCCGTCACAAAATTAAGCATTTTTTTACTAGTTTTTCCTTATAAAAGCGGACATGTTTTTTTCAAAAATCAATCACGTTCACAGTTCTCAACCAATTAAAACAAAAAAGGTCTTAAACGATAGTTTATGCTTTGTAGTTATCAGAACATTTACTTTTATTAATTATGAAAGCCGAAAAATGTTATTTTTTTCCATCACAAAATCAAGCATTTTTTTACTAGTGTTTCCTTATAGAAGCGGACATGTTTTTTCAAAAATCAATCACGTTCACAATTCTCAACCAATTAAAACAAAAAAGGTCTTAAACAATTGTTTATGCTTTGTAGTTATCAGAACATTTACTTTTATTAATTATGAAAGCCGAAAAATATTATTTTTTTCCGTCACAAAGTTAAGCATTTTTTTACTAGTTTTTCCTTATAAAAGCGGACATGTTTTTTTCAAAAATCAATCACGTTCACAGTTCTCAACCAATTAAAACAAAAAAGGTCTTTAACGATAGTTTATGCTTTGTAGTTATCAGAACATTTACTTTTATTAATTATGAAAGCCGAAAAATATTATTTTTTTCCGTCACAAAATTAAGCATTTTTTTACTAGTTTTTCCTTATAAAAGCGGACATGTTTTTTTCAAAAATCAATCACGTTCACAGTTCTCAACCAATTAAAACAAAAAAGGTCTTAAACAATTGTTTATGCTTTGTAGTTATCAGAACATTTACTTTTATTAATTATGAAAGCCGAAAAATATTATTTTTTTCCGTCACAAAATTAAGCATTTTTTTACTAGTTTTTCCTTATAAAAGCGGACATGTTTTTTTCAAAAATCAATCACGTTCACAGTTCTCAACCAATTAAAACAAAAAAGGTCTTTAACGATAGTTTATGCTTTGTAGTTATCAGAACATTTACTTTTATTAATTATGAAAGCCGAAAAATATTATTTTTTTCCGTCACAAAATTAAGCATTTTTTTACTAGTTTTTCCTTATAAAAGCGGACATGTTTTTTTCAAAAATCAATCACGTTCACAGTTCTCAACCAATTAAAACAAAAAAGGTCTTAAACAATTGTTTATGCTTTGTAGTTATCAGAACATTTACTTTTATTAATTATGAAAGCCGAAAAATATTATTTTTTTCCGTCACAAAATTAAGCATTTTTTTACTAGTTTTTCCTTATAAAAGCGGACATGTTTTTTTCAAAAATCAATCACGTTCACAGTTCTCAACCAATTAAAACAAAAAAGGTCTTAAACGATAGTTTATGCTTTGTAGTTATCAGAACATTTACTTTTATTAATTATGAAAGCCGAAAAATATTATTTTTTTCCATTGCAAATACTCAACTTAATACACATTATGTTAGTTTCACTTTTTTAAATAAAAAAGTTATAATTAATACGTCATAATAGATTTGCTAGCTTTCGCGGTTTTCTCTTTAGCCGCGGTCATTTTAAATTAGTTTATAGCAAGCTTGTTTGTGTACAATTCAACAGTATGCCTAAAACAAAAAAATATTGTCTTTCATTTGCTTCTTATTTTAAAGATTTTAACAAACTTGTTAATATCATGGTGTGTTCTAATTTTAAGGAAAACTTTTCAAGAGAAGCATCTAAAAAGATAATACAAGTTTACAAGGAGAAAAAATATATCCAAGAAAAAGAAATTAAGATGTTAAAAAACGGTTGGAAAAGTAAACGGTGAAATAAAACGGTTTTTTTTTTCTAAGCAGAAAAAAGCATTTTAAACACAGAGTTTTTCGGCTAAATATTGCGTACTTAACTGGTAGTGCCTACCTAAGAAATGCGTACTTAAGCGGGATATTAAGATCAAAAAATATTGTAAACCCCTTTTGAAAAAAGTCTCGACACGCCCCTGGTTATAACTACAATTTAAGAATCCTACAAAGAACAGTTCAAAATAGTTTTAAACGATTTAGTAATTTCTATATATTTAAAGAAAAGTATTAATTAAAGTAGGTTGAAAAAACTAAAAAATATGATTTAATAATAATTTATTAAATTTATATTAAGTTAATACTAATTTATGCTAAAATTACATTTTACGTAACACAATAAAGTCGTTATTTTTTTTCAATAAAATAATACCTATTTATATTAACAACTTTGTAAGACTAGTTTGTTTTTGAATTAAATCTAGATTTAAAATAAAAATAAATTAAACAAATTAAACATAGATTCTATACTAGCTTTGTCTGGTATTTAAATAAATAATCCATAGTTTAAAATACCTTCTAAACTTTAGAAGGTATTTTAAACTATGGATTATTATTTTGTGAAATATAAAACAAAGACTAAATTAAATTTTGAATCATATGTATAGACTTTATTAGTTTTATTTTTATAAATAAATCACTAAATCTTGTAAAAATTAGAAAATTATATAATTAGTTTGTTTCTAATAGTTTCCAATCGATAGAACGTTTACGTTTGGTAGGTATGCATATGCTTTTATGATTTTACTATATATTTTTTATAATTAATTTTTCGCTGTTTTTTTATACGATGTGGTTTAAGTAATTCTATTTGAAATTAAATTCGAAAAAATTTTAGGCTTTTAGAAACTTGTTAATTCGTTATACTTTAAATCAACAAATTTGAACTACTTTTATAGTTTGCGCATAGAGCATTAATTAGTGACTTTCATACATTGGCTAAAGTAAAAAGACAAGTTCAAAAAAATATATGTTTGTTATAGTTGCTTTGATTTTTTCTCAGAGACAACATAGTGCTTTTAAAAAGATAATTCAATATTAAAGATAGCTTTAATTTGTAAATACAAAATTTAATAAACTCATTAAAATGAAACTGTAATTCTTTATTGATTTAAAAAAATAATTCAATAAATATAAAGTCATTCTATTCTGTATAAAAAGGTTTTTTTTAAAGCTCATTGTTAAATTTTTTCTTAAAATATTAACAGACGATAACATTAATTGTAGGTTTTTGTAAAAAATAATCCAAAATAAATAGTAAAGCTGTTCATAAACGATTTAGCATATATAACCACTTTGACTTTCACGTTAAGCCCCAAAACTCCGTTAGTCGGATGCAATTTCTTAAATTAATATTTTGTGGTACAAATATATCTTTTCTATAATTTCGTGTGCTCCTAAGCATGGTTGTCAAATCTAAGTTATACTAAACTTAGTGGTTATAAGTATGCAGTTATTTGTAGACAAGCTGTACATTGTTGTTAGTTTAAAAGCTTTTTTTTTCATATTTTAATACAAACTTCACTATAAATAGGAAAAATAATAACAGTTAAAACAGTTAAAAAAGAAACTAATGTCAACGATTTTGACGTAATGTCAGGTTCAGCATTAATGAACTTAGATAAAAGAACTGCTGAAAGCCTTGTAGAAGGAAAATTTTGTATTTTTTTCATAGAAGCTCAGCAACGTAAATTAATAGTGAGTTAGTATGTTTTTTTAAAATTATATTTTATACAATATACTCTTTTTTACAGTTTGTAAACAAGATCAAAAATGTCTGGATGTATCTCAATCCTTTTTACAAAGAAAATTATAATGAACAACTAGAAGAACGTGTTGAAGAGCTAACATGTTCTGTTAAATTAAAATTTCAACCAATTAGTCATAATTTCCTCAAACAAAGCCAAAGAAATAATGAGTATTTAGTTTTGTTCGATGTAAGTTGCGATTTAATTTAATAACTAAAAAAATTAAACAGTATTTGAAAAAAAAAATAGTTTGCAGAAAAAATTATTCAAAATTTGAATAATGAGATTAGTAGTTTGAAGTTAGAAGGGGATGAACAGCTACTAAGTAAAAGAAAACTTATTGCAGATGAAATATTGTTAATTGGAGGTTAGTATACATACTAAAGGTAAATTAGTCTTTTCTAAAATAAAAGTTTTATAACGTATATAATCTTTGTTATTCAGGTCCGCCAAATGTCGGTCCAGACCTAGACTATTGCTTTGGTTGCGGTAATGAAGACTTGGAAACAAAAAAAAAAACAAAAAGTTTTTGTGGGTGAGTTCAACTTAAGGTTAAAAATAACAATCATTAAAGATTTAAATATAGTTTTTATTTATAAAATACGTAAACAATTTTTTTAAAGATTCAGTGCGGAATTGAGAAGTGCCGACGGTGGTTCCACTTGAAATGTGCCGGACTAAGAACCAAACCAGCTAAAGGGTTTAATTATAGCTGCTTAATGTGTCAAAATTTATGATTGTTTCAGTTTATGAATTTCGTTGTTTCGTTGCTACTATTTAAAGTTAAAATTAACGACAAGTTACTTTAAAATTTTATTTTTATCTACTGCTTTTACATTATTAATCGTTTGCTAAAGATCCTTTGCTTTAAATTTACTTTAGTGTTTATTTATTTGCAAAAATAAAATGCTAAATAAAAATTTGTATTCTTAACTTATAACAAAATACTTAACACTAACTAAAATACTTGCTGTAAATTGACAATATTCGCTTTAAAAGTACTCCTGCATTACCAAAAAAATGCAAACAGTATATTTTAAGGCCATAATCTTTTATCAAGAAGGTGGTTTTAGGGTAAAATTATGTTTATTATGAAAATACTTCTTAAGACTTTTATTCTATTTTTAAAATATTTTTTAGTTAAGTTGAATGTTTCTTATAATTAGACTTAAGAACTCAGTTATAACTTATTAAAGTATTTCTATTTGTTCTAAAGCTTTGAATTAAGATTTAAACAACAATTTTAGTAAAACTTTCCTTGCTTTTATTAACATTAAAAACATATACTTGCAATTAGTGTTTGTATAGTTCAGCAATAGGAGTAAATATAATAAACCTGCTATCAGCCGAATTTAGCAATGCGTATAGTGCGTAGAGTGGTAAAACAATAATAAAAGCTATAAAACAAAAAACTGCAGTAAAACCAGTTATATATAGTATATTTTTTTCTCTATCTTTAAGTCTTTTGTGTATAGTAGACTTCCATTTAACGCAGTCGTCTGCAAGCAACTGCCTTAATCAGTTTTTAAGTTATTTGTTGTTGTTGATTGTGCAGTAAAGTTCATTGTTTATTTTCGATGGCATACAACATCTCAACTTGTTGACGATGGCCGAAATACATAAATACTGGCTAAAACTGACAAAACGAGCGTGGAGAGTAAAATCTCACATTAAGCTGACAATGTCTAAGACGTTGGGCTGTGAAGATTTGCCTGCGTCAATTTTCCTGCCTGATGAGTCCTAATTACCTAAACCGGTCGTAGGATTGTCTCGGATGCTGTTGTTGTTGATCGTGCGGTGAAGTTCATTGTTTATACAGTTTTTAAGTTGAAATGTTTATGCTGTATATCGGTTAAATATATTTTTATAATTTGGTAATAATTTATTACAATAATAAAAAAATTGATTAATATTAATTTTTTTTTAACTTATTAGCAATCGGTAAAAAATTGTTGCCTTTGTTTTTTTATAAAGAAGGCTCACTTAAAAGCACACTTTAATTGTGAACAATGAGCCTTGATAATTGTCAGCACTTAAAATCATGTAAAAAAGTTGGTTGTCAAGGATTTGAGTATGTGAATAAAATCATTCAAAAAAGTTGCAAAATTTTTCATTTTTGAGGCTGGAAGTTTTAAGGCTGAAAAGACTTTGGTGTGTAGTTGACTTTGCATGTAATTAATATTTGTATTTGTTGATTACCAGAATCTAAATGTTAGAGGGGTAAGTAAAATTATACCTCATGTAACTCACTTTTGCCTAAAAAATAGTTTTGCAAATGGTACTGTTTGAGACAGTTTTTTTTTACCTTATAAATTATATTAAGCATTTAACCTTAATATTTACTACAGAAAAAAATCTATCTAAAAATTAAGAAACCCCTTTATTGAAAAACTTACACAATGCTTTTTAGATATAAGTTTTGATAATACCAATTCGACTATCAGACCACAAGTCTTCAATAGACTTAGACCGGTTTCGTCGCACTCACGGTCTGATGATCGAATCTAATCAAACCTTATGATAACCTTGAGCTTGTCTCACAACATACGAAAGTCCAGGCATAAGCTCTGTGGACCAGGCCCAGGTCAAAAGGGTTTCTTAAACGTTTTTTCATAAGGCCCCCTTTAAAAAAGTAAAAAAAATATGGTTCCCTTCGACAATATTTTTCAAAATACTTACTTTAAATACAGCTAAGACTTTTTTTTTACCATCAACTCCATAACATCTAATAAAAATTTCATATTATTGCCATTTACAACTTCTGGCCCCCTAAACTTCTGAAATTTTTACATAATACTATAGTATAAGTTTCAAAATTAATCTTAAACACACTGAAGACCTCTTTTTTTTTGCTCTTTAAAACTTTAAAATCAACTCTAGAGTATTAAATTATGGCCTCGTAGCCCCCTGTGACCTGTGGCATTTTTACTGCTTATGGCTTATTTTGTAAAAGCCTGCTGTAGACTTTCGTCAGTTTTTTTGTTGATTTCTTGTTAACCAAGAAGAATTTTGTAAATATGTTAATAAGTTTTGTTCTTTTATATAACTATAGATCTAAAACAAAATTAATACAACAATCAGTTTATCATAAAGTTTTATTTACCATTTTTTCATCTTTTAAACTTTGTTTGTTATCACTTTTTATATGATCCTCATAAAAGCTAAATTGAATAACAAAATGAAAACACAGCAAAAATAGGGTCTCGTTCTATTGTTTTTGTTCCGGGTTTTTAGCAGGATTTTGTTCTTTCTCTCTTTGGAAAACTTGCAATAGAGTTTCTTTAATATTTAAGATTTTAGACTTTTAAAACAAACGATTATTCAAAATTTAAAATATTAGAAAAAACTTTGTTTGTTTTAAGTTAATTGCCTTTTTCTAGTAGTTGTGGGCCCATTGCTTGCTTAATGGTACTGTGGATCATATATATGAAAACTTTTCGAGCACAGGATTTGAATTGATTAAAAAACCAACGTTAATTAATTGTTAATATTTCCTCAATCTTAGTAAAAAATAAAAAAACTCTTGTATCGCAAAGATGTAATGAAATAAAGATTTGTAATCAACTAAATACGAGAATATAGAGATATATTTACAGTTTCCTGAGCATAAAAACAATGAGTTTAGAGTTAAAGATTATTTCAGCGAGAGGCTGAAAAAAGCTCATTCAAAACTTTTAGTAGAATCTTTTACAATATTAAGACTTGTTCATGGTTTAAAGAAATAATCGACAAATAATATTAAGCTAAAGTTAATTAAGCCCAGCAAAAACAACGTTAGGAACTTAATTAAATGTTTATTTAGTAAGTCAAAATTAAATCGTTAAATAATATTTTAATCTCACATATCAACTTAGATGATGATGAAATATTATATATGCGAATAAAAGACAGATTAGTAGCTTTTTAAACAATGCAAATTCGAAAGTTTCATCTGAAAAACACATTGAATTTTAAAAGTTCCCATCTGATTTAAGTCATGTGCTTTTTCAAACGAATAAACTTTTTATAAAAAAAAATCAAGTAGCTTTTCAAAGACCAAAAATACCAAAAATAATGCTGCATTATTTAAGTTTCAGAAACTTTTTCATTCATGACATTATGCGTATAGTTAAAATAATAATACAGCAGTACATTAATAATATCTAAACCCCTATTCATCCCTAACCCATGTTACTTAAAAATTCTAATCTAAACCTAAACCACTAACCCGGCTTACCCAAACATATACAGTAACCTCTCGCATCTTTACGCACTCGTGATGTTACGCTCTCTCGTTTAGTTACTTATTTTAGAATTCTAAAAAATTCAAAAAATTAATATTTTGTTTTTTTTAGTATTGCACATATTAGGTTTATTGTATATTCTATTTTAAAATATGTTTTCAAAACTTAACTCACCTCTCTATACCTTTAGTCTTTGTAAACTTATGTTCCTTGAGTCTTGACCAATTGATAACGTTTAGTTTTATCTCAGTATATCATAAACTTTGTTAACAATAATAAATTAAATTGAAATTTAATTTTTAAAGAAATTTGACTGTGTTAATAAATGAAAATATAATGAAATAATAAGAGTTTAAAACACAAATAAATAATACAGCACTCTTGATCTATATATGAATAAGCATCAAAAAAGAAGTCTATTGAAACTTTCTAGCAAAAAGTAGCAGTGATACTAAATAAATATAGAGCTTACACTTAACACAAATCTCAATTGTTTTTTAGTACACATATCACTAATATTCATTTGACGTTTTATATAACTTATAAAATTATAAGTTACATATAAATTTAAATCCTTTTTTTTAATATATGTATAGTTTTATCTTTTGTTTTCATATTTATAAATGAAGTAAACAAGTTGTTAAAATTGGAAAAGTTCTCAGTCTGCTTTTAGCTAGAAGCAATATCAAAAAACAGCCATTATAGTAAGTATGTTTGGTACCTCTCGTATCTTTACGATCTCTCGTATCTTTACGCATTTTTTCTGGGGACACAATGTGCGTAAATAAGCGAGAGATTACTGTAGCAAACAAACTAATACAAGTTTTATTAATTAAATCTTAAAAGAAAAAGAAGTAAAGTTTTAGCCAACCAGAAGCGCATAGAATTTGCGGAAAAAACATAAATGTAGTAGATTGAAAGTTACATTAAAGTTTAATCTTATTCAAAACACTTTTTTACTAGTTTGGAAATTAAAACTAAATAGATATAACTACTTAGATTTATCAATGACTTAAGCTATAATTTGAGAACGAAAAATCATAAGTTTTGTTCATTTAAACAGCTACGCTTTAAAAGTTGTAGGGGTGCACGACTATTCAAATTTCAACAATTCAAACTCTTGAAAGTATTATTTTAAAGGCTTACAACTCAAAAAGTAAAATATATTCAAAAAAAAATTTATTTAGGTCTAAGTAAGACCTACAAAGGTTTTTTATCTATTAAAAAAAATTAAACAGTTTTGGAGATATGGAGAAAATAAGTTTTAATACAAACTAAGTTTTAGTACTTTTTGAATTCTTTTATAATAAACTTTTTTTTGCAAAAATTAAAACAGTGTTCATAGGTATCAACTATATCTACATACTTTTTTTTTTGAAATAAATCTAACTTTTTCATTGTGATCCTTCAAAATTATTTTAGAAATTGAATTGTCGGAATTTGAGTTGTCATGTAACCAATTTGTAGATAATTTGTAGATAGTGAAAAAAGCTGTCAGGATATATAAAGCGTAGTTTCCAGATTTTGATCAGTTAATAACTACAAAAGTTAAACCAAACTAATTCTTTCATATCAATATAAGCACTCTGGAAACTTTAATAAAAAAGGTTTACAATTTTTTTAAACATTCTCATTATTTATTAATTTTACCACTTAACAAAATATATAAAAAAGTACTAAACATCAAAAAAATCTTTAGTAAACTTTTTTTTTCAATTTCAAACTTTCCTACTTATCCATTTTAAATGTACTATGAATTTTCTCAAAACAGAAAAAAGTTTCAATTTTTTTTAATGTTCAGTAATTCTTTTTATTTCTTTTAAATCTTATTTATTAAAAGAAGTGCCTCCATGAAACCTTCTTAAAATCTTCTCAAAATACCCACAATGTGTTTTGTTGACAATTTGTTGTGAAAAATATTTTTTTAAAACTCAAAGGTCCAATTTTTTAGGTTCCATTCAGTTTGCACTAGAGTTGTTTTCAGGAAAAAAAGTAATAACATTAAAATTCTTCAAATCAGCTTAAGTTTTCACGCGTTGTTTTTGTGATAATTGTCATATGTAAAAAAAAATAGAGCTGAGAACTCAAATATCGAACATTTTATTGGTACCCTAGTCAACGGCCGCACTCTATAGATTAAAGTCTTACGCGGGCTGCTGTTTTTTATAATGATTGGTGTAAATAATATATAAACATGTTTAACCAAAAATGTAACAAGATAAACAATACTAAAGCGAAATTATTTATTAAGAGCATAACTGTAAGATTTTACAATATTTTTTTTTCTTTTTGTTGTTTAAAATTAAAAACTTTTACATTAAAAACTCTTTTCAGGCGCAGACTTTGACTTTGAAGGCTGCATTTTGTCAGCGGGCTATAGTTTGCTGACCCCTGCTATAGGTCATTCTAATATACTTTGATGCAAAAGCTATATAAAAAACTAAACGCTTTGCCACTATCTTTTAAGTTTTACATTTTGCATAAAGTTTAAATAGAGCATAAGACAGTTATTTTATTTGTTTTTCTATTTATTTAGTACAACGAATAAACTTACGAACACATTATAAGTTTTAGGAATAAAATAAAAACTCAATCATATATATTTATAGAAGGTAGCTTTCTAGTTTTGAAATTAGAAAAAAAGTCAAAAACATTACCACAACATAAACGTAGCTTAATTTTTTTAACAGAAACTGATTGCTAAATTTGGTTTAAAAAAAAAATTGACTACACAAAATTAAGGCTTGATTTAAATAAAAGTCAAAAAAATACTTATTTTTTCATTTTGGCATTAATTTTGTGGTGAATTAAACTTGTTTAAACAAAAGAAGTTATAAACGAAGAGTTCTTAAATGTTGCAGAGCTAATTTTTATAGCTTTTTCTTTTTGAATTATCAATACTAGATGTATTAGATACCATAGAATATACAATTTTCAAATTAAAAACACTAAGTTACGGCTGCTCTTCATCACACCACCCGCAAGTGTCTCTGCAGTTCTTGTGCATGAAATTGTATTTATTTTCGCAATGATTTTTTGCTTTTCTTCGCAGGCATTTGTCCAGTGGCTTGAGATCCTTACAAACGACCGGACCTACATGTTTAGAAATAAAGTTTAGTTTGTTTGTTTACGTGCTTGTTACTTTTTGAAAGTATTTAACTTTTTGTAACTTATGAATTTGTGTCTGTAAAGTAAATTAAATTTGTCATTGACTTGACTAACAACTGTGAGTATGTAATTTAAAGCAGAGTCATTGTAAGTGAAGCTTCTCTAGTTTAAAAGGATTCAAAATTTATATTTTCGAGCCTAATTCGCTAAGAATAAACGAGAAAAGTTTAATTTAAGATACAATAATTTTTCCAACTACTAGTTATAAATTAAATTTATTTGTTGCAACTAAGATCAATAGAATAAAGGTATAAACAAAAAAAAAAAACTAAAAACTGCAAAGGACAAAAAATATTTATGTTTCACAAGTTCGAAAAATCACTAGGAAAATTTATAAATATAAGCTATAAACAGCTTTTGTAGTGAAGCTAAACCTGAAACTAGTCATATCACTACTTCAGAAAAATGAAAACAACTGCTTTAATGAAATCAAACTAACGTATAAATTAAGAAACTTTTTTTTCAACTTAAACCTCGATAACTTAAAAAGCTATAGCTACTTAGTTATTTCGTTTATGTATACTATATAGCATCAGTTTATGTAATTATAATTAAAAAAATGTATTTTTAGAACTTTTTTTTCAAACTCTCTTTTATATAAGTAAGTAAATAAATGAATATTTGTATTGTGTTTATATTTATTATTTCAAACAAACACATACGTCTTTATAATTAAAAAAAAAGCTTAGTTATACAATATTTTTTTTTATAGACAGATCGAAGTTAATTTTTTGAATACGTCAAGATACGTATACTTGTAAACTTAAATGAAATTTTCGTATTAAACTTTTTTTACTTTGATAACTGACGCTTTTTGTGTCATAAAGGCTGTCAGCAATATTGAAGAAAGGTTGTCTTTTTATAGAGTAAGTTTTTATCTCCTTATTAAAACACGCATATAGATTTTTGACGGTTGTCAATCAAAAAAATAACCACTTAATAAACAAAATCAATAATTTATTACCTTCACCACATCCACAGCTTCTTTCGCACTGATGAGCAGTTGAACTGACGCATTTACCACTCAGCATCGCTTTCCGTGCGCAGTTGTTTATGTCATCGGTGCAGTTGGGATAATCTGGTTGGTTGAAACACAAAAATGTTAACGAGAACATACGGTGTTTATTTTATCAAAAAATCGAACCGTCCACGCAATCGAACTCGGTAACGTCGAAACCATTTTCTCCGCAAGTTGCCGCTACTGAGCCGTTCACTGAGTGCAAGTGACCGCAAACCACGGAGGCGGTTTCTCCCACTTCGAACCTCACGCGGTCCCATTCGTTGAGGCGTCCCTCCCCGTTAACTGAAGGTGGCGTACAGAACGGGTCTGTAAGTTTCATGTTTGTAAAGTACTAACAAACTGATTGTATTTTAGGCTTGATATAACAATAATAGTCTTAACTCCTTTAATTTACCTATTTGTCTTAAAATTATCTTGTTAAAATTTACTCTTATCTAACTTTGAAGTACAACTCAAACAAGTGTTTTGATGACATTACTCTAGCATTGAATATTTAACAAAACAGCAACTAATTGTAATTAATGTACGAGGTATTAAAAAAGATCAGCATTTTTATTAACATTACTGCTTTACATAAAATTCAAACCTTCAACACATTGGAATGAAGAAATGTTGAACCCTTGTTGAGTGCAAGTAGCTGAAACTGGTCCTTGTGGTGAATGATACTGGTCACAAGCCAAATTAATCTGGTCGCCTTCTTCAAATCTGGTTGTACTTGATTCAATTATCACACCATTTCCAGTTACGGTTGGAAGATCTTCTTGCGTGCAATATGGATCTGTTTGTTTTAGAAAATAGTAATAAACAAAAATGTTTATTATTAACTCTTTACCTATAGAATATTTTACAGTAGTTTTAGAAAAGCTAAACTTTTTATTTACGATTTAGTCTTAAACGTTTTCATCTTTACAAAACTTGTTTAATTGCTAAAAATTGTTTACAGGTTCTACTTTATCACTGTGTTAAAATTTATAAATTATGAATACTTACTTACTTTTTTAAATAAAATTATAAAAACAAAGTTGAAGCTTTTGTTCAAAATTATATTTAAACAAGAATTAGTTTATTAATAACTGTTGTTTACCATTTCTATATGTTTTTTTATTTGTCGGTTATCTAACTAAACATTATATAAATGGTTGAAAATATATATGCAGGAATTTACTAGTTTTTATACTGCAAAGTACTAAATAAAAACTTTTCACAAATTATAACTGAATAAGATTTTGCTTCTATAAGTTTTCAATAAAGACTAAATAAAAAAAGCCGACTTAAAGACCAATTTTGTAAGTTTGATACTACGCCAATAAAAACTTTTGACAAATTATTTCTAAAAAACATATTACTTTTTTATCGTTTAATTTAAAAAATATTTATTGCATATAAAAGCTTAAAAAACGTCTAGAGTTTTTATTGAACTCAAAGTTTGTTTTACAGTTAAAATTCTTCAAATAAGACGCAGATAAAGTTTAACTAACTTTAATTACATAACAATGTTATTTATTTTATTGTTTCAGATTTTTAAAAATAGCGTGTCTATATAGAAAGCATAAATAATAAATAAAACTTTATTTTATTTAACTCTTAACCTTCAACACATTGGAATGAAGAAATGTTGAACCCTTGTTGAGTGCAAGTAGCTGAAACTGGTCCTTGTGGTGAATGATACTGGTCACAAGCCAAATTAATCTGGTCGCCTTCTTCAAATCTGGTTGTACCTGATTCAACTATCACGCCATTTCCAGTTACGGTTGGAAGATCTTCTTGTGTGCAATATGGATCTGGCGAACATGAAGTTTAATAATTGTCAAACCAAAAGCTATTTCAAGCTTTAACACTATTTTAGTTTTTATTTAGCATAATTTCAGTTTTATTTAAAAAATATTTCTAAGTTTTTATCTATAGCTATCTTAACCTTCTATGCAACCGAAAACGTCAGTTGGTTCAAACGTTCCGTCAACGCAGAAAATCTTGGTCACCCCATCGATGGCGGAGTGGCGATTGGGACAACTGGTGATGTTCAGCCACTCCCCGTGGTTGAAAGTCCTCGTGCGGTCCCTCCTCTTCAAAATAACCCCGCTCGACCTTCCGTAACTCGTTTCGTCGAAAAGTTGCGGAGTCGGGCAATACCCTAGTTTGAACATTATATGGTTTCTATTTTATTAGAGTAGGTGAGTTTTTCTTTTAGTCACAGACTTTTTCAGAAGTAGTTTATAAAAGAATTGTTTGCAACTTAGAAATGTTTGTAATTAAGTATGTATAAGTTAGTTCCTTTTTTAACGGCTTAGATATGTATCATTATCATTTTGTACAATCATTTTGTACAATTTTAATATTTGTTATCACATTTGGTAATAAAAATAGATTTAGTCGTTTTATTATCGTTGAAAAAGGGTTTTAAATTCTAATCAACACTAAATAATAAGAAGCAAATTTAATGTTTCTGTTAATTGTTTCTAAACCTTTAGTTTTCTAAGAGTATAAAAAAAATGAATTTGAATAATTGAAATCTAGAAGATACATTTAGCATTATAAAATTTATTAATTTTTTTCAAAGTAATGAAAACGAAAGCTTTTTTTGTAAATTTTACACTACAAAAATGCTTTAAACATTCATACAAAATAAACTACATTACAATGCATAGCGAACTCACTGTGCTTGTTTTCACAATCGTACATATGGTTAATTTGAGCGATATCTTCGGTTGTAAAATGTGTGTCCTGTCAAATAGAGTAATTTCAAGTATAAACCTATTAGTAAGTATATATTCAAGTATAATATTATAATTCAAGTATAATTTTAATTAAAAATAAATAAGTTCCAATTAAAAACTAATAAAAGCATTAAGTGAAAAATTCAAAAAAAAAAGTAATATATACATATATAACAAATTTATTGAATTTGTCATAAGTGCATTATTATAAACATCGAAAAACCCAAACACTGAAACAAACTACTGCTGTATAACTTTGTTTCAGTTCAACGTACCCTTTCAATGGGGAGTCCAGTTTCCTTGTCCACGATGGAGGCACCTTCAGATCTATTCTTGGCGAATGCGTAAGCTCCGTACATCATAACAGAGTTCAAGTCAAACGGAGAGTTGAACGAATCCACTTTGTATTGCTCGTATTTTCGAAACCAACGTTGTTTGTCTGTTTTAATTGGAAAAAGTTTTTTTTAGACAAAACAGTAAACGTGTTGAAAATTTCTAAAGTTATTTCTTGGTTTAGGTAACTTTGAAAAAACAAGTAAATATTCAAATAAATTAAAATTGATAATCTAAAGTTTAAAAATGTGCAGTAAAAATATTTATATAACAACAAAAAGCAATAGTCAAAAATTACTTTATTGTAAGTGAAAAATTATTTGTACTTAATCACCTTCTTTGATGTTATCCAGCATGATTGTGACGTAATCATCTCTATCCGGTCGCGATTGTTCGTGAAGAAAACCCAAAGCGTGCATCATTTCGTGCATGACGATGTTCGCAGTTCTACAGTTTTTCCCCAAAGACATCTAGCAAAACACTTTTATCAGTTTTGTAATAGTTTGTACGATGCAAATATCATGTACCAACTTATTTTAAGTTACTCTAGTTTATTAATTCATTGTTTAATTGGAAAAATATCATTTAATTTCGGAGAGTTTTGATGTATTTATAGCGTAAATTGCTGGTAAATTAATGAATTTTTACATGCTAAATAAAAAGTTATATAGTATTTGTTGACTTAAGTAAAAAAAGGATAACAAATCTTAAATTATAAATGTTATTAAATTGTTTTTCTTCAGTTTTTAGATTTGATTTTAACTTTTTTTTTTCTGGACTGGTAATATTCATTAATAAAGAACAAGTTTTAACTTTTAAGCAAAAAAAAAGTTGTTAACTTGAAAATACACTTCCTATCGATGAAAAAGTCAGCTAAATATTTTTAAACAAAAATAGCTATAAAATTTAAAACCTTCTGATAGCCGTTCGACCTTATTCTACCAACGTAAGACCAGCAGCCGGAGTAAAACGCTATATGAATATACGGCTCCTCAGTTGTTCTGTTTACAAGCCTTATGCACGTGTGGCTGGCCAGGCTCGCGTTCACTTCTTGTATCTTACCGTAGACTGTATCGGCTTAAAAAAAATTATCTGTCATTTTATTGCGTTTATTAAAGAACTAGCTCGTTTAGTGAAACTTTAGGGTCTTTTTGAAACGTAATCTTTTTTTTTTTGAGAACAATAAGAAAAACTACTTATGTTGCTGGCAACTTCCACGGGCACCAAGTAGTTTCCCTGGTCGTCCCTGATCATGTCCCACCTGCTGTTGAACTTGGTGGCTCCCCGCTTCACCCTCCGCCCCTCCACGCTCCTCTTCAGTCTCCTGAACACTTCTTCAGACACCATCCCGTCACCTTGTTCTTCGAGGGCGTCGTGAAGAGCTTTCTCCCGCTCCTCAGCCATCATCGTTTCCTCTTCAACCAGGCCTGAAAGTAAAAATCAATAGAAAACCAACTAAAGTGTCAACTAAAGTATTTGTTTCTAAAACATCTTTGGAGAATAAAAAGTTCCGACAACTAATATCAAATTAATAACAAAACTAACTTTTTTAACACCTAAATAAGCTTTTAAAAACACTGCATTTTTTTTAGAACAAACTTGGTCTACTTTTTTTATGGTTAGAAAATCAATGTTTTTAAAATATCATCTAAAATTCTAAAACAATCTAAACTATTATATAGAATCTTGGTCGGTATTTAAAAAAAAATAAATAATTTTAAACTCAATACAAATACCTTCTAATTCTAAGCATTCATGTATATCAAATTCATCGAAATCTATACTTTTACTTGCTAAGATTTCCTTGCATCTTGAGTTGTTTTTTATTTTTCCTGCATTGCAAAAAGCCAACAAAATTTGCAAAGCTGTTGACAAAATTAAATAAAATCTTCAACTGTAGCATTACAAAAAACAATATTAGATCAAGAATGTAATTAAAAAGTTAAACTAGGTTATAATTATAAGTATTAAACTCATTTCAGTAATTTAACTAACATTATTTAACAAATATTCTTAAAACAAAATTTATATTTGTTTAACAGTTCAAAGCTTATTCAACAGTTAATAAACAAATAGATTGCAAAAATATTTTTTTTAAACTAACCATATATTATCAAGATAGTTCTCATTACCAATTGTAATCTTTGAAGTTAATATGCTTGTCAATAACACAATAATATACTCAACTTTGATATGTAAAAATCAAAAATTATATTCGAAACCTTAATAAATTCTGATTTATTAATCTAAGGTTTAGAATGATTATGTAATTTAGAAATAATTTTCGTTTTATTAGAATGATTATTATATGTTTAGTAGGTTTAGCTGCTGAAGATTTGTATTCTTTTAATCCAAACTAGCATTAGCTTAAGTAAACAATAAATGACTGAAAACAGAATCTATTTTACAGTTTGTAGAAAAGTTTTACTTATATGACAAAGCTAAGAAACAATTAATCATTCATATTTACGTATCGGACTACGTTCATTATCGCAAAATACATACGTTAATAAAGTATGAATCACATATTTTAGCTTATACAACAGTTTTAAAGCTAATTTAAAATTACTGAAAATGTTAAAAAACTTAAGGATCAATCGAAGTTCTGCTATTAAACTACTGATTCAAACACTAACAACTTATAATTCTTTTAAAATTTGTACAAAAAGTTAAAAGAATCTATTATTCAGTTACATTCGATTAAGTAGTTGAAAAGAATTAGTGTTCAATAAGTTTAAAAATTAGAGCTATTTTAAATTACTCCCTGATTTTTTAAACAAAGCAAAATCTAAAGAGTACAGTAAAATTAAAAATAGAATATAAATTAAGTTGATTTTTTTTACTCCAAAGTAGAAATAACTCGACTAAATTTTTAACTCAGCATTTCAAAAAAGTCGAACTCTGTTGCCGTTATGATAAAACAATTTTTTGGCGGTTTAAATTTACTGAGAAAAATAGTTACAACTTTAAATTGATAACATGGCAAAATTTTAATAGAAGCAAAGAGCCTACTTATTAAGTTTAGTTAATAATAACTTTAATAGCTATTCTATACCAACCAAGATTTTCTAAGCGAACATACACTTAGTTGAAATTTACTTTAGAATAATATCAGACAAACTGTTTTTCATAAAAACAACATGTTTTAGCACATTAGTGAAATACAGAACACATTATTTTAAAAATAAAGAAACACAAGCACTGTTTTAAAGTTGTTAGTCACTTTATTTCTCTCAAACAAGTTTGAAGGATTACACATAAACAATTCGAATAAAAAATCATTTTTAATGATTCTCTGATAAAAATAATTAAAAAATGTAAAGTTAAGTTGAAAAAAAGTAACACAGGTTTGTCATTGTAAAATCATATTGATTAAAATCTACGTTCACTGATGTTCGAATTGATGCAATTTTGAGTTTAAAATGAAATAGGTCAAGAATTTGTATGTTAGTGTATTTACCTTTTATAACTTCTCTTTTATGAATAAACATTCATTTAAAGTGTTTATTAAAATAATGGAAATTAAGTAAGTTAATGATTCGCATTTTTGCATTTGTCTTTAGAAACTAATTTAAAGATTTATTTTTATTTTTTCAAACTGTAATAAATTTACCGGAAAAACTTTAAACACATGATTCATATTTTTTAACGTATGTATCTTGCGATAATAAACGCAATTTCATACGTAAGTTTGAATGATTAATTGTTCGTTAACTTTGCATTATAAGTAAATCTTTACTTTATAGATTTATAGCTTTGCTATAAGTTGTAAAACAAATGTCTAAATATTTATAGTTTATCCAGATATATAGTTAGTTCGACAGGAAAGACTATAAGCTTTTATTAGTTTTCGTATTTTTATTTAAAAACTATTTATCATAAATAAAAACTGTTTAAAAGTGTTTTGAAAACATTAGATTGACATGATAAGACATTTTTAAATAGGATTTCATTTAAAAAAAAATTCACATTAATTTAGCTTAATTAATCTAGCTTTAATTTAGCTTACAATTTTATAAACTTTTCATAAGCAAAACCGGCTCAAAGGATTTACAATGATATCAAAAACCATCTTAATATTTTATAGTTAGTTTAAAAAGCGAATTATACAATATTTATTTACAATTGATTAATAAGCTTTGAATTGTCGAAGAAAAATTAACTTTCTTGTTAAGAAATATTTTAGATTGTATAAAGTGAATGTAATTCTGTAGTTGAATTTTTTTTTTTACAGTTTTGCAAGTTTTGTTAGCAATTTGCGATGCAGGAAAAATAAAAACTAGTTCAAGATGCAAGGAAATATTAGAAAATAAAAACGAAGCTTATGATGAGTTCGAAATCAATGACTGCTTGCATTTAGGTAAATTTTTATACAGTCAATTTTTTATCACTTGTGAAATACTATGAAAAACTTAATTTATTTTGAGTCTATAATTTTTTAAGAACTTTAAAAAGATTTCAAAGAACTAAAATGAATCTGAAGAAAAGAATTTTAAACTTCAAGTTAAATATTGAACTTAAGTTTAGCATTAGTTTTGTGCTCAAAAAAAAAGTTAAAAGTGTATACAAATAATTTAAAGATAAATTTTTACTACAACAAAATCAACTTATATACAGGCTTGGTTGAAGGCGATATGATATTGACTGAGGAACAAAAGAAAGCTTATGAAGACGCCATTAAAAAAGAAGAAAACAAAAATTCAAAACAAAAAACATTAAATAGTTCACTATGCAGTGAAGTACTAGAAAATAAAAACGAAGAATTTGATGAATCTGATATTAACGAATGCTTAGAATTGAAAGGTATTTGTAATAAGTTTAAACTTCTTTTGAAAATAAAACTATTCAATTTAAAAAAACTTACTAAGTTTGGATGGTTTTAACCAGTGTTTTTTAAGTAAATTCTTGTAAGCATCATAAAAATAAAAAACTAAGTTGCTCCTAAAAACAACCAAGTGCTTTCTAAAAAAAAATTATTTTCTTTGTTTACTTATAGGAATTTTCTCAGGTACTTATAATCTTTTTGAAGTATATACTTTATTTGATACTTTAAATTTTATTGTTTAACTGCAGACCTAGTTGAAGGCGATATGATAATGACTGATGAGCAAAAGCAAGCTTATGAAGACGCAATTAAAAAAGAAAAAGACGGGAATATTATTAAACAATAAATAGCTATTATATTAAAAAAATAAATAAAAGCAAAAGCTAACAGAATAGTTTATCTATATTATTTGTATATTTACAAACGAATTGAAATGTAGTTATCCTTTTAAACGTAAAAGATTAAACCTGTCTTTTCCTTTAATTTTTAATCAAAAACATTTCGAAACTTTTACAAAATGAGCGTTAAAACATGATAAGGAAAAAAAGTATGAATAATTTAAACCTTTTGTTTTCTAATTTCATTAAAAGTTTCTTTAGTTGCAAATAAATTATTAATAATCTAAAAACAAAAAATAATACCTACAAATAAGATTTTTTAAATACCTTAAATTATTTAAATGTTAAAGTATTAGAATTTATAACCAAACTCATTGAAATTAAAAAAACTGAAAAGCAATGTAAAGCTTACAATTTAAAGTTGAAAAAGAATTCTACAACTTGTATCAACTAGTATACTCTCCGTGTTTAAAATATTTATTGTTGGGAACAAAAGCCTCTGCATTTTAAGTAATACCGATATAACTTTTTCAAACTGGAAATATACCCCCAACAAATGTACCATGCTGTAATATTCACCAAAACCCTCCAACGCATTTTTCAAAACAAGTGATCTCTGCTTGTGCCCACTTTGCACCCGCACACCGGACAGTAGTGCACCGCGTTGTAGAACTCGTCGAAGCAGCACGGTATCAGGCACAAGCAGCAAGGGGCTCCCCCCAAAAGAAAAATTGCAGAGCCAAGCACGCACGAGTAGCATCCCGGCTCGAGCCTGACTTTTGTGGTCACGTGATTGGCGCATCCGTTACACCTGACTGAGCACGGGTAGCGGGTCAGCCGGAAATGCTGCACCGGACTCGTGTGTATCACCTGAGTTTTAAAGTTTGTTTGTTTAAACTTTTGTTATATCAAATCGTACTTGCAATTTAAAAAGAGACCATTTAAAAATTTTAACTGTTTTGAATAAGTTATACTAAACTCGAATTTTTTAGGCTACGAGTTTATTTTACTTAGATAAAACACCTGTGTTTATTTTCACTTCAAATTTTTTAACACTTGCATATATCACTTTTTCCTTTCTAAAATAATTATTTTTACTAGCTATTTTATCGGTCACTACCAAAACTTAGTAAAGTAATAAAAGCTTAAAATATGTTACATTGAAAAAAAAAACCTGTCGCGGCGGCCTGTGAACATTTTGTCGTAGTTGCGAGTGCAAAGCTGTTGGTGAAGCGGTATAAATCAGCTGCAGTGGCTGAGTCAAACCGACCTGCAACTGCTGGGTGCTCACTTCTAATTGGCTGCTGTTCAGCGGAGACTGGACAATGCTTGCGTGTGGCTGGTTGCTAAGCAATCGCGAGTGATCGAGAAGAATGTTTGTTTGGTTGCTTTCTGTTTTGTTGCGGTCATTTGTGATGTCATATTTGCTGTGCAACGCCTCATTGTAGCTGGGAGGGCTTTCACCACTCATTTTAGTTTACCTGTTTTTTTCCAAATATATATTTAAAATCCTGTCATGAAATTCTAGCAGATTTATGAAAAAACTTGTAGTTCAGTCTTTTTTTTCAGTATATCTCTAAAATAATATTCTTACTATATTAGTTACTCTGAACTAATTTTGGAACTTACTTGTACAGAATTATAATTGTTAGTATGTAGTTTCTTGAATAATATTTTAACTAAAATTGTTACTAAATTCGATAAAAAAAAATAAAGATGGCATCAAATCTTATCAAAAAATGTTGCCAAGTTATCAGTTTTAAAATAATAATTTGTAAAAAAACTAACTTTTCCACTTTCTTTGAGTCACAAATGTAGACAAGTTACTTAAAGTCTAGATTTAAAGTTTTAAGTTTTTTGAAATTAATGAAGTATAAATGTAAAACAAATGATAAATGGTTTACCCTTCTAAGTTTTAGCACAACTGTACCATCAACAAAGTGAAAAATTGTAAATCAAGAAAAAACTTCAGGACGTGCTGAATAATTAATCATTTTTGTCTGTTTTACAAGTTTTTGCTGAATGAAAATTTCTGAAACAAATCGTGTAAAAGCTTAACATATTTTTAAGCATTTTAAAAAGTTTATTAGTTTTATCAAAAATTTTAAGGTAACTAAAGACAAATCAAAACACTTTTTACTACAAAGATACTTCTATACGAAAACTTTTATTATCATTAACCGGCTATGAATATACCTATCATCTTTGTGTTTGTTTATAAAAGTGTTCTAAAAAAATTAGAAAAAACAACTATTTTTAAACCTTAATAAACTTACTAAAAAGTTATAATTTTGACAAAGTAAAATACAAAGAGTAATCATTCAGAATAAATTAACTATATAGATTTTAATTTATCTTTTATGAACTTGTGTTTATAAACGTGTTTTTCAAAAGTTAAAAGTTAGAGCTTAACTCGCTCAGAACTATGTATTTTTAAAGAAACTCTAACCTAAAGTGTACAATAAATTTATTAACAACTTTTAAATCATTTAAATGAGCTTTTTAAGCGAAATAGTTTGAAGCAACTTGAGCATCAACGTTTCACAAAAGTCGAATTATGTGATAAAAGAAAATGATTTATGCCTTTTTATACAAACTGTTGCTGTAAGTATACTAAGAAAACTAATTATTATTTTAAGTTATTAACAAGACAGTAATAAGTATAAATATTTATAAATAATCTAAACGTGTTGTTTATTTTATATAACAACAAAAATACGACTTTTTTTAGTTAGAAATTAAATTTTAATATCGTTTCAGTTCCTACTATTTTTCTTACTTTGAATATAAACTATTTAAGTATTTTATCTTAAACTTTTACTACATTAAGTTCAACTACAACTTTGGAAAATAATAAGAGTTAGACGTCTAATATGAACAAAAAACGTAAAAAAAAAACTTTATTAAATTTAATTTTGACTTATAATATTGAAAATAGCCTTGTATAAGTTGATACACTTGAATTAGATAAAAAATAAGAAGTAAAAGTTTAGAGCTAAAATTCTTGAAAACTGTCAAATGAGTTGACTATCTGGTAGTATCTGTCATAATACGTTTAACTGATAATCGCAAACTATGTTTCACAGGTAATCAGAACATTACTTGTAGTGTTTTTGAGCTGCTTTTAAATACAAACCTCAGATATTTTTTGTTAAAATTAAGACAAGCAATAAATTGTTTGATTAAGGCTCTTTTAAACGATAATTATATTATTATTATACAAACAGTTCATTAAATAAATTAACTTTTATCTACAGTGAAAATGTGTTTACTTAATTTGTTTAAAAACTTTTTTTTCTTAACTGAGTAGATTAAACTTGAGAAAAAAAACTTATTGTTAGTTAAACACTTTTATTGCAACGTTCAACTCAGAACTCTAAGACATCAGGCTACGAAATAAAACAATTACTGCTTAAAAACTTGTTTATTTTGTTTGATAATAACAACAGTTCGCACAGTACTTTCCTTTATTAAATTTCCAGTAGAAAAAAAAGACTTTGCAAATTATTGTTAATTATTGCAAATTATAAACAGACTTTGTATATTTCAAAGAACTTGTTTCGTGAAGGTTTATTAACAAGTTACTAGCAGTTACTTGTTTTAATATTAATTTTTATGTATACTTCTTTTGTTAACCGTTAAACTGATAATACTTTTTCTACTTTTAGTTACCATAAATTCTGAACTCCCTGGCAGTCTTTGTTTGTTTATTTTAATTAACCTACAATCAGGGTTTTTAGAAAGCAGCATAATTGCCCAATTTTTAGCAAAATGTTTGAAAAATAACTAGTTTCTCAATTAAAGCTACTTGTTTCTTTAGTTTAAAAATAAAATACCCCCACTTGAAACTACTGCTATTAGACTACTTAACATGTAAAACTTTTTACATGTTAAGTATTATGATAATCTTAAAACTTTTTATAAGCATACAATAAAACGTCAGTTTGTTAAGTTACTGAAATGTAAGACCACTAAAAGTTTTAAAGTTAGTCTCTTATTGGTAATTTTCTTTATTTTAAAGCATTTACCTTACTACCTGTGTTTATACTAATCATTTTTATTTAAATAGTTTATAAAAAACGTAATTTCTAAAATAGTTCAAATAAGTATGTCAGAACCAATGATAGTTTTATTTTACCATTTTTGTATGATTAAGTTTCAGATATGTTTTCTTTGAAATAAAACTAAATGTGTAAAATGTTATACTTTATAAAATTAAAAAACTTTTATTTATACTAATTGCTATCGGTTTAAAAAATTAGTTTTTAAAAATAAATGCTTTCTTGATTTTTTTGAATTATTTTTTGTTTATTTAGTATTTGATAAAAAAAAGAACGGTTGACATACCAGGACGATTTGAAAAACTTAAATGCTACAACATCATTTCTGTTTTTAAAACTAAACAAAATATAAGATTTTATAATACAATTGTTTTAAAGTAAAATTTTTTTTTTCAGCAAACTAGTTGCCAGGTAAACAAAATCTTAACAAAAAAGAAAAAGTCAAAAACGAACTACCAGATGGTAAAATATGCAAATATTATGCAGTTTATAAAGTACGTGCTAGCAATCCTACTGATCGAATTCAGAATAATTTTCCCAGCTCACGCCTCAAACGCGACCGAAGGCGATGAGAGAATCATCGGCGGCAGTGACGCGCCGCCCACTAAATTCCCTTTCTACGCCCTGCTCGGCTTCCAAATACCCAACCTGTTCTGCGGCAGCTCGATCATCGCCAAGGACTGGGTCATTTCGGCGCAACACTGCACCACCGGGAAACCCCCCGAAACGATCTGGGTTCACGCGGGCTTCCTCGACTCGACGCAGCTGAGCTTCCAGCAGCGGCAGCAGGTCAAGCAGAAGTTCGAGTACCCGAACTACGAGGACTTCAAAAAGTTCGACGTCGTCCTGCTAAAGCTCGAATATCCGTTCTTCCTCTACTCGTTCATCCGGCCGATTCAGTTGCCGCACCGCTTCGACGACCTGCGCCCGAACTTCAGCGAGTGCACTGTAATCGGGTTCGGGTACACGACGGCGACCGGTCGGCCCGACCCCGCCCCGGCCCAGTACCGGAAGCTGAAGGAGGCGGAGCTGCAAGTGGTGCCGAGGTCGCACTGCAGGAACTCGTGGGGCGAGCAAGTCGACGAGTCGCACATCTGCGCGTCGGAGCCGAACCGGGAGAAGGGCGCGTGCTACGGGGACTCGGGCGGGCCGCTGGCTTGCTGGGAGGAGGGGAGAAAAGAGTGGGTGTTGAGGGGCGTGTTCAGCTACATGTACGACGACTGCCAGCTGAAGGGGCACGCGCCCGACGTGTTCACCAGAGTGTCGTTCTACGTCGACTGGGTCAAGGACACGACCCGGTACGGGCCGTGGGTCGTCGGAGAGTGCAGCGTGAGTTGCGGGGAAGGAACGAGGCTGGACAGGAGGACGTGCGCCGGAGACAACTGCCAGGACCCTTACAGTGTCCTGCACAGGGTGTCCGAGTGCCGGATGCCGGATTGCGAGGACGGCAGAGACGTTTGCAAGGAGCTCGAGTGCAGCCCCGACGCCGTTTGCGAGGAGGAAGGTGGTAAGTTCGAGTGCGAGTGCCAACCGGAGTTTGAGGGCGACGGTTTCCATTACTCGTTCGAGGCGAACTACTACGTTCCCGATGGTAGATTTGTTTTTTGTTGAAACTTTATAGCAATAGCAGGTTGATAACAATAAGTTGTATAATAACGTTTCGTGATATTCTTTGTGCTCAGCTTAGTTTGTTAGACATAAAAAGTAAAGATTACGCCTTAAAATATTAGTAAACAGTATTGAAGATAGCTTTCGGTTCGTATGATAAATAAAGCTTTGTGCTAAAATTTTGTATCTTTTGCTAAATTAATTAGCACTAGAGTTTTATATTTTATTTGTAACTGAAAAAAACTTAAACAATTTTTCTAGGTTTGTGAAAAAATAGTAAATCAAAACATAGTTCAAATTTTTAACTACTGGCAGATGAATCAAGCTACAGCAACTGGACTCTGGGAACCTGTGTGGGACAATGCGGAGTGGGGAGGAGGGAAGACACGAGGGAGTGCGTGCGAGGGAATTGCCTGAACCCGCTCCGCAGAAGAGTCGACTGCAGGCTGCGGGGCGAGTGCGCGGGAAACGAAGCTTGCGAGCGCGAAGACTTGATTTGTTCTGAGAACGCCAGTTGCGTGAAGTTCAGCACCGAGATTTCCTACGAATGCGAGTGCTCGCCGGGGTTTGAGGGGAACGGGACAATTTGTGAGGGAAGTTCAGCCGCGAAAAAAGTTGTGAGCGTTGCAATTATGAAGCTGTTGTTGATGTTGTACTTTTTAGTGTAAATCGGCTATTGAAAGTTCTGTGACTAGTTTATAAGACTTACTGTTATGTTTTTTTTTTGTTACAAAAAGTAATACTAATCAATGCTTAAGTTTGCATTGATTAGTACTTCATTAAAAAAAATTCAATGTAAATTTTGAAAAATTAATCGTTTTAACTTTTAAATGAATAGTGTTTTATCTATTTGATAAAATTTTCGTTCAATGTAAGTATTTTTATTTCAAAGTTGACTAGAAAGTGTAAACATTTAAATAAAATGCATTGGTATTTAAAAGACTTGTATTTTCTAAACATATAAACAACAAAGATTATAAATTGCAGTTCAGAAAATTCACTCATAGGCAAACGGTACAAACAGGTAAATTGGTACTGGGTTTGAAGCCAGCCATGACTTTTTTGTTACTGCAGAAAAGAGCCACTTTATTAGGGGTGGGCAACCCGCTGGCCGAAGTGAAAATGACCCCCGTCAATGTTTTTTAAATTTAAATGGAATCCGGCCCGCTGAACCAAGTTTTTAAACTTTCACTATATTTTCTAGAAATTGAAGTTGAAATGCAAAAAACGATTTCAAGTACAATTTACGGAAGATTTTTAACTTACGCTAGATATAGTAGAAAAAATCAGACAAAATTAGTATTTTGTTGAAATTGAGTTTTTGTGAACTCAATGATATTGAAATGCTCTGGCCAGCCAAGAATTTTTTTTTTACATCTAGCCCTTCAATTGAAAACGTTGCCCTTCCCTATTTATAATTATTAGTATTAATATTCTTTAAAATATAGCCATCAAACATAAATCTTATAGTTAAAAACATTTTGTACTACTGATTTATATTTTGGTAATACAGAAACAACCTTTGTTATGGAAAAATTTAACAACTTTTTTCATATAGACATACTTCTACTTTTAAATTATCAATTATAATGTTGTTACTAGTAAATAGATATAGTAATAGATTTATTGTAAAACCTAAGATAAGGTTCCAGTGAAACTATTCATTGAAAGTGCTTTACAGTAATATTTGATCTAAAAGTTTTTAATCCTAAAAAGAGGTATGTTTGAACGTTTAGTAAAATTTAACTAAGTCTTTTAAAGAAACTCGGATTGAAAACTTAATGTGTAGCAGATATTTAAAAATAAGTTTTTATTAAAGCCCGTTTAGTTATGGTTCGTGATTAGAGTAATGCTAAAAGTTCAAACTCTCTAAGTTTTGGTATAAAAAAGTATAAGTTTAGTTAAAATTAAGACTATCAAAATTGTTTATCTTTAATATAAGAAGTAAACAAAACAAGCCCAAAATATAAGACAAAGTTAGGAGCTGAATATTTTTAATCCTTACAACCAAAAAATTTAAATGATAACTTCACCACACGACCATCAACAACAGCATCCGAGACAACCTACGACCGGTTTCGTCCTTATCGGGTCTCATCAGGCAGGCGTAGTCGTGCGAAAAGGCTGGTGAGATCTAATCAAGCGAGCTTAACAAATATTTTAAGCAAATAGTTTAAACTAATAATGTAAGTGTTAGAGCGCTTATGACTTAGCTTAAAACGGTTTTTATAAACTAATAAACAAAACAACATGTTTTGATTTTTTGAATTTTAATGTGCACAGTGTATAAAACAAAAATAACTAAGCAGTAACTACAGCATTCTAATCGACAAGGTATAAGCAGTGCAAGAATTACAGTGCAAGATTTCATGAAAATGTCTCGGAATAATGATTTTACTTATTGTTATTCTAAATATAAAACAAATAAAAAAGATTGTTTTCTCAGTTAACGACAGTGAATAACTTTTCGTAAAAACAGTTTCTTATTTTTTTGGGTTGAAAAAAGTACAAACACGATATTAAAAATATGTTTGAACAGCGATATATTTTGCTATAAAAAAGATTTAAAAAAAAAATTGTATATAATATCAACGCTACAATTAAACTAAATACATATTGATTACATAATGTGAAAGTTTTCAAAGTATTACTCCTCAACAATATTCTGCTGCTGTTTTCTTTCAAGCCGTTTTTTCATCCTTCTTTCTTTCAATATTCTTTCCTTCTCTGTCATGCTCAAGTGCCGTTGCGAAGTAAATTCTTCTCTGATCTCTTCTTTTTTGTGTTCTATTTTTATTTCAGTGCTTTCAGATGTACTCATCTAATGGAGTATTGACTTTTTACGTAAGTAAAAAAACATTAAGTATTTTATAACAACAGTTAGATTTTAAGTGCAACAACTAAAGTTCTTAACTTGAGTTCAAGGAAATAAATACAAATACTATATTTTGAAAAATAATGTTACAAAACACTTTTTAACTGTATTAGAGGTCTTTGGTTATGACCAAACTTTTTAATAAAAGTCTAAAATAAATTAAACAAGTCGTAAAAAATAGATTTAACAACACTGATATATGAATTCAATTTGGTAATAGTTGTACATGTTTAAATTTATTTTGAACCGACTAACTTTCATTTCACTCCTGACCAGTTTCTTTTGCAGTTCTTGAGCGTAGATGGCCATTTTGTCGTTATCGGAAATTCCATCTACGTTTTGAGTGGTTGCAGTTGCGAAACTCTTCAGATTTCTGTTGTATATATTAACAACTATTTACAAGTATATGAAAAATATTCAAGAACAAATCTTAAATTACAACAAGATAATATAGTTAATGATTTGTTATTTACTGTAATTTAATTGTAGATCCATCATACAAATTCAAAACTTCACAAGGCGTATTTACTACTTCTACTTGTGTCAGTCTTTTCTAAATTATTAAATAATTATTTTAAACCGTTTAAAAATTACTAACATCTTCAGTAGAAAATAAACAATAGCCAGGGTACAAAGCAAAACCGGAAAAATAAGTTTAAAAAAAGCTTATTTGATGTAAAAAATCGCCGTCTATAACGCTTTAATGTTTTCTGCCTATGAATTAGTCTGAGAACTTTAGATATTTACAACTCATTACTATTAGTCTAGTTTTGCTTGAAAAACTATCAATTTGCAGATACTGAAGAAATAAAAATGACAACAAACTTTCACTTTCTTTGAAAAAAAATATTACTTTAATGTTTACAGCTGTCTTACATTCGAAAATTAAAAATAAAAAGTTAAAATAGCTTAATGCAAGTTAACTCGTTTGTAAACGAATATAATTTATTTATAAAGTGTCTTTATTTAGTTAAATTAACCACTTTGTTTCTTTTAACTAAATTCAATAACTGACTTACATTGACTATTTACTTTTTTTCGTTTGATATTAAGTAAGTTTCAAAATCAATATTAAATCAAAAACACAAACAACCTCTTTCTTCTCTCCTCCCCCGTCAGCGTCTTCCCGCTCTTCAGCCGGCTCAACCGCTCGTGGATCATCGTCTTCTCCCTCTCCAGCCGCGTCTTCTGCCTCTCCATCATCTTGCCCTGCTCTTCCAAGCTCCTCTTCACCAGGTGGTGGGCTTCCGAAGACACGTTGGGCCTCGATCTCGCCTGCTCCTTCCGCTGCTTGATCTGTGTCGAGTAAATTTTGGGTTTAAAAAAGATTCATGAAATTTGTGATTTTTTTCAGATTTTTAAAAGCTTTAAAATAAATTATTTAAACACTAAGTCTTTTTAGGCATAGTTTGATTTATCACATTACTTAAACTGTTTACTACATTTTAATCTGAAAAGGCGATATAAATTCAAGTAAAACAAAGAAAACATGTCACATTAGCACGAGCGTGTATTCACACAGTTACAAAGTATAACTTGTTTTATTCAAAAAACCAGTCAAAACCTTCTCCTTCTGCTTAATCCTCTCCTGCTCCAGCGCCTTCATCTTCTGATCAGCCAGGTTCCTGATGCTCTCCACCACCTTGTTCCGCTCCGACTCGCTCACCTTGATGTCGATGATCGTCTTCTCCCTCTTCATCGGTTCGAACGGCGAGTGTTGTGATTTCGGGGGTTTCCCTTTGATTGTTGCCGTCTTCTTTTTAGTGATTTCCTGGAATTTTGTTGAACCCAATAATAGAAAAACTTTTCTAGACTAGAATTTTTAGTAGTTTTATAAAATCAACAGATCATTTCAGAACCTATATTTTTTTGCATAGCTGTTGTATGTTTTTTATACAACACGCAGTTTAAATTTGTTAGTTTTTTAAGTTTTAAATTACAAATAAAATATTGATTTTCTTTAGTTTTATTTTATATGAACATTAATAGGTTACCAAAAACTTAAAACTTTAGTACAATTTAAAAAACTAATTAAAGTAAGGATTAAATTTAAACAAAGACTTACTTTAACTTTTAAAACAAACGGCTTTTAGTAACCAATAATATTAATAGTAACATTTACTTTAACATATAAAAATATCATAAAATTAAGTTTAGTTCATAGTCAAATCTGATCAAGTATAAAAATACCATAAGCAACAAACTTTATTTTCCTTTCTTTTTTCTTTGCGAGACTGTAGAAGTTGATCAATCTGAAGTATAAAAATGAAATTTTATAAGTTTTATAACAAGTCAAAGTAAAAACGAAACAAGCAGAATTTTATGTACGAAATATTCAATTTATTTTTCATTTTATAGAAACAGTTTTACAGTATTGATATAACTTCAAATAAATGCACAGAAATAAACTTTTATCTGATATTCTTGTTTTGAATTAAATTTATTTCATATTTAGCAAACATTACGACAAACATAAATAAAAAAAAAACGAAATACTTCTCGAAAATAAGTACTCTAATAGAATTAAGAACTAAAGTAAACGATTCAAGTTTGATGTTGCTGTTTAAAGAATTGCTCACTTTAAAAATTTTACCTCAAATCGAACTCTAAAAAGATTTTTTCACGAATGTGCTAACATGCTTCAACCCGCAAATCAAATATTTTGATGTCAATAATTTATATTTATTGCAAACAAGCGAACCATGTGTTGCTGCTTGTTGTGCTGCAGTTTGTCGAACTGCTCCCTCTGGTGGACCCTGCGTTGGGCCAGCATCATCATGCCCGCGGCCTGGTGCACCTCGAACTCCGACGACATCTTCTCCTTCCTCCTCGCCTCGATCCTCCGGCCGATCCTCTTCCTCTGCTCACTCGATCCGCTCTCGAGCGCCTGTGGTGTACAGTTATTAAGTTTCAAATATTACTGTGCATATATGCTTGATCCTTATGTTTCAACATTTGCTCAGGTAAAAATATTTATTGGGATTAGTATTGAAGGAGATTTAAAAAAATAGTAATGAAGTACTCTCCACAGTCTCAACGTTAATATTTTTAAGCAAGAATATTGTTCGACTTTAAGAATCACAAATTGTTTTCGTTTTTGCAAACTGTCAAGTATCTATTTTCACAAGTAATAAAGTTTAAAAATGTTGCAGAACATATGTTTCTAAATTTAGTAATAAAATGTGTAATTATTTTTAACCTGCTTGTTAGCTTCGAATTGTTTATTTAGTGCTTCTAATGCTGCCTCGACATCAATACCCTTCGCTTCTGTGTGTAAAATCAAAGTAAGATTTATATATGTTTATAAATAAACCAACAACAATATCATTATTTAGGATCTAAATATTTTTCTCAAGAGTAGCTCGTCTTAATGCAAAATAAACAAACAAAAAAATTTATAATATTAAAAAAAAACAGTGCAGCTAATGTTTAGCAATAGAACAACAAATTACTTTTTTCTTGAAGATCAGCTCTTTCTTTTTCAATATTTTCATTCATAATTTCAACTTCATTGCTTATTTGCTCTTTTATCTCTTCCTCGTCATTTTCAACAATTTCATTGTTTTCAACTGAGAGAAGGTTAAAAAAACTTGACAAACAATGATAACTATAAAATAAAGAAAACTTAGCTGTAATCATGTAGTCATTATTAAACTATAACATAATTTTATTCAAAGGATAAAATCCATAAACTGC
Source organism: Thalia democratica (assembly GCF_965202585.1). NCBI lineage: Eukaryota > Metazoa > Chordata > Thaliacea > Salpida > Salpidae > Thalia > Thalia democratica. The sequence continues at coordinate 12,368,121 of NC_139170.1, forward strand.
TTTTAAAATCTTGTATTAATAAAACTTTCTTTATCAGCAATTACTAAGTGTTGTTAAAGGACTTAGATTTAGCATTTTTAAGCTGTGAAATATTTATCTTAAAGTTAACTAGTTAGTTGAAAAAGATGGTTTCAAACCCTGTTGTTGTCCAGGCAAGGTGAGACCGAATATGACGTGAAAAATTAGGTCATTCCAACATTCTCTTCTCGATCGGAAGTGCTGCTCTCGTATCAGGTCTATGATGTCATCGGTCTGAAAAGCATGACGTTAGACAGTCAGTCAAATGTATTTAAAAAATATTAGTTAAGTTACAGTATTAATGCTTATGTATTATGACTTCAAATCTTGGTATTTGAGTTTTTATGGTAATTGGTAGAAATATTTCAATCATGAATAACATATACAGTAGTGCTACTTAAAAACAAATTAAACATCTAAAGTAAAACTTAAAGACAACTAGTGTTATAAAAATGTTATTTAACCTGATTTTCAATAGCCTCAATAGTAGCATTAACTTCTTGTTCTTGGGCCAGTTGTATTTGTGTCATCCATTCACAAACTATTTCCTCATCGCTCAGTTTACAAATTCTTCGTTGTTCTGATATATTTTAAATTATAAATTAATAAATATAAAATTTTCCACTTTATTAGCGACACAATTAATTAGATATTACTAGATAATTCTATATTTTTAAAGGTTTATATTTTATTTATGGCCAAGGTATTATTATATAATTATTTTAAAGGAGGCTACGGGCTAACATTAAGGCTAAAAAGGGGTCCAACATATTTTTTACAAAAGTTAACGTTGACTCTTACATGAAATGTAATTATAAACTCATAGGAACCTGTTGAGCACACCGACTTTGATAGCTTGTATCTCAAAAGATAATTCGAATTTAGTTAAGCAGTTAAAAGTTTCTGATAGCTAAAGTAAAACTCTACAAAATAAGACCAACTTGTAAAAACCAAGGTGGATTCCCCTATGGCCTTAACTTCCTGTTGCTATTTTTGGTGCACTATTTTCAGCTTTAACAATCTTTCATTACATAATACTGCACTTACTTAAAATAAGGAACTATATTGTTCTGTAATTGTGCATTTTTTTATTTCTCACTGCGTCTACGGAATACTTACTTATACAGTTGGTATTACAAATGAACTGAAGTGTATTGTTTATAAATTAAAATTTTCAGCAAGAAGCACTATAACTAGTTCTATCAAACTAAATGTATAAGACTATATATAAGTTACATGGCGATAAGTACTTGAGAATATGGATAACAAGTAAGGATGTCATCCAATTCAAAGGGTTTTAAACAAAGTTTACAAGTTTTACAAAAACTTTATGTTTTTCAACAAAAACAAAGTTTCGATTAGTTGTTTGTTGATTTTAAAAATACCTTTAAATACAATACTCTTTGTGAAATTCATGGTAATACTCAGTAAAAATTATAAAATCTATATCTTAAATTTGTAAAAATGACAGCGTAAGCGATTCTATAGAAAATGTTAGTCGTTGCCTTATATGTAGGTGTTGTTTTTTTTTACACTTTAGTAAATATAATAGCAAGATTTAAATAAACTAATGGTACAATAATTAAGGAACAAGAGTTATTCAAAAATATAAAAAATGTCTAAGCTCAGTGTTTTAAGTAAATTAAAAGTTAAAACCATGAAGTTAGTTACAGCAACTAGTTTTACAAAAAAAAACTTTAAGATTTGGCTCCAGTTATCATAAATCACTTTTAAACCAAAAGAAAAAAAAAACAAGTGATACTTAATAACATTTACTTAAAATATTAGAAATTTAAATAAAATTAGTTTCTTATACTAGAAAAACTCCTAATAAGTTTAAACAAAACTTTACCATGTAGATTGCTTAGATTTAGACCATATATTTAAATGTAAGCATTACAGTTCAAAAAAGAAAAATAATTAATAGACTAAAAAAAATATTTCTATTGTAAGACTTTAAAATTAAATACTATAAGCACGCACTAAAATAAATACTTTAACTATAAATAAATAAAAAACTTTAATGTAAATCAAACCTTCCATTTTCAGTAGGATAGCATCTGATAGCTTCCTGTTCTGACTGACAATCATGTCTCCAAGCATTTTTTTGCTGATCGTGCTAATTTCGTTGTTACCCATTTTGTCCTTCATAGCAATCACAAATCTGCTTTCCCGCCATTTTTTACGCTCTCCCGCGAACTTGTCTAGCTTTTTGGAAATTTCCTGGAATATAACATCTGGTATTTTATCAAATTCGATAACTTATGATGATTCTATATAATTAAATAAAACTAACCTAGTCATAATAACTTTTAAAAATCTAACTTAAGATAACTGAGCCACATCGGCTTATGATAAAATGTTGTTTAAAATAATTTTAAGCTCTTAAAAAAATAAAAGTAAAGTAATACGCTCAAAAATAATGTTCGATTTATTTAAGCACTTTTCTTCTGAGAATTTAACAAAATTAACGTACTTCATCACTTGATTTAATTGGTTTTTTAGCATTTTCTTCCGCATATTGGGTCAAAATCATCAACAACTTTCTTTCTTCCTCATGTTTCAAGTCAATCTCCCTCATTAATTTGTCTATAGAACTACCTGTAAGTAAAGTTCTTTACAAACATTTTGTATAATCTACTACTAAAAAAGAAGTAACACTGCTTTGCAATAAAACATTTGATTTAGATAGATAAGATTAATAGATAAGATTGGTTAATGATTAAGATTTAAGATGGTTGAAAAATATTATTAAAAAGATATTCTAACTTTAAGTTTAAATTATCTAAATTAGTTTTTTATGCAAACCAACTTCATCCAATAAAATGCTTCTCAATATTCTAGAACATATATTTTTGTGCAATATCTTAAACAGTGATATCAACACCTTTTTATTATTTTAGAAGTGATAAGATGGTTTTGTAGCTTTAAAATTCTAAAAATACTGCAAAAGTAAAACAAAAAACATTTAAAAATTGTTTTCGCTATTACTTAACTATTTTCACCATCTTAAATTTCTATTTGTTTTGTTAAGTATAAACACGCATGTCATATGAATTTAGAAATAATTTTTTTTCTTAGCCTGAGTTTTAGAACTCAAAATTTTTCTGATAGAGTGGTATCCACAAGTACATTTTATTCATGCTTTTAATCATAAAACTTAGACAATAGTAAACAAAATTTAAAGATCACTATTATAAAATGTACAAAATTAACCTTCAAAAGACGCTTTGTACATCTTTTCAATTCTAATTACTTGAGCGTTGATATCCATTAGTTGTTTGATTGCTTTCTTTTTATTTTGTGTTTCCTTTCTGACAGTCAACCTTTCTTTCGCCAGTTTATATTGAGCCTTGCGAGTTTGTTCCAAACTGTTTAAAATAAACTATAAGCTTCAAAAAAGGATATCATAGTAACTTGGTTTGGTCATATAATGGTATTTCTTTACGTTCTTTTGTTTAAACTCTACGACTAGTTAAAATATTTATTCAGTTCAAACACTTCGAATAAAAAAAACTACAATATCGTAGTAAAAAAACCCATATTGAAAATAAAATTAAGCTAACTATCACAAAAAACTAAACAATATTTTTTTATAAGTGTTTAATCCTAATATATTTGGATGTACTAGTCGGACACAATAAAGTATTTTGTTTTTTGATTTTCACGTTATTCTACAAAAAAACTGACGTCAACTCATTGTGTTTACTGAAGCGGAACAGCATAGCAACCTCGCTCCTACTCCTCCTCTTCGCCATAGCAACCATCATTTGTCTCCTCCTCTCCTCTTGAAGGTGCTGCCACTGGTGGGCGCTAACTTCCTCCAACTTTTTCAACTCCTCCTCATAGTTTGTATCCAACATCAACAAAATGTTCTGTATAAAGTTTTTTTTCAATTTTTTTATAAGTTCTTAATTGCAAAAAAAAACTTAAATAAACTATTTAAATATCTTAAAGTTTAAAGTTTTTGTCTAGATGCCTAGAAAATTTTAAGTAACCTTTTTTTTGTTTAATAAAAAATATATAACTAAAGAAAACAAAACAACATTGGAGTTTTAATTTTTGAAACTCATTTGATTAAGTATAGTTCTGAGAAAGTTTAATTTTAAACAAAGTTTGTGTAGTTTGTGAGGAGTATTTAAATCTTAGTCTTGCTTAACTTTTATAACTTGTAGCAGAGTATTTCAAAAATCATTACATTCTAAAGAAAAACACATTTTGTTTAAAAATTATAGTTTATAAAATTTGAATTTTACAAAGAATCTCTGTAAAGAATCTCTATATATGTTTAGAAGGTCAAGGTTTATAAGGTAAGAAATTAGGTGAGGGGTCGTAGATATAAGGCTTCTAAATGGTTTTACGTTAAGAGAGGTTAGTGTTCAGGTGACAAACGATAATATTTGAATGGAATTAGGGTTTTAATATTAGGGGAACTGTGCAAAATATTGAGTTAAAGTTTTAAAACAGAGTTTTAGGGCAAGGAATCAAAGCTTAAACTTAGAGTGTATAGATGTTGATGTTTAATTACTTAAAGTATTTTATAGATAGAATCCACTGATAATTTACAAGTTAATAGTTATAAGTAGTTTATAGTTATTATGTCCAACTTAGATAATATAAATGGCAAGTTGCCTGCAGCGGGTCCTGAACATAAGCCTGTTAGAATGTCACCCCGTCTGCAGGAAAAGTATGAACAAAAAGGTCAGGTTGACTATCTGCCCACAGAAAGTCAACCTGACCTAACTGAGGCTTTGGATGTTGGACCACCAACATCCATAGCCCACATGGTTTTGAATTTAAGAAGTTTGGTTTAAAAACTAGAGTTACTAGCAAAAACAGGTTATGTTTAATTGTCTAGTTTTTTTAATTATCATAACCAGATAAAAATTCATATAGCATATAACCTTTTTTTTAGCAAATACCTTATTAAATAAAAAAGGGGATTTGTGTGTGACTTCATTCTACAAAAACCATCTTATAAAAATACATATACATATGTACTTTAAATATATTCTTAAGTCAGTTACTCGTAAAATAAAAGAAGGCAAATATAAATAAAAATTTCGACTTAAAACTAACTAAAAGACAAACTACTCGCAAACCTGTTTTCTATTTTTTTCATTCTCTTCTTCAATTTCAACAGTTTCTGCTAACTTTTCTTCACTTACCACAACACCTCTTCGTTCATTTTCTTCTTTCAATTGCTGCATTCTTTCTATTCTACTTTTAATGCTTCTTCTCTGAGTAACTTTTGTTTCTCCTAGCATCTTTGCAAGTTCTATGAGAATGCATACACAAATAAAACACGTTTGTAAATTTTAAAGAAATTAGTATTAATGTACTAGAAAATAAATAAATAATGTTATTTAAACTTATTTTTAAAATGAACTAAAAAAAACCTTTAACGTATGCACTTCAGTATTATTTCAGATAAATAATATTTCTTTTCAAAACTAGATTCCGACGTTCAAAAGCAAAGTATATGATAACAGGTAACACTTTTTTTATTATTGTAAGTTTAAAACTGTAACTAGGCTTTATTTAAAAAAAAATAAATAAGTGTACTTTATTTTATCATTTTAAGATTCTTAGAACAGATAACTTGTTTTTTTTTTAAACTTATTTTAAACTTTTTAGTAAGTTATTTTCGAAACAAACCAGTCTCGTTAATTTGGAGAAATTCAAACATTTTATGAATTTCATCATATCTACCCTGAAGGCGCAAATTAATTTCCTTCTTTTTTATCTGAACTATTCGATTTTGCCTTTCTTTTTCAGATAACCGCAGCCATTCATTTTCACCTAGTTTTTTCATTAAAGCCTGCAGAAATATATTAGGTTATGTCGATAGTGTACTAAAACTAACTTTGTATTTCTAAACTCTGGACATGTTGTCTTCTAGGTACGAATAGTTTAATTATTTTATAAAGTATTAGTTTTTAAAAATTAAAAATACTTAACTTTAATAGGAAAAAATATAAAACTGAAAACTTTTTAGAAAAAAAAAGTAAATTTTTATAAAAACATACAATTAAACAAGTTTCAACCGAAAAAATATATATGTTAACAAAGTATTACGAAAATTTTAAAACGCTAAATTTAACTCACTATTTATGTAAACATGCACAAAAATAACCATTAAAATCAAATAACAACAATTATAAATCTAAAAACTTAGGGAAATGTACAAAAAACAAACATCTGCAATTAGTTTGTCTTTTATTACATCATAATTTTTTTGCAGAGTCTTAACAACTTGGTCTTCCAAGCCCGTATTATCTTGTTGTCCAAGCAACGCGCTCGATATGTTGTCATAGCAGCCAATTTTGTCGACTGATTGACGAAGTTTGTCGTTTATTTTTACGAGCTCTTCTCGTGTCTAGAAAGAAAAACAAATAAATCGTAAAATTTATGACGTAATAATGAACAGCAAGCATTACGTTATGTGAAAGCTAGTTTTAAAATACAAAACACGATCAAATAAAATAAAAACAAATTACTTTATTTTGTTTTTTTAGCTTTTATAGCATTTTTTTTTTCTTTATTTACATATTTTAAAAACGTACTGTGACTATTTTTTTAAAAACAAGTGGTAAATAAGAATAATTATCATTTGACATTTACAACTAGATGAAGTTTTAAAAACTAACAACACTATTTGAATAAAAAATTTTGTAGATAATTCAAAATACTAAATAAATATCATAGCACTTGAAAAGGGCATTCAGAAAAACTCGCAACAAACAGCTCACTTTTTCGCCGAGGAAAGTAATAATTTGTTCATATTGAAGTTGTTGTTTGCTTTGTAAAGTGGTAAGCAATTGTTCCTTGGCTTCCTCTTCATTTGTTCCCAGTTGCGATATTATCGACTCCATTTGTAAGCACATTGCTTCCTAAAAGTATTTGAAAACTAAAATCACAAAATAAAATTAGTAAAAATATTAATAAAATTATGTTAAATACATATATTTTATTCTATCAAGACTGCATTATGCAAACTCAGTTTCGGTCAAAGACCTCGTCAGTGCTTATATAAAAATCTTATTCAAATAGAATCTGATTTATTAGGTACGATAAATAAGAATTTAGTTGTATTTCTCCTAACTTAAAAATTTTTGTTACCAAAATATATCTTAAATTTATTAACTTTTATAAGAATGTTGTTATAACACCTTTTGATGATATAGGCAAGTATTTTAGTTTCTAAACAAAATACATTTCAAAATAGAAACTTTTGAAAATATTACAAGTATATAATAAAATATTAAGTTATAATATTAATTAACGTAATTTAAGTTAAAACTATTTGTTAATATTTTTAGTTTTCTTCAACTATATACTAAATATTTCTTAACACTGTCACCAACTTAGTATAAAAAAAAACAATTTAATATATACTAAAACATTTATTTTTCTATATAGTTTTACCTTTTAGTTTTTCACCAAATGAAAACAAAATTTGTTTTAAATTTGACGAAACCAAACTTATATCTATTTTATAAATTCTTTATTTTACTACAACAAAACTTATACATACAAAAAAAAACTCATGCTATACTTTTTTTAAACAGTGTTTAGTATTATTAAACTCATAACTAGCCTTGTACACACTACATATGTCGTCATCAGCTTCTAATTGAGTGAATAATTGCCGAAGTTCACGGACTCTATTTGATTTTTCTTCATTTGATTTATTTTTAGAACTAACTCTCTGCTCACTGTCTTCTGTACATTCTAATGATATCTAAAAAGTTTTTTTTCAACCTTGTGAAATGTTATATTAAAAGAATTCTAAATGTGTAGAAAATTTAAGCTGATGTTCTACAATAGTATTTTGATTTCAACATTAATATTTAAATAACGATGTTCATTAAAACACAAGGATACAACAACTACTTACTATGTTTTGAGTTCAGTCGTCAAAAATTACATAATAAAAATAAAAAAACAAAAAAACTGATAAATTAAAGCAAAGTCTCTAGTTTTTAGTTTTTTTAACAATGTAAATTAAAATACACATAACTAATAATCGACATTTTATCAAATCTTTAACGGGTATTAATTGTTGATATCTTATAAATTTGTATCATATAAAAACAATAGAAATTTATATATAATTACAAGTGTAATAATACGAATTGACAACATGTCATAAACATTAGAGTGAAAAAAATATTCCGACTGATATTAGTTGCTTTATTAATGATAAACGACTTTAAAATAGTAACTAAAATCAAATTCAATAACTACTTTTAAAAACAGTTCAATTTCTTTTTCATTTTTGTACTCTAGACTTGTCATTATTGTTTCATTTAAAGATTGAAAGTCACATTTCATAATATCAGTACTTTTCCTAGCTTCAAATTCTTTTAGTATTTCCTAAAAATAATTTTATTTTTCAATTTAAGAAAGCTAATTGTAGATAACTTTCAGTAATTATAGCTGAAGCTGATGGAAAGTATAAGTTAGCTTAATTATTATGTAAAAGTTAAGTTTAAAAGTAAGGAATTTCTAACAACTTCAATCCAAATCAGTGTCATTTGAAAGTATAGTTTTGTATATAGTTTTGCTAAGAACACATTCATTATTTCGATACAAAAAATTATATATTTAAGTCAAACAAAAACAACTTCAACGTTTAAGTATATTACAACAATTTATAGTTAAATAAGTTGACGTTTTTATAAACAAGAAATATACTTACTATTTAGAACATAGAGTTTTGCATTAATAAAGTTTTCATTTTATATTAAAAAATATAAACTACCTCTGAAAAATGAACTTTCTTTTCTTTATAATTTCTTAACCTTTGACGAGCAATTTCGAATTGTCTTATTCGTTCAGATTCAATGCTAAAAAATATATAATCCAAAGGTAATCAACAAACACTTTATACACACTATTCAACTGAACTAACTATAAAACAATAATCAAATGTATCAAACTATAATAACTTGTTTTTAAAGTTGTACAGTATTGTACAGTAAGCTTGTGAGAATTATAAATAAAGCTATTTTTTAAATGTATGTATGTGTTATACTAGGAATAAGTTTCATAATGTGCAAATTATTGTTATTAGTGAATATTTCTACGAACTTGTTTTGTTAGGATCTTTATTGACAAACTACTAGCAAGTAATATTTTAAACATTTAAAACACAAATAACAACCTTGCATTATATTCGCCATATCGCTTAAACAATCGGTGAGTTGTTATTTTCATATTGTTCTTTTTCATAGATCTGTGCAGAAATTTCATTCTGGTCAATTCAGCTTGTCTCATTTGTTCGCTTGATATTCTGCCAAGTTTAGAAAGTTTGATAATAAATTATAACGTGTTTTTGCTAATTTAATTTGATAGCTTGTTAAAGTATCTCATGAAAATTTTGAAGTATGCAAAGATTAAAGAAGTTAATAAGTTTTAAATCATTTTCAATTTATACTTAAAGTTTTTTTTATTTTATACTTTAAGTTTTTTTTTTGATTATTTGTGAATGTTTCCGTACTCTATTGAGTAAAACATAATTTAAACAGTACTTAAGCTCCTACAAAAGCTGTTCTAAGTTTCACTGCTTTTAATTTTAAAATATCATTTATATTGTCACTTAAATGTATATAAATAAAATTAAAAATAACTTGAACAGAAGTAATAACTGATTGAATGAAGAAGATAGTTGTAGTACTTTGATAAACAAAAAAGTACTTTGATTTTGGGATCAAGTTTGGTACAAAAAGGTCAAAAATTATATATGATATGGTTTGATATTACTTATTTTTTGATTAAAAGTGTTCTTAAAAATAATTAGTCAAATTGCTTTAAATTTGATTGGTTTGTAGCAACGGCGCATACTTCACTGCTTTCTTAATTATATTAGCAGATATTGTGAAAAAATATTTCCTATTATTTAAATACGAATCTTTCCAATGAACGTTGCTTTTGGAAGAATGGTGACTTCCAAAATCACCAGTTAGTTAGTTTTTAAACTGAGTAATACTGAATTGATTTTACGTGTTTATATTTCTTTATAGTGCTTTGTATTGTGTAGTAAATTGTAAAACCTTTTGAACAGTACTTAGGTTAATATCGCAAAGCGAGCCTACTAAAAATGCATTAGCAACGTTAGCTTCATATAATAATACTTAGTTTATATAAGGAATCAATAGGTCTCCTACCACTATAGACTATTACTATTTATAAATAAGCAAAAAAAAAAAGATTTGCTGATTCACAACGATGTTAGATAAAAAAATTATTCCTTAAACAGATCTAGCTAGCTTGGTTTTACTTCACATTTTAGTTATTTCCAAGTAGCAAAAAAATACATAAAGTAATAAGTAAAGGTTACTCTTTGTAAATAGTCAAGTGATATTTCTGTATTAAAAACAAACCTACAAACTTTACAAATCATTAATAAGTTTTAATGGCAAAACTTGTGTATCGATTATTTTATTGTAAAAACTTTAACTTGTTTTAATATTAAGTAAACTCGATATAACTGATAAAACATAACTAATGAATGTAAGTTTGAAAACAGCTAAGTTTTGTTCAAAGGGGTCTTCAGAACCAAAATTGGTTTTTATTTAGTTTTTGTCGCATATTATTTAATTACTAAATTAACAGATTACTTTCCATCACTTTTACATGTTTTTTAGATAATTTTACTAAATGATTTGCCGAGCTCTTAGAGCAAAAATTAATCTTCTGAATAAATTTTTGAGAAAATAAAAATATATTTTATCTCCTTTTATGAAGTAGAGATCTCTAATGGTTTTCTACAAATCAAACCTGTAGTATATATGTTATAATATTAGTCTATTTTATTCTAAAATTTGGGCTACTAAAACAATTATGACGTTTATTGTAACTAAAACATGTCATGCTTTTTTTTTAAGAACTTGATATTTTAATTTTTATTGAGATGGATTTCAATTCAGCTGAAGAACTTTGTTTTCCACAGACCAACAGACTTGAAGAAATAATAAAAAGCAAAAACAATGAAATAAAAAACCTCGAAAAGATAATATCTAAACTTCATAAAGACGTTGATGAAAAAGTAAAGATTAATTTGGAAGCAGAATCAAAACTTTTAGCTAGCTTAGAAGAAAATAGAGAATTAAAATACGAAATAAATGAGGAAAAAGCAAAGTCATTAAAACTCAACGATGAAATTGAAACACTTAAGACTAGCTTGGAAAAAGAAAAGTCAAAATATTCAAAAATTGAAAAAGCGAACAATGATATAAAAGTTGAACTAAAAAAAGAAAAGTTAAAAAGTTCAAACTTAGAAAAAAATGTTGTCGATAAAAGCAGAATGATTTCAGAAGCGGATTTAAAAATGTCAGCTAGTCAGGAACAAAACGTAAAACTAAAAGAAGAACTAAACAAAGAAAAAGCTAAATTAATAGAAATTGAAAAGGATAATAAAAACTTAAAATCTGGTTTAGATAGAGAAAAACAAAACTTTTTTGATATAGATAAAGAAAATAAAGCTATTGAGAATAAATTAAAAGAGAACGAAAAATTGTTTGTAAAAATAAAGACGGAGAAAAATGATTTGACAAATAAACAAATTGATGCTGAAAATAAACTAAAAGCTACTCTAAGTGACATTAAAAAATGTAAAGAAGACAAAACAAAACTTGAAAAATACCCTGATTTCATTTTTGATCAAAGAAAAAAGTCTTTAGAAGAAAAACATAATGATGAGCTAAAATACTACAAGGATTATAATCAAGTTCTACTTGATAACATAGAAAAGCTTAACGTAAAACTAAATCATCTTGAACATTTGGATCAAGAAAAGAGAAAGAGTTCAAACAAAAGTATAAAACGTCTAGGAAGTATTTTTCGAAAAAAAAGTAAATAAATATGAAACCAGACTTATTTATATGGTTTAAGTTTAAAATAATCGAAATAGTTCTTGATATTATTTGTTTTATGTGCGTTTAAAATTTTTAACTTTTTAACAAAAGTAAAGTTATCAAAACAATTTCTTATTTGTATTTACAAAAATTAACAAACGTTTTATTACAAGAATTCTCAATTTAAACTTTTGGCACTTTATTGTTACCACCACGTCTACTTAAAAACTTATTTACAACTAAATGAAGCTTATTCGGACCAAAATTAAAAAAGATAAACTTTTTACGGTTTTTTCAGACTTATTGAAAATTTATAATTCAGTTTGCAATTTTAAGTTGTTTTACCAAGTAGAAAAAGAACAACTTTTTGCTGTAAATCAAAACATCTACCTGCCCTCAAATTAAGTTAGTTTTTAATCATTAAACTTTAAGATTTTTTTTACACTTATCTAAAAACTTTCTTGTTTTTTAATATAACAATTTTGTTAGTTTTTTAAAACATTTAAACAAAACCAGTAAAACTGTCGACTTAAAAAATACATCGTTCAATTTTCTAAGCATACTGTTAATATTTATTTTAAACTTTTTTTATTAATCGAATGTAAACACCTATACAAATTTTCACGATTCACTAACAACTCTTACACGAATTGCTTTGTTAAAAATTTTACATTTTAAATTTGTAGTATGCATTGAGAATGTGATGCAAAAAAAAACTAAACTTTCCAATCATTCTTATACCTAATTCATAAAAGCAGTGCAGGTACATACGTGCCATAAAGAAGAAAGTTGTTAGATAAATACAAAAACATATAAATCATAAAACTTAAATGTTTAAAAACATGTTCAATTTTAGTACAACTTATAAAAACTAAACTGAGATTTCTTGTCGATAAATAATTCACTATAAAATTAAACTAAACTATATTAAAACTTTTTTTATTAATATTAGTAGAATATTTTCAATTTTAAGCTTGTTATGACGTAGATATAAATTAGGCTGAAAAAACAGCTATCTAATTCAAATTTTAACTCTGTATACTTAAATTTTTACTAAATAGCAAAATAGTTAATGGACTTCGATGCAACTGAAGAAGCAATATTTCCAAGCATCAACAGACTTCAGACAATAATAAATAGCAAAGATGCTGAATTAAAAAAACTGGAAAAGCAAAACTTGCAAATCAAAAAAGATGCTGCTCAGAAAGACAAGACTATTTTAGGATTGGAATTGAAAATTTCAAATATTTTAAAAGAAAAACAGAAAATGGGCACAGATGAAAATAGAAAAAAAATCTTTGGTTTCAAAGAAGAAAATGACAAACTAAAAGTTGAAATAAATGAAAAAAGTTTAAAACTATTAGAATTACAAAAGGAAAACAAAAATTTAAAGACTAATTTAGAAGATTGTAACTCAGAAAATTTTGAACTGAAGAAACAAAACGAAGATATAAAAACTGGACTAAAGGATGAAAAACTTAAAGTGACGGTTTTTCAAACTAAAGCCATTGAAAAGGACATAATAATTTTAAACTTGGAATCACAGCTTTCTCTTTATTTGGAAGAAATCAAAAATCTAAAAGATGAATTGCATAAAGATAAAAAAACACGAGTAAACGCTGTTAAAGAAAACAAGCAACTAAAAATTGAGTTGAACGGAGAAATTACAAAAGGAAAAAAACTTTTAGAGGATTATGAACAATTAGCAATTAACTTGGAAAAAGAAAAAAGTAATCGCTTGAACTCAGAGAATATAATAAAGGAAAAAGATAACTTTATAGTCGAGATAGAGGCTGATAAAAGCAAAATAAATGATAGGAAAAATTACGTTGAAAAAAAACTCGAAAATTCTCTAAGCAAAATAAAAACTTGCCAAGAAGAAAAAATAAAACTTGAATTAAAGATGAGTTCTATTGAACAATTTCCAAAAAAAGTTAAATTTTCAGAAGAAAAAATTAACGAAGATCTGGAATACTATAAAAACTACAATAAAATTTTACTTGAAAATATTGAAAACCTGAACATTAAATTAAAACACTTCGAGTTTCTAGAAGAAGAAAAAAGCAAAACATCGAAGAAAAAGAAAAATCCTTTTGGAACTTTTTTTCGCAGAAAAAGTAAACGAAATTAAAACAAGTTTTATTTTTTATAAAACTGTTACCTGTACTAAACACATATCACTTATGTATCATTTGTGACTTTTTTCAGAATTCTTTACATATTTTATGTTTCCTCGTCGTTTTAAATAGAGAAGGGTTTGCTCAAAACAAACATACTTTAGAAAAGTATATAGCCTTAGTGATGCATCATTAAAGACTAGTATCTAAGTTTGTTTAATAATTTATAAAGTCTTAATTCATAGTATGTATTGCATGGTTGCCACTGATCTAGCAAAGAAAAATTTCCTGACTTTTTCCTGACTTTTTACCAAAATTTTCCTGACTTTTCTAAATCAAACTCTTAAATTAAACTTATTCTAAAATACATAATCTAACACTTGAAACTATATAAAGCTTTCAACCTAATTTTAAAACAGGTTAATAGCAACAGTTTTTTGCTGAATTCTATCATCAAACTTCCAGTACATCACTTAAACCATCTGTGTATGATTGATGCTTGTAATAAACAGCTCTTAAGCAAAATGCTTGTATTATTACATTATAAACACAGCTTGTTCAAAAAAAGACACAATTTTTTAGCATTTCCTAGCATAAATGTATCTAAATAAACAAAACGACATATAAAGAACTTTTACAATTAAAATTTTAAATCAATAAGGTACTTTCACAACTCAAACCTTAAAACAATAACGAACTTTTACAGTTAAAACATTAAAATAATAAAGAACTTAATCAAATACTGTTTTTTTAAATGTATGTACTAAAATTTATTTTCTCCGTTTTTTTATTAACTCTTCAACCTCTTCATCTAATGAAAATATGGTTTCTATCATCTGAACTGCATTCCGCTTCATTTTCTTGGCAGTTAAAATCATTTGCCTCATTTTATTTAAATCGCTCTCATCTGCTGCCCCTACACTTTTTGAAGAGAATCTTTTCTCTAAATCAAGCCACAACTTGTAGGCTTCATTTTTTTTCTTTTGGCACTCATTTATTTTTACTTTCATTTATAAAATATTTCCTCTTATCATTTAGTATAAAATTTGTAACAAATAAATATACTCTTATTTACTTTAAAACTTAAGTTACTGTACAAAAATTACAAATAATAAGTAAACTTAATCTAGGCATATACCTACTTATAACTTATTTTATAAATTTAAACAATTTTAAAAAAATTATCAAGAGGTAAAGTATACACATTAACTTATTACATAAAATACTAAACTAACAACTTAGTTATAAAGAACTCAACTATTTACTTAAACAAAAAACACTTTGATTCTAAAATTATGCTAGATAAACTTTTGTGTATATATCACAGTTTCACTATGGAAGTGTCCTTGCTACAGATCATCAATACTAAAAAGCTTACAAAATCTGCTTGTTCGAGTAGGGTACTTGTTCAATATGTTAATAAAAATTTTTGCAGTTTTGTAAAGGATATTTTACTAATTTATACCAGATGAAGGCATTGGAAATACAATTAAATATATTTGTAAATTGCTAGGAAAATTTTGGAATTTTTTTCTGACTTTAAAGGACTTTTAATTAATTTTTACCATTTGAAGGCTTTGGAAAACAAGGAATTTTGTAAATTTAAACTGACAAAATCTGACTTTTTTTTTGATTTTATCAAATTTCCTGACTTTTTCTGACTTTTTTTCAAAACCCCCCATTTTTTCCTGACTTTCCTGATTTCCTGACTTTTCCTGACCGAGTGGCAACCCTGGTTACTTGAAAGTTTGAAATCGAAATGAAAAATATTTTTATTATACTTACTTTTTATTTGATTCTTGCAAGAGTTTGTACAACCTAGATCTCTCTAAATCGAAATTTTTATTGAACTCTTTGAAAATATTTATTTTCTTTATTTTTTGTAAAAACTCCTCTTTTTTAGATTCTTCCCAACTCTCTATCTCTTTTTCACCTAAACCTAAAATAAAAAAACTATAATTATTTTCAATTAACAGTAGATTTCCTTATTCAATAAGCTAAAATATTATTATGCTTTGTAATTAAAGATTGCTTTAACAAAATAACCAGGTGATTTTTTTTTGAAGCAATAAAGAAGATAATAAAACGTATACAATAAACTATAACAAATTAATATAAACCATCTTTAAAATTTCGTATAATCAACGGTATCAAGATTTCTAAAAATAAACTATTATATTAATAATTCGGTAAAAGTCTAATTAACCATACATTTACAACATCAAATGCATTTATTCACATTGTTAAGTATATTTAAATCATTCAATTTTTTTATCAATTAAATTTGCACGTATTTTGCATAACCATGAAAATTATTTTCAATATTAAACAATCAAAAGTACTTAGAAAGTAATAAATTTAAAACATTTTTTTCAATCAAATTTAGCATTTTGTAATTAGAACCATAGCGAAGCTTAAACTATTTAAATAGAAGACCTTTTTTGACAACTTAAAAATAAAAACAGAGTATTTCAATTCTTCTCATTACCTCTTTCAACCATTTCTTCTCTTTCTTTTCTCAACTCCTCCTCAAAAACCGTCTTTTCTTCTTGCCACTCCGAAGAGAAATCCTCCGCGATCTGCATCCGGGTTTCTTCGTCCTCCGTCAGATAACGGAGTATTTTCTCCTCATCTTCCTCCTCCTCCAACATCTCGCATATTGTTCCCAGCATCCGGGACTTTTTCACTCGTTTCTCCTCAACAGTCAACTGATGAAACTGTTTTTAATATACTTTATATTTATGCTAATTTATTTGGAATTTGATAAGTTTGATTACCATTTTTACTAAGAATTGTCAAGTCGATTTTTGTTATAAATGCTTACAAAAACATATACTAATAAAAATTTGTTCTAAACAGTAATCCAAGTATTATAAAACAGACAAGTAAAAAGTGTATAAATTCAAAAACTCGCTGACATTTTTTGTCGTGAGAACCCTGTCGACGAGAGAGGAGACAAACAACTTTTTCTTTTCGCTCAAAAGATCGTCGACTTCGTCTTGGAATGAGGCGAGCGGCTGCTTGAGACACGGAACAATGTTCACTGATATTTTGTGCTTGTACACTTCCGCTAACATCTTCATCTTTTCATGCAATGTTTCTGTGTTCTGTTTAATTTTAAATTTTAGTTGTTTTTAACTTTAGACTAAGTAAGTTTATTATTTTGTTAAAAAAAACGTGTTCAAATATTAAACTTATTTTAACCTTTTTTCTTATAAAAAAATAAAGCATGTAGGTTACATATTTTACAAAACTACTTTGTATTTTGTTTCTTTTCATAAAACTTTAGTTATGTGATTTTTCCATATTAAAATGAATATATTTATAGCTATAAAACAACTACCATTTCTGAAATACTTTTCAAAAACTTTGACAAAATATTCTCCTGGAAAATTTGGAAATCAGCAAGCAAAACCTCATCTACTTCGTCTTTTTTGACTTTTTTACAAACAAAATTGTACAACTTTCTTAATTTTATTAAACTTCTCAAAGTATCAACAACATCATCTGGATTAACTGCAAATGAGCTACATTAACTAAAAAATTAATTTGTACAGCATGATAAGCAATAGTGGAATATGTACTTGTATAAGTAAGTAAATAGTAAAACAGTTATTATTTAAAATTTCTCTGTTTAATCTTTATTCAAAATAATTGTGTATAAGTTTTATGTAGAAAAAAATTAAAATAAAACAAGAAATAAATCTATTAAATTTTGTTGATATTTCTTAGGCTTTTTTATTTTTTTCTTATTTACAGAAATTGTTTAAAAGAAAATTAACTTGACTGCTTGAAAAGAAAACTTAGACTTTTTATATACAGAAAGAATTATGCATTTTAAACTATATACTAACTTAAATATTTTACTATTTAATTAAGGTCAGCATGAAGAACGCAATTTCAATTAATTACAAAAAAAATATTTAACAGTTTTACTAAAGTTCGTGAAATCAGAAACAACTTATGACGAAACCTACCTTCATTAGCAGGTAGTAACTGTATTTGTTCTTGAAAGTTATTACTTAAACCATCATAAGTATTCATGTTAAAATCGTCTTCAGAAATGCTAGTTTCTTGTAGTTGAACCACAAACCAATCAGTTTCAAATTTGTGGATCTTGTACAGTAGGTTACTTATGTGGTCCTAAATTCATAACAAAGTAATTAAAATTATATATATAAGAAATACAATATCTTTTTATGAAGACACTTGCAAAAAAAAATTATATCTTTACTAAAATTAAAAATAAAAGTGAAATTATTCGTTCATAATAAAAACTTAAACGACCATAGTTAAGTTTTACAAAGTAAGTACGATGTTAAGTAAAATAATAAATGATTAAAATCTTAAAAAAATGCTTTGAAAAAAACCTCCAACTCCGATCTGGATGTGAACTCCAAAGACTCGTTTTCTTCCGCAATAGTAGTAAGATTTCTCCTGGAAATCCGTGTTTTTAATTTTTCCCTGGCAATTAATAATTGCTTATACCGTTCAGTTTTGCGCCTGAATAATTTTTTTACAAAATTATAGTAAACAAAAAGACATAGTTTTGTATTGGATACTTTACAAACTAGCTATAAATAACTTACCTTAAAAATTTAGTAAAACGACAATTTTTTATTTTTTCAAAAAGGTATCAATTAAAAACATAAGATTTTTGTTGTTTTTAAATTTTTTGTTCTATTTTAAGTTAAAAATCTATGGATGCCGATTTAATAAACTAAAACGTAAAATTTTTAAACTTACAAAATTTAAAAAAAAGAAATGAAAAAAATCGTAAATAAAATAAAAAAACAAAAAATTAAGTGAAAAATTTTTAATTATTTGAAAAATTAAAGTTCTTAACAAAATAGTAAAAAATTATTAACAGCACAAATTTTATTACAAACTTTTCTTGTAGGGTAGATTGGGAATTCATCATATCGCTTATAAGCGCTGCTACATGGTACTTTTCATCGTTCCTCGATTTTATTTCTATTTGCTTTATTCTCGTGAGAGCAGCTTGTCTCTCCTTTTCATTGTCAAGTCTACATGATTTACTTTTTATAGTTTTCCAAAACTAATCCAACATTTCTTGAAATTTATAACAAAGCTGTTGTTGTTGATATGCATTTTAATTTGAGAAGTTATGTTTTATTTTGCGACCTCATTGAAATAAAAAAAAAATAAAACTATTTTTTCACGTAAGAAGTTTGCTTACTTATCGTATTACTGAACAACATTTTTCGTTTTCAATCAAAGTTATTCAAAAACTGTTTACAAAAAAATTGTAAATTATAACAAATTATTTACACAAAAAAACAGGATCGTTTAAAGTTATTAAGGTTCTTATCTTACTAACACTTCTCCTTTACTCTTCAACATTTTCAAAATATTTTCTTTTTCTTCTTCATAATTAATCTCCAAAACATCCAATACGTCAAATTCTTCTTCACTTGCTTCCTCTTCTGCGATTCCACTTAACTTTCTTCTTTCTGTAAAAATAATTAGTAACTCTTTATATAAAACAGCGAGTTTTTATTTTACTTACTTATATATTTGTTTTAGGTCAATAACAACTTAATTAAAAATTATATATCTTATATTCAACTGAAAGATCTTAAACAGAATTAACTAAAAAAAATAATTTTAAGTTATAAAACTTTTAATATTATAAAAAACATTTTGGCTAGCCTTCTGTAATAAAAAAATCTTAAAATTTTGAGCAAACATTTTAATTTTTAAGTATGTTTATAGAGTTTTAAATATCAATTTATTTCAATAACAAATAATAAAATTTACCTACAAAATATCTTTAAATAAAAACTTCTGTTTGTTCACTCGAACGTTATCACAAAGCTATCAAAAATAGTCTGAATTTAAAATGTTGCAAACAAACTAATCAATACTTACTAGCCAGTTTGTTGTAAAGCTTTTCCTTGAACAAGTTTCTATTTATTCCCATCAGCTTCTTCACTTTTTCATCATTTGCAAAACCTTCACCGAGTAGTTTCCGAAGCTCAGCCCATTTTCCTGAAAGATTATTCTTTTGATGTTTGGTTTGTTCTCGGTTTAATATTTACTATCATGTTAGTAAATACAAACTCATTTTTTTCATGTGTTTCAAGTAGGTATTTAAAACTTAAACAACTTTCAACTTTTCGAACAAACTGACAACAGCTTACTTTGTAATTGAAACTACTTTTATCAACTATTGTCTGAATAAACAAGAAAAACAACTTGTAACTAAATGTACCTTCGGCGCGGAGCTGTTTTTCTTCTCGCCGCAGCTGAACGAGCCTGTTTTGCCGCTCCTGCTCACTGAGCAGCGTCCAGCTGTTTTCCCCATGCTGCCTCATCAGCGCTTCCAACAACAACCTGTCCCTCATCGAATCGTACTGTTTGTCTAGCGTCTGTTTTAGCGAATTGTAAACGTTCAAAACAGTACTTCAGATTAGTCTAGTTAAAAAAATCAGGGTTTGCCAAAGTGAGCAATACCCGCCCCTCAGTGAGGTTTTGGCTATCAGGGGGAAATAAATAGTAAGGAAGCGAAAAGATTAATGGATAATTAACTAGCAAAAGTGCAATGAATAATAAAAGAGCCGATTATTAGTTTAGGAAAGCCTGAATTAAATTTTTATTATAAAAATTTATGCAATTTATTTAAAATAAGGCCATAGGTCCATCTATATTTTCAAGTAATCTTATTTTGTAAAATTTTATGTTAGCTATTAAAAAATTTAAACATTTTAACAAAACTCAAAACATTTTTTGAGATATAGTGGATTAATGTTTGTAATTTTAAGCTTCTTATGGAAGGCGCAAACTAAACAGGTGAAAAATACTACCACACTAAATATATATATTCTCCTTTATTTTCAAGTATCTTTTTTCAATTTCACATTCAGTCATTTACTGATATTTAGGTATTTCTTTATCGTACAGTAAACAGTAGTATTACAGAAGTAAACTTTATCATTCAAAAATACTTTACAGTTTGAAAGTACGAGGTCTTTAGATCAAAAAGTTTAAAAGTAAATATATTTTTATTGATATTTTTTATTTTTGCAAATAAGAATATACACGATCAACACTTTTGAATCGAAAATATTTTACAAAACCAATTTATCTTAATGGTAAATTAGAACTTTTAGACTATTTAAAAGTTGACTTATAGTTCACACTTTTAGGTTTAATTAAGAACCAATGTGTATTTTGTAAAAACGATCCCTATGTAATAAATTTAAAAAAATTATAATTCTACTCTCAGCTAGAATTTAAAAAGTGTGTATGAATAACATGCAATTAATTTAATAAATTACATTTAAGTTTATTACAAATGTATAAATTAATATTATATGTTTTAATTTAATAAAAAGTATTAATTGTATTAAAAAACTGACAATGTAAACAAACTTAGAACCTTAATTAGATTTATAAATAATTCGCAAACCTTAATTAGCTGATCATCGCTTGTAGTGTACTCATATCTGCAAACTACACTGAACAAATTCTCCAATAATTTAAAACTTTCTTCCATTTTAGTTGTAGAACTTGAAGTTCCGTCCTGTAAGAAACTTATCGTGAATAAAATTAAAAAAATAAATGATACTACATAGTATATTTTGCAATAAAATAAAGTTCAACTATTTTAGCTTAATTAAAAACTAAATATTAAATTTAAGAAAAATGCACAAAATTTTTTTTAACAATAAAAAAGACTTCCTTAAACATTGGATGGATAGGATAAGACATATACAGTCATTAGAAACGTTACAATTAAAACAATAAAGTATTTTGAATTAGTTTGCAAGTTAAAATCAATCTACCTCAGAACTACGCATAACACTTTTGATTTGTAAAGTTTCATTCAAACAAACTTTTCGACATTGTTCAACCCAATATTTAGATTTCAAGTCGTGTATTTCATGCAGGTCAGCTAAGAATGAGATTGCGATGTCTTCAGCATTAATGTTGTCCTTTTCACATGATATTTTCTTCAATATTTGCCTTCTTGAAACCAGTTTTATTGCGATTGC
The DNA here is from genome assembly GCF_965202585.1 of Thalia democratica. Lineage (NCBI taxonomy): Eukaryota > Metazoa > Chordata > Thaliacea > Salpida > Salpidae > Thalia > Thalia democratica. Next base: position 12,390,135 of record NC_139170.1, read on the forward strand.
TTCGTCTAACAAGCACAACAGATCATCCTTATCTTCTGAATAATATTTTTTTTTTACTTAAGTCAGTCATTTTAGTGAGTAAAGCTTTGAAAAATATACCTTTTTACCGTGTACACTCATATAAAATAAATTAGAGTTTAAACTTATTTCAAAACATATCAAAACAATTATCAAACTAATTTACTTGCTGTAAGTAGCATAAGTTTAACAAAGAAAGTATTAATGTTTTACAGTTATAAGGAATACTAACTGCTGTGTGCACAGAGAAAACCCTTGAAAACCATAATGAAAATTTAACAAACTGAATCAACCAAGATTTTTATATTGTAATCCAACCAAATCTTTTTTTTTAATCTAAATTAGAATTTAAAAAGCACTTCAATTTTTGATGATAATGATTTTTAATCAAATTTTTTTGACTATACAAAACTTTTAACGAATACTCCAGTGATTTTATAACAATAAAAACCAGTTTAATTTAGAATTTATCCAGTAGATAAAAAAAAACTAAACCTTCTTTCACAAGTTCTTCTCTCTTTTTGTTAATTTCCTTTAATCTCTTCATTCTTTCTTCAAACGTAACATTTTTCATCACTTCAAAAAGTTCCTCATTGTCATCAGAAATCAGCAACTGGTGGAAAAAATTCCATTCTTTTTGCTGATTGGTTGATAATTTTGTTGCAAACTTAAAGTTTTCGTCATCTTTAAAATTGTTTTTATCTGGCCGAAAAGGGTTTAAGTTTTTTTTTTATCACTCAACGTAAAATCAAATATACTTTTTTTAATAAGATTAATTACAAGACATTTTTAATTTTTAAGCGTAGAACAATGTTAAAAATGTATACAAGAAACTAAGGAACAACTTAACAAATTACTTACCAGTAAACTAATACATTTTCAACTCATTTAATTTTTTCTTTAAAATTTTTGATAAAATATAAGCTTTAATTCATATAAAATTTTTAAACTTACGGAAATAGTCATCAATTTTGATGTTGTTTTCAGATTTCTTTTGAAGTCTTAACTGTTGGCAACTGACATAACGCTCATTCTCATCTGTTAACCTACAAATATTTTGTATTTACTATTAAAGCAACAAAATATCATAAACTTTTCAAGTACTTCTACAGGAAAGGATAAAGTTTCGAACGCTTATAATAAATGCATTAACTAGAAAAAAATATAAAAACTGTTTTATAATTATTGCAATTGTATTTTTTTTAGCCTAAAAGCGGTATTATTAAAAAAATTAAATAAAACAAATTTTATTTGAAGACCAACTTTACATATTCACTGCACCAAGACCTTTCCAACAGACCCATAGAAACAGCAGAAACCAAAAAGTTTTGATGAGCTGCAACCAAAAACGTTTTCCACTGCTGCAACAAAATTTCCTTGTTCAAATCTTCTACACTACTCTCATCTTCTTGTGAATATTTTTTTGAACAAAACGATATCTCAGCTTCACAACGCTTTTTGATGAAAAGTAAAACATTTTCTTTGCCGTCTTTTGGTTTGTCGTGTTTTATGAATCGTTTTTGTGACGTAACAGCGCTTTGTTCGTGGTGAGCGGCTTCTTCTGAAAACAACGAGATGTTTGGTCCGAATATTTCGTGTAATGGTTTTGTCACCTGAAACACAAAACAGTTTAGAGAATCTTTAATTATGTTTTGAAATTAAGCAAATGTTAGTGTTACACTTCAAAGTTAAATAGCTATGGGTATTAATTTCTAATTACTTTTACAACATGGAATAAACACATTTGAAAGTTTTTAAAGTTTATAGATAGTTTGTTTTTAAATGATTATTTTTGTCAAGTTTTGTATTGAGACAAAGACACAAAAAACGTATGTTGGTTACCATAAACTACTGATCAGTATATAAGTTGTTTTAGTTTAGATTTTTATTTAAAAATTTAAACATATCAAAAAGAAATATCACTAAATAAAGTTGTTAAAACGCATTCCAGATATTCTGCAGTTTGTGATAAAAATGTATTTTTTTAATCTGAAATTTGGTTCTATAAAATTTTCCAAAGGCAACTGTTTTTTTTAATCTTAGTATATATGTTTATTAATATAAAGTCTTTTCTGACTACCTCATTAAGCAAAATATACTTTTTTATCGTCTAATTATCGACACTTACTCTCCTCGCTAAAGTTAAAAATTTTAATTGTTTGATCAATAGCTATCTAGAGCAGGGTTGCGATTCGTTTCTTCAAACATTTTTCCATGTTTTCAAAGTTTCCTCCAGGTTTTTAAAAGAACATATTTCAGGTCTACTTTTAGTTTAAAGTTAAGTTTAAGGTTAAAAACTGTGTTAAATAGTATGAAAACATTGAAAAAATATTGTAAAGCTACTTTAAATGTGTTTTTAATGGAAAAAATTTTTGATGATGACAAAATTTTTTTATCCAAATGATAGATTTTCTGAGTCAAATCGAAATTTTACTACTTAACATGTAAAAATTGTTAAAATTATAAGTTTTTCCAGTTTAAATTGTCAAAATCCAGGTTTCCAGGTAAAGTGGCAACCCTGTCTAGAGTGATAATAACATTTATACTAAATATTTTTCGTTGATATTTTAATTTAAACTTTATTTTTTATAGCTAACTAAGTTTTTGGTAGAAAAAAAAAACTTTTTTAGTAGGTTTTATTATTACTAAATTAATAATAACATATAGCATACAATAAAAAAAACTTTAAAAGATATTTTAGAACAAAATTTAAAACTTTAAAAAATCTTTATAAGTATATTCTAAGTATAAAAAATAAAAACTAATAACTTTGTAGTCGCTTAGCAAACTACTAAAATCTCCATCTTCTTTACGTAGTTCTATTTCAGCCTTAATCATTTCCTCTACTTTACTATTTTTTGTTTTCGCATTAAACTTTGAACAAATTTGCTCAAACAGCTTCTGACGTAAAACATCATACCTAATTGTAAGTTAATCAAATAAAATATAATTAAGACGCTTTACAAATAATTCATAAATCAAGTGTAATAATTTCAATTCTTTTAAAATAAATTAATTTACCACTTAAGTTTTTCATAAATATTTATAAATGAAACGGTCCCAGTTAACAACTAAAACAGTATAGTTATTTTTGTTTTAAATAGTATAACAATAGCATCAGTGATTCAAAATCGATATCAAAAACTTATGCAATGAACACTATTGATAATTACTTGATATCAATTATAAACAAAACTATAGCAAACTTGAGTTCGATGGTGTGTTTAAGAATAGAAATAGCTGTTTGAGAACTTGACTTTTCTCCAGAACAAATAATTTTCAAAATATTTTCAATTGATTCGTCTCTAATTTGCCTGTACAAGTCCTTTCTCATCTTGTATATATCATCACAATTCTGCATTTTATTTTATTAAGTACAATTATTCTTTGTACATCAATAACTATACCAATAGCTCTTTTGGTTTTTTATCCGTGCAAAAACACTGAAACTTAATAAGAAGTATGAAAAGTAATATTTTGGAAACTAAATACGATACAATATTTTAAATGATCACTATTTATTCAAGTTTCTGTGATCGTTTTAAGTATCAATGAACTGTATAACAGTACTGTAAAAAAAAACGACCATTTATTAATTAATTAAAAAACTAAAACTTTTAAAATTGTTTTTATATTTTAAAACATTATAAACTAGTTTTTTTTTTACCTTAGTATAAAAGTTTATAAGGGGTATACATAAGTAATTTTTATAAAACATTTTTAACTTTTTACACTTATTACATTATCCTTATAATCTACCTTTATTTTTCACAAAACTGTTAGAATTTTTTATAATTTTTATGTAAAAAAACATTTAAACTTGGTTATTGAGTTGATTAAATATTAGCTTCACTTCTTCATTTTGAGCAGATATTAGTTTTGCAACCATTTTATATTGTAAAGCTTCTTTTTTAAGATTTTCTTCGTTAAGCAAAGAACACGCCTCGCATATAAGAAACAACTGCTGGTTTTCATTGACCTTAACATGTATACAACTACAAATAAGAATTATTAGTATAACTAAGTTTAAGGTAAATTTTACTTATTAAACTTTACTAACTGCATTTTTAACTTCATACATACTGTTTAAGTTAAGGCCATAGGGGGGTAGGCCATGTTTTTTACAAGTTGATCTTATTTTATAGAGTTTTTACTAAGCTTCAAGTTGCTTTTTACCGTTTTCAAAAATTCGAATTAGTTTTTGAGATATGACCGGCCAAAGTCGGGCCGCATAACAGGTTCCTTATGGGGAAGGAAAAACTAAAACGGCAAAAAAAGACTAATGCATTCAAAATCTATCTCCTCCTTCATTTTTTAAGCAATCTTCTTCAAACTTTCACAGTCTATTCTTTATACAATAACAAAAAACCGTTATTTGTGAATTTAAAAAAATTCAAGTAAAAATACCTTTTTTTTGAAAAAAAAAAAAAAATTTTGACAAAAAATCACTTTTTTTTTTTGTCATAAAATTTTCATTTTTTAAAATTATTAAAATTCACAAATAACGTTTTTTTCTCATAATGTAAGGAACATTTCCTGAAAATTTGAAGAAGATTGCTTGAAAAATGAAGGAGAAGATAGATTTGATCAAAAATATTTTACAGCTATTTTAACTCTAAAAAAAATTACAAAATGTAAGCGTATTAAACTGCCGTATGTTTTAATTGTAATTTTTCCCTTATTGGCCTTAATTTTGCTTTGTACTCTTTGATGGCTTAAACTAATTATTCGTTTGATAAGTATAACAAATATTTTCTAAATGCTACTACTATTTTGTTCACAATGTTTTAAATTGTAAAAGATCTTTAAAATTTAAATTTACTTACATCATTTTTTTGTTTTTTGCTAAATGATTCCAAAGAGTTTCTAATAACATCCAGCCTGATTTGTTTTAAGGATTTGCTTTCAGAAGTTTTTGCAAAAAATTCCATTTTTGTCATTGCTTGAACAAGTTTCTAAGTAAATAAGAAATTTAAAAATACGCTTTTTGTTATTAGCAGTAGTGTATAAAACACTTTATATATGTTAAACATAATATACATGGTTTTATCTCAGTATACAAACACTATCAAAATAAATCATAAAACTTAATAAGCTTAGCTTATGTTCTTTTAACAACAAATATAACATTTATAGTTTCATTAAGCCAATAAACACTTGCAAACACACACCAAACTTTCGATTTCATGCTTCTTTTCCAACAAATTCACCAACTCCATGCAGGAGTCGACTTTACCGAGGTCGTTCGATTTACTGATGTTCGATTTGCACTCCGTTATGAAAGCTTCCAGTTTTTCTTCATCTTTTACAACCAGTTTAAACCTTTTTACCGTATCAATTGCTACTTTGTTCAGTCTTTCTTCTAGTCTAAAACACCTGCATGTTTTGTAATGGCAGTTACAATCAAAAGCTCTTAAAATATTGGGAAATACTTTATAGGTGTAAATAATTCGGTCCAAACAGTAGGTAAGAGTTTAAATTATTTAGAAACTACTTGTATATTTAAAAAGAACTTTAACTTCGGTTTGATAAAAGAAATTTTTACACTAAAAATTTATGTTGCTTTTAAAAAAACTGAAGTATACTACTTTTGTTATATTACTAAGACAGAAAATAATTGCAAGTATATACTTAGTTATTAAAAATAATTAATACTAAAGTGTTCAATGTTTTCATATCAAAGAAATATATATTTAGTCAAAAGAAAAAGTTTTTACATAAGTGGTATAAATTGTACAGCAGCTTTAGATATAGAACTTCTTATAGTTGGTACGCATTCTATTAATTTCTTTATAGAGTTGAACAAAAACATTTTAAAAAAGCACATACTGTAGAACTCAAAGTTTGTTATTGCATGTGATGTATTCATAACAACTTAAAAAAAACTTGTTAATAATTTCTATGCTATACCTTACTGTAAAACAAGCTGATGCAAAAGTATTTTAAACATTAAAATAAAGAATATTAATTGAAAACTATATTTTGTACTAAATAAAAAACAAGCATGCTAACAAAAAGTAGTTACAGAATAAGTCGGCTAAGAAATTATTGAATTTTATAAGCAGCAATTATATAAAATTAGTATCTTTAAAGATTTTACAATTTTAACTCAGTATGTAACAAAAGTTGAAAAAAAACTACATATAAATACAAATATCTAACGAAGTGGGAAAGAACATCTGTTCAAACTGGGCCATTGAAACTGCGGATGAAATGATATCGAAGTTGTTTGAGCTTTCCCTGCCCTTACGAATCTTGTTTATAATTTCACACTGTCTGTACAGCGACAAGAATATCAGCAGCAGAATTCCGCCCGTCATGCTGTTTGCATGCTTGATATTTTCTATGAACACTTTTTGGATGTCCTCGTGGTATTGGTCGTTTAGTTCCACTAATATTTCGTTTGCTGAACCTACATAAACTAATCGATTAAGTATGTAAGCTTTATATTTCAACTGATTTAAATTATTAACGCAAATAAAGTTTTGTTGCTTTTTCTTTGTTTTTGAAATTTTAAGCTGAAATATCAACAGTTTAGGATAAGCTGATTCTTTATTATTTAGAAATTCATTTAAAGTTTCTATGATTAAATTTCATAATAACACAGTCATTACTTTATAACTCCTATTAAACTTATTAACTTCTTTAAAGTACAAGTTTCTGATTCAACTATTTTAAAAGTACACAAGTATTTAACTTACATGGTTCAGTTTCTCGTTCCGATTGGCCGTTGAAGTAAGCGAAATTCCCTCTGAAAATTTACAACTTTAACATTTAGTTAGCAAATAATTTATTATAAAGCTTCAACATTTTATGTAAACTTATTTCAGTTTTTTGGTAGTATGTGATTTATTTTCCAAAAAGTTAACTACAAAGGTTTTCGTGCATATTCATAACAAACAGCTCAATCTAACTATTTGCTGAGACGTAAAAACTTCTAATCACTTATTAAAGCATTAAGAATCAAAAGTCATCAACTAACTGGTAAATGAAAACTTTGTCACTCAGGTCGGAATACTTGTTGTTGAGCTCGTGGGTGTCACGGAACAGTTTTTCGATTGCGACTAGTTGCTGGTACCTGTCAAGCATTTCGTCCGGTGACAATCTCGCGCCTGTCTTCAGCAGAACTTCCATGTCTGTTGAAGATTTAGTGAAACTTTTTGGTTAAAGCTATTAAAAATATTTGAAGTCTGATAGATAGTAAAAAGTTGCTATTTAATATTGTTTTACTAATTTTCTTAATATTGTTTTACTAACCATTATCATGTTTGACCATTTCCCACAGAAGTTTGCTTCTCAACAAATTGTATTTTTCTTCCAAAATCTCTATGACATCACATACAGCAACAGATTCTCTCTTCACTACAACAGTAGAGTTATTGCCGTCATCAATAATTACTTTTTCTATGCCATCATTGTCCCATCTTTAATTTTATATTTGTTGAAAATTGTTTTACAAATGCTTACTCGTATTTATAAGTCAAACAGTTTATACATTGGTTTTAAACTCAATAACATTCTATGCACACGCCTGAAGAAGGTAAAAACTAAATCAATAATAAACAGAATGTTACATTACAAACATTAATTTCGCAACTTCAATTTTTCTAAAACATCCTAAACTTAAGAACTTAAAGAACGACTTAAAGACTTATTCTTAAAATCATAAATTTAAAAGTTATTTTTTTATTCACTTTCTTTTGATTCTTCTCGACTGAAACTGTATGTTTTCTTGATGCAGATGACGTTTGAGAATATTTTGTTTGTAGTCTTCATTCTAAAGTATATATTAAATTTAAATTCAAATAGACTGCAAACAAAATGATCGCTTTGTATAATTAGCAAACACATATCAATATAACACAAATCTTAGTACGAATTTCTAACTTAAGTAAGTGTTGTAAAACAATCCACTTTATCAACGTACAACTATTTTATAATCTAGACATTTTTTATGCTTTTAAAGTAGCCTTAAACTTTTGTGCACAAAACAGTTTTATGTTTAATTGCTGTTTAAAAGAAACAATTAGTTATAATAAAAACTACTCTTACTTTTAAAGCATTATCAAAAGTTGTGTACTCTTTTAAATCTTGGTCAAGTACCATTTTACTTATACGAGTTTCTTCAGTTTCAAATGAACTCGAGTTTTCTTTGTTAATTTTTTCTTCTAAAAAAAGAAGAAATTAAAGTCTAGAGATGCTTTTTCATATTTAAAATATTTACTTATATTTTACAAATATCATAGCTCATTCCCTTAATCAAAAACTTTGTAATAGGTCTGCATTTGCATTTTCTGTCCCTAGACATTTTTTAGCTTGATATAAACATGCGCAAAACAAATAAAATTGAGATTTTTTGTAACACATGTTTAGAAATAAGCTTCTTATTTTATTTTCAATACAGACTGTTCCATCATACTTTCATTCCAACTTAATTTTGATTTTATCAAGTTTTATAGTAATATTTTTCAAAATTAATCAGCTTGCAAAAAAATAAAAGGTCAGCCTATGCAAAAACCTTTTCTAATAAATCTGGTCTGCTGACTAGAAAATTTTCCCATTCCTAAACTAAACCTACTCTATAACACTTATCAATGTAATAGCTTTAATTTATTTTTATAAAAAAACAGACTTGGTTACTGTTTGCTTTGAACATCTAAATAATAGGTACTGTTTACTTAAGTGTTTATGCTTGTTTATTTTATGAGTATAAAATTATTTAATTAAAAAATTCAATAAAATAAAACTTGTATTATTAGAGAGAAATATTAAAACCATATTTAGTATGAAAAATAATAACATTTTCTTTAAAAAAAAATGTTTTTTTAGTGAGTTTTTTTTTTCTAATTACTTGGTATGAAGTACAGAAAAGTTCTGAACTCTTCCCATGAAACAGTTAATAATTCAGGATCATTTCTCAGATTAATCCACTTCTTCCATTGGTCAGTCAAAAAGCGTTCCCCTTGCAGACTTCTAAATTTTAAGTTTTAGAATAAAATATTTAAAAAAACTTTATACTAAATTTAAATAAAAACAAATAACTAAAAATATTATTTAAAACTACTTACTATTGGAATGGCATTTTTTTAAACTTCTCATGTTTATTGGTTTAACAAAAAAATCTTGAAGTTTTCTACTTTATACAATAGTATTTCAATCTAGATTTCCCACAATGTGCAATATTGTTAATTTTGGAAAAAAAATTGTGTACTATTTGTTATCTACCTTAATTTATGACATATTTTACAAATACATTTGAATAAAAATAAATATTTTGTCTACTTTACTTTTCTAAAATTAAAGATGTAGTTTATAACTCTAGTCTAGTATATTTACCTTAAAATTATGATTTTCAAACAGTTTAAAACTAAAGTAGCAAACTAATAACTTATTACATGAAAACAAGATAAAAATATGAATCTTTTTTTTTAATTCTTTGAAAACTTTAAAAAGCAGCAGAAATACAGCAAATAAAGTTAATAAACTAAGATTTAACTAAATATTAAATCATTTTTGAGCAAATAACAACAAGCATCAATTCGAAATAAACTTTTTTTTTCAAACCTAGCTAATGTTAGAGCAGTATGTAAATCTAGCAAATGAGATTCTTCTCCCATAAGTGCTCTGAAATCCCAGTATGCATTGTTTTCTAAAATACTTAATTCTTCAATCGCGTGCAACACAATCTTAAAAACTTCTTTTGTACAACCATTATTTTTTCCAACAAAGTTGAGAACATACGAAATCTGAAAATGGTTATGTGAATCTTACAATCATACCACAAAAATTTAAAGTTAGCTAAGTTTCTTTAAAACATAGTGTACTTTGAAACAAAAGTTTTGGAAGAAAACTTATACTAACAAAATTTTTCAACTTATTTAAACTGCCTTTTTTAAAATAAAGCTTTTAAAGAAGAAATTTAAAAAGTATGATAAAAACGGTTTAGTTTGGGTCAGGTTTAGAGTATGTGTCTGAAAAGTCTTTAAATTAATAAGTATTCTTATTTTCTAATCTATGTTATCTTATTTCAAAAATTAACTCTTTATTTAAGCTATTTTGTAACAAAATATTATTACAAGTTAGTCCTTTTTTTTTTTCTGCACTTCAATCAAAATGTATACTAAAAGCTATTTAAACAATTTATCTTCATAATATATTCAAAAAATTTTAGTAAAATCTAACTACTAATTTAATAATAAAATGGCTACTTGAAATGAAAACACAAAAAAACAACTATAACTGCGTTAAACTTTTATTCTCAATTGTTAAATAATACTTATTTAAAGATGCATTTGTAAACTGTATGAAACAAAAAATAAAGCAACAGAAAAACGTACAAGTAAGTCATCAGCTTCTTTGCTGTACAGTAATTTGTAGCAATATGAAATTTGATTGTAAGTCAACACTCCACTGCTTTCACTGTTAGCTTTTCCAAAAAGATAGCTTATATTCCTTGGTTGCATTTAGTAATTGCTTAGTACATTTCCTTGTATAAGATAAGTACTTTGGTAAATATTTAAAATAGTACATAGTTTGACATTATTCGAGTTTAAAGTATTTGAAAAAGTATACATAAATAAAATGTTTTTAAAGTTTAACAACCTATTTAATTTATTATTGTATTTTTTTTTTCAGAAGTTATTGGATAGTATATGAAAACTAGAAAAAATTTAAATTAATAAAATTTCAAAATTAAATGTAATTTTAATTGTGTTTTGTTAGCTGTTGACTTTTATAATTCTTAATATTTAATGAATTGATAGAGTTTTTTCAGGGTTATATAGCATCAAATTACAAATCCTTCACTGTGTCACTTGTAAATACATAATATTTATTTTTTACTTCAGTTTCCTTGTTTATTGTAGAAGTTTTAACAACAAATGCATTTACAAGTATGATTTTTTTATATCTATGGTATAGAGGAGTGTGTAAATATTAGGTTGAAAATTAAATACCAGATTTATTAAACTGTTCATTAGCGCTAATGCTTTAATCATCAGCTAGTTAATTTAAAATAAAAAACTAGTGTTATTTTAAATTGAACTAGCTGATGATTAGAGCCTTTAGCTTTATGAAATATATGTACAAGTATTTTAAAATTGCAATTTTCTAAAAAAAACTATTTGTATATATATGTATATATATATCATAACATTAACAACTTTCACAGAACCTACTTAAAGGGCTTTTTGATAGTTTGCTATAAATTGACAAGTTCAAAAAAACAGTACAGTTGTTTCAAAGCTATTGCTTGTAATCTTCAGCTATTGCTCTTATAATGAAGTAAGTTTCAATTTTTCAATAAGATTACCAGTGAAGATTTTCAAAAATATTTTTAATGAATAAAATACACATCAGTTGTTTGTTTTTTTTTTTAATTTAATCATGTTTTTTTTCAAAGTTTAAATATAACACATTTTTCATTATGTAAAGCTTAAAAAACTTAACATTAAGAAGTAAGTTGACCATATTTATGAGTGTTGTATCTTTTTCCTTATATCTGATAAAGATGGGTTGCTTTTTTAGTACTCAATAAAATTTATGGTTTTAATGAGTTATTGGCCTAGTGATGAAAGGGTCCTATTTACAGCTTTGAAAACCCTCTAATTAGAAGTTGTAAGATCGAAACCCAGTGGTTGTACAAAGTTAAATCACTTTATTTTCAAACTAAAAAGGATATGAAACTTGTTTTTCTATAAATCTACTGTTAATTTTACTTTTTATTTTTACAATGTTCTTTAAAACTTTTAGACAACATATACTTGGAAAACAGTTGCTATTTTTTTAGAGGGTTGCAAAGGCTTTTTTGTTTTTACTCTTTTAAATTTCTTCCAGCTTTTTTGAAGAACAAGTTATTTGGTCATTTTGTAGTATGAAATTAAATTTAAGGTAAAAAATTGTCTCAAATATTATAACAACATTGAAACTGTAATTACCACTTTATTTTTTTTTTTAATAATAATCTTTTTTTCTATATGATAGGTTTTTAATGTGAAATCAAAATTTCATTAGTTTACACTTTAAAATTCTGCAAATTTGATGTTTTTTAGTGATTGTTGTTTTAAATTGTGGTAAGTTTTTTAAAAAATTATAGGGTAGTTCTTAAAATATAGCAAATTTATACAAAAATTATCTAAAAAAGACAATGAATTTTAAACGTTGCGAACATATTTTTAAGGTAAATAAAGTAAAATATGTCATTAACCGTTTATAAACAAAGTCTTGATAAAAAAAATTACCAAAGCTCAAGAGTTTTTGAGCTCTAGCTTTAATTAGATAAGAAAATTGTAGATAAATTTTATTTATAACAAAAAGGAAAATTTTATACACTAGATGTCATCAAAGAATTGCAGTTTTGAACTGAGATGTCAAAGATTTATTTAAGAATTTACTATAAATTTCTTTTTACTGTTTTTCACCAAGTGTCCTGTTTTGGCTTTCAAATTTAAACCACCGAGCAAAAAAATGTAACTTCTTGGGATTTTTATGGATTTTTACATATTTTTCATTTTTTTCTGGGGATTTTTCAGAATATTGCAAATTTACATGGATTTATAGGGATTTATATGGAAGTTGGGTAAATTCAAGGATTTACAGTTTTTTTATCAAAAAATGTCAAATTCCAGGTTTTGCAGGATTCCAGGCTTTTTTGCAACCCTGTTCTTTATCATTTTTCAATAGTATCAAATATTGGTTTAATACTATACCCTGTAACGTTTTTTGGGAAAAACAAGTCTGGATAAAAGTTATACTTGAAAATAACCAAAGTAATTAAGTAAGTAGGTGCTTAAAACTACCATAAAGGTGTATTTTTTCATAAAGTATTTGTTCTTATAAGATAATACTTAAATAAATAATACTGTTTATGTTAAAAAACAAACACAACCAATAAACTTACTTTGTTAATGTGAAATGTACATTCAAAAATTATAAATTAATTTTTTTGTTACCTTTTTGTTTACTACTATTAAAGTATAAATAATCGATAACAACCAGATAATTTTATACACGTTTTTACATATTTTAATAAAAAAGGTAACAAAATAAATTCTTTAAATAAATACAAAGTCACTACTTTAAAACTGTAGTCTTTTCAGTATCAAAAATGTGAAAAATATCTTAAAAATGTGTGTTTTCTAAAATCTTTTACACTTACAATTTTTAATATTTTTAAACAAAAAACACGTTAAACAGTTTTGACCACTTTGCAGATTGGGAATAAAAACTTTGTTTCAAATAAAAAAGTCAGAAAAAGTATTCTTTTTAACTTTAAAACTAGACTCTTTTTTTTTGCAATATACTTCTTCTATTAAGCATAAGCCTCTTTTCAAAAATCTTTTAGGCTTGCAAATTTCATTGTTTTTTAACAAAAACCCACACAAAGACACTTTTCCATGGGTTAATTTTTTTTTTATTTATTAACTTTAATTTTTAATTATTTCTTTTTACTACCAGTATTACCTCTAACTCTTACCCTATGTGGATAATTTTTATAAATTTTTTAAATGTATCTTTTAGTTAATTATTCATTTTCTGTTATTTTATCACTGTTACCCCTAACCCTTACCATTGATTGGTAACTTTTTTGTTCTTATTTGTATTTAAATTTTTTAAAGATTTGAGTATGTGAATTAAAATCAAACAAAAAAGTTGCAAAAATGCATATTTAAAATGGATTTTTAAGGCTGAAAAGACTTTGGTCTACTTTAAATATTTTTTGGTAAAAGGCAGCTTAACTTGTAAGATAGCATGTAATTACTATGGCATGTTTATTTAGTTACAGTATTGGATTTTTGTTAATTTGACTTTTGCTTTAAATTTTAAAAGTTTAAATGCTTTTGCAAAACTTAGAAAGCTAGTTTAGTACTGAAAATTAAGCTTTCTATTCTTGTGAAAACAGCAACAATTTAAGAGAAAATAATCAGTGTTTTACCACAACTTGCTTATGTATTTACAAGTAAAAAATGTTTAATAACATAAACATAGATGCTTATTATTAAGTTATTTTTCAAACTTAGATGTACTTTTCTTTTAAGTTTAAAACATTTTTATTTACTCTTAAAAGTGTTAGACTATATTAAAAAAAAGTCTGAATATAGATTGCGTACAATATTTATGCTTACTTAAACAATTAAGTTTAATTATTGTATCAGTCTTGTAAAAAGAGTCGCAGAATAATTTAAACGTATTTTATTTACTGCAATAACTGAAGTCTAAGGAAGAAAACGGTACTTAAATTGTATATAATATCTAAACGCAGTTTTTCATAAAATTGATTTAAATTAAAGAATTTGATTTGTTCTTGAAATTCAAACTTAAATCTAGTGAATATCGAACTGAATATTTATAAAAAAATAAAACAGTTTTTCTAAAGATTTTAAGTTTAAAAAAGCTTTTATGTAAATTATAGTTTCAAAATATAAAGCTAAAGTTCAATTTTTTTCCTTAAACTTTGTTAATATTTGTTTTTCAAATATTAGTTCTTGAGTTATTTGTTAGTCTTTTGCTTATTAATTACTTCTTATTAAAATAGTAAACTGAAATTTACTAAACATCGTTTTTTACTTTGTGTATAATTTCTTTAAAAATGCTTATTTTCAAAACTTTTAAACTTATTTATTTATTTTATATAACTGTCTATATTGTAAAGTTTTAGATCTTAAAACTTTATACTTTTGATGTAAAAGAACTCATTTAACTAATTTTGTTTATTGTTAAACTAAAATTATTTTTTGTTAAATAAAGTTATAAGTTATTTTATATTATTTTATTAATTGTTTTAAACTTACTCGAACTTAAGTTTACTTTTTTAACTGTTTGCTAAGTTGTTTTGTTAAGTTTAATGTGCAATACAAGATGCATGTTAAATTGGAATTTTTCTTAACAAGATAATCTGCTTTTTAAACTAACCTATTCTATACGAGCCATGCTGAAGCTCAAACAAAAAGAGCCTAATATAATTAGTAAGTTTAAACTTCCTTATCAGAGACCAAATTTAGTTTCGCTAGGACTAGATAAGTTCTTTAAGGCAAAAGTTTATACGATAAATTGAAAAACCAGAGTGTTAGATTATATAATGATATATGATGATGTTATATGTCAGATATAACTTACCATATCTGTCAAAATAGACATATTTTGCCATATTTTCCATAGTTTACATATTTTACCATACTTGCCATATTTGCTATTTTTCTTGTTCTTCCATACTTTCCATATAATAGTATATATAATATTTATTGTTACAAAAAATAATACTTATATCATCTACATTTGAAGTTTTTGTCCCTGACAGGATAGATTAAACTAACTAGTTATATTAGGGGATTTCAAAAAAAACTTTGAAAATGTTTCAATAGGACAATTATAAAATGGTATACAAGTCGATGCCCTATGATCTTACTCAACAAAGAGTACAAATGGCATAATTGAGAGCATTCACAATTCTCTATCTTACATTTACACAAAGTAGTACATTCTTTTTTTTTTAGAAATAATTTTAGTTTTATTATTTTTATGCTATCACAAGAGCTCTTGTTTTAATGAACTGTTTAAATAACTTAATTTTAAAAACTTGAAGATGATTGTATAATTGAAATGCATTGTTAAATTATACAGTAAAGTATCAATGTTTTTAGTTTGCTTTTTTTAAACACAAAGGTAAAAAAGAAACAAAGAAAGTTACTTTAAGTTTTTTTTTAATCTAATTGTGCTCAATCTTATTTTCTTAGTTAAACATTTTTATTAGTCAGCTCTACCAGGTAGCTTATTAGTTTTTTTTGGACAGGTAAAGTTATACAATTTTTAAACTTTTGTTTTATAAGCTTTTTTTTTAAGTTTTGTTTTTTAAGTGTAGTCTACATGTTATCAACCTTAAAATAATATCTTGCATCAAATGTAATTTTAAGTTTTACATTACAAAGAATTTGTTAGTTTTTAGCTAACTTTTTTTTTTCTACTAAGCCGAATAGCTTGTCTATGCCTGACTTAGTGATCTAAATTACTTGTTTTAGTTTAAGTTATAAAAGAAATAAGTTTTTGCTCTAACAAACTAAAAAAAGTTTGTTTAATGATTTCAATTTCTTGTATTGTAACTAACATTTTAAGCGTAAATACTACAATTTTAAAAAAGTTTCATTTAAAAGTCAAAATTAAAAAAAAAATGTTACTTTAGTAATCAATTTAAAAAAAAGTATCTGTAGTATTTATATAGATAACTGATACTTATTTTAAGCTTAGTTTAAAAATGAGTTTATTTATATACAACTTAGTCTTAATTTAAAAAAAATTGAGGTAAAAGTTTATGTAAGTGAAAGTAGCTGCCAATTTGAAGCTGGTTCTTGAACAAACTTATCATAAAATTACATAATTTTTAAAGTAACTCCAATCTATAATTTGAGGCATGAAGTTTAAAAAACTTGTAAAATATTAAAGTTAAAAAAATGTAAATAAATAAAAATTGTAGTTAAAAAGTATTTGTTTAATCAAATATTTTTCAATTAAGTTTTTTTTTTTATGCTTAAACCCCCTATTTTTTTTAAGTTTAAACAATTTTTAACGTTGTCTTGATAGTTTATTGATTTAAGTGTTTAATTTTTTTTTTCACGAGGTTTAAAACTAATTTAAGAAGTTGTGTCGATTGTAGAAAATGTTTTATAGTCCTAGCGATAAATAAACTTATGTTTTTTTTTGTCAACACGCTTAACTTTAAGTTGTTATATTTTTGAAATTTGTGGTTTTCAGATAAAGTGCTTTTATATGCAATAGCTATCGTCTAAAATTTAGAAATAAAGCTTATTAAGTTTACAAAAAATAAAAAGTTTGATCATGAATGAATTAAGTTAAAATGTTATACAAAAAAAACTAAAAGCAATTTTAACAAAAAAAAATATTAAAACATTTTAAAAACACTTAAAGTACTATCAATAAAAATTTTGATTTTAAACATTTCTAGCTTTTATAGTGAAAATTATTAAAAAAAGTTAAAACTTTTTTTTTCAAAAATCTTTCTACTAAAGTTAAATTAACAAACTTAAAATGTTTGACTAGTAACTGTTCAAATTTTGATTTATTTTTACTGATAATTTTTCCGTATTTTAAGTTTGTCTTAAATACTTTATCAGATTTTAGTGATTCTCATAACTTTAAACAATACTTTTAATTCGCTATCACTTAATCTAATTATGTTTATATTGCATTTTTTATGTTTAAAAATAGTTTATAAGATCTAATGATGTTTGTTAAGCACACAAACTATTCAATACAAAAATTTTATACATAAAATATATTGAAAAGAAATTTAAAATAGTCTTGTCATAATGTATTTTAAGGTTAATTGAGTTTAACTTTGTATGAAAAATGATTTTTCTATGTTTCAAAATAAATTTCCATAAAAACATTTTCAAAAAAAATTTTTGTTGTAATATTTTTTTAATAAACCTTCCGAGTTATTATTTTACTTATTTTAACAAAATTTTAATTTAAACTGCATTTATTGTTTACTTAAATACTCATTGTTAGCATTGTTAGTATTATAGACTTATAATATTGAGGATAATTTAAACTATCAAACTGTATGAAGTTACTTTATTATACTTAATATTTACTATACCAGAAAGATACTTTACCGATTAAAAAAAAAACAAAAATTTAATCAAAATGTTTTAGTAGAAACTTGATTTTGAACTTTATTAAATTGGTATGGTATTTTACTTTGTTTTTTTTTCTGTTTTATCTTCTACTAGACTTTTCAATATTTCAGTTTGATGATGGGTAGTCTAAAGATATTACCTCAGCTAAATAAAAGAATACTTATAAGTATCACTTTTTAAATACCTAAGCTAGTTTTAAACAAGTTACTCTTTCCTTAGTAAGTTATAATTAAATAGAAGAATTTGACTGCAAACTTTTAGTATAAAGCTTAAGCTTAAAATTTAAAACAACATTTAAGTATTAATAATTAAGCTTAATATTAGTCACTTTAGCAAATTAAGCGTTTAGAAAGTAAAAATATACTTCCTTGAACAGCTAACAATAGATATATAATATAATTGAAGTACTTAAACATCGTTAATCTTTTTCTTTTGAAAAGTTTGCAGCTATTAGCTTTACAAAGAATAAGAACACGCTGAAAATAATGTTTTATAGTTTTTTAGCTAGAAATAGAAGAAAAGTTTATCTAGTAAGCAACAGGAGATATGGTAATATGTCATGCAAATAATTAGTTCTGATATTTTTTTATTTTTTTTAACTTTATTTTTACTGTTTGATTTTTAAACATTTTGTAAAAAAAATTTGTCAGTTACTTAGATTAAAGTAAGAAATTATTTAGTTAGATTTTTGTTCAAGTCGACTTCAAAAGAAAGTAACATCTCATAAATTAATAAAATTTGTAAGTAAAAATTTAAAATAAAACTTTTAATTAATAAAAGAATAGCAAGCAAAAGTATTTTAAACATTTTAAACTTTTTTAACCTTCGCTTATTTTTGAAACATCTGTTATATCTTTTGAAGCTCTAGTTTTTCATATATTTGCTATTGTATTACAAGCTTTAATTTAATACAAGATTGGTATTTTGCGTTTAATAAAAACACAATTAGTTTTTCACTTTGTTTAAGAGAAAAATAACTTCTCCATTATAGTCAGGTTGATATAGCTCAATTTGTACTATCGTAAACACTAAGCGTTAAACTTAGTTGATTGAAAACATGCAAATATAATTGTTTTTATTCATTTACATAGTGTATTTTCCTTTAAAAAAAATTTCAATAAGTTGTTGTATAAGCTAAGTTAAATAAATCAAACTTGAATTCTATTGCTGTATAAAATTTCCAACAATGTAGAAATTAGTATTCTTTTAACAATACACTATAAAAAGTGATTATTTTACTTATTGCTTTTTTCGTTGAAATCTATGTTTGAACAAAATCAATAAAAATTCTACAATGCTAGGTATATAGCTTGATTTCAAAAAAGTACAGGTTTCTAACAAAGACAATTTACTAGATTTCAACGAAGTTAAAGATTAGATTTAAGGTTTGTTTAAATTGACTTTGTTTTAAGTCGTGACTTTTTAAATAAAATTAAACAGATTATTTTATACATGCGCTTAGACTATTGTTTAAAGTAATTTTTATAATAGTTTTAATAACTTAATTGGCTAGAAACTTATTTTGTGTTAGTTAGCAAAATCTAAATGAGTCCACAGTCACAAGTGTTTGACTTAAATAGCTTGTTATTAATATAAGTGCTGTAAACTGTAGCTCAGCATGATTATTTTGTTAGAACAATTTTTAAATCGTATGTTTTGTGCTGAAAATAGTAATAATTAGATAGAAATTAATAAATAATCAAAAAACTTAGACTGTAGTTTAATTTGTTTAAAAACTAATAAAGTTTTAAATTTTATAAGACTTAACTTAATTTATAAGTAGTACTTTTACATGAATACTAGTTGATTAGTTTTAAACTTCTAAATTAGCAAAGATATTAGTTTAACTCAAACTTTTTACTTAAAGTTGAACAAACTATTTTTCAAATAATCTATAATGTATAGTTAGAGATTCACGTACTTTTAGTATAGTATGTTACAAAAGTTTGAAAAAACAATTGTTTAAAAATAAAAATATTTATGTATTCATGCTAGTTTTAACAGTAATCATTATTGTATTGCAAAAAAATGTTATAGTTACTGCAGTAGATAAATCTAAATATAAATTTACCTTACTAAACGTAAAATCGCTTTCTTCATAAATATATATTTAAAGAAATTTTATAAACGAGTTACAGTAGAAAAATTTTCGCTTAAAGAATTACTTAAAGCTTACACTATTGATTAAATAAAAATACGAACTATATAAATATTTTGATTATCTTAGCTATCCTATAAGATTTAAGCACGTTTATATCTATTGATATAATATTATATTTTAAGTTTAGTGAACTGTTTTTTTTTAATTGTCAGAACTATTTTTTTACGACGTATAAATAGATATATTAATATTTTTGAGATTAATAGAAATAATTTTTATTTTGATTTCGAAATTTTGTAGGTAGATTAAAAATTTAATAATATGCTACAGTTTATCAAAGTCAGTTTTAAGCTTAAGTTTGTTCCTAATGCAAGTCATCAAATATACTTAGTGTAAAATCAAAACGTAAAAATTAAAATAACAAATAAAGTTTATTATATTTTACATATTTTTTGCAATGCTTAATCAAAATTTCTTTGAAAAGTTTTAGTAAACGTTTTAGAAAGTTATTAAGATTTTGTTATGGGATTCTAAATACAAAAAAAAAGTTTTGCCTTGGAGGGTTTTTCAGTTTTAATATAAATTTTAAAAAAGTAAATTAGAAAAATAAATGGAAGATATCATTAAAAAAAAGAATCGTTAACATTATGGGTGAATAGTTTGTCTCCTTATATCTGTATAGTTTAAGAACTTTATTGCTCATTTAAAAAATAAAAACGTAATATATATATATTGTTTTAGTATTAACTAAGCTTAATTCAAAACTTATGAATTTTTAGTTTTAGTTCTCTTTCGATAAAAAAAATAATCTGATTGTATAAACCTACCTACTTGAATGCTACATAAATATACAGTTTTTTTTTTGTTTTCTTAGATATTTAGAATGATTTTATGAAATGTGTCAGTACTATTTTGTCTAAAATACTAATTGCTTTTTGAAAAGATTAAGTTTTTTTAAGAAGATTTTATCTTTACGTTCTAAAACTCACGATACATCTACGTTTTCTTGTACATTTAAAGTTCGTTTTTGAATTTCATCATTCTTTGGTTGCATATCAATCATTATTGTTGTTTTTAAGATGTTAAGTACGAAATTTTTTATTAGAAAAATCAATATGAAAAGTAAAATCTGTAAAGTTTAAAACTTTAATTTTAAATCACCACCGTTATAATCCGAAATGGAAGCTTTTATTTATTTGTTCTACTACTTGTTAAATATGTTTAAAAGGCATAACGTTCATTTTATACATGTATCAGTGTAATAAATTATTTCTAAAATACAAATAAACTTTTTATCAATATCATTAGTCAAACTTTTTACGAGGTATATATGTTGAAATAATTTTCATAAAGCTGCACAGATTGTAATAGTCTTACTGTCTTTTAGAAAGAGAAAAAACTTTTTAGATGATAGACCTGACCTTATATGATTAGTTCTATAAAATTTTTCTCCTAAAATGTTTCGTGAGCGTTATGTATAATTCAAAACAGATAGTTTATAGGTATGGAAATTGTAATAAATACTTAGACTTTGAAGATTAACTTTATTAAAAGATTGCTATTTTGTTTCCATTTAGTTTTTACTTATATGTGTAACTTTAAGCTGTTGTTAATTAAAAAAATTGAAATATTTAAAAATTTTGTTTTTGTCAACCAAACCGTTACTAGATTTAAAAATATGTATTAGATGAATTAAGATGACTGTTTTATTTATAAACAAAACATTTAGTGTGCGATTTAAAATGTATTTATTAGTAGTTGCATAGATGATAAAATATTTTTTGTACGGTAAAACAACTAATCATTCAGTTTTATCACAAACAAATATATATTTGAATTAAATTTAAACAGACCGTTATAAATATAATTAAAACTCAAGAAACAATATGGGCGGTTCGAATTGTAAAAACTACAGCAACTCTGACATCAGCGACAGTCAAGTGAGTTTCTATTTTTGTTTTACCGAGATTGAAAAACTGTTTATTACGACTAATTTTTAAAAAGGTATTTCCAACGACTTTGTTTACACTTTTTGTATTGTTTTTTATTTAAAACTAAAATAAAGTTGTTACGTGCAATAAAGATGAAATTGAGCACTGAAGTTTTATTTAAGTTTTGTAGAAATCTATGTATCGATTAAGTATAAGAGTGTATTTGAAGTATACTAAACAAAAAAGTAAGTAATAATGTAGTTAAGGTTTTACTTGAAAACTATTATATAAATCTAAAGCAGTTTTTTCAATACATTTTTCCATATTTGTTAATTTTATTTAGTAAGGCGGTTAAAGTAAATTTAATTAATCTTATTTTCAATAAAACTTAAAAGTAGGTGTGTAAAAAACAAAAACGTTGAATCAACTAAATATAACAATTATGCCTATTAGAATAACTTTTAGTAAAAACCTTGAAAACTTAAAATTAAATTTTGAGTTTATTAGAAGTATTTTAGAAGTAAAATAATATTTTAAAAGATTATCGAAAACAAATTCCAACAAAACATATTTTTTTATCTTGGGTAACTAAACGTACAGTTTAAACAATTTAAAATTACTCCATTTCACAACTTAAAAAGTCACAGCTTTTTTTTGAACTTTTTAGGTAAACGAAGATTTTGTTACAAAAAAGAAGTCTAAAAAAACATTGTGCATAAAACTTAAATGGAGAAGAAGGTCAATTTTCTGTAGAAAGAGCAAGAAAAAAAATAAAGTGAGTAATTGAAGAAAAATTAAGTTAAATAACTTTGTTACTTGGTTTATTAGCATTTTTTTTTATTTTAAAGTTTTTAACCAATTAGTTTTACAGTTTTGTAAAATATATCTTCCTATACTTTTTGATAAAGAATTTAATTTTAAAGTCGTTTCCAAACCAATTATTGGTAATTAACGACATTCTTGCTTGTATTCTCAAAATCTTTGTTTTATTTCAGTACTAACTTTCGCCCAAACTGCTAAGTTTTATTTAAATCAGTAGCTAGAAACTATTAACTTTTTTTAAATACTTTAGGTTGAATGTGCAAAGGTTTGCCCTGTGGTAAATTGCAAAGAAAATTTTAAGAGCTTAAAAAAAGTAGCACTAACTCCCTATCCAAGAAAATCGTTTACACTCGATCAACTAAATCCTCGAACGCGACCTGCTGACCATACAAAAAACACAGGAGAAAGAAAAAAAGCACCGTCAAAAAATGTTTGGGCTTACATGCATAAAGTTGATGGAAACTTGGAAATGACCACTAAAAAAGCTCTTTACTGCTACTCGAAATTCGTCTGTCAAAGGTATACTTGTTCATTTAATTTTGTAAGGTTTAGCTTGTTTTCTTAGTTTTTTAAGCAAAAATAGTTGACAGCCTAGTAACTTAACAAGTGAGTATTAAAGTTGACACCTAAAACTTACTCTAACAGATAGCTCAAGTAAATGAATAGTTTCAACAAGTTTTTGCAGTTATTTACCCTAGTTACATGACAATTTAAACTCGACATTTTAAATTCTTTAAAAAATGTTTAAGAGACACATCTCAAAAAGCAATAAATATTATTTTTAATTAAAAAAGCGGTTATAAATAATCTAGTTTAGTGGCAAGAAAGTAACTACAAAAAAATAAGTTATAAAGAAACTAAAAATAAACAAAACTGAAAAAAAAAACAAAAGAGAACTTTCAAAGTTAAGAAAAATTGTTATATTTTAGAACTTTTTATCCATATCTCAAAAAACTTTTAAGATTTTCAAAAACAAAAACGAGTTGTAAGTAGTAATTAGATCTACATACGCATTTATAAAGGTTTATATTACTTTTTGAGTTGTAGCCCTTAAAAACTTTTTAAGAGCTTGATTTGTTCAAATAGTTGTGCACCCATTTACCGTAAACTAAATGAAGCACTAAATTGTAATATGAACCATATGCAGTTCATGTTTTTCTTACTAGTATATATAATCAACCTTGATCGTATCTACTTTGATAAAAAGGCCTTATAAGTTCAATAAATCCTACGATTTAACTCTGCTACAAATGTAAGTAAGCAAAAATAATGCTGTTTGACCATTAAACTTGACATTTTGGTAAAAGCAAAACTTTCCGCTGCAGATGCTCGCTAGTTCGAGGACTTCGATCGGAAAACGTCAGGCGGATGATTGAAAGCGTGGAAAAGCAGTTTATAGATAACGAGTGGCAAGAAAGCAACTTCTTATCGCCGTCCAGCATTTCTTTCTTGTACCAAATTAGCAAAGAAAATCTTTCGAGAAATATCACAAAGGTTAATGTTTAAAATAGTGGTACGTACATAATACAGCTTACCTTTAATTTAGATTTTATAAAGATAACTGTAAAAACGTTTCTAACCCTCTTTTTTTATGATTTAAAAATGAATTAATATTTAATATTTTTTAATCTATTTTTTTTTTGGCAGATAAACATGTGTACCAACAATACTTACCTTTTCTGTTATTTTATTGCAAAATATAATTAGCTAAAAGTGTTTACGTCATTCAATTTATCAATTAACACCGCATGAACAACATGCTGCGACTTAGTTTGTCTTTATGAGGACAGGTTGTGACAGGATTAATTTTAAAAAAAGAATTTTAAACGTTGAATATATACAAACAAACGCTTCTGGTTTTAACTTTAATAATCATGTTCCTACAACTATTATCTATCAAATGTATTAATAATGGCAACTTTTGGTCGTGACGATCAGTTTAGTGTTAACTGTAAATTCCATAAAATATCTCGGCTGTGTTGACGATAGAAACATAATGTTACTTCTGGTTTAGATCATAAAGATTTACTTTTAATTTTTATCTAACTATTTTTGCTTTGTTTTATATGTCAGTACGTTATAATTTTTGTTTTTAAAACTGGTGTACCGTTTATTTATATTTAAACATTTTTTAAACAGAAGCATTCATGTACTTAAGCATTACTTAAGACTTTTAGAAACATTGCAAAAAAAAAGCATTTCCAGAACAATAGTAAAAAAAAAACGGTTATGTGCTATTCAAGCATAATAGTATATTAAAACTTTATTGATTTATTGTGTATCATATCCAGTAGCTAATAGGAAAAAATCTTAAATTTATAGCTTATAATGAGTAAGAAATCACACTTACTCTGAAATAAACAAAAACATATTTAAAGGTTGACGATGCCATTCAACACATTCTGGTTCACTTGTTCATCACCTACACGAACATTGGTCCGGAAATAAGCTACCCTTGCAAACCATTTTTGTTGAACAGGTGCAAGAAAAAGTTCTTCCAGATATGCTTGGATGTGACGAGCAACTCATCAGGAAGCATGCGCAGAATGAATCAGGACAAAACTTTTTACAACGAAGTTTACAAAGAATTGTCGAATTGCTCGTGATATTTCTCTTTGTAAAATTCAAATAAAACATGACAGCTTAGTGCAGCGATTCTTAACCTGGGGTAAATTTACCCCTGGGAGTAAATTGCCTCAAATATAAGTTATGAAAACTAATGTTCATTTGTTTTTAATTATAAGTCTTTTTAATTTATAAGTAAATATTTCACAGTAATTTTTTAAAAGTAAACTAACTCTCTAAACTTTACGGCTTTTTATAAATAATATGCTTAAACTTCAAAAAAAAAATTTCCCGCCAAAATTCAACACTACATTGTATATTGGGGTGAATTTGATAATTACCTTCAATAAAAGGGCAAAATATGTAAAAAAAAAGGTTAACAACAGCTGGCTTAGAGGCTGTGATAATTATTAAAGTTCTGTGTAGTTTTGTAAGATTGTTAGTAAAAAATTATTTTTATTTGCCAAAATACGTTTGCAAAGTACATGTAAAAACTGAATTAGATCTTTCTTGAAAATAACAAAGCTATTTTTTATTTTTTTTATAATAATAATGTTATCTTCTGTTGATTTGGAAATATTTTGCTATACTAATTTTTTATGGTTTATAAATTGTAAGCAGTTCAATAAACTTTAAAAACTTTAAAAATTTTCACTGAGGTAGTTTTAAATCGAAATGTATTATAAAACATTAAGATTACTGCGAAAAGATTTTTTTATTCCACAAGCTGTTAGTTATGTTTACATCTTAAATATTTTAAATAGTACGTTTAGACATGTAAGAAATGATTTTATGAAATAATTCATATTGATGATTAGAACTATTTTGCTGAAATTTTACGAAGAAGATAATTTCAAAATTTTTGAATAAAAAATAAAAAAAACTTTTTTTTCATTGTACTTTTAAAAATGTGTGTTAAATAAGAGAAAAATTAATTGAATTTTAATTTAATATTAATCGCTGCGTTTTTAATCGATACTTTATAACTATTATAAACATTAGTGAACAAACCTTCGTTAATAACTTTTTTTATCACAACTGTATAACTAAAATATAATTGCTTAATTTTATTTTTGCGCAAAAAATTAAAAGAGTGACTTATGTTAGTTTTTAAAAAACTTTACCATATATCTAATTCTCTTTTTATAACGTACTGTCAGGCTACTTAAAAAAATACTTACAATGAAGAAGAATACTTTATAGTTAAATTTTGTTTATGATTCCTAATTAAAGTTTAGTTCATTTTTTTATTGCTTTTTAAATTTGAAACACGAAATATTGATTAAATAAGATATTTTTTAACACGGTAGCCATAGAAGCAAAATTTTCAGCTTAATAGAAAAGCTCTTTAAATAATAATTTGATTAAATTAGTTTTTGTGAATCATTTTAGACCTAAGTTAAACTTTGAATAATACCAAAAAAATAATTTTTCAAAATAATCAATATTTTTTGTCAGCTCTGAAAGTTATAATAATTTACTTATTTAGTCTGTTAAATTGTAAAATAAAATTTACAGACTTAATGATTTTTTTTAAAGTATGTACTATTTAATATATAATAAATTATTATAAATTTATAAATCTTATATAAGATACTAATAAAGTTTTAATTTTTACACTTTGATCATATCCTTCAGCATTTTAATTTCTAATTTGTTCAATAGTATCTTAGTCTTATAAATCAAAATTTAAAACTTTTCTTAAAAAAGATTTAACACTTTCACAAATTTGTCTTTTAAATAAAACTTTAAAACAACAAATAAAAAATTTTAAAGTATACAATACAGTATGAAATTAGTTGATCATATAAAAAAATTACCCTAGCTTTTAAAATGAAAGAAGTAAAAGTAATGACCCCTGATATTTTTTAGCAGAAAAATAACTATTTTCAAATAATTTATACTTTGGTCACTTTAGCACAAGAGTAAAAAAAAATATTCAATTAAAAAAGTTAAAAGTAATACCTACAAACGAAAAGGGTTAGGGATAATAAAGGAAGTAAGAAAAAAAATGTTAGAAAAACTAATATAATAAAAGTCAGATTAATAAAAAAAAAGATGAAAAAACTACCAATCAAGGGTAAGGGTTAGGGGTAATAGTGGTAGTTTAAAAAAATAAATAAATAACTTATTACGTAAAAATAATGACCCTAAAAGTTTGAATAAGTAAAATATGTGACCCTAAAAAAATTTGGATCAAGTAAAAAATGACCTCAGCTTTTATAAATAAAAATAATGACCCCGGGTACAATTTTTTTACTTTATTCAAATAAGTTACTTAATGTATATTAGTTATTAAAGTTACTTAATGTATATAACAGTGTACACCGTGCCGACCACTGGTTTAAACCATAAACAAAGAATAAGTTTTATATATTTTTATGTGAAGCAATGCTCCAATTTACTCGATACCCCTGAGCCCTAGTAT
Source organism: Thalia democratica (assembly GCF_965202585.1). Classification (NCBI taxonomy): domain Eukaryota; kingdom Metazoa; phylum Chordata; class Thaliacea; order Salpida; family Salpidae; genus Thalia; species Thalia democratica. Next base: position 12,417,651 of record NC_139170.1, read on the forward strand.
ATGCAGACTAGTTTGTAGAAATAACCAACTTTGTAGCTTAGATTGGGAATTATTTGTGAAAAGAGATCGACTTGTTATCGGTATTTATTTTAGCATAAAGACTTAATATGTTAAGCCAACTTTTATAAAAATGTTTAGTTAACTAATTTAAGAGCGTCAGTTAAACATTCACTATGCACACTAACTAAGCAAGCTGTTTTGGAAAAACAAACTTCAGAAAATACTATCAGAGCACAATCTACTAGAATTAAACTAAATTAAAAAATAATGCTCGTTCAACGCAAATTGCTATTGAACAATTTTAGACAAATATCACATTTAAAAAATCCTAAGAGAGTAATTAAATGAAATAAACTACCTGTAAAAGTGGTATGTATAATTTTAGCTTAGCGCCTAAAAGTTTTAAAATACTTAAATTACTATTTTTATTTTTAAAGTAGACTATTTTTCTATACTAAAAATAAAAACTTTAGATTCTCAGAAATATCGACATAGATTTTTTGTTTTCTTAAATGTTATCAATTTTAATAATACTATAAACTAAAATCTACTACATATATTTAATCATAATTTATAGAAAATATGCACAAATATAAATGGCAATATTTTATCAAACGAAAAAAAGTGCTCAGAATATTTGGTCCTAAGACTTGGTAGTTGGTACACAAAAAATTCTTTCGGTTATAGAATCGCACACAACTTGGAAACATTTTAACGTCATGTCAAGAACAACGGTAGGCACACATGACGGAACTTATTTTTTATCAAGATTTAAAACGCCTTCGTTTAAATTCAGAAAGAAACATAATATACTAACAATCTGACTATTTATACCTTTAAATCAAGCAAGGTAAAATGTTTAATTTACTCACAATATTTATGGCAAAAAGCTTCACTTTAATCCAGTAATTTTCTTATCTTTAGTTTATTTGTTCCTTTCCGAAACTAGATTAAATTTGTCTTGCAAGGCATTATAGAATTTCTACCTTGCAAGACAAGTTTAATCTTAGGTGGGCAAGGAAGAACGAAGAAAAATATTTTGTATACATATAAACAGTTTTTACTAAAAAAACTTTTTTATATATGTACAACTTGAATAAAAACTATTTTTGTAATTAAAAAAATTGGAAAATCCAAACTGTGTTTAAATAAATGCAGTATAAGAAAACAGTAAATGTTTTAGGTAAGTTTTCTAATTCTCGGTTAGTTACGCACTTTTGCTTTGGACACAATGTGCGTGGATTTGCGAGAGGTGACTGTAAGTAAAAACTATACTGTAGCTACTAAAAAGTTATTTACGTTATTTGTCTTTGTAAAAATTCATGTAAAACTGCATATCGTATGAAAAAAATTTATTTTAAACTAAATTCTAAAATTTTTCTTATAACAACCAAATTCTTAGAATCTAAAGTCTGGACTTTAATGAAAATTTTTGATTGATAAACTAAAAACAAATCTACACTTGGTTAAAACACCATTTAGTAATATTTTGAAAAGTACAATGATCGAAGTATATTTTAGTTGTATGATGTTTTTTTTTTGCTATTTGTCTATTTATCATGTATATAAACTTGTAATTTTTTATTAATGAATTAAGTTTTGAATTTTATAAACAATTTTTTTTTTGTAAAATAAAATCTTTTTGAAATTAATACTTCTATAGTAAGATTTAAGGTGTAATAATTTTATTGTTAGTTTTTATCTTTATAAAAAAAATTGCGTTTAAAAGTATTTTTTTCGCACAATATAAATAACACTCAAGTTTTCAGAACAAAATATATTTCATGCTTATTTCGTCAGTTGTATTTTAAGGAATAAAAATAAAATTTCAAATCTTGCTTATATAGTGAAAATGCAATCAACGTAAATGTAACAATAAAAATAAAACAAAGGGTAATTAACAATCCATAATGCTTCTAATTACAATGCAACTAAAAAAGTTAATAAAACAGAGCAACAACTTATAAAACAATTTAAGAAAACAACGAAACAGTATAATCAAAATCTTTATGTTTACACAAATTAGTTACACAATCTAGGTTATTTACTAAGTTTTCAACTAGAGCAGATCTTTTTGAAGCATTTTTTACTCTAATAGATTTAGTTTTCTTATTACTAATACAAAATTCATCAATACTTTTTGAATATGTTCCTTTATTCTTTTGCCAAATTATCTTGAGGTCATCCCGACATAACTAGCTTCACAGAAGCAGTTAAACTGGTAAACTACCATACTCTGTTTAAATTCTGCTATCGGATCTTTGCCCCCAGGTCTAAACATTGGTTTAGATACGAAAATAACGATCGGCTTTGCCGAATGATAAGTCCTACTTACTAATTGACAGATATTTCTTTCTATAACTCTTAAGTTCTTATTAACATAAGGCAGTACTAGAGGAATCAAGCATTTCTCCGGCCCTGCTGGCTTTATTTTATTTAAACTTTTATGATGCAGTTCATTTTATTAAGAAGTTCTTGTTGATAGCCATTTTTATTTGGTATCAATTTTATCTGTTTTATTTCATTAGCAAATAATTCTCTTGAACAAATTTTATGTGCTCGATGGCAGAGCGTTCCTATCAAATTTTGTCTTTCTTTTCATGCTACAGAAAGAATGAAAGTTTAATTAGTTCGCAGTAAAAGTTTTCTTTCTATAAACAGATGCCAAAAATTGGTTCTTGTGTAGTTTAACTAAAACGTCAAGAAAAGACAATTCATCGTTATTTTCTTTTCTGATGTAAATTTTGTTGAAGAATGTGTTTTGTTCAACACACTAAAGAGTTCATCAATCTCTTCCTCATTTTTTCCTAACACAAAACAATCGTCTACATATCTATAATAAGTTACTTTGTACTTAGAGATCACCTTTCTTTCTATAAAGCCCATGAATATATTTGACAAAGTTGGCCTTAATGGGGAGCCCAAGGATATTCCATCATGTTGGGAATACATTTGTGAATTAAATGTAAATTGTACACCACTAGTTGATAACTTTAAAAGTTTACGAAAATTGTTTTTGCTTATACTGGGTGTCTCAAGTCTGTACAAAGTGTCAACACATATATCCAATACTTCATCTAGCGGTACATTTGTGAATAAAGTTTTGACATCAAAGGATGCTATAAAAGTATTATTTGAATTAATCCTTTTTATTTGATCAGCAAAAGAAAATGAGTCTTTTAACATATAAGAAGAGAAATGTTCCAATATCGGATATAGTTGGTCATTAAGAAATTTAAGTATTGGATATATGTTTTGACACTTTGTACAGACTTGAGACACCCAGTATAAGCAAATAAAATGTTCGTAAATTTTTGTAGTTATCAACTACTGGTGTACAATTTACATTTAATTCACAAATGTATTCCCAACATGGGAATATCCTTGGGCTCCCCATTAAGGCCAACTTTGTCAAATATATTCATGGGCTTTATAGAAAGAAAGGTGATCTCTAAGTACAAAGTAACTTATTATAGATATGTAGACGATTGTTTTGTGTTAGGAAAAGATAAGGAAGAGATTGATTAACTCTTTAGTGTGTTGAAAAAATTTACAATTACAAAAATTACTTCAATAAAATTTACATCAGAAAAGGAAAATAACGATGAATTGTCTTTTCTTGACGTTTTAGTTAAACTAAACAAGAACCAATTTTTGGCATCTGTTTATAGAAAGAAAACTCTAACTGCGAACTAACTAAACTTTCATTCTTTCTGTGGCATGAAAAGAAAGACAAAATTTGATAGGAACGCTCTGCCATCGAGCACATAAAATTTGTTCAAGAGAATTATTTGCTAATGAAATAAAACAGATAAAATTGATACCAAATAAAAATGGCTATCAACAAGAACTTCTTAATAAAATGAACTGCATCATAAAAGTTTAAACAAAATAAAGCCAGCAGGGCCGGAGAAATGCTTGATTCCTCTAGTACTGCCTTATGTCAATAAGAACTCAAGAGTTTTAGAAAGAAATATATGTAAATTAGTAAGTAGAACTTATCATTCGGCAAAGCCGATCGTTATTTTCGTATCTAAACCAATGTTTAGACCTGGGGGCAAAGATCCGATAGCAGAATTTAAACAAAGTATGGTAGTTTACCAGTTTAACTGCTTCTGTGAAGCTAGTTATGTCGGGATGACCTCAAGATAATTTGGCAAATGAATAAAGGAACATATTCAAAAAGTATCGATGAATTTTGTATGAGTAATAAGAAAACTAAATCTATTAGAGTAAAAAATGCTTCAATAAGATCTGCTCTAGTTGAAAACTTAGTAAATAACCTCAATTGTGCAAGTAATTATAACTTAAAAAGATTTGAAATTATTAAAAATTGTTTTCACATTTCTGATTTAATTAAACTTGAGGCTGTTTGTATTTTGTTAAGAAAACCTAAGTTGCGTAAATATAAAGAATTTAATTAATCTGTTTCATTGTTTTATTAAATTGTTTTATAAGTTGTTGCTCTGTTTTATTAATTTTTTTAGTTGCATTGTAACTAGAAGTACTTATGTACTGTAAATTACCTTTTGCTTTATTATTATTACTCTTACGTTGATTGCATTTTCACTATATAAACTAGATTTGAAATTTTATTTTTATTGCCTAGCATACAACTGACGAAATAAGCATGAAATATAATTTGTTCTGAAGATTTGAGTCTTATTTATATTGTTTGAAAGAATTTATTAAAGTCTCAAAAAATGTTTAATTATCTAAAATTATTCATATGTATTTTTTAATACATCTGTTTTTGCATTGAAAATGGCTTGATTAACGACAAAAGCTTTTAAAACCGTTGCTTGGTATGTTTCATTTAGACAATTTGTTTTAATAGAGTATTTTCGAAAATAAATTGTCAGACACAAGCTTGCTAAAATATAGGAAATATGTGTTTAATTTTTGCATCCGTATTTTACGGCTTTCTAGATATTATTTAGCTGTTGAAATTAGAAGACAAATTTCAAAAAGCTCAAAACACTATAAAAGACTTATAACCATATTCTTATAAGCTGTAAAAATTTTTTTGGAATAAAGTTTTAAACTAAACAAATAAGGTACTAAATTAGACATTATTAAAGCTTTTCAAAAACACAATCGTATATATGCAATAATCAGACATGCTTGCTGTGCTCAAAAATAAAATTCTTTATACTTTTAAAAATTTTAACAAATAGAATGTTGCAGCAAAGTGTCAAATAAAGCATAACACGTTTTATGGTTTCTTTGTTTACTCGGGTAACTTAAAGAACTGCCTTTATACCTATTTAATAAGTTAAAAGATTGCTTTTTCTTACGATCATACCAACCAACTTCCTCTCACTCATCAAAGCTAACACTCAACTAAACTTTTTAGGTTTATTTTAGACCACTTTTAAACGCAAGTTGACCAATTAATTTATTTATATCAGATAATTTAGGATAAAATTGCCGCTCATCCTTAGAACATAACCAAGACATCGAAGCCTGCGTTGGTTGAGAAAAATGTACATAGAAGTTAAATCTGTTTGTCTAAAAATCATAGTTGATGATTTTTTGTTGCCATTTAATTTCAAAAATACGACGGATTCATCGTAAGTAAAATATGTAGTTTTTCTTCTTCTGCAAACTCGAAATTTTCCCATTTCGCTTCCGTAAATAGAATATTTTGTTATAAAAAAAGAATGGACGTTTCTCAATTTACATAGTAGAAAATGCTGTGAATTAAAGTTTACCAATGGCCCAGATATTGTAAAGTTATACTTAGGGCGAACATGATTAAACACTCATGTTTACATCTAAGCTTTTAAAAATCTAACTTTGTATTAACAATTAACTTGATTTAAGAATGAAGTGTAAAAGCCTATTGTTATGTATCATTTACTATATTTTACTAGACTGTTATAAATAAAAACAATGCAATTCTAAAGATATTAAAGTATTAAAACAGTAACTATAACAAGTATACAAACTTTTATATCTTTTGTTGTTAGCGTTTTAAATAAAAAAGTTTTTTTTATTAGCAAAATTCATTTGTATTGAAAAATATTTTATTTTAATAAATTGACCAATATTAATCTTTTTTAATATTCAATATACTAAGGTGTAACAACTAGCAAGTTTTAATGTCCAAAAGGTTTTAACTGAAAATAAATTTGTTAACAATTATACTTATAATTTACTAAATATAATAAACAAGTTCCAACTTAATATAAATGTTGTTATTCATTTTAATAATAATAAGTTTTATTTTATTTTAAATGGTACTTTGTTATTTTATAGTACATTTTTATTAATATTGACACTTTTACTTTTGATAATGATTTTTTAAATTATCAGGTAAAAAAACTTAGCTGTAATAAAACAATTGTATAGTACAACTAAAAATAATCAGAAAAACCTTAAAAAACATATAAAAACACACATAAAATTTACAAAGCTAAACTAAAAAAGTAAACTACAATTGTGTTCAACAAAACATTTTATAAACTAGTTTTAATAATCAATAGTTATTTAAGGCCATAGGGGGGGGTCCAACATTTTTTTTTACTAAAATTAACTTTGGCTTTTTTATGAAAGCTTAAAGTACAAACTATAAGCCAGTTTTTATAGAATTCAAAAATATCATTTAACTTTTGAGATATTTAACTTTTTGTAAAAATTTTCCAATATAAACGTATGGACCGCAAATTTTTCGGGGTCAATTTTCTCGGAAATTTTAAAATTCACTAAAAACCTATCTCCTCCTTCATTTTTTGACCTAGAGACTTCAAATTTTCAGGAAATGTTCCTTTTAATATTTTGAAGAATCGTACTGTTGGAATTTTCGAAATTTTGAAAAATAAAAATTTTATCCACAAAAAACTAAAAAAAAGGGTAGTTTTTTGACAATAATTTTTTTTTTACTCAAAATTAAAAAAATTCTTACAATAGATCTCTTTAAAGTTTAATGATACACATTCTGTGAAAATTTGAGAAAGATTACTCAAAAAATGAAGGAGGAGATAGATTTTTAGTGAAATAGTCTTTTTTCGCATTTTTAGTTTTCGCCTTCCATAAGGAACGTATTGAACGCCCTTTCTTTGATCGCTTATATCTCAAAAGTTACTTTGAGTTTTTTTAAGCGGTTAAAAGTGTCTGATAGCTCAAATTAAGTTCTACAAAATAAGATCAAGTTGTAAAAAACAAAGTGGACCCCCCCCTATGGCCTTAAATTGATATTTTATTTCAGATAAATATTTTTGGTAGTAAATTAATTTTACAAACTTTAATTTTTATAAGTTGGAGTGCAATGTATCCTAAATTAACAAATTAAAAAAAAAAACCTTTGAGACCACTTTGTTTTTATAAATTGTATTTTGTTTCACTATTAAATTTAATTTATTTAAATTTTATGTGAGATAATATTTAAAAGGCTATGTTTTTATCTATAATTTTGAAAAAAAAACTTTCTAATTTAATCAATATTTGCAAGACGAAATAAGTCAGTTGAATTTATAAACAAAATATTATAGTTAATTAAATATAAAAAGTAAAATATTTTTTAGAGTTTTGTTATTATTTATATTAAGAAAAACAAAGTTATAAGATGTATGCCAAAGCAAAAACTGGCAGTGTACCTTCTGACATACAAGCTCGTGAAAAGTAAGTTTCTTTGATTATTTTTTATTTACAGTATTCCAAACCAATTGTAAAAGAACCATTTAAAATTTAAAAATTTTTATATATTATTAGTTTAAAATTTTGCTTATACACCATTAAAGTTTTAGGTATCTTGATTATGATGATTACTAAACATAAATAAAAAAATTTGAAATTAATAGTTTATTTGTTTTTTTTCTTAATATTTTAAAGTTGCCTCTTCCAAAAGCTAGCTTAAGATACTTAAAACTTAATAATAAGTCAGGTTTAATTTAAAAAATATTATAAATGAGATTGAGTAATTATTGTTTTTATTACTTTAAAACTTTGATAAATGTTTATATTTTAATTTTGATTTGTTTTTAAATTATCGTGCAAAAAATTCAGCCTTGTTGCTCCATAAATAACTAATTTTTGTTGCTTGAAGTTTTTGTACTTTTATTTTATATTGATTACAAACATAGATGGTCCACCTTTTTTTAGATTAATATAATTCTGTTGATTTTTATCTTAACAATCAGTCATTTTTACCACTTAAAAAAATTCTAAGTAACTTGTTAAAGTAAGACATCAAAGTTTATGAGCTCATTAAATACCTTATGGAATATGCAAAAAGTCTGTTGCGTTGGTAACATAAAAATTCCAATTTGGAAAATTCAATAATTAAAACTTTAAAATGTTTAACAGGCTTTATTTCAAAAATTAATATGCAGTTTAAAAAAAAAAGAAAAAGGGGTTGTAGATCTAATTATTAATAGTATGATAGTAAAAAATGATCAAATAAAAAATAATAAAAGTTAACTTAAAAAAATACTAAAACTATTATACTTTGAAACTTATTTTAATCATATCTCAATATATATAATCTTGCAAAAAGTAAGGTTTGTAGGTATTAGTTAGATCTACATAGAAATTTGTTTTTAAAATGTATATTAGTGTTTCAGTAGTGGCCCTTTAAACATTTTTAATGACTTCAGAGTTGCCACAAACTCAGGGAAACTCAGAATGTTTTGAGATTCTAGAATATCTCAGGTAGAGTCAGGGTAATTCAGGATATTTTGACTTTTTTAAAAAACTCCGGATGACTCAGGGCAGGGGTAAATCTAGTCTTATTTTATTAAATTTAACTAAGCTACAAGTTGCTTTTTACAAATTTTAAAAACTCAAAACAATTTTTGAGATATAGCTGGTTGAAGTTGGAGATTACAATAGGTTCCCTATGGGAGTATTTATTTACAAGGAGTAAAGTATTTTTCTTAAATTATAAGTAACCTTGACAATGTACTGTATACAGTGTCTGTTAGCTAACATAAAGTCAACTTGTTAAGGTTGAGGTCGTTGACTTTATATGATTATCTAGCTTGTAACAAAAATTTGATTTTACTATTAAGAGGGCAAAGCCATGAGGGTGTGCTGAATCATTTTATTTTTTAAATAATGATATTTTAAGATTTTACAACTAAGCAACCAATTACTTTTTACTGTTTTAAAAATTCAAAGTAAGTTTTGATGTATAAGCAATCAAAGTTAGGAAACTAAATAAGTTCTTTATGAAAGGAGCACTTTAAAAAGTCAAAATAAGACTGTTTACTGGAAGTTTATATTCTCCTACAGTTTTTGAGCAATAATTTTAAATTTTGTCAACTTAATCTTTTATAAATTTTGAAGAACTTTTAGAAAATGGATTATTGAAATTCTTACTGAAATTATTTTTATATACAAATAAAAAAGTTTATTTAAAATGTTGGGTTAAAACATAAATAAAAGTTTGTTTGGTACAAGTTGTTTGTAATATTGCAAAGAACATTTCCTGAAAATTTGTATAACTTTTTAGTAGATGTTTCAAGACTCTATAAGTTTGTATTGAAAACTTTCTGCGTACAGATTATATCAACATATAAATAGATATTTTTTGTAATTTTTTTTTAAGTTATACTTTAAGCTATCAAATAAAGAATTACATGAGATTTCAAACTATTATAGATAATTTAAGGGGTCACATCACAAAAAGTAGTTTTAATTTAAAAAAGTTTATGCCCTAAGGCAGAGAGGGGTTGGCAAACTGTGACCTGCGGGCCAAAAGCGACCTTCAAAACCAAAATCTGCAGCCCGCAAGGTACTCTTCAGCTTAAAACACACTTTTAAAAAGCATTATAAAGAAAGTTTTGCTATAAAAACTTGAAATTAGGGCATAGGGGAGTGGGACATTTTTTTTTAACTAAAAATAACATTGGATCTTATACGAAAGCCTCAAGTACAAACTACAAGCCAATTTTTAAATAGTTAAAAATATGTTGTAATTTTTATAAAAAGTTTCCAATACAAACTTTAGGACCCTAACTTTTTTGAGGTCTTTTTTTTTGGAAATTAAAAAAAAACACTAAACACCTGTCTTCTCCTTCATTTTTGAGCTAGAGACCTCAAACTTTCAGGAAACGTTCCTTTTATAGTTTAAAAGACTTTGAATGTTGGAATATATAAAAAAAAATAGATAGAAAATATAAGTGGTTTTTTTTAATAAAAATTTTATTTTTCAAAATTAAAAAATTCCTGCATTCAATATTTTTTAGATTTAATAACAAACTTTCTGTAAAAGTTTAAAGAAGATTGCTCAAAAAATGAAGGAGGAGATAGATTTTAGTAAAATGGTCTTTTTTTTTTTGCAATTTTAGTTTGTGCGTTCCATTAGGAATCTATTGAGGTCACTGACTTTGGTCGCTCATTTCTCAAAAAATACTTTGAACTTTTTCAAGCGGTTAAAAATGTCTGATAGCTCAGATAAAACTCTATAAAATACAATCAACTTGTAAAAATCAAGGTGGACCCCCCTATGCCCTTAATACTTACTCTTAACGTGTGCTATTTAACTGCTTATTTTTTAATATTTTGGTTTAGAATTATATTTTTCTACTAAATACTATGATTATTTTTAAATATTTGGAGCCCTCAAAAACTTTTCTTTTGTAAATAGTGAGGCCCGCAAGCATTTTTTTTGTGAAAAATTGGCCCAGGAGTTGCAGATGGCTGCCGAACTCAGCCCTAAGATCTAGTTGATAAGATAATATTCATTTAGAATTTCAAAAAAAAATATTTAAAACAAAAGTTTATGTTTACTATAAAAACTATATAATTTTATTTCAAGGTAATTTTGTGGTACTTTTATTTCAGTAAGTTTAAAAACTTTTTTTTAACCATATCTCAATAATTTGGTTAAGTTAAAGAATTTCTTCTGTATATCTAATCATTAAGATAAATTGGTTAAAAAAACTTAAATAATATTTTATAAGAGAAATAATCCAAAATATTTTAGAATTAGCAGAGTTTTGAATGTTTAAATTTAAGTTGTTGTCAAAATAAAGGCTTTTGTTAACTTTGTTCATACAATGATGGACCCTGTAGCTTAATTTTCAAATGTAAATATTTTTATGATTAATTGTAAAAAACACTTCAGTCCAAACTTAATTTCTAATAACAAAATATTTTTATTCTGAAGTATCAATTTGTGCATCAAAAATTGTCTCTTTTTTTTCTGTAAATAAACAGATTGTCTGTAATTGTGCTCTTTTGATTTATTTTAACTTTTAAAATAAGCTTAAATTTTAAAACTGTTTTATTTTACAAATTGAATTAACTTTAAACTATGAAGTTGTTTTATTTGTTACTACTCAATTCATGTATTTTACTTATATTTTTCATCAGACTAGCGATGTATGTTTATGAATATCTTCAACACTGTGGTGCTAGAGAAGCTGCAAAATGTTTCCTTCAAGAGGTACATAATATCTTATTTATCTTATTATTTGTACTTTATTTTATAATCCTAATTTTAGTAATTCTTTGGTATATTTTCTAAATAGTCAGACTTTTTTTTAGTTTATTCATCTAAATTTGATTAGCTTATTTTATGAAGATGTTCTGATTTAATATTTTTAATAGCTTTATACATAAATAGAAATACTTATAAAACGTAAGTAAGAAATAGGTAAAATTTGCTTACAACAAGCAAATTCAAACTTTAAAAAATTAATTTATCCAAATTGCTTTTTAGATTGGATGGGAAAAAAACATTTCTCTTGGAGATTCCCCTGGATTTTTGCATGGATGGTGGTGGTAAGTAGTTTTTATTTTGAAAATTAGTATTTTCTTTACGTTATTAGTTAAGCTACCGGTTACTTTTTAGCGTTTTTTTAACTTGAATTAATTTTTGAGATATAAGCACTCTACAAGTTAAAAAATTATACAGGTTCTTTATGGGAGGTGCAAACTAAAAAAGGGAAAAATTTACTATTTACTAAAAATCGTTCTCCTTCTTCAGTTTTGAGCAACTGTTTTCAAACTTTCTCAGAGTAATCTTAAATGAATTTTGAACAGCTTGTTGGAAACAGATTTTATAAGAGATCTTATTTTATAGAAATGTTTTTTTTTGTTCATTTTTTTTAATTCGCTTTCTATAAGTTGTTTTTAACATTGAAAAAAAGCAGTTCCTTAAATTTATAATTAAATCGATTGCTTAAAAAATTAAAGAGAATATAAGTTTTTAAAGATTTTCTTAAAACTCTAGGAAAGTCTTGAAAATTTTTGATTCTATAGGGTTGTATTGGATATTTTTTCAAAATCTGGTTATATCTCAAAAGTTAATTGATTTTTTTTTGCACTATATGAAGTATCTTTTGGTACATACTCTTAGCTTTAAAATAAGAACCAATGTTAGTTTTTGTATAACAAAATTTTACCCACTATGCCCTAAAAAATAGTTTAACTGTTTTATACTGTAAGCTTTTTGATGTTTTTATAAGAATACAAATTTTTTAGTGTGTTTTGGGACTTATATTGTGCATCACCAGAAAAAAGAGACACCATGGAACACAGTCCTGAAGCAAAAGCTTTTCATGATTATGTTTGTTTTGTGTAATTGATTTTTTATATATTTAACTTTTTTTATTATAATCAATATAGTTATTATTACTATTAAATATCTTAAGTTTGTTATTATGATATAAAAAATAGAGGGAAAATAAAAATAAATATTTTATGTTCATACTAAATCCCTTTTAATACTAAACGAAATACTGAAATTTTTAAAATAATAAATAAATGACTATACAAAAATAAAAAACTGAATATGTTATTAGCTTTTGGTATGATATATTTTTTGACCTACTGTTTTGGTAAAGAAAAAATATCATAAAATATAACGTACTATAATTATGCAACCAAAAAAAATGGTTTTAAATAGAAACGAAGTTTTTTTAAAAGACACAAAATTTTTCAATATGAAATTTAAAAAAAAAATTATTCACTGATTACAAAATTTTGAACACATTGAATATTTTATTTATTAATTTGGTTTTTAATAATTAGATGATGTTTTACAATTTTTGTTTTTTTACTAAACATAGACAGCAATAAAAACAAAAATATTCGTTTTATTGTGATGTAGATTTTTTGCATATTCAAAAAAACTTTTTTAATCTAATATTTGAGTGGCACTTATTTTGATACAACGTTTGAAATTTCTCTACTCTTCTTGACTATCTCAATGATTTATGTGTATTGTGCATATACTTTTGATATGATTTTTTATTACAATGTACAGAGAACTATAAAAGCATGAATGTTTGTCACATTGTAAAATTTTTGCTTTCTTGGACAATTTACTATTATGAAAGTGCGCAAAATGGTTCATTTACATATAACACGTTCAATTTTCAGAGCGCTCAAACAAACCCATCTCCTATGACGTCAGGAGGGGGGATGGCTGGTGACGTCATGTGCGGTGGAGGTCCGCCTGGTAACCCGTATTTCCAGGTTGGTTGCTATGCAGTTTTAATTTTGCTTTATTATGTTTTATTGTAATGGCCTTAAGTTTTTTCTTCTTACACGAAAATTGATCCTGGAATCATTTTTTTGCAATTTTCTTTTGTTTGAAATTAATTTGTTTTTATCTTAAAAATGATTCAGTCTAAAGCATTGTTTGAAATATTTTCTAGCTTAGAAATTTCAATCAGTTTTAACTCATGGTTGTGTGCACATAATTTAACTGAATGAAATCATTTTTGCAAACCAGATTATACAGCATGGAACGGGTCAAATATGTACGAAAACACTTTTACAGGAATGGTCAAATATGCACGAAGGGACATTTTTGCACGAAAACACCTTTGCGAAAAGAATTTTTAGCACGAGAGTTCACTTTTGCACGAAGGGTCATTTTTCACGAAAAAAAAAATTAAGAAAAAAACCTTGAAAAAATATAAAATAAACTAAAAGATTAGTTAATAAAATAACTAAAAAAAATAAAAATTCCAACCGAGGGTAAGGGCTAGGGGTAACTGTGATAGTAAAAAAACACTTTTTTTTCAATTTAAGTTATTTATTATTAAAAAGAAAAAAAATATATATAAATAAATTAATATAAAAACAAAAAGAAAAAAGTTATCGACCCAAGGCAAGGGTTAGGGGTAACAGTGATGGTAAAATTAGAAAAAAAAGTTAAAAAGAATTTTAAACCTATACAAAAGCGACCCACGTGAAAATTGACGCCGTGTAAAAGTGACTTCATGCATAAGTGACCCTTTGTGCAAAGACCTATTTGTCTCCTACCCATTTATTTTTACAAATAATACTGTAATTTTGACTTAGTTGTATTCACTGTGTATTGAGATATGCCCATACTTATTAATACTTATGAGAAAATACATTTTAAACAAGTTACTAACTACAAACCCATTTGACTTTTAAACACATTTTCCGAGCACAGCTGCAAACTCTAGGAAAAACTAGTTTATAATATTCATAAGTATTAACTTGAGTTTCACTTTTTAATAAATGTAAACTATGTTTTTTATTCTCACAAGTGCGCAGGATATTGAATTCTCGATATATTAAAGTTTTTATTGACAGCTATGTGCAGCGTGAGAATATAATTGTTTTTAAAAATAGCATTCTAACAATTTATTTGTGTATACTTTTGTTAATTTTATGTAAAAAATTGTTGCAAAAGTTTTCACTGAAATTTCATATTACTTCAGGCGTTATACTGAATTTCCTTCTCATTCAAGATGACTTAAATATTTCGAGAAATTTAAATAATTAAGTTTAAAAAACGCTTAGTAATATTTTTTCTTGAATTTTATTTCTATTTTACCATAAAATGCAGAACTTTTTAATATTTTTTAAATCTATGCACTAATTGTTTAAAGCGATTTTCCAGTGTTTTCTTCTGATATCTTTGATAGTATATTTAATAAATGACAAAGATGATTATGAAGTGTTTTTAATTATAAAAGGTTGATGTAAGTTTGTATCAATTAACTTTTATAATCATAACATTTATTTTTATATAAGTTTACAATTTAAAGAATTGTTGTATAAAAGCACAAGTTTAACTAAGTTCATATAAGTTATATAAGCTAAACTATTATTTGAAAACCAACTGCAAAAAAATACTTTAAAAATTAGACAAATTTAAAACTTACTAATAAGTATTGCAAAACCTATCTTATTTTTTATGTTATCCAATTTACAAACAAAATCTCCACATGATAATTTACATGTATTTTAATGAAAGTAATTGTTATATGTTTAAAAGGAAGAAAAAAGTAAATACCTAAAGACTTAAAAAATATAAAAATGTGTAAATATAAAAGTACAAGTAATATTCATCTAAGCCTAACACCAACACAACAAATAAGTGTACAGAAAATAAGGCTTACAAATTTACAGGAAGCAAAAACAGTATTTGTAACTAAAGCAGGAAAAGATACGTAGATAATAAGATTAAAAAGTGAACGCAGAAAAAATAATAATGGAAAAAAGTATTTTGTTTTACATAAAACCACAAGCACAAAAGTAGCCAGTTCAAAAAAAGAAGATTTATTTCATAATAATATATTGATTCTACTATGGAGTAGAAGTGAAAATAGTAATAAGTGATATTTTGTGTTTGAGTTTAATGACCATTAAAAAATCACAAGTAAAATGTAAACACATATATTTTCACTTAATATTAAAATCATCAACAAAATTTAAAAATAGTTCTTTTAGTTTAAAAAGTTTACACTGTGTATTTATTTTTAAAAAACAAAAACAAAGAAGTTCAAAGAAAAAAATCATTCAAAGAAAACAAAGTTTCGAAGAACAAATAAAAAATAACTTTTCAAACTTCCGCCGCGCTCACCTGCGCGCAGTACTACGATAGGATCTCTGTGTGACGTCACAATACACAAAACCGTCTCTTCGGCGCCACCGCGCTGCAGCGTGGCGGTTCGGATGCCGCGTTTCGATTGGCCGAGAGGCAGCGGCCCGCTGTGCGTTTGACTCACCGTGTAGTTTTGTTTGAAACACTGCGAAGTTTATTGCTTCTTTTTGCCTATCGCTTTGCCGAAGGATATTTGTTTGTTTTCACGTTTTTTTCTCTCTTTGTGTTTGCATCATGCAAAGTTGCTTTTTCTGTTTTTTTTTTCTTTGTAACATGAACCTAATTTTGCGATTTAATTGTCTCTTAAACTCTTAGGAATTAATTAAATTTTGAAAGCTCATTTAGCTTTGCTCTCTCTGTCTGGTTTAATTTCTTTGTCTGTGTTAATTTGTTTGTTTTAATAAAAAAAATCCATTTTTATCTTGTTTGCTAAAGTTGCTATTTCATTATAAAGTAATTAAGTTTTAGTTCTAGTAAAAAGTTAAATGAGCATTAAGTAAACAAAATAAGTTATGGTTTTACCTTTTTAAATAAATTTTTAAATATACAAATTATTATTACAAGGAAGCCTCTTTATTTTCAAAATCTAGGTTGCTGGAGTATTTTATCTTTGCTTAAGTGTTGAATAAATTTAGAAAAAGTTTTTAGAATTTAAACTCCCTTATTGAGCTACAATAAAAGTTTTGTTCTTTTGTGGTTTAGTATCAAGATTACTAGATGTCAAACAAAATTTGTAGAATAAACTGTTCTTCAATGTATAACATCGAATATATATAAGTGTTTTTATACATTTAAAGTTTTAATTTATTAGAAAATTCTAAAAAATTTTATACTTAAAATCAAATGAGTTGTTTTACCAACTCAACAAGTGATTATTTTATTATTTTTTAAATAATTTTTTTATGTCAATTGTGCTAGCTATAACATATGCTTTTTAGGTATTTAAGTTATAAAATAATAAAAAAAACATTCAAAATAAATACAAAATAGTGAAGAATGAAGAATCTTATGCTAACAGCTTTTAAATTATTTTTAAGGTATGTAATTACATCAAACAAAGTTTTTAGATATATGATCTTTCTTATTAAGTTACAACAAAACTTTTTCTCTATTTATTCAAGATAATTTATATCCTAGTACGTTTTAAAGGTTTCAATTTATTATTTGGTCATACTTTTTTTTATAATTAAATGCATTTTTGTAGCTATAAAAAACTTTTTTTTTCTTTGTTTTAAATTAGCACAAAAAATATTTCATAAAAGACCAAAATTGTTAGTAATTAAACATAAAAAATAATTCAAAATTATAAATTGTATAAAAACTATTTCTGGCTTAATGAGTTCAAGTTTGTTGTTCAAACTATAACAAAAGCTGGTTTATTTTATTAGTGAAGCTTTCAACTAATTTGCTATTGAAACATGCCACAGAATTATAAGTTTAAAAATGTAAAACATCATTTGACAGGTTGAAATCTTCTTTATAGATGGTTATATTTTTGTTAAATCCAAATTTTAATATTCAGACATTCGTCGGAGGACCAAGATACCCTCATGGAGGTCCGAGGCCCGGAATGCCTCCCGTTAGTTACTTCAGTTGATGTTTCATATTAGTTACTAACATTTCGTTTATAACATGGGTGTTTAAGTCAGACTAATATTTAAAAATGGTATTTGTTAAATAAGCGTTGAAGTTTTTTAAAATTTTTGACGATTGTTTGATATAGACTCTATAGATTTTAATTTATTATATAAAAAAAGACAAACCTGTTTAAATAAATATTTTAGTTTTTGCATAAAGATTTTCATTATTTACTTAAATAAGATATTTAGCGACGATTTGTCGTAATCATTGATATTTTAAAGTTTTTTATACATAAAACTTAAATCAGTTGTTATTATTGTAGTAAGTTGTTAACTTCAAATTCAGTTTTATTTTAAAATTATTGTTTTAAATTTCATAGAAATCCATTTAGACTATTGAGATACTAAATACACATTTATATTTTATAATATAAAAAAGATATATCCTAATTCTACACACTTAATTTAAAGTATATATGGATTATTCTTTTTTATTTTTCATTGATTAAATATAATAATAGTAAGTTTGTTTAAGACATTACATTAGAAAAGTAATATCAAACAGTCGCCTTCGCTTTCAATACTTTTTAAATATAAATTTAAAATACACAAAGTAAAAAATATTTTGAAGGTTTAGAAAAAGGTGTCTAGTTTTTCTAATAAAATTAGTAATATGCAGATTATATAGCGCTTCTTATTTATATAAATTATTACTTTTCTAATGTTATAATGTAGTATTTTTTAGAATGTAATTTATGTTACAGGGACATTATTTATATAGATACTACTATAAGAATGTATAATTCTTCCTTTTTAATAAAAATACTAAATTTTAAAGTAAAAATGATATAACAGGGACACCATCCCTCACAAATGGGTATGCCTGGAGGAATGGATCACCCGAGACAAAGTTTGTAAAGTTGACTTTTTATTAAGTTATTAAAAAGTACAAAAAGTTGATCAAAAAAAATCGCAAATTTTCGTAAAACTTTAACGGTAATTTTCTAAAAAATATTCAGTGTTGTCAAACAACCTGGAATTAGACAGTTAACGCAAACAAAATCTAGAATTTGAGAAATTAAAAAAAAAACGGAAAAACCTAGAGTTCTGAGCAAAAACCAGTAAAAAGCCTGAAATTTCAAATTATTTTTACATCAAAAATAATTGAATTTAAATAAACTGCCAAAATTAATCTATAAACCAATAGTTTTTTATTAACTACGGTTTTATTTACTATAAAGCACATTGAAAATAGTTTTACAGAATCATTTCAATATTTTTCTTCTTTTTAAATCATTTTACCTTAAATATAGTTGTTTAGTAAAAACTGACTAAAAAACTTGCTGTTTAAAAAACCTGAAAGAAGTTCAATAAACCTAACAAAAAATTCCATAAGCCTTTGGCAACCTAAAACATTTTAAATATTTATAATTTGACTTTCTAAAAATATTACAAGTATATTATATGTATTAGTAAACTAAACAATTCTAACTTAAAAAAAATTGAATATCAAGCTCATAATATAGAGAAAAATCTGTAAGATTTATTTTAAACTTTTAAATTCAGTTTAAAATGTTTCTGTTATATCCGAGAAAAGTTATTTTGTGATATTTTCTGTTGTAATAAAATAATTAAAAACTAATTAATATTTAGTAGATTAAACTAAAAATAATTGAAATATCATCGGTATAAATATTATTTAAAGTTGGGTTACATGACAATTCAAATTCGGACAACTCAAATTCCGACAGTTCAAATTCTTAAAAAAATATTTAAACGACTATATCTCAATAAATAATATAAGTTTGAAAAAACAAAAAACAAATATGTAGATCTTATTAATATCTACAAGCCACTTTTTCTTTTTTTCAAAATCTTAAACACTTTTCAAAATGTTTTAAAATTACTAAAAATAACTATGTTTTTTACTTTATTTTAGCTATATCTCAAAAAATATTTAATGTTTTGCAAAAAGAAAAAGATGGCTTGTAGATATTAATATGACCTACATATTTATTTTTTATATTTCATAAATATGGATTATTTTTATATTTGTGGCTGTTTCAATTTTATTTTAAGAATTTGAATTGTCCGAGTTTGAATAGTCGTGCACCCTATTTAAAAAAGTAAGTTGTAGTTTTTATTTTGTCTAATTCAAATTTTTTTTTGATAGCAAGAACTAAATTATTTGCTAAAAGGCCTAAAAATATAGGGAACATAGTGTATGTATATTTAATATAATAATAAGTGTTATGATAAAAAAAAATAAAGTAGTTGTTATAGATATTATTTTTTTACAACTATAAATTTATTATGACATCACAAAGGTCACATATTACGCATGATGCACGGAAGATCGATGCATCCGGGTGGTCCGAATTGGAACGGGGGAGGTCCGCCTGATCAGTACCCACAAGTTCGTTCTATTAATTTTAAATTTTCAGTTATTTAAAATTCCTAAATTTCATAATTAATATGAAAACTGTTTTTGTAATCGTATATTTGTTGCTGTTTTCAGTAAATGTTAGCATTAACACGTTGTAAATTTTCATAGCTAAGTTAGCATTTAGACAAGTTATTTTACACTATTTAGTTTAAAGTTTGGGTAAATTTTTTAAGTTGTAAATATCAAAATAAAAATGGTGAACTTACTGTATGATAAAAGCAATAATGCTAAAAAGTTTGTGTTCTCGCGAGTATAGTTTGTATTATTTATTTCCAACTGATAAAGCGCCTTATCTTTAGTTTTTGAACTTTAATTTTCTTTCACGAAAGTATTGACATTAACAATAAAGTGTTTTCGTGATATTTGTAAAGTTTATCATTTCTTTTGTTTCGCAACATTTTCAGTCTTAAACTTTGTGCGAATTCAAGTTGCTGTTACCAAGCAACATAATTTTTCAGGGTTACGGGGGAATGCATCACAGAATTCCGGGGAGCCACCCCGGTCACATGCCCATGTCAATGTTTGTTTTTAAATTTTTATATTGCACCATTTAGTTTAGATTTTTTTATAGTTGTCAGAATTTAATTAATATTTATAACCAATGGCTTATAAATGTTAATTAGTTTATAGACACAACTTGTTTCTTTAACCAAAATATAATTTAGGCATCCGGGGTCAAGGGGGTCTCAGTGGCCACCAGGCAACGGTCCAAACCCCGGTGGACCACAGAACAACGCTGGGGGTCCCCCTAATGTGGTGAGTATTTTGTTACTTGAAATATCTAGTGATATTTTCCTTTTTTTGAAAATTCATAGTTGCAGCAATAAGTACCTGATAATAAGAATTGCAATTGGTAATTAAAAAAACTACTAAAATTATTGTTTTCCGTGAATTTGAATGCAGATTTTTATATAATTTTATCGATTTTTACTATTTTTAGCTATTATAAATTTTTATGGTGTGTGAAATTAAATAATAAGTTATTTATTAATTTCTTTTAACTTATTACATTTTACTTCAGGTCGCAGCAGGCCAGCCAGGCACCCCAATTATGAGAAGTCCGGCAGGTAAACTTTTATATATTAAATTGAAAACATCAATAAGTAAAATAGTATTTAAGTTAGTAGTTTAGTTAAGTTTTTGTAGTTTTTTGTTAAAAATTTATTATTATTTTTCAGAATGCCGTTTTATTTTTTTTAGCTTTTTTAAAACTTTTTTTATTTGATAAAGTTGAATTGTTTATAAGTTTTTTTGCTCGTTTGCACTTGGTTTTTTAATAATTTAAGTGTTGAAAAGTCTAAGTTCCAGCTAACACTTTTAATAATTTGTTTCAAATTTTTTTTTTAGCATGTCGTAAATTGATGTAGCATTTTTGTTATTCACACAACAAATGCCAATTATATCACTGCACAAATCACAAAATTGTTGTATTTTCACTGCATAAAACCTAATAGATAAAAAAGTAAATATAAATGTTTAGAGATTCAACGCAAATTTATTAAATTTTTGTATGTTTGATAAAAACACAAAAATAAATTTTTATACAGTTTTTTATCTAAAAGACTTATGTACTTGTCTTGGTAGGTAAATATAAAACTATTTTACGTCGAGAAAATTTAAGTTTTATGCATTTTATTCAATGTGAATAGGCACCATTTAGTATTAAAAAGTTATTGAGTAAGAGTTTTAAAGAATTTTTTTAAGAAAAAAATTAAACAACTTTCATTTAAGTTTTCAGCTAAATTTACTTAAAAGTTAAAGTGAGGTGAAATGTAATTTTACAGCTTTAAGTTGTAAAAACGACTTATGCGCAGAGAATATTTTACCCAGTTGTTTATTTGGAAACATTAAAAAAACTGTCGATATGCAATAGACTTCTACCTACAATCGAAATTTTTACTTTTTATGCTGAAAAGTTCCAATTTTTTATAAGTGTTTTTGCACCGCGCAACTTGCAGGAGTGCAGCGCAACCAGGCTTCTTCGTTGCCAGGGAGACCGCAGCCCCAACTACCGTCCCCAGCAACGGGGGCTGGCAGCAACGCGCAGCAGCAGAGGTTCAACTCGCAGCAGGACGAGCAGCAGAGAGGCAACAAAAGCCAACCAGGTGGAAGTTATTGTGTAAAAATAAACAGTTTATAAATTTAATGTGACTTTTTGATAATGTAAAAAGGAAATGTTTTTAGCAACCCATAGCAAACGTGTATTTCAATAAAGATTCAGAATGATTAGAAATATAAATTATGGGATGTACTATTCATTTTAGATTGGTATTTAAAAAAATTTTTGACGATGGTTGGGATATCACTTAAAAAACTAAAACAAACATAGTCATAGTTTACTTAAATTACAACCACTCTGTTTTTTTTTGTAAAATAGATTACCAAGTAAACTGAAAGTCAATTCAATTAACTATCGGTTTTTAAAAGCAGCTTACCCTAAAATTGATAAAAGTATTTGTAAAATTTGTTTTTTTTTAACCTTTTACCTTTATCAAATTAAATAAATAAAGCTTTATTTATTATATTTTACCTAACTAATGAAAATAATTCTACTGGCAATTATGACTACAAAATATTAAAACTCTGGTAAAAGTAAATAAATATAACTTAGTTTTTTCTTTCACCTGTATGCAATGTTTAATTTTTGTAGTTATTTTAAACTTGCTGTTTCAGTGTTTAAAAATAATCAGTTGTAAAAATCAACTTCATTGTGATTAACTGAATAAATGTTTTTTTTGTTCTTTTTTGGTAAGTAATCAGATTGCGAATTACCTTCAGAAAAATTTTGGTTTTTGAAAATTTGCATGAAATTATTTTGCACGGAACTTTCTAGTCAAAAAGATCTGCATGAATTTATTAATGTTTCTATGTAAGTAACCGTTTTCTTGGCAACAGATGCCCAACTTTCAGGGGACTTCATGTCTGCTACTTCTCAGGGTAGTGGAGGGTCAATGCCTAGCAACCAGATGAAAATGCCTGGCAACAACCCGCAAAATAATAACCCTGTTTGTTTATATTAATATTTCAGATAAGAGTCATAATAAAATAGTTTTTGAGACTATTAAATTTATATTAATAACTGTTGTTATATTATTATTATTTTTAAATTTAATTTTGATTTAAAAAATTTTTAAACTTAGTTTTGTTAATTTTTTAATTTAAATTTGCTTTTTTTTTCAACTTCTTTTATTTACATTTTTTGATCACATTCATTTATATATATAATTCCTGAAGTTCCATTTTTTATAAAAAAAACAGTTAAATGGTAAAAGTTCTTTGTTTTCCTAGAGTTTTCAAATACTTCAGAAATCTTACTGTGATTTTGACAAACAAACATAAAATTGCTCTTTGTTTGATGAATTTTATAACCTATAATGTTTTTCTTTCAGTACAGTATATATTTTTAGAATAAACATTATGCGGACTATATTTTTTTTGTTTAATTCGTTACAATCTAGGAGTTAAAAACGTTTTTTAATCTTTTAGGGTGTTGTATTTTAACTAAATTTTCCCACAAATTTTTTTATCTATAAAATCGGCTCTGAATAGGTTTCTTAAATAATTTTAGATCGTTAAATTTAGAAGCTGCTAACCCCTTGGTCACACGTTTTAAACAATTTTTTAAGCTTCATTTGGAGTTGAGTTGTTATTATGGCATTCTAATTTTACGGATGCCTAAATTGAAAAGCTCAACTTAACATTGTATTAAATATGAAACAGTATTTTATAAATAAAGAGTTACCAATTCATGTGTTAGACAAAGGTCAACTTATGTTTTAAAAACAAATTGATTGACAGTTTCCCTTGGGTAACAACAATCAGATGATGGACAACCAAGTAGGCATGGCAACCAACCAACAGAACGGTAACAACGGCAACCAGGCAGGAGGCGACAATCTCATGGATGTTGGGGGGCTGACTAAAGTATTTTTGTTTTTTATTTCAATCAAGTATTGAAATGTGTTCCAAGTTGCTAAATTTTGCTGTGTCAGAAAAGAAATGCTTGAAACTGTGTATTATAAATTAATATTTTTAAAGTTTTCATCAAAAAAAGGAGGTTTTTTTTTGGCAACAGAACAACAAATTTAAAAATTTATTAGAATTAGTACTCCTTAAATTTGTTAAGAAATTCAAATTTTTATATATTCTTAAATTAAACAGATAAAAATTCAATATAAATACTATTTGTACGTCTATTACAAAATTATATAGTTTTTCAAGTGAATATGTGGCTTGTAGTATTGAAAAATTAATTATTTAATAAAATGTCATCGTTTATATACTTAATTAAGCAATAAAATGTAATATAATTATTGACATCAAAACGAATTTTTTTATTGCATAATGAAGTCTTTTTAAGTTTTCCACTCGAAAATTAATTAAGCGTCTGCCATTAGACTTTTAACTTAAGATTTAAAATGTAATATCATTAACTGTTACACTTTAAAATATATTTAATAAATCTCTTGTGTTGTTTTATATAAAAGGAATTTGTTTCATTAACTATTAAATTGTTTGTTTCAAGTTTGGTGAAAAATTTAAATGTTGTCATGTTTTTGTTTATATTAACTTTTTTGTTATAGTTTTCGCCTTATAAGTTCTAACTGTTTTCTAAATATAGAAGTGAAGAACGATTTATACCTTGTTTAAAACATTTTTTTTTTCAGACTTCCCCGCAAAACGGCGGCGTTGCCACGCAACAGATGGGAGGGACACCGGTGGGGGGCGCCCAGCAACCACAGCAGGGCAACACTCCTCAACAACCGCCCCCTAACGACGACTTCGACCAGATGCAACTGGGAGGAAATTTCCCCAATTCCGATAATTTGGTTGGTTTAAAAAATGAAACTTAAAATATAGTTTAATAAAATTTGTTAAATAATTAAACTTGTTCTAACTAGATTTGTGTTGCAAACGATATTTATGTCATAAAAAACAAGGGTTTTAGCATAAAAAAAGATTTTTTAATACATAAATTATTTCTTTTTGCTAGGTAAAAATTCATTCAAGATAGTGTGAAAAGTAAATATTTAGAAATTTTTTTAATTAGTTTTATTTTATTCTCAGCATCGACATTGAAAACCCCATCCCTTAGCTTCTATTAATCACGACTAATAAAATAAACTAATAGCTATTAATATCGAACTAAAGTTTTTTTAAAGTAGCTAAAGTATATATGTTTGTCAATAATTAATTTGCAGTATCCAAAACTTGTATGTACTTAATATAAAATAATCCAATATATTTTTTTTCAATTTATAAACTTTGCCTTCTATTAATAATTGTGTGTGTGTATGAGCTTAGAAACACTCTTATAGGGATTTAGTTAGAATTTGCAATTCTTCTATTTGGTTTTAAGCTTTATATTTACTTACAAAAAAGCATGTATATATTGATTTTAAAAGTATAGAACTTTGAGTATAGTACTAACACTTAGACAAGTTTTATTTTAGTTAATTTTTAAATGATGCGACTAATTGTTTTTTTTTTTTCGACTGTTAAGTTGTATATATAAACAACTTTAATTTGTTATAAAATATTTCCATTCTAAAATAACTTTTCAATAAAATACTGTCAAATACTTAAGTATATATGAATTTGATAAAGCTTAAACAAATGTACTATATCTGATGCACTAAACAAAATTAAGCTTATAGTTTATATCAGAAGTAACTAATATTATTTGACAGTGTTTATAATACAGCTAAACGTGCTCAGTATCTCAAAATTTATATAAGCAAATACCCATGAATAATTTCACGAGCCAATTTAAATTTGCTTATTTGAGTTTAAGAAACTTAAGCATATGTAAATAAAAAAGCAAAAATTATTTTAAGAGTAAAATATTTGTAAAACGGAATTAAAACTTTTATAAAGCTCAGTACAAATTTTTTTTAATTATAAATATTCAGATTGAATTTTTAGTAACAATAAAGTTCGCCTAAAAGTGTTTTGCGGTGACAACGCTCTCTTCAAATGCAAAATTAGCCATCAGTTTTGCAAATTAATTCAAAATACATTTCGTGTTATGAATAACTCTCAAGATTGTATTTTTTAACAACTCGCAAAAATAAAAACATGATTAAAGTAAATTTATAAAAAAGTTATCAGAAATGTTCTTAACAACCTCGGTTCCCTATGTATGTCTTTTTCTGAAAGTGCGTTTTGTTGTAAGAGTTTATCAACAAATCGTACAATTAGGTTATAGAAAAACAAAACTATTTGTATTTCTCTTTCCACACGCAAACCTTCCGTGATGGTTTTATTTTTTTTTACAAACTAAAAACAAGTCCGCATTCTGAGCACTTTTAGCTGTTTCGGCCTTGTTGTTAGAAATGTACTAAAAAAAAACTAACAAACTGGCAACTAACAATTCTCCCAACCCCACCCTACCATCAGGATCAAGGGGATTTTCTCAAGCTGCACCCCGACGACGTTACCAAGGTGATCGGCACCCCGTCAGGCGGTCAGCAGAGCGGAACGAGCAACGAGTTCTCTCCCAACTTCGTCACGCACCAGTAGTTTTGGCGCCGAAAAGTTAGCAAGTTTGACCGGTGAGAGTCGAGGGAAGAAAAGCGAAATGAGTAACAACAATTGTAAATTGTGGAGCTTTTTGAGTTATTTTAACCGTTTAATTTCCCTGTTAGTTTTTGTCAACTTTTTATCTTTTTTTATTTTCTTATCGTTTATACAAAAAAATAATTTTGATCAAATTTTTTTTATCATGAAATTATATTCGTTTTTTAGTTTGCTAGTTACGTTTGAATTTTCAATACTATCCACTGATAAAGTTATACTTTCACGATACTTTTTGTAATCTTTGTTTGATTTGCACAATGTTTTAATTTCAATTTAATTATTTCCTTGTTTTATCTGTTTTAATTTTGTATTGTTTAACGAATTTTAATCAAGATTAGTTTTAAGGATATTCTTTTAACTTGTCAGAAAAGTTTAATATATTTTGTTTTACTTGTTTGGAGTTCAATTGAGTATATTGTTTTTGTTTTTTGTGTCCAAATTAACTTATAGACTGCAGATTATATATTTGATATACGATACATTTTAACCTAGAAAGCAGTTTGAAGACATTTATGTTCGACTGAAAAGGTTGCGAAAATGTTAATGTATTTATTTTGATGTATAACTTTTCTTCAAAAAAAAAAATAAGAAGTTTGATCTCAGTTAACAAAAATAACTTTGAAAATTTTAATGTCTTTAAAACTTGAAAAACACTTTTTTATTTTAATGTTTTAATAACAATATCAAACAATAATTTGCTCAATGAATTTATTTACTACCACTCTACCTTTGCAACACATCTTACAGTAAATAGTTGAAAGTCTCGGTGCTTTTTTTTTGTTCTTATCTTGCTTAAAATCCACTAATTCTAAAAATGCAGCAAAAATAACTATCTTGCTTACAAGTTGACAACAGCTGCTAAAAATAATTATTTACTTAACAGCTTAAACGGTTACATTTTTATAAAAAAACGCGAAATAAGAATAAGTTTTGTTTTTGCACTTTAGTGGTGCGATTAGAGAAAAAATGTGACGTTTTTGATAATAAATATTTTAACAAGTAAATGTGTCTGTTATAATCTTGTTTTTCTATACAAATTTACTCTTGTTGCAAATTAAATGTTAAATGTGTATGTAATACACTTAGATCATAAGAGTTATAAAAATGAGCTGAATTATTAGAGTCAGTACCGAAGTCACTTTGAACCCTTTTAAAAGTTCGAACCTTGCTTGAAACGCGTATTTAACTTACAATCTTATTAAGATCATGGTTTTGTTCCTTTAATTTCGTTCTATTATTAAGTATCTTAATATTGATATGAAAGTTATGATTCCAGTTTTTTTCAAATTTAGTACCTTTTAAAAAGTGTACATTATCGGTCTCCCTACTGCAGTTACTATTTGTTGCGTATTTAAACTAAAATTTTAAATAAAAACTAGCAAGTTTCTTTTGGTGAATATAAATATTTTTCACTACTGTACAGTGAACACTCCGTGAA
This sequence comes from Thalia democratica, assembly GCF_965202585.1. NCBI lineage: Eukaryota > Metazoa > Chordata > Thaliacea > Salpida > Salpidae > Thalia > Thalia democratica. The sequence continues at coordinate 12,445,514 of NC_139170.1, forward strand.
GACTGCCGGTTCAAAAGATTACACGTAAATGTAGTTTAAAGTTTAATGATTATTTTATGTGTTATGATGGGAGCCGATCATTTCTAACCCGATCACTTCTAACCCGATCATTTCTAACCCGATCACTTCTAACCCGGTCACTTCTAACCCGATCATTTCTAACCCGATCACTTCTAACCCGATCATTTCTAACCCGATCACTTCTAACCCGATCACTTCTAACCCGATCATTTCTTACAAGATTATTTCTAACCCAATCAATTCTAACCCAATTATACACGATCATTTCTATCCCATTTTACTTATATTACGTTTTTATTTCTTTAATCTGGATTTCATGCAAAAACAAACTAGTCTTAATGAAGTTAATAAAAAATAAATAAACTTTTAGTTACTTTAAAACATAATGATTTTAATGTGTTACGTAAAAATATTTATAGTATAAACTTTTATTTTAGTATTAACCTAACATAATCTTAATATATTTTTATTACCTCATTTTTTGAATTTTTATCTTCACATAATTTTAGTTTTTTTATTTTATTTTTTCAATACACTTTAAGAGACGTTTTTCGTTAATCAAATACAATTTACTAAATTGTTTACTTTAAAGTATTTTGAACTCTTCTTTGTAGGATTTTAAAATAAGCAGTGATAATTATATTTTAGTTGGATCTTATTGTAATTAACGTGACTACAATAGTTTTAACATGAGCAAATTTTAAAAAGTAAACTCTTACAATTGTAATATTCAGATACAAAAACTTTTATATTACGGTTTAAAAACTACATTGAAAGTCTGACGTAAATGTTTTATTATTGCTTACTGATGTATTAACCTTTTTAGTAGGGTAGTTTTAAGTTTCATCTTAATAACTTATACAAATTGTTATGCAACTTTCATAGGCCTATTAAGATAATGGAATTCAAACAATTATTAGGAGAAGTTAAAAACTTTTGTTAGATTAAGTGGAAAAGCATGGTTTTTAATAGAAACTAGCTTTTAAAACAGTTATGTCATATAACTAAACCGCAAAAGTTGTTATGTCGATTGACCGTCTAGATTTCACATCATTAATAAACTCCTACTTAGTTTTAGAGCAAAGATATTGTTTAACATTAATAGTTAAACAGACAAGTTTATTTGTATATTAAGTTCGAGGGTAATTAAATCTTGCCTATGTTTTAATTGCGACTTAAAATAGTAATTTAATTGACAAACATTTTTTTTAAATTACTTTATTATGAGCAGTTGAAATAACGTAAGTAAAAGCAAAATAAGTATTAAAAATAAAATATTTTGAAATAAAATAATAAATTAATTATAGTTAAACTAATTATAATTAGGAGCAGAACTTTATAAAAACTCCATTAAGTTCTTTGTTTCTTTTAATCAAATATTTTTTCAGACGATTATTACAAAAAACATATTTATTTTTTATTTATTACAGTAAAGCCAGCTTGCAGCCTATTGACTTTATTTTTGGTGGGTTTTTGCACCTCTAAATTTCTATAAATATTATGAGTTTTTTCTTTATTGAAAATCTAAACCTATATAATAGATTTTACAATACAAACTATTTTTTTTTTTTTTTGTTGTAAGTTTTTAAGTTATGTAGTTTAATCTATTAATTTATATTTACATTTCATATTTAATGATCGCTATATAATCTAAAGTTTTTGTGTTTTTGAAAACCTGTAAAACAATAACTTTCAAAAGGTATCAAGAAAATTATTTTAGAAATATCTACTATTAATCCTGAGAATAATCGTGTTTTTGCAATTTTAAATTTTGAAAACTTTTAAATTTTTATGAAAAATATAAATTTATTTTGCCCTACATAAATTTTATTTCAAGAGAAAAAGAAAAAATGCGTAATAATAAGTTTTCAACACTAAACTTTCATAGTTAAGTTTATTATAACTAATTATAAATTAATTACAGTTAATCTTTATATACAATTTACCAGTCGATTTAAGAATTAAGATTAAAGTTCGAGTAAATGACAAGTTCTGAATATTTAAATAACCTTCTACCTCTACTTTTGGCTTTTTATTAAACAGTATACACTTTCGTTTAAAGAACTTAGAATTTAATTATATTAATTTTAAATGAAACCACCATTTTATTACAATTACAAAATTTTATTAACTGTAACATTTAAAGTTTCATAAGCGCTGATATTAATATTTTTAAAAAGTTGTATTTTATATAAATTCTCCCTGAATTTAGTGGCAAATTAGTAATCTGGTTTCTACACTTAAAAATATATATTAACCATATAGAATCATTTCAAAAAAAGGTACAGAATAGACTTTAACCGCTGCGATACACATTATATTTCTTACATTGACGACTATCAAAACTTAATATTTAGTTTTTAGAATACAAAAGAATACTTTTCCTAATGCTTTTTAAAACTAACTAACTACACTTAATTAATAATTCAATTTTAAACCTTATTGTCAAAACAATAAACGAACCAATTAGTATCAACAATTAAATTTTAACAAAAGCTATCTGAACATTAGGTTTATTTTAAACAAAATAAACTAAACTTCAAAAAAAAAACAATTTTGTTGAGATTAATTTGTTTTTAAAACAAATCCTTATCTTAAAAAATTATAAATTAATATAGATCGGCTAAACAAATTTCAGGTTAGATATGATCGGGTTAGAAATGATCGGGTTTAATTGGGTTAGAAGTGATTTGGTTAGAAATAATCTTGTTAGAAATGATCGGGTTAGAAGTGATCGGGTTAGAATTGATCGGGTTAGAAATGATCGGGTTAGAAGTGATCGGGTTAGAAATTATCGGGTTAGAAGTGATCGGGTTAGAAATAATCTTGTTAGAAATAATCGGGTTAGAAGTGATCGGGTTAGAAGTGATCGGGTTAGAAGTGATCGGGTTAGAATTGATCGGGTTAGAAATGATCGGGTTAGAAGTGATCGGGTTAGAAGTGATCGGATTAGAAATGATCAGGTTAGAAATGATAGCGAGTTAAAAATGATAGTAAACCGTTATGATATAACGAATTGTAGCCGAACAACGTATTGAAAATTTTAAATAAATTTGCAGCTTCTTAAAGCGATCTTTACTTCTTCAGCCGATTTTTTAAGAATATAAAAGTACATAGTCAGTTCTGAGTTCAGAATTTTAATTATATATATCCCGAGTTCTTCGAATTTTTTAGGTGTTTTTTTCTGGAAGCTCGTAAATATCTTTCTAATAGTTTAAAATTATTATAAAAATACTTACGAGCTTCAAGATCAAAAAACTTGAAAGAAGGAGTCTGTCTAACTTTCGTTCAAAAAAGAAGCATGATTTTATATCATAAAATGGAAATTTCACCCTTCTTCTGTCCCACCTAATCTGTTTAATTTATTCATTAATATAACTGTTCTAAAAAAGATAGGCACACTAAGTTTTAAGTATTCTTTTAATTGTGTTCGTTTTTATTTTAGTTCGCCATGGAACGTTATGAGCCACGTTACGAATTATCTCTTTCGCGATCAACTAATGTAAATTGTTAGTGTTCTCTATAACAATATATAATCGGTTAAATGTTAATTTTAAGATTAGTTTTTAACTAAAGTAATTATCTTACAACATATCCACAGTTTGGAACCATATAAAAACCTATATAGAAGCACTGCTTGTTTTACTATAATCAGATTTTTTCTAAATTTAGCAATACTTTTTGTTGTAAAAAAAAAAAACTAAATCATTTAATTTAATGAATTAACGTTAATTGTAATCGTCACTGTTTCGGCGTAACACTATTTTATGATTTCTTTTTCTTCCGTCTATGTTGTTTAATGTTTACTCTAAAATTCTTATTTTTGATTAAAAATTCACTTCAATTCTTTCAATATCAAACTAATTAATTCTCTTTATGTTTTATTTCTAATTATATTTTTTTCCTTGTGAGTAGAAAGTTTTACACGCTACAAAAGTAAATTTTTTTTCAGGAACGTTTTCGAGTAAGTTTAACTAAATTTCGTCTCTACTAAGCTCAGTAGACTTATACTGAAATTTTTTAATTTCTTTTGAAAACTAGTAAACAAAAAGTCACGAGTCCTATAAAGATCAAAATATATCTTCACCTGAAATTATCACAACTGACACGAGACTATTTATAGGGTTTTTGCCCAAATAAAGTTTTGAGAACGCTCTAATTAGAAACCAATCTTGAGAAAAAAAAACAGTCTAGAAATATCTAAACATGAATAATCTTTAATTATCAAGTTGAAAGTTTATTTTTAGGTTGAAGTTGTTAACAACAAACGAAGTTATTTGTTTCTTTTTTCACAAGTAGGAAAAAAATGTTTTAAAGTTTTCCTAACTAAGTTTATTTAGTTTTACAATCTAATACTCCAATTTCAAATAATTCAAGTTGGCAAACAACCCAAGATTTAAAATTTTTGGACATTAGATTATATATTAATTAAAAAACTTTTGTTTTATAAGGTTCTAATAGTATTAAAATGAAACAATTTGTAATGTTCGAAACTTAGTAACATATATTAAAATTTTTATACCGTTTCTAAAATTGGTTGAAATACCCTATAAAAGTGAAATCATAAATTAAAAAAAGGTACCTTAAATAACTTACGTTTTGCAACTACTAAGAATCTACAAGCTGTGTTAAACAAAAAAAGTTTAAAATATATACCTATTTTTTATTTAAATATTACACTTTTAGTATAATTAAGATAGTTTATAAATTCTTAAAAAATTACTTCTTTAAATCTGACAATTTTTTTTTTTGAAGAAATCGTTATTTCAGTTTGAAAAACTATCTTAATCAAGTCTTTGGTTACTTGATTTGTTTTTTAAAAGATTTATTTTTACAAACTCTACTTTGCTGGATTTGGTGCACAAATTTTGTTTACGGTACCAACTATTTTTACACCAACACCCTAAATTTTGTAGTTTACAAGTTTTGGCAGCTGTAGAAAATAATCTGGTTAGATATATTAAAAAAACTATTTGATAATTTTGAATTTTTCTCCAGTTTAAGTTTTAAGAAATATGTCGTACAAAGTTATATTACTACTAATAAGATAGTCAAAATCTGGAATGAAATAAAAAACTTTTGTTTGTATTTTTGATAAAAATAGAGAACTTTGGTTTTAATTTATCACTTTTAAAATGAGATTTTAAATCTACTTTAAAATTTGTAGTAATAAAAATTCTACGTTTCAAGTTTTTCAAATTTTAGACTTCTGTTTACCATTAAAGCATTTTTCTTTTCATAATTTTAGGTTTATAGTTTTTAAGTATGCTTTTTTATTCATTATTTCACAGTAGTACTGCAAGTAAATTTATCTTTACTCAGTCAATAATGTTCTAGTACAAAAAGGTAAAAATTACAGTTCTTTGACAATATACACTGTTTTTTTTACTACTGTTTAGTGTCATTTTTTTGAATTTTTGAATTAAATTTATACTAAAGATTAGATTTGGCAACTTATGTCTCACTTAACTAGAAATAATCTTTTCCCTACGATGTATTTATTAGTATAAAAGCAACTTATAAAGACAAAAAAGATTGGGCTGCTTTTAATTCGACTTTAGTTAATAATTTGCTATTTGATTACAATTCTGCTTTTAATGTTTATCAGAATTTAAGGTACAATTTTTCAAACCAACGCCGCTCGTAAAAAATTTCTTTAGTAAATCTGGACTGTCGACAATAAAAGCTACCCAACCGTATATAAATTGTCATTATAACTTTTATAAGAAAATTTTATACAGTTTATAAGTTTTTCAGTTATTAATAAAACTATTTCACCTTAAATCTCAATAACTGTTCCAGTTATTTATGAAATCAAATAAGTTAAAATTTTAAGAACAAATTAGTTTGATAAATATCAGTTTACTTTGTCTACTTTGATCTTTGGTTTTAGAATAGTATAGAAAAAGTGAGTGTATATATTTTGATTTTTACAGTGATCCATGCTGTATAAAAAATGCTTATTTTTCTTAAATCTATCTAGTTTGCAAATAAAGTTGAGACATAACTTTCGGTCTATGAAAAATTCAAACATTGTTTTAACTAATACAGAGGGAAAAATAAACAAGTTAATAAGAAAGCAACTTTTTTATTTTCATTTCGCGTTTATTTAAATATTAAGTAATAGTTAAGAGTTGATATATTTCAAGAAAAAAAGATTTTAATACTGCTTTTCAAGCTTTATAGAGGTTAAGAATAATAAATGTTTTACATGATTTTTATGTCGGACAGTTGGCTAGATCTCATGTGAAAGCTCCTTTAAAATGTTAGCTGTCAAATAAAGATGATTAGTCTATAGCTCAATTTCTCAAAGTGAACAATATCACCCCTTTAGGTGCGATTTTAGCTATCAGGGGACAATAAAAAGTAAAAAGAAATTAAAAAATAATTAATTTACTTGTAAAGGGTCGGTACCTAAAAAAGGGGTCGAATTTATTCAATTTATGCTAAATGAGCGATTAAAAACGAGTTTTAAAAACCCTGGTGTGCAGTATGGAGAAGAAAACCTTTAAAATTATTTTTTTGAGCTTGTGTTTAATGTATCTAAATACTTATTTTCTTCTCTAAGTAGTTAAGCATGTCTCAGCCAGTGTAAAAGGTTAAAAATCTAATCATTGTTGGGAAAATACTTAAAGCGTACTTTAATTACCTGTACATTAAAGAAAACCATAACTACATAATTTTATGATAAATTTTTCATTAAAAAACACTTTTTGATTACGATTTTGTAAAAGAAGTTATTTACTTTATTTAAAATTCAATTTTGTATAGTTAAGTACAGTAACCTCTCGCTTATTTACGCACATTGTGTCTACAAAAAAATGCGTAGATATACGAGAGATCGTAAAGATACGAGAGGTACCAAATAAACTTACTATATTGGCTGTTTTTTGATATTGCTTCTACTTAAAAGCAGACTGGGACTTTCCTACTTTTAACAATTTGTTTACACTTTATTTATAGATATGAAAACAAAAGATAAAACTAAACACATATTTAAAAAAAAGGATTTAAATTTATGTAAAACAATAATACTTATAGAAAATTTTTACTAATTTTAATAATAAGTAGATCTTATCTTTATCTGTACTTATATGTGACTTATTTGATACTTAACATTTATATGCTAACCTACTTAGCAAATTCAGTTTATAATTAAGCATTTGTTTACAATTAAGAAATGGTGTGGTGTCTATAATAAAATTTTTTTCTATAGCCTTTTACAAAAATATGCATTTGGTGCTGTAATGGACTTCTTCTTTTTAACAAAAATATATAAAATATAAGAAGCTACTTTTTGCCAGGAAATTTTCATTAGATTTCTTTTTTAGATGTTTACCATATATAGGGCAAAGGTACTGTATTTTTTATTTGTATTTTAAACTCTTATTATTTCATTATACTTTCATTATTTAATTTCTTACAGAACTTTAATTTAATCTCTTATTTTTAACAAAATTTCTTATATACTGACGTATAACTAAATGTTTAACAATTAGTTAATGAATCAAGTTTACAAAGTCTAAAGATATAGAGAGGTGAGTTAGTGTTTTAAAACAGATCTTAGATTGAAAGTATACAATAAACCTAATTTGTGCAATATTAATAAAAATTCAAATTTTTATTTATTGAATTTTTTAGAATTCTAAAATGCGTAACTAAACGAGAGTGCGTAACGTCACGAGTGCGTAAATATGCGAGAGGTTACTGTATTGTAGTTTTGTCTGAAAAATAAAAGTAAACAATATTTTTTTTTTTACTGTTGCTTATAAGTGGTTCAGATCAGACTAAAGAACAATTTCAAAACTAAAAATAATAGTTTAAAGGATTTCTTTTAAACTTAAGACTTTTATCTTCGTATACTACATTAGAGAATTAAATATGATGCTTAGTATAGCCTATCTAAAGTTAATTGAAAACTGCACAGCAGTTTTGACTTTTTAGAAAACACTTACTATTTTTTATATCAACATGTTTTTAAAAATATTGTAAACAAAATTTTCCTGGATTAAATTAAATAATGATTCAGTAAAGTTTAATTCTACAGGTTGGTATTGAGATCTGATAAGTTCATTCAGTAATTGTATTTGAAATTAACTGATGTAAAAACTTGAATTGTATTTTGTTAAATAAAAACTTTATTTTATGACTTTCATGTCACTAGTTTAAAAAGTCTAGTAAAAATTAGTTTTTTATTTTGGCAAATGCTTATGAAAAATATTAATTAAACTATAATTAAGAAACTTTTAACGTTAGTTTCCTTTGTTTAGGAAACGTTTAAGTAGCTTAACGTCTTAAATTAAACTGAAAATAAATTAAACAAAGCAAATCAAAGTTAATTTTCTTCGTGATCTACATCTGCTTTTAGTTGTTAAATAATTAATGATAAATACAAGAATTTTAAAAGAAAACTTTTCAAAGTTCCAGATGTATGAGAGTATTTATGACCTAAAGTAGTATTAAATAAAAACTTATTAATTTTTTTTAATACTAGATGTCTGTTTAAGTTTGTATAACTCTCTGTACTGGACAAAATGCTAAAATGTATCCGTGGTGTGCGACTCGATAACCGTAAGGTTCTTCGTGCACCAAGTCCTACGACCAAATATTTTGAGAGTTATTTTATCGTTCAATAAAAAATAACTTCTAAAATTAAAAAATATTGTGTAAAATAATTATCTATAAGCTCTGCTTTTTTACAACACATAACTTTTTTTAGTATGTTTAAAAGGTACTGACTCATACAAATAAAAATATACGTCTAAAACGAACACGAAACAAATTTAGTTATCGAATTCATAACAACTTTATTATCTGTGTTTTACCACTACTAATTCTTTAAGAAAACAGCGGATACTTTTGCAATTTTATAAACTGTTTTATAAAAAGCTACTTAAAACTATGCTAGACTATTACAGAACAAGTGAATTATGTGTTACCCTTTGTTAAAAAGGGAAAGTCGACCCTGGGTGAATCATTTTTTGTTGAAGTCAATAACTAAAACAGTTTCAAACATAGTCTTATTAAAGTAAGTGGCATTTAAAAGTTTCTAAAATCATTTATAAACAACTTTATGTAAAAAAGATGCTCTAAACTGACTTAAACAGATCATTATCTTAACCATGTTATTTATTTTATTTTGAAATACATTATTAAAATTAGGTATTTTCGAAAGATTTAAAAATAATCTTGACTTTGTCACAGTATAACTGTTTTTTTTTAATTTTTAACAACACTCAAATTAAAGTATACAAACTATTAAAAATTTTATCTGTTGTTTGATATAAAATATCAAAAAAAAGTTGTCAACAGCAATATATTAAAGTAAAAGCAAAAGTAAAAGTAAAAAATCGTTCAATAAATTATAACTACTTATTTTACAAGATCTTTAGTTAAATTTTTAATCTATAATTTCGTTTAATACTGCACCAAACTAAAGTTATTTGTGATAAAACTAACCTTACATTTGTTTATATAAAATATTCATAATATAAGTAACTTGAAGCCTTATTTCTTGTATACAGGTGTTTTTTTCAATTATTAGTTAATCACATTTAGTTTTGATAAAAACTAATAAAAAAGTCCTCATAAATTTTTAGCTTAAAACATCTATTAGTCATCTAAAAGGACATTTTTTTTACGATCAAAATCAATAATTAATTTTTTTTAAATACAATACTTTTAGTAAAAAGTATTTAATTTAGTCATTTACTTCATTAATGAAATTTTTATTATTAGTCTTACTTAATTATCGCAAACTTTCGTTTTGGAAGTTTAGCTTATTTTTCTGATAACTTTCATTAACTTATAGATTAATTTATATTTCAACTATATTAATTTATAATTAAAACAGACTAAAGAACTAATGAATGTTTTGAATCGTTATTTTTACAACTTAAGTTTAAGTTAACATATCATAACATTTAAAGATAAGTGAATCAGTTTATTAAATTTAATATAATCTAACAAAGGTTACTCTCAATTTCGCACAATGCGTAGTAGCTGTTGCTGCATGGAACATCACCTAGAAGCTGGTTGGTATTAACGACAACACAGTTTTCACTAGTACCACCATTTTTATCAGACCACGCATAAGCGGCTGTTGAGACATCGAACTCGTCACCTGAGGACCAGTAACGCCACTTGTTCTCCTCGTAGGTATCCGTCAAGCCCACCCAGACATTACCGAGTCCACCACCGACTGCTGCCTTGGTCAAAGCTTGAATTTGGCTGCAAAAAATATTAATTTTTATTTATGTATTTTATTACCGAGTTTTGAAAAACTATTTTAAATCACGTAAGCTACTTTGTTAACTTTCTTAAGATGACAATATTTAGTCACATTCAAATAATCGTTTTAAAATACATATATATATATAATTATAACTTCAGTAACTAATAAATATGTTATGTATATATTAACACCTTTACTTTGACTAGTAAAGTATTTAAGCTATTATTCAGAAAACGACTTTAAATACCTTAAAAATTATTTTATAAACTTTGATTCAATTTAGTTTTACAAGATACAAAATCATTTACTGTTTGTTTAATGTATTAGATCGTTTAAAAGTTTTTACAGTTTTACTTTATTAAAAATAACATTAAATTTATTTGATTTACACAAAGGCAACGACGTTTCACCTCTAAGGGATCTTCAGGCCTGCAACATAAAAATAAGACGATGGATAACTAATAATATATAATAATGCAACACATTATAATCAAATTCAAATTAAGTTAAAAATCATAAAATCATTATTAAGCATAGTATAAATAATAATCAGATAATTAGCAAAATTTATATACTTCGATTTTCTATACAAAGTTTGTTTAAGTTTAACAACTATAAAAAAACCTATAATTAAACTTTTTTTTAATTTACTTTAAATTTTCTATTAAGTTTTAGAATTTTTTTTTTTTGTATTTTTGCGTTTACCCTACTTTACAAAAAAGGTTAAACTGTTTTTTAAAAAAAATAATCACTTTCACTACTTTACAATACTTAGCACTAACGGTTTGCCAAAATTAATTACTTTTGCTATAGAATTCAGTCTTATTCAGAGATATGACAAACTAAAAGTTTTATAAGTACATCACATCAACTCGAACCGACCAAAATAAAGATGTATTTAAAATTCTTTGACTGATGAATATTTTAGTAACTATTTTACAAAGAAGTATTTCACACAAAAACAAGTAAACAATTTGTACAAAACAAAAATTTCAGTAGAAGATTCAGCTTTTACACTTTGTACTTAATCATTAAGAAAACAATCATATGTTTTTTCTTCTAATAATATTTATTCTAAATACTCTGTAAGAAATGTTGTGTAAAAAAAACGCCCTATATAAGTTTATGTTTACCAAAACTAAGTTTGCAAAAAAAATACTTTGTTTGATTCACTAAAATTTAGACAAAAAGTAGCATAAAATCTTCGAATATGTTTTTTAACTTTATTTTTATACTGTTTTATAAACAAATGATAAATAATAAAGTAAAACTTAACAATATTTAAAGTATGAAAATTTTACACTCCTTTTGTTTATTGATTTCAAACTTTAAATAAAATCAAATTTACCAAAATTTCTTGCAAAAATCGTAAAAGGTCTTACTTTGTTAATAGGTCAAAAATTTTACTAATTAGAGTTAAATTTTGTAGCAAAAGTTTGATACAAAATAGTAGCTTAGGGATATATATTTTTTTCTTTATACAAAACTGCTTGATTTTATGAACTATAAACTTTCAAAAAAAATTTCACATCTTCCTGAAAAGCTTTTTGAAACAAGAAATAATACAGAAAATTGTAATAACACTGTTAAAATATATATACATCTGTATCCAAAATTTCAGTTTAAGTTTGTTATCAAAATATAGACTAATCGAAACTTAATACAATGCTTTATATAGTCTTTCTGTATTTCTATTTCTAGCATACTAAATAGCTTTGTGTCAAACGTAGTTACTTTTGCTTAAAAGTTCAGTCTTGTTTCAGAGATATGACATACTAAAAGTTTTATACCTATATCACATTAAATATTTTTTTAGAATTTTCTCACACTATTAAGGAAATTTGAAAAAGTTTACACTTGATTTTAGCATTTTAAAATTGAGGGCCAACTAAACCTAGTAAAAGGAACCTATTAATAGTAAGAAATCAATATGTTAAACTATTTTTTTTAGATTAGTCAAAGTAGTTTTTATGAAAATACCACATACACTTAGCAGTCAAGTAAAAGTTACCCGACACTAAAGGAAAAAACTTAGTATAAGCATGAAAATTAGATTTTTGATAAGAAGTACAACGATTAGGGAGGCAATTCAAAGTTTGATTGTTAAGTTGTTTGTACAAAGTATCAGTATTGTATCAGTTTCTAAAGTTTTAGACCTTTCGAAACTTTTACTTTGAGAAATATCAAAGAAAGTGTTAACTACTCAATGAGTTTATTTTAAACTGATACAATATGTCTAGCTACTTAGAAAACGCTTTTTACACTAAACTGTTAATATTTAAAAGTTTTGTGTCTCTACAGCAAATGCTCAAATTTGATTAAAAAACTACAAGAAAGTTTAGTTTAAAAATTAGATGAAGACAAAAGTATGAATCAAATACTTATTTTTTTCATAATGTACATTTTACCTGAATATATGTTTCAGTCGTAGTTAGTTGAAATATGATACAAAAAAACGAGAATTTAAGTAAATTTAAATATTTCTTGAAGTATATATGCGTAAAATATTTCTTGCAAAAATCATAAAAATCAAAATAAGGGTTAAAAATAATATATACAATGTTATTTATATTTATAACAAACGTTGCACTCTTTTATTTGTTTTTCAGAAGGATAACAACGCTTGCATATAGATCAAGAAAAGGAGGATGCATAAATAGAACTAAATATAGCTTTCTCCACAGTTCTTATAACTGCCCGGCAGCAGATAATTTTATAAGCTCCGGTAGCTAAACAAAATTAGAAGCTTGGGATAATATTTTAATCTTGGAATTCGATTTAAGCTTGAACTAAACTTTAGAGTTTTAACTTTACTATTACTTTACTAGCATTGTTATTTAGCATCAAGTCAATAGCGTCTAAACCAGGGTTTCCCAAAGTGGGCCAAGTGGCCCCCTAGGGGGCCATGAGCAGTAAAGGAGCCACAGGGGGGCCATGAGGCCATAACTCGAAACTTACACTAGATATTCTTGAGTTGCAGATGAAGAGCAAAAAAAAAAAGGTCTAATGTGTATTTTATCGTAGATTATGAGTGATCTATATGTAGAAGGGGGCCATTACTATTTCAAACTCTTTAAAGGGGGCCGTTAGAAAAAAAGTTTGGGAAACCCTGGTCTAAACAGACTACATAAAGCTACTCGATTGACTTAAGACGTCAGTATTTTTCATTACTTCATACATTTTTAGCACACAGCCGACTTTGGGTTTAGCCAACAGTTAGTTGGTAATTTTATTTTTTTAAAAAACGAAACTGCAACGCAGCTAATTTTTGGAGCATTTCAAAGTTTGATGTTTTTTTTTCGTTTTTTGTCTATATTTTTTTGACTCCAATTAACAGCTCTTTACTACAACAAGGTTTTAATTGTTTGACCCGTGAGTCAGACGGATCAAACAACCAGTATAATCTGAGGCTGAAACTAGTTTCACAGTTTAACTGTTAACTGTAAAAGGAAAATCAATTGATTTGTTCGTATAAACAGAAAGATAGTTTGCTTCATAGGGGATTCCCCCATTTTAGAACTAATAATCTAGTTCTCTATATTTACCTTTACCTTACATATATTTTGGAAAGTAATTAGTTAAGTACAGTGTTTTTGTTTTATCATCTTAGTGTGTGGGTTTTGTTATATAAATCAAGTATTAACTTAAATGTAATTATCTGATGGCGTCTACTAAGAGATTATGGGTGAACAAAACACGCGTTCTCAGTCGGCTAGAACGGTCGTTAAAAAACAGATTAAGATTAAATAATCAAATACAGTGTCTCCCAAAATTGTAGACGATTACATCTTCATCTATTATATAAAATAAAGATGTCTTTTTTTGAATAACAAAACTTTTCAAGTAACCTATAGTTTAAAAAACAGTCAGAATTAGACTGTTTTACTTTTAAACATTATACAAACTGCTACTTAAAAAAAAAGATTTTAAATGCCCTTAAAGGTACGGGGCAAAGTTTTTTATAGAAAGTTAAATTAGAACATAAAAGTTGTTTCATAATAACAATCCAAAAAATAACGGCTAGAATAAAAGAAAGAAAATTTGTGTAACTTTAATTTTAAGTAGAACTACTTTAAAAACTATTATATGTTTTGGTTTTAAGAAAACTAATACAGATATATCAACTACTAAAGGACTTATTCTTTCAAGAATTTATTTTACAAACTAAGTTTCGGTCAAAGACCTCGTCAGTGCTTAAATATCCCTTTAAAGAAATATTTTAAAAATAATATTTATCTAAGCATAATATTCAGCTCTTTTTTTTATCAAATTCTTTTAAAAACTATTAGTAAATTTTAGTTCACGAGTATCAAACAAAATTAAAGTATCCTTTTTTAAACATTTTTTAAAAATATTTTTTTATAACAGTATTAAGTATTTAAACATTTAGTCTAAAACTTACAATTAGTTTGTTAAATATTGACTTTTCTTTAAAGTTTAGGCTACTATAAGAAATATTATAAAAAAAATTAATTCTAGGCTTAACATTTAAAAAGTATTGTAAAATGTAAGCTTTAACTAGTCGTTGTTGGAACAATGTAATTAGTTTTTTGACTCGTTACCCAGTTATATAAGTAACTAAAAGTCAAATACAAAATATATGTACCACTATTTTTAGTTTTATATTGAGATAAACAGCGCCAAATGAATAGAATCTTAATTTTATATGAAGTTCCCCTTAAAAGAAAGATAATATTTTTAATATGTGTATGTTTGTTTTTTCACTTAAGACACTTTACTTAGAGTTATTTCTTTTTGTTGGTAGTAGTAGTTTTGAAGAGTTGAATTTTTATATAGTTAAACATACAGATAAAATTTCAGCGGTTTTATTTTTGTACAAACTTACACTAATCGTTAGGTAGGGATTAATTTATAACCATCTATAGAAGGGGTTGGTAGCTTTTCATAAGTCGCGGGCCAATCTTTCGAGAAAAAGTTATTCGCTGGCAAAAAAAAATGGGTCCGTGCAGCGCACTTATTAAAAATGTTTATAGTAATAAATAAAAAAGGATTACTTAAAATGAAAAACTTGTTAAGATATCAATTGTGTTGCACTAGTAATGACTAGTTAAGCTAAATGTAAGCTTTTACCACAAAAACTTTTCTTATCTTTGTTTTTAAAATGGTATGTTTTAAGCTAAAAGTTACTCGGCTTGGAGGTACTTACCGCAGTTTGTCTTAATCTATAGACTATTCCTTTTTTTGGAACTAATTCTTAAGGATATCTTTTTTATAAAAAATATTTAGAATAAAGTTTACTATTAAAACTGTTGCATATTTATAAACTCTTCACTCCTTTTACGACTTTGTTGACTAATCTACTTCTTTTTTTTAGTTTTATAACTACCTTTTAATCTAATCTGTTGAAATTTGCGGACATTAAAGTGAAAAAAAGTACCTGAAAAAATAAATTATACTTAATTCTTGTTTCTATTTGTAAAGTATAAGAAGTAAAACAACTTCGGAGAGTTTTTTAAATAAAAAAGTACAAGGTTACTTTGATCCGGGTTGTCAGAACAAAATGATTCTGAATATTTCATATAAGTTAGTTTGTGTTAAGTTAAAATGTCATGATCAAGTGTTTTTTGGCAATAAACTAAAATGGCAACTATGATTATAGTTTTGAAATATTAATACTATACTATTGTTTAATCTTAATGTTCTAAACCAGTTATAAAGTATTAATTTACACCTTTTAGTTAAAGGTAGAATACTTTAAACCAAACAAAATAATTAAAAATACTAATATCATCTTCACTAGTTTAAATTGAGGTTTTGCGCATGAATTGTTTTTAACTTATGTAAAACTTTCAAGATGAACGAGTCAAGATGAAAGATAGTAAAAGGAAACAAATTAATTGAAAATACATATCTTATAAATATTTTGACTAACTTAAATTAAGGTTTTTACACGGTAAATGTTATCAACCAAATTAATTTAATTCAAACCTGTGATACTTGGTGCCCTCTTCACCGAGCACCTCCTGCACTATGTCGCCCCCTAGTGCCAAACACATGCCGCGCGATTTTTCAAATGAAGATTTTGCTGGTGTAAAGATGAACATTTTGCCGACGCAGTTTTCTGTAAAATAAAACTAAGTTTGATTTATTTTCTTTTAAAAGGGTTAAAATATACAATTATTTTAACAATGTCCTTTTATAAATTTTATTAAACTTTTTGTAATCTCTTTTAAATATAACCATTTAACAAAACAAAAGCAGTTGAAAACTTACGTTGAACGCAGGAATCAGTGCAAACATCCAACTTATCTGCGGAAGTAATCACAAGAACAGAAGCTAACAAGACGAAAATGTTGAACAACGACATTTTAAGTTTAAATATGCCTGTTAAGGGTTTTTAAAAGTTCAAAAAATTATAAAGTTAATTTTGTTTTGTTTATATAACAAAACTATTTAAAATAATGGAAATTACCCTTCTGTTCTTAGTTAAAAAATATATATTAGGACTCTAATGAAAATTCTTTGTTAATAACTATATATTTTAATAAATATATATACTTATTATTAGAAAAATACACCAGTCAAACTATATTTATCAATTAAAAAAAAACAACAAATTTAATGTTATAGTATTTTATTGTTTTTATTTTTATTTCAATAAAATTTTTATTTAACTATTATTTTATAAAACAAGATCTAATGATTTTAAAATTTTGTTTGTAGAAAAGTATATCTAAAGCAACTTTTATCTCAGTGACAAATTGACAAAAACATATAGAAATGTTAATTGATGATTCAGCTTTTACACTTTGTATTCAATCATTGAGAAAACTACCATATGTTGTTATTTCCAGTAAATTTTGAAAAGCTGGTTTATTTTTAGAAATATTGTGTAACAAAAATGACCTTTATTTTTGTGTTTACGGAACTTAAAGTTTGCAAAACAAGTATTTCAGGATATATACTTTAGATATAAAATATAGGTATTTAGCTTTTTAATATAAAATTGAGGATAAAATATTCGAGAACATGTTTTATTTAGTTTCACGTACGAAGTTTTACAATGAAATGAAGAAATATAAGCTTAAAATTATATAAAAATCAGTAAATTTATAAATTAAAAATTATTTTAAACTATTAATTTCGATCTTGCAATAAAACTATTAGTTATAAATGCTTATTATTTCGTTGCAAATATTGTAAAAGCAAGCTTTTTTATTAAAGGTTCGGAAGTTTAAAACGATCGAAATTTTGTAGCAAAAGTTTGATATAAAATAAAAGTTTAAAAAATAAATGTCTCATTTTTTGTAGAAAAGCATTTAATTTTATGATTTCCGAAGTTTTGGAAAATATTTTAACAATTGAAAGCTTTAAAACAGAAAAAATAATATAGCAAAGTTTTATTAATTCAGTTTTCTTTATACTTACCTTTATACCACTGATTTACAGATTAAGTTAGTTGTCAAAATATTCAAAAATTACTATAACGAATGTTGAGCTGATGCCAAGTATTTTATTTTATGCATACTACTTCATTTTGTATTTCAAAAAATTGTTCATTTGAAATTTTATAGACATAATATTTAATTGTAGTATGTACTTATTCTTTCAAACTTTTTCTTTTAGGTTAAAAGTCTACTTTTACAAAAAAATGAAGATTGCGATGATTAATAATTAAAGATATTAGCATATCTTATAATATTTATTATACGTAACTAGTATTTGGTGCTGGGGTCTGTTGCACGAAGAACCTTCGGTTATCGAGTAGCACACCACGGATACATTTTGACGTTTTGTACAGGACAAAGATTATAAAAACTCAAAATTAAACGACAAAATACAAAGATTATTAGGTTTTTTTGTAAATTAACTTTAAATTAGGTAAAGTTTTTAAAAGTTAATCATACTTAAAACTCTCAAGTTTTTGTACTAAAAACACAATATTTTTCAATTAAACAACACACAATATTAATATGTAATTCAAAACAAAGCTTAAATCATTACAAACAAAATATTAAAAACAAGTTCATTGAAACAAATTTTTAACAAAAAGTTGTTACCTCACAAACACTTTTAAAATTTGTAAGTTGGTATTATTTTTAATAATTTGAAATATTTTTTTTTGTGTTTAAAACACTTATTTATGGTAACAGTGTCTTGCTTTGTTTCAACAAAAATGCTTAAAAACAGACTTTTAGCTGATGCAAAAAATATACAATAGTTAGAAAAATTATAAGCTTAAGGAAATGTTTTTTTATGTTATAGTTATAACTCATATTATCAAATATAAAACTTAAATGCAAAGTTATATAAAACAGACATTAAATATATAAAGTTTTGACAATGCCAATTTAAACACTAAAGTTTTTAAGAGTTTTTTTTTATTTAACTTAATTCTACTGAAAAGTACTAAAAAAATGGAAACTTAAGGTAAGTACACCATTGTTTTCAGTAAATGGTTTTTATCAGAAAATTTACAAAAACAAGTTTCGTAATAAAAACGTCATATGTTTGTGTTTCTTATAAACGCAAATAGATCGTTCTATTTCGGTGTATTTTTCTATGCATTACATTTTTGTTTACTTTAACTATATGTATTAGATAATTGTAAAAATAGATAAGATCGTAGCTCTTACTTTACCTAGTACGTAAATTTTACAATTAAAAAACTTTTACAGTTTATTTTATAAACAATAGAAAAACCGCTGTCAACAGATTTGTGTTAGATAGTTTTCAAAAAAAATATTATGTCTCGAGTCTAACTAAAAATTTTGAATTCTATAAAAACTGACGTATAGTTAAGTTTTTCAGGTTTTATATAAAAACTTATGTTAAAATTGCCTTGAACCTCTATGGCTATATTGATTTAAACAATTATTTCAATAAATAAAACTTAGTCTAATGAACATTTTAAAAGACTTTTAGTTATTAAACAAAAATGATTTAACTTGTAATTATTTAGGCTATCTTAAGCAAAGCTAAGATGTTACACCATCGTTCAAGATGCACTAGACTTCACCATTTAACCATCAACAACCCTCAATCTGCGATCTGGTTTCGTCCTTATTGGCCGAGTCAACAAGAACGAAAACAGATCGCAGGTTGACTGTTGTTGATGGTCGGGTGGTGAATTCTAGTGCTCATCAAGTAAAAACTAGTGTGTGTATTAATTATTAGACAAAAAATGGCTGTGCCGATAAAATATTTTTCAAGCAAATAATAATTTAGAATATTAATTTATTAAAGAAAATATTTGTATTTTGAATTGTGAAAACAAGACTTTCTAAAATTTAAACTTGTTTAAAGCCTTAAAAATTAAGCAAATATTCTTTTAATCATAATTTACGGCTTTTTACTTGTTTTTTTTTTTAACTGTTTGTTTTAAAAAATTAAGTAGTATACTTGAACTAACTTAAATAACTAGTCTACATGGAGATTTTAAAGACTTGAAAATAAAGTTGATGCATCTATTTAACTAGATTATAGATCTCAATAGGACACTTAATATACGCATATACAAAGACGCCATTAACTTTATTGTATAGCTAGTATTTACTTTTATTTTCAAACACCATGTAAACATTAATTATTGTTTCAAGTATTCTTACATAAATTTTTAACATACACAATTTTATTGAAATTAAGTATAAAAGTTTATTTTAAAACATTAAGGAAAAGCATGTGCTTAAAAGCTACAACACTATTTTTAAGGTTGATACACTACACAAAAAACAAAGGTTTTAGCGTTTTAATACATTTGTATTATCTTAAATATAAATTCACAGTCTAAACCACAAGTATCAAAAAATTTTAATGTCTTATTAACTCAATTTATATCTTTTTCATAAGTATTTGTTTCACTAATGTTTCTTAGGAGTTGTTGAACTCCTTTATAAGTTAATATAATAAGTTAAGTAAAGTTATTATATATAGCTTTAAAACTATAAACTATACTGAGTAAGATTTATTAATTTAAATAAAAACTATTTTTAAAATAACAAAGTTGCGTATATAATAAACTTTTAATATGCACAAGAAAAAGTATACTAAGGCTGTGTTTCCCAATAGTATGGAGTGTAACAGAATTAATTTGTTACTTTACACATTATGTTTTGTAGTGATATAACTGCTTAAAAAATAAGTCCACTTGTCTGTTTACAACTCTTTTTATTAGATTTTTAGAAGTTTTTATACAATTCGTGGTAAAAAAGACAGTGGGTGAAATAGCAATTTTTCGAAAACAATAAAGTTTTGGTGACATAACTTTTTCAGCAAATTATTAATTTTAAAACTGCTGGACAAAAGTATAAGTATAAAGAAAATTTTTAGAGATTAATTGTTTTTTAACTTTTTACATTACAAAGAAAGAAAACCGTTTTTTTTGTTACTACAAAATAAACGCGTAGAATACTACTTATATATTTTTAAGTTATTGCTTTTTTAGTTTAGGTAAAAACTACTAACTAATGTTATATAGGAGTATTTATTACTAGTGACTGTTTTTTTTTAATTTATGTATAAACGCGGTGCTGTGCTGTACCTACCCATAAGTTTAAATGGGTCAAAAAAGCGCGGCGTCACTTTAGCATAGAGTGACACTCTAGCACGTAGTGACAGTTTAGCACGGAGTGTCACTTTAGCACGGAGTGACAGTTTAGCACGGAGTGTCACTTTAGCACAGCGTCACTTTAGCACGGAGTGACACTTAAGCACGGAAGTTATTTTGCAAAATTTTTAAAAATGTTTATACAACATTTGTACTATTATGTGTGATAATCTAAAATAGAACTACGGAACATGTAAACTAAAAGTTAACAAGCTGTATATGTGGTACAAGTTAAAGATTCAACTAAAACTTCGTGTATGAATTGTACTTCTAGCTGTTTTAAAGCAAACTTTATCTTTTTACTGATAAGTTATTATCAAATCTAAAAAAAATATTAGTTTGTTCTAAAACTTTGAAGATAATTTTATACTTTTACTGAAATATTTTCAACATAAAAGTATTTATACAAACCTAGTAACATATACGAGCTCTAGGTTCCTTAAAACTTTTTTAATAAGTTAAAATTAATTTTGTAAGGTAAGTTAAAAAAAAAAAAAGGCATTTAATATGAATAAAAATATACATTAATAAATGATAAACAATTTACCTTTGTTTTTTAAAAGCTCTGATAATTTGATAGACTGTTAGAAATTTATTCAATTCATTTTTAAATACATATAGCTTTAGTAATCGTAAAAAATAAGAAGTTAAGTTCTAATCACGCTTCTCTAACTTTTTAAAGTATTTATCTATGGGTTATAAAATCTATACTAGCTTGACTACTAAGGGTAAATAAACTTAACTCAAAAATTTATCTGTTTGTTTAGCCATTTTATTATTTTAATTGTTTTAAAACTTTAAGAAACAGCTTAAATTAAAGTCATATTATTAAAGTCATTGTTTCTACAACGTTATATTTATAACTACTTTAAAAGTATCTAAAAACAAAACTAGAATAAGTAAACTTAAAAAAAGTCTAGTTGTAAACTGAAGTGCTAAAGTGATGCTGTGCTTTTCTGACACCTACCCAAATAAGTAGTATCATCTGCAAATGCTACTAAAAAAGGTACAGTAATTAGTTAATAAGTGTTGGTTACGTTGTTATATTTACATAAGTAACAACTTGTTTTTTAAGTTAAAAGCTTCAAACTTTGTAAACATAATTTTTTTTTATTTATACAAGGTAATCGATTTATCTTTAAAACTTTCATTTTACTTTTTGATTAAGAATATATATGCAAATTAAATATTATTAAATTTAAATAAGATATTTTTTTTAGTTTAATATACTGTATCTAATAAGTTTTTTGATTACTTCCACACTAAGCTAAAACCAACAATCTTTCTATTACATCAAATACCATGAGCCATTAGAAATATTATAACTAGAAAAATAAAAAACTTTACAAAATAACTTACTACCATTGAAAAGAAGCTATCAATGCAATGTTGAATAAACTCTAAAACTACAACGTAATTTTAAATTTTTTTACTAGTTGTTCTAAAATAAATATAAAATCAAAACCTCTTTTATCCGAGACTTTGCAAAAGTTGCAAACTTTAACATACTAACCTCGATTGCTAGCAACAAAATCAAAAAAAATACATTTTGAATTTGCTCAATCAAAAAAGCATAAGTCTATAAATCAGTTTGTATTGAAATATATATATTTGTTCATAGTTTCAAGTTTATTTCTACTTATAACAAAATTGATACTTCTAATTTTTTATTTCATTAATAGATTTATTAACCAATCTTTTTAGGTCCACCTCTTATTGTCTTTAGTTTATTTCAAACTTAATGCAAGTTTTTTTTTTTGTTATAAACTACACCTAGTTCATAGAATAGTTTTATATTTGAAGTTCTAAGCTGAACAAAACTTAGTTCATAGAACCTATAAATATTAATTGGAAAGTTTTGTATTCGAATTTTTCTTACAAATAACTAAAACATTTTATATTACGTCACATAGTCAAGTTGACAGTTAAAACTTGAACCATAAAATCTTTCTATCTAAGGTTTGAATGCAAAGCAACAATTAACAACGAAAATTAATTAAGCATGTACTTAACTGCATTTAATTTAAAGAAAAGTGACTATGATCACTTGGTTGATCAGATAAAAATAAATGAATACTTCAGAGATTTTTTTAACAAATTTTGCTGTTTACCTATATTTGGTCAGAGAGTAGCTTTTCATCAGTCTGGTAAGCACCTTTTGTTGGATCCTTTTCTAAAAGACAAGACTGAAAGACTTTCAGATAAAAGCCAAGACTACATATTAAAATGGTTTTTGTCACAACGGTATGAGCTCTTTAACCAATCTCGTTTTGGGTGTGAATTCAAACTTTTTCTAAGTTTAAGAATGTTTCAGTTTACAGGTGAAAATTTGTGTTTACATTTTAAAGTTTTATACATCGTATTAAAAGTTTTTGGTTTGTCGCTATGAAAAAACCTAATAGTTGATTAACTTTTTTTTTATTTAAAGTTTAAAACTATGATTGAGATTACTTAAGAACTTTTATAAATAAACTAAATAGAAATTATTTTAAACAAGTGTAGAACGCTAATGTAGCACATAAACAAAAGGAAGTTCTAATGTTTTTTTATAGGTTATACATTTTGTATTGTAATTATTAAAAAGTATACATTTTTCTAAGCTACAATGTGACTATAAATATGTATCTTTTTATCGTGTTGTTAACTTGTAAGTTTCTATATTTTTTCATACATACGTATGCCTCAACTTTGGCTTATTCACTTGCTTGATTTTTACTTTAGATTTTAATTGTAATAATTTAGTATAAGTTAATCTAAAGCATGTTTAAAAAAACTTTCAAGACGATAGGGGTTACTTTTGTGTATAATACACTACTGGTATAGGTATTATAGTAACTTTTGTAGGTATTGTAGTTTAAATTAGTAGATAATAAGCTTCAGATAAAGATATCGACTTCAAAGATAAAATTAACGAATTTACTTGCTGTTAATACACGAAAATAGAGTCAAAAACTTTTTTTTTTACAAATATACGTTAGGAAATAATTTCATTGCTAATATTTTGTTAGACAGTTAATAAATTCTTAAATTTTTATTTTTCTTATACTTTTATGCTGTATATGTTTTTAAAACTTTCGTAAATTATCCTTGCATAATAAAAAAAATTGACTACATAAATTTTTAATATACCATTAAGCATTTTATGACTTAAGTTAAAATTTGCAAATAGTTTATAATTAACAGAAGTTTATTCTTATCCAAATCATAAAAAAATATTAAGTACAATTGTTTTAATCTAATATCGACTAGACTGAAAAAGTTTTAAAAAAATGCTAAAAAAACCATAGAATATATTTTCTAATTAAATATCTATAAAAAGCTTATTGAAATATCTATCTTATCTGTTGTATATCAAAAATGTTTTGAACTTTCAAAAGAGGTAAAAGCAACTTGTAGCTTGGTAAAAAAAGTAAACTGTAAGCTAAAACCAAGTTGTATAAAAACTGTCCTACTCCCCTATATGACTTTAGTGTGAACAATCTTTTTCAAGAAACTCCGTTTAATTTTATTAAAGTATACTATTTTTATAATCAAAAACGAAAACACTTGTTCGTTTATGAATAAGTTAAAGCCGTTTTTTAGTTACAGAAAATAATATGTTTTTTAGATCCTTACATTGAAAAATTGAAAAACAAGTATTTAGCAAGAGTTTCACATATGCGGAAATTTATCAACTTTGTCGAAGAAAGCACAACAGAATCCGAAATTATCACGTAAAATTGAAATATTGTCTATTAACTTAATGAATAAAGTTACTAGTACTCTAATTTTGCTAATTTTGAAAAAAAAAACCTAAAGATAAAATATATTACCACAGATGTTTTTGTGTTAAAACTTTATTCCGACTAACGGCGTTACACTGCTCTCAAATAAATTTAAGAACAGATCTACGGAGTTTTAAAAAAATCTCTAAGAATAGGCTCTAAGAATTTTTTTGAGACTCCGTAGATCTGCTCTTAAATTTATTTGAGAGCAGTGAAACACCGTTAGTCGGGATTAAAGTTTTAACACAAAAACATCTGTGGTATGTATTCCGATAAGCTTAGCTTATCAGGATCTCTAGGATTTAACGCCTTTTAATATTACATCTGATAAAATATATTACATTTTTTATTAGAACTTTTTTCTTTTATGATAGTGATTATCAACTTGATAATGTTGAACTTTTTATTATTCTTGACTTAAAAGTGTAGTGTTTGAGTCGTAATCATTACAACAGTAACATTAAACGACTTGCATTTTATCAGGTACTGGCTTGATGTTGAACAAATAAAACAAAAGCA
The DNA here is from genome assembly GCF_965202585.1 of Thalia democratica. Taxonomy (NCBI): domain Eukaryota; kingdom Metazoa; phylum Chordata; class Thaliacea; order Salpida; family Salpidae; genus Thalia; species Thalia democratica. Next base: position 12,470,619 of record NC_139170.1, read on the forward strand.
AATGCTGTGCAAAAAACTTCGCTCCATCCAAGTCAAGTACTTCATGAAGAGCAGCCCTCACACTTTGCCATCATGCATGTTGAAGCAAGTTTTTACGGGTCGGTAAGCCATCAAGCTACAAAAACAATGCTAATTATAAACAAGCAAGCTCAAACCTCTACAGTCTATACGAATAATTTTTTTTCTTTGTTAGATCAGAAAATGGCGACGTTCGGATACGATGAAATAGTTTTGTTGAGTGACATCATAATGAAGCGTCTAACGTCACACTGGTTGAAGTTTTTCGTAATATCTTGTTACAAGAGTAAAAAGAAAACAACCATTGCTGCAAAAAAGGTACTTACATATATGTGTTGTTTTTTATTGTTCAAACTATACGATCACACTTGCCTTAATAAATCAATTATTTAAATTTTACACTACAGCTGAACAAAAAAATTGCTAATGTTTTTTTTTTTTATTTTACATAACTTTTGTCTTATCTAATATATTTTAAAGTACATAGCTAATAAAATTTTTCTTTACTATGACTGCTACCACTATCTTTAACATAATTTAAACTCTCTTATTTATATCAGTCTTTAACTATATAATTTAAAACTTGATAATCAGTTGATTTAAATTAAAATATTTAACAAGTAATTGTTTGTTTATCTATTAACATATAACTTAGATAATGGTTAGCTCAAATGATAAGTTTGATAAAAACTTCGTAACATGAAACAAATTAATGAAGTCTATTACTAAAAGCTAAGTATTAAAAAAAGTTTAAAACTAATCGTAAAATTTAAGTAATAAATTTCAACCCTTTTTAAGTACTTTTATAGGTATACTTTGATGATTTTTATAGTATATAAAACTTCTATCATTCATAAAAAAAGTTAAACTTTTAAACCAAAATACTGACGAATATTTCAGTGTTATAGTCCTGTAGTCACATATGTACTATGCAGTCTTGTTTTATAAGAAAACTCTTTTATTGCAAAGTTTTAACATTTTAAATTCAAACAATACTAAACACACACACTTAAACAGTGTTCATTGCTTTTACATACAACTTTATAAAAAAACAATACTATTTTTTTTATGTTAAAGTTTATGTCTGATGAATTTTATTTTTCATAAGAAAGCAGCGATGAAGCTGGACAGCGAAGCGAAACGCCGTCACATGGAACTGGTGTTCGATTCCAGCTGCGCCAACATAGGCAACAAGGGCGACATACCGGCTGCGATTCAACTCGTTCTGCGCGGCAGCAAGCTCATGAACAGCATGAGTTCTTCCGAATCTGAAACTCACACCGAAACCAGGTTGAAAAATTATTAGCTCGTGTTTTGTTTCTTAAATATTTGTATTTACTATGGGTGTTTTTTTTTGTTATCAAAGTAAGAATACTTATACGTACTCTAGGAAAAAAATCATCCTACCTTTATACAGTATCTAGGATCTAAGATTGTGTTTTACACTTGCGACCAGTTTACTTTATTTGACCAAAAAGTGCATTGCTAAATTTGTTTCAATAAAGAGTAAGCTATAGCTGCAGATTTAAGTGTGTAAGTTTGTTATAAGGCTGCAGTCTTAAAAAGAAATAATTTCTCTCAACAAGTCTTTATTAAACGCAATAAACTGTTTTAAGTGATATAATTCTAACTATTAACGTGACAAACATAAACCAACCAGAACAATTTGTGCGTAAGGATAGTAACAAAAATTATTGTATATGCTTAACTTAAATATTAATCATTTAATTTAATTACTATTAGTTTAAATCAAAATAGTATTTATGATAAATTATAACTGTGTTGCTTGTTGTCAAAATAAACTAAAATTTTTAAAATCATAAACAAATAAAAGTTTTGAATAGTTGTATTAAAATCAGAAGTTTTAGCTTAAAATTAAATACGCTTTAAAACAATTACAAAAACAACTTTTTTCATGTTTGTTTTTATTACTTTTTCAATTATTTAGTAAATACTTTGCTTAGTGTCTGCACGTTTTCATTAGTTCCTATCTTTTGTTTAAACTGTAGTTTTTTTAAACCTTGTTGACTCTTTTACTAAACATAACTTACATAATATGGTTGTCCTCTACATAATGAATCTGTGTGAAGTCTTTCCTTAAAAACATATAATAACTTCACTTATTCAAAACTTTAAATAAAAAAGTATAAAAAACATTTTTTTAAGCTTAAAAACTCCGCAGTTCCAGCAACAGAAGCCTGGAGTCAATCGAGGAGGAGGATGATGAATCGGAAGAATCGATTTCCTCGTTCGTGCAACAAATTAAAGAGCAAGCTGTCATGGCCGCCAAAGAGAGAAGGGCCGAGTCTAAATGGAAGAAAGTTCAGCGCAGGATTATGAAAAGAATACCTCTGGATGAAAAGCCATCAACTGTTTCGAATGAAAGAAGAAATTTACCTGGAAAATTAGGTTTGTCAGAAAAGTCGCAAAAACTTAAAGTTCCCACGCTGATGGTGGATGAAGAACTCGTTGATTTAGAAGATGAAAGTTTTCCGATAATTAAGGGATCACGAGAGTTGGTGAAGATCATTGAAGAAGATGAAAAACCTGATGAAACTTACATTAAGGGTGAATATTTAACCAGTTATTTTAAATAAGTTTATAAATTGTATTTAAGTTAAAAAAAACTACTTATTAGACTGTTTGTGTTGTTGCTAATGGAAACTATAATAAATAAATCTTAAAAATAGTAAGTTATGATTTTAGATGTTGTATTTTAGATGTATAATTACATTATAGCGCCTCATTAAATTTTATTCTATCACCTTCTATGAATTTATTTTGTATAAATTTACAGTTAACCCATTATTTAAAATAATTTTTAAAGTTGTTATGTCCGCGCAAACAAAAAAAATTGAAAAAACAGTCGTAGACTTTTTTACACCATAAATTTGATGTTATAAACATGCCTAATACAAAAATAATAACTTTTTACGATTATAGAAATATAACGAAGTAAAATATACTATGAATATAAAACTTATAAATTGATACTTATTTAACGTACTGAACATTACTTTTTATAAATTTTAAGAACTTAATAGTGCTAAGAAAACTATTTTTTCTATAGTTTTATTTTTATCAAATAGTTTATCTGTTTTTTTAAAATCCTAATTAAATTCTAAAATGTAACTAAACTTTTACTGTGAAAAGTTCAAGTGTAACAAAATCAAAGTATACAAACTGAACTTGACTTTAAAAACAGTATAGTACGTTCTGCTACTTTTATGACAATACAATTGCTTTTAAAACATATATTAAATTAGTTCTATACTTTCAGATGTAAAATCAGATGAACTCAAACAGGAATCGTCACTGTCTGTGCAGAGCAGCTTAGAAATTAGAAAAAGTAAAAGTTGCGAAACGAGCACTACAACGAGCAAAGGCACGCCTCCCAGGCTGAAAAAAGTATTAACATTTGCTATGTAAAACTGTTGAACATTTGCTAATACTTTTGTTTTCTAGATACGTAGCAAGCAGTCAAGTCTACGTTCGAGCCTTTCTAGCAACTATTCAGTTGGGCGTTTAAGTGAAATCTCGTCAAAATCAGGTATTTTGTTTTTATATCTATTTGTATGACATTGTGCTTTGAAAAAGTTATGAACATGAATTCTTGTTGTGATAGTTTTTGTTGTTTAGTAATGACATAGTGGTGGTATGTACTTCTATTGTACAATTTTTTTTTTCGAATAAAAAAATGTATTATTAAGTTTATGCTTTAAAAGTTATCACAATAGTTTTGATTTCAAATGTATGAAAAGTAAGTTTTTAAAATGACTTGTGTTATGCATATGAAACTTATGAAATGTTTTCGTAATTTAGATACTTTTTTAAATTTTATAGCTTTTTAGCTATTAAATTCTAGAACAGAGTATGATATACAGTCATTTATTTTTCCATCTAATTTTACTCACAACTTAAACGCAATAAAAAGAGCAACTAAAAGAAATGGTATCAAAAACGTTCGAGGCCATCGAGCTGCAAGCAAAGAAAAGCGCGGGGCTCGGGTTCAAACCCAAAACCTTACCCTACCCGGTCATCAACGTGAACATCAAGTGGACTTTCTCCTCGGTGCTCGCCAGCGACAGGGTTTGCGGTTTTCCGTTCGCCAGATACCTCGTCAGGACAAGCCAGGAATCGCCAGGCGTCAAAAGCAACTTGGCGCTATCGGCGTTGGACTTGTGGCGGGAAATCGAAAAGCTTCGGACGACGCTCGCCAGGAAGGAGTTGTGCGAAATCGGCGAAGTGGTTTGTGGCTTTGAAATCAATACTTTAAATACTATTGTCAATGCGGGTGCTAAAAATTAAAAACTGAGAGTAAAAAAAAAAAGAAAATAAATTTGATTATGATGTTATTTGTTATTAATTTTTGTTTTCTTTTTAGAATCGTTGATTCGCTTTATTTCTGTTATTTAAGGACAGAGTTCTATTAAAACAAATTGTTTTTTTTTTAACTCGTAAAAACAAACAAAGCAAAACTATAATTTTGTATACAAACTATAGTTAAAGTTTGTTTAACTATTTTAGACAAATAAAATAAGGAAAAAATTGGTTATTTTCAAAAATACGAAACTCAAGATATTTTTCGTGATAGCTGACATAATAAATAGAACTGAGTATCCTTTTCCAATGAGGCTAACTTTGATGAAAACAAAACTTGAGCAGGTCAGTTCTATTTTGATTACGTTTCTACGCAGTATTAATTACTTGCTTATAGCCTTGTAAACATGTTTAAATTTAAGTTCCATGTACGCTACTTTTAAGGTCATTCAACCTTTCTGGATCAAGTTCGCGACGTCTGAACAGGAAGCTTTCAAAAACGCTGTAAGTGCAAGTTGTTGAAAATTTTCAAAACAGTAAAGTAAATCTTGGTACTTTCAGGTGATAAGGGCGGCAAGAACCGGCATGCAAATGGCTTATGGGTCAAGCCACTTGGTGGTTAATCACTGGAAGCTGCCCAAAATAATCAACGAAAGAGGTGACGTGGGACATATCGAAATTGTTAGTTTGTTAATTTCTTTTTTATATATGTCGTGTTACAGGTAAATCTTTCACTTATGTAGAAAAAAAACCACACTATCTTAACTTAGAATCTAAAATGTTCAATTTTTATTTCAGACTAAGTTAAATGATATGATTCGTTTTTTAAAACTAGTTAATAAACTTTATTAACAGGTTTTTTATGAATATCAATTAAAAAAACACATAAGTATTTTTGAAACTAAACTAACTTGTTCACACGTCTTTAGTTTTTCCACAAGTAGTTTATTTCTACTTCTTACAACATTTAAAAAATAATTTTTCGACTATATTAATTGTTTTTTTTTTATATAAAATGTTATACAAAAACATCAGAATCAATGTTTTAATAAAAAAAAGGTTATAATACTTTATTGATTTAACAACTCTAGTCAAGTTTTTTTTCTTTTACACAAAATACACCATTCAATGAATTTTACTCACAATAGGCTAAAGTTATAGACTACCGCAAAACAAAATTTTATCAGAATACTTTTTTATAGTGTCAAAGTCAAATAGTTAAACATTTTTATACCAAAAAACAGTTTTTTTCTTTTAACTCCTTTAACCTTTCATTGTAAAGCCGACACAACCTGATTCGAACAAAGAGGACTTGTCTTCGGTGTGCAGTTTGTTCCGCGTCACCGACGAGGACGACATGAAGTTTCGCGCCGGGCGCGCCTTCTGCCTCGCCATGAGCTCGTGCGGTGGCCACGCGGTGGCGCAAGACGACTCGTGCGACCTGAACTACTTCGACGCGATCAGCAGCGACGAGGACGGCAGCGTTCCGCCCGCCCCCAAGCGACAGTACGGCGCAAGTGAGATTTGTATTTTTAAACGAGCAAGTTGGTGCTAGGTGGCGTAGTAAAGCGGAATGAATTGATAATTGCGTGAACAAACAGAGAAATAAGTATTCGATTTTACTTTTTACTTAATATCATAAAATCAACTATCAAGTAGTCTTAAAATATCATACTTGCAGTAATACTTCTAATAAAATTAGTTTTCCGAAAGCCATGCAAACTTTGAAAATTTTATACATTTCTAAACTACACAAATTGAATATATTTCAATCAAACAGAACAAAAATTAACTCCTAGCGAGATTGCGAAGTTTAGTGCAAAACAGTATCCGCTGGACGGGGTAAGAGAAAACGGTGATGAGACCATGTTAGTTAGAGCAACTTGAAAAAATGTTTCTTTTTTATGTAGTAAATTTTGTTTCAGTGCTTGGGTCTACAACAAAAAGATGTCGCGCTACGTGCCGGCTCATTACAACTTGCAAGCACGATACACAAATCGCCAGAGTAAAAATAATATTCCCAACGGTACAGAACAAGTCCCAAGGTGCATCGTTTTTATAGTACATAGTATCATATGTAACTGGTATAGTATAGAGTTTGAAAAAATGTACTCGATTTACATTATTTAAACTGAAAAAATGTTTACAACAGAAACTTTCAAGAAGTTTTGCAAGACCCACTTCAGTTTGAAAAGTTGAGAAAGTACTTGAAATCGTTGAACGCCGACTCTCCCATTCAGTTTCTCATGGAAATACAAAAGCTGTCGACCGCGAACGGCAATAATGCAAAAATTAGAATCATGAAAAATATAAGGAAAAAGTTTTTGAATAGCAACGTTGATGCTAGTTGGTTACTTGCTTGTGTGGCAGTTTTTGGCTAGTTATAAGTTAATCAGTTTTTCGATCAAATCTAAAGACTGTAATTTTAAATAGTATTTTGTTTAGTTTTTTTTACTTGGTTTACTTCGTTTTCTTAGTAAATTTTTACCTTTCAACATATACAACTCAAAAGTAAAACAATCAAAAAGTTTTTATTTAAAGTTAATAAAATATTTGTAATAACTACAATAACTGAAACACTATAATTTTATACAGTAATCCCCATTGAATTTGTCTTAATTAACTTTTATATAAATTTTTAGAATAGTCTAAGCATGCTTTTAAATATTTGCTGTATTATTATTCTTAATTAGAACAAACAAAAATAAACAAAGTAAATCTATAATATTTCCTGTTACTCTTTTTAACTACTTTTTTATGTCTGTTTAAGAAATGTAAAGTAGTAACTTTAAAAGTGAGTTTTAAACAAAACATTAAGTCTTGTAGATTTTATAGTAGTTATAGCTTAAAGAATATTTTATAGTTGTTTTGATTTTTGATGTTTAAAGCAATCTCCTTGAATGATAAAAGTATAAGCTTACCTAGTCTAAAAAGTTTTAACTTGATATTAAAGTAAAAAACTAATTGATCAGATGAACTACTTCAGTGCGACAATATATTGGTAACAAAACTACAAAGACACAAATATGTAAGTCCTAGACTATTGAGCAAACTTTCTAATTGTGTGGAGAGATGTTTAGAAAAGAATTGGTTAGATTGTTTATCTAATAAAGACTGCAAAAATAAAACTGCGTCTTTGCATAAAATAATTAGTTTTTTTTCTAGCTAAAAACATATTTTAGCATTACTTAAATTTATCACAAGTGGATCAATACTTAAAATGGGTAAGGTTGAAAAGTTTATATATTTTTAGAAAAGTATAGAAAGTTGTTATCATTATGGCAAATACTTTTCTAGCAAATAGATATGCTGACTTTAACACAAAAACAGAAACAAAAAATATTTTGATCACGGTAACATTTAAGAATAACATTAAAAATATCAAAGTACTAATAATAAATAATAAATTTTAAGAAATAAAAGATTTCAAATTAAACGAAATTCAAAAGTTTTATGAAGTTATTAATCCATACCTAAATATTTACCTGTTTCTTTGCATATTAAACAATCTTTACTAGAATAAGCTATTACATAGTAACTGTATATCTACCTACATTAGTTTAACATTTATTTCTTAATTAGCTCTTTTTATTATTTTTCTCATGACTATTTAAGTAACGAAAAAAACCTAAATTAGTATAATCGTTAAAAGAAAAGCTAATAAGTGCTAAGTGCTTCAAAACTTTATTGAATAAAAATTCTGTAAAAGAATAACAAAAAGATGGTTCAAATACTATGATCCGTGTCAGTATTTTCGTAGATGTTAAGTTTATTTATGGATATCTATTATATAATGTCTTAATTTTATGATTTCAGTCATAATATCATCAGTATGTTATCCAAATAACTTTTTTTTTGTATTTTCAGTAGTTTTACAATTAAAGTTTCTTAACGACCTGTAAACCACCAAGGTCAAATAAAATAAACCTAAACCTTACAGGGCCTCGCAGTACATGTCAACCATGTATGAGTCTCAATTTCAAAATCAAAGCCAGAAGAATTCTTGTGTGAGAGTCACCAATATGGTAGTCAGGCTCGTGTCGAGGAAGCATATAAAGAAAGAGGAACAGGAAGAGGCAGCAGCAGACTCAAAACAAGCAATAGTAAACTACGCTGATCCAATTCGTGCCATTGTTAAACCACGCAAGTCTAAAAGAGTTAGTTTTTTAATAAAACAAAGCACGTAGAAAATTGAAAACGGTGCTTTCAAAACCACCTTTAAGCGTGTCGTGTAGTTTATCGGTTACCTTCGTTTTAACTAAAGTGTAGTAAATACGTTTTGTATGAATAATTCTGTTTTATCATAGTTTATATTGTTTAAAGAGTCAAAGGTTCGTATTTCGTTGAAAGTTTGAGCCTGTTGTTAATTTAAACGTGTTTGTTTAAAATGTACTCCAAAATGTATCTTTAAATCAAACACAAGTAATTCTAATTTTTTTTCGTGCAAAATTAATTTTATGACATATTAATACCGGGTTCGGTAGCTTTTGTAAGGTGCTAACTTTCGTAAAAAAGTTGCTTTACGGGCCGCTCTGTATAGAAAAAATTCATCCACAGGCCTCTGTTATTTTAAATAATAAATACTAGTTAAACCTAAATTTTTATACAGTATGCAATAACACAGCAATATTAGCTGCTATTTGTTAAATTAAGATCCTAGTTGAAAGTTCTAACCAGAAAAAAATACTTGATTTATCTTTTTTTAAGTCGACGGTCATAGTGTATTGTACAACCACACTAAAACCCATAATTGAGTTTAAACTTAACTTATACTAAAAGCTGATACTAATAATACTCAGCGCTACTCTATATAAAACTAGGCATGACATGAATGAACATTTGTATTGAAGAACAAATGCAAACACTAACAAATACATAAAGAACATCATACTTTAAATGTGGTCAAAACTTTTACACAAGAATCAATCTAACAGGAAAATACTCTAAGAATATATAAAATAAAATAAGATTTAACTACTTAGGATTTAAATAAAAATTAATACAAAAAGCAACATTGCTAAAAAAGAGCTTTAAATAACACAAAAAAAAAAACAATATAAACGTCTATTCTGGAATAACATGTTTACTGAAGCGGGATGTAGCTAGAATGCCCCACCACTCTCTGTGGCTGGTTTATATATCAATGTTCTTAACTGTATTCAACATTACATTATGAATTTCTTATCTGCTCATTATTTTCTCCTTCTCTTAACTGATCTAAAATTAATTAGTGTTTTCATGCGTTATACTCTGGGGTTTTCCCTTTAACACAAAACGGTCATAAATACAATTTGATGTACCGTTACAAGGTTTAAAAATTTCAAGGTGTAGAGTTTGAGACTGATATTTTTTAACATATAAAAATAACGATACTTTTTAGCTGTAAAGTACATCGCGGGCCGCAGTTTGCCGACCCTGGTATTAATACATAGCTTGCATTGAAAAATTATACAGTGCTTCCTCGCTAATCCGGTCCTCGCTAATCCGGTTCCTCGCTAATCCGGCCGGTTTTAGTCGACAAGTCGACTTATTTACTTTAGCGTTTTTAGCGTTTAATTTCATTTTACTTCGAAAAAGTATTCAATTTACGTTTTATAAGTATGCAAGCAATATATGGTTACGTCATAATAAAGTATCATTTGTATAATCTTAATTTTTTTTTCATACTTTCCCGCTCATTTGTAACAAACTTGTTTATTATTCATTTGCAATTTTTCTGTCTTTTCTAAGCAAGTTACACTTTAATATACTACAATCAACATATCTGGTTAAAAATGGATAAGAGGCAAAGAAACGAAAACGCGTTCAACTAACAATTAAATTGTTTATCTGGTTACTGGGGATAACAAAAAAGAGGCTGTTGAAGTTGTTGAAGATGAAATTGGTGTTTCCCAGCCTTCTAAGTGTCCATTTTCTCATGCTGAAGCCATGCAGAAAATGGACGATTACTTAGCTTACTATCGTTGCCAACCAGAAGCCACACCTGAAGATGTGTCAAAACTCATCCAATTTTGTGAGTTTTCTGCTAAGAAACGAGAAAGCACTGTAAAACAATCTTCCATTCTTTCTTTTTTCAACAAAAATCTTAATTTAGTTAAAGTGTTAACAGTGTAGTTTTTTTCCATTAACTTTGAACTTATAAAACTTTGTTTCGTTTAGTTTTGTCTGTTTTAATTCTTTTTTCTTTGAATAAAGTAAAATAAATTAATTTAACAAAAATTTTATAGTACGTTTTGTTATATACATTTTTAATATAACTAAGGTAGATAATTTGTAAAAAAAGCGATATTTTGTTCTTATCCGGCCAACGGCAAATCCGGCCGTATTTAAAAAAAAATCTTGCCCAACTTGGCCGGATTAGCGAGGAAGCACTGTATCTGCAAATAATAAATTTTATAAGTCTTAAAATTATCAAAACTAATCTTTCTATATAACTCTTGAATAAATGAAATGAAAAACTTGACCAAGTTTGTTGTTTTTTTATTAGCTGAAAAGCTATATCTTCTCTAAAATAGTAACATCTTTTTATCAGCTAAAACATTTTTTATTCACATAAACTATATAAAACAGGCATTACTATTGTATCAAGATTACGTCAGGAAAGTATCAAGACTGCTAAAAGAAATGAGTAAAAGAAAAAAGTACAGGGAATTCCATACTTTTTTAGCAAACGTACATCTTACTGAGAAAAGTGATATTTTATAAATAATACTTATGTTTCTAAACTTTTTATATAATAAAAACTACATTTAAGAAAATTTAAACACAAAATTAGTAAGTTCAAATATTAGGATAAACCATAATGTAAATTTAAGTTAGTGGCTACTAACTTTATATAATCTTTTTTTCAAAAAAATAATTAAGTATTGTATAACAACCTTTTAAAACTTATGTTTTACTAAACCAGGCTCAAAAGAAAACATATCATTAGTAGCGGTGGAAACCGAAAGAAACAAACTATGTGGCAACAGTACGGGAAAAAAAACCTTTTTGTTAGATTCTCAAGACAGCAATAACAACTTTTTTAAGCAAGACTCAAAAAAAACAAGCCTCGTCAACAGCCAAATCACTTTAACGCCAAAGACTGTTATGAAAAACAGAAATATTTATCTGCAGTTGCTTCCTTATGACCTAGACTTGTTTCTAGAATGCGTCAAGTCCGTATATGCAAAAGAACACTTAATAAGTTTTTAATGTTTAGTGACAACTGTTTTATTCATCAAAAACATAAACTATAGCCGTTCGCTCATAATGTCCAGTCGAGGAAAATTTAGTTGATTATTTTTCAGGTTTTTGCAAATATACGACAACATGCTGTTCATCTACCGCTCCGGCAGCTTCAACAGGCAAGACGCGGAGGACGTCCACTACAAAGTGAGGATGATCACCAAATGCTACTTCAGGTCAAACGTGCCTCCCAAGCAAAGGGTATGTGCCAGTGTAAATGTACAATGTCGTTATTTTTTGACACAGCAAGACTGTTACTAAGAAATTAGACTCTGTTTTTTATAACATTTTCATAGACCATAAATATTAAGAAACATAAGCACGCAGATTGTAGTTTTAAGTTTTTTAGCTGAGTCAGCTGTAACATCTTCGACCATCAATAATTAACGTTTTCTAATATGGGTTAAGTGTTTTCTTGTCTTTAACTAAAAGCTATTTTACAAAAAAACAGTGAAAAATTGTTTTTTTAAGGTCAACGTTCCGCCAGAGACTTGCAATGCCATAAACGCTCAAATACAGTCGACAAAGTACGGCAGGGATGTTATGTACAAGGCGATAAAGTATCTGCTACCAATCATGGTAATGTATTGGGAAAAGTAAGATGAATCAGTTTTTTTTCTGGTCAAATGTTTATTTATCAGTTTCATAAAATTTTAAGTATTTTAAATTTCTAATAACTCTTAGTTAATTTTAAAATGTTCAAGAAAATTAATGCTCACAACAGTATTACTTTGTTTCCATATTTTACTAATAATATTTGTTCTTGATGAATATCGTTTTAGTTTTTTTTATGCTTGATTTAAAATCATGCTTTAGTTTTTCTATTTATAATTAGGTTTTAGGCTAAAATAAGAATACGAAGTAGGTATATAATTGTCTCATCAAAGTCTGACATATAAAAAATTCTTCTTTAACTACACCATCAATTAATGAGACTATCTAAACTTAGATTAAACGATAAAAATTTCAATTTACTTGTGAAATATTTTTGGTTATGTTTCAAAAATTTTAAAACTTAATCAAGATATTGTTTCTTTCTTAAAAAGAACTTTAATTGACCAAATGTAAATGTCAAACATTACTTTCTAAGAAAACTAATCAATCGATAGCTTTCTCATTATCCAATAAAATATTTTCTCTACTGGTTTTAGTAATGACTATCGAGAACATTAAAACACGATTCATAGAAAAATAATTATCTTAGTGCTTTTTGTTATCAAGTGCTGACATTTTATTTTGCTATTTCAAGGTTTTGCAAAATTAAGTACAAGTACGTCAACAAAAAAGAAATGAGGAAGTTTAGAAGAGAGGAAGTTTTAGAAAGAAGAAAGTTAAGTATGCAGGAAAAACTCAAAAAATCTTTTGAATTATCGGTAAAAATGTGTAGTTATCTTTTAAGTTGTTACGTAAACAAAGAAAACACATCTTTATAAAGGACTATTTGTTATAAATATAACTTACATAAACTTCTAGTAAATTTGGGCTTTTATACTTAACTTCTGTATTATTTTAGATAAAAGTGAACAATATTGTTTCAGAAAAAGTTGGGCACTTTCAAAAGGCACAACAGTGCTGAAGACGCCGATTTAGAAAACGGTAGAGGTGATTGCAGCACACCGGATTACATCAACGGTTGGGAAAATCCAAGGAAGCCGTGGAAAGAAGAAATTGGAAACAGAGGTGGTGTGGAATTTTTTAAAGCTTTCTTGTAAAACATTAAACTATAATACATTAATCATTACCTTTTGCATCTTACCGATACTTTAGAAATTTTAATGTTTTTAAATTTAAGATTTTGATTAAGCGGTTTTATTAAAATATTTTTTATTAGTTTGCCATTTGTAAGTGCTAAACAAAAGGTTTGTCAAAAGCTTAGAAGCTACATTAAGGTGGTTTTTACTGGTGGACGACTATTAAAGTTCCTACAATTAACATTTATCAATAAAAACCTAGTAGTTCATTACCCAAAAACTAATATATATATATTTTTAATGGTTGTAGGTCTTATTATTACCTAAAAACTTTTTTTTATTTCGCTTTTAGAAAGTTTTTTTAGATTTGGCTAAGATAAGTTTTAAAATATAGCAGTTTTTAGTGATTTCTAATATTTCCTTTTAATTTTTGTTATTATCATATTATTACATATTAGACTTACGACCGTTCTTTTTTTCAAACATATATATACATATATATATACATATAATTTTTCCGTTGTGGCCCTTTAAACATTTTTTCAAGAATTTTAATTGTAGGAATTTGAATTGTCATGTACTTTATTTCTGTTATACTAACTTCATGCAACCTAAAATAAACCATGAAATACGCAGTACTTAAAAACTTTTAAATGCTGTTAAACACAAAACCAAATACAGAGCGGATGGGCGCAACCACGTTCAACTTCTCGATGAGCGAGGGTCTCAAGCTGATCCACATGTCTTGCGGGATACCGGGACCCACCGTTCTCAGAAACGGATCCGACAACACAAAAAGCGATCAGGTGCTTACATTGACTTTTAACTTTACAAAGTGTTTAAATCATCCTTGTAGTTGTTGTGAGTTAGAGAAAAAAGCAAATTGATTTGCATATGTTTCTAAGCTAAAATTAGTTTTTTTATATCAAATTTTAAATAAGCTGCTTGTACAGATAATGGTAATTAGGATTAGGATAATGTGACACTCTTTTATTTACAATTAGTACGACTTTTTTTGCAAGCAAGTATAAATTTACTTACACAATTTTGAAAAGTAAATGTAAATCATAGTTGCTACACACATGGTGTTTACCAAAAACAATAAAATAAGTGTAACGTAGGCAATTTACTTAAGGCTTAACGCACAGCTTTTTTATGATTTTCTACTCTGAATAGTTTAAGTGTTGCTGTGCCAACTTGTTTGCCTATAGAAACTAATAATTTGATTATTTGAAATAACTAAACATTTTTAATTTACTATGTTTATAACAAAAACTAAACTTGTATCTAAATTATGGCAGAAACTTGTTGTGTTGAAAAGGTCCAATACCAGTAGTAAAGTCTCCATGCGTAAGGACCTAATTCTAACTTGAGCATCTGTGATTGATCGAAGACAAACAAAAATTATTATCTTTCTTTATTTTATCTTCATATATTCTATTATAACTTTTTTTTTTGATTAAATTTTACACTTTTTCTACATACATTTTTTAAAGTCTTAATAACAAATTTCATAGTATGTGTAAATTGTTTTAAGCCTAAAAAAATTATTCAAAAAATACAATTAAAACAGAACTTTTACATAAATAACTTACAATGGCACAAAGCTCGTGTTTATATTTTAACTTTAAAAAGTATATATTATCTTAATATGTTTTATCTTGTTTTATATTTTAACAACTTCCCATAGTCTTAAGAACACCTTTAATTATTTTTGAAAAAATACTTTTGTTTTATTTCTTAATATACTTTTCTTTTTTTTTTTAATCATACCTAAAACTTAACTGCTTTTACATATACTTACAAAATAACACCTTTATGTGGGCTGTGTTTTTCTGTCTTAAATTAATACTTGTGATTAAAAAAGTTATTTGTGAACCGTTAAATGAAATAAAATATATTTTGTTGACTTTTAAAAAGTCTTTATATAAGGCTTATCTTTGCTTAAATTTTTTATGCTATAACTCATAAACAAAAGTTTTAAGTGATCGTAAACTTTGGTTCTGCACTATGATAACTTCTTACAGCATCGTATAAGAAATGATCTTTATTTTTAAAAGAAGTTAAATCAGTATGTTATACAACTAAAACTTTAAAAAATTTTAACCATAATAGACTAACTACATGTAAATTTTTTTAGCTATAAAAAGTTGTACTTTTCCTAATTTATCAACACTAATTTATCAAAAGATAAATTTTCTTTTATAGAAAAAATATGAATAACTTTATTTAATCATTAATTTGTTAGTTATATGCCTATAAAAAACAATTTTTGAAGTGTTTAAAGTTCAGCCACCGTTAGAGGATGATAGAATGTAAGATTCCTAGTTTTTTAAAAATTGCGACTTAATATTTTAATTGAAAATTCTTAAATTAAATCTTTCCCGTTTTTCAAAAATTAAACATACGTTTAGTTTCCTTTTTCAAAATTATATAATATGGTATATTTGAAAGTAGTTAGTTAAAAAAGTTTTAATGCTGTATAACAATTTTAACAACTTGTAAAGTAAAAATTAAACTTATCGAAAAGTTTTTTGTTTTAACTTTAGTACAACAAATAAGATCAAGTATATTAGTAATATAAGTATAATGTTTCATCATAATTGTTAATATAGAGTATCAAAAACTATGACTCATACAAACAATGTTGTATAGGAGAATGTAAATGCAACACCATTTTTTAGCCTAATTTAAAAACGTATATAATACAGTCAATAGACTGTTTAAAAATTTATAACATTTTCATAGTTTTTACAAAACCGCATCGTTTTAAAAGTACCATACTTTTATTTCTCTGCCTAAAAACAGTTTCTTAACAGAATGTAATTTTACAATTTAATTATTAGCATCTAAAATACATTCTAGTTTTAGTTAAATTCTAAGCCTTCATAGAATAAAACTATAGAAGTGTTTAAATAGTGTTTACATTTAAATTAACTTATTGGAGACCAATTTTGATATATCTTTTTTAAAAACCTCTTGGCACCAAAAGTCCAGTTTTATTTCAAAATTCAAACGATCGACCCGAAAACAGCTGAACTTACCTACGAAAAACGAAAATAGAACTAATTAACCGGCTATGCGGATCTTCAGGGTTTAATCTTATCGCAGCGGAGTCGTCTCATTTCTAATTGATAATGGAAGAAAGTTATAAGCACACGACAAACAAAGTGCATTAGTGCAATTTTTCTGCCGCGAGCTCACAAACTTAATAAAACTGAACTTCAACGCCGATGCCTTGGCATTTCAACAGTTAATTGGTAATGACTGTACGGTTTTAGCGAGAGGTGGTGGCAAATAAGTTTAGTTTTGACAAGTAGATGTGCGTTATTTATAAACTCATCCGAGTTGAAAATAAACCCGGCCTGTGTAGTAAGGTGTGCTTTGGCATGTTTTCGTTTGTTACACAAGCCTGATTACGATTATGTTAATCTTTGCTAAGAGTAAAAACGTAGTGATACAAGCACTTTGCTTTGTGCGGTACGTAAAGGTTCGTAAAACTTTGCAACAATTTTGTAAGTTAAATAACTTTAATGTTTTGACTACTAAGTGCTTCTAATATACTAGTTTATTATACTTATAACTAGAAATTAAACTTACACTCATTTAAATAGTTTAGTAGTTTAAGTATCTTGAAAATATTATGACATTTGAATTATTCTAAAGTATAACACCTAATACTTTTTAAATCAGTACTAAAACACAACTGACTCGCTTCTACATTAGCTTATTGAAATTATACGAAATAGTTATATTGCATTTGAGTTATGTAGACAAACCTATTGATATTTCGTCCGGAATTATGAATATTATATTTGAATAAAACAATATAAACTTGTTTTCCCCGGAATTAATGACATTTTATTTTCAATTTGCATTAAGACAAAAACACATTTCTAAACAACGAATAATGGTTCAGAATTGCTAAGCATTTTTAATTTGCCGTAGCAAAGTAGTTTTACAATGAAGATATGTAATGTAGCCGGATAACATGCTAATTGGCCCACCTAAGTAGTGATAATACGAAGCTTACCGAATTGCTTTCAAAAAAGTTTATGAACTGCCTATTAACCTTTTTTTTTTAGAATTTTTCTCAATCAACTATTCTTGTTTATCATACCTCTTCTCATTTCATTAAACCTTAAATAACTTATTTGATACTTTGACTTGAGTTGTGAAAATCGTGGAGGCAAAAGATTATGAATGTGCAATACTGTATATACATTAGATAATTAAGAATAAAATATTTTTTAATGATAAGAAAACCAGTTTTGCAACGTCATAGTTTGTTTAATTATAATTCTATTTAACCTGTATCAAAAAAAAAAAAACTCGTTAACAATGGTTTGGTTAAATCAAGATTATAAAAAACCACTTTCAATCAACTTTTGATTACATTTTATTCAATACATACTTAATAACTAAATTTAAACTACCTTTAAACCAAGTTTTATTACCGCTGTAGTTTTATTTTGAGTGCTGTGTAGTTTTGAAAATATTTAGTCTAACCCAACACTTACTACGAACGATATAATAATACTAATCTTCATTTATTTGCTAATTTAATACGTCACAATTCATTGGCCAGAAAGGAGGATACAACTAATACAAACCATTGTGACGCAATGGGCACGATCAAAGTAAAAAATTAGTAAGTAATCGTAATAATAAGCAACATATTACTAACAGAAAGACTTGGTTAATTACGTCTAAATCTACTTATTTTATTTCAAAGGAAGTTTAACAGTATAATAAAACAAATTTGGTTTAGCATATTTAAAAGTATAAAGCAGGCAAAAGTATAAACATAAGCATACAACTAGATACGAAAAAAAACGTAGTATAAAATTGTTTTAATTCTGTGTTTGAAGTGAGTTTTTTCGTAGTTGTAGATAAAGACAAGCACCAATTATATATGTTACGTTTTTTTTTTTTAATTTTTAGAAAACAAAACTTCAATATAAGGTAGAAAATAATGAGCCAGCATAAGAATATTTTAAAGTTTATAAATTCATTAAATAGCTATTACTATGCATTAGGTTAATTATCAGCTTAAAACGGCTTGGTTATAAGTATTACAACTGAGAATAATGAGAAGCTTATTAAGCTTAGTATATTTAATGCTGAGCAATTACTGTAATATCTAATTAAACGCTTACCTAACAGTATTACATCAAACATTATCATTTTACACAGTAAAACTAGTAAAAAAAATACGTAGTTAATTATTTGTATCTTAATGCCGTTATTTATATTACTAAGCTAAATACACAACGGTAAACGAATGCCGACAAAACGACTTAAACTATGAAAATTAAAAAAACACTACTGAAAGTTTTTTTTTTCTGATTATGGATTTTTTTTTGATCAAACGTTAATAAAAATCTAGAAGCCAAAATTGACAAATTTGTAATTAGTTTTAAACATCTTTAAATAAAAACTGTTTTTCTGAACTAAACAGTAAATATAGTTTAACTAGATTTAGATAACTAATTTTTTCATTTTCTAAATTTTTATTTTTTACATATTAAGATGGAACACATTATTATAAATTGTTTTAAAATACTAATAGCAATTTTAACTAAAGTTTCGAAGTAAATAATTGGTTAAAAATTTTTTAACTAAAATTTGTTATTTTTATAACAACTTGAAAATTTTAATCTTTTTTAACTCTTTTTAAAGTTACGTTGAGCTAATATTTTAAAGTACATTTCAATTTTAAGTTATGTATTTCAGATTTTTTTTTTATTTTTAATTATAAAATTTACAAAAACTACTCCATTAATAAAACTAACATTTCAAGTTCTGAGTAATTATGTAAAAATCTTAAAGTGCAAAAGTGAACACAAACATTTTATATAAATTTATGAACCAAGTTATTTATCTTTAAGAAACACTATTACACTGCTAAAAATTGTCTACTTTTTAGAGTAGCAGAGCAATTTATCACTACTTATAATTAGACTTTAGATTGATTGAACAAAAAAACTGTTTACTTAGCAAAAATTTTCTTAATCCATATATAATTACTCTTTTTTTTACTCAGTAAGCTATTTTAGCTACTTTACTTAATGTCTAGACTATATTTATTAGACAAATTTTTGCTTTGTACAAAATATCATATTATATTCTTTTCTTTTACCCATTAGTGCAGAGATCCATTAGAGTTACTAATTGATAAAAATCACAATTTTCAATGCATTATTATTAATCTCTAGAAAACTAAGTTTTTACTTTTGAAGTATTATTCAAAAGTAAATAGCTGTAATCTACAAAAAGCTGTAATTTAGTTTCATCGAAATTGATAAAATCATGTACGTTTCATAAAACAAAAATTAAGAAAAAAATAAGTGCGAGTTTAAATTTTTAAGTTTTTTTATTTCAAAAACTATAAAACTAGTTTTTAAAATAATAAAACTTGTACTAGAAGAAAAACATTCAAGCAAACAGCATTTATTCTAGTTTCTATTAATATTTTCAAATATAAGAGAAATATCATTGTTGCACCACCGAAACCCGGAAAGTGCTTTCAACTCATAAATATTTAACTTGACTTTTATCGCTAAATTTCTTCGTTTTTTTTGTAAACAAAAATCAGCGTTAATTGTTTGTTGAAAGGCAGTTTTCAGTTTTAATTTATTTTTGTCCTTTCAAAAAGACAGAACGTTTTTTTTTTCAGCAACTTAAGTCGCATTTATAAAAAAAATGTTGTCAAGAATTTTGTGATTAAAATTTTAAAAGATACTTTTTGTGATATATTTTTTATATATATTTATTTTGGTATAGATAAAAGGACTAGAAATCAAAAATATTGTGCTGAGGCTGGTTACTGAAGAAAAACTAAGTCAATATTGAATAGATAACTGTGTATCGTTTAAACAAAAACTTGTCCTACTTTATTTTGTTATCTTTAGTATGAAACTTTTTAATAACTTATTAAGACGAGCAAAATTTAAACTTTGTTTTGCTTATTAACAGCATTTACAATTTAAGTATAAAACTTTTATTTAACATTTCAAAACCTATTTTTCAGTAGATACAACTGAGGATAAGTAAAAAGTTCTTAAAACTTTCAATTAATAGTCAAAAATTTTATTTACGTATCCAAAAACGAAATAAACATGATTACAATCTTTACAAAAACATAATCAATAGTGTTACTTCATTATCTATGAACATATAAACATTTTTTATAAAGACGGGTTAAAACCTGAAACAATAATAAAACATACTTAGTTCAAACTGATAAATGAAACAAAACTGTTTATCAAATTTAAAAAAGAAAGGAAGTTTTTTTAATTATAATTGACTAAGCTAAGTGTCAGGTAGGTGTAAGACTTAAATTAATTTTAACTACAAAAACTAGTTATTTCAAAAAAAATTAATTAATGAAAAACCAAAAATTGTTCAAAAATACTTTTATGATGGTTTTTCCACTATTATTAACCTATTTTAGCAAGCAAAAACAAAATTCCCAAATAAAACTCTTGAACGCAATTTTTAAGGTTTTTTTATTTAAAATTAAGCAAATGTTAAGCTCAAGTTTAGATATTTTGCATAACTTTCAAAAAAACACTGTTAATAAAAGTTAATACACTGTGAACATGGTGTAGGCGAAACCGTGATCAATATTATTATGTCAGCTTTCACGCCACCTTTTATAACTTTGCAGTGTGCTCGATTCGATATGCTTCAATTTGCATCAAAGTACAACCTACTACTACCAGTTCAAGCGTATGTATGTGCTATCAAAATAGGAAGTAATGTGCTATGATTGTTGTTGCTTTATTTCCAAACAATTTGTATTACTGCAATTTATTTACAGTTTATTTCGAAAACGATTGGTTTTAATGATTTTTAGTAAAAAAATGTTTTCTTGTTTTAGCTATAGAGATATGTTTATATTACTAGCTTTATTATAAAACATTTTATTATAATTTTTTATTTAGCTCTACATGGTAAACAAAAATCAAAGTTAGTTAGTTCTTATACGTTTATAAGCGCAATAAAAAAGTTATTTTCAAGATCAGTTTTCACAACAACATGAGTAAATTAATAAAATCATATTTACATTCTGCTCTCGTACAATTAGCTGTCGATCAAACACGTTGCGGCACGCAAAAAGGCGCAAACTTTTGCTTTCGAAGTCAAACAGTGTCAACGCGTTGGCAGGCGATTTAACAAAGACGAACCGGCCTACAAACGCACAAAAACCTACTAATAAAATGATGGAAAACCAGCATCTCTTGAAACCGACGAAACTGGTTGATAGGTCGCCTTTCATCTCGCTGAAGGAAAATATTTGTCGCGTGCCAAGAAGAGTGGTACTCGCGCGCAGGGCAAATGTCACTTGCATTGAGCTTTGTTTTGAAAACGCGAGGTTGCCGAGGAATTTCAACGAAGGCTGAGGATTACTCGGCACTGAGAAACTGCTTCGTTTCATCTTCTCTTAATTAATTGCTAATTGCCTTCCAAGCGAGAAAGAACTGAATTATTGTCTTTAAAACGTGCTCAACGTTTTTATTGAGCTGCTGTCAAACCTGCTTCGCTTCATACAGCTTTTTTTTTTACTTTTTAGTGTTTTTACTTTTGATTTGGTTCTCTTAGTGCGCAGTAAACAACCTCTGTTTGTTTTTATTTGTTTTTTTTTTTAGGTTTTAAAAAAGATTCAACATGTTTTTTTTATTCAAAATAAGCTTTTTATAAAAAAAACTAGGTCAATTTGCCTCATTTTGTTACCTTCTATTTTGGTATACTTTTTTTTTACTGAGCCTACTGTTTGTTTTCAGAGCTTATTGAGTAGTTTTCATGCATTTTAATCACCAAACAGTTGACAAGGTGCACATATGCCTTATTACTGTGGTGTTAATGGCTTGTCTGCGGCACACGTGTCCTATTAAAACTCATGTTTTTTAATACTAAAGCTTATGTGTGCTTCTAGCCTAATCTCAATAGACCTTGATTAACCAAGCTCTAAATCATTGCAGTTCACTTCACGTGAAAATGTTCCGCGCGTTCTAACAAACTAGTTTAAATTTGTGAAGCATAGAATTAACTAAAATACGTCTATGTTAAGTGATTGTTTCGTATCTATAAGGTTTACAACGTACAACTTAAACGTCAGAAAAACCTTTAAAATAAAACTTATATTCTATATAAGCTGTTATAAAGTCTAAAACGGTAAATTAGTAAAAATTTTTAGGTTAAAGCCTTACGTAATGCATAATTATCTTCAATTGCGATCCTAATGCCTGTTAACAAACTAACTTTGTATTATGAGCTTTTAAACAAGGAGACACACCTTTATAAAAAATAGTTACTATTTGATAAAAAAAAATTTCGACTATCAATTTATACGTTTCCCCTCTATGGAAGAATCTAATCAAAACGTCGTCTTTCAAAACTGCTCGTTGGTCAAATTAGCGCGTAATTAACCTTACCCTCGACAATATGCAAGGCGTCGCGCTGTCTTGTGCTGAATGGTTAATATCATTACTAATGACAGTCGTAAGACAGCAAGTGCGCCGCGCAATCAACATCGCATTCGTATCTATTGCCAGGAATGCAACTACTCAGTGTTGGGATTGTACGGTGAATTGGTGGAACAGGCTTCACAGTTTGTTTCAGCATTTCAGTTTGACCAGTCACATTTTTAGCGTTATGTACTTAATGAGTGTTTGTTTTATAAATTATTTTAAGGTTAGAAATTATGTAGTTCATTAAATATGTCATAAGATTTCTCTAAAGGATGAAGTAGCTCATTTCACTTATACTTAAAACTTTATTTTTTTACAAATTAAAACCTAAAATAAAGTTTTGTAATCTAGAAAACTCTTAAAATTTGTAATGAAAAATTAAGTATATTAAAAACAGTTAAAAAAGGTATACAAATAAAAAAAATAAGTTTTATGCATTTCGTTACTTGTTTTTATTAAAAGCCAAGATTTTATTCAGCTTATAGTACATTTGTACTACAAGATAACTCAAATATTTTTCAGTATGTGTTGTTAAGTTTTAAGCTTTAAAATTTATGAGTTACACAGTTAAGTATTCTATAATTTTTATTTATCAGGACTTTTTCTTTGCTCATCTTAACGAATTGCTATAATGAATCAGTTTGTTTTTTTGCTTTTGTATAGTTTAAACAAAAAATGAGTTCATACAGTATAAAATACCTTTCAAGAGCTTGAAACTCAGTATTTTTTTAAATTTATGAAATGATCAAGTAAAATGGTTGTGTATATTAACTATTGCTTTTAACTATTTACTTAATAATTAAGATAACTATTTATTTTAGTGTGTAGTTTATATATTTAACTTTATTACTACTGGCATTGATGTTGTTTGATTCAAATAATATGTAAAGAAACAACTTGTTTTACCTAATTGAAAGAAGTTTACCACCTTAGCTGTGGAACTGATTAGATTGTATGCAATACATTACAAATAGTACAGTTATTCATTAGAAAATTCTTATTTACTTGTTAACAAATTTTTTTGTATGAGTTTTATAAATTAAGTTGTGAAACCAATTTATTTTACTTAATAAGTGCTTTTTTAGTTCTTTAATATTGTCTCCGTAGTATAGATGTATTTAATAGAGAAATTACATCTTCATAAAACTTAAATATAGAAAACTAACCAAGTTTTTTTCTTTTAAATACCTAGAAAAAAAATCACTTTTTTTAGTTTGTTACTTTTTCACGTGGTTTTAAAGATCAGTTTTTTGTTTAATTTCAAAACTGTTGCATAAAAAATAGTAAAAGCTAAAACTTCACAAGCATGCTACATTTTAGAAAAACTAAACCTGTATGCTCCATCTAAAATTTCAGTTTTACATAGAGTTGTTTACAACAACTTCAAATGAAAATCATTTTTGCTTCAAACCTTGACTATTTTTCAGAATATTTAACTTTTACTTAGCTTCATTATAGTATATAAAGTATTTGAAACTTGTATGTTTTAAGTGTACATCGCATAGTTTTTTTAATGTATTTGAAAAAAAAATTAAAAAACATAATAAGCAAGTAGTGTGTTTATAAAACCTGAATATACTAACACAACTTATTTTGTTTATAAAGCTATATTTCAAAAGTAGCTGACAGTTGCATATTTAATTTCTCAATTTGTTTACGAAATAAGTCAATTAATAATTCACAATTATGAGTTAGATTATCTGAAATATTGTATTCAGAGTAAAGTAGTTGTATTATAGTATGATATTTACTAATTATTTAGTATTCATAGCTACTGAATTGTGTTTATTTTTTGTTTCTTGATATACTGTAGAATTTTACTAGTTTTTCTAAATCAAAACAAACTTTTTTTGCGGTAAAATTTTACTAGTTATTTCTAGATTATGAGATAACATTTATAACATGTTATAATTTTATTATAATTTTTGTAAGCGTAGATAACATGTTTTTTTTCATGCATTCTTTTGGAAATTTTAAATTATTAAATCGAAGATAAAAAATAAAAATCGCCAAATTTTTTTTTATTGTAAAGCAAAACTTTTCAAATCGATAAAGCCTGTTTCATTTCGGTTCTCATAATTCGAACGTCTCAGACGCCGTCTTTCAACTGATTGCATTTTTGTTCAAATCGCAGCTTGAAAACTTATGTCAGCTTACATTTTCTTCTTACCAAACAATGGCAGGCAAACGAATTAAAAAAGATCTGCTGCTTACACAGTAGTGTTTGAGGTGGTAAGCGGTGGTTTAACACATGATAATGTCAGCAAACATGACTAAATCAAGTGAGCGTATGACTTTAATACGTTGCGAGTGCGACTATTACACGTAACCTAAGGCAATTGGTATTAACAAATACATTTTACTTGAGGATATTTTTTTAAAGTTTAAACAATTTGTAAACTTAAGTGGTTGTTTTGACTTTGTAAAGTTTTGATTTTTTCAGAAAAGTTATAAAGTTGTTGCAACAAGTGTTCTTTAAACTGTTGAATATTGTTAGTAAGAAACATCAAGGATTCAATTTTGAATTACCTTTTGTTGAGATTTAGCGAACAACATTAGTCAAAGGGCAATTTACGAAATGCGAAACGGATATCAATCCATTAAAAGCAAAAGGGAGTTGATTATAATCTTCACATCGCGTTCCAAATGTTAATAAAGTTTAAAAACATGCTTAATACTAAAACGTTTTAAATTACCTCTTTGATTTTGTGTATTTTATTTAAATATGAGTGCTATTCAAGTTCTTATCTTTATATTTTTTGATAGGTTTAATGATTGCGTTTACTGTAAGTAAAAGAATTAGTGCTAAATTAATTTTAAACAGAATATATTTTAGTCCATAAAAGAATAATTTGGACTACAGGTCCTTTAAACAGTTTTCATAATGCTTAAAACAACTTATAAATCTTGATTTCGTTAATTTTCTTTTATTTGATATTCAATAATACAGCTTTTAGAATATAAGGCAAATCACTTTTTATAAATATTTTTTACATGTGTATGATACAGTAATTATTCTGCTACTTTTGTACCAAATTTTAATTTTTCATTAGATTTCTTTTAGACCAGTTTGGTATTAACAGTACTGAAGTTATGAATAAAATATAGTTTGTTAATTTTTATTGTACATAGTTAGAATACAATAAAACTAAAAGTTTAACAACAACGAGGTTTTATGAAAAGTAAAGCCAATTTTTGCTACTTAGAACAAAGAATAAATTGCACAAACGAAAAAGTTCAACGCAGGTTTCGAGAAAAGAAAAGAATTAAAAGACGAGCTTAAGTTTCATAAAATTACGATTTGTGCACGAGAATCACACCGGTATCGATTTTCGCTTTTCGTGCTCTGCTAATCTCAAATGCAATCTACGAGAGTTCTACAATGATCGGCGGGCGATCGGCGCAATGCAGCAGGAGAAGACAGCGGCTGGGAAAAACGCGACAATTTGAGAGAAGCAACAGAAAAACGAGAGAGTAGCCAGATGAGTTTGCTTTCAGTGAAAGCGGCCATTCAAGTGAATATGTGGTGGCAAATTGCATTGCGATTACATGTTGTGATAAACACATCAGTGCGCGAGTTTCGCGCTGTGCGCAGCAGACGGAGCAGTTGATGCCGACTCGACTCTAGAATCGGAGCGAGCTCGCGGCTGTCAAAAAGCAACGAGCCATCAGATAAGTTATCAGTTTGCACTCTCGTTTTATCGATTACAGTCTAGTGATGCCAGCATCAACTTTTTTGTTCCACTGCGTTATGATGTTCAAACGTTTTGTTTTCACTTGTTTTTGTGCGAGCTTTTTTTTTTTTGTTGAGATGCAGTAATTTGTGGAGTTTAGATGCTGTTTTTTGTCAAAGTTTAAGAAAGTTTTTTTTTTCCTAGCCGGTAAAAAGTAAAGAAAAAGCATAAGAAAAATTATTGTGCTTATTGCGAATTCCTGTATTAGCACATTAGTATGTAAGTTATTTTTTTCTCATTAAAAAGAAAACAGTTTGTATCTTTAAAATGTAATCTTGAATTAGTCTATATTTGTCAATTCATCAAAATCATTAACAGATTATCGTAGTTATAAAATATTATTTTTTTTTTTAGATACTTTATTTGAGTAGTAAATTAAAACATAATAAAGTTGTTTTAATTCCAAATGTTCCGAATCTCTAAAGCACATGGAACCAGAAGACACTAGAAAAGTTAAAGTAAAAAACAGTCAGTGAAAATGGTGGAAACAAAAGCAAATGGAAAACAAAAAGATAAGTTGTCAAGGGAATCTAACACGCAAGGCTCGTTGTCAAGGGAACGGCATAGAAGGGTCCATATACCAGGTAAGTCATGTGTTACCTTCTACATTAAGTTTCGAATATATTAAGTAAATTTTAAAGCGTTTAGTAAGGTTTAAGTCAAATTTTATAGTCTTTGTAATTAATTTTCTTGTATATTTAGTAACACACGGTAAAAAAAGTTCTTTTAAAAAAGCTTAAACTGCTAAAAAGATGATCTGAATCGAGTAACAAATAACTTTTATAAAAACTACATATCTAAAAAACTTTTAGGTTGATATTAATTCAAAGAGTTAAACTTACTGATAAATGTTTTGATATTTTCAGATAATTTGAAGCCATAGTTTTTCTTTTAGCGAGTTTTTATACAAACTGTATAGAAAACTAACTGTCTCATTATAGCTACTAAATGATAACAAAACAAAAAAAAAACTTGAAACAACAATTTAGCTTCCTACACAAAGCTACAATTTTCCAATTAAACATTGCAAAATAAGAACATCTTTTGCAAAATATCCACAATAACACAAAGCCAGTGCAGCTTAAAACTTTTGCTTTCACGTCGAATTATGCTTCCATAAAAAAAAAACTTTATATAATCTGCTTAGCGGTTAATGGATTCTGGCTGCAACTTTGTTCTTTCTTTTTGGAATCTGTTTCTTTGAGCGGCTTCATTTCCAGTAAGTGCAATAATTTTGCAGTATGCTGTTTTTTATGACTAACTGTTTGAATCCTTAAACATGCATAGTTCTCGTTTCTTGAAGAGTGTGGTAATATAATTTTTTTGAATAAGTTGTATTTTATCACGAGAACTTAATTAATAAAATAAAATTGTTAAATTACTTTTTACTTACTAACTTTATGATAAGTTTCAAATATTTATTAAGTTATTAAAAATATAACTTCTAAAAAACTTATTTATGTAGTTTATGTTTAATACTATCTTAAACAGTTTAAATTTTTTTCTTTGTCGTACTTTTGTTATTATAAGATAGCTTTTATGCTCTATATGCTGTAAAACTAAATGTTTGTTTTTCTTTTTATATGTTTCAAATGTATATGTCTTCATCAAATGCTTTTATTTGTAACAGGTAGAAACTTTTACTAAACAAACTTAATTAATTAACCTCTGTATAAAACATTACGATGTCAAAAAAACATGTTCTTAAAACGTATTGACGTTATTTTTTCAGCAGAAAAAGTCGAACTTTTGACATTTTTAATTAAAAGCAAAAGGCTTATTCTGCGTTGTATTGTAAAGCTCCGTGTACCAAATGAAAATCATGTTGGAATTCGTGTAGATAATCGTGTTTATTTTCAGACTTGTATTAGGTTTAATTGCCTTTAACCATAAACGTGATCTGTACCTTTTTATACTGCGAGACTTGAAAGTTTCGTGCGCCTCGAGTGCTTACGAGAATAACTTGAACTTGCTCCGTTGCTACGTATGCGAGCAAACAGCTATAAAGTTAACGCGAACAAAACGTTTTCAACAGAAAAATCACATCAAAGTAAAACAGCTTTCATGTAAACGAAACATGTACAAAGAAGCTTCCTAAATTGTTCGAAAACGCATAAGATAACCTTCTTATTTTCGCTAAGTTGAACAACTCTATTTCCGCGCCTTTTCCAATCTTGCAAACGAATTTGTATGGCACTGTGCCTTTAAAACAACAACTGGTAAGAGGTTTGGGAGAGAATAAAGGAGTTGGCTTGACCAGCTAAGTTGTTGTAAAAAGACTGTCTAAAAGTGTTTTGTGCAGCAATTGTTTATGGAAGCCATTAAATTCGATTTTAAAAAAATGCGTACAGTCAATAGTTTAGCCAACGTGTTTATGTAAACCAAATTTTTTGAAAATTAATCTCTAAAGAAATTGCTTAAGCTTTTTAATTGCGTTTTCAATAAACCATAAACTTGAACTTAAAGCATTGTTCTGGTTTTTGTTTTCAGCTGATTATTTGTTAAAAAGACAGGACTTTCTTTTACAGTAAACCTTTGATAAAAGTTTATTTATATTGGTTTTTAATCCTAAAGACTTATGCATGTTTTAAAAGCTTTACTTGGTTTACAGACAAATAACAAGTAAAAATATAAATGATATTTTTAAGCTTTAAAATAAATTTTTATGTAATATTGTACAGAAGCTATAAGTATTTTTGAATTGACAAAAGTTAAAGTATTCAAGACTATTTAAGTAAAAGCTAGCTGTTATGCTTGACAAAATGAAAACTACAAAACTTTTTTTTACAATAATTCTTTTTTTTTAATTTGTATGCTTTTAGTTTAAGATATACGTTTTAATTTTTTTATGGATTTACTTATAACCAATTAAAAGTGCGATTACAAAATAAATTTATTTGAATTGGTTACAAAAAAGTTTTAAAAATCTAAAATTTAAATTATTTATTCGTTTATAGAAACTTGAAAATTTTTCATTACTATAAAAACTAATTTGTACAAAATCAAACTGGCCGTCACACAATTTAAAGCGATTAGTTTGCTAATAAATTTAAGTTTAGAGAAAAAATTTTCATCTTCACACCATGTTTTTTGTATGTTTTTTTTTTTTGGCCACCGAAGATCGATACTGATTAGTTGGTTAGCAAACAAGTTGACCAATAGCAAACCAGTGATTTCTGAGCTAGAACCTGGCGTTTGGCCTAACCTTGTTATTTACATGACATAAATATTACACAAGCGGGTTTAAAATAAGTTACTACAGTTAAGCATAACAAAGTTTTTGAAAAAATCTGCTTCTACAAGAAAGTCAGCTTGACACTCAAATAAGTCTGTCATACTAGCAAGTTCAAACAAAAAACAAAAAAGTCTAATAATTATTAATACTTTAAAATAAAAATAGTTCTAAAATAAACCTAAAACTTTCTTTAAAAAAGAGGTTTTGTATTTTTTATTTAAGTATATAATATAAGTTTCAGCTGTTTGTATCTGAAACTATGATAAGAACAAGTATATAATACTTAAGGTTTTATTAACAAACATGCTTTTACTGTTAAAATATAGAAAAATCAAAAGTAAAATATTTTTTTTATTTTACTAAAAGTCAAAGATTAAGATAAAACTTGGTATAAATAAGATAAATTTTACGATAATTTGTACTTTTAATTTGTGTTTCGCAAAAGGAAAATTGAGTTTAAGTAAAAAAACAAGCATTTTAGGTAAAAAGATTTTTACAGTGTTTGCTCTTTTTTATAAAAAACACTTGATGCATAGCTCATTAATAAACTAGATTTATAATAAATAAATCTGCTACAACATTTTTTATTTTTAAATACTAATGTATTATTATTCTAAAACAGTAATTATTTATCTGATTCATAAATTGTTTTTGAAACATTTTGTGGTAATTTTTTTATACATAAAATGTTTACTAATATATATAAAACAGTTCAGCTTATAAAGATTGTTTATAATAAATTGGTAATACGAATTGTATCAATTTTTAAAAAGCATAAACTCTTGAGAAAAAGACTAAAACGTTCGATTAAAGTACTTATAAAATGACATTATTATGCTTCATGCATTTTACGGAAAACGAACGAAAACCACAATTACATAACAATAATCGATTGTATCATAAATACACCAATCATTTAAAAGAAAGCCTAAATGTCTAATATGGGTATTTAAAATCAAGTTTATTTTCTTATCGAATATATGATGCAGTTTCGAATGTTAAAAATAATAACTCATCAGTGCTCATATCAGACGACAAAACATCAAAATTTCCTCCTAACAAACCGTACGAAAACGCGTTGCTCAATTTCTTAGTAACCCAAAAAATCGTGCTCAGCTTTTTCTTCGAAACACGCTCGGCAGCGAAATCGAACATCGAAAAAACGTGGTTGGTGCGTGCGTGGCGCTTGCGTGTGTGATTAAAATTAGCACACAGACGACAACGTTGAATGAAGGGGGGATAATTTCCATCGGGATTTTCTTCTCTTGTGTGCGTTGTGCGCTCATTGTGAATTGACGACGTGCATTTGTGTGTGTTTGGAATTACAAGTAATTGCCTGGAACAATGGCCAAATTATCGGTCGGCTTGACCCGTATGTCCAGAAGTGTTGTTGTTGCATTGTCGCCTGAATGCTTCTGGAAAAGTTTATACGCTTTCATTTCGGACGATACTGTGGCAAGATGACCTTTCCTTCTCTTCGTAACGTGCTTCAAAAATTAGAGATACATTGTTGTATCTGGACACAAAAATAAAGTTGTGCAAAGTTTAAAATGGTTTGTACAAAAGTTTCCAGATTACTAGTTTATCTCGATTTCTCATGTACACCAAAACATCATAAGTTTTAAAATATATTTTTGTGCTTAAAATATTTTTTTATAAGATTTTATAGTGTGTGAAGCTTAAAGAAAATAAATTATTTTTGTGAAAGTTTTAACTTCATATTATGCCATATATTCTAACTAAGAGAAAAAAATTGCAGTTTAACTTTAAAACAAGCGGTACTTAGAAAATTATTTCATAACGTTTCTAAAAATTTGATTGCTAAAAACAGTTATAGAACAGTACAACTCTAGCTTAACTTATGGTAAAGATTCAGTTTTTAAAAAACAAAATGCAAAATTTATGCTACTAATACGAAAATTTAACAAGAGTGTGAGCTTATCCTTCTTATGGTCTTATAAAGAAAAAAAAAATACTATTTAACTTCATGTCGCTGGGGTGCAACACCGAAACTGTTTTGTCATAAATATCATTTAGTATTCAAATGTGTCGCGAGTCAAACATTTGAAAGAGAGCTGAGCTGGGTGCGCATGATAGAAATTGCTTGATGATTTTAGTTCACCTAAGCTGCGCGCTAAGAAGATATATGAGTCAAACGTGTGTAGTATTGATTTGTTTCATGACTCTGATTTTTATGCTCTAAACTTTCTTCTTATAACTCATTTTTTGACTTGTGACCTTTTTACGCGCACTGCTATTTATGCAGCAGTTTTTGCTAACTTGAAAAATAGTTGTATTAAATCAGAATCGATTCGGTTTTGGAAATTATAAAACAATTTTTTATTGCTATAATAAAAATATCTTCAATTAAAAGTTACACTCAAAATGCAGTTAATTCAGTGTTTTACATCCGTCTTGTAAAATTTGAGTTTAGACATACTTAATTTTAACATAAATTAGGTAGAATAATATATAAATAAAGTATATAAGTATATAAAATATAATATTAGTTTGAACACTAGAAAAATTAATTTAGTATCAGTTGAACACAAGCTATATTTAAAAGCTATTTGAAAAATGATGGTGTCCAATTTTGGTACAGTTTTTTAAACCGTTGTAATATTTAAATTTTGATAAAACCAAATAATTAAATTCTAAGCATAGAAAGCAGCTTGTTATAAGTTTCTGAATTTTAAAATCGAATTTAAAATTTTTTTGAGCTTTTGCAGCTTTTAAACGCAAATGTCAAAGTCAATACAGGCGCGTAGGTTTTTTCGCCAAATTGGAAAGTGAGCGTAATCTGAAGTGAGCGCACGAACAGAACGCAACTAACTGCGTTTTATTGCCTAGTTCAAGGTGCATAGTTAAATCAAAGGTTAATCTGATGTTGCGGTCAACAATAAAGACGCAATTCATTAATAATGCGAGCCAGCACTGAATAGAGACCGACGGCGCTTTGAAGTTTCATGCGCGAACACTTTCAAATTTGACGAAAGAAACTCGCATCATTGCTGGTTGCTGTTCTGTCTTTTCGTTTTACTGTTACAACTTCTGTTTGCGAGCAACAAGAGTATATATACACTTTTTTAGGGTTTTAGTTGCAAAAGCTTTGATACAAGTCGTCAGCTATATTAAAAGAAACACGCAAGTTAAACTTCTGCTTAAGTGTTTTTAGGAAATTTTTAACTTTTTTTTCCCTTTATTAACAGTCTAATTTCTTCAATAAAAGTACAATTTGAAATTCATTGCTTGGGGTTTTTGTTGTTTTTGTTTGTTGAAATCCGCTTCATTCCGCCCTACAATTAGTTTACTCATAATTTATTTTTGTTAGAAAAATTTTCTTCATTCTCTACAACATCCGCTAAAACTACTTTTAAAATTAAACATTAGTACCTATTACCAATAAATATTAGTTCTAATAATTGATTATATAGTTGCACAACATTAAAAGACCATAAATTAATATTTATAACGCTTTATATATATTTAATACGTGTTGTTTTTATGTTTAATTTAACTTTGACGCATATAATATGACACATGTTGCAATATATGCAAGTTACGGAAATGTCAAAGTATAACAACTTAAAAACTTTATTTGTATGTATATAACCGAAAGTAAAAGGTTTAGATGACAAGATGTTATTTTCACTTTAGATACGTCTACTCGTACTATAATGTGTTGGTTCTAATGATCTCTTTCTTATAAATATGATGTCATTAAAAAAAAGTATTTTCTTTTATACTTCTATGGTAAAACTAAAGAACATACATTTTCTGCTACTTAAATATTACTTGTTAAAAAATCTTCAATTTAATCATTTTAAATTTAATGAGTTAGATATTGCATGTTTCTGAAAAGATATGATTAATCATTACCTAAGTTTTGTGAAATAAAAGTATACTTGTTGTAAAGTTTAGTATACTACAAAATTACCTGTTCTTCTTATGCATTTATAATCTTGGAAGTACTTGCATCGTTTGGACGTGGTTTAAGTTTTTGAAATTGCTTCTAATAATAACAAGTTTTTATTAAAGTTTCAACTAAACTGTTTTGCTGATGTAGTTTTTTATTTTTAGTCGACAAGCTGTTTAAGAAAGTTTCAAATTAATAGCCAAAGTAACTAATAAGTTCACCTTCGCACATAAAACAATTTTTATCATTAGATTGTGTGAGCTCGAAATAAGAAAAATTACAACGCTTTTTAACGTATAAAATCGCAAAAAATCAGTATTTTATATTTGCTAACGGAGTGAAAAATGTAATTTTTGTGAAAAGAAACCAACTTGAGTCAAAAATAACGACTTAATAAGCTTTTTTTTATCCATACATATTTTCAGTGTTCTTATCAAACTAGAAATACGTGTAATATTAATCTAGAACACAACTGCATGTTACTATATAGCGGATACCTTATTTCTCACTTTGAGATGCGTGAACCAATTTGTCTTGTAAAACCAAAGATATTTTTTTATAATTAAAAGAAAGTACATTACATTAACTCAGTCTTTTTTTAATATGTTTAGAGACTATTAACATCAAATACTAAAAACAACTTTGCACAGATTAAATAATAACTACTAACAATAACAAACACTAATATAATGCTTTAAAATATCTTTATAAGTAAAAAATAAATGACTTTTATCATAAAAACATAAATATAAATTTTTTGTTAATTTTTTTCTCTCAATTTTCTGTAAACTTTAAAAAAAAATTTCTATTCCAAACTTTAGGAGTGCTTTCTAGTATCATAAATTACTATTTTTGTAAGAAATTAAAAGCAAATATTACAATGTTTCAAAAAAGAATAAATGATTCTTTTTAATGAATAAACTTAGCCTTTAATAACTTTGAACATGAATGTATATATATATATATATATATATATAACATCGAATATGCTATTAAATGAAGTAAAATTTCAAAAGTTTAAATTTTAATATAGTTTTTTTTTTACTTAACAAATAAATGTAAACAATTCTAGAAATAAAGCTAATATATAATAAGAAAACGATTTGTTAAATTAAACAAAAGCTAAATTAAAATTAGCTTAGAATAAAAAATATTTTATAAAAAATTTATAACTATTGTTATAATG
Source organism: Thalia democratica (assembly GCF_965202585.1). Classification (NCBI taxonomy): domain Eukaryota; kingdom Metazoa; phylum Chordata; class Thaliacea; order Salpida; family Salpidae; genus Thalia; species Thalia democratica. The sequence continues at coordinate 12,505,422 of NC_139170.1, forward strand.
GTTATTAGTTTAGTTTAAAATTTTCTTTTATCTTTAATATGCGAGGGCTAACACGTCTTATGTTAAAAGTTCAGAGATTTTTACATACATTTCTAATTATATTTTATTAACACTTTGACAGCAAACCGAACTTTTAATATTTACACTACTTTCAAGTTTAAAGCCCGTAAAACTGCACACTTAATTTATAAATACTGCAAAAACTATGCTATGAAAGTTATTTTTGATTTTCTCGACGTAACAAACATCCGTAAACTGTTTGATAAGTTTCAAATAAACAAGTTTTAGTATAAAAAAGTTATGAATTAATTATTTATGAAAAAAAATTAAACTTTATTTTCAATATTTACATTAAGCAATGATACCCTTTAAAAAGGTCAAACTACACATTTTTTTATCTTTCCTTAAAAAATATTCACTGGGCAAGTTTCTAATACGGAAAGTTATTTATTTTATGAGCTAGTAGTTAACATAATTAATTATTACCTTGTATTACCATTAGAATGGAAAATACATTCCAAAAATTACATGAATTAATTTTTCAATCAATAAATCAGATAATTTTTATTACAATAACAATCTACAGAAACTAAAAGGTTCATGTACTTCAGAGTTTCCCAAATTTTTTCAAAAGGCCTCCTTTACAGAAATTAAAAAGCTATGGCCCCCTCCAACAAAATTTTAAAAAATACTACTATTAAAACCGCCTAAAAATTTCTTTTTTTTATTTAATTTTTGCTCTGCATCATCAACTCCAGAATATTTAGTGCAAGTTTCAAATTATAGCCTTGTATCTCTCCTTTTACGGCTTGTGGCCCCCTAAATTTCCTTAATTTTTTTATTATACCTAGTATAAGTTTCAATAAAACGCCTACAACCTTTTTTTTTGCTCTTCATAAACGACTCCAGAATATCAAGTGGAAGTTTCAAATTATGATCTCATTGCCCCCTGTGGCCCCTTTGCTGCTCTGGCCCTCAAGGGGCCAACTTGGCCCAGTTTGATAAACCCTAGTTACATGTACATACAAAAACAAAACTCAAGTTTTACTCATATAATTCAATTTTTCAGTAAGTTTTTCACCGCATGGTGCGAAAAGAGTCGTTATTATTTACGTTGTAATCAGTTTTTAGGTCATCTTAGCATTTATAGTTACATTAGTTTACACTAAAAGTTCAAACTAGTTGCTAGCGTCCAGAAATTACTTTTCAAAAAGTGTATAAGTGTAATACCACAAACTAGTAAGATTTAAATTTATTTATTAGCATTTTAAAAAGAGTTTTTTTTTAATTTTTTCAAGTGTCAAGTTTTACTTTAAGTTTGTTAAAGTTAGTCTCAGTATTTTAGTAGCTGAAGATTTTTTGTTAAAATCAATCGTAGCAACTTTAAAACTGTATTTTAACTTTTTAAAACTTATTAAAGTAAAAAACAGTAAAACAGGTCATTTAAATTTTTAGTAAAAATCGGTAATCGTTTTTTATTTATAACCGACTAAAATTCAAGCTATAAAGCAATGTTCAAATTATTAACAATAAAAATAAAAAAACAAACAACTTATGAAAGAAGAAAAACAATTCAAAAACAAACGTGTGGGTTTAAAAAATCAATAGAACAGAAAATCTATAAATCACTGTCAGCTAAGTATTTAATAAGTTAAAATGCTGTGCACAAGTTTTTTTTTGCTTTCTTTATCAATATTTTGATATAAACTGTTCGGAAAAACTCGTTTTTTTTTTTTTAAATTGTTTAGTAAAATTTTATTGGAATTTAATTTGGCGGTATGAGATTGTTTAATACAAGCAAAATGTTTTTTAAATTTTTCAAAATATTCTGTATAATTATAGCTGTACATTATAGTAAGATTCTTGTCGTGAAAATCGCTGTTTAACTTATTGTCACTTAACAATCTTATATTATTAAAAATTCGTTAACTGTTACATGTTTTTAAATGAAAATGTTTAGGAAATTTTTTTTTTTTTTCTGTTTTAAATTTCATTCTATTTTAGAGAAAAATGAACAAACTTCATTTGCTTGATCTGTATGCATAATGTTTTAAAATAATCAAATAAACTTTTGAATACCCTGAAAATATATTGTTGTAAATGTAAATTCGATAGATAAACTCAGTGATTTTATTGCTAGATTTTTAGTTCATTATTTTTCAAAATTTTAATGAAAGTTTTTGATTCAGCCTAAAATTTTTGATTGTAGTAGTATGGGTACACAACTATTCAAATTTAGACAATTCAAATTCTAATTATTATGGGTTATTGTTAGTAATTTATTTTAATGAACTACAAAAGTATAAAAAAGTTTAATATAACCTACATAAGGTTTTTTTAGAAACTTAAAGAAATATCAATTTATACAAATTATAGTTTTTTTTTTTCCTTTTTATAAGTATTTTTTCAATTTTTTACCATCACCATTCTTATTAATTAGACCTACACGAGCATTTTTTTTTCACAAATAAAATACTTTTTTAAATGTGGCAACTCATAAATTTGTATAAAAATATGAATTTTCAGAATTTGAACTGTCGTAATTTGAGTTGTCATGTAACCTTTGGATACAAATGATAAAGGTTTAGAAAGGAAGAACTTTGTTGATAAATTTAATCAAGATTAAAGCTTTAATACTATTGTTATTCAAGACTTTAAAAACTGTAAGGTTTTTCTGACTTTTAAGAAAAAAACTGGCGTTTATAGATCAAAGTTAAGTATTTTTTAAGTTAAATATTAAAAAACTGTTCGAAACAACCCTTATGTTTTATAAAATTAAAATTTAATAATGGTTTAAATCAAGTTTTTAAAACCTTAATGAAAGAGATTTCAAATAACTTTTCTTTATAAATCTTAAAAACTAAAATAAAGCGTATGAGCAATAATTATTAGCCATGTTTCTATTTTTTAAATTGAAATAGCTTTACTGAGAATCAGCTACATAAAAATTATTATTCTTAACAAAAAACCGTTATTTCCGAAGACAAACGCCGAACTAATAGTAAATTGTTTTGATACAAAGCACTAAACTTTTAACTTTAAGGGTCTAAAAAACATTATTAAAGTTCTAACTTTGATATTAAAAAATAAAAAGATAACATATAAATAGTCTAAAAGTTAAAGCTAGAAGGCTTTTTAACGTTTGCTACTATGTCTTGATAATAAGCTACTTTTTAAATCCAAAATAAAATCTATTTTAACTTTACCAAAGAATTAACAAAACTTTTAAAGTTCATAACTGTTTAGGAATTTATGAACCACCAAAACATTTACTCTTACTTTTCTTCTTTAATCTCTAAAATTTAAAACTTTCAAGACTTTTGGTCGCAAACTAGACGCTTCAATTTTTTTCAAAAGTTTTTTTTTTTTGTGAAAATAATCAATCAAAACGCAATAAGCGACCTTAACAAGCGCAACATTTCAAACGCCAAATGTAGGTTATACAATGAACAGCGCAGAAGCAAAAAGTAATTAGCGATTACCGGGTGGCTTAAGCATGCGACCACTCGCTGGCGTCAGAGAGCTTTGAAGCGTGAAAGCGACGAATGAGGCGTCTTGCTGGCGTTCAGTAGCGATCACAATTCGCAGGAAGAGCTTCACGTGGTCGTGTGATGACCGTGGTGTTCAATTGACGAGCGTGCTTTGTTGTCAGCAGCATAAGTGTTGTTTTTATGTGAACAGTAGAACAGGTCGAGTAAACAACTTAAAAGTTTGCATGTCTGCAAATTAAAGTTAGGTTTGATTTTTTCAAAGTATGTTTTAGTTTAGGTCAGGTTGTGAAAGTTGCAGAACATTTTTAATGAGTTAGGAACATTTTTGTTTACTTACTTCAGTAAAGTTTTCTTGGTTGACACTCCTTTCTAGTTTTAAACTAACTTAAGTATGTTTCGCATCACGCTAAATATTTTTGTATAGAAACAAAGAACTTGCTTTGTATTACAACGAACCAGACCTGCAAAATTTTGCAACCACTGTTCAGAGAGAAAATTGCAGCAAAAATTTAAATTGTCGTTTGTAAAGTGCCGTTGGCTCTGCACATTTTCACGTGGGTAGTTAAATCTGAAATTTATTTTGCTCGTTATGCTGCTAACTGCGTGACCTTTTAGTAAAAACTTTAAATTTCATATCATTTTTTTCCGTGCAACTCTGGCTTTCATTAACATTTGCTCTGAATTAATTACTCAAATAATGTCTTGCGATCATTTTTCATAAATTTTACTTTAAACTCTACAAACGTATGTTTACAATTAATAAAAATTCGACTTAAAATCAAAAACAAGCATGATGGAATTAACCGAAAGCCAGTAAAATTTCAAAACCAACAGCAACCGGACGACCAGCGAATCTGCGACTAAAAAGTCAAAACATTCTGCGCGCAGCAGAAATTAAAGAAATTCAAGACTGCTTCGATTGCCCCCCCTATTCCGCTCCTTCCAAACATACCAGGCCTCCACGATGAATTAATGATGAGAGAGCAGGTTTCTTGTGCGAGCATTGATTTTGCCCGACTCTCTCTGTGTGCTCGGCAGCCAGCCACTTCCTCAGCAATGCACATATCGGCGTATTAACCTCGCTCTATTGAAGTTTACCAGCACAGCAGAGAGCACCTGTGTGAGAAAGTCGATTTGTTTGTGCTAACGAGTGCGGCGGAAACATTAGTTCGTTTGAACGGTAGAAAATGTATGACACTTTCTTCGTTTGCTCGTAGATGAACTTTTATTGAATGCTCGTTCCGAAGCTGCAAAGTACAAAGGGATCAAACGTAGTTATTGCGTTGTCTGTTTTAGGAAATGCTTTAATCAAACGCTAGCTTGTTTCATTGTTAGGAAGAATGTACAGTATCATGTATCTTTAAATGTTTTGAAAATGCAGATTATTTTCAAAACCTGCCTCTTTTATAACAGCTTAGTTATCAGTTTAAGCGCCTGAGCTTAGACTTTTTTTTTCGGATAAGCGGTATAGCTGTATTTAAAAGTTATTTGATAAAGTAAAATTTTAATAAGTTTGTTAGACTTTTCGACTATGTTTAAATATTTGCAGTTGTTTAATACAATAAACCGTTTTAAAGTATACAGTCTACTTCTAAAATTTGCTATAAAAGTCAGTGATAATTAAGTGTGTTTCTAGATATCTATAATATTCTTAATGTCAGGTTAGAATATTTTCTGCAGTTGTAGATTGTCAATATGTTTTTTTACGAGTCAAAAAGTACTAAAGTTATGAAACTATGCTTAATATACGTTCTTTTTATCATAAACATGTGTTTTAGCCTAGTTATTTCAAGCTTTACAGTTCTGTTTCTATTGGTGGAACAGTTGTTATTGAAAATAGTATTAAAATAATTTGAGTCATTTAAATATCAATAGTACTTTTTTGCTTACAATACAGCTTTTTATTAACTTTTAACTCTTTTTACTTTTCTATTCTTATTCATATCACGTTTGCAATCATTTCAAATACCAACTGAGCCTTGCGAGTTAATTTCAGTTTGCCTTCAAACAAAACATAGGATGCGAGGTAGCAGAAGCTCGGCTCAGGCCAGACGAATTCTCGCAACCGAGGTAGTACAAGCAGGCTTAAGTAACAAGAAATTAATCAACTTTCGCTGCGCCGAGAGGTAGCCAGGTAAATGAGTTAATCCGTGTAGACGGAGCTGGAATGTCCAACAAGCTCTAATCACTGCGAGCTAATCGACATCAGCGCTTCCAATTGTTTCCAAAAATTTCAAGTTTCGAGATCGAGCAAAAGAGAGCTGCAGTTGCCAACGACTTTTTTCCGCGTTTCAACGCCAACTTTCATCGAGCGAGTAAACAAGCTGAAGACTGGATAAGTTTTCACCACTTTCTTTGAAAAATTAGACCTACTTCCATAAAGCTTCTCTTCGCTTTTTGCGCGCTGGTTGCTGTTCTTTGAATACTTCGGGCCAACACGTTGTGAGAATGGCAATTCCGTCGTTTAGAATTAATCAGGATCAGCTGAAGTTTTCAGTTTTAGATTTAAAAAAGGGCATTAATTGTTCTGACTTTTTAATAAGTAGAAGTCATTTTTAAAGCCTGAAACACATATTACTATTAATAATTTGATTATTTTTTAGCATAAGTTTGAATGTATGGTCAGTTTTTATTTGTTTGGATTTAAAGTAACTAAAATTCACTTCTCTAAGCTAAACTGTTATTTCCATAAACAAGCAGCTATTCTTCTTTTATTAACTTCAACATAATGACCATGTGGTAAACTACATTTAAAACATTAAATTTATATTAAAAAAAAAGTTTTGAAAATCGATTCCTTATAATCAATACTCTATAGAAAACAAAGAAATTCCAAAGGTTTATATAAAATAAGTTTCTTTTTTCTTTTAGAGGTAATCAATTGTCTTTTAGCAAAAAAAATGTTTTAATCTGGTATTTTTCAAACTTTAAAGCTACCTTTACCTTAAAAATAATGTATATAAAGTACTTAGTACTATATTGTAGGACTTAAAAACTTTTATTTTGTAATAATTACGTACCTTATTGTTCAAAACTTTTAGCGGAAATTAAATTTTGATTTAGTTTATAATTTTATACGTCTTAAATTTGTTACTACTTGAGTTATTTAAATTGATTTTTTTATTTTAAATTTCGAACCTTTTTGCTATTCTAATTCATAAGTAAAAACCATAACAATTCGACAAGATACTTATAACACTAGTTCTTTTTTTTCAAAGTAATTTGTTTTTAGTAAAAGTTTGTTTTGATTCTTCAGAGCATTGTTTTCTGGTAATTTCTTAGACAAAACATCAATTTTCTGTGTTAGTTTGCTAACTCTCTCTTGTGGTAGAGTGGTAGGTGGGAAAGAAGTTTTTGAAAAACACTTTTTCATTGTTTTTTTAGTGCTTGTAGTAAAAGATTGAAAGCAAGCAAGAAAACGTAGTTTTATAGTTTATTTTTGAGTTTTTTCTTGGTAAGTAGTGTTTTTGGTAATATTTGCATTTATAGATACACCATGTTGCTTATACCTTTACTAATGCAAGTTTATGTAATTAATAACAAAAGGTAACAAAATAACTTCAAAACATAGAAATAACATTTAAACTTCTATAAAAAGTCGTATTAAATGTTGTTATTGTACTCGTTTTTCTGCATTTAATGTAAAGTAAGCAAACTCTTTTGTTTTATTAACTTAAGACTTCCAATTATACAACAAAAATTTGTTTAATCTGAGTAAATATCAAAATTTTAACTATTGTTCAAGCAACAATAACCTAAAAAAAGTAAATTTACCTTTTTACTGTTCTAATGTAAAGTTTATACGATTATTTGTAAATCTTTAAACTTTCGTAAAACTGTTTTGAAAAAATCAACCCATGAAAACGTCCTAAGATTTATATTATTTACATTACAAAATTTTGTTGTAAATAGTTATAGTTTTAAATTCTCGGATATTCAAAAAGTTGCTTAGATTTTAAAGTGTTATAAATCCCAAAACAACATTCGTAGTAAAATGAAAAATTCTTAACTATAACTATTTAAGTATATGTTTGCTCGTGTTTTTTTTTAATTGCAATCAAATAAATGAGGTATGATCAACCAAAATTAAATGTTAAAACTTAAAAGAAACATTGAGTATTTGGAAAAAACACAAAATAGTTTGTGTAGAAAATCTAAATGTAGAATTCTCAAATTGTGAAAGTATAATTTAAAAGGTGAGATTAATTTTTCGATATAAACAAGATGACATTTTTCATGAATTTTAACTAAAAATGTATGCCCAAAAGTTCAAATAACAAAACTAAACGGTACTATAATTGATTTTATTTAATACATAAAACAAGTGAAAAGCGACTAAAACTCATATAAACATTTGACAGCTGCTAAATAAGCTTATATAAATTTGCAACAAACCGTTGTTGATACCTGGCTTTTGTTGATCGTAACACCGAGGCATTGTCGTAAAACCGAGGTTAATTCTTGGATTTGCTCACTACTTGCACCCCCACTCATTGCCAGCCCGTCAAACTGCTCGTCACTCTGCAACGAGCTTTAATTGTGACGTCATAATCATAAGCTGTCATCGGTCGCACTTTCAAACTGAGCGTTTTGTCTTCTGCAGCATGCAGGTTTTTATTTTGTTAAAGAAAATTTATTATGCAGCATTATTCATAGTGAACTCATGGGTCAATAGTTAATAAAGCCAAAAAGTTACTTTAACTTTTTTTAAAAGTCATTAATTTTTAGATTGCTAAAATAATACTAACAGTTAACAGTTAAAAAAATATTTGTATATATTTAAGACTATAGATATAAGCAAAATTTTATAATTTATAATTTATTTTTAAATGTTCTTTTTTATTATTTTATTTATTCAAGCTTACGTATTTACAAATTACTATTATAACTAGGTAAATCATTCATACAAATAAACAAAACGTAAATTAAGTTATGTTTTCTTATGAATTGTTGTTTAATATACATTATACACATGGTATAAAAAAACATAGTTTTCTTGAATTTTATAGAAAACTCTTATACAAAACTGATCTTTTTGATTAAACATTGGTTTTCTTTCTTAGCTATTTAGATATTTTTTGATATCGATATTTAATTTTAAAAGGTTATTTGATTAAACTGTTTAATGTGAAATTTTTTTTGATCTTTTTAACTTCTAAAAATTTTCAACAATTTCATTCCCAACATGCTATGTAAACTTCAAAAAAACCTTAAGCTTGTGCTGAGCAACTGCTATTTAATTGGAACATTTGATTTATCTGTTTACAATTCAATTTGGAAGTTCAACATTTAATATAAAAGAAAAATTGAAATAATAGCGGCGTTTTGTGAGTGCAAATGTGCAACATGGAAATATTTTGTTACGACGACGCGTGTTGTTAGACTGTTCCTTTCACTGTGACGTAATAATCAATATATTTCTGTTTGCTATTAACGAGAAATGATGAAATTTTACATTGCTAAACGGCCTTTATCTAAAACATAAAGATATTTTCCGGTGTTTCCTTGTATGAAAAGTTTTCTTTAATTTTTAACGTTATCATATCAAAAGTACTACATTTGGAGTAACTAAAAACTGAGTATTTGTTAAATTTAAATTTTGAAAAAGCAAGTGTTCTATAACTATTTTTTTTAATCTAAGTTTTAACCTGTTTATAATAATCTTGTATAACAATGTATAGTTATATCTGAGGGAACAGTTATAACAAATTTAATTTTAGTTATTAAACTTAATCGTTTTATGTCAATTAATTATTTGAAGCATTGACAGTTTAATATAAATTTGTTTTCATTGTAATTAGTAGAATGTTTTTTCTAATAAATTTAATCGAAACACAAGAACGATAAATGCGGATATTCTAGGCAAACATTTTAAATATACAAAGTACATTAGCTTATTACTTTGTAATTATTTTAAGCCTAATAATATTTTTACTTTACGTTCATAACAAACTAGTTTGATGTTTATTTACTTGAAAATTTTGTACTTCATTGGGAGTTTTAAGCTATTTAAACCGCAGTTAGTTTATTGAAAAGCACCAAACAAACACCACTCTGTTTATGCCAAGAGCTTAACAACTTTAAAGTTTGATGACTTTTAACGAGCTGTTAAATTTGCACAAATTACTCAGAGCTGTCACAGCTTGCTTGTTAACCCTTGAGTCATTAAATCGAATTTTCATGAGGTCTAATTGACCCCTCTATTGCTTGTACGCGCGCGACGAAGTGTGCATTGATGACGTAATACGATGACACGTTTCATTGTTGTCGTGACGTAACACATCGTCACACTCGCATCGTACTTTCCTCTGTCCGGAATGGCAGCGAAATGCCAATTACTTGAGCTGGCCTATAAAAAACTACATTGATGTCGTTTGCGTTGTTTATGAGCTTATTGTTGAGTATTTTATACGACTTTACGTCGTTAAAAGAATCCAGTAGTAAAATTGTTGTCGTAAATGTTTTTTAAGTATTTTTATTAAGTTTTTAAAGCGTTGAATATCAATTTTACATTATTCACCTTTTAAGTAAATTTCTTTATTTTTAGTTTGGTTATAAATTATTTTACACTTAATGTCCATATACTTTTTTCATAAATAGTGTACTAGTTACTGTTTAATTGTGAGTATATAGTAAGAACTTTTTTTTGTATTTTATATATTTTATCTTTTCTATAACTTTTAGTATTAATTATTTTAAAACAAAGTTGTACTAAGACAATTTGTATGCTCTAATTTTTAAGTTTATGAATTTCTATCAGTAGTTCACAATCATTTTTCAATCTAAAGAATTTTTTTAACATTTGTCAAGTTTGACTAATTTTATTAAAACTTCGTGAAAATATTTTAACATGTTTCATTAGAATTTTTTTTTAATGATAAATTTGTAACTAAATGTAACAAACTTTTAAAGTAGATGATGTATTAAAGGTATTTTGTTTGTGTAAAATTTTATGTATAAATTAAGTAACTTTATAAAAACATATAATTATGATATTCCTATACAACATTCTCTTAACTTAGTGTAAAAAGTGCTCGTTCTAGAAAACACTGAAAGCAATATTTCGTATTATATTTTAATTATAGCATAAAACATTTTTGAAGTTTTTAATAGTATTTTCTAAATTTAACGACGAGATAATATGTTTTAATTAATTATACAAAAATATTTATTTTTTGATGACATTGTAATAAAGTAACTAATAACACCTTTATAATATTTAGATTAAAGTTAGTAGTGCTAGAACGAGTTTTAGAAGTTTGAATTTTTAAGCTTTTTATAATAAACAGCCTATTTTAAATGTATCAAATTACAAAAGGAATCCAAATGTTAGATTAACTTTTTCAAAATAAAATACTATTGTGAATAAAAACTTAACTTTACTAATAAATTTAATTTAAAAGGTTTACATTATACATGTTAATATATAAATATAATGTATGTTAATAAATTATTTTTATTAGCCTTTGACAAGCATTTGTTCGTTTTTGTCTTCATGGTTTCGGATAATAATAACATCATCAGATTCAGCTTCTATTGTTTTTATTTAATTTAATTTGAAAAACGTTGCACTGATAAAAAAATGCTATAAAAGGGTATTTAAACATATTACTTTAAATTTGTTTAGTTTCTACGCTGGTGCACAACTTTATTTTCTCAAGTTTCTTGAATCAAAGTAAGTTCGCAAGCGTTTTAGAATCAAGCGAATTCGAAAAAACTGCAACCACCGAAAAGCTTGCAAGCACGGAAGTTTGCAGCACAGTGTGTTGATTCAAGTCGTTGAAAGTTGTGTGTCAAGCAGCAAATTGATAAGTTGAAGCGGCCCTTGCAGAAGGAGCAGCTGTCGATGCAGCAACGAAAGCAGAGGAGCAGAGAGGTCCAGCAGCAGACAAATCGATTTCTGGCCAGCAGCGGCAAGCAAAAGAAGAAACAAAAGCAGAGGCGCTCGCAGATGACGAGTGAGAAGAAAAGGCGCGCAGCGGGTAGGTGGAGTTTGCCGCGGAGCCAAATTGGCAGCGCTTGAAAGGCAGGGATCAACTCGATTCGCTTCGTTGGTCAAGGTCAACTGTAAGAGTATTTTGCCCGCGAACCGAAAAGTCCCTTTTCGTTCGGGTCGATCGTGAGTTAGATGGTGAAAGCTTTCCCTTTGGGTAACAAAAAGTTCTTAGTGGTTTGAAAGCTTAGCAGTTAGGCGACTTGGATGCTGATGTACAGCTTAATCTTGTTTTGAAGTTATAACTTTGCCATAGAAAACTTATTAAGTGAATTTACATACTAGACTTACATAGAGTATTTTTTAAGCATTTATCATGGTTTATTTTTATATCTCTTTACAAAACTAAGGAAGTTAAAAAAAATAAACAAGCTCTAAATTAAAGTGCAAATTACAACTATTAATTATGCTTTAAAGTCAGTTTTATATTGACTTTTACAAAAGATTTACTTCTTTTAAACAACTAACAAACGTTAAATATTTTTTTAGTTTATGTAATTTATATTAATATTTTAATTTATAAGCAAAAAAGTTAGTATAGACTATTTTGTTTAATCTATTTTAAGTAAAAGCTGTATTAAACCTATTTATTTTAAAAATAAGTGTTTTAGATAAACTGAAATTACAAAAACACATAACAGAAGTATGAAAAGAACGAAAAGTTAAAAACAGTAAACACAAAACTTAAAATTTAATATTCATGAACTAAGAATAAAAACATTGTTTTAAACAACAAATATGAAAAAAAATATCGTTTCATCGGTCATCCTTTTAATAAGCAATTTAAATGGAAGAATTTAAAATTTGTCGAATGTGTATTGTGGTCTGCTTAAGTTAAATTTTATTATTTCAATAATTCATACACAGCCTTAGGACAAATATTTACACTTTAAGAATTTGAAAAAAAAAAATTTTTACATAATTCATTCTAAACAAGAAAATGTTTAGATAATTGTTGAACAATTTTTTTATAATTTTCGAGTTTGAACGGTCGAAGTGTATAAAAAGCAATTACTATAGTTGAACCATGAAATTGTCAATAGAAATTTCTTAATGCCAATTTAACTTAAATGTTTTTCATTTTTAAGAAAATTAAAGTGTCTTCTAGCTTTTAGATTAAAAATATATGTCTTTAAACAAGATGAAAAAATGTTTTTACACAACATTTTAATACTTTTTCACATAATATTCTAATTTAAGTTTTAGTTACTTAAAGTTTTGTTTTTTATATTTTTATCAATTTTAAACGATTGATAAACATTTTAACTTTAAACAAGATTTAATTACATAGTACTTGCATCTTTATATTGCAATAAGTTGTATGAAGCTCTTAAAATGTCCAGCAGATGTTCATTGAATTAGAATTATTAAGCAAAGCTTGTTTAGATTTATTAGTTCTTATACTTCTAATTTGTTTCAACTTTAATATTCAACAACGTATGGCACTTTGTGTCGAGCTTAAAATTTACAAGTTCAAATTATTTTTAGTTTTATTAAAAATAGGACGACAAAAAAAAACCTTAACAATTAGGTTTTGTACTTAAAAAAAAAGTTTAAAAAAATCTGCATTGAGGTTTACCACTATACACAAACCAAACTAATTTACCAGCCATAGTACAAAAAGCAAGTTTAAAATTGAGACAAAATTTCAAATTCGTGTTGAACGTCTTTTTAGTTTCAGGATCTTCTGCCGCTTGCCTTGAACTTGGTCCAAATATCGACGAGGTGCAGCTTCGTTGTCATGGCCACATTGTCATGACTACGCAGCTACGAGAAAGATTAATAACTCTTTGAAAACTTCGCTCATATTCTTTCAACGCTCAGCCGTTTTGTTTACTATCGTTTCAATGTTAAGTCGGTGTAATGTCGCTATATATATTTTTGTTCGCTTTAGGATTTTCTCAAACTACACTGTATTTGATGTTGAGATTTTAACCGATTGAGTAGACTAGTAAATAAAATTTAGTAGTATTACAAATTTAAAAAACTGTGTTTCTTTAAAACACACTTTGCTTTTGATTAAACTCACAAGCATTTAATTTGCGTTATTTTGTTACTAAACTGGCAACTCAACGTTAAAGTACTTTTCTGAATATTTTCACATAAAAACTAAACACTCTCTTCAAAGCCAAAACAACTTTGTAGACACGAAAAAACGTCATAAAGTTCAGGTCAGGTTGGTGGCAAAATCACAGTTGAAATTGGATCGATTTTTCAGCTTTGAAAGATCAAATTAAAAGCTTCGTCTTACAAGGTGTATTGCGGCTGAAAACACATTTAAAACGGTGCTGTTTAATATTTCATAGCAACCTATAAAACGGATTTGCTTCGAGTATAACTTATTTATAAAGCACTTTGCAAAGAGCTTCGCTTCTCAAGAACAAGCATCTCGCTTACATGTATTTTATGAGATTGTTTCTAATTCTTACAGTTTTATTTGATCTTTAAGGCAGATATTCTTATTTATTTTCGAAGTAGACAAGGTGATGATTTTAACATAGAAACAAAACGTTTTAACAATTTCTTAACAGTTGATTCTTTAAATTTTACAATTTTTTAAATAATAAATAAGTTAAACTTCCTGAACATAAAAGTTGTTAAAAGTTAACCAATTCAAACACGTTCAATCAAAACAGAACTAAAGCATGTTCCAGCAACGAACAATCACAACAACAAGTCCAGCAACCAAATTTCGTCGCGGGGAAACTCCCGCAATCACAACAGACTACCGACCAAGAGTCCTCCTCCCTCTCAGACAAGGAGGTCCTCGTCAGCCCTCCCTCCGCACACCTCCTCGTCTCCCAACTCCAAGCCTCCCTTGTCGCAACGACCGCAATCCGCGCAAGCCAAAGTCGATTGGACCACGGTGAGTATGGTGTGAAGATAATTAATACCAAAAAGATGTTCTTTTTGCATTTTGTTTTGTAAACACTTATTATAATACTTATTAACAATTTCAGTAAAAAAACTTCAATGTACCAAAGACTGTTTTTGCAAAAAAAATGTTCACAGTTTTATAGAAGTATAAAGTTTGTAATAAAATGTATTACTCAGTCGCACATGCAAAAACAAATTTGAGTTTAGAACTCCTTCTGTAGGTTTTATTGCTGTAATATTTTCTGTTTTAAAGTTTACAAAGAACAAAAGCATCAACTTTAAATTAAGTGTTTTTATTCCGTTGTTTTTTTTTCTACTTAAAATTTTTTAATCACACACTTAATATTGTATTTACTTGACTCGTTAGTATTTTTAACCAAAACTTAGGGACTTTACCAGTATATCTTCAATTTGTAATTCGGATTTTAAAAGTCTTGTAAAAAAATTATCTGAGGTATAAACTTTTAAAATAACTATAAAGCTTTTTATAATAATACATGAGAAAAATTTGTAACACTTAACAAAAAAATACTTTTTTAATCGATTTCCTCTTAGGTACCTTAAAAAAAGTTTTCTCTATTTTAACTAATTTTAGGTTTCACAGTTATATTTACAAAAGGTTTTTCAGAAATTTTTATCAGAAGTCATGCAGAATTTTTTTTCACTTTTTTTCAAAGTTACAGTTTTTTTACCCATTAAAAGCTAAAAAACTTTTTTTGTGTGTTTTTTTAGGCATTAAAGCGCTGATTAGTTTTAAAACAGTGATCTGAACAGTATAAACTTAATATGAAAAAATATATACGATGTAACTAAAACTTCATTGGTTCTTACTTACTGCTTATTGATTAGTTAGAAATAAGTTTTAGTGTTCTTTATAAAAGAAAGTTTAGTTACCTTGTGTTTATAACCTCCACAGGTCTAACTTAAATATTTTAGTCAAGAAAAAAAATTAAAGAAACATTGAGTATAATTATATTTTTCAAAAGATAAATTTGTTAAAGGATCTTTTGATATTAATAACAAAGTTGCGTTAATTATAAATTCCTAAATACAATAAGTATGTTTTGTTTAAGTATACTCCAATCATTTTCAAACAAAATGAACAAAATCCATAAGACAAGATTTTTTTAGTTTCTTACATTTAAAAAATTAGTTTTCATTTATGTAATTGACTTACTAATGCAGATAAACCGGACAAAGTTGTTGGATTTTTTTAAACAATTATCGTTATCATAATCCAAAAAAATCTTGAGGTGTTTCATTTTTACTTACTCTCGGTTTTTAAGAGGGAGCAAAAAAGCTAACCATTATTTGAAACAAATTTATATCTTTATACTTTAAACAGAAATTAAGCGACAACAAACTATTACAAGTACAGTGAATAAATCATTACACCAGTAGTACTTTTTACAGTAGCCTCTATTTTCTTCAAACGAAAAAATTTTCATTAAAACCATTCAAAAGGTGATCGAAGCCGCCAGAAAAATGAAGCAGGAAAACGGGGGCACGTTGCATGGCAACCGGAAGGAACAGGACAACGGGGAAAAGTACGACTCCGCAGCCCTCATGTGTCTGCCCACCAACTGCTTCGTCAGGAAGGCCTGCCTCTCTATCGTTGAGTGGAGGTTTTTGCATTTTATTAAACTTAAAGTGGTACAATTTCTATTTTTTTTTTTTAATTACCACTATAAATGTTTCGTTGCGTATATTTCCATGGCATTAAAGCCGTACGGTAGAAAAATTAATTAGTTAACGCGGACTTGAAATAAATTCTAGCTACACAATTAATTACACTAAAACAATAATTCCTTTTTTTTAATGTTTTTGCAACTCTTGACAAATAATGTGGTACAAAGTATGGAAAAAGAAAGGCAGTGAATGAAAAAGACTTATATTGTAAATATATACTTAAAACTATGATTAAATATGTTTTATATAAAAAATAATTATTAGGTTAAACGTTTTAAATAAATTTATATCCACCCTTTTCGATTTACTATTAATTCATTAGTAGCTTTTATAGCAAATTTTAAAACTAAGTAGTAATTTAACTGTTTTTTTTTGCATAGTTGTATCTCATATTTTAAAAAATCGATGTAAAATTTAGTTTTATAAGTGTTCACAATTGGTATTAAATACACTAAACTAAAGTAAATTTTGATTTTTTTTTGAAATCATATTTTCAAGTTGCTTACAAAGCTTTTGTTTATTACGACTGTGAAAAAAAAGTTTATTTTATTATAGTTTTTTGACTCTCTTCTCTCAAAACAAAATTAACTTTAATAGTATAGACTTAATTAGTGGTTTAACGCTTTCCCATAGTGTAAATGATTAGCTTTTAAAGAAGTTTTTACACTACTTAAGTATCAATTTATAAAAAGTGGTCGAATTAGCTACGTTAAATGACTTTAAATGTTATCGATAAACTACGTATTTTGATTTATTATTTGAAAATTGTATCAGTTTTTACGAGCTAATTAACGTTAGAATTGTTCGGAATTAAAAAGTATATTTTTATTTTTTTGTAAAATCAAAAAATGAAGTTTATAGTGTTGCAGTTTACGCTGTTTATAATTAAAACTAAGCTTTTGTTGGTATTTTATTACTTTATAGATGTTTAATTGAAAAAATGTTTACAAAAGCATTCACAAATTATAATTTTATAGCAGATTAGATACATATTGATAAAGTTTTAATATTGATTACTTCTATAAAGCATATCACTATAACTACGTAAAGTATTTTTAATAAAACAGCAGGGAATTTAACTATTTTGTTGTAAAATACAGTTAAGTTTACTTTATTTGGTAATTTTATCCACAAAACTTTTAGTGTTGTTTAAAAACATTACTTAAACGCTATAAAAAATACTTTTTACAAACTAGTTTTAAACACATTTTTACATGTTAAAGAATTTCTTCATGGTTAGGTTGTTTAGTAATCCGTAAATATTTGTGCAAAAGCTCAGTGTAAGAATTATTTTCTCAAACTATTTATCTTTGTAATCATGTTAAAGAACTATTTATGTTACCAAGTAAATGCCTAGCTTTACAAAAAGCAGTTTAAGATTTATACATATAATGTAAGTTTAGATAAAAAATACAAAAAAACACATAAAGTTTTAAAATTCTTATAATCAGTTTTATAAAAACTTAAACTTTGAAAACTACTTTTTGAAACATACTAAAAGTATTACTCCGCAACAACTAAAGCACGTAGAATATTTTATACGCAAATAGCTACATATGATTGTGTTAATACCAACTTTAAGTTTCTATTATTAGTAATTTAGGTATTTAAATTATTATAATTTTCTAAAAAGCTAAATTGAGACTGCTAAAAAGCGAACAAGATTATTACGTTATATAAAAATTATTTTTTTTTTTTTTCAACGCTGGTATATCGCCTCTGAACTTGGTATTTAAATGTTAATTAAGTTTTTCCGCTTTTTATAAATTGTCGCATAGAGAAAGAGATTTGTTTTCACATTAAAATTTGTTAGTTGTGTTATGTATAATGTTATTTGTAAAGAAATTTACTTAGCTAGTAAAAAGCAAAGTAACTAGTAAATGTTACAAAAAAAACTATATAGTTTTCTTACAAATAATAAAAAGCAAGATTAAACAAAAATACATTCGATCACAAGTTAAACTTTTTTATTGCAGTAAATAGTTAAGTCTTAATGGTTAACTTAGAATGCTTCTAATTTTAGCGTTAACCAGAACTAAAATCATTATAAAGAAAATAAAAATGCCTTTCAATTAAAGCAATTTATTGTATTGTTTGAAGTTTGTTTAGCTTCAAAAGAAAGACTTTATAAAGAGCATTAACTTTTCAAAAGCAGACTAATCAAGCTGTTCTCTTTTGTAATACTTTTATTTATAACTGATCATGCTTACAAGAAACAAATTAAATCACACATAACTGAAAAAGCATTACAACACTAAGCACAAATAGAAGTATTTTTTTTACTTAGACTTCGGTTTTTTCGTACTGTAGCTTAAGTTTTATTTATATGTAGAAACTTTGTTAGAAAGACAAGACAAATTGACTATCATATATAAATATTGACTATCATAATGTTAAGCAAAGGTTTAAAATGTTTCTTATTTAATATTTTTTATAAATAAAAAATCTTTTAAATTATGTATATTTAGTTAACTTGTGTTCGAATAAATAGCTTAGACTATTTTAAAACTAACAAAAAGACAATTTTATTTTTATACAAAGTTTTAAAAGGAAATCTTTAATGTAAGCGTGTATTATAAGTTAATTGGCTTAACGAAAATATGTGGTTAATAACTTGTTTTACTGCTTTTTGTGTCATATATCATAAAGTTAAATAAATTGTTTGTAAATGCACTTCAAGTTTTTAAAACAAGCAATACAGCAGTTTTGATTAATTAAGACGTTTTAAAACCTTTTTAATCACAAAATCCACAAATTAAAAGGTTGAATTTGTTCGTATAAGCTTCTTAACGTTCGATTCGTGTGCTTAAAGTCTGGCAAATTACGAAACATCTAAACAAATTTTCTACCTTATTAAAGTTTTTATTAAACACAGTTAACTTGTTGCTTAAAATCATTTAAATAAACAAGAAGTACAAACGTATGAATTTTAGTATTGATAAAATATTTTTATATATCTTAGTTTTTTTTATCTTCACTGTTTTTACATATTAGCTGATCCATAATAAAGTGTTGAAAAGTTTTTTTGTTTTCTATAATCTATAAATGAAATTACATCATTTACTAAAATTTTGTACCAAAACTTATTTAATTTGTAAAATATTGTCTATATAATTATCTTGTCCTGAACAAGACGTTAAAAGGTGTCCGTGGTGTGCGACTCGATAACCGAAAGTTTTTTTCGAGCACCAGGTCCTAGGACCAAGTACTTTGAGTGTATTTTATATCGTTTAATAAACTATATATTGAGCTATTAAACATGTAACTAAAATAAGAATATTATCAGATTCTATTGATACCTTAGATATCTTAATTAATTTTTTTTTTCTAGTTAGTTAATTAGCATACACTTTAAGTTTTTTTTTCAAAGCATGATTTTTAAAGTTATTTATAACCTTAGTTTGATAACATTTGTTACTTGTTAGTGTAGACTTTTAAAAGTGCAACCACTTAACCATATAAAACCACAAAATTATCTTTGTGTGTGGATTTACTTTTTTTGGTAGATGCTTATTTAATCTGAAATTCAATTTTTGAGTTGCTTAAATACAAAAGTACTTGCAACTTAAATATTCTTTCAGACCATTCGAAGTGATAATTTTAACCACGATATTTGCCAACTGCTGTGCCTTGGCTTTATGGCAGCCCAAAGAAGATGATAAAATAGATGTGTTGTCTTCAAACAACACTACAGTACATAACACGACAAAAAGCAGTAAAAATGAAATACTAGTTAGTTTTGTATTGAAAACTACCATAAAATGTTTTCAATTTATACTTTCTTAACTATCAAAACAACTGATAACTTTAATCATTTGTAAGCTGTAAGCCGTACAAAAAACTACTTAAAACAAAATATGGTTATGATAATAAATCTACAACATTTTAAATACAAACTTATGTACATTTTATCTACGGCCTAAGTAAACAATAAAAAAACTTAACAAAAAAATAATTGAAAAGTAAGTTTTATTTTTTCAAAAACTTGTTTAGCGTCTTTAAAAAGCGATTGCCGTTAAGTCTTTTTTTTTTACTACTGAATCAAGAAAAAAAACTTAAACATTAAATTGGCAGATAATTTTCTGCATTAGCAGTTTATCGATCCGCATTTTTGCTACTTGTTCCTTACAATGTTGTTTTGCAAGTTTATCTCGTCTAGACTTACAAACGTTGTGTTCAAACTTAATCTAGATCTCCTCGTAGCATCAAGTAATTAATTCAAAAACAATGTAAACTTTATCTTTACCTTGCAGGAAAAAATAGAGTACGGATTTCTGACCATATTCACGCTGGAGGCGGTGATAAAGATAATAGCTTACGGTTTCGTCATCCACCAGAACTCCTACCTCAGGAACCATTGGAACCGGCTGGATTTCGTCATTGTCGTGTTCGGGTGAGAATTGAGCGTTTCTTATTGGTAAAAGTTCAACTCGCATTTGTGTTCAAAATGGTCGTTATTGGAAACTACCAAAACTTTATTTCAAGTACAAACATAATGTGTAGGAAATTTTGTAATTATTTTTATTATTTAAAGCAATACTTAATGAGAAAATGAAATTTACTTTAAAACCTAATATTTTGTACGCAGTTTGAATATTTTTTATATACGACTCAAGATCTAGTAGTTTGTGCTTTTTCTTATGTAAACTCGAAAAGAATTAGAATAAGTTGTACAACTGGTTAAAGAATTATAATTAAAACTTTTATTTTACAAGTTTTAATGATAACCGAATGTAAAAGTATAAAAAAAGTTAAATAAATTAGAAACTAGACAACTAACGTTCAAGCTTGTACAATCAAATAGACAAAAAAGGTATTAAACCAAAACAAGTTTAAACAAACCAGTTCATACTCAGTTTGTCTACAACTTATTTGTTAGTTATCCTACTGAAAATCTTTAAACTATCTACAAGTGTTAGAAATTGAAAAGTAGCCAACATCGACAGTAGCATGTATACGGCAGCCATGCAAAATGATCTGTATCGCAAACTGCCACCGTGTTATGTAAGTTCTATTTTAAGAGCTGATATGTTGCTTTACCGTGCTTTAACCAGCAGAATTGAATTGATTTATCGCTGGTTGAGCCTGTAATATACATAATGGTAAAACTCAAGTTTTACCAGCCAATATTTGCACAATGAATGTTTTTTGAAATCACCGTTTACCAACAAGTATTTGAAATACTTTTCATAAATGCCTTTTCACATGCTGCAAAACCGTAATTTACCAAGCAGCTACGCGTCAACACATCAGACTTCAACTGACTGCAGTTGTTCCAAAATGCTAATTAAATTACTAGTAATTCAGCTCTAATATACCATTCATGCCGTTGAGCGTTGCAAAGCTCTTTAAACTTATACTTTTTTTCAACAGAATTGTCAGCTTTCTCATCAAGAGGTTCGAAATCGACCCCAACGCCTCCATGGTTCGAGCGCTGAGGGCCTTCAGGGTTCTCCGGCCCCTCCGCCTCATCTCGGGAGTGCCAAGTGAGCTGTTAATAAGATATTTGCATTGGCAGCACGTCGGAGCCTTGATCACGCGCCAGGCCCGAGTGTTCGACTACAAAGCAGCTTTGATTTGGTGCAATTTGCGGCCCGCAGTTTAATTTTTAGGCGCAACCGTTTTATTTCATCTGCGAGCTAAGCGATTTAGCCTCAATCCAAACTTCAATAAACCGAGTTTTGATAATTTGACCGTAAAATTAACCGTCGACTACTTGCTGCATTAGTTAGCTTTATTTTCAAACACTAAATTGATCTTATTTATTGATAGTTTATTTTCAACCTTTTTGTCATTTGAATTTTTTATAGGTCATTTTTTTAATCAATAGTTATGAAATATCTGTGAAATTTGCTGTCGAAAGATAGCTGTTTAGCAAAAAGCTAAACCAAACATTCAAAAATGTATTTGCTGGTTTGCTGCATTTAAGAAAAAAAATTAAAGTACCTTTTAACAACTATTTATTCGAGTTAACGATGATTATATTAACATTATAAACAGTCGTAAATATTATTTTACGTATTAATAGTTTACATCCTTCAGGAGAACATAGGAAACTTGAATTCTAATTATTAGTACTATCTATGCTTGAATATTTATGTACAATAAACCTAGTTGTTTTGATCTAGATTTTTTTAAAGTATGCAATAAAAATATCACAAAACAAGCATAAAAAGTATATTTTTATATACAAGTCTAAACTTATATGTACAATTAGTTTTAAATCCTTAAATATTTTGTTCTAGTACATGCATTAGTTAGTTTAATGATCAAAAAACTACGTTGCTTTATTTATTTGAACCAAAAACTTTAAAAAAAAATTTTTTGAATTTTTATCTAAATTTAATTTCGTATAAAAACTATTTTTGTTTAGAAACGTAGTTTTTTTGAGAAATGTTTATATAGAATCTATCATTTCTTTTACTTAACTTTTTAATGATTATCAAGTTTTTATTTTTTAGTTCTTATAAAAAACATTTTTCAGACTTACGTCAATAAATAAAAGATTAAAAAGCTTTTTTTTTCAAAAACTTAGCTTTCCTTTACCTTTAAACCGTTTTATTTTTCAAAGTTCTGTTTTATAAAACAAAGTTACTTACATTTATACAGCTTAAATTGCATACGTTGCTAAGCTAGGCTTAACGTTCTTAGTTCGTTTGATGATTTCTTTTATCTACGTTTTATATTAAAAACACAAAATTTTCATTATTTAGTTAACAATAACAAACTCATTAATTATACAATAAGATATACTATACAAACAATTTCAATAAAACTAAGTATAATTCGAGCAATTCTCATCAGTAGAGTACAAAGATTACATGTAATAACAAAATACTCATTAATTCAAGGCTTGCAAGTGGTGATGAACGCGATAGTGCGAGCCATGGTGCCTCTGCTGCACATTGCCATGCTGGTGGTGTTTGTCATCATCATATACGCGGTCATCGGCCTCGAACTTTTCATGGGCAAGCTCGACAGAACCTGCATTGTCAACGAGTCTGTCGGCAGCAACTTTTCAAACTACGGTGAGTTTCGTCTGATCACTCATTCTAGACACTAAAGTATATGCTTATGTTGTCTTTAACTTATTTTTTTAAGTTTTGAATTTGCTAATTAGAACCTTTCAAAATTGTGCTATCTTATATTTACTTTAATTGTGCTTTATTATTGTTTTACTATACTTATAAAATAATATTAGTGATGTACAAAAAAAGAATACAGTAACCTTTTTACAAATTAACTATTTCGTAGTAATAAAACGAACGGTTTTTTATTTACTTTAAAACATCTGTAACTAATTTATTTTCCTACTTTTTAAATCTGGAAAACTACTTCACTATTTTATCTTTTTTCAGAGTATATAGTTGCATAACTTATTTTATTGACACACAAATACATTGATAGTTGCCTAAATTCAAGTTTAATTTGGGTTACTTCTATTCACTTTTAAAAAATTTCAAGTATACTTTTTTCTTTCTTTCCAATGAGTGGCAGAAACTAATACCTGTCTTTTTCACTAAAGCTTAACTTTTTGCTGTGTGCCACGGAGCGTTTTCTAACAAAAGGTGCTTCGTATGTAACTTAAAAGTAGTCAATCTAATATGCAGTATTTACAAGGTTTCAGTCTAAGATATTAAAAGCAAAACTAATTTGAATATCCTTTCATTGATATATTTAATTTTTAAAGGTTCTTAACAACAAAAGATAAAGCATTTTCAGTTAAACTTTTTTATTATACATGCGCTGAAATATTTACATTTTTTTTTGTTTAAACAGTTGTGCCTAGTTTTACCATCAGGCTTGAATGTACATTATCAAAGGTAATTCTTTTTTTTTAATGCATTATTTTTAAACCACCTGCATCACTTGATAATTTTTAAAGTAAAACTTTATTCTTTTTTTAAATTTACTGTTTTAGTTTATTTTTTCCTCTACTTCAATGAAACATTTAATTTAAGCTTATAATCACTGTAAAACTTTTTCAAAGCTGCATTTTCTGAAAAAATTTGGAACGCGACTTAGAACACGGTTCATAAACTTTTACATAACACCCATAGCAGTCGAAAGCTACGTTGCAGCTTACTGAAGTACACATTTGACATTCGAATTGCTAGCTTACATACTGTGGTATTACCAAGTTACGTTGTCAAATAACCGTCACAGATGAATACACACGCAAACTTTGCGGTGTTCTAATCCGCTGTGCACAAACCGGTTTAAGTACGGTATGATAACACAAGTACTTGGCAGTTGTTGCGTTTGCAATAAACACACTAAAAGTGTACATTTGAATGTTTGGTGAAAAAACTTAACGAACAGTGACTTACTTGTATAAAACAATTTTTGTGGTTACTTGATTATTTACTAGCTACGAAATACAGCTTTTTTGATAAGAGCTGATAAATTCACTATGTTTTAGCATGTATACCTTTAACAGTTTATCTGCTTAAGCATAGAAAACGGTTTTTAAGTAAAACAAAAAACTAAAGAAAATTCATATTCTTAAAAGTATATATAACTTATTTTTATAAATCTACTTTTAGAAATTAAATTGTTGCATCATACTTTTTTTGTAAGTTTTTTTTACAAGACAACAACATTTTTTTTAAACTATTTAATTATTGATTATAAAGTACACAGTTATTTTCTATACTTAAATCTAGCACTTTTAAAAGCTAGTATACGACTGCATTTTTTAAGTATAAAATGCTGACATCACATTTAGAACAAATAGTGGCAAACTCAAAAAAGTTTTTTTAAAAACCAGTTATGATAATTTAAATTTTTTTAATAATTAAAAAAAATGATAAAGCTGTAGATTTTAATTTATAGAAAACTAAACTTAATTTAACAAATAATTTATAGAAAACTAAACAATCGGTCTTTCAAAACGTAGACTAAATTGAAACAAAGTTAGGCAAAAATATCACCAGTACACCTACTTTACATCTATTTTTCTTAACAATTTAAAAAATACTTGAAAACAGTGACGGAGGACTACCTGGACTCGAAGCCGTGCTCGGCGCCGGAGAACAGCGGCCGCAAGTGTCCGGCCAACTCGACGTGCCTCGAGGGCTGGGAGGGACCTTCGTACGGCATCACCAACTTCGACACCTTCTACTTCTCCGTCATCACCGTCTTCCAGTGCATCACCATGGAGGGGTGGACCGACGTGCTGTATGACGTCAGAGTTGTTTTGTTTTTAGTTGAACGCGCCAAAGTTTTTAAAGCGTTTTTTATCATACTTGTTATATTTTAAAAACAAAAGTCACCCTTTTAAAAACGTTTAGTTGCTTACTTTTTTCTTTTTTTTTTTTTATAAAAGTTTGGTCAAAGTAATACAAGTTTGCCTTTTCGAATAAAAATAAAATAAGTCTGTTCATTTCAAATAGTTTCTTTACATCAATTTGTTAAGCTCCAAAATAACCCTAATAACAAGACCCTACTAATAGTGATAAAATACAAAGTAGGCTTATTCTATTGTTTTATGACGTCACAGTGCAACGACGCGGTGGGAAGCAAGTACCCGTGGATATATTTCGTGTCGCTCATCATCGGAGGCTCGTTTTTTGTCATGAACCTCATCCTTGGTGTTCTCAGTGGGTTCGTTTGACAACCAACTTTTGTATTTTCTAGAAAGTTGATTAATTTCAATAAAACTTTGTGTAATTTTTGTTTTCTGTGACGCAACTTTTACATTTTTGCATAAGTTTGAGACAATAGACAATCTAAAAAAAAGCATCTTGTTAAAAATGTAATGATGCAAAATACTTAATAAAATAAACAAAATATAACTACGTTGAAAGTTTCAAAAACTTCTGATAAAGATTTTTCTATTCTCAGTATGAATTGAAAGTAGAAAATGAAAACTCTAAAAGCTATGTATTGATTTTAAGCAAAAATTCCGGCAGCTCACATTTTACCATTATACTTTATTCAGGCTTCAAATAAAAAATGATCAATTATTTGCCGTGCGCACTTAAAATTTTCAAAAAGGGGAAACACCCATTGAAAAACTTCTACTTGCAGGGAGTTTTCAAAGGAGCGAGAAAAGGCGAACGCTCGCGGGGAGTTCCAAAAACTGAGAGAAAGGCAGCAGCTTGAGCAGGACGTCCTCTTTTACTCAGAGTGGATTTCGCGGGCGGAGGAAATTGCGGCTGTGGAGGAAGACGACAGTAAATTTGTTTTTGTTTTTAAGTTTTTTTTATTCTTTAGATTTTTATTTTTAATGTTCAGAGACCAGGTCGTAGTTTGATGGTGTTATAATGCTATGCTATTCAAATAAATTTGTTCATTTAAACAACTGTTTTATACATATTTATGCTATTCATTAAAAGTAAAACTTCATGAGGGTGCTCCATGATGTATGTAGAATTGTATGTATAATTGTTTTAATTGTCAATAAGTAAAGCTATATTAGTGATATAACTCATGGCAGTTGGATTTTAATTTATTAGAACAGTGTAAAAGTTTAAAACACTTATAAAGCTCAATACAACTCAGCAGGATTCAATAATAGCGTATAAATAAACATATTTGTGTAGTAATGATGCTAAAATTTTGTATCAGTTCTCAAATAATGTATGAAGTTTAACATTAGAATAAATTTTGAGTTCTTTCAAAATGACTAAAATTAAAAAAATGTATGTTTAAAAATACTTAAGCAATCGAGAAAACTGCTTTTCAATCTTTTCACATACAACTTTAGTGTTTATAAATAAACGATTACCAGCTTTGTATTTTTTTTCTATATCTATAAACCTTTTTTTAGCACTCTGAAAAATTTTACTTTTACTTACAAGCATGTTGATAGATAATTTGTTTTTCAGGCACAAATGAAATATCAGATGTAGCTAGTGATGACTATTCTCATGTTACTGATGATAATTGGTTTAGAAGGCAAAAGTATGTTTTATTACTACAATTTCTTATACTTTTTTTAAGAGAAATACTTAAAAAGTTCTGAACAAAGTAAAACATTTATATTTTTATAAAAATGTTAAACTATAAATTTTATGTTTACTACTTTTATACCTCAAAAAGTTAGTGTTAAAAGCTTTTTCATCTTACAGTGGTAATAATAAATTGATTTATAAATTGCACGGAATTTTGTTACTAAAATAGCAGGGTTTTTCTGCTTATAATTTTCTCATTCATAGTTTCATTTTAACTCTCTGTAAACTTCTTGTTCTTATTTTACACTTTTTAATATTTAATTTAAAAATGTTCTTTATTTTAAACAACTAGCCACAATTTAAATAAGCTAAGACTGACACACTTACTTATATAGGTCACCGGGTTCTATTGTTTGTTTGTAACAAAAATATCTGTTCTGTTTACTGTAAACGTTTTTTTATTTGTTTACTCACACTTTTACTTTCATTACTTTCATGCGGCTTCACGTTGAATCATCTGATATTTATTGTGAACGCTTGCACATTTGACAAACCGTTTCAAATTCATCTTGTCAAAACTTTTCATTGAAAGGTCGTCGCAGTCAAAAAGAACCAACCCAAAGTAAGAATGAACTTTCTAAGGCTTTACTTTGAATTTATTTAATTTTTTCGATAACTTTTAAATTGTTGTCATCTCATGCAAACTTATACTCTTCTTATTTTATCTTGATTCTGAACTTTGCTTTTACTTGTTTACGTTTTCTTTCAGTCTTTTCATTGAAACTATTCAAACTATTCAAAAAATTCTTTTTTTTTGTTGTGAAAAAGTTTAAAACAACACTTATAAGTATTAAATTATTGTAAAAAACTGTTTCTTAAAGGATAACACTTTTTATAAAGAATTATCTAACTAGAATAGCTAGAAAATGTTCATGGCTTAATACTTTTGCAGTTTTTGTCAGCAAACTTTATGACTATTAAATTTTCTCAACTTCCTTACTTTTCCTGCTAACTTTTTACGTTTAATTATCGCTTTCTTACAAAACTTTCAACCAATGAAAACAGCCGAAGGTGGAGGAAGCTGAACACGCAGACGAAGATCAAATGCCGCAAGATCGTCAAATCGCAGGCTTTCTATTGGCTGGTCATCTTCCTCGTGTTCGTCAACACGCTCACCTTCGCCTCCGAGCACGACAGGCAGCCCAAGTGGCTCACCTACGTCCAGGGTAAAATTTTGTTGCAAGTTACGGTTTTGAGCGTGTGTTTTTTAAGCTTTCAATTTTACTTGTTGGATTGTTGTACTTGAAACTTTAATATTTTTTTTTTAGTATTAAAAGTTTTGATAGTTTTTATTTTGGGTCAGGTAATGACAGCAATGTTGTAATATTTTGTACAAAACTATTATGTAATTAAAGCTATTTTTAACTCTAATGAGCTAGAAACTTTAATTAGAAACTCATTTTCTTGAAACAAATGTTTTATTAAGAAAATTAGATGATTAAGTATAAATATTTTTTTTTACAAAATTAAAAGAAAAGGTTAAAATCAGTTTTAAAGTACTAAACGACTAAAGTACAAATACTGCAGTTTGTAGTTTAAAAAAGTGTGCGTAAAATTTTACATGAAATTAAGCAGTACGTTTTACTTTGTGATTTATGAAAAATTGAAGCATGTTTTTATTAATTCATTAAGTAACAACTAACTTCTACTCAAAGAGCTGATCAACACTGCCATGCTGTTCATATTCACATTGGAAATGCTGATAAAAATGTACGCGCTCGGCATCAAAATATACTGGGTTTCTCTGTTCAACAGGTTCGATTCCTTGGTGGTGTGTGCCGGTATTGGGGAGATGATCGTTACCAAGAGCATAGCTGTAAGTTTGAAACAGTAGTTTGTTAGTTTTATTAAAGTTGTAAAGTTTTCGTAGCTTTTTTAGTTAAAAGCTAGTCCAAAAATATAAGCATGTTATGATGAAAACATCAGCGCCTAATTACTTGATAGAAAAAAATTTATTGTTTATAGAAAACTCAGAAAAATCTACGACTTCAAAGTGTTTAAATAATTGCTTTATAATTAAGCTTATTGCGTTTCAATTTTCACAATTAAACTGTCGTTTACGTTCAGTTTCTACGAAACGTAAACTTTACTTTTGTTGTTCTAAAACAAAAACTTTTCACTTACATTTATTTTAACTAACAACACTATAATATTTATGCCCATATTATTACTAAAATAACTGATTTATGAGTAACACTAGTTTGAGTTTAAAAAAGTAAACATTTTACAGAATGTACCTGTAATTGGAATATCAGTTTTACGTTGCATTCGACTGCTGAGAATTTTCAAAGTTACAAGGTTTGTTTTTCAGCTGTAATGAAATGTTAACGACAAAAAAATCGACCGTGAACTACTTAAATACACACATACTGTAATACATCTTATCATAATAACAGTTTATTGCTGGCATTATGCACGGCTTGTTGAGTAAGAAAAGGAATTTGTAGCGGTAGTTCAAAGGCTGCAAGTTTAATTTGATTTCGCAAATGAAAGGTTACGGCTCGCCGAATAAGCCACTGTTATGAGTAAATTTATTCTAATGTAAATCGTAATTAGAGTTTGATGATGATAAGACAAATTGGTTGACTCCAACAGTAAACTTCATTGCGATTAGACAGACTATTGATCTCATACGTTATCGAGAATAAAGTTTGTACGCTTGCTGTTACAAAATATCAATCTAATCTTTAAATACTTACTTTATTTTCAACCCCATAAAACTTTTCAGATACAATTCGAAGCACAAACTTTTTTGTTAGAGTTTTTTATAAATATTCAAAACCTAATTGCATTCACATGATTTTTAATAGACATTATTTATTATTACTTGAATTTTTATAAAGTAGTACTTTTCAACAAGTATTTACTAGAAGGAAAAGTACCAAACAGTCAAATTCGATTAATTGAGATTTGTTTTTAAATTAGCAGTAGAATTTATTTCTTCATACCCTTTGTGTTGAATAAAACTTAGTCGTAAACAAATATTGCAATCGCTATCACATACAATTTTTTATTCCCAGATGAACATTTTTGTAAATTTTAGAATTTTTTCTTATTTTGCTCCACACAAATTAATTGGAATCTACGTATTTCGTTAATGCCAGTTCAGAAATTTATCTTAAGTACTCGTAACTTAATTCTGATTTTAAATGCTTTTTGATAAAAACATAAAAGCAAGCACTTAACTCTGGACTGTTTAGGTTTAAATTTTAAGAGAGAATAAAGTTTTGCGTTTTAATTTCAAATGAAAATATTGTTTCATAGAAAATTTTCTATACCCGCACTTTTTAGATCCGTAAACACGAGTTGAAAAATTTAATAGATTTAATTAATTTATTTTGCTTTTTCTTATAATCACTCAAATGTGGTTTTATATAGAATGTACAAATTTAGTTCAATCTATATACTGTACTCTAAGAACTACAAGGATTGAGTATCAAAAAAATTACATTAAATTATACCTAACAACAGCTATTGGACCTCATTGAGTAATCTAGTAGCGTCATTGGTCAACTCAATAAGATCAATAGTCGGTTTGTTGGTTCTCTTGTTCCTGTTTATTGTTATATTCGCTCTTCTTGGAATGCAAATATGCTTCAAGAACAAACTCGAACTAGACTCTAACTTCACATCCTTCTACCAAGCCATTCTCACCGTGTTTCAAGTTAGCTGATACTATATTAACTTTTTTTTTTTGTTTAATCAACTATTTTTGAATAAAATTTAAACTTACGAAAACCAAGTTCTACGAGTTTAAATGAGCAAGAGATTTTAACTACCTTACTAACGATATAATTTCGCTAAAATTAGATGTTAAAACTTAGAAAAATATTGACAGTGAAACTCGTCTTCTTTTACAAAAGTCTTTAAACTTTTTTTTTTCTTACACAAAAGTTAAACGTAACTATAAAAAAACTGCCTTAAACAAGTGCTTTACATGTCTTTATGTAGTTTTCATATTTACCTGTCAAAACAAACAATGGTTTAAGATTTTTATTCAACTAAGTGCTACTGTAAGCCTCGACCGCGCTGTAATAGGCGTTCTCGTACAAACGAGTTTGAAAACAAGTCGCTACCACCGCGCAGATACTGACGGGCGAGGACTGGAACCTGGTCATGTACAACGGCATCTACTCGTACGGGGGGGCCGAGTCCAACGGCCTGCTGCTGTCCGTCTACTTCATCACGCTGTTCATCGGCGGCAACTACATCCTCCTCAACGTGTTCCTGGCCATCGCGGTGGACAACCTGGCGGACGCGGAGAGCCTGAACATCGCGCAGAAGGAGAAGGCGGAGGAAGACAAGCGGAGGAAGAAGCGGCGGCTGAGGAACCTCAAGTTGGTTTTTGAGTAGAAACTATGATTGGTTTTAAAACAGGTAGAATAATTAAAACTTTGTTTTTGTTAATTGTTTGACGAGTTTGCTTTTTGCATACTTTGCATTTCTTTAAAACTTCTGTGGTTAACTAAAGTATAAAGTTTTTAAGTAAGTTTTTTTTTATAACTTAAGCATTTTTGTACGAAGATTTTGGTATTTTTTTATGTTTTCCTGACGTATAAATTTTTAAAAAATAAGTCTTATTGCGCAAAATGTTTGCAATTTATAAGTATAACTAAAAATTTATAGTACAAAACAGCCTCACATGTTTACAAAATCAACCTATGCGTTTTTTTTTTATTGATGTTTTAGATTTTTGACAGCCCTACAAACCTAATTAAATTAACAAAAGTTTTTTAAAAACCTTAATTGAAATTTCGTTCAACTTGTTTAGATACTAACTACTAGACAACTAAAATGTCAATGTAATTATTCTGTCTATCATCATAGTTTTTATCATAGTTTTCAACTATACAACTATGCATGTTTTGTAAAACTGTAACACAAAATGTGTACTTAAACTTATTTTTATAC
This sequence comes from Thalia democratica, assembly GCF_965202585.1. Lineage (NCBI taxonomy): Eukaryota > Metazoa > Chordata > Thaliacea > Salpida > Salpidae > Thalia > Thalia democratica. The sequence continues at coordinate 12,537,341 of NC_139170.1, forward strand.
AAAATTTTACTGTTTTTTACGACTTTTAAATCCGATGATGACAACTATCACAATTCAAAATAAAAAGCTGTTTCATAGATTAAAACAAACTGAAAACTAGAAAATTAATACAGCTACGAGCGAAACAAAGAGTATAATGTTTTGAACTTACTTACTACAAAAAGTCTAAAAAACAACGTTATATCGGGAACTAATTTAAAAAATTTTAAACCTTTATGTTAAGTGTATAAGCTTTGGTTTGTTCGAATATATCTAAGCAATTAACAAAAACTTTTTAGACATTGTCTTTTTTTTCACTTTTATATAACATAATAAATAGTTCGGAGTAACTCTACTTTTTTGTTGCATACATAAAATAAACTTTGTGATGAAAAACTTAGTTTCTCCATATTTGCATATAAAATTTAACTGTGTGATGTTTGCAGAAAACTGTTTCAACGAAAGACGGGAGCGTACAAAAAAAATAAAAACAAAACCGCCATAACTTACGATTGTGAAGAAAACAAAAGTTCCAACGAAACAAATGGAAACGTGGTGGAATCGAACGGTAGAACTTTGAACTGCGCCGACGTGAAGTGAGTTTTATGTGTTGAAACAGTTCAAATTTTTAAGCTCACTGTAACGCTGAAAAGTTTATAAACTTGCCATGAGGTTAAAACTGTACAAAGTTTGATTAAAAAAAGACAAAGTTTTTTTTTAAGTATATGGAAACTATAACATAGCTTCAAGTTTTATCTAAAGTTACTATTAAAATGTTGTAAATAATAAAAAAAAATTGAACATTTTGAATACTAAATACCTTAAATAAAAGCGATGAAATCAATAAAGTCTGTAAAACCAAGCCGCAGTTAAAAACTAGAAACAACTAACATTTTTTCAAAACTCCCAGGATAAAAGTGACGCCGTCTTCGGAGTGTGGGTCCTACGAGAACGGGCACACTTCCGCCGATCTGTCGCTGGGGTCCATCGAAGCGGGAAACTCCCTCGACGACGAATCGGAGCACGAGGAGCAGCCGACGATCCCGGTGGGGCCGAGACCCCGGCGCTTGTCCGAGTTCAACCTGAAGGAGGTGAAGCAGCAGATGCCGGAATCTTCCTCCTTCTTCGTGTTTTCGTTCACTAACAGGTTACTGTTGCTAGATAAAAAATTAATAAAATCATAGTTTGTTTACTTTTAAAAAAGGACAATTTTCTATTTGTATTTTTGTTTATTCATTTAAATCAGTTCACGTTATGCAGAGGTTTTTTAATTTTATCAAAGTGAAAAAGTGTATTTTTTATAACCACTGTTTGATTTGTTAAATATTTTACCTTTTTAAATTTTAAAGTTTTTTTTTTTATAGAACTTACCTTTTTTTTTTTGATTTATAATTTTTAGATAAATAAGTTTTAATAAAAAAACTCAATTCTAAAACATTAAAAACTTTTAAATAAATTGGTTAAACTATAATACTTTGTTTTTTTACAAAACTTTTATTTCTTCAAACTAAAAAAGTTTTTGTAGTTTTTATTCCAATAAAAAAAAACGCTTTTATTGATATAAAATTCATAAAACATTTTAACAAAACAATTAATCTTTTTAATATACTTGAGTATTTTTCTAGCTATCATACTAAAATGAGACTAATTTTTTCGGAAATTTACATTTATAAATGCTTTATAAACAATGAAATATTTAATTTAACTAAACTGTTTGATTTTAACTTTGATATCGAACAATATATAATACACAAAAGCAAGATACACATGTAAATTTTAAAGCACTTAAAATCAATAAGATTATAGTCCTTCAGGTTTTACTATTTGACTTCGATCTACTTTGTGGTTTTAGCATAAAATATAATTTCAATATTAATGTATAGTTTATTGTTTTTTTCTATTGCTTATATAACTAGTGGTGTAGGTTTAATACTTAATATTTTTATTTAACGAGCTTATATTATCTGTGGTTTATAACGTTTTTATAAATAAAAAATTTCAATAAAAGTTAATTTGCGCAAAACTTATCGCTATCAATATAAGTAGTTTATCTCTTTTTTTCACTATTATGTATAAATGTGTAGCTTTGTTTGTAGCAACAACATAAAAAAAAAATCGATCCTTCACTCTTACAACTTGCAAATCAAGATACAATATAATTCAGATATAATTTGCAACGAAAAAGCTCTCATAAGATTTAGTGATCGTCCTCGAACACAATAATAACAAAGCAGCACTTGCAACAAAGTTCGAATACTGAGGCGCGTGAAAAGGTGCTGTTTTTGGCAAAACAACTTCTAACATGCAGATTCGAGTGAACTTGAATGCTTTCAGTTTTAGTAGATTATCTATTGAATAAAACTACTAGTAGCGATAATCTTATATAATAGTTTTTGTTAGGATAACGATCTAAAACAAGACAAAAAAACATGATGATCAAAATTTGCACAATTCAATTTCACTATACTTCTCAAACCTGCTTAATAATAGTAATTGTAAATTTTGAAAAATTTCATATCATAATACAAAAGTATTTGAACTTAATAATCAAACGAAATATGTTTGGTAATGAAAATACTTTGTGATTTTTTATTGTACATTATTAAAATCTTATGAACTACGTTTTTCAATATGTGTTAAAAAAATAAACACCTGTTTTTAAGTTATTTAAAAAAAAATATTCACAGATTTCGAAAAGTGTGCTATAACATTACAAACAACAAGTATTTCAACAACTGCGTGTTTGTTTGTATCATGCTCAGCAGTCTCGCACTTGCTCTGGAACAACCCCTCATGCAACAAAGCACCTTAAACAAAGTGCTAGAGTTAGTTTCAATAATTTACTTTTTAGTTATTTTTGTTTTAATTGATAGACAAAACTTTAGCTATGAAAATGTTAAGCTACTTTTTAAACATAACAATAGTGTTCGAGTTAAAATTTGGAAGCATTTTTGTTTACCTTGTTTTCTTTGAAAATCTAAACTAAATTAAATACGAACCGTTTGATTGCTATTTTTAATTTAACACTACAATAGCAGTTTTGCCAACACTCATACAAAAAAAATAATTTAAAGACCGTTTATACTTATGTTTGAAAGCAAAAAAAAAAGCTTAAGTTTTTGAAAGTTAAAAACTTGAGCAGTAAAATCGACTACGTGTTCACTACGATCTTCACCATGGAGATTATTCTCAAGATGATCGCATTCGGCGTGTTTATCCACAAGGGGGCGTACTTGCGCAACTTTTTCAACGTTCTTGACCTGCTCGTAGTCTGCGTGTCAATCGCATCCATTTCACTCGCGTAAGTTTTTATAAAAAACATTGTGCTTTATAAGTATTTTCTTGTTTCCGATAATAAATTGTTTCAGCTGTTTCAAGTTAAAAAAATTCTGCTTCCGTTTTCAGTAGAATTAAGTTTTTTAATAAGAAAATAAAGATTTTATTTTGTCATACAAGTTTAGTTTTAAATGAATAAGTAAAACCAATATTTCAAACTTCTTTAAAACCCATTTTGACGGTTGTTGGGTGGAATAAAAACCATTTCAAACTTTAAGAAGAATTACTTTTAACACGTTTAACAGTAAAGAAATTTTTCACCTAGTTTAGCTTTAAAGACACATTTTCTTGAATATTTTGTTATTGTTTTTTACAAATTTAACAGATTAAAGGCAAGTATTATAAAAGTAAAACTACAGTAAGTATATATATTTGAAATTCAAAAGTTTTTTCACTTATAATATTTTATATAATTTAAATAGCTACTTAAACTAGCTGTTTGTTTTGGCTAGTTAAAGTATATTTAACACTTGCGTCTTATAGTTTGAACTAGCTTTAAATTGTTGTTTTTATCATTTTGTTTATATTATACTTAAAATATTGTTTGAACTAAAAAGATTTGTAGAGATGTCGTTCAATGTGGACACTCCCAGGTTTGTTGTTGCCATGCCAACCAAATACTAAAAGCTAATTATTTAAATTATTTAATTTGGTGAACCTCAATAATCTCTAGAAAATAGACTGGAACTCTTTGACTTTGATTAACTTAAAAAGAATTTTAATTTTTGCACGCTTCGATAACTTTAAGTCGTGTTTAAAAATTTCATTAGCCTTAATAAAATATACTCTCTTCTTTTAATCATTATGAATAATTCAACTACAAAATATTATTTATAAGGGTGGCTTGAAATTGTTTTAGAAATTTCTTTGTCTTGCGGATAAAGAAACAAGAAAAAAGTCCAATGGCATGAAAAACTAAATATTTTTAATTTGTTAACTATGATTAAACTAGTTTAAGGTTTGCTTTTTTAATTACGCATGTAATAATATGTTTATAACTAGTTAACCTATAAAAATACTCAGACCATATATAAGTATTTACATAACCAAAACTTTAAAGTGCATGTATACTAACTTTCAGCTTAACTTATAAATTACGACCTAGAAAAAATCTACTTTTATTATTATCGACATATCTTTATCACCTACTTGTTTTTGTTATTGATAACTCGGTTAAATTCAAAACAAAAGACGATTCAAAACTTTTTTTTGTGTAATTTTATATAGTATTTTCAATAAAAATGTGTTTAAACTTTTTGCAAAAATATAGCTCTAGAACTTGAAACACTTTTTTAACTTTAGGGACACCAAAAAAGGAACTTTATCAGCTTTAAAGATTCTGCGAGTTCTGCGAGTTTTAAGGGCGTTAAGAGCAATCAACAGGGCGAAAGGCCTCAAGCACGTTGTTCAGTGCGTTTTCGTTGCTTTAAGTGAGTTCAGTTTATAGTTCACTAACTGTTACGATTTTTATATTTATTTTTTAAAGTTTTCTTTAACTACTATAACTGTTATAAATCAATAAGTTGTTTTTAAAGGTTACAAAATAGTTGAATTTGAGTTTAGATAAAATTTGTATAAACTACACGTCATTTTAAAATGGCTTTAAATATTTCCAAAGCAACTGGTGTAGAACAAAAAACACAACTTTTATACTTATAACATAAAACTAACAGTAAACTAATGTATTTAGAAACGATCGGAAACATAGTTGCCATAACAACGCTTCTTCAGTTCATGTTCGCGTGCATTGGTGTTCAGCTGTTCAAGGGTAAAATGGGAACATGCAAGTTTTCAAACGGATCTGAAGCCAGTTTAGGCTCCATTGAATGCTTGTGAGATTTTTTTTAATCAAATAGATAATTGTTTTTAAATACTTTAATACGGCTCTAAACTACAATCATATATCATCGTAAACTATCCTTGTTTTAATAGGTTGTGTTTTATTATATTTTGAACTCAGAATGCTTTAGATATAAAAAGAAAAAATTCTTACTTCAACTTTTTTTCATCTTTTTTTAAAGTTATTGTTACTTGCTAAACAAAGTTTTCTTTTTTTAAGAAACAAAACAGCCGAGTGGAATAACGACAGTATTGCTAGTTGGGGTTCAAACGATTTCAATTACGACAATGTGGTCAACGCCATGCTGACCTTATTCGTGGTCGCAACTTTTGAAGGGTGGCCAGCGTAAGTTGCTGGTGTACTTTTCCTTTGAATAGTTTTTAAAACACTCGGTCTTTATTCAACTGTTTCATTTAAAGGCTTGCGCTTAAAATTATCTTAGCAATGTTTATTTATAAACGCTTTCTAGATTTTGATGTACGCAAATCTATCTAAATATCAGACAACTATAATCAATTACTAAAGTTTTAAACTAAATTTGTAAAACAAAATAAGAACATCATTATGATCAATCATATAAACAAAGTAACCCTATTTGTAGCAATACCTGACAAACTATTCACACAGAATCCTGCACAATTCGATAAGAGTAGGTGGCCAGTGGGTGGCGATATTCTACATCATCTACATCATCGTGATCGCCTTCTTCATGATGAACATATTCGTCGGTTTCGTCATTGTCACGTTCCAGCAGGAGGGCGAGCAAGAGTACAAGAACTGCGAACTTGACAAAAACCAGGTATGAAAATTCGTGAAGAGAATATGTTTTTAAAGCGTTCGTAGCTGGTTGTAAAACTTAACTGTTGGTGGTAACAGTTAACTACTTAAAATAACTATTAGTTTCATCAAAAAACTAAACAAAAAGCTTCTTTCATTTTTTACAGAAACTATAGCAAAAAAATAAGAATGTTCAGTAGTAAACTTTCAGTTCTATTTTTTACCTTTGTTATTCGGCTTCTACAAACCTTTAGCTTTTTTTTTATTTTAGCTACTTAGTGTATTAAACTAGTTTTTGTTTGAAACATCACTTTTAACTTATTATTTTTAACTTATTGCCTACTTAATACACAGAGACAGTGCGTTGAGTACGCATTGAAAGCGAAACCGGTGAGAAGGTACATTCCCACCAACAAATGGCAGTACAAAGCGTGGCAAGTGGTCAACTCGACTCTGTTCGAATACTTCATGCTCTTCCTCATCTTGCTCAACACTGTCTGCCTTGCTGTGCAGGTTAGAACTTTGTTTCAATGGTTCTTTTCGATAATACAAACACTAAAAGTAAACTTCTTCAAACTAAAGATAACATTGTAACATACATTATAAACTCGATATGTTTGTTTTGTTTATAAAGTTTGCATAGTAAAGCTAACAAACTTTATAGCACAAAGGACAGAGTCAGCGGTTTACAGACACACTTAACATTATGAACTACATATTCACTGCTTTGTTCACTGTCGAAATGATTGTAAAATTAATTGCCTTCACACCAAGGGTAAGTTTTGTTAAAGTAGTTAGTTTTTTTTTAAACTAAGACTAATATATGTTATAAACTTTGTAAAGATCTGCTACTGATACAATATTTCTTTTATAACAAATAAATTTTTTATTTTCATTAAAAAACGATGTTATACATTCTTCAACTCTAATAGAACTTTATTTGCTTAAACTCTTCTATTCTTATACTTTTTAACTAGCTTACTCGATAGAAACTAATAAGCCATAAAAAATTCCTTTCTAAGTGTATTTAAAAATATAGTCTTCCGTGCACCAAGTTTTTCATTTAGTGGGTTGCTGCACACATGTTTATTTTTTTTGAAATATTATAATCTACAGGATTATAATATAAACTTGTAAGTTAAACTTTTAATAATCAAAAAATATAAACAAAATAAAAATAGTTACTTGAGCAATTTTAACCTGTTTGTGGTATAGGTATATACATGATGCTTTTGAAACAGTTATACAATTGAATATGATTAAGGTTTATAACAAATTTTTATAACCTGTATACGCATAAAATATGATATTAAATTTAGTTCTTATAAAACAAAAATAATAAAAACGTCACGCCAAAATATCACGAAGAAGCTTTTATTAGAATTATTTTAAAAGATATGTAATAAAAACGTAATTTAAGCTTACTTTTTACATATTCTATAAAAAAGTATTATTTAGAATTACACAAAGTTATAAAATTAATATCAATTACAAAACTTTAACATGCTTGTATTAAAAAATTGAAGTTTTATAAGTAGAAGCAAACTATATCAACAATATTCTTTGATAATTTGTTAAAATATATTTTAACTAAATATTCAATATTACATATTGTTACATCATCTTTAGATTTTTTTTGTTTGATTGCTATTGTCAGTAATTTTAAGACAACAGTCAACTGAAGCAAACAAAATTTTCATACACTTTTAAACGATTAATTAAAGCTCTCTAACTAGAGTTTTTACAAACAAATTTAAACATACTAGGAGTTTAAAAATTCTTGGTGGAATGTTTGGGACTTCGTAGTCGTTGTAGGAAGCTACATTGACATAATTGCGGAGCAACAGGAAGTTAGTACCGTGGTAGCCGTATTATGACGTCACAATTACTAAACGTAATAACTGTCGTTGCTGGGTGTGTTATACATGAGTATAAACACCTAGCTGTAGTGCCAAGTCTTAATAAGCAGCTGAGTGGTATTAAGACCGAGCAAAGATGCTAATTTGTACTCTTTGTTGTTTTCACACGTCATACTGTCATTCAGATACTAGAACACTCGCTGTTAAATGTTCATCAATAAGTGCACTGATTCTGTCTAAAAAAAATTGACACTAAGCCGTGCGTTTGAGAATTACAAATCGTTTTAGACTTCAAGTTTCACTGTGAAACTGTCGTTGATAATTATGTATGTTTTTACAACCAATCAAAATAAAAACGAAATGAATTGTAAACTTTTTAATTGTCATTTTTCTTTCCATAAAACGAACATTGTAAGCCTAAATTATATGGGTTTTATAAACTATACAACATATAAGGGAATATATTTCCAAGGTTTTGACTTTTTTACTTGAAAACTTTATCTACTACGTACTAAATTACATATAAAGTATAATATTTTCATTTGCAAATTAATTATTAAAAAAAACAAAGTTCTGATATTCTTTTACAAGCTCTCTTGAGCACAAATTTGTAATCTTACAAAAAATTATATCACATGATCATTGTTAGATATCTCGCACTATCACTAGCATAACTTCATACAATTAATTTTTTTTCACAAAAGTGTAATTTCATGCACAATGTAGTAACTAGTATGTTGTCTACTTCATATAGCACTACTTCAAGGACCTGTGGAACGCTTTTGATGGAATCATCGTAATTGGCAGTCTAGTTGATATTATTATGAATCTCGTAGACACGGTAAGATAAACAAACTAAATACTATGTAAAAGTACGGATTAAACTCTTTTTTTAAGAATTAAAACCTTTTTTTAGTATAACTGTTTTTAATACTTAAAAATATTTAACATTTTAAACTTTTAAAACTTACACACATACTTAAGATAAAACTTACAGAGAAAAAGTATTATCTTTTTATGGTATAGTCATTAGTAAGCACAGTATATACACATCTATTTTGTTTATACGTTGTATAAATTTTTGTTTTTTTTTATCAATGCATGTATCAATTTAATTGAAAAAAATAATATTAATTATTTTTTGTAGATTGCTTAAGATTTGGCAATTCATTTTAATTACAAAATGAATAGAATAGTATAAACACCTGTTCTAAGAAAACTTTTAGTTATTCACTACAATTTAAATAACTTTTTTAACCTATGTTGATTTCTATATGATTGCTAATAAAGTCTGATTATTTTAAACTTACTTAAACGACTACTTTTCTAAACATAAAAACTAAAAAAAGTTTAAGTTTTGAAAATTACACAGTTTCCTTTGACACTTTTTCATTGTTTTATAACTTAAATTTCTTTTAGTTAAACAAGAAAGAACGTGGTGGTATGAAAGTAAACTTTTTTCGACTCTTTCGGGTGATGAGGCTCATTAAACTTCTTAGCAGAGGTGAGGGCATCAGGACGTTGCTATGGACTTTTTTGAAGTCTTTCCAGGTATTTTTATTTACCATATTTGTAATATTTTTATTTTTATTTTTTTCTACTTAATTATTTTTAACTGATCAGATTTGTTGCAATACAATTATCATTAAATTTTTTTTTAAGTTTTTTTTTTTTAATATTTATCAAGTAGAAGTAACATCTATTAAACCGTTAAGATTTAATAAAACAAGCTGTAAAATAAAGTTATCGTAGCATCTTACCACTTTGTAAAACTAATACCTCAAACAACAGGCTCTCCCCTACGTCGTCCTGTTGATTGTTCTGCTTTTCTTCATTTATGCGGTCATTGGTATGCAGTTGTTCGGTAAAGTGAAGCAGCTCGCGGATTCACAAATAAACAGAAACAACAATTTCTCCACCTTTTTTTACAGTGTCCTGCTTCTTTTCAGGTAATTGGTTGTAAATTAACACTTTTGCTTGAAAATAATTTCACTCAATCATACAAAAATTTCATTTTTTTTTATTAAAAACCTAATTAGTTTCTAAAAAAATCTCGTTATTTAAAAAGCCAAGTTTGGAGCAGCTAAACACATAGTTAGCAGTATCTGTTAAGTAATCTTAATTTTTTTTTTCAGTACTTTTTACTTAAGGCTTAAAATGTTGCTTTTGAAGTTTGGTTGCAAATATTTTTGACGGGGCCGTTTTAAAAAAGTATCAAATACAAGAGCTCAAGAAACGTGCTTCTTAAAAGATAAACTTAGAAAAATATTATTTTCCAGGTGTGCCACCGGTGAGGCTTGGCAGGATGTGATGTTGGGGGTGACTGCAGGCAAAAAGTGCGAAATGGATCGGAGCTACGGGCAACCACCAGGGGAAGATGAGGATACATCGTCACAAGGAGAAGAAAGCTGCGGATCCGGGTTTGCTTACATCTACTTCATGTCCTTCTACATGCTCTGTGCTTTTCTGGTAAGTTTCTCTTTTTCATGACATAGACCTCGTTCAAGTTAAAAGAAGTTATGTAACAAACTGTTTGTTTTTTACACGGATAGCGTTTTTTGTACGAGTTTTTTTTTTATTCCGAAGCTTATTTTGTAAGTTGTAGCTCGAAAATGCTACTAGAAAGCAAATAAGTAAAAAATTTAACAATATTAATAGTAATACTTCAACATAAAATTAGCTAGACTTTGTTATGCTAAATTAAAACATGTTTAAATATGGCTTAGATATCTACGATACAAAGTAAAATATTTTCAACATATTACTCACTTTTTGTCTCTTCTGATTTCTTATAAATACTCACATGTATACAAACTATTTATAGTACTAGGCTTCTTAAAAACCTCACAAGAATATTAACAACATAAAGTTTTTATCAACAGCTTCTATATAAGTAAACCAACAACATTTATACATATGATTAAAATTTTACAATGTCTATAAAGCACCTTATGAATAATTAAGTTGGTAAACGAGTTTGAAATAAAAATATTCTTATTGAGCTATTATGTTATTACTGATTTTATAGATTTTTGTTTTATCATTACCTTAATAGAAAGCGGTCTATGACAAATCTTTAAAGAACTTACTTTAAAGATGATTTAATTGTTTAGTAAATTCTTTTTTTTTTCGAAAATTAAAGTCTGTCAACCACTTCTTACTTTAATATAGTGTAAAAAAAACTATAAACTACTATAAAACTAAAAATTTAAGAGATTAAAAATATTTTACTTAAAATATAAAATCATAAAGTTTAATTTAAAAGTTTTCACGGAAAAACAATGGATTCACAATTTATTTTCAATGCTTTTTTTAAGATAATCAACTTGTTTGTGGCGGTTATCATGGACAATTTCGACTATCTGACGCGCGATTGGTCAATTCTTGGTCCTCACCATTTAGACGAGTTCAAAACTGTTTGGGCTGAATATGACCCTGAAGCGTCGTTAGTTTAAAATAGAATTTTTATCAACTGTTGAAACTTGTTTTTACTGTTTAACGTTATGAAATCTTAATTTTTTTTTTGAATACAAAAAGAAAGTATTCAAAGAATCTTGAAATTGACACTTTTTCTCTAAAGTTTTAGTTAACACGGTTTTCATACGAAAATAAAATAAAAATAATAAAATTTCTTTGCTAGTAAAAAAATAATCATACTTCGACATCTGATACTGTTCAGGGGTCAGATAAAACACGTGAACGTGGTCCGGTTGCTGAGAAAAATTCAACCGCCGCTGGGCTTCGGCAAGCTGTGCCCGAAACGGACGGTGTGCCGCAAGCTGGTGTCCATGAACATGCCCCTATCCAGCGACGGGATGGTGACCTTCACCGCCACCCTCTTCGCCCTCATCAGGACCTCTCTGGGCATCAAAACCGAAGGTTGGTTTGTTGACAGTTTCTAAAATGAATATTTTTAATAGAGAGAAGTTGTGGCGAAATTGAACGAGTGCAAAACTTTCTAATCCGTTTCAAAGCAGTTATTGCTTAGTTAAACTTTTGTTCAGTATATAACTTGTGCCGCTTTACTTTTGGTAGTTTTTCTTATAAAACAATTGATCTAATTTATGCAAAAACATAAATAAGCAATAAATATCAACTGAATGGATCATATTCGTAGATATTTTTCACTTAAAAGTTTCATATTACTTAAATTAGAAACAACAAATCAAACAACACTGAATAATTGTCAGACAAGGTCTAACATAAATCACTATTTACGATAAAATAAAATTAATACCTCGATCTACGTAAATCTTCTATTTTTACACCTGTAGTTGTTAAGTAAGTAAATCTTACATGATTACAGCACAACCTACAAAGTATAAAAATAGAATAAAATTTCAAGGCAAATTAAAATACCTGTAAAACATGGAAAACAATGAATTATGACTCATTTATAGTGAACGATTCAACCCGAATTTGATTATAAAACCTTTAAAAACAACAGTTTTTTTTTTATTATTATTATTTTATCTATAATCATTTTTTTATGTTTAAATTTGTAAAATTTTATTTAAATTTCAGTAAAAATTTAAATAATTTATTTTTTTCTAAATTTAAAATATAAAACATTTTTCCATACTTATTTAGTTATAAGTATGGATAACTTACAGAGTATTAAAAATGTTTTTTAAACAAACTAGATTCATACATACTTAAATTTAAATATTAACCTTTAGTGCAAAAAAACTACTCTAATAAGTAAGGAGAAATACATAAGTTAGCACACCGGTTAAAAGAACTTTTTGCCTTTGAACTTCAGACACTGCTAAGATCACTTTCATTAATTTCAAATGAAATAAAAGCATTTCTGACCTTCTTGTCTGCCTTGCTAGCTAATTCAAAGTGCCAGTCAAAATCGCATTGTTTTTAACGCTTGCTTTTTGAAGTTGGGAGAAAATTGCCCTGTTTTAATTGGTTGATTGCAGGAAACGTTGTAATTTTTAATTGGTTGATTGCACAGGAAACATTGACGAGGAAAATGACAAGTTGCGGCGCGTCATCAAGAAAATTTGGAAGCGCACCCCGGACAAGACGCTAAATCAAATTTGTCCCCCGGCTGAAGGTTTGTATAATTTGACTAAAATTTTAGTAAAACGGACTTTTAAGCTTTGTTTAATTTTTTAGGAAATATTTTGTATTATTCTTTATTATCACATCATAAATAATGCAGTATTTTATGTGTCATATGTCAACCATTATTTAAAGAAAATAAAAAACATTTGATGTTTTTGTTTTGTACTTTAACTATTTTGTTTTTACTTCAGGTAAAAAGTTTATTTAAAAAGTAGTTAACAAAAAAAAACTGTTTCATATTATAGTTCTATTAATTAATTAACTCTTTTTTACAGAAGTAATGCAATTAACTTATTAATAAATCAAAGTCTAAGTGTTCCTATTTTCTTTCCTAGATGTTTTTTATTGTTCATACTTTTCACATTTTCAAATAAGGTATGTACACAAAAGTTTTGAAGCTTTTTTGTAATTTTAAAACTTTAATATTTTTATTTTAATACTACAGATGAATATTTGCACACTAACAACCTAAATTTATAAGTTATTAAAAATAATAAAATATATATATATACCCATCGCGCTGTGTTTTTCAAATGGAAATAATTACACAGCAGTAACTTAAAGTGTACTTCCATCCTCTATTTATAAAACCTCCGTAAAACTTTAAGCACAAAGGAACACCCTGAGTTCCATTAAACTCAGTACTTTTCAAATTGTTGTTGTATACCAATTTTATATTATACCAAAACAAACAACAAGTAACTGAATTTTGAAACCACATTATTGTCAGCATTTTTTTTTAATTCAAATACTCGCCTTACAACCTGGTGACTATAGTTGCGGGTAAGTTCTGAGTTAGCAAATATTGTTTTTACAGACAACGACGTGACAGTGGGCAAGTTCTACGCCACCTACATGATACAGGACTACTACCGCAAGTTCAAGAAGCGCAAGGCCGAAAGACAGAGGCTCGAAGGCGAAACTAGAAGGCGAGATAGCAAACTTGATAAAGACATATCCAACTTGCAGGTGAAAGACATTTTTTGCTGAAAAGCTGATCAGACTACATCAAAAAAAAATTTTTTGACCAACTAAGAAAGCTTTCATTAATAATAATTTACAAATGTGCAAACAAATAAAGTTATGAAACTTGATTTTTAGTGTAGCAACCATTTATTTAGTTAAATAACTAAAGTTTTCCGTATTTTATTATTACTATTTTTAAAGTAAAGTTAAATCTGTAAGATTTCTGTAAAGTTTCTTGAAGTTTTGGTTAAAAATTTTTAGTACACGCGTTTAAACAATGTATATACATTCAAGGCTGGCTTGAGAACATTGCACAAAGTGGGACCTGACCTTCGCGAAGCAATCACCGGCAGCTTATCGTCAAATGAAGACGTTGAGTTCGGTTTGCAAGACACTGTCGAAAAACGAAACCAAAAAGTTAATATTTATAATTATTTAGCTATTTTTAAGAGTTTAAGTACTTATTCTTTAACAACTGTTTACTTGATTGTGACTTACTATACTTTTTATTTACAAAACTTTAAGTAAAAAGATAAACGCAATCTCTTCAAGGCTTTTTCATTAGTTATTAAAAATTTGGTACAATTTTTTTGATCTTTATAAAGTTTCTAAAACATTCTGTTTGCAGAAAAGTGAGAGTTTGTTCGAAAGATGGCGAAAGAGCAGCCTGATGGGAAACAAGCGGAAAACAAGCAGAAGGAACCACGGAGTCGCCATAACAACAAATGCACCCCGAAACGATGGAGAAGTTAATAAGAGAAGAAATAGCGGGTTATTAGGACTTCCCCAAAGGTTAATACGAATCAGCCTAGTAATTTTTTATAACATTAAAAAAATGTTAAAAATAAACTTTTTAAGTCATTACAGTTGGATATTTTAAAGTTTTTGTCAGTTTTAATAGTAACTTAGTTATTCAAAGCGTCAATTAAGTGTTAAACTTTTCAGATTGTTGCCGCGAAGAAGATCGATGCAGGAAGGTTTCAGCATGGAGTCGCGATCAACCGACATGAAGAACTCAATAACCGACAACAATATCGAGAGCTCGCTCTACAATGGCATCTCGTTAAACAGCAACTACAACAACAACAATAACAACAATAACAGTAACAACAGTAACAATAATAAGAACAGTTTTGCCAGCCCCGTAAAATCAAACAGCAGAACGTTGTTGCAAAATGAAAGAGAACCGCAGTATATGCAACTAAAAAAGTTAATTTATAATAATATTTGTTTTACACTGTTTACTTTTCATCAGAAACCTAAAATGATGATTTTTTTTCAACCAATTTTTATCGAATTAACATTAAACATGTTTTTAGAACAAATATTTGCTGTTGTAAGATAAGTAGAAAGTAGTAATTTGTACTAGTGTTTCTAAATTATCAATATTTTTTTCATCTAAATATGATAAAGTTTTAACACCAAAAAACAGTACTTTTCAGAAGTAGTAGTTTAGGTGGTAACGTACAATTATATTACTAACTTTTACAGTGAAAACGACAACTTAAAAGAAAACAACACTGATCCTTCTTCGAACATTGAGGTACCCACTGACCAAATATTTCACGACAA
This sequence comes from Thalia democratica, assembly GCF_965202585.1. Lineage (NCBI taxonomy): Eukaryota > Metazoa > Chordata > Thaliacea > Salpida > Salpidae > Thalia > Thalia democratica. The sequence continues at coordinate 12,552,746 of NC_139170.1, forward strand.
ACTGTCTCCCACGGCGTCGGGCAAGCCCAAGAACGGTCTGCAGGACCACCAGCTCAGTTTGAAGTCCCAGGGATACCAGAGCATCGACAACGACGATCTGAGCACTTACAAGGGCTGCACCCACTGTCACAAGCGGAAAAACGACAAAATTTTAGAAGTCACAAGCCCTGTTGAAGTTTCAAGTTCAGACGTTTCTGGTTACTTGAACTCGTCCAACTTAGGTGTTTACCCGTACACGCAACAGCTGCTGCCACTAGACACGGCGGCAAAGTCACCTCGACGGCTCAGAGTTCCTGTCCAACGGTAAGTTAAACACTTTTGTTTATTTAACCATTTATTTCTGAAAGTTAGTTTATCAAATAGCTATCCTACAACAAACTAAACATATTCAATAACAATTAAAGGAAAATTTATTTACTTAGACATAAGTGAAAGTTTAGATATCGTACTTAAAAAATTATTCAAATTTTACTGTTTAAGATCTAAAAGTCAGTCAAGCGTAGTAAAGAGAAACAGCAGTTTGTCGGTGGCAGCTACAGAAAAATCGCAAGCTTCTAGCACTGAGAACTTGATTGGACAGGTTATATACACAATTAAAAGCTTTTTCTCTTAACAAGGAAAAAAAATTGTAGATCTGTAACAAACAAATTCTCCACAATATATTAACAGCTTTTATACCTCTATCCTACAAAAGTTTCAATAAAACCCTATACAAAGTATTTTCTTTATACACAGGTGCTGGAAGTGGAAGGGTTGAATGAGCTTGCGAAGGACGGCAGATTTGTCAGAGCGACGGTGAACGCCCTCGCTGAAGCGATCAGTGTCTCGTTAGATGACCTCGAACGTGCGGCCACTGTCCTTAGTTCGAGGTTTTTGTTTATTTTTATGTAACGCAAAAGTTCAAAATTATATGATTAAAATTTAAATTTAAAATACGAGCTTCGAAGAGTTTGTTTCAGGTGTTTTTACCTTTTAACAAGTACGCCGCTTTAAATAAATTAGTTTTAAAACAACATTTACCTACATTATGACACAAAATACGATCTAAACACTTGCAATTATAAAACTCTAAACACGCCTCTTTTTTAGAAGAAAAAGTTACTGCGGAGCAAGAACCTCTTCCGAGGAGCAGTCGAACAACGGAAGCGAAATGCTCTACTGTGACGAAACAGGCGGCCGTCAGAAGCTGATCGCCAGCAAAGTTCGAGCTCCGGCTAACAGCGAGAGCCTGGAAGACGAGTACGAGTGCGTGGAAGAAGCGGCTCTGTTGAAGAAAGAGTGAAGCTTTTTTTAAGCGAGGCGCAGCTTAGTCAGATCGTCCGGGGTCATTGAACGCCCAAAGTAAAAGCAAGGAAGTCGGTTGGCAGCCGTATGCGAAGATTAGAACACTTTGCCGCACACCAAAACATTTGTTATACTTACGTTTTTATTGACCTCAAAAAAGTGTACACCCTCCTTCTTTGCGTAACGTTTTGTTCATACAAGTTGATCGGTTTGCTTTGAAAAACTTTCTGGGCGCTTCGTGCCTTTAAAGGGTTTTCTAACGTCTTAATTATACAACTAGATTTTACACAATTTAAAAAATTGACCCAGCTTTTTTAGGTGAAAACGTTAAGTTTTGTTATGTTATAAAAGCTTTTTTTTTCTTTTTGTAATCAAGTAACTTATTTTAGTTTTACTGTTGCCTTGGCGAACCTTTTTTATTACGCGGGTTTATTTGAGCACATACACACGTTACATACCATATTTAGTCTGATTTTCAATTTTCGACTCCAACCCATAGGATAATTGCCTTACAAATTACTGAGCTTTTGTTCAACATACACATTTTGTTATCAGGTCAACCTAAAGATACAGTACAGTCTCACATTTTTACATTTACTTAAAAATTGCCTGCTATATATACGACTGTTTTCACAGTTTTCAAATCATTCAATCATTTTTCTGCTTTTATCTTTATTTATTGTTTTTAACCAGCACTTATTACTTACTTTGTGATCAAAAAAGCTAGATATGTATTGATCTATTGCTCTATATTAATAAAATATTTCTAAAAATACTTTTGTTTGGAGTATTAGAGTTATTTCATTGTAAAAAAATTTGTTTATCAGAATTCGCTTTTAACAATTAATAGCTAGTAAAATCAAAATAAATAATAACTACAATTTTTTAGCTCTGCAATAAAAATCAATTTAAAAGAAATTTTAAAGTCGAACTAAAAATAGTTTCTTACTTAATAATTTTTTAATATAATTTTGTAAAAAATAGTTCAATGACGAAGTCAAGGAGTTATAAATGAATTAATAGTTAGTTTTTACGAATTTATAAGTTTTAAACATCAGCAAAACTTCTTTAAAAAGTAGTCTAGCATAGATAAAACTTTAAGATTTTTAGTCTAAGAATACATAGTTATACAACATAAGAAGCTACGAACAAAAAAAATCAATGAAGCATAAATATTAGATAAAACGTAAGAAAAAACAAACATAAAATTAGGTTTCTATAACTTGTTCTTAGCTAAACAAATACAAAGCAAAAGGTGCTAATACACGGTTTGGTAAACGCTTAGTTAAGACAAAGTACAAAACTTCTTTTATAAAGTCGCAAGCTACGTTGTTTAAATGAAAACTGAATAATATTAACCAGTATAATAAACAGTATTTTGGGTAAGCATCGAAATGCTTTTTGCAAGCATTAAAAAAAATTTCATATATATATTTAACTTAATGTGTAAGTCGTTGTTCTTTAGTACGGGTTTTTATATTAAAACCTTGTTGTTTCTACTTAGTTTTTATTATACTATTATAAGATTAAAAAAAGTTGTAGTTGTCACGGAGCTGAACTGTATCTGAAAACAATTAATACCGTATAGTAAGCCCTTTATAGTTTTTCAAAAGTTTTCTGGTCTAAAAATCGAACTGTGAAGCTTATGATAAACTTTCAAAATATTTTCTTTTTTAGATTAATGTGGTTTAATTTAGATGTATAAGTATATGTAGCGTAAATATTTATTTTGTTATATTCTAAGTATTGTCTTTATTTAAATTGAATTAAATCAGAATTTAAATAGTTTGTATCTCTAATTGAACAGAACTACATGTGAACTATTTATTTAGCTTAAATAACATTAAAGATACTTAAAAATTACTAATTGTTATTCCAGCTACTTGAAGAGCTGGGGTTTTACGCAATCATTTAATAGCATTAGGCTTTGTTATCAAAAGATGTTAAACTACAATTGAAGCCGTTTTAGCTTTATACTGTAACATTTTATCTTCTATACAATTTAAAATTAACTATTTAAATAGTGTATATGATAAATAAAAACGTTTTTATAGCTGAACAATTTTATTGAACTTAAATTAAATACAATAACGAAAAGATTTTAATAACTTATAGGAAGTGATTTAATACATCACTATTAAATAGACCAACACCTTGCTATAAATTGAAATCTCAACAAAAATTATAATTTATAACTTATAGTAAAATTTTGAAATAATTTACTGTAAAACACAACAACATTTGCGTTCTGGAACTTCTGCACCTCCATCATCGACCGTTTCTTTTCCGTTTTCACATTCTTCGTTGTCAACCACTTCGTTGTCAACCTCTTCATTATCCACACTTTCTTCTTGGTTCTCAACACCTCTTAGATTATTTTCTAATTCGTTCGCTTGCTTTTTCTTCTCTTGCAGCTCGACCCACTGGTCTATTTTTTCGCTATGATTTTTCTCAGGTTCTTCCAGTTCACAACAACCGCACAGTGTACATTTTAAGCTTTTACCTTTTCCTTTGACATTAACTTTAGCGGCTCCAGTACCTTTTGTCGTGTGTGTATCTACTTTATTCTCATTTGGATTACCTTGCACATCAACTTCATCTTCTTCGGGAAAAGCTTGTTCTTGCTCATTTTTTTCTTCAACACCTTTCGGATTTACTTTTAAAGCCGTTTCGATTTGAAATTTCTGCTGATGAACGATATTGGCTTTAATTGAAGTACATAACAAACTATCTTGGTTTAGCTGTGGGTTTTCTACTTTATTTTTTTCAGTGGATAAGACAAGCTGCTCACTATTTTGGGTATGTTGGTCGGGTTCAAATGCGTTATTCAAGTACTGATGTTCACTCCCCGAATGAAGAACAACATCGCCAACACGCTCCACTGATGCTGTAAGCACTTGACTCACTATTTTGCTCATTCGCGGCGTACTGTCTTCAGTGGAATCAGTCGTTTTAGATACCACTATTTTGTTAGATACGACTCCTGCAGTCCCTGAACTATCTTCATCTTCATTCACAAATCCTTCGTTTGTTTCACATCCCAATTGAGATTTGCATCCTTTTTTATCATCAGAAGCAGTATTTCCGAGAAGATCTTTGGATTGCTGCGTTGATCTTACAAGATCTTTTTCACTTGGTTGGTCAGGCACAAACGTATCTTCCGCATGCTGCGATTCTTCAATCGATTTTGAAATAAGATTTTTTTTCAAATCACTATTCATCCTAGCCATAAAATAATTGATCAAAGTAGCTGTTAGTTAAAATTATTATTGGTAACATGGGATGTTAAGGTTGCTTATTTATGTTTATCACAACTGCATAATTTAAATAAAATTATAACTATAAGCCTAGTAATTTTACTTAGTAAACAATTTTGAGCATTCAAGATAATAATTTATTATTGAAATTGATTTTCCACTAGATCAACTTACTTTTATATGTAAGTATAACTTCAACCAAAAACTAATGGTTTTTTTTTAAGCTATATCGTAAATTTAAGTTCTGTTACCTAAATGTTGAAGTATCATATACTATCTTAACCACTTGAAACGTTTTTTAGTCAAAATACTAACTACAATATAAAAAAATTAAATTTAATTTAATAAGAAATTATTTCATGGACTAGTATAAATACTTTTTATTTAACAAAAAAAAATCTTAAAGTTTTTGTTCATTATAAAGAGTAAACTATAACAGAAATCCATCAACAAAATAAACTGTATGCCTTTATAAATATTTTTTTTTGATTAAACACAAAACAATATAACAACAACTTTATTACAGCTTGACTATGTTCGTTATTCAAAAAAATATGCTTTCTTTGTTTAAACTTTGAGCTGGACACCAAAGGAATGTTTTATTGATATAAACTCAAACTGTTATTTGTTAAAATTCAATATGTTCTAAATTACTTTAAATATACACATTTAAATATTATTTTCTTTTATGTTTTCTAAAATCCTTGGTCTCAGTTTCCTTATTGTGTAAGCCACAAAGCTAAAAAACAAATTTATTTAATAAATGACCATATTCCACTTAAATTTGATACAATTTATAAAAACATAAAACTTAAAATATCTATCATAATATAATCTAAACAAGTAGTTTTAAGATATTTTTTATATTATCATGCCGTAGTATTACAGACTTATATATACACTCTAATCTTCTTAATTATAAACATATTATTAATTAATTTAAGCCGATAAGAATTCAACCCTAAAAACATGTTCAAAGGACAATACGTATATAAAAACTTTCTGATTATTGAGCTACACCAACACTAGTTTTACTTTAAATATGTTAATCTTGATAGAAAATAAATATACTATTTCCTGAATAAACTAGTATTTTTTTAACTACCTAGATGATAAAATTTCATAACGCTTTTGTTTAAAATAATGTAAAACTTTCTGATACATACTCAAACTTTATTGAAATTATTTTAGCATGTGTTATACTTAAAATTTTCAAAAACAGCTGTAGATAAGGAACTGATGTCTAAAAGTACAGAATTTTAAAGCTAAAGATAAAGTTTTACATATAAAATGCCTACCACTATACGTTTGTTTTTTATTGAAATATATATAATTTAATTTTTTGAAGAAATTATTTGTAATCATGTTCTTTAACTATACAAAGCTATACATGTTTAAAAATGTTATGTTGTGTAGTTATTACAGTTTATTTGACGATAAAAAAATGCTCAAAATATTCGGTCCTAGGACTTGGTGCACGAAGAACCTTTCGGTTATCGAATTGCACACCGCTTGGATACTTTCAACGTCTTGTAGACTTTATTTACTTTAAGACTTTTTTGCTGCTTTAAAACCTCTATTATAAACAATTTACTTGTCATTTTTTATGAAGAACAAACTGAAAGATTTTACTTTTCACAAACAACTTAGAAAATTAAATAAAAAAATTTAACACGTATAAAAATGTTTTAAATTAATAATGTATTAGTTCCAAATTTGTTTAACATGAAGACAAATTTTTATTTGTTACAGCGAAAAACTCTTCTCAACAAATAATTTTCTTTACTACTTGTATTCATAAATTAACTGTAATTTCAAAGTGCATACGCATTGTCTTACTTTTAACAGTTCTTAGGTTCTTAACTGTGCTGAAGTTGGATATTGGAGTCAACAGTTTTTGATAAACTCATTAAATTTACTTCACATTCTAATAAACAAGTTCACTTTAGCACTTTTTTCAGTTACACGGCACTTAAAAACTCAGAAAATTCATACTCTTATATAAAAATTAAAGGGATGTACCTCAGAAAATTGAAAAGTTCTACGTTTCACTAAATTGTAGTGAACAGTAAAATTGTTTTTATACTTATCATAGTGCACAGCTGCACCGATGAGAACCACTGCCTTAAACAATGCTCTATAAAAACTTATCGTTTAAGAAGCTATTTTAAATGTCACTTTTCCAAATGTATGCATCCGTGCAAAGTAAAAGTTTTTTATTGTCTACCGAATAGATATCGCAAACATGTATAACTTATAGTTTGTTTAAATGTTAATCGAGTAAGTGTATTTGAACTATTTTTATAACTTCTAAAGCTGTATAAGCTTTTAACACAATTTTGTATATATTTTTATGAGTATTTTGATTTAGCAACCATAACAACCAAGGTTATGTCATTTAATGCAAAGATAAAAAGTTATTTTTTATTCCAATAAAAAATACACCAAGTTATATTTTACTTACATTACGGAAGTACAAATTGTAAATCAATATGAAGACATACGAAGAAGTATTCAATAAAGATTACAGCTGGTACGAGTAAGTGAATTGTATTTACTTTTATTTATAAGAAAAAAATTTAAGCTTTAAAATTGATGTATTGTATATGTTTGTAGCTCAAATGACATAGTCAGTGAGTGACCTAAGACTAGATTTTTTATGATTTCAAAAAACTACGCATATATATTTAGATATAAAATGTAGAAAAAAGCTTAAGTATCTTTAAATTATAGATTAAACATGTTTCCTTAAACTTTTATCAACTTCTGTTTAATGTACATTGTTAATTGATATCATAAAAGTCTCTATGTAAAGTACACTTTCAAGTTAGCAAAGTCTTTAAGCTTTCAATACTTTTTGTTAGCCTAATCATGTAATGTTGTAACATATAGACTCTTTCTTTAACGACTAGTTTAAGTCTTTATAAACATGAGAATTGTGCTAATAAATCACTGAGACCACTTTATTAAATCTATTTCTCTTTTTATATTACAACAAGTAAGCATTCTTTACAGTGACGTTGTTGCGTGGGAAAAGAGCCAAACGACTGAAAAAAGCTCTGACTCGGAATACCACTCTGAGAATGACAAAGTACCAGAGTTCGAAGTTCTTAGAGAAACTTTAAACAATCATAACATCGAATGGCCAGATGTTGTTGATGAAAGTGAATGCAGCAGTGCTAGCTCGTCTTTCTTCTTAGCTTCAATAACCGAAGAAAGCAATGAAAACGATCAAACCAGTGTAGATGTAGGAGAAAGGAAAGTCAATATTGCGAAAGGAAGAAAAACTGACGAGGCTGAAAAGAGGCTTGAGAAAGCAAGCAAGCTGCTAGATGATGAAAAAATTTCTTTGGCACGATTCTTGCAGATGCTGGACCCAACTGGGGAGTGGTTTCCCGAAGACTCAAAATTTACTTTTGAGTTTGAGGAGGAAAGTATAGAAACCAACACCATCGAAATGATTATGAAAGATTTTTCTGGACCTGATTGGAGCAGTTCTTTTCAGTTTGAGTTCAATAGTGACATTGAAGCTTAAAATTTTATATTTTCAATAAAATGATATATACAAAAGTAAAGCATTGTTTAAAATAAGCTTAAATTCTTTGAATATTATATAACCACTTCATTCAAAACAAAAGCTTTAAAACTTTTGCAATCTTATTGTTTTGAAATGTGGAAAAAACGTAAATTTTACGAAGTTTCTTGCTTACAATGACAAACTATCATATTTGCTTTTAGTATTTGATTAGTTTTCGGCTTTAAACTCTATTTTTTAAGCCGGGTCTTTTAAAAAAACGGGCTAATTTTTGTAAAATAAGGTTGCTTGTGGGCCACACGATTTAGAAAAATGTCTTCAAAGGGCCGAAAAAACGGAAAATAGTTGTAATAAACATCATAAAAAATACTATTCAAAATATGAAGCTACTATTAAAAAATTAATATGTTTATATATAACTGTTCAAAATATAGATTTAATCGTTTGCTAACAAAAGATCCAAATGATCAAGTTCACCTGAATATAAATAAAAACAAACTACACAGTAATCTTCCTTTATTGTACCAATATAAGTTTCTGTGTGTTAACGAATCAACACACTTCAATTGATGAATTTGTTTATATTTGTATATATATCTATTTAGGAGTTCTGCTTACTATTACATATTTTTTTTGTAGATCAGTGTTAAGACTTTTTAGCATAAAAATATAGTTCATTATTTTTAACTTGTTTTTCAAAATTTCTACTGTTTTAGCTTTGTCCTAGTTTGTTGATAGTTTTCTGTTCACATTTGATAACGTAAGAGAAAAAATATTCTTGTTGTGTAAATCATTTTTATATGAAGAAAGCAGTTTGTGAATTTTCGGGGTACGAATAAACCTTTCCAAAAATATGGTGTAGGAGTACCACAATATAAAGTCTTAAAACCCTAATTGCTTTTAATACACATTAATGATTTGTAGAACAATGGGTTCATAGCTTTGCAGATTAAGCACTACTGTAAAGAATATCAAGGAATATCAAAAAAAAAATTGTTAGTAAGTGGCAACTTAAAATAAGATTTTTTTTTTTTTAATTTACTTAAAATAAATAAAACTAAAAGAACACCATTGAATAAAAAAAATCCTTTTAGGGTAAAATAAAGATTTTCATGTCAATATAGGTTTTAAAAAATTTTTTAAGTTAAATGATAAATATCTTTAAGTGTTTAAGACTGATTATTATAGTCGTCTTAACTGGTCACAACATGGCACGCACTTCCTTTTGTTCACTATTCAGAGCGCTTTATTTCTGGAAATCTGGCAACCCTGAATTATTACATATGTTGTTCTAATAAATTACAAATTTTCTAATTTGCATCACATCTTCAAGGCTAAACTTAACTTAAAGTTTTGTAATGGAGTACTAGATAGCATATTTTAGTGATTTAAATTCAATTTAATGACAATTGAGTTAAGCGGTTGGTAGGAATCATATTTGCACTTGGCATTAATAGTTTATTATATATTTAATTTTTTGTTTAATAGGTAATATATTTAGCAATTTTTTCAACTGGTGATAAAATTTATACATTTTGTTGATAAAACTAAACTACAAATGGTTATTTTTAAACCACTTCAGTCTGGTTAAAAAAACTATTACAATTTTGGTCTGATCCCATAGGATAATTGCCTTACAAATTACTGAGCTTTTGTTCAACATACACATTTTGTTATCAGGTCAACCTAAAGATACAGTACAGTCTCACATTTTTACATTTACTTAAAAATTGCCTGCTATATATACGACTGTTTTCACAGTTTTCAAATCATTCAATCATTTTTCTGCTTTTATCTTTATTTATTGTTTTTAACCAGCACTTATTACTGACTTTGTGATCAAAAAAGCTAAATATGTATTGATCTTCTACTGTATAGTAATAAAATATTTTAAATATACTTTTGTTTGGAGTATTAGAGTTGTTTCATTATAAAAAAATGTCTGCATAAGAAATCACTTTTATCAATTAATAACTAGTAACAACAAAATAAATACTAATAACATAATAATAAATATAAATTTTTAGCTCTGCAATAAAAATAAATTTAAAAGTAATTTTAATAGTCGAATTAAAAATAGTTTCTTACTATAATAATTTTTTAATATAAATTTGTAAAAAATAATTCAATGACGAAGTCAAAAAGTTATAAATTCGTAAAAACTAACTATTAATTAATTAATAAGTTTTAAACATCAGCAAGACTTCTTTAAAAAGTAGTCTAGCATACATAAGATTTTAAGGTTTTTAGTCTAAATGTACATACAAAAAAGAAGCTACAATCAAAAAAAAATCAATGAAGCATAAATATTAGATAAAACGTAAGAAAAAACAAACATAAAATTAGGTTTCTATAACTTGTTCTTAGCTAAACAAATACAAAGCAAAAGATGCTAATACACGATTTGGTGAATGCTTGGTTAAGACAAAGTACAAAACCTTATTTATAAAGTCGCAAGCTACCTTGTTTATAAATCAATATATTATAATATATTCAGTATATATCAGTATTTTCGGTAAGCATCGAAATGCTTTTTGCAAGCATTAAAAAGTTTTGTTCATATTTAATAAACTTAATGCGTAAGTCGCTTTTTTTAGTACGGGTTTTTAAATTTAAAACCTTTTTGTTTCTACTTAGTTTTTATTATATTATAACAAGATAAAAAAAAGTTGAACAGTTTTGTCACGGAGCTGAATTGTTTCTGAAAACAATTAATACCGTATAGTAAGCTCTTATAGCTTTTTTAAGTTTTTTAAAAATTTTTCAGTTTAAAAATCGAACTATGGAGCTTATGATAAAGTTTCAAAATATTTTCTTTTTCAGATTAATGTTGTTAAATTTAGATGTGCCAATTCATGAAACATAAATTTTTATTTATTGTGGTTTAATTGAAATATTGACCTTAATTAGTTTGAAATTTAATCAGAACAAACTAGAACACTCTAACTGTAGAACTACCTGTTATAACTCGTTAGAACTAATATATAAGATACTTAAAAATTACTAATTGTTATACCAACTACTTCAAGAGCTGGGGTTTTACGCAATTATTTAGTAGCACTAGGCTTTGTTATCAAAAGATGTTAAACTACAATTGAAGCAGTTTTAGCTTTATACTGTAACATTTTATCTTCTATACAATTTAAAATTAACTATTTAAATAGTGTATAAGATAAATAAAAACGTTTTTATAGCTGAACAATTTTATTGAACTTAAATTAAATACAATAACGAAAAGATTTTAATAACTTATAAGAAGTGATTTAATACATCATTATTAAATAAACCAACACCTTGCTATAAATTGAAATCTCAACAAAAATTATAATTTATAACTTATAGTAAAAATTTGAACTAAGTTACTGCAAAACACAACAACATTTACGTTCTGCACCTCCTTCATCGACCGTTTCTTTTCCGTTTTCACCTTCTTCGTTGTCAACCACTTCGTTGTCAACCTCATCATTATCCACACTTTCTTCTTGGTTCTCAACAATTCTTAGATTATTTTCTAATTCGTTCGCTTGCTTTTTCTTCTCTTGCAGCTCGATCCACTGGTCAAATTTTCTGCCATCATCTGGCTCAGGTTCTTCCGGTTCACAACAACCGCACAGTGAACATTTTAAACTTTTATCCTTTCCTTTGACATTGACTCTAGCGGCTCCAGTACCTTTTGTCGTGTGTGTATCTACTATATTTTCATTTTGATTACCTGGCACATCAACTTCATCTTCTTCGGGAAAAGCTTGTTCTTGCTCATTTTTTTCTTCAACACCCTTCGGATTTACTTTTAAAGCCGTTTCGATTTGAAATTTTTGCTGATGAACGATATTGGCTTTAATTGAAGTACATAACAAACTATCTTGGTTTGGCTGTTGGTTTTCTACTTTATTTTTTTCAGTGGATAAGACAAGCTGCTCACTATTTTGGGTATGTTGGTCGGGTTCAAATGCGTTATTTAAATACTGATGTTCACTCCCCGAATGAAGAACAACATCGCCAACACGCTCCACTGATGCTGTAAACTTTTGACTCACTATTTTGCTCATTCGCGGCGTACTGTCTTCAGTAGAATCAGTCGTTTTAGATACCACTATTTTATTAGATACGATTCCTGCAGTCCCTGAACTATCTTCATCTTCATTCACAAATCCTTCGTTTGTTTCACATCCCAATTGAGATTTGCATCCTTTATCATCAGAAGCAGTATTTCCGAGAAGATCTTTGGATTGCTGCGTTGATCTTACAAGATCTTTTTCACTTGGTTGGTTAGGCACAAACGTATCTTCCGCATGCTGCGATTCTTCAACCGATTTTGAAATGAGATTTTTTTTCAAATCACTATTCATCCTAGCCATAAAATAATTGATCAAAGTAGCTGTTAGTTAAAATTATTATTGGTAACATGAGATGTTAAGGTTGCTTATTTATGTATATCATAACTACATAATTTAAATAAAATTATAACTATAACCTACTAATTTTACTTAGTAAAAAATTTAGAGCATTCAAGATAATATTTTATTATTGAAATTGATTTCCCACTAGATCAACTTACTTTTATATGTAAGTATAACTTCTTAACTAAAAACTAGTTGTTTTTTTTAAGCTATATTGTAAATTTAATTTTGTTACCTAAATGTTGAATTATCATACACTATCCTAACCATTTGTAACCTTTTTTAGTTAAAATACGAACTACAGTTTTTTTTTTTTTTAGAAATTCTTTCATGGACTATTACAAGTACTTTTTATTTAACAAAGCAAAAATTTAAGATTTTGATATTTTTAAAGAGTAAACTATAAAAGAGATCTATCTACCAAACAAATTGTATGTTTTTATAAATATAAATTTTTGATTAGACACATAACAATATAACAACAACTTTGACTATGATCGTTATTCAAAAAAATATACTTTCTTAGTTTAAACTTTGAGCTGGAGACCAAAGGAATGTTATATTGATATAAACTCAAACTGTTATTTATTAAAATTCAATATACTCTCAATCACTTAAAATATACACATTTAAATATAATTTTAAATATACTGTCAAAAATCCTTGTTCTCAATTTCCTTTTTGTAAAAGCCACAAAGCAAAAAAATAAATCTATTTAATAAATGACCACTTTCCACTTAAATTTGATATAATTTATAAAAACATAAAACTTGAAATTTCTAACTTGATTTAATCTTAACAAGTAATTTTAAAATATTTTTTATATTAACATGCCGTAGTATTACAGAAATATATATACACTCTAATCTTCTTAATTATAAACATATTATTAGTTTATTAGACGCGATAAGAACTCGGCCCTAAAAACACAGTCAAAGGACAATCAATGGGTAGGTGTCACTTTTGCACAAGGAAACACTTTTTCACAAGGAGACACTTTTACACAGCGTCACTTTTGCACGCAGGGTCACTTTAGCACAAGGAAACACTTTTTTACGGTGTCACTTTTGTACGGAAAAACTTTTGCACAGAATGAAAAAAAAAATAATTTTTTTTTAACATTTTTTTTTTGCTATCAATTTTACCCTTAACCCTTACCCTCGGTCGGTAAAGTTTAATTTCTTTTTTGTTTTTTTTTAATTAATATTTTGTAATTATTATTTTCCTGTTCTTTTTATTAATAAGCTTTATTAGATTTTTTTTTTCTATCACTGTTACCCCTAACCCTTACCCTCGGTCGGTAACTTTTTTTTTTACTCAAATATTTTTTTTTCTTTCTGTTTATTTTTTTTTCACTCTCGTGCAAAAATGACCCCTCGTGCTAAAGTGTCCCCTCGCACTAAAGTGACGCTCGTTCGAAAGTATTGCCGTGCAAAAGTGACCCGTTCCCAAGGACAATACATATAGAAATATAATGTATGCACCAACACTTGTTTTACCTTAATGGAAAAGAAACATATTATTTCCTAAATAATTTAGTATCTTTTTTAAGTACCTACATGATAAAATTTTATAACGCTTTTATTTAAAATAATATATTACTTTCTGATACATACTCAAACTTTATTGAAATTATTTTAGCATGTATTATACTTAAACTTTCAAAACAGCTGTATATTAGGAACTGATGTCTAAAATATAAAATTTTAAAGCTGAAGATAAAGTTTTACATAAAAAATGCCTACCACTACATGTTTGTTTTTTATTGAAATTTATATAATTAAGTTTTTTTAATAAATTATTTTAATCATTTTCTTTAATCTTATAAAAACTATACGTGTTTTAAAATGTTATGTTGTATAGTTATTACAGTTTATTGAATGATAAAAAACGCTCAAAATATTTGGTCCTAGGACTTGGTGCACGAAGAACCTTTCGGTTATCGAATCGCACACCACTTGGATACTTTCAACGTCTTGTAGACTTTGTTTACTTTAAGACTTGACTTTTTGCTGCTTTAAAACTTCTATTATAAATAACTTACTTGTCATTTTTTATGAAGAACAAACTGAAAGATTTTACTTTTCACAAACAACTTAGAAAATTAAATAAAAAATTTAACACGTATAAAAATGTTTTAAATTAATAATATTTTAGTTCCAAATTTTTTTAAATGAAGGCAAAATCTTACTTGTTACAGCCAAAAACTGTTCTCAACAAATAATTTTCTTTACTACTTGTATTCATAAATTAAGTGTAGTTTCAAAGTGCATACGCATTGTCGTACTTTTAACAGTTCTTAGGTTCTTAACTGTGCTGAAGCTGGATATTGGACTTCTTGATAAACTCATTAAATTTACTTCACATTCTGATTAACATGTTCACTTTAGCACTTTCAGTTACACGGCATTATAAACTCAGAAAATTAATACTCTTATATAAAAATTAAAGGGATGTACCTCAGAAAATTAAAAATTTCTTCGTTTCACTAAATTTTAGTGAACAGTAAAATTGTTTTTATGCACACCATATTGCACAGCTGCACTCATGAGAACCACTGCCTTAAACAATGCTCTATAAAAACTTATCATTTAAGAAGCTATTTTAAATGTCACTTTTCCAAATGTATGCATCCGTGCAAAGTAAAAGTTTTTTATTGTCTACCGAACAGATATCGCAAACATGTATAACTTATAGTTTGTTTAAATGTTAATCGAGTAAAGTTCTTTAAATTATTTTTATAACTAATAAGGATGTATAAACTTTTAATACAATTTTGTATATATTTTTATGAGTATTTTGATTTAGCAACCATAAAAACCAAGGTTATGTCATTTAAGGCAAAGATAAAAAGTTATTTTTTATTCCAATAAAAAATACACCAAGTTGTATTTTACTTACATTACGGAAGTACAAATTGTAAATCAATATGAAGACATACGAAGAAGTATTCAATAAAGATCACAGCTGGTACGAGTAAGTAAATTGTATTTACTCTTATTTATAAGAAAAATTTTTTAAGTTTTAAAATTTGTGTATTGTGTATGTTTGTAGCTCAAATGACAACAAAGTCAGTAAGTGACCTAAGACTAGATTTTTTATACTTTCAAAAAGCTACGCTTATAAATTTAGATATAAAAATATAGAAAAAAGCTTAAGTATCTTTAGTTTATTGTTTAAACATATTTCCTTAAACTTATTTTAACTTCTGTTAATGTATATTGTTAATTGATATCAAAAAAGTATCTATGTAAAACACACTTTCAAGCTGGCCTTATAGTTTTCAATACTTTTTGTTAACCTAATTATCTAATGTTGTAACATATAGACTCTTTCTTTAACGACTAGTTTAAGTCTTTATAAACATGAGAATTGTGCTTATTGAGACCACTTTATTAAATCTATGTCTGTTTTTATATTACAACAAGTAAAAATTCTTTACAGTGACGTTGTTGCGTAGGAAAAGAGCCAAACGACTGAAAAAAGCTCTGACTCGGAATGCCACTCCGAGAATGACCAAGTACCAGAGTTCGAAGTTCTTAGAGAAATTTTAAACAATCATGACATCAAATGGCCAGATATTGTTGATGAAAGCGAATGTAGCAGTGCTAGCTCGTCTTTCTACTTAGCTTCAATAACCGAAGAAAGCAATGAAAACGATCAAACCAGTGTAGATGTAGAAGAAAAGAAAGTCAATATTGCGAAAGGAAGAAAAATCGACGAGACTGAAAAGAGGCTTGAGAAAGCAAGCAAGCTGCTAATGATGAAAAAATTTCTTTGGCACGATTCTTGCAGATGCTGAACCCAACTGGGGAGTGGTTTCCCGAAGACACAAAACTTAGTTTTGAGTTCGAGAAGGAAAGTATAGAAACCAACGCCATCGAAAT
The DNA here is from genome assembly GCF_965202585.1 of Thalia democratica. NCBI lineage: Eukaryota > Metazoa > Chordata > Thaliacea > Salpida > Salpidae > Thalia > Thalia democratica. The sequence continues at coordinate 12,569,109 of NC_139170.1, forward strand.
GATTGTGAAAGATTTTTCTGGACCTGATTGGAGTAGTCCTTTTTCTGTTTGAGTTCAATAGTGACATTGAAGCTTAAAATTTTATATTTTCAATAAAAATGATAAATACAGTAGTAAAGCATTGTTTACATAAAGCTTAAATTCTTTAAATATTAGATAACCACTTCATTCGAAACAAAAGCTTTAAAACTTTTGCAATCTTATTGTTTTGAAATGTGGAAAAAACGTAAATTTTACGAAGTTTCTTGCTTACAATGACAAATCATCATATTTGCTTTTAGTATTTGATTAGTTTCCGGCTTTAAACTCTAATTTTAAGCAGGGCCTTTTAAAATAACGGGCTAATTTTTGTAAAATAAAGTTGCTTGTGGGCTGCAGGATTTAGAAAAATGTCTTCCAAGGGCCGAAAAAACGGAAATTAGTTGTAATAAACAACATAAAAAATACTATTCAAAATATGAAGCTACTTTTAAAAAATTAATATGTATATATAATTGTTCAAAATATAGATTTAATCGTTTGCTAACAAAGGATCCAAGTGATCAAGTTCACCTGAATATAAATAAAAACAAATTACACAGTAATCTTCCCTTATTGTACCAATATAAGTTTCTGTGTGTAAACGAATCAACACACTTCAATTGATGAATTTGTTTATATTTGTATGTATATCTACTTAGGAGTTTATTACATATTTTTTTGTAGATCAGTGTTAAGACTTTTTACCATAAAAATATAGTTCATTATTTTTAACTTGTTTTTCAAAATTTCTACTGTTTTAGCTTTGTCCTAGTATGTTGAAAAGTTTCTGTTCACATTTGATACCGTAAGAGAAATTCATTTTTATAAATTATTTGTAAATCATTTTTATCTGAAGAAAGCAGTTTGTGAATTTTCGGGGTATGAATAAACCTTTTTTTAAATATGGTGTAGGAGTACCACAATATAAAGTCTTAAAACCCTAATTGCTTTTAATACACATTAATGATTTGTAGAACAATGGGTTCATAGTTTTGCAGATTAAGCACTACTGTAAAGATTATCAAAGAATATCAAAAAATAAATTTGTAAGTAAGTGGCAACTTATAGTTAGATTTTTTTTAATTAAATTTTAGTAAAAATAAATTTGACCTTACTAAAAATAAATAAAACTAGAAGAACACTATTAAATCAAGAAAAAATAAATCCTTTTTGTGTAAAATAAAGATTTTCATGTCAATATAGATTTTAAAACTTCTAAGTTAGATAATATTATTTAGTTATAAGTGTTTAAGATTGATTATTATAGTCGTCTTAACTGGTCACAACATGGCACGCACTTCCTTTTGTTCACTATTCAGAGCGCTTTATTTCTGGAAATCTGGCAACCCTGAATTATTACATATGTTGTTCTAATAAATTACAAATTTTCTAATTTGCATCACCTCTTCAAGGCTAAACTTAACTTAAATTTTTGCAATGGAGTACTTAGATAGCATATTTTAGTGATTTAAAAATCAATTTAATGACAATTAAGTTAAGCGGTTGGTAGGAATCAGATTTGCACTTGGCACTAATAGTTTATTATATATTTAATTTTTTGTTTAATAGGTAATATATTTAGCAATTTTTTCAACTGGTAAAAAAATGTAATACATTTTGTTGATAAAACTAAACTACAAATGGTTATTTTTAAACCACTTCAGTCTGGTTAAAAAACTATTATAATCTTGGTCTAAAAATACTTTTTTTTAAATTAGATAGTTTAAAATTCATAATAGATCTGGAAAAGACGTTAAAAGGTATGCAAGTGGTGTGCAACTTGATAACCGAAAGGTTTCTTTGTGCACCAGGTACTAGGATCAAATATTTTGAGCGCTGTTTTTGTCGTTTAATAAACTATAAGATAGTTTAAAAGTGATCTAAACTATACAGCAAATAGTGTTAGACCAGTCAATTAATAAATTTCTACTAACATTTTTTAATTAAATACTAAATTATCTTTCACAAATAGTCTTAATTGTATTGATTTAACATTCATAAACCAATAAGATACATATATATAGACATTTTATTTAAAAAGCTAAATTTATTACAATTTTTTCTCTCCCTTCTTTAAAAGTTAAAACTTATTTTTCTAATTCTACCAATGTATCAATTTGCTCAGCTACTTAAGAAACAAATAAGTTTTTTTTTCTCGGCTTTATTTTTTTTAACTTTAAGCATTTTTTAATCTAATCTAAGCAAAACATGTTTAAACTGTAAGAAAAGCAAAAAGTAAACTTATATTAAGGAGATCTTAAACTTCGTTAGATTATTAAGTTGGTTTTAATTCAATTTTGTTACTTTTAACTTTTATCAAAATTAAATCTGTTTTAAACTACAGTAACCTCTCGCATCTTTACGCACTCGTGACGTTACGCACTCTCGTTTAGTTCCCCTTTTTTAAATTCTAAAAGATTCAAAAAATAAAAATTTTAACTTTTCTAATTTTGCACAAATTAGGTTTATTGTAAGTTTTTAAGTGAAATTAGTATTTTTGCATTTCTAGTTTGTGCTTTTCATAAGGAGCCTACTGAACTCTATTGCTTTTACTTTTATAGCTTAGGTGTCTTAACACCCCTCCTTTTTTACCTTTATATAAAAAACAATTCAATTCATCAAATTCTTTTGGCATGAAATTTCATTCCTACTCAAAAAATCCATTATTATGTCTTTGATACAATGCAAGACAAGTTTATTCTTATGTGGGAAAAGGAGAAATTAAAAAAAGTTGTAGTAACATAAACAATTTTTATTAAACATTTTTCTTATATTTTATAGATTTTGTTCTAAAGAAGAAATCCATTATAGCACCAAATGCATAATTTTGTAAAAGGCTATAGAAACAAATTTTAATACAGACACCACACCATTTCTTAATTGTAAGCAAATACTTTATTATAAATTTAATTTGCAAAGTAGAATAGAATACAAATGTTAAATATCAAATAAGTCACATAAAAATAAAAATAAAGATAAAATCTACTTATTATCAAAATTAGTAAAATTTTTCTACAAGTATTATTGTTTAATATGAATTTAAATCCTTTTTTTTTATATGTATAGTTTTGTCTTTTGTTTTTATATTTATAAATAAAATAAACAAATTGTTAATAGTGGGAAAGTCCCCAGTCTGCTTTTACCTAGAAGCAATATCAAAAAACAGCCATTATAGTAAGTATATTTGGTACCTCTCGTATTTCTACGATCTATCGTATCTTTACGCACTTTTTCTGTGGAAACAATGTGCGTAAATAAGCGAGATGTTACTGTAAATATGTTTAAACTCACAAAAATACCAAATATTTTGGTTTTTGAAAAGGTCTATAGTTTCATTAGTTTTACAAACTTTCTTCAACCAAAAGCTTCCAAATGTGCTCTAAAAAAACATCCGTGCTAGATTTAAGTTTGCATGGCCCATTTAATAAAAATCTATACTCCAATTCGTGTTTTAGTGCATTAATGATTTTTTCTACTAGCGCTTTAAAACTATATCAATAAAATATTTATTTTACATTAAGCACAATTTAAAAACTCAGAAAAGTAGGAAACAAAAGAATTACGTGAAGTAGATTTCAAATAGTAAGCTAAAATTTAAAATTATATTAATTTAAGAACTTGTAGTTGTAATCAAACCAATGTATTGAAATAGTAAATTGATATCATAATAACAAATTTAAATAGTACTTTTTCTTTATTACACTAACACATGTTTCTGTGTGTTATCAAGTTAATACACTTCAACGGATCTCTGTAGAAAAATAAAATACTGTAAGGAAAGAATTGAAGCTAAAGTAGGTACACATATATATATAGTTTTTTTTTTGTTTTATAAACAATTATATTTTAAAACAAAAAAAATTATTTAGATTTACAAGTCTTTTTATTGAAAAAATAACAAAAATACATTTCATAAAACTTTGTTTAAGCAAAAAACGTTTCCAGTGTTAAACACATCTGCATTAAAGTAATTAAAATATTATAGCTTGTGAAAACTTGAGCACGTTAAAAAACTACAAAGTGTTTCGAGATATCTTGTCGGTCTTGACGAATTCTTCTGTTTATTTGAAATTAGATTTTACTAAAACACTTAAAGGTTTTAAAAAACTGACTTGATATTAATGCACAAACTGTTTGATTTAAAAGTTTTGTTTGACAAGTTTACAAATGTTCAATTAATTTTGCAAGCAGTGAAATTTAACTTTCTTCAATTAGAAGGTGTTATACAAACGTTATAAGCAAATACTTCTTTATTTTTAAACTAAACTTAAATCCTTAAATTGCAATATTTTTAGAATTATCTTAGTACCTAAAGAAAAACAGTTTTTAGGTCTAATTATGCGTATTAACAACACGAAAAATGGTCACGGTAACTATTTAATAGTGTTAACACATAGAATCATTTAAAAAACATTTAAAATTTATCTTTTTCGATTAGTTTATTGAACATAAAACAAAGATCTATCTTAATAGACATAAAAACTAAAACCGACGCTAAACATGAATAAAAAAATTAGTGAAAACTATTATCAATTGAACAGTAATTTAAGGTAACAATTTAACTTGTAAACTTTTTTCAAGTTTTTATGTCACAGACTTAGTAAATATACCTCAAATAGCAACATCTATTTACAGATAAATCACTAATATTCCAAGTGTAATATGAATACTATAATTGCTATAATCTAGACTGGGTCTAATGTCATTCGAAGTCATTTAACCGAATTAGAAAGGTCTGTCCTTTGATTTAAAATTTCAATTTAATTTTTTTGTGTTTATTAAATTAGCAGATTTTCATTCGCAAAAAATTAACAAGATTAGTATTTTATCATGTTTATAGATTGTTTACAGGTTTTTGATGGTCTAACTAAAAAAATCTTCACTGTTTTATGTATATCTAAAACTTACTAATAGTACGGTTTTGACTAGAAAAGTATTTAGCTAAATAATTTACTGCTTTTTTTAAATTAATTTCCATTGAACAAATTTTTAGGAATCATTGACTGTGTTCGGCTTTAGCTTTTACGCCGCCATGTAGACAACGAAGTTATGAAGGAAATAAATTTCCGTCCCTTTATCTAATTCTCCTGTTTAGCTACGCTTAAATGGAAGCATTCAAAATTATAATTTTAATATCATGAAGTGATATAACACTCATTGGTCTAAAGATTTGTGGTTTCAATCTTTTTTTTTAGTGACCGTGATAAATAATGATAACTAATAAATAACCTAGATACTTTTAGTGTTTACCTAATCACCTGTGATTATTATTGGTTTTAATCGGTCGCATTTCCTTAATAAGCAGACCAGTCTGAAATTTTATAACAGTCCATAAGGTTGTGCAAATTTAAATAAAAGAATTGAAAAATAGATACTTCTTTATATTAACTTTATATTTAAATTTAACTAGACAATGGTAACAGGTGCTTTTAAAATTGCTAATATTTCAATTGATATTTTGATTTGATAACTTGGTGAATTAACTCTACATCAATTTAGGATAAAGGGGACGTTGATTTTTACAACACGGTGGCCACTGGTTTTCTGAAATTATTCCAGGTTTTCGAAAATACACACTTTTGGGTCTATTTTTTGTTTTAAGATAAGTTTAAAAACTGTAGCAAGTAGTATAACAACACTGAGAAGATACTGTAAAGCTGCTTTAAATGGGAAGGGGTCAAAATTGCACGAAGACAATTTTGCACCAAGGGTCAATTTTGCACGAGAGTAAAAAAAATAAAAATAAATTAATAAAAAACAAAAAAGTTATAAGACCGAGGGTAAGGGGTCACAGTGATAGTTGAAAAAAAATTCAACCTGTGCAAAATTGTCTGCTCGTGCAAAAGTGTCTTTGCGCAATTTTATCCCATCGTGCAATTTTGTCAGCTACCCACTTTAAATATGCTTTTTTTATCTTAATGATAGATTTTTTGTGTCGAATAAAAACTTAACTATTTAAAATTTATAGTTGTTTAAAATTAGAATTTTTTCATAACTTTTTTTAGTTATTTTTGTTCATAATTCCAGGTATTTTTTTGCCCAAATTGTCAAATTCAATGTTAAGTGACATTACAAGACCATTTTATTTTGTACAGTAATTCTGAGCTATCAGATTCTCAACTATTTTAAACAAGGTTTAATTTAATTTTCGTTATATAAACGATCAAGGTCGTTGGCCTCAATAAGTTACTAATAGGTGCACATCAAAAAAATTATTTCAAAAAAATCTATCTTCACCTTAGTTTATAAATTTAATTTCAAAAATTAATATTTAGATCGATTGAATACAGGAATTTTTTACTTTCAAAATTAAAAATTTTATAAAAAAAACCACCTGTATTTTGTTTTTAACTTCAACATCTTAAGTTTGAATTACTAAAGGAATGTTTCCTGAAAATTTGAGACCTCTACCTCAAAAAATAAAGAAAATAGATATATAATGAATTTTCAAGACTTTCTATAAAATTGCGGTCCATACGCTTGTATTGGAAACTTTCAACAAAACATTTATATCTCAAAAATAAAGAAAAATCTTATATTTTGTAACTAGGATGAAGATCCCTTTCAATCAAATACCATTGTTTAGGTTTAATAAAAGCTTGGAAAAATTAACTAATCAGACCTTTGTTATTGAAGTTCTATTAACCTGATAGTCTCACCTATGAAAAGTATTTACCGACAGGACATACTATATATTAATTTAATTTAGTTACATTAAAATATTAATAACATTCATAAATAAACGTGCCAAGCTGCTATTAAATCCATTAATAATCTTAAAACCTATTTCAGATGTTTATCCACTGCTTTATGCCAACACAAATCTTCAGGTCAAATAATTTACTAAGAACTAAAATGAAACCTTTGTCAAAACTATGCTTTAAATGTCCTAAGTCTAGATGAAGATCTTAGTTAGCTTTTTTTGTTTGATACATAACAAATACTTCCCTATTCTACAATTGCTTTTCAACGATTTTCTGAATTGTAAGTAACTTAACTTAAAATAAAACCAACTTAATATACCTAATAATAAATGAAAGCTTCGAGGGTAATAAAAAAGTCTATTCTCACTAGCTAGAAAAAGAGCAACAATAAAATAAAAACAACTTTTTATTGAATTAATAATCTTACAGGAATCACATTGCAAACATATATATAAACGAAAACACATCAAACTTAATTAACAGACACAATCACACGTGAAAAATTTATAAATTTTTTTATTTTTATTTTTTAAGCTTCCTCTTCGCCTTCCTCTTCTTCGTCGAACTCTCCCTCTTCTTCAGCCGTGGCGTCCTGGTATTGCTGGTACTCGCTCACCAGATCGTTCATGTTGCTCTCTGCTTCGGTGAACTCCATTTCGTCCATACCCTCTCCCGTGTACCAATGCAAGAAAGCCTTCCTCCTGAACATGGCAGTAAACTGCTCTGAAATGCGCTTGAAAAGCTCCTGTAATGTTTTTATTTTAGGTAGATAATTTGTCATTTGATCAGTTATATTTATTACCTCATAACTCAAGAAGCTTAATAAAAAATCATATTATATAAGTTTAGGTAAAATTGATTTAGGTTTAAGTAAGTTTCTTTAAAATAAATTAAAAACAATCGACTTAAAAACTTATTATTTCTGTTTTACAAACTTGGATTGCAGTGCTGTTTCCAATGAAGGTAGCAGACATCTTCAGTCCTCTTGGAGGAATATCACAAACGGCAGTCTTTACATTGTTGGGGATCCATTCTACAAAGTAGCTGCTGTTTTTGTTCTGGATGTTAAGCATCTGCTCGTCAACCTCCTTCATTGACATTCTGCCTCTGAAGTAGCAACCCACTGTGAGGTACCTGCCATGTCTTGGGTCGCAAGCGCACATCATGTTCTTGGCATCAAACATTTGCTGGGTGAGTTCAGGTACTGTCAGGGCGCGGTACTGTTGGGAACCACGGCTGGTGAGTGGAGCAAAACCGGGAATGAAGAAGTGTAGACGCGGGAAAGGAACCATGTTGACAGCAAGTTTCCTCAAATCTGAGTTAAGCTGACCTGGGAATCGCAAACATGTGGTCACTCCGGAAAGAGTGGCAGATACAAGATGATTCAAATCTCCATATGTTGGGGTGGTAAGTTTTAGTGTTCTGAAGCAAATATCATACAATGCCTCATTGTCAAAGCAGAATGATTTGTCTGTATTTTCTACAAGTTGATGGACTGAAAGTGTGGCATTATAAGGTTCGACTACAACATCAGATACTTTTGGAGATGGGATAACGCTGAAGGTGTTCATCATTCTGTCAGGGTATTCTTCTCTGATTTTTCCAATAAGAAGTGTTCCCATTCCAGATCCGGTACCTCCTCCAAGAGAATGTGTGAGTTGAAATCCCTGTAGACAATCACAGCTTTCTGCCTCTTTGCGGACGACATCAAGCACAGAATCTATAAGTTCGGCTCCTTCTGTGTAATGACCTTTGGCCCAATTGTTTCCTGCGCCACTCTGACCAAATACAAAGTTATCTGGTCTGAAAATCTGTCCAAAGGGTCCTGATCTTACTGAGTCCATTGTACCTGGTTCAAGATCAACTAGTACAGCGCGAGGCACGTATTTTCCACCAGTTGCCTCGTTGTAGTAGACATTGATCCTTTCTAACTGGAGATCACTGTCACCATGGTATGTTCCAGTTGGGTCAACACCATGTTCATCTGAGATGACTTCCCAGAACTTGGCACCAACTTGGTTACCACATTGTCCAGTTTGCATATGAAGAATTTCACGCATTTTGTTTGGTTTTGTGAGTTACAACAATTAGAAAAAGCTGCAAAAATTTAGAGTTAAATAAATTGTTGAATTTAAAAACTTATTAAATATGTCAAAGTGAAGCTAGTAAACAAACTTTTAGAAGATAATCAGTGTCTTAAAACCATTAAAATAAATAGAAGCTAAAAACTTTCAGTCTAGTTTAAATATCAACATTAACAATAAGTTTATTTTTTTGATTAATTAAGCTTTATATCACATACAAAAACTTGGTTTTATTGTTTATCATTCCTTTTTGATGTTTATCACTGCGTTCGGGACAAGTCTGAAGTTTGTCATTAAAAAATTTTGAATTAGATAAACTGATTTTTTTTATCAAATTAACTAAAATTTTAGCTTGATTCACTAAATATCAAAGAGTTTTGAAATACTTAAATTGTAAAACAGTTGCATTACTTGAAATACTTTAGTCAAACCCTTTTTAAAGATTGAGGGCAGAACTCATTTTTACACAAAACATGTGCTTCTTATCATATTTATTTTGAATCAAAATGGCCAGTATTATCTAGAAATTATTTTCAAAAATATTCTTTGTATTAAAATTTATTGTTTATTTTATATATAGGTGGGTAATTGTTTAACTCTTTCTTTGATTTGATCAGAAAAGCAATTTTATAAAAAATACTCTAGTAACTTGTACATACTGCTAATTTTTTTATTTAAAATCTACTTTTAAAACCCAACGTTTAAAAATAACTCAACTTAAAAATAATTGGTTAGATCCATTTACTATGTCTCACTATTAAGGTAATAAATTAAGGGCATAGGGGGGGTAAACACCCTTTTTTGGGTTTTTACCTTATTTTATATAGTTTTTACTAAGCTACAAGATGCTTTTTACAGATTTTAAAAATTTAAAATAATTTTTGAGATATAGCCGGTCAAAGTTGGAGGCAACAATAGGAACCTTATGGGAGGCGCAAACTACAACAGCAAATAACTAGAAATCACTAAAAATCTATCTTCTACGTTTTTAGAGATAACTACTTCAAATTTTCAGGAAATGTTCCTTGCAATATTTAGAAAATTCTGTCGGAACGGAATTTAAAAAAAATAAAAATTTTATAACAAAAAAACTAAAAAAAAACTGTTTTTTTTGTTTATTTTTTATATAAAATTTTTATTTTTAATATTTTTTAAATTCCTTCCGACAGAATTTTCTAAATATATTAAGGAACATTTCCTGAAAATTTGAGGTAGTTATCTCAAAAAACGTAGGAGAAGATAGATTTTTAGTAAAACAGTCTATTTTTGCCGTTTTAGTTTGCGCCTCCCATAAGGAACCTGTTGTTGCCTCCAACTTTGACCGGCTATATCTCAAAAATTATTTTGAATTTTTAAAATCTGTAAAAAGCATCTTGTAGCTTAGTAAAAACAATATAAAATAAGATATAAAACCAAAAAAGGTTGTTTACCCCCCCTATGCCCTTAATCATGAAAGTGATTATTTTTAAGTAGCCCCTTTATCAGGACGTTCATCTTTTCATTTTGCAGAAATAAATAATCTGAACCAGTATTGTGAATTTACCAGTATTGCCACATAATCTGAAAGATGTTTTTGCTGCAAAATGGCCACAGGTATATGAAAGAATGAGTGACCACTTAAGAAAGTGGAATAAAATTATATAATCAAGAGTCAAACAATGGGCATAATTTCAACAATGCCTAATTGTTTAGATATCATTGTTAACAGGCTAAAAAAAAATATTTGATTGAATCTCATTTACTTTTGTACATTTAAAACTACAAATTCATGTCATTTAAGGTGTGATATGTTAAACTCGTATATTTTAACTTAGTAGAGTAAGTATAATTTTAACTTACTCAAAATTAATTAATCTCTATCATATATAGGGAACCAATAAAATAATGCAAATCATTACTGTTAATTTATTAATTAGCTTACTTTTTAGTTATTTTGTTATAAATTTTTTAATAAGTTTTTTATCACATATAGTATAAAATTATTTATTTTTCTTATTTTAAGTGTCAGGATAATCCAACATAACATGGTTGCCCAGTCTGAGACTGCCCAAGTTTATAAGAAAATAAAAATAAAAACCTGTGATGGTCAAATTAAAAAAAAACTATAATCAAGCATTATTATCTAATTTTATATAAGTAATAATATAGGGACTTATGATAGTTAACTTTAAGGAAAAAATCATAAAATTAACTTAAGATACAGAAAAAAAATTCAACGTAACCAAAGTTTTTCAAAATATTTCAACTAGCCAAAAGTTATCCCAAGTAGTCCAAAGTGTGTAACAACCCTAACAAACCAACTTAAAAATTTATTTGAGCAAGAGTGAAAGTATAAATTAAAAAACTTTATCTAAAACTCCAACAAATGCTTGATTAATTATGACAATTCTTCAATAACTTAATACGGAAAATTTGTCAAGAGTATTAAGCATGGATCTGAAGTTTCAAGTCCTTAAGCAAAGTGACTGTGCTATTTACCATTAACAAAACTATCACTAATATCCTTGTGTTGTCACTAATAAACATTTACTGAACTAACATATGACTAACATAAACAAGTAAGATAAACAATTTTTTTTTTACTTTTGAGTAGAGTTGCAAGAATTATATAAATAAAGAGTATTGATTACTCTACTAACATTTTAACATTATGCTTAAGTAATTATGTGACAATTTTATCTCAGAAAAATTAAAAACGGATAATTTTCTTCTTGTAGGTCTAGTGGTTATTATTTTTTCTTTGTTTAAAATCATTGATTTTTGATATATCAAGTTATGGGTTAGGGTACAAAAATGGAAAGGAAAATCCAAGTTTTTAATAAGGTGGATTAGAGGTACTGATTTTTGTTAGGTAATTAAGGTAGAAGTATAAATGGGTCTTTTTTTCTCTGGGGGCAGCATTTTATTTTTATTAGTTTTTTAGTTTTTTTTTTTACTTATAGTTTAGCAAAGTTTTACTTTAAGTTGCAAAAATAAATACTTAGTTATGTAACAATTCAAAGAAATACCAATTGCCATGAAAATACTTTTTGTTGTAAATATAAAAACTGAAGACTCTTATATTTTATTTAGCAAAATTTAAAAGATAAATGCTCAAATTGTTTAGCGTTTTATAATTTTTCTTATCATTTTCTAATAGATTTTTAGAACTTACTAATCGACCTAGTTTTAAGAGATAAATCAGTTAAGGTTTGACCTAAACTTAACCTTGGTCTTAAACTACAATACTAGATCATCTGTTTAATGAATTTTTATATCATCTGTTGAAGTGATCATGATTTTATATTTTTCACTTAATTGTTGAACTTAATTGTTGCACTAAATGTTATTTTAGTACTACTTTAGATATTTGCAGTCTCAAATAAGTGACCTTAAACAGTTTGTTGTTTATTTAACACTTATTTCATACATTTAATTCTAAGAGGCTATTTTTTTGCAGTCAATTTTGAAAAAAGGTAAAAATAAATTTTTTAACTTGTTTTAAAACATTATGGAACTTAAAGTTTAGAACTATTTTATCCACTTAAAGTTAAAATATCAAAATTTATATAAATAACTTCCAGAGAGTTAAGTTTACTACTTATTATAAAACTCAGAAAATAGGATAATTATTTTAATATTTCAAATAACTTGAGAAAAAATGTGTCAATTATACACAGCTAACTAACTTAAGTTTAAATCTATAAAGTTTTTTTGAACAAACTCTATTAGATATTCTTTATATTAGAACAAACTTTGACTTCTACTGTATTGTATAATAATTGGTGCCATCATATCTACCTGAATTTAAGTTTACTTGCTGCATTGTTAATGTAAACATTATTCATTCTTTTAGTGATTATAAAACGATATAATTGCTATTGTTAAATTTTCCAGTTGAGTATTTAATTAAAATCATCTTCTAAAAATTTAAATTATTAGCAAAGAAATCAATTTTTGTTTATGTGTAAGGGGGTTTACCATTTGTTTAATCCTACATTATCAATGGTGTGTAGGCAATCAAACTTAATTCATTAGGTTCCATATGGAATGTACAAACTAAAAAGGCAAAAAAAAAGACTATTTAATTGAAATTTTCAAGAAAATTAGCCATGCTTTTTAATACATTGCTTTTTAATAATTATTTACAAAACTGATCATATATGTTCATCAAGACATTTTTATTTAATAAAACTATCTAGTAGTATAGTATATAAATTATCATAATAAAGTTAATTAGTTTAGTTTTGTACAAAAATATTAAAACCCCTTACTTACAGCTAATAATTAATATGCAACTAGTTTATTTTTCAATTTTAAGATAATGATCTACATGTTTGAGAAAATCATTTGAGAAATTGAACCTTTTATTGATGTTCCTATTAAATGCAGTATAAATTTAAAATTTGAAGCTGTATACTTAACAAGACAACATTATAACTTCTTTAAAACACTTTTCATCTTAGCTTAAAGGTTGTCAGAAAAGCCAATAACGATTTTAAGACAAAAAAGTCACTGCTAGTCTTGTCAGCAGCAACCAAACAAAACCACTTGTATTGGCATCATATATACTTTTTGATTGATTGAGTGGCTCTTAAGAATTGGTTATATAATACTGGTGTTTACTACTTTTGAATGAGTTTATGGAAAAAAATTTAGAGATAAGTTACATATAAGAGACTTTAGGTTTAAGTTAATTGAAATAAGGGTTTGGCTTGAAGTTATTAAGTAAAGGTATGCCAATGTTTAAAATAAAACAAATGTTAAATACAAAACAAACTGGGCACTTATATAACACTGCATATAATTGAAGCAGTCTAAAAATAACAGGAAGTGCAACATATACAGAGTTTCCTATAAGTTACTTAATAAAAACATTTCATTTTTTTAAGAATATTTAGATAAAGTATTGATTTTCACTTAACTATTTAACTACTAGTAAAATTTAGTTATTAAAAGAAATCATGGTCATAAATTTTTCATTTAAAAATTAAACAGAAATATTTACCAAGAAATAAATCTTAAAATTTTCAATATCAGAAATATTTATATGTAGAATAACTATACTGTTAATTTGTTTTAAAAGTTAGAATTAAATTACTATAATATTATTAAATGATGTATTTTTACTAGATTGACCACTAGATTAAATGAAGTATTTTTTTGAATAAATAATATCTCGCCTGGAAAAAAAAAATTTAATGATGATAATATTAACAAAGTTTAAGTAGTTTAATAAATTCTTTCAAAATCATGTTTTTAACAAAATAGTGACTATCAGTAGTTTAAAAATTGTTTGATTTCAGTTACTTTTAACTGTTTGTTATTATTATATAATCATTTGTAATTCAATACTTTTGCAATACTTTGATTCTATAATTTTTAAAAGCTATTTCTATAGTTCTTTAGCAATAAGTTCCAAATCGATAACTTTAACATATTGTTAATCACTTAAAATTCAGAAAATTAAAAACTTAACTTATAATATAGTTAAAATTTTAAATTAAATTTTCAAACTCAAAACTAAATATATTTTGGGATCAAAAACACAGTTGATTGTAACCTATTTTTGTTCCATAACTTAACACTTTAAAATTTAAATTTTAACCTTTAGAAATAAGACATTATAAATTTAAGAAATTTAAGAAAGTTTGTCTAAAAACAATATTTTATGACTAATAGATGTTGGATTGATACAATAAAAATATATATATAAATTGAGAAATTTAGTAGACTTAGGCGAAAAGTCTAAAGAGATAACAAGTAAGAACCTCAACAGGTGTTCTTAAAATTATGAAATCTCCTTGTACTTAGTATATAGTTTTGCCAAAATTACTCAGGGGGATACACCAATTGTTTATGAACATTATCTTCTGTTGGATAATTTTCAACCAAACACTACAGAAAAACTTGAACAAAAATATAAATTAAACGCATGCATTAAGATGTTAAGATACTAAGATAGATTCTTATAATGTAACTTAAATTATTAAAAATTTATAAATCAATAACTTAAATTTTGGCTAGAATAACCATTTGTTTATAACAACTTAAGTTTAAGCTTTGTCAGAATCTTTTTATTACTTGTGTAATAAGAATTAAAACTAAATCAAAAAAAAACCTTGCAAATAATATACACAGAAAATATTAAAATAAATGCATTCAGAATCCTTAGTAACAATATCATGCTTAGCAAATAGATAAAAACTAATCCAAGTTTATCAATAATTTACTACAAAGAGTTTAGTTAAGACTTTATGAGTACTTGAATAAATAAAGATTGGGTTACATTTACATGAGAACTTAATGATTAGCAAAATTAATTCATCACTTGAACATGCATGCTTAATATATAGTACCAAGAAAAACTGCTGACTATTAATAACTTTAAAGATATTTGCTTCAAGCTTTTAAAATTATATAATTAAATTGACATCCTTTAAAACAATGATTGAGAAAAATCAGTACAACTATGAATAAAACTTACAAAACACAAACTCAAACATATCTTTAAATGGATAATTAGAAACGCATTTATTTCATATAACCTGTTTGAAGTTCTTAATGAATAATGTACACAACTGCCTTTGGAGTTTAGGAACTTATGCAGATTACAATGACAAATTAACTTCTGCTGGAGAGGGTTTTTACATAATAAATTTCCTAATGTCTTCAGTTACCGCCTAATTAATTTTTAAATCAGGGTGTCGCTAAAGAGCTTGCTCGAAAATTCTATACTGTTTCTGCCAATACCGGGAACAAAAGATTACAGCTGAACTGTTATAAATAAATATATAAATTAATAAATAAATAAAGCTTACAGATTTGTATTAATTTGGTACGAAGGAAAAAACAACAGAAAAATGTTGTTATTTAATTTAGAAAATATCAAAAAATATTTTAAAAACATATCAAAAATTTTAAATTTATATAAAGGCTGTTTATTTTATACCAAGTGTTCATTAACTGATTAACTTAATAAATTTAGCAAACAAAGCCTTAATATTTTGTTAGAGGTTTTATTTTTATTAATACTACTCTTTTTGAAACAAAATGACAATGAAGTTGTTTTTTAAATTTTTTAGCTAAATTCAGATTTTGTGAATTAAAACAAACTATATTAGCAGTTTTGATAAGGCTTCGTATGAAACTTCAATAATATTTTTAAAGTTTTAGTTTGCTTACAGAAACGAAAGGAGTTTAAAGGTCGAAAGTATAAATAAAACTTAAAAAAATAATATTTGTCTTGGAATTTTTTGTTTTGTTAATAACAACGTAATAAACCAGTTATTTTCGCATCTTTATATTTTTGATTACTGATTATTTGACTAGTAACGAAAGCATTAGAGCAAGAACAAAAATTAAGTTAAGAAGCTTATTAACGTAGTTTAAAAACTAAAGCTTTTACTTTTAAATCTTATCCCTTAAATTAAAAAATAATAATAATAACTCCATAACCTTTAGTTTAAAAACACAAAATAGCTGTTTTTTTTTTTTTGTGTTTTTCAAATATTCAATTGTGACTGGTGCTTATATTTTTAAAATTACGTGTTAATAACTGCTAAACAATCTCAATTTAAAAATACCTCTTAAAATTGCAAAATTACCTTTAACTTTGCGAGAACTGTGTATAAAATTAAGAATACTCACAATTCTCACCAATTTTATTCCTATCAAATCAGTTTCAATTCAACCCGAACCAATGCCCACTTAATCAATTCTCACCCGATAAATTCCCACTTGAATCAATTCTCGTCCGATAAGTTCCCAACCAATCATAATTAACACAAAATTCGATTTGCACAAAGAGTCTTTTTTGCAAAGGAGTTACTTTTCCACGAATCAAGACTTTTTTATGACCGTACTTTTGCACAAAGCGTTATATCAGATATCGTTTTTTGCACAACTGACATTTTTTAAATTAAGATAAAACTAAGCTGACAAAACTTGCCTTGAAACTTTAAAAAAGAAATTATCTAAAGTTGTGTTTTAATTAAATTTTGCTTCTTAAAAAATCGATTACGTATTAATATATAACTAAACTTAGATAAGATTTATACTACGTTTGACATATTATTTAAATAAAACTTAATAAAAGTAAAATCTTATTCTAACTTTTAGTAGAATATAAACTACATTTTAAATTTTGTTTAAAAAAAATACAGACGATTCAAGAAACAATTTATTTAATTGAGTTTTGTATTCTTAGACTAGCATTACTGTTTTTATTTTGATAATCACTATTTTTCTACTACCAGGTCCAAACACCCATACTTAGTTATACGCTGTTAAAGCAAGATAGTCCTTGAAAGATAGTCTAACAATGTTATAACTTTTCAAGATAGCTTTACTGCTAAAAATAAATGCTATACAACCTTTTTTGTTTCACTTGGATTATAATTATACATTTTATTCTTTATTCTTAGCATTAAATTAAATTTTTAATATTTCTATAAAATATTATAAAACAACTTAATAAAAAGAATACAAATAAGGATAAAAATTTTTAGCCTACCATTTTAAAATGATTTTATTTTATGTATTAAATACAAAATATTTTAAGATTAACTTACTTATAAAACAAAAAAAAACTGTAATAAACATTAGAACACCAATATGTACATACGTTCTCTAACAAGTAGCTTCTTCAATAAACGGTAGATTGAGCTTGTAAAACATTAACTTATTATAACAAAAACGTATAAAAGTATTTACACAGGAATCTTGGTAGAATTTGTGTACAAAATAGTAACTTATTTAATTTTTTGCTAAAAACCCCACTTACAAACAAATTGGGGAACACAATTATAAACTTGACGCATGATGGCGTAATAAGGGGTACAGGGCAATTTAAATTACCTCTAGTGTTGTTTTGGTTTTATATTAATGTATGCAGCTAGGTTAAACTTGAAAATAAATGGTTTTTTGATGCATGAGAAATAAATGTATACATGGCAGTTAACATTATTTTTTTTAAAACACAAACAAGATCATGTACTGGACAAACCACTAAAAGGCATCCATGAAACGCAACTCGATAACCGAACGGTTCTTCGTGCACCAGGTTTACTTTGAACGTTTTTTTTTGTCGTTCAATAAAATATAACATTAAATAACAAAACTGATACTAAATTGTAATAAATTTAAAAAACTAAGTAGATTAAGTCTTAAATAAATCTTTTACAAAAGTGGTTAGTTTGATGGCGCGACGCGTCTGTTCTTAAACATAAGACATTTCATAAACTTAAACACATTATAAATAAACATAAAAGTCTGAAAGTCTTAAAAAAGTAAACTAACATAAAATGTAAAGCTGATTAAGTTATTTTTAAATTTATTAAATCTTTTAAGTTAATTTATTTAAATTATTCATAAAACATAAGAAAACTTATGTTTAAATAAAAAGTAAACATAAAATTGTTTAGAAAAGTACGAAGTCATGCGAATTACAGTGTTTTAGTTGGTACTTATGTAAAAGAACTTAGTTTTGTGAAACAGTTAAGAAAAAAAATGCATCAATCCAATAAAAACTATCATAGACAGTTTATACCTCTATCTAAATTTTTTTAACGAGTTAACTCTTTTCATGGGTTAATACCTGCTTTGCTTGTATTTAAGTTTAATTTGTAACTACCTACACAAAAATTTAAAATAGATATCTAATATTCTTTGAAAAATATACGGACAAACACACTACTTTAAGCTTAAACCAAATTCATTCTTACATTTGTAATATTACTTGTAGCAAAGATCTTTCAAAACGTATATTATTTTGTTCTTTCTCGGTTAGATGCAACATAGAAAAACTTGAAAAACATAATTCTTTTCAAAGTAAAGTTTGTTAGTTTGATTTTTTTTACAAGAAATTCTTTTAAGCTTTATTTAGATGCCTTAAAGACTATCACGACTTTATTGTTTAGAAACTTTGCTAATAACAACTAAGTATAAAATCATAGAATGTTATGGAAATACTAGACAAAAAAAAAGATTAAAACATACTATAAGTTAAGCAAATAGTTATACAAAAAAAAAACTAATCTTAAAAGGCCACTAAAAATACCACGCTAGTAAAAGTTATGAAAAAAGAGTTCCCTATTATTCAGAAATTACGGTTACCAAAGTTGTAAGCAACTAGTCGAATAAAACTATATTATTTTGATATTACCGCTTGAAAAAAGAAACACGAATAAATAATTTTTTTTTTTTAATTAAACTTTTCAAAGTACTGGCTAATAACAGAATCTGTGTAATCCACATCTATGCTGTCATCACTGCTTGATACGTCATCGCTCGATGTCTCATAAAGTTTTTCGTTTCTCCTCGGAAGCTGAAACCCGGAGTTGAGCTGAAATGAAGTTGAAGAATTGTCCGAATCACAACGATTTAGACTCTCAAAAGCAGAAGCAACCGCTCCGCGATTCGCTGAAGGATAACTGCTGACGAAGGCTTCTTTGTGAAAGCATGCCAACCCGTTTTTGGACCTCTTGATGGTGAACCATCGTTTCACTTTCCAGTAGCCGCGTTTCAACCTGTCGCATATCCAAACTACCATTTTCTCATCCGGATAGGGCTCCTTCGAAAAGACGCTCTCCAGCAAAGCCACCTCGTCTTTCGTAAAACGAAAGCTGCTTTCCACGGCGAGTTCATCGAGCTCCTCCCTCTTCTTGGAAAACCCCGCTCTTATTTCTCGTTCGGCTATCTCGTGCCAGTCAAACTGCTCTTTTTCTTCGCTCGCCTTCCCGGCAAACCACTCCTCGACTTTTTCGTCGTTGCAGTTCAGTATTCGGGCCATTGACTCAATTTCTTTTCTGGATACCATTGAACTTTTATGGTAGAGAGCGTTCAAGATCTTGTGATCTTCTATCGATTTCGGTTTGCTCCCAATCGCCGCAAACAGATCGCCCATGTCATTTTCCCACTCTTCAAGCAACTTCAGCACCTCTTTTCTCCTACCATCCGAAAACACCATTTTCCCCTTTTTCTTGTATTCCGACCAATCGTTGAGTATTTCAAGTTTGACTCCGATCAAGTTGCTCTCATACGCGACATCTTCAATGCTTGGGTGCGTTTTGTGAAAGGAGTTTATCTTCGCCACCAAACTCGCGTACCACGCCTTGATCTCGTCGAACGTCAAGTCGGTTTCGAACATGATGCTCAGAATGGTCTTCTCGGTGAAGTAAACTTTATTGTTGAAGTGTTTCAAAAGCTTCGGCTCCGCCTTCTTAACTCTCAAATACTTTTCTCGTTTCGGGGTTGCTTTTTCCCACTCTTTTCTCAGCTGGTCGGCGTACCAATCTTCCACTAGCCGCAGGGAAATTTGTGTTTCCAAACTTATTTTCTGCTTTTCAGAAGCGCCAGGGTACTTGTTGCTAGCAAAATAAGGTGACAAAACCTGATCCCGGTAAGTCGGATCTTTCTCGTCACACGCTCCCAAGCTTGAAAACTGGTGGGGAGTTTTACCGGTTGAAATCGGGTTGCTTGAGTGACTGCAAGTTGGCTGGCTTCCGTCGTTAGCCATGCCGTGGTTGGAGTTTAATCGCAAATTTTGCTTCTTTTTCGATGTATTTTTCGAGCCGTCTAGAATAATTATTGTTTTGTAGGCTTTTTTGAACTAGTTTGTTGTGTAATATAAACTTAATTTTTTTTTTTTTTCCATAGTGTATATGGAGTAAATAAATTTGGTTTTTCTTAGAGAAGTTCTTGAATTTAATTTTTAATTCCTTTTAGTAGTTTAAAAGAAACTTATTTATTTCTATGGTATAAAAAGTGAATCATTAAAAAATATTTTAAGAAGTGTATATAATTAAAACCAGCATAAACTAAATTATATATGTATTAGTAGTAAAAAAAAAACAATCTAAAGTACCTGAATTTTTAGATCCATATCGAAAGACTTTTGTGCTTTCTACATTTGCTGAAAATAGTAGGTTTATTAAAAAACATAATTAAACTAAAAATGTTTTAATACAATACTAATTAACTGAAATATTCAGATAATTTATAAAATTCTAATAAGAGTTCAGCTCATACTTATTTTTAGAAAAACTTACTTCATAACTCAAGGCTAAATTTTATTTAGAATAAGATATACTTAATTAAAATCTAAACACATCATAAAACTTATTTATTACCTTTTTTTTTAAACGCTTTACTTTAGACAATACCATGTAAAAAAAATAATGGTGTGTATATCTGAAATATCTAAAATTATAAAAAAATTTATAGTCTTATATATTTAAAAAAAAAAAAATATATAATTTAATAAAAACAAAAAACTGAAACATACTATTTTTTTTTTCAATAGTGTTCGACGCATAATCAAAAAGATTAAAGTTTGAAATTTTTTCAACCAATTCATTAATGGTATCTTCGTGTTGAGCTAAATCATTCTCAAGCTTTAAGATTACTTTTTCTATCTTTTTCATTTTAAATAAAAATAGTTCTATGTTTGTAAAGTTTTTTACAATAAATTATATAATAAAAGATTTAATACGATAATTTTTATATGCAATACTTAACTTTAAATTACATTAGTTCTAACTGTTTTTTAAGTTTACAATACGCTTCAATTCTTTCTTTATAAAACACTAGTTTTAACTAGAAACTTTGTAAAAAACTATAAATTACAAGATAGTTTTAAAGTTTTTAAACTTATACTAGAGTATGATCATAAGATTTTCTAAAAAAAAACTTCAGTTATTATTATTATATTGATTTTTTGCAATGTTTGACTGAGGTATCAAAACCTGAGCTATTTTATCACGATAAAAAAAAAGAAATTAAATTAAAAAGAAATACACTTATATTCATCAACTTAAAAAAAAAACAGATAAATTTATAAAAAAATTAATTAAAAAGTTTAAAACTACGTGTTTGAAAAAAAAAACCACTTAGTACATACAAAAAAAATTCAAAGTATATAGATATCTATTCATATAAAAAGTACAACTAAATGCTGCTTTTCTAGAAACATATTTTATAAAACATAACACTTTTGTACAAAACTAATAAAAGTATACAACTAAGTTGTACAAACAAATTTTAGCTTACTGTACTGTTTACTTAAATTTAGTATTTTGTATTACAATCTAACTTATAATCAACAGCTTTAATTTGCTTTCTTTTTGTTTTTATTTTTGTAATTGAGTTGTATATATCCTAATGTTAATGTTTAAACATAAGGTTAACAAATCAAACTTGAACAGTTGTAAAATGATTTAAGATTGTCTTACAGTTATGAAAAATCTATTTTACGAAATCTATAATTTTTGAACACCTGCAATGATTTTTATTCATCCTAAAAATCATATCTACTTTTTTAACAAACTAAATTTAAACTCAAGTATGTTTTACATACTATTAAAAGTTGCAGTTGACTATCTAAAGCTGATCAAACTGATTACAGTAATGGGTTTTTGCAATAAAATAAAAAAGAAGTTTTGTATTAATTAAAATTAGCTTGAACTAAAAAGTGTCATTAGTCTGCAGCTACCTTTGAATGTTTCTTTAGGTTTTGGTAAAACACTGAAATAACTACATTTAAAAGAAATGTTGCTTTTCAAATGGGATTAGGTCTAATGCTTGTCTCTTTTTTAGGATTAATAAAATCTTAAAAATTGTTACAAAAGTTATATTTTTAATCACAGATAAAAACTAAGCGTAAAGAACAATACAAAGTTTAATCTAATAATTATAACATGTTATTAACTTTTAAGTTTGATTATTTATAAATCTGTTTAAGCCTAAACAGGTAAAATACTAATTAAAGCTACTTTTTACTTGTATTAATTATTGACAAGGTTTTTTATGGCTGTGTTACTACTACCTTTTAAGACTTTTAGGCACTTTTTAAATTTACAAAATAGCTGAAAATATTGGTTTCAAAACTTATCCAAATAAAAATATTCAGCTATGTTCGCTTGACTAGCCTAAAAAACATTTTCTAAAAGCTAAAATTGAATAAATTTAAATAAATATAAGCTAACTTAAGTTTCAAAATGTACTGTTGGCTTAAATTATAAATGAACTTTTTTCTATATTACTTTTGATAATATTTCCGGTGCTTAGCATAAAAACAGATATTTTAAGTTTTTATCGCATAACTTTAAAAAGCTTGAAATAAATTAAACTGTACAAAGTAAAAACATTTATAAACACTTGTTTATTAGATTATTAAAAAAGAACATTTGTAAAAGACTTTATGTTTAAAATGATAATAAAGTTTATGTTGTATAAAATACTTATAACGCATATATAATAATAATTTTAAATCTATTAGAAAATCCAATAGTATTAAACATGATATTTAAAACAAACTGAAGTATGTAAATAGTCATAATTTAAGCAAGAAGCTACAGTTTTGAACTCACGCAAACTTTATAGTTAACATTAAGACTCGTTTGTAAACTAAAGCCATTATTCATTAGAACAATGTTAATTCATTGTTATTGTTTATAGAACGACAAAAAAAAGCGTTCAAAATACTTAAACTTAAGACCTGGTGCACGAAAAAACCTTTTGGTTATCGATTTGACACCTCTTAAAACGTTTTGTTTTGGACCATTATCAAGATAAAAAGTTAAAATAGTTTTCTGAGTTGAAAAAGTCGATTAGCATTAAAGGTTAAAACTAAAGATCAGTATTTTTAAGCATTTAAGATAATAAACTTATCAGATTAAAAACCAAAAATATTTAGACAGTTCTTTTGATAATTGTGAAAAATACTATCTTTTTTTCAGAGTTAAAACATCATAATCAGCGTAAAATAAAATTAAATACAAATATTTGAATTTTTATCCATAAACCTATGATATCTAATATTTTTTTTTTAACTTTTTAATATTTTTGTGTTCTAATTTTGTAAAAATGAAGA
Organism: Thalia democratica; assembly: GCF_965202585.1. Taxonomy (NCBI): domain Eukaryota; kingdom Metazoa; phylum Chordata; class Thaliacea; order Salpida; family Salpidae; genus Thalia; species Thalia democratica. The sequence continues at coordinate 12,592,769 of NC_139170.1, forward strand.
AAGAACAAAGCTGCTATAAAAATTAAGCAAGTTGCGTTATATAAGTAAAATTTTAGTTTTATTAAACACAATTTTTTTATCTTTTTTCTTCTTCCAGCCGAAGTACAAAAATCAAACTGCTTTTAATTATTTTGATACAGCAATAACCCACGAAGTACGCACTTCTCGAGTATGCACTCCCAGTTGAGTAAGTAATTTTGTGTAAAAAAATTTGTATTTCAAATAAAGTATCTATATAACTTTACTCACACAAATTCCATCTAATATATAGTTACAAAGACGAAACCGGTTTGTCTCGTATGCTTTTGTTGTTGGTTTTTCGGTAAGGTTCATTTATTATTGTTAATATAGTTTCCAAAAGTTTTTTGATTTGACTTTTTATATAAAAAAAATACTATAGAAATATACTAAGAAACATGCTTCTTCAAATATTTAGAGGAAATAACGAATTTAGTAAAAACTAGCAATTTACGTTTACACAGCTGATTGTAACAAATCATAAGCTGAAAAAAGCTATAGTAAATTTTGTGTATTGTATATAAATATAGACACTACTTCACGATTGTTTTAAACTTGATGTTTTATGTACCAAGTTTGTATCAGAGTAATGTTCATTGAATTAAATTTAAAAATTAGTAGTTATAGAACAAAAAGTATATGCAAATTTTAATTATATTAACACTTGTGCTGAAATTTACTTAAACTTCTTAAAATAACTTTAATTTTTAGAAAAGAAGCATTTATTAGTGTTTAAACTTTATAATTTCATAAGTAAATTAAAAATAATAGAAAATATATGTTTTATGTTAAAAAATAAATAAATTTAGGATTATGCTGTAGTTATTAGATAATATTTTAAATGTTCTACGTTTTGTTTGAAGTTGGTGTTCTTATTGTTTCTAATAAATTATTTTTCTAATTAATTATCACCAAATTTTTTTTTTTTTTAAGCATTTAAGTGTAAAAAGTAAATTTAGTCTGAATAATCAATTCACTTTTTCACTAATATAGGCTGATCAGTGAGTATCAAAAATTAAACGTTTATAAGAACAACCTTTTAAGCATAACCTAAAATCAACCACATGGTTTAAGAAGTTCAGTTTTTAAATTTCAAGCAAGAAAAAATAAATTTTATTTTAAAACTTGAGTAACAGTATAGATTCATCTTAAAACTTTAAGATACTTTATAAAATTAAAGGAACAAAACCATTGTATAAATAAAAAAAAACAAACTTACTTTTATATTTATTTTCTAAGTTACTAAACACCACAAATGCTAAAACAAAACCATTAAAAAGTTTTTAACAAATATTTCAATAAATATTACCTTGTAATTTTTTAATTTAAAACAAAATAATACAGTTTTGCGATACTAAAAACGTTCATTTACTAAAGCCAGAACTGCTTGCACAATCTATAAACTATTTTCCACAGATGAGTACTTTTAATCATAAAAGTATATCTTTATTAAAGTTGAAAAGATTCAAAAACTCAATGTTCTCAAACATGTTCAATAGCAGGATGTTTGTGTTTTTTTTTACATAAATATATTTTAAACGACTCGGGAAAACCGTTAGTAAATGCGCAATTTTAAGTGATAGTGTGTATAAAAATCAAAATTTTTATGTTTAGAGTTTTTCTAACGAGAACGCACAAGCTATAACTTTATTGTTACCCGGACTAGGAGCCTCACTGATTTCCTTCGAAATTGCCTCGGTCTCAGGCTCGACAATCTCATCAGATTCCAGGTTAGCAGTAGTCTCGGAACAACTCATTTCGGTGCACGAATGTGTGCGTGGCACTTTCAAGACTAATGCCTTTTTTAGGGGTTTTAAGGACATAACTATATAATTTATATAACTAAATATAATAAAACTAAGTAATGTTGTTTTATTATGTACAAATAAACGCAATGACAGCTCACAATAAGTCTAAACACTTAAAGTTAACAATTAGAAGGAAAACGTGCTCTGGATTTCCTCCTTAACGTGTCACTGGTCTCCGGTCGCTCAGTTTCTGGCACTCGACTTTGGCCCGTCTCGTTTACAGAATCTTGATGAACGTGGCTTGATCTTCTTTCGTTTCCTTTATGTAATCGGAGCGTGGCGATAAAATACAATATAAATAGGCACGATGATATAAATATGTGTAAAAATTACAATACAAGTACAATAGTAAGTAGATACGATAATATAAATATGTATAAATATTACGACAGAATTATATAAAAGTATGAAAACAACTTGTTCGTAGAAGTGTAGCTAAGGTTGACGCCACAGTCTGTGTGGGCTTGCTCGATAAGATGAATGTTCAATTTTGTTTCCTTGAACGCTGTTGACTCAATCGTGGAATTCAGTGTTCAAATTGATCCAAAGAAATTGTCTGCTACAGTATGCGTAGGCTTATGAGTATGGCACATTAACAACTCAAATCGAGTTGTTCGCCCCGTCGACGTTGTTGAATAAGAAGGTTTTCTCGGGTGTCATCTAGCTTTTCCAAGATGGCGACTTATGTTCAGAGCGCCAAGAGAAGGTTTTTCCAAAGATTAGCTAGCTTTTCCAAGATGGCGGCTAACGCTCAAATTTGCGAGCAGCAGAGTGTCGCTTCGTGCTTGTTTCGAGGTAAATGACCTGTTTCACGCTCTGATTGGGCGTATTTATAGTTTTTCGATTCTTTTTCTAGAATTTCCGATAATCACGCGATCTCTCATTTCATTCTCTCATTTTCCTGGACTTTGGACTGTAGATCACTTGATCTCTCATTTGATTCTCTCATTTTTCCTTAGCCACACCCATAAACAAGCTATTTCCAGTTCAATCAAGAAATCAAAGACAAAAATCATTTTAACTAGCACTTATCTTGTGAAAAATAGTTTTTTTGGGAATTAGTTTTACTATATTTATTTGTTGTTTTTTTTAAAGGAAAAATATAATATCAAGTGATTAACATTAATTTCATTAAATTATCAAAATTTGGACACTAAGGGAAAATAAAATTTTGCATAAGTGTCCTACAACTTCGTCGTAATTAGTAACTTATATAGTATTTATTGTAGTTGTTTCTAGCAAAACAAAAGAACTAACTTAAAATAAAATTGATTTTTAAAAGGGGTGTATATAGCTTTGAATAATTTAAGAGTCATCCAGTTTATATACTTTAGATGTTTAAGATTAAAAGTAAACAGATAGAAAAAAATCTTCACACACGTTAGTTTATTAACCAGATGATTTAGCTTTATAATCCGTAATTATTTTTCTAATTTGTAATTAAGAAAAAATTGTAGCCTTAAATTTTTATACTTACAAATTGCCATACAATTTTTGCGTTTTTTTTATAAACAGTTTTTAAATTTTGCTTAAAGTTTGAGTTAAAAAAAATTCTTTTGTTTTCCAATAAACATTACGTCAAACTTTAAAGAGGGCAAAAAGATAAGTTTCAAACAGGTATTTTCGGTGTTTTTTTGTAATTTTTGAAAATCATCTTTTGAAAAAAAAACTTATAGTAATTTTTGAACTAACAACTTACAAAAACTTTTTATTTTTAATTTAGATAGTTTTGAAATACTAAAAAAAATGTTTTAACAAGAAATTGAGATCCATCCAATTATGTATAACACATTTTATTATAATCTGTTTACCAAAATTATTTTTTCTTAGTCAATGACGCTCGACCCCCTTTTTCAATCCACTGTGTTGTAAACAATAAAAGTAGATAACTGTCAGTAAAACTTGAAAAAAAGAATTGAAAATATTTAAACTAAGAATTTATACTAATACACTTTTTGTATGTAAACAGATATAACTTTAATTACGTGCTGTTTTATGCGTTTTTACAGTGTTGAAGATTCTTGAAAAGATAAAACAACTTAAAAAATTTAGATGTCAATTAAAAAAAAAGTACTGTGTTGATGGTTGAGTACTTAAAACTACGTGTTCATTTATTAGTAAATTGTAGAAATCAAAACTAAAAAGAAAAAATATTAAAAGAAAATATCTTGCTTATATTTAAACGAAAAAACTTATTCTAGATTACTAAAAACAAATTATGTCTTTTTTAGCACACGATACTACTAATTTGACATTTGATAATACTTATATACTTTTAAAAAATGTTTTTTTTATTATGTAAAATTCACAATAACAAAATAATTAACTTTTATAACAATGAAATTTTACTACCAATTGAAATCATTCTATAAAGAATAAGTTTGTTTCTACTTCTTTAACATATTATTTGAAATATTGTTCTAGTCAAAAATCTCATTGGATCATAAGTCTGTAGTCACACACTGTATTTTTTCGTCGTGACTTTATTTTTAAACGTGGACCAATAAAAGAAGCTAAAAATTAAAACAACTAAGTTTTCCATTGTTTTGTACTATTCAATGTCAAAACTGTACGTAACAAGTGACTAAAGATTACATTTGAGATTAACCGTGTTTAAAATAATTTTGTTTTTTTAAAACTGATCTCAATTTAAATTCAAAGTAGTGGGTATTTAATAAAATATTTCTACAGAACTAAAATTTATAACTTAGGCCATGTGGGTACGAGTGTGAAGTTAGCTTGGTAACGTTTTTCAAGAATAAAAAAAATGTCTAAACTTTAGACCCAACTATATTCCTTATCTTAATAAAAAAAATATTTAAGAGAACGGTCGTTTGTCATTAATTAAAAAAAAAATCCATTGGATTGGGGTTTGACTTTTAGTGTTGGGCCCCTTAGAAAAAATGATTTTTTTATCAATTTTTACTTAGCTCGAATTAAAAAAAAAATTTTAATAATCATATTTATCAGTCAATAAATTCTGTACAGCATTTTTTTCCAACTGAAAATACTTTGTACTATTTAGCCTTATTCTAGAATTCCTAATTCCGGAATAAGGCCAAATAGTACGAAATACCCATTACTAAGTATTCTTAGTAGTGGGTATTTACAAATTTATTTCTACATAGTTATCTACTAAGGCCAATGGGGTTTCTTAGTGTACTTTATTTAATTTATGGTTTGGCTGGTCATTATCCAACACAGAGGTAGTTAAAATTAGCAACAAACAAGTAATAATAGCAAGTAAATATTAATCTAAGAGGCTAAGTTAAGTTTTTACCACAAAAACTCTTTGAAATAGTTTTTTAGTTTATTAGAGCTTTATTAAATTAAAAACATTTTTATGAAATTTAATTTTCTAAGTTCCATTAGTTTTACAAAGAAGGTATAAACTAAAAACATTAGAAAAGACCAAATAAAAAAAAAAGCTATTTAATTTTTAGCCAATATTATTTAAGTTTTTACAATTATTTCATTGCTATTAAGAGATGGTCGTATTAATGCTGGACAAAATCTGACTGGACAAAAATTTTCAGCTTGATATTCGACTAAAATTACAAACTTGCTAAAACTTGAACTGGACAATTTCTAACTTAGTAAAGGCTGACTATAAAAAAAATTTAACCTCGAAAAATATCCTTAATTATAATATATGTTATATAATTAAATATATATAACTATATACACTTATAACTTATTAAAAAAATACTAATATATAATGAAGAATATAAAAATAAAAATATTCTTTTAAACTTATAAAAATAATTAACAATATTATAACAAAAAATAATAATAAAATATTCTTTTAAACTTAAAAAAATAATTAACAACATTATAACAAAAAATAATAATAACACTGTATAAAATAAATACTAACTAATACTATAACAAAAAAATTGTTAACACTATATAACTATACAAATTAATATTTCTACACAATTAAAACTTTTTTTATAAAATATAATGAGTAGAAAATAATTTTCTCGAAAAAAAACATAAAATCTATTGTGAAAAAAAATATTTAAAACTAGAAAATATAAAACAAAATATATAAAGCTTTATCTCAAAATGGTGTTTTTGGTTTTGTTACTTTAAAGTTTTTAAACATACTTTTGTAGTGTTTGATCAAAACTATTTGCGAATATTTGCGTATGGAATAACCAAGTAGTTAAGAAAAAAGTATACCGGTAACAAACAATTATTGGGCGACTATCAAAATATTTAAATTTTCTAGCAAGTTTCAAGACGTGTGATTTAATTTGTAAACAAGTTTATATTTTTGAGTTGTTGGAAGTTACGCTAAAGTGTTACAGCTTTTTTTCTACTTTGAGGAAATATTTATTAACTGTGAAACTTAAAAATGCGTTATATTTTCTCTCAGGTGACAAGTTTTTGTTGCGAAATATTTCAAGTTACTTTTTACATTTGTTTTAACAATCACATGCTGGTTTAAAAAATCAGTAAACTAACGTTTTATTACTACACAGAAGTTAATTTAGCGTTTTATAGCGAAATGAGCCTAAAAAATTAAATTGTCTTGTGCTTAACTGTTAGAAAATGACTGTTCTTTTTAATTATTTATTTATGATAACCAATTATGAAAGTTTGCGTCGTATTGTGTTTGTTTAGTTTCGTGTGATGTATCCAGTGTAATCTGAAGTGGCTGAAAACTGCTTTTCATAGAACGTATGGATGGTTTTTATGGATAGTCAAATATAAATATTTAAAAAAATGAGTATTTATAATTAGTAAAACTGTTTTGATAAAGTTTTAAGTCATCCACGTTCTCAGTAAATTTTATTTCAAATTAGTATCAAAACTAATATTTTTCTATGATAATTGTGACTTGAAAAAGCCAAATGAGCTAAAAAAGTAATTTTTTTAATAAACTTCAAACCGAAAATAAGATACGAAAATGTCAAAGTTTTAGAAGTTATTTGATTTATGCTTGTAAACATTGATTTTGTGTTGGATATTGTTAAAACTATTGTAGGCTACTATTAAAGAAGCTTTTAACATTTTTTTTGATGTTGAAATGAAAACAGGGTTCTCTACTTGCTTCTTACAATTAAAACAAAACGCTTTTTTATTGAAACAAAATAAATTTCTTTATATTAAAACAAAATAGCTTGTGTGAGTTCAATGTGTTATTTTATCAAATTCAATAGAACGAGCTTGTCATGTTATCAACATACCTTCTGGGGGCTGACCTTTTAGTTTATCATTAAAATTTAGGTGTGATTTAACTAACACCAACTGTAGATAGTGTGTGCTGTTTAGTTACACCATTTTTTTCACATATATGTTATATATGTATTATCTTTCGAAAGCATAATTAAACCTTTGTTGATATAAAGGTTTTGTTTTTAACCAAATTAAATGCTCTAAGTCTTGTTTTTTGTGTTTGAAATTACTTTTTTATTGATTGTTTATCTAAAGACATTTATAAAATTTTCTGTTGTGATTAATATAAACACTTGAGCAAATTTTTTTCAAATAAATAAGCAAGATTTATATAATTTTTAATCTACATTTTAAAGCATAGGGAGTTGCACAATGTGCATGTGTAAGAATCCATACAATTTCATTATAATTGTATGGATTATATGTGTTATAAACTTTATTTTATTTTAATTTTTTGTACTCAACGCATTTGAGATTTACTTGTATTCGCTTTTTCTTTTACATATATTTAATTTTATGCAATTTTTTCATGAAATCATGAACGTCTAGGCCGTCTTATCAACTTTTTTTTGTTTTCGTTTTATTTTTTTGTATTTCAATAGATATTCAGATATGCACTTAGTTTCGCTTTATTAACAAAAAATCTACTAAAGCTGAAGTAACTTTGAATTAATTTCTAACCGAAATGTCTTTAAAAACAACTAACTTGAGAAATAATTTTAATAAAAAATATCAGGCATTCCAAACAGTTAAAAAGTTTAAACTTGCTTTTTTTAGTTTGTGCAATTTACTTTTTTTTTTGTTGAAATCTCTGGCTTAATACAACTCACGGTACGTTTTAATAATAATAAAGAAAATACTGTTACATCAATAAATAATAAAGGAAGCTTATATTTTTACTTGATTTTGCTGGACTGTATGTTGTCTGTTAATAAATAAAACTCAATTAATTATGTCTCTTTCGTTTCTATCGAAACATCTTAATTATTTAATTGTTTATTAGCTATTTTTAATGCAACAATAATAAGGTACATATTAGTAATACGCCTATAACTTTTGGAGATAATTTAGTTATAAGTTTATAATGCGAAATTGAAAAAAAAAATATCAAAATTTAAATCTAAGTTGTAATGATTAGAAATTTTTATTCAATAAAATGACAAAATAGATCATGAGAGTAAAGTGGCCAAAAAACTAAAAGCCGAAATAAACACCGGGGGTAGATTTAACTTTAATATTAAACTTGATAAATTAAATAGTAAAACTAAAATAATTTTTGTGGTGTAATCTAAAAATTACGTGCACCCCTAAATGAGTTTCGTGTACCCTAAAAGTTTCGTGCAACCCAAAAAACGTTTCGTGTACACTAGTGTGCACCAGTGTACACCTTGACAACCACTGGTCCAAGTTACCCTGAAAGACCTTAGTTTGTATAAGTTTCAAATATATTTTATAATAAACAACATATTGATTAGAAAATTTGAAATTCTTTTAGATATTGACAACTTTTAAAATAATTTTAAGAAAATTTTACGTTAAATCTTGAGAAAGTACCTGCATAAAATACTTAGTTACTCATTGAAAGGTAATTCTCAGCAGAGGCCTTTCTTATCCTACTGAAATGTCAGGCGTTCTGATCACTGGTAGATTTTTAGTGAGTTTTTTAAGTACATGTAAAAGTTTTGATCATGGTGTGTTATTAATTATAAACAATGAACTCTGTGAAATGTTTATTTGAGAGTATTTTACTGTATAAAAACAGATTTAGAATACAAAACTAATAAAAGAAGCCAAAAAAAAGATAAAAGATACTTTTATGAGCCTAATCAATAACAAAACTTTCCTGAATGACCTTAAACTGTCTTTCAAATTTAAATAAAACACTTAAAGCTTTTAAATCTGATAAAAACCAGTTTATTCAACAAAATTGTTTACAAAATAACAAAACATACTAAATTAAGTAAATCTTTTTCAAAATTTAGAAAATAAAAGCCTGAGTTAGATATTTTAAAGCTATCCGGGTCATTTTGAAAAAATTAAAACTATACCTAGTTTAAAGAACATTATAGAAAAATGTTTTGAGTTATAATGAGTCATCCTGAGAATTTTCAGAATTTATAAATGAATTATAAATATAATTCTATTTCGTTATATTATACGACTTTTTTTCAAAATCGTACAACACTCTAGATTTACTAAAAATAGATAATAACTTTATTTTTCTTACTTCATGTATAAAATAATTGAAAACAAAGTACATTTTGAAGTTTTTATAAGAGATTCAAAAGTTAAGAGTTAAAATAAAATACTTCTAAAATCCTACATTTCATTAAAGTGCTTATTTTCACCAGCAAAATTTCCTGCAATTAGGACACTGGTTCTTAGGAATATCAGGAAGACGATCTTCAACATCATACTCAAATTCAGAATGCTCTGAACCAAAGTCTGAACTTTCACAGCTTGATCCTGAATCAGAATAATCACTTGGTTCTGAATCGTAACAATCACTTGGTTCTGAATCGGAACAATCACTTGCTTCTGAATCGGAACAATCACTCGATTCTGATTCAGAATAACTTTTTGATTCTGATGAAGAACTCTCATGACCGCTCTCATATTTTGACCTTTCATCGGGTGTACTTTTCGATTGACAGCCATCTGACTCATTATCAGACTGAAATTTGTCTTCTTTGCTGCTTTCGCTACTGGATTCAGATACAAGTTCGTTACTGGAGCCGGATTCGTTCTTATTTCCGCATTTAGAGGCACTATTGTAGTCTGTTGAAGATTCACTCTCTATATTTTTATCTTCATTGCTTATTTTTAGCTCCTGCGATTTGTTCTGTGCATGAAGTTTTCTTAAAGCCATTAATGTTGTATACAACGAAATTTTTGTCATATCAGATAAGTTATTAAATTTATCTATGTCGGAGTCGGACAAATTATAAAGCCCTTTAGCTTCAGCCATTGGTCTTGTAAGTCTAAGCCGTTCTGCAATACGGTTAATTATAATCTTAGGATTTTCAAACCATTTTGTTATGCAAGTTCTGTGGAAGGTGTGTCCGCATGACATTCTTGATAACTCTTGACCGGCGTCAAAACTGTCTTGACAAATTGTGCATTGTGAATCTTTTACGTAAACCTGTGTTGCTACGTCTAAAACAAACGAAAGCTCTCCAATTCTTTCCGGAGAGATCATATTGTTTGCAAAATCCGTGCGTCTTCTTGATACTTTCTTTTTAAGGTCACTAATACTAATTCTTGTATTCATCCACTGTTCATCAGCTACTAGACATTTATCCGCAAAGCTGTTAATTTCAATACTACTTAATTCAAACACTGGCTTTCTAAACACTTTTTCTGCAAACTTAAACAGTTTTTGGCCATTGAAGTTAAATTTAAAATCAATATAAGTTATATCTTTTGCAGCAAACAAACTGGAAAACTTTAAAAACTCCTCGTTTTCAAGAAAGCTTTCAACCGAATCGTAATTGATCACCTTTTCTTTCGTGTCATACCTAACAGCTGCGTCCAGATCAACTTCTTTGAAATGTTCAAAGAACTCAACAAACTTCACACGAACTTCAGAAAACAACAGTAAACTTCCTTCGTCTTTATTGGGAGATTTTCGATTCCTTTCAGTTACCATAAGAAGTAGAGCAGTATATTGTTGGAATACAGATTGCAACTCTTTTTCTACGACGTTTTTTAGTTTTCCACCTATATCTTCTTTGTTATTTTTTGAGTTCATTTTTCATGCACTGTCAACTTTTAGTTATTATATAAATCCTGGCTTAGATTTAATGATTTAATTAGTAGATTGTACAGAAACTAAGAAAATAATTTAAAACGAAACGATATGAACTACTAAATAATTTAAAATAAAGCTATACTAAGTTTTATAAATCTTATGTTTAAAAAGAATTAAACTTTTAGATGTTTAAAAACGATAACAAACATTTTTTCAAGTTAACCTTTGTTGATAAAATTATATTTTTATTTTATTTAAAACTACCAACTTTAAATGATAAATTTCAGCCAAATCAATCGTAATAAATAACATAGGACGATATTAAGTACTCGATCAAACGAGAAAATAAACATAAAAAAAAAGAGATCATACAAATCTAAACTTAAAATTTCATATCGTTTACAATGCCAAGTTGAATATTTTCTATTTATTATGTCACCAATAATAAAAAAAATAAATTTTAATCATATTTATGCTGGAAAACTTTAAACGAAAAAAAATACTTGAACATATTTTAATTTTATAAACTAAAACCAAAGCACATAATCATTTTTAAACGTATAAGGGAATTTAAAGGAAACATTTTATTAATTTTTCCATATGAAGTGTTTTTTACTATACAATGTTTATTCACCTTAGTGAGCTTGAAAATTTGTTTTTGTTTTGAACTTTAATATTTCATAGTAAAAGGTCTACCGCAACGCAAAAAAAATCTCGAAGTTTTTAATTGTACTTGATTTTTTCGACAACTTTTCCTCTTAGCTTTTAGAGCTTTTTTCTGTGGCAAAACCTATATTTTATAGAAATGAGCATAGAAACTATTTATTATGTATATACAGGCTAAAAATGCTTAATTAACTGTGTTTCTCAACCAGAACGGTTCCGTTCAATTATGGGGAAAAAACATTTAATTTAGAATTGTCATCTCATTTTTAATCAATGGTTTTTCAAACTTTACGATTTAACTCCTTTAATTTAAAAATAAAACTTCAAAAATTAGCTACATTAATTTTCTATTTAAATAATTATATTTATTAAGGTTTGCCAAAGTTTTTTAGAAATATTTTTGTTTAGTTTTACTAAGTTCGTTCAAAACTGTTTAAAAAAAGTTGTTTTTGTTATTTTTTAAAACAAAATCAAGTTTAGGGTAAAAAATGTCTTATTACTTAAAAAAAATGAAAAGAAACAGTAATGGTACTTTAAATGTGCTTTGGAATAAAAAAAAGTTCTAAGAGTTAGAAAGCAAAAAATTTAATTGGTAGAATTTTCAAACTTCATCAAAACTTCATCATTTTGCATGTTTAAAATTTTAGTGTTTTTAGTTACTTTTGTTCAGAATTTCAGGTTTTACTTTGATTTTGATAGCATAACAATTTAAAACTTTTCACCACAAACTAAAAACGTTCATCACATTGCTGACAAATTAGATACGGGACTTAAACAATTTTAACAAGAAATACTATTTAAAATGGGAGGTACTTTGCAAAACAAATGACAAATATTAAATTAACAAAACGTGTAACTTATTGAGCTTAGAAAAAATAAAATTAAAGTTATAAAGTAAAAAAAAGATAATGCTCCTGAGATAAGAAAATTAAAAGAATGACCCTCCTTTAAAAATTATTTAATATTTGTTTCATTGATATGGTAAATCTATAACTAAAAAAAACTTCTACTTTAAAAAAAAAAAAAATTACTAACTACATAATTTTTTGTACGTCACAACGTCTACGTTTATAAAGTTTGTAATGTTTCACTTATTAAACATAACTCAATCTAGCTTTAACGATTAGTGCATATAATAATGGTAAAATTTGTAAGCAATTTAAAACAAATCTTTGTTAGAAATGGTTAGAAATTTGTTAGAAACTTATAATGGAAATTTTACAACAAAATGAAAATATTTTTGTACAACATTTTTAAAGTTTGATAAGCTTTCTTAAGCAAGGTTGCTAGCTGTGAGAATAAATACATAATTGTTCAAAACTAGATGTTACGTCATACGAGTAAGATCAGAAAACTATAAAGGTAAATTTTTTTTTGATTTTTAAAACTTATATTTGGCACCTACAAAAAGAGAATAGTTTTTTTAACTAAGATGGATTTCACTAAGCAAGATGTATGTTTGGATATATATGTTTCTACACTATATATTTGAAAGGCCAAGACAAGTATTTGTTTTATATCTTTTCAAAGTTACTTCACGGCAGAAAATTTATATAAAAAAAAGACTATAAAGTTAAATATAATATAAAGTTACAATAATGTTTAATTACAACTTAACCTTATCAACTCAATCAAACAAAAAACTAACCTAGATTTTAAAAACAATCAAAAACTGACTAAATTATAAAAAACAAACTAAAAAGCTAAAGTGAGCCTGAGAATTTTCAAAGTCTTCTAAAATAATTTTTCTGCGTCTATTTTGCTTGAGCTAGCATTAGTCGTTATTAGATTAATATCTAGCCTGAGAGTGTGGTAGTCCTATATTTTTTATTTTACTTTTGTTTAAAATAAATTAGTTTCTTTAAACCAAAAAATCAAGGTAAGCTACTATAGACTATTTAATTTAACCCAAATCAGATGAATTTTAAACTAACAAAGAGTTTGTTGTGGCTTATCCTAAAATAAAACCATTTTAAAACTGTTTTAGTAAATTATATTTACAAAATAAGTCCTTTTATGTAGTAGTTATCCTCCTTATCAACTAGTTTCGACAAAACCAGATTAAAATTTTTATGTCTATAATTAAGATATGACCAAAACCGGTTTCAACTTTTCAAATCATAAAAGCTAAACAACAAATATTATTTTATTTTTTCTTTTTAACTAACTGTCTAAAAGTAAGTTTTGTTAATGTTTTAAAATATAAAGTAAACTAATATAATTATACATTAACTAGAGAATATAATTAATAATTGTTTAAATAAAATTCCTTATTTAATTATAAAAAAAAAGGTTGGTATTCAACTGGAAGTAAGAAGTTAAATCACTTTAAATTAAACATGTGTTTTTATTACAGATTTTGGAAACGGTTGCTAAAAACTTAATGTTGACAAGTTTATTAAAAATTTCTTACAAATTAAACTTATCACAATATTTTAAGATTGGTACATTTTTTATTAAAGATCTAGTTTTATCCTAATCTCAGTTAAACAAAAAATATTTTTAATACACCTAGTAATTAGTAAAACTATCTTTGTAAATAAAATTTTTATCTAAAATGAGCAATTAATCATTTGAATTTTTCAGTAAAATTAATTTTAAAAGTTTTTTTTATAACGTCTACAAATAGCAAAAGTGTTTTTTATCAAAGTAGACTACTACACTACTTTGACTTTGTTATTTTAATTTTCTACATTTTACAATTCTTAACATTTTATTAAAAATTTAATTATTGAAATTAATTTTAAAACTATTTGTTTCAAGAATACATAAATACAAATACTATTCTACTTGGTTAAGGTGTAATTTTATTAAATTAATATTTAAATGCAAAAAGCTACACTGACGAGTTTGGAGAAATTGATTATGGAGGTGAATGCTGACCTCGGAAAAGATCTTGGGATTTTTCAGAGAATATGAGGGAACTAAAGAAGGAGATAGTGATACAATTTGTAATTCAACTTTTTTGAACCATGTGGTCTAATATGCTGAAGCAGAACCAGCATATTAGACCATAAGAAATAGGTAATAATTTAAGTAATGCGGAACATATTGAAATGGTAAAAGGTAAATTATCAATTTACCTTTTTATTTGGTGTTTTTTATAAAACAAGGCGACTTTTAAATGAAAAATCTTTATACTTAATTTTTAACTCTCATTTTATAAACCATGTATGGTATTGTCTGTTATGCTGGGGCATAAATTCATTCAAATATGAGTTAGAAGTTTTTATGTTCAAACTTGTAAATAACTTTTTACCAGTAAATTTCAAGTGTTACTTTAAAAATATAATTAAAATACATAGCCATTCAACAAGGTCAACAAAAACAATTTTTTTCTTACTAATACAAAAACAGTAATGATTATAAATTGTTAGCTTATCAAGGTAGTAAGCTTTGGACAGACCTACCTATGAAATTAAAAGACCAAAGCCATCTTCAAAGGTTCCAGGTCAGAGATGTTAAAATGCTAAAAGTTACTATGGTAATTCAGCAATGAAGTGTTTTATTTTTGGTTTGTTTTAAGTTAGTAATTTCACGCTTGAGTAAACAAAGCAGAGCTTTTTAACATGTCTGTTCCAGGTTGAACTAAAGGATAATTTATTAAATAACCAACTAATTCAATAGATTTTACATAAGTTGAACAGAAACTTTTTTCTTTATTATTTATAAACTTAAGACTAGTATTCATTTTCATCTGAGTAGGTATTTATATTTTTTTTAGTGTATTAACCGGGTTTCAATAGCATTGGATCAGTATAGCTTGTAGAAAGTTGTAATATATATATATGTTTTTTTTTCTGTTTCTTAATGTATTAGTAAAAAATCTCATAGTATACATTTTGTCTGTGTAAATAAAATAACTAGTTTCTTAATATATTTTTGTTAGAAAACAAAGAAACTTAAATATTTAGGTTATGAGTTTAAATCACTGATAAAACTTTACAACTATTGATAGGTTGACTTATTTTATGATTGTTAGTGTTTTTTATCTTATTTATTTTATTATTACTATTTTTTTATGGTTTTTTACATTGTTGTATAGGTATAATTAAACATCTACATTTACGCATTTATTCAAGATTATAAAAACTGATAGTTTCAATTAAAATGATATATTTATCTTTTACTTTTTATCTAGTTTAAGCAATTTTTTCTTTATGGATTCAGCTTTATTTTATTTATTCATTGTTAATTTGTTTTAATTTTCTTTTATGTTATAGCTTTTATTTATTTTTGCTTATATTTTGATAAGTTGAAATAAGTTGATAGTAGAGTCTAAATTCCTATACATACTTTTACTAAAATAAACCTTCAAATTTATAGATTAATTAATTTTTTTTTAATCTTTTTTAACTCATATAAAAGGTTAAATTCTTGCTAAAATTGTTGATAAATTTTAAATTAAAAAACATTTCAGATAAAAACTTTACCTTTTGATGAAGAACTCAATATATATTTTATGTGTATATAATGTTAGATATATGTGTGTATAAAAATTAAATAGCATTGGTCAAATCTAGTTTGTAGAAAGTTGTAATATGTTTTTATTTCTGTTTGTAGTTACTTAGTGCATTAGCAAACAATTTCATTTAAATGTCTACATTTTATCTGTGTAAATAAAATTATTAATCTCTAAATATATACTTCCCAGAAAAAAAATAAAACTAAATATTTAAATTATGAGCCGAAATCATTGATAAAACTGGAAACTAGAGATAGGTTGACTAATTTTATGTATCTTATTGTTTTTTATCTTATTTATTTATTTTCATACTTTTCATATAAATTTTATTACTATTTTAAGTGTTTTCTGTGGTTGTTTACATTAGTATTTGGATTAGTTAAACTCTGATATTTAAACATATATTCAAGCTTAAAAAACAGATAGTTTAATTAAAATGGTGTATTTGTTTTCTACATTTTATTTAGTTTAAGCAATAATTTTTATTTCTTTCTTTTTTCTTTTGTTTTTATAGGATACAGCTTCATTTTACTCTTTTTTTTTTCGAATATTGCAGTTTTATTTAATTTGTTTATAATCATTTTTTAAATGGTATAGCTTTATTTTATTATTACTTATTTTTTGATAAGTTAAAATAAGTTGATTGTAGAATTTAAATGTTTAATCATGCTTTTAAAAGAAAAGTTCAAATTTATTTATTAGTTTAACTTTTTTTTCTCTTTTGTTAATATCATATAAAAGTTTAAATTTTTTGCTAAAATTACTGATCAATTATAAAAATAAAAACATTTCAGATTGAAACTTTACCTTTTAACGTAAAGTTCACAATACATATTTTATGTGCATACAATATTGGATTTTAACATATAATATAGGATAAAATTGTTATGTTTTATCACTCTTTTTCAACTTTATAACCAACATAAAACATAAATAAAAACAACATAATAAAAAAAACCAACATAAATTTAATTTTGTTTAAGTTCTATGAGAGGTAAAATTGTAAGTTTTATGATAGTGTAGCATGGTTGTCACTGATCAAGCTGAGAAAAATTTCCTGACTTTTTACCAAAATTTTCCTGACTTTTCTAAATCAGTTTTAGTTATATAAATAGTTCACTTAATTAAATAAAATACTACCCAAACTATTTGTTATAAAATACTTAAATTAAAAATCAATTAAAAAAAAAATACTTAAGTAACTGTAAAAAGAAGACATAAAAAAGTAAACTATATATCTGTTTTATAAAATATTTCCTCTTATCATTTAGTATAAAATTTGTAACAAATAAATATACTCTTATTTACTTTAAAAACTTAAGTTACTCAACAAAAAATACAAACAATAAGTAAACTTAATCTTAGCATATACCTCTCTTATAACTTAATTTATAAATTTAAACAACTTTGAAAAAACTATAAAGAGGTAAAGTATACACATTTATTTATTACATAAAATACTAAACTAACTGCTTTGTTATAAAGAACTCAATTATTTAAACAAAAAACACTTTGATTCTAAAATTATGCTAGATAAACTTTTGTGTATATATCACAGTTTCACTATGGAAGTGTCCTTGCTACAGATCATCAATACTAAAAAGCTTACAAAATCTGCTTGTTCAAGTAGGGTACTTGTTCAATATGTTAATATAATTTCTTTGCAGTTTTATAAAGGATATTTTACTAATTTACACCAAGTGAAAGCATTGGAAATGAAATTAAATATTTTTGTAAATTTCTAGGAAAATTTTGCAATTTTTTCTGACTTTAAAGGACTTTTAATTTTTTTTTTTCATTTTAAGGCTTTGGAAAACAAGGAATTTTGTAAATTTAAACTGACCAAATCTGACTTTTTTAAAAATTTTATCAAATTTCCTGACTTTTCCTGACTTTTTTACAAAACCCCCCATTTTTTCCTGAGTTTTGTCACTTTTTTTTAACTTTTCCTGACTTTTCAAAACCTAGTGGCAACCCTGGTGTAGTTTTACTTTACCACTTTTTTCGCCAAAAAAAAACTGTTCGGAGTGACAAAAAACTGCCTAAAGTCATCCTGAGTTTTATTTTCAAATCTTTAAACAATATTTTCACCTTTGGCAAAAGCCACTTATACCTTAAGTTCATTTTTCTTCTTAGTAACTGAAAATAAAGTTTTATGTGTATGCATCTGCGTTATACTTTCACTAAACATAAACAAGTCATAACAAGAAATGCTGTTTTAATGGTTCAAAATAAAGTTTAAAAAAATAGATTAAAAAACAAAATCTATAAGTTAACTTTATATAACCAAGTTACTTATCTTTATAAATTTTTTTATAAGTTTAATTGACTCACCTTATCTTATCACCTAAAGTATTCACTTGCTAGTGTATGTACCAACTTAAGTTTCTGTGAAATATTTTAATATAAACTTAGTTTATGGTAAATATCAGTTTCAGAATTAAAACAAAAACTAGAATGTTATTTCTAAAAATAATGAATAACAGGCCAGAAGGGTAGAAATTTCTAAATATGCAATTAATAGTCAATAAATATCAAGTTTTTGATTAAAATTAATTGTTTAAAAGAAAAAAATATTGATGCTGATAAACTAAATCTTATTCTAGATCTAGGAATATTTGCCCTGAGTTTATCAAAAAATCTTATAACTATCCTGAAAACTTTGAAATCACCAAAACTGTAAGGAATTTTGAAAAATGTCAAAATATCCTGAGTTATCTTGAGTCATCCTGAGCTTTTCATAATATTAAAACACCCTGAGTACCCTGCGTGTGTGGCAACTTTTTAAATTTAGTTTCTTATGGCAATTTAGTGAACATTACTAATAGTATTCCTAAAGGGACTATATTAAATCAATTTAATCTTATAACTAAAATCTTATTCTTATTCAAACCTAAAACATGTGGTCCATTTAATACTGCATTTATAAACCTCCTCCCAATTTAAAATGAACATAATTTACTTACATTATAAATGTTGTTAATAATTTAATTTTATACATAAAAAAAAACAGTTCACTACATATGAAATAATGATATTATTTAAAAGTATCATTTTTAACAACTAAATTATAACATGATGTATTATTTTGGAGCTGCATTTTTAATTTAATGGCATTTAACAATAATTCAAAAATATTTAAATTTTTAAACAGCAGTATTGTATATACAAAACACATGCTGCTGAATATTCTACCTCTGCGTCGCTAATTTGTTAGAAGTTAGTAGCGCTAAAAAGCATAAAATATTTTCAATTTTTTTGTAATTTTTAGAATATTAAGCCCAACATCTTTGTTACTTTTATGTCATTTATTGCAAAGTTTACAAGTTAGAGGTGGTCCTTAGTTTTAGCCCTGAAATTTATTTTCTGCTTTTGGCTCATCCTTCATGAAACTCTTACTAAAAATATTTTTAATGATAACAATTGCAATCATTATTACTCACAAAAAAATATTTAGTTTTCTAGTAACAAAAAAAATTTACTTTCGAGCCTATGCTATACTTATAGTTATAAACTTTAAAACAAAGCTCCTCTTGTCTTACGTATAAACTCATAAGATGTTTAAACAGTTTTATAACAGTTTCAATATTTATAATAATTAGTCTTAGTTTCATTTTTAGAACAATAACTTTATTCACTTCAATGAAATTGTCATAAAAAAAAATACTTTTCCGTTTTTTTTAATATTTTTCTGTAATGAAAAATTAACATTTTTTACAATTTTTAGCTCAAACTAGCTTAATCCTTAAAAGTATAACGCTGTATCTATTTTTTTTTACAAGTGACGAATTGAGACGCTTAATTTATCGTAGCAAAAAAAAATTTTTATTAGTAGTAAAATAAGTTAGAAATGTTTTGTTGTAGTGTTTTAAAGTTTAGAAATTAGTCTCTATGTAAATTTAACGGTTTTGTTTATTAATTCTTCTGATTCTGTGTTACCCAAAACAAAATTGTTGAAGTCGTCGCCAATCTTAACCAGTGGCAAATCGTGATGACTGGAGTAAAAATTGTCAAAGTAGTTATAAATACTAAGTAAAAACTGTTTGTTTTAGCTTAACATTTCATACTCGGTATATTTTTAGTTGTACGCTCAACATCACTACAATAACAACGGTAGTGTTTTATTTTAATCGTGTTGCCACAAACAATCATGATCCTTTAAATTAAAACTAACAAACATTTTTTAAGTCAGCTGAACTTTCTATTTCAGGAACTATAAGGTGAAAAGTAGCGGACTTAGTGAAAAGCACTTTGTTAGGTTTTTAAAAATCCCTGGCAGTAGGGTTTAAGTTATTAAAATTATAACTAAAAATTTACTTCCGGTGATTCTAAAACACAAAACTCAGTGCTTTTTGTCAAGTTGCAGAGAAGAATAAAGTTAAAGCCGTTTTAAAAATAAAGTTTTATTGAGTATAGCTGTTTCAATTTTTTAAATTTTGTCATTTTCATAAAAATTAGGCGCTTGACCTTTTTAGTTTCTGTAACTATTATAACAAAAACCGCTTAATTTATACCATACTCAGATTCTAGTTTAACAATTATGGTCGACATTGCACTAATTTAATGATTTGGTCAGGTGCGAATAATTTTAAATGCGTTACATTTTGAATTTGTTTTAGGAAAAACCTTAAAAACTTGTTAAAGCAATATTTACTTACTTATTTTGATTTATGTTCTCAAATCATATAAAATGGCGGCTAAAATACGCTGAAGAAAGTATTTTTTTAAGGCTACTTTTATAAAATTTTAAGTTCAAAATTATCAACAGTTAAGTTTAAGTTTAAAACTAAAACTAAAATGAGTTGTTCATTTAAATCTGAGCCGAAGTGAGGACTATTTATTTTGGGAGATTACCAAGAAGTTTGTCTTTATAATACTTTGATTTATTTATAATATCTAGTTTCAAAATTAGAACTTATGGTTTATTATTTAAAAATGTTAAATTAAAAAGAAGTTATTTATACAATTTTTTTATTATATCTTAAAGCTTAGTAGTGGATACTTTTTCATTGCTGCTAAACAAAATTAACACGGTTTGAAATTTTTAGTAAATTATGAAATATTTAAACAAAATTTTATTTTAAGCTTTAATTTTTAACAATTTTACATACTATCAAATTATTTTTTGTGGAAAGTTGTAATTTAACTGCAGATAAAGCAGATAATAAAGAGGTGGAATGATTTTTTTTATTATTGTTTAGTATCATACTTTGATAAAAGTTAGGTTTTCTAAACAGATAAATTTTTACCATTTTTTCATTGTTAAGCAGATAAAATTTCAAAGAGAAAGTTTAGTTTGTTAAATTTAGGTTGTTTTAAGGGCAAATCTTAGATCAAATTTTATTTTCTAATTGTTTTCTAATATTCTTATTTTGTTTTAAGATAAGTAGCTTGTATTTAACTGATACAACAAATTAATAAATTTAACTGAGGAAATACTGTCAGCTAATTTAAAACAGTTAAAACATGTCTAGAGTTACATTACAAAAGAAGCGCGCTGTGCGCCAAAAATAATTTATAATGAGACATTTTAGAGTAAAATTGTAATTTTACATAAAAGTCTGTAATTAGTTCGTTTAGTAAAATAAATATAAACAAAGTTTTCAGTTTTATTTTTGTGCAAGGTTACTATCCGAGTATTAAGCAGATAAAAATAATTCAAAAGTTTTTGAGTTTTATATTAAAGCTTTAGTATTTCTACAATTAGAAAAAAGTTGACGATTCTTGCTCATAAAAATAATATTTAATGTTTTTTTACAATAATGGTTGGAGCAGAATTTTTTTCTAAATTTTTTAAGGTGTTTATTTTTGTTGCTGTAACAACTTTACTAGAATGTCAACTACATAAGTGTTTAAATTACAACGACCTTAATTATTATAAGACCTTGTTTTTTAAATAAAAACATTTAATTATAATATTTTTATTAATATACTCTATAATATTCTTAAAAGTACAAAAATAAGTTCAATTTATCTGATTTATTTCAGTTTTAAGCTTCGAAAAAGATTAAAGCAACTTTACAAGCATAAAGTAATTTCTAAAGTAATGTCTATCAATTTATATTGTATAAATTTACTAATTGTTAAAATACATTAATTCTTTTAGGTACAACAAACTTAAACTTTAAAACAGTAGAAATACTTTAAACTAAGAAATAACTTTTAGAATATAATAGAGATAATGAAATAAATATAGTGTTACGCCTTTTAAACATAATTATTTTATTATAGCTTTTTTGAAGAAAATATGTAGCTTATTTTGGGAAAAGCTATCATATACAGATTCTGTATACCAAAATTATTTTTTCTTAGTCAATGACGCTCGACCCCCTTTTTCAATCCACTGTGTTGTAACCAATAAAAGTAGATGACTGTCAGTAAAACTTGAAAAAAAGAATTGAAAATATTTAAACTAAGAATTTATACTAATACACTTTTTGTATGTAAACAGATATAACTTTTATTACGTGCTGTTTTATGCGTTTTTACAGTGTTAAAATTTCTTGAAAAGATAAAAGAACATAAAAAATTTAAATGTCAATTTAATAAAAGAGTACTATGTTGATGGTCGAGTACTTGAAAGTTTCAAGTTGAAACTACGTGTTCAGTTATTAGTAAATTGTAGAAATCCTAAAAAGAAAAAATATTAAAAGGAAAATATCGTGATTAAAACATGTGTAGGAATCTTATTTAATAATACCAACATTTTTGTTGTGTTAGATAAAAATAAACAAAAGCTTCCTTTACATAAAATTATTTTATACAAAATTATATATTATAAAAATAAATGTATATTAACCTTAAAAATAACTTTATTTTGAATAAAAATACATTATCAAGTTCAAAAATAAAGCATTGCAAAATCTTAATTTATTTACTAATACTAGCTTATTCAATTAAAAGTTTGTGTAAATTAAAAAAAAAGTCCTTCTGCAAACTCAAAAAGAAAAAGCTATTAAAATTCATAAGTTTATTATTATATCATAAACGTAAAGCTAATTTATATCAAACAAGTTTGAGCAAAATTTTTTTTTTCTTTAATTTTAAACCTGATTATAATGAAGCAGATTCTTTCAAATTTTTTAAACATTGTTTCCTTTTTTTGTTAAAATCTTTTATTTCTAGATTACTTAAAACAGATCATTTTTTTTAGCACACGACGACATTACTAAATTGACATTTGATAATACATACTTATATACTTTGAATTTAAAAAATGATTTTTTAATTCGTTAAAAATCACAATAACAGAATAACTAACTTTGAAAGTAATAAAATTCTACTATTAATTGAAACCATTCTTTAAAGATTAAGTTCTTTTCTATTTCGTTAATATATTTTTTGAAAATAGTGTTCTCGTTAAAGATAAAATCTAAATGGATCATTCATAAGTCTGTAGTGACACACTGTATTTTTTCGTTGTAACTTTATTTTTAAACGTGGACCAAAATAAAAGAAACTAAAAACTTAAATCAACTAAGTTTTTCATTGTCTTGGACTATTCAATGTCAAAACTGTACGTAACAAGTGACAAAAAATACAGTTGAGATTAAACGTGTTTAAGATTAAAAATGTGTTGTTGAAACTGATCTAAATTTAAAGTCTTAGTAGTGGGTATTTACAAATTTGTTTCTACAAAATTAAAATTTATAACTTAGGCCAGTGCTTCTGAACCTTTTTCTAGTGGCGGAACCCTTTTCCAAAGTTCAACTTTTCCGCGGAACCCCTAATATAATTTTACATAAAATGTTTAATATAATATTTCCCGCAAAAAACAAAAGAATTTCAGTGAAAAACTAATTTTTCAGCAAAACTATATCATTCTTAGAAATCATACCAATTGTAATAGTATTAAGTCGAATCAAACTCAAAGTGCGCCAGAGGCAATGTGTATTTTATGATTCTATAATAAATAAACGAAAACAAACATGATTAATCGCAACGTTATAAAAATCTTTCCTTGCATAAGAAAAAAATTTGAGAGCTACAAACAATAACGAAATGAACATGAACTTAGTCGAATTCACAAATACTGTATTAAACGGGTAAGATGCCTAATGAAAAATAAATAAAAAACATTTAGCGCGAAGCTTGAACTTGTCTCTTAGCAACAAGCATGTCAATGTGTCGCTGGGTTTTGGATAGACTGAGACGGAGACAGGCAGATAAGGTTTGAGTCAGCATTCAGTTCCTTTGCTTCGTTTTAATGTTTGTTATATGCGAAAAGACTGACTCGCAAAGAAAAGTGGTGGTGAATGGTAAAATAAATTTTACTTCACGCTTTGCTAAGACGGGGTACTCTGAAATTACACATATCCAAAAATCTAAAAACTCCTTCCCTTTGAAACTCAATTTTAAATTGCTATCTTCAGATAGTTGCAGCAATTCGTTTTCTGTATCTGTAGGAAGATTCACTTCTTCTGAAGCAATATCACACATAAAAGGATTCAAAATCCATAAATTTCCGATGCGAACATCTTCAGGAAAATAATGTTGAAACTTTATAGACAAAACATCAAGATGGTTGTATATTTCGTCAGAGAAGTTGAATTCTATGCATTTTTCATGGGCCTCATCAAACCGGTGAAACATAGCAAAATTACCATTGCTAACCATTGCTTACTGGGTGAACACCTGCTTCTTTAATTCAACGAGACGAACCAGTGTCCGCCCCTTCGACAGCCAGCGAACTTCGTTGTGATAAAGAAGTCGCAGATGGTTAGCATCTAGACTTTCACATAAATTATTGAAACATCTGGCCTTTGTGTCTATATTCTTTATAAAATTAACAGTTTTAATCGACGCGGAGAGAAATTCTTGTAATCAAGAACGAAAATGTTTTGTTGCCAAATTTTCTCTATGTAAAAACCAATGTATCCATTTAGCTTCAACTGCTTTATCCTTTATTTTCCTCACTACACCATTTTTGGACCCAGTCATAGACGCTGCACTGTCAGTACAAATGCCGACACATTTATTCCACTCTAAACCGTTGATGATGAAATAATTTTCGACACATTTCATTTCATTATAGTAGCATTTTTTAAGTAGAAAATAAGCTTTTATACATATTAAATTTTAAATCAAGCTAATAGACATCTTTTTAAACATTTTTACAGCATTTGAAACAATATAATATACCAGAAATAAGTTTCTGATAAAGATCTTTTGTTAGTTTTATTGTGTAAACATTTAGAATTTGTTTTGATCGCTCCTACATTGTTTGCTTTAGTGATAATACCAGTATTTTAATGACTTCACTAAAAATAATTTTCAAAAAATTTACAAAAATTTGCGCAACCAGGACACCTATTAATAATGAATACCTATTAAAATTTCTACCACTAGATACACACTAAGCAGATCAATGAATGCTATAATTATATATGTTTTCCATTTTATGTGTACTATTTTTTTTGAAGTTTTATAATTTATATTTTTTATTTTCTATTTAAATTTCGAAAGGCTTCGCGGAACCCCTGAGAGGCGTCGCAGAACCCTAGGGTTCCGCGGAACCCCATTTCAGAAGCACTGACTTAGGCCATGTTGGTTTCTTACTGTACTTTATTAATTTATGGTTTGGCTGGTTATTATCCAACACAGAGGTAGGCTTTTATAAGTGGTTGACCGAAATTCCTAGAAAAAATTTGGTGTATAATCACATTGTATAGACAAAGTCTTCTGCTTGAATTCACAAATATTTAGATTTACAGTGTTCTGTAAAATATTACAATGTTTCAAATATAAATTATTTTATTTTAATATTATTTTTAACTTTACTTTTATTGTTATACTATTTTTAAGATAAGTTATTCTATGTTATAAACAAAGGCTTAATATTATATATATAACTGTGATAAAATTAGCAACAAACAAGCAATAATAGTAAGTAAATATTAATCTAAGAGGCTAGATTAAGTTTTTTCCACAAAAACTCTTTGAAATTATTTTAAAGTTTGTTAGAGCTTTATAAAACTAACAAGAGTTTTATGAAATTTAATTTTCTCATTAGTTATACAAATAAGGTATAAACTAAAAACATTAGAAAAGACCAAATATGAAAAAAAAAAGCTAGTTCATTTAATTTTTAGCCAATATTCTTTAAATTTTTCATTGCTATTAAGAGTCAAACTTATAATGCTTAATATAAAAGTTTTACTAATTTTAAGAAAAAGTGATCTTTGTTTTCTAACTAACTTTGCTTAAATATTTCTAGTTAGAGAGTCCTAAAAGAAAATTTTAAAATCCATCAATGAGAGTTAAAAAACTTAAATGGATTATTTTCTTATAATTTAAATTCTCTAGCTCAAAACCTAAAATAAAAGAATAGATTTAAGTGCTTCCTTTCAAGTAATTATTGAAAAATTTAACAATTACTTGTGTTCTATATGT
Source organism: Thalia democratica (assembly GCF_965202585.1). Lineage (NCBI taxonomy): Eukaryota > Metazoa > Chordata > Thaliacea > Salpida > Salpidae > Thalia > Thalia democratica. Next base: position 12,619,053 of record NC_139170.1, read on the forward strand.
TGAGCTATGTAAAAAGTCACTTAACAGTTCATAAGTTGAATAAGTTGAATGATACACATAGATAAGACATCAAATAAGAAATATCATTTTATTAAGTTGTTTTCACCCCCTATGTCCTTGATTGTTTCAATAGTCGATAAGTCTTTTGTGCAAACTGTACGAAATCTTGAACTAAATTTTATTAAGAGAAAAGATAAAATTCTGTTTTATTTCTGTTTATAATACTAACAAGAAGTAAACAGTATTTTGTATTTTTCAGTTTTATGATGTAAATTTTTAAAGATATCCAAACAGTTTCTTTTTGAAAATTAAAAGTACTATATATGATATTAAATACCTCAAATTGAAAATATAAGTAAAAAAGAAACTAACTGATTGATTCATATGATATTATAATCTGCTGTTGTCCCATTTTTAAAGATCAGTGCCACTCTAGATGTATAGAAATATGTTATTATATAATAGTGGTGCAAATTTGTAATCCTGTGACTACGCATTTCTGAATTCTTAAAAAGTCTTGTACAAAAGGCATATTTTTTAAACTTCCATCCTTTCCTTCATATAGGTCCTATTGCAGGATTGAAGAACCTTTTTAGTTTGTTAAAAAACAAACCCTTACTAAGTTGACAGCCAAATATGATCTTCATCAGAGATACTTGACTGTTGCTGTCAGGTATATTCCAGAGATGAAGCAATGTACTAAAACATTTGTGAATAGCACACTGAAAGCAAGTGTAAATAGTTTTATTAATTTGAAACAATAATGATAAAAAAGAAAAGATAAAAATATTAAAAATTTATTTTAAAATTTAGTTCCAGGGTTGCCACTTTACCTGGAAACCTGAAAAAACCTGGAATTTGACAATATAGGCAAAAATAACCTGGAAAAACCTGGAAATTGAAAAATTTTAGAAAAAAACCTGGAAAAACCTGGAATTTTGATCAAAAAACCTGGAAAAACCTGGAATTTTTAATAATTTTAACATTTTCAGTTCTTAAATTTCAACTTGATACAAAAAATCTTTCATATAAATTAAACGTTTTATAACTACAACTCACTGATGATCACATGAAATTTTACATTTCAATGTGTGAAACAGCTGTTTGAATTATAGTTTTTATATAATTAAATAAATAAATATCATATAAATTATATTTTTTTTAATCATCATCAAAATTTTTTTTTATTTAAAAACACATTTTAAGTAACTTTACAGCTGCTTTTAAATGTTTTGTACTATTTAACACAGTTTCTTTTATAGAAATTAACTTAAAACTAAAAATAGACCCAAAAATGTTAACTTTTAAAAACCTGGAAGAAATTTAGAAAACCTGGAAAAAATTTTAAAAAAACGAGTGGCAACCCTGTTAGTTCATACGTTTCACAAACATTTCATTATTTTATAAACACAGTTTTTTATTTTGTGGAGTTAATTTATTGGTATTCTACTCAGCTTTCTTTCTTATTAATATCAACTTTACTATATAATATAAACTTAAAGTTAACTGAAATTTTCTACTAAGATTTTTAATTTTTTTTAGTTAATTGTGTGTGAAACATGAGTAATTTTTGTCTTTTTCAGTATAAAAATTGAAAGGTATGTTTTTAAGTAATTAAATAAATAATATTTGAGTTTAGAAGTGTATACAATTTTCAATTGTTTTGCAAAGACAAACTAGATTTAATCATTGTACAGACAGATCAATCACTTAAATAATAACATCTTACTTATTTGGAGGTGTTGTTGACTTTAAAAAGATTAAGGGTACCTTTGCCTTTACAGTTTTTTGGCAATAAAGATAATAAAATTAAAAAGTTTATGTTTTGTGCAAGTTTGATTAAAAACATTTTTTAGTTTATGACTCCAATAAATATTTATTAGATTTTCTAAAAAAACTCAGACTAGTTTATGGTCACAAAGAGTGCTAACCCTGAAGTTTAAAATAAATAGGTTTTTGCAAAAAATTTCAAACATTTCTTAGAAATAAGGTCAAAAAGTTAATGTTTTAAGATTTTAGTTATTCAATAAAATTATCTGTTATATAAATTAAATACGGTTTTAAGTACTAGAAATTTGTTAATATTAATTTTATTACACATTCTGCTAAGTTCTAAACTTTAAGCGTTATTGTTGAAGTTTTTTGTTTGAGCAAGCTTGTTCTTATATTTTAAAAGCTCCTAATTGATTTAAAATTCATTTAGAAATAAATTATTTTGCAGCTTGTTTCTAATACAATATTTATTAAGCAAATAGTTACTAAGAATTAGTTAAGCTAAATACAAATTTAATTAAAAAAATCAGTTTCTGCCTTTTTAACAACTACTGTTTTCAGCTTGTTTGAAAATTTAAGTATTATGGCAGCAATTGTACTGACTGGAAATGACCAGCATTTTGGTTAGTTATATTTTTTATTGTGTTACAATTACCAATAACTTAATATGTGATAAAAATGTTTTTGATCTTGATTAGGTACTTAATTTTCTTCTACATTAAATTATTTTATTTTAAACTTTTATAACCTTTTTGAGACTATTTTTTGTTCAATTTTAATATACACAGGGTTACCACTTTGCCTGGAAACCTGAAAAAACCTGAAATTTGACAATTTAGGCAAAAAAAATATGGAAAAACCTGAAATTTTAACAGTTTTTACATGTTCAGTAGTAAGATTTCCATTTGACTCAAAAAATCTATCATATAAATAAAAATATTTTGTGTTCATCAAAAAATTTTTTTATTAAAAAACATATTTAAAGTAGCTTTACAGTAACTTTTCAATGTTTTTATACTATTTAACACAGTTTCTTACCTAAAACTTAACTTTTAACTAAAAATAGACCTAAAAATGTGTACTTTTAAAAACCTGGAAGAAATTTAGATAACCTGTAAAAAAATTGAGAAAACGAGTGGTAACCCTGTACAGCGGCTTATATCTTAAAAAAGTGTTTTTAGTTAAACAAAAGAAATTATGAATTTAAAGTTTTTTGTTACATTAAAGAGGTACATAAAATTAAAGTTTTTTGTGTTTATGTTTTTTTTTCATAAAGAAATATATCATAGTTAATACTCAATAAATACATGACAAACAAGCCAATTAAACATTAGTTTGGAGTAGGGACTGACAAATTGTCATAAAATTTGCATGCTTCTGGGCCACATTTTAAACATGTAAAAATATCAAAGTTTACACTAGATATTCTAAGGTTTAAACGAAGAGTAAAATGAATTAATTTACATGAATTCAAAGCTTACAATAATTATTTCAATGTCTGGAGTTTTGAAAACTTAAACTTAATATTCTGATATTTGAAATGAGGAGTAAAAAGGTCTTTTTTAAAATTTACGGGAAGTTTGAAAGTTACATTAGATTTTTAGAATCTTTATGAAGAGTAAAAACTAAACCAATAATCCGGCCTGCCAATATTTTTTTGAGTATTAACCACTACTATATGCCTGCTTACCTATAATTTAGAGTTTAAGTTTAAACCTTCCAATGGTCTAAACTGGCACTGTTTTACATCCTCCATTTTTGACTGGGGTACAAGTTGCATAGGTATAGGGAATTTTTTTGTATTATAGTTTAAAAAGATTAATACAGTATATAAAAATATAAACAAAAAATAGTCAGGGACAAGTTTGAAGCTTATTTTGCGATATTTTAGTACTAATGAAATGCATAATGTTTACTATTTAACAATGTTTAATATATTTTTATTAGAAGTGACTAAACAGTTATAGAATGTATTAAATACCTTGTCTTATTTGTTAAGATTATTTAGAATTATAATGACTACTAATAAAATGATTTTTTAATTTTCTGCGTTTAGAAAGAGCTTTTAAAATAATTTTCTTTAAAGTTTAGATTTTATTGCACCAATGATCAATACATTTAATTAACTTTTACTATTTATGTTTTGGCTTTTATAATTTGTTTTTAACAACAAAAACTTCACAAAGTAAAAAAAAATGTTCAGGAGCAACTCACTTCATATCAGGGCAGGAAAACTTGATTAACTATGAAAGTTTGTACAATGAAGGATCAACGCTTATCACTAAGTTTAAGTACATAATAGACAAGCAGCGCGAAAGAATAATCCAATTAGAAAACCAGTTAAATGAAAGAAGTAGCACAGCGTGCACTTTGCGTCCATATAGCAGTGAAAGTGTTAAGTTAGTTTAAGATTTTACTTTTGTTTTGATATTGATAATTTTGAAACTAAACATCAATAAATTAAGGCCATAGGGGGGGGGGGGGGGTAAACCATGTTTTTTACAAGTTGATCTTATTTTATAGAGTTGTTTCTTAGCTTCAAGTTGCTTTTTTTGTTTAAAAAAAATTCAAATTATTTTTTGAGATATGACCAGTTAAAGTCGGGCCGCATAATAGGTTCCCTATAGGAAGGGAAAACTAAAACAGCGAAAAAAGACTATTTCATTTAAAATCTATCTCCTCCTACATTTTTTGAGCAATCTTCTTCAAACTTTCACAGTCTAATCTTTATACAATAACAAAAAAACGTTACTTTGGAATTTAAAAAAAAAATATAAAAATATATTTTTTTTGAAAAAAAAACACTTTTTTTTTTAATTTTTTTGATAAAATTTTTATTTTTATAAATTTTTAAAATTCTAAAGTAAAGTTTTTTTCTTAAATTATAAGGAACGTTTCCTGAAAATTTGAAGAAGATTGCTTGAAAAATAAAGAAGGAGATAGATTTTTAGTGAATTTTAAAATTTCCGAGAAAATTGACCCCAAAAAATTTGCGATCCATACGTTTATATTGGAAAATTTTTACAAAAAATTAAATATCTCAAAAGTTAAATGATATTTTTGAATTCTATAAAAACTAGCTTGTAGTTTGTACTTTAAACTTTCATATAAAAGCCAAAGTTATTTTTTGCAAAAAAAAATGTTGGACCCCCCCCCCCCCCCTTTGGCCTTAAAATCTGTATGAAGAACTTGTTTGAAAAAACAATAACTAAATTTTATTTAAGGGTATAGAGGGGGAGGTCCAAGATTTCTTTTTATAAAAATCAACCATGGCTCTTATTTGAAAGTTTATAGTTGATACTTTTAAATAGTTTAATAGAATTAAAAAAAAATATAACCATCTTTGTAAAAAAATTCAATACAACCGTACGAATTCAATAATTTTCAAAGCCAATTTTTTCAGAATTTTGAAAAATTTACTAAAAATCTATCTTATCATTATAAAGTAATTTATTTAAAATTTCCAGGAAACTTTTTTTTGATATCAAACCAATTTGTAGGAAGCAGGTGTAAAAAAAAAACATTTTTTTGATTATTTTTTATAAACTTTTTTCAAAAATTAAAAAAATATGTTTTATACAAGTTGTTTAAAATTTATCAAAAATTACTTTGAAAAAGTTTAAAAATTGCTCATAAATTGAAGAAGAAGATAGATTTTTTGTCAAATAGTCTAATTTCGCCTTTTTTTGTTTATGCCTCCCATAAAGAACCTATCGAACCTTTTAACTTTGATTGCTTATATCTCAAAAGTTACTTCAAATTTAAACAACTAGTAAAAAGTAGCTGGTAGCTTAATTAATTATGTAAACAACAAGACTAAATTTCAAATAAAGACGTTTTTACCCCTCTCCCACCTAAGCAATAGAGTTTTTGATTATTTATTATTATCAAAATGCATATATACATGCATTAATTAAGTAATTCTTTTCTTTGTGTATAATCTTTCTAATAAATATTTCATATTTTATGATGAATAATTTATAGTAAAGGTGTGTAGTTTAGTTTAAAAATAATAATGAAATAAGATTATGCCATATTGGCTGTAATTAGATTTTGCTTGACTAGTATGCTTAAACATTATTATTTTATTTTAATAAATGATTTTCAGGAATAATGTATTCCTTTCACCAAATACTTATCCATCAAACAAGTTTGAGGTAGAAGTAGAATTGAATTCAGGTTTGTTTATTTTGGAAACATTATAATACAAAACTAATTTTGAGACTATAACAAATGTTACAGTAGTTCCCAAAATAAGGAGACAACTAGATTTTTTTGAAACCTTAGTTTAGTAGAATTTGATAATAGAAAACTTATTTGTTCCTTTTAGTTTAAGTTAAGACAGCTGCTGTTGGATGTTGTGGTTGAGTTAAAACAACTGTATTTTAAATTATTAGTTTAATCAGTCTAATTATTTAATAAATTCTACACATTAGTTTTATGTATTATCTTTTTTAAGATCAGGGATTTTTAAATAGGGGGATAAGCTTAGGCAAAATTCATTGATACAAAACTAATTTCTCATAGCACCGTTGGTTTCTCAAAATGAGCAGTATTGATACTGGACTACTGCTGTAGATAGATACCCAGTAATATAATGTTATATCTAGTAAATATTTTTAACCAAATTGTATATGTTTGTATTTCATAACCTTAAGGCCATATAAATGGAACTTTTTTAAAAAACAAACATTGTTTTAAAAGCATGAAGTATAAACTATAACAAAGTTTTTGCAGATTCAAATAGTTTTACTTAGTTTTTGAGATTTAGTTATTCAAAAATATAAATTTAAGCTTTTGTTTACAAAGATCCGAGCGAAACAAGTTCACTGGAATATATAATGTTAGCAAATTAAACAATATTCTTTCTTTATTACACTGACACATGTTTCTGTGTGTTAACGGGATAAAAACTGGAATTTCTTGACTTTATGTAGTTTTTATCAATTTTTGTAAGTTTCTTGAATCTCCATTAAAAAAAAAAAAGAAATGCTACTAAAATCATTCTTTGACTTGTTTTAAATTGTTCACAATGCGTTTGTCTAATACAGGGGTCGGCAGGCAGTTGGTGGTCGCGGGCCAAATTTCAAGTGTACAAAGTCTTCGCGGGCCGCAGTTTTAGTTTTAGTGAAATTTGAATAAACTTTAGTTTTAGTCACACTAGAAAAAAGTTTTACTTTTATTCACCTTATCATTTTAAATGACTTTTAGCTATACATAGAATGCCTATTTAAATTAATATATATTAGAATAAAATTTTAGCTATACATAGAATGCCTATTTAAATTAATGTTTATTAGAAAAAAATTTTCTAAAGACTAATATACTTAAGTGTTAATAAACTATGTATTCTCATAAGCACTTAATAAGTTAAACTTGATACTTTTGTAATTTTACTTACAACCTAACTCTCTATAAAAATCAAACTTTAAAAACAATTTATTGGTTAATTTTATACATTTGTTATATTATCATGCCTTTTTTCATATTTCTAAGAGTACTTACTTCAAAAAAAAGTTTTTGCATGTTAAATTGTTTACATTCATTTTAAAATTTAGTTAACTTAATAAGATTAATACCTGTTTGTATTCCAGAAAGCTAGAACAAATTCTTTAACATAATTAATTCTCGAATACTTAAATAAAATATCTTATTAGTAACTAGTCTTTTACATGCTTGCCACTTAAAAAGCAAAAATGTCTGAGTTGTATCAAACTAGTCTAAGTTTATTAAAATTCAAAAAAGCTAATAAATCGTTTTAATCAAGCTTAAATACCTAGTAAAAATATCATCATCAAAAAAAAGTACACTAAGTGTAAGAAAACATGAAAAAACTACAATTAGTAAACTACACTACAGTGATAAAAACTATTCTGGGAATTAAAAGATTTCTTTAAAGTGTTTGAAATAAAATTTTCACACACACCTGAGTTTTCCAACTTTTAAAATAGCCTGTTTGTGTAGCAACCCAGTTAAAACAAAGTTCGCAACATAAAGAAATAACGAAAGTTATTAACAGTAAATAAATTACATGCCAAAAAAAGTAAAAGTCAGCTTGAATGAACAATTAAGTTTCTTAAACAATTTTAACAAAAGTATAAAACTTTATTGAGTCATTAGCGAAAAATAAAAACTTGTTTTTTATTTAGCATTATAGCAATTCTTTATCTGCAATAAGAATATTGCAATTAAAAATATTAGTTGTAAAATATAAGACGAGCTACAAAAATAAAAAAAATGTTAGTTAGGACTTATTGCGAGAAACGATAAAAAAACAAATCACCAAAGTCAGTTCCAACAAAGCACATTATTTTCTTTAGTAACTACAGAATTATCAGAAAAAATTGTTAAGGCAAGTTATAAAGTAGCAAAATTTATTATTTAAAATGACATACCGTTTATAAATGAAAACTTTTTTAAATAATTTATGTTGGCAGTAGTTGGCAGTAGTGAACAACTTTTGTCTATTTCTTCAACGACATCAAAAAGTTATATTTAGGAAATTCATTAAGGTTATAAAGTCGCATAAGTCAAATTAGGACTTTAATCAATATGTTAACATGGGAGAACTGATAGAAAAACTATTGCTCATCTGAGAATTTTTATTAGAAATGTTTTTACTAACTTTGACATTTTAGTAGAATTTCTTGGTTTAGTTCCAACACGAAGCACACCAATCGGTGAAATTTCACAAGTAAAGGTGCAATGCACAAATACAAAGTTTTTAGAAGTACAATTCCTTCTTTTATTTTTAGTACAAAGTTTAATTAAAGTTTAAAAAGTGTCTTAAAAAATATATCAATATTAAAAAACACTGCTAAGCTACTTTAATATATTTTTAATAAAGTAATGTTTATTTGCTAAATTTTTTGTGTCAAATAGAAATTTCATTACTTTACATGTAAAAGTTGTTTGAAATTCCAGGTTTTTTCAAAAATTCTCAAATTCAAGTTTTTTTCCTGAATTTTTAAGCATAAATTTTCAAGTTCAAAGCTTTTCCGGGATTCAATTTTTTTGACAACACTGATTGTTCACACTTAAATGTACACAATAATATAAATAATATTTTGAATTATATCAGCTGCAAGACTTAATATTTAACATATATTATAACTCAAACTAACACTGTGGATTGAGCAAAACTTACATCATAAGTTTAATTTGCCACTCTTTCAAGCAAAAAAGCCAGCCTGAGTCAACAAAAACATTCCTGATATTTTTGTATACAAAAAACAATTCTAGCCAAAAATTATAAAAAGACTTAATTAGCCTCAGATTTGAAGTCTTCAAATAGTGATAGTTTGAGTGTGTGTCAATTTTTAGTTGTTTATTTGCTTGAATTTGAACTATTTGGATGAACAATGTACAAACTTGATAAATTTACCATCTCTAAACCTAGTTTATATTAAATAGGTAGCTCCAAAAAATAGCAAGCGTGTATATTGATATGCAAGGCATAAAAGTAAACTTAGTTTGACATAAATAATGTTTGAAAAATGAAAATGTATACCTAAAATATTTATTAATTTATGTCATATATACTGTTTTAAATGTGTCTGTACAAACTTAGATATTACATGTAGGAATAACAATGTCAGAAAATTATGCATAAACTAAACTTAAATTAACTAAAGTATTAAATAAAAAGTGGTTTAAAGTATAAGCATCTTTTTAAGTTGTTGTGCATATAAATTAATTTAAGTGCAAAGAAAACTTCTAAATAATTAAAATTTGTAAAGACAAAAATTAAATAAACCTTATTTCTTATTACTTTGTTATTTTAAATGCTTTTAGACTAAAATATAACATTTACAAATAAAAAATCTATAAAAGAAACTTTGGTTTAAAAAATGTTGAAAAAGAATATCTAAGCTATAAAGAAATGACACTTTAGTTAATTACTGTGCATTACTTTTGTACAAAATGGAAAACATTTGCGTTTAGTTCATTAAATAAATAGGTATTATATAACTAACTTATTAAATTCAAGCACTCTTTACAATCTTTTTTCAGATAGTTAATTAACTAAAGCAGTATATTCTTCTAATTATTTTTAAATGTTATACAGAGACTTAAAACCAAACTAATCAAATTAAATCGAATTACCGAAAAAAATTTAACTTGAAATATATTTTTGCTCAGCGGGCCACATTTACATGCTCGCGGGCCACAAAATTTTCTCTCGCGGGCCGCATTCCATTTAAAAAAATAACGTGCTCGCGGGCCGCAGATTTACCCTTTGCGGGCCGCAATTGGCCCGCGGGCCGCAGTTTGCCGACCCCTGGTCTAATAGTTAGCTAAAAAAAATTCAGCTTAAAACTCCACGGTTGCATTTTTTGATCCCATACAGTTTGCATTGAGGTAGTTTTTTGGTAATTGCTAGGGGCCAAGGTAAAAATTTCTTAAAATCATCTAAAATTTTGCACAGAATGTTTTTATGATATTTCCAAAACATAAAATTTTTCCAGTCGGAAAATCAAAAGTAGCTGTAAAAATAAACCCTATTGTATATAATGTAGTTATAAAAAATGTATTTGTGACATTTACTGAAAATTCTTAAACAGGACTCCCACTAAACTGGAAAAACTTTGAAAAACAACAGAAAACTAAATAAAATCGCAAAGTTAAGAAAAGAAAAGGATTTTTTTTGCTAAGTTGTGATGGATCTTTTATCTAAAGTTGTTTGTGAATAACTTTAAACAATTTTGCATATAATTTTAAGATTTTGTTAATTTAGTCAAAAATTATTGCACAAGTTTATAGTCTGCACTTTAAGAAATTTATAGATTTACCAAAATTCCCTGTTTTTTAAGTTTTTTAAGCTACAGGCTCCAAATTTTCAGAACATTTTCCTTTAACTACTTTAAAGCGCTCACATGTATGAATGAACAATTATGTATTAATATATTTTGGCAGAAAATCCAAACAATGATGTTTTTTAAATACAAAAGAATTTCTAAATGTTATTTAAAAATAGAAAAAAAAACCAAAGTTTGAATAAAACTCCTATGCAGGGTTGCTACAAAGTCAGGAACATCAGGAAAAGTCAGGAAAAAAAAAAAAAAACAAATTCCGTAAAGCTAGGAAAAATGGAGGTTTTCGAAAAAAAAAAGGAAAATTCTGGAAATTTGATATACACATGATAAGAAATTTTGTCATCACTAAAAACTGAATTTTGCTAATGCAATTTTCTAAAAAAATTAGCTTTTGCAATTCATCTTTTTTTCAGGGTCTAATTGGATTTTTGCAATAAATTAAAATATTTTATGTTCTGATTCTGACATGCGTATTGACTATATGGTACTGGTAAAGAGTGATTTTTGTTTTAAGACGTTTAATTAGAATTAATTTTTCAGGAAACTAATACTTAATGTACATGATATTCGAACTCAGACTAATGATTGTTCTTTTTCTTTTCACATCAGTTTCAAATACTTGTTTAAATTTGTTATACATGTATGATATTTTAGTTATGTCAAAGTCAAAACCAACATATTTAAAGAATTCTTGATTCTCTAAAAATTTTTCTGAATAGTGCATTAAAGATGATGATAGAAATAATTTAAAATGCGCGTGGTGTTAATGTACTTTTCGCTGTCCAATATAGGAATATATGCGCTCACTGTCCACATAAATGGTGCTGGATATAGAAATAAAAGACCAGTAGTTAACCAAATTCAATCATATTTTTATAGCGCTTTTTTCAGTGTTGGGAGAGCAGCAGCAGAGTAGCAATTTAAGTAGTAGTATAAGTCCATCAATAAGTTTAGTGAGTAAGTCACAAACTGCAACTGCTGAAAAACTTATGGGCTTAACACGCTGTCAAGCACAATTACTCGGCCAATTCGTGTCTAAAAACAGACAGAGCTTAACAAAAATATCTATTCTGACAATGCGATAACACAGTCATGCCACATTAACAAAGAAAATTGTCATATAAATTTTGGCTTTACACCACATTTCCAAAACACCTTGCTGGAAGCAATAAACAAATCTTAGTGGTACAATGTATAACAAAAGGGTTTATTATACCAATTCGATCATCATACCATAATCCTTCTGTAGACTGAGACCGATTTCGTCATGATTAGGATTCATCAGTCAGTCACAACCAAATAACCTGTAGTCGTCAATCTACAAACGATTTATACATGCAAGTATGAAGCAACCTTTTGCTGGCTACTACATGTTTTTCGGTTGTGACTGACTGATGAGTCCTAATCAGGATAAAATTGGTCTCAGTCTATCGAAGGCTTGGGATCTGATGATCGAATTGGTATGATCAACCTTTTTGTTAAATTCAGCTTGTCTCACAGCATACGAAAGTCCAGGCTTCTGCTCTGCAGATTTTCACAGATGTTTTTGTTACACATGATACAATGTATTGTACCTTAGCTTTAAGGGCAGCATTAATAAAGCTTAAATGGATATTGTGGTTTGGTACATGCGTAATAATCGAGTGATTACACAATACTTAACTTTGAAATTTTCGGGTCACACAACCACTGAGGACCTCAAAGAAAACCTTCTTTTAGCTTTACAGCCCGTAGATTAGGGGTGGGCAACGTAAATAATTGACCGGCCGGATCAAAAAAAAAGTCCTCAGGGGGCCTGAGCATTTCGAGTAAGTGATCTACCGGATTCAGTTTGATCCTTTTTTAGATCCGGATCTTTCTTCAAAAATGTTTCCGGATCTGGCTAAATACTAATTTTAGACAAGGATCATATCCGAATAGAACTAACTACAAAAGACTTGGATCCAGCTGGATGCTAGTTGGTCTGGTGTTTTAAAATTTATAATCAATTTATTAATTAGCAAGGATCTCAAGTATAAAATTTTAATATTATTTTTATCAAGTACTCATATTCTGTATTTATTGCAACTCTGGACCGAATTAATACTAGTTAGTTTTATAAAAACAATAATTAAGTAACTCGACCCTAAGATTTCAAACTAAAATATTAAAAATTTTTAACTGTTCGAAATTATCTAATTTTGGTAATCTTTGGCTTGAGGCTACATTAATAATATTCTTCAGAAGTTAATTAACATTCCAATATTAAACTACTATCTTTTTATTAAAACAAACTTATAAAGATTTCTTCCAAATTTTGTTAGATTGTAAACTGTTATAACAAACATACACAAATAAATTTCCTAAACAAATCATACTTAAAGTTAATGAGATATTGTTTTGAAATATTGTCATCAGTTGGTCATCATTAAACTTAACTATTTAATTAAACAAAAATTCCTTAAATAAAATATCAATAGCAGAAAAGAGTGCAAACTGTAGTCTCTACTTGGAATGTTCTACTAGATGTAAAATTGAGCTGTTTTACTTAAAGTAGGTGTCAATGTTAGTAAAAACTAATTTTCTTAACATTTATAAGAACAACTCACTACACATCTGGGAAAGACATCAATTTTTTACATGTCATTTTTATGAAAATCATTATGATCATTAAAGTTAGTTCAGCAAACAATTTTTTTGGATAATTTGAGAAAATAACAATTCAACTGACTTGAAACAGAACAAGGTACTATAACAAAAGAGTGTTTTTATTACTATAAAAGTTAAAAGCCATTTAAAAAAAAGTTTTCAGGTTAAAGTCTTAAAGTTTATTTTGTAAAAATAATTTTAAAAAGGTTTTGTACAAATTTTGTAATATTTACATTGGCTTGTAGTATTTTATATAAATTTTGAAAATACCTAGCGGGCCGGATCATCCACTCGCGGGCCGGATTCCATATAAATTTAAAAAAGGTTTGGGGGCCGGTCATTTTGACTCCGGAAGCCGGATCCAGCCCGCGGGCCGTACGTTGCCCACCCATACCGTAGATGAATACAAACTGGTCCAGATAAGTATGGATGGACCCAATTCAAATTGGTCTTTATAAAGAAGTTTGCTTGCAACTTTAAGGAGAAAAGACCTAGATGAAGAAGAAAAGGTGTTTAATTTCGATAAAGATTGTAGAATATTTGTTGTAAAATCGTTTGAAAATCTCCATTGGCTATTGGGGGTAAATTTGTAAAGAATATGTCACGCCTAAATCAGCATTGCCTTAAAAAACTGGAATTCACAATTGTCTTGATCTTAAGCTTTTTGCCAACATTATGAATTACTTAACAAAGCATAATATGTGCTCTAACTCTAAAGCCGATGCTAGCTTTCGTTTATTGAGATAAATTTATGTTGAATCTTGTTTCTTTTTTTAGACAACTTGTGGTTATGATTTGAAAATACTAGTATTTTGCTGATAGAGCTGTTTATTGCAAATACATCGATCATACACATATTAGTTTTAAATGTTAATAAAACACGACAATGCACGTAGGTTTACTATAAATTTTCTGGTTATAATATTTTTACTTAGTGCTTAATTAAATTGAACAATTTTGCTAAGTAATTTATATTAAATTTTTACACTAGTAATAGATTAGATATGACACTTATTTTCAAACTTATCACTGAATTTGTTATGTTAAAGGCATAGGGGGTAAATCACCTTTATCACAATTTAGTCTTATTTTATTGAGTTGTAACTAAGCTAAGAATTGCTTTTTGCAGATTTTAAAAGCTCAAAATATTTTTGAGATAAAACTGGTTGAAGTCGGAGACTACAATAGTACTAAATAAGATCCCCCAATACCTAAAATGACTTTTAAAGGGTATTTTCCTTACTTTGAAAAAATGTCAGGCTAAATTGGTCTCAGTCAGGCTAAATGAAAAAAATTTCGCGCACGAACCCTGCATATGGTTCAAATGGTGCAATGGAAGTTTTATGATTGAATCCATCAGAAGAACTGTTGTTTTAACCTGTATAAAAATAAAGTTCGATGTTTTACATAATTTCAAGTCTTTAGTTGTGTATTTAAAAATCGCTTTTAAGAATCGCTTCAATTTAGAAAAGTCAGGAAAATTCATAAATTTTTTTAAGCTTGATATCTGGCGACCCTGCGTATGACCACATTGTAGGAGAAGACTGATTTTGATCAAACAATTATTTTAACCTTTTCAGTTTGCACCTCTCTTCCAGAAGTTTGTTATTTTTTAACAACTTCAAATTTTCTTTTATATCCATAACAAAAAACAATCTTAGGCTTGTAAAATCCACTTTCATCTATTTATTTTGTTTTAAATTCAACCTTAAAACTTTTGTACCAGAATAATAGTCAAAGTTTAAATCTTTAAATACATTTTATAAAAAGTAAATAAGTTAGAAAATTTAAACAAAATCTAAATTTTGAAAGTTAATTAAATATATTTTCGTAAAATCTAAAAATAAGTTCCCAAGCTTTTGTTATAAGTTGCGTAATTTTTCAGATTGCTCACAAGACTCTAACCTTTTTGCAATGCCTGTAGTTTCACCTCAGAGAAAGGACAACAAATCTGTTGAAAGTGCCTTTCCAGAACATCATATCGAATGTTAATAGTTTTAAGTTGAAAATGAAATCAGTTTTTCTTTTGTAGCTATTTATACATATACGATTTGATTATAGAAATAGTTTGCTACTAGTTGTCAAGATAATTTAGAATAAATGTTTCAAAACACTAAGTTAATGAATTTCTAAAATAGGTATAACTATTGTTGATTTCGTACTTATGGTACAAAGAAATATTAAATGATCTTTTTATATAATTTAAATAATTCTGCCTAATGAATGTGTAATAAAATATAATTTCTAATTAGGTAGTGACCCGTCTGCTGTGAATTCCCAACCCAGAGTTCAGATTTCAACTGTGAACGACCAAAGTTGTGAATTATCAAGTGTAGTCCATGAAAACGAAGACAACTCAGTTACCAACTATAGTTCGTTGTTTATTTGATTAATTTAGTAATTTATAGCTGAACTTTAGATTTAACTAATTTTTAAAAGAACACAGTGTATTGAAAACATTTATTGACATTGTGTCATGACAGTTTAGGGTTTAAAGACAAAACTTGTGTATAAAGTAATGTTAAGTATGCATTACAATTATAAGAAAGTATTATTTAGTACTAAAAATTTCGTAGTTGATATAAATTTTTGATATTTTATGAGTATTATATTCTATTGCTATTAGTTTTCATGTAATTTTGTGAATCAAAAAGTGAATTAAGTTCATAAAAAAAAGCAAATGCATTTGTTTTTAACTCTTTTAATAATACTAAAGATGACAGAGTTCAAATGGTTCCCGCACAAATACAAGTCAAAAGACCAGCTCACGTTTATACGAGGAACGCAAAGAAGAAGGTCAACCGCCGGTTTCAATGCGGCATCTGTCAGGAATATTTCTCTAGAAAGAGCAATTTGAAGCGGCACATAACTTCCAAACACACCAAGGAAAAGCCTTTCGTTTGCAGGTTAAATCAGCTCATCAATCTGTTGTTTACACAAATTTTGTGTAGTATTTATGCTTAGTGAAATTGAATATGTGTTCGTAGATTTTGCGGAACATCGAGGTCGCGTTCGGAAGACATGAAGCACCACATGATGAAGGTGCACCCTCACGAGAAGTTTCCTTACAAGTGCGACAACTGCGGGTCCCTGTTCAAAGTGTACGGCACGCTGTACAACCACAAGAGGCAGAAAATATGCAAAGATTTCAATATTCCGGTGAACATTGACTTTTGAGAAATGCACATGCGTGGAGTTGGTCGTTGTTGAAGTTTTACTGTTTTTAAATTTGGTTTACAAGTTTCCTTTTTTGTTATAAATTTTGTTCAATTTAGGTAAACGACAATCAAGTGTATACTTTATATAAGTTTTTCAAAGTGAGTGCTGAGAAACAAACTGATAAATTTTAAAGTTTTATTTCTATGGTTAGTTTAACTTTTTTTTGTTTGATTTTAAATTGTTTAACATAACTACAAAAAAGTTTGTACTAGTTTACAAAATTTACAGGTTTATGGTAGCTTAATTGTTACTAAAAACCACTAAAAATAAGTTCTTTCGAACATCATGCCACTCTTTATTGTTTATTTTTTGTTAGGAAATGTGTTGAACAGTTAAAGTTACAATTTTGCTGATCTTTTTTTGAAGTAATTGCTAAACAGCCTGTGAATAGTTAAATTTAATATTTAAAAACTGAACTCTTAAAGTTTTTGAAAACTTATAGTCTTTTATACTGTTCTGCAATATTTTTTACTTATAAAAGACAAAGCGAAAAAGTAAACAAGCTATTTAATTATACACAAAACTAATAAAAAAAACAAAGCATAAGTCATTAAATGCAATTTTTGTTTCGTAAAAGTTTCCAATTTTAAATGTAACTTTTATTCTAACTTTATGAGTCTTCGATCTTCACAAGAAACTTCAAAAGTTGAAACATCTTGTATAGTTTTGTTAGGTATGATAATATATTTAGTTTAATAAATTTTGGCTGCATAAGAATGAATGGTGCGAAATTTAAGGTTATCAATTTTCTGATTTTATTTAATATCAACTTTGATTTGGAGACTTTAATGACTTCATAAAAATTCCCATTATTTTAATGCAGATGTCGCCTTTGTGCTTTGATAAAAAACCAATAGTTAAAATAATTTGAAATTTGTTTGTAATCGGCATACTTGAAGTAGTTGATGACTAAATTTCCAAGGCTAAATTTAAAGTAGCTAGAGATTTTTATTATAGTATTTATAGTATTTATTTGCTTTGTCTGATAACCTATCTAGATTATACACTATAAGTCGTACTTGAAGATTTTTTAATTGTATAATAACTTAATAGAAACATTTATAAAGCAAAATATAAATAAAAAAATAAAAAAGAAGTTCCTAAACACTGTTTATTAATTTTGACCGTGAACTTATAGTATTTTGTTATACTAAAATGTCCTTAAGTTTTTTTTATGATATTGATAATTTTATCTGTTACATAAAATCCTAGAATCTTGTTTATATATTTGTAAAGACTTCAGTTCATGTTGTAATTTAACTATTTAAGAAGAGTACTATTTTAATTACCTGATTTGCCAGTTAAATTGAAATTTTAAACAGCTTTTATGTCGTCTATTTTCCTATTTTAACTTAAGAAAATGAGTTGTTATGAAAAATTATAAAATATTTAAACTTTTTATAAAATATTTATTACCAATTTAGTTGAAAAACCTTTGTTATGTGAAACTACTACAAAAAAAACACGACATTACCAAAAAAGTCTATTCAAAAACTTCCGCTTATTTTCAGCAGAAAAAAAAAGTTTAACCGCTAGAGGTAGAAGCGAGTTGGCCCGCCGTCATCTTCCTCCTACTTTTCCTTGCAGCTGCAGCATTCCGGCCAGAACAAGCGGTTGCCCGACCCGGTGGGCATCTCAATGTGGACCAGGCCGAAGTCGTAGTCGAGCCCCATGGCCAAGCAGTACTCGATGCCCGCCAGCCAGCACTGCCTGAACTCGAACACGTGCACTGTGGGCGTTCCGTCATGGTTCAGCGCGCCGGTGTCTCTGCAGTGCATCTCGCCCTTGGTGTGGGGGAACATGTAGTCGGTGTGCCTAGTCGACCGCTTGAACTCGCAGTGCTTCTTCATCACCTTCATCGTCTTGTCTCGCAACTCTCTGGTTTTTATTAATAATATTAATGCTCAAGTTGCTACTGCTTTTTCAATAAAGTAATCTTTTTTATCGTGTTACTCGATACCTTTGGTTTGTAAAAAAAAACTCAAGTGTTCTAACAAACTTGTACAATAAAACTCGGTGTTAGTTTTGTGATCCAAAGTCACGACCTCCGTGTGAGTAAAAAGTCTTCACATGTTTAAGCTTGGAAAAATCAACGAATATTCACCTGTCGAATCCCTCGGCGATCAGCTGAATGCCCATCTGCGCCAACCAGTAGTCCTGGCAGTGGTCCCTCGTGTAGTTCGCGCTCAGCCCCTGTTCGGTGCACTTGTCGACCCACTTCAACACTATCTGGTCGGCTTCGTCGTACGATGGAACGTCGACGTCGTCTAGGTCGTCTCCACGGCAACGCGATACTAACGAGCACAAGCCCAGCCACACCTGAAATGTATTGAACTCGGTGGAACTTCATATTGGTAATAAGTTTCGTTTTTTTCGTTTAAATGCATGAACATTTTGCCTATAAATCTTTCAATTTCAAATTGTTTTAAAGTATGAGTGAAAATAGCTGCATTTTTTACTTTTAACTCTTAAAATAACAACTTTATTAAAGAAGAGTTGGTAAACCAATAAAAAAAACGCTAAACTAACTAAAAAGATTCTCATTTTTCACTTAAATACTTGGTAATGTTGAAGTATACGAAACTAAAATAACACACCACTACTATACTTTTTCCTTTTTATAAACATCTGCAAAATACGCAATTAAGTTATAATTATGTAAATATAAATACTTCCATGATTAAAAACAGCACAGTCGAATGCTTAATTAGTTGTATTTTGTTTACCAAGAAAATAATTTTGCTATAATTGGACTTCCTCGTCAAAAAAAACCCAACAAAGTAAAAACATTCAAGTATTAAATTAACTTACTTTTGTATAAAACAAATGTTTATTAAAAAATTTAAAGCCAAAAGAGTTCAGATTTATACAAATAAAGTTACTTATAGATTCACTTAAACTGTATAAACAGCTTGGTCCTAATTTAGGCCACCGTTTTAACATTGCATTTATTTTAAATTAATTTTTTTACAAATAAACTCCGAATTTTATTGTAGAACTTAAAAAGTTTAATGTTCTCCACCAACTTTTTGTTTTCCCATGTTTTAAACTTTGTGAAGACAAAAGCATTTTTTATTGTTTTTAAGGTTTTTTCATTCTTTTTAACCAACAACATTTGTGCATTAACATTAAAAATAAAAGTTATTTACTAAAAAATTCTTAGTGAAACGAAATTCCAAGGTTTTAGTTTACTGCAAAAACAATTACGTAATTAAAATTTGTGTGTTTGCACACGAGTTAAAACCTTTAGTAATTAAGCTTATATTGTTCATAATAAGTAGTGACAATATTTGTAAAGATAAGTACTGTATTTTATTAATTTAAAAGCAAATAAATTATTTTGTTGAATATTATAAATCCTTGATCAGCTAAACATTAATAAATCAGCAGTTTTTGTGTAATAAAAGTTGGTGCTAATTCAACATTTTTATTATATATAAGCTGACAAGGGTATGCCTGCTTCAGGGCGATTTTATTAAGTCAGGAATAACAACTAGTAAAAGGTTAAAACGAGAGAGAGCAGTTTAACAATTTTGGTAGGTATAGAACTTTTAGATTTAGTTTGATTTTTTATTAACTTTCATTGCTTTTTAATAATCTTTCCAGAGATTAGATTTAAACCAGGGCTCTACAAAATAGGCAAATCAGGAAGAAATACTATTAAGGGGCTAAAAAGTATATGAGTAAATAATAAAACAGGAGTGCGATTATGAAAATGAGTTTAGGAAACCCTGAGCTAAAACTTAAGTTTAGAAACATAAAATGTCTATTAATTTAATTTATTTCAACTACAGTGTAGATAGCGATTTTGAATTTTAACTTGATTTTTCATCTGTATAAATTTTGATCGTTTATTATCACAAAGTTTGAATTTCGAAAACACTAGGTTTACTTTTTTTATTAGAAATTAAAGTATGCATCTGTGTATCTTATGTTGTAAAAAGAAGCAGTAAAAAGACAGTTAAAATTAATTTACATTAATTAAAGCTATCTTGATTTGAAAAAAAATAAAAATATCAACGATTTATCCTGCAAATTAATTACAACAAGCGGTTCTCATTCCTTTAAATAGTTGTTTAATTTAGAAGTTACGTTCAAAAAATTAATACCATACTTTTCTAAAATTAACTTTACAGAAATATATTGATGTATTGTGCTATTTTTATTGCTTTTATTATCTCTAAGTTTAAAACTTTATAAGTATTTTAAAAGCTTTCACAAATTACCTACTTGGAAATTTACCTTTAAATAACAAGAGAAAATAATTTAGTATATTGTTTAGTTACAGAATGTTTACTTCTTGGAAACATAGACATCATTTAAGCCAGATAGAAATTATTTGTCATAAACTGGAAATTTTTGAACATAATTTTTAAATTAAACAATTCTTTGAAGTAATAAGAACCATTTGTTAACATCGGTTTTGTACTGCTAGAAATATGACCAATTAAAAAAAGTTAGATAATAAATCTTAATTGAAATCTAAAGTTTTCTATTTCTAAACTACTTAATTTACTGAAGGGTTAAAAGTAAAAATTAATCTTAAAGATTTTTACAAATATTAGGTAAAGCTAATATAATTTAGAAACAAAATTAATTAAATGTTGTATAAAACAACTTGATCAAAGTTTGAAGTTTTAATTAAGCGTTCATTAAAAAGTAAAAAAAAAACATAAAAAAGTTAAATATGTGTAATAGGTAATTTGTACAGTATAAAACAAAATATTACAAAAAACATTTTATTATGAAGACATTTTAAAGAAAAAGTACATTCAAAGTCACAAAATTCCAAAAAATAAGTTGAATCTAATAATTGCTTTTGAAATTAATTAAAAAAGTAAACATTTTAAGCGATAGTTGATGCAAGAGTTCAAGAGAAATATACTAAAAGCATAAAGACAGTGTTTATAAGCACTGGTATTCAATAAAGCGTTCCAAAAAAATAGTTGAAGAAAACTAGTATAACACAAACACGTGCTAATTTTGACAAATGAAAGAAAACACGTTTGTACCTGGTAGGTTGTAAATTTTACCATAGTCCAAACTTTCACCACAGTAAACCGCCATGTAGTCGGAACCTCTGGTGTAATCGGAACCTCCGGCTCTCCAGCTAAACTGAAAATTACCAGGCAGACTGCTTCCATCTGAAAACTTCCAATGACCACTTTCCTTAGTCATACCAATCCACGTCCATCCAGACAACTTGTTCGTTCTGCAAAACTCTCTGAAAACACGTTTAGTTGAAAAAGAGTTTTGCTTTTAAACTGTTTTTTAATACTTTTTACAAACTTTCTTTTTGCAGTAGTTTCTATACCGGTGATTGTCATGGAAAGGTCAAACTCTTCACAGTACATTTTCGCTGCTTTCCAAGTAATTTTTTCCCCTGTTATTTAGAAATTAAACAAAATAGTACAGTAACAGCTTTATAGTTAAACATGTGTTTGATATACTTTTCAAGCTTTACTAATTAACTTTAGCATGAAAAATTACAATATGTTTCAAAGTATGTGAGAACTAAAATATATAAAATCTATAAAATAAGGGTTTTTTCTACATAGTTTTTCCTGTATAAAGGTTTTCTTTTATAAATTAAGTATTCATAATTTTCAAAAATGTCTTTATACTTATTGTATTCAAGTTTAAATGTTTTAAGTTACATAGCTCAAAAACTGTTAATAGTATGGATTTATAGCTTGTACTCTAAAACACAGCTTAATGTTATTTAAGGTGAAAACAAGCTTTTAAAACTTAAGAGTATAGTAATAAATGTAGAAGTTATTATTTGATTTTTTAAAAATATTAGTAGACCTTTGATATTTCAAATTGAAATAAATACAAGTACCAGTAACATTGTTAGAGTACTGTCGAGTAAAGTTTATATTTAGTGCTAACTTCCATACACGCTTAATACTTTGTTTGCTATTTAAAATCAGCTTACTGGTACAAGCAAGGGGATTTGACTGAAAACTTGGCTCAATTTTTCCATTAACACATTTTCGTATTGTTTCACCTTCAGCTTTGTGATAAATTTCGCAGGAATATTTTACTGTAGTTTCATGTGCTACTTTCGAAGTTGAATTTTTCTTAGCCAGCTTAACATCAGGTATTTCACAAGCTGCAAATTATTTAGAGTTTAACAAAACTATCTAGTGTGTAAATGTAGATAAAACAATGTTAAATAGTACTTTAAATTGAAGAAATACTTTCGATGAGTTGTAAAAAATGAGGGTGCAAAACAACATTTTCCAAACTGGTTAACAGCTCAAAAATTACTCATATAAGATTTAAAAATTTTACTTCATTTTGGCTATTAGAAAAGATTAGCTCATAATGCTACTTTTTAGCGCTAGTTCTCACATTTTCAAACTTCAACATAAACTCACTGCTAAGCTCTTTTACCGACTTCACGAGATAATTAATCTTGTTGGTTTGAACTTGTAACATATCAACTAAACTTTCAATAGTTTTGTTCTGCACCAACAGCGCTTTGTTTTGCATCAAATAAAGCTCAGAAAGTTCTGACAACTGAGAAGAGTGTACTGCTTTCAAATTTTGAAGTACTTTGATTTTTTCGTCGTGTTTTGCTGTCATTTTGGTAATTCTTAAAACAGCTACGCTTTGGTCAGTTCCTCCAGGTCCTTTTTCGCCCTTTTCTCCTTTGGGCCCCATTTTACCACGCTTTATAGGTTGGTCAGGGCTTGAGGGAGAAAGGGAGTCGTGGTCGCAGGTCGTGGTTGTCACTGATTTACAAGTTTGACTTCCACCAAATGCATCCGAAAAGAAAAATGTTAAAAGCAAAACTGCAATAACCTTTTCCATTTTTGTTGTAAGTCACTTGCGTTTGAGCTCAGAAAATTTAAGTAAAAACGTAATAACGTAGTATCTGAATTTTTAGAATATTTTTACTCGTATCGATATCAGTTTTTATTAATTTATAGGAATTATCATTAAGAAATATTAAAATAGAGTAGATGGTTATAAGATATAATCTTAAAGTTATGTTATAGTTAAACATAATAAAAAGTTTAAAAAAGGAACACAATCGGAAAAATTAAATTAATCTCCTACTTAATTTTGTTTAAACAAAAAATAAATAAAAGCTGTAAAAATTTTCTAGTTTTATTTTGTTAAAAAAATTATATTTTTTTTTGTAACTCCCTTTTCAATACAAAATTAAAATCTTAAGAGTTTTTGTTGTAAAAAAATATAGTAATAATACATCAAGCTAGTTTACATGAAAGTTTTTGCAATCTTATGACTTTATAATTAAAGAGAGCACAAAATCTTGCTTATATCTGTGTATGAAACTTAAGCAAACACTTGAAGTTCAAGTGTAATGAGTTGAGGCCAGCCTTATGACATCATAAAATGTTTGAGTGCATATCCTTATTTTTCTTTTTATATCCTTGAAGTATAAATTATATTAACAAAAATGCCGCAAAACTCATTTTAGAAATATATTTTGAAAGTTTTTTATTAAAGTCATTAAATTTTTAAAAGGAAATATAAAAAATCTAAAACGAAGAAAATTTTATTTCACTGATTAATTTGTTTATTTCGCTAAAAGCACTAATATTAACAAATAAAAACAAACTTAAAGGTTTAATATTTAAAAAAACTTGTAATGATGATAATATTAAGAGTTTGATAAATACTTAAAATTGTTATAATATATGAGAGTCATTGTCGCTAGGTTTTAAGTATAACAGCAACATATAAGACTATATACAAAAGAAAACTCATGAAACACCAACAAGTGTTTAAACTAAGTTTGTGCTTTCTTTATCTACAACTTTTAAATGTAGTTCAACAATACATATATAAACTTTTTTAGTTGCTTTATAATTATTCAATTCTTTAAAATCATGTTGCAAACACAGTTTATAGTTCTTTAGTTTATAAACACAACTACGTTTCGATTAAAAAAAGCTCAAAAATTTATTGTAAAATTCAAAAAAAAAATTTATTAGTTCATTTAAGTAGTTTGTTTAACAAGTTATTCGATTTAAATAAGTTTTATATCCAAATAAAAAACTTTAGATTTAAAGTTATTAACTGAAAAAAAAAAAAACAACAGAGTGTATGTTTAATTTTCAAATTGCATAAAACAAAGTATATACTTTAAATTTAACATCTGTTTTGCATGAGAACAATCAAAGTTTACAAAGTTTCAACAGATTGTTATAAAAAGTAAAAGATAAAACTTGGAAAAAATTATTCAGATAATCTTTAGGCTACGAAGGTTAAGTTAAATTAAAACATCTTAACACAATTACAGTAGAAAACATTTACACTATTAAGTGAATTTATCAAAAATATTTAACACGTTTTTCTTTTCATTCAGAAAAGTTAGAAATAAAATAATTAAAACTAGACACAGCAAAATTTTAAAACGCGTATCAAATAGCTATGTTGTTACACTATTCTTAAAATGCTACAACAAGCTCGATACACAAAAAAAAAGTTTTTAAACAAAAGTTAATAAACTATTAACTATTTCAAACCTACAATGCTTATTACTATGTTTAAAAGAAATATTTCTATTTTTTTCATTCGTATAATAGTTTTTCGATAGTTATATCAACACTTAACTATTTTTAATAGGTTTCAATAACTTAACTTAAATTCAAAGTATTTAAACAGCCGGTAACTTAAATAGTATACATTGTACGCTTTAACTTTATTATAAAAAAAACAAGCTACTATTACACCGATTGTTATACACGGTATTAAAGTTCAAGTACAGTGCTTCCTCGCTTATCCAAGGGTTTTTTTAGAGGAGTAGTTTTATTTCAACTAAAATCAACGCTTTACTTATAAATGTCTAACTTATTTCCAACAACAAAGCAAGCAGTTTATAGTAACGTGATAATTCTAAAAAAGTTAAACTTGATGTAATAGTTCATACTTTTCGTGCTATAAAAATATTGAACCGAGGGCTACTCAGAACATCAAACTTCAATTGCAATGAAACTGGGTTGTATTTAAGAATGTTGCCAGGACTTACTTAAGCATTAGTACACAATCGGCCGAATAAAAAAAAACAGAAGCACCAGAAAGTGTTTCACAACTTGTCCGATTCCGTGAGTGCTAAGAAACAAGAAAGTTATGTCACGCAAACCTCCATTCTTTCTTTTTTCAGAAAGAGTTCTAATACTTGTTTAATTGTTTGAGATGTAATTTGTTTTCGTTAAATCAACTATTTTAAAGCTGAAAAATTTTTGTTAGTTTTTTTTTGTCTGCTTTAATTATTTGCTTCGTTAAAGAAAATTAAAATAGATTAAATTAACAGATAATTAAGTGTACGTTTTATTATATGCATTGCATAAAATTAATCATGTGGATTTAAAAAAAAACAATATTTTTTTCATATCCGCCAAAAGACTAATCCGGCCTTATTTACAAAAAAAGCTTGCCCAACATGGCCGGGAAAGCGTGTAAGAACTGTATTAGATTTTTTACACCCACAATGATTTATACCAAAAAGTGTAGTATAAGTATTTATTTTATTCATAAGAGACAAATTACATCTAGTGGCAGATAACGTTTTATAGAATATAAACTATGTTTAAAAAAGTATTCAAAATACTAAACAACATTCTGTATGTGTAAAAAATTATTCAATTATTTTTGTTCAGTAATCAAATCATGTACCTGGTGTGTTGTTAATTGTCAAATTTTTATGTACGACTTACGTTAATAGTTTTTTTTTAATATCTAGCTTTACTTATAAGCTGAAAAGTGTTATTCAAGTGCTTAGGTATAATTTTAATTAAAAACAATATACACTATTTTAATCTTAAAGTTCTTAACTTTTTTAATTTCTTAAAATATATGATTAAAAAAAAGTATTGTAGTTATTATGTGTTTATAAAATAAAATGTAATCGTGTCGGTTTAGAAAAAAAACAGAACATGAAAGTATTATAGTATTTTTTTTTAACTACTTGTCGGTTATACAGACTCAGTTTATAATAGTTCTTATAAAAAGTTAATTTTTTCAAAAGATGTACTATACAATGGTCATATAATTTTCTTCTTTAATTTTCATAGTTTTTATTGATATTTTAGAAACTAAAATTTTCTATAGCCTAAATACGCTTTGTTACAACTTATTTTTTTGCTTTCTTTTTGGAGAACTATTATTTTTAAATTAAATAAATTAAGATGATGCTATATCCAGGTGACTTTGGAGTTTCTGAAACGAGAACTTTTACATTTAGAGAAATTTTTACCACGTACAAGCTGTCTATGCAATGCAAGTCGACAGTGAGCAACACAATATCTTGTTTTTTTGTTACCCTTCTACAACCTACTGTTTTTTTATGGCTCATTGTATTACCTTTCGTGGAACTAAAACACGCACAACGCTATTCAACTAACATTGCTGTGGTTATTTTGACTTTTCTGGCAGACTTTATTTTGACTACATATCTTTTGTCAAGTTTAACAAACACCCGTACTACTATGGTGACCAGAAACGAATTTTCCGAGCTGGAACTAATTGATGAGTGTAAAAGAAAGGAGTTTGAAGACATTATTGCGGGCAAAACCACTCTAAATATTACAAATGAGTTGGCAGTTTCAACTAAAAATCTCCATGATTTTTCAATCGTTTCGTAGTTCGAAAAAGAACTTCAATTGCATAAAATTTTATTTGAAACTCAAATTTAGATTTTCCTTTCAACTCATTTTTTTTAAATAGTTTGTAGTTGCATTTGTTTTTTTAGATAAAATTATTAGCTATTTTTGGGCATGATTTTTTTTTAGTTTAGTAACTTCATTAAATTAATTAATATTATGTTTGCAAATGTTGCTTGCTTTCTTTTATTACAGTTTTAGACTTGGACAAGTATTCAAAAAAAAAACGTATATTTTAAAATAGAAGGAAATTTGTTATTGTTAAAATTTTTATTGTTTTTTTTCTTATTAAAAGCATAAATTTACAGTACTTATCTTTATATTTTCATTTATAAAAGTTAAGTTCAGTTATTGTAAAAATCACTTTTTTAAAGTTCTTAAACAAATCTTAAAATAGTTTATTTAACTATTCAAATGTAAATTTGTTTTTACTGTTCAAGTTAAATTATTAAATAAAATAAAATTTACCTTTTTAGCACAAAACTCTTATTAAAAAATTTGTAAAAATATTTCAGCGTACTACATTTTACTTTGTTTAAAAAAGTTATAACTTATAATTCAAGTATTTACACGTTTGTTATTAGTGTTGTTTATCTTTTTTTAAAAGTCAATTTAAAGTTATATATATTTTAGTTCTTATGTTACTAAACAAGATCCATAGTACATTAAACACAAAATTCAGTTTTTTTTTTTCTTTTTTTCGTTTAACTGATTGTTTTATTGCTTAAGATTTAAATATCTAAATGATTAAAAAAAAATATGTGTAAAAGCTCGTAAGAAACTTTATAAGCATGCGGTGTACGACTTGATAACTGAAAGGTTCCTTTGTACACTAAGTCCTTAGATCAAACTTTTTGAGCGCTTTTTTTTATCGTTCAATAAACAATAAAATAAAAATCTGAGTTTTTATACTTTCTAAACTACTTTTTATCAGAGAAATATATTTAGAAAGTAAAAATTAAAAACTTTGTCTTTATTACCTTTCAAAAATAAAAATTCAAACTAACAAATCTTTGTCTGTTTAGTTTATAGGTTTAAAATTAAAAATTAAGTTTTAATGCGTTTCAGAAAGTTACTATCAATTTATATAAAAAGTTGTTTAAATTAAAATTAGTTTAACAAAATGAATTGGTTCGTTCACACAAAAAAAAACACTTAATATTTGAACTGTGCAAGTTAAATAATAAACATACAAAAAAAAGTTAAATTTACATTTTTTTTGTATGCTAACAATTCTTTAACAGCTTTATTACTTTTTCTTTTTATACAAATACTTTTCGTTTAAGGACTAGCATATAATAACTTCAAAAAAAACTTATTACTAAATATTAAAACTAGTTAGATATCTTTGTTGCAATTTGCATTGCATAAAATTAAAACATATAATCGTTTTAGTTTACTCTACAACCAACTACTACAGTTAATAGTGAATATAATCGAGTAATACCATTAATTTAAATAAAATTTGACTTTATAAGCGATTTATTAAAAAAAATCATAACAACACTGTTTAGTATCAAATATAACTAAAACAAATGAAAGTTAAAAAAAGTAGATGAAACTTGAACTATTCAAAAGTTCAATGTTAATTATCACTACAAAACTTTAATTTAATTTTCACTTTTGAATCGAGCTTTGTCCAAAAAACCTTTAGAAAAAAAAAGTTTGAATTTGGTAATTATGCATGAAAATGATAATAAAATAAACAATTTTATGGTAAACTTCTTAATTTGCTTAAAAACTTCAAGATAGTATTTTTTATAGCTTTTGATTTTTTTAATTTATTTTGCTTTAAAGTTAAAGATAAAGTTTATTAATAATACTAGTAGTAAAGTAATTTAAAGTTATATGAGATATTATCCTTAAACAGTATATTTTAAATCCTAGTTATCGAAACAACCAATGGCGAATAAAATTTACAATTATAACAAAAACTTGCATGGAACTCTAAAAAAATAGGTAATGCAGAAAGAATAGAAGAAAAAGAAGATGAACATGTGTGTTTAATCTTTTTGCAGTACTTATTTTTTCAGAAGTTCGTGAAACTGTGTCAATTGTTCAACACAGATAAACATGTGTCAGTTGAATAAAGTAAGTACTATGCAAATTGTTGTTTACTCCAACGAACTTGTTTCGTTAGGAACTTTATTGATAAACTATAAGTAATTAATTTTTTGGTATTTGAATAAACTTTACTAACATAATGCAATTACGAGTAAATTTTTTTATTTTTCAATTCCATTCTTCAATAACATTGCTCAAAAAAATTGTTGAAACTGACAACACTAAATGAAGATTTTCCGGTTGCTACACAAGTACGTAATAATAACTTATAAAAATCCGCATTTTTATGATAAACTCAAACAAAAAAAAAACAACTGAAACTTGAAACAGTTTACCCGAAACTTCGGAAATTCCGCAGAAAACTTCCTAGGACGCAAGAGCGTCATTGGGACTGTGAGAAATGGGCGGATGCGACAAGAACTGCAGGTGCAAGTGCGGCGGACCGGCCCGCATACTGCACCTGGACCCGAGGCACCCCGCCAACCCGAGAAACTTCCCCCTTCCTCCCACTTACCCGTGCAACCGCGCGGATTACCACGGCAACCGACGCAAGCTTCCCCCCATGCAGAAGACGGTGACCTGCAAAAGCACGACTCCCTTCTTCCAGCAGGCAATTCACAACTTCCAGGTTGATTTTCGGTTTTGATTTGTTACATCTTTCTGCTTTATTTCAAAGTTATAAGTTGTTTATTTAGCAAATAATAAAAAAAATCAGTGTTTTTTTTTTCAAATTTAAACTAAATGAAGTTAAGTTTTCATGATTATAATTGTAATACTCTGGTATAAACAATACTACGATATTTTCCTGAGTAATTGAGAATGGTATTTGTATTTTTTTCACCTTTGCTGTATTACATTATGTTTATAAAATTCCAGCTAAAAAAAGCTAAGATAAAAAAAAGTCAGTTGTAATTATTACCACATTTATTAAAAAAATAGCTCAACCGAAAGTTTATGACTAGAAATATGTTGAAAAAATCCATGAAGAAATTTTTTGGAGGAGAACAAATTAAAGAAATGAGCAGTTAAAAACACCATTTTTGTATAATACTGATAATAAAAACAGCTTTTCTAAAAGTTACTGAAGTAAACTTGATATCCACTATTCGTAGCAGCTAAACTTTATGACTTCGTGAAATTATTACATTACAATAGATATTGATTTTGAAATGTTCTACTGCAAGGTGTTATAAAATGTTTTCACTTTTAAAATAGTAGTTTTGTAACGCTATCTGCCCTGCGTTGTGATAATAGTTAATAAATTTACAAAATAACTAGTTGTAAACACTGACAAGTTTAAATTCAATGTCATCAACAAGAGTTTATAAATAAAACTGACCGTTGCTACAACAAGAATAGCATTTTGTACTAAAAATTCGTCGTTAAGCAAACGTCATAGTGCTTTAATAAATTTAAACTTGTCAGTGTTTACAACTAGTTATTTTGTAAATTTATTAACTATTATCACAACGCAGGGCAGATAGCGTTACAGTTTAAATAAGTTCTTAAAAAGTTAGTTTATTTATACTATTCATTTGTAACAACTGTTATAACTAAAAAAATATTGTTTTTAGTAACTTACAAAAAATATCAGGTAGCTTTTTATTTTATTTATATTTTTTCATTCAGGGCATTGAGAGAAACAAGACCTTCCACCGTCCTGCTGACGTAGCAACAAAACAGAAACTATGTAGGGAACGTCCCGCAAGATGCAACCCCCTGCCCAACTCCCGCGCTTTTTGCGAGCCGTACCGAACTGGCAAGGTCATCATCAACAAGCACCACATTGGAGGTTTGACATATACTTGACAAACAAAAAAAATAGAGAACATTTATATAAAGTTTTTATTTTTTTTGCACTTTTGAATTGGTTAGCTCGTAACTACTTTGAATAATTGGAAAACTAGCTAAAATTTAACTGATAAGAATATCAAGATAATTATAACAAAAAGTGAAGGAACGTTTTCAATTGACTTTGAATTGAAATTAGTAAAGCCTTCTTAGAGTTTTAAAGGAAAACAAGCAAAATGAAAATAAAATCATCGTATCAATTCTTCAAAACATAATTAAATATTTTTTTGGTGTTAAGGTTTAAAACTAATCTAAAAAACTGTCTTTATCTTATTACGAATAGTACCTTTAATTCTATTGTTTTTATATTTGATGAACTTTTTCAATGGAAACTTGTTTAGTATGAAAATTTATAGACCAGCTTAAATTTGCTTCACATTTTTAACAAAAAATACTTTAAAACTAATTAACTAGTTTAAGTTATGTATTTATTTTTACACAAAATTTTTTCTTATTTACAGTTGTTTTTTTTGGTAAAAGATGCATATTTTTTCCTTATCGTAATTTATAACTTTATCTATATGGCTAAATTGTAACTTATTCTCACAAAAACACCATTTTTTAACATTAAAGTAACAAAGTTATCAAAACTTAACAATATCAAACAGCTTTAGTCCGTTTAATTTTTAGAAAAATTGTAAAAGAAACGAGGAACTGTAAAACACAAGTTAATGAATTAAAATTAAAAGTTTAAAATTTTTTTCAGGCATGCAGGAGTGGTGCGAGCAGGACACGACTCCCGACGACGGCGGTTTCTTCCGCCGCGAATTCCTCAAAGTGCTCGAGCCCGTCGCCCAGCTCTGCGGCGCCACCACGTGTCACAAGCCCTTTGAAAAGTTCAGCCCGCACCCCGACCCGAACTTCGCGTCGCGCAAGAAGAGGGGTGACCCGCTGTACAACCACGACGACGACCCGCGGGTCGACCTGGCCGACCGCTGGAACCAGTTCGACGTCGTGCACCCGCAAAACGGCGACCCCCACACGGCCGCCCCCATATTCGCCGGCCCCGGCGACCTGCGCCACAAGCTGCGCAAGTGCGAGGACGAAGCCGAGGGCTTGTACGAGCGGTACGACAGGAACAGGACTAACAAGCGGGAGTACAGGGGGAAGAACCCTTACACGTTCATGCGGGGTTGGGACTGCGCCCACAAGCACGACATCCGGATCAGGGAGGCGGTGTCGGACGACTCGTTCGAAACCGAGCAGGACCTGGACTTCCACGGACAGCTGTTTCATTGAATTTTGTGTGATACCAATAAAGATATTGTTTTGCATCTTACAAAGAAGAAGTTGTCGAATTTTGTAAATGTAGACTTTTAAGATTTTATTAACTCATTGCAGGGATTTATGAAAGTATATATAACTTATACTTAGGTATACACAAAAATCTAGTTTAATGACACAGCTGTTAAGTTTTATTTCAATATATTTTATAAAGAAAGTCAACTTCGATTTTACTCTAATTAAAGAGATAACAAAATTTAAAAAATTCGTTTATTTTATTCTTAAAAACTAAAAACAGGCTTTACATCAAAAAATAAAAAGCAAATTCAAATTTAAATATTTTTCACAAAACAGTTTTAATGTTTGTTTTTATGAAACTTACGTAAAAAATGTTTTTAAACGTTCAACAAGTATCAATAACGTTTAAGTTGAGTTATAAATAGGTTACTAGTTAAAAACTCAGAATTTTTTTGTTGGCCATTTTATAATGTTAATATGTAATGTTTCAAAATTTTAAGTTGTTCACATACTACCAAACAAATAACAAAATTAAAACTCTTCTGCTACGAGTGCATGCCTGAAAAATATACAGAAGGGGGTTACTCCATCTTCCTCGTAATTTAGAAAACCCAGCGACGCTTTCTTGTTCATCGATTCGCCCACGTAAATTTCAAAGTCCTGCAAATTGTCGTACAAGTATTGCAGCGCTCTTTCCAACCCTCCTTCGAACTCTTCTCTTCCCTGCTCCATCTTATCTCTCGCAGCTTCCGTGAATCCCTTCATGGCGTCCTTGAAGTCCTCCAAACTAGTCTTCACGAAAGACTCGATGTTCTGCAGCCTCGGGCCGTCGACGATGTCAATCACTTTGCTCTCCTCCCCTTCGCCAATATCTACGTCCGATCCTGATCCTTCGGAAGGAGATTCTTCTTCTCCGAGAACGACTTCGGATTCCTCCTCCTTTTCAGCTCTCGACGACACTTTCCACAGGAGAGGCTGATCGGGGAGCGGTGAGATGTTGTACGCGTCGCTGGTCATCTCGTCACCGGTGATGACGCACTTGTATACGATCATGTTGTTATACTCTCTGTCGGTGAAATACTAAACTTGTTTAAGTATTACTAGAACAACGTAAATTTTATTATAATGGTATACAGTCTACTGGGAATAAGAAAGTGTTTATGTACTAATTACTAAGCGGAATAAGCTAAAAATATTTCAACTGAGTATTTTATCCGTTGTTTAGACAAAAAATAAAAAAATCAATGATTTTTTAATCAGTTTTAAAGTTATAGTTTTATATTCTCTAAAAAAAATCAGTACTAAAACTTTATAGTTTTTCAAGTGCTGTTTAAATTTGATTTTTTCTTTTTAGAAGTATGCTCTGACAACAATAACAAAAATGTACTATAATTTTAAACCTTTAGTATAAAATTTTTTTTTAGAAATTATAGCTTTATAATAAATAAAAAAAAGTTTTGTATCTAGCTATTTTCTCGTAAATTTACCAATAGTAATTTAGACGAAATTGTTTGGGTCAGTCAAAAAAAAAAAAAAAGAAAAAATACTTTTTATAACGTTTGCATAAGCTAAAATGAAAAGTACAGTCCTGTTTTCACTCTAACACGAACAAATAAAAGTTTTAAACGCACCATTGGGTCTTATAATGGTCATATATTAAGTCATTACATACGTAGCACATTACACTTTCCATACATCAAACAGCACTGAATAATGCTTAGTCTATGTAAATTTTTTTTTAAGTCAACAGTTATTTTTTTATAAATTTAAACTTATTAGGTTTGATTTATATTAAAAAACACATTTAGAGCTTGTTTAAAAACAATGAATAAACTATATTTAAATAAGCTTTAAACAAAAGCAACAGTAAAAGTTTAATCACAGTAAACATCATTAACTTTTACAAGTAAAATTTGTAAATTTATGTAAACAAAAACGAAACTTTTAAATATCATTTAGTTTTACTTATAGTTAAAAAACAATAAAAAAACATTATTATTATATATTAAAACTGTATCTTTTTCATAAAAAAAATATCTGAAATAAAGTGGCTTTTCTAAAAATATGTTTTATTTAACTAAAAACATTAAATAAAGTACTTCAACTTATCATTTACGATAACTTTTCTTACTTTCACCTTAAAATTTGTAAGAGTTAACACGTAAAGATGTTGTAACGTGGATATTAAAAGATAAAGTATGAAACCATAAAGACTTTAAGTAAATTTGAACTTGTTGACGACTTAATGATTAAATTTTTTTTTGCATCTTTTGCACTTGTTAAAAACACATTTACAAAAAATTTTCAACAAAGTAAATGTAAAAACATTTAACTTTGTACGAACACCTTAGTTTATTCAAAATCAACGACTTTTGTATGATGGTATTTTCAATAACAAAAAAATATTTTTGAATTGTCTTAGTTAAAAAAAACAAGAGATTATATGTCTTAAATATTTTTTTTGAAATATTAATGATAGTTTTGTGGTTTTTCATAATTATTTAAAATAAAGAATAACAAAACTTTGTAAGTTTCACTGAAGTTATTACTTGTATTCTACGCATGTTGAAAACGGTTCATATAAGTGCACAAAGTACGTAGCTTAAAACAAAGTTCTACAATAGTGTTTAACATGCTTAGTTGTGATTTAATGAAAAAATAGTTATTATAAATTAAATTAATAGTTTAATACATCAAAAAAATTGTTAGCTACTAAAACAGAAATTTATTAGAAAATTTTTATTAAATAAGTTGATTAACAAAAAAAGCTCCTAAAATCTAATTTCTCGTTACGATTCCAAAAACGAATAGCTTTTACTTATCAAAAATACAACATTGCAATCAAACTGACATACTTCAACAATAAAAGCAAATATTCGTAAATATTTAACACGAATGTCATCCTTGAACACACTTGCTCTTCACATCAGATCATCTCTACTACATAGGAGAGACATTAAGACAAGTTTTCTGAGGACGATAGTGGAACTGACAGACACAGCTCGATATTTAATAACCTGTTTAATTGCAAACATTTCCAGAACTTAGAAATTGTTCAAAAATTATAAAAATCATTTAACAGTTCACAAAACTCTTAGAAGTTAAAATGTGTTTTGTAAGTGATATTTGTTTTGTGTAGGTTTTTAAGAAACAATTATTATTCAATGTAACCTAGTGTGGACAGAATATATTTTCCAGTGTTTATTTTTTATAGTATGCACAGCTTTTGAATAAGTCTAAACAATAAAAAATTAGAATAATTAAGAAAGTACGTTAAAAACAAGTAGAAACTGTAATAGTTGTTTATAAAACTTGTACGTGATGAACGGTGCAATTTGTTTGAGAATGGAGATTTATTACTAAAGGTGTTTTTACTAATGTAAATATGCTGAAGTTTAACATTTTCACAAAAAATTAATTTTTTAAGTTAACAATCAAATGTATTGAAAAATTTTTGAAGTACTTTATGTTGAAATTCTTTACTAAGCAAGCAAAATCATGTTCACAAGAATTGCTAAATCACCATAAAATTAAATTAAAACTAGTAGCAATTGTACTAAACTCATAAAAAATAAGAAAAATTAAAGAGAACAAACTGATAAGCATTAAGATTTTACGGAATATATGTTTTTGTGAAATGCAGATTTTAAATTCTAGAAGTAAAACAATTTTTTAGATAAATATATTTGAATTGGTGTTACTAAAAAATACTTAATAGACTTATTTTTGAAAATAGCAGCAAAAATAAATAAACTTTGGCAGAATTTAATCATTTAGTACTAGAATTAAATAAACTTTTTTCAGAACTTTTAATGATTTTCATTTAAAAACTTTTATTTGTATAAATAATTTTAGTTTAAAGATACGGAACAAATTAGCTTTTTTATTTGTAGTTTCTTGCGTTCATTTTATTTAGTAGGTGTACTTTTGTTACATTTGTTTACTACTTTATAGCAACAAATTATACTTACTTTACTTTTTGCTTTAATAAGCTTAAGTAAAAAATTGATTTAAATATTCCCCTTTTATTTTCTACAAACCAAGACATTGTCTGGTAACAATTGGTTTTTAGTCTCTTGAAATAAAAAACTAAAAGTATATGCATTGCCAACAGTTATGTTGCCCATCGAATAATAAGGCGTAAATGAACTACCATTGGTATCAGGAAAGCAGAGACCCAATAAAAAAACTTGAGTTAACTTCAAGTCCTAATTATAGAAAAAAAGATATAAAGGACCAAAAGAATTCCTAGCTACATAACACATTGTTAATGCCTATAAATTCAGTTTATATGAAGTCTCATAACAAGTCATAAAATTTAATTAATCTAGATGATCAACTTAATAAAAAAAAGCTTGAAAATGCGCAACTACTAGTTTTAATTTACGCCACAATACAGCGTATACAAGATTATTGATTATAGAGCAGGGTTTTCAAACTTTTTTCTCAAGGCCAACTTTAAACAAATAAAAAAAGTTATGACGTCGTCTAAGTTCCACAGCTAAAAAAATTGTTTACAACAGGGTTGCCACAGATCATGCTGAGAAAAATTTCTGAACTTTTTAATAAAATTTTCCTGACTTTTTTAAATCAAACTCTTAATTTAAACTTATTCTAAAATACATAATCTAACACTTGAAACTATACAAAGCTTTCAATTTAATTTCAATACAGGTTAAAACAGGAATTTTTTTTTGCTGAATTCAATCATCAAATTTTCATTACATCACTTGAACCATCTGTGTATTATTGATGTGTTCGACTTAAATAGCTCTATCAGCAAAATACTTGTATTATTACCTTATAAACACAGCTTGTCTTATAAAGATTTTTAGAATTTCTTAATGTAAATATATCGAAATAAACGAAACGACATATAAGGAGCTACGACAATTGCCACTGATTTTTAAAAGTACACGTTTTAGAGTCTATTTTAGTTTTAATTTAGATCTTAAGTGAAAAACAGTGTAAAATAGCATAACAACAGTGAAAAGATACTATAAAGCTACTTTAAATTATTTCAAAAAAAAATTGATCACAAATTTTTTTTTATCCATATGATAGTGTTTTATGAGTCAAATAAAAATTTTACTACTTAAAATTAAAAATTGTTTTAAAATACTAGGTTTTTTAGTGATTTTTGTCTAAAATTCCATTTTTTTTTAAATTTCTCAAATTCCAGGTTCTGTGGCAACCTTGTTACAATAGAAAACAACAATTTGCTCTTTTCTTTGTCTAAAATGCCTGCAGTTTAGTTTTGAAATATATCGATATTACTTATTATTAAGTAGATATAACTGGACTAACAGATGATGAAATTCGCAAGAAATTACTAGGATTAGAACTGTTTTGTTGAGAAAGGAGAATGAGACATGATAAGATGAGACTAAGCTATGTTTATGTAAATAACATATAACACTTACAATACTAGTTATTTAATACATTGTAATTTTTCAGTCAATCTGACTACTTAATTTTATAACAAATTTTAACTTTACTTTGACTACAATTTTCAACAAACTGCTCAAAAATTTATAATTACTTTGAGTTTTGAAATAGAATTTCTTCTTGAAAACTAAAAATGTTGAAGCGATAACATTCAAGAAAAACGTCAATAAGTTGTAAAAAAGAAATATTAAATATTTATTTTAGCATGGAACAACTGTTTAACACATTAATAAAAAATAACAGTGGAATAAAAAAACTTTTAAGTTTGAGGTATTAGAAATACATTATAAAAATTGTACTTATACAGTTTCAAAAGTTTTAAATTTGGTCAAAAACTAAAAAAGAAAATTCAGGTAGGCACAGAAGCACACAATGAGAGTTTTAAATGTTCTTAAAGAGGTAAGAAAACTTACTGCTTATTGAACAAAACATATTTTATTGTAGATAAAAGTCAACTCATTTATATTTGTTTTTTTAAATCTAAGTTTTAACATAACGATACAAAAGAAAGTAAATTTTCTTTGTAAACTGATTAATTCTTTAAAAGACTTTGAGAACTTATATGGTTTAAAAATTTATAAACAACTACTTTTATCTGAAAATTACTCATGAAAATAGATAGGAATTTTTTGAAACAACAAATATTACTTAACAGTGTAAGTTCAAAATTAACAAAATACCGACAATAAAAATTTCCTACGAGTTCCAAATATATCAACTGGTTCTGCTGACCGTGCTTTTGAAGGGAGTTTTATTTTAGGTGCTTCCTCCTCTATCTCTCTTCTGCTTGTCCCATTCTGCCTGCCATTTGATCCATTCCGGGTTGGGGTGACTGAAGTCGCGATCTCCGTACTGCATCGTGAACGATCCCACCTTGGTTATGCTGCCGTTCAAGCTCCTGTGTTCAGTTTGTGCTTTACAAAATTTTGCATATAAAACAACATAGTAGTTGTGAAAGAAGTGAAAATAAGAAGATTTGCACTAAATAGTGGGGCTACAATAATAGAAGCAGTATAGGTAATGTATTAGAAAGTTGTTTTAATACTTTAAAAACATAAGTTTATCATTACATAAAGACTACGTTATCAAATATATACATATTTATTTAAAGATAAACAACTGTTGTTGAAATTTGAATAGTATAGGGCATTTATAGCCAAAAATTACTATTGGGGCGTATACAAAAGCTTGTTGTATAAACTATCAGTCAGTTTTCATCAATAATTAAATCAATTATTGAAGTTGATTACTTATATTACTTATATTAGAAGTTGACAAGAAAGAAAAAATCATTATAAGATTAATCAAAGGTTGAGTCTTTCTATGTTATGTATTTTTTGGCCAAATATATTAATGAAGCATTTTACTTTTTATCACTACTTGATTTAATGCTTTATGTTGTATATCCATATATACAGATTCGAATTGAAAATGTAAGAAATAGAAGTTATTCAGGACTTTCTTTTAAGACCCAAGCTAAACAAGTCTGTTGGAAGATAGCTAGATATTTTAAAGTACTAAATTATTCCAACTAACAGTGCTTCTTTACGTTATGTTTTTCAGTTTCATTCTAAAATGTTTAAGTATTATAAGAGGCAATATATATTTCAAGAAATTAT
The DNA here is from genome assembly GCF_965202585.1 of Thalia democratica. Lineage (NCBI taxonomy): Eukaryota > Metazoa > Chordata > Thaliacea > Salpida > Salpidae > Thalia > Thalia democratica. Next base: position 12,658,353 of record NC_139170.1, read on the forward strand.
TTTTGGCATACGTTTTATGATGAAAAATGCAAATACATAGATTTTAAACATTTAAAAAAATTAACAGTATAAGTATTAACAGTATAAGTATTAACATTATAAGTAGTAGTTTATTTTAGTAAGAAGTAGTATTTTAAGAAGCTTAAGTTATTTTCAAAAATTACGTATAGATATATGTTTTAAAATAATAATTACAAACTCATAAAATTAAAAAAATTCAATTAATTGTATTTTAAATATATTTTAGTAAACATAAAAAAACACTAAGCATTAGTTTACAAAAAGGTAAGAAAATCAAAAAACTTTAACAATTTATATGCTCTGTACATGTGGATTTAACAAAATAGTAGTACTACATAATATAATACATTGCATAATAACAGATCATTAATGATAAGATTTAAAACAAACAAAATTATAAAAAATATATAGTAAGCTTATCATAAAAAAGCAATAGATTAACACAAAATTAACAGTATATACTTTTTTTCTAAGGCTGCTAGCGTAATAAATTTAAACAAATAGTATACGCATCTTTAAGCGTATCATAAATAATAGAGATGCTTTATTATCAATATTTACTTTGCTTTATCTAGTGCATCTTATTACTTTTTAATCTTTGTACTAGTACTTTAAATTGTATTCGAATTATTTTATTCTACTTTAAACCTGTGTACTTTTAATTTTGTCTTCTACATAAATATTTTATTTCTAGATATACATATTTATTTTTAGACAGGGTCGGAGCGTGTGATCAATTAAAATATAAATACACCTTTTGTTTTAATAAACTAATAAATTTTCAAAATGTATTTGTATTTCAACTTAATGTCTTAAAAATAGATTTCTTGAATGTTTGTTACACAGTTACGCAAACAATTTAATATCTTTTTCTATCTTATAATTAATAACTATTGAGTATATTTAATCTATATATATTTGTGATAAAAACGTCATCACCTTTCAAATGTTTACAATTATGAAGGGTTTGAACTTGCTTTATATTTCAAGTACTATCTGGTCTTACAACATCATACTTGTAATAAAAAGTATGCACTAACTGAATTTATGACTTATAAATTTTTCATAATATACTTGAACGTGATTCTTCCTTAACATTAAAATCTTATTAGGACTTTCTTGTTATTTACTGCTTAAAATTTTAGCAAGGTAACTTATTGTCATTTATTTTTTTTATCAGAAAAACATCAAGATGCACATTAGTAAAATCTACTTCAAACCAGCTTGTTGTATAGAAAGTTGAACAAAAAATCGTTTTTGTGATGGTCGCAATATTTATCATTGCTGAAAATCTCAACTGCATCTTTCATGACCACCCTACTGGGCAGTGCATAGTTTACTTAAGTTTAAAGAAAGTAAGCCAAAAAAAAGTTGAGTTAGTGTCAGGATAACACCTTTACTATAATTAAAATAAACAATACCATATTTAAGAAAATAGTTAAAAAGAATAGCTATATTTAAGTTTTTCATGTGTATGCATTAAGTTTTTGCAAACCAGTTTCAACAAAGTTTAAATTTTGAGTAAAACTTAAAATCAAAATAGAAGAAAACTGGTTGCATTTAGACTCACACAACTTCTGAAATTATTAAAGAGTAAAAAAGCTAGCTAGTTTTAGAAAGTAGAACTTCACTACTTCAAAATTTCTATATATTAGATTATGTAGTCAATAAAACAATGTTTTGCTTCCGCTTTTGAGCCCATTGTTTGTGGTGATAGTAAAAACTAAATTAAGGCCATAGGGGAGGTAAAACACTTTTTTTTTACAAAAATGAAGTTTGGTTTTTATATGAAAGCTTAAATACAAACTACAAGCCAGTTTTTATAGAATTCAAAATTATCATTTAAGTTTTGAGATATTTTACTTTTTGTAAAAAGTTTCCGATACAAACGTATGGACCACAAATACTTGGGGTCAATTTTCTTGGAAATTTTAAGAATTAATAAAAATTTATCTCCTCCTTCATTTTTCAAGCAATCTGTTCAAAAATCCAGCTTTTTTAGCCTAGATTATCAACTTCCAGGTATTTCTAGGAACTTTTTTTGCAAACCCTGTTGTTTACTTTTTTTTCAATGGAACAAACAAACTTACCCATTAGCAATAGAAATTGAATAATTATTTATATTCTTAGAAGTAATTTAGTTTGCTTACTTGTATATTGTCAGTCTATCCCATTGCAGCTTTGAATAACAATCTTGCATCAGCAAAATATCCCCTGGATTAATCAGGTCGCAGTAATCACCCCACACTGTAATGTCAACTTGGCCAGTTTTGTCTCCAACTTTGAAACTTCTAACTAGACCTCCATTGGCAGTGGTCCGAGCAACATTTCTAGGTGCAATTACAATGACATGGAGGTTAAAACGATTCATGCCTGGACAGAGGTCTTGGATCCAGGTGGCCTTCCTTAAATCTTCTTGTGTGATGACCATTATTTATTTGGGAACCTTTGTTGCAAGTACTTTTTTGATGTGATGCTTATTGTGTACAGGGCGTAAGTCCAAGATACTACTACCATTAACACCAAAACCTGTAAAACTTATTTGTTAAAAAGGGTTTACAGTTTTAATAAAGGTTAAATATAACTTTTACCTTTTGAACTACTTTATTTTTGAACTTTAAAAAATAATATTAATAAAAATATTAAACCTTAAATTGCTTTTGTAATTTATAAAAAAGCTAAAAAACACTAAAAAAATTCTTAAAGGTATTTAACTAAAAAGCTTAAAGCACAACACATAAATGTTATCAAAAAAAATCAAACAACTAATTAAACACCATGATAAATAGTTGAAAAATATTTTGTACAAACACTTTTTGTATTTGAAACACTAGCTAAACATAATATTTACAATTTTTAAATATGGTAAGTATGTAGTTATTATAACTTATAATGCAACTACTTAATTACTTTTTTTTTACCACTACCATGTATGGAACTTTTCCTTTATAAAAGTACATATTTATAAAAACCTTTTCTTTATTAAAACTTAAAAAATACATATAACTTTCTATTGATGCTTAGCTAAAAAGCAGAATAAAAAACTATTAATTTGAAAAAGAGATGTTTTTGCAAAGATTTCTAATTTGATTTTAAATTACAGTTATAAAAGAAACCTAAAAATGACTTGACTAATTTATTAGAATTTTTTATTATTTTAGCCATGATTTTCTGAGATTAAAGTAATTCTGACTTTATCAACAATTTCTTTGGTTGGACACTTACAATTAAAATGTTAACATTATAAAAGGCTTTGAATTAAGGGTATGAGGTGAATGGCACATTTTAGATGTTGATTTTATTTGAATATCCTTTAACTAAACTTTAACTAGCAAACAGTTGTTATTTACCGGTTCTTATAATTCAATAGATTTCCTATGGAAGAGAAAACTTAGAAAGGCATAAAAGGATTAGTTCATTATAAGTATATGTTATCCTCAAGTTTTAGGCAATCTTCTAAAACTTTCACAATTTAATATATACTTAATAATAAAAAATCCTATTGTAAAATATTTTTAAACTTGAGTAAAAATATCTTTTACTTAAAGAAACATTGTCTTTTTCTTGTTTTTTGGTCATAAAATTTTATTTATTTTTGCTTTTTAAATTGTTACAATAGAATTTTTTTTAATGAAAAAAACTTATTCTAAAAATTTGAGGTCAATAGCTTAAAATGAAGGATAAGATATATTTTTAGTGTTTTTTTAAACTATTAATGTAACTATTGTAACTATTAATGAAATTGAAAGTGAAAAAAATGCGGTCCATTGTTTGTATCAGATATTTTTAACAAAATGGCTATATTTAATAATTTTAATCAACTTTTTTTTTGTTCTACAAAATGTAAATTATAGTTTTTTTAAACAAGATTAAAGTTAACATAAGAGTCAACATTTATTTTTGTAAAATTAAATGCTCTTACCCTACATAACCTTAAACTAATTTTTGATACTACTAAATTAAGTAATAAAAAAAAATAGAAGTGCTTGATTTTTTCTAAAAAAATTAATACTAGTTTGAAATTACTTTAATTAAAACAACTTCAAAAAAACTTTTTAACAAAACCATATTTAAATTTTAGTGTTTTAAAGGAAGAAGCACACTTAACCAAAGTTGTAAAAATTTAATGTTATAATGCAAATAGTTATTTCTATACAAAACAATGTTAATACCATTACAATAAAATGTTTTAAGCTCTAAAAATAAAAAAAACTAACAATACTAACAAACTTAAGAAAGTTTTGGAATATAATTAGACAAAATTGTAAAAGAAACATGTTCAAAAATAAAAATTAAAAAAAAAACATAGAATTTCCTGTAGTAGTTAGCACAAAAAAATTACTTGTATTTTAGTGCTATAAACTATAATATTCTTTATAATTAACATTTTTATCTAGTTTGGAGTGTTTTGTAAAATTGAAAAAAGGTTTAAATTAATTAAGTAAAATAAATTATTAAAAGAATCAGTTTTTATATTGTAAAAAACACTAATAAATCAGAAGTAGTTTAAAAGTTAGTACATTATCATGAGCTGTAAAAAAAAGATCGTTTTATATATATTATTAAAAACTAAACGTTTTTTAATACCTAAAAAAACAATATTTAGATAAGTTTTTTTATGAAACTACACTTTTATGATTTGTTTTCATTACATGAATACAATGAATTTCATTACATTTTATGATATGTTTTCATTGCATGAAACTACTTTACTACTACATGCATAAGTTTTCTTGTAAAAATGATTTATCACAAATATACTACTATTTAATCAAAAATAACTTATTTTGAATTTAGTAATCTAGGAACCATGCACCTCTAAACAAAAAAAAAAACTTACAAAATTCAAGAACTTGTCAACAGTCTCTTTACTTGTTTTCATAGTAGAAAACTATCTAAAACAAAGCTAAAAATTATTTGTTGTAGATGTTAAAAATATTTAAAACGGAGTTGAAAAAATTTATGATCAAACTACAGTTTACTTAACAAGTTCTTCATTCAAAAATTTGAATAAGAAATTTGGTTATATAATACTTAAACAAAATAGAATTTTTAATAACTTATTAAATTGACCTTTAGGTTCTTCTATTACAACAAGACTTTTAACTAGTGTTTTTTATTGAACATATAATGTTTTGTTACAATAGAGCTCCACAGGGTGTGAATTAAAAAAAAAAGTAGATTGAATTAAAAACACTAGTTGAAAATATTGTTGTATATTTGCTCTCCTATTCCTAACTTTTGATATTATTAACATTGAGATAGATACCTATTTTATAGGTTCAACAAAAAGTCAATAAAACTATTTGAGGTATTTAGTTATTTTTAGAGTACTACTACAAGTTTCAAAAACTATAACAAATTTTAACCACTTATAAAAGTAACTTCATCTTTGAACTATTTTTTAAACAGTTTAACAACTACAAAAATAAAAAAGCTACATTCAAGACTGTTCAAAATATTTATTTTAAAAATTTATGGGTTTTCTTTAACACATCCAATTTCAACTACACACCTAACTGTAACAGTGTTTAAATCAAAGGTATAGATAGTATTTCATGGCTGTATTGTTAATAAGTACTAATTATAATTGATTGTAGATTTGGCAGTTTAGGTTAACAATAAACCTAACTTTTAATATTTCAAGAAAATGTTGTAATTTAAAGTAATGGTATTTTATAATTGAACTATGAATAAAACTTAAAGGATTAAACATAAGCAAAAGTTATTCCAAACCTAATCTATCTTTAAGTAATTTCTTATTAGCGAAAAATTGCATAGAAAAACAGGATTTTCCAAAAAATTTATACTCACTATAATCAGGGCAAATTTAATTTTAAGGCAGATAGAGTCAAATTCAATTTTAAGAAAATTAAAATTAGTTACCAAATTAGAGTTTAAACTATAACCAGCTATTATAGAATATAGAAAAAACTATTTTTTTTAACAAATATAAACTTTTGGTAAATTTATCCAAGTACAAACCCATTAACAACAAATTTAAATTGTCAATTTTCTTTAAAACAAAAAGTTATAATAAAAACCGTTTTTAAGCTTTGGAACAACTTGTGCAAAACAAAAAACATTGAGCTTTTATTGACAAACATTTTGTAATGTGCTCTTACTTTGATATTTAATACAGACAGTGCTAATATATAAAAAAATTTAACACATTTTTTTTGATACTACAACTAAAAAATATACTCAGCAAAATAAGACATTGTTTTAGTAGGTACTGCCAGTAAAAGATATTTTGTGGTAAATCTGGCATTCTAAATACAAGAGTTGCCCACACTTGCCTTAAATGTGAAAACTTAAAATTACTTGAATAATTTATCAAAATAAAAATACTAAGACCATTAAATAAAAAAAAGCATTTTTTGTTTATTAAAAAAAAATTAGTTAAAATTAAAGTTACTTCCAACATTTTTTTTTTCTTAATTTTGTGAAGTTTAGTTTGAGTGAGAAAGTTGTAAACAGATTGCTCAAAAACTGTAGGGAAAGATGGAATGGAGTTTTAGTGAAATAGTCTTTTAAGTCTTGTTGTTTGCGCATTCAATTATATAACTTGTTTGAAATTTTTAAAACGTTACAGTTTATCATTTAGTACAACGCAAAACAAATAATTGCTTTACATTGTATTAAATAAAAAACATTTAACTTTTACTTAATACTACAGTTTAAATTTGTTATTTAATGCTTATTGATTTACTGTAACTAACAATGTGAGTAATTAACATATATTGTAACTACTATTAGTTACTAACCTTTTATGCTTATAAAGATATTCATTTATTTTATCTTTTAATAATTTTTTGCAGTACTTATCTTTTACAAAAATCGTTAATTTTTTAACACAGATAAACATATGTCTGTAAATTGAAGAAAACAGGGTTCCAAAATGTTTTTGGAAAAGTTTCTACAGGTTTTCAAATTTTTCTCCAGGATTTTAAAACTACACGTTTTATTGTCTATTTTTAGTTAAAAATTAAGGGCATAAAGGAGGGGTACAATATTTTTTTTTACAAAAATTAACACTCAGTCTTATATGAAAGCTTTAAGTACATACTACAAGCCAGTTTTAAATGCAAAAATCTTTTTTAACTTTTGAGATACTGTATTTTTTGTAAAAAGTTTTGCAAGTTATTTGGGGAAAAAGTTTTTCAGAAAGTTTACAAATCACTAAAAATCTATCTTCTCCTTAATATTTTAAGCTAGAGATCTCAAACTTTCATATATGTTCCTTTTATTGTTAAAAAGACTTTTAATGTTGCAAATAGAAAAATATTAAGATTTATAAACTTAAGATAAATTTATTTTTAAATTTTTTATTAAATTTATCACTGTCAAAAATAAAAAAAAATCCAACATTAAACTTTATAGTTTAATAATGGACTCTCTGTATAAATTTGCAGAAGTTTGTTTGTAATGAATGAGAATAAAGATTTTTAATGATACAGTCATTTTTTGCGCTTTTGTTTGCTCTTTCCATATGGAACTATTGAGGTCACCAACTTTGATTGCTTATATCTCATAAGTTAATGTGAAATTTTTTAAGTGGTTTAAAATGTCTGAAAGCTTATAAATAACTCTATCAATAAAGATCAACTTGTAAAAATCAAGGTGGACCCCCCTATGCCTTTAATTTTAAGGTAAATCACTGTGTTAAATAGTATAACAACATTAAAAAAATATGTTAAAGCTTTTTTAAATGTGATTTTTAATAATAAAATGTTTGATGATGACCAAAATATTTTATCTCAACAATAATTTTTTGTGTCAAATCGAAATTTTACTACTTAATATGTAAAAATTGTTTAAATATCTTAGTTCTTCTAGGTTTTTTAGTTAATTTCTTCAAAACTCTAGGTCTTTCACTTTTTTTTTTAACTCCAGGTTTTTTGGCAACCCTGAGAAAACTACTGTGCAAATTGTTGTTTTCATTGTTATGATACAATAATAAGAAAAAATATTTGTTGCTAAAGTTGGGCAATATGACAAAAATTAAAACTCAATTTCTTTTGAGAGTTAACTATACTAAAAATAAAAGCTGGGATAAATAAAATCAATTTCTTTGGATTTTATTATAATGATCTTTAAAGACTTTTCTTAGGAGATATAATCGAAAAACACAAATGTATGTTGATTTATTTAAATTGTCTTCATAGTATTAAACCAAAATTTACTAAAAGAATCTCAAGACAGTATAAATGGTACTCAAGGAAATTGTTACTGTATTATGCTTTACTTATTCTTAAAATTTTATGTAACAGTCAGTACAAAGAATAGATTATAGGTATTGTTAGTGTTTTTTAAAATAAATATTATCTTACAATTGAAAAACTTAACTATTTAAAAGAATTAAAATAATTATCAGGATTTTATCTTTAATAGTAAAAATAAATTTAAAAGGACAAATAATTAACATGTTTTACCAACTATCCTTATAATTATCAAAAACAAGTTAGTTTATAAGCTAGAATCAAATATTAAAATAACACAAAATAAAAACAATACTAAGGAATTAGACATGGTTTTTACACTGGTTTTAAATTTAAACAATTTAAAAAACATGTAATTAAGATTAAATAGTTGAGTTTTGCTGTTTATTGTAAGTGTGTTGAGGTATTTTTAGAAAACTAAAACAAAAGCTTTAATTGGGTAATTTTTGAAAAGTTTTTAAAAAATTGATGTTTTAGAACGATATCTCTACATATCTCTACGACAAAAGTTTTTGAAGATCATAAGATAAAAATAACTCACAAGTCTGGGTGTTGTCTCATAAGTTGATTAAATTTTCATGTTAACAATTACTATTTTGATGCCTATCTCTATCACGATTTAATCTTTATTTACATTATTAACTATGTTTATTATATGATTAAGAAATTATTTACTCTAATATTCTAAATGTCTTAAATACATTGGTTATATGTTCTTTACCAATAATTTAAGAGATTGTTAATCAGTAATGAAGCACAGTTAATCAGCTGTAGTAAAATTCAGTTGCTTAGAACTTTATGGCTTTTTAAATTGTCATCAGAAAATTTTTGCTAAAAGTAAACTAAATCAAGGGTTGACTATCTTAGTGATCTTTATTTTATAGTTTGTTTGTTAAGCATAATAGTCTTAGCAAACCACTAAATTAACAAAAAAAAAGTATTTTTTAATAAATAAAAGATTAAAAAAATTAACGGCAATAAGCAAACAAAACAAATTTATTTCACATACGCCTGATAACTCCTATTTATCCTATTTAAAAAATTTTTATTAATTGTCTGTTAAAGAAAAAGAAAAGTAAGTTTTTTAGGAAAATATACTAAAAGATCAGTCTAATTTGTATATTTGATGTATATACGTAGTTTTTATAATAAAAAGTAATGAATTACTTTTTGCAATTTTTGTTGAAACAGCTAGTGATAATACGTTTAAACTTTAATAAAAAACGTAAAGTTTAAACACACTATTTAGATTAGTCCAGTCATGCTTTGGCTTTGATAACTTTTACAGATACTCTCTTTGATTGAATAAAAAAACTAAAAAGCTTGAAGTAAAATCTTACCCAATGATAACTAAAGTACTGCTTATTTCATAGTTTAATAAAAGTTTTTTATGAAATTTGTTTTCAGACTATTTTATTAGAACCTAATAGTCAATAGACGACTGACACGTTTAAATAACTTTATAATTTACTTAGAAACTATTTTACAGTTTTTGAGTTAGCTATAGAACATCAATTTTATTAATAGTTTTTTTTTTAAACTAATTTAGTTTTTAAAAAATAATTTCTTGCATTTTGTACTTTTACTGCTTTCTACTGAATTAAAAGCTTATTTTTTAAATTCTTTAACTGTCCATTTTCTGTAGGAAAAAAAGTTGCAACAACTTGAAAAGCTAAACAAGAGTTGTGATTTGCAGAAAAACCTTGCTTGTCTTGATTTTTTAGGATTAGGACATAGCCTATTTTTTAAAACTAGTAAAATAAGTTTTAGAAAATAAGAATGGTTTAAAGCTAGCAAATGTAAATGCCATAACTTAGTTTGTCAAGCGTCTTGTCTCAAAATATAAATGTTAGAAAAATTGAAGTGTAAGAACAGCTAGGATTTGTTAGACGTTTTAGAGAAAAAGTATGCTGAAAAATTTTACTAACTATCAACTACGAATTTAAAGTTTTTCATTAGTACTTATACTCATTTTAATTCATCAATTTCACTTAGATACTAGTAAGTTATGTCACATAAAAAGCTTAGAAATATTTAAATATATTCATATACTATCAAAGCTTATAGTAAACAAAAAGTATAGCTCACCTGCTAGGTTATTAAATATTAAATATTTTTAAGCTTTTTATGTGACATAATTTACTGGTGTCTAGCTGAAATTGATGAATTATAGCTTAGGTTATCTGTGTTTTTAATTATAAAAAAAGAGTATAAGTTAAGTAACGTAACAAAAGATATATTCAGTATAAAACTATTTGATTAACCTATAATCGGTTTTTTTCTTAAAACTATTGAGCTTTAATATATTTTATTAGTGTTGATAAATAAAACAAACATAATTTTTTATAAAATTGTTTTGTATAAAAAATACATTTTATCTTAGGGTATAACTAAAACTAGCATATTATGTTTAAAAAAATACCTTATATAAGTTTAATTACGGGATTAATTTTAAACTAGTAAATTTAAAAATCTAATAAATAGACATGCCTAAGAAAAAACTTTTCTTAAATGAAAAACTAATGTAAATTTTGTTTCAAAATTTAAGCATATTCAAATTTTTTTAATCATTAGTCTATCCTGTTTTATTCGAAGTAGAAAAGCGATTTAGGTTTTAAATTTTGGTAGCAAAGTTTTAACTAGTGACAGAATAAAATAAACTTTGTAGTTAGTTCTAAATTAAATGCAATATAAAATAAGGTACTGTTAGTAGCTTTGAAACTGCTTATTAACAAAACTAAATGAAAGTTATTAAATTTGTATTCAAATATAGATATTTCTTTATAATAGAAAAACAAACAATTATTTAAAAAAAATTATAAAGTTGAACAGAAATGCAAAACTTTTAATGCTGTATAATAACAAGCTAACATATATTTTTTTATGCTTAAATTAAAAGAACTTTAGGGTTACTAACTAAACAAAAACTAATAAATTCTATTTAAAAAAAAAACTGTATTAAAGTATTACTTACCTCTAGTTTGAACGTAATTGTAATAAAAGGTTTTAGAAAACTATGAATATGCACTACATCCAGGAATTTAATAACTGCAATTAAAAAAAAAAACTTTTAAATTCAAAAAGCTATAATGAAGTTAGAATTTTATAAAGAACAAATATGTGAAACAGACAATTTCATCTAAAAGTCTTTTAACAAATTTAAGTTAAAGTATTGTATTTGAGGCGCTTTATTTTTATTAAAAAAGCAAAATAATATTATCTAACTTTGCTGCTAAGACTGGTAAGTTCTACGTAAAAAGTGATCAATCATACGTTAAAATTTAAAAGTTATTGATAAAGGAATTTAATTGCAACGTTAAGTAGTAGTTTTACTACTCCTATTAGTATATTTAAGTAATAATAAATTAGACTTTAGTTGTCACTGCTATAAGGTATAGCCTATACCGTGTAGATGCAGAAGTTTATCTAAGACAAATAAAGTTAAACAGGGTAGAAAAATCGACGATAAAATTTGCAACCTTAGTGTTAAAAAGACCTTACGTAATATAGCTACTTACCATTTATATAGTAAAATTTAACAAAAAAAATACTTTAAGAAATAAAACAAAACCCTTAATAATATAGAACACTCGAATAGTACTTTAGAATATCCAATACATACAAATTTTGTTACTCAGATTCATTGTTGAGAAAACACAGTAGAATTTATTTTATATCTGAATATTAGAAGACTTTGTAAAATTATAAACTATTTCTCATAACTCTAAAACGCCCTTTTCTATTTGTTAAAATCACTGTTTAAGAAAAATATATCTATCATTTTACTTTTTACCTGTATATATATTTTTTAAAATGCACTAATGTTTTTTTTCTATATTTAATTAAACTATGTTTGATAAAAAAATATTTTTTTTTAATATAGCAATTTTAATTGTAACGTAACACATTTAACTTGTTAAATACTTTTTTAGATAGTGGTTTGATAATTTAAGATATAATAAAACAACAAAAATGCTAGTAACTTATGTTAAAACTGTATTAATAATCGTTTAAAACATGTATATTTTTAAAATAGGGTAATACAACAGAAATACTTATGTTTATTGCTATAATTATAAAAAAACACTCTGGTCTTTAAAGCGATGTTATTAAGCAAAAAAAAAGCGGGTAAAAGTAATTCATTATTTTATAGTTACTACTTAGTGTTATTTAGTTTGTTAGTATTAAGTATTTATTAACTTTTGCTTAAAAAAACCGCAAAGAATACGCTTTTAAGCTTCAAAAATTAACAAATTCTGAAAAAGTTGCATACAATCTGTTGAATATAAAAAGTGGTAAAAACAAAAAAAAAAGACTTCGAAAAAATACATTTTGAAATGTAAAATAAATTTAATCCTAAAAGTTCTACTTGTTTCCTGCTATTAGTCAGTATACCGGAAAAAAGAACTTTACTTTTTAGGGAACTTTTAGTTTTTGTTTACACAATTGTGAAGAAAATCCTATGTAAAAAAAATTCAATATAAACATGAGCATTATTTATTACAAATAGCGGGAAGTATATCGTACGTAAGTATACATTAGGAATACTTGAAAGTATATCGTACGAACTTCCTTTCACAAAAAATAAAAATAGAACGATTGCGTCAATGTAGCTTTGTATTCAATTAGTTTAAAGCTTAATATGTTTAAAGTACTATTAACTGTTTTGCTTTGAAAATTTGATAGACTTGATAACTTGTCTTCTTTTACAATTGTTTAATGGCATAGGAATATTGTAATAATAAAAGTCATTAAGTATAACGAGTTTTGCGGTTAGACGAGATAAAGTATTTCGGGAGTACGAAGTTGACATTAAAATTATTGATATAAATCGTTATTGTACATTTTTATATCTGAAATCGGAGTAGAATTATTTGCTTTTGACTTTAAAAATTACAGTTGTTTAATACAGTAGATATTATTTATTTTTCACTTTATTACCATATATTTTTTGTAAAGTTCTAAAACTTTTTAATTCAGGAAATTTAAAATTTAATCTGTTTTTTTACTTATAGTATACCAAGAATTTCATCGACTATTTTTTAAGTAAACTTAAGTATTTTTATTAACAACTATAAAAAATTTTTGTTATAAGTATTTAATTTTTACAGTTTTTTTGACTAGATTTAATTACAAGCATAGTTTTGTAGATTCCTAAAACTTTTCATAATTCTGGTAACATATGTTTTTTTGGTACTATAAAATATTCTTTATAAAAATAAGCAACAATTAAAAAAAGTGTGAGAAAAACAAAGCATGCGTAAACAAACATGCCTACTATTGTGTAACAAAATATTTTATATAGTAAAACATTACCTTGATAAAACAGCCAATACTTATTTTTATCTTTTTTTTAATTAGAAAATAATTACTATTTCCTTTGAACTATCGATTTACGAAACCATCACATCAAGTTTTGTAAGCATTTAAAAAGTTTGTTCTAACTTTTTAAAAATACCTACCTATACTTAGAAAGATAAGATAATATATATATATATATATAATCTTGGTAAAAACTAAAAAATAAGCATATTGTTATTTTGTTTGAATATTTCAAAGGTAAATTAGTATGTAAATTCTAAATAATCAAAAGTAGGACTATACTATTACTTGATGAAAATTAGGATAAAATAATCGAAAGATTCTACTTAGTAAAAGTTCTTCTTACTAATCAGAGTCGTTTTTAGTATGTTTAAATAAATACCATTTAGTTTAGAAAACTAAAACCAACTGTTAATATAGTAAAAAATAAATAAAACTAAAGTACTTTGACAAAACCTCTTAATTTAGAATTCTACTGATACAAGGTTTGCTTAAACTTACTAAATAAACAATTAACCGTATATCTTCTATTTAAATGTTTATTTAATTATTTATTAAAATGCTAACAACAACTAACATACGGTTATGTTATATACTTTAAAAAAACTAAATCAAGTATTTAATCATTTTCACGATTGGATTATAAAAACTAAATACATGTTACATACTTTAATAAAAAAATAGAGTTTTTGTATACATTGCTTGAAAGTATATCAAGACTATTATACTATGTTTTCAACTTAAAAACACAAAATAGTTGAAAAAAGAAAACCTTTTTTTCTAACTTTAAAAACATAAAGTAAAAACAGTGAACTAAAATAAAAAATGAATTATTAACTCGAGTCAATAAACCGAACCTGCTAGTTTTCCTTTACTAGATTGAAAACATTATTTACGATTTGTTTTAATTTGACCAAAAAACTAAATACAGTAAGTATTTTAAATTTAGTAAATATTTATTATTTATTTCTTGTTTTTATTTGCATATAAACTTTAAAAAATCTTATTTTAAACTATTAGCTATTACTTATCTACCAATTAAAATAATAAGACAAAGTTTGAAGAAAACAACACACTTATGTATTTATAATTTTGAAACATTAAGCTGTATCGTTCAAAGTATCGAGTACAAAAGTTATAATTTTTTTCAAAAGCTATAAAAATATATTTAAAATCATAATTTTCAATATGGTAAATTTACTTCGGAAATAAGTCGTTTCGAAAACCTAAAATATTAAAAAAAATCAGTTTTTGTTCAAAATCCGTATAGTTAAAGCTTCATTAAACCATGATTTTACAACTAAATAGTCTTGTGCACTCAAATTACAAAAGTTTTACAAAAGAAAAGTATTCTTTATATAACTTGAAAGACCGTTTTAAATTAAAACTGCTTAAATCAATATTATTTATTTATTTTAAAATGATAAATATCCTTTTTTACTTCCTGATGTTTATTTACAATCTAACACATCTATTAAAAACGAGAAGCTGACAGCATCAAGCGTAAACGGATTGAAACAACATAAAACGAAACCGCCATTAAATAAAAAAACTTGCTATCCCAAAACAAAAAAAAATTATTTCAAAAACAATAATATTTGCTGTAGCTCGTATTGCTCGTACCTCCGCCACTCGATTGAAAATTAAAAGCAAGTTTTGTTCATCTATTTATATATTTATGCAGAACAGTATATTAAGTACATAAACACTCTTTTCTTTATTTAACCAATTTTAACTTGATACTTGGATTGTATTTTAACATTAAATAATAAAAACCGAAGTAAAAAAAAAAGTATGCAAAAGTCAAATTTAGCTAACATAAGCTGATGCATTTAAGTCTATGATATAAAAAGTTAAATAATCATACTAAAGAATTTTTGTGAATATTTTTTATAAACATTTAAAAATATAGTTACAGAAATTAAAAAAGTTAAAGTATATCATTCTAGCTTTTTTATGCTAGTATTAACTTTATTGTAAATAAACTATTATTAGTTGGAGTATCTGCTACTTATTAAACGTTCTAAGACTTATGTTTTCAACAACCAGAGAAAATATTTATGCATATAAATAAGTTAAAAAATAACTAGTTTAAATCAATTGGTTATATTTAAACAAAATATTTTGAAGTTTCACAACACTTTTCTCTGTAGTTTATCTTGTTTTTATAGTTAAATTTCATAATTGTACTTAAAAATTTTTATATACAAAACTATTGAGTTTTTTAACCTTCCGTTTATCTATACAACAAGAAATTTTGGAGTGTATTAAATTTTAACCATACTAGAAATTTCTTAATTTTTAGTTGCTAGAATTTTCTAAAACAATTTTCTTTATATATAAAAAATAAAAATAGTTTTTAAACAGTATTCAAGTTGAAAACTTTATGTTTTGAGAATAAGAACAAAAAACTTCTATTAGACTTTTTACATATTATACAAGTATAATAAGTTAAGCATTTACTTAGTTTTTGTTTCATAAAAAAAAGGTTGAATTTAGCTAACTGTTTATTTATTTATCAAATAGTAACTATTTGAATAGATAAGTTTATTTGTGTCCATTGTTAGTAATAGTATACTAAAGAATAAATGGAAAGCTTCTCTGCTCTACTACAAAGCTAAAAAGTATCAAGTAAACACTTTTAGTTTCAACTAAATATAAAGTTACTATACTACAAATCTAAATTTTGTAAATAAAAAATGTTACATTTATACTTAATATTTAGAAGACGTTAAAATGAAATTTGAAAAGTGTTAATATTAGTTTTAAATTAACTTTTATTCCTCAAATTACAACCAACTTTACACTTATTTCAAAGCAACTGTTAACAGTTTACAAAATATAAAACAAATCATATTAAGTTAAAACACCTAATAAACGTTTTTCATTAAAATAAAACGTCAGTATATTTTAAAGAAAATGTTTCAAAGTTTTGTTACTGATTATAAAAGACATTTTTTTTATCGCAGTAATTTTTTTATTAACCTGTACATAAGTATTTCACTGCTAACTGATATACAATAAGGGCAATAAGTTATAAGAAGCTGTAAACTAGGCGTGTGCAACTAGGACGAGCATGTGAGTCTGCCCAGTTAGACCAAAATTTGAAACTTGCATTAGATATTCTGGGGTTGAGATGACGAGCAAAATAAAAAAAAGATCTAATTAAAGTCAGCGGTAGAATTTACACTTAAACTAAGTGTTGTGAAAAAGATGTTGTAGAGTTATTATTTAGTCAAAATAAATTGAATGATTAAATTGTTTATTTTCAATTAAATTAAATTGAAGTATTCAGGCCCGCTAAGGACTTACTTTTTCCACATCTGGCCCGCCGAAAAAAATGTTGCCTACCACTTTTATAAGCTGTTAATGATAATAATAAAAAAATTAAAAGTTACAACTATATTAAAAGTATTTCAAACTAATAAGTTGTTTTTATAGTAGGGTCCGAAAAAAAAATACTGTAAGGATTTGTCCTACAATCAAAAAAGTACCTTTGATTTGGTTAGAAACATTAATTTTTTTTATCAGTTTTAACTACTTGTATTTTGCAGTGCAAGGATTATGAGGTTCTTAAAAACTGCAAATACACGATACAATCTATAGATTTATGACTCGAAAGTAAAACTCGTTTATGACGGTTTTATAAAACAATTGTCAGAGAAGCTACAGTTTTTGTACATAACTAGATCGTGTTGTGTAATAAAAAATGCATTTTACAATCGTTGTTATTTTAAGCGTATTGAGAACGTTGTTTCTAAAGAAATATTTAAATAATACTATCAGATAATAAATTAATTTAACATGAAATATTTTTTTTTGTTGTAAATACCCAAAGATTAACACAGCACTAATGCACTGTTCACTAGTTTGTTGTGACAACAACGTTGATTTAGGACAGTTTTTAAAAACAAGTTAGTCCTGCTTGAAACAATTAAAACTTAACAGTAAACTAGCTGTAAAAGAACTTTTTTTAGATCTAGCAATTGTAAAACTCATTTTTCTCCACACTTTTTTTTGTTTAAGTCAAGTAAAATTTTAAGTGTTAGAACCTCTTTATTAGAGAGGCTTACAAATACAAGGTAAGGTAATCATAGTTGCTAGAAAAAATGTATCTTAATAAAGAAAATGTATGATAAATAAAGTTTTACTTTAAAATATGTATAAATGCAAATCTATACTTTTAAAGACAAGTTTAAATAAAAAACTATAAGCAAAAAATAGATATTAACTTTTTTTTATTAGCTTATTTATCATCCTTTTTATTTATTACTGCTATTACTATATTGAAAGAATTGTATATTATTGTAATGTTCACAAACTATTTAAACATTAATTAATTTAACCAAAACTCTTTTAATAAAACTATTATAAATATTGTATAAACAAGAAGCGAAACGTAAATGATTAAGTTCACTCTTAGTTTTTACTGAGTATGTGAAAAAACTTACTAAGTAAATAGAAAAGTTTTACAAAGTTTAAAAACGTTTATTTCAAGAAAACAAGAGGTACTGAGGTTATAGCAAGCAGAAAGCTAAAAAGTTTTTTGCTAAATGACTTATTACGCATACCTCAAAAACACAATAAGGCTTTGTACAAAAATATTTTTTACTTGTTTTTAATAAGTAGCTCTAAGCTAAAATTAATGTTATTTACGTTTAATTATATTGATCTTTGCGAATAATACACTGAATTATAAAAGTTTATAAAGTAGAATTGAAAACAAAACAAACTTAACTTATATCGAAACAAAAGTCTTAAAATAAAACAAGCTCTTAAACTTTAAATTCCAAAAAACTAATCTTTTAGAGTCATAGAAAACAGTTAATTAAAACAACACAGGCCGTTCAAAAGTACTTGGAAGTCAAACAGAACACTTTATTTATAATATTTGCAATTGCTAGCGTCACAGCTGTTGCATTGAGAGAACAACTCGTGAAAATACCTCCAATAAGTTTCTACTGCGAACCTGCGATCAACTACTTGACTTTTGCATCTCTTTTCAGCAGCTTTCTTGTACTCCATAGTGACATTTTTGTGTACCTTTACCCTCTGTGTGAACGAAAATTCCTTTAGTCAATTACAAACTAGTAAAAGTTGAATGCTGATGTGTTAGACTTACCAAACTTTGCTTTACTGTGCTTCTTTTTGACCGTTGTTTAGTTTCAACCTGAAATTTTTTTATTTAAAATAATATTTGAGTTTTCTTAAGTTTGGAGGGTTTTTAAGTTCAAGCATTGGCTTAACTTAACAAAAATGAACCAAATTAAGGTACTAAAGTAAAATAATTTTAAAACGCTTTAAGTTTATATTCAGAGAACAATATTTCAAAGCATTACAGAAAGTAAATAGTTAAATTAAAAAATAGCGACAAACAAAGACTTATATTCTTAAAAAATTAGCTATAAAGTTATATTTATTTGTGGTAGCAGTTAACTTTGCGAAACTTACAACAAAGTTTATACTACGTATATTTTTTGCTTGATGTTTTAGGAAGTCTATATCAAACACTTTACTGTCATCGCAGTCTGCTAACCTGGTGTCTAAGTAAAGACTTGATAATTTTGTGGTAGTGCAAAGCTAGTAGAAGTTGTTTTTTGTTCAGTTGGTCACCAACTCTCAGCACTGCACACTCTGCATCGCCTAGCATCACACTGATTTCACAGCAGGAAACTTTAGTGATGTCAGATATTTGTAGCAATCTTTTTTTAGTCTCCTTTAATCCTTTCTGTAAATTGAAATGAAGTGTTGTTATAAAAGGTAAGTAAAAGTTTTTAGTTTTATATGGGACTTAGCCTCATCATGACCTATATTAATTAAAGCGAAGTGTAAGCTAATGTAATGAGCAATGTTATTGTAAAAAAATTCAATCAAAGTTTCTGGACTAGAAACATTGAGGTAAGCAAGATCTTCTGTCTACAAAATGAAAAAAATTATATTAATAAATAAAAAGACAGAAAATATAAACGTTGTCAGAGTAAATCATTTGGACTAGTTTTAATCATCTTCGCTCTATTAGGTTATAAAAGAAAAAAAGTTCTTAATGATTCAGATTGCGTAACATAAAAAATCACAACTAGTTTTTATGTTTAAGTCTATGCAACTTAAAATATTTAAAAATCTACAATCAGTTTTATACAAAGTTTTATACATTTTGTTTGTATTAGAATTATTTAAAATCAATTTGGAAGTTGTAAAAGTTAAAATTGAAGCTACGTATTAGTAAAGTTATACTAATAAAGATTTTATCTATACCTATCAGAGATACTTAATATAGTGTTAGTTACTTAAGATACATACGAGCAAGTCCTGTAAGAAAACCAAAACAAATGTTTTCGTACACAAATATTTTTTTTGTTAAGACGTTTCTTAGACAAAAAATGTAATACGGTTTCTGTTTCAACTACATGTTGTATATTCATTTTTATTTTATTTATACTCGGTATAAAGTTAACTATTTCATTTGTACATATTTAGTCAAGTTGTTACTTTACGAAGTTTACTCACTGAAATCAAGTGCATGCGTTCCGAGTACAAGTGAAGTTTATTTTGCATGTTTCTTTTGCAAAGGGAAGAAGTT
The DNA here is from genome assembly GCF_965202585.1 of Thalia democratica. NCBI lineage: Eukaryota > Metazoa > Chordata > Thaliacea > Salpida > Salpidae > Thalia > Thalia democratica. Next base: position 12,678,498 of record NC_139170.1, read on the forward strand.
GCCCCTCCAAATGGTAACAAGTTCGCTGATAGTAAAACTGTGAGAAAATTAACTTTGTTTTTAAGAGGACAGACTCAGCTTAATAGTAACTGATTATTTAATTTTTTTTTTTTTCATATAAAAAATTTAGATTATTTTAGAATTAATTAGTAAAAGCACTATAGAATTGAAAAAAATACTATAAAAATTAGTCACACAAATAACTTACTTAATATCAAGATTTTCAACATGTTTTTTAATGTTTAAATCTTTAAAAGTTTTTTATATTCCTGAAAAAGTTACAAAGCACATTTGTATATGTTAGTTGTACAAATTATATCTAGAATTTTGTATAATTTTAAATTCGAAGACCTTATAAATCATATTAAAAAAAAAACTCAATATAAACGTTTTTTTAACAATTTTGAAAAAACAAGCTTCATTTTTAGTCCTATAAAGTGAACTTTTGCACAGTAAGCAGCTTTTATACCAGTCTGAGATATAAAAGAGAAAACTTGGTAATATTTTTGAATATACTCTTACTAGTTGCTGTTTGTTTATGTTGATTAAGTTAAAAAATGTTTATTACGTTGAAGTAGGTAATTTGATTAGATTTTTAAAGTCATACGATACTGCACAGGAATTGAAACAAAACCGTTTAAAAACAAAATAAATAAAATTTAACCACGCACTTTTTTATAAAAACATTCTTAGCTAATACATTGTATCACTTTAATTTATATTTTTGTTTAGTGTTTGGCAATGAAACAGAAATAGAAAATTTTAACTAAAAATAATATAAAAACACATTTACAAACTTAATACAGGTTAAATTAAAATAGTGCACGTTAAAGCTTTTTTTTGTTTACTTAAGTTTTTTTAAACTATTAAGCCCCTTTTAAATATTTTAAAAAACTTTAAATTTAAATTTACTGTATTTTAAGGTTTTTCTAGCTAGTGATAGCGTGGGATGTTTAGAAGTTTAGTTTACAAATTTTTCGAAGCAACTGGTGTTGTAATACTTTTCTCATATACTTATACCAGTTAATCATATTTAGTAATATACTTCAATTTTTGTTATTGTAATACATACTTTATAAAACTCACAAAAATTTAAAATTTTTAAGTTCATTATACTTACTTATTGTATATAGAATTCGCAGTCTTTTAACCTGTTTACTAAGTATAAGAAACCAGTACAAACAAGTACCAGTTCATTTAAACTCAATTTTGATAATCTTATACAATTCTACTTGTAGACTTACGTGTAATTTTGTTGTTTTGTATCGACATTTATTTTTTTTAAAGCTTGTGAAAGATGTTTAAAAACTTTTCAATTTTGCAATTAGATTTTTGTTGTAACAGCAGCTTCTAGATTTTATAGTATTATTCAATTTATAAAAAAAAATTTAAATGTTTTTGCTAATATTATAAACATAAAACATATTAATTACTACTATTTCTTTGAATACATCCGTTTTTTTTTTTTCTTGCTAAGATAATCTTTAGTTTTTTTAATTACAAAAGTCACTTAAATCATTGTGACTTTAAGACGTTGAGTATTTGTTACATTAGTTTAAAAATAAATAATTAATCAAAGCTCTTTGCAAAATAAATTAAGTTTTTATTCACAATATTTTTACGAAACAAATTAAAACTTTCTACATACGAGTGTTTAGCCTTGTATTTTTGAAAGTATATCTATTTTCAAATATACTATGACATTAAACAATCAAAAAAAAAACTGTATGAAAATTGTAAGAAAAAAAAGAAATTATATTGTTTATTGAACGATAAAAAAAGCGCTCAAAAAGTTTGGTCTAAAGACCTGGTGTACAAAGGAACTTTTCGTTTATAGTGTCGTACACCACATGCTTATAAAGTTTCTTACGAGCTATAACACATAGTTTTTTTATCATTTAAATATTTCAACCTTTAGTAATAAAACAATTAGTTAAACAAAAAGAAAATGAAAGAAAATAAAACTAAACGAAAATTAACTGAGTTTTGTGTTTAATAATGTACTATGAATCTTGTTTAGTAACATAAAAACTAAAATATATATATAGAACTTTGAATTAACTTTCAAAAGAAGATAAACAACACTAATAACAAACGTGTGAATACTTGAATTATAGGTTACAAAATCTTTAAAGAAGGTAAAATGTAATACAATGAATTTATTAAACGAATTTTTTTTTATAATTTTTATGTGCTAAAAAAGTAATTTCTATTTTATTTAATGATTTAACTTGAACAGTAAAAACAATTTTATATTTGATTAGTTAAATAAACTGTTTAAAAAAAATTTTTAAGACCTTTAAAGAAGTGATTTTTACAATAACTGAACTTAACTTTAGTAAATGAAAATATGAAGATAAGTACTGTAAAATTTATATTTTTAATAAAAGAAAAACAATAATAATTTTAACAATAGTGAAATTACCAAAAACAAATTTCTTTCTATTTTAAAATATATTTTTTTTGAATACTTGTCCAATTCTAAAACTAATAATAAAAAGCAAGCAACATTTGCTAGCATAAAAAAAGATTTTTTTTTAATTTCCTCAAAAAAAAAAAATTTTAGCTTAAGTTTACTTGAAACAATTGTGTTAGCTTATTATCTAAATACTTTTTTTTCTGCTGAAGTAAAAACATCTATAACTATTTTTTTTACTTTTGCATGCTAAAAAAAATTTTGTAAGCATAAGAAAAAAACAGTTTGTAAATATTCTGAACTTAATTCAAAATAGTAATCTTATAGAATAATCTTAAAAAATAACTAGATAGAAAATGCTAGAACCTAGACTAGACCAATGTTACTGTAACCAAACAAATCAACTTTCAAAAAAAAAATTTGGGTATTAAATGACAAATACTATTAACTCCTTATAGAAAACGAGTAGATATGACCTTGAGAATCACTATTTAAAAAATAACTTCTAAGTTCATCCTGGAACTTTCAAAAATGACTTATATTTTTTAAACATAATGGTAGCTTAGTCCAAAACTTACTACCTTGAAAGGATAGTGATTTATGACCTATTTGGCTATTGAATCTAGGTAGTAAAAAATTGTTTCTGAAGACCTGGTATGATTATTATGGACATTTTTTATACTTTTATAGAAGTTTTTAAAGTTATCTGGTAACAAATTATTGTTAAACTTAAACATAAACAGACCTAATTCATATAGATACAGACTTTTAACATCTAATAATTTTTTTCTGAGTTTTTAATTCTCTTACAATATCATCATATTTATTTGATTTTATTTAATTTATAACATTATTTGATTTTAGATCGGAAAAGACAAGGCATTTACTTTTATGTAATTAAAAGAGTTTTAAAACTTACTCTAACCTTATTTTTATTTTAAAAGTAATTTAAGTACAGTAACCTCTCGGATCTTTACGCACTCGTGACGTTACGCACTCTCGTTTAGTTACGCATTTTAGAATTCAGAAAAATTAATTTTTTTTTTTATTTGTTATTGCAGAAATTATGTATATTGTATATTTTTATTTAAAATATATTTTTTAATGCTAACTAACCTCTCTATATATTTAGACTTTGTAAACTTATGTTTCTTGTCTAATTGTTACACATTTAATTATATTTAAGTATATCAGAAATTTTGTTAACAATATGAGATTAAATAAAAATACTTAAAAAAACCTGACTGTGTTAAATATTGTAAGTAAAACGAAATAATAAGAGTTTAAAACACAAATAAAAAATACAGCAATCTTACCCTATATATGAATAAACATCTAAAAAAGAAATCTAATGAAACTTCCTATCTAAAAGTAGCAGTTAAACTTAATAAATTTAGAGCTTACAATTAACACAAATATTAATTTATTGTTATTATTATTAAAATTAGTAAAATTTTTCTACGTTTATTATTTTAAATAAGTTAAAATCCTTTTTTTTTTATTATGTATAGTTTTATCTTTTATTTTCATATTTATAGATAAAGTAAACACATTAATAATAGTGGGAAAGTCTTCATTCTGCTTTTAACTAGAAGCAATATTAAAAAACAGCAATCATAGTAAGTATTTTTGGTACCTCTCGTATCTTTACGACCTCTCATATCTTTACGCACTTTTTCTGAGAACACAATGTGCGTAAATAAGCGAGAGGTTACTGTACATTTCCACAAGGCCCTTTTACACTTAATATTTTTGTTTAAAGACACATAAGTTCTGCAATACTTGCAAAATTATCAATTTTATTATTTCATATTATAGATAAAAATTTAATAAATGTTTAAAAGGTTTATAACAAAATTTATAAAAGTTTCACAAAAATTACATAACATCTAAAATACTTTAAGTATTCTTAAGATAAATTTATACTTTTAGACTCCTAAAGCGTGCATTTTTTGATAAAAAATATAACATAACCAGTTTTTTTAATATTGAATGTTATAGAAATTTATATAAACACAAATAAAGTTTTATTTCAATCAGAAAATATATAACTATGAAGATCGTAAAATAAACATAAATTTTATGTTTAAAAAATAAAAACTATATAGCCTGTAGACTTTTTTTAAACTATTTATGTGTACATAGTTAAAAGTTCTTTGACCATGAAGTGTGCACTATAAACTTGAATATTGTTTGCAGTTTTCATCTGAAACCTTAGCTTCAACTGCTACCTATATTATGACCTTTGTTTAATTTAAAGTATATTTTTATGTGTTTGTTTATCAACAATTTTCTACTACATTTATACACTTGATGATTTCAATTCTTTGTTTCAATAAAATAAATATCAAATAGTGCAAAAAAAAAAAGGTTTTTTAAAATAAATTTCTGATGAACTCGAATGCACTTTGAGTTATTATTTGAAGTTGTTCTGTTGAAAATTTGAAGTTTATAAACTCAGTAGAAACTTTAGTTTTAAGCAAGTGACTTTAGATTATACTACGTTGAAAAACGATAATATTGAGTTTTAACAACAACAACAGCTACGGATCCATTTAATATTTGTGTGAGAAAATACGTAGTTATAACCGTATTTTGGGTAGCTTCAGATTTCCACTACTTTTTTGAATATTTGAAAATCCTACTTATAATTTTATACTTGGTGAGTCATCAAATTTATTTTTCATATTATTTTCAATTTTATTAATAAAATTATATTTTTGGATTTTTTTTTAATGTTTTGGTAAGGTGGGTTAGGGATAAGGGTATAAATATAGAAAAAATTAAAATAAAAACTTTAAAATATTTTGCTGACTCAGCAAATATGCGAAATATTTGCATGATTTTCAAGCAATTCAAAATCAGTAGTGGAAATTTGAAGCTACCCCCGTATTCTCATGAAATATAAAAAAACTATTATACATAAAAATATTAGATATTACGTGATAATGTATTAAACTCAAAGACCTAAACGAGCAAAGCCCGTTGGAATATCAAAGCAATTTGTTTTTGTGCTAAAATACTTAAACATACTAAAGACGCATTGCTGCCCGTAGAATGAGAACAGCTCTACTGTAAAAAAGATATTTGCAAAATGTAGCTGAGAAAATTGCCACACAATTACTTAAAAAATGACATTTTAGTAAAAATAGTTTATTTTTGTACTTGTGATTATGCCTGTTAAATTATGAGAACTTTTAAGTACATGTAACTCTGCTACAGAGTAACTAAGTTTCATTCTAATAAAGTATTGGCTTGCAAAATAGTTATTTAATACATATATCAATACTAAGTTAAGGTTTTACTGCTTAGCTTTTAATGTGAGAAAAAGTTAAAAGGTTAATTTAGTGGACAAAAATACAAAAGCAGACTGATTTAATAGTCCAAATCAGAGGTCTGCACCCTTTTATAAGTCGCCGATTTTCATAGAAAAAGTTGGTTTGGGGCCGCACTGCATAAAAAGTTTCCACAGGCCGAAATTACTTAAAAATACTTCTAGTAATGAAAATAAAGGCACTATTTTAAAGAAAAGTTTGTTGAAATAATCAATAATAGAGAAATAGTAATTAGTAATTATTAATTTAGAGTCCTAGTTGTAAGCTTTCACCACAAAAACTTTTCTTATTACTGTTTTTTTGAAATGTTTGTTTTAAGCTGAAACGTATTTTGCACGCCGCAGATTTTGGCTTTGAGAGCCGCATTTGGCCAGCTTGCTGACCCCTGGTTTAAATCATATCATAAAAAAGCTACATACTATGAACTGTTATTGAACTGCTTGTTACTCATAAATTAGATTGTTTCAAAATGTCAATTAGAGATAGATCTAAATATAAATACGTAAAGAATATAATTTTGTATAACGAACCTTTTAAAATATGTTAAGTAGTAAAGGTTTTCCTATTAAAAAATATTTATAAGTATAAGTTAAAAAGCTAAAAAATTCAAAAGTATCTATTCCAGTGGTTTCAGAAATTTAAAAAAACCCACTTTAACAAGCATATTATTAAATGCGATACAAGACATCAAATCAAAAATAAAACACAAATTAAATTATTAAACAATATTTTGTTTTAATTAAAAGTAGTAATTGTTATAGTTAATTGTCTTAAAAAGGAGTCTACTAATAATCATAATGTTCAATAAAATTAAAAAATAATCAAAAAGTAAACATTAAACAGATCTAGAAAAGTATTCGAACGTATTAAAACTTTTATTTCACCAATTTTTCTATTTATTCATATTTTTTTTTTATTGTCCACCAAGTGCAATTTTTCAAGTAAAATAACCACCTTAATGAAAAAACCACAATATTAAGTTTTCTATTCAGTTTTCAATACTTTGATTCATCAAAAAAAAATAAAAAAAAAGTTTCTAAAAGTTTTAACTTCATTGTAATATTGATAAAATTATAAGTTATTGAAAAACGAATATAATTCAGTTTATGATTATTTAGCCTTCAAATAAAATTAAATATCTTTAACAAAAAGTAAACTGAAACCCTAAAATTTTCAACTATTTTCTTAACAATTTTTCTAATAAATCTACTTTTATTTTCAGTAAACGAAGTCAAGTTTGCAGTAAATAATTTTGATGACATACAAATAAAGTTATTGTTTAAATATTTATCTTTTAACACTTATACTGAACTAAAAACTTTTCTTATTTTTTAAAAATTTTATTAGTTGTAAAGTTGGTAGAAAAAATTGTGATATTCTTAGTTTTTTTATACTGAAGGTTATTTATTTCGCTAAAATTCTACTATAATAATTTTTATTTTCCACATATAAGCTTATTTTGAAGTTTTAAATTTTTTTGATAATTTTTTAGTCTCAGTTACCATTTAAGGGTTTTTTTTTTGATTTTTCATTAAAAGCATTCTAAAAGTTTTGAATCGTCACTTTAGAAAATACAAATTAAAATATAAATAACGCTTGCATCGTATAAAAAATGTGTAATATTAAACTTTAGGTAGTGTTTCTTGTGCTGATTTTTTTCATTTTTTTTTAGTAGCAATTAATAAAAAAATAGTGAGTTAAAACCAAACTTTACTTATTCAAAGCTATTTAAAAGCTAAAGTTTTATCACAAAACACACTTTAAGCTTTTTTTATTTAAAATCGCTGATAGTTTTTAAAGTTCTTTTAGTTATTAAAAATTCAAATTATTTTAATTTTACAAACATTGAAGTAGTTTACGCTTTGAACGATAACAATCAAGACTAAAATTATTTTTGACGGTTTATTAAAACTGTTTAAAGTATATAAGATCTAATATTAATTTTCTAATGATAGTACGTATCAGGGACGTAGCTAGCTCAAAAAAGTTACGAATCTACAAAAATTAAAACATCTGAAATGACGCGTGATAACGTCCTAGCAGGAATACAGAAATTTAAACTACCTCTAATATTATTGAACTTAATCTAAAAATATGCAGTTATGTTAACACATTAAAAATGGAATGTTGAAGTACGAGTGATAACTGTATATAAGGCAATTTATTTTGCTCCAAACCCCCTATGACTCTTTATGCGTTGCCACTTGTGTAAACCCAGAAAACATTCATTAAAAATAAGTATACAAAAATCACAGTTTAACTTAGAAACATTTATATTGTTTTGAAAATCAATCATTTAACGTAGTCATTAGTAACAACAATTTATACAAATTTTGGTGACATAATATTGTATGATTTTGGTTTTTGAAGCTACAGCTTCCATTAGAATCAATTTTGCATTGCAGATTTTTGTCAAACTAAAGCTTTAACGCGCTAAATGTAACAATTTGGATATATTTAACTCGTTAAATTTTTCGACACTAAAAATGCTAAAGAGTACATATATGTCAAAATTATCTCTCAGGAGTGCATAACTAAGTATAAATGAATACTGAAAGCTAAGAAAGCAAAGTCTTTTCGAGCTGAAATAAAAGCCAAGTTTTTTTGCACTATTTGCAGGAACATACCAAGCTACGTTCCTGGTACGTATTATTAATATTTCGTTAGCTAAGTTAAAGCTTGCTAAAAGTTGTAGCTATACCAAGGGATAAATTAAAAAGTTCCGAGTTTAGTTTTTTCACTGAAATAAGTATACATGTTGAGCTCTATAACTATCATCAAGTAAACATATCTTATCAATAGAGTTTGTTAAGATTGTTTGTGCTGACAAAAAGTTAAAAAACCCAGCTATTTGAAATAGTAATAAGAGTAAACTTTGTTTAAAACTTACTTTTACAATGCTTTTAAAAAGGTTGAGTTACCAACTTACAACTACCAAAATTGAACTTAAACAAAATAATTTAGATAGTGTTATTAGCTTAATTTTTTAAAACACTCTTTTCTTGCTATGGGGTTTTGTTTGATAATTTTCTAAGATAGTTAATAAAACAAAACATTTATGTTTTATATATCTTTATCTAAAAAACAAGAATTTTAATTTTAATTAGATCAACACCAATAGGGACTTCTATATTTTGAGGGAGAAAAGTTAACTTTGTGAGTACAAACATTTACAAATTAATTTAATGACTGTTTTACACAATGTACGTTTGTTAATATCTTTTGTTGACTTTTAAAAATATTCTCTACCTTAACTGGTAGATTGTTTAATAATAAATGTTGTCTATAATGTCCTAAACTAAATATCTAGAGCTGCTCTGTCCATCATATACTACTAATTAATTATTAATTTGTTATTATATAAACTAAAAAAAGCTTTGTTAAAGTTAAACAATTAAAAAAAAAACTATTTACCTATTAGTTTATCTGATATAGAACTAACAACAACCGAAATTATTTAATTGATCGACACTGAAAACTAACAGTATTAAAAAAAAGTACTTTAGTTTAATATTAATTAAGAAAGCTAATACGATTTAAAAAATAATCTTTTATACTAACTTAGTTTTTGAATTTTTACATATATTTTATGGTATTATAATGTTTTCATATATTTTATGACTAAAAATTAGATAATTTTTTGAGTCCAGCTGCTAATTTCGAACCGAAAAGATCAAAAAACGCAAAAAAAGCAAAACACACGAAAATATTAAATCCTTCAACGAATGTAAACACGAACAGAACTAAGAGCGGAAAAAATATTTTTTCACATAACTCTTTTAAAACTTGACAAACTGTCACTGTTTTATCGATTATATATAAACTTTTATGTTCCGAAGAGCCACCTGTTTGCTCAATCCTATTTTCATTTTCAACCTTTTCAGAACTTTGTTCTGGTAGTAGCACGCTCAAGCTCAGATCACTACCAAAATTCAAAGATTGGTTTAAGTCGTTTTTGTGGGTTTTACCGCCTAGTTTAGATTCAACAACTTCATAAGAACTTTGGCTTGTAGAATCTGTTATAGAACTATCAGAACACTTTATTTCAAGTGCTTTCACAGTGTTATCTGAGCTAAAAAAACTTGGATTTTTAATGCCATTTACAGATTTTTCTAAACTTAAATTTCTAACTTCGCTGTTAGAGCTATTGGAATTGTTAAAACTCGGGCTTTCAATGTCACTTTCAGATTTTTTAGAATTTACAGCCACATTGTCACTTATAGAACTATCAGAAACGCTAAACCTTAGACTTCCGATTTCATTTAAAGAGCTCTCAAGACTATAAAAGCTATCATTATCTTTCAAGTTATCCAAGTCATAAAACTCTTGGATTTCAGTTTCACTTAAAGCATCACTAGAGCTTTCAATTGTGCTTCTTTCTGAATCTTGTTTAGTCTTTTTACAAGCTGGAGATTGTTTGTTCTCGTTTAACATCTCCGCAGTTGAAATGTCATCGTTTGATTTCAATTGAATTTTATTCGGTCTATTAGACATTATTAAACTAGGTAATTAAAAATACTCGTATACTAAATTGTATTTTGTAGTCAAACGAACTTGGTAGCATAAAATAAAATTTAGTAACAAAAAGCTTACTGTGACTTATAATTTCAACGTAAGTATAAAGGTATACATAAAAAAGGTATAAAATTTTTCAGAGTCTCTAAAGAAATTAAATGGATTGTTAAAATACTTTTTTTTACAACTTTACTATTTCAAAAAACCCTATTTAAAATATCTAAGTAAAAAAAAACATAAAATAATCAAACTCAAAAAAAGAGAAAAAAAACGTAGTAATCTAAACAAAATGTATACCAAGTTTAAAACTTTCAACATTTTGTTTATTTATTTCCTATTTACTGGTAAACGTTTTATAAACTAAGTTCTAAATTTTAATTAGAAATTTGTATATAATTATTACATTTAAGTACAACAGTATGACTAAATTTTATAAAAGGTAAAAAAATATTTTATAATTTCGAAAATAGAGATTGCTTCATTATGTTAGCAGTTAGTTTTTATTATCAGCAATAAAAACTTGTATCACTAGTATTAACGAATTAATAATAATTAGTTTGTCTGTAAAACATATCCTTAAGTTAAACACTTTTATTCTTGAAAATTTGTTTAAATATAAATATTACCTCGAAATTTATTAAAAAATTTTAATATAATATACAAACCTTATCAAACCTAAACTTATAATTAAAAAACGATTTTATACAACTTATAATTTGGTATTTAAAAGATTCAACTTTAAACTAAAAAAATTGACTGTAGCAATAAACATTTAACAGTTTAAAGTTTTTAGCTGTAGTAAAGATTAAATGTGGTTGATCTTCTTTGTTGTTTAAAATTTTTATTCAGTCTTATCGTTTTGCTTTAATGTTGGTATATTTTCTCAAAAATTTATTGCATATAGGTTAATTAAGTAATTTAAATATAACATTTATTTTCAAATTATAGCTTCTGATGTTTTATTTTTATCATTACGTACTTTCTTCATAAAAAAAATAAGTTAAAAGTACGATTAAAACACGTTAGTAAACACTTCTGGCAAATTATAAGTACTTAATTTGTATATTTTTTAATTAAATTTGTTGAAACTTAAAACAACTGTAACATTTGAAAAAAATAATAGGTCCAAAAGTTTATAAAAATGACCACCTTTATAGTAAAATAAACTCCTAAATACTTAGAATCAACTAGTTTGAAGCTTTTTGTAATTAAGGTAAAACATAAGTTTATGCATTTTAAAAAGTATCAAAAAATATTTTTTGAAAATTAACTAAAATAAAATGTTTAATTACTTGTCCTGGACAAGTCATTAAAAGGTTTATAAGTGGTTTGCGACTCGATAACCGAAAGGTTCTTCGTGCACTAGGTCCTCGGACCAAGTATTTTGAGCGTTTGTTTTTTTAACTTTCAATAAACTATAATTACTTATAAATACTTTTGTGAAAACTACTGTGCAAGATGCACACTTTTAGAAAATTTTTGTGACTTTTAGTACGAGAACGGGTCATTTTTGTACGAGAGGAAACTTTTGTACGGAAACACTTTTGCATGAAGGGTCACTTTTGCACGCAGGGCCACTTTTGCACGAGTGGACAATTTTGCACGGCGACTCTTTTGCACGAGCGTCACTTTTGCACAAGGTGACACTTTTGCACGAAGGGTCACTTTTGCACTAAGGATCATTTTTCACGAGAGTAGAATAAATAGATAAAATACAACAAAAAAAAAGTTGTAAAATAACAAAAAAAAAAAGATTGGTTAAAAAAGAAAAAGAAAACAAAGTTACCGACCGATGGTAAGGGTTAGTTGTAACAGTGATAGTAAAATTAAGGAAGAAGAAAGAAACAATAGCAAAAATAAAACAAAAGTAAAACAATAGAAAAAATTAAATACAAAAAACTAATAAAAAAAAAAAGGAAAAAAAAATTACCGACCGAGGGTAAGGGTTAGGAGTAACAGTTATAGAAAAAAATATTATATACCTAATGAAAATTATTAATCAAAAAAAAAAATAAGTAAAAAATTTACCGCCCGAGGGTAAGGGGAAAGGTGATAGCAAAAAAGAAATAAATTGAAGTAAAAAAAAAAAAAAACTTTTAACCTGTGCAAAAGTGTCTTCGTGCAAAAGTGTCCTCTCGTGCTAAAGTACCGCTCGTGCAAAAGAGTCGCAGTGCAAAACTTTCCCCTCGTGCTAAAGTGACGCTCATGCAAAAGAGTCGCCGTGCAAGAGCGTCCGCTGGTGCAAAAGTGACGCTGTGCAAAAATGCCCCTTCGTGCAAAAGTGTCCCCTCGTGCAAAAGTGATACCCACCCTTTAGTACTGTGAAGTACTAGGTAAACTTTTTTTCACCGAGCAAAAGATAAGCTGAAATAAATAACTTTGGGAACTTTTTTAACCTAGTAAGTTCAGTTTTTATTTTTTACCTTTGCTTAAAAGACTAAAACAACTAAAGTTTCTTTATGATAATACTTGATAGTCGATACTTATACACATTACATAGCTAAGTTCGTCAGCGACGGCTTAAATAACAAAAATTAAAGATCACTAAATCAACTACCTTATATCATTTTATTCAAGTAAACTGCAGGTTGGCTCCTTGCTTATGTTTTTTAGTTGTAATGTTTTAAAACTTATAATACTTCTTATACTTGATTATATCATTCTTTAAAAATAGTGTCTAAGAATAAGAAATATTGCTAAACAGTTTTTCACTTGTAGAATCTTTTAACTCTCTCTCTGATTATTTGAATTGATATGATTTTATATAAAATTTTAAATCGTGTCTAAAAGCTTACAGTATCTTAATTTCACAATCGTGTTTAAACACAGTCATTAACTTTTGGTATTTTAACAAAATACTAATAAGTCTAGACATGCATCTACTGGATTTTAATAATTTTTAATTTCAATTAATTGTACTAGCAAGCATCCGTTTCTTTATTTTATTTATTTTAAATTTGAATAAAACTTAAGTCATTATTACTTGAGTTTTGTGTGTTTTTTTATATAATAACAGTTTTTTCTACAGAAAGTATCATAAGCATAAGTCTGGTTTACTTTATTCTTAAGTTTTATATAAAAAAACAAAGTATTAATAATTCAGCAGTCTATAGAATGTATATATTTTTAAAATGTTGTAGTTTTTAAACTAACATACTGTGTTTTATACCTTTTTTACATGCAACAATAAATCAAATACAAGTTTTTATAATAATTAAATCATTAAAAGTTTTCAAAATGATTTTTTTATTAAAAGATAACAAGTTCTGAAGTGTAGTATTTGATTATTTAAACTCTTTTTTTCGTTTATAGGATTCTAGCTAAAAAAAACTATTTAAATTTTATTATAACGTTAATACATTTTTAAATGGGTAATCTTAAATATTTTTTTAAAAATAAAAATGAATTATTTTAAATTTAAGTACAAAAAGTAAATAAATTATTTAATTTAAGGTGAATTTATAACATTTATATTTAGTTTTACGTAGTAATTTAATGTAGTTTAAAGTAATATATTTTTGTTTAGTTTATATCAAAAATTCAAGTCATAGTGTTTAAATATAAATTTTTAAACAGTTTAAATCATTTTTCTAAATTACAAATATGCTGATTATAGCGAGACAGCTTAAATGAGAGACTAAATATAGAAGAAAAAATGTAAAAAGTGTTTGTCTTTTTGAATTAATCTATGTATGTTTTTAATAAAACATTTACACATTTATCAACCTATAGTGTACTTCATCGGTAAAGTTAGTGAAAGTAATTTACTTAATTTAAAAAAAATAAAGCGTTTGAACTGACAAAACGTTTGTTTGTAATTCAATATTTATATAGAACATCTTTATAAGCATTTACATAGTTTGTTTAACAATATAAAGAGTTCAGCTACTGATGGAATTTTAGTCTTTGATGAATTTTAGCTTATAGCTTTTATTAAACTTTTTAAGTTCTCATACTTATTTTTTCTTGACCAGTTTGTAAAGGTATTTGTTTAATTTGTGAAAAATTAGTATTCTTTACAAATTTTTGGCAAAAAAATTAAAATAACTTATACTACCCAAAAACAGTAATAAGAAGTAATATTTTGAAAACTAAAATAAAAAATTAGCCAAAACTAAAAAACATTTTCAGCTAAAAAATTTTTTTTTAAGAAACTTCCGTTTGTAAAGAGTACAATTAACGTTTTTACAGGTAAATTTTAAACGGAAAACATGTTACTTTTAATCAGTAGTTTAAGTTTTATGATAGTTTTCACATCACGTTCAGCTGTTAGCCTGCCTACCGACTTGAACTCTTACCTAGTAAGTTTTTCTTGTTTTTTTGTCAACTTTCAAATTTAAAATTCTCTAAGGTTTTTGATTAAGTTTTATACTGAAAAAGTGATTTGGGCTCATTTACATTGACAAACTTTTGAGGATGTTTTAATACAGTATTTAAAACTGTTTAAAGCTTTTTGTGTAGATTAAAAAGTTTCAGAAGTCTAAAAAATAGTTTGAACATTGTTAAACTATAATAAACTAAACATATTCTTAAATCAAAAAAAGTAGTATAATAATTACTAAAAATAAAATTTACATGATTTTTCCGTATGAAATTTTTAAACTGTCAGTAAAAGTTATGCAAGGGTTATAAAATTAAAAAAAAAAGTGTTTACCAGCTGTGAAATATTTATTTGATTTATTTTAATATCAACAAAAACAATTTAGTTCGAATTCATAGACAAAACAGCTTTATAATTACCACTTTAATTTTCTTCAAACTTAGAATACTAAATTAAACAGTCTTTCAGTTTTTAGTTTTAACACAAATCGACAAAATAATAAAACACATTACAAAACATTTTTAAAGTATTATTGTATAATTAAACAGTAATTTAGTATTTAGTTTTGAAAAAAATCAACAATATAAAAAAAAACAGTACCGAACATTATTTATTGCTGTTTAAAAGTTATGATATTAGTATGAACACACATTATAATAACTTCTTATAACCACAAAATTTTTATAAAGTAGTGTTATAGAAGTTAACTAGTTTTTATCATATTTTATGTTAATATTCTTACTGTTTACAAAAAAAAAAAACACTAACTTAAAAAAATCTGTATTTTTTGTTGTTAGTAGTATATTCTGTGATCCCTTAAGCTGCCAGGATTATTTGAAAATAAAAATCTAATAAAAAGCAGCTTAAAATATTTTAAGCATTTTACAAAAACTATTGAAGTTATTGAGATCTTTTAAAAATTTGACAAAAAACTAACTGTCAACTGATATAAAAAGAATTATATTATTTCAGCTAAAAATTTGGGGTAACATTTATTTTGATTTAATTGAAAGCTAACAAAATTTTGCAAGTACGACATCGATTTGGACAGCAGATCGGACCAATCAAAAGCTGGTGAAGATTCTGACAATGACGTCATAATCCCGCCTCCCGCTCTCTACGACTCCAGAATCGATGACGTCATGTACGAAGCCCCAACGTACGGAAGCAATGGCGTCAGCTTGTACGCCGGTAACGATGGTGACGATGACGTCATGTATAACGAAAACTACGACGACGACGTCATCGAGTAAGCTGCATATTTACTATTTGGCTGTATTGTACAAAAAAATAAACAAAAAGTTTAAAAACTCTTGTAATTTAAATTCATAAAATATAGGCTAAGTTAGCTTTAGTTTTTTTAACCGTACAGAAAAATGAGTGTAAAAAAGCCTAGTCAAAAGTATTTTTGTCGTTGTAATTTTACACAATGGTTAAATAATTATAAATAAAAAAGATCAAGTTCAAAGAAATTTTTCAAGTTCAACATTTAATTTGTTGCACCTGGTTTTTTGTAGCATGTTAGCATTGAATAACGTGATGAAGATATACGATCTGAACGATGACGGAGTTATTTCCATGATGGAGTTTGCGGAGGTGACGAAAACTCCTTTAGAGGAGGCAATCATTCCGTTTCAAATCGCTGACTTGAACGGTTAGTTGACTTTACAAAAAAAACAACTTTGTTTAAGTGTTTTAGTTTAAAGTTTTATTAGTGTGATAAAAGTATTGCCAATCTGTAAAGCTATAAACTTTATGATATTAAAGATTTAAGTAAATATGATTTAATGATATTAAAGGACTTTGTAAGTTTAAATAAAAACACTTTCAAGCTTTACACTCATAATAAAAAGTTATAAAGATAAGAAGTTTTTGATGAAAACTTCTATTAAGATAAATGTAAACTGTTAGAGGAAAACTATACCTTACTTAAGACTAAAAAATTAAAAATATTATCTGCACAAACGACCTAAAAAATTATACTTAAACTGCTTGGTTAACTAACTAGTATAAAAAAAGTAGTTCGCTGTTTTTTAAATTTACGCTCCTACGTAACTAACTTAGAACTGAAAATTTCACAAACTTTATAATTTTCATTCACTTAATTTCACGCATTTTGAAGCTGACATTCCTGCTTTAACTGTTTATTACCCTTAAACTTGACTAGTGACAACGACCAGTTGAAGAAAAACGGTGTGATGTAAAACCAAAAGGAAACACTTTTGTTTGATGTAAAACAGCTTGTTTAACATTTTTCATTTGTCATTATTTTAAAGTAAAATTGCTTTGAAAAGGTTATAAAAAGTATTGTGGTCTTTAGAAAAGTATTTTATGATTAATGGTATATATTTTGAAATAACCGTTTTTTAGGCAAAGCTAAAAATATGTATTTTTTGACTGATAAATACAAAAGAGCTTTTTTAAGAACGTTCTGACATGAACATTCAGACAATCTTAGAACTTTTCACACTAATATAACTTTATAGAACTAGTTAAATTTAGTCGTAAATAACAAAACATTTTGTTTGTGTTTAAGCAAGTTTTGTAGAGATATTATAAAAAAGCTCTGTACTATAACTATTTGTTAACTTTAAAATTTTTTGACTTATTTTAAGGCTTAAAAATCTTAAACTCTTAAAAAGTTTACACAAAAATAGTTATTTAAACAACTTTTACACTATAAGAATAATTACTCAAATCTTTTCTAGTGGAACTTATTAATTTTCATTAACGAACCTGTTCCGAAATTAAAATACAAACAAGTAGGAATATAATAAATGTTGTGTTTACCTGGAAGTTGGTACAACTATATTTGTTTCAAAAGAAACGTTTAATCAACCCAGCATAAATTTAACTTTCGTAACATAATAAACATTTATAGTAGTTGTATTTAACTTTATGTGTAGCGCAAATTTGATATATAAGTTTTAGCTTTTTGATTTTTTAAACTTTATAACTAGTTAAGTTTGTTAAAATTTTTAGTTTTTAGATAATCATAATGTTTAAAGATTAGAAATTTGGTATATTTAATTTCTTATTTTTTTTTTATGAAAAAGTTGTTAGAGAGAGAGTTTGTAAAGCCTTTAATGTTTATATACAGAAAAACATAAAAGGTGAACTAAGTATAAGTTTTTACATTTGAAAATAACACCAATTGGTAGAACTTAGAATATTTCCAAGCTTAAATTTTTTGTTTAACATCATGTAATTTCTAATAAAAAAAAACATCCTATTAGAATAAAAACATATTATAGAACCAAGATTGATAATACACATTTTATGATATCTAAAAAAGCTTGTTTAGAATATTTTAGAAAATAAAACGTCATGATTAAATTTTGAGTTTGATAGTAGATTAGAAAAAAAAACGAAAAATACTTGAACAAATAATATATATGTTTAAAGCAACTTAGAATAAGAAAATAAGTTGTTTTACACAAGATACATGTTGTAAAAATACAAAATAATTTAACATAAAATTCAAGTTGTACAGGTCGAACAAGAACAGGTAAAATGCATTTCAGTTGAGTCAAATCGATACTTGTTTGTGTTTTCTTGTGATAATCTATAACTTCTCGGTTACAAGAAAGTTTGCGTAGTTTCTTAGCATTCGTTCGCATATTAATGACTTAAAATTTGTTTCTTTATTTGAACTTGCCTTTGATAATTTTTTGTTTTTTCTTAAAAAATGTAACTCTTATATAGGTGTATTTAAAAGTTTACAATAAGTATAGATAACAACGTAAGAACTAGAAAATAATTTTGAATTTCAACATTAAAGGTCTTTTTATGTTTAAGAATTAGTAACATATCATAAAAATATGACAAGATTAAAACAAATTTAAGTTTTACCGTCAAGTATGCGTATAAATTAACTTTACAAAACAAAAACTTTGTTTAAATGTTTTAAAGATAAATTTTATAGAAAATGAAAGTGTTTATTGTTTTTTTAAATTCGTCTATGTATAATTCATTAGAAATACTTTTAGTACTTTTTATAATTTATTTTCTGTACTTCAACAATGTTATTAAAAATAATGAAATAATTTTTCAAGCTAAAATAAGATAAAACTCTGTCATTGCGAGCGCTAAAACAAAAATACAAAGCTCGATAAAATTTTTAATTAACAAGGAGACTGAACTAAAACATCATTAAAAATTCATGAAATTTTTTCCCGCTTTTATGATCCTTGTCATAATACATACATGTGTGCTATTCGTTGTTATTTACGGTTTGTTTTAAATAGCAGCTCAGTTGAAATTTAATATGATTACATGCTTCATTTGTTTCTTGTTTTATTTTAAAAGAACACATTTTCATTTTGTTCGAAACAGGTTTAGCAATTTGTACATAACTTTACTGAAACTTAAAAGATAAATACACAACTTTAATTTTGATAGATACTTTACAACACAACTTGAAACGCTAGATTTGGTACGAAATATGAACCATATTTAGTTATTTAAATACTAACAGAACTTAAGAGAGTTAAAAGCTTTAAATTTATATAACTTACTTTATAGATACTTTTTGTTTATATCTAATAAAAGGTGTTTTTAAACCAAAAACGTTTAACACTTTTGAAAATATTTACCTTGTAATATTATTTTGTTAATAATATGACTGTGAAAAAGTTCTTTATAAATTTATACATACTAAAGCATCTTTACTGCTAAGTCTGATTGCATATAGTTTTAACATATGTTTATTTATTCTACTGAAGTAAAGGTAATTAGTTATAAATTTGTTAATATTTTTACTAAAGATTTTTTTAGCATTTAGAAAGAGATAAGTTTTGATAGTGTACGGTTTTAATTAATAAAAATTGAAAGTTTTTAATCAAAAGTTTTTTTTTGATCCTGGTTTTAGTGTCCTACTATATTTATTAGCTATAAAACAAACAGTTTTTTGATTAAGATTATACAAGGTTTTAAATTACTGAAAACCAATTTAAGTTTAAACAGTTTAAAACTTGTCAAGTTTTTCAAATATAACGCTACGTTTTTATTCTTCTATAAAACTTTTATGGATAACAGCCTGTAGCGGATTCCTTTTTTTGCTAATAATTTGTATAAAGTTTACAGATAATGTTTTTGTTGATAATGTTGAAAATTGTAATTAGTTAGAAACGCTTAGTGGAAGGTGATTTAGTTTATCTAATCATATTTTATTCTATATATATACAATTTCACATTTAGTTTATAAAAATATTTTCTAAGTAAAAATGTTCAAAAGTACAGTAACAAACAAGCAAAGAGCTTTTTTTGTAAATGTAATTAATATACATAACTTAGAGCCAACAAACGCTGTTCATTTCATTGCTGTAAGATAAGTTTTGTTACTAATTTAGTTGAAAAAAAATTAAGCATTAAAAAAAAATAATTCAAGAATAATAGGGCCATTTGTTTTGTTTTACGGTCTTTAACATAATCGATTCGTTTTTATTATACTTTCTTAATTTGCAAGAAACTTTATTAAACTTTGCAAACGTAAAGTAGTGGTTTTATCTCTATTTGGGATGCATTAAAAGGTCACGATAAATGTTAAATAAGTAATGAGATTAGTTAGTTTCTGTCTTATACGAAATTTAATGCTTTTTATTGATCGATTATTTAAGAAAAGATCTATTTTTATGAATCAATAACATACGCTAAAGAACAAAATGTTTATTATATTGCAGTATCTAAAAATAAATAAATAAACTTTGAATCGAAAAAACAGTCTGTAATATGTTTTTATTAACACTCTAAAAAAAACTTAACAACTTAAACTTAACAACAAATACAGCTCGCTTTTTTACATTTTAACTAAGTGAAAACATTGTACGCAGAGCATATTCAAGTCATTAAAAATTTAAACCCCGGAAGAATTATAACATTTTAGAAGAGCTAAAAAACAGTAATCTAAAATAATTATGCGATGCAAGTTTTTAAGTATTTTAGAAGTTCCTTCCTATCTTTTATAGTTGTTGATATTTTATTTTTAAATTTGCAAATTAGTTCAGTTTAAAAAAGGCTTATTTAAAAGCAACATAGCTGTAGTCAAATTTTAGCTATGCATAGTAATGTGTTTTTGATGATTTAAAAACGCAACACTGAATGATTTTAAAACTTTAGCATTAGGTTTTCATTTAACTATGAACAAATTGTGTAGTTTTGAAATCTCAAAGTTATTGAAGGAAACACTTTTGAACTAGTTAGTAGCGAATAACTTTGAGTTTTAATTTTTATTTAATATATGATGTCTATACTTTATTAGACACTTTTCTTTTACAGTAACCTAGAAAACTAGACTAAGTAATTTAAGGTTTTAACTTAATTTTTGTAAGTATATTTTCAGAACAACTAATGTGTCATATAAAATAAACTATAAGTTTAAAAAGAATATTGTTAGTGTTGATCAAAATTGACCAAATCATCAGATATAAACTATTTAAAGGATCAAATTAATTATAATCTCAAAAATCTTATTTTTTGTAGAACTAAATCACGGATAACACATAAAGTTCATATTACGTTCTGGTAAAACGAAATATAAAAAATGTACAAAGTGTAGGAGATGCTTTTATGAATAAAACATTAGTTGACGTGCAGTGCTCAGCCGACAATGTTTACACAAAAACTTAGTTTTGCGCAAATGCGTCGTAGGACAACGTTTTAAGATTTTATTGACTTTAAAACGTTTTATTGAGTTGCGGTAGTCAGAAGGTATTCTAAAACTAAAAAAGCTAACTCTGGTAGAAGAAGTAGTTTTTACTAATAATGGCTTTTATTTAATATTTATTTAAACTTTAAAAGTAAAAAATATAAGCTCATGAGCATTGTAAAATAAAGTTATTAAAATATAGTTTTTAAATAAATGCTATGAATACTACAAAATTGATAAGTTGTTGTAAAATATAGCTTGTGTATTTATTGATAAGGCTCATTTATTAACCTCAAAATTTATTTATTTCAACTTTTACTTTACTTTGCAACTTACACATTATTAAAGTGAAGGATAGATTTTAGAGAAATTTAAAATTTTATTATTGAATATTATTAGCTAGTTTTCTTTCTTTAAAACAATTTAAGTTTCATTCCTTATTGAGAACATCAACTATTATAACAGTTAACTTCCTCTAATTGTTTTTTCGATACGTATATCAATCACTATTAAATCGTCACGATAGTAGAAGAATTTTACAAAATTATCCAAAAATAACAGCCTTACCTTAAAATATTGATTTTTTTTCTTACTATTTTAAAATATTAAACAAATTATTACAACAGACGACGGAGTTTTATCAGAAGAAGAGTTGTTTGAAGCTCCATGGCTTGTAGAAAATGATGAGTTTTCCTATGGTGGTGGACAATACTGAACTTGATTACAGCTTTATTGAAAAGTTTAAAGTCTACTGATGTTTCTTAAATATTAAATTTTTTAAACTATTGTAAAATCACTTTTTACCAAAGCAAATTTTAAACTGTAAAATCAAAATAAATTACTGTTGACATCTTTGATTGTTTTGTAAAAATCTTATAAGTAGCTGTTGTTATATTCCCTATTACTGATAGAATTTATTGATAAGTTAGATTAAAACTAAATCTCAGATCTTTAAAAAGTATCAAAAACAAATTTGATGACTTTTAAACTTTTAAGTATAGTTTTAGCAGTTGTACAATTATATAATTTGCCAAAAAAGTACATAGACTATTAAAAATGTTTTGACTTTATTGAAATGGAAGAAAATTAAAATTGAAGCTAGTATTAGATTTATTGTTATAAAATTTTAATTAAAAAGTTTCTACGTTTTAAACGTAAAACTAAATACTAAAGCTTTAAATTCAAGATAAATTACCAAAGTTATGTTTACCAGACAAAATTTCAAACATTTTTTTTATTTAATTATATAAGGTTACCTGTTTTATGAGTTTTTGAAATAAACTTAAAGTTATGGTTAAAAAAATAAATTCTTTTTAATATCTGTATGAATTGAAAAATTTTAAATTTATTGATTAAGATTGCTTTTAAACCCTTTTAAAAACTCTCTATAAAATTTTCATAGATGATATAGATTACAACATAATTCTATTTTATAAGTATTATCGAAAATTTTCTAGTTTCAAGAATTAAATAATAGTTAACTTGCATTTTAAACTAAAACTTTAGGAAATGTTGCAATAAATCAGAAAAACAAAATATTTTAAAATGCTGCAAAGTTTTAACCGCGTTTGCGTTCAGTAAGTAGACTTACGCAGCTGCTACTTCAAAAACAAAAGTTGTTATATTTTTGCAAGTTTAAATAAGTACAAAATTCACTGGGTTTAAGCAACCAAGCTTAGAGCTAAAAGAAAATATTCCTAAAGAAATAAAGCTTTTTTTAAATAATTATCAGATACTTAAGTTTATCCTTTTTTTAGGGTACACATATTTAATTTGCATATTTCATTGTCAGATTATAATATGAAATCGAAAATCAGTTTATCTCCGTTAACTTGTAGAATAATGAAAAGTAAAGTAAAAAAAAAAAGTTTTTTTAATATATATAAGCGTATAGTTTTAGAATCAGCCTGTAAAAGCTTTGTTTTATCAAGTTCGGTTTCCAAAAGTCTTTTTTTAGTTAATGTGGCTCTTATAAATGACTGTCGATCTCTGATATAAAAACAAATTTAAACAGTACCCTTTTTTATTAAACCAATAATAAATAATAAACTTAACCACACGACCATCAACAACAATATCCGAGACAACCTACGACCGGTTTCGTCCTTATTAGGACTCATCAAGCAGGCATAGTCGCGAGAAACCTTTGCTGAGATCTAAGTGTAAACAAAAACATGTGTCAGTTTAGTAAAGAAAGAGTACTTTTTAAACTTGTAATCATATATTCCAGTGAACATGGTTTCGCTAGGATCTTTATTAGCAAACCATTAACTTTAAATTTTGAATAGATCTCTTTTTATGTAAATAGTTTCATACAATTTATTTAATTTAGTGCAAAATTTCTAGGTTTACATTTCCATAGTAACAACGCCTAGTTCCATCAATTTTGAAGAAAAAAAAAATTTAATTCTTGGTGCTTATAATATGTGTGTGTTTTGTAAAATAAATTATAACAATTTTATGTGTTAAACTTCATTAGTGAGATGATCTTATTAAGCTGACATAAATATGACCAAATCAAAAACAGTCAGTGAGTTTGACTTAAAAACAAAACACTTAAGACTAATCTATATAGAATTTTGTAACTTCTCCTAAAGTTTATTGGCTACATGTTTTTGAAAACACCAATTTTTTTATGTAATTCAGAATATTATTTTGGTGATGCAAATGTTGTGTTTCATGTAAATGCTCTGCTCAACATTTAAAATAATAAAAACAACAGAATACTATTACTAAATAGAATATATTTTAGTTATAAAACAAAAATAGTGAATCGAAATTAGCAGATTTGTTCATGCAATTTTACAGTTCAATTTAAATTGCTTTTTACAAAACTGGTAATTTGCAAAGTTCCTAATGCATGAATTTTGTTAAATTTTGTAAAACCGACATACCAACTTAAAATAATGATAACTATGATACTAGAAACATGTCAGGAAAGTTTTAAGCTCTTATATTAAGTCATTCTATTTTACGAACATGTTTGTTTTAGATCTTTGACAAAATATTTTCTTAAAATAGCATAAAGTTGTGAGCAAATTCAATACTACATAATAATTTAATTCTTGTTTTAAGAAACATGAAAAAGAAAAGCCAGGAAGTCCAAAAAAACAAGTAAGCATTATATTTTTTTAATGTTTAATTTAAAAGTAAATGAAATTTTGTAAAGAAATAAGTTGTTTAACTATATTTAAATTAAAAAAAATAGAGTTTGTTGAAGCAATGTTGTTATTTTTGCACTAAAAGCCACAAAATAATTTGTACCAACACAAAAAATTTTTATAAATGCTTAAATTCAAAACTTTAGCAAGAAAAGATCCTAAGTGTTATGGAAACAAACTTAATGTAACTAAAACTCTAATTTTAAATAATACGAGTTTTTTAACTGTTTGATATAACTCTTAAACAAACAAATTAAAAAAAATCAGCAAAAAGTTTTATTAGATAAATATTCAACTTCAAAACCTTTCAAAACTTTAGGTTCAAACAAAAGAAAAACAAAGTTTCGGAAACAAACTTGTTAGTTAAGATTAAAAAAAATAACAGTTAAAGGATAAAATAAAGATAAACAAAAACTTCATAATTTTTTTTTAAATAGATAAAAACAGCAGCCAGTCGAAGTAGGGTCAATGACAGCCAGGATAATATAGTTATACAAACTCCTGCCAAAGAAAAAGGAAGCTTTGTTTGTTTACTGAGCATTGATAAACAAGACTTCTCTACTATAACTTTTTGAATTGTAGCTAATGAAAACAACTTAAGTAAAAGTTAACGACAACGTAATTTTGTTTTTATAGTAACGAACTAACTTTTCTATGCTCAGACAAAAGCACTTCTCAATCGCAACAAGCGAAAAACAGTAGAAACATCTTCATCGAGCGAAGAGGAAAACTCGGACAGTTCGAACGATGATCATACACCTGGAACACACAAGGTTGTTCTTAAAAAGTTATAAAGTCACAACTGGTAATCTTATTTGGTACTGGCAATGCATTATTTCTGTTTAGTTGTGTAAAATCGGCATACTAACTCGAAATGGTGAAACAGCGACATAGAAACATGAAAAAAAAGTTTTAAGCTCTTATGCTAAATCATTCTATTTTATTTTACAAAATATTTTCCTAAAATAGCATAAAGTTTAGAATAAATTTAATATTTTGTTTTTGTTTTAAGAAACATGAAAAAGAAAAGTCAGAAAGACCAAAAAAACAAGTTAGCTTTATATTTTTTTTTACTGCGTTTATAAAAGTAAATAAAATTTAGCATAAAAAGAAGTTATTTAACTACATTTAAACTTGATAAAAAAATGAGTTAATTGTTGTAACATTGTAATGGAATATACAAAAACTTTATACCAATAAAAAAAATTTAATATTTCAACTAAAAACTGCAGAAAGAAAAAGTCCCTCAGAATTATGGAAACCAACTTGTTGTAAGTTAAAGTTATTCTTTAACATCATGATTTTTTTTGATTGTTTGAAATAAGTCTTAAACAAACAAGTTGAAAAAAATATCAGCACAAAATGTTTTTGTATACTATTCAACTTCAAAACCTTTAAAAACTTTAGGTTCAAGCAAAAGAAAAACCTCAAAGTTTCGGAAGCAAACTTGTTAGTTAAAATTTTTTAAACCAAAAGTTAAAAGAATAAAAAAAATGGTAAACAAAAAATATTTCTTTTTAAATAGATAAAATCAGCAGTCAGTCGAAGTAGGGTCAATGAAAGTCAGGATCAAGCAGTTGTACAAACTCATGTTAAAGAAAAAGGAAGCTTTGTTTGTTTACTGAGTTTTGATAGTTTACTTTTGTTTACTAGAACTTTTTACATTGTAGCTACTAAAAAACATAAATAAAAAGATTAAAAGTAAAATATTTATTATTATAATGTACTTTTTGCGTTGTTACGTTAGGCCATTTATGTCAAACAACAAAATATTTAATTCCGCCTTTTTTAAATGTAACAGTAAATAGCTACTTCACAATAAATAAGCTATGGTTTTTGAAAACATAAATATTCTTTGGAGTTTGAGTTTTGCTGTTTTAAGTTAAGTTATCTGCTTTATTGTTTAAAGTTTTTAGATGCAAAAGTTAAACGAACATTAACTTAGCTCAATTATCATTTGTTGCATTTATTTTTAAGTGTCCAAACTTTAGATCCAATTAATTTCCTTATCTTTAAAGCTAACTAAGATTTTTTTTTCTAGAAAACGCTCCTTTACCTTTAATTTAAAAAAATCCATTGGGTTCGGGTTTGAACGTTTGAGTGGGGCCCCTTGGAAAAAAAAGTTTATTTTTGGAATTCTTACTCTAACCGATGTTTTAGCCAGAAAATATAACACTTTTGTTTAATTCTTACTTTGCTGTGTTCTCAAGGATCGTTGTTTTTTTCAAAAACTTTAATATTTTAATGTTTTATACAAATATGCCCGATTGTAAATTTCAAAGTCCTTGAATTTTCTAAAGTTCACTGAAGCAAAAGAAAAAGTTTATTAACTTATTTTAAAATACTTAACTATGACTATTTTAAATGGTCTATGCTTTTTTTAAACTGTTTTTATGTAAGACATGACCCATACACGTTATATTAAAATTATCATTATTTGAACATGAAGTTTCTCATATTTCTTTTATGAAAACATGAGGATTTCATGCAATTATATGTAAAGTAGACATTAAAGTAAATAGTTAATTTAACAAGTATATAGTTTTTATATTTCCTTAATGATTGTTATGTTGGCAAATTACTTGTTGAAGTAAATTGTAAGCTAGAAAGTACTTAAGTTAGAAATTAAGTGTTTTTTGGCCACATAGTGATTGTTAGACAGATATTCATACCCATGGTATTTAGTTGCATTCCAAATGACTTGTGAACTTAAGTATTTACACTAAAGCTGTGTCATTTGCAAAGGCCAACCATTTATGTAAGAAAGCGTTTTAAGACGCGTAAGTTGCAAACTAACAATTTTATGCTCAGACAAAATCGCTTCTCAATCGCAACAAACGTAAAACAGTAGAAATATCTTCAACGAGCGAAGAAGATAAGTCTTACAGTTCAAACGATGATCACACGTCCATAAAATACAAGGTGTGGTCAGTTGTTATTTGAAAAATATAAAGATATTTACAATGTAGTTTGACCGTTTACAATTATTTTGACTTTATCACTTACAAACTTTACGAAACAAGCGTGTAAATTTCAAGTTTTTTTTGTCAAGTTCTCCTTGCCCGAAAACGAAGCGAGCTCGGCGCGGGAGAAAAGCATCAGGCTGAACGGGCGCTTGGAAGAAATGACCAAGCTCACTTCGCTGGCGTCCGACGAAAACTTCCCGGCCACCAGGCGGCACCGCGAGTTCGACAGGAGAAACTTGGAGGGGGTCGGCTCGGAGGCGCGCCGCGTGATGCGCCACCTGAGAAAGGAGCTGCGGGAGAAGAGGAGGATGATCCGCGAAGTCGACGAGATCGCCAGGCTGAGGGAGAAAGTGTTGAACGAGCTGGAGCTGAAGAAGAGGACGCTGAGCGCGAAGTGCGCGGGAAGCAGGTCGTTCCAACCGAGCAGGCAGCTTCGTTTTCGGCCGGACAGAAGTTTCAAGTTTGAAAGGAAAGAAGACGACGTTTTGCAGCGGATGCTGGACAGCTTGACTGAATTGAGGCTGGAGCTTCCGCATTTCGTCATCTCTTCTTCGGAGCTTCAACGACATTCGAACTGGGACCAGGACGATCTTTTGGATGCGTTGAAAAAATTAGACGATATTTGATTTGAAAAACCGAGCTCAGTTTTTTTTACGTGAATTCTTCTTTTACATTAAATTAGCTGCTTGTGCGTTTCAAATTGTTCGAGTTGCATTTGCGTTAAGCCTTAACAAACTTGTGTTAAGCGGTAATTAAATATTAAAGAATCTAATTCTTCACTACTGATAACCTTTTTTTATGATTATTGATTTTTTGTCTTGGGTTAATGTAATGTCAGTATACTAAACGCATAAAAAAAGTTGTTCTACTGTAAAAAATTAAAATATACTTTGAACATGTTAAAACTTTTCTTGTCAAAAGAATTAGATATTTGAAAAGAAACATTGCAACTTTTTAATACAAAACAGCTACACCACTATTCTGAAATTACATAAGTTTTAATGACAACATTGATTACTGCTTTTGATCTTAAGAAAATTTGATAAAAATGCTTTTACTGTTACGATTTTTTTTTAGAAATACTTTTAAATATTTAAATGATCATTTGAAAAAAAAATTGTCTTAAACTATTAATAAACTCACATTTGGCTGATAATGAAATGGGCGTATTTTTAATGGCACAACTTTAAAATTCAAGTTTATACTACATAAGTTTAAAACAAAAACTTATGAAATAGAGCTTTACGACGCACTACCATATAAATACTACTAAGGTTTACACAAAAAATTATACTTTAACGTTGCATCTTCGTTAAAGCTCTTTACGTGAAGGAGAAAAGACAACCTCCGTCGCTGTTTAAAATTATAAATGTCTTTAAATGGTTAACATCTTCTACTTAAATAGTATTAAAGTTAGTACTAGTTCGATTAGTAAGAAAAACACTGTTCAACTTCGTATTAAACTTGTATCAAAACATTTTAATACATCATTACAACCGCCTTACTTTTATTAGATTTTTATAAATTACTTTGAAATACAAAAGTTTTATTTACTTTTAATTTAAAACAGAGTTGTTTTAAATAAATTAAATTTCTACTACTATTTCAATATGATTTATGTCTAAAATTCAAAGTAACACATTGTAGGTTGTTTAGTAACTATATAGTACTATGTAGTAAAAAAAAATAAACGTATAGTAGATTCTTTTAATTTAAACTTTGACTATAGGCTTCTTCTACATTGTAGAATCTACAATAACACTTTAAGTTGTTCAACACTCGTTTTTTTTTACACAGTGGTTTAGTAAAATTTCTTTGTTTTCTGTGTTGTACACAAATGAAAGTATGAAACATATCTAAATTTTAATTAACTTTTTTTTTCATTCTCTTAACTGTTGGTAAATATCGGTAATTAAATCTTAAAGAACAACATGGTTTGGCAATACAAACAATAAATTTGATGAAATATAGTTTGCACGATTTTTTTAGAAGTACAAACACAAATTTAGGAAAATCAATAAGTTATAATAGTTTAATATCTTGTTAAATCTAGCTTTAAACCTGACAGCGTATTTTTTAAATGTTTGTAGTGTACATGCTAGATAGATACTTAGCAATAAAAAGGTTTTTGGTAAAGTATAATCTTTGTAGTAAGTCAAAGTATCCATTTATTAGGCCAAAATCTGAGTGACTTTATACTAGCTTGAGACAGCCTTATTTTGTCAAAAATTAAAACAATGTTACTATTAAGATCCAAAATCTAAAAAAATCGTATGATAAAAAACAGTTTTTATATTTTGAACACTTAAAAAACTCATAATAATAAGAAAATGATTTAAAATCTAAGATAAAAATGCAGTTTATAGCAGAAAAGGTATACTTTTAAGCCAAAATTTACAATAAAACTTCAAGCAATTTCTAACAACCTTAGATTTTTAAATAACCTAAAAATTTTTCAATCTATTATGTGTTATTTCTATATGATGCAATCTATTTATGGTTCTAAATTCAAATTTTAGAACTGCCAACTTAGGTTCGAAAACATAAACCTGAATAACAGAATTGTTTTAATACAGAATCCTTTGAAATATGTTATAGGTAAAATATAAATGACCTTTTGTATATTATTGTAAAATAAAAATAGGTTTGCGATGTAATTATAAATATATACTATAAGTTACTAATTTGTATAATTTTATTTATTTTTATAATTTTTTTTCTTAGAAAAACTAACACTTTGCAATTATTAACACATGGTCATATTTTAGCTTTATAAGAAAAAGGTTGTTTTAGGCAGACTTAAATATACATAGCTGTACAAGATTATAATAAGTTTCTTAAATTATACAATTGTTTTTAAGCAACTGTTAACTTTACCACCTTACTTTGACCATAAACCGTTTGATAAATTGAGGAATAAAAATAAACGAAGTTTTTGACAACTTAAAAAAAAACTGGCAAGTGAGACTTAATGCACAATTATCACTTATTAATGTTTATTTCAGAGTGGTAAATATCATGTTTTGTATTTATTTTTATCTCATCCTACATATTATAGTCTTGACAATATATAACAAGCAAATGTTAAGGTTTAGAACCGCCAAATAAACGTTATTAGTTGCATAGAAAACTTGGCTCTGCTTGAAAAACCACATGTTGCTTAAAATGTAGGGATAAGTAATGTTCGACCTGCCAATAGTAACCTTTTGCCTGCGATTTATTTTTAGCTTGAGTAATTACTAAGACAGATTTGTAAGACTGATAACACAGAGCTTGTATATAACAAATATTTTGACTTTCACTTGACATTATTTTATGTTTGAGTCGTTATTTAAAACTTACACTAAAGCAGCTAAACTAAAAGCCTTCGTATATTGGTAATAGGAAAATTATAAACAAATCTAAATCAATACTATAATAATTTGTAAATTGAATGTTTCAAGTTAGTTGTTTGGTATTAAAGGTAAGTTTATTACCTTCAGTTAGTACATATACCTGAATAAATAAAAAAAGGTTTCTGAAAACAAGTTTATTGAAGAAAGTTTAGACGAAGTTCATAATAACTACATAATCAAAGAAGTCGAAGCATATTTGATGATTGTATATAAAAGTTTAGAAAAAAGTAAAATTTACTACTTTTACATCTATCTGAGAAATTTTATTTATTAAGTTCATAACAATAAAAAAATTAAAAACGATTCAAAGAACTCATAAGTCTAAAAAACAGTATCTTGTCGTTTAAAACCTACCTAAGTTTAGTCTAAAAACATTAAACAAAAACTCTTTAAATCTCCTTTTAAGTTAAACATGTTCCAATGCCAAAAATAATTCCGATTCTACTTAAATTAATTCATAAATATGCTTAAAAATAAAAGGAAGTTTACAATACTATAACTCTTAGTACTATCATTTAAAAACGTAAACACTGGTTATTCCTTTTAAATCTAATAACTTCAGTTTTTTTATTAAAAAGAATAACTGTTGATAAGTTGATTGACTTGTTCATCGGTGAACATGTTTTCTTTTTGTGACTGAGTCATCGACAGAACGTCTTGTCCTCCAAATTTTCCTTTTAGGATGCTATCAAATTCATGAATTTGATTAGTTATAGAGGCTGACTGCTGTAATTCATTTTTCTGTTAAACAAGAGTGAA
Source organism: Thalia democratica (assembly GCF_965202585.1). Taxonomy (NCBI): domain Eukaryota; kingdom Metazoa; phylum Chordata; class Thaliacea; order Salpida; family Salpidae; genus Thalia; species Thalia democratica. The sequence goes on from NC_139170.1 coordinate 12,710,012, forward strand.
ATTTAAGACTGATATTATTGTAAACTGATAGTTATTTTTTAAGGTTTAAAACGTTTTAAAAATCTTACGTGTTTTAATAACAGTATAAAGAGTTATTCTGAAGCTATAATTAAGTAAAAAACCGTATTTATAATGAAACTTTATAAGCTTTGGTTTTATTTATAATTGCATTACAGTACAAGAAGAATATGGACTTCAAAACTTTATACAAACTATTTCTCATTTATTTAATCAAAAACTTCTTTTTTGCTTTAGAAACTGAAGTTTAGATAGTAACTGACTATATAATTGAATCATAAATTCTAGAATCTCAATACATAAGTTTTTTTTTTCAAAACTGTTTTATGGTGTTTTTTTGAATATATATTAAGATATTTTTATTGTGCTTACAAGCAAAAATCATTAATACGAAGTCTAGACTTGTGTGTTGTAAGTTAAATAATTTTAGAAAACTAGAGTATTAGTAATAGTCTACCTGATCTGAGTTGATATCTTCAGAAGGACCTTCATTTTGTTGTAGTACGTCCTCTGCCAATTTATCGATCAGATCCGGGCTCTGCAGCAATTCATCTATGCTTGTCAATGGCTCATTCGATTCCGACCTTCCTTTTACAGCCCGCTCACTCACTAGTGAAGTACGTCGCTTTTTGCAAGGAACTTCTAACGGGCCTAGAGGCATTCCAGACTTTTGAACTACCTTACTTGCAACGGGCTGCGCACCATTTTGAACTGGCTGCTTGATTGCGGATTGCACGTTCTGGTCTTCCTGTTTAATCCCAAAGAGTTCCCGAACTAGACCATTAATTCCATCATCAGATAATTGTTTGATGTCTTGCTGATTATTTGGAAGGTTAACTTGAGAAGGTGAACAAGGCATCTTAAATTGTTGCTGGTTAGGTTGCGGCATTGGACTCCTCATCATCCGGGAATCCAGTCGTGCTGGTCCTCGAGCCGCTTGTTGGTGGTTCAGTTGTTGGTGGTTCAGTTGTTGGCCATTTTGAAAGTTGCTTGTACGAACACCTGGTCTTTGACTCGGGAGTTTGAACGGATGATTTGGAAACCCTGCTGGTTGGATGATCCGTTGTGGTACAGGACGTTTCTTTGGACAACTTGGGTTACTGCAATTACAAAATTGCACTGAAGGATTCGACATCATGTTTCTATTTAGACTCACATGTTGTGCCGAAGGACCATTATGCATAAGTTGTTGGTTGTTCTGACCATGTTGTAAATGACTTGACTGAGGAGCTTGTTGTCTTAGGTACAGTTTTCTTTGTATTTGTTTCATGTCATGTAGAGATGGCTGCATACCATTTTGAGTTGGTTGCATACCATGTGAAGATTGTTGTACGACATTAGGAGATGGTTGCACAAGACGTGGAGATTGTTGTATAACATTGTGAGATGGTTGCATAACAGTTCGAGATGGTTGCATACCATATGGAGATGGTTGAGTAACATTTAGAGATGGTTGCATACTACGTAGAGATTGATGAACTACATTTGAAGATCGTTGCAAACCATGTGGAGATGGCTGCATACCATGTGGAGATGGTTGCATACCATGTGGAGATGGCTGCATACCATGTTGAGGTGGTTGCATACCATGTGGAGATGGTTGCATACCATGTGGAGATTGTTGAATAACATTAGGAGATGGTTGGACACCATGTAGAAGTGGTTGTACAACATTTTGAGATGGTTGCATACCATGTGAATATTGTTGTTGTCTCTGTGATGAGAGATCATACAATTTTTGAGATGCACTTAGCTGTGCTGACCTTCTCTTTCTTGCTGGGTAAGTGCTTGACTGCAAAGCGAAATTCGGAGGCTGCTGTAGGACTCCACTAGGTAGCTTTTGAACAACATTTTGTGAGTTTAATCTAGCATCATGATGAAAGCGTTGGTTTGTAGGAGCAGAATCCGGTCCATCTAAACCCGAAAAGGTCTGCTGTGCTGGTATTGGATACGTTTGAGGTGGTCTTGAAATTGAATTAGACGGCTGCTGCCTAATTCTTTGTTGTTGTTGTTGGTGAAAAAGTGCATCATCACCAAACATATTTTGCACATTAACTCCATAATTAGGAGGTATGTGATCCATACTAACTTTTTTTTTTAATCTAAGTGTTTGTAACCTAAAAAGAAAATATATTTAGTTTAGTTACAGCAACTACAAATTATTTTGTTATACTATTGAAACTAACTACAATTGAAACATCAAACGTATACATAAATTATTAATTGATTAGTAAGCTTTGAGAAAACTCAAAAAAAAATCACAGTTTTACTGGGGCTATTTTGGCTACAAGGGGAAATTTACTTTTAAGAAATCAAAAAAGTAAATGTGTAATTAAAATGGTAAATGGTTGATGTTTAATAAAAATGGCGTTTTTTTTTTTTTAATTCTATCAAAAAAAAAGTTTAGAAGACTCTGATTTAAGACAAAGCTTTAAGTGTTGGAAAGTTACAAATTGTATAACCAAAATTTATACTGCAATTGAGAATATACTTACTTAATTTTTAAAATTACATATTACAGTTAGCACTGATTTTTATATATGCTTAAAATTACAACTCAAACAAAGCTAATTAAGAAAAATTATTAGGCAATGATTTTTATTTAAGCATACTTTTCTAACAATCATTGAAATTGTAGTAAAGTACTAAAGTCTTTAACTCGATTTAAACTTGTCCTGTTGATACTTCGGCTGCTAGCCATGAATGGCAGTTTTATCTGGTGTGCTGCCATATTTGTACTAAAAAAATAAAAACATATCAGGGTTGCCACTCGTTTTTTTCCAAATATTTTCCAGGTTTTTCTAATTTTTCCAGGTTTTTTAAAGTACATATTTTTGGGTCTATATTAGTTTAAAGTTAAGTTTAAGGTAAGAAACTTTAGTAAATATCATAAAAACATTGAAAAGATACTGTAGAGCTACTTTAAATATGTTTTTTAGTTTTTTTTTTTTATATGATTAAATTTTTGAGTCAAATCGAAAATTACAACTGAACATAAGAAAATTGTTAAAATTCCAGGTTTTTTAGTAATTTTTGTTCAAATTTCCAGGTTTTTCCAGATTTTTTTTTTGCCTAAATTGTCAAATTCCAGGTTTTCCAGGATTCAAGGTAAAGTTGCAACCCTGACACATGTAGCAAGTTTACTTTAGAATATTCATATTATACCACAAGCATTTATACCTTAAGCCCATAAGTTTCCTATTTTACCAATTAGCAAATTTTAACTAGTTATAGGTGAAAAAAAAATAAAAAAACTAATATAAACAAAAAGATAAACATAACTTAAAGTATTTTCTAAAATGTATACAATCACCACTATTAAGATTAAATTATGTCCTTGACAAGACGTTAAGTGGTATCCAAAAGGTGTGCGACACAATAACCGAAAGGGTTTCATGTGCACCAGGTCCAAGGACCAAGTTTTTTGAGCGATTTTTCTTTTCCAATAAACAGTATATTAAGATTGAAATAAAACTAAAATACCAACACAAAAAATACTTATATGTCGAAACAAATATGAAATAAGTTTAAATAGCAAAAATCGTAATTAAAACAATTTTATCGTAACAAACAAACTGAATCAAGCAATGGTTGTATTTAAAAGTAATTTTCTGAACTAAAGCATAAAATCTAAAACTCATCCGAGGTTAAAAAGTTTAATGCAAAGTGATAGTTTTTTAAGTAGAAAAAAGCACTCCTCAATATGACGTCAGGTCATGCATGAGATGATTAACATTTTGTTAAAGCAATAACTTAATTTGGAAAAATTAAAAGCAGTTTTTAAGCTAATTAGCTGTTTTAAATAGTTTAACTAAATACTTGTTGTATCCAACACTTTGCAATGTTTTTAAACTGTTAAAATTTTGTTTAATATAACAAAAGTAAAACCAAATTTAAATGTATTTAAATGTAAGAAGATAGTAAACGAAACAAAATATGTTATAGTTAGACTTCAAACAGTCTTATAAACTTAGAAAACCAAATTTATTTTAGAAAGTTTTAATTGGTATAAAAAGTTTAATTTTTATGAGTAGAATGATGCTTGTACCAAAACCTTTTACAAAAACTATTTAAACATTTTTTTGTAAAGTTTTTCAACTTTAAGTTATAATAAAAAAATCTTATCACTTATCATAGTATTATTATGATTAAATATAAATAAAGTTAAAACTAAGAGTAAGCAAATTAAGCGTATAAGAAACATAAACATAATGTTGCAAGCATTTTAAGACATGACAAAATAACGGCAATACCAAAAAAACTTGCCACTTGCTGTTAGGTAAATGTCAATGTAAACTGTAGAGTACGAAAGATAAAAACTATTACTAGTATACACTGCACATTGCACATTATTAGCATATTTACAAGCAGAGTTGCCAAAATTCTAGAAATAAAATGTTTAAAGTATTAAATAGATGAATGTTTGTTTCTTATAATGTCAGGCTCAAGTAATTTGGTTGCAATTTTCGGAAAAAAAAAACTGTTAACTATTTTTACAAGCTCAGCAACAAATGAGTCGTTCTTTATTGTAAAAAGTATTAAATGTTACTTCTTTTAAAACGCAAAAACTGTTAATTCTTTTCTAGTTTTATAAATACCAATGCTTGAATTTGAAAAACAATTAGAAAAACTTTTTGTATACTTTTCTCTGCTTAACATTCGCAATGTTATTTTGCATAAAGATAATAACTAAAAGCTTTTTTATATACATATATATCTAATGAAATTAAAAACAGAATACTAGAACTAGAGTATATAAAAACGCAATTAAACTGAAAAATGTCTCACTATAAATCATTATTGGCGCACAGCGCGCTTCTTTTGTAATGTAACTCTATACATGTTTTAATTGTTTTAAATTAGCTTATAATATTTCATCAGTTGACTATATTAGTTGTTGCTTCAGTTAAATACAAGCTACTTAACTTTTTTACATTACAATTTTTTTTAAAACTTATATTTTCCCTTTAAACAGCTGTCACTCAAAATAGAGCTAAAATTTGACTAACTAAGCTTTCTCTTTAAATTTTTATTATCTTAACAACAAAAAAATACAAAATTTTAAAAATTTATGTTTTAGACCAGCACTATTTTAACTAAGATAAAACTTAAAATAGTTTAAACTTAATTTAAAAATGTATCAGAAACTATAAACTTAAATAATACTTTAGTGCTCAATATGTTTAATTTAAAAGATCAATTATTAAAGGATTTAAACTTTACACATAATCATAAAATTTTAATAATTTATTGTTTTGTACCTTTGAAATGCTTACATAAACTATATATTAGATAAAAAAATGTCTTGTGAAACTAAGGGTAGCTAAAACAAACTTTAGTTTTTTATTAACTGACATATTTTATTTAATAAACTTTTTTTAGCAATAATTATCAATTTTATAATTTGAAAACAGAAAAAGCTTTGTATATAGACTTTGTAACATATTACTCTACATTAAAAAATAAAGATATCAACTTAACTCTTACTTTTTGATAAATGAGAGAACTGACTATTGTGTCTTTTTATTTTTTTTGCTTTAATTTAATATTCAAATTCCAATCCAAGTCAAGTTTCAAAACCGTTTGTAATTATAAACCATATTGCTTATTGCGTCTGAAAACACTGGTCACAATTTAAAAAATTAAAGATATAAAAAACTAAATCGACTTAAAATATTACTAGTTGACTCTGTGCTACCCTTTAAAAAAAGAAAATTAGATACTACTTTTTTTAATGTTTTAGAATTTTTTTTTATACAAAACAGTAAATATTAAAGATACAATTAATTTTATTAAACTTTGTTTTGCTTTTTCACACAATGACTATTGAAATCAATCCTTTAAATTAACAAAGTTTTCAAAATCATTAAAAATAATATTTTTTCACAAAATTGCTAAAAAATGACAAATTTTTGAAACAAGTTCAACTAAACCTCATTCAAAAAAAAATCTTGCCTGATATTCTTAAAAATCTTAAACTTTCCTGAGTTTTTTTTTAATTTTAAACTGGCCTGAGTAATCCTGAGAATTATGAGTATGGGGCAATCTTAAAATTATCTGTTGATGTAAACTTTCATGAATTCTCTGATAGACTAGAGTTCATACAAGTTTATGATAATAATCTATTTAAATTGAAATTTCAAAAAAGTTTGTGTTCAGTCAAAAAAATTTTTTCGCATACTAGTACTACTGTGTAAAACAGCACATTATTCTATATCTCAGAGATAATGAAATTTTGAATATTTTTTTTTTCATTTCAACTTTACATTTCAAATAATAAACTATAATTTTTAGATTTATCATAAGTATAATAAATGAATCAATATTTTATATGGACACATTTCGAGGTAATCTCTTAAAATAATAGTCTTAATCTCAGTTTTAAATAAACAACCTGATTAAATTTTGGTTTTTAACTTAAACTTAACTTGTCTGTTGACAATTTTGAACTATAAATTTTATATAGGTAGCATTTAAACTGATCACTTTCTTCTACGCATTTTCGCCATTTTGTTTTATATGATTTGAGAAGAGTTCCTAATAAGTAAGTAAACACTGCTCAAATAATTTTTCAAGGTTTTTCCTGAAACAAATTTAAAATGTATCACACTTAAAATTATTCGTATCAAATCATAAACTAAGTGCAGTGCAGACCATAACTGTCAAGCTAGAACTTGGTAATAGTGTAAATTAAGCGGTTTTGATTATAATAAATTCTTAAACTACTAATTTCATTGTGTAAGGGGAAAGATACTAGTGAGGAGGAACAAATATAAACGTGTAGTTAAAATACTAAAGGGTCGAATTCTAATAAATTAGGCGATTCTTTTTAAATTACTATTATAAAAGAGTTTATAAGACTCTTAAGTAAGACATAGTTTTAAGTGTTGGAAATAATTGTATAACCAAAATATAAAACTACTCTGCTTTAGAGAAAATACTCACTTAGCTCTTAAACTACCATATAACACTTAGCACTTAACTTTATGTGTTCTAAAACAGGGGTCGGCAGCCTTTCCTAGCCCACGGGCCAACTTTCTTAGGTATAATTGCTCGTGGGCCCCACTATTTAGAAAAAAATCCTCGAGGGTCGAATTTATTCAAACGAAATTCGAGTAATAAAAAGAAAAATATTATTTTAGATCAAAAAAGTGATAAATTAAATAGAGCAATAATAAAAAGTGTTTATTTAATTAAGAACCTCACTGTAAGTTTTTAATACAAAATCTTTTTTGTTTTGAAAATGTATGTTTTTGACCGAAAAGGAGCTTTTTGGCCGCATTTGGCCCACGGGCCTCAAATTGTCGAACCCTGTGTTAAAACTACAACTAAAACAAAGCTAGTTAAAAAAAAGAAGTTATAAAAGTTATTTCTACTTGAGAACGATTTTTGAAGAACTATTAAAATCTAGTAAAACAACAAAGCATTTAAGTTGAATTAAATTTGACATGTTACTACTTCGGCTCTACTTCGGCATTTTATACCATAAGCTTATAAACTTCTTATCATACCAATTGGAAGATGCATAATTAGTTACAAGAGTAAAAATAAGTTCCTAATTTCAAACAACAAGACAAAGATAAGAAAACTTCAAAATATATAATCAAAACCATTAAATAAAAATAATAAAAAAGTTAAATTGTCTATACAAGAGCTGCTTTGAATTAAAAAAAAAAAGAAAGTTTAAATAGTAAAATAAAAGTAATTAAAACAATTATATCGTAACAAACAAACTAAATCAAGCAATTGTAGTACTTGTAAGTCATTTTTTTGAATAAAAGCATTTACTCTAAAACTCTTCCAAGGTTGAAAGTTTCATGCAAACTTAAAATTTGTTAATTAAAAACAAGTACTTATTTTTCTCTCTATAACGTCATTTCACGCATGAGCTGATTATCATTGTTTTAAAGTAATAAACTTAACTTAAAATGATTAAAAGCAATTTTAAAGCTAAATAGTGATTTTAAAGAGCTTTTAATTAAACCCTTGTTGTAACCAACACGTGGCAATGTTTTTGAAACTACCACAAATTTGCTTATCATGATAAAATAAAACTAAACTTTAAGGTAACCAAATGTAAGAAGACATTTACCGAAAAAATTCTATTATAATTACAACTTAAACAACCTTATACTTTGTAAATCAGATCTAATTAAACAGCCTAAATGGGTAAAAAAACCTAATTTTAATTAGCAGAATGATGCTTATACTAAAATCTTTTATACAAACTATTTAATTTTTTTTGTAAAGTTTTATAACCTTAAGGCATAGTAGAAATAAAATTTTATTAACTATTATATGTTAATAATTAAATGTTAATAAACTTAAAATAATAGTCGGGAATTTAAGCATTTATGAGAAACTTACAGAATTATGTAAGCATTATAATTTACAACAGTCATAATGTGTTATCAAAAAAACCTTACCAATTGCTTCTTTGTAAACATAAATGAACTGAGCAGTAGGTACTATTATTACTCATATAAACATTAACACTATAAGTACACCTACAAGCAGGGTTGCCAAAATTTTATGATTATAAAGTAATAGATACTGTATAAACGTATGTTTGTTTCTTATAATGTCATGCTCTAATAATTATGTAGAGATTTTCGGAAAGAAATCAGCTAAGTACCCTTACAAGTTCAGCACCATTATTGTAAAAAAAACATTAAGTATTATTTCTATGAGCAAGAATTGTCAATTTTCTTTTAGTTGTAGAATTACTAAAACTTTAATATAAAGCTCAAAAACTTTTGAAATATTTTTATCTGCTTGATACTGGGGACAACCTTGCATAAAAATAAAACTGAAAACTTTGTCTTTATTTATTTTACTAAACAAATTAATTACAGAGTCCTATATAAAAATAAAATTTTACTCTAAAATGTCACACTATAAACTATTTTTGGCGCACAGCGCGCTTCTTTTGTAACTCTAGACATGTTTTAACTGTTTTTAATTAGCTCACAATATTTAATCATTTGACTATATAAATTTGTTGCATCAGTTAATTACAAGTTTCTTATCTGACAACAAAATTAGAAAATTAGAAAACAATTAGAAACAAAACTTAAATTAAGAGTTGCCCTTAAAACAACTACTAATCTTTCTCTTTGAAATGTTATCTGCTTAACATTAGGCAAATGGTGAAAATTGTTTAAGCAAAGTATTTTTTTATGTTATAATTCAGCACTATTAAAATTAAAATGTTTCAAGTTTAATAAGTTTAAAAAAAAATATCAGCAACCAGATATTACAATAATAATTTTCGTGCTCAATATGATATTTTTATAATTTAGTATTTATTTATAAGTACAACTTAAATTTTAATCAAAACCAATAAAATAAAAATAGTAATAAATATTTTACTCTTTCAAAATATTTACATAAACTATACATTTGAAAAGAAACTAAATAAACAATTTAGTAAAACTAGGTTAAAGAGAACTAACTATAGTTTTTTATACAATACAACATACTGATGTTCAATTTTTTTTTTGCTTAAACAAGTAATTAAAAAAAACATACACTATCTAGTTATTAAATAAAAGGTTATTATGTACATATTTAAACCTAACTGCATTACAGTAATTCAAAAAGAAACAAATGCGACTCTCTTTTTTATAAATGAGAGAACTAACTATTGTGGCTTTTTTTTTGCTTTTATTTAGTATTTAAATTCAAATCCAAGTCAAGCTTCAAAAACGTATGTTCATATAAATCATAGTGTTTATTGCGTCTGAAAACACTAGTCAAAAGTTATTGAATTAAAATACAAATAACAAGAACGACTAAAAATAATACTAGTTGACATTATACTACTATTTAAAAAATATTAGATTAGTTTCTAAACTTTTATATGTTTTAGAAAATCTATCTATACAAAACAGCAAATAATTAACGATACAACTTATTTCATTACGGTGTGCTTTGCTTCTTCACACAACGACTAATGAAACCAATCCTTTAAAATAAAATTAACATACTTTTCAAAGTTAATAAAAAAATACTTTTTTTACTGTAATTGTTTATAAATTTACAAAATTTGAAAGAAATTCAACGAAACCTTATTCAAAATATACAAAATCTTGCCTTATATTCTCAAAAATCTTAAACGTTCCTGAGATTTTAATTTTTCAATCTGGCCTGAGCAATATTAAGTGTTATGAGTGTGTGGCAACCTTAAAAGTATCTGTTGATGTAAACTTTAATGAAATCTCGGATAGCGCTGAGTTTATGCAAGTTTATGTTAATAATCTGTTTAAATTATAAGTTTTAAAATCTTATTGTGCAGTTAAAATAGTTTTTATCTGCATATTACTATGTAAAACAGCAAATTACTTGTAAAAAATCCTTGAAATAATTTTTTTAAACTATCTGTTTAGAAAACCTAACTTTTACTAAAGTATGATATTAAGTATTATTTATAAATGTAGTGCATCTTATTTGTGTTTTGCTTTATCTGCAGTTGTTAATGACAACTATACACTAAAAATAACTTGATAGCATGTAAAATTGTTAATAATTAAAGCTTACAATAGAATTTTGTTACTAGTTGTCATAGTTTACTAAATACTTCAACTCTTTTATTTTTGTTAAGCAGCAACAAAAAAATAATCACTACTAAGCTCTTACATGTAATAAAAAAATAGTATAAATAACTTTTTTTATTCGAACGTTTTCAAACAATAAACTATAAGTTTTAGTTTTGAAACTAAGTATAATAAATAAATCAAAGAATTATAAAGACAAACTTCGTGGTAATCTCCCAAAATAAAAAATCTGAATCTGAGTTTTAAATGAACAACTTGATAAGTTTTTTTTTTAATTAAATTTAACATAACTGATGAAAGTTTTAAACTTTAAATTTTTATAAAGGTAGCCTTTAGATTAAACCCTAGCCTTCATTAAGCGTATTTTTGCCTTTATTTTTAATGATTTGAGAATATAAATCCAATGAGTAAGTAAATATTGCTTAAATAATTTTTTAATGTTTTTTCTAAAAAAAAATCGAAATGTAAAAATTTCAAAATATTCGCACCAAATCATAATCTAAGTGCAGTGCAGACCATAATTGTCAAGCTAAAGATTGGGTATGGTGTAAGTTTAGCAGTTTTAACCATAATAGTTTCTTAAACTAAAAATTTAAGCGTCAAATCTTGACGAACTAAAGTCTAAAAGTTAAAACATTGAAACAGCTAAACTCAATAAAACTTTATTCTTCTCTGCAGACTTGATAACTAACACCAAGTTAAGTGTTTTAAAATCTCCGGAAGTATAATTTTAGTTATTATTTTTATTAACTTAAACCCTACTGCCAGGGGTTTTAAAAAACCTAACAAAGTGCTTTTTACTAAATTAGCTACTTTTCACCTTATAATACCTGAAGTAGAAAGTTCAGTTTGACTTAAAAGTTTGACTTTAAAGGATCATGAATCATGATTGTTTGTGGCAACATAGTTAAAATAAAGCACTACCGTTGTCATTGTAGCGATGGTGAGCGTATAATAAAAGTATACTGAGTATGAAATCTTAAGTTAAAACAAACAATTTTTCACTTGGTATTTAAAACTACTTTGACAATTTCTATTCCAGTCATCACGATTTGCCACTGGTTAAGATTGGGGACGACTTCAACAACTTTGTTTTGGGTAGCACAGAATCAAAAGAATAAATAAACAAAACCGTTAGAAATACATAGAGACTAATTTCTAAGCTTTAAAACACTAAAAAAAAATCTAATTTATTTTACTACTCATATAAGCTTTTTTTGCTACGATAATTTAAGGGCCTCAATTCGTCACTTGTAAAAAGAAAATATATACAGCGGTATATTTCTATGGATTAATCTAGTTGAAGCCAAAAATTGTAAAAGATGTTAATTTTTGCTAATAGAAAAATATTAAAAATAATGGAAAAATATTTTTTTACTTTTGTCAAAAGTTAATTGAACTGAACAAAATTATTATTAAAAAAATGAAACTAAGACTAATTTAACTATTATAAAACTTTGTAAAGATCTTATGAGTATATACTTATTAGTATAACATCTTATGAGACAAGAGTAACTAATTTTGTTTTACAGTTTATAACTATAAGTATAGAATAGGCTCGAAAGTAAAATTTTTCTATTACTACAATGCTAAATTTTTTTTGTGAATAATAATAATTGCATTTCTTATTATAAGTAATACTTTTCAGTAAGAGTTTCATAAAAGATGATCCAAAAACAGCAAATAAATTTTTAGGACTAAAACCAAGGACCACCTCTAACTTGTAAACTATGAAATAAATGACATAATAGTAACAAAGTTGCTTTATTTTTGCCAAGTGGCCATAACTCATAACAATTTGATAATATTATAAAAAAATTAAAATTAAGTATTAATAAGAATTAAAACTATTATATTGATTGATTTGCAAACAACTTTCATTTAATAACTTTTCTAGGTCATATTTTATTATAAAAGTTGACATTGGCTCTTAAATGAATACTTGAAGTATGAATAAGTTATTATAAAATATACTTAACTTTCAAAAAACTAATTATTACAGAATCATAAACTAAAAACTTCATGTTTTTTATAGAATAAAATAGAATTAGTGTATTAAAAAACAAACTACTTGAAACTATACTTATGTCAGGGTTACCATTCTTTGATTCAAAAAACTGTCTTTAGTGACTAAAAACTGTCCTGAATGACCCTATTTTGTCCTGAGTCATCTTATTTTGTCCTAAGTGAATTCTTAACGATCCAATATTAGTAAAAATCAAGTTCTTCAACAAAATTGCATCTTAATCAACTAAATCTTATTGAAAATGTACTAGAAAACTGTCTAAAGATTATTAAAAAGTAGGTTAATTATCCTGGGTTTTCTAAAAAAAAATTTGTTCAGTCAGCCTGAGTTTATCATAAAAAACCAAAGTATCCTAAGTTATCCTAAGCTGTCCTAAATAAAACTTAAATTTTTAAATTTTTTTAAATATAATGAGCTATTCTGAATATCTTGAGTGTGTGGAAACCCTGTTCTGTTTTTCTACCTTATACTACCTTTCAGTTATATACTGACATGATAGGTTAGTTATAATTTTATTATTATTTTCCCTACCATATTTTGTTGTGCAATTTATAAAAGCTAATTAAAAATTATTTAATTATTAGAGGTATTTTACAATTGAGGTAATACTTTCAATTAGTCTATTGTCTGTAAATATATAAGAATAGTCTAAGTTTGACATGTTTTAGATTTACCACACACTTATACTCCAAAGTATAACACTGGCTAGTATTTTTCTTACTATGAAAACGCAGAGTTTCAAAAAATCCTTGAATCCTGAAAAAACCTAGAACTTTTAAATTTATACAAAACTGGAAAATTATTTTGTGGACTGATGGTGTAAGGGTCTTAGTGAAGGCTTTGAAAATTCTTTGAGTTCAATTTAGCAAGATCTAAATGCATGTGAAACACATATACAAAAAAAAATTGGGTTTTGACAGATTGAATAAAAATTTTAAGTTTTGAACAAAAAGCACTAGAAAACGTAAAATTTTAAACAATTTTCACAATTTAATTTAAGATAATTTAGTTTAGATACAGAAAATCTATCAAGCAAACAATTTTTTAAATTGTATAATACTATTTGTGATAAAAAAGATTAAAAGTAGAATTAAATTATCTTTTTAGTCTTTTTATACTATTTAAGACAGAATTTTACTTTATAATTAAATTCTTAAGTTTAATATAATATTAAAAATGGACAAAAGTTATTACTTTTAAAAACCTGGAAAAAACTTCCAAAAATCTTCAGGAACTTTTTTTTCAGGTTTGTTTTATAATAAATTGAGACAAACATGCTTGCACTTCAGAAAGTAGAAAGAAACATGTAATAAACCAGTAGCCCCCTGTCTATACTTTTTACAGTTTTTACTCTGAATATATTCAAGTATCTTTGAAATATAAAACAAAATTAATTTTTAGTTAAGTGTCGAACTTTGATAAAAATTTAAGAGTTATAAAACATTAACAGTTAAGATGACATGCTCAGTTTAAAGTAAGTATACAATATTAGGAACTTAAAATTAAAGTTTGAAAAAGAATCCAAATAAGGAGATCATGCTGAAAAAATTGTTTAATAATTATAAAGTTAATTTAGAGTTTAACAAAATAATTAAGTAAGATTATTATGCTGAAAAGTGTGTAGAAATTTGATTTAATATAACAAATTGATTTCTTCAATAATTTATTCAATTTTAAATTACCATAACAAAAACACAATGAATATATTCAGTAGATAGACTTGCATAATTTTTTCAGCTCAATCAGGTTCAAGATTACAATAACCTGTCTTTTAATTTTTAAATACCTTGTTTTTACTTCAAAAATTGCTATAATTTTGTAAAGTAATATATTGTTCTCAATGCTTTACGTGGGAAGAACTTTTAATTCAATGGCATAAGAAGAGGGGAGGTAAATCACATTTTTTTAAACTATAGTTTCATTTTTTAAATGTGAAACTAGACTACTAGCTGTTTCCTGAGTTATCTTTAGTTTGTTGCAATTCTGTTAAAACTATACTTCTAATACTCTACCTACTACTACAACTAGCTTTTACCAACTATATTCTGACTGATCAGGTTGAATTTCTCTTTTCCACTATTTTCTCTACACTTACTTGTGAGCTTTATTTACTCGAGTGTGAAATTATTAACTCGAAAACAAACAAGTTTATACGCTCAAGTGCTCAACTAGCATAAAAACTATTTTGCCAACTCTGCTGTTTCCTATACATTTAGTTATTTATTGACACGCTTGAGTGACTTTGTTTACTTATTTTTAATTATTTTATTCCCTAATTTTAGTCACTTTTAACAAATTTTCTAAAAGTTTGGAATAAAGGTTTTATGACTTAAAAGAACTAAAATATCAATTTTTCTTTACATAAAAAAAGTGTTTAGTTCGGAAATTAAACAGTATCTTACTAGAGACTTTATTAAATACTACAAGAATCACTCCTGGAAATTTGAGGAATTTATCTAAAAAAACGTGAAATACAGAGATTTTTAGTGAAATTTACTTTTTGCTTATTTAGATTGCCCTTCTACAAAAAACCTGTTAATACTCTTCGACTTTAACAAGCCAAAACTCAAAAAGTTGTTTGTTTATCAATAAAAATCTGTAAAAAGCAACTTATAGCTTAGTTAAAACTCTACAATTTTACATAAAATTGTAAAAAGGTAATTTACATTTATTATGATTTTTTATGGTGTAAATTAAAAGCATAAAAAAGGCCATAGAAAAATGTTTTAAATTAAAAAGAATGTTGTAAGTACTTTTAACTTATTAAAAACTGTCATAAATTTTAATATCTTAAATTACACATTTAGTTGACAAATTTTATTAAATATAGAAAATAAAAATTCTGATAAATTGAGGTAATCATATTTAAAACAGTAAAAGGAAGTATGTTTTTAGTGGTTATTATTTTTAACCATTATTTTATTCCTCCAATAGGTAACCTAATGTAATCTCTAACTTTAATTGGCTAGATCTCAAAAGTTAATAGTGATATTAAAAAGCTGTAAAAAGTAACTTGTAGTTCATTAAAACTGTATACATAAGCTAGAGTTTAGAAAAATTGTTTGATTTCCATGGCCTTAACATAAAAATGTATATAAATTCAGATCACTGCTAATATTAAAAGTATCAGAAAAAATTCTAAACCTAGTTTGAGTATTTAACTTTTTTCTTTTATTATATCTTAAACAAAATTGAATACTTGTTTTTAGTACTTTAAATAACTTACTACAGACAATTTCATATCATTTTTACGTTTGGTATAGTTTTATGAAAAATATTAATTTTGTATACTAGCTAGCTTTACAAATATTGAAAAACCCTTTGATTTTTAATTATAACTATATAGTTGGCACATACTTAGTTTAATGTTTAAAAGAAGGCATTTAACTTTAAGTATTTATTTTAAGTATACAGTATTTAATTTGTTACTTTATTGGAGAAAAAAATCTTTGTTAATGTTGTTATTCGTGATGGTTTTAATTCGTTAAGTTTTAAAGTAGAAATTTAGCTTTCCTCTTTTAGAAAACACATTGTATATCTATAATGTACAGTTTTAAAAATGAGAAAAAATTGAAATTAAGGTATAGAGAAGGTTCAATACTTTAAACTATAAATTAGAACTTACTATTATTTAAAAACTAAGATTGTTAATGTTTTTTTTTTTAAGTGATGGTATCAGAAAATAATACGTAATTAAATTTTGAGATATGGCAAATTTCGATATTAAGTCTGATAATACAATATGGAGAAAAGTTTTTCTTAGCCTGTTTACTTAAAACTTTCAAAAATGTACTTAAATGTATTTCATTTTATAATTGAAAACAACTAACCTAAAACGTTTAGGAATTTTACTCCTGTAAAAACAGTTTTTAAATAAGTATTAAATAAATAATTTAAACCATAACAAAAAGAAAGAAATTCAGCTATTAGTTTTGAAAAGTTCTGTTCTTGAAAAAGTTTGTTTAACCATAGAGATTAAACCGAGAAAGTTTTTGAAAACTCATCAGAAACTAA
Organism: Thalia democratica; assembly: GCF_965202585.1. Lineage (NCBI taxonomy): Eukaryota > Metazoa > Chordata > Thaliacea > Salpida > Salpidae > Thalia > Thalia democratica. The sequence goes on from NC_139170.1 coordinate 12,726,626, forward strand.
AATATTTACCTTTCATAAAAACCCTATTTTATTATTATTATTATATATTAATTCACACGGTTTAAAATTATAAAATGAAATGTTAATATCATTACACTATCTTAGTCTCTGATTTCGACAGGCTATATCTAAAAAAATATACTAAGAACTTTAAAGATCCGTCAAAAGGAACTTGTAGCTTGGTTAAAACTTACATAATAAGATCAAATTTCAAAAAAAAAAGTGATTTAACCTCCTACGCCCTTAACTTTTATTTACAAACAATTTCTTGTAGTTGTAATAGTTTTTATTATAAGAAATCAATGTTTAGAAATATTAAATTAAGGATTTTTCAAATTTTAGTAAGTTTTCCTCACCCCTAACAAAAATACCAGACGTCACATCTATAGTAGATATAATAAATTTTTTTTTTTGATCTATCTTTCATTAAAGAATCAATTCTCACTCTATAACTTTAAGTTAATTTTTATCGACTATGACTTTAACTTTAATAAGGAATTAATATTATGTGTAACATAAGTTTTAAATAAAATTTTTACTAATATCTTATTATTAGTTGATGGTTTTTGTGTTGAAGAATATACGCAAAGTCTAAAATTTCAATTTTAATTTTTTTATTACTGTTGTAAAAAATACTCTACGACTTTTAAACACAATAAACAAATAACATTACAGAGCAAACCGCTGTTTTCGAAATTCAAAATGAATCTGCATCCAGAATGGAAAGTGAGAGAAGTGATTGACAAGGCGTAAGTGTTTAGTTTTTTTAATAAATATTATTTTTTTACAGTTAGTTGGATACGCATAAAGTTTTAGTTCTTCACATAAAATATGTTTAAATAATAATATTAGGATTTAATTGAAAAGTATTAGCTTGTATCTGTTATTGTAGTGTTACAAAACCATCTTATTATTTATGAGAATAATACTTATTTATAAGCCTGCTGTATACCATCATGTTCTTGACCATTTTTACTTATATTCGTAAGTTATAAAGTTGCAAGAAAAACTGCTACTATAGCAAATGAACTTTTTTGTCTCAAGGTTAATATTGCAGCTCTTCAACAAACGCGCCTTGCTGGTCGAGGCATAGTTAGATAAAAGGAATACAACTTTTTGCGGAGACACAACACTGAATGCGACAGCTACCGGTGATAAGTTCAATCCTGTTTGGCCAATGAATGGGCGTCAGGAGTCGTATTAGACTGTAAGAGGATTTATTTTAATTCCACTGAACAATCAATGCCTGCTTTAAGCTGAGCAGTCCTCAGCCAATACGGTGTTGTTCCGCCACACTTTACCTTCCTCATTGGGTGAATTGGGAAAGCACAAAGTTGAACGTAAACTGAAAATAAGTCACCTGACAAACTAAAACTGAAAACGGGATCTTTTCTCAAACTGGGAAGCTGAACGTTCGTACCATGTTTACTGGTATGGATTCCTAATACATAAGTACGATGGCTCCTTGGAAAGCACCAGGCAGTGACGGGATACCAGCGGACTTGCTGCGTAATTGTAAGTCATGCGTTTAACCTTATGTACATGATATTTTACTTAAAAGTTGGAGAGAAGGCATGGTGCCACAAAGCACGGTGATGCTAAGATCATAACCTTATATAAGAACTAAGGTTCAACTTTGACTGCAATAATTACAGAAGAATTTCTCTTCTTGCTATTTTGCTTTTTTAAGGTAAAACTTTTGCAAGAATAATTTTTCCTCGACTCCAGAAGCTGGCTGAAAAAGCATACCCTGAGTCTCAATGTGGATTTAGGTCTAAACGATCTACCACTGACATGATACTCTCTGTACGCCAGTTACAAGGTGAACTAAATGTAATAAACAGAACATGCGTTTATACATCACTTCTATTGAACTTATTAATACCTTTGACTTAGTGAGCAGAAAAGGACTATTTGCTATACTGCTGAAGATTAGATGTCCTCCAAGTTTTTTAAACGTTGTGAAGTCTTATTACACAAACACAAGAGCATCGATCCAGTATGGTGGTAGTGTTTCGATTCATTTGCAATCAAAAGTGGGGTAAATCAAGGATGTGTACTTGCTTATGTTTCTTCTTTGGAAACTTCTTTTCAATGCTATTAAAGCGTGTTTTCGGTTCCACAACAACTGGTTTTACTTTCCATACAAGCAGTGATGGACAAATTTTCTACTAGTTCAATTAGTAGAAAAAAGACTGTTCAATTTCGTATTAAACTTGTTTCAAAACATTTTAAAAGATCATTACAATGTCCGTTACTTTTCTATCAGACTTTTTAAAAACTCCTTTGGGATACAAAAGTTTTATTTACTTATTATTAAAAACAATTTTTTTTACAAAATTAAGTCTTTACTGTTTTTACTATATGATGTAGGTCTAAAACTAAACTAACACATTGTAGATTGTAGAGTAGCTATATAGTACTGTGCAGTAAACAAATAAACTAAAAAAAGAATTTACAATTTAAACTTTAGCTGTAAGTATATTTTACAATAATACTTTAAGTTAAGCAATAACTTGTTTAATATAATTTTTTAGTAAAAGCCTATTTGTTTTCTGTATTGTACACTAATGAAATTATGAAGCATATCTAACTTAGTATACATCACTTTTTTATTTTAATTATTGTTGGTAAATTATATAATAAAATTTAGAGAACGAAGTGGTTTGGCAAAAAAGATAATAACTTTGACGAAAATTGATATATTTGTATAGTTTGTACGATATGTTTATAAGAACAAACACAAAAATAGGGATATCAACAATTTATGATACCTTATACCTTGTTAAATATTAACTAGCTTCAAAGCCTGACAATTTGTTTTTTTTATGTTCAAAGTATACAAGATATGTGCTAAATAGATGAGATACTAAGCAATCAAATTGTTTTTGATAAAATATAAATCATGTAGCTAAATCAAGGCTTCCAACTTTTAGGCCAAAAATCTGAGTGACTTTATACTAGCTTGAGACAGCCTTATTTTTCAAAAATTAAAACAAAGTAAGTATTAAGAGCCAAATTCTAAAAAAGCGTATGATAAAAAGTTGTTAATTTATTTTGAACACATAAAATCTCATAATAATAACAAAAAGACTTAACATATAGAAAAAAATATATATTTCATAATATAAAACGTAGACTTTTGTGTCCTAGAATCTAGCCAAGATTTAGAAAAAAACTTCAAAACATTTATTAAAACCTGATTTTTTCTTTTAACCTAAAATGTTTTCAATTTATCATGTGGTAGTTTTATATAGGATTTAAAAGCTTTTAACTCGGGTACAAGGAAATTATTTGTAATATGTTGTAGGTAAAATATAAAACAATTTTAGTCTATTTTTGTAAAGTAAAATTAAATTTTTCATGTTTAAAAAATACACACTGGAAATAAAAGGTTTTATAAAATTATCAATTTTTATATTATTTAGAAAAACTAACACTTATATATTGATAATACATACTTATTTTTTTAGCTTTTTAAGAAAAAATGTTATTTTAGGCAGACTAAGACATACATATCTGTATAAGATTATAAAAAAAAAACTTATACATTTGTTTTTTTAGCAAATTTTAACTTTACCATCTTATTTTGATCACTAACCATTTGAAAAATTTGGAAAAAAAAACAAAAAATTTACTATTAAAATAAAACTGGCAACTGAGACTTAATGCACAATTGTCACTAATTAATATTTATTTTAGAGCTGTAAATATCATGTTTTGATTTTTTTTTTATATTATCCTGCGTATAGTCTTGACAATATATAAAGAGCAAATGTTGAAGTTCAGAACAGCCAAATAAACTTCATTAGTTGCATAGTAAATTTGGCTCCGATTAAAAACACCACATGTAGCTTAAAACTTAAAAGTAGTGATGTACCGGACCCACAATTTCGGGTCCGGCAGGACCCGGATCCGGACTTTTTTTTCAAATTAGAATCCGGCCGGAACCGGATCCGGACTTTTTTTTCAAATTAGAATCCGGCCGGAACCGGACCCGGACTTTTTTTTCAAATTAGAGTCCGGCCGGAACCGGATCCAGACTTTTTTTTCAAATTAGAATCCGGCCGGATCCGGATATCAGACAAAAATGGTAATATCCGGCCGGACCCGGATAGTGAATCCGGTACATCACTAGAATAAACTAGCCTGAGTCAGAATGAGGTTTTTAAAAACTGAAAATAAGAACTTTAATCTAATAATAAGTAGAACAGCTATCCACAAGGTTTACAAATTTATGTGTTATTTACAATTAAAAATCTGAAATCAAGTTCTTGAACAAAATACACTAGAAAACTACAAAATATTTAAAACTGGATCAGCTCAAACTCATTCAAAATCTAAAAGAAAACTAGCCTGAGTTTTTTTATAAAACTAAACTAGCCTGAGGCAGTCCAAGATTTTCTAAAATTCCCAAAAATTTTCAAACTTGATGGGTTTCCACTGTTTAAGTCAATAAAAATTGCTAGAGTGAGTATAAACAAGCCTGAGTCAGAATGAGGTTTTTAAAAACTGAAAAAATTACTTTAATCTAATAATCAGTAGAACAGCTAGCAAAGGTTGAAAATTTGGTAGTAAAGTTGTGGACTGATTGTGGTACACTTAACTTATTAGTACTACCCATCATAATTAAATCCTACCTTATTTAATTAATATCTAATAAATACTAAATTCTAACTGAGACTACTTTCTATAATCAGGCACGACAGTTTTGAGTGATGAATCTTTTATATAAAACACAACAAGAAATACTAGCATATACAAAATTATCAATTACTTTGGTAACACTTTAAAAACTGGAAGCTATTTAAATCTATTTTAAAAGACTTAAAACAAAAAACTAAAAATTAAATAAAACTTTTAGTAAACAAGAAACTGTAAAATTTTTAATAAACTATTAAACTATAAACCTGGATTAAATATTTAAACAATTAAACACCTGTTGAAATATTCACTTTTAAAACAAAACACTACTTACAGTAAGCATTCAAAAAAACGTTCAAGATATTTTGTTGCTTCATGCTACACACCAAACTAACTAACTACGTACATATAAACTGCCTGTCATGTTCTGATGTTTTGTTGCATCAGTATTTAGTTTGAAACATTTCGTCATATGATTCTCATTGACTTGTACATTCAACCGTTTTAACTCTAAATATTCTCTGAGCTCAACTTTAAACAATAAATAATGCAAGTATTCATTCCAAAGTTTTTAATTTTACAACATATGTATAGAGTTTCATTTCATTAAATGCTTATTTCATAGTTAAAATTTAAACAAATTTAAATTAGTCACGTGTACAAAATGAGCCAATCACGGTAGGTGTTTAATTTTAACTGACGAAAATAACTCTTATTAATTTACTCAGGGTTTGTTTTTGAAAAAATACTTTTCAATATGCTCTTTTTTACTAACTAGATCCGGGTCCTGCCGGATCTCTGTTAGGATCCGGCCGGACCCGGATCCGGACCTTTTTTTTCAAATTGGATCCGGCCGGAACCGGACCCGGACTTTTTTTTCAAATAAGAATCCGGCCGGAACCGGATCCGGACTTTTTTTTCAAATTAGAATCCGGCCGGATCCGGATATCAGACAAAAATGGCAATATCCGGCCGGACCCGGATAGTGAGTCCGGTACATCACTACTTAAAAGTAAGTAACGTTCGGCCTGTCAACAAAAACCTTTGGTCCGCGATTTATTTTTAGCTTGAGTACTAATTCTGCAAGACTGATGAAACAGAGCTTGTATACAACAAATGTTTTGACTTTCCACTTTATTTTATTTTAAGTTAAAAAATGGCTCTTAATATATTAACTTTGTTTGTCAGTAAACCTGGATCAAGTTTATTACTTTCTTGTCTTTACCATTCAATATATCATTTTATGACAAATTAGTATCTGAAGTTTATTAGCTTAACTGTGTTCAAAAAAAAATACCAATATAAACTCGAAGTTTTAGGTTTAATGTAAATTTTCATAAAAGCTTCACTAAAGTAGCAAGTCAAAATTTTGATTGCTGTTTAAGATATAACTAAATAAGTAAAAGGATTTGAATTAAATTTACCACTATTTTATATTTAAAGTCGTCATTTAAAACTTATTTTAAATCAGTTCGACTTTAAACCTTCGTATAATGGTAAAAGGAAAGTGATTTACAAATCTTGAAATAATAATATTTATAAAACTTATATAAATTTGTAATTTGAATATTCTAAGTTATGTAATTGGTATTACAAATAAGTTTGTTACGTCAGTTAGATATATATCTGAATAAAAAAAGGACTCTGATAAAAAAGTTTATTGAAGAAAATTTAGACGAAAAACATAATAATTACACAATCAAAGAAGTCGAAACAAATTTGATGATATCATATGCTTTGGTTTTAAGAAAACAAATAGAGAGATCTCAACTACTTGAGGAGGAATAATGAATTTAATCTTTTAAGAATTTATTTTACAAACTAAGTTTCGGTCAAAGACCTCGTCAGTGCTTAAAAAAATCTAAAAAGATATATGACAGTCATGAGAAATTTATATTTAAGACCGAAATTTATCAAAAAATTTTGTTTAAGATACTAAACGAATCAAAATTTATTATTAAGACTGAGTTTAAGGTGAAGTTTAATCTGACAAAGTTTAAGATGACGAGGTCTTTGACCGAAACTCAGTTTGTAAAATAAATTCTTAAAAGAATAAAATCCATACATATTGGATGGTTGTATCTAAAAGTTAGAAAAAAAAGTAAAATTTATTAATTTTATATTTATCGGAGAAATAAAATTTATTAAGTTCATAAAAAAACATTTTTTAACAATTTAAATAACTTATAAGTCTAAAAACATCATATCATTTAAAACCTACCTAAATTTAGTCTAAAAATTATAAGTAAAACTATTCAAATATCATATAAAACAATGCCAAAAATAATTTCAATCATAATTAAAATAGTTCAAAGATACGCTTAGAAAGCAATAAAAAACTAAATAAATTTACTATCAGTACTAGAATTCTGAGTAAAATCATTTAAAAACGTAAATTTTGGTCAATCCTTTTATTTCTAATCAAATTTCCGTTGTCAAACAATAAAGGTTGAAAAGTTTATCGACGTCTTCGTCGGTGAACACGGTTTGACTTTGTGACCTAGTCATTGGTCTGTATTGTCCTCCGAATTTTTCTTCGAGGATGCCAACAAGTTCATCAGTTTGTTTAGTTGTAGAGATAGACTGCTGTAATTCATTTTTCTGTTAAACAAAAGTGAAATTTAAGATTATTGTAAGCTGCTAGATACTTTTTTTTTTGGGTTTAATAACTTTAAAAAAATTTCTAAATGTTTTTAATACAAAATAAAGAGCTTATTAATTAGTTATAATGAGGTACAAACTAGTGTTTATAATTAAGTTTTATAAGCTTTGGTTTTGTTCATAGTTGCATTATAAAGCGAGCAAAGTATTTACCAAGCACTTAGAACTTAATACAAGCTGTTTATCTTTTATTAGTTAAAAAATATTACTACAAAATCGGAAGTTGAGTTAGTAACTGACTATAATAATTTAATCGAAAGTTTTAGTTTTTCAAAGTATTAGTTTTTTTTAATTCATATGTATTATGGTTGTTTTTTTTTTTTTTAAGCAAATATACTTCTATTGTTTTAACAAGCAGAAATATTTTCACTTAAGATTTCAAAAATAAATTAGCTTACAACACACAAATCTACCTTATTTGAGTTGATATCTCCAGAAGGACCTTCATTTTGTTGTAGTACGTCCTCTGCCAATTTATCAATCAGATCCGGGCTCTGCAGCAATTCATCTATGCTTGTCAATGGCTCATTCGATTCCGACCTTCCTTTTACAGCCCGCTCACTCACTAGTGAAGTACGTCGCTTTTTGCAAGTAACTTCTAACGGGCCTAGAGGCATTCCAGACTTTTGAACTACCTTACTTGCAACGGGCTGCGCACCATTTTGACCTGGCTGCTTGATTGCGGATTGCACGTTCTGGTCTTTCTGTTTAGTCCGAAGGGTTTTACGATTAAGATCATCATTTCCATCATCAGATAATTGTTTGATGTCTTGCTGATTATTTGGAAGGTTAACTTGAGGAGGTAAACAAAGCATCTTAAATTGTTGCTGGTTAGGTTGCGGCATTGGACTCCTCATCATCCGGGAATCTGGTCGTGCTGGTCCTCGAGCCGCTTGTTGGTGGTTCAATTTCAATTGTTGGCGATTTTGAAAGTTGCTTGCACGAACACCTGGTCTTTGACTCGGGTGTTTGAACAGATGATTTCGAAACCCTGCTGGTTGGATCCGTTGTGGTACAGGACGTTTCTTAAGTGGACAATTTGGGTTACTGCAATTACAAAATTGCCCTGAAGGATTCGACACCATGTTTCTATTCACACTCACATGTTGTGCCGAAGGACCATTATGCATAAGTTGTTGGTTGTTCTGACCATGTTGTAAATGACTTGACTGAGGAGCTTGTTGTCTTAGGTACAGTTTTCTTTGTAGCTGTTTCACGTCATGTGGAGATGGTTGCATACCACGTGGAGATGGCTGCACACCATGTGGAGATTGTTGTACGACATTAGGAGATGGCTGCACACCATGTGGAGATTGTTGTACGACATTAGGAGATGGTTGCACACCATGTGGAGATGGCTGCATACCATGTGGAGATTGTTGTACGACATTAGGAGATGGTTGCACACCATGTGGAGATGGCTGCATACCATGTGGAGATTGTTGCATACCATGTGGAGGTGGTTGCATACCATGTGGAGATGGTTGCACACCATATGGAGATGGTTGCACTACATTTGAAGATGGTTGCATACCATGTGAAGATGGCTGCATACCATGTGGAGATGGTTGCATACCATGTGAAGATGGCTGCATACCATGTGGAGATTGTTGCATACCATGTGGAGATTGTTGCATACCATGTGGAGATGGTTGCATACCATGTGGAGATTGTTGAATAACATTTGAAGATGGTTGCACAACAGGTGCAGGGGGTTGCACAACACGTGAAGATTGTTGCATACCATGTAGAGATTGTTGTACAACATTAGGAGATGGTCGTATATCAATTCGAGATTGTTGCATAACATTTCGATGTAGATGCACATGTAGAGTTGGTTGCATACCATGTGGAGATGGTTGGATAACATATGGAGATGGTCGATTAACAATTTGAGATGGTTGCATACCATGTGGAGGTGGTTGCATACCATTTTGAGATGGCTGCACACCATGTGGAGATGGTTGAATACCATGTGGAGATGGCTGCATACCATGTGGAGGTGGTTGCATACCATGTGGAAATGGTTGCATACCATTTTGAGATGGTTGCACACCATGTGGAGATGGTTGCATACCATGTGGAGATGGCTGCACACCATGTGGAGATTGTTGTACGACATTAGGAGATGGTTGCACACCATGTGGAGATGGCTGCACACCATGTGGAGATGGTTGTATACCATGTGGAGGTGGTTGCATACCATGTGGAGATGGTTGCATACCATGTAGAGGTGGTTGCATACCATGTGGAGATGGTTGTATACCATGTGGAGGTGGTTGCATACCATGTGGAGATGGTTGCATACCATGTGGAGATGGTTGTATACCATGTGGAGATTGTTGCATACCATGTGGAGATGGTTGGATAACATATGGAGATGGTCGATTAACAATTCGAGATTGTTGCATACCATGTGGAGATGGTTGCATACCATGTGGAGATGGCTGCATACCATGTGGAGATTGTTGTACGACATTAGGAGATGGTTGGACACCATGTGGAGATGGTCGATTAACAATTCGAGATTGTTGTATACCATGTGGAGATGGTTGCACACCATGTGGAGATTGTTGTACGACATTAGGAGGTGGTTGTATACCATGTGGAGATGGTTGTATACCATGTGGAGATGGCTGCACACCATGTGGAGGTGGCTGCATACCATGTTGAGGTGGTTGCACACCATGTGGAGATGGTTGCATACCATGTGGAGATGGTTGCATACCATGTGGAGATGGTTGCATACCATGTGGAGATGGTTGTATACCATGTGGAGGTGGTTGCATACCATGTGGAGGTGGTTGTATACCATGTGAATATTGTTGTTGTCTCTGTGATGAGAGATCATACAATTTTTGAGATGCACTTAGCTGTGCTGACCTTCTCTTTCTTGATGGGTAAGTCCTTGACTGCAAAGCAAAATTTGGAGGCTGCTGTAGGACTCCCCTAGGTAGCATTTGAACAACATTTTGTGAGTTTAATCTAGCATCATGATGGAAGCGTTGGTTTGTAGGAGCAGAATCCTGTACATCCAAACCCGAAAAGGTCTGCTGTGCTGGTATTGGAAACGAGTGAGGTGGTTTTGAAATTGAATTAGGCGGCTGCTGTCTGAGTACTTGTTGTTGTTGTTGTTGTTGGTGAAGAAGTGCATCATCTCCAAACTTATTTTGCACATTAAATACAACATTAGGAATTATAAAATCCATATTAGCTTTATTTTAAATCTAAGCGATTATAATCTAAAACGAAAATATGTTTAGTTTAGTTACAACAACTACGAATTACTTTGTAATGCAATTTAAACTAACTACTTTTTGCATTAAACGTAAACACAGATTGTTAATTGATACGTAATCTTTGAGAAAATTGACAAAAAAAATATCACATTTTTACTAAGGCGATCTTGACTATAAGGGGAAAGTTACTAGAAAGATGGCAAAAAGTAAATGTGTAATTAAAATAATAAAGAGTCGATGTTTTAAAATAATGGCGATTTTTCTTTAATTTTTATCATAAAAGAGCTTAGAATACTTTGAACTAAGACATAGCTTTAAATGTTAAAAAGTTAGAAATTGTATAAACAAAATGTACAATATATATAGCAATTAAGGTTATACTTACTATATTCTCAAAATTATATATGACGATTATAATTTAATTTTATAAGTTTCAAAACTACAACTCAAACAAAGCTAGGTGAAAAAAAAATTATGCAATGATTTCTATTTAAGCATACTTTTTTACGAATCATTAAAATTGAAATAAAATAATAAAGTCTTTAACTCGATATAAATCTGACATGTTGGTACTTCGGCTGCTAGCCATGAATGACAGATTTATCTGGTGTGCTGCCATATTTGTACTAAAAATACAAAAACATATGTAGCAAGTTTACTTTAGAATATTTTTATTATACTACAATCATTTTTACCTTAAGCCCATAAGTTTCCTATTTTACCAACTAGCAATTTTTAACTAGTTATAGGTGTAAAAATAAAAAAACTAATATTAAACAAATATACAAACATAACTTAAAGTATTTTCTAAAATGTATACAATCAACACTGTTAAGATTGAATTCTGTCATTGACAAACCGTTAAGTGGTATCCAAAAGGTGTGCGACACGATTACCAAAAGGGTTTCATGTGCACCAGGTCCAAGGACCAAGTTTTTTGAGCACTTTTTCTTTTGTAATAAACAATATATTAAGATTGAAATAAAACTAAAATACCAACACAAAATAATTTGTTTTTAGAAACAAGTACTTCTCTATATGACGTCAGGTCACGCATGAGATGATTAACATTGTGTTGAAGTAATAACTCAATTTAGAAAAAGTAAAAATACAGTTATTAAGCTAATCAGCAATTTTCAAATAGTTTTTAAATAAAAACATGAAATATCTAATACTTGGCAATGTTTTGAAACTGTCGAAAGTTTGCTTAATATAATAAAAATAAAACTAAGTTTAAACGTATTTAAATGTAAGAAAATAGTTACTGAAAAAATATATTATAGTTAGAACTCAAACAACCTTATTAGCTTATAAAATAAGAATTATTTTAGAAATTTTTAATGGGTAATAAAAGTTAATTTGTTATAAGTAGAATGATGCTTGTATCTAAACCTTTCATAAAAACTATTTATTTTTTTTTCGTTTAAATTTATAACCTTAGATTATATGAAAAAAAGTTAATAATTTGTTTTACTGTTTTAAATATATATAAAGTTAGAACTAATAATAAGCAAATTAAGCATACAAGAAACATAAATATAATATTGTAAGTATATGAAGAAATAAGAATATAATGGCATTAGTAAAAACAATTAACACTTGCTGTACAGTATGAAAGGTACAACTGTTATTAGTATACACTACACATAGTACATAATTAGTGTAAGGGTTGCCACTCGATTTTTCAAAAAAAAAAAATTCAGGTTTCAGAAATTTCTTCAAAGTTTTAAAAAGTACACATTTTGGGTCTATTTTTAGTTTAAAGCTAAGTTTAAGGTAAGAAAATGTGTTAAATAGTATAAAACATTGAAAAGATACTGTAAAGCTACTTTAAATATGTTTTTCAACAAAAAAAAATTTTGATGATGACAAAAAATTTTAATTTATATGATATATTTTTGGAGTCAATTCGAAATTTTACTACTGAAAATATTAAAATAGTTAAAATTCAAGGTTTTTCCAGGTTTTTTTAGTGATTCGAGATTTTTTATTTATTTTTTCAAAATTCCAGGTTTTTTTGCCTAAATTGTCAAATTCCAGGCTTTTATAGGATTCCAGGTAAAGTGTCAACCCTGTAGCATACTTACGAGTAGGGTTGTCAAAATTACAGAAATAATAGGTTAAAAATACCAAATAAATAAATGTTTGTTTCTTAAAACGTCAGGCTCAAGTAATTAGGTTGAAATTTTCGGAAAATAAAAACTGTTAACTATTTTTACAAGCTCAGCATCAATTGAGTCGTTGTTTATTGTAAAAAATTTTAAATTTTATTTCAAAAAGCAAAACTGTTAACTTTTTTCTAACTGAACAAATAGCAAAGCTTGAACTTAAAATACAAAAAAGAAAAACTTTTAGTATACTTGTCTCTGCTAAATATCCGCAATGTAACTCTGCATGAACATAAAGACTGAAGGCTTTTCTAAACATACTTTTTTATTATTTAAAAGCAGAACACTAAAACTTGATTATGTAAAAATGCAATTTTACTGTAAAATGGCTTATTTCAAGTTATTTTGTCGCACAGCGCGCTTCTTTTGTAATATTTCTTTTAAAATTATTAGAACAAAGATTTGAAACATTTAAAACAGCTAATTTAAAGCTAATTAGCTATTTTAAATAGTTTTTGATTAAATACTTGTTATATCCAACACGTGGCAATTTAAAAAGATTACTGAAAAATACATTATAGTTAGAAATCAAACAACCTTATGAATTTTGTAAATAAAATCTAATTTAAGCAACCTAAGTGGGTAATATAGCTTGTTAATTTGTTGTCATGCTCTAAATATTGTGTTGAGGTTTTCGGAAAGAAATTAGATAACTATACTTACAAATCAGCACCATTATTGTAAAAATACTAAAGTTATGACATAAAATTCAAAAATTTTTGGAATATTTTTATCTCCTTAATACTCGTGATGTAACCTTGCACAAAATATAAAACTAAAAACTTTGTCCATACTTATTTTTCTAAACAATATATTTACTGAGTCTTATATAAAAATGCAAATTTGCTCTAAAATGTCTCATTTCAAATTATTTTTGGCGCACAGCGCGCTTCTTTTGTAATGTAACTCTATACATGTTTTAACTGTTTCAATTTAGCTCACAATATTTCATCAGTTGACTATATTAGTTGTTGCATCAGTTAAATACAAGCTACTTGTCTTAATAACATTAGAAAACAAAAATAATCTAAGAATTTCATTTAAAGCAACTAAAATTCAACTAACTAAACTTTATCTTTTAAATTTTATCAGCTTAGCAATAGGAAATGGTTAAATTGATTTTAGCAAAATATTCTTTATTTTATTTAATGAGCACTTATCTAAATAAAAATATTTCAAGTTAAACTAATTAAAAAACAATTCAAACAATCTTAGCAACTAGATATTACAATAATAATTTTCGTGCTCAACATAATAGTTTAAAATTATACTAACTTTTTATAAGTCCAACTTAAATTTTAATCAAAACCAATAAAATATAAAAGAAATAAAATATTTGTTTTTCAAAATGGTTATATATACTATACATTTGAAAAGAAACTAAATAGATAATTTAGTAAAATTAAGTTTAAATAAAACTAATTATAGTTTTTTATACAATACTACATACTGGTGTTTTAAGTTTTTTTTTTTGCTCAAACAAGTAATTAAAAAAAACATACATTATCTAGTTATTAAATAAAAGGTTTGTACGTACATATTTAAACCTAACTGCAATACAGTATTTTAAACAGAAACAAGTATAAGTCTCTTTTTTCATAAATGAGATAACTAACTATTGTGTCCTTTTCTTTTTTTGCTTTAAGTTCATTTTCAACAGTTTAGTCCAAGTCAAGTTTCAGAAACGTTTGTAAACTTAAACTATATTGTTTATTGCGTCTGAAAACACTAGTCACAAGTTATTGAATTAAAGATACAAAAAAAAAACACTAAAAACAATACTAGTTGACACTATGCTTTAAAAAAAGAATATCAGATTAGTTACTAAACTTTTATATGTTTAAAAAAAATTATGTATACAAAACAGATAACAAGTAACAATACAATTCAATTTATTACAGTGTGTTTTGCTTCTTCACACAATGACCAATGAAACCAATCCTATAAAATAAAATAACAAGTTTTTCAAAGTCTTTAAAAATATTACTCATTACTAAATTGTTCAAAAATTAACTAAACTTCGAAACAAATTTAACTAAACCTTATTCAATGTTAAAAAAAATCTGGTTTAACTTTCTAAAAAATATTAAATTTTCTTAACTTTTTTTAATTTCAAACTGGCCTAAGTAATCCTGAGCATTATGAGTGTGTGGCAACCGTTACTACTAATAAATATAGTGCACTTCATTTGTTATTTTTGCTTTATCTGCAGTAGTTAATGACAACTGCTTGCAAAACATAACTTGATAGCATGCAAAATTGTTAATACTTAAAGTTATAATTTTTTTTTACTTTTAAATTTTCCTTGTTTACTAAATATTTAATCAATTTTATGTTGTTTAACAGAAATAAATACATAAACACTACTAAGCTCTAAGACAAAATTTAAGTTTTGTATTAATACTCTCTTTTATATTTGATTATAAAATTTATAAATAATAAACTAGAAGTTCTTAATCAAAACTAAATTTAACAAATAAATTAAAATTGTATATAGACAAATTTCGAGGTAATCTCCCAAAATAAACAGTCTTTATCTCAGATTTAAATGAACAACTTGTTTAAGTTTTGGTTTTTAACTTAAACTCGACTGTTGATAGTTTTGATTTTGAACTACAATTTTTATATAGGTAGCCTCTAAATAAAACACTTCTTTTAGCGCATTTTCGCCATTTTATTACATATGATTTGATAGAGATTTAGTAACTAAACATTTCTGAAATAAGTTTTTAAGGTTTTTCCTAAAATAAATTCTTAAAATTTCTCACTCTTTACCTTTTAATGCCTAAAATAGAAAATTTAACCTATTAAAAAACCTTGTTGGTTTTAATCTAGAAAATTTATTTTGATTATTTGTGGCGATATAGCTAAAATAAAGCACTACAGTTTTCATTATAGTGAAGGTGAGCGTATAACCAAAAAATATACTTAATATTTAAATGTATATATAGATCTAAAACAAACCAATTCTTACTTTGTTCAAAAATAATTAGTTTTTATGGCAATTTTATGGCGTCATCACGATTTGCCACTGGTTAAGAATGTGGACGACTTCAAGAACTAAGTTTTGGGTAGCACAGAATCAAAAAAACTAATAAACAAAACTGTGAGAATTTACAAACTTTCTAAGAAAATTTGTTTTAATTTATTAGTGTTAGAAAAAAAAATCTAACCTTTTTACTACTCATACAAACTTTTTTTAGTACGGAAAATTAAGCGCCTTAACTCGTCATTTGTAAAAAGACAATAGAATAGGTACTGACTCAGTACTACTGAGTAAGTTTTTTGACTATTACTCTAGTTGGAGCTAAAAATTGTAAAATATGTTTATCTTTCTAAATACAAAATATTTAAAATATATCAAAAAATATTTTTTTACTGACAATTTTCAACCGAATCACAACTATTAAAAATTAAATTGTTTAAAAAAATTGCAACTGAGGCTAATACAACTATTATAAAGCTGTTTATAAGTTATGTTAAGACAGTATTAATTGTGTTTAAAATTTTATAACTTAAGTAAAGAAAAAGATCAAAAGTAAAAATTAACTCATTATTATAGAAATATTGAATGTAAATTGTTATTAATTATAATTAGAGAAATTTTTATTTTTATAAGATTTTTTAGTAAGAGTTTTATAAAAGATGGGCCGAAAACAATACACAAATTTTGTATTAAAACTAAGGACCACCTCTAACTTGTAAACTATGCAATAAATGACATAATAGTAACAAAGATGCTTTATTTTTGCCAAGTGGCCATGGTTCATAACAATTTAATAGTAGTATAAAAAACTAAAATAAAATATAAGAAAATAATTAAAACTATTATCTTAATTTATTTGAAAATCAATTTTATTTAAAAACTTTTATTTAGTATATATTTTCAAAAGTTGACATAGGCTCTTAGATGAATGCTTGAAGCATGAATAAGTGTATGTATATGAAATATTTAATTTACTTTTAAATAGAAACAAACTCAATATTAGAGAATCATAAGCTAAAAATAATTATTTTTTGGTAATTACCTAGGACTATGTTAAACTAATATCAAGCTAAAATTATATCTATATTGTCTTTTTTAACCATAATTTTAGGCTCAAAATCAATCTTTTAAGCCTAATATGTTTGATCTAAAATGATACTTTGTTTTAAACAAGCTGTATAAGTACATAGTAAGAACTAAATTTATTTGTTATAAACTAAAATATTTAATTGATAATTTTTTACAAAAGAGTAAGCAACATAAAATATTGTTTTGATAACCACTTTATACTATAAAATAAAAGCAACTAGATATTTAAGTTTTATTAGCTAATGATAAACAAGTTTAATTTTATTTATGAAACATGAATTTTATCCTTAAATAATGGTTAAAAAGGCATCAAATATGATATAATTTCTGCTTGTTATTGGTGCAACATCATCCTAGGTAATTACCATTTATTTTATAAAATAATCAAAAAGAATTAATGTTTTAAAAAACAAATACCTTTAAACTATACTTCTTGTCAAGGTTGCCATTCTTTGACTCAAAAAAGTGTCATTAGTAACCAAAAACTGTCCTGAATGACCTTAATTTGTCCTGAGTCATCCTGAGTTTTTAAAACCCGAAAAAAAGATTTCTTTAACTATCAAATATTAGCAAAAATCATGTTATTCAACAAAATTGGATATAATCTAACAAAATAATGCAACTAGGCTAAATAAGTCTCATTCAAACGATACAAAAACAACTGTCCAGAGATTTTTTAAAAGTCTTAAAAGTATCTTTAGGTTATCTTTTAAAACAAAATTATCCTGAATCAGCCTGAGTTTAAAAAAATCTAAATATTCCAAGTTATCCTAAGCTGTCCTGAATAATGCTGAGATTTACAAAAAAATTAAAATATATTGAGCTATACTGAATATCTTGAGTGTGTAGCAAACCTGTTCTGATTTTCTACCTTCTACTAACCTTACCAACTATATACTAATTTTACCAATTTTAACTGTTTATTACTATTATCTTTTCCATTTTTGTGATGCAATTTCAAATAAGCTAATTAGAAATGATTTATTTATCTTTAATGCATTTTAAAATCAAATTAAAATAAATTAGCTTCAATTATTTTTTTGTTTGTAAATAGATAAAAATAGTCTAAATTTGTCATGTTTTAGAGTTACCACACTCTTAGCTCCTCTGGCTAATATTTTTCTTTCCATATAAACACAGAGTTGCAAAAAATAACCTAGAATCCTGGAAAAGCCTAGAACTTTTGAATTTAGACAAAAAATGACTGGAAAATTATCTTGTGGTTGTTTGGTGTAAGGGTCTTAATGAAGGCTTTGAAAATTGTTTGATTTGAATTTTTTAAGATCTAAACCCATGGCAACTACATAATAAAAAAAAAACTGGATTTTGAGAGTTTAAAAAAACACCTGGAAAAACCTGAAGCATTGACCAAAAATCACTAAAAAACCTTGAATTTTTAACAATTTTTACATGAAAAATAATGAAACTTTATTTAGATACAGAAAATCTATCCAATACTTTTTAAAGAAATTAGATCAGGGTTGCCACACACTCAGGAAACTTGGGAATTTTTATTTAAACTCAGGGAAACTCAAAGCAGTTTTGATTTTTTTCTACAAATTGCAGGAAATTTATTTTATAGATCTAGAATGAGATTTAGTTTCAATATTTTGTTCAAAAAAATTATTTTTATTTTTTTTAAGTGCTTATTTAGATATATTTTTAGCTTTGAGGCATAAGAGGCTGATGCCAGCATTAATCAATACATTAATTTGTTAAGTTTATCCAACACTCAAATACTAATGAAAATTTTGTTAATGAAAATCACAGTTTAGACAGCTTTTACTTAGACACACTGGACAGTACATCCCAAACAAGTATAAAGATTTAACAAGAGTCCTTTATGTTGGGTTTGTGCTTCACAATGGCCAGGCAAGTGTTAAACGGGGCTTTAGCTTAAATAAGGAATTAATATCAACTAAAATGGGAGAGATGACAATAAGGTCCCTAAGAATGGTCAAAAATTATCTATATGCAAACAGTCTAAAACCAAGTACAGTTGAACTAAGTTCTGCCTTGTTAATATTTGTAAAATCTTCTAGGGCCAAATATTTAGCAAATCTTGAGCAACATAGCTTTGTTAAAGATGTTCCAAATAAAGGTGATGCTTTGAGCAAGTTTGGAGAACAAAAATGTAAACTAACAAACAAATCAAGTGAGTACTTCATGTAGAATTTATTGTTATAGTACAGGGGTCGGCAACAAAAAAGGAACATTTTTTTATGCGCTTTAAAAAACATATTAAAAAACAATTTTTTTGAACAAAAAAAAATTATGTGATAGAATATCATTTAAATATAACACTTAAATTTTAATTTTGTGTTTTTGAAAATATTAGTAGATTAAACTAGTTGAATAAAAATTTTAAGGTGGCCCGCGGGCCGCAGTTTGCCGACCCCTGTTATAGAATAATTAAAGTTTGTTAATTAAAATGTCAAAAAAAAACTATTTTCTATTATGTATAAAGTTTACTAACAAGTTTATGCACAAATTTTGTTTTTAAATCTCAATTGATTTAACCTTTTGAAATTGAACTTTTGAAAACTGTTTTTTTAATAAGTTAAGTTAGCATCTAATTCAGAAGCATACAACTTTCCTTTTATTATTAAAGAAACAAAAATGAGCATGAGGTATTAGTAATTTGTACCAGACGCAAAATAAAAAAATTAAGGATTTAAAAAAAAATCCGGGTAACTCAGGGAAGTTTAAAGTGACTCAGGGAAGATTTTTTGACTCAAAGAGTGGCAACCCTGTTATGATACTATTTGTTAAAACATAAAAGTAGCATTACAGTATCTTTTCACTCTTTTTATACTATTTAAGACACAATTTTACTTTACACTAAAATTCTTATTTACATATTACAACAAAAAATTATACTTTCAAAAACCTATAAAAAACTTTCAAAAAACATTTTTTTTACTTTCAGGTTAGTTTTATGATAAAATGAGACAAAAATGTTTGCACTATAAAAACCAGAAAGAAACTTTCCAAAAACCAGTAGCCTTATTTCCATAATATACTTATAAAGTTTTGACCCTGATTGTAATCAAGTATCTTCAAAATATAAAACAAAATTAGATTATAGTTTAAGTATCAAACTTTGATAGAAAGTTGAAACCTCAAAGTTATAAAGCATTAATAGTTAAGATAACATGATGTTTGTAGTAAGTATGCAATATTAAGAACTTTAATTTAGAGTTAGAAAAAAATGTCAAGTATGTAATCATGCTGAAAAGTGTAAAAGTTCGATTTAAAGGCATAGGGAAGGGGGTAATACACCTTTTTCAAATATAATCTTATTTTATATAGTTTTTACTAAGCTACAAGATGCTTTTTAAAGACTTAAAAAATTCAAAATAATTTTTGAGATATAGCCAGTCAAAGTTGTAGGCAACAATAGGTTCTTTATGGGAGGAGCAAACTAAAATTTCAAAAATAGACTATTTCACTAAAAACCTATCTCCTCCTACTTTTTTTGAGATAACTACCTCAAATTTTTAGGGAATGTTTCTTGCAATGTTAAAAAAATCTGTCTGACCAAAATTTTAAAATATTGTTAAATAGATATTTTATAACAAAAAAACAAAAAAAAACCATTTTTTTGTTTGTTTTTTATATAATTTTTCTTTTTAAAGATTTTCAAAAGTTTTGTTCAGACAAATTTTTAAAAAAGTTGTAAAGAACATTTTCTAAAAGTTTGAGGTAGTTATCTCAAAAAAATATTTAAAAATTAAAAAAAAAAAAAGTGTAACCACCCTATGCCCAAAATTTAACAATAAAGATTTCTTTTTTAATTTATTTAACTCTTGAATTACAATGACAAAACATTATGAATATGTCCAGTACAGTGGTTTGCATATCTTATTAAACTAAATTAGGGTTAAGATTACATTAACCTGTCTTTTAATTTGCAAATACCTTATTTTTACTTCAAAAATTGCTAAAATTTTATAAAATATTATCTTATTCTTAATTGTATATGTGGAAAGAAATTTTTTTAAAACCAAGTCTTATTTTTTAATATGAAACTAGGCTACAAGTTTTTTACCTATTGTCCTGAGACTTTCAAAACTTTCAAACATCCTGAGTTATCCTGACACTGTTGCAACCCTGCTATACTTCTGATTTTCTACCTTTTACTAGCTTTATTGGCTAAATACTGACTGGTCAGATTTATTTTCTGTTGTTATTCTATTTTCTCCACAGTTATTTTCAATGCAATTTTATTAAAAAATAAGTTTTAAATAACTTAAATCAATTTTACTTGAGTAAATTGTTATTAGTTAGTTATACTATAGTAAGTAAAACAAAATAATCTAAATTTGTCAAGTTTGAGGGTTGCCAGAACCACAAAATAATCTCCATAGTTCATGCTAGTTTAATTTTCGTTGCAAAACTCTAGCTAGTTTTGTTAATTTCTTCAAGTCTTCAGCTATTTTTTGTTTAAATCTTTTTCATTAAATTTGTCTTGTTACTCAGATATGTAATCATTTTGGTATTTTTAGTTATCTAAGCCTGAGCAACAATTATTTATTTTTCAGTTATTGGCAAATTAGAAAATAAAAACAGTGGCTACCCTACTCAAGCATATTTTTAAGTGATAGACCTAAAGTGTTAATATTTAGTTTTTGAATTCTTTTTACAAACAAACTTTAAATAAATTAAACTTCAAAATATTTTCAAACTATCATTATACATAGTAGTTATTTAAATAATTGAAAATAAAAGTAATTTAAAATTAAGGTTACCACACCTCAGGGTAACTCAAATATTGTTTGTGGCTAGTTTTAATGTTTTGTCTAAATTTTAGGCTAGTTTTTTATAAATTCAAATTTTATGTTTTCTTTAAAATGTTTTTTTTTTGTTTTATATTAGTATTTATTTGATTTAAAAAAAAGGAATCCTGGAAGACCTGGAATTTGCTAATTTATTCAAATTTAGGAAACCTGGAATTATAAATAATTTATACAAGTAAAAAAAGAAATTTTGATTACATACAAAAATCCATCATATACAATATTTTTTTTTAATATCATGTAGAATTTGTTCAACACATATAAAGTGGCATATAAGTATCTTTTAATATATTTTAACTATAAAGACAGATTTTCACCCTAAATTTAATTTTATACTAAAAATGGACAAAAAACTTCTACTTTCAAAAACCTGAAAGAAATTCAGAAAAACTTGACAAGTTTTCTAAGAAGTCTTTCACAGTCTTGTATTTATGCTTTGAAAACAGTAATTATTTATAGCTTGTGATTTGTTAATTTTTATCAATTATATCATAATTATAGGCAGACTCCAGCTAGTTTTTGATCACTCAGGCTCAGTTTTTGTTTCAAAAAGTGACTACTCTGTAAAAACTATTTTTTTTTTTTTTTGACACTAAATTTCTGAACTTTTTCAACTTAAAAGCTTAATCAGGGTTGTCTCTCTTTGAGTCAAAAAACTGTCCTGAATTACCTTAAACTGTCTTGAATTATCATAAGTATTTTCAAAACCCTAAAATATATTTTTGATAACTTTAAAAAAACTATAAAAATCAAGTTTTATAACAAAATAGGTTATACAATAAGAATATATTGCACCTAAAATAATTTAATCTCATTTAGAATCTTAAAAAATATCCTGACATAAAACTACCCTAAGTTTTTTGTAAATAAATTCAAAACTTCAACCTGAGTTGAAAAAAACTTCCTGAGTTATTCTGTGCTGTTATGAGTCATCCTGAGATTTTTTAAAACTTCTAATATTCTGAGTTATCTTGAGTAAGTGGCAACCCTTCAATGCACTATTGGCTTATAAAAAGTTATCCTTTTGAAAATTGTAAACAGCTCATTTAGTTAAAAAATTGAAACAAAACAAATATTTTGATTCAGTAGAACTGAAAAATATGTGGTCTAATAGTTTTTATTTAAAAATATGAGTAATTTTCAAAAGTTATTAAACACCCGATGGCCTTAAATTATGTTCTACTATTACATTTAGGTGTTCAACTGATGGATTGATATGTTATTAGATAAAAGTATTTACCTTGCTACTAGTTCTACTTGATTATAATATTTTTAATTCTTATCCAAGTACTGTGGTTGGAAATATATAATGGTAAAAAAACTGAATATAAATATAAACAAATTAAGATTTAGGCAATAAACATAAAAAAATGAAGTAATGGTATCAAAAAGTATGTACTAAAAATATGACTAAGTACTTCTATAAAAATGCAGAATGAAGATGATTTATCTCAGCTCTTTTAATCTTCATTGGTTTAAATTTGTAAGATTACTCATATTTGTACTTTAAAGGTATACATATTTAGGGCATAGGGGGGAAACACCCTTTTTTGGTTTTTGATCTTATTTTATATAGTTTTTACTAAGCTACAAGATGCTTTTTACAGATTTAAAAAAATCAAAACAATTTTTGAGATATAGCTGATCAAAGTCGGAGGAAACAATAGGTTCCTTATGGAAAGCGCAGTCTAAAACATCAAAAATAGACTATTTCACTAAAAATCTATCTCCTCATAAGTTTTTTGAGATAACTACCTCAAATTTTCAGGAAATGTTCCTTGATATATTTAGGAAATTCTTTCGGAACAAATTAAAAAAAAAATAAAAATTTTATATAAAAAATAAACAAAAAAAAATGTTTTTTAGTTTTTTTGTTAAGAATTTTTATTTTTTAATTTTTTTTAAATCTGTATATTATAAATCACAGTGAATAAATAAAAAAAAAGTGAATAATAAATAAGTTGTATGTAAAAAATTAGTACATTGAATTTTGTGCAATGAAAATAGTTTTATTAAAGCTTTTTTAAGGTTTAATAATCTTTTTTATTATGTCTTAAAAAACTTAGTAACAGCAATAAAAACAATTTAAAATTAGAATAAGATTTATTAGTGATTATGGATATATTATTAAAATTTGTAAAGGACATTTTCTCTGTGCACACTAAAGTAAATTTATTAAATAATAATTCTCTTTAAAGGTAAAAAAAAAATAGAGTTTTACAAATCTTGATTCTGTTTAGTTGTTGGTCATTCAACCTAGATTTTTCTAAAAGAGTGGCAACCCTGTGTTAATCTAACAAAACTATTTATTGATACATATCATTATTTTGATGTTTTTGTAAATTATAAGTTAAAATACTTACCTCTTTTAAAAGTTTTATCTCACGAATTGTAAGGATATGATTTTCACAAAACAAGTTTTCCAATAACTTCAATTTTGTTCTCTTGTATCTATTTACTATTTGTTTCCCTATGACATGCTAAAATACTCACACAAAACTTTAAGGCAGGCTTCAAGGTTTTAGTCCAATTTGTAACTTTTAGTCCAATTTGTAACATTTTGTAATCACATACTAGTGAAAAGAGAATTGCTTTGTTTACTCAAGTGTGAAATTATTAACTCAAATGTTTATATCCTTCAGTTCTCAATTGGCATAATAACTAATAGTACTCTGCTGCTTCATATACATTTAGTTTTTTATTGACATGCTTGAGTCAGTTTGTATTTTTACACTTTTGATCATTTTATAGCCTATTTAATAAAATTTTGAAATATTGGAATAAAAGTTTTATCACTAAAACGACCTAAAATATCTTTTTTTGTTACATAAAAAAAGTATTTTTATACTGAAACTTAATAGTTCCTTACTAGAGGTTTTTCTTAATACTGCAAGAAACATTTCTGGAAGTTTGAGGTTATTTTAAAATTGTAAAGGATATAGGTTTGTAGTCAAATTTTCTGTTTGCTTTTTTAGATTGCCCCTCCTACTTAAAACTTATTGTACTCTTAGACTTTAATCAGCCAAGACTAAAAAAATTGTTTAAGTATCAATAAAAGTCTTTAAAAAACAACTTGTAGCTTACAACTCTACCTTAAAGATCAAGTTTTAAAAAGGTGATATGCCTCCCTTATGACTTTTAAAACTTTTTTTGTGTAAATTTAGAGCATTTTAAAGTCCATAGAAGAATTTTTTAAATTGCACAAAATGTTGAAGTACTTTTAACTAAGGAAGAAGTTTTTGTAAATTTTTATTTCTAAAATTAAGCATTTAGTTAACAATTTTTTTTAATACTTTAAGTACATTTCCTGATAACTTAAGGTATCTATTTTTAAAACAGTAAGAAAAGATATATTTTTAGTGATTTTTATTTGTTTACCATTTAGTTTTCGCCTCCCATAAAGAACCCAATGTACTTACTAACTTTAATTGGCTGTTTCTCAAAAGTTAGCAGTTGTATTAAAAAGCTGTAAAAAGTAACTTGTAGTTCATTAAAACTGTAAACATAAGATCAAGTTGCAAAATAAAATTTTCTTCGATATGACCTTAACTTTGTGTATAATCAGATTACTTGTTATATTAAAAGTATCAGAAAAAATTCTAAACTTAGTTTGAGTGTTTAATGTTTTTCTTTTATTATCCATAAAACAAAATTGAATATATATTTTTAGTACAATAAATAATTTACTACAGAAAAGTTCATAATTTTTAGTGGAGTTCCGCAAGAAGGTGTTATTGGCCCACTTTTATTTATAATTTACATGAATGATATAGCCTCAGAAGTTGATTCTAATAGCAACATTAAGCTTTTTGCAGACCACACAAAAATATTTATCCAATATAACTTAATTTTACAAAAATCTTTAGACATAATCTACCATTGGTTAAAAGAAAGGAAATAAGACCTAAATATTAGCAAATGTCATGTTTTGAATATTCACAGAAGTACACCTATTCCTATGTTTGACTTTAAAATAAACAATGTAATCTTACCTAAAACTGAAGTATTTAAAGACCTTGGAATTTTTATTTTAGATAATTTAAAATGGAACCATCACATTAACTATATCTACCGTACTGCATCAATTTTATCTTTTCAAATTCTAAAAAGCTTTATATTTATGGATTTGGAAATTCATAAAAAATTTACCTAGTTTACATCCGTCCTAAGATGGAATACAACACACCTTTATGGTCTCCATGTTCTATAAAAGACATTAACCAACTAGAATCTATTCAAAGAAAATTTACAAGATCAATCTTTAATCGGTGCAACATTTCATATACGTCTTACATAGAAAGACTAACCAAGCTTAGAGTACAGAAAAACTTAGAGTACAGAAGCCTTGAATTTGATCTTATTACTTTTTTTAAACTGATTAACAACAAAACTACTATTGATTTCCAGACTTTCTTGAAACCTTTTAAAAATAATTAATTACTCAGAGGTAATACAAAATATACATGCAAATATCATTTCAACAATGTTGGTTGACAAAAATCTTTTTTCTATCGTTTAGTAAAACTGTGGAAAGAACTTCCAAATGAACTAGTATCGTGCAAAAATCTTGAAAATTTTCGATTAAACTTAAAAAAAGTTGATTTAAATAAAATATTTACCAGTAAAATTTATAAGTAATTAGTTTTGTTTGTAAACTTAAATAATAATACTAGTATTGTTTTAAATTTTGGTATAGTTTTACAAACTATAACTCTTATATACTAGTTAACTTTTCGAATATAAAAAAACCTTAGAGTTTATTTATAACTATATAGTTGGCACATACTTACTTAATGTTCAAAAGTACACACTTTAATTTTAAAAGTATACAGTTATTTATTTGACACTTTATTGGATAAAACAAATCTTTGTTTATGTTGTAGTTCATGATGATTTAAATTAGTTAAGTTTGAAATATTAATTTAACTTTACTGTTTTAAAAAGTACATTGTTTATCTATAATGTACAGTATTAAAAGTAAAAATGACAAAACTAGAAATAGAGAAGATTCAATATTTATAACTATAAATTAGCATTTACTATTATTATAGATTGTATTCTTTTACTTTTAAAATTAAAAGTTTCAGAAAATAAAACTTGATTAAATTCATAGATATAGTAATTTTTGATACTAAAAATTTCTCATACTAAATTATTAAGAAAAGTTTTCCTTGCCTGTTTAGTTAAATTTATTTTGTTATAAAAAGTTTATAGTAAAATTTTTAAACTACTAACCTAAAATTTTCAGGAAATTTTACACTTGTCAGAACAGTTAAAATAAAATTAAAATAAAAGTTTTACAACCACAACAAAAAAAAAACTATTAAAATCTGTTAAAAGCAACTTGTAGCTTGGGTATAACTTAACAAAATAAGATCAAATTGTGAAAAAATAGTTTTGCTCCCTTATACCCTTAACTTTTGTTTACAAATAGTTTGTACTAGTTGTAATAGTTTTTATCTTGGTAAATTAGTTTTAAAAATATCAAATTAAGGGCTTTTTATTTCACCGCATCCCCTTACAAAAATACCATGCATTTCCACTGGTCTGGCAGATATAATAGATTTATATTTATTTTAGTTTATTCTTTCAATAAGGAACAATTCTCCTTCTATAACTTTAAGTTAAATTTTAGGGACTAAGGCCTTAACTTAAATTTGGAGTTAACATTATGTGCAACATAAGTTTTAAATAACATTTTTACTATTATTAGTTGACGGTTATTGTGTAAAAAAATATAAGCAAAGTTAAAAATTGAAATTAAAATCTTTTTTATTACTGTTTTAAAAAATATTTAATAACTTTTAAACACAATAAAAAATAACATTACAGAGAAAACAGCTATTTTTAAAATTCAAAATGAATCTGTTTCCAGTATGGAAAGTGAGAGAAGTGATTGACAAGGCGTAAGTTTTTAGTTTTTTTAATAAATATTATTTTTTTACAGTTAGTTGGATACACATAAAATTGAAATTTTTTAATTAAAGTATGTTTACTTATTAATATTAGTATTTAATTAGAAAATTATTAGCTTGTATCTCTTGTGTAGTGTTACAAAACCATATATTAAATATTTTGTTAAACTAATACTTCTTTCTTTATAAGCCTGCCATATATCTTACTTTATGTTCTTGACCATTTTACTTATAAATGTAAGTAATAAAGTATATGAGTATAAATTTTTAAAACTAATTATCAAAAAAAAGTGACTGGTGTATGAAAATTAAAAGTTTGTAAGTATACAATGTAAACGTCAAGTTTATAAGAAGAATTTTATGATATACCCAGTGATATAAACTTTTGTTTAAATTAACCAACTTTTCAAGAATTTTGTTAATAATAGTTTTTGATTTTGTAATTTCATTAAAATATGTAACTAGCTATATTTTAATCCAAAATATGGTAAATATGCTCATCCATACCATTTTTCTGAAAATAACATAGAATTATGCTTATTAATGATTATCATTTATTATTCCAAAAAGTATAAACTAGATTCAATTAACAAAGCTCAAGCTCATGCATGTGTACATATAATTATAAAGCTGTATTTAATAATATTTAGTAGATTTATTTAGTACTGTTGTACTTTTAGTTTAAAATTATTAGATTTATTTATCTATATTACTTCCCAGGAAGCAAATAGGATTAAGCTTGAGTTTTGTTAATTTTAGTTCAGTGTACTTTTCGCAATCATAGCTGCTAATCATTAATATGTATGTTTTTTGTTATTTACAAAAAACATGATATTGCTGTGAATGTTAATTTTACTATGTTTAATATATTGTAAAACACTGTGTTTTTCCCTTAACAATTCTTTCACTGTTCTGATGAGCAGAACAGATCATTGGTAAGTTTATTGATGATAAATATAATAAAACACAAGTTTAAATGATCACGAAATTAAGCATAAACTTTAATCATTGTTACGTCACTATTTATATTTTCACCATTTAAACAGCACAAACGTGGTGATGAATTACAGTGAAGTGGAGGCTCGCGTGAGGCAAGCGACCAACGACGACGCGTGGGGTCCTGCGGGCAGCCTAATGCAGGAGCTGTCCCGCGACACGTTCATGTACGAGTGCTTCCCCGAAGTCATGGGAATGCTGTGGAAGAGAATGCTGCACGAGGGCAGGAAAAACTGGAGAAGAATTTACAAGGTTTGAAATAAATGGAAGTTTTCAAATGTACTTGTTCAATTTTTTGAATATTATGGCACTTACAATGGTTAATTATTAATATTTTAAGCTTTTTATTTTGTTAAAATCACAATAAGGCATATGTTTTTGAATTAGATAATAGAATATCAAGTAAATTACTAAAATGTCATGTGAACAAAATAAAAACATACATATTCATAAATTAAATAGTAAATAGCAATTGTCATATAAAAAAATCAAAATAATTCATTCGAACTGTTTACTTTTTGAAACCTAAGATAATTATACTATTCCTACGACCCATTTTCACATACATAACTTTACTTAACTTCCATAGGCGTTATTGCTATTGTCATATTTGATAAGAAATGGATCAGAGAGAGTAGTGACAAGCGCCCGTGAACATTTGTACGATCTTAAATCCCTACAAGACTACTCATGCTATGGTTTGTTGAAACTTTTTATGCATGTATACCAATAAATGCATTAAATATTGTTAATGAAGTTTAAAGTTGAATAAATGTGCCTAGTCTTTTAATTGAATAGAATTATGAATTTTTTGGTTGAAATTAAGAATATTTTTAAATGTTCTTTTGCTTGCTTTAAAATTTCCTAAAATTTATAAAGGTCAGAATTTTTTTGTTTAACTTCCAACTTAAGTTTTTTAAATTTGAAATCTACAGATTAATAAAAACCAAATGTATGATATAAAATCTATATAATATGAAATAAACTATATGAATCTATAGTTTAGAAAAAAAAGATACAATCCCTAGAATTTAATTACAAAAAGTGTTTATCTATAATATAACTTTTGTACCTATAATATTTTACGAAGAAACTGTATATGGTTTTTTTTTTGTTAGTTACTACAAGTTGTTGTATTTTATTTTAAAGTGTTTCATTTGTAGTTATTTTGTTATTGTAGTTTTCAAGATTCTTTTAAACATAACGAAAAAAGTTTGCTTAATGAACAGTAGATTGATCATTTTAAAATGCTAATTTTTGTGGAAACATATGAAAATATTATGTACAAGAAAATAACGACGATTAATATTGTTTACAATAGATGAGACTGGCAAGGACCAGGGCATGAATGTGCGCAACAAAGTGAAGGACATCATCTCGTTGGTGCAAGATTCGGACAGATTGAGAGAAGAGAGGAAGAAAGCAAAAAAGTCACGTGACAAATACGTGGGAATGTCGTCAGATGACTGCAAGTTCAACTCCGGAAGGAACTTCTCTTCTGGTTGGTTTTTTGTACTTTTTATTTTTCGTGACAAAAGACTAACAGGTTGTATTAAGTCTCTTTAATTAGTATAAGTTTTTTGTAAGCGAGGGCTTTTCACTAAGTTTTTGTTTGGTCGTTTTATATAAGGTAGGTTGTTTTGTTGAGATGATTTATTTGTTGACCTTTTTCACCACTTAAATACGTTTTCAAAACAACAAGCCTTATTTAAATTGGAATGGATCACTTTTGCACGAGTCATTCTTTTTTCACGGCATCAATTTTACACAAGGTTAGGGCCATGGTCAGGGTTAGGGTTAGAGTTATGGTAAGATTAAGTGTTTCGGTCACAATAAGTACGTACAAAGTGAAGCAGTGCAAAAATTCTCCTTCAAGAAATATTAACCCTTTGTGCAAAACTACATCTACCCTGTTTGAATGCAATTCTATTTGAATAAGCTTTGTAATTAAAAAAAATGTTTTCTGACGTAAATAGTCAACTAATAAGCTAATATGAATCAATTCTTTAATGTGTCTATTTGAATAAATATATCACTGCTAATTCTGTAATAACATAACTTATATTATAACATTAGAACAGTCATTAAAAGATAAAATTGTATTTAAAAATATAGTTTTCTGAACTTCAGAATATATTGTACACACTATGTAAGTTGTTACGTAATTTAAAACAAAAATAAATAAAATTTCTATGCAATATTAAGATTTTTTTCACTATATAATAATGTTGTCAAACATTTAGCAATACTTTCAATTAAATTTTAATTAGTTTTCGGTTGTTTAAACCTTTAAATTGATTCAAACTTTTCTATTAGAATTTCTTAATATTTTAGTAAATTCTAGCACTTTGTTGTACTAAGTTTTAAAAATGATAAAATGTTTAAGTCTGTTTTATTTATTATTCAAAGTCATTTGTTTTTGCAATATTAGTTGGAAAATGAGTGTGTTAGAAAATTATATTTGTTTAAATAAACATTTTAAAATGTTAAAAAAAGCTTTTTAATTTTCAAAAAAGACTTTAAAAATATTCAGTTTAGTTTTTATAGCAATAATTTGTGTGCATGATAGGCATATCACCACCAGACTCGCCGTACAGAAACAGGAGTTGTAATAGAGGTTAGAAGCATGCAAGTAGCATGTAAAAGTACATGGTTGTAAGTAATTGAAAAGTTTAGAAGAACCAATTAGTTAATAATAAAATTATTTTTAATTAATTCAACATTTTTTTTTTGTTTCACTAGAGTTTTATGGAAATTAGTATGTGTTACTAAGTAAAATTGAGTTGTTTTAAAATGCGCTTGTATAATTCTAGTTGATTTCATTAATTTTTCTACAACAGTTTTGTTATTTCGTAATAATTTTAAAACAAAATTTTTACACTCTACTTCTTTCATAACTTGTTTGATGAAATATGTATTTCATTAAAGTAATAATTTTCATATCTTTAGTTTTTACAATCTAAATTTAGTCTATAAAAATTTGATGTTGAATTCGTAATGAGAATTTTTTCTAGTACATATTCTTATTGACTATTTTCAGATAAAACATTTAAAAATAGCTTTAAACTAAGTAACTTTTGTTTAAACAAAAACTATTACAATAATGTTTTTAATAAAATTAGAATCTACTCAATATCATAATTTGATAAATTTTA
Organism: Thalia democratica; assembly: GCF_965202585.1. Taxonomy (NCBI): domain Eukaryota; kingdom Metazoa; phylum Chordata; class Thaliacea; order Salpida; family Salpidae; genus Thalia; species Thalia democratica. The sequence goes on from NC_139170.1 coordinate 12,758,278, forward strand.
AATGAATGCAATATGATTCTAGTTGTTTTCATTTTAGTATGACAACTTAGTGTTTATTGTTTGTTAAAAAGACTTTTTATCAGTAAGAGTTGGTCTTACTTAAACTTAACTGTTATTTAGTTTTTTAAGTTTCTAACAATGAAGTTTTGCTAAACTTTGTAAAAACAATGTGAATGATATCATGTTTATAATTAAAAAAGAACGTCATAGTTTAATAATGGTATTTATGGAATAAAGTTTATTTATTAAGTTGAAAATAACCTGCCAATTAATAAAAACCTACAAATTGAGAATAACCTTTGAAAAACAATCAAAAAGAATAAACAATAATATAAAAGTTGCTATTTATAAGCATTATTTAAATAGTTTTAGCTCATATTAATATGTATATAGTATGAAATTTTTGTTTAAATTTTAATGTTTTACATTCATCATAAATATCTGACGTTTTTATTAGTAAGCCATGCCTAATGTTTTTTTTAAATTCAATCACCGTAGTAACATCACTGTTTTAAATAAAATTTATGATGAGTTCTATTTTTATAACACTGGAAAAATTTCTATACATGAAATAGAACATTTGATTTAATTTGAATACAATTTTTTAAAGCTAGTGCTAAAAAAACCTGGAATTTTGAACAAAAATTACTAAAAACCGTAATAACATTACTGTTTTGAAGAAAATTTATGATGAGTTCTATGTTAGTAACTAGAGAAAATTTCTATTCCTGAAGTAAAAAATTTAATTTTTTTGAATACAAATTTTTAAAGCTAATTCTAAAAAAACCTGGAATTTTGGAAGAAACTCACTAAAAAATTTTGAACAAATATCAGTAAAAAACGTGGAATTTTAAACAACTTTTAAATGTTAAGTAATAAGGTCTTAATTTGACACAAAAAATCTATCGTATGGATAAAATTTTTATGTGATTACCAATTTTTTTTTAAACACATTTAAAGAAGATTTAAGATAACTTTTCAATGTCGTTATACTACTTGAGACAGTCTTTTACGTTAAACTTATTTTAAACTAAAATAGACCCTAAAACTTTAAAAATCTGGAAGAAATTTTGAGAACCTGAAAAAAATTTGTCAAAAACATTTGGTTTAAAGTATTAACTAAACCAGAGGTTGGCAGTCTTTTATAAGTCGCAGGCCAACTTTCACATAAAAAATTGCTCGCGGGCCGCATTTAGTAGAAAAAAGTCTTTAAGGGCCGGAGTTTTTCTGAAAATATCTATAATCAATTAAAAAATACTATAATAAGCCAAATATGTTCTAAAATTAGCAATAAATGAGCACTACTGATGAGTTCTTACTAACTTAAGAGACCAATTGCAAGTTATAACTACAAAAATTTTTGTTTGTATTGTTTCAAAAAGTATATTATTAGCTAAAAAGTACCTCGTTGGCCGCAGATTTTGGCTTTGAGGACCGCATTTGGCCCGCGAGCCGCAGTTTGCCGACCCCTGCACTGAACTTTTTATTTAAAATGTGTTCATTTTTTTAGGTTATTTAATTAGTTTTTTGTTGCAAAGATGGTTTATATATTTATTATATGTATGTATTACTAACTATGTTTCTTTCAAAACTGTGTTAAAGTAATTTAACTTGTTTAATTATAAAAAAATATTTATGAATATTTGTTTTGACTAAAAAATTGCTCAGTTTACTGGGTAACGAGCTTATTTAAATAATAATACAATTGCTAATTAACTATTCTACTTATTACCAGGTTTCTATTCATAACTATTTCATTAGTATTTTATAAGGTCAGATTTTTTTCCCACTGAAACCTGGTAATACATAGAGCAGTTAATTTGCAGTTGTATTATTATTCAATTTTAAATTTTATAACAATTCAATAAAAAAAACTTGTTTTAAAAGTAGTTAAACTTGCTTATTCCATTATTTATTACATAACTTAAATTTATTTTCATTGTAAAATACTTAGTCACTAAGCGGATTTTATGGTTGACCAAATAGGGTTCCGACATTTTTTTACATTGGCTCTTAGTTGCAAGCTTAAAGTATTTGCTATAAAATATTAATTATAGAATAAAAACTTAAATTAATTTTGAAATCCATATAGTTTAGTACAAGAAACCCGTTACAACTTAATGGAATAATACAAAATTGAGTACGATTTTTTCTGAACTTTAAAAATGGATTAAAAAATTAACTCGTTCTTTGATTTAATAGCAGTTAACTTCAAATTTCAGCAAATTTTCTTTTTAATATAATGAAAAACTTGTAGGAAACGGTTTTTTGACGAAAAAAATTAACCAAAGCAACAACAGTCGGATTTTATTTTTTATTTTTATGTTTATTTTTTTAATAGTTTATATTTTTTTTAATTTTAGTAATAGTTTATTATAATAATAATAAGATAAGTTTTATTGAAGTAGTATTTTTTCGCTATTTTAGTTTGCGCCTCCTGTAAAGAATCTATTGAAATCTGTTACTTTGACCGCTTAAATCTCAAAAATTACTTTGAATTTTTAAATACGGTAGAAAACAAATAGCTCAGTTTTTTATGTAAAAAATAAGACTAGCATTTAAGAAAAATGATTCACTTCCTTCAAATACCTTAATAACTTTATCTTAGCAAACATATTATAATATACACATTTTAGTTGTATTAAATTATGTCAGTAGCTTAAGCTTTAATGCTTTATTTAACTCTGTTTAAATACATTATTGGCAACAAAGCTTTTTTAACTTTTTTAAGAAAATCCACTACCAATAAAGTATTAAGTTTTTTAAATATGTATTTTGTTCTAAAGCGTTATGCGTCTTATTTGTACTTAAATAAATATGATTTAAATTTTTTATCTAAGAAGTTTGTTTAATTAATAAGTAAGTACTTAAATCAAAAGTTATTTAATAGTTATATTGAGTAAGATTTAAATAACAATTATGAAGCTAGAAAAATACAATTTTATTGCAGTCCAACAAAAATAAAATTTATTTGATATATCAACATTTATTTCCAAGAAAATTAAAATAAATTAAAAAAAAAAACAAGCAATTTTTGCGTATTGTATGCTCTTGGTAGAAATAAAAAAAAAGAAAAAATCTTAACTCCAATTTCTGTATTATTATACTCACTTTCTCTGTATAGAACTATTAAAAACGAAACTTTTTTAAAAATGAATTGGACATATCTTAATACCGTTTTAAAAATCTTTGAAATATTTGTCATCTTTTTTAAGTGTCGTTTGAAGCATTTTACATATAAAACTTTATAAGGATTAAGGTAAAATAAATAACTCAAAAAGTCATGACTTGTAATAAATATAGTAAAGGAAACTTATAAAGTTGGTAAAATACATTTTGAAAATAAAGTAGTGTATTCTAGCTCAGTAAAATTAAGTTATTATTTTATAATATTGTGTTTTATGATTATAATAAGCCTTTTAAAATTAAAACCTCAAATTATACGGCTATTATTATATTAAATAATATTACATTATTTTAACCCTAATTTAATCTATCTTAAAATTGAATTTTATGAAAGGGTCAGCCATAGATTCGTTTAAAAACTAAATTGATTTCCTAAAAAAATTCAAGTTTAATTAAAGTTATTTGCTTGACGAAAAAAAAAAATGTTGCGTTTTAAATGTTGCGTTTTAAATTATTTTTAACTGTTTTGATAATCTTTAAATATTTCAATAATAATTTATTTCTGTTTTCTTTAGACTGCTTAAATCAGTTTAATTAAACCTTTTTATAACTTAACGTCTAAAAATTAAAATTTATAAAATATAAAGTCTTTCTTCAATTTATTCCATAAAAAATGTTCATCATGTTTTTATATCCCATTAGGTAACAAAACTGTTAATTAGTTTTTGTTGTAATAAAACAAGCTCCAAATTATATTTTGTATGACTACATTTTGTAGTATAAAAAATTATGCTGTTGTAATTTCAATGTAATGTGTTTTAACTTTTAGATAAACTAGATATATATATACGAATCTTAACTTAGGTTTTGCTTGTAAAGTTTATAAAACAAAAGAAAAACTATTTTAAAAGTTACTTGTGCATTTAGTTGTTATTGTATATAAAGAACACAAGTTAGACATGAGGTCTCTTTTAAATTTTCATGTTTAACAAAATTTTATATTGTATTAAATAAGTATACAATTGAAATTACAGTTCAAAATTGTATTCTTTATAAAACTTATTTTGACTAGTTTTGAATTAAATGCATAATTGATTAATTTTCCACACAAAATTCAGTTTTGATTTTCAAAGCTTTATAGTTTAATTTTCAAAGCAACCAACTGCTTGTCGTAACCGATAGCTGATGCTGAAGACACTTTGTTTTATCACTTGAATAAAATTAGTATGCATTGTCTTAGTTTAAAACTAAATTATGAGTGTATACGTTTTTTACACCATAAAACATTTAATTAATTTAGTATTCAAAATTTCAGTAGAATTTGATTGAAATAGTTACAATTAATCAAAAAAAAATTGAATAATAATAGTTTTTCTTTTGATATTAGTATAAAATTTAAATATAACAATAAATCAAAATATAAATAAATCAAAATTTTCTACAAAAATAATTTTTCACCACATTACTTATAACTTATTAGGTAATGGAAACTGGAAAAGTTCCGGGGGCGGTTACAGAGATTACGATGATTATGATGAGTATTCAACTAAAAAAGATATTTCAAGGTGAACCCTGTTACTTACAGTTGTTTTATTTTTTCTGAATACTTTCATAAAAAAATGAAATGCTTTATTAAAAAAAAAGAACTATCATATTAAAAGTTTTATAGTTGTCTAAGCAATAAATAGTTCAATATAAAAGATAGTCGGTTATTTAGAAGTTTTAAAGTTTAAGTTCAGTAGGTAAGAAACAAACTTATGTAAAAAAAAACAAGTGAAATGAAGATTAATCAAGGAAGAAATATAAATAAACACATTGACATTTTGTTTACATTTTTTTCAGCTCCGAGTAGTTTCCAAAAATAAATATGTTATCTAATGTTACATAGTATGTGCTTAATGAATAAAACATATTTATATCTCATTTTTTTTTGTTAGCATTTACTGTAGATAGCCCAAAAACTTTAAACTAAAAACAATAGTTAAATTTTTTAAATTTGTTTTTGTGTAAGTTCAAAACGTATTTGACGTATTACATAAACTGCTATAGCATGAGTAGATATTTTCAGTAGTATTTAAAAAATAATTTATCAAGTTTAGTTAATTTTAAAAATTTAAAAATATCATTTTTAAAAATATTTACTTTATGCTCTGCAAAAAATATTTAAAAAGTTTTAGCTAACATATTAAAGCTTTATTGTATTAGCTTTTTATATATGTCGTTGTGGTCTACTAAAAATTAAATCAAAGTAATTAAAACAATTATATGTCAATTGAGTTTCGAGCAACTGCTAAAATTTAAAACTTTTTCTTGCTATTGTTTATTTGATAAGTAAAACATCATTAATGTGTAATAAAAACGTTAACTTAGTTGAAAATTTAAAGTAAACAAGTGACGTTAGATATTAAACAAACATTCACATATTTGAATTTTCTTCTTACTTTCGATTAGCATAATTTGAAGTGTAAATCGTAACTTCAATGCGATTAACTTAACTTGGGCTAAAACAACATTTAAGTTATCATGCATTTATGAATATAAAACAAATTAATGAAATTAAAATTGGAATAAAAATGTGTTTGGTTTTTTTTAATTGTTAAAGTTTATTTGGCTGCTAGAATTTACTATACGACCATTTTAATTTGTTAGTAATTTACAATTTAGTTAGTTATTTCATTATGTTCAAGTTATTTTTTGATATCTGTCATTCAAAAATACTAATAATTATTATATAAAGTTAGAAAAATCTCTGTTTTAATTAAGAAAGTTTATCTTACAGCTTATGAATAAAAATAGTTTATAAAAATAATGATTTTTTTGTTTAACTTTACATATACTATACATTATTTTTAAATGTTTACAATCAATTTCTATATGATCATTACTTAATTATTAATGTTTCATGCAAAATAATCTTGGTAGAAAAAATGACTATTTGTATTCAATAAAGCTTGTATTTCACGTTTTTCACAAAAATTCCACACCTTTACCGCTAAATTTCTTAAATTAATGTCACATCATGCTTATAAATTTGTAAAGTTTTCATGTTTGACAATACTGATAGGAAAAATTCTCAATATTGATTTAATTTTAATTTATATTTTTAGAAGTGCAGTTTTGTTTCTAAACTAAAAAGTGTTACTGTTTTCTTAATAAAAATTATGAATGGTTTAAACTGTTCTCGTCAGTTGTATAAATATTTTTCTATGGATATTACTGTGAATATGACGTTGTAAAATAAGCTTTCTTATTCTATGTACAAAGATTGTTAAGTTGCAAAAATTTGTTTTTAAGTTTTACTGTCTATTTATAAAATAATAATTGCCTATACCAAATATAACAAGTTTTTTTTTTTAAAGTTTTTATAATCTAAGTATTAAAAGTTAATTTTTTTTCAATTTTCTCATATATGAAAATAAATAACATGTTAATGTGTCAATAATGTAATCTCTGGAAATGCTCCAAGGAAATATACATATTTTGAATATATTTTTATATTAGTATTATGTGAACTGAATAATTAAACATAATATGTTTGTTTGTTTACACAAACTAAAAAACTGTAACTCGTTTTCATTTTCTTACAATCGTATTTCAAGACTTTTATCAGTATTACAATTTAATTTACACTAATGTTTGTTATTACAGCGATGACAGCCTAGAAAAGCCAAAAACAGAAGATTCAAATGAGTTCGGCGAATCGAAACTGAAACAGGTTGTGAGAAGCACAGTGGGTGCTAAGTCTGAAATTAAAGTTTCTAAAAAAGTAAGTGTTGATTTCATAAGTTGCAAGTTTTAGTTTAGATTTGACTGTTATACTGAAACTTTATTTTAGATTAAGGTCATCAACAAAATTCTAAAATTAAAATGTTGTAGTAAATCAGGACATCAGTGAACTTTATGTTTTTAGTGTAATTTATCGATTTTTAAGTTTAGGATGGTCAAAAGCTATTATGTGGTTTTTAGTGTTGTTGTAAATATTTTTGCTAGTTTTCAATTTGACCAAAAAATGTTTTGATTTAAAAAGTTTAACACTTAAATGAAGTTTTGCCTCATGTGATACATGTAAATCTGTTTGCTATATTTTTATCTAAATACACGTTTATCTCAATTTCTACAATATTTATAAAGTTTTTTATTATTTTATTACTCTAAGTTTCTCAAAAAAAAGTGATCAACTGGAAAAATAGATTACAAAGTTGGGTTATGCAATTTTGTTTTCTGATAATTTATGTAACGGAAATCCAGTTGCATTGTGCGAAACCAGTCCGCGCAAAACGTGCAATTGTTTTTCGAGCGCTAAAAATTTGTTTTACGCAACAAGCATTCAGACTTCACACTGTGGCTTTTTCACAGTAGCATGTTTTGAGCCGGTAAAAAGTATCCGGTATTACAAAGAGATTTGTATTGATATATTTTGTAAAGTGTTGTTATATAAATAATTATTAAAGGTCGATCTCGGAGCAGCGGCGCATTACAAAGGAGACAACACGTCGTCAGCTGCAGCTCCACAAAAAGTTTTTTTTTTTTCTAGTTATGCAGCAATTTAAAAACGTTTATTTTCAGTATGTGTTATAGTTTTGTAACAAATTATACTTTGTAGAACTTTAATACTGTTATTTTAACACTTGATAAATTTTTTTTTGAGATGTTCTAAGTAAAGGTTTTGTGCACTTTAAAATAATTTATCATTAGTTGTTGTTTCATTAAGTTTAAAAAAATTATAAACATAGGTATGGTACTATGGCAAAACATACACATTATATTTTGATAGACTTTCAAAGTGTACATTTTTTGATATAACTTTTATTTATATTGGTCAGATCATAAATATTAACATCAACAACATTTCTATTACTAAAAAAAGCTAAAAAAAAGCAGTTTGATCAGTAATATGCAACACTGAATTGTGCGCTGGTTCCGTTTTTTAAAACTGTGAAAATCAGTTCCAAGATTAAGTTTGTGTTTGTTACACGATGCTCACGGTAGCGTTTAAAATAATTTACAAAAACAACAGACGAACGAAACGCCAGCAGAGGCGAGCGGCGGGCAAGTCGATTTACTGAACGATTTGTTCGACGCCCCTGCACAGCAAGCTGCAACCAACCAGGACTTGTTTGGTGATGGTGAGTGAATTTTTAAATTGGCATTTTGACATGAATTTTGTTTGGTATCATGCTATTTTTTTCAATTTAAAGCATTGTAGTTTCACTGGAGTAAGTAATCAATTGAAAATGTTTACTCTAAATGTGTTTTGTAACTTAGATAAAAGATGCCAATGTGTTTTGCCCTTCTAAAAAACTTTTGCAAATTTTTATTATTGATTTTTATCATTAAAAAAGTTAAGGTGAAGTGGAAGTTTGCTTTAATATCGATAATAAGTAAAGTTTAGAAGTATCCTTATTATTTTGATTTCAAGTATTTTTATGCAAAGTTTGTGTGGGCTAAAAGTTTTCTTATAGGTATTCTAGCTTTTGTTGAAATACAACAAAACAGTACATGTTTAGCTTTGAAACTGTTAGCTGTATTTTATTAAAGTTATAGTTTAAAATAAATTAGAATTTTATCTCTTCAATCAAGTTTTAATTTTTGGTTTCATAAATAATTATGTAAGCTAATGTATGGTTTTTGTATAAGGATTAACATTTTTCTCTTGTTATCAAAATAGTAAATAGTTTAACTTGTATTAAATTTTGAATTAAATCTAGAAACAGTTTTAAGTTAGCACAGTATTATTTATTTCAAGAGCCACTAATCATACCTTTAAGTAAGTAAAGATGATCTTTAGTTCAAAACTAAAATAAAAAGTATAGCAAATCTTAACAAGGCATACTAAAAAATAATTTTGAAGATTGACAAAAATATTTAGTGAACGTAGTATATAAGTTCATTCTATCATACCTAAACAAAATAAAATAAAAAGTTTTCATGTAGTTCCATCTGCAACCAATAATGACGATGATTTTGCTGATTTCGATCAAATTCAAACTGCCACACGTAAGTAAATCTGTTTAATATGTTTAACTTACGTACTATTTTTAGCAAAAAGACTTAATTGTTACTCGACTAGTTTTAATTATGTATATACTCTATGTTAAAATTACCATTATATAAGAAGCTTTTAAGTGTTACCATGAATCATCAGACTAATTTTCTTATCTTAAAAAAATCTTTAAACGTCAAACATCAATATTATTTATTTTTATATTTATATGAAAATTTATATGAAAAAAGGAAAGTTGTATATTTTGCCTTTTGTAATAATAAGTTTATAATGTAGATATATTTTAAAATGTTACGTGTTCTAAGACTTTAAAATAAGTTATATTTTTCAAGCAAAAACAAATAAAGCATTTTTGTTTAATAAATGTTAAATTAATTGACGACTTTTAAAAAATATTTAAAGTAGTAGTAACTTTCAAAGTTTTTACAAACTATTTTTTTTTGTCTCAAAAGTTGTATAAAAACTGAGCAATTTTTTTTCAGTTAAAATAAATACTCTCGTTTGCTCAATTCAATTTTAGAAATTACCTAATTTATCTAAAAAAAAAACTTGAATACTATTGATATTTTAATAGATATTAAATGAAATTTGTATTTTTAGCTGCTGCTGCCCCGACACAACAACCAGCTGATGACTTTGCAGATTTCGGCCAACTAACGTCGAGCACCACCTCGGTTACCAAGCAACCGGAACCCGCCACCTTTGACCCCTTCGCATCGCTCTCGTCTCCCCAGCAACCTGCTCCCCAGTCCAACGCCGACCTGTTCGGAGGAATGATGACGTCACAGCCAGCAAACTTGATGACGTCACAAATGAGCATGACGTCGCCTCAGCAGAACAACTTCATGGGAATGACGCAACAACCGCAAAGCAACAGCAATTTAATGGGAATGATGTCACAGCAGCCTTCTATGACCTCACAGCAGCCGAACCTGATGATGATGAAGCAAAATGCAGCGCCAACCGCTCAAAGCAACATCATGCAGTTCAGTTAGTATAAAGCTAAATTTTTTTTTACGTTTAGAAAGTTGTTTGTTGTTCAGTTATGTTGTGAATTGTTTTGTTGAAGTCCCGTGCCGATACAAGTTATTTTATTTTTCAAATATTAAAAGTAAATGCATTTTTATGATAGGGGAACCAAAAAGTACTACTTTCTTTGAAATCGCCACAGTTTTGTATTGATGAATGAATTTTTTAATTTGTTACTTTTGTGATGTCTTTGTCTTGTAAGTGTCCATAAATTAGTTATTTTTGTAAATTTTTTTTAATTTTTTTAAATTTAACTATAAATATTCAGTTCAGTTTATATGGGTAATTTTACACTTTTTTTGTAACTTTTTACTGTCACCTTAACTCTGTGTTTAGCATAAAAACTGTTTACGGGTAAAAACTAAAACTTATGCATTGATCCCAGCTTAATAAATTATCAAAAAAAAAACATAACTTTACTTTACTATAAATTATACAGCTTTACGAAAAACTTATATTTTTATTTATTTTTAAGCTGTTCATAGGGGTTTATACTTACAGTATATTTAGATTACTGCCATTGTATAATAAAAATTAAACTTTATTTTAAAAGCTGTTTTCATTTTAAAACTTACAACAAACAATTGTTCATGTTGAGTAAATTGGGGTTTGAAAATTTTACATCCAAATTTTCATACTTGCTTGTAGTCTCGTGTAGTTAGTTGCCACGTAACAACAATTCCGCAGCTAACAAAGCCTCTGCACCGGTTGCCACTAGCAACCAGCAGCTGGGGTCGACGTGGTCGGGCATCAGCGGAGTCAACATCGACTTGGACGGGTTGGGAAAGCCCCAGATGAAAGAAAAGAGGCCCACAATGAACCAGTTGCAGAGAGGTTAAAACAGTTGTGGTGTTTAGTTATTATTCTAGTTTGTAGAAATCGTTTGCTTGCGTTAAATGTTGCTTGCTAGTGTGTATGGATTTTAAGGTTTTCATATAGCTGGTATCTAAATAAAGTCTTGCATTTTATCTAATTAAAAAATAGTTTTTTTTTTCTGAATCTTACAAAAGTTAGTTTTACAACAAAATTGGAACTGTAATAATCTGTCATAACGAATAAGTGATAATTCAAGTAAAAATGTTAGTATATTCAGGTAATCAACCTGCGCAACAACAAAACATAAATCAAATGATGGGTAGTATGAACCTCAATCAGAAAAATCCAAATATCATGATGTGTTAGTTGTTGTTTTTATTTAAAATTGTTATGATTATATTATGATAACTGTTAACACTATTAATGTTGATAAAATTTTTCAAAATGAAAAACTTTTTTTTTTTGTTACCACACACTTAACTTCAATTTCAAAAGAAATATTAATGATGCCAGAAAGTTTAGTTTTAGAAAGGCATAGTTTTTTTTTTGTAAACCAAACCACTTTTGAATAGTGTTCAGACACATCTTAGGATCAGTGTTGTGGAACAGAGCTCTAACAACCAAAGTATTTATGACACTAAAAGCTTACCCTAACAATAGAGTAACTTACTTTTAGAACTAATTATTCTGACATCTATCCCATAAGTTTCTTTTCAAAAGCGGTTAGACACTTTAGTCAGTTTTGCTTTTAAAATCAAAGAAACAAAAGTTATCAGGACCAAAGCCTAACGTTTTGTTAGAAATGAGGTTTTTTAAGTCTTACAACTTAGTAGTCAAACCAAAGTTCATTAACTTCAGTTGCTTTTTTGTTTTTGTTTAAACTCAACAGTAAGTTGCAAACGACCACTGTGCTCTTTCAGTTTTTGTTTTGCAATTTGTTCTTCACAAAACAACTCGAACAATTAAAGCTTAAGAAATGTTATGACACGATGAATAAAGTTTTGGCACCTATAACTTTTAAACTCTTTGTCGCCACCACAAAAACTCACTAGAGTGGAGATCTTTAAAGTTTGATTATCGAGGCTAGGGTTGACAATTTTTAGTCAGTGGGCCTGATTTACCCGAAAAATTATATCTGGGCCCGCGTATTTAAAAATTATTTCTTTAAAAGCAAAATGGTAATGAAGTTATTATTTAACTGCACTACTATGTACTTTTAAAAGTCAATTAAGAGCCTATTGCAAAATATTTTTTCCATAAAAACCAAATTTCATTTGTTTTACATTAGTTGCTTAAAACGTTGTTGTTTGAAACGTTGCCAGAAATTTCTGCATTCGAGCCTTAATTGCCCGCTGCAAATCTTGTGGTAAAATCAGAAATTATTATCTAAAAATAATAAAGACAACTTGTCTTTCAATTTTACTTGTATATTTGTTTATTATTACAAGTAGTTATTTTTATTTTATCACAACCTTGCATTCTTTTTCGTTAGGTTAGTTGTATGTTGAAGTATTTAAAAGTTTAATAAAAAGGTATTAATTCTTGTCAGCTCTTAACAAATCTATTTTTTTAGTATTTTCTTGTTTAGTATTATGATAAAGTTATTATAAACTAGCTTTTAACATAACATCACTATTGTTATTTTCTAGGTTCCTGTAAACATTTTTTATTAAAAAGCTTTACTTTTATCTGTTGCAGAATTGCAACTAATGCACAATCAGGCAGTATTTTTAGGTGTTTAAACTTCAAGTGGTCATATATGTGGACACTAGTGTATGCGACTCATGTTGCTTCTTTCGTTTGTTAATGCACCACTTCGTTTAACAATCACATAACATTCACAGCTCAGATGGGAAACTTCGGTATGATGGGCCAACAGCAAAACCAACAGTTCAACAACATGAGTCAACAACAACAATTCAGCGGTATGTTCCAACAACAACAACAAAAACAAAGCAACAACAGCTTTAATTTTTAAGTCAAATGTTTTTCTTATCATACACCGAAGTGCGAGTTTAAGTCTTATGTCCGAAAGTTGGAATTGTAAAATTTAGTTCTTGTTATAAATAAAGCCCTGCACAAGCGGTCTAGTTTCTTAAATCAAAATGTTAATGTACAGGGAAAAGTGCAACTATGTGCAAAGATTTTATAGCCATCCAAATAAAAGGCAAATGTATAGTTTATAATTAAAAAAGAAGTTATTTTTCGCGCAATTTGTTTGTCTTACTATGTGCTTTTTGTTTTCAATGATAATCTTAAGTTAAAAGACCTCTTTTAATTGATAAATGCGTCTTTATAATTAAGATACTTTAGTGAAAAAGTTTTATATGTGTATTTATTATCTTTCAATTTAGTTTTATGTATTTTATCCTTTTTCATAATATTTTACAATTCCTACTTGAAGATTTAGTTTTTTTTGTGCTTTTCAACCTTACCTGCTAAACTTTTTTGTAAAAGTTTTTAAGAGTAAAAGCGTTTCAATTTATTTATAAGTACAATTTTTCTTGTGAATATCTGCTTTTTTCGTATTTTAAACTTTTAACTTTATTCATAAACTCTTTTTAGTAAGTTTTCTAAAGTGCCCAACTTATGAAGTAACTTTTTTTTTGAATAAACTTTGGTGAGTAAAAATAGTACTAGTTTATTTAGTACTAGTCAAAAAACCGTCGCAAAAACATCACTACTTTAAAAATTAGATTTTCAATTTAAATCAATAGTAAGTTGTACTTACTAAATACTATTTTTTTATTGTGTAAAAAACATACCATTTTCGATAATGGTCATAGTGAATAACTAAAAAATCTCAATTGTGTGATAATATCTAAAGTAGCTAGATTAATTTTTGGAAGACGTACAACAGAACAAGGTATAATTTATAAAATACGCAACACAACAAAGAAAGTTTAAACTAAGAAGAAGTTAAAGAGAAATAATATTGATCAACGTAGTAAAAATCAAATAAATCAAATACACTAAGGAAACGCAGTCTCGTACAAATCTACTTCAAATTCCTTTTGTTTACATAGTTTAGGCTTATATAGTAGTTATACTACAATTGCTACCATTTTCATTTAATCACTCCCATTAAGACACTAAAAGTAACACTTTGAATAGTCATTGATTTGTTCACAGGTAGAACATTTCCTGTATTCACTGAGGTTTGTTTTATGTTACTTTAGTAGAATTTGTAACTATTTTGGTACAATATCTCTAATTCTGATTTTCAAGTGTTTAGCAGATTTAACTAGTTTCACTTTAGTAATAAAGCTTGTATTACCAAACTTTTACCAAAACTTGATATCTCGTCCTTCAAATTTAAGTCTAAAACAGGTTAAAAAATAACTCTCGATTAAACTGTATTGCACGAGGATTTTGTTTTCATTTTATTTTAAATTATTTACTGCGTATATACGATAATTTCTAACTTGCTCATAATTTAACTTGTGTATTAACTTTTATTATATTAATTTATCACTATAAAGTTTTATTTCTATCTTAATCGATTCTGTTGGATAGCAGTTGTTCTATTTTTTATCATTCAATTTACTTCGAAGTTATTGTGTCATGCTAATTTTCACAACTCTCTAATGCAATGTTTATGTCATTTTTTCTTTTGTTTCTTGCTAAAAACAATTAAGAGTTTGGAAAATAGTTCAAAGTGGACGATAAACTTCTATGGATGCTCGTAATTAATTTACACATTTTTTTATATTGTTTAAAGGTTAAATTTATCTTCATGTGAGAAAATTTAGTTAACCATTCACATTAAGTTTTCTATTTTATATCAACAAGGTAACATTACGATATATAGTTATTAATATAGTTTTAACAAGTTGTTAAAATGATCAGTTTTTAGTGATTTATCATTTAAATAAAGTGTCATTCCAATTATCTTTAATTTTTTGAAAATTAAAATTAAAAATGTATAATTACAAAAAAAAATATTATGAAAGAGTATTAGTTTCTGCCGAGTGTTTTAACCTGTATGTTTTTTAATTATTATGTAAGATTTTTATACACATTAGGCGTAAACATTTTTTAGTGAGTTTAACTTTAAAAATTTTTTAAATACGTTGCTGGAAAACTCAAGTTTAAACAATTCAAAATCTTATAAAAGTTTTTAAGTGACAATATCACTCTAAAATACCTAGAAAGTTAAAAGTTTTACACAATATACATTTAAGACGATTTTGTTTGAAAAAAAGTTTAAATTAATTGCTAACATAAATAGCTATATTTTGCCAAGTTTTAAAATCTACTTAGCCATTTCTAAGCAATAATTTGAATCTGAAAAACAGTACCATAAAGAAGTTCTTACTAACAAAGTTTTTATGGAAAACACAGTTAAAAGAAATAGATAGTTCACACTAATTTTATTATTTAAAATATCGTAAATTCAGTTGTCAAATTTTTAACGTCGTGCCACTGTTTGCTATCAGGTTAAAATTTTTAACTATCTTATTAACTGTAAAAACTAAGACTTTTTTACAACAAACTAAGAGATTATTTGGATACTTTAAGTCAATTAAAATGCTAGAACCAAAAGTACTTAAAAAGTTTTTTAACTTTTCACCTAGAAACTAAATACATATACCTAAATTTGTATTATCACTAAGAAACTTTATTTGTTTTAAGATTACCACTTATTAATATACTTAATTACTGGTTTTTATTACTTCAAGTTTATATTTATTAATTATTTTTTGACGAATAAAAATACTGTTGCTTAGTCATTTTACTGTATTAAGTTCATATTTTTTTTTTTTTTGAAAAATAACAGTACTGTTGCTTTTTACTGTCTTAATTATAATTTTAAACTTATACCTATTTAGTTCAACTTTAACTAAACTTTAATACTAATTTTAAACTAAACCTAAAAAATTAAAAAAGTTGTGTTCTAAAACATATAAGAAAAAAGCTAAGCTAGTCTTTGGTACTGCATTTAGTTCGTTCAATTTTTGCTGTAGACAGTTTCAAACTTGTTTGAGCCCATACTTTTTTATTTTTTAATACAGAGGCCTTATATTATAAAACAGAAACTTAACTTCTATTTTTTTAACAATTACAACTATTTTTCTTTCTTCAATTTTCACGTTGTAGAGTCTTTGTAATCTATTTTACTTATTTCAATAATTAACTAGGTTGTATTTTTGTTTAGTAGTTTTTTGCAAGTAAATTGCATTTTACAAAAGTAAGTAGTGAGATGGCATGCATAAAACCTAGCATCATTGACCCAAGGTGAAGTTTAACCTTGTGTCGCCGCGGTGACCCAAGTGTGGAATGAAACCAGATCGCCGCGATGTTTTAAACTAAGCAAGTATCACTATGCTCAATATAGAACATACGTTTACTAACTATTAAGCTTTTATAAAGGCAAAACTGTCAGCTTCAAAAAGTATTTAGTCTGCCAGGCTTGCTAATTTTGTTTTTAGTAATCTGTGGATTTTTACATTAATAAAATTTTAAATGAGTTTAAATGCTTTTACAAAACTTTACTTAAAACTTACTTACTTCATTTTTTGAAATTATTTAGTGTAAATCAGCTCGAAGATGGTACTGACTTACCTATAACTGATATTTAAACCCAAGAAAGAAACAAACTACGAATAAGATTAAAAAACTAGTTTTTTTCAAAAAGATAAATAACTTAAACAGACAACTAGACTGTACAACATATTTAGTTTTCTAAAATATAAAATTAAACCCCATAAACTATAGAACAACATTAGCAAACGAAACAAAATAAACAGTGTTTAGCTAGTTGATATTATATTTAAAGCGATAGTAACAAACCTGTTGGAGCTCACGCGTTTAGACTCAAGTAATAGCTTATATAATATTTTAACTCGTGCTTAAAAAAAACTGCTACGTTTTAAGACTGACTTCAGCTAGTAAAATACAACCTTAAATTTATTAAAAAATATATCATCACACTAACCAGGGCTGACACCTACAACCCAAATAAAAGGTAAATGCAATTCCGTAATATAGTCTTGTTAAGTTACTGAACTGTTAAAACAGCTTAAATTTATAAAAATGCAAGATTCATTAAACATTTTAAAATAAAATCATATACAATTTTTTCAGTTAGCATTCTTTAAAATATACTTTAATTTTAGATTGTTTTTAAACCGTATTATGAATAAGTTGGAGTTAGCGGATTTAAAATATAAGGTTAAAAGACTTTTAAACCTTAATTAAGATATAACTATTGCTTCGTAAGGCTGACTTGATCTTGTTATGAATTAAGCTTGTGAGTAGTATTATTGTGAAACAGCTTTTAATCTGCGCAAAATTCATATAAGAGACATTTTCTTAGCATTACTAGTTTGAGATTGATTTAGCAGGGGCGGCGTTAGTATAGAACCTGTGTTACCCCGGAAAAAAAAGCTTAGCTTTCACACTTTAAAAGATTTGCCAAAGCTCCATTATAACTTATTTTTAAACTCTAAAAATATAAGATGTAAAAATTAGACAAAAAGTGTTCAAAAATATTATAACAAACTTGAAAGTACCTTGAACTAATTTAACTTTATCTCAAAGTGTTAATAGAATTTTAACTAAAGCTTATAGCTTGAAAAAAAAGAGACCCTGCCTGCCCTAATTTATTAAACTTTCATTTAAAATAGGCAATATATATAAAAAAGGTTAGACTTTATGTAATGTATATCTTTAAACTTGATACTGCATTTTTTTAAGTTGTTAAATGATATGTTGTAAATATTAACCCACTGTAATTTAAGTTTGAAAGTTATAAACATTTAGGTAGTATCTAGCAAATTTTTTATTGATTTTCAATGTAATAATACATATTACATATTAAGTAATATCATATGTTAGTTTTTTAGTATGTCAATTTTTTACTGCAAGTTTTTTATCTTGATGTTACACTTTGCAAATTTGTTAAAACAATTTAAAAGAATATAGAAGTTTTGGGCTTGACACATATTTTTTTGCAGTACTTTTAAAGTTCCTTCATCAGTTAAAAATATGTTCAACATAATATATCATTTTTATTTCACACAGCAAAAGTAATAGTATTCTATTATTTACCAGGTTAAATATTTTTATTATCTGATGTTGAATATCTGCAAAACTTCAGCTTCCCATATATATACTTTGTTTACTGAACGACAAAAAAGCGCTAAAAATATTTGGTTCTAAGACCTGGTGCACAAAATAGCCTTTTAACTATCGAGTCCTACAACACGGATACCTTTTAACGTTTTGTCCAGGATGTTTAAGAAAAAAAAAAGTTTATGAAACTTAAAATGAAAATTATCATGTAGAAACTTAACTCTTAAAAACAAAACTTATGTTTTACTCGCAAAGTTTTATAAGCTTTTGAAAAATCTGTTGTAAAAGTATAATAATAAAAATAATTATTTAACTATTTTTTAGTTTTTAATTGACAAAACGGCCTTCTATGAGCTGAATATAGAGCTTGTGATTTAGAGTAAAATATTTTATAAAACTGTGACAGTAAACATGTTTAATATAATTTTTTGAAGTTGCAAGTTTTGAAATTTTTTTCACTGACATTTCAATTTACTTAGTTGTTTACAAAAAAATTTGAAATTTGATTAAAAATTTTAATAAAAAGGAACATATATAATGTAAGTCATAAACTTGTCAGTGTAAATCTATTAACAAAAAATGTATTTTGGAAAACTGTGTATAGTTTAGTTTTCTACCAGTAAATAAGGGAAAAGTGAGACTGATATTTTTCTACCATAAAAAAAGCAACTTTACTTTGCATAGTGGTAAGAAATCATAGTTTTTTTTGTAAGCTTTACTCAGCATACATTAAAAAGTTGTTTAACATGTGCCGTATAATTTTGAATTATATTTAAGTGTAGTTGTTATGGTTTAAGTATTTATATAGCATGTTATAAGTTTCATTTAAAAAAAGTATGATTGTTCTCCTGTTCATGTTAAAGCAAACTGATGTAGTTTTTTTTAGACTTATATTTTAATGTAGATATTTGTTTTCATTTGTTCTAAATTGTTATTCACATGGTGCTCACTACATAACTTATTATGTTATGTCAACTGTTAACTTTTTTTTTGACCACACTATTGTTATTGACATACTTAAACTTAATTTTTTTAAATTTTGCTTAAAAACTAATTTTGTTTCATTTTTAATTTTTTATTCCTTTCATAGATGTCCTTTTAATTATTTTATATTTTAATCAAAATGTAAATTTTAGGTAAAATTTAAAATATTACAGTAGTAATGTTCTTTGTTAAGTAAACAGTTATAGTTGAGAAGACATAATCTTTTGCTAATGATAAATAATAAAAACATTTAAAAATAGCAGAGTGGTATTTTAACCTAGAAATCATTAAAAAACCCATGAATTTAAAATTTTAGGCCCAAACTTCAACTTTTTAATTTTTGATAAAAACTTCAAGTTTTTAAGAATTTTGAGCAAAATCATAAAATAAGTCTTGTAAAACTTGGAATTTTGAACAGTTTTTATATATAAATAACAAAATGTAGATGAGATAAGAAATAACTATTATATGAAATAATTTTTTTTTTTAACGTTTTATTTCTTATAAAACACTTTTATAGTAGTATAACAGTATTTTTACAGTGATTTTATGGTACTAAAATGATTTTTACTTCCAGTTTGATTTTCTACTCCTATAGACAAAGAGACTTGATTTTGAAATCTAGAAGAAATTACTAAAAAACCAGTGATTACCCTAAAATAGACAAGTATCAAAAATGAAAAATGTGTGTTTCTGGTTTGATAAAACTGTTTTTCTTAAAATATATTATACTTAAGATACCAAAAGTAAATGCAACCTTTGTTGAATGAAATTGATTCATTAAAATATTTATAAAGACTAAAGTTACTTCACTCTTAAAAACTCATATTTTACATTACAGTAGACTACTTATATTTTAAGATTTTTTTTTCTGAACATAAAGTAGTACATAAAATAAATTTTATTTTATTAAGCTCATTATTCCCTTAAAAAAGTTGCTGACATTCTCTAAAGTAAGTTTTCAAAAGAATAGTTGATGCAGATTACTTAATTTTTTACAGGGTTGCCCCACACACTCAAGCAATCAGGCTAGCCCAGGCTACATTTAATGTATTTTCTTAATAGGCTATCTTTCTTGTTTTAAATGAGCTTGAGTATACTCAGTTTTAAACATATGCATATTTAATTTATGTTGTAGCATAAATGTTGTTAATTTTACAGGTTTGATTTGAGTGATGAAGTATTAATCACTATCTCAGTTCAAAAAAAAAGAAGTTTTTTGTGAATATTAATTGTATAAGGATGTATATATATATATATACAACTCTGCTCTTATAATCAAAAAAAAAGTGTATAGAAAAGCTTGCTAAAAGCAGTGGTTGTTATCATTTAACAATAATTATGCACAATATATCACTGATTTAAGTATTGTGCGCAATATATCACTGATCAAAGTATCGTGCACATTAAAAATAAATTTAATAATTATTTTAAAACCGAATTGTTTTCAATAGATTTAGTTATATTTCTAAATTCATGGGATATCATATCTATAAAAAAGAAAAAAATAAACTAGACTCATTTTGCATGTATATCAGAATATATGGTATAAGTATAAAGTTTTTTATGCAAACCAATGTATGTTTTATGTCCACTTAATTAAGTTGTGTGTTAAATTGTAAAAAGTTGTCATCTTAACGAATTGAATATTTGAATAAATGTTGTGAAGATTTGATTTTCAAATGTGTGATTGCTTTTATTTTCAGGGTTACCACACACTTATGATACTCAATAATGTAACACAAGCTAAATATAACTTTTTTGAAAAACTGAAGCTTGAACTAAAGTTTTTTTTCAGATCTTAGGCTAGTTTTAAAAACTAAAATATTTTTTTTTACTAGATATTATGTAATTTTGGTAGTTTTTTGTTAAGGTCTTTAGATTAATTAACAATTTTTCTTTTCAGTTTTTGGCTCCTGTTACATTAAAAAAAATGTTATAAATTAAGCCTATTCGGGCTAGTTAATGTAGTTGAGGCTAGTAATTGGTCACTCAGTCTAGCTTTTTTGATTTAAAAGTGGCAACCCTTACTATAAAAACAAAACAATTAGAGTTCTCAACTTTAGTAAATTGAGAAAGAGAATACACTTATTCAGTTTATAAATGGTTCTCAATAAAAAAAGAAAAAACAAATGTATAATTAAAAAAATCTAAAACATCAACTAAAAAATTATCACAAGTAAATAAAAAATAGTGTTGAACAGTAGTTTATGCAAGAAGCTTTCTATTAAAAAAAAAGTGCACATAACATACATAAAGAAAAGTTCTTGCGCACAACAGACTGTTATGTAAATCAACTTTAGTGGTAGTTATTGTCACATTGTTAAAGAAATTTTTAAAAACTACCAAGAAATATTTTATAAAAAATTACACCCAGATAAAATATACTTAGTTTGAAAATAAGTTTAGCAGCTTAATATTTTGTTCACAGTAAATTAAACTCTGCAACAGAAACACTTGCTTAAGCCACAAAACACAAATTGGCTGAGCTATTTAAATTACCAGTTAATGAATACATACAGCAGCTAGTAGCACAACACAAAGGTTGCAACTTGCAACATATGACTCACCTACAGAAATATCTTGCCTGAAAAATATTTTTGACTTTATATAAACAGCTTGATCTGTTTTAGATTTTACAGCAATCAAGGTTCTTAATATGTAAAAAAATTAAAGTAATATAATGATGTATGGTCTTTTGACTTGAAACAAAGTTAATATTGAGAATTAAGTTTAGTATGTAGATTATTTGAGTATATTTATTAGTTTTATTCATAACTTGATAAAAAGCTTGAATATAAGAAAAAATTATAAATCTAATTTTCTTTAACTGTTTGTTAAAATTTAAGACTTAAAGGTTATTTTTCTAATGCATTATCCTAGTTATAACAGCTTATTATGATGCGACAATGTTGTAATATCTACACAGAAGATTTTAAATTGCTAATTTTTACTAACATTTAAAAGACCTTGTTATTCAGTGGAACACTTTTTTGTGATATTGTATAACTGTTTTATCCTGCAGCTTTATCGGTCACTGTTATATAGTGTCAATTAAACTAAAAATGTCTGGAAAGTCACCTTCATTTTTAGTTAGTAAAAAAAAGAAAAAAACATCAACAAGTTGTACTACAAATAATAACAGCCCTCGATCATCTATGACATCTATGAAGAAATCTACACATCAAGTTTCTAAAAAATCAAATCACATAGGATTGAGCATCAAACAAAGTTAGTCCAAATCGTTTTACATGTGTATTTTATTTTTTAAGTTCTTTTGTGAATTAAATTATCGAGTGTGTTGTAAAAATGTCTATGACTTCCAATTATATTAGAAATTACCAGCTTTAGAAAACTATTAAAACTTCTAGACTAACTTTACCAAATACTCTGTATCGTATTAAATTGTTTAAATTCTTTATAGTAATTCTGACTTATAATTCTATTTTAGGTAAGAGACGAAGAGTATCAAAACTAAAAGATACAGAATTTAAACCTAGAGATTTTAGATATGTACCATACAGCCCAAAATTTAGGTAATTTGAATTTATTTTAAGCTACTTAACATTGATTTCTAGCTAAACTATTCATAATTTTTAATCAAAATAATTTTTTTCAAAAAAAAAAAACAAAACTCATAAAATAAATATATTATTTATAATTTAAATTTACTAGTTTTTAGATTAAGTTATATAATTACAAATTTTATAAAATTAAAAAAGTTTTGCCATACTGTTTTTAAAAAAAATGAAAAATAAAAATTTAGAGACAATCCTAGGTCTTTTATGAAGCTTCTAAGTCCAAAAGAAGTTCAATATGTAAGTTATTTAGTTTAATTTTAGCTAAAGTAGCATTAATTTACTGATTGCTTGTTCGGGATTGCTGCTTTCTCAGGTCCTTCTGAGAGATCAGCATATACAAAACACTTTTGAAAATTTAAAGCAAACTCTGACTAGATCATTTTTTTTTATGAGGCTGGCTCAATTTAGTTCAAAAGTTTATATTGTTGAGATTAACTAGTATAACCTTATTTGATTTTCTAGCATTTTTATATGTTAATAGTTAGTTACAAGCTAAAGTTTGTTCATCAAATAAAAATGTGCAAACTTTGGTCCAAGGACTTTGGTCATTGAGCCACACACTTGTTTTCTTTTTTTGCCTGTCAGCTATTATAACTTAACTATACACAGTAACCTGTCAACTAGGTACTCGTTTGCTAGGTACGAACTGCTGGTATGGTAGGCACTTTCAAGCCGAAAAACGCTGTGTACAAAATGCAATATTTTTTTTTGAAATTTAAAGACAAACCTAAATTAGTAATACAAAAGTTTTAACTCAAAATTGCTACTAGAGCTCAAAACTGTCTGAAATGTTAGATAACTGATTTTGTTTTGACCTCAAATACAGCTTGACTTGATTTTACATACTTAAGTATTTATTTTAAATATATTATACTGTATTAAATTTAAATGCGTTTGACAAAAGGAACCAGAAAACTTGCAAATTTATATCTTACGATCTTTAAAACAAAAATCTTTTCGTTTATTTATTTAACGAAAATAATTGTAATGTAAAACTTAGATTTGCATGTTTTTATTATAATTTATTTATTTTAAATAAGTAATTATTTTTTTATACTATGTAAATTATAAATGTACAAGTAGATACAAGATATATAAAAAAATAATAGCTTGAACATAAACACAAGTATAAATGTACATACATAAATAAATCTTTACAAATAAATATTATTAAACATGTTCTAGACTCATAGTATATGTTAAATAATTTTTACAATGTACATACATATGTTATGACTTATTATATGTGTATGTACTTTCAACAAATATGTTTTGTATATATAAATAAATATTATTAAACATATTCTAGACTCATAGTATATGTTTAATAATTTTTATTTATATAATATATAATGACTTATAATATGTGTATGTACTTTCAACAAATTTGTTTTTTATAAACGATGAGATTTTTTGGGTAGAAAATTTAACTTTAACAGTCGTTTGTAAGCTTTATTGGCTTTTAAAATGTTTGTATTACTAGGCTAATATAGGTAATTAAAGACCATTATTTCCCAGTTACGCACTGCCGGTTGGGTACGCACATTTCGCTGCATTCATAGTGCGTGCCTAGTTGGCTCAGAAAAAATTGCTCGTGGGCCGCACTTTTTAGAAAAAAGTCTTTGAGGGCCGCAGTTATTAAAAAATAATTGTAGTAACTACCAGAAAAATTTTTAATCTTTAAAGAGTTTTTTTTTATGTTTGGTTTTAAGAAAAACTTAGTTTGTAAGAAATTTAGTTTGTGAAATAAATTCTTGAAAGAATAGATTCATTTAAAGAGTATTTATTTAAAAAAAAGCCTGGTTGTAAGTTTTTATTGCGGAACTTTTTATAATTTTTATTTTATTAATAAGTTTAAATTATTTATTATTTTAAAGTATGCTTTTAGCTAAAACGTACATTGCAGGCCGCAGGTTTTTGCTTTGAAAGCCGCAGTTTGCCGACCCCTGATCTATAGCATCTGTCTGCAAACTTTTTAGAAATAAGGGCCAAATTTATTCAGTATTTTGTTTGTAGATTAAAAAAAAAGAAATTTTTGACCACTGTAGTTTTAAAATTTACAGTAAAAAATATAAAAACTCTAAGACCACAAAATTTAGCAAAACTTTTTAAAATAAGCCCAACTTGTAGTTTAAATAAAACTAAGATCACGCTCAGAAGTGTTTATTTTTAATTATTAAGTTTGCTTGTTTTTAATACGTTGATATTCAAATTTAAAAAATGGAGCCGAGTTTGGAGGCCCCTGATCTATCTTATGAAAATAGCAGATTATTTTTTTAAACTTTAGTTAATATGTTATAAAATATCATACAATAATTAGCAAGTTTAAGGTAAAATTTTAAAGCTTTATATAAAATATCAAGCTGTTTTTGTTTTGCTTCAAAAAGTAGCATCCTTATTTTACTTACTAGTATAACTGTTATATAATATAAAAGTATTCATTTTATTTTTGACTTTTAAAACAATGCAAACAGAGTGAAATTTTGAGCTTGGGTTTGATAATAGTCAAAAAACGCAAACCAGAGTTAATCACTCAGTTTGCATAAAACCGAAAAGCAACATTTTTGACTTACTTTTTTATTGGCAGAAGCTTACAGAAAACACATTTTTTTTTATTTGAGAAGAAAACTGTATAAATATCATTTCATGTTAACCATATTAAAAAAATATCAACTTATGTTCTAACTTAATCTTCATTTTATCATTTGATTTCAAAAAAACAAAGATTGTGTCAAACATTTTTGTGTTTAAAAAAAAAAAAATAAGAAGACTATCTTCGTTTATGATAATAAATTTCAAATAGTTTTTAAATATAACATAAAATGATTGTTTTTACATTAACACAAGTATATTTATTTTAAACAGATGATATCAAGCCTCAAAAAAACAAGAACTTGTAAGTCATAAAGTTTATCTTGTCCTGGACAAGACATTAAAAGGTATCCGTGGTGTACGACTCGATATCTGAAAGGTTCTTCGTGCACCAGGTCCTGGGACTAAATATTTTGAGCGTTTTTTTATCGTTCAATAAACTATAGTATCTTAAAGCAAGTTAATAAAGTTCATTTGAAGTTAGTAAATATTTCGTTGTAATAAACTTTATAGTATGAGAACTAAGAGGATGACTAGGGGTAGTAAAGAGCTCACATTGGGTAAAAAAAACATGTTAAGGGGACGAATTGAGAAAGGTCTTTTTGCTTGAATCTTAAAGATCTTACTTTGCTAAAATGCGTTCATTGTTCATCTTTATTTAAGGATAAATCTTAGAAAGTGAAATTATTTTTATAGCTACAAAATGACAATTATTCATGAAAACCTGTTCTGTTTTACTGCTAATCATGTTTAGTTTTTTAGCTAATTCTTTTTGATAACTGTACTTTGTTGAAAAACTAAACTATTTTTAGAAAGAAGTAGAGCTAATATTGTAGTTAAGTTTCTTTTCGTTTCGAGTTTATTTAAAAAAAAGTTTAGTTTTTTAAATAGTAAAACATTTTAATAGAAAATATATTACAGAGAATATACGAACAAGCAAATTGATTTTTTACCACTAAAACAAGTTCAATATTAGTATAATTAACAAGTTTAACTTTTTTTTGAATTTATTATGATCTACATGCTGAAAAATTGATAGATGGAAACAAAAATGTTCTATCGTTTTCAACTCACAGCTTCTTAATTAGTTTTGTAAATACAACATATGTTATATTTGCAACAGAACTTAACTCAAGCTGCTGAAATTTATATTCAGCTAAAACTAAAAAAAATATATTTAAAAAAAAATTAACAAAAGAAAAGGTTATTCAAAAGCAATAAAAATCTTACGATAAAATGACCCTGTTTTTAGACATATATGTTAATAATTGAAGTAATTACCAGAAAAACTTTTAATCTTTAAAGAGTTTTTTTTTATGTATTGGTTTTAAGAAAAACTTAGTTTGTAAAATAGGTCGGCAACTGTTTAAAATTAATCGACCAATTTTCCTGAAAAAAAATTGCTTGCTGACTAAAATGACTCCCTTGTATAGACATTATTTTCCAGACTCATCGAGAAGGTTGCCCTTTTAGATTGAAAAACATTTTTTACAAAGAACTATAAACGTATTGCACATATATAATATCATAAAATAGATTGCTACTGTATTAAGTACAAAGTTTTAATACATATGAAAATTCGTAATATTTTATCTATTTGAAAACTCATTTAAAATATTTTTGGAATTATCAGAAAAGTAGAGTATGAATTACACTAGCCTTTCGCGAATCTACGAATTCCCGTTTAGTTACACACTTTAGAATTCTCATAGCTATATTAAAAAAAGTTTGAAAAATTATTAATATTGTAAAAATTAAATTTATTGTATATATTGAATTGACCATTTTATTTTGTCCTATTTTAAATGTTAAACTTGTCCACTTTTGTAGTGACTAAAAGTAGTACAGACTCTTAACTGTTTTTTATCAAATGCGTTATCAGAATACAGCCAATAATATAAAAAGCTTTTTTTGCTGTAGATGCATTATCGCAAGAAGTTTCTGTAAATTTAAATAGATATGATACCTATCAAACTTTACTTGATAAAATGCTATTGTTCGGAAGAAATTATTTTTCAAACCAACTTGTTTTTACATTAGATTGAGGGCTAACAATTAGCTATAATTAATAATATAATTTTAAATTAGCTATAATCTGTAACAAATTAGGTAGTAGAAAAAAAAATATTACTTAATATTCATTTTAAAACTTGAAATAAAATGTTTTATGCAATAAAATTAGGTTATTTTAAATTATCAAATTAGTTTTAAATTGCTGATATTGGCCTAATAGTAAATAATACGTCTTAAAGTATCAAAAAACTGTTGTTCTAAAAATATTATTATAACTACAAACGTAATTTAATGACTGAAATCTTTTTATCTTTAGTTTACGACAAAAAGTCTTAGCAAGATTAGACTTTAGGAAATATTTTTTTAAATCAAAAACTGCCAGCTAATTTAAAATCG
Organism: Thalia democratica; assembly: GCF_965202585.1. Classification (NCBI taxonomy): domain Eukaryota; kingdom Metazoa; phylum Chordata; class Thaliacea; order Salpida; family Salpidae; genus Thalia; species Thalia democratica. The sequence goes on from NC_139170.1 coordinate 12,785,896, forward strand.
CTCACTCAAGTGCCCGTTTATTGTTTATTGCCCTCAGGCCTGATGAAACTTTTTCAAAAAGTTTGCATTTTTGCAGTATGATACTTGTTCCTTTAGAAAATATAGGGCAAAATTTCTAGTCAGTAAAACAAACTTACTAGATAAACTATTTCGCAGGCTGTATTTGAAGAAAAAAATTAGCGTGTTGCGTAATTATGAAAAGTTGGACTGTAAAATTGAAAAAACCTTTAAAAGCAATATTCTAATAACATGGTGGTTTAATAAGCAATAATGTGTTGTTAAAATCAAGTTAAGCGCACATTTTAACATGTTTGTTATAAAAACAAACTATATTTTATATTTGCAGGATGACTAAATGTTAACAAACATTTGGTGGGAAAAATACCGACAGGTCTAGTTCTGGAAAAGATATTAAACTGTATCTATGGTGTATGAATCGATAACCGAAAAGTTTTTTTTATACACCAGGTCCTTGGACCAAACTTGTTGAGTGCTTTTTTGATCTCAAATAAACAAATAATGCTTCTGTTGACGGGCCAGACCCGGCTTACGGCAACACATTGCCTACCGCTATTCAAGAAGAACCCAATCTTTCACCAAGTCAGAACGTTCACTAAACAATACTGATTAAATTAGCCTTATTTAACATTAACGTTATTAAATAGTTATACTTTATTTACTGAAGAGTTTTAATTACTGTAATACTTTTTAAAATTCATAACTTCAAAACTATACATATTTATTCAATTGTTTAATAAATTACAACAAAATTTAGTTTGCTGAAAAAGACATAAAATTTTTTAAACTGTAAGCCATAAAAAAAAAGAAATATGAAGAGTGTTTAAAATAAGTTTGTACAAAAAGCAAAAATTGTTATTTCAAGATTTATAATTCACAATTTATGAATAGATAAACATTAATTTTTTTCGTTTTTTTTATGGCTTACAGTTAAAAAAAAGTTTAAGTCTTTTTCAGCAAACTAAACTTTTTTGTATGTTATTAAATAATTGAATAAATATGTATAGTTTCGAAATTATGAGTTTTTAAAAGCATTACAGTAATTAAAACTCTTCAGTAAATAGAGTATAATTAAGACCATGAAAAATATAAAACAAAAAGTATATTGAACACCTCAAAGTTTTTTTGTTATTTACTAAGAGCTAAAAAAACACATCTAAATTTAAACTTCAAAAAATCTAAGTTGTTATTAAAATAAAACTCTTTCAAGTTATAGTTAAAAAAAATTTATTTAAAGTATAAACATTTTTGATAGTAGTTTTCGATGAATATTTTAGACAACTAAAAAAAATTAAGTTTAAAGTAAATGCGTACAAATATGTTTGTAAAAAAAAATAAAAATAATAGATTAAGAAAATAATAGTTACTAAGTACTAACTGTCTGACTTAGTAATATGTACTGATCAGTGTTAACTTTTTGAAATAATCATAGTTTTTAAAATTTCTAATAAGTGTTAAAAAATAAAGATACAAAAGATAGTAATTATTTTTATGCACATTTTTACTACAAAAAATGATTTTAAATAATTTAACAGCTTAACGTTTTTTTGCACACTTTTATGGTTTTAACATTTTAACCTTTAATAAAATTAGCGGTTTAAAGTAGAAAATGAATTTGTTGGAAAGTCCGAAGTGGTTTACATGGTTAACAGCAAACATACTTTAGTCTGAACAGAAAGCGAAGATATAAAATAATAAGCCGTACGATTGTATACCACAATCAAGCTGGTTCTTTCATCTATATTAAACTAAAAATTTTCTTTAAAAATAAAAACATTTTAAACCGATGGAATTCTTTCTATTGGCAATATGTTTTTAAAATGTTTGTATTATACTCTGCTTAACTTCGATTAAAAAACTCTAAAATATAACAAAAAAGTATGTGTAAAAGTTTTAACTTTTCTAAATATAAAGGTAAAAATGAAAAAAAAATCATGAATTTTAAATAAGCTCTATAAAGCTGTAAACTATACGTGAATTAAAAATGTTACTTAAAAAATAGATAAAACTGAAGTTAGTTTTTTTTCTTTTACATTTCCAACATTTTAAATGAAATTCATAAGTAGGATAAAATTAAAAAAGATAATTTGTCTAATAACATGGTTTTGTTTAGTTACTTATACTTAGAATAGTGCTGCCGCTGTGTATCTGTGTATCTGTTTTATAGTATTTTTGACCAAACGCATTAAAAAACGTTAATGTAATAAATACTAAAGAAATTTAAAAGCCATGCTTACTTAGAATTAAGAATCAAGAGAATATATTCTTACTAAAATTTGAAAATTAAACTCATATGTTTAATGATGGCATTAAAAAAACGAAATAACTAAAAATTTAAAATTAAAAGAAATAGTTGTTTTGTATAAAGATATTTGAAAACTTTCCAAATTTCTTACGTGGTTTTTAGCGTGGATAAATTAATCATTTGGGAAGTCCAAAGTGGTTTACATGTTTAACTGCAAACAAGGTACTTTATTCTGCACCACAGAAATTGAAGATCGCAAATCATAAATCGTACGACCAAACACCACAATCACGCTGTTTGATCTAACCTCATTTATTTGACTTTTTTTTGCAATAAAATCATTTGAAGTCAGCGGATTTTTTCCTTCCTTGATATGTAATACAAATAGTAATAGAAAATTCTGCTTAAGCTGCTACTAACAAAAAGTAAAAAAAGGAAAAATGTTTGTATTAGTTATAAATATACTTTATCGGAAAGTTAAGTATTACAATTTTCAAACTCACATGCATTTGATTGACGCGTCTTAATTATGCTTCAATTTAGAATTAGATTTTTTATCTGTATTCTATTGTTTTCTATTAAATGAGTTAAAAACACTTAAGTAATGACATTTTCAAAATACACACCCTTAAATTAAAGTATGTTATCCATTTGTTTTAGCAAATAGTATTGTAAAACTTCTTAGGTTTTTCTTATCAATTTAAAAACAACTGTTAAGCTAAGGTTAATTAATAAAACAATCTAAATAACTATTTTGAGCTATTTAGTTTGAAAGTAGTTTTAAATTTTAAAGAGAAAACATCTTTTCCGTCTTTCAATAATAATTTTGTTACTTTTGTTAAAAACGATAAACATGATGATGTATATACTTCAATTGATTTTAGTCTGCAAAAAATTAGTGGTTTGTATATTTAGTTATAAGAGTTAAAGATTATACTTATAATCAATATTAGTACGAGTATAAACCACAATCAGGAAGTTTATTCCACCCTAATTTTCTAATATAATAAATTAAAATACTTTTTTTATGATTAATAACGTGTTAAACAAATGAATCTTTTTTCTCTTGTGGTTAGATTTTAAAATATATGCAGTATTATGGTTAAGATTACATCAAGAAACAAAAATTACTAGAAAAAATATGCGCAGAAGTATTAACAGTTCCAAATGTTAATTTTGTTTTGTATGTTATTGTAATAAAAGTTTTGCTAATAAGTGTTGACTCTAAACAAGTTACATTAAGCTGTAACTTATAAAAAAACTTGTGGAAAATTTATTGGATCTATTAAAAATTATAAGTATAGCACATACAAGTAGATGTCAACAATGCAATTTTTTATCGAGTCAAATAAACAAAAAGGTGAAAACGAATAATTAAGTTGTAAAAGTAAAAGTTGATGACTATTTGATAAAACTAATTAGCAATCAAAATAGAATAACTATAATGAGACTTAAAATGGATTTGTTTTTATTGCATCCGGGTAAGTTTAAAACGAGGACTCACTCAACACAATTGACAAAAGTTGTACAAAAACTTTAAAAGCAAGCAAAGTTTCATGGAGCCCGTATATGTAATAAGTATTTAAATATGGTTTTGCAAATTGTGACTTATGTATAGTATAACTGATTATTGTTTAACTAAGGCCATGCAAAAACTGATTTATTATTTATCACTAAAAAAAATTAAATGTGACTATGATTTTTTGTCAGCTTTGATTTTTTTTTAAAGTATGCGAAAGTCTAATAAATACCTAAACAACAATAACCAGATTATTCTTGCTTAACAATTTCCAGTGTTGTCTTTTCACAGTTTTACGAATTATGGAATTTGAGGTTTGCAAGGTTATTTTTCGTACAAAACAATTTTAAATGCTTCACTTAATTAATTTTTTTGTGGTTTATAATTTGAAAAAAAGTTTCATTCTTTTTTTTGCAGATGACGACTTTGACTTCCTAAACGTTCACGTTTCGCCTTCCGGCAAAATAGAAATTCCCTATAAAACAACCAGCGACTGCGCAAATTTTATCAAAAACGAAATTAAAGTTTTCCGATCTGGAAAACGGAAACAAGCCGTTTCCGATTTTTTTTTCCGGAGAGAAACACTAGAAACAGTTAATTTTCTCACGTTATTTAGGCTACAGTAGTACCATGTAGCTAGCATCTAATGATTTTAGAAAGAAAAAAAAACTTAGATAAAAGTCTACTTTATTAATTTTTAAAATTTATAACCATTACGATTTGCCATTAATTAAAAGTGAGTTACTTATTAAGCTAATTACGGAAAATTTAAACCTTTTGGAGCTATAAATGTTTTGGAATCAAGGTAACTTAATATTTTTAATACAACTAGTATTGTTAGAGCATTTTATTTTTTTAAACCAACAGACGTAGAACAATCATACTATTAGAATTTTTTGTTAATTTTTAAAAAATACTTTTTTCTGCACCTTGAAACTATTGATTCTGACTTAATGTAAAACATACAGGTTTAAAGTTTCTTGAACATGATACTAAAGGCTAATCAGGAAAGCAGTTTAATAATCAAGTTTTACGAAGTTTTTAAACAACTTTTTTTAGATGTTTAAAAAATTTCGATAATAGAGCTTATATGTGTCAGAACTTTTTTGTTATAGTCAAGAATAGTTATTCTTTTTAGTTGAGATATGATGGTACTTAGTTTTCTGAAACTCTTATAAAAAGTATTTTAAAATGTTAAACAATATTTCTGAAGTCGTTGTATAAAAAATAACTTTATTTTATAAGGTTGAAATTAAAAGCAATTAACCATGAACTAACTCTTGATCTGTAAACTAAAATCTGTTTTTATAGCTTTCATTTTTAATTATAAATGTTTTATTCTAAAAGACTTAATTTGAGGGTTTAGTTTTATTATATAATGTTCTTAGCTTTAGTTTGTTCGATTAAAATTAAATAAAATTCTTACAAATTTATAGTCATTTTTAAAACTACATCTTTTGTTAATTTTCTATTATTTGTTTTACAGTTATTTCTAACAGCTAAAATGAAAGCTTGTTTAATACTGTGCAGTTTAGTACTACTTTTTAAAGGTTCGTTTGTAATAATTTAAACTCTACTTAGAAACATATATTTAAACAATACTTTACTAGTTCTGTAACTATTCAGATTTATACAGCATTAAGCTTATTTTTAAAGTATAATTTTAAACCTAAAACTATTGTGGTTAAAATAAAAATGTCAAAAATGCTTTTTTTACAAAAATAGTTCAATAAGTTTGTTTGTACAAGCATATGTAAGCTAAAAATTAAGATTTTTAAACTTTTAAGTATAATATAAGTTTAAAAACATTTTAAGTTCAGTTAAATTTAAAAGTTTATAAAGTTTAGATGTTTAATGCTTTCTTATTTAGTAATAAATAAGTACACCGCGGTTATCTAATGTTAACCGAAACTTATGTTTATTTAACGTAATTTAAAAAAAAGGGTTTAAAAACGAATTTGCTAATTTTTATAGTAGTTGGGAATAATTTTTACAATTCTTTTAGTAAAACGAATGCATTAATTCAAAATTTTTTAACTAAGTTGTGATAAAGCTGCATTTTTAATGCCTTCTTATAGCCAGGTAGCTTGCCATGAGTAGTTAGTTCGGTATAAATAAAAACTATGCCTCTGTCCAGAATGACTGTTTTTAACAAACAAATTATAATGAAACAAATTAACACTTCCTACTGATCTATATATTTAATAATTTAAAAAAAATCTAGAAACAAAATAGTTTCATGTTTTATGTTTTTATATTTTGGACAAACAGCGATATTTTCGATTTAATAGTTACCTTCTGCCGATCCTGGCATAAAACATTCTTACAATTAGACTTTATTGACTGATCTATAACTTGATAAATTTATAGTAGTTCTGACTGTGCATGGAAAACTACGTTTCTGTTTTAAACATAATTAAAATACTTGGTGTTTCTACTTAACTTAATTGTTAAAAGTTTTCTTTTACTTTAATAAAATAATAAATTAATTTTTTTTAGTTATGTATAATTTTAAGAAATGCATACTAACATTGTGTTCTTTAAAATTGATATGTTATAAATTTTGTATTTTTTATTTTATTTAAATTACAGAACTCAGCGGTGTAAAATTATTCACCATTCAACTAAAAGCTTGAGAATTAGATAAAAACAATGTTTGTTAAAAAATCTTTATTTTTTTAGCATCAGAGTGTTTGAATCTACCTTTTTTACTTCCTCCTGGCTTTAGCAAAGTACAAAAAGCAACTAAAGAGGTTCAAGATATAGCTAATGAGGTAAAAAATTGTCTTATAATTTGAAAAAAAATCTAAATAATCTTAATAGAAAAATAAGTTATTTTTATTGTGGGTAGCCCATCAGAAAATTTATTAAAAAATATCGAACTTAAATATATAGGACTATGCTTACAACAGATTTAGTACAATAAACTGCACAATTTAGGTCAAATTCGAAGTTGAGAAGAGATTTATAGATATATTGAAATTGTACAACGCGATTGTATACACATCAACCTACAGTGAAGAATACAAAGGAACGGACTACATAATAGTGGTTTTTATTCGTGTTATGTTATATGTTAACACAATTGTTTAAACATTAAGATTTGTTGGTGATGCATGTTAAAAATAAGTTAAAATGAAGTGATTGCTTAACATCTATTCTTTTTTTAAACTAATAAAATTTTAGATGCAAATCAGTGATGACTTGTTCACAAATATAGAAGTCTTTGTTTCAAACGGAAAAGCCGTATTCTTAGGTTTAGTTGGACAATTTGGTAGTGTACTATTCGAGATGGTTGGACCTTCTGGAGAAATCGGCCCAGATATTGAGAGATTCGGACCATTCGAAGAACTTGGACCATGCTTTAGTTTGTTCAATTCAAGTTAGTTAAAACATTTTTTGAAGTTATACTACTTTTTTAACTTATAATGTTTTCCCTTAAATTTAAACTGTTTATTTGTTAAAATTAGAATGAAAGTTTTTTTTTACTTTGTGTAGATTAGTCCTGCTTTTAAAGGTTAGTTTATAATAAATTTAATTTAAATAAAAAAAAACTAATTATTTTACTTTCTAGACTTATAAAATAATATTCCTTTTGTTATTTTATGAACCAAAAAAAGTTTGCTTAAATTATTAAATACTAGTGTTTATTTTGTTAGGTAAATTCAAAAAGTAGTTTACAAGGATGCTACAAAGATGTAAATAAAAACTGTTTCTCTGTCCAGAACATTTTTTTTAACAAACAAGTTATGAATATTTAAATACTTGCAGCTTTTATATAAACTAATCTTTTTAGTTTATAAATTGATAAATTATTTTTAACTTTTTTGTATAACTTTGAGAGCTGCATTGTAAATATTAGACCACACAACTTGATTTAATTTAAATTTTCATATATTTTTTTTTATGTTGAGTACAGAATTCAGTGGTTTAAAGTTATTCACCATTCAACTAAAAACTTGAGTGTTAGACAAAATCAATGTTTATTAAAAATCTTTAACTGTTTAGCATCAGGATGTTTAGATCAACCTTTTTTACTACCTCCTGGCTTTAGCAAAGTACAAAAAGCAACTAAAGAGGTTCAAGAAGTAGCTGATGAGGTACAAACTTATATAATGATATTAGAAAAAAAAAAACTATTTTAACAGAAAAATTAAATTCACAAAAGCTATTTTTATCGTATGTAAGTTATCAGAAAAGTTATTTAAAATTTCTCGTAAAGTAAACATACAAGCACAATAATCAAAAAATATTTTACCATGTTTTAACAGGATTAGTATATAAATTTGCACATTTAGGTCAAGAACATAGTTGAGATGAGATTCAGCTACTTAATGAAATTGTACAACGCGGTTGTGTACACATCTGCAAAGAAACCTACAGGCACTGACTACATTATAGTGGTTATTTTTTTTTAATGTTATACGGAAACACAATTTTTTAAAACTTTAATATTTTTGTTTCTGCGAGTTTTCAAAATAAATGTTTAAAATAACTCACTGGAAACTACAACTCGTTTTATAATCAATGCTTGATTTAAAAAAACTTATCACTCTTTGGTTGCAGGTGCAAATAAACTACTTCTTGTTCACCGTAATAGAAGCCTTAAAGCCACTCAACGGTGGAAACGCCATATTTGTTGGTTTTGTTGGACCATTTGATAATGATATATACCGTCTACTATTGGGTTCGTATGGTCAGTTTGGAGGAGCCGGACCAGTTTTTGAGGGATTATCTCAGGATGACCTTGATTATTACGGAAACTATTACGGAAACTAAAATGTCTTACTGTTTTTAGTTTGATTTTTGCGTTTTGTTTAGGCTGATGCAAGATTAAAAAAAATGTACATAGCTTTAAAAGTTGTCAACTAAACAAAATTTAATTAAAAATATTAATTTACTTCACATATTTTCAATATTTATTTTCATCTAAAACCAACGACTCGCTTAAATTTCATTCTATCACTAGAATTTTAATACTTTTTATCTTATGTTATATAATAAAACGTAAATTACAAATTTTACTTTTTATTTAAAATGTTATCGTAATTTGTTTAAATTGGTTCACAAACTATTTTTCAAAAGAAACTTAACAGTATGACAGCGTTGATTGAATTCTGAACTTTATTTTTTTTTTACTTTTTGATAACAGTATAAAATACTTGCTATTTTCTGGTTTTAATATAATGTTAAACTCGGAAAACACAATTGTTTTTATACTTAAAACATTTTTGAAAACGTTATTTTATAAATTCAGTCAATTTTAAAATCTACTAACATTAAAAAGATATTAAACTTGATAACACCGTTTTATATTTTATTGTTATACTTTTAAGTTTTTTATTTAGAATAATTTAAATAAATATTCTTAACAGTTGTTCTTAATGTTCAGCAAGCATTTATTATGCAAACTTTTAGAAGTCTAAAGTTGTAAAACTAGTACTAAAAGAGGCTGAACATCTATTGAAAATTATAAACTAAACAAGTGAAGAAAGGTGCACTTAAAAAGAAATCTTTCTAATAATGCTTATTGGTTTTTATTTAAACCTTGACAGTTGTCTAAAAGAAAAGAAAACTTGATACTTATCTAAACTTATAAAAGTGTTATAAAATAATGAAAACTAAAAAGTGACTCTGTAAACGTTATAAGTCTTGTTATTAAGATCAACTTCAGTTATATATATTTTTATTATACCTAATACACAGGGTTATCACTTCCCTAAATTTCTCTAGGCTTTTAAATGTTTTGAAACTTACTAGTCTTAAATTAAAATATATTGTAAAATTACGCTGCTATTTCTCATAAGTTTGTTTAAATTATCTACTTACTCATAGTCCTGGTTACGAGAAATAGTTGAATTATTTGCAAATACAAAAAAAAGGTTTTTGTACGCAAACACTTTATTTTACTTAAAAGTTTTAAGTAAAGTTTACCAAAATGTGGAACTGATTTTATAGAATTTAAAAGGGAGACCAATATCTACTTTAAAAGTATTACTTTTTTAACAAATTTACTGTGCTGAAACACATTAAAATAAATAAAACGTTTAAACAACTTTTACAAATGAAATCATCAAAATAAATAATAAATATAATAAATTATACACAAAAATTATCTCATCAGTTCCATTTACAAAAGGTTTATTTAAATGTTGAATGAAGAATTAAAAAAAGTTCAAGGAAAATTACAACGTCTTTTAATATTTAAATGTTCTCCGTGGAAGTCAATCGATTCTGCTGCCAAAGGTTTGAAAATTTATTGTGCTGAAACACAAGGCTTTAAAAAGAACTTGCAGCTGTTGCATCTGTTCTAATAAAAATAAAAAATGGTTAGAAACCATCAAAAAATCAGTCTCAGTCTTTTTTTTTTTATTTTTGTTAAGTCTAATTATCAATCCTGTACGGTCTTTAAAATCAAATAAGGCAGACTACCTTCATCCCATTTTAATTTTTGTTCTAATAAAGGTACAACTTTTGTGTTATACTCTTACATTTTGCCAGTTTAAGGATCTTAAGGAATCACAACATGCATATTAGTATGGAAGATCTGAGGGTTTAAAGGTTAATGCCTTGTGTGAAATTACGTTTGGTTTCTATTTGAATAAGAATTGAAATTGTTTGTTTTTTAATAAACGAAAGATCTCTTAGAAGTGTTTGTATAAGACTAAGACTTATTTTTTTGATGGTTCTAAACATATTATTTTTGATTTTAAAAATTGTTGTAAAAAGTTTTTTTTACGAAATATAACTTATTTTTTATTGAAACTTATTTTTTATTAAAATCATAAAAACAAATTGGTGTTAATTTCATGATAAGAGTTTCTACTCTATTTAAAACTGAGAGTATCAATTAAAAACATGTAAAAATATAATTAGAATTTGCCCAGGAATTTCACTTTTTAAAGTAAAAAATGAATATCTACCTTTTTTAGTAACAACGTTTAAACAACTTTTAAAAACGAAATTATCAAAATAAATAATTATAATCATTTGACACAGTCATTAGTTTATTATATTTTATTTTGTTTTCAATAACGAACATTTATTAACAACCTTAAACGAACTAATTCTTAAAATCTAAGAAAATAAAAGCCTTTGGTATCAAGTCAATAGAACAAAGCTTTTTAAAATACTTGTCTAAACTTGTGTTGTTAAAATCAACAGTAAACAAAAGAATAAGTATTAAATTAACATTACTACAAGTTACAAGTCTAAAAAAAACTATTAAAAAACTAATTCTTAAATGTTAGACGTATTGTTCTAAACTAAATAAGTGGAAATGTTGTTTATAGTCAAAAACCAGTTAAAGCGATCATGAATAACTGCTTATGATTGCTGTTCTTTTTTTCTTTGTGTGAGTTTAACTGGAAGTCCGTCGGCAGGAATCAGCGACGGAACGTATTTGTCTTTGAGCGAGCTTTTAAGCTCCCACTGTGAATACTTCATGATAAATTTTATAAGAGTTACTTTGATGAGCAATTTGGCATACTTCCTTCCGATGCACATCCTTAGTCCCCCTCCAAATGGCAAGTAGCTACAACAGTTTGTTAGTAGTATATATATTAGTTATATACATATTAGTTACATACATATTATTATTTATATACCACAATTTTTGTTGTGTATGCTTGTTTTAAAAAACAGAGTATAAAGAATTTTTAGTGAGATTTATTAAACCAACATATAATTATAGCTACAGTTATTGATTTTTAAGCTTTGTATTTATATCTCACACTTCTTTAAGTAAAAATTGTACTAAATAAACAAAACAACAAATAGTAGCTCGATTGTTTCTAATACTATCTTATTTTGTGAAAGTTTGTATTCGTTTTCATAGTTTTTGGTACCTTATTAATAATAGTTTAGTTTTATGTTACAAGTATATAAATTTTCGAGCTAAAATAAATTTTAGTAAGTGGCTTTGATAAACTTAAAATTAGAAAATTCTCTGAATCTTTTTAATTTCTTATAGCTTATTAGAATTGTAGATAAAAATTGTATTTTATATGATATTTATAAAAACCATTGTTAATGAATTTATATAAAACCTTTTAAAAACTTCCGAAAAATACTATTTAAATAAACATTTTGATGACATTAACAACTAATATGCATATTGCATAGTGTATTTCAAATCAGCAAAATATTTTTATAAACCCATTTAACCTTTGTAACTGGCATTAATCGATTTTTCAATCACTTTTGATAATGTGTTTAGCTTACATAAAAAAATAGCTATTAAAAATTTAAAAGTGTTTTTTTTTAATTCTCTATTTAAACATGCTTTTGCCAGCCTTATTAGAAAAATAAACCAACTTAATTAAAACTTAAGTTTAGCATGAATCAGCTATATTTGTTACAAAAGGATCCTTATATTGTATAAATAGTTCTTCAGATCTAAATTCAGGTCTTAGACATAAAGAGCAAGTAAAATAATAAGATGATTGTTTTTTTATAGATAAAGTAAAATTATATTGTTTTTCTTTTTTACTTATAAGTTTAAGCACTATAACTCGTAAACTTAGCTAGAAACATAGAAATAAAGCTTTTAATTTATGAATGTGTTTGCAAAGTTTAGTAAAATTATTTTAAAAAATACTGTTATGTACTTACCTAAATTTCCTTTCTTCATTCATTTCGAAGTTTTCAGGATCGAACTTGGTGTTATTAGAACCACTTTCAAACTCGTGCGTGTCCCGTATGTTGTAAATTATATACCATCCTTTGGGAACTTTGTAGTCCTGCAAACATAATTAGATACTTGTGTCAAGCATTTTATAACTAACTAACCTAAACAATAACTAACTTAAACAAACATTTTCAAACTTTAACATACTTAACACTATGCACATTGTATACTCAACTTTTTAAAACTACTCACTCCGACTCGAAACGTTTTGATTGCCTTCCTGAAGCCTCCAAGCACCGGAGGCCTCACTCTCAGCGTCTCCCTGACCACGTTGTCCAGCAGCTTCATCTTCCCGATCATGCTCCTGTCCACTCGGGGGCGCTCATGCGGCAACGTCAGGTCCGGGTTCAAAAGTCCGAAAGCGCCGAGTTCTTGCTCGCAGGAGCGGAACACATCCGGGTGTTGTGCGAGGAGGCGGAGGGAGGAGGTGGCGGCGGAGGCGGAGGTGAAGTAGCCCGCCACCATCAGCTCGATTATCATGTCCATCAGCGTCAAATCGTCAATGTCTTCTTTTGACTTGTTTCTTTAAAAAGTTAGTTGCTATATTTTATTCACCGTAATGTGAGGCTTTCGAAAAACAACGTATTTTAAAGTTTTATTGATAGAAACTATTTAAAAAAAAATTATGCCTAAAATGTTATTTGCTTTCTTAACTATCATTAGTAGCATTCTTCTTCTTTGAACGTATTTTCTTAGATAATTTTTTTTCAGAAAAATAACATTTAAAAGACAAAATACGTACAAATTTTTATATCGACTAAGCAAAGTATACAATTAACTAACTTTAGCCTTAGAACCATCGCTTCACGCAATATGGTGTCAATAGCACCTTTTCCCGTTTTTACATAATTTTTCAAAGCCTCGTCATCATTTATTTCTACAATTTTGATGTCTTCAATTGCTTTATGCTTTAGTTTATGCAGAACATCTTTTAGCATGCTGACAAGTTTCTTTCTCGCCGCCAATCCCTTAAAGGTTTATATATAAATGTATGTTTTATTAGCTAACTTTCAAACTATACACATTTTTCTTGTTTACTAAGCCAATAACTAAAACAATTTAAAAAAATACGTTGAGTATTAAGGAAGATATTTATTATAAAAATATCGGACTTTGGGTACACGACTATTCAAACTCTTACAATTCAAAATCTTAAAATTGTTTTAATGGGCCACACTTAAAATAGTAATATACATTTTGAGAAAATTAGAAAAAAATATTATGTGTAACTAATACTCTTAAACTTTTTTTTTTCGATTTTTTTTAATATGTTTGGAAATATCGCTAAAATTATTTTATAAAACATAGTGTTTTTCAGTACCTTTTAAAATTAATTAAACTTTTTTTCTTTTTTCTTGAACAAAAAAAGTGTTTGTAGTTATTAGTTAGACCTACATACGCATTTTTTATTATTTATTTTAATTTATTACTTTTTTAGTTGTGGCCCTTTAAATTTGTTTTAAGAATTTAACTTGGCACAATAAGAATTTCTAGAATTGGAAAATGTCATATAATCCGGATTTTTTTGCAACTATAGGCTGATAAAATTTTTACCGAAGAAAATCAAAAATAATAATTCAAAGAGTCAAAACAAACTAAGTAAGTAAACACTTTATATAATAAAAAAAGAATTTTGAGTCTATTTATACGTATAAAAAGTATAATATTATAAAATAAATACGTTAAGTTAATTATATGCGTAAAATACAATTTTAAGTTTCTGGAGCAACATTATATAATGTATATTTTCAAAGATATTTTTTCTAGGACCAAATACACAACTGAAAAAAGTATTTTACATTAAATAGTGATGGTTTTCAAACTAACTTTTGCATATCCGAAGAAAGGAAGTTTCGGCACACAGAACAGATTGTCGAGTATTGTGTTAAAGTTAACAAACAAAACATCCAACTGGTTTTTGTCAGTGATATCGAGACCTAAAAGAGCATTTACCGCAACTTCAAATGTCAGCCGCAACATTTGGTTGTAAATTAGCTGAGGCTCGTTGGAAGTTGCTAGAAGACTAACCTGTTGTTAGGTTTGTTTACTTTTAATAAAAAAAATTGTAATTTATATAAATTAAATTACGAACAAAAGTAATCAAGTTAAGCAGTCCAAGTTAATACTTTGAATTATATATCAAAACAAAGTTAAATAAAAATTTACTTTTTCTTCGGCTATCTCATCTATTGCAACGAGATACTTGTCGAGAGAATCCGGCGTGAACGCCTTGGAAGTGACTTTTCTCTTGAACCCGTGATCTTCTCCTTGACTGTTAACCAATCCGCGAGCTCCGAGCAAGTCTCTGACGCTTCGGGGCCAAACCGAGGTGACTGACGTGTGCTCGCCGAGCAGGACCTGCAGATAAAATTACGTCACATTACGTAGAAAACGTCACATTAGTTTTAAAACTTGTCCACAACCACGCACCTTCTGCACGTACTCGTGCCCTGTCACCATCACGATAGGTATGCTGAGGATGCTTGTAGTAAAGATGTTGCCGTGCTGCTCTCTCCGGCATCGGTCAAAGTCGGCAGCCTGAAAGTGTAAAAAACATTTTTTAATTGAACTGTCTTCGTAGTCGTAATTATTGATGAAATTTAGTTACATCAAAAATATAAAAACTTGAGCTCTCAGTCTAGTAAAGTTACAAACTTACTTTCAACATTTTTGACATAACCTCTCCTATCACCGGAAGGCCATAACTGCCTGGAGGAATCGGGAGGTTCGCAACTTCTTTCGGAGCTGTTTTATCTTCAGCGGTTTTGTTAATATAAAGAATATACACAAACCAAATTATCATAAACAACAAGACGCAAGTTGCAACTGTGCTCCAAGTCATCATGTTTGTCACTAAAATTGAAAAAGTAACAATGGGATTAACTATTGTTTCAAGATAAGGAACCGTTGCTATAAGACTGCTTCCCTTGAGTAGTGTCATTGTAGTGTAAATTTTATAATCTGAAATTTTTTTATTATAAAATGATGTACGGGTTTACATTAATAGTTTACTAAATTAGTTTTAAAGAAAAATCAAAGTTTTAATGTGCTGAATGCAATCGTTACTAAAAAAATTCAGTACTACCATTAGCAATATAAAAAAGAGAACATTAAAAACAAAAACTAAGAAATAAAAGTATTCCATTAGATTCTCTACATTTATTAGTAACTATTTGACCACAATCTTTCGGCCAAATTTTGTTGTCTATCAAATGAAAACCGTAAGAATCAAACCTATTTTCGGCTAGCTGTTCTTAAACTTATACTTTTCTTTGCTTAATTTGTGAAGACTAGGCGTATGCCGTCGTAACAATAAAAAAAATATAGTGTTTACTATAGCTGGTTTTACAAAAACTTAAACTATGATGACTATACTAAACGCAATTTATTTAATGACAGTTATAAACTAAAATGCTTTTAAAAATGCTACTTTTTACTCTTACAAATTAAACCATCATATTTTACACTCTATAAAAGATTAAAATTGTTAAAAATGTAATTTTTAAAATGCTAGTTATTTTCATCTTATTATGTAAAAGTAGTTTTTTAAAAAACTTTAACTTCCAAAATTTTAAAACTATCAAGAGTTATTATTTAGGACATTAAAACTAGTAGTATATATAATTTCTATCATAAAAAATTTAACTACTGTATGCATTTGAGTTTTATGTCATAATTAGTCTTTAAACACGATAAGTTATTAAAATATTCTGCTAAGTTAAAAACAAAACGATAATTTTATATTAATTCCACAATGTAGTAGCTACTTTATTCGTACTACTTAGATTTGTATAAACTTAGCTTTTCTTTTAAAAAAAGTTTAGTCTATCAAACTATTAACTCAGTACTCACAGTCATACAATTATGCATTTTATCTTGCACTTTTTACCCAGTAACAATAAAATTGTTACTATATTTAGTTCCTTAAATGAAATGGGCAATTTTTTTTTATACCATATAAACACAACTTAAATTAAAAATTTAAAAACCACTTAAAGGTTTAACAAAATTAAACTCCACATTAACAACTTGCCTAAAATTTAATTGTAAATATTTCAAATAAATACAAGTGTAACAGAATAATATTTAACACTGTTAACTATTTTGAAGAACTTTTTTTTTTATTTTAACCTTAGAAAATTTGTATACAAAATTAATAATACAGTTTTAATAAATCAACTACAAAAACAATATAATAAAAATCTATAATAGAACAAAATCACAAAAAATAGTTTTTTAAAAGCCTGCAATTAATATTTTTTTGTTTTTGCTGAAATTATTGATGTTTATTAAAACTAAAATAAAAGTTGTTAAAGGAGCTGCATATAGTATCAAAAAAAAATCATGTTTCCTTTCAGTAGTTAAACTCATTTTTTAACTTGCTGTTTAAAATATTTTAACAGAAATAACAGGAAGTGTCACGTTGTTTGAGGATTTTAAAGAGTTACTTAAACTTAAGAGATTACTAAATGTTTACTAGGCATTTTCTTAGTAAACTCGTAATGTAATCGGTAGCTGAAAATAGGGTTCTCAGCAATTTTATTGAAAACTCAGTAGAATTTTTTGATTAGTAAGAAAATTCTGAAAAGTAAGCACTAAAAAATATAACTCATTTTAAAGAACAATGAAAAAAAAATCTGATAAAAAATTACCAAAATTTACTATGGTTTAGAAATGTAGCAAGTTTCTAAAGTATGTTTTTGCACTTTTTTTTTACTAATGAGAATAAATTGAAGACTAAAAAAATAAAACTTTAGTTTGTAATCATTAAACATTACAAGTTTTTTTACTTCAATGTTATTTAAATCAAAATTAATTAAAAACACTTTAATTGCTTTAAATACCAGTAAAATAACATTGAGTACAATACAATACATTCATATTAAAATTAATTAGTAAATAAGGTAAACAATTATAAAATTTATTCTTTTAAACTGTATTAATTGGTTTGCAGTTTTTTTGTATTTTATTTTAGGAACCTATTTTATTACTTAATTTCTTTAGTGTCATTTATAGCTAACTATCTTTGAATATTACTAGAAAGGTAGTAAACTTATCAATTTCTAGGTGCTTCTTTTAATTAATAAATATTATCTGTAATAATAAAAAAGTTATACTACCAAATTACTGTGGTTTTTTAAAACTTAATTTAAGAAATCTTAGGAAATTATAATAAACTAGCTTTTTAAGTCTAAAACACATGGGTACAACTTTTTTGAAAGCTTTACTGAACTTAACTTAAAGTTCTAAGATAATCAAATAATAAAAGCTTGTATTTTATATTGTATTGTGTGTATAGCCAATACTTTTCTACCTGCTTAATTACTGTTTATTTTTCTTACAAAGCGCAATAATAGTAAAGACTTGAATTTTCTGAACTGTTGTTAGAAAGAAGTATACTAAAATAAAAAAACATAAACAATATTTCTAAACAATTTAAATCAGCATTTTTATTGCATACTTGTTAAAATTAATTAAGGCCACTAAGCTTAACTAATCAAAAGTTTATTTAAGGTCATGCAAGAAACACGAGCAAAAAGTTAATTTTATAGGCAAATTTATTAATTTTTTAAAAAACATAAAACTTTAATATCAATTATTTTCCTTATCTTAAAAGCTATCTAAAAATTTTTTATTTATTTTAGAGAACGCACCTTTTTCTTTAATTAAAAAAAAAATATTCGATTTGGGGTTGGAATTATTTCATGGAGTCCCTCCAAAAATAAAGGTTTTTTTTTGTTTTTTTTTCATTATTATTGTTTTAGAACCAAAAATAAATATTTTTTTAATTTTTTTATTTTTCCTTATTTTGCATGTTATTTAAACTCTTAAATGTTTATTTTATAAATAATGTTAATATCTTTTACGATTTGGCCCCAAATCAAAATGATGTATATTACACTATCATTTGCCTTGGCCATTTCCTAGATAAAAAATTGATAAAAGGAAAAAAAAAATAATAAGAATGTGAATTACAACAAATTTAAATAAGTTATTTTAGTTTAATTAAATTAGTTGTAATTCACATTCTTATTAATTTTTTTTTTTGGTTTGGGTTAAAATCGTAAAAGATATTAACATTATTTATAAAATAAACATTTAAGAGTTTAAATAACATGCAAAATAAGGGAAAATAAAAATAAAATTATAAACAAAATATTTTTATTTTTGGTTCTAAAACAATAATAATGAAAAAAAAACAAAAAAAAAACCTTTAGTTTTAGAGGGACCCCATGAAATAATTCTAACCCCAAACTAAATATTTTTTTTTAATTAAAGACAAAGGTGCATTCTCTAAAATAAAAAAAAAACTTTTAGATAGCTTTTGAGATAAGGAAAATAATTGACATTAAAGTTTTATGTTTTTTAAAAAAATAATAAATTTGCCTTTAAAATTAACTTTATGCTCGTGCAAGAAACTTGGTGTTTATTAAGTTTACCAAAATGGCTTTTATTTTTAAACTCAGAAACTTTTACTTCTTATAAACAAAAATAAATAAAGGAAAGGAATTGCTTAGGAAGTTTTTATAAAAACTCAGCTAACTTTTTATAACTAGACTTCTGTTGTTTAATTTTTTAAATACTTTAACTTTCAAGTAAAAAATTGAAAGCTAGTTTCTTTAAATGGCTAACCTAAACTCAACACTATTACACTAAAATCATTAAGCTTAACTTAACCATTACGTTAATTATATTTATTGTTTATTGGACGACAAAAAACACTCAAAAAGTTTGGTCCAATTACCTGGTGCACAAAAAAACCTTTCAATTACCGAGTTTTTTGATTTTTTGGTTTTTTTATATACCTTTACCAAAATTTTTTCCAAACTGCATATTAAGCTTTACTTACAGAAGAAAGAAACAAACAGACATTAAATGTAAAACTGGAAAAAATTATGAGTACCAACAATTTTATGCATATTAATGTAAAACAATTTACCTGAGACTAAAAATTTTACTTAGTTATAAGGACTCCTTTTTAATAATAAAAAACAAAATACATAGAATACTTTTTGAAAACTACTGTTGGTAAAAAAAAAGGCTTCCAAAATGTAAACAGAAACACGTGTGAAATAACTTTTATTTTGCTATTCAAAAATAACTTGCTGACTCATAAATAGTTTATTACAGATGTTGTCATAATTTTTTTAATTTAACCAATATTGTGTTACTTTTTAAGCCAAGATTGCAAATCTTAAAAGCAAAAAATTTAGCCTGATTGATTAAAAACTAGCCAGAAAGAGCCTGAATTTGTGGAAGAATAAAAAAACTTTATGAGGCAAAAATTTAAAAAATATTACTGTTAATAAAGCTTAAACCTTAAAATCACAATAATAACACAAAACCTTAATTTTTAAAACAAAACATTTAATAACTAAAAAAAAAACTTATTTAGTCTTAAAACTTAGCCTGTAAATTAAAAAAATCTAAATTATTACTAGTTATAAAAAAACTATACTAGCTTGAGTTGGCCTAAACAGCCTAAGATTGTGACAAACCTGCTGAAATAAAACTTTTAAGAGCCATTTTAACCATTTTATAAGCCATTTTAGCCAAGTTACTGACCGAGAAATATCAGAGATTTTGCCATTTTTCCTGTGAGAAAATTTAAAGCTCCATTCAGAATCATAATAAAAAATGAAATAATATCAAAAATATATAACTACTTAGGACTAGTTTATAATTATATTGTGGTGTAAGGTACGGATGTTGATACACTTAATTTATTGGTGCTATCATCACAACTAAGTCCTACCTTAATTAATTATTATGTTATAAAAACTGAACTATATAACTCTAATTCAGAAACATATGTTTCTTTTATAAACTAAAGTTAAGAACTTACGTGAATAAATAAAA
Source organism: Thalia democratica (assembly GCF_965202585.1). Lineage (NCBI taxonomy): Eukaryota > Metazoa > Chordata > Thaliacea > Salpida > Salpidae > Thalia > Thalia democratica. Next base: position 12,806,227 of record NC_139170.1, read on the forward strand.
TTTAAGAACAATTAAAGTTATTGGGAAAAGTTCTTTTATAGTTATAACTAATGTGACAACTATAAAATATTTCAAGAACTCTAAAACAATTAAATATTGTTTAAATTGTAATTCTTATACTTGAACCATAAAAATACACAAACAAGTTTGCATGCAGTTTTTAATCAATAATCAGGGTCCGAATTTCAGTCTCTATCTCATAATAATGACCGAATTGCCTGAGATACTGATTGACTGCTTTGAACAATATTCAAACAATTTACACTCAATATTCAAACAGTGAAAAATCATATGGAGGATGCATTCTATCACAGTGGTCTTTTTCAAACATAATTATCAGATAAAGTTTTTAATAAATTCTTTACAAATTTCTTTAATTGGAAATAGAAATGCTTTAGCCATAAATTGTATATAAATAGTTATCTACTTATTATATATACGTTCAATAAATTTTAGAACAATATTTTTCTTTTATTTAACGTTTTTCTCTATTTTTGTCATAAGTACTTGGTGTTAAAACTGTTTATATTTTGTGTAAATTAATTGTGTTAACCCAGTTTATACTTTTCAATAGAAATCTATTTACTATTTATTTGTTTTGCATGATAATTTATTATTGAGTTAATGGTTGCATTTTGTTTCTTTAATTGTTTTTTTCTTTTCTCTAAATATTATTAGTGTTCTATGTTAAAAAACATATTTTTAATCCAAAAATAGTTCAGGTAAATAAGTTTATCTTGTGGATGATCTTTCAATACTCTTAATCCTTGCACAAATTGAAGGGAGTCTATTTGTGTTGAATAAACTTTACTTTTATGTATCATGCTCATTAAAAATTGTATTTGTTATTTTCTTTAGAAGTCCAAAATGTTGTTTTAAAAATAAAAATTTTTTAAATGCAGTAAACTGTTGTTTTTTTACTTTCTTACAGTTTTAACCAAATTTAAAAAAGAAAATGTTTCTTTAATTACAAAGAAAGAACTGCAGGTATGTTATTATTTAATAATTATTATAATTGCTGTTTAAGTATACACACATATTCACCAACACCTTGTTTCTATTTTTTAGAGAAAATAAGGAAACATGATTTAGTTGCAAAAACTGCTGTCTAAATGAATTACTAAAGCAATCTAAATTATAAACTTGCAAAAAAAGAATAATAGAGTTCTTAATAAACAGAAATTTAAAGCTTCTTGTTTGAGTAACTTTCGGCTATACACTCATCGCCACAATGATAATTATGCTTTAAACTTGTAGAAAAGAGGATCATGGTATTTTTTCTTGAGGCAAAAGAGCTGAAAGTTTAGTCTTTATTGAGCTTGAATATTTTTACTTGTTGTAAATATTTTTTATAAACAAAAACTAGTTTAAAAGTTTCTATATGGTAGTGATCTACCGGATTCGGATAATTTTTAAAACTAAAATCCGACCGGATCCGAAACCGGATCTGTTTTTAAATTGAGATCCGGCCGGATCTGGGTCAAGTAAGTTTAGAATTTTCAAAATTTAAAAGGTGAACTAAACTTCTTAGTTTTCTTTTAATCGTTTAAAACCTAAAATAGATTATTGGTAAACTTTTTAATCAACGGGTCATATATACAAGATAAGCTTTTTGCGGACCGAACATATTGACAAAATCCAAATTGTATTAAACAAATAATTTTCTAAGTACTTTCACGTACGAAAAATTAAACTAACAGCACATTAGTTACAAAAAAGCTCAATTTCATTTTAGTTGCTTTGCACGAGTTTGTCTCAAGATGCAACCACTTATCGCGTGCAAGGATTTTGCTTGGTGGGCTACTGGTAACTGGACCGCACATTTCCCGTTCCTGACATTTTGGTTGTAGCTTGTAATTAAATGAAGTTAGATAAACATGTTCCTGTTTATTTACAAAGTTTACAGATAAAACCCGGCATGCTACCACACTTTTAAATATCACAGTTTGTGCCAAACAATTGTATAAAAAATGGGAACAGTTTAGTTTTTCCTGGTTTAAATAAAAAACCAGTATTTGCAAAAAGTTCTTAATACTAGTTAAAAACATTTTAAAAAATCTGCTTAACTCAATAAAAAACGTAATCGAACACTATTAGAATTAATAACGCATGTCTGCTAATATAAGAGTCATTAGCAGTTTAGTCAATACAAACTTTAAATACAATTATTTAACTTAGCATAAATTTAAATTTGAAAGTCTATAATTTACACAAAGCAAGTATTTGCAATGTTATTATCGTTGTTATCAAAGATACTCGGCCAATTTAGGGATAAGAAAATTCAAAGCATAGTAATTTATGTCTTTTGTCTATAAAATCATTAAATATTTTCAAAAAATTATCGTTATGTATCGAAATTTCATGAATGTAAAACTGTTTATACACTATTTCTACTTCTACAAATCCTCTGTAAAACTTTAAGATTTCTATTTTGTAGTGGTGTTTTAACTTTTACTTTTAGAAGCTTTAGAATGTTTTTAAAATTGTAAGTATTACACGATATATTTTTGTTAAAAATTATGTCAAAGTTTTGTTTAGTAATTATTAAATCTAGTTGCTTTAAATTAGAATTTTAGCTAGTGGTCTAACGGGTCTGGGTATTTTTTTAAACTAAGATAAGCCGGATCTGACCTTTGATCCAGTGATCACTAATAAAAAGTTGACCTGCAATTATTTTTCTATTCAAAAGTTTGCTTGTTACTTCTATAAAAACTGCCGACCCCTGGCCTAAATTAAATCAAAAAAGTTATTAGATATCAAAGACTATTATAACCCATTAAATAACTTATTTTACTTTATACTTATCAATTAAGCATTTAATAACTAACTAAACAGATACTTTAGCTCGGAAAAGTTTAATTAAATTAGAAACTATCGTTAAGTTACTTAGAAGCTTTTTTTTTAAGTTTATCTTTTATTAAAAAAACTATTTTATCATCAAAAAGCAGTTTTTAAGGCTACAATCTATAGATAGTTGTATAAATAAATTTATGTAGAAAACAAAATAAAATAGTTCTTATGTTTAATAATTAGTTTTACTCAAGGCTAGCTAAAATAGATCTAGACTTCTAAATTTTATTAGATAAAATATTTTATTTTAATATGTAGATAATAAGTTTTTATTAAAAGTATCAAAGTAGTTTTAACAGAATTTATTGGCTTTTAACGCCAAAAAAAAAAAACGTATTAAAAAAAATTCGAAATCAGCTCTTTTAAAAACGATCATTTTTAAAACCTCATGGTTGGCATACCAAAAAATCATTCTGAAATGTTTTTAGTATTTTTGTTAAGTAGCTGTAAATTTTTACATTTTAACTATCACATTCTTAAATCTATTTTTTGACATCGGTTATTAACCAAAACATTAAAACTTAATGTTTAAAAAATTGTTTTTCGTAACTTAAGTTGTACTTACCTTTCAAAGTTTGTTTGCTTAACTAAATCATTGGGACGGTTTGAATTGAATTGCCAATGAGCTTTAAAACATTCTTACAAACGACAACAACTTTTCGGAACAAATTGTACCAAGTCTTAATTAAATTATGTAAATCTTAGTTTTTTTAACTCTTTTTTAAGTGATCGATTTTCTAGAACTAACTAAACTTAGTATAATTTTTTTTTTAAATACAATAAAACTAAAAAGTAATTTTTCCGCCCGATCAATCGAAAAAACAATAAAATTTGTTATAATAAGTCTAGATTTTAAAGTTAACAGATACAATCATATTTAAACTTAATTGTTTTTGATCTATTTTAATATTTAAAACGTTAATTTTGTTAACCTCATAAAAAAATTTCTTAGGTTTAACTTGTTGCTTATTAAATTTAAGAAACCATGTTTTTTTTTAAATAACCACAATATTTTTATATAACGACTAAAAGTTTCTAGTAAGTTTAAAGAGCCACAACTAAAACATAAAACTCTTAACCACTAATTTAACAACTTTTTTTATACTTCCTTAGCAGAGTTGCCTTAGTTTGATTTTTCATTGGTTTAGAAAGTTTTCCACACTTGAATCATCATGTGTTTAGTGTTGATAACTTAAATACTAAAATTACTTCGATAGAAACTAATTTTTATTATTATAAGTTTAACATAACTTTAAAACAAAATTTAAAATACTCAAGTTTTAAAAACACTAATTTATAACAAAGTAACTTATTTATACAAAAAAGTTTTTGATTTATTTTTGATAAAGTAGTTTTAGATGTTTTATTTTATAATAAATATAAAATGAAAAGTTTAAGTAAAGACACTTTTACTTGTATAAAAGAATAAAAAAATTAGAACTTTTAAAACTATGAATTAAAAGGTTATATTTATACAATACAACGGTGATGTTTAAAAACACTGATATTGCATAAATTGTATGCAAAAGTCTTTGTCTAATAAAATGTGAATAGATGAAACGTAAGTTCAGATTTTAATGCATCTATGAAAGCCATTATATACAAATATTTTTTTTTGTAAATAGTTTGTAAATTATAAAAGAGAAAGCTATGAAAGCATTTTGCTGATTTTAATCATTTTAAGATATACTAAAATTTTTGATTACCTTTTCTAAACGCTAATACGTATTTTGATGTTGTTTTAGTAAAAAGAAAAGTAATTCTGTAACGGATTACTAACGTAGTATACTGCTTGTTTGTACCAATTACATTATATCTATCTATTAATAAAAACTTCATTTAAAATATAAAATAGCAGTAACTTTTGTTCTTACACATTTAGTAAAAGATACTTTTTTTACACTTTTTTAGTTATGACTAAAATTAAACCGATAGGGTGCTGTTTTAGATTATAAAAAATAAACCATCAAGCATATTCTAATAAGTATTTATGTAAAAATTATGTTTATTAAAGTACAATACTCAATAACTATCATTTTGTAAATCTTTTTATACAGTAAGTTTCTACATATTTTATTTTTATTCAACTGTTAATGGTAATGTTAGTTTTGTTACACTTGGACAGTGATACATTTGAGCTTATTTATAAAATATAGAATTTATTAAATAAATTTATTCATAAAGCTTACTTGAGAGCTTATGTGACTTGTAATTTTTTTATAATAACTATCTTTCACTTACACTACTCTTTTAGAGTTAGCTCTTAGAAACTTTTTAAAACTTTTTAGTTAAAGGCAATTAACCATTTAACATTCTCAAGCTTTAAATAAGGTGAAAGTTTATAAGACTCAGTTTAATATGTTATAAATAAAATAGCACTAAAAGTAAGTTTTTGAAGATATTTTTTTAAGTCAAAAATAAATTTATCTACTAAATAATATTTAAAAAAACTAAAATTAAGAGAATTATTAGGTGTTGGACAGCTAAACTAGTTTAACAAACATGTTCTATTTTAGGGGTGGACAACGTACGGCCCGCGGGTCGGATCCGGCCCGCAAATGAAAATGACCGGCCCGCGAGCGAAGTGACAGGCCCGCAAAGGGTCAATATTATAGAGTTTTTATAAAACTTTGTATCATATTTTTACAAACAAAAACTGTAAGAATTTGACTTTGAAAATATACTAAAATTACTTTATAATTTAATGTGTACTAATAAATACACCATTTTGTCCTAATATTTTGTGTTGTTCTAACTTAGTTGGAATATATTTTTTTCACATTACCTCAAGCAAAGTGTTTTTTAAGTATGATATTTTATATACGTACCTTTGTCAATTACAATGTCATTTATATTTATATTTGTTGTTTGAACATTTGGCATGTCTCAATCTACATCTTAAGCTGTCAGACTTAAACATTTTTGTGAATTTAGAGGGTAAAAAAATATGAACTCTATCTATAAAATTAGAGGTTGGATCGAAAACTTTTATTTAAACTAGAATCCGACCGGATCCGGATCTCGATTTAAAATTAGTATCTAGTCGGATTCGGATCTTAAAAGTCATTATTCAGCTAGATCCGGATACCGGATCCGGTAAATAACTAATTCGAGATGCTCCGGCCCGCAAATGACTAATTTTTTCCGGATCCGGCCTGTTAATTGAAAAACGTTGCCCACCCCTTTTCTATTTCAACTGCTGTAAAGTCATGTTAATAAATTTATGTAATAACTGTTAAGATATACAGAATTTTACATTAGGGATAGAAAGACTACCGCACGCAAGCCATAACCCTAGAATAATTTGAAACTTAGCTTGAAAATAACTTTGAAGTTTAAACGGAATTAGTTTTTTATAATAAATATTTGTAAAAGTGATCTCCGTATAAATATGTTTAAACATTATGTTTCTTTATTGTAAATTTCATTTTAAGTTTACTTTTAAAACGTCAGTTAGTATAAGTTATTATTATTAGTATAAGTTTAAAAGCTACAACAGCCTACGACGACATTTTATAATAAGTTTATTTTTCCCAATTATTATAAAAGTTTCTAAACCCTGGTCTACATTTTGGTTATTACTTTTTTAATAATATACACTGTGATGAACTAATAAAGTAGTACAGTTTTTTTTAACTGTTTTCTTTCTTTAAGTCTATCACGAAATTATAAACAACTGTAAATTAGTATAAAATTAGCTAAGTCAGTAACTGAAAAATATCTGCTAGACTTTAACACCAAAGAAGATTAAACAAACAATTAAAATTTAAAAGATAAAACTTAAATTAATTATAATTTAAGTTCATTTGAAACAAAAGCATAAAAAGTTTAAAAACATTATAGAAAAAATACATTATAACAACAACATCATCTGCAATTTTTATTGTACTCAACGTTAGAATTTAAAAAAAAAAAGTTTTATAAATCCCTCTTGGGCGTCATACACCTTCTATGGAACGTTGCATGGAATAAGCGACACTTTTATTTAACTATGAAGTTCCAGATTTCTTTTTTAGAACCTAATTCCAAACAGCAATTGTAGAAGATGATTTTAAATGGAAACTACTTATATTTCGCTTTGCAATAAGTTCGTTTGGACCTTCACAGTTTTCAGGTTGCAGATAGGATGCTGGTTTTACTTTGGTCATTTCCAGTCAAATAGTATCCAGGTTTAGCGTTATAAAGTTGAAAAGAGGAAGTTTAGCAAAAATAAAATCGGTGAAAACACGAGGCAAACAACATTACAGTGTTTGGTACAAAACCTGCTTTTCATTTAAAACGTATTTTCAAATCAAATATAAAGTGAGAAAAAAATCCTCAGATAAGTTTAAAAACAGATTACTTGAAAATGTAAAAACAGAAATCAAACATTGTTGAAAACTTTACATAAGGAAGCTAAGAGTAAGTTTAAGTTTTATACATTTTAATTTACATCCATTTTTTCTGATTAAAATTATAACTCTATATTTGTAATTTTCTACCGAGGCACGCATCGTTTTAAGTGTGTTTTAGCATGTTGTGTTAGAAAATTTATTTTAAAGCATCGACACTTGGATAAAAATAAGAAGCAACTTTTGCCTCTAATACAAAAAAAACATCAAAAACCCAACAGAGTTAAAACAGGCGACGCGGGAGGGCACGTCTCCACACTCAATAATCTATGAAAGAGAAGTAAAATAAAGCAAACATTATTTTCGTAGATTTTTGAGTAAGGATATGTGGCCTCCTGCGTCGCCTGTTCCAAAACCAAACATTTTAAGTCATATTACTAAGTTTTGATGCAGTAAAAATATTTTTTTACTAGAGTATACTAAAACACCGAAAAAAGCTGCCTGCCTCGGTAAAAAATCACAGAGAACGAGTTATACTTTTATCAGAAAGGATGGATATCCCATAAATAGAACATAGTATAAATTTATTTCCTGTTTTCTTACTCGTAACTTTAAATAATGCTTGATTGAGTCTGTTTTATACTTTTTGCAAATAAAATTTTTAAAATTAGCCCGAGCTGAGAACTTTCTGCCTACCCTAAATTTTGGTCTGAAAAGTAAAACTTTAAATAAAACTTCAAAACCTATTTAAAACCTAATTAAAAACTTTAAATAAAGCATAAAACATAATTTTCCAAAGTGAATAAATGTTTGAATTTTTCTTAAGAAAATTATTATCAGCTGACTTTTCAATTTTACAGCATTTTGATGCAGCAAAACGTATTAAAAAGTCATTTTCAAACGTTTTACTTCTGAAAATCAATTTTAGAAGTTTAGACTTTGAACGGGGAAAAGTTGTAAACACTACCTTGTACTTTTGCTTTTTAACGAAAAAATTCCTACACGAAAGGCCGCCTAATGATCGAAAAGACTCTTTATCAATAATTTCATCGTTTTCATTTAGGGCAACAATTAAAATTTGCCTGGCGAAATCTACATCATGGTTATCAATATCGTGCAAGTTGATCAGAACTCCAGTGTGGTCTTCTTCGATCGACAAATCATAAACGACATACGAAAATAATTGACGCTTTTTAAGTCGGTTCCAAGTCTCAGTAAATTCCTTCAAAGTTTTAACTTCTGGCATTTTATAAATTTTGTTTTCGAAATAAGAGATTTCAAATGTTGACAAATTATCAAAAAAACACGTTTTTGGCAACCATATTCTTCTACCATGAGGGTTATAAATCTCAACATGTTTTTCATTCATGCAAACCAAAGTGTAATAATGTTGGGAAAACAAATTTAGCTTACTTATATTTTCTTTAAATGAGACTGCCATCAAACATTTACTTTTCACTCCATAACTAATTACATCATGCAGTTCAAAAATACATGAGTCATTAGCAACTTTCACGAACTGATCGAAAAAACAGTTTGTAAGGCTTGTAAAAACATCCGAAGCAATGACTCCTTCTGCGTTGTGGTAGTTTCCATCAAAGTGCAGCGTAATCAATGCTTTTTCTAAAAGAGAACTCGAAAATTCTCCTGTGAAACTTTTAAAACTTCCCGAGTACAACAAGCTATTTTTAAAAAAAGTCAAACTTTGGTCAACTGAGACACTGATTTGTTTTCCGCGTTTGTAAAGGTTAAAAACGAACTCGGACGGACTTTTATTCGGTGAGCCTTCGTAAAGACTTTGACCTTTCGGCACGACTTTTTTGTACAGCTCTCTATTGCCAACCAGCGACGCCATTGCAGTAACCATTCCACAGTTTCCTAAATATCCTTGCACAAAACTGTGCTCAGTAGTATCTTCCTCGATTTTGACGTTTTCGTAAACATCTGACAGGTTTCTCGTGCATGTTGTTAGGTATTTACTTCTTTTATAGTCCATTTTTAAAACTCTGTTGTAGTATAACTGTTTCAATCTGTTGTAATGCTCAAATGATATCTTTTACGAGTCTTTAATTACAAGCAAAAAAAGTTTCACTTTTAATAGAGTTTTTAGGAACGTGGAATTAAAAAAAAAACTGGTCTAATAATACTTAAATAAACTTTTACATTTAAAGTAAATTTCAAAATAATAAATTTGAAAAACATATTTTTTAGTCAAAAGATTTTTCATACAAATTAGTACACTTGATTTTGAGTCTTGTTGTCGTGTAACGGTGTTTCCCCTAATATTTGCTGAATCAGCAAAATAAACCAGTTTTTTTTTTCATTTTACTTTATTTTTAGTTATTAAACATTTTTTTGATAAATTTTTGATATGTTTGGGTAAGACGGGTTAGGGATAAGGGTATAAATTGAAAAAAAAACTTTTCATTTTGCTGACTCAGCAAACGTTAGGGGAAACACCGTCACATTACAATCGTGCCCCTTGATTGTAAACAACTTATATAAATTAAATTGATGCGAACTATATCAACTCTTGCTTTATTATAAATAAAGGAGTAAACATGACTTATGACAAAAAAACATATGTCTTTGCTGAAATACAAATTACTATAAAGAAATAAATTAAACTAGTATTTTTGTGAAGTTAATTTGTAAATTAATAGTTTTTTTAAACTAAAGAAGTATTTTATTTGCTAATGAAAGCTAGTCTACTAAAACTAAGTTTAGTTAAAAGTTCAATAAAAAATACTTTAATCAGTCCATTTTTAAGTTATATGAAAAAGCATATGAAAGATACATTACATTACAAACCTTTGTATTAATTCAAGTTTTAACTAGTTTACAACTTTTGTATTAAATGAGGCACATATTTTATTTTTTAAATTGTACTTATTTAAATTCTTACGGCTAGTTTTTGTTTTACAAAATGTTTACGAAATAAATTGAATATATGTAAACAATTATGCTAATTAACAATTTATTCCTGTCCTTAACAAGACGTTGAAATATATCCAAGAGGTGTGCGACTTGATAACTGAAAAGTTGTTTTATGCACCAGGCCCTAGAACTAATTTTTTGAGTGCTTTTTTGTCGTTTAATAAAAAACAACAATAAATATTGTTAAACTTTTCAAAACCTTATGTTTACGTAAAAACTAAGATTAGTTTTTAAGTTTTAAGATGTAAATTGAATGACATGCAAAACTGAGGTCTGCAAAATGCAGTCTTTGGGTCAAATGCAGTCAGCAAAGCAAAGGTTTCGGTTTTACGATGTTTTATGTAAAATAAAGCATTTAAAATATTTAAGAAATGTTGTGGTAAAAGTTTATAATTAGACATCTAATTCAGAAAATACTTGTGTTTTGTTTTATATTTTGTCACGTTTTTCGTTTATAAATGTGATATTGATTAATTAGTTTAGTCATATTTTAAATAGCTGCGGTTCACTAAAACTTTTTTTTCCATTTGTATCTAGACTCAAGATTATTAATTCTTTTTTTATAAATTTTTACTGCACAATGTTAAGTTAGGTTATCCATATACAGCACCTTTTTTTTTTTTGAATATATGGAGTAAATTTTATTGTTTTTCATTACAAAAAACTTTTATAAAATTAGTGGTAATTAAAAATTTTGCAACATAAAAAAATTTACATAGACATCAATAAATGACTCCAAGTTTACAAAGCCTGAATAAACTAAGCTTTACACAAGTTTTAATACTTGAGTTAAATTAAAATTTAACTACAAGTGGATCAGTACATGTTAAAATACAATTTTTATTGGTTTATAAACTATTCATTTACAAATGCATTAATAGCTAAAAAATATTATAAATTTTAGAAAATAATTTTGTTGTAAAATAATAATATCAATGTGGTTTATTTTTGTATTAAATTGCAAACTGTATAGTAAGCTTTGTTTAGGAGAAGAAACAAATAAATAGACATTAAATGTAAAACTGGAAAAAATTATAACTACCACAATTTTATGCATATTAATGTAATAAAAATTACATGAAACTAAACATTGTACTTAGTTATAAGGACTCCTTTTTAATAATAAAAAACAAAACACATACAATACTTTTTAAAAACTTATGTTAGTGAAGAAAAAAAAAACTAGGCTTCCAAAATGTGAACAGAAACAGTTATAAACACGTGTGAAATAACTTTTATTTTGCTATTTAAAAATAACTTGCTGACTAATAAATAGTTTGTTACCAATGTTGTCATAATTTTTTTAATTTAACCAATATTGTGTTACTTTTCAAGCCAAGATAGCAAATTTTAAAAGCAAAAAAGTTAGCCTGATTGATGAAAAACTAGCCAGAAAGAGCCTGAATTTGTGGATGAATGAAAAAAATTATTAAGAGGGAAAAGTTTAAAAAATATTACTTTTAATAAAGCTTAAATCCTAAAATCACAAAAATAACACAAAACCTTTATTTTTTTAAACATAAAAATTAATAATTGAAAAAAAACTATTTAGTTCTAAAACTTAGCCTGTAAATTAAAAATAAAATCTAAATTATTATTAGTTATAAACAAAAACTATACTAGCTTGAGTTAGCCTAAACAGCCCAAGATTGTGACAACTCTGCTGAAATAAAACTTCCTTGAAAGAGTTTCAACAACAGTTAAAAGTAAAACTTATAAGCCATTTTCGCCAAGTTACTGAGAAATATCAGAGATTTCGCCATTTTTCCTGTGAGACAATTTAAAGCTCCATTCAGAATAAAAATGAAATAATATCAAAATTATATAACTACTAAGAACTAGTTTTATAATTAGTATTAATAGTAAATATAAGTTTTACATGCGGTGTGAGGTATTGATGTTGGTACAATTAATTTATTGGTATGTACTATCATCATGACCAAATCCTACCTTATTTAATCATTATCTTATAAAATCTAGACTATATTTGAGACTACTTTATATAGACCAGGCTAGACAGTTTCAGTAATGTATCTATCACAAAAAGAACCAAAAAACACTATTATAAAAACTCTATTTCAGAAATATAAGTTTCTTTTATAAACCAAACTTAAGAACTCATGTGAAAAAATAAAATTTCAGAACAGTTAAAGTTAAAAGTTCTTAAATAATTATAGTTAATTAAGTTATAACTAATGTGACAACTATAAAACATATAAAGAACTCTGAAAAAATTAGATATTATTTAAATAAATACTTCTTATATTTGAACGATAAAAATTTGAAAATAACAAAATTGCATGCAGGTTTTACTCAATAATCAGGGTCCAGATTTCAGTCTCTAGGTCTTACACAACAACTCTATCTCATAATAATGATATTTTGTTCAATAAATTTTAGAAAAATATTTATCTTTTACTTAACGTTTTTCTCTATTTTTGTCATAAGTTCTTGGAGTTAAAACTGTTTATATGTTTTGTAAATTCATGTTCTTACCCAAGTTTATATTTTTCAATAAAAATTTATTTACTATTTATTTGTTTTGCATGATAATTTAAAATTGAGTTAAAGGTTGCATTTTGTTTCTTTAATTTTTTTTTTCTTTTTTCTAAATATTATTAGTGTTCTATGTTAAAAAACATATTTTATAACCGAAAGTAGTTCAGGTAAATAAGTTTATCTTGTGGATGATCTTTCAATACTCTTAATCCTTGCATAAATTTAAGGGAGTCTTTTTGTGTTAAATAAACTTTACTTTTATGTATCATGCTCATTAAAAAGTGTACCTTTTAACCCCTTCAGAAGTCCAAAATGTTGTTGTATAAAAAAAAACTGGAATAAAATGCTGTTTTCTTACTATCTTATAGTTTTGACAAAATTTTGAAAAGGAAATATTTCTTTAAATATAAAGAATAAACTGCAGGTATGTTATTATTTAATGATTATTATAGTTGCTGTTTAAGTATACACACATATTCACCAACACCTTGTTTTTACTTTTAGAGAAAATAAGGAAACATGATTTAGTTGCAAAAACTGCTGTCTAAATGAATTACAAAAGCAATTTAAATTATAAACTTGTAGAAAAGAATAATAGAGTTCTTAATAAACATCATTTAATTTAAAGCTTCATGTTTGAGTAACTTTCGGCTATACACTCATCGCCACAATGACAATTATGCTTTAAACTTGTAGAAAAAAGGATCATGGTATTTTTTCTTGTAGCAAAAGAGCTGAAAGTTTAGTCTTTACTAAGCTTGAATATTTTTATTTGTTGTAAGTATTTTTTTATAAACTAAAACTAGTTTAAAAATAAAACGAATTAAAACTTAAAGCGTAGAAGTGCTAGTTAGCAGGTTATCCTTTTTTTAATAAAAATCACTTTTTATTATTAGTTTTTTACACTTTTATAACTACTCTAAAACTTAAAAACTAAGCCTAAAGGTCTATGTGTGCAAATTTGAGCTTTAATGACTGATTTTAATTTGAGCGGGATTACACTTGACTACGAATGCGTAGTTTTTACTACACTGCTACGTTACTATGTAAACGGGTTCGAGCAGCTTATCAAGGAGGCTAACAAGTTTTCTTTCATCAGGTGTAAGAATACTTTCAGGTTTAACTTTTTTTAATGACTTTTGTTTTTAATTTTCTAGTCTTTTCAACATAAGTAGGTGGAATTCCACCTTGTTTCAACATCTTGCACAAGAAGCAAGACTTTTTGCATTGACACTGATGAACCTAAAGTGACCTGGATTTTTTTTGAGCTTCTCGCACGCTGTAGAAGAATGATTAAAGTTGCCATCAGTTTGATGGGCCTTGGCTATTAACACACTTATGTTATTATTTGAAAACAGTGAATTTTTAATTATCAGTTAAGAGTGTGAATGAAACAGGGTGCTGAATAGGATTCTAAGAATAGCATACAAGCATTCGTCTTAAATAAATTGGCGAGCAGAAAATTTTGTTGAACTATTGGTACCTATTAAAGTTTCAGGAACCAAATATTAAATGAGCTGTATTTGTAGAGTTTTTACATTATTTAATATAATTAAATGAGAATAAAATAGTTAAACTAAAATTGTAAAGACTTTTAATAAATTGAAACACATCAAAATTGAAATATATTTTGTATATTAACATAAAAAAATATTTTTAGTTTATAAATAGAACTAAATTATAGTCAATTGAAAAGTCTAATCTGCAAAAACTTTAAATTAACAACTGAATATTTTTACTCTACTTGATGTATGTACCTGTATGTTAACAACAAATAATTGAATTACTTAATTAGTCTGTTTGGCTTGACTAATAAGTATATATTAAATATTCAAAACACCAAAATATAAGTATATAAAACTGAAAGAAGCTGATCGCGGAATACAAAGTCTTTCTAAACTATCTGGATCCGGTAGATCACTGACCATTATCTTGACACAACAACTTAAAAAGGCGGTGATTTAGAGCACGACCTCTACTCCAGTTGATGGCCTTCAATAAATATTAAGGATATTTTTAAACTTCTATGGGTATGTTTTTGATGCAAAAGCATGTTCATGAAGAAAACAGTGAGTACCCTGCAAATGCGGAATATTTTGTTTAAAAAGGCAAAAAAAAAACGATTTATTTCCCAACATAGCAGGGGCACCGTCAGTACACACAGAACCAATAACTTTGCTATCTAGGTCATGTTTCGGAAAAAAAATTCTTCACACATTGGAAGATGTCTTTTGCTTTGGTGGTTTTCTTTAGATCTTCACAAAATAAGAAAACATGCACCTATCTTTCTATAGTGATCAGCTGACATCAATTTTCAACATCGGTTGTTTCGTGCAACAAGAGAGATTTTTAAGGGAATAGCTTTGATATCGGCGATAACTTTGTCCAAAGTACTTAAATCACTAATTTCACTTTAAATTACATTATTTGATAGCAGCACTAATAATAGAGTCTAGAGTTTATTTGTGAAGGTCGGTAGAAAGCATGCTAGTAAAACTAGAATACCTTTTGCAACTCGTGTTTAATGACTAATTCAAAGTGGGTACTATTTTCACTCTGATGTCTAAATCGAACTTTCGTAAAAGAACATTGAGAGCTTCACCTCTAGTATTCAATTTAATAACGTTCAGGGTTGTAAAAAATTTTGACTAACCTTTACTTAGCTATCTTTTTTTTCAAATAACTTAAGGTATAAACTTTGCAATAATTTGACATAAAATATTATCAAAAAGTATTATAACTATAAAAAGTTTAGTTTTATTAAGTTTGCTAAAACAAATAAAGATTTTAATTGCTTAAGAGCATATTGTAAAAGTTTAACAAGATAAATAAATAATAAATCTCTACTTTTTTATCTTTAACTTAAAAATAGTTTGATAGTGACTCTTACATCGATATATACAAAACAGCTCATTTAAAATAAAACATAAATAAAGAAAATATTTTAAACATATTTTGGCTATAAAAATTATAAAAAAAGTATAAGTGAAATAAAACTAATATTCGAATTATTGCATTCGGTTAATTAGCTTACAAACTAAAAAAAATATAACAGTGGACACTATATTGGATTAAAACTTCAGTTTTCAGCATATGACTACTCAAACGCGTGCTCCACATATTGCGATACAATCAACTCAGCATATCGCAAAGGTCAGGTAAAACATTGTTCTCCAGTCAATAAAAAACTGATTGTTACTTTAATTTTCACCTACAAAGTTTGATCTGATATCCATGAACCATTGCAAACACAATAATGGTCTCGAGTTTTTGTATTAATGTCACATAAGTTCTTACTCTGAGTTCACTAAGTTTCACTGAGTTCTTATCATTAAATCTTACGATAAATGCTATTACGATTAACTACGTTTTAGTGGTATAGTTTTATTAACTTAAAACTACAATAAATATAAAACCTGAATATTAACTAGTTTGTATTTACTAAAAACATTTGACCAAAAACCAAAACTATATAAAGAGCAAAAAAAAAACAATGGTTACTGTTTAAAATAAAAAATAAACTTCAGTTATAAACGCTGTACAAAAAAATCAAGTGTGGCTTTAAAACCGCGTTGCTATTTTAAAGCAAATAAAAGTTTGAATTTCATGGATATTAAAACAATGAAAGTACAATTTCACTATTAGTAATAGTAATTAATATAAATTTTAGCTGCAAATTCAGTTAAAACATTTAGTTGAACTAAAACTAAGCGGTAGAGTTCTAATTTCATATCAAGTAAAACATGTACTAAAAAAAAAGTAAAAACTTTTGCAACTCCGCTTAAAATAGTAATTTGTAAAAACTATAGTTAAATTTTTTATTATAGCTACTTAAACGATCGAAAATTTAAAAAACTAATAAAAGATATTTATAACTACTAATTTAGAAAGAACTTGTTTTTGCTAAATAAAAATTAGCTTTCTTAAAATTGTTACAAAACCGATTCAATGCAAGAAACAACAATACGTAATAAAAACAAAACTGCTGGCAAGTTGATTGCTTAAC
This sequence comes from Thalia democratica, assembly GCF_965202585.1. Classification (NCBI taxonomy): domain Eukaryota; kingdom Metazoa; phylum Chordata; class Thaliacea; order Salpida; family Salpidae; genus Thalia; species Thalia democratica. The sequence continues at coordinate 12,822,850 of NC_139170.1, forward strand.
AAAGTAGTTAAACTTTATTACCTTTAATGACATTTAAAGTTTAGTGCTCCTGATGACATTACTCCTGATGCCAGACCTCTCTCCTTGGTATTTTGTCACTTCGGTCACCACCGGCCTCACCGCTCCCTTTCTTCTCACTTGCGCCCTCTTGTATTTCTCCTTGTTTTTGACGCGAGGGTTGCGATTCAGTTTGTTCTTCTTCGATTTCTTGTGACCCGTGTTCCTTTCAATCTGGCAAAAAAATGATAATTTAACTTTGATGTAAAAGTTTGTTAAAAGCACACTATATAAAGTTTGAACTGGAGAATAAGTTGAGTTATACAAACAAAAAGTAATGTTAAACAAGTATTTACTTCGCGAGTAATTTCTCGTTTATCTTCTTTGTCTTCTGAACTGCATCTGAAAAAAAAATGTTAAAACAAATCCGTATATCGTAAAAACAGTTTAAACTTTATTAATTTTATATTTTTTATTTTTAAATAAATAAAAAACAAAGCATTTTAATACGTGCTGTAATTATAATTGTGAACTACAGAACTTCTAAAAACTTGAAGGTAGTCATCAAATGAAATAATAGCTTAGATAAAACTTAAAGTTGAACTATTTTTAAGTAAAATATGTTTTGAAGAGTATAAAGAGTCTTTAGCTGGGAAAACTTAACACAAATTATCTTGAAAGTTAAATAAATTCACTGGCGATAATACTTCAATGCATTCTACAGTTCATAACCAGCATATAACTTAGGTAAACCAGTTTTTGCAAACATCATCACATTAACAATCCTAACTTTGAAGTTGTAATTTTAAAAAAACATTTAAAACTTTTATAAACACACACAATAATAAAACTATTTCTAATTTGAACTAAAAAATTTACTAACTCTCCTTCATCGACTGAAATTTTTTCTTTAAACATTTTCGTCTTCTTTGAAAGTTCTACATCTTGTTTTGCTTTCCTTTTTGCTCTTCTATTTACGTCTTTTTTCTGATCAAGTCCCCTTTTCTTCATACACTTTCGCCATTCTTTCATCCTTTGGTTCTTAAATGTTTGGTATTCATCTTGGTGATTTCTTTGGTACTCTTCCTAAAAAAGTTCTAAATAACAAAGACTATTTATGTTAAAAAGTGCAGCTAGAAACACTTTAGCACATTTATTACAGACAGAGTTACTAAAAAAAATTAGAAAAAATTTTCAAAGTTTTTAATTTTTTTGGGTTTCTTAAAGAACTATTTTTTGGTACATTTTCAGTACACGCTCAGTTTCAACCCGGGCGCGATTCCCACCCGCACAAAACTCCTCAAATCAATTCTCACCTAATAAAGTTAAAGTAACAAATAAATGAATAAATAAGTACACCAATGGTGGGGATAACAGCGACACAGGATTGCCAAATGTTTTTGAGAAATTTATCCCAATTTATTCCAGAGTTTCAAATGTACAATTTTTTAAGACTATTTTAAGTATAAAATTAAATTTAAGATAAAAAACTGTCCTAAATAGTATAACAACATTGAAAAGATACTGTAAAGCTACTTTAATTGTGTTTTCTATAACAAAAAATTAATAATAAAAAAATTTTTCATCTAAATAATAGATGTTTGTGTCAAATCGAAATTTCATTATTTTACATTTAAAAATTGTTTAAAATTCGAGGTGTCTCCAATTTTTTTGTGATTTTTCTTCAAAATTCCAAGTTTTTATAAAAATTTCTCAAAACCCAGGTTTTTTTGCCTAAATTGTCAAACTCCGGGTTCTAATGTTCCAGATTTTTTGGCAACCCTAATGATAGTAAAAAAAAAGAGTTTTGGGTGGAATTGTGCGCGGGTGGCAATTGCATGGTTGCCACTGATCAAGCTGAGAAAAATTTCCTAACTTTTCCTGACTTTTTCCTGAATTTTTACCAAAAATTTTCTGACTTTTCTTAATCAAGCTCTTAAATTAAACTTATTCTAATATACATAATCTAACACTTGAAACTATATAAAGCTTTCAATCTAATTTTAATACTGGTTAAAAACAACAGTTTTTTGCTGAATTCTGTCATCAAACTTCCAGTACATCACTTAAACCATCTGTGTATGATTGATGTTTGTAATAAACAGCTCTATCAGCTAAATACTTGTATTATTACCTTATAAACACAGCTTGTCTGAAAAAAGACACAATTTTTTAACATTTCCTAGCATAAATGTATCTAGATAAACAAACGACATATAAGGAACTTTTAAAAAGTTTTATAAAAGATATTCTACTAAGTTATAGCAGGTGAAGGCATTGGAAACAAAATTAAATATTTTTGTAAATTTTTAAGAAATTTTGGAATTTTTTTTTGACTTTAAAGCACTTTTAATTAATTTTTACCATTTGAAGGCTTTAAAAAACAAGGAATTTTGTAAATTTTAACTGACAAAATCTGACTTTTTCTTTTTTAATTTTATCAAATTTCCTGACTTTTCCTGACTTTTTTTCAAAACCCCCCATTTTTTCCTGACTTTTCCTGACTTTTGTCATTTTTTTAAATTTCTCCTGACTTTTCCTGATTTCCTGACTTTTCTTGACCGAGTGGCAACCCTGCAATTGTAAGTATACCAAAACTAATTAACAAAACTTTAAGTATAAACCTTTTTTTAATGTTATAATAACATTCAAAAGATACTGCAAAGAACTTAAAACATATTTTTTAATATTTATTTTTTCTATTTTATACATCTATTTATCGAAATTAAAATAGGTTTTTCCAGGTTCTTTTCAAAATATTTTAAACTTCAGGTTTTTCAAGGATTCCAGTTTTTTTTGGCAACCTTGTACAGATAATAATGACATCATCTTTATTGAACACTCGTAACATTATAAGTAAACTTAAAAGAAGATTAACTGAATAAATTATCTTTACAATAATACTTTTAAAACAACGTCGTTTAATACTGCAAATTAGGTTTTAAGTCTAATATAAATTTAGAAACTTGAAGTCTTTTACATATAAGATTTCAAAGTTAAACATAATTTCAAAAATTTTGACAAAAAAAAAAGAATTTAAACTATTTAAAAGTTTACTTATTATTTTATGTTAACAGTTACAACTTTAAAATAAGGTAATAATGACTACAGATACGGAGATTAAAAAACTATACAATTTAAATACTTACTATTTCCATCCACAAGCGTTTTAAGTCAGGAACTAGTGGTAATTTTTCAGCACCCCTTAAACAAAAAAATTAGTTATTCAAGCAGTAATAAAAAGTTTAACCTATAAGTTTTAAACTAATAAAACAAACTATATAACACTTAAAAAAAAACATAAAATACCAGGAAATATATTTTTTAATTTAGTTATTATTTCAAATATGCATTTACATAAAACTCGCAACAACTATACTTCAAACTGAATAACACATGCTAAGTCTTCAGAGAATTTTAATTTACTTTAACCATAATATTATTTTTAAAACAAAAGAAAAAAGTATACCCTTTAAAAATATTATTATTGTTGTATAATCTAAAAGCTGTTCGTATATAAAATAAAATTATAAATGTAATAAAATTTATATAAATATTTACTCCGAACACCTTTATAAGTAAATAACTAACTAACTGCAACCAGTGGTCTTTCTGTTCGTCACTCAACATAAATTTTAACTGTGGAGTTATCTTCTCTGCTCTTCTATCTTCTTCTTTCAAATTCTGTGGCAAACAATTTATACAAAACTTTGAAATATTAATTTTTGCTCAATACAATGATTTTTAGCAATGAATAAGTAGGTGGAAACTGTTTAATTAAATAAATTCAAGATGGTGTGGTGGAAAAATAACTAGTGACAATGCTCATGTTTACTGAATTTTATGTACCTTTTATTTAGCATTGTCTTTTACGAGGTTGGCAAAGGTTTTTGAGAAATTTCTTACGGGTTTTTGAAAGTCCAATTTTTGGGTCTAATTTTAGTATAAACTTAAGTTAAAGGTAAAAAGCGGTCTTAATTATAATAATAACATTGGAAAGATATTTTAAAGCTACTTTAAATGTGATTTTTAACAAAAAACACAATAACTAACAAAAAATATTAATATGACAGATTTTATATGTCAAATCGAAATTTTATTACTTTACACGTGAAAATTGTTCAAATTTCCACAATTTAACTGGTTTTTAAGTGGTTTTTGTTAAAAATTTCTCAAACTTTAGACATTTCTGGTTTAAAATGTCAAATTCCAGGTTTTTTAGTATGCCTGCCTTTGAATTAGCTAAAATTTCTCAAAAAAAAAATCACACAACCTCTTCCACGTCAAATTATCAACTAGGAAATGAGTTTGCTGCAGGCTGTTTACATCAGATAAAGTAACAACTATAGTACTGCACATAAGAACAAGCGGCATATAGATCATACAGCTCCTCATGGTCATATAAAATAAGTAACTGAAAAGAGGCTGTACTGAAAAAACTTTGTACTGAAAATTATATAAATAGTATTCAATTGAATAACTATACTCAATACTGGTGTCATATTTAAAATGCTAATTTTGTGAAATTTTAGTAGGGTTAGATGTCTAATATGGAATCAGTTAAGACATGGCTAAAACAAGATTTTGTTTGTGAGGCATTACTTAATTCTCATATCAGCTGAGGAAACATTATTTAGTTTTGTAAAACAACTATAATTTTGAATGTTTTTTATTTAGTAATACAGTAAACCAAATATATTAAAACATATTATATATATACAGGTTTGCCAAATGTTTTCGAAAATTTTTCGTTAGGTTTTCAAAATTTCCTTGAGGTTTTTCAAAGTACAAATTTTTGGGTCTATTTTTAGTTTAAAGTTTAATTTAAGGTACGAAACTGTGTTAATTAATATAAACACGTTGAAAAGATAATGTAAAGCTACTTTAAAACATGTTTTTAAATAAAAAACAATTTGATGATGACAAAACATTTTATCTATATGATAGATATTTTGCGTCGAATCGAAATTTTACTACTTAACATCTTAAAATTATTAAAAATTTCAGGTTTCCAGGTTTTTGTTAACCCTGTATATATACATATTTGTGGCATGGACAAGGTATACACTTAGATGATTATTTTGTATTTCAGAGAAAATTAGCCAGGAAAATTTCTGCTTTAATTAGTTTTAATGAAATATTTTTACAAGATGACTGTAATTCAAAAAAAATTTAAGAGATTTTTGAATTACAAAGATAAAAAGTATCTTAAAAATATAACTTTGAAATTAAAAAATAATTCAAATTTGTAAAACACGACTTGACCACTCTTTTATAGATTAATTTTATTATTGAAACAATCAATATGTTTAGTGAAGTTGCCATGTTTAGGACAATAATTTCATGATAATAAAAATTCATAATTTTCAAGTTTTTTTTAAGTTCAATAATTTTATATGAATTACCTTAAGTTTTAAAATTCTATGCTTTTAAACCAACCTTGACAACACAACTCAAAATTTAAACATTAAGAACTAGATAAAATAAAACAATGTAAATTTTTTAGTCTCGACAAATATTATGTCTAGAAACACTGTAAATACAGATTACAATAAAATTTTGTTCAAAATCAATTACTTGTACCTTAGTTTTATGATTAAATAAAAAAATCTAGTGCAGAGATAAAAAGTTATACAAATTAATCATTTTTTATTTAAATGTTAGCAATACATCATTTGCAATACTTTTTTATATATATCAAGTAAACACAACTTTGCCAATTTTACAAAAGCTAGTTTTTTAATTGTCAGCATGTATTAATAATGTATTAAAATATTTTAACTCTTTAACAACTACTACTACCTTCATGGCTTTAAACAGATGTTTTGTTATCCCTCCATTTTGATCGATTGTGTTTAAGTTGAGTTGGAGGTAATTTTTCATGCACTTGCAACTTTTAACAAGAGTTTCGTGCCTTGTTACTATCCACTTTGACAAGCGCAGCTCAAACCTTTTTAAATACACAACCGGCAGCATTTTCTCCATAAACTTTTTTTCAATCTTCCGCTTCTGTTGATTTAAGTTCTGTTAGTTCCCTTGTAACTGTACAAAACTTAATTTTAAATGTCTAATGCTAAAACTACTTAGCTTACAAAGCTGTGTGCAGGACTAATCAGATTCTATAATTCTGAGTTTTTGTAAGCTATTCCTTTTGATAAATGTTACATAAATAAGTTAACAATTATAGTTTTATTGGTTAGCCATACATAAACATTTTTTTATTTTTTAACTTATAATTTTTATGAGTTTAAGACTAAAATATAATAACTTTTAGTATGAATTTTCTATTTAACAAAAACTTTACTTTTTTTTAAATCATCATAATATTAATTAGTCCTACATGAGCACTTTAAGATTGTTATAAATATAAATCATTTTTTGAGAAAGGGGCCATTAATTTTTTTAAAGAACTTGAACTGTCATATTACCTATAAAAAAGATAAAAAGCTCAACTTAAGGGTATAGAAGGGGGTAAAACCCTTTTTTTTTACATTTTGATCTTATTTTATACAGTTTTTACTAAGCTACAAGATGCTTTTTAAAGATATAAAAAAATCAAAATATTTTTTGAGCTATATCAGGTCAAAGTCAAACAAGAAATTTTAATTAGACGCTAAAACAAACAAAACTAGAAAATAATAAAATATAAAGACAAACTTTTAGTTCTTCAGTCAATGTAAGCACAAGAGGATGTTTTTTTGAAACTTTTATAAGCTCTTCCTCAGTCATTGCAGAAAAACATTTATCACAAAACATTATACAAAACTTTTCTGTTACCTTTTAATTTATGAAAACATAATATTTAATTACAATCATTCCTAGTTAAACTAAAATAACTACACAACAAAAAAATAACTAAACAATTTCTCTTTAATTTATGAATGTTTAAAATATTTTTGAACTTTTTTCAAAGTTAAGTAAGAGTTGCAACTTTTTGAGGCAAAAACACTTCTTGAGTTACCTAAGACTAGTCTTAGTTTATGAAAAAAACATAGTTAATAAACAATATAAGCCAAAAACTAAGAATTTCTGTTAATCTAGCTTAAATATTCAAATAACAAAAAAGAACAAAAACACAAGATTTAAGAAAATAATAAATGTCAAAAAACTAGTCTGAGATTTGGGAAAATGTTCAACCTAGCCTGACTTAACTTATTTTTTTTAAGTTCAAAATCACAATAATTTTCCAAAGAATCCAAACTAAACTGAGTTATTCTAATTAGTCTGCCACCAACAAACACAGTTTCACTACCCTCTTGTAATTCTGGTAGTTATCTCTGGTTTTGTTCAACAGGGGTTAAAACCAACACAGACCTCTACATTATAATTATTTTGATTGCAACTTTTGAAAAGATCAAAAACTTTTCAAATATCAGTTTTTCTTCCAACAAGATGAAGTACCATCTATTTTTTTTTAGTAAGGATATTTGGCCTTATCCATCAAGTAATTAGAGTCTATTAATTTTTTTTTCTGTGTTTGTCAAAGCTCTTTTCAATTGTATTTTTAACTTTTGATGCTTTGAAGACATCTCTTTTAAGAGAATGGGCTAAAGAACCTTGGATATTTAGGTTGATAATATTAGAGGAGGAATAAAACTTAAAATATAATATTTTATGATAATAAACGATTAAATTCTAAAAAACAATTGGAGGGGCCACATCTCAATAAGTAAATTTAAATATGTATATAATAATAGACAAGGAATATTGTGTCAACCTGTAGAATAGAAAAATTCACGAGCTGCTGAGGCAGATAAGATTAGCCCACTTCAAAATATTTATTTTCCATTTTTTATTGAAACTATTTTCGACTCTTATTTTGCCAAAACTCAGTTTTAAAGGCAAGTATTTAATATTTATAAAGAGTCAAATTTTCAAATTTATACAAAGCTTGTCTAAAATGGTCATCAAAGTAGCAAACTACTTCAAAATTTGATACAATGCTTTTTCAAAATACTTTTATGTTTTACATTTTAACTTACATAAAATAATGTTTTTTGTTGTAATATACCACTTGTTTTATTAAAACTATTGTTTAATTTTTAGTTTGAACACAACTTGTTCTTTAAATAGTGCATACTCTTGAACACAAACTGAAAAACTAATCAACTAAAGAAACAAACTAGTAAAATTTAAAGTAGTTTTTTTTTAATGAGTGGTATATCATGAAAGTAAACTGATATCTATGTAAATTAAATTAATAACATTTAAAAATATTTATACATATCAGGGTTTTACCAAACTTTTTTTCAAAAGGCCCCTTTAAAGAAATTAAAAAAGCTATTACCCTCCAACAAGATTTCTCAAAAAACTGCAAAAGACCTTTTTTTTGTCATTACCTACTCAAGAATATCTAGTGTTAAGTTTCAAACTATGGCCTTGTAGCCCTTTAAATTTCTTTATTTTTTCCGTAATATCTTGTATAAGTTTAAAATTACAATTTAAAACGCTTAAGACCTTTTTTTATTTTGCTTTTCATCATCAACTCATTAATTTCTATTTTAAGTTTCAATTTATGGCCTCAAGGGTGCCACTTGGCCAAGTTTGGGAAACCCTGATATATATTGTAATTCAGGGTTACCACTCTTTGAGTCAAAAAACTGCCCTGGGTGATCCTGAGTTTTTTTTAACTTTAAACTCTGGCCTAAAGTACTTATATCTTATGTTCATCTTTTCTTCTTAATAACTAAAAGTAAGGTTGTATGTGTATGCTTTTGCATTAGATGTTCACTAAACTTATAGAAATACTGTTTTCAAAGATTAGACAACACTGGCCTTAGGGGTAGGGAATACTAGGGTGATGTTTGCTAGACTTCCATATGATTTTGATGTGATTTTGCTTCATTAAAAAGAATCTGAAAAAAAAATCAAAAAATTTTCAAAAAAAAAAGTATGCAGCTCAAAAAAATAATTTCAACCCCAAAAATCACATACTTTTTTATTTTTTGACTTAATAAGTAAAAAAATCGGTTATGTGACATTTCAAATTCAGACAACTCTAATTCCGACAATTAAAATTCTTTAAAAAGTATTTAAAAAACTATATTTCAATAAATAATACAAATTTGAAGAAAATAAAATATTCATATTATTATCTACAAGTCATTTTTTTCTTTTTTGGAAAATCTAAAGTATTTTTCAAAATATTTTAAAATTACTAAAAATAACTATACTTTTTACTTTATTTAAGCCATATCTAAAAAAATATTTAATGGTTTACGAAAAAAAAAAAATGGCTTGTAGATATTAATATGAGCCACATATTTATTTTTTATATTTGACAAATATACATAACTTTTTATTTGTGGCTGTTTCAATTTATTTTAAGAATTTGAATAGTCCAAATATAAATAGTCGTGCACCCAATAAAATCACTTATACATGTCCTAGACTTATAATTTATGTCCTCATTCTAGATATAGAAAATAATCTGCCAGAGATTTTTTTAAATCTTAAAACTATCCAGAGATTTTTATAAAAAATCAAAAGTTCCCTTAGTCATACTAGTTTTTTAAAAAATTCAAAATATCTTAATCATCTGGAGTTACCCTGAGTCTCCCTCAGAAATGTCTCGAGTTTCCCTGAGTGTGGCAACCCTGTTGTATTAAGTGCTTAAATACAACGCTATTTTACTGGTTGCTTCAGATAAGTTTTCCATAAAGTTAAAAAGTATTTTTTTATAAATGAATACATATTTGTTTATAAGAACCTAATTATATGCAAAAGAAGAGTCTCCCATTTTTTTTATAAAAAGTTTGAAATAAAAATATTTCATTAGTATAAATTAAAAAATTTAAAATTGACTGAATTGGTTTAAAAGTTAGTGATTTTTTTGATTCTTCTGGTTGACACAAGAATACACAATACACATGCTTATTAGAAGGTTTAATGTATAATTTTTTTTTTGAAAAGTTTAAAACAATAACTATAGAAAGAGAAAACTAATGCATACCAAAATTAGTTTTATTCAGGGTTGCTACTCTTTGAGTCAAAAAATCTTCCCCGAGTAACCTTAAACTTCCCTGAGTTTCCCTGAGTTTTTTTCAAACCCTTAAAATTATTTATATTTATTAAAAAATTACCATTTTAATTCTAAGAATATTGAAGAACTTGCCGCAAGGCTTAAAATTTTTAAATAAGCATTTAAAAATGAATAAAATAAACTTTTATGAACAAAATATTGAAACTGGATTAACTAAATCTCTTTCTAGATCTAGAAAAAAATTCCATTAGATTTTTTTTTAAATCTTAAAATTTACATGAAATTTTTAGAAAAAACCAAAACTGCCCTGATTTTCCCTGAATTAAAAAAAGAGAATCAAAATTCCCTGAGTTTCCCTGAATTCCCTAAGTTCCCTGAAAGTGTGGCAACCCTGTTTATTTTAGTAAATTTTAGAATTTCTATCAGATTTTCCAGTAAAAATTATTAATTTTTTAGAAAGTAAGAGATGTTTCTTAAGGTCTATTTAAAAAGAGTATGATAGTAAAATAATATGCATGTATTAAAAGAGAAAATTGCTTGTGATCTTACAGATTCAGTATTTTTTTACATAGATCCGAATCTGGCGGGACCTTAATTCAGGGTTGCCACACACTCAGGATATTTTAAAAATCACAGAATGAATCAGTATAACACAGGACATTCTGAATTTGTTTTTAAACTCAGGCCTTCTCAGGACAGTTTTTTCAGGTTTTTCAGTGAGATTTATTTAATTTAGTTTCAACTTATTTTTTATTATATAATCAATTTTATTTTACAACTAGATTTTTATTGATTTTGTATAGTTTTTTAAGGATTTGAATATCTCAGGACAGTTTAAGGTCACTCAAGCACAGTTTTTTTTTGACTCTGTGAATGGCAACCCCTTAAATTAAAAGATCAGTACAGATCTGGCCTAATCCAAATCTAAAAAATAAATACAGATCCCATTCCAACCAGTTCGTTATTTTGTTGATTTAGTAGACAACTAATTTTGACATATGTTACATATTCTCTCAACAAAAAGCATCCACGCATATCAGTGTGCACCAAAACTTTAGGGTGCACAAAATTTATCTTGAAACTTAGACTAAACATTGTGGAGTTTATGATAAAGAGCAAAAAATATAAGCCTTTTTTATACTTGTGGGGAGTTTTAAAAGTTACACTAGTTCTTACAGGAAAATTTTGATAGATTTTTTGAGTGATGAAGAAAGTTAAAAAAAGGTCTTTGGCATATTTTTGGGGAATTTTGAGCTTGGGGTTCAGTGAATATTTTAAACACAACTGGGTTTAACACATTTAAATTTTTGAAAATTGAAATTAATTTAAAATGGATCCAGCAATATCCTGATTTAGAAAAAAAATCTGGACCTTTCCAGATCTAGATTTGAAACAAAGTTTGGACTCCTTTATAAAAAATGGATCTGTTTACTATTTTGGCTGGATCCTAAATAAATAGAACCAGTAGCTACTAATTGTTACAATAAAAGATAAATAATGTCATTTTAACTGTATTTTATAATCTAACTAGACCAACACAATGATAATACATTATGAATTGCCTTTGTAGTAATAATTTATCACCAACAATAAAAACAATTTAAGTTTAAAGTTGTAATGATAGGTTTTAAACAAAAGTTGAAATGTCACTGTAGTAATGTCTTAATTAACAGACCATTAGTAGTAAGACTGATAAATTAATGAACTATATGAGAAATAAGATTTTTAAAGTGTTTATATAAATAAAAATAGTTATCAAAAACATTATTTTGAAAAGCATATTTGAATTTGCTTTAATATATTAAAATAAATAAACTTATATATATCAAAATAAAGCTTACACTTTAAGATAAGTGCAGAAAAAGAACAAAAATTCTTAGCAAAGTCACATTGTTTTTAGAAGGACTGGTTCTTTTAAAAGTTGTAAGACTAAAAATAGTACATTGTTGTTTTGAAATTCTTCTTGAGGATTTTTTATTTTAACATGTGTTGAAGTGTTGATTTTCTTGTATTCCTTGTTCCAAAGCACATACTTTTATCAGGGTTAACATTATTTATATTTAATAAATCATTTGATTTAATTGATTTAATTAACTATGAAAATATTTCATCATAAATTTAATCTGACAATTAAAATTACTATCCTTTGTAAAATCTTTAACGAAACAATAATTAGCTTCAAGAAGAACGACACAAAAAAGCGCTCAAAAACTTTAACCAAAAATGTACCACAAAATCTTTCAGTTATCAATTCATTTCGTATTCTACTAAAAATATTAATTCTTTTCCAGGACTACAAGAAAACTTCTATGTTCTGCCTGCAGCGCAGGAGTGCTAAAATTTGACAAAAAAATAATTTTGTATACTTAAAAAAGAACTTGTTTGCGTAAAGCTATTATGAGTTTAACAAGTAATTCTTTAGCGGTTTGCTTCTATCAAAACTGGCAAATATGCTGTAAAAAGAATACAAGCTAGAAGATAATGTTATAAATTATAACATTTTTTTCTAAATTTTACTTTTTATAAGTAATTAGTATAATTAATTATAAATTAGCTTTTTATAAACTTCTCCTTTTTTACCTTTACTTATCGTAACTACACCCTTGACAATCTAAGTTTTAAAATTTATAGTATCTATACGACTAGATTCTCTTCTCGCAACCCTCAAACTTTAAAATGTTTAATTATAAACACCATTGCTAAAGTTTCTAAAAACTTTTGTTTATTAAGATATTAATCCCTCATAAATAAAAAGTTAATTGCAACATGTACACCAGAAACTCTTATTTTTTAAGTTTTATGCTGAAATTACTTACAGATTTTTTGTAGAAATATAATATAATTTATATAACTTACTTGAAATTGATCCACGTAAAATTTAATTACTTTAATTGTATTTGTTTTAAATAACATTTCCAATGCTGTGTATAATTTTTACAAACGAAAAATATCATGTTCTTATGATCAAAAAGACTACAGTACAGTTTTTTTGTACTATTTTATTAGGTCTTATTTTGTGCTCGGTTTGTTTTTACGATCTTATGAAATAGCATTAATAAAGTGATTTATTTTTACACTTTTACAAGTTGTCATTTTATTCAAAACGTTCTCTTTAAACATTATCATTTCTACCTACTTTTGAACACACAGTCTGTATATAGTGTCCGAAATATTTAACAAAAAAAAAAGGTTGTATGATAGTAGTTTCTCGTTTCATTAGAAGTTTTTTTTTTAACTTAGTGTTAATTCTTTTTATTACATAAGTATTAGTATTAACTTAGGGATGTTCAAATTTCATTATTTCAAAATTCTATCCTTATGATATTACATTAATAAAGTGATCCATTTTTACAAATAATCTTTTAATTCAAAAAAAATCTTTAAACTTTATTTTTCTACCTACATCTGAACACAGATACTGTATTTTTGTTTGTAGAGTAGTAAGCTAATAAAGTTCGGTTGATTAGTAGGTTAGATATGTAGTTGCTGTTTTTAAATTTGTATTGATTTTTTATTTAAAAAATAAAAAGTAGTTGATACCAAAATTTAATTATCTTATAGTTCTGTTTTAACAAATGTAAAATTCTATTTTTAACGACCTATGGACGGTATATTTATTTACTTTCAATTGCTACTTGAACCTAGTTTTTTTTATACTTAGTTTTTGAAAATGTTTAAATATTACAAGGCTTAGTATACTACTTTCACTGCATTGTTGTTTTTTTAAATGTTATTGTTAATTTAGTTAGATTAAACTGTTTCTTTTTTATAAAAAATTCAAAACAATGTTATCTTTTTTTTTAATATTACTATAAGTTATTTTTATGTTTTATTTATAAATTATATAAAACATAATCATTTACTTAGATTACACTGTTTCTTCATTTATAAAAATTGAAAACCATTTTAGAAAAAAAATATTAACTTTTTTTAAGCCTTTAAGTTTAAATTCCAAGTTTCAACTATTTTATAAAAAACAAAAACCTAAAGAAAAATTAAATTATAAATGTGCAGAAATGAACATTAAGATAACCAAAATTATTATTAAAATATTACTTTTTTAAAGCTACCTTGGACTCATTTGAAATGTTTAATTCTATCGTTATGATAACTGTTAGTAAAAAGTACTACCAAGTACCATTACTACTTGGGTTGTTTTTCCAAAAAAAGGTATTTTGTCGCCTAGATATTTCAAAACAAAACTTTCGCGGTACAATGCTTTTAAAAAACATTATAAGAAAATTCTTAAGACTCAACTTTTAAAATTAATTATTTATTTTAATAACCCCTACTGTTTACTTAAAGCCAAAATAAAGACGTACTTAAAGTTTTTTAAATAAAACTATACAACTTGTTTGTTTTGCAATTTTCGTTTATAAGCCAAATTCACCTTAACTTTTACTTAAAAGTAGAAGTTAAGGTACTAAACTAACAGGCCTCAGTTTGCTAACCCGTGAGTCTACATTATAAAGTTAATTCCAGTATTTAATGATTGGGTAAGTATTGTGCAAGCCTGAACGAAAACTCACGTTTATTGGGAATAAGATATGCTTTTGATGTAAAAAACGCAAACTTTAGTTCAATGTCCATGCGACCAAAAGGAATTTACGTGTCTAAAGTAGTTACAAAGCTGTGATTGAGATATGTGAAGAAAGAACTGAAGCTGTTGTGGCAATAGAAACAAAATTTGGTTATTCTTCAAAATCAAATCATTTTACAGTTGATTATTCTTTTACGTTCATGATTTTATACAAAAATCAAACTTTGTTAGTGGGAAAAGGCACATATACTGATATACGTGTGGAATATTTCTTGAGTAGTTTCTTTCAAATACATAGCTTAGTTGATTTCTTTTATATTATAAAGTTTAGTTTGATATTATGCAAAATTTTTGTACGAAGAGTTTCTAGTTTTAAGTTATGTCTGTTATGTTTAAAAGTATCTCTTGTATTAATAAAGCTAAAACAATAGTTGAATTATTCAATGATAAATTTGTAAAGCTTGTAGAAGTAGTATAACAAAGAGAGATGTGATTAAAATATGAAATAAAAATAAATGGTAAAGTAGGGACCTTACTCTAAGGAGCTACATCTTAATATTATTGTTTTAACTGGAAAAAGTGTTAAAAATAAACAAGCGAAGTTAAAATGAACATTAAATGAAGTTGAATGTCTCTCAATGTTTCCAAACTTTCATGTAAACTTAGTAACCAACTAAAATTTACCATTAATTAACGTACTTTTTACTTGTTGCTAAATATAAACATAAGTTGGTAAACTACAGATCGTAGTTAAATGTTTTTATATAAAGAAAATATGTTTGTGAATATAGAAAGATTAAAGTATGTAAATATATTAATAGAATAAAGTATTAAAGTTTTGCAAATCTAAATTCAATAGGTAGTGTTGTTATTTAACTAATACAAAACTTTCAGAGAGTTTTGATCATTTTAAAACTTTACTAAACATTTTAATGTTATAAAAGTAAAAATATACTCACTAAACGCATTTTGTAGAGTACAAACATTGCTATTTGACGAGAAGACTACGTAAAAATCAATGGTTAAGATTTTTATAAAGTAGAATTCAGTTCAAACTTTTAAGTATTAAAAATAATTATAATATATTCAAGCGCGGCAAAGGAAAACTAATATTAATAAAAAATGTTAAAAGCAGTTTATTTTTTAGCTAAAAGTAGCTTTAATACTTACTACTGAAGTTAACCTCAAAAATAATTAATCTAGTTTACTCAAATAAATTAACTGCTCATAAAGGATAGTTATTTTGACAATATGATATAAAGTTTTTTTTTTATACCAGAATAAACAAATTTTTAAATTCAATAAAAAGTTAGATAATTTCTAGTTTTGTTGTCAAATAAGCAAAATTTAAAGCTGTTGTAAAGTTTTGTAAATCTTTTAAATATTTGTAATACTAATTTTTTATTATGTAAAATGTACAAAGCTTTACTAGTTATGTTCAAAAAACATTGACTTATTATCTTACCAATGTTTTGGTGTTTTGATTCGTGTACTAAATGTTTAGAATGAAAAAAAGATTATCAAAGTTGAGATGTTCTTATTAACAGTATAGAAAAATTAAACTTGATTAAATCGAAAAATTAAAGGTAAAATTGTTGTTGAAATAATAATATGAATAGGGTAAATTTTTAAGTTTATTATCTGTTTTAAGATTTAATATCAATTTATATTTAAAACTTATGGCTCAGTTATCCGATTTGGTTAATTTTTTTAACTTTAATTTAAAAAAATAATTAGTAAAAAGTTTTTTGGTTCTCTAATTTAAAAGTACAGTATTAAAAACTGTAAGTTTTATATATAACTTCAACATTATTTATCATTTTCAATTGTTAAATAGCATTTTTATAACTAAATATAGCTTTTATTGCAAAAGTAAAACAAAACGTTAACAAAAACACTTCGTTCACATAGTAAAAAACTTAGAGCAAGGTTAGCGGATTGCGGCCCACGGGCCAAATCCGGACCTAAAATCATGTATGTAAAAGCATCTACGATCCTCGATGTAGTTTTTATTCAAAAACATACCTTTTTAAAACAATTAAAAGTATTTTTTCTAATAAATAATTAGAAATAAGCTCTTAACTTTACAACTACTAATTATAAATACGTTGTTATTGCTTTTTTTTACCAATTTTTTAAATTGATCTGTAACGTTGACTATCGCAACTATCAACTGCCGCCTGAGAGTAACTTTTTATAGAGAAATTGGCCCGCGGCGTGAAAATGTTTGCAGCAACAAAATTTCATTTTATACAACAATTAAGTATTAAACCATATTACTTATTCCCAAAGTTTTTATAAAGATATGAACTAATATAACAACAGTTATTTTTTCCTAAATTATATATTATGCTGTATATTTACCTCCAGCAGAACGAGTGTAGCTGATTTGCGCCACTAGTATCGTGACAAATCATAGTATTGTAATAAAAAAAAATATAACTCAAATCAGTTACTTAGAAGTTGTAGTTCTTTCAAAGCTAAGTAAATTAATTATGCTTCTAGCTAGAAATCTATCTAAGGATAAAAACAACTTAAAAAATAGAATTTAACGTTGTTTATACATTTCATTAACATAAATATGTAACACTTTAAAATAGTTAAGTATTAAGTATTAAACAAGACTTAAATAAACTACTTGAATTTTTTAAAAGGTGCACTACAGTTTTAGATCTGAAAACTTAAATTCTGACTTTATAAATTCTAACAATTCTGAGTTATTATAAAGTATCTACTTAAGTAAATGTTGTTTACTAATTTTTTCAAAACATTATGTTTTTATTGATTAGACCTGCAAAACAATTTTTAATTTTTTTTTATTGAAAATGCCTTTTAACATTAGGAAAAAAAGGTTTTTTGAAATACCTTAATATGGCTGTACACTAACTATTAACTTTCTCTTTTTATTTCTTTTGTTTCACCATTAGTCTTGTTAATTAGAACTTCGGGTAAAATTGTTAAAATTTAAGAGTTTTTGAAGTATAGACCTGTAATATTTTTACAACAATTTATCGTAATTTAAATTGTTATGTAACCTGCAGAAGGTTATTAGTGCATTTTATTTCTACAAGGAGTAGTAGGTCATTATAAACTAATAATTTACTTTGGCACACTTTAAAATTATTATTTTTTCAAATAAAAACTGATTAAGTAAAATACGTTAATTAATAATAATACATATATTAGATTTTAGGACTCAAGGTTAGTGGTTTTTAAAATCAGTATGAATGAAAGTTCATTTGATATAAACCACTTTAACAAGCTTTGTTAGATACTGATGAAAATGAAAACATTTTCATTTCACCACTGAGCATTTCGCTTGCCTTGTCAATGCTGCTATTAAGTTCAAATGGAACAACCAAGCAGCAGCTTGAAGTGGCAATAGGATATGTAAAAGATGAAAAACTTCTTTCCGAGCTTATAGAGCTGAATGATGTACTCAATTCCAACTCCGAAGGTTTAAAAATCAAGCTTGCCAACTCTATCTTTCCATAAAAATTGTTTCAGTTGATTGCAAAGTACAAAACTGACATGTAATCTGGTTTTGAATGCCAAATTCAGTCGTTAGACTATCTGAACAATGCAGACGGTTCGAAAAATGTTATCAATGATTTGGTTGCAAGTTGTACTGATGGAAAAATTAAAGATTTGTTTAGTAACATGAATCCTTATACTGCGTGTGTTTTAGTTAGCTGTATCTACTTTAAAGGTGATTGGTTAAACAAATTCAAATCGTATAACACTAGAGATGCTTCATTCTATTGTAACAAATAGAAAACTTCGAATGTTAAAATGATGACACAGACAAATTACTCGTATACTTCGTTGATGAAAAAGGGTTCATACAGATTCCTTACAAGCAACCATATTTTAGTATGCTGACAATTTTACCTGATAAAAGGTTCGGGTTGCAGAGTGTAATCAACCAACTTGACGTTAAAACTATTAAAAACATTAAAGACGGTAAAACTTGGAGAGAATACGTCTTGTTAAAAATGCCAAAGTTCAAATTGGAATATGACGAAAGCTTATAAAACAATCTCCGTTCGTTGGGAATAGAAGATGCATTCGATGAAGGAAAAGCAAATTTTAGTGCAATGTGCATACAAACAAGTTTACTTTATGTGTCTGAAGTTACACATAAAGCTTTCGTTGAAACAGGTGAAGAAGGAACTGAAGCTGCTGCAGCAACAGGATTAATAATGCGTAAAAAACGTTTAGTTTTCAGAAGAAAACCAATTAATATCAAAATCGATCATATATTTGTGTTCGTGATTTTATACAAGAATCAAACATTGTTTATGGGAAAAGTTACTTCTTTGTTAGTTACTTTCACATACGTTGCTTATTATATTTCTTTTGTATTATATAGTTCGAATGATGGCGAAGAAAGTTTAATGAAAAAATCAAAATTTTTAGTTTAATTTGTTTAAAAAAAGATAAAAGCATTCCATTTGGTACCTTAGTAGAAAGTATAGAAAGAACAACAAATACAAATTATCAATTTTCAATATAGCGTCTATACATTTAAGTTAGTACTCCAATGTTTTACAATATGTTTATTAGTATCATAGTTTAACTCATTTGCGTTATGTGCTATAAAATATATACATACACTAACATAAAATTTAGTTTTGATAATAAACTATAATTAATAAAATTTTTATAATTAAATAATTTTCTTTAGCTTGTAATAAACACGACTCCGTTGATAATGATGATAACAATTTTTTTAAGCCAGAAAAATGGTATTTTCGAGTCTAATCTACAATTTTATACTAGCAACGTTTTGCTACCCCTTAAAATTATTGTTTATCTTAGAATTTTACTTAAAAAAATGAAAAAAATTAATTTGCTTGCGTAAATTTTTTTAATGTACTGATTTAATTTGTTAACTCAAGCTTATAGCTATTGTTTTTCGTTTTTTAACTGTCTATAAACTTTGTGATGCAGCGAATCTTTAATTGAAAATGATCTTTTTTTGTACAATTAACTTTCTAACTTCCTATTACTAAGTGCATACATACTAATTTATGGTTTTAGTAAAAAGAGCTAAGAATAATGCAAAAAGAGCGCCTTTTTTGTAAAGTCAACTTGGTAAAGTCTAATAATTTTGTCTTTTTGATGATTTTAAATTACACCTTAAAAATGTTTAAATGAACTTGACCCTGTATTTATTCTTAACTGACTTGCAAAAAAAAAAATTACAAGTTAAGCCTAATATTAAACAAATTAAAACAAAATATTCTAATTCTTTAAACATTTTATTGTGCAAACTAAGTTTCGGTCAAAGACCTTTTCAGTGCTTATAGAAAAAATGTAAACTGAATTCTTTTAGGTAAAAGTTCTCAGTACAAGTTTAAATAGCATTATTTAAATTTATTAAACTTGACTTAATTTTTACTGTTTTAATTAATAATTTGTATATATTTCTTTAGTTTCACGCTTAAGACTTTTTAATAAGAAGTTATTCTTGTTTATTTTAACCAGAGTTTTCCAAAGTGGGCTATATAACTCCTATGGAGGCCATTTTAAAAATTAATATTAAAATTAAGCTAACATAACGTTATAATTTAAAACTTGTACTAGATAGTTTGGAGTTTAAGGTTTAAGAACACCAAAAAAAGGTTTTAGGCGTATTTAAGGGTAGTTTTAAAACTTTTACTAAATATTACATTCGACTAAAAACTTACACTAGACAAGGACTTCCCAAAGTAGGCCATTTTAGAAAGTTAGAGGGCCATAAGCTTTAAGGGGGAAAGCAATAAGGCTATAGTTTTAAACTTGCTCTAGTGATTCTGGAGGTGATGATAAAGAGCAAAACATAATCTTAGTCATATAAAAGGTGAGCTTTTTGAGAAATTTTGTTAGAGCTTTTGAAATTTCTTCAAAGGGGGCCTTAAGAAACAAAATTGGTAACCCTGCTCTAATGCTACAACTTCGTAGCCAAGTGTATATTTGTTTTCAAAACAGAGAAGTTTTCAATTCAGCTTGATTAAGTCCAGTCGTTTTATAACTTGAACTTCTTCGCACTAGTTTTTTACTTTAAAACATTGGCTGTTTATTCTCAATACTTTAAACCTTCATTACTCAAAAAAATATGAATGAATTTTTATGTGCAACAAGTTTTGAAATACGAAGAAACTAGTAGTTGATGTTTTGAAACCAACAAAATTTATACTTCAAGTAGCGCTTTTAATAACTTAGCAATATTTTTTGATGAAAATAGTTTTAAAATTAAATTTAAGAGTTTTTAGAAAAATAACACTTAGTACACTTTTTAGCTATGAAAGGTGTAAGTTCTCTTGATACTTTAATAAATATATTAAGTTCTTTTAATTACGACAGCTGTAAAAGTATTGTGTTTTAAATAAAAGTGTTGCAAATTAAAGTTTTAAAAAACTAACATAGTATTTTAACAGTATTGATCAAGTATTTGTAATATAATTCTTTTTTTTTTTTAATTGTCACATTTAATTCTACTAGTCAAATCTACTGACTCTAGCTGGCGTCAAATCAAATAAACTTTACCATTTAATTTTTTATTTGTAAAAATAAATGTAAAAAGAAATAAATAAAGATAGCTTTAATTTTGTCCTAACTTTTTAAGTGAAGAATTAGATTTATAAGTATGTACCTTTACTTCAAAAGCTTCCGTAACTAGTAAATGTTTTTAAATTCATCAGCTTTCTTTTTTTTTTAGAATTATTTTTTTCTCCTCAATAAATGATTTATTCGAAATAGGTTTTAGCCAAAGGTTTTTTCTAATTTATGATGTATTAAATTTCTTATTATAGCTAATTATTATTTACGAACTGCTTCTAGTAGGTTAGACTCTTTGATGTATTACATTAATTATAATCGAAAAAAATAACTCAAAACAAATAGCATCTTTTTTTGTTGCAACTTAAAAACCAATTTAAACAACTTTTACATTAAACAAAAACTTGTAATAAAAATTAAGTAGTAGTGGTATAAAAGACTTATCAAAACATCATGAATTATAATTGTTAAGCGTTTAATTGAAAATATTACTATCATATAAAGAAGAAGACAGAATCACTTGACTCTTAAAACTTAATCAAAAGTTATCAATGGGTAACATATTGGGTTAAGTTTTAATTTTCGAATGTAAAATAATGATCTGTTTTTTTTTTTAGTTTATTCCGTATAAGTTGACTTATTCAAATTATAAATCAGCAATCTATACTTTTAATTTAACTGATAGTTAATAATAACAAATAAAAATATTTTCAAGAAGTTAGGATCGAAATAGTTACATGAATAAAATATTTAAAAATTATAAAAAATATCAAAAATCATAAACTGTTTGCACCAAACTAAATTTTCTATAAGTTGTTGAATAAAAAGTATTTGCTAAATAACACGTTGGTACATAAAACAATTATATACTTTAGTTTCTGTAAACCGTAACCTAGTTTAAGTTTTATCAGATTTTTTTTTTAATTACTATAACTGTTAATTAAAATTAACGTTTAAACTCGATATTTTCTTTGGATTTAAATAAATTAAAGGTTTTTACAACAATAATTTAAAATGTATTAGGTAGATATTATACTGATTATCGATTTTTTATGTCGCCTAAAGTACATTCTTAGAACAGTATTTCGATCTAATAATAGAGAACGGAAGCAAATGAATATATATGAATTTTACAACTGCTTTTTTGAAGTTTACTAACTTAAATCTAAATGCTTCTTTACTCTATTAACTTCTTTCTATATCTAGCAAGAAAGTATTACTTCATCACTATTTTAAATGAAAACAGCTTTATTTTGCAAAACCTTTGGAGTCCACAATGCATTATTGTAACTTAATTTATAGCTCTAAATAAATTTTTATCTATCTAAATATGAAACTCAACTAGTAATATTTTTAAGAAGAAAAACTGCTATTAATTAAGTAATTCTGAAGTAAATAATCTCTAGTAAATAACCTAGAGAAACCCAAATTTGGTATTAGATAGCTAACAGATTTATATCTTTAGTATTCAATAGGTGGTATCTGTTTGCCTAGCAGCTTCAATTTTTTTTTCATAAACGTTTCTTGCTAAAACCAAACTTTGGAGTCGCTTGAAATAAAATAAGTTTATCTTAGTATTATTAAGACATACCTTTTATAAACAATACTTGTATATTGAAGTTCTACCCATGTTGGGCTTACAACGAGGTATATCGACGTAACCTCCTAGTTTAGTTGCGATGGCGTAGCCGATAGGTAGGAATTTAGGTATAAATATTTTTCTTCAACTTGTAAGTTTTTTAGTAATTGCTCTGACGCGCACGAACCAATCAAGTAAATGAGTAAAATTGTCACTAATTAAAACGTTCATTAGAAGAAATAATTATTAAAGAGTATGGTTTATTAATTTTATTTGAAAGTTATTGCCTGTGTTTTATAAATAAACTACGAATACAGTTAAATCATTTTCAAAGTACGTATAACAACCGACTAATTTAAGGAAGCTATAAGTTTAACACGCCTTTAAAAATGATATCTGTAAAGTTATTTTGTATATTTAGCAGAGCTGTAACAAATACTTTTTTTTTTAATTTTAGCGGTTCTAAACTTTATACTAAGGTTTATTTAATTTGAGTAGTTTCAAGGGTAGACATATTACGATCTAAAAGTAAAATATTCCTTTCTTTAAAATGCAGTTCAATAAAAGCCTGATAAAAGGAAAGCAAAATTATAGTTTAAATCATTTATATTATAAAATATAGCAAAATAAAGAGATGTTATACATAATAAACTTACAAAAATAATTTTTCACTTAAGAAAGTTTCCTAATAGTATCAGGTATGTTTAAATACTAAAAATAGTAGTTAAGACTTTAATAATTACAAAAACATCAAACTAAAATGAACACGTTAGTTAAAACGTATGTGATTTTTGTTCTTGTGAAAGATGCGACCCTTAATATTTTCTTTATTTGTATACAAACAACTTTAAGACAAACTTAAAAACATTTTTACAAAATATTGACTCAAATTAAAAAAAAAAACTCAATTAATTTTAATTTAATTATTTTAATTATAACATACTTTTTCCATTAAAAAGGTAACTAA
The DNA here is from genome assembly GCF_965202585.1 of Thalia democratica. Taxonomy (NCBI): domain Eukaryota; kingdom Metazoa; phylum Chordata; class Thaliacea; order Salpida; family Salpidae; genus Thalia; species Thalia democratica. The sequence continues at coordinate 12,846,458 of NC_139170.1, forward strand.
TTACTTACGAAGAAACTTATGAAATAGTATTTATAGTATCGTTTAAAAAATTATAATAAAGCTGTCCAAATAATAAAACGAGGTTAGTATTTATTTATACAGTTATTTGTTAAAATTTGATAAAAAAAACCTGCTAAAAGATAATAGGTGTTAAGTTATTCTGTATATCATTTAATTTCAATAATTATATTTGAAAATCGTATTTCCAACTTTAAAAAGTTTTAGCTATATAACTACTTAATTATGAAGAAAAAATATATAGAAAATTTCCTATAAAAAACAAGCACAACTCAATTATTTTAATTTGACCATTTTGTCAATTTAAATAGAAAATAGTGACAAAAAATAATTAATAAAGTTTGAATTTAAGTAATAAAACAATTTTTTAAATAATAAATTAATATCAGCTTCAGCTCATGTGATAACTTTTACTTTGTAGTATAAAGTTTTCATGCCAAAATAGTAAAATATTTAGTTTATAAATCATTAAGTTCAAAATTTATACACCTATTCCTAAAAAAATACTTCTAAACTTCTATTATCTGGCATATAAATTTTAAGTAACCTAGTGTTTATAATCTTTTCCTTTAAAGTAAACTACTTAAAATTTTCAACAGTTATTTTTTCAACAATCGCAAACTTCTTCTAAATAGTTTCAACTAGCCGGTACTCGCCAACTTCGATTTCCGGTACCACGTTCACGCTAGTTTTGTACAGGAACGCTCCCCTGGGCAATTTAGCCACCTTCTCGGCGTCGGGACTTCCCGGGCTCGGTATGAAGATTTCCTTGGTGAACCTGACGGTGCCCGACACCTGGGCGGTCAGCGTCTTTCTCTTGCCCGATGTCACCTGTGACGACACATTGAGATTGTACTTTAAAATTTATTTGCTCATAAATAATACAATGCTTTAAATCAGGTTTTCCTAAACTAATTTCCATAAAACTTGTGACGGAAATTAAAAAGACTACCGCCTTTGTTTTTTAGACATCACCCGTTTACAAGAGCCCATTTGGTTTTCGCTGCTTAAATAATTAAAGCCTTTTAAAGACTCAAAATTGTAACCCTGCTTTAACCGGTTAGACTCAAAATTTTTTTAGATGGCAGAAAAATATTTGAACATAGAAGAAATTTAAAAAAAGAGTAGCAGCTTGTTGTGTTTCATATTTTTTTGGTAGTTTAAACCTAAAAAAAATATCACATAAGTTAATAATTTACCGCAATTCACGTATAATTGTTTGGCATTATAGCTAAATATATCTATTTCTCTTATCATAACTATATAAGTATGGCTCTTTAAAAAAACCATTTATGTAATTATGATCTACAGTTTCATCTTAGGTTGGATACTCTACTCTAAATTAACCTAAGAAAATAAAATTATTAAAAAATACAAATTTAATCCTTGGGGAGTCAAATTTTTTGTTTTAATAGTTGATATCAGCTTTTAAAATTTTGTGCTCTAATCTCATATTTCTTAATTTATAAGTGTGTAACAACCAACGGTTTTGATTTTCTATATATGGAGAAATAAGTGGTTTTAAAGTTTTATGAACTACAGAATAACTCTAAATAAGGATAACTTTTAGTGAAACATGTTTTGTTATTTTTAGTGTTTATCTACTATAACAATAACGAAGCCTCAATTTTAATTTTTGCTCAACTGGATTGTTGGTTAAAATAGTTTTAAAAGTACTTTGAAATGTTAACAATAAAACAGTTTTTATTAACATTCAAGTCAGCAATTAATTTTGTTTTAACTTTATACATGCAACGACGTTTCACTGCAAGAGCAGTTCATCAGAGAAAATACAGCTTATTCAAGTGGAGTTAAGTTTGCTATATTTACCTATGATGAACCTCTTCTACAGTGGAACATAATTACTTGTATGAAGTTAAATTAATATTAATAGTAATAAATATCTCTTCGTGTTAAGATTGATTTCACCTGCTTTTATCCTTATAAAATTAATTCACAGAAATTAAAAATAGAAAGTTTAAGTGTTATAATGTGTATTCTTTAAAAAGCTGTTTTAAAATTTATTTTATTTAAAAAATTTGAAAAAATTAAGTGAAATAACATATTGCAAATGATTTTTGAAATTAAATTATTTTAATAAATTTAAAAAACTCATAATCAATCAAAGCTTTAAACTTTAAAGAAATGTTTTACTTTTACTTTAACTTAACGAAATTTATGTTAAAGGGTGTGTTATAAATTAATGATTGATCTCTATTAAAATATTAATTAAGTTACAAACTATTTTTTTGGAAAGTTGGTTGTTGTATGATACCAGGGACGTAGCTAGCTCAAAAAAGTTACAAATCTGCAAAAATTAAAACGTCTGAAATTACGCGTGATAACGTCCTAGCGGGAACACAGCAATTTAAACTGCCTCTTATATTTAATCCGAAAATATGCAGTTATGTTAATATATCAAAAATGGAATGTTAAAGTACGAGTGATAACTGTAAACAAGGCAATTTATTTTGCTCCACACTCCCTATGACTCTTTATGTCATGCCATTTGTGTAAACCCAGAAAACATTCATTATAAATAAGTATAAGAAAATAACAATTTAATTCAAAATCATTTATAGCGTTTTCAAAATCAAACATTTAAGTAGTCAATAGTAACAAAAAGTTATGCAAATTTTTGTAACATAAAAATGTATCAAATTAAATCTTTAACGCGCTAAATGTTACAATTTGAATGCATTTAATTCGTTAAATTTTTACGACACTAAAAATGCTAAAGAGTACATATATGTCAAAATTATCTCTCAGGAGTGCATAACTAAGTATAAATGAACACTAAAAGCTAAAGAAAAATAAATGAATACTAAAAGAAAGTAGAGTCTTTTCAAGCTAAAATAAAAGCAAGTTTTTTCGCACATAAGTACACGTTTCTGCAGATTTGCAGAAACGTACCAAGCCACGTCCCTGTATGACACTATAACGTTTATTTTGAGCAACAACTTACGTATGAAAAAAAAAAATATTAAAAAGTATAATAAAAATTTATTTCTGAAGAAAAAAATCAAAGTTTTATAACATATTTAATTGTGCTACTCAATTTTTTATCTCTAAATATTTTTAATACATAAAAACTAAACAACTCAATAGCAAAATACATTGGAAATACAAGATAAACTCTTAACTATGTAGAACTCCTTGTTAGAAGATTTTATTATTTCTTATTTCATAATAATTTTAAACTAACGTTAGCACCAGGATACCATCTAAAAGCAGAAACTTGTTTGGCGATGATGTACCCTGGATGAACATAATCACCTGAAATATTAATACTAAGTAAATCAGAGTCGAGACATTAAAATACTAACTACATAGCCTTTTTGTATTCTTATAACCAAAGACTTTCAGAGAACTTTAAAACACATGGAGATAATTTTTAAAGTTGAACTATGTTTAATGAGTAAGTTAAAGCATGACAGTTTTCAAGCTTACAATGTATAACATAAAAATTTTATTTGTGATTTTTGAATGAAGGATCAATATAACATTATTAGTTCAAGTAAAACTCAGGGTTGCTGATTTTTAAGACATTTTTTTAATATAAAGTTTCAAAAGTACAAGTTTTCTTGTCTCAGGGTTGCCAAAGTTTTTCGAAAAAATTTACCAGGATTTTGAAAGTAAACATTATTCATAAATTTTTAGTCTAAAATTAAATCTAAGATAAAAAACTGCTTTGATTAGCATAAAGATATTAAGGGCATAGGTGGGGTCCACCTTGATTATAATAAGTTGATCTTATTTTATAGAGTTTTATCTGATCTATCAGACGTTATTAACATGGTTGCCACTGATCAAGCTGAGAAAAACTTCCTGAATTTTTACTAAAATTTTCCTGACTTTTCTAAATCAAACTCTTAAATTAAACTTATTCTAAAATAAATAATCTAACACTTGAAACCATAAAGCTTTCGATCTAATTTTAATACAGGTTAAAAACAACAGTTTTTTGATGAATTCTATCATCAAACTTCAAGTACATCACTTAAACCATCTGTGTATGACTGATGTTTGTAATAAACAGCTTTATCAGCAAAATACTTGTACTATTAGCTTATAAACACAGCTTGACTGAAAAAAGACACATTTTTAGCATTTCCTAGCATAAATGTATATAGATAAACAAACGAAATATAAGGAATTTTTACAATTAAAACCTTGAATTAATAACGAACTATCACAACTAAAATCTTAAAACAATAACAATTTTTTACATTTGAAACCTTAAAACAATAAAGAACACAATTTTTTAGAATTTCCTAGCATAAATGTGTCTAAATAAACGAAATAACATATAAGGAACTTTTACAATTAAAACCTTAAATCAATAAGGAACTTTCACAGTTAAAACATTAAAACAATTAAGAATATCAAATACTGTTTTTTTGAAATGTATGTACTAAAATTTATTTTCTTTGTTTTTTATTAGCACTTCAACCTTTTCATCTAATGAAGATATGGTTTCCTTCACCTTAACTGCATTCCGCTTCATTTTCTTGGCAGCTAAAATAATTTTCCTTATTTTATTTAAATCGCTCTCATTTGCTGCCCCTACACTTGTTGAAAAGAATCTTTTCTTTAAATCAAACCACAACTTGTGGGCTTCATTTCTTTTCTTTTGGCACTCATTTATTTTTACTTTCATTTATAAAATATTTCCTCTTATCATTTAATATAAAATTTGTAACAAATAAATATACTCTTATTTACTTTAAAAACTTAAGTTACTCTACAAAAAATACAAATAATAAGTAAACTTAATCTTGGCATATACCTCTCTTATAACTTATTTTATAAATTTAAACAACTTTAAAAAAATTATAAAGAGGTAAAGTATAAACATTAACTTGTTACATAAAATACTAAACTAACTGCTTAGTTATAAAGAACTCAAATATTTACTTAAACAAAAAACACTTTGATTCTAAAATTATGCTAGATAAACTTTTGTGTATATATCACAGTTTCACTATGGAAGTGTCCTTACTACAGATCATCAATACTAAAAACCTTACAAAATCTGCTTGTTCGAGTAGGGTACTTGTTTAATATGTTAATAGAAATTTTTTGCAGTTTTGTAAAGAATATTTTACTAATTTATACCAGATGAAGGCGTTTAAAATAAAATTAAATATTTTTGTAAATTTCTAAGAAAATCTTGGAATATTTTTCTGACTTTTAATTAATTATTACCATTTAAAGGCATTGGAAAACAAGGAATTTGTAAATAAAAACTGACAAAATCTGACTTTTTTTTTAATTTTGTCAAATTTCCTGACTTTTTTTCATAACCCCCCACTTTTTCCTGACTTTTGTCAATTTTTTTAAATTTTTCCTGACTTTTCCTGATTTCCTGACCGAGTGGCAACCCTGTATTAACCGCTTGAAAAAATTAAAAGTATTTTTTGAGATATGAGCGATCAAAGTCGGTGACCTAGGTTTCTAATGGAAGGCGCAAACTAAAAATGCGAAAAAAGACCATTTCTCTACAAATCTATCTCCTCCTTCATTTTTTAAGCGATCTTCTTCAAATTTTCACAGAAAGTGTATTATTAAATTTTAAAAAGATTGAATGGAGGATTTTTTTTAATTTTGAAAACTAAAATTTTTATTAAAAAAAAACTACCTATTTTTTTTTGTCTAAAATTTTAATTTTTGAATATTTTCAAAATTCCAACATTCAAAGTCTTCTAAATTACAAAAGGAACGTTTCCTGAAAGTTTGAGGTCTCTAGCTCAAAAAATTAAGGAGAAGATATATTTTTAGTAATTTTTTAAATTTCCGAGAAAATTGATGTAGAAAAATTTGCGTTCCATACGTTTGTATCGGACACTTTTTATAAAAATTAAAATATCTCAAACGTTAAATAAGATTTTTTAATTCTGTAAAAACTGGCTTGTAGTTTGTACTTTAAACTTTCATATAAGATAAAACGTTATTTTTAGTAAAAAAAATGTCGGACTCCCCCCCCATGCCCTTAAAAAGATAGTGTAATGCACCTCTTAACATGATTTTTCTGGAAAATCAGTAAAATGCTGAACATATTTTTTTATTGTTTACAAGAGATTTTTTGTATCTATGTTAAATTTCTATATTTAACATTAAAAATTTTTTTAAATTTGTTTTTTTTTTTGAGATTTTTAATGATTTTTGTTCAAAATACCATGTTTTTCTGTTTTTTTTTTGTTTAAATTGTCAAAACCAAGGTATTGTGGCATACTTGAACAAATCATAGTTCTAATCAAATGTGATTAAAACCGATGTTCTAATTAATCTTAAAAAATAAACACAAAACATAAAGAAAAAACTAATCCAAAACTAGTACTTACATAATATTTAATTAAGAATAAGTGTTTAAAATATTAAAGAACATATACTTACAGTTGAAAAGTAAATTTAAAAAAAAACAACAATCATAATGCTAAAACTTAACTTTATAACTTATACCTAGTTAAAAACATAGATGTAAAATGAAGTTTTGTAAATAAATATGATGAAATAAAAATACAGTGCTTTCTCATAACAGGTTAGAAAATTTCGATTTTTTAACATTTGATAAAGTTGTGTCAATAATCAAATACTTTATTTCAAATATTCTAATTAACAATAAAAATGAACAATATTAACAGCATTATAACAAACAAAAAATTAAATATAAACAGATTTAATAACATTAGATAGTAGCTACAAATAAGACAAACATTAACCAAGTCTTACTACAAACTATAGTGCTTCCAAAACATAACTTTTACAAGAAAAAATATTGTTGCAACTATGACAATATTTGCCACTCTTAAAAGTACTCAAGATTAAGTATATACAAATACGATTGAGAAAAAATAGCATTACCTTAATTCAGCACTTTCATTCTAGGTAATTACAAGGCTTTAAAAATACTTTAAAGAGAAAAATAAAGAATGTTTTACAACACAGTACGTATAATTAAGATTCCGTATAAAACAATCTTGAATATTAACCCTCTTTTATATCAGTGATAATTTTTACAATAAAGTTTATTTTCATAAAACTTATTCCTTATGTAACTTGTTATTTTTTGTGCTTTGAAAAAACTAGTCAGTGTTTAAAAACATATGAAAAAATTATTGTAGTAACATATGATATTATAAAATCTTATATAAAGAACAAACCATCGGCAACCCTGATGCCTCTCATTCTTTTTCTGTTTGCTCTGTAAGTATTTCTTGTGTTTCCTTTCTGACCGCTAGAAGCTTCTGCCTTGCTCATTACCAGTGGACTCTCGCCCATGACACACTTCAAAAGCACGCCTGAACAGTTTAACAGTTTAAGGAAAATGTAGAAAAATTTAAAATGGCTGTATAGGTTTTAAGAAATGTTCAATGTCTTGTAAAATGATTTTGAATATAAAACTTATTAATGCATTTAGAATATATTAAACCTAACATAATACAGATTTAAATCTCTTAAATATTTGAGGTTTTTGATGTAAAGAACAAAAACTTTGAGTAAATATTTTTTTTTTAATAATTTAGTAAGCTCCTTTTATGAGGTAAATATCTAACATTAATCCGCTCTATCTCAAAAATTGTTTTGAATTTTAAAAGGCTGTAGAAAGCAATTGGTAGCTCCTTAATATACGTTAATTAAAACAAAGTAAAAAAAGATTCTGTACCTTAAAGAATGGTATTTAATTAATTGTAATTGTTTTTTATAAATATCAAACTTTTATAAAGTATAACTTAAAAATCAACTACTAATTAATTAACACTTACTTTTAAATCATTTTATAACAATTTTATGGCTAAAAAATTAAATAACCTTACTTCGTAGCATCTTTGATCAGTTACAATTTTAACATAAAAAAATTTGCAACTATTTGAAAATAAATTACAAAAAATATAAAACTTTAAACAAAAACTCAGTTTTGCCTAAATTACGAAATGGTAAGAAATTTTAAATCATAGTTTAATAATAAAAATTTCAAATGGCTTTGTTTTAAATGAATTAAATAATCGTTAATTTTTTTAACTATTGAATGATTTAAAGCCCCTAAAGAAACAGTGCTTAATTAAAATTTTTGTAAGACTGCATAGTATAAAATTAGGCAACCTGCAAGCCAGTTCATCTGCCAAACATAATCTCTGGCCTGCAAGGCACTTTAAAGTTTGAAACAACTTAAGTAAACAAAAAAAATCTTTATAAAAACGCAATTAATAGTATTTATAGTTTGGTTTTCAGTAAACAGTAGTATTTATCAGATGTTCATTTATTACAATTTTTTTTTTTTACAATTTTTTTAAACTCTGTACCACACAATTTTTTTTTAACAATTCTAGCTTGCATAACAATTTTCAAAAATTTAGCACACCAACAAGAAAGTTATTCACCTAAATCTTTAGCTTTTATATAAAAAAGACATTTTAAAAATCTAGACTGCTCTTAATTGACACTTATAAAACCATAATACACAATTTCTTGTAATAATATTAAGAATATACAAAGAGTATGGACATTTACAAATTTAAATTAAATCTTCTATAAAACTACAAAATGTAAGTCTTTTTTTAAGTTACTTTTATATACAAAAAATGGACACAAACTTTCTACAGAACTAAAATAAAATCATTAAACTATAACTACTCTTTTATTAGTGTAAGAAATACCTAAATTTTTAAGGAAAAAATTATTAAATTGTTTAAATAAATTAACATTTAGAGGAATAAAAGTAGTTTAGTTTTTTATTCTAATTTTAAAATTTTTTCAGGTGAATAAACTGATCAAGAGTAAACTTTAAAAATGTAAGTTAAAAAAGAAAACAGAAGGTGAACTTTTTAGCAAATAGCTTCTTTTAACCCTTTTAGTTTTCGCCTTTAATAAGAACTCTTTTGATACACAAACATATAAAAAAACTAACATAAAACTAAAATAGTAGTATATTATAACCTTTAAAAAATAAAAAAGCAAATTATTGAACTATTATAAATGGCTTAAATGTAAAAGTTTTAAGAAAGTTAGGTAAAAAATAATCAAGAACTTAAACATGTATTATAAAAGTATTTATTACTTACTTTCCATAAAGAATTAGGTACTTTGCGATATTAAAGAAACTCATCAACTAAGATCCTTTAAACCTTAAATTTTTCTAAGTAGTATAAAGTGTCTGATGTAGCTGAGACAAAATTCAACAACATATAATTAACTTTAAAAATACAAGGCTTTTCTCTATGTCCTTAACAATTCTAATAGGCCGTTTGTGTCTAGAAATCTATACATTTAAAACTAAAGTATTGAAAACTAATTTATAGTATCATTGGGCTGAAAAACTTTAAAAAATGTGAAATTATGTACAAAACAATTTAGTTTACAAAAATATTTTCAATCAACAACAAACTTGGTAAAAAAAATTACTTGAATAGTTTCAACACCTGTTAAAAAGAACCACCAAACAAATTATTTAAAACTGATGGAAAAGTGTTGCCCATGAAAATATAAAAATATGAAATTCAGACACCTACTATAAAAAGTATGTGAAAAAATTTTAACTCTATAAGTTCAACTTAAAAAAAAAGAATTTTTTCTCTGTACTTAGATTTACATTATTTTCTTTTGTATTATTATGTATTTTTGTTGGATTCTAACACAACAAAAATATTGTCATCTGATTGTTTTTGAGTTAAAATTATAAATTATCAGTAGAATTAAAGCTAAAAAATTAGTAATCAAGTATTATTATTAAGTTTGGATCTTAAAAGTCAAATAAAAATTTAATAAAATTATAACATTATAATTGTAGCAATATCGTCACTATATAATGTTACTTCAAAGTTATGTAAAACTATAACCTGATGTGTTTCCATGCAGTTTAAGCGCTCTTGAAAGTAAACTCATTTTTACAATATTATAAACTTTTCTAAAGTTAAAAAATTGTTTAAATAACACTTACTAATTAAAAAACTAACTAGCTACTAAAATAAGGATTTTTTGTTTTCATGTACATTTAAAATTAAAAATTGTTGGTTAAATTAAGGCAGTAAGGGGGGTAAGTCATGTTTTTTACAAATTGATCTTATTTTATAGAGTTTTTTCTAAGCTTCAAGATTCTTTTTATCGTTTTAAAAAATTCAAACTATTTTTTGAGATAAGTCCAGTCAAAGTTGGGCCACATAATAGATTCCTTATAGGAAGGTAAAACTAAAACAACAAAAAAAGACTATTTTATTTAAAATCTATCTCCTCAAAACATTTTTCAAGCAACCTTCTTCAAACTTTCACAGTCTAATCTTTATACAATAATAAAAAAAATTATTTTGGAAAAGACTTTTTCTTTTTATTTTTGTCATAAAGTTTTTATTTTTTTAATTGTTAAAATTCATAAGTAACATTATTTCTTTAAAAATAAGGAACATTTCCTTAAAATTTGAAGAAGATTGCTTAAAAAATGAAGAAGATAGATTTTTAGTAATTTTTAAATTTTCCGAGAAAATTGATCCCAGAAAACTTTGCGGTCTATACGTTTGTTTTGGAAACTTTTTACAAAAAATAAAATATCTCAAACGTTAAATGATATTTTTGAATTCTATAAAAACAGACTTGTAGTTTGTATTTAAAGCTTTCATATAAAATCCAAAGTTAATTTTTGTAAAAAAAATGTTGGACCCCCTATGGCCTTAAATTGTTTTATATGAGAATTTATTATTTATTTTGTTACTGTGATCACATAATTAGATGACCAAAAAGTTTTTTGTTCTAGCATCAGTAAATATTTAGTTTTAGACTTTGGCTTCAAAATTATCAGGCTAACCACTGACATTTTAAAATTTTTTATCAGGTGTTTGAAGTACAATATTTCTTGTCCCTTTTTTATAGAAACTTAAATTTGATGTAAAAAATATTCTTAAAAGATAATGTAGTGCTAGTTTAAATAAGATTAATAACAAAAAAACTCTAAATAATATACAAACACTCATTGTGTGCAATAGTTTTTATTTTAATAGTTATCTCTTATTTAAATTTCAGTATTCAACACAGGGCTGTCAGTCTTTGATATAAAAACAACTGTCTTGAGTTGCTTTCAAATTTTTTTTTTGCTTTTTGTGTGTCCTGTTTAAGTGGCTCAGGTTTTGATGCCTGAGTCCAACATTGCACAACAAACAATATAATAATAATAATAAAAAAAAAAAAAAAAAAAATTCTTAAAACATTTTTTATAACTTATACAAGTTAACACATAACACTATAACAAAAATACCATGTGTTGCCACTAGTTTGAAGTATACCTTGACTTAAAATAGTATAACAAGCATTTAAAAATCTGATGAATTTCAAGCCACAATATTAAACTCAATCAAAAACTTTAAAAAATATCAAAATAAATAGAATTTTTTATTGTTTTGAAATAAAAGTAAAATATTTGTTTTAGATGTGTTCTTTGAAATCTGAGACTGATAGTTTTGCTTTTATTTGTGTAGATAATGTCTGTTAAGCAGTTCAAAAAAATTGAACCTCTAAATGTTGATTCTATTTGTTGTTATTAATTTGAGAGATGAATACATTCAGGATTTTCTGAATTATCTTACACAGAGTATTAAATTTATAGATGTAATGAAGATTGTTTTTGATGTAAAGATTGTACAAAAAAAAATCTTTAATTAGATATTGTTCAGAATAATGATTATAATATGAAACTTGTTATAATATACTTTCTTCAGTTAAATGCTTGTAATGTGATGGCTGATTTATGTGGAAGTTTCTTAAATTTACTAATTTCCTTACAAGAGCTTTGTAAAAATTAGCAAAATTGTACACTCTTTTTTGTAAAATTTGTAATTTAAGAATGCCTGTATATATTAGTGACATTTTCTTCTACAAAGTTAATGTGTGTTTTAAACATAAACAGTTGTCCTGGTTATGTTAGTAGTAAAGGATAATTGATAAGGAGCTGGTTAAACTTGATAAAAGATTAATTGAAAATTTTAAACTTTAAGTAAAACCAAAAGTTCAAATTGCTTGAATTTCATACAAGCATTTGATTTTTTATATATACATAAAAGACATCAAACAGAATGAGCATTTTTTTAATTCAATGTGAATAACCTATGAAATCCTTTATGATTATAAAGGATATAGTTTGAGACTGATGTTTTTTTACCATAAAAATATATCATACCAAAAGATTGTTTTAAATTTTTTTAAAGGTGTCATCCTTATTTTTAATATTTTCGCTCCTAATATATATACTTTAGTTGCTTATAATAACAATTTATTTATTTTCCAACTTAAATTATGAAAAAATTAGTGCAGAGATACAATTCCAAAAAATTATGTTTAGCATGTATCTAAATTCTAAAATTAATACAAAGTCAAAAACTTGGTTCTTCCCCTAACATATTTTTAATGATCTGAATTAAATAAGTTATTACACGAGCATAAAGTTAATTTTATAGGCAAATTTATTAATTTTTCAAAAAAAATAAAACTTTAATGTCAATTATTTTCCTTATCTTAAAAGCTATGTCAAAAAATTTTATTTCATTTTAGATTACGCACCTTTGTCTTTAATTCAAAAAAATAAAATTGGCTTTTTTTTTAATATCTTAAATGTTTTTTTTTATAAAAAATGTTAACTAAAAACTAAAATAATTTAATTAAATTTGTTTTCATTCACACACTTATTATTATTTTTTCCTTTTATCAATTTTTTCAAGGAAATGGCCAAGTCAAATGAAAGTGTAATATACATCATTTTGCTTTGGGGCCAAATCGTAAAAGATATTAACATTATTTATAAAATAAAAATTTGAGAGTTTAAATAACATGCGAAATAAGGGAAAAACAAAATAAACATTTAAGATATTAAACAAACTGCAAACTAAGGAAAAAAAAAATTTTTTGGTTCCAAGTCAATAATAATGAAAAAAAAACCTTTATTTTTGGAGGGACACCATGAAATAATTCCAACCCCAAACCATTTTTTTTTTTTTTGAATTAAAGACAAAGGTGCGTTCTCTAAAATGAAATAAAAATATTTTAGATAGCTTTTAAGATAAGGAAATTAATTGACATTAAAGTTACATGTTTTTTGAAAAATTAGTAAATTTGCCTATAAAACTAACTTTATGCTCGTAGTTATTACTTTAAAAAATCAAATTTTCCAGCAAACGACAAAAATACGCACAAAAAAATTTGTCCTTGGACCGGGTGCACGTAAAAACCTTTCAGTTATTGAGTCGCACACCACGGACACCTTTTAAAGTTTTTTTTTCCAGGACAGCATTAATGTATCACTACGCCATACCACAACTACAAAGGTGTAAAAAAAATACCATAATTTTATTTTAAGTATATTATTTTAGTACAATAGTATTTAAACTAACAGAGTAATTTTTTTTTAAATTATCACGTGTTTTTGCATGTATACTATCTATAAATAGACCTATTTAAAACTTTAAAGTTGTATAGAAAAAAAAGTTTAATGACGAAACAAGGTAAAATGGTTTAGAAACTTGGTAACTTGAATTTAGAAAAAATGTTTTCTTTATCAAAAAGCTAAACGATTAGAAAGACAGCCCTTATGTCTTTTAGTGGCAATTAATTTTAGGTTATAAATCTTAACTTAAATCAAGGTCATTATTAATGAAGTCCCTTTAAATTTAACAGTTCAAAGTTTAAACAATTGCATTTTTTGCAATAGAATTCTTTTCTCAAGACATAGAAATCTAAAATTAAAACATAAACATATTTAAAACTGTCAGATTAATAAAGGCTTAGTTTATGTCAGCTATTTTATACAAAAATAGAAGAAAATATTTAAGCCACTGTACCATAAATCACGCGGAATGGCTGTAAAAGTAGAAATATTTGTTATTTTTATTGCCTTAATCAGCAACAATATTTGATCTTTAGTACGTAGTACGCAGTACGCACTTTATCTTCAATAAGATAGTTTCTATTCTACTATTTAAAAATTTTTTTAATAATGTTTGCTTAAAGTTAACGATTAGCAGAAATAAAACGCATTATTTTTTTATGACAAAAATTAAATGGCTTATTATTGTTTTATTTTATTATAAAACTTACAAAGTGTCAAATCTATCACTTTTCGAATATAAACTTTAAAATTACCAATATAGTCGCTCTATAAGAATAACGCTTTCTATTCAATTCTAAGCTAGGTAAATTGCAGCAGAATTGTGTTATTACTTTTTATAATGTTGCATTTACTAATATTCTGCTTTGAAAGACTTTGCTTTTTGCTTCTGTCGTTTTATACAAATAATGTAAATAGTGTTTTCAAAAATATAAAATAGTTAACAAAATTTGGCTTATAAAATTAGTTTGGAAATTAATTTTTCATTTTAAATTTATTCTACTTGAGCTCGTATAGCAAATTACCAAATGTAATAATACTAGCAGAATTTAAAATAACATAAATTTAGCACGAGTTAGCGTTTATAGATAAGCTGAAAAATTGGTTCTAAAGATCAGCTCAGCAGCCTTTTTGAAATCCTTATTTGCGGGCCTCACTTATTTTTTATAACAATCAATATAAAATACTATTTTAAACCAAAAATGAAAAAGTATTAGCAAAAAGGAGGCAATAGTAAAAATCAGATATTAAACTAAAAGCCAAACACTGTAAGTTTTTGTCACGTTTTTTTTTCTATTTTATTTTTTTACATGGAAAAACTCGCGGCCGCAGATTTTAACTTTAAGGGCCGCATTTGGCCCGCGGACCAGAGTTTGCCGACCCTTCTTCTAAACTATGAACTAAATTTTTACTTGATACTACAGCAAGCTTAATATTAAATACTATAGTATTTTCTACAATAAATGCATAGATGAATATTTTAATATACAGGCAATGATGCTTTAAAGTTTGAGCAGAAAAATAAAGAACTTCTATAATGTTTTTTTTTATACATTAATGCAGCTAATAAATTTAAGAATCAAATTAAGTTATTGGTAAAAACATACTTTTTATTATCCAGGCACTAAGTTTATGTAGATATCTTTTAGATTTAGACTCGTTTTATTGAAAAAATTCTAGATATAACTAAATTTTGTTTATTTATTACTTTTAACAATCACTAATTTACTTTGTATCCTAAAGACGGTTACCATCGTTGATGTTTTAATAAAATTGAACACGTATCTTTCTTTTCTTATATCAGCTGTTCTCAGTTAAAAAAAAATATATTTTGGAAATGGAAAGAAAATTAATAAAAAATATCAATCTTAATTTAAGGTAGATTAAGTCAGAGTGATTAGTTAAAAATTGCTGAAATAAGTTGAATTATACAAAAAAAAAACACAATAACACTGTAGCAACATACTAAAATTAATTTGACTGACGAAATTATTTCGAAAAACAAGCTATTAAAACAAAACATTACTTTTAATTGAAATCTTAATAAATTTATGCCTAATTAAAATTATTCTCCCACAAGGACAACGAATAAGACTAATATATTAGTGTAACAGCATCGCTGTTCTTTCTTCCTTTTCTCTCAAAAAATGCTTAAGTTGAGTAAAACGCGAGTTTCTAGTCAGTCTAGTTTTACCTTTGTACTGATAGTATATTGTTTGAAAAGATTGTGGTCGCCTCGTACTTCTTGTACGAAGGCGACTGTTTTTTATATTAACTTGTAAATTGGAATAGCTTGTTTGTATATTTTGTTATCATGTATCGCAGTTTATATTCATTTCAATACAATTTGTGTTTCTAGACTCGATTTCTTATATACAATTAGTTAAGCATTCTAACAATCTAACTATTTAATTAAACTAAGCTTAAAAGATAGTCTAAGTTTAGTTCGCAATTCATTAAGTCGACTTAGCTAAAAAACTTAGCTAAGTCATATCTAAACATTTAAATAACATCACCGAAAAATACTTATAACGCGCACGGAGTCAGATAATAACCAGCATCGCGCGTATAAGTAACATAAGTAATTTGGGATAGTTAAATGGTGACCCCTAGTTGTGTAACACGCACCTTATTTAAGTCCGTAACTTCTTTTTATTTTCTACTTTTCGTAGTGGTGACCCAAAATTAGTTTAAGACTTTATTAAGACTTTAAACAAAATCTAATAGTATCAAGGATATACTTTATTTTAGGCTTAATAGATGCCAATTTTATAGGGACTGGGAGGAATTTAAACAAGACAAATATAAAACATTAATAACAGAGTTTTCCTCGTCTGATTCACCCTAACCAAATCCTTACAAGAATTACGCGAATTAGAAGCCGAAAGAGCCGCACTCGATCGAAGTGAAGCTACTAGAGAATCAAAACGCAATCGCGCTGTCGCCATACCAAATTATGAAGTCACGAGTACTTCGAATACTTTTAAATTAAATAATGATTATAACACAAACAACCACAGTTTTATTATTGTATGTTTATTCAACTTATCCTCAATTTGAGCATTCACTTCTCACTGGTGCACACACCACTGGTGCACAGATAACTGGTGCACAGACAACTGGTTCACATTCCGGAGCTATAGTTTATTTTTTGTTACACTTCAATACTCATGAATAAATAAACTATTTTCATAGTTTGTAAGTTTTTCTTTATTCTAAAGTTATCATTAAAAGTATGAATAAAAAGGGAATACTAAAAACATTTAATTATAAAATGTATAATAAATGTCAGTTTTGTTAACTGTTTAAGAGTTTTCTTGTAAAGTAGTGAACCATATAAAAAAAACATTTTAGACTTTTGTCTATAAGCTTAAAAACGATGAGTTTTCTTGAAAAAATAAGTAAAAAATCAAGTAAAACAAAAACAATAAAAAAGCTCTTATAAACTTTTCTTAGACAGTTGATACTCTTAAAAAATACAATGCTTAAATAGTTATACAGATATTTAAATCTTAAATCAGAAAAAATAAGCAAAAAAATAGACAAAAAAATACTGTTTTTTGTACTTAATAGCTTAGCTAAAAAGTAAAAAAATAATTACATACGTAATTAACATATTTACATATATAAAGTAAAACAAACAAGTTTTGTAGAATATAAAATATTTATAAATGTTTTATTTTCGATCACCTGGTAAATAAAAAGCGGTTAAAAAATGTTTTAAAATACATCAAGAAAAGTTAGCAAACTAAATTCTTTCTAAATGTTTATTTTTCTACAAATTTACAACATTATAGAAATTTCACTCACATCTTTGCTGGCTGCAGTCAGGGTCGCTCAGGAAACCGGACACCTGGTCCAAGTAGTCAGCCGTGGTCGCCATTTTGCTTGTGACCTTCCGGAACCACATGCGGACGCTGTTGGCCGGATCGCTTTTGAAGGCGTACCAGGCGTCGGGGATGAGCAGTTTCTTCAAGTCTTCCGCGGTGATCGACGATTGTCTTCTTCTCCTGCTGCTCTGTTGGCACGCCACGTGCTGGGTGGCCTCGTCGTAGATCCTGGTGGCGCAGAAGCAGCCGACGACGAGGGAGAATGTCATGGAGACGGCAGTCAGGAACAAGCCCAGCTTTTCAGAGCTGGTTGCTGAAAAGAGTTTGGTTTATGATTAGTTTTGCCATCTTAAAAACATTAGTTTTAAGTTTTGAGGATGAGAAGTTTGGAAACCAATGAATTGTGAGCTTAGTAAACAATCCAAATCCTTAAATTGTACTAAAGATTTTTTATTGAAAAATCTAGCAAACATATGGATTACAAGGAGACATTATGTACGCTTAAACCATCAATTGTTTATTTTCTAAGCTAAATGTGTTTGTGTGCTTGTTAAAGCTGTTCACTAAAAGAGTTCAAATTTTGTATAGTTTGTTTAAATCTATTTTCAAACTTAAAATAACATTTAGTCTTCCAATTATGCTTTATCAGAGAAAGTTATTTTTGAATGACTTTAAACAACTGTACATAAGGTTTGCAATTAGAATTGAACGAAATAGTGTCTTAGAAGTTCAGGGTTAATTAATAAAATTTGTACTTCAAATAACATAAATGTGTATTTTAAAATTTTTAAAACTACATTTAGTTTTTATCTATTTTAAACTGTACTGAAAAATAAACTTTTTTTAGCAGTTCAGCTACTTTTATGAATAATATTGATGCTTATAAAAACATAGTTGAAAACGAAAGTCATCTTTTATTATATTACTTTGAAGCCCACTTGCTTTCAATTGACTTTTTTTTTGAATTAAAGTTGTTTTTACTAATTACTGAAGTAAAACCGTTAAAGTTGGATTTTGCAGAGTAGTTATTTAAAAGGAATTTATTTTTTGATTTGCACCAATATGGAATAAAATATGGTTAAATCTTTAGTATAAAGCAATTTGTACACATTTAAAAAAATAACTTTTTCACGAACTCTTTATGGGATTCTTAAAAGATAATATTTTAACAATTTATTTTTTATTAGCAACTTTTAAATGACATTGTTATTTAGATTTGGCCATTCTGGGCGTATTTAATTTTATAAAGACTTACAAAATATTAGTAAAGGCAACAGAAATAAGTTAAATATTAAACTTTAACTGCAAATAAAAACGTTTTTTGCCTACGAATAGAAATATAACTACTTAATAAAAAAAAACCAGGTTAAATTTAATTAAATTCATTAAACTCCAAAGATATAATTAATAAAACATTTTGATAGAATAAGGAGAATGGGGCTGGTAAAAACTACAGAAATTTAAACTTATAAATAATCTTTTAATTAATTCTTCGCCTGAAAATTTTATAAACTATGAAATTAGACAATTTTTTAAGTTCAAAAACAAAAATAAGCAATACATATAAGATGCAATTAAGCATCACAAACAGTTTTTAGAAATTACAGTTTAAAAAAAATTAAAACTACTTAGGCTGCACTGTATGACCAACAACGGCAGTTCCCACGACTGCTACCCTGATTTCGTTCTTATCAAAACTAATCAGGTAGACATAGTCACAAGAAACTCCTGTAAAAGTCTTTCTAAACATTGGTATGATGTTGAAAAACATCTTGGCTATACAGATTACATATAATTTAGTATACTAGTTATATTAGCTTAAAAAGTACCTTGTGTAAATCAAAAAATTAGAAAATGGTTTGATAAAACTACTTTTATGTTGAAACTTTGGCTTTAAAAATTTGAGCTTAACATTGATTAGCTCATATAACCACAAAAACGCACAGTTCTGTATTTTTATATTTTGTTGTATCATTTAAATTTATTAATTTGTACGTGTCGTAAAGTAGTTGAAAAAATAATAATATTCTAGTTTAATTTTCACTCACCTTTAACATTTTGAAAAATTAAACGTAAAATAATCTATACTAACAACTACTTTGTTAAATAAGATCATGGTTTATATACAATCAACGATAAATTTCCTAAACTAAATTAAAGGTGTCAGTTTTGTTAGACCAACGACAAAAACTGTTTTATATAAAGACTAAACATCTTTTTAACAACTTTAAACTACTCACGATTTACTTCACACACACTAGAGCAGCTCATCTTGTTTGTTTTCTGTTAAAGTTACTTCAAGGATCTAATTTTCAATGTTGCATCGAAGGATCTCTAGAAGTAAAAAGTGAACTTACTACATAAAAGCTGATATTCTTCAAGTAATATTAATTATAAGCATGCGGTTTTTTGAAAGTTAATTTCTTTGTAAAAATAAATTATATAACAGACCTATTCTTTTTAAGTGTGGTTAGTAAAGTTTGAATATATTTTAAACTATCAGTCTTATAAAAACTACTTTCTTTTAATCATTAACATAAGTATTAAATGAGTTTGTAATTTTTTGTTTTTTCTTCACTACCAGTAACTTGTAAAAAAACTTACTCGCTACAAATCAAGATAACTCCACGTTTTACTCGCTAACTTTACAGATAAAACAAATTAGCAGACAAGCTAAACAAACAAACAACACAGGCAACAAACTTAATCAAAAATTTTACATGTTTTAAAAAATGTTAAAGAACGATTATGATGTCACATTAAGTACTTTTATAAAAAAAATTAAGATTTATTTTATAGTTTTGAACGACTTTAGACTTGGTATATAAAAAATGTTAGTTCCTATATTTTTGTTTGCAATATGGTCGGCAGTCTTATTTGAGGGGCTAGATTTATTATATTAAGTTCTTTTTTGGTCGGAGTTGTAAGAAAAACATTTTCTCGGCTGTTATTATTTATAAGTTGGAGAAAATACTCTTTAAATGAAAACTTTTAATGAAATGATTATTAAACAAGTGCTGCTCTAAAATAACCGATATTCCAAAACAAGTACTACTCTTAATAGCTAGAGTTTTGTTTTGTTTTAAGAAGTTGTATCTTATATATAATATGAACTAAAGTATTTTATTGTTTAAAAAACTAATTTAACCACTATATTCTACCTAAATTTATGTTATTTATTTTACTTCTTAAAATTTCATTTAAACCTATTTTAAGTAGATCTAAATGTATTTGAAAAAAATATATATGTAACGCGTTTACTTCAAAAGTAGATTCAATAATATTTGTTATAAACAAATAAAGTCAAAAAAATTTCTTTATAACTTTGAATGTTTATGTACAAGTTTGTTCAATAAGTTTGTTTTAAATATGGGTAAAAGTTTGTTTTTAAAGTCTATTGATTTTAAATTTCAAGTATAAAACGTAGATTAAAAGCTTTTTATATGCCAAATGAAACATTACTTTATTTTTTCGAGTATGACTTTGTCTAAAGATTTAAGTATTGTTCCAAACGTTTTTGCTTATGAGAGAGAAAAAAAAGTTCTATTTTTGCTAACAGCTAAGATTACTTGACGAAATAAAGTCGCCTTAAACAGCGTTTTAGTCAAGTTTCTAAGTTTTTTGTTTTAAAAGTTTAGAATTTTAATTTATGAAGTAACCTACTAATGTTATGATGTATTAATTGTGTGGAAAGTTTGCTTAGTTAAATAAAATATCATATCAAGTAACTGAATAGTGAACACTTTTATCATACTTGATAGTGTTGTTATTTGAAAATAGATTGATTTTATGAGGTTACTTAATTGTGTCAAAGGTAATTTTACTCTAATTTAATTTCTTAATTGAACAACTTTTTAGTTAAGCTTTCTCTTCGTTTGAAAATGTATCAATTTTTTGTTTTTAAAACTTTTATGCTATTAATACTATTCTCAACAGCCCAAAAAAACACTTTACAGAACAACTCAAAAATCAAAGCTTATTATAAAAATTAACTTGCAGGTTAAACTTATTATATATGTTGTATTATAATAAAGTAAATTTTTAAAATATTTCTATTAAGTTAGGATTTTTTTTGTTTTAATTTTAGATGCAAATTGTAAATGGCTTATGCTTGACTTTAAAGTTTGATATAAGGACGTACTTTGAAAGGAAAACAAGTTAATTAAAATATTTGTCGAAAGGGAGCTTTATAACGAGGCGCCGATATCATGAATTATTTACACATAGAAGCAATTTCGTGAAAGAACTTACACAAAAGACAAGAATGTTTTGGCAGCTAAGTCAAATTTATTTTTTGATGTTCAGAATGCGCCTTAAAGCCCGATTATTTTAAATTAAGTTTTTTTGAAATGTGAAAACAGCTTAATAAACAGTTTAAGATAATTAGTAAAGTTTTTATGCTTTGTTGTAAAAAATTTATTTAAGTTTAAACAAAATTTTGCAGAATTTGTTATAAGTTAAAAGAAAGCAATGATGAAAAACATTTTTTCGGGGATCATGACATTATCTACGGCTTTTTGTATGAGCATTTCAATCCTACTTTAACTTTACATCTTAACATAAATTTAAAAAAGGAAAAAGTTTATGTTAAAAACAAAAAGCAGTGATCGTACATCAATTATATTAACTTCTTCATCAATATTAACTATCACTTTGAAAAAAGTTTAATCTAAAACAGTTTAAAACTGTTTCATCTACAAAAAATCAAAATAAACTGTTTTTTTATGTTCTAAAAACGTTAAAATTATTTATTTTTAGTGCTATTACAATACTAAATTAACGCTAAAAACGTGGCATATTTTTTGTTTTAGTAAAAAAAAGTATTGCACACAATTTTCCCAATTAAGTTTCATGCATTAAAAATTTTCCACAGCAACCACATTAGCCGAGGTTTGCCTGCAAAGCGTGTCGACTAACAAAAAGCCCCACTTCAGCTGTCCGCGAATGTCCGATCCAAGAGAAGCGACTTTCTGCTGTCAGGAAAACAACCAGACCAATTTTTATTGTTGCCAAAACTCAAACTTGTCAGTGCATCGTAACCACAAAGTTCACGAAATTGAAGCAGACTACAGGTGGTGAAATAGTAAAAAGTATTATTAATGAAAATAAAGAGATAACACGCTGCTATATATTTAAAACTAAGTTATCAAAAAACTTTAATATTTTTTTTACAAACATTAGCTGACATTGTTTATTAAGCGCAAATTTTAAAAGGTTTAAAAGTGGTCTGTAAAAACATAAAACTTATTGTTTCAAATAGTGTCCTACCTCTTAGCACATATTTTATTTTTCATATAGTTTTATGTTTTACATTTTCTATAAATAAATAAAGTTTTTGAAGTTTTAAAACACATAGGGTAAACATTTTAGCAAGTCAGTTTTGAATTTAGTAAAAATCCAAACAAATACTGTTTAAAATAAAAAATAGAATGTAGTGAAATTGTCATTTGAAAGTAGTACTTTTGAAATTTTCTACGTTACTCCAAAATTAAAACAAATTCAAAATAAAAACCTTTATCCTAAAATATTTCTACTAATTTAATTCATGAGGCTTAAAATATCAAAACTGTTAGTAAAATAAATAAAAAACTTGTTTTAGAAATAGTGCATGTAAGTTATTGAGGGCTTAAAAGTACTATAAAGATGACAAACTTTGTTATATCACTTTAGATTGAAATTAACTATGTATCGTTGAACATGTTTTTTTTTCAATCTAATAACAAGCTTACATAAGCATTAGTAATAAAAGTTATTAGAATACCCGTTATTACTATGAGTTTTGACTTTAAACAGTAATTTGCTTCATGAAAAATGTTTGCTTATTTTTACTCATACATTTAATATATCAGTATACAAATACAAAAAGTAATTTATGCTGCAATGTAAGCTCAGAGCTTTAAAATTATAAAGACTAATTTACAAACTTCCTCGTTTTTGAGTATTTAAACATTGTTAAACTATAAAGAATATAAATTTGTAAACTGCCGGTTGTATACAAAAATATTTTACCTTTGTACATTTTCATCAGAGTACGATTGTTTTTGCAAATAACTTCTGTCTGCTACCTTCTTTTTTTGGCAGCAATTTTAATCTTGGACTTGATGCCAAGAAAAATAGAGCAAAGAAAAACTCAGAACAAAAAAGGGGAAAGTCTACTGTGATATGTAATATTTTGTTTCCAATAGATAGTTGCCTTATAACGTTGTTTTTTTCGCTTGTTGTGAAATCTTAAACCTTATTTCATTAAAACATATGTCAAAAAGTTTTAAATTTTTATCTCAAATTAAAATTGACATATTTCTTTTAGTACAGTTGTTAATGTTTTATAACTGAAAGTGCTTGTTTTGATATTTATACATAAAAACCTGTTAACTTGACGAAGGCTAAAGATGCTTATATTCATGAGTAAACAATATAAATACAATACAAAATGTTTTTAAGAACTGTTTTGATAAAAGCTTACTCGAAGTTTTCTTTTGTTAAAACTTTTGTAAGTAAGCTAGCGTGAACTTTTTTTAACAGCTTTTTTTTTTCAACCTTTAAATAGTTTAACAAGTTTGTTATTTCTTTAAGTTTTTTATCTTATTTTTTTTTAATTCTTATTATATTATTTCTTTTTAATACAATAATACTTTAAACTTACTAATCTAAAGTTAAAAAAAAGAGTTTTCGATAAAACCTTTCAATAAACTTTCATCAATTTAATAATCAATAAAATTTTTGTCTGCCTGAGCTTATTTGAACCGTTTTATCAGATTAGCATTAGAGGATGCAATTTGTTTATTTATTCCTTACTGAATAAAACAATTGTTTTTTTTTGTTAAGTTTAATTTTTACTACGTAATTGATTTGTATCTAGTTAAAATGTAGTAAAAGTATATGCGTAATAGAATAAACACTATTAAAGTACAAGATAGGTAATACTATAGTCTAAATTTAATTTTGATAGGTTTTTAAATTAATAAAAAAGGGAAAAAGTTTAGTGCTAAAAGGGTCAAATTCTAATTAAGAGGTTTATTAAGTATTTAAAATGTTTTAAAACTTACATAAAAGTTTTAAGGTTTTTTTTTAATTTTCTAAATTGTTTAAAGTGATTTTAAATGATTCTGAAAAAAAATTATAAACGCATTTCAAAGCATTTAAAAAAAATACTTTTTAAGGTTTTGGTTTAGAAAAAACATCTTGAACTAGAAAACTGTTTTTGTCTCTTTTATACGCATTGTGTAAAAATTTACATCGTTCTTAATTAAAACTGCAATTAACAACGTTTCTACAATAAATTAAATTTTTAGTTAATAATTGCTGTAGTTACACATTTTTGTAGTTCTTAATATTGTATTAAATAAACAGAAGAAAAAACATTAAAGTTATATATATTTTTACAAATCTTAACCACAGCAATAAAGGTTTGTAAAAAAGTTTTAAACCATGTTGCCGTCTACTAAGTAATATTTATATATTTAAACGCTACAAGAAATTAGATCTATAATGATTATAATATAAGTAAAGTTTTTTTTTTACAAAAAAAAATTCTTAGTATTGTTCAAAACAAAACTATCTTCATAGAGCATGTTTAGCCAAATTTATAGTTAAGTCTATAAAATGTAGTTACAAGTTTTAAATTAAAATTTTTGTAAACTGTTTTATTTGCTTTTATTTTTTGGTTATGTGTTATTATATTATAGGAATTATAGTACAGTTCCATGATTAACTAAATAAAAATATTAATTTTTTTTTATAGTATTTAAGTGTTCTGTGAGAAAATAAAAAGTTAACTCATTTTACACTTCTAAAGTCAAAAAAAATTAAAACTTTATAACCTTTTAGTCTTCTAGCTGCCAAAATTCTTTTGTTCTAAGCACTTACTAGGGTATTTATGCTTTCTGGTCTAAATAAAAGTCAAAAAACCGGGTGTTAAAGCTTTGACATTTTAAAAGTAATGCTTTTAAAGGTAACCTGTTAAAAAAAGTCCAAAAATTTTTGTTACATTGGCTAATGAATTTTTAAGGTATTAAAGTTTTATATAAAAATCATGATTTTCTTCATATTGTTTAACACGGCTTTAAAAGTTTACACAAAATTTTTACACTGATTCGATACACCACTTGTTCTGTTTAACAAGTAATTTTTGTGTGTAATCTAGTAAAATCGAATTAAGAAGTTCTTTATTGATTGCTAATTAGATAAAACTATTCTTAAAAAAAAAACTAAAAAATGTGTGTTATTTTCTTTTTCTATTTACTTTTGTTTTCATATTTTCCAAATGTCTTATAACAATATTTTAGACTTCTAAAACTTTTTTTTATAAATACTTTAAAAGTTTATAGTAAATTAATCAGTATTTACATTTTTTTTCAATTTATTTTATATATAACTTTACATTTTAGTAAATGTTCTACAAAGTTTACATTAGTTATGACTAAGTAAACTTAATTAAAGAAAATATACAAATAAGCTTCGAAAATAATTTTTGTTTAGATAACATTAAAACGTAAAAAATACCTTCGTAGAATAACTTTTAGCATAACTTCAAACTCAATTTTTTCTTAAAAACAAGGTATTATAGTAGTGTAATAAATATGATAAGGTATTTATTGTTTAAACATTATAACTTACGTAAGTAAAATTTACAATTAGAAAATAACAAAAAAGTCTTAAAGCAGTCGAAGTTAAATTATGATAAAAATAAGTAAGTTAGTAAACCTTAGCTAGTAAAATCAAGACTTAAAAAAGAGTAATTTTTTTATACACAAAGTCGACTACAAATTTAAATAAGATAAGAAGTAGGTTACATACATAAGACAATTCTAAGACAAATATTATGGACCTAAAGTCTTAAGCTTTCAAAATAATTTTTAAACTGAATATATTCTTGAAAAAAATGTTACATTTATAGTTTTAGATAAAAAGAGTTACTATAATTTATTATTTTCTTAAAATATTATTTTAAAGAAGCTTGACTAAACAGAAGTTTCAAATCTATTTAAAATGATTTATTAAAACCAGATTTACAAATTAAAAACATGAATAACTTAGGCCTTTTTTTGCTGTAAGTATTACAATTCTTATTGCTACTAATTTAAATTCTATTAGAAAAGTTAGAAAAAGAAACATTTTATACTTGGATGACGTATTATTAAAACTCATTTATTCTAAAATAAAAGTTTACCAAAAACCAAAAATTGGTAAAAATTTTTGTTATCTGCATAGTTGTTTATTCAAATAATGAAAATAAGTTTAATTGTTTTTAAGTAAATTTTTGTAGTCGAATACAGTTGTTTCGTAATTCGACGCATCGATGGTCTTGAATTTTGAGATTTAATATCTTGTCTCGTTATATTCGATAAAAAAAAAGCTTATTTAAATATTATTTGTTTTTATTTTTATTGAAAGTTAAATTTATTAAGTAATGCAAAAGTTTATAAGTAATAAAAATTCTAAATACAAAAACATGTTTCTCATAAATTTAAAATTTTAATATTTAGAATAAAGCTCTTCGAAACTCCTGAAAAATAATTTTCTAAACTTAATATTTTAATTAAATATTCTATTAACAATAAAAAAACAGAGCTGCTGCTGTTTGTTGCTGTTTGTTTTATTTTAACCCTGCAAAGCCTAAATAATAAAACTGATTTTAAGAGCTTAAAGCTTGATTGCCTAAAAATAAAATCATTAAGCACCATAAGACTTTTTAAACATAACAAAACACTTACGATTTGACAAGCTTTTTAAATGTGCTGCTTAAAAAAAAAGCATACGCAGTATAATTGGCAATGGTGCCAAAACTTGTGGTTTTTCTTGTAATTTCGTTTAAACAATGGCTTGCGTCTCTGAATAATTTATGAAGTCACGTCTCATTAAAAAGCCATTTTTTTAAACCATAAATCTTAATAAGACATTTTCTTTGAGATACGATGTTTGCCGTTATTAATTTTAACTTAACTAACTATTTTATTAATATACCGTAGTATAACTCCAAAGACTCGTTTTTGGAATTATTTAAAAGTCTGTATTTTATCATTTAAATGTTATTTGTTAAAGCTTGAACCAGCTTAAGTACAATAATGTTAAAATAATGTAAAAGTTTTTAAGTGTTATAAACAATAATAACACAGTATCAAAATTCTATGCCAATTATCATTAGTTTTCAACTGAGTTTTAACAATTTTGTGCTGTAATTATGTTTAAAATACAACTAAGAATTTAACGACAACAGTCAAAACGTTTTTGAATTTATTTTTAATTTCAGAGATTAGTGATAAAAATTATAAACTTTCGTGTTCAAAAATTGAGTGATTTATTAAATAAAATACTAAAATTGAAAAAAAAACCTTACTAAAAACGTATACAAATACACGGTGATTGAAGCTTTTAGCAAAGATAATTTAATTGAAAGGAAGAGTATTAGACACTCTTAAGTAATTGTTTCTAATTGTTTAATTATTAATCAATTGACCAAGAATTAACGAAAAAAAGTTTATAACCTGTTTACATTATTAACAGTTAAGCTGAAACTTTAAAAATATTCGATTACATAACAAAAGTTCATACTTACTTTTTTAATTTTGAGTAAAAGTTCGTCTGTTTTTTATTTTACGCACAAAAGTGTTTTTATACATAATAATTTTTTAACATTTTTTCCTAAAAAAAATCTTATAAAAAAGTCCTTCTTATACTTAGAAAAAAAACTCTTATATCTATTAGTTCTTCTTATGAAGTATTTATACATAAAGTTTACAAGACTTAATTGTCTTTTTTTAAATAAACTTCAAATTACATTTTGAAATATTATTTTAATTAATTGTTTCGAAGACTTTTGTTTCAATTTTATTTTAATTAGTTAGACTACAAAAATTCTATTGAAGAGTTTGAACAAAATTTATTAAACAGCTTTTACAAAAAAAAAATTGTTATTGTGCAAATATGTTTTTATATGAACATGTTAAATGCTAATTTAATTTTTGTAAAAGTGTAGACTTAATATAATTTTTTTTTGCTAGTTTTTAAGTTAAACTTTTCAAATAAGGATAAGTTCATTACTATGTTTTTTAAAAGAATTCTAATCAAGTGAAAAAGGAATTAAAACAAAATTAATTACTTAAATGAGTTGTAAAGACAATTTAAAGCAGGAAATGGGTGTAGAAAAATGAAATCTTTAAAACGTCTGTAATACAAAATTAAGAAATTGTAACAAAAAATAAAAATAAAAACTTAATGAAAAAGTAAACAGGTTTAAATCAAATACTAATTGTTTTTGTTTGAATCAAATACTAATATAAACTTTTAGATAAATTTAAATAATTTCTAATTTTTATGGTAATAAAAAGTAATACATTTGCCATTTTTTTCATTTATGTTTAATGAGATTGCTCGTTTCCACGCTCTTCAACGACTAAGTTTTCGTCTGCAGAATTGTATGCCAAATTAATTACGAGTAGAACTTTTACAAGCAGAAATTTATAAATGTTCTGAATGTTTTTCTTTAAACGACGTAAACAATTTAAAGTGTAATTTAACGTGAAATTAAAGTTGTATATAACGTAAAATACTAAAACTTAAACAAAAATAAAGCGTCATAATCATATTACATTATATTCAACATAGTTCGTTAATTTTTATTTGCCTAATGACAAAATTGTATACAATGTTTTGAACAAGTACTTAAACTTTAAATAACGGTTAATTAAGACAAAAAAACAGCTTCAAAATTATAAATAGAACACAAAAATTAAATTTTTAGTATATTAAACAGCACACTTATTCATTATGACGGCAAAATTTACAATAACCATAGCTTTTTATTTTCTATTAGTTAATTTAAAGCTTCAAAAGGTACGAATTTTTATAATAACTATATGACTAACAAACCTTCTCTATTTGTAATTATACCTCTTGCCCATTCTTGTTCTTCTGCTGAGCCAAGCCACAGGTAGACTATTGTTCCGAGTAGGTAGACTCCTGCAACGACCACAAAACTCAACTGCCACTGACTTATAGAGCCCTGACATTTTTGTTCCGGTTACAATAAGTAATTTTCAAATGTTTTAGAATAAAAAGCTGTTTTGGTATTGTACCGTTTTAAAACAAATAAAAAGAGAATACTAGTAGTTTTTAGTTCAGTGTAAGATAAAAAAGATAAAGTAAAATAAAATTTGAGGTATTGCTACTTCCAAAGAAATTTAGTTTTTGATAAAAAGCATACGTTTTTGTTCAATGGATTTAATTTTTGACTTTTATAAACTGTATCGTAGTAGCTAAGAAAATATAACCTGAAAAAGTGTATTAAATTTCTCAAACTAAACTTTTTTCGAACAATATATGAACTATTGATTAAAATAAAATAAAAAAAAACTGAAAAGCAAGTAACATTTTCAAAATCAAGGAGGTATCCGACGAACTGAGGTGCTAGGAAACCAGGAATGTTAGCAAAAGTGTTGGAAATTGCAAATGTTATTCCGGAGTATCTCGGTGCAATATCTATTGCGTTGGCCTTGCATCCAGGTACTGTTGAAATGTTTTAGAAATTAAGCTAAATTAGCCAAATACAAACTAATAAAACTTTGGCAATTTTGAGATAATATTTCGTTTTTCCTTAAAACATTAAATTATATCTTTAATAATTAAATTATAATTATTTAAATGTTCACTCACTAGATGAGATTATTTAAAAATTTTTAATTTAAACCATTTAACACTAACTTCGAAATTTAAAGATATTTTTAGTTATGAGTAAAAATAGTTTTTAACGAACGACACACAACTTTTACCATGACTAATCAAACAAAAGTTTATGGTTCAATTAATTATTTGAGATTAATAATGAGGAATGTTTTCTATCTATTGTCAGAAAGATTAAACAGCAACACGGAACTTACTAACCAGTTAATGAATTCAAGCCAACCGATAAGCAGAAGAAAACAAATGCAGTCGCCCAATCACAGCCGACGTATCCGGCAACAACCAATGAAAACGCGGGAACCATCAGCCCGACTGCCGTGTTAAGTTTGCGCATCTGTACAACCGATTGTTTCTTTTTTCTCAGTATGTAGTCTGTCAACTTTCCTCCACCAATGGCGACAAAGAGTTGTAAAAGGAAAGGTAGTGCTGTTAAGAAGCCACTCTAAAGATTTGAGTATAAACTCTTGTAAACTCTTTTGTTAAACTAATTAAATTAAGTTTAAAGTGATTTAGGTTAGAAATATTTTGTTTTATTTGGAATGTTATTAACTTAATATGTTAATGAACACATTTGTTGCATAATAAAAATCTAATTTAATTAAAACTCTCAAATTAGCAAAAACTTCAAGTTTTGTATAAGTTTTATTATAAAATTAAATTTATTATATATTTCAATAACATAGCAAATGAAAATTAAAAACAAATTTTGGCAAAAAAAAATAATTCAAATACTTTAAAAGCAGTTTTTAGATCATTAGATTTTAGCAAGTAGTATAAGCTATTTGTTATTACTAGTTGTTTGAAAAAATAATAATATAGTTTAGTTTGACTATGTTGATGAATTTAATTTTAATTTTACGCGTTTTTTTGATAACTAAAAACAAATTTATATAACTCTAACACATTATCTTTTACTTAACTAATATTAATGTAAAATCCGAAATTATTAAAATGTCATAAGTTATAACTATTCGGCGGATTATTTTACCTAAAAAGTTTTACAATGCATGTTTTATTTACTCACCGATTTGATATTAAACTTGAGCACATGAGTCATGTAGGTGGGCAGTAACGTCATGAGAGTATAGTTTCCCCAGTTGCTTGCAAAGTGACCGCACAAAATTGCCCAAAGTGGTCCTGATTTCAACATTTGTAGCCAAGGTGTTGCTCTTTTCTCTGTCTGAAACAAAAATAAGATGTTGTAATTAAAACTAAAAAATTTAAAGCAGTATTTTTACTTTATTTATTTTTGAAGAAAACATTTATAGAATTTTAATTTTTATAAAGCAAAACGCTTTATAACTAAAAGAGTTTTTATTTTTTACTCGTTTGAAATAAATTACCACTAACCTACAAAAATTGTTTCGTTTCAAAAAGAAATTTCAAAATGCTTACCTTCTTTTTCTTTTGTAAGTTTATTGAACGTGTTATGTACTCTTTTTCCTTCACGCTAATTCTCGGATGTTGCGAAGGTGTATCGTGCACCAGAGCGAACCAGAAGAATGTCCACAGCAGTGCTACTCCTCCTGCAATTACTACTCGTTATTCATCCGTGAACCTTAATCTATTTCAAGTTGATTTTTTAATGTTTTTTAGCTTTTTAAATATATTCTTATTCAAAGTTTAGTAGAGTATCGTTACGGCATAAATTGAATAAACAAAAAAATAACAAAAATTCAGCTTAAAAGACTTCCTTAAAAAACTTCAACAAATTGTTTAAACAAAATGCACTACTAATTTTTCTATTAAGCATCATTTTGAAACAAATTGTTATATTATAAGACTTTTAAAACTATACTATGGGTGACTTTTTTGTTAGCTTTCCAAAAACTACTTCAAAATTTGTTTTAATTATAATCTTTATAACAAACTGTTTGTTTCAAGACGAGGTTACTACGAAGTAGACTACTGTAAAGCTAATAGAACTTAACAGTTTCAAACAAACTTTTCATTAGATTTACCTAATATTTAGCTAATATATTTTAGCTTAGGTAAATTTGTACGTTTTGTTTAAATTTTAAACAGTCATTAAAAGTCTATTTTGATAAAAATATATTTCTTTTAAAAAAAGGTTTAATTGAAATCTGCACTGCATTTATTTAGTCAAATGCAATTTATAGTAAGCATTTCTTTGTTTAATTTCTGTTAAGTCAAAAATTTGTTATGTTTGATTAAAAAAAAATTATTTTAAAAAGTCAGCCTTATATTATAAATTTTAAACACTCCTTTTCAAAACAATCTAAGATAAGTTGTACTTTCAACTTGTTTACTACACTAAAAGAATATTTCAAACAAACCCGTGAAGTAGAACACAACCTCCCAACCATAAGACGTTGCTATGGTAGCAGCAAGAGGTGCGGTTACCACGCTACCAAGGCTCGCCCCCGCAATGTGAACTGCAACCAGGAAGCTCCTTTCAAGGGGTGGAGCCCAATGACCCCACGCTCCATGCATGCAGGGGAATGCCACTCCCTAAAATAGAAACAAGAAGTAGTTCACAGACACAACTTACATTATTATTTTCTTAATATGTACCTTGTGTATATAACTTGTACTATTTTTTACTCATATGTACCTCAAATACACTTGCATTCCATTTTAATTTACTAGATATAAGTTTAAATTAACTTAAATTAAAATAATTTCATAGTCATAGACTTTGCAGAAACACATTTACAAAAAAAACAATTTAGACTAACTCAAACCAAAATAGCTCGTTACTAGTTTAGATATCAACTTATACTTTCCACTACACAAAATAATTACAGTCTACTCTATGTATTTATACACAAAATGATATAAAACCTGCAAGAATCCCAGCATGACTCTGACGGCAACAAACAAACCAAAAGACGACTTGACGGCGGCTGGAGTGAGGAAAGTCAGGAGGGAGGAAAAGAACATCGAGGTCCCCAGAACATTTTTGAACCCGATGTTCTTGGCCAACCAGCCGCCAGGAACGTTGCTGACTATGTAACCGTAAAAGTAGCAGCCCAAAGCTAATGTGTACTGTTTGTAGTTCCAGTCGAACAGCCCCGTCTAAAAAAATGTTTTTTGTAGCGATTTTTTAATGTAATGGGTACAAAAATATTTGCTGTGTTTATTAAACGACGGTTAGTATTTAGTTTTGTTAAACATTTAGTTGTTATACATAGGAGTAAATTATGCAGTTATAGTAGAGTTTTACAAATACCTTTTACATATATCTAATAACTTTACTGTCGTTAAAAACTCGTGTTCAACTACAAAATTACACTTCCTTAAAAGCTCACATTGCTTCGATTGTCTTTGCTGAAGCCCTGGTCGGGGCAGATCAAGGTGATATCGCCTTCAACAGATTTCCCGTGGGTCTGCTTGACCATGTCAACGATGGCGGTGTTGAGGTTGGTTCGCAGTATGTACACGTTGAACATGCCCAGGAAGCCCATGATTGCTAGCACGTGGCGCGCTTTGACGCGACCCACCCCCGGTACTGAGTTGATCTGAATTTTTGTTATTTATTTACACACTATGTTTTGTTTTAAATAAGGAGTTTAAAAATTTTTATCTTTGCAATAAGCTATGAACATAGCAGAGTTTAAGTTGTATTAAATAATTAATGATTTCTTGTTAACAAAAAATTATATGTGTCAACTTAACTAAGGCACTTATACAAATATTTTAGCATTTATAGTAGTTTTTTTTACATGTTTTGTTTAACAAAAAACTGCAAAGTTATCAATCTTAAAATCGTGTATTTAACACCTATGTTATTATTTCAAAAGTATATATGTGACATAAACTTCCAAACTGTTTTAGATTCAGTGCATTACTATTAACTAAAATGCATATAAAGTCCTATGACAACATAGAACGTATAATATTAATACAATATTTAGTACAGAACTACAAATACTTTTTATAGTAATTACTTTGAATTTTCATGTTTATGTTTGTTAATGAAATTACAACTTTATTAAATAAACATTATATCTTTTAGTTGACTAATTAGTTTTATTTAAAACTATATTCCTATACAGTTATTTTAAAATAAGTAAAAGTTATTTAATACTTATAACAGAAGCACAATTTAGTTTTTCTTTAATAATTGTTTATATTTCAAGATTGGTATATTTTATTGATTTTTCAGATTTATTTTGAATATTACTTGAATTATAAAACTGAAATCCGTAAAAAACTGACCCGTGTCCTAACAAAATAGTAAAAAAATCTTAAAAAAGTAGGTTTTACTTATTTATTATTAGTATTATAACAAACTTTATAACCACTTAACAAATATTCTTTAACTCTAAAATGGTCTAAAATTTTAAGTTATTAATAAGCAAAGGGAGACTTTAAACAATTGTCAAATTCACAAAATATAACTATAATTATGATGGAAAAACACGCATTACGGTATTTTAAAGTATTAGATGGAAAATTATTAAAAAAAATTGAACTAATTTGTACTTTTTTTAGGAATATTTACTATTGTGTTGATTTTTTCATTAAGTTTTCCGTTTTCAGTACTACCACGTTTGTCTTCATTTTCTCCATCCAATTCTTTTTCTTGTATGACTGCATCATAAGTCGGAGGCTCGGCAGTTGTACTCATATCATGAAATTTACTTTAAAAATATCTATTTTTAGCTTTAAATTTTATCTAACATCTTTTCTTTAAAAAACAGTAAAAAAAAAACATGAAAATAAACTTGAAAAAAAAAGTTTCTTTTTAACTCTGTCTAATCTTTTTTGGCTAAAGTAAAACTGTAAAATAAGTATAACTCATTTTGTTATTATCGAACTGGTTATGTTTTTTTATAAACTGCCTTGAAAATATTATCTTCATATCAGCTTCCCTTTTTTGCGTTTGTCCAGACTTTTTAATGAACGAATTCTTCTTTGTCAGTCAAGTAGAAACTTTTTACACTTGATTTACATGAAAAAAGTTTAAAGCTTATTTTAAGTTAGGTTAAAAAAAAAAAACAATTTTCATATATATGTTGCTTTAAATTAAATTAAGCTCTGAGTGTATTTTGTTAGTAGAAAAGTTAAAACTGTTAAACTAATAACAGGAATTGTTATCCAGTAAAAAGTTTAAATGTATTAACTTTTAAGTCGGTTAAGAACGTAAAAGTGCTTTAAAAAAGGGATAAATATCAAGTGAACAGTTTTCATAACTGCTTTTACAACCACTTAAAGTGCAAATTTTGTTATTAACTATATGTTATGAAAGTTGATTAATCAAGTTCTATTGGTACTTCGTTTTTAGTAACATTCCTTTTATTTGTGTAAAAGCTAACAACAACTATCAAAAAATAATCTAATTCGTTTCAATTAAAGTTTTCTTTTATTGTAATTTCATCATTTTAAGCATTTTCCAAGTATAAACTCTATCATTATTTTACAAAACTATGATTAAAGTTAGAAGTATAATGTATTTAAATACAAATTAAAGTATTAATAAACATTAAATGTATAAACTTGGGTCAAAGCTAGATAAAATTAAACATTTAATTTTTTTCATGAAAATTTTCAGTTTTTAAGCTAGTTCATTTACACAAAAAATCTTAAGTTATAACAAAAAGAAATTAAAATTTTGCAGTTGGTCTTTTTAAAAACAAAAATTTTAATGTGGTTAATAATTATTTATTTTAAGAAAAAGCAAAGTGGAAAAATTAATTTACATAAGAATATTTTTTTTTATTATTCTTATAACATACTTTGAAGTTTTTTATTTTGAATGAAACAAAAGCTTCTCTAAAATCTAAAACATTTTATATTATAATTGTGCTAAAGTTGCTTTTACAAAAGTCATTAATAATTGGAACTAAAATCTTACGTTATTTAAAAAATATTAAAAAAGTTACAAAAATTAAATTTAATACTGGTATACCTGAACGAATGTACATATTGGTATAACTTTTTTATTAAAAGTTTAAACTTATTCGAGGCTTAATTCTATAAAACACTGATATATTTTTAATAAAACGCATCAGTTATAATAACTTAAGGTGCTTATTTTGTTATGAGAACGTAAATACAGTATGGACATCGGTAAGGTACACACATTGAGCAAAAGTGCGTACCTTACGCGTACTTTAAAGTTTTGAAAAAAGCTTTAATTTTAAATATGACAGTAGTTAATGTTTATTTAATGATAGTAAATAAATAAAAGTATCACACTTAATTTTCTTAACAAAAAACTACCAATTTTTGAATAACTAAACTAATATAAGTAAAAATATTACGATTTTTGAAACTATAAAACAGTAAAGATAGTAGAATGCGTACCTTACAGTTTTTAAAGAAATGTTACCCTTTTCACACTAAATAGTAGCTATTAACTACTTATTTTTAGAAAATGTAAGATCCAAATAGATATCTTATGATGTTTTCAGAAATAGTATTGTTGTATTTGCGCTGATAGAAATAAAATAGTGTTTGATTCACTTCATTTAAGTTCGTTTAATAAGGTATCAAGAAATTTTTTAAATAAAAAGTATTTATTTACTAATGTCTTCAAAAATTCAATGCGTGCCCTACGTGGGTAAGTACTTTTTGCGGATGCGTACCTCTTAAAAGGCGTACTTTATCAGTATCTTTACTGTACTATCAAGCTAATTTATAAAAATTTTTTACGGTAGTTTATAATCGGCAAAGTAATAAACTAGAAGTACAAAGATAAATACAGCACCTGAAAGTTTTTTTAAGATTTGTATAAACAATTTCATACAATAATATGTAAAGTTGCAAAAACACGAGACAAGAAACAATTAACTTAAAATATAATTGTAGTTTGTTATATCATACTGCTCTGTACCCCATAGTTTTCCCCGCGAGTCAACACTGTAGTTTACTACTGTTCTTAAATTTATTTTTGTACGACATTTCTAGTGTTTTTTGTTAAAAAATTGAACGAAAAGGTAAATACATTTTGTTATCATTAACCATATATTTGTATTTAGCTTAAAGGAAAATTATAAACCCAACATGGTAGAAACAGTATTAAAATTTGTTAATAAACTGGTCTTTTAAAATAATTCTAAAACAACAATGGTTTAGTGGGTTTATCTTAATCTAAAGATTAAATATTAAGTATTATTTGAAATTAATGAAAGCTAATTTTTTTACCTCTGTATCATTAAAATGTTGCTTTTTTTTAAGATTTTTTTTGTCATGAAAACAGTTTCATGTATTAACACTCGTGTTATTCATGCGTAGTTTAACTTACAGCTGCGCTTAGCACATAACATAACTGTTACACATGACAGGAAATTAGTAATAAAAATAGTTTGTTCATTTACAGCCTTCTACAAAACGTTAGTTATAAAATTACATTTAAGGTAACATGCTTATTATGGTTCATATTCTCCTTTAAATCTTGGTAATGCATAAAAAAACAAAAATTACAAGCCATTACTAATAAGTTACGTAAAAAAACATGGAGTGGTAAAAGAAATATGAAACTAGTTATTATTTAAAAACTATAATACTTTTTCCAATACGAAGAACATACTTTTTGGTATTTTTAGGTCAAACATTTTGTTTGTGCTATTAATAAAGTAGCAAACAATTATTAACCTTTGTTTTTATTAAAAAATATTATAAAAAACACTCTGTTCCTTAATTTCCAAAAGTAAGTATAATGTTGTTTTTTTAAACAAACTTATCATAACCTTTTTATCTTGAAAAACAAACTAAAGGTATAAAAATTTAATAAATTTTTATAACAAAATAATATTACAATAAACTTCATACTATTAAACAGTTGCTTAAAGCTTTACCAGAATTTAAGATGTTTTTAGGGAATTATTTTCACTTTAAAAACCTAGTTTATTATGAACTACGCAACTATCACTAAAAAACCTTGTAGAAACAAGTTTGTAAATTATAGTTAATAGAAGTTAACAAAAAAAGTCTTTTTTGTTAACTAGTTTTTATTCCA
Organism: Thalia democratica; assembly: GCF_965202585.1. NCBI lineage: Eukaryota > Metazoa > Chordata > Thaliacea > Salpida > Salpidae > Thalia > Thalia democratica. The sequence goes on from NC_139170.1 coordinate 12,884,271, forward strand.
AACAGAAACTTCTTAACTTTAAATATAACTTTTAAACTCTTGCTAAGGAAATACATGTACACCATAAAAGTTATTTTATTTCGAACAAGTTGATAAAAAACGTTAAGTAGTCATAAAGTTTGCTTTATAGTAACACTATAAAAATTTAACTTTCAACAATTGGATACTAAATTTATAAAATTAAAGTTTGTAGTTTTTGAATTATAATTAAAAAAGTATCAATTGTAGAAAACAACATTAACTTTTAATAAATTATGTGTTACTGTTAGTCTAAACAAAACATATGAAGCATTACTTTAACTCACAGAACTTTTCAAGCATAAATTTAAAAAAAGTATGTTTTGTTAGTTAAATAAATAAAGATTTTTATATCATTACAATTCAAAATATTAAGAACAGTCAAATAAAGTTTGTATGTTTGAAACTAATGCAACGGCAGTTAAATCTGGAGATATAATGAATTTTAGGAAAGCGAAGGAAAAAAAACAAGAGAAAGGAACACTCAAGCGAAGTTAAAGTATCATCAAAAATTTTATTGTTCCGGGAAATATTGTCCTTAATTTTTTTTTATTTTAATTGATAAAAGTATTTGTCTTGAACATAAGCAGGCTTTTCTGTATCTATTTTTATGTTTTACTAAGTTTTGATAGTTTTCTTTTTACTGTAACTAGAAAATTTTAAATCTCATTAGTTTTTAGCTGACTATTTAATTTTAATAGAAAAAACTTAGCTAAACTTTTCTTTCAAAATTGAATTAAAAAAAAAAGAGTTAGTTAATGGTTTTTTGGTACTAGCTGTTACACAGACTTTAAAGCTTTTTAACGTTCTTGTGCAAACAAGTTTTTGTTTGAATTAAATCAATTTACTATTCATTTTCATTTATCTTGTAAAAATAATTTTTATTTTGTTTTATCAAATACAGCTTGAAAAGTTTTTAGGACATCAAAACTAAAATTTAAATAGAAAAATTTGGTGTAAAACGACCATGCTATTAACTTAACTCATAAAATCTACGAAGTAACAAAATTGCGTATTTAATAAAAATATAATGGTCCTTTCAATTTCCAAAGACTTCTTAACTTGTTAATAGCGTTGTTTTTATTTCAAAACTTTTTGTTGATACTTTTAGCTTGAACATCATGGAACCTTTAAGGTATTGTAGATAACTGGAAAAATTAGTTTTTAACTTTGCAACTGAATTGCAGTAATTCGATAATAAACTTTTAAAAATTAAAAAAATATACATTTGTATAACTGTGAAGTATGTACTATTTGTTTTAATAAGTTCTGTTTGTCTGACAGTTTTAAGCTTTTCTTAAAAAATTTCAAAGCAATATTCAGTTTTATTGTACACTATTTTAAATCAAAAAACACAACTGCATTTTAAAACAGTCTAATCAAAGCTAATTTTGACTAAATAGATTTTTACAGTAAGGTTTTACAACTAGTTTTTATATAACAAACATTATTTTTTTCTGTAGTCATAGTACTACTACAATATTTGGGACAATGTGTTATCAAATTGACAATTTTGTGGTGGTATAACTTTTCAACGTCCTTAAGTAGCCTTTGCAATATCTACTACAACTTTAATAACTTTTAAACAGGTTATTTACAAGGAAAAAACAATCTAGATTAATTAGAATAACATGTTTTTATGCAGCAAACAGCTTAGGCCGCATAATATTTTTAAATTGCAGCTGATTTTGTAATGCTACGACCTCCTTAGTCCTTAAGACATAGTTGTTTCAAATCTAATACTTACTTTGAAAAAAATTAAATTTGTTTCGTTTTTCAATAGTTTCTTTAAGAAAATATTTAGTCATACTTAAAATATCATATTGTATTAAATAAGAACTATTGAATGGTGTTATCACGATACAGTTATAATAAGATATAGTTGATGTATTTTAGCGCTAACATAGTTGTATGGAAAAAAAATTAAGATACAAGTCCTATGGTATACGGTTCTTACAAACAAGCTACATCTAATGATAGGTTTTTAAGACAATTTAATCTTATTTCTGTATTGAAATGTTGCTGGTTGTTATGCTATTTCATACTGTTGAGCACTTAAAAACATCGATTGAAGACCTTTTTTTTTGTTCCAGGAAAAAATTAAAATAAAACAACCTTTTAATAAACAAAAATCACTAAAGTTAAGTATATTTACTAAACTAAATAGTTTGTAACTTTAGTTAAGTATTTAGTTAAATTCATTTACTTTGTACAAGGCGTAGTTTTGAGTGTTGTGAGTAAACGAGCAATAAATGAGTACTGATAATTCATTGACAAATAAAAATTAAAATAGCTTAAATTACTTCATTTAATTTTTTTAAGTTTCAACAAAGAATTTATAAAAACAAAAAGTATTTAATTTTGTTTAATTTTTGACGTAGGAACAGTTCACTTGTTTGTTAAAGTTTTAAACTTAAAATCTACAGCTAATGGTTTTAGTTAGTTATTAAAATATTCTCAACTCTAGCATAGTTTAAAAAGATTTATACCACATATTTAGAGTTTTCAAATTTTTTTTAAACCAATTTTATACGAATTTTATAGACCATTTGTTTTACCGTATAACTTGAGAAACTGTAAAAAAATACTTTATATTTTGATACAATCACCTTTAAAGACTTAAGTAACTGTAGGGTTTAAAAAAAATTCTAGTTTGGTTTAAGCATTAGGTTTTAGTTTTTAAAGATTTGTTTTTCGTTTGTCTAGTTTTAAGATAATTTGTTGATAGTCTTTTTAATTCGCAAGAAATCTGTCAATTGTAAGTATTCTAAATAAAATGAACAGCCTACATTTGTCAAATTGTTGGTTTTAAATATGGATTCCAAAACTTATTTTGTAATTGCCTCGTTTAGCGGAAATTTAAAATAAATCGTACCCTTTATTAGATTTCACCCTCTTACTAGTTAGTTACCTAATTTTTTTTTGCCCCTCACTAGATATTGCACCATGATATTGCCCACTTTGTGAAAACGTAGTTTGAAAGTTATGTACGCAACTAAATACTACGAACTATACAGTTAACATTTAAAGGTAAACTGGTTAGCAAGTTATAGATATTTTTAAATATAATTTTTGTTGTATATATTTAATATTGTTTTAATAAATCAAAACAATATAGTTCTTTTTGTTTATTAAACAACCAGTCTTTGTTTTAAAACAGCTAAGGGTTATTTAATTTTTTCCTTAATGCTTAAAACTGTAATTGATATATATAAACTTTAACTTTGTTTTGTCTTAATATTTCTGTTACAAATCAATAACTTATATTGTTTCAAAGTTATCTAAAACGTTTGAACTATGCTTATATATTTTAGAAAAAAATCTAGGACCTCAAATTTAATTTTTTTCAATAAATTCAATCATTAAGCTTCAAAGCTTGACAACTAATTTGCTGTTGAATTTTTAAAATCAGATTTGTAGATCAAGTGTTTTTATATTATATAGTTAATATTCTAGCTTTTACGAAACTACCGAACTCATAACAAATATATTGTTTTATACAAAAAAATGTTTCTTTATATAGTCATTAAAACCTTTTTTAATTTACACTACTTGGTAGTTTTAGAAATCTCAGTATTATTGTAATTATCTTTGCTAATACCCAATTTAATGTTATCATATTTGAATAAACAAAACTAAAAATATCAAGAATTACATAGATTTAATGAAAATTGAAAAGTTATTTCGAACTTAAGACCAAATAATTACATAAAACAAGACGCATTCAACTAAATTAATCCCAACACAACGAAATTAGTTTATAACAAAAAGTTGAAAGTAACCTTAGTAAAAACAAGTTAGTTATGTTCTAGAAAAGTAAAGTTTTATGTCTAAAAATATAAAAAATCAAAACACAAAAAACTAGAGCTAATTTTGAACACCTTTAAAAAATGTCAGACTTTTTTTAATGAGTCTTTTCAACACTTATTGAAAAAAAAATTTCTCAAATTTATTTTTTTTTCAACTTACTAATGTTAATTTTCTAAACTGAAGGAAGCAAGTTTACTTTATAGATAAAGGTTAACGTGATATAAAAAGTACAATAAAAAAAAAAAACTAAAAAAAACTTTTAAATATAGGTAGTTGACTTTTGACATCTGAATTAAACTTACTTAATTGTTTTGTAAAAAAGATTTTTATCGTGCCAGAAATAAAAGTGTTATGTAAAAAATGTGTTTGATTACAAACACAAGGCTTGTTTTTGTTCATGGTAGTGCTTATTAAGTTTGCGTCTGTAAACTTTTGTTTGTCTGTATCAAAATACGAACGTGACGTTTATTGTCTCAGCGATAACATGATTTTTCGGGCATTATTGTCTGCGGTCATTGAAGATAAATTTTAAATTAAAAAATATTTTCTTTCACATTAGCCATAAACACTTAACTTTATGTTTAAAATTTTGTTTAAATTTTTTCTATCATGAAATTTAATCAATTTAAATTAATTCAAATTTTAGACAACTTTTTTAAACAGAAGTAATCAGTTTTACTGTAGTTGAGTCATACTGTATATATAAAAGTAACGGAAGATCAAGAAAAAAATCTTTCTCTGTTTAATTATAGTTTAATGCTTTGATTTTCCTAAAGTTTAAATATTTACAATACAATTTAGTAAATAGTAACACAAAAATAGTAACACTGATTTTTTCTTCAAAGTTTTTTAAATTTGTAATATATTGAAATAAATTGCATTATGAGTATTAAAAATGATTTTGTGTACAATAAAACTATAAAAGAGCTAAAAAAAAGTTTCAATGTTCAAAATATGTAGTTTCTTAAACAAAATATTTTTTAAAGTATATTAAAACAACTTACTTTTATTATTAATAGTAGTAAAATTACTTTATTTTTAATTTTCAAGTTATAGTAAAAGCTATTTAATACATAGTTTATGACGTACAATTTTCTTTTACAAAAAAAAACTTTTATAAATACTTGTTCATATAAATATAATACAATTATAAAGTAACCTACTAAATAGGGACACACTTTCAACTAAGCACAAAAAAGCGTACCCAACTGGCAGTGCGTACCTATGAATTTTTTGTCCTTAATTGACTACATTAACTCAAGTACAAACATGTTAAAAGCCACTTAAACTTTCAAATCAAAGCAAAGTCCTTAAAAGTAAAAGCTTTCATCAAAAAAAAACAAAATATATTTTTTAAGAATTTAACATTATCAAAAGGGTATCAGAAGTCTATAGTACTTATTTAACTTAAGCATTTATATAAAAGTACTTTTTTACGTATGTAGTTTATATTCAACCCACAATTTTATTTTTAATTTATCTTGTATTTTCTTGTACTTTTAAATTTGCATAGTACACAATATTAAGTTTTCTAATTTCTAATAAATAAACATTTATAAAACATAGATCATGCTTTTATTTAATTGTGTTTATTCTAAAACGGTAGTTTAGGGTTTTAGAAAAAAAAGTCCGCTAAACCCAAACGACAACCTACAATAACAGTGATATTTTCAAAAGCATCTAGTTTTAAATAAATCTTAATAACAATGTTCTTTTTACAATTTTTACATTTACGTTTCAATCATTGGGTATGTAAGTGTCAATTGCAATGTTCTTAAATTTGGTCAATGTTGTTTAACTGTACGCTTATTACATTTATGATACAATCATTGCATAAGTAAACGTTAATTTCACTGAACATTATTTTCGTTTATCTAAATTTTGTATGAATTTTTAAGTATTTTTATTCATATTTTATAATCATAGGGTATGCAAACTCAAATTTCACTATCCGTTATTTTACTTAAATAAACAAACTAAAACATTTTTGTTTTAGATATCGGGTTTGATACACAGTTTGTAAGTTCATTAATTATTTTATGATTCCTTTAGTTTGAAATTGTTTTAATTTAGTAAAGTACAATTAATCTTAAATATAATGCTTTTGTATTACTAGTTTAAGGTTTTTTATTTAATTTCGAACCAAATAAAATTTCCATTTTGAACACAGCGTTTTTTGTCTAAAAAGTGCAGACCATACTGGCAGTTCGTACTTAGCAAGTGCGTACCTAGTTGGCCGATTACTGAACTTAAAAAATTTTTAGTTAGAGTTTATGTATATAAAGTGGTTTGCTTTGCTTAATTTATGAATTAACAACAACTCATACACAAGTATACAGTTATGAATTTTGAAAGACATAGGTTTCGGCAAATCAAGTTTGTTGTTATCTGAATCATTACAAAGACTGAATGGGTAGAGTTCATTTTATTAGCTTTATATGTATAAATAAGCATTTTACTTTATGCAAACTCGTCCTAAAATATGCAGAACTAAATAAGCCAAAGTCCAAAAAAGAGTCTAAATGTTCAGTAAAACAAAATATCCATTACACATAGCTTCAAATAAATTCAAATTTAAATAAAATAAAATAAAATAAATAAACTATTTTAGTAAATACTATACTTTAAAAATAGTTTCGATATAACTTTATAACATTTTTGTGAACCCGGAGTTTAAATTAGAATTAAGACTTTCAAGAAACTGGAATATTTTACAACAAATAAACTCTGCACTAGAAAGCGTTGCTGAGCTCAAAAGTTTGAAGCATAGAGAGTAGTAAAAAAGAAAAAGAAAACTTTCCGTCTAGAAAACTAAATAGTTTTACAGCTGTAGAGTTTAAGAAAATTTTTTACTTTTCAGTTAATATAGAGAACATATTGATTTAGAGTAACTTTTTTGTTCAAATTTGAGCAACTAAACGTTATAGCTCTTTGGTTTCTTTTAAACTTAATAAAACATTTTGTTTTGCAACTGCCTAACAAAAAAGTTTAACTTAGAATTTTTTGAAAATAAACGTTGTTCAAGAGATTTTGTATTTATAAGACTGTAATAGAAATGATAAATACAAAAGTTAGACAAAATGAGCTAGTTTTATGATAAGAAGAACTACGTAATACAACCAACGTGTTTGTTTTGTAATCATAAAGTTCGTTTACGTAACTTTAAAATCTAACTGCTTCTATAACACTCTAATGTGTTTTAGTTTGTGCTTAATATTTCAAAAAGCTTAAATAGTGCTACCGTGAGTTTCTATAAACAAAAACTTAGTTGTAGAATGTCTGCTAATTTTTTAATTAAAAAAGTTGTAGCAACTTTTGGAAAAACATTGACTAAATAATAACTGTTTGTGTAGAAGATAGTTTCAACGACATTTAAAAGTACTAGTAGAAAATTTCTTCAAAATTTAAAGTTTAAATAACTAAAAAATAACAGTTTAAGAGTTTACATGTTTGTAACATATAAAATCCATCGTTAGAAAAATACACAAAGCTAAAAAAAAAAATAGCTTTCGTTTTGTTTTAATTTTACTGACAGAAGTTTATAATTAGGTAAGAAATATTTAAGAAATGTATGTAGAGACCAAAACATAAAAAAATGTAATCAAACTACCATTTTTGTATAATTAAAACCAATCACAAATATAGATTTAAAGTTAAATGTTTTTTATTTAATTAATAGAATGCGTTTAAACACTAAATTGCAAGTTGTGATGAAACTTAAAACACTATATTTTTCTCGAGAAAAAAAATAATCATAAGAAATTACATTTTTGAGTTTTTACGTAAAAAAATAAATAAATATTGTAAGATATGCTTAATTCTTGTTTTAAATATTTAGTCGTTATGTTTAGGTGAAATTTTAAACACGTTTTAGAATAGTTGTACCATGGCGGTCAAATTTTATTTCAATGGATTGTTTAACTTTTTTGAAAGTTTTTTTTAGTTTCTTTTGTTCTTTTTTAGATCGTATGATAAAACTAATTATAACTAAATACATATATGTATGATAAAATTTTAGAACGTCAATTAATCGGTTTAAACACGTAAGTAAAAAAAGGATAATGACGTAAAACTGTGATCTTAATAACGCAAGAAGATTTTATGTCGCAACTTTACTTCGTTGTATCAACTTTATCGATTTTAAAATTGTTTGTTGGCAAAACAAATTCTAATTTGTTACCAAAAACGCTTTTCAGATAAATTTTGTATTAATCAACTTAACGTCAATTTTTTTTTTGTGTGAACTTGTTTTTTATATAAAATCTTTGTTTAGAAATGTTTTTAAAATAATTTTAGCAAAATATACGAAATTAAGCCATAGGTGTACTCTTAATAATTTAAAACTATAACTTAAATTTTAATAATTTAGTTTGGCTGGAAGTTTTTGGTTTCTATATAAAAAAAAGTATCTAACTTAATAAGTAAATAGTTAGAAAAAAATGGAAAAAAAGTTTAAAACCGTAAAACACGTTTTTTCAGCAGCTTTTGAGTAGAAGACTATACAATTTTAATTACTTTTTATTTTGCATGCTTTTATCGTTTTTGTATAGTCATTAAGTTGGAACAACTTTTAAAATACAATAAAAAATAAGGTAATAAAAACAAGTTTTAGAAAGGTCGAATAAGTTTTTTTTTAAATTTCCAAGTAATTAAACTAGTTAAATTTTTATTTTTAATAGAGGCAATTTTTAAACAAACTTATTATAAATATTAATTATGATAAAACTTTGCTTAAAACTGCAATATATAAAACATTATAGATTATTAAAAAAATACACTTTTCTTCGTGCAAATTTATTTTAAACTAAAATGTCATCGACTTTAAAAAGAAGATCAAAACGTGAAGCATCGAAAAATGCAAGAATTAAAATGGACTTTCTCATTGACGAAGAATTTGCTGACGATGATTTTTTACCCAAGTTTGATTTTGTACAATAAACATGTTTAGCAAATATTTTGTTCGAACGTGTAAAAGTTTTACTAGTTATCTTAAACTCGTAACTTTTTAAGAAATTAAAACTTATTAGTTCCGAAAATCGTAATAGTATTTCAAAAGTATTTTGTAACTTCTTTCCTTTGTTTTGTTCATTGTTAAAAAAAATATATATTAAAGAATTTAATTAAAGCTATTGTTTGTTTGCTAAATACAAAACATCAAAAGAACTTCAAACAAAATTAATAAGCTTATCAAAATTTTTACATTTTTTGACGTATATTTTTACATATTAACGAAGTGAAAAAAAAAGATATACAAGTGAAGCAGTGATAATTGAAAATAAAAACTGTTTCAAATTTTCAAACAGTTTAAAATATAATCTAAAAACTTTTTATAAAATTATAAACAAAAAAGTATTTTTTTCACAGAAGATCATCTTCAAGGACGGTTAAAAAGTTCACAAAAGTAAGCAACTTGAGTGCTTACAAAAATTTGCCAAACTGCATTTCTAAGCCAATATTAGCCGTACAACCCATGCTGAGGATTAAAGAGCCTGAAATGAATTTACATCAGAACAGTGAAATAAACCGACGGGAAACATTTGTAAAAACTAACTCAATTAAGAACAATTTGTTTATGGTAAAAGAACCTTTAAAGTTCCGTATCTCGTCCAATGGCTATGAAAAAATTACAAAACACGAAAGCGAAGTATCAACTGTCAAACGCAAAATAGCTGAAGTTTCGCCTTTTGTCGACGAGCAACCTTTAGATTTGAGCATGAAGAAAAACACAAAAGCAAACTTAAATCCGATGCCATTAATAAACCATGAACGCTCCAAATCTAATCAGCTAAAATTTTGTGAGGAATTCGGAAAAGGTCGGCGTAATAAATACTTTGACAATACCTATAAAATATTTAATCTCCCAACATTTTTGTTTTTTAGTTAAAGTTTAAAGCTTTGAAGTGTAAGTAAATACAAAGCTTGAAATAATAGTAGCTACTAGCAAGAGTTTAATGGCAACAGATAAGTACAAACTTGTTGACTTTGTTGCTTGATCACATGGTTTATAGTTATAAACGTATGTTTTTTTTTGCTTAGCTGTTATATTTGCTTTGTAAACAGGTTTAATTAAGTTGTTAAATACTTTTATTGTTAATTAATTGCATATTTATTAGTTTTTTGTCATTATAAAAAATATCTGTGACTATTCAAAAATTTACAAAATTCATTTAACTTTCAGAAGAAGCCAAAACAACTGCAGAAGATGACTTTAAAACAAAAAAATTATTTGTTAAAAAGGATAAGCAGCAATTAGATGAAATGTTCAAAAAAGAATACAAAATTGATTATTTGAGTAAATGTTTCAGCTGTAGGAAAAATTTTGACGTTAGACACTTTACTTAGTATATTTATGTTAAATCATAATATTGTATTTAATATTTAAAGGCATCAACTGAACTTTTTAGATATGAGAAGCTTATTAATTTAATATAATTATATTTTTATTTAACTGCAATTTTGTTTTTAGACATAAGTTACTTTTTTTGTTAACTGACTACGGAGCTCTACTTTAATAATATTTTTTTTTAATATTGACCGTTACTCAAGCTAAATGCTTTCTTTTAACGTTTTTAATTAGTTTTACAAGTTAGCTTAAAAACTAAAAAAAAACATTAGCGAAATGATTTAGATAGAGTTTTAGATAAATTAGTATTATAAAAAAACTAATTTTTATTTAAAACTAGTACTTTTTTAAATTACAAGACTGCTAATAATAAAAGGTATTTAATTTACAAAAACAATACTTTAGTTATTAATTTGAAATTTTATAAATTAAGTCTTTAAATCTTATTAAACACTTAAACAGAATTCTGAGAGACAAAAAATTACTTCGACTCAAAGTACAGATTATTTGGAAAATAATAACAAATGGGTAGTAAAAGGAAAGGAATACAGTCAATTTGCTTTTGTATCAGTAAGTTATTAAATTTCTCAGTATTGCTACACTATTAAACAAATATTAACTAACCCGATTTTAAACTCTAGCTAAAGCATTAAAAAATCAATAAAATGATTGAAGTTAATATACTAAAATAAGTCTATTTAACTTTTTAAAGTTTACGTTTCTTATTCGTTCATTTCAAATGTTTGCTTTTTAACTTGATACAATTCTAACTTGACTTTTTGTTAGTGAAGAAGTTATCAAATTTAAAATTGTCAATTTATAAGCATATAAAGTTAGAAACATAACAAGTTTTAAACGTGCAAATTAGAAAACTGAACACTATTTATGATCGGCCCTCCTAAAAAAATCTTTAGGGTTTTAAAAATAAAACTTTATGAATAATTAACCTAAAAGACTTATGAAGGAAAAGTAACAAATGTTTGAAGTATCGAATTAACTAACATTGTAACCAACAGTAACATTAGAATCTTCGTTTCAACTAAGTTAATATTAAACGTCTTTTAAATTTTCATAAATTTTTCAATCAGTTTAAAAGTATATTTACTTAAAAATAAAGCTACAAAATTAGGTAACAAAAATAAATAGACTTAAACTATTTTGTTTGTTTTGATAATAGAAGTTTGTTTTATTTGTAACAAAAATCCCATGAATATCATATCAAACATAATACGTTTTTAGACAGAAGAAAAGTACCAACAACGAGTTTGCTATCCGGCAATCGAGCGAGTTTCTTCGAACAACATTAGTGACGTCACAACAATAAAAGTGAACGATTGCGTATTGGTGCGAGCGAACAATGACGAGGCTCCTTACGTCGGAAAAATTAGCGCAATTTGGTTGGACGAATTAAACTATATTCGTTTGTCGTTGATTTGGTTTTATCAGTGAGTTTTAATATTTAACGTAAGAAGTGTTTATTAAAGTAATCTAATTGTGTTTAATAATTATGTTTTGACAGTATAACTGAACTTATTTAAACTTTATTTATGAAAAAAAAGGTTTGTAGTTTATCATATGCTTACCAAATTGAAATTTATGGTTAAATTTTCATGCTTTTTTGTAAATATTGAAAAAAGTTAAAGTAAAGTATGTTGTGTGTACAATAAATTGACCTTTTTAGAAAAAACCAGTTTACCAAACCTTTGAGAAAAAAGTTCAAGTCTAAATACGATCCATTTAATCCCCAACAAAAAATTAAATACTCTAAATCTGCATGTAAAACGAAATTCGAGAAAAAACAACAGTTGCATTGCAATTTACTAAAGTCGAGTAGAAAATTTGAATTGTACTTATCGACTCATTCAGATTGTGTTTATGTTTCAACAGTGGAAGAAAAATGCTTTGTTTTTTCAGATTACAAGCAGTGGTTATTGTAAGTTCTAAAACTTATTTTGTATACCTATGTTTACAAATTCTGTTTATGTTGTTCCATTTTTTATCAGCTTTTTAAAAGACATACTGATTAGAAAATAATTTTTTAAGATTTTTTTAAACTGATGATGTTTTTACTGGTTAAATTTCTTACGATGTTTTGTATTTTTTAAAGTTTTTTTTTTAAGTAGACGGTTAACATTCTTATATTGATGGTTTAAAACAAAATGCCATTAAGTTTAAATTCGTATTTTCTAACAGAAAATTTAATCGAGCAGTTGCAAACAGACGTTTCAACAATTGTAAGCTTAATTTTCAGAAGCGTTTAAACTTCGGATTAAATGATAAAAGAAAAGAAACTTGTCTTTTTAAAGAAGAACATCAGTATAAAGAACACAATTTATTTTTCTACTGTAGATTTTATGATATAGAGAATAATGATATTCGTCATTTACACAACAATATTTCAAAACTAAAAGCTAAACACCTTGCTATATGTAGATAGTTTTCAAAAGTACAAAGGTCATAGAAATCTTAAATGTTCAAAACTATATGTAGCAAAATGTAACTGAAAATTACAATGAAAGACAAAAACTTAACTTTTAACTATTAAATAAAGAAACTTAATCAAATTTCAAGAAAATCTATCTAACAAGTGTAATGTGTTTAGAAAAAATAATTTTTCTTAAGAAAAAATAAACTAAGCACTTGGAATCAAAAACCAACTTTTCATAAGACTTTTTAGATGATTTGAAAAAAACTACTTTTTTACTAATCATGAACTTTTAAAACATGTTTTAAATAGTTTTGATTTATATTTTTTTAAATTGTTTGTAACTTTGTTTTTTTATAAGTTAACATAACAGTACATAAATTTAAAATAGTGGTTTTCACCTTTACTAGAATGTATTAATTCAGTTGAAAATCAATTGTTAAAATTATACTAAGAAAAAAAAAAAATTTTTGTTTACATACTGTGCTTATCAAAACAGAAGTAATGTGTTAATAACTGTTGAATTATCAATTATCTTATATAATAAAAATAAACGTGATAAACAAATAGCAAATACTGTGCACAGATGCCTGAGTGAACTACTGTTTTAAAAACTTTAAATTAGTTTTCGTTATGTTTTTTACAGTTTAGTTATACTTTTCAACTATTACTACTTGTATTTAGTAGTCTTTGAAAATTATAAACAAACAAAATTTTAAACGTTTAAACAATTTATTGAAACGTTTACTTTAGGAAAACATAATACGTATTTCTATTACGTACAGCGTATACTAATAAATAGTATTCTTGTAAGATGTTGAAATTTTTTGAAATTAGATATTTAAGTTATAGGTACTAGTTTGGAATAATGCTATTTGTTTATTTTCTGAATATTTCAACAAATTTTTTTTTGAAACTTAATTTAGTAAAAATCTATTGTTTTAATTATTTTAATGCTTGTTTTAATTTTTTTTATGTTTTGTATAATTGCTAAGCAAACATTCCGTGTAAATTTAATGATTAAATTAAAAATAATCACTTATATTTAGTTTCTATTTTTTTAGTGTATTTTTATAAACTTACTTAACATTATATTTTTATTATTATTTAAAAGTAATTTAGTTTAGGTTGCAAACATTATAAGGAGAAATTAAAAACTAGCTTACCTAATTTTAGTTTCTTTATTCTCAAATTATTATAAAAGCTAGAAAACACTTTCTAAAATATACAATGTACTTTTATTAGAAGAAATTAGCATACAAGTAATGCAATTAAGTTGTCAACTTTATAAAATATTGATGGAGTTAATTTGAAATAACGAAATACCCTTTTAAGTAGAGAGAACCTAGAGTTTTCCTTTTTATTACAGTTCGTTTAACTTTACAACTACTTTCATTAGTCTATATTTTAATTAAAACGATTATCTAAGCTTTAATGCATCAGAAATAAATATATACTATTCTTTAAAAGTCTTACTGTTTATACTAAACCTTAAAAATATATTTTAACTTAACGATTATTAATTAGTTTTTACCAAAATATTTTTTTTAATATAGAACAAATTCAAATCTAAAGCACAAGTAAAAACTAACTTTTGTTCATTCGCCTATTTCCGGCTTAAACTCATAAGCTACCATTGTTTTATAAAAATATCAAAACAATATCTTATGTTTTTATTTAAGTGTTTATTTTTAATTTTTCGGGACATATTTAGAAAACAAACTGATATTAAACTTTTTATACATGTTTTAGAAAACCTTAACTCGGATAAAAAAAAGTAACAAAATTAGTATTTCATGATCAAACATGTATATATATTTATATTTTTATAAGTATGTTTTATTATTCTAAACAGACATTTTAAGCCTTGATGTTATTTTATCTATTTATTAAATAGAAGTTCACAAAACTTAAGCTATTATATAAGATATTTATAAAATAAATTAAAACTATAGTAATGATTGAATCTTTTGATAAACATGTTTTGTTTTGAATCAATATATTACTTTATTTATTTTAAAACTTTAATTATACCACTATTTGGTTTAATGTTGGTTAAATGTGGGACGAAGTTTTTAAATAATTTTATTTTCTTTAATTAAAAAATGTAACTAAAATTCTTTATTATCGCTAATTAATCGACTTTAGCAGCTTTTAGTCTGAAAATTATTTAAACTATTTAGAACAAATTTACCATATATTTTTTTTTGATCAAAATTGAAAGAAATACCAGACCAAAAAAAACATAAAAATAAATAAAGTTGATAGTCGTAATTTGGTCATTGTAAGCTTTAAAATTCTTAAAATATTTTAGAATTTAAACGACTATCAAAAATACTGCCTTTTTTTTTCGAAACTAAAACAAAATACTTCTTGATTTAATTGTATCTAAATATACTATTATCCAATTCATTAAAATAATATATCAAATGAAAATCTTAAAAACTTAACTATATGAACAGCCATATGTTTCAAAACAGACAAAAAAGTCTTTTGTGAATAACAAAACGTTTAGTTCAGCTTTTATACAAGTAAACACTTTATGTTTGTTTTTAAAATAAACATTTAAAAAGTTGTGCTTTATATACGATAAAACATAGTAGAATGATGCGAATATATAAAGCGTAAATAATGCAATAAGTTTTTGTTTCAAGTACTAACGTTTTACAAGTTGTACATTTTTTTATTTAATACTTGTATAGAAACTTTGTATACTATAAAATTTGTGTAAATTTTGTTACAAATATATTAAATTTTACAAAGTATAAATTCAGACTATAAACTTTTTTCGAAGGCTTATTAAAAATTTATAATATTTTTCAAGCATCAATAAATAATGACGACAACAGACATTTAAAAATTTAGTAAAAAATAAGATTAACTTAAGACAAAAATATGTTCTACTATGAATTTTTTTCATAAATTATAAAACGAAGTATCTAAGTTATCTCCAAATTTGAATATACATTTGTAGATAAAAACACTTGTAGTTAATAAATTTAATTATTGATTACTTTTTGGTTCCTTTATTGAATTTTCTCAGATATACTATTAAAATGCATCAGTTTGAAAGATTACGAAACTAATTAACAATACAGTCTGTAAAACTTTATAATACTTATTATTCTTTAAACTTCTTGTTAATCTATGATTGAAACGGTTTAAATTTAAACTAGAATCTTTCTACGACTTTAGTTCATATTCAAATCAAACAAAAAGCTTTTAACACGATTAAAATTCTGCGCTAACAAATGGATTCGATACGTCATAAACACTACACAGCTGTTTTTAGCTAGAAATTTTTCAAAGATGTGAAATAAATTCAATAGTATGTAGCAGTAGCAATTAAACTATATTTTTTAACTAAAAAAATCTAATTTAAAATGAAAGTCTTTAGATTTGAAATAGTTTTTATTACTTTGATACTGAACACCTGTATACAAATTAAATCATTTATTTAAATTGTTCAAAGCTAAATTGGAGAATACAAATGACTGTGTTCTTAAATCATATGACCTTTTACTAACAAAAGCTTTAAAGTTTTGTTTTATCAAATTGTATACTTTTCGAATAATGTATGAAATTAAACCAAAACATTCTAATACTCTAGCGTTGTCTCAAAGTTTTAAAAGTTTTTTAGACATGTAAAATCACCTATTTTAATTGTTTCTAAAACCCAAGCTTACATAAGAAACAGCGATTTCAAACAATATTATATCAGCTTCACTACAAATATAAATCAAACATCTAGACTATCATTACTTCAAATAGCTTAATACTTTTACACTATTGTATGGTATTTGCGTGTGCATACAAAATTAGTTTTACAGCCACTTAAAATTCCAAACCTAAAAACTCGCGAATATTTAGTTCTGCAAAACTGTTTAATTTTCATCAAGATTTCTTTTTTTAATCTAAATAAGACTGTTTTATTGTTTTTTCATAATAGTAATTTGTCGTTAAGATTACTTATCTTTTATACAAAAATACATTAAATATGAGTCTAAAAATTTTCAATTAAACTTTTATAACTTAATGAACATGTTTAGCAAAAAATGCAACGAAAGATTTATGTAAATGAGGATAAGTGATATTCAAGTTTATTAGTTAATAAGATCTGATAAGAAAATAAAGCTAAGTTATTTTAAAAAATTAAACCAAATGTGAAAGGATATAAGAGCCAGGTTACACCTATAGAATTTTAATTTAGTGACAGTTATAAAACATAATTTTCTATATTTAAAAGTTTTTGCATAGTTTTAATAATCATTACTAAATTCTAGCGACTATTTTCTTTTTAAATTATTTATAAGATTTTTTTTTTAAATCTAATAGAATAAAGATTTACAGTATTTACAAAAAAAATATAAATAATTACTATTAACAGTAGAATTTAGTTTTTTTACACTTAATATTAAGGTCAAGAAGCATAAAAAACTATATCAATCAGCAATTTAAAACAGTTATAAGATTTTAATTTTTTTTTTTAAATTTATATTTTTTTCTATTACTACTGAAAAGAAAAAAAAAGTATATAATTAAAGTAATTGATGAACTCAAGCTAAACACTCATTTATTTCAAGTACTTCCGATATTTTTATAATTACAAAAGCTTTAAAAACTGAGCTTAATAGCATAACACACATGGTTTACAATCATTATTTTAAATGTTGGAATTTTTTGTAAATAGATGTAGGTTTGATAGATATTTAATGTGTAAAATTTACACTGTAAATATCAACTGTATAATGTTAAATGCTATTACAATAAAGTATGAACTTTTGTTTGTTACATATAAATTACTTGCATAGTTTACAAAAATAGTACTTGTAAGAAAGTTCCAAGAATGTTGTTTAAAATGAAGTTTATTGAGTGCATTAGTAAATAATAATAAAATAAGCAACTGTTTAAGCTACATTACTAAGAAAACTGTTTTAAAGTATTTATATTCTATGAAACGCCATGAAGAAAAAAAATCACATTTTTAAATATTTTGTATCTTACTAACTTAAAGTATTTCAGATCTTTCTGGACGATATACAATAAAATGTAAGTTTGAAATTTTTGAGTATTGATAAAAGTAAAAAAATAGCTAATAATTTGCTAATTAAGCAGATTTTTTTTATATAATCATAACATTTAATTAACTACATAAATGATTGACTTTGCTCTATATGTATTTGTTTTTTCACTTTCCTTCACATTTTATAAATCTATAGTTGTAAACAAATAGTAGTTTTATTTTCTTTACTGTTTAAAGTGCGTACATTTTAAGCAAATTCTAATAGAAGAAAACTAATTTTTACCAGGTTATATTAGTTTCCTTGTTTAAATTTAAAAAGTATAACTTCTTACATTTCGAATAAGTGGTAGTTTTTTTAATAAAAAACCGCCAATTACGTTGAACAATCGTTATTATCTTTGCAAATGCTTTTAGATACATTAAAAATTTATTTAATGATGTGAAACTTTATGTAACTTTTGTAAATATATTGCTTGTAATTAATTTGTTTTTATTTTTATCTAAGCTTATTTTGATATATTTTTAAATATAATAAAGAAAAACAAAAAAGTTAGATGATTAGTATCTTAAAAGTATAAGACTTTTAAAAATTTAATATTAAAATCAATGGTAAAAATATTATTTAACAAATAAAATTTAAGTAAATAAAAACTGCTTGTGAATAAAAAAATACAATTAGAAGTTATTTAAAAAAGTAATTAATGTGTATTTAATTATTAAAACATTGCTATATAAAAGTTGTATTTATAAGTTTTCTTTGAAGTAAATTCATAGACTTATATTAGTACAATATCATTTTATTAATAAATATTATTAAACGTAGATAAACTAAAACTGTATGAGTTTTTTATTTTTGTGATTTTAGTACTTGATGTTTGCAGATTTTTTTGTTTTTTAAATCTGCTTAAACTTTGACAAATAATTTACATCATAATAACTATATAGGTCATTTCCTTGAAACCTTCTTTGAAAAGTAAACTCGTGATGTTTTTCTGGTGAAAATAGGAAACTATTTGATTATTTATTATCAAACAACATCTAGGTTAAAAGTTAGATTAACTTAAAAGTAATTCTTTAAGTAGTAACACTTTGTATTTTTAATTAAATTGAAAAAACCTTTACAAAACAAATAAAAACATTTTATGAAAATAATAACCTAAGTAGTAAACAAATTTTTTTTTCCAACTTTTATTTAACTTTTAAAATTTATTACTAGTTGTAACATAGTTATAGTTTATTGAACGAAAAAAAAGATGCTCAAAATGTTTGGTCTGAAGAACCTAATGGTTATCGAATCGACCACAGACACCTTTTAATGTCTTGTATAGGCAAATATAGTTTTATTATCTATAATAAACCTTTAGTTTATAATGTTTTCAAACAAACTTTCAAATAAAAACTATTTTTCAACTAACTAACTCTTAGAAAGTTTAAATATCTTGTCATGCAAGTTTTAGGTATTGCATATGTATTTTTCTTTAAGGGTTTATGAGTAGTTTATTAAAGTAGTATAAATTGAAATCTATTGTAAAGGTTATTTGAAAATTGTATAGAGCAGAAAACTGAATTTACGAAACACTTTAATTTTTTGCAACTATTTCAATATATTAATAAGTTAAATTTAAAAGTTTGTGTTAAAAATAGGAAAAAATGCATATAAGCTAATAAGAAGTTTATATGTTAATAAAACTTGTTCGCGTTTATTGATAAAATGCAAGCTATACAAAACTGCAGTCTATTGCATATAACTTAAAGTCGTGTGAAATGAAGTTTTACTGTTATAGAGCGCATAAACGTGTTATAGTATTTATAAATTATGTTAAAGTAACTTTTACATCAGATTAGTGCTTAGTATAAAGTCAGTGTTAAGAAGTTAGTACATACAATTACTATGCTAGTTGTGTTTTTCTCAGTTTGCTGTATGTTTCTTTAGAAACTTAAATATACTCTTCTACTTAATTTTCAAAACTTTTAAACAATATGCAAGTGTTTTAGTATACATTTCCGAATTAGCATTGGATGTATTTAAAGTGAAAGTTAAATGAATTAAGACTAGCACATAATTTTTTTGCGTAAAATGAAATTACGTAATATCAGAATATAAACCTTAGGAAACAAAACAAACTTAGATGATATCTCTTAACGTCTTATTATTTAGTCCAAAAACTTTATCGTTAATTTCTAACAGATTATTGTAAAAGGAAAAAAAAAACTTTACAAACCATTTAAAAGTTCAGTTTATTTGATCGCATGTGCATTAAGTTTCTTTTAAAACGTTTAAAAACATAAGCAATTTATTTAATTTAGTAATTTAGACAAACGAGAAACACTATTTAAAAAAATCATTTTTGGAAATAACATATTTTGGGATTTTTTGTAAATAGTTAATATATGTATTTTAGTTAATCTACTGATAATAAATTAGTAAAAAAGTATAAAAAAGTTTAAAAATAAAACAAGTTTTATAAACGCAGGTCTTTTTTATTCTGTTTACAACAACTTATTTACTTCAAAGGTTTTTATAGGTATAACGTTTAAAGTTTTCTGTTTTATTCTATCATTTTTTGTTTCATATTAAACTTGTGAACTTCAGCTATCATATATTAAGCTTTGTTAATTTGTAAAAGATTTCATCATTTGCTTTTATAAAGTTTCAAGAGTTATACTAATTTTTACAAAAGATGTATTAATTTTCTTATTTTTTATATAAAATTGAGCTGTATACACGACTAATAAACTTTTTTTTCTAACTATAACTAAACCATCTATTTATTTATAACAACTGTTTGAAAGTTGCAAGTGTTAAAAAAAATTAAATATTATATTACTTTAGAAAACAAAAAAAAAGTTTTACTCTAACGAACATTTATTTTTAACAAGCTGTAGAAACAACGCGGTGTACGTCATTCGTATTTGTTCAGGCGACCACACGACTAAACATGTCATTTCAAACTCACTGGTTTTAGGTATTCATTACTTAAAAGCTAACTACGTAAGGATGAGTTTCACAACGATTTTACTTTATAATACACAAAAGTGTTCTATAACACTGTATCGAAGTGTTTTTCAAACCTTACTGAATACTTATTAAAAAGTATTTAAATAAACTTATACACATATAAAAGCATATCAAACTTTTTTAGAGTAGAAAAGCTATTCTACCTTAATTTAATGTATCACATAATAAAACTTGTTTTTATGTTTTAAAAACTTTATCATGACCAATTAATTTAAGTACGAAACATTAAACTATATTTATCCTGTAGAACTATCTTAAATAAAAAAGAATACGTTATTATGTTCTATTACTGGAAGTTCTTTTAAATATATTTTTTGTTAATATGCATATACAAAAACTTTCTATTTGATAAAAAGTTTAGAAAATCCAAAACTTTTATAATTGTGTCAAATAGCTTTAAGCTAAGACTTTTATAAAAAACATTTGAAATATATTAAAATTTTCTTTAGTGTATTTTTCCTAAACCAATAAACAGTTATAACATTTTAAATTGCAATAAAGATAGAAAAAAATTATTTCAAATGGCAAAAAATCACTATGTTCTTTTTAAATAAAGAAAAATTTTCTTTGAAAACTAGAACTAAAAAGTAATGTAAACATAAAATTATTGTTTGACTGTATATATATTTTTTTATGTTGTAGTTTAAATATGGTAGATATATATATATATTTAACTTAGAAAGATTTACCAAAATACAAGTTTTACAGAAAAATATATTTGCTTTTAAAGAAATGTCTTTACATTTAATTTTTAAATGAATTTTACATTAAAAAAGTAAAGTATATTGAAAATTTACCACAGAATACAAACAGCATAAACAACACAAAGTACTTGATATTGAACAAGTACACAACTACGTAATATAAAACGTATATAAAGTTCATTTAGGATGATGTTTATCTTTGCTTATGTTTCAAAGTGCGTAAAAGGAAGTTTAGAAATGTCTTATAAATTTTAAAAGGATGTACTTTAGGATATATTTTTGTTATTTTTTAGATTAATTTAAAATGTTGAAAGAAATATGAACAAATGAAAAGCGCCTTTTAAACAACAAAATGAAAATTGCTTACAAAATTTAAATTCCTCTGTAATAGCTTTGAAAAATAAAAGAGTTTTATGTAATAATTAAATTGAAAAATTAAACGAAACTATTAAGAAGTATTTACTACCTAAATCGTACAAAATACGTTCAAACATACAATTGTATTTTAACATACAGCTATATTTATTATTATAAGTCATAATAAAGATAAATAAAAACTGATACTTTTTTTCAAAATATTGAAACAGCTGTAATGTTATCTAAATTAGAGTATTAACTAATAAAGTTCTACAAATTTCTTTTAAAACTTTGAAAGAACTTAAATGATAATTAGAAAACATATTCTAATTTGATATTCTATAATAATTTACAAATAGAAATAGCCTAACTTTTGTAACTTATCTGTTGATGTTATACAACAGCAATTAATTTTTTGATACCATGAAACATACACCACCAAATATTTGTTTATAAATAAGGTATTGAAACAAAAAAAAAGTACTATACTTTATACAAAGACATCTAAAGTTTTGTTCTAAACGATAAAAAATTAAAAACTGAAAATCTTTTTATTATCTATTCTATACTAATTAAAATGATATACTTTGAAGCTTGAATTTTTTTTGTAGGTTTTCTTTAAAGATAAGTAAGAGCCTTGTGGATAATCAATAAGTTTAAAAAACAGTTTTAAGTAGAAGCAAAAATATTTAACTTATTAATGAAAGTTAAAAACAACTTTATCAAAATTTTAAATTATTTAAACTATATTGTTACTTTTAGAAATAAATTTGCTTTATTATCAAGTAATCTAAACTCATAACTTTTCAAATATAACTTTAAAAACTTTTGTAACTAAATTAGAATAGTAGCTAAAGAATAAAGTTTAAAAAAAATTTTAATTGTATTTAAGTATAAGTTGTTATTATTTTTTTTAGAATTTGTGAAGTCGTAAAAAATTTTAATCTTGTTTAAAGTTTTAAAATTTCAATTTTCAAATGACAAAATTAATTAAACTAAGTTAAAGCTAAGTAATTTCTTATTTGTAGTAGAACAGTTCTAAAGGTAATATTTAAAGTATTAAGTAATTTTTAAAAAAGAGTAAAGAGATATTTTTCAAATCTTTTTATTACATGATATATATGTGTGATTGTATTTTTAAGTTGCTAAAGTTATATAACATATTATAAAGTTATTGTTTTGTTTGTTATTAAACGTTTCAAAGCCCTTTCAGTATTCTTAACGAATAGGTTTTAATTTATTATATAAGGGTTCATCATACCTTAACTGTTTATTTACTTTATTTACATAAAATAGTAATTGAACAAATTTTCAAATATTTATTTTTCTAGTCATGCAGTATAACATGTGATAAAACGTAAAGGTAAGCTATTTTTGTAATATACGTCACATCATATTTCCATTTGATAACCATATGCCACAATAAGTACTTTTTCTTAGGCTTAAACTTTTTTACCAAGTCATCATTTAAGGACTACTAAAATAAGTCATTTATATTTTTAGAAGCTAATATTTTAAAAATGTAAACTAAAAACTGAAAAGTAAAAGTTTTACGACCAGAATTACAAACCTGAAATTATATTCTACATTTTTTGTTAAGAGAATGCTGTAAAACTAAAAAAATCATACTTTACTGTCTATTAAAAAATCGAATAAACATTTTATTGAGCCTCTTTAAACTGTTAGCTAAAATAGTATCTATTTGTCCCAGCTATATAACCAATGACTTGACTTTTGTATTACTAAAAACGACTTTTTGAAATAAAAGTTTGAGCTACTTTAATAATCTTTTTCATTTTTTTCTAATAAAAGGTAAACGTAAGTTTCAAAGTATAAACATAAACGAAAAATATTTAAACGAAGGTTTAATTGTATGAAAATAATCGTCGTTTCCAAAAATTGTCTCTGCACTTGAATTAAAAGCTACTTAAAATTCTTTACCTAACCAAAAAAGGTTTAGAAATTGCTACAAAACATTTCCACAGCAGTTTTTTTTCTTAATTATGTTTCTGATAAAAATTTTTAACAATTTTTGAGTTACAAAAAAGAAATTGTAGGTAGGATTATAAGCTTTGCAGACCATTTCAAACTAGTTATTTTAATCAAGCAGTATTATACATCACTACTTGATAAAAATAAGGATTATAGATGTAATACAAAGTCTTAAAGATAAATCAAGGATGTTTAAATCATAAACAGAAAAGACGTAATACTCGAAAATTTAACCTTTTATGCAAAGCTATTTATATCAATCTAAAATTAGTTTCCATTTTGATAGTCGATAAGTAATCATGCATAAACACTTGAAACCCTACAGTTGGCCTAATGGTTTCATAACTAACCTTCAAGAAAGTTTATTTTTTTATTTATTTATGATAAAAAGCATAGTATTATTTATGCTTTAAAAATAATACTTTAGCTGTAAACGTATCATATTTTTTAGGTAAAAGTGATAAAAAAGATTATTGTATGCAATATTTTTTAACTTAAAAATCTTCACATTATACTTGCTTTTAAGAAGTAGATAGCCATAAAAACAAACCTTTAGTTTTTAACAAACCATTAAATAAATGCTTTTATAAAAACTTTTTCATATATAAGATAATAATTTGTTCAGAACCTATAAATTTAAATATTAAGTTAATCTTCTGTAGTGACATTTTTAGAAATATTGTTTTTAGTCATAGTAAAGAATACTGTGAAAGAAGTAAATAGTAGTACAAAAAAAAGTTATACAACTAAAAATTAAACTTTAAACAATACAATTTAGTACCTGAGTTCTTAATCTTATGTAAGTAACACACTGGTTAACATATAACATAAACTTAATATTTCCTAAACCGTTGTACTTATGATAGTTTCGTTTAAAAAAAATTATACATCGAAATTATAATATAACAAACTAAAGAATTTATTTAAAAAAAATTTACTAAGATATTTTGTTTACAAGAGTTTTGAATGAAGACAAGTCAAGAGCTAAAGATTTGAGCTTTACTGCAAACAGTAGACTGAAGATTTATAATACAGAAAGAAACAGCATCGTCAACATAATAAAATCATTTTCTATAGTCTACTTTGTTTTTTTAGTTTAAAGCACCTAATTGTCTAAACAAATAACGGTGGTACAAAGATAAAAATTAATGTTTTCTTATTTTTCACTATGCTCACTACGAAAAAACATAGTTACTGTTTGTTTATTTGTTTTTATTTTCAGAGTTGTTTTTAAAAATAAAAATTTTAAAGTCAATTTTACGTTAAGATTGCTTTAAACAGTTTGTAGTAATTATTAAACAATACTACATACTGTCTCAAACTATAAACGTAAACAATTCTGTTTCGTAGTTTCAAAGTGTTTATAAGGGAAATATTGTAAACTAATAAACTTACTTATAAAGTTTAAAATTACATAACGGTTTTTAAAATGAAACTACTTAATCGTTTAGGTTTTTTTTCGTTTATTATAGGGATTTTTATTTTCCGAATATAAGCAGCTAGAAAATTCACACACTAGTCACTACTCTCTAAAATTTTTATGAGCTTAAAACAACTCTTATGGTACTTGAAACAGCAAAACTAAATGCATATATCTAAGTATAACTTACATTATCTATTAAAACCTCTGATATTTTTGTCATTTAGGAAATAAATCAATTTTAAAAAACTTCATTATCATACAAAGTTTGGTTTTAAACAATAAAATTTAAGTGAGTCTACTGTATTTGTTTTTAATTTTCAAACTTAAGTAAGATATATATAAACATCACTTATTTTAATAACTTTTACATTTGTACTGTTTTATTTACAATTCTATATTTAGGATAAGCTTTTGAAAAACACTAATTTTTTGTTTTTATGGTTTAATAAAGCTATTAATCATTTTTTAAGAATAGAGACAGTGAAACTGTTAGATCAATTTGTTTTCTACTTTACAAATAGCTTATACCACTAGAGTGCTTTTTGATTTATTACTAAGTGTAATCCTTTTCTAGTCTACTCTAATAGAAAATATACAAGGTTATCGAATGATGACTGCGGCTTAAAAATTCTCAAATGAGTTAGAATTTCTACTTCAGCTGGTGTCGCAATTCCGACTGGGAATTTTAAATGTTTTTAGCTATTGTTAAAAAAAAAAGTTGCTTGAAAAACTGAATTTTTCTAAATGAAATTTATGTGTTTATATTTTTAGTGTTAATATTAAACTTATTTTATCTCAAAGTTATTACTAACTTTAAATGTGTGATTAATTAGTAAATAGTTAACTTTTTTTAATACTCATCTTGCTTTATATATAATTCGTGACATTGTGAACTTGTAAATGTAGAAGACATGACTATACTTTATAGGAAAACAAATAAGAATATGAAACAACTGCCTTTTTACGCTAAAGTAGAACCTAAAACCTATTTGAATTAGCTTGATATGTAAAAATCATACCAAACATACAACTAATTAAAATAAAACACTCTTGAATTGAATTTACAAAGATATTTCTCCAACTAGAAAAATGTATATCTTTTAATAGTTTAGTTGTCTCTGTGGAAGTGATTACGTTAAAAAGACTTCTTGAAAATCCTAATCACCGATTGATTTTATTTAGTTGCAAACAACTGTACTAAATAAATAACCGAAATATTTTTTACTTTGTTTATGAATAAATCATTTATCGACATCTTGTGTCTCTGACTTTGTATATGACCAATGTTTTATTAAAAATCGTTAGTACCAGATATCAAAGCTATTAAAAGTTTTTTTTCTGAATTATTTAACTTCCTGAATTTATTTGACCGTATGTAGCTTTATGTATATTTCATTTGATGAACTGCTTTCCGACTATTGTCAATTTCAAGTGTGATATACGTAACTGTTTTTTATAATTGAGACCATCTTGTAGTTCCATATACCAAAAGTCAAATTGATTATAAGCTTCAGCTTTTAGTTGACATAAAACATAGTTTGTTTGTTTAAATCGGACTAAAATATTTCTTTAAATTACTTTTTTCTTTGTTTTCCCAAACTTAACACCGTTTCTTTTCTTTTCATAACTTGTTAAACTAATGAAAATGAAAAAAAATGTTAAAAAATACTTATGCTGTATCCTATCATTTCTTTATTTCCGTTTTTTTTTCTCTATAAATCGTTTTTATTATCTTACTCGATACAAAATGTTTATAAACTAACTTTTATTTTTCCAAATAATTTAGATCCTGAAAATCTTAAAAAAAGCATAAAACAAAATGCGTATTTCACACATACGATATTAGTTTCACTTTTTCAAAAGTTTTAGGATAAGTAAAGTAGCAACTTGCAGGTTAGAACAAGACCATAACATTGAAACATGGTTAATTCTATTAAGAAGAAAGTACTCTTTTGAATTATGAATTTGTTCTAATATTAAACAAATAACTAATTAACTTATGAGTTTAAAAATTAATATCGTATACGTTTGTAACAAATTTAATTTTACTGAGCTATAGTTATGATTCTCATTAAATATCTTTATCTAGTAAAAATTTTAACATTTTGATTGTTTAGTTTCTCTTTGTTCGTATAAGCAAAGTCGTTCTATAATCGTTCTACCATCTGTTTCTTCTACAAAAGGGTGCCTCACTGCTATGCTAAGTCACTTATTTTACTTTTTCAGACAAAAACAGCGGTTTCTCGCAACTGTAATTTAATATTAGTAAATGTCGATAAGTATTTAAAACTGGCCTGTTTGTTACTATGAATCAACTCAAGTTTCAAATTTAAGTGACAACTTATACATTATAAACAAATAAAAAGGAGGAACTAGTTTAAAAACTAAGCTGTAAAAAGAAAACAAAATGGTTCAATACATAATTAAATATATTATAAGACATAAAATACTTTAAAAAATACGCAGCTTACCTCTGAAAGTTTTAGAGAAAATTAACTGATTAACTAATAGTTTGGTACTAAATGAGTAAGAATTCAATTAAGAACTTTCGTTTCCTTAAGTTGATTTTTAACTGTATGTTCAAACTTTTCTTCAACTTAACTTCTGCTGGTTTTAAAAGATTTAATATACATTATTGATCTCTTAAGTTATAAAATCTTTTTAAAATGTAATTTATAAATATAACAAAAACAATAGAAGACCAAACACAAAGTTTATTTCCTTTTAACATAGAAACAGATAATGATAACACAAACGGGCAACTAAAAGATTTATGGAAACTTAATCTAACTGAACAAAATTAGTAACAAAATTAAAGTTCCGTTAACTCAAACTTTAACTCTAGAAACAAAAATACTGTAAAAAAAGCTCTGTCGAATTAAGTAATCAATATTTCTTTATAATTTTTACAAAAAAAAAACAAGTTTTACAGATCAAATTAGGATCAAACTAACTCTGCCTGAGCAACTGAGGTTTTCTGCCTGAACAAGTTCACAACAATCAGCAGAGAGTCGTCGCCAGGGTTGGCATCTTTGTACAGGCTGACAAAATCACTCAGGCGTGAAGACTCGTCGCAAGGTGTGCCAACAATCGGCAGGATGTAGTGCAGGAAGTCGTCGGCGGCCAGGTTCAGGAAGTGGAGGTGCTTCCTGATGACGTCATCGATCGATCTGCGGTCGTCACGGTGATGCATGAACGAGTACTGCTTGGAAACGGGGATTCTGTAGGTGTTGGAGACGAGGTTGTAGCTGTGGCGGACGACGCTGATGAAGATACGGTAGCGACAGTTCATATCCGTAATATATATCGTACACGCTATAAAAAATATATTTCAGTTAATGTAATGCTTTGTTTAATTAGTTAATTATAAAGCCGGAAAATATTCACGTAAAATGTAAGTGAACAGCTAGAAAACACAAACATTTTTTGTCAAGATGTCAATGTTTTTGCACTTGTCAAAAGTTTACATTTCAGGTTTTCTTAAACTGGGCCAAGTGGCAATCTTGAATGCCATTACAGAAATTTAGGGGGCTATGAGCAGCAAATGGACCAAAGGGGTTGAAACTTACACTAGATATTATGGAGTTGATGATGAAAAGCATAAAAAAGATCTTAGATGTTTTTAATGGTAGTTTTAAAATTCATATTAGATATTATGAGAAAGATTTGGTAAGTTAAAGGTGCTAAAAGCTGTAAAGGGGGAACCTCAAGGCTATACTTTAAAACTCACTTTGGATATTTTGGAGTTAGTGATGAAGAGCCAAAAAAAAAGGTCTTAGTCGGTTTTAATGATATTTTTTGAGAAGTATTATTGGAGGGGGCCATAACTTTTTTAATTTTGTTAAACGGTGCCTTTTGAAAAAAAAATTTGTGAAACCCTTTATTTGAATAAATCAAGTCTAGAAAGTTTAGATATTGCCAGAAATGAAAAAATTAACTTTAAAGTAAGATAGTACAAGTTATAACATAGAGCTATTTTAAGTTTTGTTATGGTTTTCAATGGTTTATAACTATAGTTTAGGTTTTACATATTTATAAAACTAACTATTTAAAAATTTTAAAATCTTTGTAAAAGTTCAAAAAATAAACGTTAAATAATTTAAACAATGTGGCAACACTTTATACCTACTAGTAAGTTATAAACATCATTTTTGTTTAAAATTACAAAGTTTATTGATTTAACAAAGTTTATTGATTTATTGAATTAACAAAAAATAAACTAGTAATCATGTGTATAGTTTTAAAAAGATAAAGTCTGTATAACTACCACTTAAATTTACATTTAAGTCAATACTAAAGGTTGAAAATTATAAAAATAACGTTTAATTTTGTTTTCTGGCAGACTTACCTAATAATATTGTTTAATTTTAAATACTTTAGTAATTACAACAATTTAAATTAAATTAGATTTATAAAATAAAATGTTTATTATTACTTAAATAGTTAATAATTATAATCTATTTATGATTCAAGAAAACTTTTCAGCTCTTAATTAACTAATAACTTTAATTTAGTTCATTCTTAATTTTTTAGCTTTAATTTTGTTGTCCTCAGTAGTTCAATCATTAAGTATTCTTAGTGTTAGGTATACGATTATTAGTATACAATTAAGTCATTGTGAAACATTTTCTTTTACATCTATTTTTCATTAGTGTTTTGAGGTCCAAAAACTTTAATCTAAAAAAAAGTGTTAAAATTTCTACACAAAAAACTAGCTTGTGTTTATTAGTTGTTATTTAGCCGTAAATTTTGTTATATTCATTTTTTCAACTAAAAACTTGAAATAGAAATAGTTTTAAGATAATAAAGGTACAAAACATGTTTCTAACATTTAACATTAAAATGCATCAAATACGATAAGATAATAAACATAATAATACCAATTTTAATGTGTATCTTGGAATTTATAACAGCTTATTAAATTAATGGTTTTAGTTATTCAAAGTTTCGAATTCTCGTTTTTATTATTTTTAAACTATTCAACCAGTGTAAAAGAAACTAATTTACAACTTCGTAAGCTGTGGCTTAAATCTTAATTTTAAGAACTATATTTACAACATTAAATTTACTAAACTTAACGATTTAAATTTTAATTATTTTATAAAATTTTAATATTGAAATAGCCTCAAGTAAATCATATCAATTACATATCAGTGTTACTTGAAAATTTCAGAAACTATTTTGTGACTAGTTACGATGCTTCCTAAACAAGTATACATTACATATTATGTTATTTTTAAAGATTTTTTTTTCGGAATTTTTAACTAAATTAAATTAACTAAACACAATAAAATTAAACCAAAGTTATCTGACACAAAAACATTCACTTAAATTTTAGTAAATGTAGTTTTATGAAAGATATACCATGTGTCGAACAGGTTTTAAAAAGTTTGATATTGATGAGATGGTGATATTTAAACTTATCAAGTCAATTTTAAAATTTCAGTTTTATTTTTGTAAAACTATTATAATTTTAAATTAAAATGTAAGTTATATTGGACAACTATTAATTATTTGTATATTTTAGTTTCTACTTTTTTAAAACTATGCTTTATCATTTGTTATAGTTGGAAGTAGTTTAAACTCATAATTAAAATCTAAATATATTTTTGTTCTATTACGCTAAACTTTTAATTATTTATTATATTATAGTACAAAGATTTAGATTGTAGTTAGTTTTAAAGTTAAGTTTCTATTAAATATTAATTTTAAATTTAAAAACAAATCCCAGTTGTATGTGTTTAAAGATTGACTGATTAAGTATTAAACACGTGTTTTCAGATAATTCTTAGTCTTAAAAGTAATTTACTTAAAATAATGTTTTGATATACATTTAGAGGAATTGAAAACATTCAAATTGTTTTAAATTTTTGATAAGACGAAAAAATATTCAAGCTAATACAGATTAACTTTTTAACAAAATGGTAAAACCATTGGTGTTCAAAGGTACTTCAACAGTTTAAACTATAAATTGTCTATAATTTTTGTATAAACACGTATTTAAAAACAAAACCTTACTAGGTATAATCATATTTATCTGTCCAACCGAGCATTATTTTAAAATTTTGCTCGTTTTAAGCAAAAATAAAATCTCTATATTACAATTGACTTTAAAAATTAGATGAAACATTTTTAAACATTATTTTAAGCATGCAGATTTAAGTGTTGAATACGCAATTTAGTGTATTTGACAGATATAGAAATTGTATTGTTACTTAGGAGCTAGTATATTTCTTTTTAATTTAATTGAAATTCATTGTTTCTAAAATATTCTTTCAATGTGCGGAAAGGTTCCGGAATTTTTTAAACGTCTGTAGTTTGTTTAATGCTTATGTTCCAAAACTAGTTTTTATTGTATTAACTGTGCTATAAAGTTTATTAAAGGTCAGCTTTAATTGATAATCACAACACATTTTGTTGTTAAAACGACTAGGCGTGATAAAATTATAACACCTAATCGATAATGTAATAATTAGTGATCTACCGGATCCACTACTTAAGCTCCGGCCAGTTCCTGTTCCGCATCTTTTTTATAACTTAAAATCGGGCCGGTTCCGGATCCTAAATATTTAAAGTTTTGCGTAGTTTCAACAGATAACGAACTTATAAAAGTATATTGTTATAATACCATTAATTAGTAAAAACTGTTTGTTACAAATGTTTTGTTAAAAATAAACACAACGTTATTGTCTAAATGTTTTATTTGAACATTAGGAAAAAGAACTTTGTAAAAACACCAAAAACATACATATACGAAGTCTCAGTTTAAATGTAAAATTTCAATCTACTTGTACGACTAATTTTGAATTTTGTACTTGTTTGACGTAAAAGAAAATTAAATTAAATGTTTCAATGTTTAAAAAAAAAGAACTTTTTTCTATGATAGACTTTACATTAGACTTTTACTTACAATAACTTCTTTAGCAACTGTTTACATATACAAAAGTAAATAACTTAGTAAATAATATTTACTTATACCAACGCCATTAAGCTAAAAAGAAATCTAATGTTTTCTTTTCAAGTTCTGATGAAGAAAAAAAATTTTTTGCCGGTTTTTTGAATCAATGGATTCCGTTTTTGTTCTTACAACTTACCAGCTTCTGAGGATAACTTTTCAGAATAAACAGAAGATTGTGGTGCGGAAAGATACCTTCTTGCAAACCTGGCAAGATGTGTATATTTTTTCTTGTTTGAGTTCCACCAAGACAAGACTTCAGCTTCTTTAACTTCTTCAGCAGATAAATTTTCTACAGCCACGAAAGCCTTAATTTCCTGATCAACTGAATCTTGTTGCTTTATTTCGTGAGTGTTTGCACTTCTTTCCGATTTATATGTAGAGTAGAACGACAAAATTCTTTGTGAACATCATTTCTAGGTATTTGAGCTTTAGGTTTATTAGGCGGTACAAGAAGAACTTGACCTCTTTAGCCAGTCTCACGAAAATTACGATTTTTACTTGTGATTTCATTGACCTTACAACCTTCTATATTGTGAATCAACAGCTGTTGTAAGTAAAATCAAGTCGTTATCATGAAGGTTTATTCGTGTACTGTTGTTAGCAGTATAAAACCATCTTCCTAAAGCCTCTTCTATATTTTCTACCAAGGTTGTATATAGACCTGATAGACTACTAGCTTTATGATCAATTTTTTTTATTACTGCTGCACGTAGGATTACACTTGACAGCAATGCGTTCTTTTTAATACACTTCTGTGTTACTATATAAAAAGGTTTGATCAGTTCATTAAGGATGCTAATAAGTTACCATTCATCAGATGTAAGAATATTATTGGGTTTAAATTTGTTGTTAGCCACGTAGTTCTGGACAATTGATTTTAATTTTTCTAATCTTTTCAGCATTAGGTAGGTTGAGTTCCACCTTGTATCAATATATTGCAAAAGTAACAAGGCTTGTTGCATTAACACTGATGAACCTAAAGTGACCTGGATTTTTTTTAGTTTCTCGGACGTTGTATAAAATTGTTAAAGTGGCCAATAGTTTGACAGGCCTTAGCTATTAACACGCTATTGTACTTTCTGAAAAAAGTGAATCTTTAATTATCAGTTTAAGCGTGTGAATGAAACTGGGTGCTGAAGAGGATTCTAACATCAACATACCAGCCTTCATTTTAAATGCATTGTCGCGCAGAAAAACGTGAATGCGATTCATATTAATACCCCAATTTTCAAGCATCACCTTTATGTTTTAACAAGTATTAAAGCCAGTGTGAGAATCTTCTTTTTCCTTACATGCAAATCTCAGTGTTTGTACTCAAAGCTTTCGTTTAACCAATGCTCTTCTGAAAAAATGTATGATGTCTTTGTCTTCGAAATTTCCCATATGTCACTTGTAAATGACAAAACGAAGCTTCTGGTAACTCAGTTTGTATTTTTATCAGTGAAGCAACTAGTGTTCAAAATCAAGTTACTTAGCTGTAAAGCAGCCAAAATGTCTATGAAACCTTGATCGCTAGTAACTGAAAATGGTTGGTTGCCCATAGCAATCATGTTCATTTTTCTTATGAAATTTGATTGCTTTTGGATCGTTTATATTCCATTGTTTTACAGGTCGATAACTCTCAATACTAGTTTATTTCATTGCTGTTAGCTTCCTTTTTTTAAATGGAGACGAACTATCGCTGACTGCTTTATTGGATGATGATGATGATTTTCTAGCCTAGATGTTTTGAAATCAAATGCTTAAGTGAAGAAGAAGTGCTGTATAAAGTAGCATTACCTCTTTTAATTAGTTTATTGCAAAGACTGCGAATAGCATAACAACGGTATTCCTCTCTTACGTTGAACAACTGCCATGAAATTGACATTCTTAATTAAGGAGAAAAAAACCATGTAACTGTAAGAAATTATTTTTATTAAAAATAATATGATTAATCTTATATTTCTACTGGGTTGCCACTCTTTTTGCCAATGTAACTGTACTGAGTTATCTTGAGTTTTATCAAATGCTTTAAAATGTTTTTGTAACTTTTCAAAATTATTAGAAATCAAGTTTTTATTAAAAAATTGAGTTATAAAAAAATTGAATTATAAGAAATTGAATTCAACTAAATCTTACTTAAGTTGATATCTAGAATATATATTTTCTGAAATTTTAAAAGTTCTTAAATTTACAAAACTATCCTGAGTTGTTCTGAATATCCTGACCGTGTGTAAACTCTGTTTTTAATTACTTATTTTAAAGAAGAACTAAATCATATCTCCCTAAATTTATTATAATGGAAATATAAAAATATTTTTTACCTTAAAAGGTTTTCAAATTCGCATCAAAAGTAGATTAAAAAATGGTCATAACTAAGATGAGAACTTAATAACTTTTTGATAAACTACTGTATGTACCTGCATTTTTACAACAAATGATTGATTAACTAAAGTTTAATTAATCTGTTTCGCTTAACTATATCT
The DNA here is from genome assembly GCF_965202585.1 of Thalia democratica. NCBI lineage: Eukaryota > Metazoa > Chordata > Thaliacea > Salpida > Salpidae > Thalia > Thalia democratica. The sequence goes on from NC_139170.1 coordinate 12,918,808, forward strand.
ATATATATTATATTTAAACCACAATAATCTAAGTATACAAAATTGAATGAAGCTGATCAAGGAAAGTAAAGTACTTCCAAACTAACTGGATCCAGACCCGGCCAAATTTCAGCTAGGATACGGCCGGTTCCGGTTCCGGGTTTTTTTAAAAATTTAGATCCGACCGGTCCCGGTTCCAAGTAAAAGATGGCCGGTTCCGGGCGGTTCCGGTTCTGGATCTTGAATCCGGTAGAACACTAATGATAATATACAATACTGATGATTAAAAAGAAGCTAAAAGTACCAAAGTCAATACACGCGTGGAAAGAAGCTGCTAAAATGAGCAAGATGTAATAGAATGCTTGTTCGGTTCACTAAGAAGCAATAATGTGTGTGCACCTGAAAAGACTGTAGAGAAAATGACTATGAAAAAAGGTAAACAGAGAAGGTTATTCCAAATAAATTTCGTTGGATGAGTAAGTAGCTGACGAAAGTATAACAACACTAAGGTACCTGATCGAAACTGAACCAGAATATAAGTTAAAGGGTGCAAGAAATTTAAGAATCTATCGTTGACATAAATAAAATTATTAACAAAAAAAAAAAAGAAAATAAAACAAGGCTAAAGTATTATACTTATTTACTTATCGTGTTAAAAGAAAATTTGAACAACTAAAATTCTAAATGTCTTGTGGTTTGTAGAGGGAAAGTAACTAAAACTTAATAGGGCGTCAGATACTGTTGAGTGTTATGACGTCACTAATGAAAAATGGACGCCGATGTCAATTATAGTTAGACGAAAGTTTATTCACGGATTGGCTGTTGTGAGAGGTAAGTTATGTTATTGGATAAGGTTTGCGCCAGTGTTGAGTTTCCGACAACATTGACAACATTTTTTTTTGATCTAAAATCACCAGGGTTTATCTTTTATGTTTCAAAGAAAGTTACACCAGTTGGAAATAAAAAACTTTATTTAAAACGAAATAACACAGTATTTTGCTTAAATGACGATGATAATAAGCGGTCTCCTAAACTAATGAAATGCAAAAATTACAACTTTTTCTTGGTTTCACATAGTTTGAATCTATTTTAAATACTTTTTAAATTACTGAATTGACTTATCATACTACAAACTCGGTTAGTATGTTATTTCTTACAAAATTGTTCATTCTTGAAAACATTTTAACGTTTCTTTGACGGTTTGTGTATAGTATATATTTGGCAAATATTATTATAAAATAATATTTTTTGTGAAAAGCGAATGAAAAAGAAAGTCTTTAACAAACAAATCTTTGTCAAATTAAATTTGCTTATTGACATCGTAATAGACTAGTTTAAGTTGTAGATGTGTTTTATTGTTTTTTTGACTAAATTATGTAAAAAAAATAAGGAAAAATGAATTGTAAATTTTTAGTAATATTCTTTATATTATATTTTTAGGTAATATACTCTAATACTAGTTAAATTTCAAAGTAACCACTTTTCATCATTTTACTTCAAAAAACTTAGCTATAAAAGATTTTATAAAACTGTTTTAAGTTTAGTTCTTCTTAAAAATACACATTGATGCTTTTTCTAGAAAACATATATCTATATCTCTTGTTAACATATGTAAATTGAAAGTTGTCGTTTATATTAGGAAAGCGCTTTGACTAGTTTCCTGTTTCCTGTGCGACCCCTGAAAAAAACTTAACAAAAAAAGTTATTGATTATGGTTTTCTTTTAGATAGTTTACAAAATTTTCATATTTACATGTTAACTTTTTGGTATCAAGTAAATTTTTATTAATTTTTCTAATAACTATGTCAAAAATTACGTAGTTTTATAAGTTTTTTTGTCGAAAAAAAAGACTATAAAAGTTGTATAATTACTAATTGAGCACACGAAACAAGGTATTTTGTTATTCAAAATTAGCCAATAAAAAATGTTTCAAAAAGTTGTTTTTGTGATATTTTGCACCTTAAAGGGTTTTTGTTTTAATTAAGAAATCGTTGACCAAATCTCATATTGTTTTTATTTTTACAACTTAAGAAAAATTATAGTTTTAAAGTTTAGTGTATTTCATTAAGTTTAAAATATTTTTTCACGTCTGCTATTAGTTTTTTTTCTCGAAAATATAATTTGTTTTTGATTTAAATTAGATTTTTAGCTAAATAGTTTTAACTGAAACTGTTTGATTAAGTAATCTATTCGATAGCACCAGGGGCGTAGCGTGGGGACTGGCGCATGCGTGCCACCAAAAAAAAAATAAGTAGAAAAAGTAAAAAAAAAAGAATGTAGTATCTTTATCCTTTATTGTTTATTTTTTCTGCTTAATTTGCCTTTTTTCAACTGCGTTTATCTAGTATTCAAAAAGTTAAACGAAATTTTGAATACAAATTAGTGACAAGTTAGGAAAATTACCCAATGTACTGATTCGGTGCTCAAACGAAAGTGCGCACCGATGTTGATGAAAAACTCCATAAGGAAAAATTTTATAACTTCATTAACTTCATAAGAATTTAGACTCAAAAAGTACGCAACTAATTAGTGCACCGCTGTAGTATAACCTTATGGCAGATTTTTCTACAAAAAGTTTACAAAAATACGTCATGCTTAAAGGAAAATTAAACAACTTTACAAGTTTTTTTTTAATGTTAAAATAAATGTTAACACAACTGTTAGTTTTCTGAACTTTATTTTTGTAAACATACAAGAAAAAGCGTCTCGGCCTATGAAAAATAAATTTTGTTTGTGATTTTTATTTTAATTAACACAATCAGATTATTTAAAAAGTATACTTTTAATTATTTTCCAAAGTTGTAATAAACTGTAATAACAATTATAAACTTAGTCTGTTTTAACTTCTGTGTAATTTTATTTAAATTATGTGCAATGAGGTGTTGTTATCACTGTTGTATTGTATATTAACAAGATTGATTTTTTTTTTAAATATAACATATACTTTCGTTTTATTGAATATATTAATTTTTTAAGATATAAGGTTTACTTACTAAAAAAAATTTTCATTTAGTAAGTTTCATTTGAGCAAGTATAAGTAATTCTAATGAACTTAAACTTTTTTTAATTGTTTAATTTTGTAATATATAAGTATCTTTTGAAACAGTTACTTCGAACTTACTTTACTTAATGAATTTAATTTTAATTATATTTTTTATAAAAAAAACTATTTGTAACTAATTACAAAAGTTTTAATTTAAAATATTTTGTTAGAAAAAAAATTGCGCACCCCTGACCAAAATACCACGCTACGCCACTGGATAGCACTGATTTTTTTTCTGTTAAAAAGCAAAGTTAATAACTAATTTGATTAGTACTTTGTTTTTAGTTCCTTATATATAAAATGTTTCGTTATACATGTTAGCTACACAAATTAAGACATTTTTACATTGTCAATAATAACAGGACTTAGGTTTATATTTAAACTGTTTTACTAAAAGTTACTTAATAATAGTTTGCACTTTATTTTACTGGTTTTTTCAAACTTTTAAAGCTTAAACATTTTTATGAACCTGAGAAAGTTTTAGACAGTCAGTAGTAAACAGTTATGTAGTTTTCTAAAGTGTATAATTAAAAGCTACTACAGAATATAGTTTATTATTAAACGAAAAAATTGTACAACCACACTGAAAAAGTCTAGACATGCCCTGATATAAACCGAAAATATCAACTTATGTAATTTTTAATAAAAAGTTTTTCAACGGAGTTTCTAAGTAAATTGCTAAACTTAGAAGTTTCGCCCTAATTAAAAAGTGTATTTATAAAACTACTGTATTAATCAGATAAATAGCATCCTCAAGTGATAAAAAAAAACAACTTTAAAACCCCCAGCTAACTTTTTTTAGATTTAAATATAATGAAGTCATTTTTTTTAGTTTTTTGTAGGTAGAATGTAATTAGTAAAAGTTAAAAACGTAATATTTTAAAACTTTATTACAATATAACCTTAGGCATTTTTATTACTTTTATAACAAAAGACTTTTGTTGGATAACTTTAACATCGTTTGAAAGAGTTGGTATACCAAATGAAGAGTACACTTTGTTAAAATGCACTCTAAAATAAACCACTGATAAGTTAAAGTTTTTGTCTGCTCAGATAACTTAACAAAATGATTTTGTATAGCTCAAAATGAACTGGACAGGTTTAAAACTCACGTTGACCGTAAAGTTTGGGTTTAAAAACCAGTTGTTATAAGAAAAAAAAAATTAAAACAGTTGCAAACTTTTATATAAAGTTAAAGAAAATTTACTTTAACTTCTTCTTTTTCATTTATTACTGTGTTCAAAAATAAAATCGAAATAAACTGAATTTTTCAAAGTCTTAAAGCTAGCCTGAATTGTCCTGGTTAGCCTAAGTAACCTGAGACTGTAGTAACCATGACAGTTTCATGTAAACAAGTGGATTAAAAAGAAACTAATAAAATTTTCAAGCAATCTTTATAAAATCAATAACAGCCAATATTGACGTTGAAAACCACAGTATTTTCTCCTAAGAACACCACATCATTTTTTCCTTTATCGTTGTGTTTTCTATTAGAAAACAAGTTAAAAAGCACGTATTGCTATATAATAAGCGGAAGTAAAATACGCTAGTTTTTTGAAAATCACAACTAAATAAAAGCATGATAGCTATTTTCATCAACCTTTATCTATTTAAAATTAACAATTTATTATAAATAATATGTAAATTTACAAGGAATAAATTTATAAACAAATATTAAATAAATGGTAAAAGACTTCTTGTATCAAAAAATATTTTTGTTTTTATGGTAAAGGTTATTGTTTTATGAAGTTTTGCTTTAATAAATATTTGTAAAACTTAGTGGCGTTAAATATGTTTGTACTAGGTTTAATTGCGGTAATTAAAAATAAAGAATTACAAGGTATGCACTGCTAGTTGGGTACAAGTATTTGCTCTGTGTTAAAAGTGCGTACCTAGTTGGCAGGTTGCTATAGTTTGTATAGTATAAGAATACACTGTTTAATAACAATACCAAATTAATATAAAGTTAAATATTAAAGCTATTCAGATATTAAAAATAACTTTTTTAATACTTAATATGAATAAAAATTGAAAAATTTATTGTTTTTTTAGATGTATTTAACTTGGTACTTAATGAAAAACTAATTTTATTTTTTCTTATAATATCAAAACTGTTTTCAAAATTTGCTATTGATATGTCTTTACTTGAGCTAAATTAATCAATTAAGTCTAGAACTATTATTGTTTTATGCATTTAATTTAGTTATAAAATACTATTTGTAGCTGTAAAAACTTTGCAAAAGTAAAGTGTCAATAAGTAAATATTTTCATAGAACAGGCACATGGTAATTAGATAATATCATTACAACTTATTTCTAATTTATGACATTTTTACAAACTATGTATGGATAAAAAGTATTAATAATTTAATAGTGATAATAAACTTTCTTACATTGTACAGTAATGTAACTTTCAAATTAACTTAAAATATTTTTAGACTTATAAAAAATTTCAAGCAACTTAATCTCAAAAAGTTTTATTCGCCTGTAATCTGTTATTGTTCTTCTTTAATATAACTTAATGTACATAGTTACCAAAAAATTACGTTTGGTGTTTAGAAAAAAACGCACTCTTAATGTACGATATACTTTTTTAAAGGTTAAAGGACTTTAATATGTTAATTATTAAGTACAACATTATTTAGATTTATTTTGTTAATATGTATTGGTTAGCATAATTATTATAAGCAAAAAATTTCGATATAAATTCTGTATTTATATTTATTTATTGTACATTATACATTATTACATCTACATTTGAAACATTATTTAAACAATACTTGAAAACTCTAAACTTAAAGCTAACTGTTTGCTAGTAGAATTCCTAGCGAAGCAAGTTTACTAGAATATGTATTTACAAATTTTCACAGTAGTCTTTCTTTATTAAATTAAAATATGTTTCTGTGTGTTAATAAGTTAAATTTAAAGGAGCTGTGCAAGTTCAAGAAATACTCTTGTATATAACTACTTAATATTCACCAAAATTGTTTTAAAGATACTCGTTAGATATATTTTGATTCATTAATGTAGAGGTTTAGTACAGCACTACCATATGGTATTTTGTACACTACTGAAATAAAAACTAGTTAAAAACTATATCTTAAGTAGAAAAACAGCAATGGTTAATTGTTGATTATTTTATTTTTCTAATACATCAAAAGTAAGTGTAACACTTACATAGTTTCAAAAATATACAACAGAATGTAAATACCAAACGAAATGTTGGCAGAAAAAATTGAATTAAATCCGAAAACGTAAAAATCAGTATACTATTCAACTTCCACTTGGTTACAATCAGAGCGTTCAATCTTGCATGGACATCAATCATATTGAAATTACTAGTTTGAAAATAAGGGTTTACATCAGTCAGCAACTTATCAATTTTCATCAAAGTTTTTGGCACTTCTTTTGTCAAACTTTCTCAATGAAATTTATCAAGGGATCCTTCGCAAAAATATAAAACACTGTTTCGTGGCAATTTAAAACTTTTACAAAATCTTCAACGTGTTGCAGTATTGATGGTGGTGCTGAGAGGTCGCGAACACGTCATCATTGTTCAACAATTCAGTAAGCGGCTTCAAGGACCTAACAGAAAGTTTCCATTGTAAAACTTGATATGCATCAGAACAATCCAGGTTCTTCAAAGCTCCAGACAAACATAAGTAGAGGTGGCCAAAATAACATGATGTCTACAAATACCTTCTCTGAGCGAGTTTTGCGTTGCTAGGTGGCGCACTTTCAGTATCCCTGGTGATCTTGTGGAGTCCCTTGGAATAGAGCCATGAGTTTACATACAACACTTTATAATATATTAGTTTGTTATGAACATATACATGTTTATATTTATGTATAGATATAGATAAAATAATAAGTGATTAAGTACTAACAAATAAAAAGAAGAAAATACATTTTTAATAGAAATTGTAATATCTTACAAATCTATCAAGTTTAATAAAACATTAAAAACTTCAGTACTTTTGTGAACTCATTTATAAATTTTTTGTTTAAAAAAAAAAAAAATTTTAAGTGAAGCAAAAAAAAATATATAAGTTTTACTTGACAGTAAATAAATAGTAATTTTAAAGTAATTGAAAATTTATTAGTGAAATTATTATAGATTAATATAACCTTATAAGCAGATTGCAAAAAACTCAAACAAGTAAACACTTTAACCTTATATCATTACTGATTCCTGCATTTGAAGTATTTCTGCCATTCAGTTTTAAATATAAGTATTCATTATCCTATGTATAATGTGTTTATTAAGATTACATTGCTTTTAATAAGTTCGTTGAGATCAATATCTCATATCAATAAGTATTTTGGACAGTAAAATAGTACATATATCTAAAAACTAAGTTACAAGTAGTTGTCTTAAATAATTAAAATGTGTGAAGTTTACGAATTTATTTAAGTTCGTCAAAGTATGTTTAAGAAAAGTTTGTTAAGAAAATAAACTAAATCAATTTTAAAGTTACGTTATTTTTCAAGGAAAGTAGGTTTTATCTTTATTTTCATACCTGGAGTATTTTTAAGTATTTTTATTTTTGTATCTTATCAAATGGTTGTAAGTATTTTTGCAAAAAGTTATTAAAGTCAAAGCTTCGAATTTCATTATCCGTAAAACTCAAAAAAAATAGTTGTTAAAAAACAGTTTTGATCATACCGCCTGAACCTGAAGACATCAAAAAAAAAAACTGTTATGATTTAAAGTCTGAATTAAAAGTTTAAATTAAGTTAGTTTTTAATTAAAATGTTTTTTGTATACATCTGATAATCATCAAAATCCTATTGTTGCTTGGCTTAAGAAATAATTAAATCAATTAAGTTTTTTATAACTTACCAGAACTGTATTTACAAATTAGTATTCTTAATAAACCATAAATTTGTGTATGTCTATCGATACATATTAATAGACTACAAACGTATTACTAATACAAATGTTTCGTTGCTCTATTAGACTCTTCAGCTCTTCAGTTAGTTAATTACAATAGTATCTTTAAACATAAATCAAAATATACACGAAATAAAACAAGAAAAATTTGAGAATTGTCACTATTTAAATTCATAAATTAAAAAATTGATACGCTAAATTTGCATTAACGTTCAATGTTATTTAGAATAGCAACAAGAAAAACATTGATAATTATGTTTAACCTTATTAAATTTGTACTTACTTTTAAACGATAACCTGCTGACAAAATTCTTACTGTTTCCGTTGTTACTACCGTCGCTCTATAGATGACATTTGTTGAAAATATTATATCTGAACTAAGTATTTTTTTAATACACAGTTGTTGAAAGGTCGGTTATATTAAAGCAGATTATAGCACATTATTATTTAAGATGATACTTTTTTAAATATATACTTTTAAGTTCATCCGGTTTTGGTATTTAAAAGTTTAAAAAATCTTCCCATGTCATTTCAACTTCTCGACCACGACCTCAATGTAGCGACATTTAAACTTTTTCTTTAAAATGGCAGTTGACTTAAATTAGTTCGCATTACTTTGTGGTTAATAAGTTATTTGTTAATGTTAATACTAAAAACAGTGAATTTTTTATAGTGACATTTCAACTGTTTGAATAATACTAAATTTTTGAAACAAATAATCTTGTTTTCATGTTCTATTCTTAATTTATTATCTATTTACTAATAATAACTTAAAGTTGTTTTAGTTTTTTTAAACTTGTGATCTTTTTTGTGTTTATTTAAGTTTTAGCCAACAGTTTAAGAATACTAAGAACATTTTTTAAACTAGTAGAACTTCTTTTCAAGTTTATTTATACTAATAAACCTAATAACTGACTTAAAAGTAATACTAACATTATAAAATAGTTTTATTAGTATTTACTTACATTATAATAACCAAATGCTTTGGAACTTTATTGTGTGTTTACATAACTTTGAAAGTGTTTTATTGTTAGGTATATAAATAATAACAAATTTTTTAGCCATAAATTTGTGATACTTCATCTTTAAATGCCTAGACACGATACTAGTTTGTAATATAATTCAATTTTTTTTTTCTACGACATTATAAATAGTTTAAAGAGTTTTGATAAAAATACAACTTTTATATTAGACGCTGTAAATATTTTACTAAACACTACTATATTGTGATATTACTGTTTATAATGATCTAAAAATAAGCTATATCTGCCCAGGACATGACTTTACTTACATGACACTGTTTTTGGTGTATGACTCGATAATCGAAAAGTTTTTTCGTGCACCAGGTCCTTGGGCCAAACTTTTTGAGTGTTTTTTGTCGTTCAATAAACAATATATAAATACACCTAACGAAGAAAAATAAAAGAGTAAGGTAAACATGTTTGGAAAATGGAAAAGTATTAAAAATAGACAAAATTTTGTAGCGTTACCAAATAAAGATAGTTATAAAACCCGTTTTTCACTATGAATACAAAACTATAAAAAATTGCGAGTGATTATAAACAAGTTCTTGATGTATCTAAAATATCAACCCTAAAATTTTATTTAATTATCTATTTTTTTTAGTACTGTAGTATTTAAATATTTTAGTTTTTTTTTTGAAACTTAAAAGTCTTAGAGGTATGCAATATTAGAAATCAGATAGTAAAAATCAGATAGTTAAAATATAAAACACCAATCTGTCCTACAATATTAAAAAAAGATATTAACCATATAGAACCTGTTCAAAGAAAATATACCATATTAGTCTTCAACCGCTGCAATATTTCAATAATGAGGCTTGGCAGAATTCTTTTTTTATTGGTCAGGTGAAATATGGAACAAACTTAAAAATGAATTAGTAACTTTTAAAAAATTTTAAGAATTTTGATTAAAGTTAAAAAAGTTTTATTTGAATTTATTTTTTGTTAGTAAAACTAATAAGTAATTTTTCTCAACCATTAATTTAATTTTAAGATTTAGCTTAGTTTATTGTTCAATTTTATTAGCAGAACCTTTACTCTATTAATAATGAGACCCTTTTCAATATGTTTAATGATTATTCATCTGGCTAGTCGATTGTTAAGGTCCTTAGAGCGTTATGTTTTTATTTTTGTTGTTAGTCAATGCATTTAAATATTTGATGTTGATTGTTCTACATCAAAACGTAAATAAGTATAAGTTTGTGATTAAAGTTTTGTTTTTTATGTTAGCCTATAAATTTTGTATCAAGTTATGTTTTTATCATTGTTTTAATAAATAATTTTTTTGTTTATTTTAATTTGTCTGTATGTGTCTTTCAGTTAAAGTGGTCTAGGTTTTGATGCCTAGGTCCATCATATGGACAATAAACTTGTAATCGTATAGTAAAATACATAAAAAGGCATAGCTATTAATTAGTTTATTAAAACTTAAAACAAATTAGAACAATGTACTTACACGTAAAGTATTTCTTTTATCTTAGTTTCTAAATAAATTAAGTTTTTTGTCCCTGGTATAAATCTTTTATAAATTATTTTATTTTATTATTTCGTTAGTTTGTTTCTAACATTAACTTTTACTGTTTAAGATCTTAAATCTTTTATTTTTTGCCTCTAATATAACTATTATATAAAACTTTAGTTTTCAGTGTCTTTTTATGTTACAGATTTGGTATTAGCTAAAAAAATTTTAATCGGCCTGCATGCAAAATTGATGTTCCGTGTGAAAAAGTCACCGTGCAAAAATGTGGCTGTGCAAAAATTTCATCGTAAAAATATGACGTTGTGCAAAATTATCGTTGTGCAACAATGCTGCCGTAAAAAATTGTCATAGTGAAAAAGTGTGGCCGTGCAAAAGTGACGCCATGCAAAAGTGTCACCTCTGCTAAAGTGACGCTCGTGCAAATGTGTCGCCGTGCAAAAGTGATGCTCGTGCAAAAGTGTCCCTTCGTGCAAAAGTGACCCTCGTGCACAAGTGACGCTCGTGCAAAAGTGACACCCACCCAAAAACAACATCCATATCCTACTTGTTTATGTTATATTACTCGATTCTTTTTTCAAGTAAAATGTCTCTAGGTTCTATCTGGATCACAAAAGATACTTTTATTCTTCTTTTTATTTCAATAATTTACTGTTTTAAATATTGTTAGTTAATTTTTGATACACGTCACTTTTTTCTGCCCTCAAGTAAGTAATGTAAGTGAAACAATAAAATTAGAAAAAACTTCTTGCTAATGTTATAAAAATACGTTAAGCAAATTCGTTTTTTTGAAACGAAAATAAATCAAAACTAGCTCAAAGTTAATTTCAATAAAAAAAGTCTATTAACCATATTTTTTTGTGTAACTAATTTCAACAAGCTAATAAAAAACAGTTTTTTAATAATTTAGATTCTAAAACAACTAATTACACAATAAAGTTTTTTTTACTGCAAGTACAGTTTTCAAACTTTACTTTTACAATGTGAAAAAACAAACTTTACCAATACTTTACTACTGTTAGCTACTAACATTTATTAAAACAACCAACGTATTCCTCTTGCATAAAAAAAGCAGTAAAAAGTTATTATATCAAATGATTCCAGTTAAAATCGAATAAAAAAACATTTTTATTATTGTTTTTTTTTATGTTTATTTTTTAATATTTCAAAATTTTATAATTCTAGTTGATCTACGACTCGATATATACATTTGCATTCATAGTTATGTAGTTTCTACACATTTTCTGTTGTTTATAATATCTGGCATAATGAAAAAATCACACAGATGTTTTATCTTTATACAGCTGTAATTTCTTCACCAAATCTGCTTTAGTTAAAACTTGGCAACAAAAAATCTCTCTGTGACTAGTTTTCTTTACAGTATTAAAGACTAATATGTATTTATTATTATTATTATTATATTGTTTATTGTGCAATGTTGGACTCAGGCGTCAAAACCTGAGCCACTTAAACAGGACACACAAAAAGAGAAAAAGAAAATAAACTTATATTCAAAACTTTAAGATAAATTTTACATATATATATATATACAAACATAATTTAAATGGAAACACAAAGTTAAACACAATATGATAAACAAATGAACTAAATTGAAAATTCAGTTCAAAAAATTCAAATTTATATATTACTTAGTACACACAGTAAAGAAGTTTGTCTAAAATCATGGCTTATAAAACAATATTCATAACTACAAAATATATAAGTAAACTAATAGTTTGTAGGGGGGAGGCGTAGGGAAACGAATATTTTTCCTTTTGTTACAGTGGAAAATTAGTTAATTTTACTGGTATTTATCGTATTTAAGTCAAATCTTTTTAGCTTTAAACGAAATTGTTCTACCCTCTCACAAGATACTATATCCTGAGGTAGTCTGTTCCACATAGCTTTTGCTCTGTGAAAAAATGCGCCTTGCCACTGACTGTTTTGAAAAACATGTTTACATTTTATTTTCAAATTATTTCCTCTTAGTTGATATTTATTTTGGGAAAAATTAAAAAACTGGTTAAAAAAACTTTTATATTTGCCATTGATAATTTTGTAAAGAATTAATAAATCAAATTCCCATCTTCTATATTCCAGTGATTTCAATCCAAATTTAATCATTCTATCATTATATGACGTGTAAGATATGTTGCAACGATTACAAATATGACGGGTAAAACTCCTTTGCACAGATTCAATTTTGTTAATATCCTTTTTTAAATGGGGTGACCAAATTTGGGTACTAAACTCAAGTTTAGGGCGAACGTATGTTTTAAATAGTTTTGTCAGAATTGAAGCAGAATTAGTTTTAAAACTTTTCAATATTTGATAACATGTAGTTTTTGCAATCTTATATAAATAGTTGATATGTTCATTCCATTTCAAATCTTTGGAAATATAAATTCCTAAATCTTTAAAAACTTTAATTTCTGGTAACTTGATGTTATTGATTAAGAGGTCAGTTGGAGAAGATTCTTTTTTGTTAATGGTTAGAATTTTACATTTGCTAGGATTTAAGTTTAGTTTTCTTGTTTTTAACCATATGTAAATATTATCTAAAGATAGTTGTAATGAAGTATTTGACTGACTAAAGATTTTGGCATCATCTGCAAATAAGCTTAACTCACTTTTAATATCAATGTTTGAACAAATATCATTAATATAAATTAAAAAGAGAAGGGGACCAACTACACCACCTTGTGGTACTCCACTGTAGATTGTTAAAGAGTCAGAAAGCGTATTATTGATGAGTACTCTTTGTGATCTATTATTTAAAAAGTTATCAAACCAATCAATTAAGCTTTCATGTAGCCCATACTGATTTAAAATTTTTAATAATCTTTTGTGTGATACTGAATCAAAGGCTTTTTGAATATCCGTATAAACTACTTTAGTAAATTCATTTTTGAGATAAGGAACTAACCAAGAATGTAAGCATGTTAACAGTTGAATGGTTGATGAGCGGTTTGGAACAAAACCAAACTGTTTGTTAGTTAATAATTTGTTATCAAAGAGGTGATTGAGAATTTTTACAGATACAATATGTTCATAAATTCTTGAAAAGCCACTTGTTAGAGATATTGGTCTGTAATTTAATGCATCGTGTATATTACCTTTCTTGTGCACAGGAATAATAAAAGATGTTTTCCATTGTTTAGGAACATCAGATAGTTCTAGAGAGCAATTAAATGTTAATGAAAGTGGAAATATTATTGATTGGATAACATGCTTGATATAATAGGGTGGAATGTTTTCTGGCGTTCTTATGATTTTATCTTTTAAGTGGTTAATTGAACTTATAATGTCTTCATAGGTTATGAAAAAATTTTGCATCTTACTACAATTCTTTTGGGGTAGCTTAAAAGACTGGTAACTCTCGTCTTTTTTAAAAACTTTTTGAAAATTTATGTTAAAAAGTGTTGCTATTTCAAAATCTGAGGTTACTGTTTTGTTTTTATCATTATCATATAAGAGATGTATGGAATTATTTAACTTAAGTTTAGATTTCACGTAGCTATAAAACTTTTTTAAGTTTGGGTTTTTGCAGAATTTGTTTTCATATTCAAAGTTGTATTTTTTAACAGCTAATTGATATTCTTTAGACTTGTTTTTGTATTTTATCAAAAGTGATTTATTTGTCTTACTTTTTTTGTATAGATTGGCTTTTTCTTTTAATAACTTTTTAATATGAGATGGATATTTTTTACTTTTGTTATTTTTAGAAAAAATTGGAACAAAACGTTTGATTGAGATTTGGATTGAGCTGATGAATTGATCGTAGAAATGCTGGAGATTTTCTGAATTTTTAAATAAAGAGGTCCAATTAATTTTTGACAGGAAATCATTGATGCTTTTAAAATCTGCTTTTTTATAGTCATATGAGACTTCTTTAGCAATAGGTACTATTTTATTTTCAATTTTAATTTTTAGTGAAAGCAAGTTATGGTCACAAGTGTTTGTTAATGGAAAATTAGTTGTGTGTGATATGATTCTATCTAGACCAAAATGATTGCAAATTATGAGATCAAGAATGTTACCATTCTTATGGGTTGGATTTTCAATTACTTGGGTTAAAAAATTGTCTGTACAAAAATTAAGAAAACACTCATGGGGTTTATTGAAATCAGTGCTAGGAATCCTCCAATCTATATTTGGCATATTAAAATCACCAAGAACATAAAAAGAACACTCTTTTGGAAAAACCATTTTAATCATTTTGATTACATTTTGAACAGTCAGTGCGCATCTAGCAGACAGTGGAGGAAGGTAGACACAACAAAATCTTAATTTCATCTTTTTAAAAATTACATCTACACATAGGTATTCAAAATTGATGTTGCTAGTAGAGATAGAATCGTTTTTAACTTTAATAACTTTAAGCGAATTTTTGAAAAGGATAGCAACACCTCCACCCCTACTAGACCTATCACTTCGGTAAATTTTATAGTTAAAAGGACACACTGTGGCATCGTTGACCTTATTAGTCAACCATGTTTCAGTCAAAAAAAATAAATCAATGTTATTCAAATTTATATAGTTCTCTAAAATATAAAATTTATTTAAAACAGATCTTATATTAGTGTAACAAACTTTTAAATAGTTGTTGTTACAATTTATATAGGAAAACTTGTTAGTGTTAAAATTAATCCTATCACTTAATAAGTTTATACCCGTTGACTCACGATTTCCTCCATTAATCCCAGATGTCCTGGGAGCGGTAACGAAAGGGCTGTTTTGTCAGTTCAACTATCTTGTTGTTCCTTATAACATATTTTATGTCCAATTTATTCTCATCAGCGATGGCTTGCTTTATTTTAACTTCTTTTCTCAATTTTCTGAAAGCTTCAATTTCCAAGAGAGTTCTGTCAGGGTTGATGTAGACTTTTGATTCAATTTCACCATTAAATATTTTCAAATCTCTCAGTCTTAACAGTCTGTGTTTGGATGCTAAATTATTTAATTTGACTATAATTGGTCTGATTTTGTTAGCTGCAATTTTACCAACTCGATAAAGTGACTTAAATTCTTCTTTTTTCATTTTATTTTCTCCTAATACTTGTTGAATTATTTTTAGATCATTTTTGCAACTTTCTAGTGCATTATGAGTTGGATTTTTACTTTCTGGAATGTTAAATATTATTACATTTAAAGCCTTCTTTTCTTTCAGTTTTTGTTCATTTTCAGCATCTATTTTTTCTGCTACTAAATTTAATTTGGTACTAATGTTTGTGATAATTTCTGTTGGTTCACTTTTCTGCATAGCATCAGCATATTTGGAGAATTTAGCTTCAAACTTGTTAAATTTAGAAGAAAAATCAGACTTAAATTCTGAGAAACTTTTTTGTAATTCTGTAATTCTATTTTCTATATTGTCTATTCTCTTACTGCTGAATTCATCTTTTTGAATCTGATCAATGTTATTTTCAATAATTCTACTTTTTTCATTATAATCTTTCTTCAATTTAAGCATCTCAGCTTGAAAACAACTAAATTCATTGTCCTTCTTGCTTCCAATGGCAATCAGTTTTTCTTTCAGCTGTTTCCCAATTTTAGAGGACTCAACTAATGCTTTAATTTCAGCTTCGACAGACATTTAATTTTTAATATTTCAAAACCTTTCTTTAATTGAGAATTTAAAACTTAGAGTAAAGAAACTGAGTGACCATTTTCAAATTTTGTCAGTTACATAATATTCACACATGTTGTAGATAATATACTTTAAGTTAAAAGTTCAGGTTTAATATACTAATGACTCCTTATAAAAACACGAACACTTATTTTTAGATTCACAAAACAGATTTTAGGCATAACCTCTAAAAATATTTGAAAACCTAATTTAGTGATATAATATCATAAATTTCTCTTAGCGTTTATTCTAAATATTAAATCTGTCTAGTATTTCTAACTTCTTAATTTTGAAAATTTAAACGTTAAACGTGATTAAATAATTAACTTTAAAAATCAGACTATGAGTTGAAAGTTGATATGTTTTAAAATGCATATTTAAATTTAAAAAAGATTTTAATAGTAATTTTTTTATAAATATTTATTGCGAAGTATTAAATAAAGCAATGTGTAAACTTTTTTGTTAGTCTTGTTTAAATAAAACTTTACATCAAAGCAATCTACATTAAATAAGGTTTTTTCTAAGTTATTTAAGTATATATAAATTAATCCAATTATACTAATGTCAGTGTATTAGTTCTATTTTATAAGTTTTATAATCACAAAGTAATTAAATGTGTTTCATATATTAAATAAATAACTTGGACGTGAATGCCAATAAAAAAGCTTAATTAAATGTTTAACATTTAAAAAATACTAAGAAATCAAGTAGTTTTAAGACTTAAATTTTTTTTTATAGAATAAAGTTTTTAAAACATTTTTTAATGCTACTTTTTTAAAATGAGCGTACATTTAAAACTTTATTTTTAGCATCACTTTTAGCATAAAAAAAATTTGTGGTAAAAATGTTATAACTATTAAATTTGCCTTATCGTTTATTACGCAGTACAAAGCTTACTTTTTAGATTGATTAAGTTCTTATGTTATATATAGATCATACTTTAAATAAAACATAAACCCGTAAAGTACCAAGTAGCTAATAGTATAAATCTTCTATGTCTTTTAACACCTCTTTTCGTTTTCTTCGTAAACAACATCATATCTAGCTATCTATTTTCAAAATCAAATTTAATATTTGTTTTTTTTTTAAGTTTTTTTTTACAATTAAAAATAAAATTAGAGTCAAAGTTATACATTTTTAACTTAAACTTTATAATAAACTTCTAACAGTCCTGTATAAGACATTAAACTGTATATGTGGTGTATGGCTCGACAACCATGTCCTTGGCAACAAAATTATTTAAGTGTCTTTTTTGTCGTTCAATAAACAGTTAGTTACAGTACAGTAAGTTATTCAGTATTTTCTTAGATTTTCACAGCTTTTACTTTCCTACTAAGAAAAAATTCTGGTTCTAAATTATTTTTTTTTTGAACACCTATACAATATGTTATGCTACCCTTTTTAGAACTTGTTAAAAACTTGTTAAATTTAATTATAATTATATTAAAACTTTAGATTTATTTAAATAGTTTTAACTATTAAAACGTTACTTTACAAGTTTTAAATAATCTAAAACTCAAATTAAATAAGTTACTGATTAGTGAAATTTTCTTATAACTTACTAGTCTAAAACATTTTTTTTACTGCGTAGCTATTTAATTTATTTTATTGAATAAAAATTACTAAAAGTTATCGTGAAAGTTATTTGGCTAAATTACAACAATTTTTTACTGCTAATATCTGCTGTTAGAATCTGCTTTTTAAAATGCTAAAATTATTACGATAAATGTTTAGTTTTTAAGCACAAGTACACCTTATTGTTTACAACAAAATATTAATTGCTTACAATAAAATTTATACGATGACTTTTTTATAAACGACTTATATAAAACTATTGTGTTAAAGCAATAGAGCAGTTTAATATTATTGTTAAGTAGTACATATGTAATTAGAAATTAGAAAATTTCGTAAAAAATGTGTAATAGTAAGCCTTGAAATTTTATTATAAAACAAAATTAAGTCTTTAAACTAGGCCACATGCCTTATACTTACTTTAAAAACGCTAAAAAGTATGTTAGTAACTAAGTACTTGACGTAGTTTTAACCTTATGCTTTTAATTTTTTTTTGTACGGTTTTAGGGCTACAAAATTAATTAAAACAAACTATTTTGATTTTAAAAAGTATATACTTATACACTAAGCTCTTTTTACTTAAACAAATTTATAAAATTTTAGCTATATATAACAACTATTGTTTAACAAATATCAATTTATAGTTTTCAAAAAGCAAAGTAAAAGTGAATATTTTTTTTCTTTAAATATTGATTTTTTGGTGCTTTATTTTTAAGCTGTTTCAAATGTAACTTTAGAAGTTATTGATAATGGATAAATATAAGTGTTTTGTTTTACATATGGTTTATAGATAGAAAAAAAAATACTTAATTTGAATAAAAATCACCAAGTTAAGGTATTTATTTATTTTGTAGTTAAAACTTTGTTTAAGAAATAAAAATTTAATAGAATAAAAACAATTTTCTGCTATATACGCAACTTATTTGAAAGTTTATCTTTGTGTTTTTTTGTACGTTTAGAGTTAAAACAGTTTTCAACTTATCTACAAAACTTTGTTTAACTTATACATTAAACAGTTGTGAAATTTAAGTAAATAAAACTTCTATAAGTAGATTAGCTTTGAATATATTTAGTAGTAATTTATGAAATTAATATTTAGTAGTTATGCACAAAATAGGGTTTTTGTAATTGCTAAAAATATAATTTGTGGTCATTTGAAAAAGTAAAAAATATAAACAAAGTTTACTACTGCTAAACTAAAATCAAAATATAACTTATCATAACAGTTTTTTTTATACGGTACAATTAATATATTTAAAAATAAATAGTAACTATAAATAGTTGTATACACTAATACTTATTATATAGAACATTTTTTTGTATTCTATAGCAAAAAAATACTAATCTTTATAAGTTATTAAAGTGAAAACTATAACTTTGTAAGTTGCCTAAAAATACTTGTTGAATATATTATAAGCTTTTTCAGTATAATACTAATAAAAGACTTACAAAACAAAAGTTGAAACTTACTTTTTCTACTAATAGGTTAAAATGTAAAATTAATTACCGTTGTATAAATAAATCAGTCTTTTGCACTTTTATATATTTTTGTAGAAAATTTAAAACCGAGAATAAAATGAACCTGTATTTTAACATTGCAGCTGTCAAAGCTAAACATTAAGATAAAACAGTACATGTTAAATTCTACCTTACAAACTGGACTTCAAAAAGTACTTTAAATGTTTTTTTTGTTAAAAATTAATGCTTACCTAGTAAAATATATTTTAAACTTTCAATTATTTAAATTGAAAACAGAGCTAAGTCTAAATGACTGTTTATAAATAATATTCTTAAAAAAAAAAAACTGAAAAGTTTAGTACGTTCTTATCTATTTCTGATAACTTTTAAATATTTATATCTAAAGCATTAATTTAATGTAATAACATTACAGATAAATCACTACAATACAAAAAGTTTGATTAAATTATTTAGATAAACTTTAATTTCATGTAAATATAAAATTATTTGTTTTATATAAATAAGGGTGAACGGGTTAATAACGTTACTAGTTTATATACATGTGATAACTTTGGTATACTATCAAAATCCACCCGCGATCATAATCCACCCGATCAAAATCCGCCCGCGTTCAAAATCCACCCGATTTTTTTCTAATATTTTCTTCAATTAATTCATATATTTTTTGAAACTTTTTGATTAATTTTTTTTCTATTTTTCACCATCACTGTTACCCTAGCCCTTACCCTCGGTTAAGCGGTTCTTGAATTTGAAAGGGAGAGTTTTGATCGGGTGAATTTTGAACGCGGGTGGATTTTGTTTGAGGTCGGGTTTTGAACGTGTCCCGAGAATTTTAGCTAGAACGTAATTTAAATGTGTGTTTTATTACAAAAAACACTTTTTGCTAAATACTGTTATTAAAACGCAGCATATATATTAAAAAAATAATCTTAAAAATTTTATTCTATATCAAACCTTATACTATGTTATAATACAAGTTTTTACTAACTAAAAAACCAATGACTACAAAACGAAACTGCCCGATTAACTAACAGAAAAAAAATAACTAACAGTCTTTGCAAATCCGATCAGCTTTTTATTTAATTACTTTATAATAATTTATAATATAATACTTAAACAAAGTTTAACTTTTAACATCATTAACATTTTCACGAGTAATAATAAAATAAATACAAAACCGAAAAATGTTTGTATATTGAAATAAATTTGTTTATAAAAAAGTAGAATTATTTAGTTTTTTGTTATACGTAAAGTAACTGCAAAGTAAGTTTTAAAATTTAAAAACGATCCTTCAACCATATATATATATATATATATATAAATTTCTAAAGTGTAAAAAACAATGGTTTTTTAAAATCCCCATTCAAACAGCATTTGAAATTTGAAACCTGGATCTCAAGAAAATAAACTCTTATCGGTAGAATCGTTATTTAAGCAAAACGTATACTTGAGAAAAAGTCTTATCTTAAAAGTATTTTTTATCATTTATTTAAATTATACATCAGAGAAAAAGTCATGTGAAGCTTATTATCGCTTTGTTTGATTTTATGAAAGCTCTAGTCTTTATTCTTTCGCTTTCTCATAACATTTCTACTCATTTATTTATCCACCAAAAAACTAAAGCATTTTTGCACTTTGAGGCAAAAAGGTATGAAACATGTTTCGATTGTTTTTATTTTGTAACTTAACATAGAACAAAATGTTAAATTTATCATTAATAACGTATTACTGATAAAAACTGATAACAATTTTTTTCTTGTTTTGATAAATTAAAAGCAATAATAAAAACTTGTAGTTTAAGTTATTTTTAATTTTTACTATCTAAATAAAAAATGTCTCACTCATTTTTCAAACTAAACTTAATCACTTTGTGAATGTTTATAAAAAGCTATTTAAAACGCAACACTATTTATAGAACAGTTTAAAAAATTATTAAGATAAAATACTTTAATTGAATCTTTCTTTTTGCTTAAACTAATAATTATACATCATGAAGTAAGATAAACATTCTAAAAAGATATTACTTTTTATTAACTTAACATAAAACTTTAAAATACTAACATAACATAAACTTATTCAACCACCTTGGTCAATTTTAACGTTTTTCAAATTTATTTAATTGTGTTTTTGTTTCGTTTTTTTTTAACAAAAAAATCAGCTTTTAATAAAACTTTTATAACTATTCATTAAAGTTTTGTGTTAATAGATTTTTTCCGAGATAAGAAAATTAAATATAAAAATTTAACTTTATCTTTTTAATTTTCCTTAAATCATTAATTTTTTTAATCTAAATCCTAAAATAACCAACCGCTCTATTTTCAAAAGTAATCGTTATCTACTAGCAAGATTAAATTTTTTATTAATGTTTAATACAGGGGTCGGTAAGCATTTGGTGGCTGAGGGTGAAACTTCAAAACAGAATTATTCACGGGCTACAATTGTGTTTTTTGTTTTTACTCTTTCTAACAGAGCTCGAAATATTTTGAGTAAGTTTCAAATATCTCGTAAGTTTTATCTTGGGTATTTTTCTTTACTTTTTGTTTCAAAACTCACAATATAAATTGTAATTTTCAAAACTTTCTTCCACGGCAAGCATACTCGCGAGCTGCTATTTGCCGAAAACTGGTTTGATAACATTAAAAAACAAACTTTGTATTTTCATAAAAAAAAACAACTTAGGGTTAACAAACACCTTTGATGAACTGTTTAAAAACTAAAAACATCTAACATTTTAAAGTTTATGTACAGCTTATATCTATATATCACAACCGGACATCTAATGCATAACAATTTTTCTAAAATAGTCATTTTTTACATCGTTTACATAGTATAAACACTAAAGAAAATTTTTTGTTTTGCACAATTAAAGGTAATTCATCTAAATGAATAAAACATTTTTTTTTTAATCTCTTTGATTTTTGGTTTAAAATAGTCAGCATTAGTTTTTGAACACTAAAGCTTGAAGTAATTTAGTTGGTATGTATTTTCGTAATAAATCAGGCTTATTACTAAATAAACTTCTCAATGTAAGGTTCTTGAGCGTATAAAGGTTTGCCGTACTTATGATTTAACATCATGAAATAAAATTCGTAATATTTAAAGCTTTGTTTTTCTTCTTATAACACTAATTTAAACTAATAGTAAAAAAGAAATTCATAAATTCTATGGCACACCTTTCTAGTAGATATACATAAGTTAAAGATTGAAGTATAGAAACTTTTTTTTTAAATTTAATAAATCTGGATATAAGTCTAGATTTTTTTTACCTTAAAAAATACTAACAAACTTAAAAAAAAATTTTAAGCTACACTTCGTTTAGTAATGAACGTTAAAATGTTTTTAGATACTTTAAACCTGTAAAAAATATTTTTCTTAAATTTACATTTATAACTATTTTAATTACTTTTATATAATGCTTGAAATTTATTTTTAAACTTCTACTCTACAGTAATGACTTTTAAATACCGAATTAAAACTAAGTTTAGTTTCTTATATAAGTTTTAATAAAAGAGTAAACTCTTTATAACTATGTCTTATTTAAATTAGTTCATGTGTTTAACTGTTTAAATGGCAAAATTAACAGTGTAATGATTGTATTGCAATCTTTTATTGTAAAGTTATACATTTTAAAAGTACATTTGTATAAGGAAAAGTTAATCAAAGTATTTATCAATTTAAATATTATAACTTAGCACGGTCTAAGCTTTCGTTGTTTTCATCACATGGAAGTTTTGTACAAATCAAGAAATGTTTTTACGACTAAGCATTAATCAATCGTTGATAGATTGTAAGCAGATGTTCAAAAACTGTTGAAGTAGTAAATTATTTTGTTTATACTTGTTTTATAAGTTTTTATTTTACATATATAGGAGTTACATCTTTTATAGTGATGTATAAGTTTAGCTACAAACGTATTAAGTCAACTAAATGATATGTTAGTCAAGTTTGACTAATGAATTTCAGTTTTCTATATTTTAAAAATCCTTAAGTGCTAAACTGAACAAAAATTGCTTGTGTTTGTTTTAAACTTCTTAGACTCATTTCAGTCAATTTTTTTTTATTTCAAGTGTGTTTTATGTTATTATTCTAAACATTTCAAATGTTATATAAAAACTCTGAACTAGCATATATGTGTTTGATAAGTTTTACTTTTAAGCTTTATGCGCTTTGTAATGTTTTAATGCAAATTTAATGTTTTTTCAACCTAAGATAAAAGCGTACAGTTGTACTTACAAAAAGTGATTTATATCAAACGATAAGCCTTCTGTTTCCCATGAACTTAAATCTATAAAGATTACAACCGCCATAAACAAAAATTGTCATATTAAAAACGTGATAAAACGTCTTAATGGATTTTTTTACTGTAAAACTAGTATAACTGTTTGTTGTTGCTTTGTTCTTCTTTTTCATTCTTTTTTGACCAAACTGTTTTCGAGTAATTTAAAGGTGGTTATGCTACATATATCTTCCTTTATTTAAAATTATATTCATTAAAAAGTTGTGGCTTATTGCTACTTTATCGTAAAGCTTCAAATCTAAAGATACGCCTCAATGTTGATAAATTAAAAATTATTTTGAATATAATATTTTCATTGTCTTATACAAACCACCATAAAAAACATAACTTCAGCATGATTTGGGTTTAATTTAAAACTTTATTTACAAGAATGTGCAGTGAGATCAAACTATTAGTTTTAAATAAACATAGTAATAATGTTTTACATAAATCTCTGTAAATATTTTTATCTAAACTATAAATAAAACCAAGTGTCAAGCATGAAACACAGACTGATATTTTTTGCTTTAAGTAAACTAAAACTTGTCTAAGCCTTAAGATACTAATATTGGCTAACACTAATCGAAAGTTGTTTAGGAAAAAATTACATTTTCGAACGAAAATGTTGTTGTTTTTTAATTAGATTTTTACTCCTTCAAAATGCTTTGACTCTATTTAATCTCGTTTTACTACAACTTACTTAAAATAATAAATACTTTTATATTTTGTGCTTTTTAAAACAGCTTCGTTTTAAAAATATGTCTAGCCTCAACTAATTCTTTTCAATGATGCTATTTCAAAAAGTTTAAAGCAATAAATCTCAAATGTGTTTGGCTGCACTAGACTTGATATTAAGTATTTTAATATATCATACATTCTTTATTCATTTAGTACTATTTAAGCAAAAGTTTTAACAAAACAATTTTTTTCAATTTATTTTACAAAAAAAAAGTATCGAAAAGCTTTATTTAAAATTTAATGTTCTCTTATGTGAAAAATGAAATTAATAACAGTGTCAATTTGAATTAGCGTTATTGTGTTTTACAACTTGTTAAGCATACTTAAAATTCTAAAACTTAAAATTTATCTTTGTGTTATATTTTAAACATTTAACCACTTTTTATCTAAGGTAACTTGTGCTAACACGTTCGTACATAGACTAACACAAGCTTACTTATAAGCTTGTCAGTTTAAACAATTTATAAATTTGATTATATAAACCAGACACAACATTAATAGGATGAAATTGCTTAACATGGTTATCGAATTGACTTATATTGTCATTAAAGTGTTTTTATTTATGTTAGTCATAATTTATTTGTTATTTTAGAGTCTGGTTCACGTTTTTATTTCTTAAACTATATTTTTGCATGACAAACTACCTTTTAGAGTTGAGAAAATGCTTTATAAAACCCGTTTAATGACAAAAACTTTAAAAAATATGTACCATATTTAGTTAGTTTTTGCATTATTCACAATTCTCAATGTTTGTATTTTAGTGCTACTTTGGTTTTCAAACTTATGCAAATTTATAAAAGATAGTGATCATAGTTTCTACAAACGGCTTTTAAGCATTTCTCACTTCTAGTGAAGTTTATTACCACAAATAAGTCACGAAAAATATAGTATGTAGACATTACTGAAGACACTCAGTTTGTTTTAAAAGATAAAATGAAAAAGTAGTAGTCAGCTGAAAATCACAAAGCTATGAAAACATGTACGATTGCTGTTTTGATTCTTATTAAATGGCAATAATTTTAAATATAATTATTTTCAAAAAGAACTAGTGATTTTTTCATTTCGAACTATAGTTAATTCGAGCATGCAGGCAAGTCAACATTTTTATTTCGGGTACGAGTTAAATATGCACGAAGGGGCATTTATGTACGAAGGTTCACTTTTGCACGAGAGGTCACTTTTGCACGAAGACACTTTTGTAAGGGTTGAATTTATTTATTTAATTTTTTTTAATTAGTTTTTTTTTTCAGTTTTTTTTGACTTAATTTATTAATTTTATTTTATTTTACTACCACTGTTACCTCTAACCCTTATTTTTTATTTTTATTTTTTTATTATTATTACTTACTCATTGTATTTTTATTTTTTATTAATAACTTTTATTAGTTATTATTTGTTTTTAATTTTTACTATCACTGTTATCTCTTACCCTCGGTCGATAATTTTTTTAATAATTTATTTCAATTTATTAATATTTCCGTTTGTTTTTTTAATGATAATTTTTACTAGTTATCTTTTTAACAATATTTTACTACAAGCGTTACCCCTAACCCTTACCCTCGATCGTCGGTAACTTTTATTTTTACTTTTTATTTTTATAATGTTTTTTCTTATAACATTTTTTTTTACTTTCGTGCAAAAAATGACCCTTCGTGCAAAAGTGTCCCTTCGTGCATATTTGACCCCTTCCCTTTTATTTCAGCAATTCCATACATTGCACCTTACTTTTTTGAAAAAATGCGTATTTCATTTGCAAAGGTCATAGAAAGCAGAATTTGTCTTGCAATAAATACAAGTACAACCTCGTTTGTGAACAGTAAGAAAAAGTTTACATTTACTGTTTTACTTTAACAGCAAAACACTATTGCCTTAATAAAAAGAAAATTTTTTAAACTAAAATATAAATTGCATTCAGTTTAAGCTCGACAAGTTGTTCAGTAACGTGAATCGTTGAAAGTTTAAGTTGCCAATTCGAATGATAAAGTGACGCCACGCTACTTTAATACCTCATCTGTGACGTCACAAACACTTTAACTGCAAATTTCAATTTATAATGTTTTTGCTTTTATTTACTTAAACAGTGTTTTTTTTTCAGCATCTAAATTTTTAATTATTAATGTACGATCAGCTTTTTAAAATTATACCTATGAACCAAGGATAAACGACTTTATTTTTATAAGTAGCTTGTAAACTTCTCTGAAACATTTGTTGAAGTTTTATGATTAGAATCAATCAAAATTTACATATTTATGTTCCTGCGGTACGTTTTTAGCAGTAACATTATACATTACTAAAAATATACAACTAATTTTTTTTTGTGTCTTTAAAATGTCTTTAAAAAAGTATTTAAGTTTTATAACGCCTTTGTTTTAAGGTGCTTTTGTTCACCGCAGTAACATAACTTAATTATATTAACTTAGTCGGAGAAAGCAAAATTTTATTTTTTTATTATATTATTAAGCTACCGAACAAAAAAGCAAAGTTAAAATAAGTATTTTATGAAAACTTCTATGTAAACAAATTCAGTCTAGTTAACTTCAATTAAAGTATTATTAGTTTACATTTTATTTTGAAAGACTATTGAAAAAATAAAAGTTTGTCTCAAAGTACTTTTTACTTTTATCAACGACAATTTACTTTTTAAGCTAAACCCTAAACTTTGATACTTGTTCAACTAATTAAACCTTGTATATCTTGTTATCTTGGTTGTAATAATATCAAAATTAAATTAGCAACAACACCCGCATATGCTGAGAATATCATAGGATTAAAAATACTGTTGCCAAATTAAAGTATTTTATTGGACGACAAAATCAAAAATGGCTCAAAATATTTGACCTGAGGACCTGATGCACGAAGAACATTTTGGTTATCAAGTCCCACACCACTTGGGTACCTTTTAACGTCTTGTTTAGGACAAAATATAAATAATAAAGTAATAATTAACTCTACTCATCTCGATAAAGGAATCGAAGCTCAAAAATATGGTTAAACGATGCGATGTATAGAAATACTTTTCTTTTGAGTCATCGATTTACCCGCCACTTATTTACTTTAACCATTTTGAGCTTTATAAAAACTGTGTTTTGCACCATTTATGTGTTTAAATAGGAAATAGTAATAAAAAACATACAGTTAGTTAAAACATTTTTAAAAATTTACAGTATGATTACTTTAAAACGAAATAAAAGGTGTTTAATTAAAAAGATAAAATGACTAACATGTAGAACTCATAAACTTTTTTATTGGCTAATAATCGCAAAACTAAAGTTATGATTTAAAATATTTGTTAGTTTATGATTAAAAATAACTAAATTATTTATTTTTGTTTAAGTTGTTTTTATAAGTTTAAATTTACTTATTTATTTTATATTTTACTTTTATTAGTTTAATATTTTATTTTGCTTAAAGAGGTCGCAATTTTTTGTCACCGGAACCGGTCGTGAATAAAATATTTAATTTGCACAACTCTATTTAAGTCTGCATCTATAAAATGCTTAGTTGCAATATAAGTATGGCTGCCTAAATGTAAATTAAGCTATTGAAAGTTTCTAGCAACGTAGGGAAAATATTAACCTCAGTCATAAAAGCAAGGTTATAAATCAAGCCACAAAAAAAAAAGACTATAAAAATAGAAGCATGTTTTAACTAAATATTCATATTTTGATAAAAAAGTAAAATTAAAGTTGTCGGAAGTAAGCGAAGGATATTATTTAAGGATATTAAAATTCCTCTTGATATTTTATTGAAATTTTCATAATTTGTTTGATTTTACCTTTTTTTTACAGGTTTATAACACAACAGCAGTTTAAAGTGAATCTTTTATGGGTGCCTTAGCGAATAAAACAATATTAACTACTTAACCATTTGCTTTTACTAAATATTTTTGTTTCTTCATATATATTTAAATAAACAATAACAGTCGATTTCTTTTAAATAGGCATAACATTTTAATAAAAAATGTATTCCTGTTTGATATTTTAATAGTATTATGAGAAAATATATTAGTGCTAGTAAGAATACTAATCTGCATAATGACACATAGTATACAACATAGATAACAATAAGTTATCAATACATGTTGAGAGATTAAAAATATTTATAATGCAGTTTAGCTTTTTTCTTTTAATTAGTCAATCAAAAAATTTTGCTGAATTATAAAAATACAGCAAAACATTATAAAGCTTCAGCATTTTTAATACGAGCATTGTAAAACACTACTCATATTAAAAAATTGAAAGTACGATTACGTTATTTTTTATTTTTTACTAAAGCTTAATTGTATTATTATTTTAAAGTTTTACTTACTGTTTCACATTTTTATATTCAAATTAAAGTGAGTCTATAAGTAATTGACTTTATAAAGCACTAAAAAAACTAATAATTGCTAATTTGACAATAATTTATTTAAACGTTGTTATGCTTATTTACCATAAGCATGTTTATCATGCTTTATAATCTCTTTAGCTTGTCAAAAGATTAAAACATTAATTTAGCTCGTATGCTTTTTCTTATTATTTTTTTAAGAATTTCTACTCTCAAGGATTTTATCTTAACATGCTTTGTGTAGTTTTACTAAGACAAGCTTACATTTTAATCTTACTAGGTTTTCTATACTAAAGGTTTCGTTTATGAAATGCTAGGCTGACTTTATTTTCATGTGATTAAATTAAGGCTATTCATTAAAAAATATTATTTTGACGAACAAGTACTATTTAGATAAGGTTTAACACCACAACTAGAAATGCACATATATATAAGATTTAATGATTTAATCTTTTGTTTTTATTATGTTTTTTCTTATCAATCGATTCGATGTTGTGTACCGTCTTTATGTGAATAATTTTTTGGTTCGAGTAATAGTCTTAACAAGTTGGAAATTAAAGTTAATTACTTTTAATAAAACACATATGCACACCAGGTTATTAATTTACTTCAAAATTAATATACATTTATTGTTCTAATATTGTTTTATTGTCTTCTTAATACAATTATAATAAATCTTGTTTAAAACCAATACAAAATATTTATACACGTTCAATGTATAAAAAAAAATATTTTAAAACTATTTTCATAATTTCCAAAATTCTATGTTTTTACACACGAAATCATCAGTTCGCATGTTTAATTACACCTTAAAAGCATTGGATAAAATTTACTACTTTGAAATCAGTTAATTTATTTGTTTTAAGTTTTAAAAAGGAATTTAAAATAGTTAAGAATCCTATACAAGCATATTCAATGATATTTGTTATGTTCTTCGTTTCAAACTACAATCTGACCAAAGCTTGCTTTTTTCATGCGCTTTCTCTCTTTCGCTACCAACACATTTAAACTAGTTGAAACTTTTGCTTGTTGGAGACACTGAAGCAAAATGTTTTGAATTTTTAATGTAAAAAATTATTTAGGTATCGTCGAGTACTTAACTGTTTTAAGTTTTCTAAAATACAGCAAATAAAACTTGTATGTTTTACTTAAACTTAATACAAGTTTGTTCAGTTCATATTTTAAATACTTTTAAAAGTTATTCATGCTTGTCTTTAGGTAATTAAACAAGACTAAAACATAAAAAATACTTATAATGACTTAGTTATTTATGCATTTTTTTTTTTAAACTTACAAAATGAAGTGTGTATACTAAATTCTCGATTGACAAGGTACACCGAAAAATTAATTTCACAATTTAAACATTTTATTACTTATGAGCAGAAAGCTAAGTTTCAATATATTGTGTTTAGTATGTACGTAAAGATTTTTACTACTAACACTACAATTGTTTAATTTTTTTTGAATTATAAAACAATAGAATTTTTTTGTTAGTTTTTACAGTCATAGTAAAAATTGTTATGAAATTCCAAGAAAGGCAACTGTTCAAGACTGTTGTTTTTGTAATTTCATGTTTATGCCAAACAAAAAGTTTTGTGTTTGTTTTTTTTTATCTAAGCGTAGCTCAAAAGTAAATATTTTTCTAAGTAGATGCTCAGTTTTAAAGTTTATTTTCTTTTGCAGGATGTCAGTTTAACGTCAGTTGATAAATAATTATTTTCTAAATGCTTCGTTGGCAACATTTACAAAAAAAAGCTATGTAAGTAGTTTAAAATATATAAAACAACAACGTTGTTATTTTTGAAAACATTTCTTTTTGTTAGATGACAAATCTTGTCTTTATTTTTGTTTAAACAACACTACAGGCCATGAAGATAAAATCAGAGCGTGTCTTAAACAAACGAGTATTTATAAAACGTATTGCAACTAGCTCTGTTACTCTAGTTTCTAACAATTCACGTGCAGCTAAAATTTTAATTATTAACTTTATGCTTCGGATCTGAGCTCTAACCGCCCGACTAAATCTTTTAAGCAAAACAAACAGGTTTCAACTATGAAATTCGTTGTTACGCGTTTGTCGCATAAGCTCTCAAAATCTTTTTAACTGGTAAAACAGAGCATTTCGCAGATTATATGCAGAGTTACTGTTCGAACTTAATAGGTTTCAAGCCTTAAGAGTTTAAGCCTCAGTTTAGTCTTTGTAGTTTCAGAGAAACGAGCTTGCTTTATCCGGTTTGTCAGTTTCGATTTCGATTTTTGATTGAGCAGTTGTTTTTGTGCAAACAAGGTACGGAGACTGTTGCTTATATTAAACATAATTACATGATAAATTGATTATTTTTAAACTGAAACAAACGCGATGACCTTCTAAAACCCTGTTTAGTACAAAAACATTTCATTTTCACTATTATGACTTTTTTAATTCTTTGTTTTTCAGATACTTTAAAAAAGTGCTATGGACAAAATTAACAGTGGGCTTTTCAACTGCTCCTCTCCAAACTTGGATTTTTTTGATTTGAGATTTCAAGCGAGGCTGTTTGTGAAAGTGCCGAAAAAAACAAAAGTGAAAGGTGAGCTAAGCAAACACTTATCTTTAAATGTGCACTTAAATAAACAAATTAAAAGCTTAAAGCTCTCAAGTAACTCGTTCGACAGCTTTCATTTAGAGAAAAGCAAACTAGAAGCAACGCAAGCAACGCGAGTCATAAAATAATATTTTATTACCGCCAAACTCGCCGCTTTATAACGATACACGGCTTTGTATTGTTACTGCCTTGTCAAAAGACCGACTTAAATTCATTTTTAAGCCGATTTTTTTTTTGCACCATAAATTTTGTTCGATGGCTAAATAACTTATATGTTTGAAAAATGTATACAGCTTTTAAGTTTTGTTATTTTAGCTGCTTGTTTTTTTTTTACTTCTGCTAAAAGCTTTGCTTTTCCAACAGTTCCCATGAAGGCAGTGATGACAAAAGAATCTAAAAGGCGGCGGCTGCAGGTGACAAGCTTGCTGAAAACACGGGAAACCAACAAAAGGACTCTGGAGCCACAAAAAACAAAAACATCGTCGGTGACAGCTCACGAAACAAACCAACGAGCTGACAGGACAAATGACCGCTTCACAGAACCAAGATTTCACTTGGGAAACAGTGCCACATCCTTAGTAGCAACAAACGGTTTCGTTTTTACGGAAAGAAGTCAGTATCAACGCAGAAATAAGCAAGTGCGAACGTCACAAAATGCGGTGAACGATGAAGTCACTGGACTGAGTTTGGCAGCGAATGACGGTTCAAATAATGTTTGTTTGTGCGACGCTTGTAAGAAACGACATCATGAGTTTTACCAACAACAGCAATGGAGGTTTAAACATCATAGGATGACCAATAATGCTCTGTTTTATTATCAACAACAACAACAACAACAACAACAACAACAACAACAACAACAACAACAACAACAACAACAACAACAACAACAACAACAGTTGAACCAAGAAAAAACGATAGTAATTCAACCTACAACCGAAATAAAATACACCAATTACTACAAACTACTCCATGACAGCAACAGAGCTTGTTCGTCGTCTGCTCAAAATCTTGAGTTAAAATCAATTCCATTTTCACCAGTAAAAACATTAGCCTGTTTTCATCAGCAAAACACGGAGTTGCTGACAAAAAAGAATTTACTTCAACAAATTTGCTTACCTGAAAAAAACATTGTTTTCGATAATCGGTACTCAACCTGCTACCAAGATCATCATCATCATTTTTTGAACTTCGATCATTTTTCAAACTTTAAAGGTTCGCTGACGTCATCGATCGAGTCGGTCGGCAGTGAAACTAACGAGTTTATGACATCACAAAAGGTAAATGTAATGAACAATACCGATTTTTACAACTTTAATTTTCAGTAAATTTTACTTTCAAAAAGTCACCTTTAAGTATGTTTTATGAAAATTCTGATAAATGTGTTAAGCAATTTTTTGCAAGCTTTGTACTTATTTTTAAATATTTTGTAAAAATTAAGGTAACAAAAGTGTTTTTTTAAAGCAAATACTTTATGAGCTGGAAAGATAGTTTTTTATTTACAATGAAAAGTTATCCGTTCAACGCGTCTTATTTCAAAGAGCGTTAATTAAATTTGTATACCTTTGATG
The DNA here is from genome assembly GCF_965202585.1 of Thalia democratica. NCBI lineage: Eukaryota > Metazoa > Chordata > Thaliacea > Salpida > Salpidae > Thalia > Thalia democratica. The sequence goes on from NC_139170.1 coordinate 12,951,398, forward strand.
CTCCAACGCCTTACTTCCTTTGTACTGGTAAACACCAACGCTATTATAGGGTAATTTGAAACTTTGATTCAAACAAACTTACGTTATTTTTAGAATATTTCTCACTAAAACATTAACTTATTCAAGTTAAAAATTTTACTATCATCGGCTTTTTTTTATAATCAGCTTTCTAAAAGTATTATTAAATCAAGCTGCAAAACTCTTTTTTGTTTATTTTTTAAAGTTGATTTTTATTTTGAAATTAGTTTGTTAGTTTTTTTGCGTTTCACTAAGATAAATTTTTTTTAACTGATTTTTTTTTAATAAATTATTTTCAATTTAGAAAAAGTTAAACTTGAAGCATAGAACTTTCAAATAGTTATTGATTTGATTTAAATTATATTTTTATATTCGAATATTTTTTTCTATACTCAAATTTTAATAAAACTTGAATATAAGATTTATGTGTCAATTTTGATTTTTCTTTATTTAGTTAAATAAGAAATTGAGGAACAAGTTAAAAAAAATTGTGTGCGTACAAACCTTTAGAATTTAGCTTGCGTTTTTGTTAACTTTTTATTAGCAAAACAAAAAACTGTGGTACATGTTTTACATAAAAAGGTTAATACATAACAGATGTTGCATTAGCTCGGGTTTTCTGAGAAAAATTACTTTAAGTTTCTGAGAAAATTAAATTTGAAACAACACTTTTACAACATACAACAAATTTGGTTTTCATTTCTTACAGTTATCTAATAATTTTACGGTGTATATGTTTCACACCATTGACATAAGTTAACTAAACTTAGTAGTTTTTATTTTATTTATAAAAACTTGTCGTGTTTCAAAAATATCTTTGACTCATAAATTATAATTAACAAGAAAATAGTTTTGTAAAACGTATGATAATTTTTCTTTAGATTATAACATGAACAAAACTTAATCTTTCTTATTGACTATCGAAAAGAATAAACTAGAAGCAAATTTATTACCAGACTGATATATTTAAACAAATTTTGATTATTATTGCTTTTATTACGGTTATTTAGATTTATACTTAATATTTGATAGAAATTTATTATGACTATCCATCGATTACAGTATTAGTTTCAAGTAATAATACGTTAAGTCATAATTTAAAAGACTTATGTGTTATACAAGGTTATTTTGTTGTAATGCTCACCACACAAACCTAAAAAAATAAATAAATATATTTGAATAATCTATAACTCATTTAGTATCTAAATGCATTAATTCATTTTAAATAACGTATCGTTTATGTGTTATGAAAAATGTACTAAAACTGACAAAACAGTTGTTAAATGAGTCAATGAATACTGTTACTAAATAAACATTCTATAAGTCCTTTTTAAACTAATTGGTTGAACTTGATAAGTTAATTAGTTAGTTTAATGAAAATAGAAACCATAAAATTGTATTAAAACAAGTAATCACATAAGTAAATATTGATTATTTTATTAATATTAAAACCAACTTATCTCAAACTTAAATAACTTCTTAGTACTGTCTATAAAACAACTTTAAGACTATTAAAATATATTTTAGTATTATTTGCCAATATAGATAAACCAACCATAATACTTAAAATTTATTTTAATATTTTAGTTTGAAACTTAAATTGATTTCTTTAAATAATATTTTGAAACTTTGAGCTATTTAATTAAGTAATTGTTATTTTTAGCTCCTAAACATTTCGTTTTCTTTTAATAAACTGTAAAGCTCGGTTTTGTTATGCTGTTGGCTTTGTTAACATTAAAAATTATCCAAAAAAGACTAAAATTTTGCCGCAGATATTAAATTTTGGCGTTTTGATATTTTCTTAGTAGAGCAGTTTGATTTTGTATCAAGTATTAAATAAACTTCTTTTTTAATTGTTCAATTATGGAAGCTTAAAGTACTGTTATTTATTTTTCAAACGATCTGTTTTAGAAAAATATAAAATTTAAAAATTTATATTTGTTTTTCGATGATTTCGAGTACTTTTAAGTAGCGGTTAATTTTACGTCTTTAGTTTTTGAACAACTATGTAACCTTTACAGTTAATTAAATTCAAGTCTGTTTAGCGAAAGCTGTTACTTGACCTTCTAGGCTTGGCTACAGTAATTTCAATATACACAGATGTTGTAATAAAGTATGTTCTACCTTATTCAAAAAAATCGTACTCAACTACAATTTAATTACTGATGTTTATAACAAAACACCGATACAAGAACTAAAACTTTTTATTACACTTCTTAAACATGTTTTAGACAAAAGTAAAAACTAAAGTTCTATAATAAGTTTTTTAGATTTTAGAAAAAAAATTAAAACGGTATAATTTAAACGTTTTTCTGACTAACTTTTCATGTAGAAAATTGATGATTAAAGTTTTGCTTTGTACATTTTTATAATTTACATTTCAAAAACTTGAAAATATAGTAATTTATAAGCTTCAAAATAGTCGTTTTTAAAGTTGGTCAAGTAAGATAAAATTTTTAAAGCAGCACCTGTTTTATATCTTGTCTAGATAAAAAAAAACTAAAAAATATTTGTTTATCACCAACTAACTAAGAAACATTGTGATAAAAAGACTTTAACTTTTTTTCATAAAACCCCTTTTTTTTTATTTTGACTCTTTCAGACAACTTTCATTTTAAACATTTTGTCTTATGCTTTTGTACTATAATAAAGATTATAGTACAGATGGGCAACGTTTTTAGTCGGTAGGCCGGATCCGGAAATTCTTAGTTTTTGGCGGGCCAAAGCATTTCGAATTAGTGATTTACCGGATCCAGTATCTGGATCCAGCCGAATAATGCCTTTTAGATCCAGATCCGGTAGAATCCTAATTTTAAAATATTATCCGGATCCGACTGGATACTAATAGAAAATCGAGATTCAAATTTGGTCGAGTTCTAATTTAAATAAAAGTTTCTGATCCGGCCGAAATCTAATTTTATTGATACGGTTGATCACTTTTTTGAATCTCTCTAATTCACTATTTTATTATTGATTTTAAGTATTAAAAATAAACTTCTGAGTTCTATTACAAAAAAAAGTGTAAAATTTAAACAATTTAAAAAAATAAATAAAAGCATTATTTTACGGCGAGTTCGTTATTCAGCTTTTATTTTTATTTACATAAAGTACAGTTAAGTAAAAAGACATATTAGAAGTATGTATTAATTGAAGTAGGCCTACTTTAATTTTCTTAATTCTTTTAAAGACTTTTAAAACAAAACGAAGTTTTTTTTTCAGATTAAAGTTTATGTATATGATAAAAAATACTTTCAACTAGAAATTAAATCTGACAAAGCTCATAAAATTTTATTTAAAAAAATATTAGAGTACTGAAACTTTCTGTAGTTTAGATAAATCGTAGCATAATTCATTTGAAGATTTAAAGTTATATTAATAACTCAATTCTCCTAAAGTACGAACTAAAGCTAGATTCTAAACGTTTTGACAGGTTTTTGACATTCACTAACTACTCACTATATATTTTATTTACCAAATAAATTATAGTTTTACCTTAATAAATGTCTTATAAAAATAATTCGAGCAGACATAGTAATTGGTGTAAGTCCTTAATCATATCTTATTTAACTTTTTTTTAAATTTTCTAGTCATAGTTAATTAAGGTATGCAACTGCATTTTTACTATGTAAAATACATAAGCAGTTTTTTTTTTGATCCTATAAAACTATTACATTCTTTTTAGGCGTATTTATTTTCTAATTCAATTATGTCAATGAATAGATTCTTAGTTTTTGAATTTTATTATGTACTTAAATACGTTATTTTATCGTAAACAATTTCTTATAAAATGAATTGAAATATTGCGTTTATTAACAATAATATATTGTTAAAAGTTTACTTGGCTTTCTATTGTTACTTTTAGATATTGTAAATAGTTTAAACCTTCGTTTTTTTTTAAATTTCTGACTAAAACCAGAGTACATTGCTTATATATTACTTTTATGAATTTTATCATATAAAAGTAGCTTGAAAAACTTTTTAAAGAACGCAATAAATGATATCTTGTTAGTATTAGCGTGAGAGAGTTTTGCTAATACAAGCACTTCGTATAATTTTATGCACAAATCGGACTTACAAGTAGTAATAAGCTTCATTCATCCAAATTTGTATCATATCGTAAAAGCTAAACTCTTATCATTATCTTGGCAATAAAGATTGTTTGCAAAAGTCAACTTATCGTCAAATCAACCCTTTTGTGTATCATGAGAAATTTACATGGCAAAGATATTATGGGAAACTTTGGCTTGTTATATTTGTTTAGCTAACTTAAAGCTGTAATCGGTTATATGTCATAAAAAAAGGTATGTATTTTTTGCTTAAATACTATTAAATCTTTAACATTAAGGTTATTGTGAGTTTTGCTTATAATTTAACTAATATAACCTTTAAAAAAAAATAAATTCGAGTTTTTATTTTTATCTTTTAAACTTTTACGTAGATAGTTACAGATTTAACACTAGTTCGATGGAAAAGAAAAAATTAATAACTTATTTATATCAATTTACATTAATTAATAAACTACTTATAACAAATTTTGATTTTAAATTTATCATTTTAACTATAGCATGTTAATTCTGCTATTTTAGACTTAGAGCTTAAATTATGACTAAATGTTGAACTTTTTGTATTTAATATACATAACATTTTAAAAAAAAAAATTCTGGTTCAAAAATCTTGATACACTCAATTTTTAATACCACCTAAAATTAAATAAAACATTTTAACTCTGAACACTTTACTACCTAAAAATTACTGTATAACTTTGTTAAACTTAAAACAAATTATAGTTATTAATTTTAAAAAATTAACAGTTTGACTACAAGTTAATTTTTTACTCTTCTATAAAAAAAAATGTATCATACTTAAAAGGAAAACAATAAAATTGTATTTAGTGTAGTGTTATTTTACTTAGATAAAACTTTCAAATAATAATATAAAATACTTTTTGTCTAACAGTTTAATTTAGTTTTTGTGTTATTTGGATTAAAACTTTTTTTTTTTGGTTATTTAGGTTTAATTTTGTTGCTGTTTTTTAGGAACCAAAATGTACGCAAAAATAACTTATACAAAGGTTTTATTATCTTATGGAAATTAAAATCATCAAAATAATTTTTCTAGTTCAACACAGTTTAAAATTTCATAACTTTTTATTCAAGTAATAATTGCGGTTTTTTACAATATCCAACAGTTGTCTACCTACGAAGTCAATAAATAACTATTTAGCTTTTTTTGATAAAATTTTTTTTATTTAGATTTAACGATTTATAACATTTTTTTCTTATGTATTAAACTGGTATACATTTATTTAGTGTTTTTATTGAAAATTGTGATTTTGATTTTTTAAACACTATGACTTTTTCTATAGTGCAGATTAAAAATAAGAGTTTAAAATATTATTTTAAAACTGCTTAAATTTTTATTTATTTTATTAATGATAGTTTTACTAAAAAAAAAGCTTTTATCTTAAATCTTTAAAATTAACTATAATTATATTTATAAATTAACTTTAAAACATAAAATTTTCAAGCAAGGTTTTAATAAGTTTTAGTGTTTTTCGTTATTCGTTTTAAATATTTTTTTTTAATGAAAAAGATTATGTTTGTCAAAAGCTAAGAATTCTACTGATTTTAAATCTTAACAAAATTGTCTTTAAAGCTCAAAAAAAAACTACAGATTTTTAAATTTAATAATAAAATAGAAGTAAGATATAGTGTCATTTGTTTTTTTCATGTGTTTAGTAAATAAAGCGTTTTCCAGAAAACTTATTACTGAACTAGCTATTGAATAAACACTTTATAGTAATTATGAAAAAGACATTTAGGAATTTTTATTTTAATATTTTTAACTAGTTAGTTTCAACTGGTTAGTCTGTTTTATGTTTCAATTATTTTAAGTTCGTTCTGTTAAAACTTATTTTAAAAAGTGTACATTTGTTTTTAAAAGTTTTTGGCTTTAACTATTATAACTTATTTACATAAAAAATTTTGATAAATTATTAAAAATAGCCAGCCATAAAAAAAAAATCAGTTTAAAAAAACTCCCTTAAGAAAACATCACGTTACAAACTTAAATGAGAACCAGGTTACTTTTCATGTTTTAAGCTGCTGTTTTGTAATTAGTTTAGATTAGACATTTGGTGCTAAAAATTTTAAGGTGTTCAAAAGTATAACACTCACATTCGATTAGAATTAATCACTCTGACTTAGTTTTTGATACAAACTATTGGGTTTAAAAGTTTTTTCATAGAATATTAAACAAGTAAATTATTTGTAATAATTTTTTTTAACAGTTTATTTTAAGTTTTCTAAATCATTTTTCTTTAACAGCAGACACTTTAACTTTTATGAAACTGTTTAAAGTTTTTTTTTGCTATATTTTCTTCTACCTTTCAAAATAAATTCAGTCAAGTAGTTGAATTTAATCGGAAAAAAGGGCTTAAGAACTAAAATAAGTTTATTTTAAAATGTTTATGTACTAAAACTGTAATGCATTTGGAACCAATTGTTTTCGCTTGTACAGACATTTGTCGAATTCGTCTACTGTTAACTCAAGTAAAGTCTTTTTCAAAAATTTCAAAACTTTTTAAAATAGTAAGTACCTTACATAAATCTTTATAGCATTGTTTTTGTCTCAAACTTTTTGAAAGAATTTCAAAACTCAACAGTTTTTTAAAAGCTCAATAAAGTTCAAAAAGCTTAAATATAAGTTAAATGACTAAATGACTTTTATGAGACTGTAATACGAACAAAATACAAAAGTAATTCATTTTAAACTTGTTTTGAACAACAAGAGGAACTATAAAGTGTGTTTTGTACTAAAGTAGGCTAAAACACAACCTTTCTTGCAGTTTATAGAAATTAAAAAGGCACTTTTTTAATGTTCTACAATACCTACTTATAATTCAGCTTTTTTATAATGGCTAACCCACTCTTATAAGCTACCAGTTTTCCTTTTACATATAAATAAACATCAAAAAGTATTTTTAAAATAAAACTCTTACCAATAATAAAGTCCGTCTAAATTGTTTGGAGTACTAGGGTCCAGTGTAAAACGTACATGGGTTGATAAAATATGTAGTTTTAATTTTCAATAAAAAATATGTATTGATAAACTTCATTCAAAAAAGGAAATTCAGGATACTAAGTAGTCATTAACTATTTCTTCGTTTTATATTTGTAATAGCTAAAAATAAAAGAAATCGTTTTGTAATTTTGTGCTTGCATAAAATGCAATGTTGCCACTCCTGAGTAAGCTCAAGTAAAATTTAGTTTTTGAACAAATGCGCAAATTTCTATGGTTGAAGTACTTGCAAAATAAGTTGTTTCATACCTGTGTTTAATTTCACTTTGTTGTAAAATTAAAGATTTTAATATTTTTTTACACGCTGAACGTTTGTACAACAGCTTTAAATTGAAACCATAAGCTTGAGAATCACAATCTATAACAACTTACTTCAAAAACATCATGAAAAATTTTTGACTTCCTTGAAAAATTGAATAGGGAAAACTTAACCAGAAATTTTAACTTTCAAATATTAAAGTAAGTAATTTAGAACTTCATAACTTAAAATATTATTATAAGTACTGTTACAGAAAGGTTTTTAAACGTATTTATATACCATTTGCAGTTAAGAATATAAAGATTACTCAAAATATTTCACAAACGTTTTCAAAGCTATACTAGTTTCATCTCCAAGTGGTAAATGTTAAAGGAATTTTTTAAAAGTAGTTTAGTTTTGAAAACGTTTGTAAAATCAAAATATAAAGTAACCTCTAAATACTTAGTTGCAAATGGTATATAAATTTATTGTAAGATTTTTGTATTTAAATTGTCTTAAATATCTGTAAAATCAAGCGTGAGTCCAATTTTTTATTAAGCATAACTTACCTAAAAATTTTTCAAAAGTTTAAAACCTAGTTTAAGTTTTTATTAAATTTATCTAAAAGAAACATGTAAACTAATAAATTTTGTTTTTTTTTAATCTTAGTTTAAGTAAAAAAAAAACCGTTTTCTGTAACTACTCATAGATGAAAAATTTATTTTAAAAGTACTTTAATCATTTTTGAAGCTAATGATTTTTTTTTTAATCTTATAAATGTTTTCAGGGGCAATAGAATGTGTTTCTTATATTTCAATCAATTTGTTTACAGAAACAAGCATAACTTTTTCTAAGTTAATATAAACTATTGTAAAAATTAATACAAATTAAAGACTGTTGAAACTTTTATACAAAATATGATTTTTTTAACTAAAATTAAAGTTATTAAATGCTTTGTAACGAATAACTCTTGTATACACCTTTTAAGCAACTATAATCTTTTTACTTGAAAAAGTTAAAAAAATTAATTAGTTATCTACTTAATACAAATAGTATTATAAATACTATATATGTACTATGTATACTACAGTAAATATTTGAATTTCAATTTTCAGCACAAAGATGTATTTCAGAAAAAAAAGATTTGCTTACTTATGGTACTCTAAAATCATTTTTATAACCGCCCATTTGGCAAAAATTTGAAATGATATTACCCATATCCTTTATTAAACACCTTCCATTAACTAGTTAATCATCTATTTAAATTTTCGCCCCTTACTATTGATTACTTCTAGATAGCCAAAATCACCCACCTTTAAAATTATTATAAACTACAATATAACAGTCAAGTTTATCATAGTCGTTGAATGATCTTTACTTGAATATAATAATTCGTATAGAATTTAGTATATATAATGTAATATATGATGGTATACAACTAAATTAAATACATTTTGCAAAGTTTTATTTGTACTTCAATTAGGAAAACCGGTTAGAGTTTTAAAATCAATAACATGCTATTTACAGGTATACTGAACACTTTTACAAATTAAATTACACACTTATGAATACTAAACAGTTATCAGAATACATAAAATTATCAACAAAATTACAAAACAAAAAAAAATTGGCTTTCACTTAAAACATAGCCTCTTAGTGCAAAAACATCAACAAACAGTGAAGAAGGAATTAAATGTCATTTAAAAAAACCTTTTAAATTTTAAAAAAAGTTTACAATGAAAATACTCACAGTATTAAAGGACGGTGACAGTGCAAAAGTGAATACTTCAAAAAACAAACACACACAACTATGGCTCAACCTCAACCACCTTGAAAATACGAGAGAGACATTACGAGAGAAAGGACTCGAACGAGAGGTGGTTGTCCCGGGAAGCGGATCAGTAACCGGCCATTCTGGTCACGCTGGGCCACCTGGAGCGGTAGGAGAGACACTTGTGCTGATCGATGAAGATGCTGTTCTTCTTGCAAGCTATCTCCTTCTCCAGCGACAACCTCGTGTCCTCGAGGGCCCTCAGCGAGTTCTCCGCTTCGGCGAGGCGGGTGTGGAGCAGCTCGATGGACTCGGTCAGCTCTCCGACTTCGGTGACAATCCTGAACGTTTCAGTGAGAATTTGTTTACTTGATTGTATAAAAACACCAGTTTGAGAAAAGTTAGATTTCAATAGTTTAAAAACTCAAGATTATTATTAGGAATCGCTATAAAACTGAACAAAAATGTACAAATTTGACTTTTTGTTCAACATTAATTCTGGTAGGAGAGCTTTGAGGTATAATTGAAATCATAACTTCTAGGTGTTTTAAATTACAATTTTTGAGCACATGTTTGCTTTTTTTTCTTACTTTGTTATAGCATAAAAACTTAAGAAACTTTTTTTTCATAAGTTTATGGAAAAAGTCTGTAAACGTTTAAGCTTTTGCAACTTGAGTATTGCATCGAAAAAATAAATATATTTTGGACAAAATAAAAACACCTCCAAATGAATAGCCAATTAGAACACGACGCAGTATTTCGCAGCTTATTTGAAAGTGTTGTGGGTTACAGAGTAAAACATTATTTTCTCTATTTGTTGAAAAAGATATCGTTTGAATTGCTCTTATGAAGGAGAAAAGCGAGCATGAATCAGAAAAATGGTTGCTAAAGGTGTGTAAACATTATTCTTTAAAGTTTATATGATTTCAAAAGTTTGTTTATATTTTTCAAGGTGTATTGTTAGACTGTACCCCTTAAGATTTAAGCTGATTTAAAAACAAACGTATTCAAAACATTTCGTTCACAGAAATGAACTAAGAACGCCCGGCTATATCGCAATAAGACGTGCTCTGAAATCCCTAACCTAATTTATATAAAAACTCAGCTTTATTTACTGTATACGTTATTACTTTAGCTATTGAACTTATTATATATTTGCTGTTCGAAATAACAGTTTATAAAAACAACACTTTTTCAGAAGTAAGTTAATAACTAATAAACACGCAACCAGTATACATTTTAACCATAAGCTTGACAACAAACCTGTACTGGGCGGGGTCCCTGCAAAGTTCAACTCCTGGTCGGTACGTTCTGTGGTCCAGCCTGGTCTGGGCCACTTGCATTGGCGCCCTCTTTGCAAATATGGCCTCTCTCAGCATTTTGATGTTCTTTTCCTGGTTGCCTATTTCTTCGATTGTCTGGTGTAGTTGTATAAAGTTTTTTAAGACTTTTTATTTGTATTTAAACTAAGTGATTTAGAATATTCCAAACTTTTTTACTCACTATAACATCTTTTGTGAATAGAAATAGGTAAATGTTTGACTTCATTTAAAAAAAAAACTTAAGCTTTTAAACTTGTTATATTTTTACTACTGCTCATTATAATAATTTAATACCATTTGAAAAATAAATTAAAGCACTTTTGTTTCTTCTTTAAATAAAGTTTACTCATAAAGTATTTGTTCTCAAAGGACACATTTCTAACTACCATTTTTTAAAATTTGTTACATACAGCAAAACTGCATATATGGGTGGGTGTCACTTTTACACGGCGTCACTTTTGCACGAAGGGATAATTTTGAACGAGCGTCACTTAAAACTATTTATTTTCGACTATAATAAAAATACAATGGCAATAATATATGCTAAATCATTTCCTGAAAATATTTTATCTTTTTTTTTATATTTAAGTTTGAAAAACTGCTTCATTTACTAAAAAATATGCTCGATAACTTTTTTGATACCACAATACAACACTTAAAACTTAAGTGCAGGGTTTCCCAAAGTGAGCCATGACAGATACTCAGGGCGCCACGAGCAGCAAAGGGGTAAGAGGGGGGCCCATGAGCAGTAAAGGAGCCACAGGGGGGCTATGAGGTCATAAATTAAAACTTACACTAGATATTCTCGAGTTGCATATGAAAATTAAAAAACAAAAAAAAAAAAAAAGGTTATGAGTAATCTTGTTGAAGGGGTCATTGCTTTTTTAATTTCTTTAAAGGAGGCAATTTGCAAAAAAAGTTTGGGAAGCCCTGCTTTAGTGTGTTCAAACTAAACTGCGTGTATTTACAACACCAGCAAACAACCTTCTGGAGATGGTTCTGCAGTTTCACCTTGGCGCCGTTCACCTCATCGACCCTCTGCTGCAGGGTGGTGTTTGTGAGGTTGCACTGGTGACGCATGTCGTTGCTTGTGTCGTTCAGCACGTTGTCGATCAGCGACCTCAGGTTGATGCTCGCCATCCTCTCGCGTTCCGCATGAACGATGTTCTCGTGCGTGAACTGCGCCCACGTCTCGGGAGTGCTCGAGCTGGCAGGTTTGTTCGAATGATATACTTAAGGGGATAGTTTTAAAACAAACTTGCGCATGAAGCACACACTTGTTTGGAATTAAAAACTAATGAAGCACAAATAGCATATAATATTACGACTGTTTTTTAACACATATGTAAATGTTATAAAATTTAAATCGTTTTAACTAAAATAAAAACAAAAATAAATTAAAAGGGTTGTCTCACAAATGATCTAATAGTAAAATACAGTTTATTAATAATAAACTGTTTTAACTTATTCAATTGTATTTGACGTTTTAAGTTTAAACTATTTTTTCAATAAGAAATAAAACTATTATTAAGTAAGTTACGACCTCGAAAACAACTGAACTTTTAATTCATTTTAGTTTTTAATTATTAATTTAAAATAAAACTGAGGATAAGGTGTTAAGTAAATTTAAAACTTTTTTATGGTCAAATACTTTTTATAAAGCATCGTTTTTAAATTTTATAGATCAAGCTACATTAACATACTTCAAAAAAATATTAAAGCGTTATTATAGTAGAAAAACATGTTTACTTAAAACTTTTCAAATTTACTTTAACATTTTTACCATATCGTCTAAATTGATTACACATATTAAAACTAACTAAAAGCTAAGTTTAACATTTAGATAAAGATGGAAAAGCTTGAAAATTTATTGGTTTAGCAAGTCTGACCTTTAAGAGTTTAACTAAATTTACTAAAATAATTGAATTTTAGATAAAAACTACCTAAATAGTAAAAACTTTTAACTAAAATTGTTTTAAATAACAAAACTTATTTTCATACTCATTTTTCTAAAAAATTTGTATCTGATAAATTTGTTATTCATAATTACGATTAAGGTTACGAGCGTAATAGCCAATAAATAGACAAAACTCAATGCTGTGGCTCTTTATATTGTAAACTATTTAAACTTATTTGTCTTATGAACTATTTTTTTATATTTACAAAAAATAATTTCAAACAAATACATAATAAATAAAAGCAGTATTACAATAGTGTCAAGCACTAACTTTTCTTCAAACTTAGCAGAGTCAGCGTAGTACTGGATATCAGTTGACTCGTTATTTAGTCTGCCACACTTATCATCTATTCTGTAGGCATCAACTTTATCTGACCAATCATGCTCCAATCTATGCTTAGCTACTCTGCTTGACCTACGTAATTAGTTCTTGATATAACATTTAATTTTTTGGTTAAGAAAAAAACTTTTAAGTTTTGGCTCCTGTAAATTAGTGTGCAGTTAACATACAGGTTCTGTATAAACTGGGGAAAAAGTGTGTTATTTTGTACTCTTTTAGTTCGCATTCTAAACAAAACCTATCAGGCCTAAATTTAAATGTGGCTTGTTTATAAATATGTAGTTTTTTAAAACATTCTGTTTTGTACTGTTAAGTATATCAATAACTGATATATTACTACCAAAAAATATTACTTGAAAGCTTATACAAGGTTGCCAAAGATTTTTTGAAAAAAAATCAAGATTTGCTATACTTTTTCCAGGTCTTTGAAAATACAAATTATTTTTGTATATTATATTATTATATTAAAGGTAAAATCTGGATTAAGTTGTAAAAAATATTGCAAAGATACTGTAATTATACTTTATATTTGCTCAAAAATATAAAAAAGTATATATCATAATCAAAAAAAAAATATTGTACATGACAGATTTTTTGTACATAATCAAATTTTACCATTTTACATGCAAAATTTGTTTAAAATTCCATTTTTTCCGGTTTTTTTAGTGATTTTAGTTTAAGATTCCAGATTTTCAACTATCTTCTAAATATTTGTCTAATTCTAGGCTTTTTTTTTGCAAAAACTGTCGACACTTACTCCAGATTTTTGAAACCCACTACATATACTATAAATTCAATAACAATGACGATTGTGCATTCTAATGATTAAAATAAAAAAATATAATATAATGAATGGAAAAATTGAGTCAATCTAAAGCACAATTTTAAATTTGTTTAGTATTTCAAAATATACATAAACATTATAACTTGGCAAGGCTTTTATTCATTTAAATTTATTTGATAAACATAGTAGTGTATAAAGGGTAAAAAACCCTTACAACTAAAACTATATTAGAACTTGATTAGCCTTAATTTAGTATTGATTTCATTGTATACTTAATAGTACAAAATAGAAGTTCTGGATCAATACAACTGAAATCTTTTAAAAGTATATTTCCTTAGAAAAAAATGTGTTTAAAGATTATACACATTGTTATAAAGTTAGTACAAAATTATTATCATTATCTCTCGCTAACTACAAATCAGTACAATTTAAAACTTTGTACAAATATTACTAGAAATGTTTACTTAGTGAAAAAACTTAAATATGTTGTTGTTAGTGTTAGCCTATTGTCCAACAATAAAACTGTTGAATCAATAAAACATCCACTAAAAAATATAACTATTACTTACAAAAAAAAATTAAAATATTAAAAAAAATAATATTTAGTTATAAATATATTTATACATTTCCAAACAAAAATTACATACATTTGGATGTTATTACGTTGTGTTAGCCTTTAAAACTTTGAAAAAATTACCATAAAGAAATTTGAGAGTGAATTTTAGCTTAAAAAATTTGAACAAAAGTTAAATAAAACAATTTTAAATCCATACAATAACTTTTTAAATGATGTATAATATATTTTAAAGGTTATTTAGCTACAAATTAAAACTTACTCCACTTGAGCTTTGGTTTGGTCAATGGTTCTTTGTAAAATATCTTGAACAGACTTGATTAAGTTTATTTCCTGTAAATAGTAAAAATTAACATCCCTTCTTTGATTAGCTATTTAATTAGTTTTGTAAAAGGTATCTTTCTGCCAAATAATTAAATAGATCCTATATAAGTTATAATAGTTTTTAATATAAGTAACTTAATAACAGTCATGAATAAAACTTGATAATGTTTTTAAATAGATTTTATCTTTTCTAATTTAAGAAATCACATATTTTTAAGTTTTATACAACTATATATACAACAAGCTTTAGCTTTAAAACAACACTTAATTTATTTAACTTTTTTCATTTTCATAGAGTGTAAGTAAAACAATACTATTTAAAAAAAAACTATACTTATGTATTTTAATGATAAGCACACTTTTGAGTTTTTAGTGTTTTTACTTCCATAAGTTACCTTTAAAAGTTCAATTTCAGCAGCATCCCTGACAAGGTCGGCATTGTACCTTCTGTCCCTGCACCTCATGTTGTCGAAAGCTATTTCGAGCGGAATTTGAGTTGCATCCTTTGCCTTTTCGAGGCGAACCTGCAAAAAAAAGCAATCAAATCTGGTAATAGACTTTAGAGGAATGCTTTATTTAGCATCTACAGTTTTTGTAAACACTACTATGTAACATATTTTTACCGAATATTTTTCAATTACTTAGTAAAAGTTATAATGATCAAACATACAAGAGTTAAGACCTATTTAGAAGATTTAGCTTGGAAATATATAATTAAACATTTAATAAGTTTTGTTTACTAAAATCAGCAAATTGTTGCGTTTGTAATTAAAAAAGTAGCAACAGATAATATATACAACAAATAACTTAAACAAAACAATTTTTCAGTAATCAAATGCAAAAAAAAAGTAAATACTTGTTGTTTTAGAAGCAAGTCAGTTTCTTTCAAAATGTCTTCAATTTCTCGCTGCAACTCAAACTTCCAGAATGCAATGTCATGTAGTCTCTCTCCAAGTTTTTTTGTGCTGTCTTTCTGTGTTCTGTAATTTTTATTTCAGTATAATAAATTGTAAAATTGGAAACAAGTCGTACTAACTTAAAGAATTACGTTAAGAAACTATTTTAGCTCTTAACATATTTAAAAAAGTATACTTATCTTCTGCTACAATCAGTTATTAGTCTGAAAAGTATAACATTTAGCTAATTGTGATTGACTACTTTTTAAAATATTTTAGGTGCATAAAAATTTAGAGATTGTATTTATTAGTTATTAAACATTTACTTGTTTAGGTTAGTAATTTTACAATTTTCACATTTTAAAAAAAGTACTTCCTGCTGGACTATATATTTTTTTAATCGATACAAAACATTAGCTTAGAAATCAAAAAAAAAAAGAAAACAGTTTTCGAAGCTATGTACATGTGTTTTGAAAATGTTTTTAAACTAAACTAAAAGATTTTTTTTGAAAAACATATAATACATACAGTTTATAGTGGTATATCTTTTATGTTTAAAAATAGCTTGAGCTGTATATAAATTATAAAAAAAAACTTGCTTTTTAAAATTGATAATTATGCTTTACCAATTTTGGAAAATCATTAAAAAAAATTATAGAAAACCTATTGTTTATCTACCTAATCAAAAAAGAACTATGTAATAAAAAAATTGTATAAAAAACATTTTTATTTTGTACATTTTTTAATATAAATTTTTATCTACTTTAAATACATAAAATTTACTAATTGGTGTCAAAAAAGCAATCAACTTTTGCAGTAAGTACAATAACATCAGTAACAAAACTCAGTTATGTGGCTTTGAAATTACTGGAAAAATATATACTTTTTTGTGTACTTCTGCTAATTTTACTAACTTTTTCATGAGATCATGTGTTTCATTAGCAAGCTTCTGAGACTCATGCTGGTTGCGTTCTGCATTTTCTCTGTCGGTGAATGACTGGTAGTACTTAGCATAATTGTGTTGTATCCACTCTTCAGGGGTGTGCTTGGCTGTGTGAATACCGGTTGTTGTGTTTATTGGCAGCTCTGTCTTGTTCTTCTCATAAGCGTCCTTTAACACTTCTGTGGCCATTTCTA
Source organism: Thalia democratica (assembly GCF_965202585.1). Lineage (NCBI taxonomy): Eukaryota > Metazoa > Chordata > Thaliacea > Salpida > Salpidae > Thalia > Thalia democratica. Next base: position 12,967,839 of record NC_139170.1, read on the forward strand.
CTTATATAATTCTGTTGTGAAAATATTATTGATAGAGTAGCTAGAATAAAATCAATTATAAAAAATCAGTTAACTTTATACTTAAAATTTAATTTATATGCCTTTTAAATTTTTATCTTCTATGTTTATTGTCTAAATTTTTTACAAAACAGACTACATTTCAAAAACTAATCGAACTTATTATATTCTTAAAAAGTATCTTACAGTATATACTCAAGGTCAGATTAAAACCAATTTATTTTATAAAAAAATAAAATTAACCTTGTTTCAAAGCTTTAAATATATTTTCATAATATAAAATAATAACTTATTTTGAGACATAGGCCTTTTGTAAGAAGTTTTTAATAAAATAAGTAAATAACACTTTTTTATAATAATTTTCCAAGAATTATAAAAAATATCTTCTTTAGGTTTCTTCAAGATATGTTCCTCACAATTTTCTTTTATTTGAAACAATCTTAAAAATTAATGACCAAAAGCAGAAAAAAACTAATTTTTCTTTTGTTTTTGAAAAAAAAAAGTTAAGGCCAAGTTTAAGACAAAGGCAATTTTTTACAAAAACTAACATTAGCTCTTATATGATAGCTTAAATAAAACTAAAAATCAATTTTTGTAGTGTAATGGAATACCGGTTTCATTTACATTTTTAAACAGTTGTTTTTTTAAACAATGTTATTTTCCAGAATGTTTTATGATTTGAAGTTTTGTTTATTAATTCTCATTTTATAATAAATATCCTAAAATCACCTATCTATTAGAAATAGTTCATGTAACCCACATTAATCGTTGGTTAGCAGAATATAAAAATTTTTGTTGAGAGAATAAGGAGTAATTTGCTTTAAAATTTAACATTTTCTCTAAAATAAAACCTAAAAGTATAAACTAATTGCCAGTTTAAAGAAAATTTAAAAACTAAATGAAAACAATTCCATTTTATTATTGTTGAGACCTTGAATTTCTTCAAAAAACTCCTTAAAAATTATAAAATTTTTCTAGTGATTAAACTTTAAAAGAAGTATAAAATGGTAGTTAAAAAAGACAATAACATTATTTAAAAAAAAATTTTGTAGAAAATTATAATTACTAGAATTACTTAAACAAATTGAGAAGAATGATTTAAAGTTTAAGAAAAGATAGAATTTAGTGAAAAATATTTTATTCCTTCCATGCAGAACCTAATAAATTCACAACTTTTGAGTCTTGAAATTTTAAAAGTGACTTTGTTGAGTAACTCTAATAACTAAGATAAAACATTTCAAAATAAAACCAAGTTTTAAAAACAAGGTGAACCATCTGGGAACGGGTCAAAATTGCACAAAGACAAAATTTCAGAAAAAACAATTTTGCACCAAGGGTAAATTTTGCACAAGTTACAACTTTGCATGAGAGTAAAAAAAAAACAAAAACAAATTTCTTCCAAAAACATTTAAAAAAAATTTTAACTAAGAAAAGTTTATTTTTTTTTTAGTTTGTGCATTTCAAAAGAAGCCTATGAAACTCTCAAAAAAAATTGCTTATATCTGAAAAAATACTTTAATATTTTTTTTAATAAGCAACTGATAGCTTAATTATTGATACTAAAATAAGACCAAATTTAAAAACAAGTGAATATACAGTTTTAAACTTTCGAGTCTTTTTTTTTGAAATTTTGTCAAAAGTAATGTTGGCCAACTCAATTGCCATGTATTTTTGATGAAAGTAAGGTTTTTATAAAAAATAAACTTTTTATAACATAATTACTGCACTTTCAACTATAAAAATTCATGTGCACTTAATTAAAGGTCTCAATTTCATCCTATCTAAATTTGAAGTTGATCAGCTTAGTAATTATAACTGCACAACAAAAAATTAATTATGTACCTAATTAATTCCAAACTTTACATAGACTTATGAAATTTTTATACGTACTTATAAAAAAATGAATTTATAATATCTGAAGTTGAAGTCAATTTCTTCAGTATTTGTAACATTACAAAAATTTTTTTTTGCTTGGAAATTTATTAATAGCCTGTTCATTAATTAGGCTTAATACCTAACAATTTTAAATTAACTGAAAATACCTAGGGTGGCCACCGGAATTTTAGAATTTTTTTTAGATTTTCTAATTTTCTTCCAGAATCTTAAATGAATAAACTTTGTTGATTATCTTTTGTTTGAAAATTCAATTATGTATAAAATTATCAAAATTGCATAAAAATATAGATAAGATACTGAAATGCTACTTTAATTGGTTTTATAACATGTTAAGTTCCATAAAAAAAAGCTATTTAATTTAAAATAGTTATTTTTTTACTTTGTTTAAATTTAATTGTATTAAAGAGTGATTTTTTTAAAATTCTGGGTTTTACAGGTATTTTTTAAAGTCAAAATATTTTTTGGCATATGTTTTCAAATTTCAAGATTCTAGGTTAAATGGTAAGCTTGCATATAATGATCAAAATTAGTATAAGTAGTACACAAAACCTCTTTTTCACATTTCCTCAGTTTTAAGTCAATCCATTCAGTGTTTAAACATAATAACACTGCAATTATTCAAAAATACTCTTTAATTATACTCCTAATATTAAATTTATTTATTTACACAAAGGCAACAACGTTTCATCCCTAAGGGATCTTCAGGCCTTATTCATTATATGTGAATGCCATATATATATTGAATAAGACCTGAAGATCCCTTAGGGGTGAAACGTCGTTGCCTTTGTATAAATAAATGAATTTAAAATTAACTTTGTCTCCAAAATTAAATTTTTTGAGACCTGTTGTGCCCAAGGAATAGTCCTTGCATATACCTATTTAACTATACTCCAACAAGAAGTTTATCTCAACTGCTATTACTTAAATACTTTGTAAAGTACTGCTTTGTTGATTATTATTATCATTACAATTACTAGTATTATCAATGCTATATTGATGTTCCAATACAGGGTTTCCAAAACTGGGTCAAGTAGGCACCTTAGGGGCCATGACAGAAGTTTAGATAATAATAGTAATCGATATAAGATATAGAAGCTCAGTCTTACTTTTCCCTCTACAACAGTAAACAAATGTTTTAGAGATATTCACTATGTAGTTTTAGTAAAGATGTACTTTTGAAGTATCTATATTAGTTACTTAATCACAGTTTTTTTTAATTAAAATTTGCCCAGAAAACGTTTATCTTTGCAAGGGCAGAGTGACTGATACTTTTTTACCATAAAAAACTATGCTTTAAAGAAATTCTATTTTAAAGTAAAAAAAAATCACTGCTTATTTAAATAATTTTTAAATTATACCAAAATTTAATTTAAGTCAGTATAGGCTAAAAATTTATATATTAAGTTTTTCAATAAAGTTACATCTTGACATTGTCACTTATTAATATCTTTAAACTTTAAGATTTGCTAAATTGTGTACTAAGAATCTATAGCAACTAAAACTTGTGAAACTGGAATATATGCTCAAGCTGGGCTTATATTAAATGTTAGTACTACTAACGTCAAATTTATATCTATAATTTTTTTTAAATATCTATAATATTAAGGTCTCATTCAAAAAATTATGTTAATTATTTTTTCACGTTTTTAAATAACAGTTTAAAAGCTTTCAAATAACTAATAGCAAATTAAAACTTCCTAATATATATACACTTAAAAAAAAAAGTCTAATTATATATTGACTTTAATTGAACTTTAGAAGTTTTTTATTATTTTATTAAGGTAAAACTTTTTAAAATAAAAAATACTTTAGTTTTACTCTTCAAATTCTGGTTATAAAACATTGTTTTACTTAACAATTTACAAATTAAATTTCAAATAATTAAATTGTAGTTTTAATAAATCAAGTTACTAAAGTTTAAATACTTCGAATGATTTTACTTAAGTTTTGCCACCAAAATAAAAAAAAGGTCTATAATTTTTGTAATTACCAATTAGACTAATTCTGAAACTATACTTTCCCGTAACAACAGTTCGATATAATTGTAGCTGTAGTAAATGTTACTTAAACTTAGGTCTTTAAGCGTCTAATGTTGACAAAAAAGTTGAATCAAAAATATAGAAGCCTTAATAATTACGGGTCTGCTTTATAAAAAAATATTTAAAGCATTTCAAAATGAAGTTCAAAAAAATCTATTAAGGTTTAAAAATATTTCGTCCCACAAAATATTATCAATAACACAACAAAATTATCGTTTACCTTTATGGAAAACTTTAAACTATAACTTTTTTAATGATAGTTTAGGTTTAAAATAAATAACTAAACAAAAAACCATACCATTAACTATTTAACAAAAATCGCAAAACTTTGAATCTATTTTGTAAGGCATTAATATTTAATTCAAAAACTAGTACAAAGTTTTAAATAAGTTATATAACGATTAATAAACTTTTAAAAACAGTCAAAAACTTCAGATCAAAACTTCAAAATCTGTATGTAAACAACTAATATTACTTTATCATCGTAAACGCTCGTAAAAATTTAGCATTAAATCAAGTTTTTAGCTAAACTTAGCTTTTGCTGTTTAATAGAAACTTCAAAAAAGGGTGAATTCAATGCTAAAGTAAATAATTTTGTGATTGAGCAGAATAAAAAGAAAACAATAAATATCTAGATGTGGTATAGTCTATACCGTATAGACGACAAGTTAAACTGAAAGGCACATATAAACTACCATAAATCTAAGCTTTCGAGAAATTGTTTTATGATGTTAAAATTGAGTAATTATTTGGATACGAGTACTTTGAAAATGGTCAGTTTTTTTCTATCTGCTCATCCACTATTGTATATCTGCTTAGAATGGCGCTGCTAGTTGTCATCTGAAGCCAGTTGTTAGTATACAAAAAAGAATTGTAAGATATGTTTGCCGCGAGCCTGCACCTGACTCCAACAATTTTTTTTTTGTGAAAACTGGTATTCTGAAATTTTAGTTTTAGTGTTTAGGTGTTTAGTTTGCAAGTTTGATGCTAAACACTTTGAGAGGATTTGAGGTTGACCACAGTTGTTTTACTCCAGAAAGTATGGTTCATACACACAATACAAGACATTCAAAATTCGCAATTTTGTAGTTAAAAAACCTAGAACAGGGCTTTGCCCAAACTCCTTCAGATATTTGAGTCCTAAGTTGTGGTCTAGTGTTTGGGTAACTTTAGTTACAAAAAATTCTTGTTGAACCAGTATACTGAGTAGCTTTGGTTGAGTAATTTGTGTTACATGCGGTTTACTCTCATTTCTTAGCCGCAATCATTTCTAACCCGATCATTTCTAACCTGGTCTTTTCTTACCCGATCGTTGCTAACCCGATCATATCTAACCCGATAATTTCCAACCTGATTTAACCTGATCATTTCTAACCCGATTACCAAAAAGTTCTTGTTTTTTAGATTTATTTTAATCAGTGTTTATTTTGAAACCAAACTAATGTTAACAAAATTGTTTTTATATTAAACTGTAGTTTACTTTGTCTTAACAAAAACTTAATGGTTATATAGCTTTAATTAGATTATATTTTTTGTAATCGTTTTATTTTAACTTATCTAGCTTCAAATTAATTTCCTTGTTTTAATTTTTTTTTCACATCAACCTGCTTAAATCTAACTTTATTTTTCAGATTAAATAAGATTTACTTGATTGTTTCTTTTTTTCTTTTAATTTATGCTTTGTTGAGTTCTTAAAGTAAGCTGTTTTTACTATTCTTGAGTTATTTATTCTTGTCATTTAGATAACCAGAATACTGTTTTAACACAAAAATAAATTAAACTGTTAAAAATGTAATATTCAGACACAAATATATTCATATAACTGTCTATGAGATTTTTTGTAAGTCTAGCGCAAGCGTTGTATAGTAGTTGATTATCTATTACCATTTTATAGCCTGTAAATTTTTATTCTAAGCTTAAAAACTTGCATAAATTGCTCCATAACATGCAAAGACCTCTTAAGATAATGTAGTTAAAACAAACAATAAATGGTTTTGAACACTTTTTGTTGTGGAAAATCATTATATTTAGTTATAGTAATAACAAATTAAACAGTATTATTTCTTTATTACACTAAAACATGTTTCTGTAGTTTAATGGGTTTTCACTTTTCAACACACTTCAACGGAGCTATAAAAATCAAAAGACTACTGGTAATTATTTCTTGTGTTTCAAACAAATGGCAAAGATAATTTGCTTTTCTTGTACGACTGAATATGTTATTTTATTTAAAATCAGTTCTTAATTATGAATTTTAAAATTAGGTGAATTATAATCAGTTAATGGTTTTTTTCTTTAATATAACTTTTGAAAACTATCTATTATGTAAATAACAACCACAGGTGAAAACAAAAATATTTCTAATACCCTTGTAGATTTAGATTCACGCGTTGCTTAACGAAAACATGTAAAAACAAATAAGATACTAGTATTTAAAAAAAAATTATAACTTATGTTTTTGTTATTCTAGAACATCACGCGATACTTTTTAAGGGTGTTTTGCAATAATTTTTTTTTGTGAGAAGTTTAGAAATGAAATGAACATATGTATAACATTTGCAGATATTATAGGTTTTTAAAACGGTAGGTAAATAATGGTATATTTTCAAAAGAAAACAGGCTTTTGTTTAAAAAGTTTTTGTCAAATAGAGTTAGAATAAAAACAATTCAAAACTTTCATATTGTAGATAAATATACTGGGCGGAGTAGCAGTTCGACGATTGTGCCTTTTCCTTCTAATGGCTCATTTTGATATGTTCGCCCAACCATCGAGCTTTGTCGAAGCCGCGTAACAATCCAGCAAACACGCCAGGTAAGCCTCTGATAACAAGCAATGACGAACCTTCAGCAGAAGACGGCTGGTAAAACTGTTCCCATTTTCGGCGAAAGTTAACCTGACGTTCGTTGCGTAAAAAACTTTAAGTTCGCAAGTGACATGCAACGAAGAACTCGATAATATTTTCGCTACGAGGCCGTAGCTCATGTGGGTAAACCGACGCGAAATTTCGTTTTATGAAGCGCATTGAAGCGTGAAAAAGACGGCGTAAGTTGAATGAAACAGGCGGCTATCTCGCTGCGTTTGAAGTTTTCAGGATCCGTTGTTTCAAACAAGGTGTTATTTGTATTTCACAAAGAAAAAAGTCTCTTTTTTTTAAGCAGAAACAAGCTCAGCTTCTTCTGCTACAAAAAACAAACGGTGTTTTGTACACAATATTTTATGGTTATAGTTAAACAATTCAAAGTTAGGTGATTGTTTTAGTTGAACAAAAAAAAAAGAAGCAAAATTCATAATTAGATAATCTTTTGAATGAAACTTAAATTATTTTAAACTTATGTAGTGCAAGCCATAAACAGTTTTGTGCAATTAAATTGTGCAAAGCTGAAATCAAAAAACTAAAAAAGTTATAACTGGTAATAATTCATTATTCTTAAAAATAAAAACTCAAAAATTTTAGGGTTACTAGAAACAGTATTTTATTTTACGAATTGCCGGGTACACGACTATTATAAATCAGTAATTTCAAATTCTGACAGTACAATTTCTTTAAAAGAAATTTTAAATACAATGTCATAAATAGTGATAAATGATTAAAAAAACAAATATGCGGTAAATTTCAATAAATTTTAACCTCATTATTTACTTACAAACATTTTACATTAAAAAAAAAGTTCTTCAATAATTTTTAATATGTGAGTAAAGTAAGCTTTAAAATATAGAACATTTTTGTAATTGTACTAACTTATTGTTTAAATTATATTGCGTTACGCCGTTTTCCTGCAGAGCAGTTCATCAGACGCAAACGAAAGCTGAAAAACAAAAATACAGAGCGATGAATTAGAATATTTTTATAGTTACGAAATTATTTTTTTATAAATACTAATTTTTTACTTTAATAATCTTATTAATTAGATATCTAATCTTTTTTTTCAAATATATATTACCTTTTAAAATATGACCTGTTAAGTATTTTTTTAAACTTGAATTATCAGAGCTTGAATTATCTGAATTTCAGTTTTCATGTAACCAAAACTGCTAGTAAATAAAGATCGTCATTTTAAGTATAGCCAAAACTACTCTGTTAATTAAATGGGAGAAAAAAGTCATAAATTAAGACAGAGGTTGGCAGCCTTTTACAAAAAAAAGGACAAATTTCCGTAAAAAAATTTGCTTGCAGGCCGCAATTCATAGAAAAATTCTACGAAAGGTTACAGTTACTTTAATAAGTTATAGTGTTTAACGGTTAAAAAGCTTGAAAAAGCATGCAGTGTTAAAGCACTAACAATTAGTAATTATTAAATTAAAAGCTAAATTGTATATTTTTAGATTAATTAATTCTAAATCTTGTAAAAAGTTTTGTTTTTGGCTCAAAAGTACATCGTGGGCTGAATATTTTTAGGGTAGCATTTAACTGCTGGCCGAAATTTGCTGACTCTTGCATTGTTACCTGTTTTAGTATTATCATTAACTGTTTAAAAAGTCATAACATCGTTTATTTGTAAACCAATGTATTTTGATAGCTTAATAAAGTCTTGTCCTTTTATATTAAGTTTTCCAAGTTCGAAAAAAGTTTTTACTTCAAATTCTGTCAAACTGTCTTCAGTGTGAGTCTTTTCAGTTCTTGAGATCTTGTTGCTTTTTGATGCAATAATCATCGGGCTAAATTTTAACGTCTGCAACACAAGTTAATAAATAAATAAATAAAATAGTTCATTGACAACAACAAAAATTTTTAGTATTATTTACTATTTTAGCACAGTTAAATTAATTAAGTGACTTACATTACTAACTACATGTTTTACAATATTCTTAAAAATTATTTAATAATAAGCAATTTTTTACAGTAAATACATTTCAAAAGCTAAAAAAAATATCACAAACTAAGTGCAGATACTTAATAAACTGTATTACATTATCAAATGTTATTTAAAAGTTAGCTTAGGTTTTATATGTTAATCTATTCCATCTTTAAGCAGACCAACTATATTGAAGTGTTTAAACCGTTAGTATAAATGTTTAAAAAGATTAATTAATTTTATGTCTTAAAGGTCCTATCCTAACTTATGGTTTTTATTACTATGATTAACTTAATTAGCTACTAAACTGGTTATTAAACTTTTCCTTTGTTTAGGTTTGTATAATCAAGTCTTGTTTCCGCTTTATATTTTAACTAAATTCTTAATTAACAATTAACCTTCTATGATTTTAATTATAACTTTTCAGAAACTTTTATTTAAGCACTGACGAGCTTTAAAAAAAAACTTAGTTTTCCATAAGATTTGTTAAAAAATAATAATAAATATATGTCTAAAATCGTATTAAATGTATCTCATCTAATAAGGTATCTACTTTAAAAAATGCACATGCAGAATTAACACAGACCTTTATCTTTATACTTTTTTATTTTTCCAAAAGTTCTATAACATGCCTGTAAAGGTTACAAGTCATAACTGCCCATGAGCAATTTTTTCAAAGGAAATTGGTTCGCGACTTATAAAAAGCTCCCGTCCTCTGGTATAGTACAAGAAATTATTCTGGTTAATAAAAAAAAAAGAAGCTTTTTCTCAAATGCTAGTTTTTGAGAGCACTGTTGAAATACTAAATATCTGACTTGCTTATATGCATCTAAAGTTTTGAAGCTCCACAAATTTTAATAAATGTCGACAAAAGTTATTAACTTAGAATAATAAATATCACTACATGATAAACAGAATAACAAAACTTATACCATGTGCATTTACTTTTTAAATGGATAATTTTCAGTATGACTTTCAGTTCATTTAAAATAATTATTAGTTATTCTGTACTCCATATTCGCTGTATTATTGTTTTTTTGTTGAATCTTAACTTTGCTTAGGAAAATCCGGAGCTTTAAGTTTTTTGATTGAAATTAAGATTATTGTTGATTGATACTCAGTAAGTAAAACACGAAATAAATAATTACCCACTTCATATTTATCTTTTGATCTATTTTAATAAGACACATGCTCAGCAAGTTTTGAAATTTAATATATTAAAAACTATAGTAAGATTAAATTAAAAGTAGTAGTATATGGGCTAATAGTTTTTTTCAAGTTTTTAGTTGCTAACACCCGTGAAAAACATTGTTTTCAGTATATAAACAAAAAGTAAAAAAATATAGAAATGATCATACATAATTATAGTTTGATAACATTATTTTTTGAAGTTAAAAGCAGTTTTTATATAAAGTTAATTAGAACTACACAAAAAAATTGTAAAAGTGAAACACAACGATTTTAAAACAACTTATCTATAAAAAAAAATTGATTTTAATATATTTCAAGAGTTAGAACAATATTTTTGTAAAACTATTATTTATTTGGGATTTTTTCAATTAGTTAAATAGTTGAAACGATTTTTGATAATTCTTGTTCCAAGAAAATGTCGAATATCAATAAACATGTTGTTTACAAGTTTCTACTTTTCTATATGAAAATTTTTTGATGTAACAAAAAAGGGTTTAAAACTGATTTATCTTTATTTTTATAAATTCTAAACTAAGGGTTTTTTATTAAAAGTGTTTTAAAATAGTTAGGTTGTTAATAAATTATTCGTCAAGTTTAAGCTTAAGTAGTCATAAAACACTTTACTGAACTTAATACTTTTAAATCCCAGTTAATACTCTTTAAATAAACTTTTTAGTTGTTTAACTGTTAAATTTTAAAGAATTTATGATGAGTCCAAATTTTCGTGAAGACAATTCCGAAAACTTTACCACAGAGCCAGCTGACAGCTGTGAAAGTAGCTCCACAGAAAGCCCGTCAACTCCTGCCCCTCAAAACGCCCCTGCGAGCCGTACACAAATCGTTTGCGGTTTGAAAAACCCAGGAAATACTTGCTTTATAAACTCGGTGCTGCAGTGCATGGTCAGCACGGTAGAATTGACAGACTACTTCACCTCCAGAGACTTCAGTGATGACTCTGAGTTTGCCAAGTGTTATTCGGATTTGTTAGTTGAAATGAGAAACTGTAGTTTTGAGGAAGCTTGCGGCTCATCAAAGTTCGTGCACTGGGTAGTTGAAATTCAAAAAATGTTTGTTGACTATCAAAGACAGCATCAAGACGCACAGGAATTTTGGTTGTTATGCTTTCTCGACGGCCTGAACGCGCACTTGAACGAAGTGCAGGGAGAAAACGTAGAAAAATTGAAAGAACTTTTTTCTGGCGAGTTCCATGTTACAAGGAAATGCTCTGCAGTGGAAGAAAGATGCCAAAGTGAATCAACAAAACAGTCGTTTAAACAAATATCATTACCACTGACTGAAAGTAGTCTAAAATACATGATGCACAAATACTTAAAATTAGATTTAGTCACCTACAAATGCGTGCCTTGCAATACAACACTGGCTTATCGGAAAACATCAATTTTAACCTGTCCGCAAGTGCTGGTCATCCAATTAGCACGGTTTGTTCCAAGTTGTGGTGTTTACATAAAAAGTGATAAGGAAATTGATTTCCCCTTACACTTCAGATCAAACGATTATTTTTGCAGATCAGACGTGGAAGATGCAACATACAACCTGTACTCTGTTTGTTACCACATTGGATCAGCAACAAACGCAGGCCATTACGTGGCTAGTTGCGAAATCGGTGGCAGTTGGTATTTGTTCAACGATGAAAATGTCACTGGAATTGACGAATTTCAAGTTCAAAAGCCTGGAGCAGACCACGATGCCTATCTTTTGTTCTATTCAAAAAAAAATGGATCTAGATTGCAACAGACGACTGATAACCGTGTAGATAACTTCATAGAACGCGAACAGCCAACTGCTGGTACTCAGAATACCCAAGTAAAGTTTTCTGTTACACGACCTGTTGAAAGGGATTATAAAGCTGGAGTCCGTGGTTTGGAAAACTTTGGGCATACATGCCACATGAATGCTATGCTACAATGCCTGTTCAGCACTGAAGAACTTAAGTATTTTTTTATTATGGACGCATACAGACCCCATATAAATTCCAATAGTTTTTACCAAGGTCAGCTCTTCGAAGCTTATGCAGGCTTGTTCAAAGATGTTTGGAGCAACAACATTGAGCCAATTCAACTAAAAAAATTTTTCAGACTCTTATTTGGAAAGTTTAAAAAGCAGTTTGGAAGCTTATTTGGTGAGTCAGATCAGCAAGACCCAATTCAGTTTTGGACCACTTTAAAAAATGGTTTACATGAAGATATAAGTAATGATGACTGTCCCAGTACATTTCGACTGCTAACATTGTTTCATGGGAAATATGAAAAGCATATAGTGTGTGAAAATAAAAACTGCATAAATAAATCGCACTCAACAACATCTCTTGATTTTGAATCACTTTCTCTGACTCTATTAAAGACTACTTGCAATCTAAAAGATCTCATAAAGCGTATTGAGGAACCATTTCGTGATGAAGGCAAAGAAAACTGCACTGAAAAAGTCTGTAACTTCAAACAAAGGTCGACGTATTTAAAAGTTACAAAACTTCCACCGGTATTAATGTTGCAGTTAAATCGGTATGGTTTTTGTAAGACAGAGTCGTTGCAAAATAAACAGAAAGTCAGTTTTCCTCTTAGCTTCAATTCGGATGATTACTTTGAGGAAAACGAAGGCGTAGAGTACAGTCTGTACGCAGTTTGCTATCACATTGGAGATGCGTCGGACAGCGGACATTACATGGCAAGTTGTAAAGTTAACGGTGAGTGGTATTTGTTTGATGACGATAAGGTTTATAAAATTGAGGACTATCAAGTTGAAAGACCCATGAACCCAAGCAAGAACAATAATGATGTTGAACATCTGGATGCTTATCTTTTGTTCTATTCAAGGAAGATGAACATTTAAAGGTGTAAAAAATAAGTGAAGTCGTTTTGTTTCTTCATATTTGTTTTTATGCATTACTACACTCAAAATTTTATAAGTTTTTTTACAAGTTTTTATTTAAACTTAAAAGTGAAATTTTAAGTTTTAAAACATGGTTTATAGTTAGTGTTCGCAAACTTTCTACTCTGATTTGTTATTTTTTCAGTTCATTGTACAGTAGTTTTGAATTTGTTAAACAATAAAGCCATAAAATAAACCAGAACGTTGTTTGAAATATATTTTCCTTTTTTTTAAAGATTTTAAGTAATATGATTTGTTAATATCTGCCGAAGAACCTATAAAGTAAAAGTCTAAAACTATTTACTCGAAACTTTGGCAAGATAAACTTTTGTGTATTTTGCAACATTTGTTGAGTTAATTGTGTACTGATCAAAAAAGATAAACGCTTCTGCTTAAAGTTTTATTGAATCTAATAGATAAGAGGAACATTTATAATATATTATATAGATAAATAAGTAGAAGGTGTTAATCAGTTGAATATTGATGGAATTCTGTTAACTCAATTGTTTGAAGTCCAATAAAGCAAACTATATACAACTAATAATTAGTATTGTATAGCAGAACCTACGTTCTTTAATAAATTTTGAATGAGGTCTGCATAATATAATAATATAAGTATTGAATAATAAAATATTTTACATCTGGATATACTTGATTTAATGATAAATTTAATAAAGTAAAGTTTTTCAAAGAAATAGAATACATTGAGCATATCAAAAACAATAAACTGATACTTAAATTCTTATATATTTCTTATATAACTCGTTGTTTTTATAATTATAAGTTTTTCGAGTATGTTAATATAAGTAGTTATATTTAAAATCAATATTTTAGTTAACTATTTTTTAGATGATAAGTTTGACGTTCCAATTTTAAAACTTTATTGTTTGTTGGCGTGTTTCTGTCCATTAAAAACTTCCTAATAAAATTGACTTTTACTAAAAAGCTTATATATCTAAATACTGTTGTTATTTATTTTTTTATAAAACGTTTCAAACAGAAAAACAGTTTTAAATTTGTCCTTTATACTGTTTAAAACAAGATGATTTCAAATTTATGATAACTTTGTTTGAATTACGGTTTCTAAAATTGGGCGATATTGCCCATTTGGGGGTGAATGAGGAGTGATGATTAGCAAGGGAATGAAAAAGTAACTGGATAATTAATTTGAAAAAAGGCAACAATATCAAACAAGGCTTGGAGCCACTGTTTTTTCATTTTCTTTCCGATCGGGCGACAATGAAAATGAGTGCAGAAAACCCTGATTTTTAATATCAGTTTCATTGTTACTTCAAAAATTTCTAATTTATTTTGTTGCTTGAATTTAACTAGGTTAACCTTTCGCAGACCGGAGACAACTCAAATTTTGTAAACATTGGCACGCCGGTAATTTTCTTTGTGGGAGCTGGATTCGGCCCGCGGTCTGTACGTTGTCCATCCCTGTTTTAAACAAAAAATCGACATAAACTTTATGTCCTTTTGAAGAAGTTTATTTATGCTAAATTCATATGGTATTTTAACACTAACAAAAATATTCCTCTAATAGTACTTAAGTAAATTATTTTAGAGGTCTGGTCGTATTTATTTTTGAACAATTTGATTAAGTAACTTGTAGTTTTGTAACACTTAAAATTTTCATTGTTCGAAAGTAAATCAGTCGTATATCTAATTTATTAAAGTATATGACAAGTTTAAAAACTTATTCAAATAAAATTTTTGTATTTTTATTTATTAAAAGTAAGCAAATTGTATTTTGGTCATAGGTATAAAAATTTTGATAAATACACTCGTAAATACTTCAAGGCAAAAAAAACAACTTGAAGTTAGCATTCAAATCAGGGTTTCCCAAATATTTTTTTAAAAGGTCCTCATTAAAAAAGTTAAAAAAGCTATGGCCTGATCCTACAAGATATGTCAAAAAAATACCATTAAAGCCGCCTGAGACCTTTTTTTTTGCTCTTTGTTATCAACTCCAGAATATCTAGTGTACGTTTCAAATTGTGGCCCTCCTTTTACGGCTTGTGGCCGCCTAAAATTTCTAACTTTTTTCCATAATATCTAGTACAAGTTTCAAAACTACCATTAAAAATGTCTAAGAATGTTTTCTTTTTTTTTTTGCTCTTCGTCATCAACTCCAGAATATCTAGTAGTATAAATTTAAAATTATGACCTCATTTCCCCTGTGCCCTTTTACTGCTCATGACCCCTAAATTTCTGTAATTGCTCCCAAGGGGGCCACTTGGCCTAGTTTGAGAAACCCTGGTTTAAATAATGTTCTTATATAAACTTTTAGGAACTGGCATCAACTTTGCTTAATTTCAAAAAGTATTGACTACTAATGATTAACAATTAACTATTATAATATTCGCTTACGCATTTCCCTAAAAACATTTAAACGTTTTATTAATTATGAAGTTTTGATGGTTCAAAAAGTATTTCAACTACTAAGCTTGAAAGATTATGTTGTATTTTCTTGTAGTACTTTAAATAAAAAACTATATTACCTTATACTGTATTTTTACTTAAATTTTTTTGATCTTTTTATGTACTAAGTTATTGTTTATTTTTTTGAGTTATTGTACCTTATTCATTTAATCATACTTTCTATATATTTATAAGAACACATGTCTTTTTGATATTTGCTTTTCGTTTTTACTCTTTGTCTATCATCTGTTTAAACGGCTCAGGTTTTGATGCCTGAGTCCAACGTTGCACAATAAACAACAATAACACACTTAAACGTTATGTACAATTATGGCAACATTTCTAATTAACTATGGTAGATTTGTCTTTCTTTTGAATAAAGATAATACTTTCTTTAACTTTAGTACACCTATAGTATTTTCTTTATAATAACTAAATAAAAGTACTTTTTAATATCTCTTAAACAACTTTCAGTTTTTTAAGTCTCAGTAAAGTGAAAAAACATACCTTCTAAAATTAATTTGAATTCAATATGTTATACGAAATGAGTATAAAACTAACTATTATAGTTTTAAACGTTTGTATCCACCACTAAAGAATCTCATCAAAAATGTGAAACTCCCTTTTCTTAATATTCATTTTACATTATGAAACTGTATTTATTGAAATAAATATAAATACTTTATAAACTACGTTGATCTCATTACAATTTTTTTAATAAACTGCAATCTAAGTAGAAAACAAAAATATACTAAATTTTATTAATACTTTACTTAGCTCTTATGTTGCTCGTTAGATAAGTTCAGCCATTTTTACGACTACCATGACGACGTGTCCAACGACATCGCGCAGATGGAGGCGAGCTTGAGGGGGCAGGAAGGCGTCAGCTTTTTGAAACTCGCCCCGCAGCAGGCAGATCCTCAACTGCCCACCGAATGCGCCGCTGTTGGCTGGGGAAAGACCAACGACGGATCTTACAGCAGCGTGACGCGGCGGACAAGGACCAGGGTGGTGCCCCATTACCCGCGCAAAAACAACTGGTACGAGATGATGGGCGTTCCGATCGAAAGCGGGGGTTTTGTGACGGTGAGAGAAAAGCGAAAGGAGCCAGTTGAGAGCGGCAACGAACTACAGGGACAGTGGTGGAGGGCTGACACGCAAGCAGGACAACAAGCAGTTCGTGTTCGGGGTGTGCAAGGGGAAAGGTGGTTCAAGAGCGAAAAGAACACAAAATTGAGGAGGAGGTGGTTACCGTCGCTGTTTACCAGGAATCAAGGGTTGGATCGAGGAAGAAATGGGAAATTTGGCGGGACCGGGCTGCGATGTTGTTTCTTACTCGAAGCCTAAAATGTCGAACGTTATGTGGAATTGGCCCAAGAGGAAAATGTAAAACATCCGGTGCCAACTATAATGTGTAAACACTTGAGGAATCTTTTAACAAAACTCTAGGTTTGACTTTAAAAATACAATGCGTAGTGGCAACTATAGAGGCTGTTACTCTGATTACTTTTTGTATCAAAACTAATACTTGTATGTGTACCAAAATTAATAATGAGCGGCTCTAGGTTACAATTTAGAGCTGGAAGTTTTTATTTTGAGAGGTTGAAATGAATTTGGCGTTTTTTGATCAGAAAACTCCAAAAATTACTTTATTCGAGCTAATTTTCAAATCAATTTTTGCCATATCTCAAGAGGTAATTGCAATTTAGAAAAATTTAAAATTCTTCTTTAGGTCGAATCAATAATTTACAATAGTGTAAAAATATAATAATGATTATAAAACAGATAATTTACAATAATTAAAAATTATAGAAAATTAAATGTCAAAATTTAAATATTTTTGCACCCATTTAAATTCTACATATTATGTCTTTAAAAAAGCATTATTTGTTTACTTTACCGCACTTTTCCTATTTTTTATGTACAAAAATTAATTTGTGATAAAAAGACTATTTTTGCAAAAAACTAAAAGAAATTTTGAAGTAATTAAACAAAAACAGATTAACATCATAAAATTTTGATTAAAACAATAAAGTTATAAAACAAACTAGTAACACCCTATAAAAGTGATTTAAAAAGAAAAAGACTAATTGAATAGAAATTTTTGTTTTTTCTACCTCTATGTGTTAGAAAAAAAAATTATATTGTTTATTGAGCGACAAAAAAAGAGCGCTTAAACTATTTGGTCTTAGGACCTGGTGCGGAAAAAACTTTTCGGTTATCGAGTCGCACACCACTTGAATACCTTCTAACGTCTTGTCCAGGACATCTTGTTTTTTTAAGCTATACATTCATCGCCACAATGGCAAATGTGCTAAGAGTTCAAAGCTATAGTTAGAATATTCATTTGAGTGTATAACTTTGGGTTTCTTGTGTATAATTGCATTTAGTCAAATTTTTCATTTGTGTTTATTTAGTTTCACAGAATAATGTAACTCTTTTAATTTGTTAACTTGGTTCTCTTTATTTTTCAAGCACAATTTTAATGTCCAAAAAACTGAAATTTACTAAATTCTTCTTATGTACAGTTAATTTTGAACACTATAATTTCTTAATTTAAATAAAAACTAAAAGTATCATTTAACTTATAAAAGAACCTTATGATTTATGTTATCTGTCTTTTGTTTAGTTTTCTATACTTGATAAAATATAGTTTTAGTTTATTAATATAAATTTAAAAAAAAATATTTATTATTATGTACTTTGTTGCCTTTAATATTTTTCATAAAAACCAAACTACAAATAAATATTTCTTTTTTACTAGCTTTCAGTCTGTTAAAAAAATTAACTACTTACAATTAATAGTTTTGTTTAAAATGATTAGTTTTTACTTAAGTTTTATTGTGTAAAATTTTTAATTTGAAAAAGTCCGAGTTTGCAACTTAATTTTGTGCTAAGAGTTTCTCTCTTTTATTTAAGTAAATAAGTAGAGCTAACTTACTTAACATAGTATTTAAGTTAAAACTTTGTTTGTTTTGTTTTATAAAAAAAAAACAGGCTTTTATGTTTTTACACAAACTTTTGTAAATTCAGAGAAAAAAAGTCATAAAAAAAACTTATATCGGATCTTTAAACAACTTTAATAAAAACAACTAGTATTTAATAAAAGGTTCAAAAGAAATACTGAGAGTATGTAAACCTAAAAAAATGTTTTTACTTATCTGTTTTAAACTTTAAGTTTCATACAATATAAAAGCGTATAATATAAAACTTATAATCTAATTACTAACAGCTATGTTAAAACTAGTTTAAAAGCTTTATTTAGTAGTTTTCTAACAAGTATGCTAAAATAAGTTAAAAAACTCAACAACTTATCTTATAATCAATATTTAGATACAACATTACGTAGTTTTATAATTGCTTAAAATGTTTGTTGCAAAACATTCACTATTTATTTAAATGAAATTTTTAAAAGCGCATACATCAATCAAAACTACAAATTTTGAACAATTTGATTTAGTAACTTGTAATTTTGTAACACTTAAAATTTTCATTGCTCGAAAGTAAAGCAGTCGTATATCTAATTTATTAAAATATATGACAAGTTTAAAAACTTATTCAAATAAAATTTTTGTATTTTTATTTATTAAAAGTAAGCAAATTGTATTTTGGTCATAGGTATAAAAAATTTCATAAATACACCCGTAAATACTTCAAGGCAAAAAAAACTACTTGAAGTTAGCATTCAAATCAGGGTTTCCCAAATATTTTTTTAAAAGGTCCTCATTAAAAAAGTTAAAAAAGCTATGGCCTGATCCTACAAGATATGTCAAAAAATACCATTAAAGCCGCCTAAGACCTTTTTTTTTGCTCTTTGTTATCAACTCCAGAATATCTAGTGTACGTTTCAAATTGTGGCCCTCCTTTTACGGCTTGTGGCCGCCTAAAATTTCTAACTTTTTTCCATAATATCTAGTACAAGTTTCAAAACTACCATTAAAAATGTCTAAGAATATTTACTTTTTTTTTTCTTGCTCTTCGTCATCAACTCCAGAATATCTAGTAGTATAAACTTAAAATTGTGACCTCATTTCCCCTGTGCCCTTTTACTGCTCATGACCCCTAAATTTCTGTAATGGCTCCCAAGGGGGCCACTTGGCCTAGTTTGAGATACCCTGGTTTAAATAATGTTCTTATATAAACTTTTAGGAACTGGCATCAACTTTGCTTAATTTCAAAAAGTATTGACTACTAATGATTAACAATTAACTATTATAATATTCGCTTACGCCTTTCCCTAAAAGAATTTAAACGTTTTATCAATTATGAAGTTTTGATGGTTCAAAAAGTATTTCAACTACTAAGCTTGAAAGATTATGTTGTATTTTCTTGTAGTACTTTAAATAAAAACTATATTACCTTATACTGTATTTTTACTTAAAATTTTTTGATCTTTTTATGTACTAAGTTATTGTTTATTTTTTTGAGTTATTGTACCTTGTTCATTTAATCATACTTTCTATATATTTATAAGAACACATGTCTTTTTGATATTTGCTTTTCGTTTTTACTCTTTGTCTATCATCTGTTTAAGCGGCTCAGGTTTTGATGCCTGAGTCCAACGTTGCACAATAAACAACAATAACACACTTAAACGTTATGTACAATTATGGCAACATTTCTAATTAACTATGGTAGATTTGTCTTATAATACTTTCTTTAACTTTAGTACACCTATAGTATTTTCTTTATAATAACTAAATAAAAGTACTTTTTACTATCTCTTAAACAACTTTCAGTTTTTTAAGTCTCAGTTAAGTGAAAAAACATACCCTTTAAAATTAATTTGAATTGAAATATGTTATACTAGATGAGTATAAAACTAACTGTATTGATTTTAAATGTCTGTATCTACCACTAAAGAATCTCATTAAAAACTGTAACTCCCTTTTCTTAATATTAATTCTACATAATGAAATCGAAGTTGTTAAAATAAACATAAATCCTTTATAAACGACGTTGATCTCATTACAATTTTTTTAATAAACTGCAAAAACTTAACCTTTCTGCACACCGAATGCGCCGCTGTTGGCTGGGGAAAGACCAACGACGGATCTTACAGCAGCGTGACGCGGCGGACAAGGACCAGGGTGGTGCCCCATTACCCGCGCAAAAACAACCGGTACGAGACGATGGGCGTGCCGATCGAAAGCGGGGGTTTCGTGGCGGTGGAAAAAAAGCGGAAGGAGAGCGGCGACGAGATAAAGGAACAGTGACGGAGGGCTGACATGCAAGCAGGACGAAAAGCAGTTGGTGTTCGGGGTGTGCAAGGGGGAAGGTGGTTCGAGAGCGAAAAGAACACAAAATTGAGGGGAGGTGGGAGTGCCGTCGCTGTTCACCAGGAATCAAGGGCTGGATTGAGGAAGAAATGGGAAATTTGGCGGGACCGGGCTGCGAGATTGTTTCTTACTCGAAGCCTAAAACGTTAAGTGGAATTGGTTCAAGAGGAAAATGTAAAACATCAGATGGCAACCATAGTGAGTAAACATTTGAGGAATCTTTTAACAAAACTCGAGGTTTGACTTAAAAAATACAATGCGTAGTGGCAACTATAGAGGCTGTTACTCTGATTACTTTTTGTATCAAAACTAATACTTGTATGTGTACCAAAATTAATAATGAGCGGCTCTAGGTTACAATTTAGAGCTGAGAGTTTTTATTTTGAGAGGTTGAAATGAATTTGGCGTTTTTTGATCAGAAAACTCCAAAAATTACTTTATTCGAGCTAATTTTCAAACTAATTTTCGCCATATCACAAGAGATAATTGCAATTTAAAAACATTTAAAATTCTTCTTTAGGTCGAATCAATAAGATTACAATAGTGTAAAAAATATAATAAATGTTTATAAAACAGATAATTTACAATAATTAAAAATTGTCAGAAAATTAAATGTCAAAATTTAAATATTTTTGCACCCATTTAAATTCTACATATTATGTCTTTAAAAAAAGAATTATTTGTTTACTTTACCGCACTTGTCCTATTTTTTTATGTACAAAAATTAATTTGTGATAAAAAGACTATTTTTGTAAAAAATAGCATAAATTTTGAAATAGTTAAACAAAAACAGATTAAAACAATAAAGTAATAAAACAAAAAGTAACACCTTTTAAGAATGATTTAAAAAGAACAAGAATAAATAAGTATAAATTTTTGTTTCTTCTACCTCTATGTATTAGAAAAAAATATTATTATTTTTTATCGTTTATTGAGCGACAAAAAAAGATCGCTTAAACTATTTGGTCTTAGGACCTGGTGCGGAAAAAACTTTTTGGTTATTGAGTCGCACACTACTTGAATACCTTCTAACGTCTTGTCCAGGACATCTTGTTTTTTAACCGTAATAATAGTACCAGCTGGTAAGTTTGTTTTTAATTAAAAAACAGGGTTGCTAGATTGCCAATAAACAAGACTTAATAATACTAAGTAAACGGTTTTTACTAAATGTAATGATCATGTAATTTTAAGCTATACATTCATCGCCACAATGGCAAATGTGCTAAAAAATTCAAAGCTATAGTTAGAATATTCACTTGAGTTTACAACTTTGGGTTTCTTAAGTATAATTGCATTTAGTCAAATTTTTGATTTGTGTTTATTTAGTTTCACAGAATAATGTAACTCTTTTAATTTGTTAATTTGGTTCTCTTTATTTTTCAAGCACAATTTTAATGTCCAAAAAACTGAAATTTACTAAATTCTTCTTATGTACAGTTAGTTTTGAACACTATAATTTCTTAATTTAAATAAAAACTAAAAGTATCATTTAACTTATAAAAGAACCTTATGATTTATAATATCTGTCTTTTGTTCAGTTTTCTATACTTGATAAAGTATAGTTTTATTTTATTAATATAAATTTAAAAAAAAATATTTACTATTATGTACTTTGTTGCCTTTAATGTTTTTCATAAAAACCAAACTACAAGTAAATATTTCTTTTTTACTAGCTTTCAGTCTGTTAAAAAAACTAACTACTTACAATTAATAGCTTTGTTTAAAATGATTAGTTTTTACTTAAGTTTTATTGTGTAAAATTTTTTATTTGAAAAAGTCTGAGTTTGCAACTTAATTTTGTGCTAAGAGTTTCTCTCTTTTATTTAAGTAAATAAGTAGAGCTAACTTACTTAACATAGTATTTAAGTTAAAACTTTGTTTGTTTTGTTTTATAAAAAAACAGGCTTTTATGTTTTTATACAAACTTTTGTAAATTTAGAGAAAAAAAAAAGTTATAAAAAAACTTATATCGGATCTTTAAATAACTTTAACAAAAACTATTAGTATTTAATAAAAAGTTTAAAAGAAATACTGAGAGTACCTAAATCTAAAAAAAAATTTTTTACTTATCTGTTTTAAAATTAAATTTCATACAAAACAAAAACTTTTAATATAAAACTAATAAATATAATCTAATTACTAACAGCTATGTAAAAACTAGTTTAAAAGCTTTAGTAAGTAGTTTTCTACCAAGTATGCAAAAATAATTTGAAAAGCTCAACAACTTATCTTATAATCAATATTTTGATACAACATTACGTAATTTTATAATTGCTTAAAATGTTTGTTGCAAAACATTTACTATTTATTTAAATGAGATTTTTAAAAGCGCATACATTAATCAAAACTTTAATATTATATATTGTGTAATAAGACAAATTAATGTTTAAAAGCAACTGTTCAAAACTATAAATTTAAGCGTTTGTTAACAAAGATCGGAGCGAAACAAGTTTTAGTATAATAATATATAATAATAACACATTAAACAGTACTCTTTTTTGTACCCTTTAATATTTTGCTATGATGTAAAAAAAAAAGATTGCACTTTTGAATTTCAGTATACTGAATTAAAACTTTTCATTACTTATTTTGTGATAAATAAGTAATTTTAAGACAACCAAAAAAAATTAAAAATTTTGAGTACTAAAATAGCCATGTAAACTTTTATTTGCGTAGGCGTAGGTTTAAAAATATCATTTTATATACAAGTTAATAAAATATATAGAGATGTTTTTAGAAAGTATAAACCTTAATTCATCGAAAAATTATAATCATTTAAATTTTAATGAACAAAAATGTTTATTGTAAAAAAAATATGTAAGAAATTTTTAGCAAAAAAAAAATCTATAAAAATGGATTATAAGAAGGGAAAACGAAAGTTTTTATCTCCTTTTCAACGACTTTCGCAAATATTCAAAGGAAGCTCAATCGTCACAGTCTTATTCTTACTTCTGTTTTATGTTACTTTTTCTTTGAGCTTAGTGGTAAGAAGGTTTTGCATGTTCACTAAGCCTCTAATGAGAAAAATTGATTTGTTCATAACGATGCTTACCAGAAAACTTTCGTTTAAGCCGGCTTCAAGCAAAATTAACAGTAGAGTCGAAAAACTGTGTGACGAGTACAACTTGGCAAACAAAAAAGTCGAAAGGTTCTTTTTCAAGTTCATACCTGCCTCCGATCAAAACTTTTCTCAATTTCTCTTCGACGAAGACGATAAGCGCGACGCTTTCGAGCGAAAGTTAATAAACCTGAATTGCTCGATAAACCTGGCGCTTGCAGAAGTAGAAACTTGCAAGTTCTTCATCAAAAGTTTGCTCGCAGCATCGGAAAAACATACGAAGTACCAGATGATGCTAAGAGAGGCGGTGTTAATTGTGAAAAAGAGTTTGGACGACTTAAGTTTGAGAAATGAAACTTTGATACCGATTATCAACTTAGCTATAATGAAGCTTGACCAAGCTTTCAAAGAACTTCCTAGGTAAAGTCCTTCGGTAATAAAGAAGTTAATAAGTTTAGTTAATTTGTGTTAATATTAACTTTAATTCAGTATTTAGTCAGCTTTATTTTAATTTTAATTAAAGTAAAGTTTTAATATTTTAAGATAACAAATAGAGAAAAAAATAGAGATCTCAACTACTGGAGGAAAGATAATGATTTTATTCTTTCAAGAATTTATTCTACAAGCTAAGTTTCGGTCAAAGACCTTTGACCGAAACAAAGGTCTTTGACCGAAACTTAGTTTGTAAAATAAATTCTTGAAAGAATAAATTGGATAGATTTTAAGTTAATAAGTTCATAAGGTAAATTAAAAACTCATATATATTAAAAAAAAATCTATAATTAAAAAGAAAAGACAATAAGTTATGTCTAGTTTCAAAAGTACTTATATTATTAAACACTTAATATAAACTAATTTTACGTTCTACAGTTTTGTATTCCTTTGTGTGTTTTCTTAAAATAAACAACCGTATATAGTAAATCTTTGTTAACTAAAACATTCTTAAATTTTGATATTCAAAAGTATATGATAAACTAAAAGTTAGTTCAATAAATAAAAGTTGGAGTTTAATAAACGTTAAACTGAAAAAATATTTACAATACTCTTTTATCTTCCATGACACTAACAACTTAAATAATATTTTTTTAAATAGGAACATTTAAGCTAATCATTTTTAATATTTTGCAACCACTCTTAAGTTTGGTTATGAAGATAATTCTTAAGTTGTAATTAATTTTGTACTGAAGATAAAATCTATTGCTTGATTAAGATCTAAATCCGAGTTGATTGTTGTATTAAACAGTACTTTATATTCCAATATGTTGTTTAAAACAGACTTTACACGTGTTTCGAGCTTGATGCTTTAAACATCAAGACTTTTTCAAAGTGATGTCTGTTTTTTATAATGTATAGTTTATTTGTCTATAAAGTATCGAGCACTGTATACTAACTTTAAAACAAAATAGCACATTAATTTTGTGAAGTTAGTATAAACGTTCTCAAAACTGGCTGTATTTCTTTAGACTTTGTTTCTTTTAGAAGAAAATTTAACTTAATTTTAATATCAGATTTTTGGTTATAGTAAATGAGTATTAGTTTAGTTTTAAATTTAATTTTACTGAAAAATAAAAACATAACATTGTATATTAAACAGCTTCAAACTCGATTTAACTAAAACAAAAATATATAATCACCTAAAACTTCGAGCAATAACTTGAAAAAGTATTTCTTTTTAATTATTTTTATAAACTAATGTGTTTATCAAAATTTATATTGTTATTATTAGGTGATATCCAACACTTAATGTTATAAAATTTGATGGTTTTCAAGAATTTTAAGTGGAAAAGATTAAGACCCAAGTTTTATTTTATGTAATATTGTACTTTTACATTTGTTTACTAAAAAAATATTACTTATATGTTTGAAGCAAAGGTTAAATACAGATTGAGTATTTGAAATACACGAAATTTTCATTAAATCCTTCAAAACGCGTACTGTTTTAACCATATAATATGCATAAAATTACAAATATACAGCTTTTCAAATATGGATAATTAAAAAGTTAGTCTTTTGTTTTTTGAAAAACACCAGTTGAATTTTGAAATTTCAAGGTGAAAATTTGATCGATAAAGATATTGATTTTTTCACTTGGTCACTTTTACACTCTCAATTGTAAAATATGTTTAGAAGCTCAATACAAGCCGTGTTATCAAATAAATCAATAGAAAAGAAAAACTTTGAGATCAAAGCACCTTGAGTTCTTTGCGTTTGAACTTTCTCTCTTTTTTTGTTTCCGGAATTTACAATATAAGCACAAGTCAAACTTTCTTTTACTTTAGAGTAAAAATTAAACTTTGTTTATTTATTTTTTAGAGTAATTATTAACGTAATCTGTTTTGAAAAAGCACATTTAAATAATGACCTTTTAATGAGCTAACATAAGAAGCGATATGCATAAGTTTTTATTTATGAGTTGATAATAAGATAGCTAACAAAGCAATAATTTTTTTAATAATGTACGAGTAGTACTACGTATATATTCAATAATTATAATACTGTTCAAAAATAGTTAGCTGAAAATTATTTAACTTTAACACCTTTATATGTATGCTGTTATAAAAACTTTTGAAATGTTTTGAGTTTTAAAGGTTAAAGTGTTATTATTATTCCCAACTAAATAAACTTTGAAAAAAGTTACTTTTACATTTATGAACTGGACGAAAAACTTTAATTTAAACTGTAGTACAAAGCTAAACTAATTTTTTAAAACTTCGGTTAAATTTAATGGTTTAAGTGTTTAAATGTTGTTTCAAAAACTCAGTAAAAGATTATTTTTAATAAATGTTTTATTAATGCGAGCATGTGATACTTAGAATCGTATTTATAAAATACTTATTTTTTGTAAGTTATCAAAATAAATTTAGTAAAAAAAAAGCTCGTTGTTAAAAAGATGATTTAGTACATTATTATTGGTATTATTTATCAAAGTGTTAGCTAGAAAGTATAGTATTGGAATGTATAGAAAAGGAACAAAAGCATTCAAAACTTATAACAGTTTGATAGCAATTTTCGTTTACTTTTTGATAATAAGTGCAATAGAAATAATAACAAAAAAAATTGTACACTATTTTGTTAAATAACAAAAGTAATCGAGTTTTTCTGTATGTTTCATGCAATTTTATAAAGAAATTTTTATAAAAATATCAATTTACATTTTAAAAAACTTTTTACACAAATTACAACTAAATAAATAAAATTTTGGTTTTTAATTATTAAATAAAACACAAGTTTCTCTTATTGAAATATTTTTTATCTAATACCTGTTCGAACAAAACTTATTTAAAAACACTAGTTTAATATTTTTTATCTCATTTCAACAGTACTCAAACTTAATATAAACATTAAGTAAGTTAATAAAATGATCTAAAGAAGTGATATCTTTTTATTTATAGTAAAAATATCTAAGCAACTTACGTTGATTCTGATACTTATTATACTGCAAATACATATTTTATATGTTTTCTTGTTTTTAAAACATAATACAAATATTAGGGCAAACTTTGGTTAAAACGAAAGATTTAGAATCACAAATTTAAGTTTAATGCTGATTTTCACTTTAAGGTTTTGACTTATAAGATAAACTTGTTTTGAAATCTTTAATTTTTCTAATGAACTCGAGCAATCAATTCATGCAATTCAGCAACTTCACAAATTCTTCACTTGGACAAAATGATACCAAAACTAGCAACTGGTTTCCAGAATCATGGCTGTTTTCACAGATAATAAATGTTTTTTTGTTAATTACAATCTCCACGCTTTTGAAGCTTTTCATCGATTACACCCGATTGAAACAGCAAAAGAAAAGGTTCAAACGGGAAGGCAACGCACGTTTGCACTTGGTTGCCATAGTTACGTCGTTTTTAACACTCGCCACTTTTCTAGTAGCACAAGTTTGTTGTTGTATTAAAATTACTAAATTGAAACGACAGTTTTTTTTCAAGCAAAGTTAAGTAAGAAAAAGTAAAAGTTTCTAACACAACTTACTTTAATCGTTTTTTGAATATATTTAAAAAAATTCTTGTAGTTTTTTATATTCAGCATGTTAAGTTTGAGGAGTATTCTGATTAAAAACCTTATTACTGTTATTTTTATCAACATTTATATTTAGGCTGATTTGATTATCGACAAGATGGCGCCAACTGACGAGCGTGGCGACCAAATGTGCCAGGTCGCCATGGAAATAACCCTACCGCTGTTCATCTACACTTTCTCGTGTACCTACATATTCCTCTGGTACCGCATGGAGCGCTTGTACTCCGAACAGCCCCTCCGATCCCTCAAAACTTTCCCCGTGACCTCCCTCAGTTGCTTCGTGCTCCTCCTACTGGTTGTCGTGCCAACAGTGCACATAGTCATCCTTGTCTCCTACGGCAACCACAGGAAGTTGGAGTCTGGGTGCCAGCAAGTGAAAGTAAAGTCCCAGGTTATTTTTGATTGTATGTTCAATCATCACTTTTCTACTTAAAAAAATATTTTTAAAGATACGTTGAAAGTAACTAACATATTTTAAAATAGCTGAAGTATAACCAAGCAACTTTGACTACAAAGATATTTAAGTTATAATTCATGTTTAATTACAGCTGTTTAAAAGTTCGACTGTATTTAGTAGACGTAACTATAGTTAGTACGCCCGTTTAACTTTTTTTTTGTTCACAGGTAATTTGGATGGTTTTCGTAGCGAAAGTGATGGCAACTTCCATACTCCTGCTTCTGTTGCTTCGCCCTCTCTTCCAACATCGCCAAAACTGCAACAAGCTCGCCACCAAGCTCCAGCAGGAAATAAGAGGCCGCAAGACCAAGCGAAAGCTCAACACCGCAAAAAGGCTGCTGAAAGCCATAAAGCTGGCCACGTGGTGCGCTGTCGTGTCGTCGACGTCGGACTTTGTGGCGACGACGATCGATTATTACGTCATACCCGCGTCGTCGGCGCCCAGTTGTTTCATCAACTGCATGTGGAACAGCAACCTCCTCATCAACGTCGCCTCCATACTGACCTGCTTCAACGGGTTCCTTCCTTTCGTTCTGTGGAGGCTGGGCTTGAAAAAGAAGGAGGAGAAGGCTGTCGTGAGCAAAAGGGAAATGCCCGGATGCGAGAACAACGTTGTGAAAGGGCAGGGTTTTTTGACTGTTCCTGTGAGACGGCGTGATTTTGACTCTCGGTCGATCACTTCACGGTCTTACAATGACAGCAGCTATTGGTGAAACACCTTTTTTTCTTGCTTATAATAATAATGACTTTCTGAAACACTTTACAAAATAGTACTAATCTAAAACTTTAGATGAAAGTTTGATTTTGTAACCATATAAAGTGTTTATTTATGTAGTGTAAATTATAAATTCGTGATGTATCCTATAGTCACTAAATTTATAATTACAACGGTTTTGTTTAAATATTTTATCTCTATTTATACTCTAATTATTTTATCTCTAATTTATCGTTTTAAGTAAACTTATTAAGTGTTTTTTTTTTATTATGGCAAATAATTTAATCAATTTTTAAAACTATTTTTATATATTAGTTTTTGTTTGGTTTGAATATTTTCATAATTTCAGCTCGTTGCAAAATTTTGTCAAAAATACTCTAAAAAACTAATGTACACTAAGTAGTTTATATTAGCTATTGACATTTATGAAACTATACTTATTTTCTAAAGTTTATTCTGAAAACAATGTTTGCTCATAAGAGCTTATCATTTGAGCGAAAAAATATTTCTGAACAAACTTAAGATTAAGCTGTATATTTGTTATTGTTTTAAAAAAGAGGTTTTAATTTTTTCTTCAAGCAACCAAATGTACAACAATATAAGTGTATTAGTTTTAACTTAAATGCACATTATTTGTGTATTATAAAGCGATTATTTATGTATTTGAATACTTCCATTTATTTTTGCGACAATAAAACTCGATAGAAAAAAAAGCAGTCTTAAAATATATGTTTATCATTTTTATGTTCAAAGAAAACTTAAACATGAAGAGCTGTTATAATTAAAGATATATTAAGTACTTTATACGTTTACGATTTGAACTGAAGTTTTAGTTACTATTTATTAACTATTTGAAAAGATACGATTAGTTTTTAAATTTATTTTTATAAATATTTTTGTAATCAAAAAAATAATACTTTATTTAAGAGTTCTGTATAGTCTAAATTAGTTAAATATCGAAAGAATATTAGTAGACTCCAGCAACGATTGCTTTTGTTTTATGCTTGAATAAGTTTCTTGTAAAGATACTAGTGATCTAAAGATGTTAAAACAGTTTCAGAAATTAAAAAAAACATCAATTTAATATAAAGTTAAGCTCAAAAAAATTGTTAATAACAAGCTAATATTTCATTGTTGATTGAAGTATTGTAACATAAGTAACAATAACTTTAAAGTATTACTTAGAATAAATTTTTCGTAAGTTTTTATCATAGGATTCAAAGATGTGATAATTATAAAAAAATATTTTCATTAATTCCATATTTATTAGAATACTAAACTAGATAAACTTTACTGCTAGTTCATAACAATGCATGGTTTTACTTTTAACATTTGAAAACACTTACCTCATTTCTGAGTTTTACTTATAACGACCGTTTGCCGTTAAAGTACAACTGACTTGTTTTAAAAGTACTATAAATGTTTAATTTTTAAATTAAAATACAAAGTATGTTTTTTTTCTACTTGTTATTCAGTAAATTGATTGTTGGTGTACTTAAATAAATTAATAATTGTCAAAAATAGTAGGTTTTAATTAGTCAATTTTAACAGCTAAAAGATAAAATTAATTTTAAGCATAAATGACTTTTTTTATTCTTGTCAAAACAAAAGAAAACTAAAATGATAAAAAACTTTAACTAAAAATATATTTGAATATTTATACTTTATTTAAAGGAGATAAATACTTATACATTATAGATGAATGTTTTAAATCAACCAAAATAATACAGTTTTTTTTTTATTCTGTGTTAAAACTTTAAGCCACACATAGTGTAATAAGTAGATATGTTCAAAAAAAAGTACTAATTTCGCACTTAGTATGTTTTAATAATGTATGAGGTTTTTTTTCTAAATTAAATACGTAGAATAAAAATCATATTGGTTTTCTTGTCCCTCTTAAGGGTCTATGTTACAGCAACTGATTTAACTGAAACTTCTGATACAATTTCAAATGTTGTTTACAATATTTTTTAGGTTTTTTAAAAAGCTTTAAAATATTTTTTCTTCATTATCAGGATAAACAAAACTAAAATTTAAGTAAAAAGGACATTCCAGTGGATAATTACGGCATTCTAAACTCATTCTTATCTAAACTTGAAAAAATTCTTAATAAATATAAGGTTAGAAAACCAAGTGCTTATTTAGAAAAATGTTTATTAATAATATATTCAAAACACAAATAATTGCAAAACTTCTTCTACAAATACTTTTCAAGGATTTTTACTGACAAAACTTGACATTTTGACAATATTGCTGCAAAAACCAAGAGTTAATTCAGAAATAATTTTTTATCTCAATAATATACTCAAGACAAAAAAACATGTTAACCTTCTTCTACAATTCAGAAGTTTCCAGTATTTGAATTGACAAAACTGACATTTAGGAATTTTAAAGCATTTGAACTGACATTTTGCTACTTTTTTCAAAAGTTAATCTAACCTGACTTAGTCTGACGCGCACGAACCTATTTTTACAAATAATAAATTTAATTTAATTAAAAATAAGTTTAGTATTTAAATATATTTTTTTAGGTTTTTCAGCTTAATTTTTTTTCTATCGTATACACTATAAAGTAGTAAAACAAAACTTGATTTAACATAATAGCAAAGGTAAAATTTATTTTGCGTTCAGTCAGAAAAATTTCAAAATTTTCATTGTACTAAGTATTTTTATCTCTCTGCTTTCCGACAAGTTCACATGCTCTGTCATTATTGAAAAATCAAAAAAAAAAAATTCTCTTTGATGATATTTTACTTGACTATGGCATTATAGTGTTCTTCGCTTACAGTTTAATTACAAAGAATCCAAATAAATTCTTTTAAGCCTTTCAGATTACAATTAAATTACATTTCTCCGTAAGTCTGTCATTAAGATTTCGACTTAACAACTTCTAATGCTTTCAAATCTATCGTTTTTTGTAAAAAACACTAACTAATGCAAGACACAAGAGTTGATTGTAAAAAGACAGGTTAAAAACTTATTTAGCTAGTAAGTCAAAATTAAATTGATTTACGAAGACCAATTAATCTATTTGCATAGATATAATGTTATTGACATATTTTATATTTTTTTAAAGTATATTCAAAAACTTTAAGTTTGTGTTACCTGTTATGAAATCTAACGCCGTAGTCTAAGTCAGTTGTACATAGAAAGATTTCTGAAGATTTTGAAAATAATAATTTTTATTTTACTTCTTACTCATGATAAAATTTTGACAGTAAAAACGTAATTTTAGTATTTATAGGTAAACAGTTAAGGATGCATTGTTGTATTGCTTTACAGTTTTTTACAAACTTAAGATTTTTTTTTTGTATTCTTTGTAAGTATAACAGAGACATAGCTTAGACCTTTTTGAAACAGTATACTTTTTCAAAAGAGTATTTCATATTTTAAGTAGCTTAATCTAAAAAACTTTTAAATTCTAAAAACAAAAAAGGTATATTTTTAAGCAAGTTTTAGCGTCAAAGAATCGTCCTTGCAAAGTAGTTGTTGTGATTTGAATAAAAATGTTTGGTGACAATTATTACAAACTTTTATAATCATTTAAACTTTCAATTAACTTAAAATAGTAATGTAATACTAAACAAGTTTCTAAAGCTGTCCTATAATATTAAACTTTTTTACAGTTTTTAATTCTTATCTAGTTCTTAATATAAAAACATTTGAAAATCGACTAGATCTCTGCCAACTTTATTATTTTTTATCGTAAATGCAACATTCTATATTTTTCAGACAAAAAAAAACTAGGTAAGCCATTTAAAATTTTCTATACAAAACAACTTTATATCGAATATAAGTAAACAACCAAAGTTAAAAAAACAGACAATTATGTCCTCTTCACACAAAACAGTACTCTAATACACACAGATTGAAAAGTAGATTTACCAGCGAAAGTAATAATTAAGCTGCCCTTAAGTTACACTACGCTAAAAATCACATACTACCAAAAAATATTTCAATGAAAGATTTTTTATTAAATTTGTAGAAACCACAAAAAATCGTCAAAGTAGGTTACAACGAAGATGGCCAACAAGTAAACGAAAAGTGTTCTTTCAATGATAATTAATGTAGCCTTGTTTTAAAATCGATTTTGTTTTCTATTTATTCATTACATATTCTTAATTTGTTTAATTAACTTAAAATATTTAACAACTTAATTTTTGTTAAGCGCCTCAATACTTAAAAAAAATTACAGACAAAACAAAAATTATATTATAATATAATTCAAACAACTAAATAGATTAAAATTAGACATCGATTGTCACATCCTTTGTATTCAAAATTCTCCTCAATGGAAAATATTTAATTCATTTAGTTAATTTTCTGAAGATCACACGGTAGAAATCATCATAAAAAGTTTGATGTAAATAAGCTTTTCAACGGTTACATATGCCACTACTTATTTTCTATTTTCACATAAATTTTATGATTTTTAACACAAAACTTTTCTAAATAATTTATACCTTATTTATTTCGGCCATAGTCAACAAAGTTTAGATGCTTCGCGCCATCAATAACAAACAATAAACTTTACCACACGACCATCACCCACAGTATCCTACGACCGGTTTCGTCCTTGTTAGGACTTAAGTGCTATAGTAAAAAAAAACTTTTAAAAGATACTGTAAAGCTACTTCAAATGTGTTTTTTAATAAAAAAAAATTTGATGATGACAATTTTTTTTATCCATATGGTAAATTTTTTGTATCAAATGAAAATGTTTTTACTTAATATGTAAAAAAGTTTAAAATGCCAGGTTTTTTAGTGATTTTTGTTCAAAATTCTAGGTTTTTTTTTTTCAAAAATTTTCAAATTCCAGATTTTTAAGCTTTTTGGTAACCCTGTTATCAGATTAATTCTAAAAAGAATGAAGATGATCCTTGATTAGAGCGTAAACTGATGGTTGTGTGGTACTTTATGGGAACGAGTCAAGTTGCACGAGGGCACAAAATTGCACGAAGATACTTTTCCACGGAGGTTCATTTTCGCACAAAAGTAAAAAAAAAGAAAGAAACAAAAAACTTAAAGATAAATTTATAAAATAACAAAAAGAAAAAAAGTTAGTGACCGAAGATAAGGTTAGGGATAAGAGTGATATTAAAAAATTAAATAAATCGAACAGATAAATAAATTACGAACGAAACTTTCGATGCAGTTTCAGTTAAGAAAATATTTAAATAATAAAAGTTGCAACAAAAACTTAGATTTTTTGAATAAATTTTAACAGGATAGTACTAATACTAACTAAGAGAACTTATAATATTAAAAAAGATAACTCAAAAGTTTTTTGTCATGCTAAATCATGAAAGTTTTTTTTGATCACTTTTATTGTTACAACCTTTAAATGTTAATTCTACTTTATAAGCTTCTTAGTTTTTATGAGTGTATATTTAATGCTTTGTTTTTCATTTAAACTTAAAATTACTTTTTAATAATAGCTATTTAACTTTTCAATCGAAAATTGTCAATTTTCTGAAATGAAACTGCATCGAAAGTAAATAAAATAATAAACAAAAATTATTATTAAAAAATCTATATTTAAATAAATAAAAATAAATTAGCTAAGAGAAAAAAAAGCTACCGGCCGAGGATAAGGGGGTGATAGTGAAAAAAATAAATAAATATAAATAAATTTTTCTTCTAAATTTAATAAGTTTGAAACTAAATTCTCCAAATATGCTGATGCTATTGCAGAAAAGTGAACCAACAGAAATTATCACAAACATTAGTACCAAATTAAATTTAGTAGCAGAGAAAATAGAGGCTGAGATGAACAAAAACTGAAAGTAAAAAAGGCTTTAAATGTAATAATATTTAACATTCCAGAAAATAAATATCCAATTCATAGTGCACTAGAAAGTTGCAAAAATGATCTAAAAATTATTCAACAAGTATTAGGAGAAAACAAAATGAAAAAAGAAGAGTTTAAGTCACTTTATCGAGTTGGTAAAATTGCAGATAACAAAATCAGACCAATTATAGTCAAATTAAACAATTTAGCATCCAAACAAAGACTGTTAAGACTGAGAGATTTGAAAATGGTGAAATTGAATCAAAAATCTACATCAACCCTGACAGAATTTTCTTGGAAATTGAAGCTTTCAGAACATTAAGAAAAGAAGTTAAAATAAAGCAAGTCATCGCTGATGAGAAAAAATTGAACATAAAATATGTTATAAGGAACAACAAGATAGTTGAACTAACAAGACAGCCCTTTCGTTACCGATCCCAAGACATCTGGGATTAGTGGAGGAAATCGTGAGTCAACGGGTATAAATTTATTAAGTGATAGGATTAATTTTAACACTAACAAGTTTTTCTATATAGATTGTGACAACAACTATTTAAAAGTTTGTTACACTAATATAAGATCTGTTTTAAATAAATTTTCTATTTTAGAGAACTATATAAATTTGAATAACATTGATTTATTTTTTTTGACTGAAACATGGTTGACTAATAATGTCAACGATGCCACAGTGTGTCCTTTTAACTATAACATTTAACGAAGTGATAGGTCTAGTAGAGGTGGAGGTGTTGCTTCCTTTTAAAAAATTCGCTTAAAGTTATTAAAATTAAAAACGATTCTATCTCTACTAGCAACATCAGTTTTGAATACCTATAAGATTTTTTTTGTGTCTACCTTCCTCCACTGTCTGCGAGATGCGCACTGGCTGTTCAGAATGTAATTAAAATGATTAAAATGGTTTTTCCAAAAGAGTGTTCTTTTTGTGTTCTTGGTGATTTTAATATGTCAAACATAGATTGGAGAATTCCTAGCACAGATTTCAATAAACCCCATGAGTGTTTTCTTAATTTTTGTACAGACAATTTTTTAACCCTAGTAATTGAAAATCCAACCCATAAGAATGGTAACATTCTCGATCTCATAATTTGCAATCATTTTGGTCTAGATAGAATCATATCACACTCAACTAATTTTCCATTAACAAACACTTGTGACCATAACTTGCTTTCACTAAAAATTAAAATTGAAAATAAAATAGTACCTATTGCTAAAAAAGTCTCATATGACTATAAAAAAGCAGATTTTGAAAGCATCAATGATTTCCTGTCAAAAAGTAATTGGAACTCTTTATTTAAAAATTTAGAACATCTCCAGCATTTCTATGATCAATTCATTAGCTTAATCCAAATCTCAATCAAACGTTTAGTTCCAATTTATTCTAAAAATAACAAAAGTAAAAAATATCCATCTCATATTAAAACGTTATTAAAAGAAAAGGCGAATCTATACAAAAAAAAGTAAGACAAATAAATCACTTTTGATAAAATACAAAAACAAGTCTAAAGAATATCAATTAGCTATTAAAAAATACAACTTTGAATATGAAAACAAATTTTGCAAAAACCCAAATTTAAAAAAGTTTTATAGCTACGTGAAATCTAAACTTATTTAAATAATTCCATACATCTCTTATATGATAATGATAAAAACAAAACAGTAACCTCATATTTTGAAATAGCCACATTTTTTAACATAAATTTTCAAAAGAAATGTAATAAAATGCAAAATTTTTTCATAACCTATGAAGACATTATAAGTTCAATTAACCACTTAAAAGATAAAATCATAAGAACGCCAGAAAACATTCCACCCTATTATATCAAGCATGTTATCCAATCAATAATTTTTCCACTATCATTAATATTTAATTGCTCTCTAGAACTATCTGATGTTCCTAAACAATGGAAAACATCTTTTATTATTCCTGTGCACAAGAAAGGTAATATACACGATGCGTTAAATTACAGACAAATATCTCTAACAAGTGGCTTTTCAAGAATTTATGAACATATTGTATCTGTAAAAAATCTCAATCACCTCTTTGATAACAAATTATTAACTAACAAACAGTTTGGTTTTGTCCCAAACCGCTCATCAACCATTCAACTGTTAACATGCTTACATTCTTGGTTAGTTCCTTATCTCAAAAATGAATTACTAAAGTAGTTTATACGGATATTCAAAAAGCCTTTGATTCAGTATCACACAAAACATTATTAAAAATTTTAAATCAGTTTGGGCTACATGAAAGCTTAATTGATTGGTTTGATAACTTTTTAAATAATAGATCACAAAGAGTACTTATCAATAATACGCTTTCTGACTCTTTAACAATCTACAGTGGAGTACCACAAGGTGGTGTAGTTGGTCATCTTCTCTTTTTAATTTATATTAGTGATATTTGTTCAAACATTGATATTAAAAGTGAATTAAGCTTATTTGCAGATGATGCTAAAATCTTTAGTCAGTCAAATACTTCATTACAACTATCTTTAGATCATATTTACATATGGTTAAAAACAAGAAAACTAAACTTAAATCCTAGCAAATGTAAAATTCTAACCATTAACAATAAAGAAATCTTCTCCAACTGACATCTTAATCAATAACACCAAGTTACCAGAGACTAAAGTTTTAAAGATTTGGGAATTTATATTTCCAAAGATTTAGGAATTTATATTTCTAAAGATTTAAAATGGAATGAATATATCAACTATTTATATAAGATTGCAAAAACTACATGTCATCAAATATTAAAAAGTTTTAAAACTAATTATGCTTCAATTCTGACAAAACTATTTAAATCATACGTTTGCCCTAAACTTGAGTTTAGTACCCAAGTTTGGTCACCCCATTTAAAAAAGGATATTAATAAAATTGAGTCTGTGCAAAGGAGTTTTACCTGTCATACTCGTAGTCGTTGCAACATATCTTACACATCATATAATGGGGAACGGGTCTAAATTGCGCGAAGACAAAAGTGCACGAGGTTACTAAATTGCACGCGGGGACTAAATTGCACGAGAACAAAATTGCTCGAGTGTACAAAATTGCACGAAGATACTTTTGCACGAAGACTAATTTGCACGTGGGCACAAAAATGCACGAGGGGAGAAAATTGCACGAAGACTATTTTGCACGGAAGGTCGATTTTGCACGAGTTACAATTTTGCACGGAAGGTCAATTTTGCACGACAGACAGTTTTGCACGGAGGGTCAATTTTGCACAAAAAATATCAACTTAAAAAACTAAACAAAAAATATAATAAAATCTTTATGTTTTATAAAAAAATAATAATAAGCATGTGCTAGTGTAGTTCATTCTAATTTAACCAGGTTTAAATTAATTTTAAATAATTTATTAAATATGTATAACCTTTTTTTAATTGAAACTAAATTAATCTGTTTGAAAACTATTATAAATTAAAATTTTATTTTAATAAAAATAAAA
This sequence comes from Thalia democratica, assembly GCF_965202585.1. Classification (NCBI taxonomy): domain Eukaryota; kingdom Metazoa; phylum Chordata; class Thaliacea; order Salpida; family Salpidae; genus Thalia; species Thalia democratica. The sequence goes on from NC_139170.1 coordinate 13,005,888, forward strand.
CTAGAATTTTATCATACTTAAAATAATCCTTATTTAAAACTAGACATGTATTGATGTAAACATAAATTATATTATAATTATACGAAATTTAAATATGAAATAAAACAAGATTAGAAAAAAATAAAAAAAATAAAATTTTACATGGGTAGGTGTTAAAATTGCGCGAGTGTACAAAATTGCACGAGGGGACAAAATTGCACGAAGATACTTTTGTACAGAAAAAACCAGCATGCGAAATAGTGAAACAATTAAATAAATTTAAAAAAGATAAAATCCGTCTTTTGAAATTTTTATTGTGCATTGTACAAAAAGTTCTGTTACGGCTTTGTATTTCCATAAATTATACTTAAAATTTTACTTTTTTGTTTTATATAAAAGTTTTAAACCTAATTTATATATCATTATTTTATATTTTTCTAAACTTTATCTTAGTTGCATCAGTATTTGCACGCGTTTTAGTCTAATTAGCTCTTAAGTTTCTCCTGCTCTGTATTTTCTCTTTATCTAACCAAGACTTGCGAAAAAGCACTGTCAGTGCAATTTTATTTTTACATTTTTAGAAGAAAAGGAAATATAAGCTTTTGACTTAAATGAAACAAACAAAATAATACAACAGCTACAATTAGTTAATTTCTATTTTTAACAATAAATAATAGTTTAAACAAAACTCTTTTTTTGGTAATTATATTTTAATAACGGTTAGAATCTAAATTTATAATCTGGTTTTTGTTTTTATTTATATAAATTTTTTTGATAGATTTTTGTTTATTATTTAAATTGTTCATTTTGACTTTTATATTTATTATTATTTCATTTAAATTTGTTTAATTATTTATTTCATTTAATTTGACTTTTTATATTAATTTTATTAACTTTTGTTTTGGACTTTTATTTAATCTATTTATTATTTAATTTTTAATTTTTGTAAATCTTAAATATTTTTTGATTTTAAATAACTTATTTATTATAAAGTTAGTTGATTTTTTATATTCTAACCTTTTTTATTATTTAAAAAAATCTAATTAATAGAAAATAATAATTGAAAAGTTTTAAAACTAATTCTGCTTCAATTCTGACAAAACTATTTAAAACATACGTTCGCCCTAAACTTGAGTTTAGTACCCAAATTTGGTCACCCCATTTAAAAAAGGATATTAACAAAATTGAATCTGTGCAAAGGAGTTTTACCCGTCATATTTGTAGTCGTTGCAACATATCTTACACGTCATATAATGATAGAATGATTAAATTTGGCTTGAAATCACTGGAATATAGAAGATGGGAATTTGATTTATTAATTCTTTACAAAATTATCAATGGCAAATATAAAAGTTTTTTTAACCAGTTTTTTAATTTTTCCCAAAATAAATACCAACTAAGAGGAAATAATTTGAAAATAAAATGTAAACATGATTTTCAAAACAGTCAGTGGCAAGGCGCATTTTTTCACAGAGCAAAATCTACGTGGAACAGACTACCTCAGGATATAGTATCTTGTGAGAGGGTAGAACAATTTCGTTTAAAGCTAAAAAGATTTGATTTAAATACGATAAATACCAGTAAAATTCACTAATTTTCCACTGTAACAAAAGAAAAAATATTCGTTTCCCTACGCTTCCCCCCTACAAACTATTAGTTTACTTATTTATTTTGTAATTATGAATTTTGTTTTATAAGCGATGATTTTAGACAAACTTCTTTATTGTGTGTACTAAGTAATATATAAGTTTGAATTTTTAATTTAGTTCATTTGTGTATCATATTGTGTTTAACATTGTGTTTTCATTTAAATTATGTTTATATATACATATATATATTATTTATCTTAAAGTTTTGAATATAAGTTTATTTTCTTTTTTCTCTTTTTGTGTGTCCTGTTTAAGTGGCTCAGGTTTTAATGCCTGAGTCCAACACTGCACAATAAACAATATAATAATAATAATAAAACAAAGTTAATCAATAATAAAAAAAATTATTATTATATATTAAAAAAAATAATTATTAAAAATAAAAAAGTAATTTAGCGACGAGGGTAAGGGTAACAGTGAAATAAATAAAAAATTGTAAAGAAAAAATAAAATCGACCCGTGCAAAATTGATTCTTCGTGCAAAAGTGTCTTCGTGCAATTTTATCCCCTCGTGCAAAAGTATCTTCGTGTAATTTTGTGCCCTCGTGAAATTCTGTACGCTCGTGCAAATTTGACAGCTACCCACTTTAACACGCTATAAACATCCATATAAGTTAAGAAAAAATAACACTTACAATAATATATGATAATATTCAATTGAACCAGTAATTTCCAAAGTTAAGGACAATGTCGCCGACTTCAGGAAACCCATGTTAGAAACTTTGTTTATAATTATTTAGAAAAACAAATTTAAAACTACGTATAAATTGTTTAGTTATTATAACTTTTTTAGTAGCCTGTTTTCAAAAAACTACTTTACACTTTACAGTACACACAAAATCTATTTTGTATTGATTTTTTTAGCAGTAGGTTTATGTAATCAAATAAATGAAAAATATAGGTTATAAAATCAATAGACTATTACTACGGATAAATATATTAAGCCAAATAAAATTTAAGAATTAAATTTAGTTATTTTTGAACGCATTGATTGTTACGGTATATACTTTACAGTGTACTATATTAAATAGTTTTATAATTTTTATTATAAATTCTATTTTTCTGTTAATATTTTTGAAAGAATCATACACTAGCAACAAGATGAAATTTTATTTTGAGTGAGAAATAATAACAATCAATATTGTATAAATTTATTTTACTAACAAAAAATGTAACAAAACAGCAAAGCTAGACTTATAATGGAATTTGAAAATAATTTGGAAGCCATTGAAACTAAACATTGGTAGACTTATATTTAAATAAACTTAACAAATACTACTTCAATTGATATTACTGGTTCAAATCTAAAAGTTAGACGTGTATATCAATATAATTGCCCAGTATAGATAACTATATACATATAATTTTGATGTAAAAACCAGTCGAAGTTAAAACTTCTGGAAATATAAATTAGTTAATTTGAATAAAAACTAAATCTTGATCTTTTAAAAGCCAAATTAATTTGTATTTAAACTAGTACATTTACTAAGTGGCCATGGAAATCTATAACAAGTGACTCAAAAACTATAAACTAATTGAAATGAATGTTTAAATAAATTTACACAATCAAATTATTTAAAATCTATGGTCGAAAATTCCTTCTTTGCGAACCTACCACTGAAAAAAAAAAACAAAGTAAAAAAATTAAAACTTCTATTTCAAGTCTTTAGACTCTTCTCCTTCTTTTTCTGCTTTCTCTTTCGGGGATTCTTCCTTTTCTTTCTGGGAGTCGCCGTTGCTCGTTTGTGGGTTTTCCCCTTCCTCCTTTTCCCTCTGCTTGTCCCTGGCAAACTTGGCCCTGACGACGCGGTAATCAACCGCCTGCCACATCTGCGTCATGTCCGATATCGAGCCCTGTTATTTTGTTGACCAAAACTTGTTACTTTTTAAGAAATAAAAGTTATGTGTTTTTCTTACACTTTACTAAAATCATTTAAGCTTTATAATATAAAGGCTTTCATTTTACAATTTTTTTTTTGTTTTCAAAAGCTTTATTCATTACTAGTTGATTAGCTTAAGGCCGTAAACTATTTATTAATTTCATTTCTTTGAATTAAATTTTAATATTTATTTAGAAAAATTTTAAAAATAAAAATAAATACTCCTAAATAATGATTAATAACAAATCCTTAATATTTTTGTATCACACTTAAACTTTAACTATTAAGTAGGTTTTATTTTTTCAACTGTTTTTTTTATTTCATAGCGTGAAATAAACAGTAATAATTTAAATTAATTGATGACATTAAACTATCAGTTATTGTAAAATTTACATTAGAACATAACTAATTTTAGTAATAAAATCATCAGAACAAAATGGTCTTTAGTAAGTAAAATAAAAAAAAACAAACAAATGAATAAATTTTATTTACAAACGCTTACTTTTTATAGGACTTAAGATCAAAGTTGTGTTATGAAACAAATACTTAAAATACAAAAACAAAGATGAACGATAAGATCAACGTAACAATTATGCACAGTTCACGTTGAAGTTGTTTACACATATCAGTTTTTAGATTTTTTTTAATATCATCGTTTAAGGAAGAAAATACGTTTGAAGTATATTTTGTTATATAATATTAAGTTATGTTAGTTTTTTTCAGTTAACGACTAAATGAATGAGTATAGATAATTGATTATAGGAAATGTTGTTTAATAAGCAATAGTAATTGTTTTAAATAGCAAAATAAAATGTTTAATATATATTTTTCTATTAAAACTAGGAGCAACAAACAAAGTTATATGTGTTGAAAATTTTAAGCATAAATGTTTTTTAATAACTTTTATTATCAATCTAAAATGCATAAAAAATATTTAAATTAATATTTGATCTTAGAAACTATGTTGTAAAAACGATCAAAAGCTGCTGCTTATTTAAACTAAAAAAAAATAATTTAGACTAGACTTATACAAGCCGTACCGTTTGATAAACTTTCGTATTTTCTAATTCGATCACATCGTATTTTTTTATTATTGTACCGTTTTTTTAAACGTCAACATAACAATATAATGTAATCAATATTTGATACAAAATATAACTAATATTTGACTATCTACTAACATATATCTTAATACACTAGTTAAAATAATAATTTTTAGAATTAGAGAAATTTTTTACATCTAACTATAAAATAAAACCCAAAATAAACTTTCAACTTTATTATTGAATACCTGCAAAAGGAAAACTCCAATTTCATCGTCTTGGGTTCTAGCGGAAATTCTTATTGATTTTTTATTAGCTCTCGTGAGCGACATATCTGCCCATATTTTTGTGTTCAGCACCAATCTCATGCTTCCTTTCGACCTCATGACTGAAACGTTAAAATAATAAACACTGTTTTCAATATGTCCACTTTAGCGAACATAAAAATTGTTTGTCGTTCACAGTGGCTCAACTGTAATATGCACTTATATAACAAATTTTGAACTAAGTAGTAATTTGTTATTAGTTCTTATAGGACTTGTAACTATAGTTTTTCAGTAAAATAAACAATAAACATATATATTTTTTATAATTTAAAATTTATGCTAGTTATAAATTATACCTTTCTACTACAAAGCTTAATAAATATTTGCACTAGCTAGCAAAAGACTATCTAGCTGTTGGACTCTAACAGTTTTTATTTTTCAAACTACATTACATATTTATATTAAAAAATGTAATATCTTCATTGCTCAATATTTTCAACAAGCTGTATCAAACACCTCATTGATTTTTGATGTTAAAATACATATTCCATCACTATTTTTCGGTTTTAAATGTAACTTTTTTTATTTTTATTTTTTGAGTTAAAAACGAATTTATATGTAAACTAAACAAATTTTAAACCAAAAACTTGCTAGTTTTTAGTTACTAAAAATAAGGAGACTAAAACTATTACAACACCCAATTAAAACAAATTATGAAAGTTAAAAAGTATGGGTAGAAGTCTATTACAGGGTTGCCACAGATCAAGCTGAGACAAATTTCCTTTTTGATAAGACTTTTCCTGACTTTTTACTGAAACTTTTGTGACTTTTCTAAATCAAACTCTTATTTTAAACTTATTCTAAAATATCAACAAGACTTCCATTACATTCATTACAAGTTAACAACATAATCTGCTTTTTACTTATTTTTCAAACTTATACAACTTAGAAAAAATTATAAAGAGGTATACATATAAACTTGTTACATAAAATACTAAACTTAGTGCTTAATTTTACAGAACTTAATCATTTACTTCAACAAAAAACACTTTTATTCTAAAATTCTACAAGATAAACTTTTGTGTATATATCACTGTTACACTAGGGAAGTATCCTTGGCACAGATCATAAATACTAAAATGCATACAAAAACTGCTAGTTCAAGTGTGGTATTTGTTCAATATATTTAAAGAAAAATTTTGCAGTTTTATTGAGGATATTTTATTGATTTTTATCAGATGAAGGCATTGGAAATTAAGTAATTTTGTAAATTTATAGAAAAATTTTGCAATTTTAGTCTGACCTTAAAGGGTTTTAATTTTTTTTTTTTCCACTTGAAGACTTTGAAAATAAGGAATATTGTAAATTTAAACTGAAAAAATCTGACGTTTTTCTAAATTTGGTTTAATTACGTGACTTTTTTTTCAAAAACTCCCATTATTTCTTGACTTTTCCTGATTTCTGTCATTCATTTTAGTTTTTCCTGATTTTCATGACCTTTTGGCAGCCCTGTTAATATGTACAAAGGGAAATTTTTGCACGGCGTCAATTTAGCACGAGGGGTCACTTTTGCACAAAGACAATTTTGTACGAAAAGTCAATTTTGCACAAGTTGAAAAAAAAACTTTTTTTTTACCTTAATTTTTTATTATTTTTATTTATTTTCACTATTACCGCTAGCCCTTACCCTCGGTAGGTTTTTTTAATAATTTTTTTATAAGTTATATTTTGATAAAAACAAACTATACAGTAATCTTCTTTTATTATTGAAGGATACTGTATAATTTTTTTTTATTATATCTTCCTGTGAACTTGTTTCACAACGATCTTTTGTTAACAAACACTTAAATTTATAATTTGAATAGTTAAGTTATAATTTATTAAGGGCATAGGGGGGGGGGGGTAAACACCCTTTTTTATTTTTTGATCTTATTTTATATAGTTTTTACCAAGCTATAAAATGCTTTTTACAGATTTAAAAATTTCAAAACAATTTTTGAGATATAGCCGGTCAAAGTCGGAGGCAACAATAGGTACCTTATGGGAGGCGCAAATTAAAACGGCAAAAATAGACTATTTCACTAAAAATCTATCTTCTCCTACGTTTTTTGAGATAACTACCTCAAATTTTCAGGAAATGTTCCTTGATATATTTGAAAAAATTTGTCGGAAAAAATTTTAAAAAAATTTAAAAATAAAAATTTTATATAAAAAATAAACAAAAAAAAACAGTTTTTTTTTAGTTTTTTGTTATAAATTTTAATTTTTTAATTTTTCTAAGTTCTGTTCCGACAAATTTTCTCAAATATTGCAAGGAACATTTCCTGAAAATTTGAGGCAGTTATCTCAAAAATCGTAGGAGAAGATAGATTTTTAGTGATTTCTAGTTATTTGCCGTTTTAGTTTGCGCCTTCCACAAGGATCCTATTGTTGCCTCCGACTTTGACCGTCTATATCTCAAAAATTGTTTTGAAATTTTTAAATCTGTAAAAAGCATTTTATAGATTGGTAAAAACTATAAATACTTTTAAAGGTATTTTACAAGCCAATTTTAATTTGATTATTTTATAGAAAACTACATTTTTATTGCAAAACAATTTATTCTCTTTAAACTTTAGTAACATTATTTTAACTTTTATAAACTACCATAAATCGAAGTTGAAATTTACAAATACATTTTACAAATCCCTTTGAATTTAATTTAGTCAAAAATAAAATATTTGTTTTAATTTTTTAAACATTGCAAACCTAATCTGGAGTACGACTGTTCGGCATTGATGGAATCGTTCAGATGAAGCTGGCCGACTCCCCTCTCCTTCCACGACTGCGACTTGTTGTCGTATTGGTACAGCTTGCACATCACCTGCGTCAACACACAAAATTGCTGTAACGAGTTTGCAGTCGAAATAAAAGCGTTCACTTTTAGTTATTACACGTTTTGCTTTGAATTATCTTATCACATACTCAATAAAGTGATGAGTTCTAATACTTGAAATTAGGGTTGTTAAAGCAACTGGTACATTATTTTTTTTTTTTAGTTATAAAAAAAATATCAAAAATAAATAATTAAAATAAAAAAAAATTATTAAAAAAAAAATGAGTATCAAGAGTTTTTTTAAAAAATTTTGTAAGAGGTTTTAAATTTGAACATCTGTAATGTGTAAAAAAAAGTATAATTTTCTAGCTTTTAAACAAGAGTTTCCAATTTCGTTTCATATGGCCTCATTTGTGTCCTCTTAGCAAGTCAGGAGGCGATAAGCTGCAAAGGGGGGCCATGACTAGTTAGGAGTAAAAAAAACAATTTACAATAAATTTGAACTTTCACTCGATATTCTGGGTTTGATTTAAAAAGAAGATAAAATGGTCTTAGACAGAGGCGTCGCGTGGGGTGTTGCGCTGCCGCAATTGCACCACCTTAAAGTTTTGTAAGAAAAATTAAGTATCTATAACGTTTTCGTTATTTTTTTGAAACAAAATCTCTTATAAAACTCTAATTTAGAAAACGACCATTTTGCTCACTACACTGCCGCAAACTCTTAGCTGACTGCCGCAAATGAATTCAAAAAAAAAAAAGAAAACTTCTTCAAGAATTACCGCAAAATCAATATCTTGCTGTAAGTAAGCTAAGTTGAAAATTCCCCAAAACAGTACAGGCTTAAATATCATTCCACAAGCTATTGTAAACAAAAAATGAAAACAAAGCTAAGCAGAGCAGAGGTAACTCGAGTAGAAGCAAGACAAGCAGAGACGATTCGAGCAGAAGCAACTCGAGCAGAAGCAACTCGAGCAGAGGCAACTCGAGCAGAGGCAACTCGAGCAGAGGCAACTCGAGCAGAGGCAACTCGAGAAGAAGCAACTTGAGAAGAAGCAACTCGACCAGAGGCAACTCGAGCAGAGGCAACTCGAGAAGAAGCAACTCGAGCAGAGGCAACTCGAGCAGAGGCAACTCGAGCAGAGGCAACTCGAGCAGAGGCAACTCGAGCAGGGACAACTCAAGTAGGGGCAAATCGAGCACCGGCAAATCGATTTTTTTTTTCTGCACCACCTCGGAAAAATACGCCACTGGTCTTAGGCACAATTTACGGGAGATTTTAAACTTACACTAGATATTCTTAGATTTGTAATGAGTGGGACGATCGTTTTCTAGTAATCTTAAAAATGGGCGTTTATGAAAAAGAGTTAGAGAAATCCTGCTTTAATTTTTTAATTAAAAAAAAATATTTTTGAAAAAATAAGGTAGATTAGTTTCAGCATGCTATTCTTAATAAAAAACAAACTAGTTTTAGTTTTGGGGTAATGTTATAAAATAAAAACTTATAGCTAACTAGTTTAAAGTGAACAACAGGGTTGCCACAGATCAAGCTGAGAAAAATTTCCTGACTTTTTACTAAAATTTTTCTGACTTTTTTAAATCAAACTCTTAATTTAAACTTATTTTAAAATGCATAATCTCACACTTAAAACTATATAAAGCTTTCAATCTAATTTTATTACAGGTTTTAACAGTGGTCGGCAAACTGCGGCCCGCGGGCTGCATTAATTTTCTTATTCAACAAGTTTAATATACTAATATTTTCGAAAATACAAAAGTAAAACTTTAGTGTTATATTTATAGGATATTCTATCGCCTAAAAATTTTTTGTTCAAAAAAAATTGTCATTAAATATGTTTTTTAAAACACATAAAAAAATGTTCCTTTTTGACCTGCCGACCCCTGGGTTAAAACAATATTTATTTTGCTGAATTCAATCATTAACTTTTCATTACATTACTTGAACCATCTGTGTATAATTAATACCTTTCTTATAACTTATTTTACAAATTTAAACAACTTTGAAAAAATCATAAAGAGGTAAAGTATACACATCAACTTTTTACCTCAAATACTAAACTAACTAATTAGTTGTAAAGAATTCAATTATTTACATAAACAAAAAACACTTTGATTCTAAAATTATACTAGATAAAATTGCGTGTATATATCACAGTTTCACTATGGAAGTCTCCTTGCTACAGATCATCAATACTAAAAAGCTTACAAAAACTGCTTGTTCAAGTAGGGTACTTGTTTGATATGTTAATAGAAAGTTTTGCAGTTTTATAAAGGATATTTTATTAATTTATACCAGATGAAAGCTTTGGAAATAAAATAATTTTGTAAATTTCTAGAAAAATTTTGCAACTTTTTTCTGACTTTAAAGGAGTTTAATTAATTTTTTACCATTTTGAAGGCTTTGAAAAATAAGGAATTTTGTAAATTTAAATAGACAAAATCTGACGTTTTATTAAATTTTGTCGAATTTCCTGACTTTTACTGACTTTTTTATCAAAAACCCCCATTTTTTCCTGACTTTTGTCATTTTTTTAGTTTTTCCTGACCTTGTGGCAACCTTGGAAACATTTATTAGTTGAGTCCAGTTTAATGCTATAAAAATAACAGAGCTAAACTATATACTTTTTTTTTGGTCAAAATTCCTAAAAAAAATTCGACAAAAGGTAGACTTGAATTCAATAAAATAGAATTTGAAAGACTCAGGATTTTTAATTTCTAACCAGAAATAACATTATCATTTCGAGTAAAAATATATGATGTGGTTGCTTTTAAGAAACTGTACATTCAACCATTTCACGTGTTCCTTTAGACATCAATAATTCACAATTTACTAGTTTTGTTTTATTGTTATATTAAGAAAAACATTAAAAGTTACTATATTTTGAAACAAATATTCAATTAAATATTCTCCACTTCTACTAGTTAAGCTTTTAATTTTTTATGCATTTGTAGTCTGGAAAAAATAAAAGTATATGACTCGTGAAAAGAAATTGTAAATAAAAATTGTTAGTCTGAATTGACCGCAAAATATTTTTATAGAGTGGACAACATGGTAACTATTAATTTCTTACATGTAACATAGTAGTTCAACGTTTAAATACCGATTGTTGAACAACATTTACTAACTGAAAATTCATATCTCGTTTTTATAAGCCAAATTACCATTGTTAACAAATTAAAATTTTGTGAAAAAAGCCAACAAAATACCTGCAACACGCATTTTTCGTCTTCTTCGCCGGTTTTAATGTCGATTTCGGGAGCAATTTCCTTGTTGTTGATCGCCGCGAACTGCTCAGCCGCATCCTGCTCCAACTTCTTCAAATCTTCTTCGCTCTTCTCCTCCTTCGACGAAGACTCGCCTTCTTCTTCTTCTGAATACAATAATCAAAAAACTTCGGTTTTAACGTACTTGAGAATTTTAGATGCAAACTCCAATTTTATTTTATTCCAATTGAAAAGGATTAATTGTTTACTTTAAATGCGAATTTAAATAATGCAGTAGGAAGTTTGAAACAAAAAGGTTAATTGTCTGTACTAAAATTACTTGAGCTTAAATTATTTGTTACAAATTTTAATTTTTTGTTCATTTAACATTACCATAATTCAATTTATCATATTTTACAACATTGTTAAATTAAAAACCAAGCAGCGCTGTACAGTACAAGTTATAGTTTTAACCTATATATTTGAGCGTTATTTTCATAAAAAATTACGCTTCATTAAAGAGACGACAGCCTATAAAATTACTACATATTTTTGTGCACATATAACATTGTAACTCAGCTAAAACAAACTTGTTTGCACAGTTGAAAATGAAATGAGAGGTTTTTTGCCATCATCTTTTACTTCATCAACCTGTCATTATAATTTTTCTTTAAAGTAGATTGTCTACATAAACAACATAAAAAATACTTATAACGAAGTTAATTTATGTCATATTTAAATGTGTATAGACTTCTTTGATTGATGGAACTATGAAAGTTAATAAAATTCACAAACTTATAACAATTCGAAAAATTTTGTACCAAACACCATAAAGTACTCTCACTTTTGTACTATCAATATTAGTAGTTTATCTAACTATGTAGGAAAACTATTGTAGTCCTCAAATACGATTTATCAAAGTTTATTAAAAATACTGCCTTATCTAAACTCAAAAAAGTTTTCAACATTTCAAGTATTTCACTTCTATGTAAAACTTGTATATTTTTCATTAAATGAGATAAGCAGATTACAAAACTATATATTTTCTAAGTAAAAAGTTTAAATGACTAAGCAACACATTTATTTTTACAAAGAGCTTACAACAATTCCAACTAAATCGATTTGAAATGTTTAACTTCATACCTTCAACTTGGTACATTTATAAATTTTACCTTTCGAGTTGGTATTTATTTTTTACACAAGTATTTCTAAATCATAAAACTTTAACTAGTTTACATATACATCGGATTTGAACTTATGTCAATATTAAAATGTCAGTTTAAATTATTGACCCTTGACTTAAAATTAATTTTAAACCGCTTGACCCTAAAAACGCTTAGCAAAAAACCTTAGTCTTAAGCTACATTATCTTTTTAAAGTACTTTTATTTTTTAACAATGTTTTTCTAAACTTTTAAAAACTGTGCACAGCATATCATTGAAGGAAAAGTTTAGTGCACTTTATAATTTCATTTTAGTTATTTAAAACATACTAAATTTATTTAGAAGCTTCTCTGAACTAGAATTCATAGACTAAAAACTAATCAATTTATTTACTCCGTAGTTATTATTTCCGATGTGCTTTGTACAATGATATATTACAGATTACTGCAATTTAATTATTGTGTACAGGTACAAATTAATTATTACAAAATCCTATTTCTAACCTGTAACCCATTAAAACTATAACTTTTTAACATCAATTAAATACTACAATGTTGTTTATATACTAAATTATCCTGGTAGGAATGTGCGATAAAAATAGTTTAAGTTTGTAATTTAAAACATTTAACAAACATTATTTAAATGATTAAAAGCGGGTTAGACCATACATATGTATAAACTACAATTAAAATTAAAATCCCTACTTAGTCATTCTTCAAAAATACTTGTCTTTCTCTACTTTAGGTTTAATGAACATTTTTAGTACATCTATCGTAATTATATAAAACACTTAAAACTAATCTATATTGTTATTGTTAATTTTATTCTTTAGGCTTAAAAAGTTATTACGCTTTAAAAAGTTGTAGATTTAATTTATTTTTAGGTAAAAGCTAATCAATAGTTAATTAAAATTTGTATAAATTAAACACAAAGTTGGTGTAAAGTAATTAGTAAAAAATTGATTTTTGAACACTAAACACAATAAGAAAAGAGTGTTTTAACAAACTTAAAATAGTTTTAAATTTTAAAACGTTTGTGTATCAATGTTTTAGAATTTCAAAAGTATATTTAATTGAACCACATTTTTTAAAGCCTAAAAAAAACTAAATCAATTTTTTGACTGTTGCATTTTAATAAAGAGTTAATAAAAGTTTAACACTGGGCTCAGTGGTTAATAAATTAAATGCTTATAAAAAATTGAATATAACATTGTATCTTTAATTATTATGAATTGAAAATACTAATACATGATGCTATAAACTTTTAAAGACTTAATTAAAATAACTTGAATTTCATAAAAATGAACCATTTTCATGATATTGTTTTACAAATTTGCAAAAACTATTATAATACTTATTCATAAAATATTGGTTTGTAAGCAAGACTTAAAAAAAAGTCGTTGTAGTTTTGTTTTTAAACTTATAAGTATTGCAACTACTGAGTATACTTAATTTTTAAATCACATCAATACAAAAAATACCACCAAAAATTACCTTAGCTCTTTCAGACAGTTTTTGACCGAACACAAACTTGCTTGCTGCATTACCACCAAAAGTTTTTGTAGCAGCTTTTGTTTCCACTTTGTCTTCAGACTTTTCTTCAGTTTTGGCAACTTTTGAATCAGATAGTTCAGAAGCACTTGACTCGTCAGCCTTTCTTTTCTTTGTATCTTCAGCCTTAAAAAATAAAAAAAATTTTTGTCTGAATGTACTTTAAAGTTCTCAGAATATTTTTTAGTAAAATAATTTCTGATACTATTACTTTTTATTTAATACTTCACTAATATAAAGTACTTTTTATAGTTAAAAATTAATGCGATATCAGTCACAACTAAAACCATTTTTTAATTATTGTAAAACTAACTCTATTGCTAATGAATAACTTTATGTTGCCGTTATCAAACTATAATATGTATCCAATTCAATTTGAGTAAACTTCTACTGTTAGCATAAGATTTAAACATAATGGAGTAACTTACTTAAGTTATTATATTGGAATTAAGAAATAAAGTAATTTTATTTTTTCTGTAGAAAGTATTAAGTTATAATAGTATAGGCCAGGATTGTCTAAAATTTGAAGCAAAGTATTTTGGGAGGTATTGGCTACTAGAGGACGATAACTAAATTAAAACTTTATGGGTTATTAACTAGTAAAGGGACAATAACTTTTTTAATTTTTGCCAAGAAAGCATCTATGAAAATGAATTTGGAAAACCCTGGTATAAACCAATTATCACTTAGTTAAGAGAAGAAACTATTATTTAAGACCAAATATTGTGATTTAAAAAAAAAATCAAATAAAATTTTGAATTTTCTACAATAGATTTGTTTATTATTAAGTTAAGATTATACTAAAAAATTTTGAAAAAGATTGATTAAAAACTGTAGAAGATATATCTTTAATAATAAAATAGTTGTTTTCACCTTTTTTACTTGGCCCTTCTACATAGATCCTAATGAACTCTCGGACCTTGTCCCCTCAAATCTCAAAAACTAATTTTCATTATGGTAAAAGCAGCTTTAAAATTAGATCAAAATGTGAAAAAGTACCTTATTCCCCTATGCCCTTAACTTTGTATTAACCAATACTATCTCCAACGCATTTTGTAAATTACTTAAAAAAAAGTCAAGTTTTTCTTTACATAAACTTTAAAAGCAATATTAGAAAAAAAATACATTAATTGTAGTTACTTTTATAAGGGTCTATTTAAACAGAAAGAAACCATCTTCTTTTAAAGGGGTTATTTGAAAAACTGTGATTACACGTTAAACTTAATTAGCATCTATCAAAAGTATAGTGTTAAAGCTTAAACCTATAAATTTAATTAAAATACCATATAATAGCTGAAAAAAATAGTAACTTAATTTATTTATAAAAGATTACCTTATTTGTATTATTAGTAGAAATCAAAATTAATCAAATTAATTATGCCTAATTTATTGCATGTTCAGTTTAAGTAGTTTATAAAACTAATTTAAACTGTTGAATTCGCTTAAAACAAAAAAAAATGATAAATAAATTTATTTTTATCTTTTTTAAAAACAAACATTATAAATGTAATTTTAATCATTCAGTATCTTAAATCATTACAGTAATATATTAGAATGTTGTTATAAAGTTTTATAATAACTAATAGCATATCAATCAATTAATGTTACAATTTTAGCTGTTTTTATTTTAAACCTTTGAAAAACTGGAAGTATAATATTTAGGGTTGCCACAGATAAAGCTGAAAAATATTTCCTGACTTTTCTATGTAATTTTCCGTATTTTTAAAATGCAGTTTTTTATCACTTTCTGTAAGTTTTTTTTTAATTTCCAGTTTTCTTGTTCAAGCTATCAAGAAGTCCACCACAAAACTTTATTTAAATTGTCTCAAAGTTTGCAAAATATGTTTTTGTGATAATTGAAACATGTAAAAAAACTTTCAGCTAAAATATCAGATAATCTTCAAAACATCAAATTTCACTAAAGTAAAAGTTTCTTTAAATCGTCTAAAATCTTGCACAGGGTGTTTTTGTGGTATTTGGTAAATATTTTTTTTAGCTGAAAACTCAAAGGTTTCCGTATTTATAGTTCTACCCTAATGAACACCACTTGCATTAAAAATTATTTCATCACCATTTTTAATAAGTCATTTAGAATGCTTTAGAAAGCCAATAATTCTAGAAACATAATGGTTTTGACTGTGAAGTAATTAAACTATCATATACGAATAACAAAATTACTTAAGTACTATAAACTGATCTCGAAAGAAAAACAACAGTAATTAGTCTGAACTTGAAAACCCTATACATAAAATATTATTTTCTGTACAAGTATTTCTAATTAAACACCTTAAAACAGAAAATAAACTCATCCTCTACCACATAATTAAATACTTACGTGAGATCATAAACATTGTTAATCTCTTCCAAAAATTCAATTAGACCCTGAAAAATTATAAACAGCAAAAGCAATATTTTTTAGAAAAAAAACATTAGCAAAATGCAGTTTTAGTGATGATAAACTTTCTTAAAAAATCATGTTTATATTAAGTTTCTTAACTTTTGTCTTTTTTTGTTTTCCTGACTTTTCCTGATTTTACTGCCTTTGTGGCAATGCAGAATATTACAAAACAAATCATAATAATACTCCACTCATTTTAATTTGATAAATTTTGGTAGGATAAAATAAGCTAACTTAATAATTAAAACCTTGCAAAACTTCAAACCTCACTATCACTTTTATCTTCATCTTGCTTTTCATCAACACTGACATTCAGAAAGGGATTGTCGCTACTCACATTAGCAGGCTGCTGAGTGGTTGATTTGGCAAACGGGTTGGCAAATGAACTTGGCTTCAAAAAAGGATTTTTCTGGTCTGTAAAACAAATTTTGCTGATAAACAGTTTTAAAAATATTTTTATGTTTTCATTACTAGCTAAATTCAATTTGTACAAGTGTTTGTGTTCAATAAAATGTATATTTCTGTTATATCAAAAAAATCTAAGGATATTATTTAATTAAATTATATCAAACTGATATTTTTAATTTTCATCTAAAGAATAAAATTTTTATTAAGCTTTTACTAACATTTCTGTTAAGCTTTAGCAGGGTTGCCAAATGTTTTTGGCAAATATTCTCCAAGTTTTCAAAATTTCCTCCAGGTTTTTAAAAGTGAACAGTTTTGGGTCTATTTTAAGTTTAAAGTTAAGTTTAACGTAAGAAACTGTGTCAGATAATATAAAAACATTGAAAAGATACTGTAAAGCTACTTTAAATTTGCTTTAAATAAAATCAAATTTTGATGATGACAAAAAAAATATCTATATGATAGATTTTTTGTGTCAAATCGAAATTTTACTACTGTTAAAAATGTTAAAAATTGAATGTTTGTTTTTCAAAATTTCTCAAGTTCCAGGTTTTCTAGTCTTAATTGTCAAATTCTAGATTTTTCCAGGTTTCCAGGTTTTTTGACAACCCTGTAGTTTTTACATTAGGTCAGTTTTTAATACTTGAATCTTTACAATGCATGAATTTCAAGTCTAAAAAAATAAATTAACCACATAATATTTTTGATTTGTTTTTATCTAAAATTCTTGTTCTTTTTTCAACTTTTAATATTCCAAAATTCAAAATATTTCATATTCATATACAGAATTACTGTTCAAAAATATAGGTTTAATCGTTTGTTAACAAAAGATCCTAGTGAAGTAACTTTACTGGAATATAAATAAAAACAAATATACAGTAATCTTCCTTTATTGAACCAACATATGTTTCTGTGTGTTAACTAATCAACACACTTCAACTGGGTTCTGTAAAAAAAATAAAAAATAATTACTGTAGTGAGAGAATAGAAGCATAGAATAAAGTAGGTGTATACATGTTTTCATTAAAATAAAATATTTTCTACAGATAATAGTTAATAATAGGTAAAATACTTAATATTAAATCCGACTGTTATAAAACTATATAATATTTGTGATTATTAAGTCTAAAATAAGTAAAGTAAGCTAAATTACACAACAAAAAAACAAATCATAATTAATATATACAAACAACTCACGTTAATGGGAAAGATATGTAATTCAAATTTTATCGTTGTTAACTAATGAAACAAATACATTCATTACAACTAATAATTATGTCACAATATAAATGAGGTTATTTAAACTATTTAATCTGTATTGCAAATTATATTAATTTAGTTTTTATGTAATATAATTTGAACAAAAATAAAACATCAACCATTAGTTAGTGTATTAATAAAATTTATTAAAACTTAACAACGGTGAAAGCAATAAAAGTCACAGAAACTCGATGTAACATGTATATTATATATTGAATGTTTGTAATGATTGAATCAAAGTTATATACAATTAGGAAGCAGATTTAAAGGATATTTAAATTAAACAGCCAACTGCTACTTTACCAATTAATTATTTTAATAATTATTTAATACAATATATATTTAATTTAAGTCATTGTGATTTCATGTATGTCGCTGTAAATTAATTATCGGTCAGTACATTGTAAGCTGAATAACTTTTTTTTTGTGTTTTGTTTTCTTAAAGTTTAATTTTTTCACTTTTGATTTTTACATTTGAACTAAATCTGCTTCCTAATTGCATATAACTTTGATTCAATCATTACAAACATTCAATATATAATATACATGTTACATCGAGTTTCTGTGACTTTTATTGCCTTCACCGTTCTTAAGCTTTATTAAATTTTATTAATATACTAACTAATGGTTAACGTTTTGTTTTTGTTCATAATAGATTACATAAAAACTAAATTAATATAATTTGCAATACAAATTAAATAGTTTAAATAACCTCATTTATATTGTGACGTAATTATTAGTTGTAATGAATTTATTTGTTTCATTAGTTAACAACCATAAAATTTGAATCAGTTATCTTTCCCATTAACGTGAGTTGTTTGTTTATATTATGATTTGTTGTTTTGTTGTGTAATTTAGCTTACTTTACTTACTTTAGACTTAATAATCACAAATATTATATAGTTTTATAACAGTCGGATTTAATATTAAGTATTTTACCTATTATTAACTATTATCTGTAGAAAATATTTTATTTTAATGATAGACTCTTCATATCTAATTGAAATCTTATTAATAAATAATTAAAAGTAGTTAAAAATTACAGGTTATCCCGGCTTTTTAGTTATTTTGGTTCCAAATTTTACAAATTCCAGGTTTTTTATGCCTAAATTGTAAATTCCAGGATTTTGGAAACCATGTATGTATATAAGAAGTGTTTCCTTAAAATTAGAGATTTCTAAACAATTCTCTAACCAATTTAAAAAAGGAGTAGATAGATTTTTAGTAAATTTATTAATTTATGAGATAATTGACTATGAAAAATATGCAGTCTATATGTTTGTTTGAGGAACTCTTAAAGAATTAAGCTAAGTGTATAGAATTAAAATCTATAAAAAATTTCTTGTAACTAATACTTAAAGCTTTTATATAAGAGCCAATGTTAAATTTTGTAAATAAAAACGTTTGACCCCTCATAGTCTTAAGTAAGATTAAACTGATTAAGTTTGAGAGTTATTGCTTAAAAACTGTGGTAGAAAGAAGATTTTTATAGAAATGTCTTTTTACCATTTAATTTGAACGTTCAAGAATGAACCTATTAAATTATCTAACTTTGTATCCATACATCTCAAAAACTAATTTTAACTTTAAGAAGCAATAAATGGCATTTGTCAGCTAAGTTGTCAATGTTTAAAATAAGATGAACTTATAGAAAATAATGCCATATCCTCCTTTACTAACAATAAAATTTGGTATTTAATACAAAGCAAAGCATTATTTAAATTAAAAAGTTAATAATTAAAAAAATATGTTATAATCAGGGTTGCCCGTCTTTGAGTCAAAAAACTGCTTGGAGTTACCTAAATTAGTCTTGAGTGGCCTTGAACTACTCCGAACACCCTTAGTTTTTTTTTCAAATCAGAAAGTAATATTTCATCTCTGGTGGTAACTACTTATACCTCATGTTCATTTTTCTCCTTTATAATTAAAAGGAAAGTTTTATGTGTATGCATCTGCATTAGATGTTCACTAAACTTATGAGAAATACTGTATTCAAAGATTAGACAACACTAGTAATAACAATTGTTTAATTTTTTAATCAAAACAAGTTACTATAACTTAGTCTTACTTTATTTGTAAGGTCAATCTAGATACATATCACCTGATTTTTAGAACAGTCAAGTTTTATAATTACTTTGAGATATAAGAAAACTCACTAAGCTAAAAAATTATTGGTTACTCTATAGAAATAGTTAGAACTAGTAGTTTATTATATGTAATTAAAATATTTCACCTCTTTTATTACAAAATGATGCCAGAATACACTATTACAACCTTCATTATACAAAAGAAAAAAAATTAAGCTTTTTTGAGCACAAATAAATTTAAATCTAAAAATACAGTGCAGGCCAAAAATTTCTGCTTGGCAAATCCTGCCCACAGGTTGCCCTATTTAAAAAAAAATTATTCATTAACCATTTTTAAGCCATTTGCTTTACATTTTCCTTGAATTATTTATTAAATTTGATGTTTATAAAATTTTAACTTTAAAATAATTGAACATTTAAAAACAATACTTTTGAAGTTGATTAGCTATTATAAAACTGTAACTTTTGTTGTTAACAATATAGTAAACATGATCAAGCCTGAAATAAAAATAAAATATTTAAAATATTATATAAAAATATAAAGATAAATTAATAAAAAAGCTTAGTTAACCTTTGTTTTTGTTTGGATCTAATGTAGAAGGTTTGAACTTGAAGGTGGAAGAATTGAAATTTAAAGTTGACTTTTTAAGGATTGGTACATCTTCCTCATTTTCAGCAGGTCGCTTACTTGCCATAATGTAGTTAGTTTACTTAAACAAGTAACTTGAAATGAAAAAAATTATTACTCTTGTTAATGTATATATATATACAATATTCTAGCTTAAATATACATTTTAAAAATAGTTGGTCTGCATCTTTCTTTTACAAAACAAGCATAATTATTTTTTAAACAAAAAGTTTAAATGAACTCCTTTTGAGATTACTATGTTGAACCTGGTTTCTTTTAAACATCACTAATTTTTATTTGTTATTAATCATACCTAATAATAGAAAACTTTAAATTTAGTTAGAAAAAAGTTGAAAATAAAACATACTTAATATTTTTTAATAATTTAAGCACATGTATCTCTTTCAACTCAAAGAAGCGAAAGCTAACTCTTATATCAAAAAAAAAAGTTTAAAACTTTATATTTTCTAAAGTAAATAGAAATTAAGGATAAAAGAAGAGAATTTTTCTTTACGATTTGATTGGATAAAATGTAGTGTAGACATTTTGCAAGTTATTAGTTGCTTTTTTACTAAATAAAAAAACAAAAGCTAGAGCTTTCAAATGGCTCTTTATAATGGGAACATGTGTATCCTTTGAAAAATTTATAACAAAATGTTACACTTAATCCAATTTATTTTACTTGACTACAGTAGGCTGGTTAGAGTACATGGACTATTTTCATGTCAAAAAAAAAACACATCAGTGTTATACAATACATTGTAAGATAGAACTGGGTTTCATGTTTTAAAAACAATTTTCCATTTTTTTACTACTTTAAGTATCTTAAAAGTTAGGTATTCTTTTTGAAGAAAATTTATCTAAACTGCTGCACAACTGATCCTCAAGTTTAAGAACAGGTTTAACTATGTAAAATCACATAAAATAACTATATGCGTGAAAAATTTTCCAATTGTTTTTGGATAAGGTTTAGACTTTCTAATAGATAAGATAAGTATTTAGAAACTCAAAATTTTTGGCGCTTATAAAAACTTTAAGGTAAATTGAGAGTTATACAATTCAAAAATCCTAACAAAAACCTCACTTTATTTTTTTCTATGGTGTAACACATATAAAAGTAAGTATTAAAAAATTATAAAAAAATTGGTTTCTAGAAATAAAACTTTTTAAAGTTTTTGGAAGCAATACTTTTAAGCTTACTTGGGTTTTTTTTTTAACTTAAATTTAAAAAAAGTTTTAAAATTAAGAGTTTACTTTTTTTTCAATAAAGATATGCAATATTTTCGAAAAATAAAGAAACTAATAGTAATAAATAAGTATTATTTAAGTATTTTTGTGTAGTTTTACTTATTTTGATCTAAATTATGAAGTACTAGGAGTAATTTTTAAACTGAAAAGTATTTAAACTGCCAAGATTTAAATTTAACAACTTCAGAAATACTTAAAGCAGAAAAGGAACAAAAAAAATCAAGTTTATCTAAATATGATAAAACTCTTGATTTTTTTTAGTCAATTCAAAAGTCAATGTCTGTTAGACCTTTCTATTTAGCTAACTGTGTGTAGGACCAAAGTTTTTGCAAACCCTTTTTTTAAAAATCAATAAAAACATATTTCTTAAACAAAATTGTGTTTTAAAAAAAAAATATTAAAACTGAATCTAGTAAATACCATTCAAATTAAAAAAAAAAACTGGCCTAAGATTTTAGAAATCTTAAAACTATCATAAATGTAAACAATTTTATGTTCTTTACATAAAACAAAACAATCTTGAGTCAGCCTGAGTTAAGAAAAAAAGCATGTCTTGAGTGTGTGGCAACCCTGATTTCACAACTTTTAGCGGGACTCAACATGCCTTAACTCAGATTGAAATTTTCTTAACTTTGTTGGTCAGTGTCATTTTTGACTTATAATCAGACAAAATTATGTCGACTTATTATAAAGTTAAGTTGTGATGGTGTAGCTTATTAATTATAGGACGTTCTTAAAAGTTTTTAGTTACCAATTAAAAATTTTTTTATAAAACATAGTCTTTTGAAAATGTCATAAGAATCTTAATTGTCCTGTAAATACTTCAAAAATATTTAGCAGTAGTTTTACATTCAATATGGTAGCTCACTCATTCTTTTTTTTTAATATTTATACGTAGAGCAATACTGATACATTAACTTTTTAATACTCCCATCTAACTGATATATGTATTCAAATAACCCTTGAACACGCTTATTAAAAAGCGCATTAATGCTATTAAAATTACAATTTAAGCTTAACCCTGAACAAGCCCGTAAAATGAAAATAAAAAACATTTAAAGATATCTCTCAGAAACATTACATTGTCACTCATATAATAATTTCTAATTAGTACAATCAAAGTTACAAAAACCTAGAACTTTATTAAACAGAGTTGTCACTCTTTGAGTTGAAAAAACTATCCCAAGTCACCAAAAACTGTCCTGAGTGACCTTTAACTGTTCTGAGTCATCTAAAGTTTTTTTTTATTCCTTAAAAAAAAATTATAATGTTTGAAATTAATCTAAATAAATTTTATTGACAAAATTATTTTAAAATAACAAAATATTATAGGGGTAGGGAGTACTTGGGTGATGTTTACTTGACTTATTTGGACATATAATTCAGATGTAATTTCTCTTCATTAAGAAGAATTTAAAAAAAAATACCAAAAAATAAAAATATTGCCCAAAAACTGATTTCAACCCCTAAAGTCACATAACTTCATGATTGTTGACTTAAATAGTAATTAAGAACATATCTATGTCCTGGACTTATAACGTATATTTTAAATGAAACCTTATACTTTAGACATAAATTTAAATACATATTAACTACATTTGATGTATAATGACGTCATAATCACACAAAACATGCAAATTTCCTCTGTAAAATAGTACTTTTTTCTAATATAAAAAGCAAACTATTCTGCTGTTTCAACTTTTAGCTTCTTTGATAATAATTGGAATAATTAATACGTTGGATGCCTATGTGGTACTTTATCCAATTAATAAGGTGTTAAAGCTATTTCTGAGTTGTGTAGTAAAATTCTTAACAAGATGGGTCTCCGTGCCGCCCAAGTTTTCGATCACCAAAAAGGTAGAGAATGTAGATTTGAAAAGTTTTGTTTGTCAAATCCACCAAATGCTACTGAGCTAAACTTATTAACTTAAGAAGAATTGAATGGACTCCAAACTAATAACTTGGAATCTGAAATAAATCTTGCTGCATTTGGAAAACAAACAGCAGTGGCAAAGTTTAGGAACCAAAGCTTCACAGCTAAAGGGATAAGTAATGACTGTACATTACTGTACCTGATTCTTTTCAAACTAAGCATGATTTTTTTTTATAAAACTTTTTCATTTCTGAATAAGATGTAGCAAAGGTGGGTACCATAAAAAAAAATAAGCTATAACAGATAAGAAAAAAAATTAAAAAAGAGAAGAAAAGGGATCAATACGTGCAGATATGTCTTAAACTGTATAAAAGTTGAGGTGGTCCTGTAGTGAGCGTGGAAGAAATGTGTTCTATATTAAAACCTTATCCTGTTAAAAATGAAGTTATTGTTTGTAATGACTTAAATTACTTAAGAGAGTCACACAAATCTAAAGTGTTGTACACCCAGGAACTATTTAAAGTGAATGGTAATACCTACTAGAAATGACTTTTAAACTTATGTGCTCTTGTTGCAGAATATGATGAGTGCTTTCTATGTTCTAAACGCTGATGCATTATTAATTGTAGGAGCTTCTATCCCTAATATAGAGAAGTAAAAAAACAAAGGTATTGTGGTAAAGCATTGTTATGCAACTTATCACACACATGGTTAATTGCTACTTGCAAACATAAAAATGATGATTGAACTTATAAGATGGACCACTTCATGAGAGTTCAAGATGGAAAAAATTCAAAGTGCAAACACCTACCTAAACGTGATTTGCAGAACTTGCATACAGATTATATTCTTGATTGTAAAACTGATGGGAAATGGAATGTTTCTAATGAAAGATCTAATACTTTTTCACTGAAAACTCATATGCAAATATATTTTTTTAGTAGAACAGATGTCTTTTACAAAAAGTTAAAAGATTTTTTTGGTATGTTTATGGGTATATTGTTTACCTAATTATTTCAAACAGATAGTCCATTAGATTTTATTAACCATGAGACATTTACTGTATACTATTATTTTTAGAAGTATCAGTAACTTGGCAGTAATGTTAAGTGTAAAATGTACTTTTAAAAACCTTGAGGAAATTTTGAAAACCTGGAAAAAATTTGCCAAAAACATTTGGTAACCCTGTAATACTACATGATACAGTGCAATATTCCTTTTATTTTGCAATCATTAGACTAATGTTCAATGCCATACAACATTATATTGCTTATAATAAATAATAACTTTTTAATATTTTGTTATTTTGTTGTAATGCAAATTAAATAATTATTTAAGGTTCTTTAAACACTTAAAGCTAAATGAATCATGACATCAAATATCCTGCTGATAAAAATACCATATCACCTATATTTTAAAAGTCAGTATCTATTTTGGCCATCATCAACAAAGTTGAGATGTTTTATGACATTGATAATAAACAATGAACTTCACCGCACGACCAACAACAACAGCATCCAAGACAACCTACAACCTGTTTTGTCCTTTTTGACTAAGCCTGCCTGATGAGTCCTACAGAGGACAAAACCGGTAGTAGGTTGTAATGGATGCTATTGTTGTTGGTCGTGCGGTCAAGTTCATTGTTTACTATATTTTAAAAGTAAGTAAGTATACCTACTAAGTTTTGTTTTACAGTAAAAAGTTTATATTAGAATCAACAACCAGCTATCCTTTTTAACTTTTTAAAAAGCACCACTTTACAGACAAAATTTGCATATTTTGTGTAATTGTTGAAATTAATTTTTTTTGGGAGCAATTTTTCTTTAGTTCTTCTTAATGAAGCCAAAACACATCAAACTCATATTGCAAAATATGAATTTTACAAAATGACCAAAAAATGTGATGCACTTTTTACCCCTAAGTATTGCATCCAAATCAACTATATATTACTCAAAATCTTAAAAAAACACCCTGAGATTTTAAAATCTTAAAACTATGCTTTGTTTTTTTTCAAGAGAACTATACTGAGTCAGCCTGTGTTTAAAATTTAAAAACATCCTGAGCTGTCCTGTGTATATAAGTGTGTTGCAACCCTGTAAAAAAATTCACAATTCTTTTTTAAAAACAAATTAACTAAACTTTAATTTTTTTTTTTGAAACTCAGAAACTTTCAAGCTTGTACTGACAAATCCTGCCAAATATCTTTTAAATTTTAGTAAAGTAAAGGCTAAAAAAACTAAGCGCTTATTCAGGTAGAAATAAAAAATTTATAGTCAATTTAAAAAAATTAATGTCATTTTTCTTAGAAATTCTAAAGTATTTAAGCTATTGTATTAACAAAAACTGACATTTAAGAAATAAATTTAGCAAAATTAGGCCTTAATAGGCCTACAAAAACAATTTGTTATTTAAAAAGATAATCATGCAATAAATATCTACTTTAAAAAATTGGTAATTTATTGAGATATCTTCAAGTATTTGACAGACAAGAAGTAACATTTTGGTAATATTTCCAAAAAAGGTTTAGTCTGATTTGTCCTGACATGTATAAACTTGGTTGTGAAATATTTTAAAACTTTTTTTATATCTTATAATCAAAATTTTCAAACAATTCTTTTTTGTGAACTTTTGAAAGAATAAGATATTTGAAGTTATAAACTTAAAAAATATTTTCTACAAGCTTCCATAATATATTAAAGATTAAACTGTAAGAGTTAAAAATATTTTGCTCAAAAAGTGTAGAAAGAAAATTTTAATGATATCGTTTTGCCTTTGGTTAGTACCTGACATACAAAACCTTCATATCTCTCTTGTTATAACCTATATACCATTAGTTACTTTAAATTTCAAAAAAACTTAAAAGTAAACAATAGCTAAATTCCTGACGTAAAAAAATTGATAACTTTTAAAATTGCTTAAAAAGTCTTATGTCCTATCTAAATATACAACTTTCAGTACATTCTTCACAAGTTAAAGTATAACATAAAATAATAAACTAATTGTTTAAAAAATTTTTAGGATCATTTAACAACAAGAGTTTTTAATTGTTGTGGAAATTTTCCTTAACAGTATTATTTTTGATGTTTTAAAAGTGTGTTTGTGTCCATACTTAAAATTATTGCCATTATTACAAGGTTGCCACTCTATAAAAAAAAATGTAATTTTTTTTGTTATTTTAGCATAAAATTTAAATTTTTAATTAACTTTGTTTATACCAAATTTTCTTAATATGGCAAGGAATACTTCCTAACCATTTCAGGTAATTTTCTCAGTAAACATGGGAGAAAATAAATTTTTAGTGAAATAGTCTTTTTTACCTCTTACTAAATATACTATTATAAAGCAAATTTTGGAAAGTAATTTGCTCCAACAGGCTATAAGCTAGGGAGCTTTTTTTGTGCTTTCTATTCATGTGATTTCCAAACGTCAAAAAAAAATTTACTCTGCAAAATTCCAGAGTCGGGACAACAGATGCACCCTAGTGGCCCTTGATATTTTAGAAACTTCTTCAAAAAATGTTTTGATTTTATTCAGGTTTTAAATTAATTTTATTTTTTTAATCAATTTCATTCAACATCTTAGTTTTGAGAAATAATACAAAAATTAAAGGAAAATGTAATACAAAAATTAAAGGAAAATTTAATACAATAATAATTTAATAAACATAATTGTTAAGTAAGAATTATAACATTTTAAAATGTTTCTTATAAAATTGTTTAATTTAAAATTTTAAAATATAAATAACCGTACCTAGACTTTTTTCTTAATTTTTTAAATGTTGACTAGAAATCTTTGATCTAGAAAGTTCAACTGTTTTTTGTAGATAAAAATCGACACATAAATCATTTAAGTTGAAATAGCTTACACTGTTTAAAAACAGATAGTCTGTATCTTGATGACCAAAAGATCTTTCTCAACACTAATCCATTGACAATAGTTGTAAGCAGTATATTTTTATGCTAAAATATTTTGATAATTGCCAAATAAAATGTTGCACCAATATCAAGCTGAAACTATATTATATTTAATGTTTTTTAAAACCATAATCTTAGGCTAAAAACTTGTATTTTTTAAAACATAAATCATGCAAAACTTTTTTATAATAAACTAATAAAATTTAATATTGATTTTTCAATATAAAGCATTATATTAACACAATAATTTACATTAACTACGGTATTATAAAATAAAATCGGTTAAATATTTTAATTTATAAAACTAAATTTAGTTCTTACTATGTAATTACATAGCTTGTTTAAACCAAAGTATCTTTTTAGATTAAACATATTAGCCTTAAAACATTGATTTTAAACCTACAATTATTGTAAAAAAAGACATTAAGTACATATTGGTGCAACATCATCCTAAGTAATTACCCACATGGCCAAAGTCTCAACAATAAAAACCACAAAATGTAGGAAATCAATAAGCTCAAATCCTCAAGCAAATATTCACTGATGCTTCAACAAAAATTACAACAGCAATCAAACAATTTGATCACAGCCATTACAGTGAACTCACACTTAGTTTTAACAATGAAATAGTGTTATACTAACTTGTTGTAGTAGGTAAAAAATATTTTTTCCAGAGTTTTTCAGTGTAATGTGAACCAAGAATGTATAAATTATACAATAACACTTACCATCTGTATTCATTACACATAAAAATATAAGATAACTTAAGTCTGTTAAACCTTATAAAATGAGTGTTAAAAACATTTACAGCTTTAGTGCTTTTTAAAATTTTGATTATGTATACTTTTTAGATTTAGTTATGAACAATTTTGTTTGGATCTAAATAATTTTTTCAGGGACTTTTTTAGGTTTAATTTTCAATAAATTTTAGTTACCAGAGGTAATTTTAATACACTAATTATAACTTAGCCAGAGGTAGGCATTTGGAGGTTGCAGGCCAAACTAAAAAAAAAGATATTGCGATCCACTGTCGTTGTTTAAGTTTTTATTTTCAATAAATCACCGGCAATATCTATTAAAAATTTTGAATTTTTTCGTAAACTATTTTTTGCTTTTCACTTCAAACCTATGAATATTTAAGAGAATTTTAAAGTTTTATTTATGAGCCTTCAACCTCGTTTTGAAAATTGAAGTTATTATAGGCCACACACACCCAGAATTTTTAGTTTAAGTTTTGATATTCTGGTTAAGGTCTCTGAAAACTTATATTTTTACATTTCACTTTAAACCTCAGAATATCTTGTATACATTGCAATATTTTTCTTTTTTAGGTCATAATCATAATACATACTTACGGGTCGCAGGTTGAACCTTTTATATGCCAGAAACCATTTAAAATAAAAACATGCTCCCGGAAAGGACTTTTACCATTCATTGAAAGCAGTTTCCTGAACCCTGGGCTAAATAATGTCTTTACATTAGTAAACTTTATTTCTCTAATTGTAATAATGATTTCTTTTTTTTTTTTTTGATGTTAATTAAAAAAAATATTATAAAGACCTAAATGACTATAAAGAAAGTGTCTACTGTCTAACAATATTATTATCAAAGAAGATAGGGTCGTGTTTAGAATTTTTTACTGAGTTTGCACAACTTTTTTGTTTAAAAATAGAGTATTTTGAACAGTAGTCTTTATTGGTTGACCTTAAAAAACTACACAACTGTCTATTACGTATCTGCCTAAATTATTAAGGTACATAAAAATGTTGAAACTTAAAACAATTTAAAAGTACCAGTAAATCAGAATGCAAAACTTTAATAAGTAATCCAGTTCTTTTGTTTTAGTAAAATAGTTTAAATATAAACCTAAGTCTTGTTTTTATAGATAATACAAAAACATTGCTTTACATTGTAAAGGTAACATGAATAACAAATTTTTTATTCGTAAGAAACTAAAATTAAAATATTAATCACAATCATTAGTTTACTTGTCTTAATAATAGAAAAAAACATTTAGTGATATGTAAATAAATTATTTTGTCAAACTGTTTCAGTTAAAATAATTTAGCTAAAAATCAAATTTATATGAAAACAATTGGTACTTTTGAAAACAGACGCGATCAATTAGTTTACAATTTGATGCGAAAAAATAAACGTTTGATGTAAAACTACGGTTTTTTTATCATAGTTAAAACAAAAACAAAATGTGAATTGGTCCAAAGTTTCAAAAGTTAAAAATGAAACCCTTTGACTTGTAAAACCATTTCAAAATATTTTATTCAATACTTTTACTTGGCTTTATTTGAATGAAAAGTTTTTTATTTTAATGTAAAACTTTCATAATTATACATTTATTCTACAGAAAAACATATAAAATTACATAATTTTTGACGTTGTTCTTTTAGAACTATTAACTAATTTTTATTTTTTATAAAAACATTAGCGTACAGATATGAACTTGTTGATTAATGTTTAAAATAAAATCACATTCAATCGCTTTTTTCAGGGGTTGCACAGAAAACGGAAAACCAGTCAAAACACGTCCCTAGAGAAGGTAGAAATGACGTAAATAGATATAAGAAACTAAACTGATATGTTGGTATACTGACTTAGCAAGTAGCACTTTTAAATTTATGTAAAAATAGATATAGTCGCATACAATTTTAAATTAAAAACTCAACCTATGTTGGTGATAAAAACTGGTTGCGTTCATTACAACTTAATTTAATCTCGTTCTAGCGTTTCAAACAGCTATACACCTTAATTTAAAAATAAATGTACACAACAGAGACAAAGCTGAAGCTCTTTAATTTCCTTCAAACAGTACTTTTTATTTTTATAGCTTTTCTCAAAATTGTTTTAGTTATCTAAACTAACAGCAAAAACTGTTTTAACAGAAAGTATAAACCAGAAGTGTTGTTTTAAGAAAGTATAAGCGCTACATCTTTGTGTTTTGACATTGTAGTTTACAATTATTCGAAAAAATTACTTGAGAGTGACACTAAACTTTTTTTTTTCAACGACATTTTGAAAAAAAACTTGTCAATATTAGCGTTCTAGCTCAGCATTTTTTTATTTAAAAACGTCCCTGCCTTGGTACACACTAAAAGCTAAACAAATAAACAATAGTCTTTTTTTGGAATTCTTAATAATTATTCTTGCCTGCGTTTTTAAGAAAATGTTTTTTACCTTAAAACAATGGTTTAATGAATTTTAGATTATAAAAAACAATATCTCGGACTTTTTCTTAAACAAAGAATATGGTACTATTATCTAACTACACAAGCAGTTTTGTTGAGCTACTTTTTTAATGAAATTAGGTCAGATAAACTATCTTATCGATAAATCATGACAATGCTCTTTTATGCCCATAAATCATAACTGTAAAACTTTAAAGGTAAACAATTATTTAATCACAGTTTACTCTTTTAGTGTAAAAATGGTACTTCGCAAAAATGTTTTTTCTGTTTTTTAGTAAGTATTTTAAAGAAAATTGAGCAAAATGTTTTAGATTATTGTTTACGTATTATAAAATGGTTAAAATAATTCTATTATAAAAATACTTCTAAAAAACAATTAAAAAATTATTGTACAACAATATTTTGTCACTTTTTTTAAAGATTTTTTCGTTATTTGTTACAACATTTTTTAGTTTCAGTAAATAATAAATAGAATTTTTGTTGAATGCAACTTTTTTGACCAGATATAAACTAATTTTATTTTTCTAATACAACCTTTTTAACTTTGTAGAATTTATGGGTTGGTAAGTTTAATACTTTTGTTCATGTATAAACTTTTTAGTTTAAAACTGTAAAATATAACATTCTAAAGCTATAATAAATTACTTAATCGGTATGATTATTTTTTATGTTTATTTAATATTTAATGTTACTCTAGTTTGTGTATTTTTAAATTATGTTCAGAAAATTGTTTTAGTATTGATCAAACTTTTCATTTGTTTTTAAAATCATACTATGTTCTTTTATAAAAAGTTAGCAGTTAAAAACAAAAACAACACATTGAGTCTCATGTTATGAGCTAAATGAAAACTATGAATGAAATAGTTCACTTAGAAATCTAAATCTTGTTTAACTTGAAAAAAAACTTATTTATTAACAAAAATTCCTACAAAGCTTTTTTATGAAAGACACTATTTCATAATTTCGTTTTTGAAAAACTAAATATGTAAAGTAACTTAAGTAGTAATACCAGTAAATAATGCATACAGTAGTAAAAGTTTGTCTTGCTGTCGTAGAAGTCGAATGACAGTTAGTAGTAAAAATATGAAATCAAGACCCGCTTGTCCTTAAATATACAAATATCTTGATCACTTTAAATCCATTTGACTCATTTAATAACAGTTGTTTGTTAATAACTTGAAAAAAAAAGTCTTCATAATTGGATGAACTTGTTAAAGTCAGCTATTAAATGAACTAACTAATATCTTTTACATTCGAGTCGAGGCACCTTCATATAAAACATTGTTTTATATTCATATAAAGTTTTGTTGCTTTGTGATAAAAGTTCCGTTATATATAAGAATTTAAATTAAGTTTACAGTTATTAGTTCAGTTTTAATTTGAAAACTAGTGTTTTTTAAGTTAAAAACATAAAACAAGTCGTAGTAAAATAGAAAGGAGTTTATTTAAGTACTTATTAATCTGAATAAAATAAATACAGGGGAAATTTATTAACTAACCCTTTTTAAATTTAAATAAACCACATACTACCAACACATATTTTATGTAGTTAGTTTTTGATGCTTTTAACATAACACTTATTTTATTCTGCTTAAAATATACACATCCTAAAGTAACTTATCTTGATAACAATACTATAGTTTAAATTGAAATTTAACTCATTTATCATAAAAGACGCAATAATTAATCGCTTAAATATAGTCAATATAAAATTTTTATACAAATAGAGTTAATATAAATTTTTTAAATGGTTAAGAAGTTTACATTCGCTTTTGCGATATTTTTTCATTTGTTTTTTTATTTAAATTTTCTAAAAATAATTTTTAAACTTTCACTTCTAAAATATATTATTTAAAAAAATTTAATGTTCGATAAATAAATACAAAAAAGTACAGTTTAAACTGATTTAAATTTGATTTTTATACATGTTATTAAATAAGTTTATGATTGCAATTTGCAATTTATAAACAAGTAAAGTTTTAATTTAATTAAAAATTATTTATTTAATGATATAATAACAGTATAAACAGTAACAACATAAATATGCACATTAAACTATACAAAACTGAAGAAATACGTTGAATTACTGCGTTTGATAGAATCCAGAACCCTACCTAATGTGAAACGAAGCTCTGAAAAAATCACTATGTTTTTTCGCATTTGACTAAAACAATAACTTTATGAATTGTAGATTTCTAAATAAATAACTAAATAATTATTAATAGCTTTAATAGTTTTATTAGTCTCGTTTTACTTCTGCTTTGTAATTGTAGCGAATTTTTTGTTTGTTTGTTTTGTATTGTGTGCGATCTAAGCTACTTAGACTTGCAAACTTTAAAAACTAATAAAAAAACATTATCACGAAACTAACTTTTACTGAGTTTAATAAAAACTTTGTTGTTATATAAAGTTATTAAAATTTTGAAATTATCTTCTAAATAAATTTTAAACAAAGCATAAGTTTAATAGAACTAAATTAGCTGCTGGCATGAGAATAAAAGTATGCATGAACTACAAAATTACATTAATATTAGTAAGAAAACTATTTTAAAGATAAAATTAATTTTTTATAAATATTGTAGTTTAAAAAAGTATAACAATAAGGCATAACAAAATTTAATAAAAAAGTAACTTTTGTCATAAACGGTTTTTGTTAAAAGCAAGAAAGTGTAACAAAGTGTAACAAGATGTAACAAAATATAACAAGGATGTGTTTATTTTAATAAAAAGTATAAATAATCGTAAACAAATTTAAAAATTGTATAGCTAGTACTTATCAAAAGAAATTGTCCAAAACAATATGAGTTAAGAAGCTTATAAAATATTTAGTTAAAATTCCATTTTTTTTTTAGTGTTTTTATACAAAAATTCTTCCATTTAAGTGAGCTTACATAATAATATGCAACTAACTGCAATTAGTAGTATTTGATTCAGTTCTCACTTACTAAACATAAATTTAAAAAAAGTTTAGACACATTCTTAAGTTTGTTTGTTAAATTTTTATAAAATTTAACATTTTTATTTCATTCATTAATTTATCCTATTTATACTAGAGTATATTTCAGTCCATTTAAAAAATGAAGCTCCTTAAAAATCAGTTCAATGTATATTTAAACAGATAGTTTATAATACTTAGAAGTAGTGTAATATATTTTGAAATGGTTGGGCAGTTTACTTTTGCTTTGGCAGTAAGTTATTTCAACTATTGTTTTTTAATGTAAACTTTTAATTATTTTCACTTTTATGAATATTCAAAAGTTTAATTTAAACAACAAGAAAATATTCTTTACTAATGAATTATGTAAACATTGTTTGATTATTTAAACTAACAATTATATTTACAGTTTCTAGGAACAATTTTGGTGTCAAGCCACGCTAGTAAGTTTTAGTTTTGTATAAAAAGAACCATGTTTTTTATTTATTACATTTAATACAGTATGTAATTGAAAAAAAAAACTTTAGAAATGATTTGAAAATACTAATTGTAAATATAACTAATTTTAAATTAATAAACGTCTAGTTTTTTAAAATGTCAATTCAACATGTTTACGAGTTTCGGCTTGAAATTTTTATTTATTTTTCTATTAAAAAATCCCCTAAAAAATTTTTCCAACAACTTAAAGTCTTTCAAATAACGACAAAAACATTTTAATTTAAACGCAAACAACCTTTTTCGATACAAAACGCAATTTAATTTTTACAGGCGTCACCAACTTAAAAGTTGA
Organism: Thalia democratica; assembly: GCF_965202585.1. Classification (NCBI taxonomy): domain Eukaryota; kingdom Metazoa; phylum Chordata; class Thaliacea; order Salpida; family Salpidae; genus Thalia; species Thalia democratica. The sequence goes on from NC_139170.1 coordinate 13,040,193, forward strand.
AACTGTACAAGACAGACAGTGTGATTTCGGCCTGTGGAAAGTAACGCCCGTGTACTCGCACACGTGCACCAGGCAGTACGTGGACAGTTGGCTGAACATCTGGCTGACGAGCAGCAGTCCTTTCTGTTACCACTCCGATGGTACTTGGAACAGATGCAAATGTCAGTAGTTTTATTTTTGTTATAGTCACATTCACTCTTATGCCACTTGAGAACAACAGTAAAAATTAAACTTTGAATTAAAAGTATGTTAGCGTTAAGTGATTAAAAATGATTTTAATCGAACTGAGAACTATTCTTAAAGTCTGATTGATTTTCTAAATTGAGTAAAAACTTGTATAGTTTTGTTAATTCAAAATAAACTTTATTAAAAATAAAAAATTTCAAGCTATTAAATATCTTGCTAACTTTTTTGTTTTAATTTTAAATTAATATTTTATCAGCTAATAAAAGACACAACTTATATAAAAATGCTCTATTTAAAACTTCATTTTTCCTCTGTATGCGACCAAAACAAATAGTTCGTCTAGAATTTTTTTTTTTTGTTGGTCATTCAACATACTTCTTTATATTAAGCGTACAGTTGGGACGTCGAATACCCCGAAGACAGGCACCTGATCAAATCTCAATCGAGGAGAAAGTCTTACTCTTACGATCGTTCCCATACAGGCAAGACCTACGACGAAGCAGCGAGAATCTGTCACGCAAAAGGTAAACAATTTATATAAAAGGTAATTATAAAAGGAAGTTACAAATAATTGTTTAATGATACAAAGGCGAAGGCTGGGATGTGGCGAACTTTCAAGCTGTGCCAGATTACTATTATTATAATAAAACTGTCAGTGCATCAAACGGTGGGTATGAGGAGGTTGAAGTTAGAAGTTTTTCAACATGGAGTCGAGAGTACGAAAAAGCAGTTGAAAATATCAGGTTATTATTTGTTTGTTTCTAACCGTTCTAGCTAAAATAGACAATAACACATGTTTTTATGTTAACTTTAAACATGTTTTAGATAACAAAAACGAATTTTAACAGCTTTTTTCCGATGAATAAATTATTTTAAAAATATAACAGAATACATTTCATTTTCTTTAAATTTATTTTAGTACTTTCGTAGTAAAGCTCATCAGAAATTGTTTCTTACTAAATTGGAATGAATACAAACTGAAATAAAATCATACTGAAGTTTAAAGTTTTAAAATATAAAATAACGTAATAATCAAATGTTAAAATTAACTAAGTGCTTATGCTATATACATTTGGTATACTAATAAAACTCGTTAGAATTAAAACAATCTAAAATAAACAAGCAATAAAAATTAAAACTAAAACTATACTTAAAATAAAATTTAACAACAAACTAATTATTTTAAAATTTCTTTAGATAAAGATTTAAAAAGTCTTGTTTGGTATACAAACTTTTTCTGCTTACATAAACTGGGTTTTAAAGAAAAAATACTTCTCGGCAACATTTTTTGGACAATCCTGAGTGTGCTAAAAATTATAAAAAGGACAATCTTTCAGTCTTAGTGAGAGCGGAGAACTCTTTTCAACTGCATATTCTGGAAGCCTTATGTATTCAATCTTTAAGGCCCAGTTTATGTAAGCAGAAAAAGTTTGTATACCAAACTAGACTTTTTAAATACTTATCTTAAGTAATTTTAAAGTAATTAGTTTGTTGTTAAATTTTATGTTAAAGTATAGTTTTAATTTTGAGATTTATCGCTTATTTATTTTAGATTGTTTTAATTCTAACGAGTTTTATTAGTATACCAAATGTATATAGCATAAGCACTTGGTTAATTTCAACATTTGATTATTACGTCATTTTATATTTTAAAGCTTTAAATTTCAGTATGATTTTATTTCAGTTTGTATTCATTCAAATTTAGTAAGAAACAATTTCTGATGAGCCTAACTACGAAAGAACTAAAATAAATTTAAAGAAAATGAAATGTATTCTGTTATAATTTTCAAAAAAGAATTAAACCTTTTTAAATAACTTGTTTCTGATTAAATTACATTTAAGAAAACTTTTAGAAAATAAGCAATCTCAATCTGTAATAATTCAACTAACTAAATCTTTCAAATTTAAATTTGCAAACTCTTACAAATACTTTTTATTAGGAACCAATAATTAAAAAAACAGGCATGAACAGCCTTTTTATTACAAAGTTGCTAAAATAAACTCTTGCAAATAACTTAAAAATGTTAAATATTAATTTTGAAAAGTCTTAATTAACAATAAAAACAACTTGTCAATACTATGTCTAATTGCACGAGAACAAGAACACTGAAATACAAAAAAAATAAAAACAACAAACAAAACAGGTTAGCAATCGGACCACTCGATCAGACCTGGGAAACCTTTTGGGTGAAAAACGAAAAATTCGGGTGGCAATGCATGAATTTCGACAGGTACCCATCAAGTGGAAGTACCACCAGCGTTAGCGGATTCAGCGACCATGAGGGAAGAGATGCAACCTTGTTTAGCACTCACGACTGTATATTTAGAAGTGCCGTTATTTGCGAGAAAGACTTGGAGTGATTCAGCTTTCCATTTCTTCTTTGTGTTTATGTGACTTTAGTAAAAGCGGTTATTCTAAATGTGACATGAAAAAGTATCTGTAATAAAATTGCTATCGTATAAAAAGTTTGTTTTGTTCTTTGTTTTTTTATAATGTGTGTTCGGTTGTTAATTTTTATATTAGTTTTGTAAAAAAAATAGTTTTAATTAAAACTATCAAATCAGAATATCATTATTTAGGTGTTGTCGAACTAACATAATGAAAAAAAAAACTAAACGAAAAGGTAAAAAAAAATGTAATGATTTTTCTTTAGTTTTAAATACTTTCATAAATATAAATAAAGTTGTATGTTTTGTAATTTTTTTTATCCAATAAACCTTTCTATTAAGCTTTACATAACTTATTTATTGTATTTATTTACATACTAATACAAGTTTAGGTTTGATTCTTGTTTAGTTATAAATGGGAAGTGGTTTAATACTTAAGTGACTTGAAAAAACTACCAATACTTAATATAAGTTCTGAGTAGTTTAAGTTTAACCATTGGTATCTTATAGAATACGTGTTAAATAAAACATTCAGTTAATTAAGACTACCATAAAGCCAGTAATAGGTATACAAATTCTAAATAAAGTTTTTTAAAAACAATAAATAATAAACTGAGTTTGAAACTTTTGTTTGAAAACATGTTATTTTTATTTTCTATTTCATTTGTTAGACAACAGTCATAAAACAGGATAATAGGTCATCAAAACATATAAGTTGCGCTGTAAAAATTTACAATATAATCCAAAACGTCAAATATTTATAAATCTAAAGTTTTAAGACTTATTATCAGCTGTAACAAGTGTTTATATAACAAGATTTTTTTGAGATAGAAAAGCTGGAAAATAAATATTTAAGTTTTAATATTTGTTACAGGACTTGTTTGCTTAATTGATTATTTTTATGCAAGACAAAATTAGAAGTATTGAAAAATTTATTTACAATGAATGATGGTTTTTTTTCTACACGGTTTTATTTAAGTAGCTTGTACAAAACATTTAAAACAACTAGCAAGACTAGTAGACACATGATTTAATATATTTTTAAAAATTTATTTGATACGTAAGTTTTACAATAACTTGTGGACAGACACCTTATCAAGGAAGTGAGTTTTAAGTAGTAACATAATAAGTTTTTGTCATCTTTTTAGAACTAATTAATCAAATACTCGAAAATTGTAATAATATCAAAAAAAAGTTTATCGATAAAAAAAACTAATAAATGATATTTAAATTTTATAAAAACTCCAATAGGTGTTTTAATTACAGCAAAAGCAAGAGAAAAATGTCTATATTATTACAAATACTGTTATGTAATTTAACTTGTTTTTAGATAGCCTAAATTTAAATAGGTAAGTTTTTGTTTCACATCGTTACTTAAAATAGTAGTGTGTGTATTAATGAAAATATATATATTGTCCAAAAAATATTTTGTTTTTACTGCAAACATAAAGTGCAAACAAACTAACTGCATACAAAAAATTAAAGTCGTCATAATTTTAACTTAAAATATCTTTAAATGATAAGTTCTTGGTTTGTTAATTATGACAAAATTAAACTTTTAAAACAAAAAATTAAAATTGTTTTTAAAAGTTGAAAGTTGTTTTGAACTATTATCTTGCAAGTTTTTAGCAGAAAAACGCAGAACTTTATACAAGCTTTTTCAAAAAACAAATGCTACTTGTTATAATTAGAATTAAAAATTCAGTTTACACCCTAAGTAAAATAAGTTTTACTAATAAAAAGGGTGAAATTTCAAATTTTTTTTTGTAATTTTTAAACTTTTTTTTTAAAAGATACTGTAAGACGTAAAGCATTTTTTTACAAGTTTTTCAGTACAAATAAAGTAAAAACAGTTAAAAAAAAAATTAAAAAAAAAACGTTGCTGTAGTTTGCTCAGTAATTTAGAAGTTTACTTTTTTGTCTAGAACTATAAACAGTTTAATAGTTTTAAATGTTTGCTGTGCAGTTAAACTTAATTATTTATTTTATTAGTAAAAAAATATTCATACTTAAATTAAGGTTAAGCTTATACGTTTAAAACAATTTTATATATCACACATTCAAAGTAAATGAAACAACTAAATAGGAAAAAAAATAATCATCGAAAAAACAAATATTCACTTACTTACATTTTTATTTGTCCAGATTTTCTTTTTACTTCATATTTAAATTTTTTAATATAAAGATAGAAAAAATATTTAATGTTGTAAAGTTTAACTGTCAATTTGTCAATAAAGACTAATAGTGTTTTATATGTAAAAGCTTTTTATTCATTTTTATTTTGCGATCTCAAAATTTTAACACACCCATTAACTATCCTATAAAACCAGTAAATGTTCAAACAGTCCATAATTACCGGAGTGGGAAGACACAACCTGATTCTTCCCAGCTTTTCGTATCCAACCGTGCCTTCAGTTTGAAAATACCGCCAATAGCAGTACGGCATCAGCAGAATCCTGCCGACAAAAAACGCAAAAAGCATGAGGAGGGCGTTGTAAAAGTACACTTTGGTCGATGCCCGGCCGGTCACTGACAAGAACCACCTCGTGCAAACGAAAGGAGTCGACATTTCCGCTAAAATTCTGATCAAAATCAGATGGGTCATGCAGCTGTTCAGGAGAAGCATCGGGTAGAACAAGACAAATATGAAGTGGTGGACGAGCATGGCCTTGTAGCCGTCCGATTGTTGACGAATCAGCATGACCAGGTCCGCGATCATGTACCCAAGCGTGAACGCGCCGACCATTTCGCCTTTCAGGGACTTACCCCAAAGCGCGTCTTCGTAGCTGGGCTTGTCGGAGGCCAGTACGCACAACGCGGCGACGGTGCAGATGATCGCGTGGATTGTGGCGATGGTTTTGTGGCAACAATCAGCTTTGTCGTCTTGGTTGAACTGTTTGTAAAACTTTTTGTTGGAGTAAAACAGTTCGACTATGTTTGGAAGTAGAAATTGAAAACAAGCCCAGCTCGCTGTGATAACAAATATATTTGTAGAAATATCTTTGTTAGTTATCCATGAATTGTTATCCATTCTCAGAAAATAATTTTTCTTATCGACTACAACCAAAACGATAATTAATGAACAAGTCTACGTAGAATAAAAATTGGTTCATCATTAAATAAAATAAAAAAGAATTAAATCAAGGCACTAACTGAGACCAAAAGTCATAACGGTAGTAAAAAAAAAAAAAAAAAAAAAACGTGTAAAGCTGAATGAAAATCTAATAAAAAGTTACTTTGTGAAAAGCTAGTTTTTTTAAGCTACTTCCTGCAAATGAAATGCTAAGTTTCCTGTGGCTTTTTTACCAAGTGTAACTAGTTTGGATAGCATAAGTAGCGCTAAAAATTATAAAATGTGTTTCAACTAATATTAGGAAAATATAACTAGGGTTTAAATATCATTTTTTATAAACTTTTAAACAAAAATTTTTAATATACTTAAGTGTTGCTTTACAATTTACCTTTATGTTGTAAAGAAAATTACAGATTTTTGTGAAATTATATCTTTAAATTACATACGACTATTTTATAAATGTACATCAGTCAAATAGTTCATGTATTTAAAAAATTAATAGTGATACAAAAGTAAGAAAAGAGTAGAAAAATTTTTACTTAAACTAGAGTATCAAAAATTTTAAACTAGCGTAATTTAAGTTTCGAAAGTCAATACAAACTTGTTTAAACTAAATTTTAGCCAGTTGTTTTTAATTGATTTTTAAACTTCTTATTGTATAGATGTAAACGATAAAAATTGATTCTCAATAAGGTTTAATTTTAAGAAAATATAACAAAAATCAAAATTTTACAACTTTAAGTATGCATTTTAAAACGTTTAGTAATTAATAGCTAAAAACTTCATATATATTACCAATATGGAACATTTGAAATAAATATTTCAGCATATTATTAGACTTTATCGTTTTAAAGTTTCTTTAACTTTACTATTTATACTTAAGGAAAAAATGTTATTATAAATTAAAGTCTATAGCTTGAACAAGTCAATGATGAGCAAGGTCATTGTATAACTTTTACTTTAAATTATGTTACCAAATACTTAAATACAAGAATAATTAAACAACAGGATATTCTATTTTCTAGCTATAAAGATCATTTTGATGTTTTTTACTTGTTATAGTTATACCATTAGCAAGCATAAAAAAAAACTCTTGTTTTCAATAACTTTGTAAAAGAATATATGCTAATTGACAAACAGTTAAGTAATGCTTTTTATTATTTTTTCATTTGCTTCTTTAAATTTGTTTGTTTTAAAAATTTCTTAAAATATAAAAATAGAAAAAATGCCTTCTTTTTAAACTAACAACTTTTGTTGGAATGTCTTTTGACAAACTACTTCTACTATTACTACTTCACATTAAAACCTAAACAGAAAAAAATCTTTAAGTGTGGAAAAGTTTTGAAGCTTAAATCCCGAAGCAAGTATTTACCCTCGGTATATTTCCTGTGAACAAAAGTTAAACAAATAATCACTTAAAACGCAAAATGTTTAGCAAACATTAAAAAAGAATTCTAAACATTTGGTTATACAAAATAAAAAAAGCAAATCTAGATTATATTTTAAGAATAATCTAAAAAAAGTAAAAATAGTTCTTATTATAACCTCTTCTAAGTAATGTATACACAAAAAAAGTTTTGAAGTTATGACTTTGCTTGTTCGGAAACCAATGTAAAATAAACAATCATGTTAAACGAGATTGCTTGCTTTGAATTTTATAATACTATTAGTTAATATTAGTTTTAAGGTCTAGTAAATTTTTATCTTTTTCGTCTAATACAAAGTCCAAAATGCCTTCAAAGTTTTTTTTCAGAAAAAACAACCATTGAACCTGTGTAGTTAATTAGTTTTAGAAAAAAAAAAGTTTTCGTTTTGTAAAGTTTTGTACAAAATTGTGCTAAATATTTTATTTTTAAAGCTTATTTATGTAAAATAAGGTAGGATTCAATTTTAGAACTTTATCTAATTTTTTAAGATAGTGCTAAACTTTTGCGCCCTTAGATATTAGCTTTTTTTATCTATAGTTGGTGCAAATCTTAATACATTCCTATTATTTTTTCTTTTATTTATTTCATGACACCAAATATTTTTTGCAACATCATTAAACTGATGGTACAAAAATTTTTTTTTGCAAGTTAGCAGAATCAGCTATAACTTAATATTATTTATGTAAAAAAAATCTTAGTTTTATAGTTTTGTTGCGTATCTTTTAGATTTTTACTGAATTGTACTAAAACTTAAATAAATATAAAATAGTGAGAAAAATGTTAGAACACTACCAATAAATATTTATTTCAAATACTGTTTCGTTATGTAAAACATGATTTATGTGGTTTGTTTTTAGAATTTAAAATGTTTTATAGCTATAAACAGTTGGTTTTACTTTACTATTATACTAAAGTTGTGTAAAAATACGATACAAAAAAGAACGAAAATCTATAAAAAAAAACAAGTAAACTTGTAAAACAAGTGTTTGATTAAAAGTAATTATTTTAAAGTCTTTAGTATAAACTTTTTTTTGAGTTTTACAACAGAGTTTTGATACGTAAACAAAAATACTATATATAACGAAACTCATGCAAAAACAAGATTTTATATATGTTTTTAAATACCATATTTTTAATATGTTATTTATCTGTAAAAACAAATAAACGTAACTATGTAAAATTTTTGTCTTTTTAAAAACAGATATTACTTTTTAATAGTAATTTTTATCTAAAGTTAAGGATCTGAACAAATAATGCTTGACCGTTATCTAGATAATAAGCTAATATGTAAAATAGATCACCAAATAGTTGCTTGCAAAACATTTAAGTTAAAGTTAAACACTTTGCGCTCTCTGAAAACTATAGTTGTTACTGTTTTAATAACTGCTTTAAAATTCTAAATAAGTAAAAAATGTTAAAAATACACTATTTTTTTAATTTAAACGGAAATATTAATAATAACAACAATTTACAAAACCATAAAGCTAAAATCATACAGATTAATAATATTTTTAAAGCAAAAAAATAAAAACTTTAACTTCAGTTAAACAAAAACTAAACGTAAAAAAAACAATCTATGTGAAGAAAAAAGAATAAAATCAGCTAAATAATGATTTTTAAACAAAAATTTACAATAATCTAATGCTTGATTAATTATAAAAGATTAAAGTTATAAAAGGATAAAAATAAGTTTGTGGAAAAACTATTTTTCAACAAGCATCATCAGCTAAAGATCTACAAAACAATAACTTATAATTACCTAGAACTAATAATTTGTGTGTGTATGGTATTAAAAAAATCTAAAAAAATCACAAATCTACAAGTAAAAGAATAAACGTTTTTATAAAGAGTTATCTAAAACTTAGTGTGATTTGTTATTCTCTTGTTTTTTTTGACCAGATTTATAGCAGTATACAAAACAGACAGAAAAAATGTGTTTTTTTCAGTTAGTTTTTAGATGGTCAAATTTTACTGTACACTAATATTTTTAGAGGCCTGAACTTTTTAATTAGTTATTACTGTGTACTGTGTATGTGTTATTTTTAATGATAAAAGAGAAAGACTATATGCCTTAGTATTTAATCAGTGAATTTATAGTTTGTGCAACATTGTTAGGGAGCCTAAAAAGAACGTGGTTATAAAAAGAATTTTTAACATCAAGAAGCTAATTATCATATAAATAGTACCGTAATTTTGTTTACAGCTTCAAGAAGTTTTAACTCGTATACAAAGACAATACTTAAAATGTTCTCCTAAAAAATGTTCTAAGTATAAGTTTAAGATAATACGTTAGAAGTTATTCTGTTATTGTTAATAAATACTGACGTTAAAAACTTATTTTGCGCTTTTATTTTAATTTTTTAAGTTAAGCGATTACTAAACTAAAAAATATTGTTCCAATAATTTATTATTGCAATTTGATCATATTTTCTAGTAATTTTCAACAGATAAAGTCTTAAACAAAGTTTAGGATTGAACATTAGATATTTTAAAATTGTAACTGTTTTCTATTTTTAAGCCTGTTTGTTATGTAAGTTTAAAAATATCGCTACATTTGTACGGAAAAAGCTGATTATTTTAGTTACTAATCCAACTAAACAACCAGTTAAACAATTTCAATAATAAAGCACACAATATAGCAAAGCAATCTTTACTTAAGACAGATTTTAATCAATTCTCATATTAAGTTAATCTGTATTTTAAATACGTTTGATTTTAAACACTAGTTTACAAGCTGCTTCTTCATTATTATTAATTACTTTGTTGACATTCTAAAATATCGTTTATACATATGTATTACAAACAAAAAGAGCTTTCTTTCTTTTATTAAAGTTTCAGTAAATGTAGCTGCATAATATTAGGAAAAACATACAAATACTGTTTAGAATTTTAAATCCTTTTCTTAAGCTTTAATTATTTTACTCAGCTATATTTTATTGTTTAAAAAAAAGTAACATATAAAAAGCTATGTTTTAAAACAAATATTTGCCTTAGTTGTCGATTACTTAATAGTTTATAATTATTTTGTATTGGACACAAGTTCCTTAGGAGTTTACTTTTCTTACATTTAAGTAGATTGTAGTCAGAATATAAACACAGTTTTTAGTTGATTAGTTTCCAATTAAATAGATAATTAATTTAGTTTATTGCTAACATAACAAAGTAACTAGATAATAAAAATTTTTGTAAAATTAGTTATTTACTACAACTCGGTTCAAATTCAAAACGTCCATTGTTTGAATTCAGCCTCGTAACAGGGTACTGCAGCATACCAAGCGTTCCCATGTTTTCCCTCAACAAACGCTTGATGCCCTGAACTGTCTCGAACACTTTATTCAGCTTCTGATGATCATAAAGTCCGAGCGAGGCGTCGTTATCCCGATCGAACAAACCGTCTTCACAATCACTTCCGCTCCTCAAGACACAAAATCTCTTACCGTTGTAAAGACTAAGCGGAGTGTTTTCATGCCACTGCTGTGTACTTGTGTTACCGGATCGCAAATACTTTCTTTTGATCTCACCAGAACGGTGAAGTACAGAATACCTGAGAGTTGTTTGCTGTCGGCCCGTGCAGGGCGCTGTACAAGGGATTTGTTGTGGCAGGCCTTGTCAGGACTTTTGATAAACTGCTGATGGTGTAAATGGGTGCTTCTGAGGGCTTTCTGGGTCTTTTAGCTGTTGAGCGACTGCAGCCTATAAATTGATGTATGAGTCAGGAGAACTAAAAAAAATAAAAGTACTTTTTTAATAAACCTTTTAAACAATTTATTATTTTTTTAGGTATTTACATAGTTTTAAGTAGTTCTTTCAAGATAATTTTTAAGCCTAGAGTTGTTTAAAATTTTAGTTTTATTGCACAAACTTTTAATTGAGCATGAATTTCTATAATTTATTAGCTTAAAAAAAGTTTAATAAAAATATTATAAACTCAAAAAAATACTAACTTATTATTGTTGATCTAATAGTCAGTAGAGTTGTAAATAAAAACTTTCAACTAACTGTTTTTTGGACGGCAGTAGTTTTCAAAATTTTTCACCATCATTCTTGAATGCATTAGTTGTGTGCGGTCATAATTCAATACAAGCGACTTTCCCCATTCAACAGTAGCCAGAATGATCATGTGACCTGAGTTTTCCTCCACTGCAGTCAGCATCAGTTCAAACTCGTCTTCTCGCTCGTACTGCAGAATTTCGTAGTGCTCGTATTGCGACATGTTCTTTTCAACTTTCGCACTTGGAGTGTCACGTAGCTATAAAATAAGTAAATAGTTGCAAAAAATCATTCAATAATCAAATTTATTATTTTTTTCAAATTTGTTGACTGTGATAATTGTTAAGCTGTATACGCTGAGTATTCTTAAACATTGTTTTACTTTACAGTTACACATAGTTTTTGAAAATAACATTTCTAATAATTTATTTGTTGCACGCTTAGTATATACGTATGTTTATGTTCAATAACACTTTGTTACTGTCTCACGAAGTATCTAAAAATTAAAAGTCATAAACGTAAAAGTTGTCTTAGAGTAAGTCTTCTAGTTGGCGGACCAGATTTATCTGCAAATATTTTTCGCGAACCGAACATATTAAGGAAAGTTTTATCAGGCCGTGTAATTAAAAAGATAAAGTATAAAATTAAAAAAAAAAGTCTTCAAAAGTAATATTGCAAAGAAATAATCAATTAATAAGCACTACTCGGTACTAAAAACCTAGTTTAGATAAAAAAATATTTGTCACTCAAAAATAAAGCTCAATATAATTCAAGATGTTTTTTAAGCTAAAAAGTATGTTGTGGGCCAGAGGATACTGTCGGCGGGCTGTACGTGGCCCAATCTTGTTGTAGTTAGAGTATCTGCAATTAAATTACCACTGCGTTTTAAAATATCACCATAAGTTTTAATATAAACTGTTCTCAAATGACCTTAAAACTCTTTGAACATCAGTATTTGTGAGAACTTTGAAAAAAATTTGAAATAGTAAACAGCAATTACCAATACGTGAACAATGGAATATTTGTTAGTCGGTCCCTCTATTGTGACAAAACTGTCTGGTTTCTCGCTACATTGAAACCAAGGATATGAAGTGTTGTTGCCATCATTACAGTACTTATAACCTTTTTGTAAATTATCAAGACCTCCAAACATTCTGTAAAAAATGATGTTATTGCTAAATGAAAAAATAAACTTAAAACAAAAATTTTTAGAACATAAATTATTTAATGAGCTTTTTATTCAAGTGGTATACTGTTAAATAATGTATTATCAAAATTTATAGAATATCTAGTTGAAATTGACGATACATGAGCTACACGCTATATGTATTTTTTATAAAGACAGTGAAAACATGCTAGAACAACCCTGTAAAAACCTAAGCTATACAGAACTTAATCACCTTATCCACCAATGAATTAGATTCTTTTTATTTTTTTCACTAACTACAAAACATATCGTATTATATCTTACGATTTTTACAAATAAAAAAAAATAAATAAAAAAAAAAACAAAAATCTTTAAATTTAAAACATTTGTTATTATAAATATAAATATTATAGCTTATAAACTTTTCAATAAGTTTTACTAGTATAAAGTTTACATGTATTGTAACATGACTGTATTTTTGACTTTTTTAGCTTGTTTCAGCTAGTTTACTGTAATAAATGGTTTCTAATTATAGTAAGAAACAAAAAAAGCAACTTCAAAATAACTAACGTTAAATATTTAGGCTGTCTGCCCAAGTTTTCAGGCTGCCTTAGATTTTTCCTGATGATTTTTACTTCGTTTTTTGTCAGCGCTTGGATCCAGCCAACGGTCCAAACTTCCCCCTCGCAAACTGGCGGGAACGCGACGGTCGCCTTGGCAACGAACAGCGAGGGCAAGTACCCGATTCGACCTTCCGTTTCCTGTACAACCAACGAATCGTCAATGTGCTTCGCGGAAACGCTGCTGTATATTTTACCGCCAAATGAAGACGTTTGGCTGTTTAGCACACTTGGCGGCGTTTCCTTGCTGGGCCATAAACGACACGAAGGCAAATTAGAGTGCGGAGCGTTGCTTGAACTCGCAAGCTCTCTGTAGTTTGGCACTCTTTCCTCGACTTGCCTGACAAGTTTCGGGTTGAGGTAGATCAAACCGTCCAAAAACTCCTTGTAACCTGATGGTATATTTTCTGTTGTTTTAGTGCAAGTTTTATTATCTTCATTTATCTTTCGTTTCAGAAACTGACTTGGCTTTGTGCATTCAACTTTCACTGTTTTTATGTAAACTATATGTTAATAATGAACAAAAAACTTTTATAAATTCTCTTAGTGTTTATATTTTAATACCATATGATTATTTAATTAGTTTACTAGAACTTTTGTTAAACTTTTTTTATTATGCTGTATAAACTTTAAACATACATTGTTTTGGTAAAATGTCGTCGTAACTTTGAAATGGTAAGTTCCGTTGAAAGCTTATTGAAAGCTTTTGGTTGTCTGCCTTATACTTTATATAATCACTTGCAACCATTGTGAAAAGCTTACCTAAAATGTATAAAAACTAATACATTACTTGGTCTAAAAAGTATACTTGTGTCATATTTTAAGTTAAGAATGAGTTAATTTATATCAAATGTGTAACAGCTAACCTAATACACTTGAATTAAGTTTATCATCTAAAGTTTTATAAGTTAACAGTTTAGCACTTAATCGCTTTCTAGGATCCACACATAGCATTTGCAACAAAATTTTGCTGTATAAATTGTATACACCGCTTGGAAACATGCCTTTATTTGCCCATAAACTAAAGTTTTTATCGCTTTTTGATGCAGATTTCCAAGGAAATTTAAAGCAATTGATATAGTAAATGCAAATTCCTGCAGCCCAAATGTCACTTGCCTTACTTTTACTTTCACCCTTAAACAACTCAGGTGCGTCGAATTTGCTATTTGTAACTAGCTTTTCACCAACGATCAATTTGTCTGAAACGTTAACAACAACTAGGTTTTCATCCTTGTCAACTTTTAAGTTATCCAAGCAGATATTGTATTGAGCGTTTTCAAATTCGTTATGTAAAATGTTTATTTTGTAAATCAATTGCTTACTCCATTTACTTCTCAGCTTATCATTTGAAAACTTTAGTTTTTCAGTTAATGGAACTAAACTTTTCATGGTTTTAGTAGCTGTGATATACCTTGAAATTTATATAAGAAATATTTCTCTGGTAATAAAAAAGTAGAGCATTATAACCGTTACTTTAATTCATTTTACTACAGTTTAGTTTTTTTCATAATGTGAAATACTTGTATGATTTTATAAAAAAAAATCAATATAACTAAAACATTATGCATAATTTGGTTTTAAAGCTGATTTGAACATGATTTAAAAACAATATTTCTATTCCAAAAAATAAAAGTTAAAATTCAATTAACATAATTATGCGTAAAAGTTTTATAAAAAAACGAACTTTTTTTTCAAAATTAAAGATTTTAAGTAAGACAACGTTGACAAAAAGTATTGTCATAACAAAAACTAAAACATTATTACAACCTATTTAATAAAAAAAATTTTTATTTTTTAATATTTAACTTAATGAAAAAATAAAACTTCTTTTTAACTTTGTGATATAATATTAAATAATCTAGGTCGTCCGTTGTTAACATAAAAACAAAAATAAACATGCATTTTAAAACTTAAAGTTATTTTATATAAAACCACTTAGTTTATTTAAATAAATTATTTAAAAAAATATGTTAATAGTAAAAAAAAAATTTTGTAAAAGCCTGTATTTGCTTTGACTTTTTTGATTTTTTTTTGATGTTTTACTTTCTAAACTGATCATAATAAATTTACCATAATTCTTTGACTAATCTAAGATACAAATTAAAGTAATTAAAAATATCCCTAGCATCTAGGTAAAGCTAATATGTGGATAAAACTGTATATTTACCATTAACTTTGTTTTTTATTCAGGTACAAACAAAATGATACTTCTTATTTTCTTACAGTTTATTATATTTCCACAATTGTCCTTAGAAACATACTGTAAAACAGGGTTGTAGAACAGGCCAAAGGGGGGGGGGGGGCTTAGAGGTCATAAATCAAAATTTACTGGAGTTGCTGATGAAAAGCAAAAAAAAGGAAAGGGTTTAGGGTTTTATTGTGGTAATTTTTAAGTAATCTTGGTACAAAGGGGCCATAGCTTTTTTAATTTCTTCAAATGTGGCCATTTAAAAAAAAAAATTGGGAAACCCTGCTGTAGAAGATAAACATAAGGTTATAAATAGCTTTTCACTAAAAACAAAAAACTTGAAAATAATTAAGTGATCAATGAGAGTAACCAATGTAAGGAAATTAATCAATTAAACTAAAATACATTTAAAAAAAACTATACGTTTGAAATTAATTAAATAAAGACCCTTCATAATCAAATTTATAATTAGTGCTTTGTTTTTTGCTTTTAGTGACAACTATTGATGTTTTTATTTTTAGTTTCAACTGTATAACTTTGAAGACAAGTAGGGAAGTATTTTAAACTGTTACAAAAATTAGAGAATAATATATTATTTGTATATGAATAGAAATAAAGACTTATAGTCGTAGTTAAGAAAAAACAACTTTAATAAATTTAGGTTAGTTAAACAAAAAAGATAATGTTTAAAAGTAAACTTTTATTACATTTTAGAAACAAAAACTAGAATTTTAAGTATTTTTAACCGTATATTATTTAACATATTCACAATATGTCTATTAACATTTATGTGCCACAACCACTAAGACATTTTATTTACTGTCTTAAGTACATGAACTATACTTAAAACATACTATAAATCTATAAATAATTAATTTAACGTAATGTATAACTGCAACAGTAGTTATTTAAGTACAAAATTGAATTTAAACATAAAAGATGTCGGCAAAAAGTAATGTTGAAAAAAAACTGTAGAGTTTTTACTTTGTAAATCAGCATAGTGAATTAGCAATCTTGTATATTTATAAAATATACAAGAGAAAACATAAAACTTACAAACATAAAAACGTTTTAAAACTTGTAAGTGTATACTGTATACATCTTTAAAAAAATTACAGGAAAGAAAAGGAAAATAGTTTTCAAGTACTTTTAAAATAACTAAAAATAAGTGCATCGCATAAAAAGCAATTATCTTAACTGTAGATGGATTTTCTGTATTAAGTTAGCTATAACTAAGATTATTTAACAATGTTAGAAATAACTTGCTTAGTAATAAAAAATCCATCAATACAAGAACTTAAGTCAACTACAATCATTTTTTAAATAAGCAAGATCTGTCTGTTGTTAGCTTCATCCTTAGAATGAACTTTTGTTTTATAATTTATTGCTGTTAGAAATGCTATTATTTATTTAGTCTTTGTGCATTTTCAAATTAAATAGTTTTATTTTTTGCTTTAAGTATACTAAATCCAACAGTTTAAATAACATTTACTATATTAATAACTTTAAAGGAAGCTTATTTTGTTTTTTATTTACTGAATAAGCATAGCTTATACTATAAAAATGTATGAAATAAAAATAATTCTTTATAAAATGACAATCTGATTAAAAACAGAATGCTGTAGCTTAACTTAAGTAGTATTTTGTTAATGAATACACACACCATGTTTGAAGTTGAGTTTTGTTAAAGTTTAAAATAAAAGAACATTTTGTTAACTGTATATAAAAATCTGTATTAGATTTAAGTTTCTACTAATAAATCAGAAATATAACATGTAATTATTGTACCTGGAAAAGATATTAAAAGGTATACATGTGGTGTGCGACTTGATAACCGAAATGTTCTTCGTGCATTAGGTCCTCGAACCAATTATTTTGAGCGCTTGTTTTTGTAGTTTAATAAACAATATATAGGGAAAGGCAGTGACTCTCTTAGAAGATATTTTTAGCAGTCGTATTTTTGTATTTAAATTTCTTACAAAAACTGTTGCTAATTTATTTTTAACGTTTGGTTTATATGTACTACCCTAGTTTATTTTACACCAAGGGTAAAATTTTTGTGATAATAAACATATTGAACAATCTTTTTTCTAAAAATATAACTTACAAAGGTAAATGTAAAATTCTAAGTGTTAAGTAAAATAGACAACCAAGATAGTGATTAAATTATACTCGTGATATAAATACAAAATTGAAAAAAAAAATACGAACGTTTTGAATAAATTTGATGTGTCATCATTTCAATTCTTAGTAACAGAAACTAAGGCCCATTAACAAAAACTAAATATTCTTTACTAAAATATGTTGTTAGTAATGTTATAGAAAATATTTCTTTTAATTTCGTCACTAAGCTTATAACTACTGAATTTAATAGAATAACTTGTTATAAGTTTTCATTTTCAAGCTCGGCTTTTGTCAAATCATTTATAATTGCAACCCAGCTTCAAAAAAAAGTAATTTTCTGATTCTATGGTTTACCTTATCTTCAAAATCAACATCAGTTTATAAATAATAAAACACAGTTAAAAAAATTACTTCAAATTTACCTAAATACAGTTATTGATAAAAGATACAAAACATGTTGATCATGTCAGTTTAAAGTTTTTATTTAACTTTAATATTCTTAAAGCAAAATTTAAAAAGATAGCGGCGCGTGACGACTCAAATTTAAACTTTCATTTATTAATATTTTTTCGAAATATTTTTGTTAGTCAATCTACTTGGCTAAATTTTAAAGACTACCGGTCAATGACAAAGACACTATACTTATTTTTTACTAAAAAGTGGTGTAGATTATTGTTTGTTGTGTTAGCTGAAACTTGTTTATTAGGTTTAAAGGTATTTTAAGCTAAAAGAATTACAGTTTACTGCTATTTACTTTCTAGGGTAACACTAAAATCTATAACTTAAAATTTTCAAAGCTTAACTTTACTTTTGTTAAACTTGTACAAATGTTTTATGTCTTATAAAAACTGCTTCTGGAAAATCGTCTATTTATTGTTCTTTGTAGTAAACGTACATTTACTATTTTATTTTTTTACTTATTAAGTCATCGCCTTTAATATCAAACAAATAAGTTTAAACATAATAACTAGCTCCTTTTAAACTTAGCTTTGTTTAACTTTTTATTTGTGTTTTTTTTTATCTTAAATTGTTGTCCTGGGCATAACGTTAAACTGTTCTGGTGTATGACTCGATAACCGAAAGGTTTTTTGTACACCAGGTCCTTGGACCAAACCTTTTGAGCGTATTTTTTTGTCGTTCATTAAACAATGTTGAGTATAAACTTATTTTATTTTTATTTCTCATTTTGTGTGTCCTGTTCAAGTTGCTCAGGTTTTGATGACTGAGTCAAACATTGCATAATAAACAAGACAACAATATAGTTAAAATAAAGAGTGATAACCAAAGAAAAACAGTTATAATTTTTTGCGAAGTTTATTAAAAAAATCGTTTAAAATTCTTTATTCTTTGAAGTTTTACCACTTTTTTCTTCACAGTGATCACCTGCAAGATAAGTTTTATTAGATGTGTTGGTTGAAATAAGAATAGTTCTATTATTTATAAAATCAAAAGCAACTCTATTTGATCAGTAGATAAATTATACAAAAAATACAAGCCTTAAAAGTAAAAATGTTATCATAATAATAACTACTCATAAATAAATATTGAAATACTATAAAGAAAATTTACCTAACAAGTACGGAAGGTACATGAGTGAACTGATGGTGGACAGAAGTTCCATTTGCACATGAGTCTGAACGATGGACAGGTGAACTTGGCGTTACATTTGAAGCAGCAGCAGTAGTGCATGATCAATCTTGGCTCGTAGTAGTGGTGGAAGTAATCGAACTTTTCAATAATCTTCTTCACTTTAGTGTCAACGCATTCGTGGTAGTGAGTTCTCAGGTTGAGTACGAGTTGGTTTGGATTTTCACCAAAAACGCTGGAAAAGAACTTGTCGAAAGAAACCAAGTGACAATGGGCACGCTTTAGATTTTGAATGTATATTTAGTTTGTGTTTACCAAGTATGACAGTCTATACACTTCATTATATATTAAAAATATATTTTTTGTAAGTTTTTTAATGAGAAAATTTCATTAACCATTTTAAAGTTCTAGGAGTCTATTCGTGCACTATTTTTTGAACAAAATAGTCGATACTATAAACTACATAAAAAAAAATTTTAATACTGCCTATAAAATAACTTTTTTTAAATCTGAAAAATATCATTATCAAATAAAAATAAATAGAGATATTTTGAAAGTTATTGTAAATTCAAACAAACGTGGGTCAAAGTCTTGATGATGGCAGCACGTTGATGGACGCGTTTGTTGTAGAGTCCCTTGATGTAAGCGTCGATCTTTGACTGTCTGCCGGACATGCACTGGTGGAAGTTGGCTTTCACTTTGTGGATCATCTGGTCAGCATGAGTTTTCCATTGCAAGATGCGAACGTGAACTCTTTCGTGGACGCACTCGATTTGGTGGAGCATTTTATGTTGATGGAGGTCGATCCATTCCTTGGCTTGAGATCTCAACAAGTTGTGGAAGTTTTCAATTTCTACTTGGGTTGGTGGGCATCTGAAATTGATAACTTTTTTTCTATGCAACTAGTATACTATGATCCATTACTATAATCATAATATTAGAGACGGGACTGTTAAGTAGCTTTTAAACTCATAATTTTAAGCTTTTTTCGTTTAGCGTTTCACACAAAATTAGTTAGACAAAACAAAACTTGCTATTTTACCTAACTTCTATTCTAACACATAAAATCATGATTTAAAGTTCATATTTTTTTATAAAAACAGAGTAATTATATTTTTACTTTACTTTTGTGTTGGATCAAACTTGTTTCATAACCGTTCTCTAACAAAACTTTTCTATATTTAGTTGTTCGATAGATCTTCTTTTATAAACTTTAGTTTCTTAAACACAAAAAAAAAGTTATAAACATACCCGTTGTATCCCTTTGGCATCTTGCAAACAATAAGTTCTTCAAGACCAGTGATAGCAAAATGGCACCATTCTTCAACTTGCTTCTTCCATGATCTGTATTTGTATGCGAGCTCTTGAGTGTATACGTTGCATTTTCTGTGAATTTCTTCTTCGTATTTCTCAGAATGGAACTCGCCACCGGATTCTTGTTCCTCTGTAATTACATTTTCGCTTTAAAATTGTTATTTTTACATTTTTACATATTTAAAGAGTTAACATTAATGATAAAGTTTAAAAATAAAAACTTTTTTAAATTAGTAAAAAAAATATTTTTTCCTTTTTTTCTTTTAAAAAACAAGCACTACAATTTAACTTACTCTTCGAACAAGTTTTAAGAGTTTTGTATGCACATCCGTTCCATTCAGCTGAGAAAGCTCCAACACTACTGAGGTTAAACTTGCATTTTGGTGCAACTGGAAGATCACCGCTAAAAAGAAAAAGTATTTATGACGTTTTGAAAAGTAAAATAAATACTTATTTTATTAAACTGATCTCACCATTTTGATTGTTTTCTTACAATGCTGTAGCAACCGTTTCTGAAGTAACAGACATAAGTACATCTGTAATCTTTTTCAACCATTTGTGCTGCTTGCATCACTTTAGTGTAGAAACCTTGGACCAAAGTCTGATCGTATCTGACCATTTCTTCTTCCCATTGCTTAATTGCATCTTCAAATTCGGAAGGCATATCTTTGCCTTCTATAAATTTTTACACAGCTTAGTAAAACACATAGATTTTTTTTTGATACACCTACTTAAAGCTGTTTGTTAGTCGGAAAAGCTACGTATAATATTCTAGTTTAGATTAATAGTCTTTCATGATGTAGCTTTAATTAGCTAAAACTTATACAAAATATTATATAAATATAAAATTCACTAACTGTAGATAGTAGCAAAGATGTGTCTGACGTAAGTAATTTTTCTAGAACGAAGTTTATCAAGTTTTTCATGGTAAACGTTGACGTAATGTTGGGCACGTTCACCCATTTTACCATGAATGCCACCGATTTGGTGTTGACGCTTTTGAAGACATCCTTTTAACCTAATTTAGTTGATTCGTGTTTGATTTTATGTTTTCTACAATTGTTCATGTTGTTTTTCAAATTTTTTTTTTGTGTTTTCGAGTGCTTAGCTTAAAATGTAGTAGTTTGATATTTGTATATCATCTTATGTGATGACTAAAGTTTTAACTTTAACTTTTTCAATGAATTTTCTGTTTCTATACTTAAAATTAATCTGCTTCTTTGCAAGCGAATCACATACTAAAAATAAACGTTTTTTTCAAAAAAATTATGCTTTATATAGTTTTACTTACTGGTCAACAAGATGACAATGGTATTGCTCAATCTTTTGCATAATTTGTTGAACATTTCCGTTGTAGCGAGCAATACCCTGTTGTTTGTAACCTTCAAGCTCGTCGGAGTATTGTTTCAATCTACCTTCAAGTTCGGAGTATGCGCAGTTGGTAGCATGTTGGTAGTAATCTCTGAAGGTGCACACGTATTGGTGGTTCAAGTCCATGAGCATCTTGATCCATTGTTCTTGTCCTTGCATCAACTCACCGTAGATCTGTTGTCTGACATGGGCGAGTCTCTGTTCGATCTCACTGATTCTTCCGGTGGCGTTTTCCTCTGTAAAAAAATGTCATACAATTTAAGTTCCTTATGTTGTAGCGTAAAATTTTATATTAGTTACAGATGTAATGCATTAAAAATATAATATATATATATCTCGAAAATAATTCATATTTTTTAAAGTATTTTGTTCTTATACTTATTCAAAAATTTAAATATTTAATAAATTAATGACTTAAGTGATTGTTTTGGTACTATAATACTTTTTTATGGTTTAATTCTAACCAGCTTCACAGCCTTTTGGTACGAAACATTTTGGGAATTCGCAAAGGATGCCTCTGTAGAAGTGACCCTGACACCAAGCTTGGTTGAAGTTGACTTTGTAGCTGTAGTAGCTTTGATGTGGCACAACACAGAAGTTCTGATTGCACCAGTAATCGTAATCTGGGATGTTAAATACTGCAGCTTGGGAAGCCTGAAATGTGTAGAATTGATAGAATATTGGCTTATCAATATGGTCAAAAATTATGTAACAAGCTTAGATATTTTGTTCATTAAAGTAAGTATACAACTTACTAAGTATAAGGGTTTTTGATAGATTGATTACAAACCTTAAATTTTGGTACAAAGTTTAAATTTTTTGTATCTAGTTGATTACAATATCACTTTTTTTTTTAAATAATCGAAGATGAGATTAAGTTTAATGCGGCTTTGTATTACTATAAATAAAATATAACTAGTTTTTCAAACAATTGTTAGCAGTAAAGTTGTTTTACTCAATAAAGTTAATAAATAATTTAAATATTTACAAAACTGTATATAGTAAATTTAAAACTTACAACAATGCATGCTAAGAAGACAGCGACTATCTTCATATTTTGATTGTCTGTATTATAATAATCAAACAAGCAATAGATGTCAAATATCGGATCTTCTGAACTTTTATACTGTACTATACAAACAAAATTTTGATAAATAAACAAGTTTATTTTAAAAGGACTTTAAATTAAAAACAATGCTTAGTGCTGAGTGTTAGAGTAGTACTCGAACATACTTAAAAAATGAAAGTTTTGTTTTATTTTTTTAAGAACTCATGTTTAAAATTTTTAAGTACTAGCTTGGTAAAATTAAGATTTCGATCATATTTTTCATGTACTGTTTATATAAAATTATGTTGCTTAGTCGATTAATATAGCTTTAAATGTTTAATTAAATTATCTAATTATCAAATTAAACTAATTATAAACGGCTTCTTAGCGTTAACTTAAGTAAAGCTCATTAAACGAACTTTATGAATAAGACATCACCCAATCGAGAAGTAGAAAACAGATTGCGCAATCATTTCCGAATAGCTTTTACAACAAGTCACGAAACCGGAAACACATCCGATTCGTTTCCACTGACAATAAAAACTTTTGACAAGACAGTATAGCTTGAACATTTTAAAGTTTTGATTATAGTAAAAGGTGTTTTAGTTGACCATTTAAACGGAAACGGGTAATAGTTTTAGTATTTACTTATTACCAAAGCTACTTAAAACCTAAGCTAAAGTGTATACAAAAAATAAAGCAAAAAGTTTCTGTTTTATGAAATAAAAATAAAACATTAAAGCTAAAAATGTTTTTTAGAGTGAACAATTTAAAGAATAATAAAGGCTACAAAGTATTAAGCACCAAAAAACCTTTACTCATACGTAATTTTTATATGTTTAAGTTTTTTAATAAACATACATTCTAGTAATATTTTATTAATTTATATAAAGTACTGATTAAATTTTAAAGTACTGAATTTTTGTGTCTAATTGATTATTAAATCATCTTTTGTTTTAATGAATCGGAGAAGAGAAGCCTACCCTATCCTACTCGTTTGAATTGTGTAAAGCGGGTCTATGGTGTAAACAACAAAAACAATAAAAACAAAGTTTAGACTTTTTTCAAATGTTTAGTTAAGAGCAAGTTTTTAGTTCAGACAGAAATGATTATGAATAAGAGTTTGAAATAAGGTTAGTTAGCTTAATATAAAACAAAAGAGTTTGTTTTAAATTTTTACTAAAGACCATACTTATAAAGTAAAAAAAAGAACTAATTTCGTATTGAAAACAATAATTAAATTTGTTCTATTCACTTTATTTTTTCATGCTAACCCAACAGCGTGATATCAAAAATATTTTCCTGTGCACAGTTGGCCAAAACAAGCAATATGGTTTAGTAATCTTCTAGATTCACTACCCATATCCGGCCTGATATTGCCCTTTTCTTTAATATCCATTTCTGGCCTGATCAAAATTTTAACTAATGGATCCTAATTTAAAAAATAAACTAAGATCCGATTTCGGCTGGACCTTAATTTTGTGGATATGGTAGATCACTAGCTATGGTATATCTTCTCAAATAATATATCGGAATCAAGTTCTTTACTTAAGGTACATGGACGATTGCTTAGTTATTACACAAACAGAGAAAATTAATGAGGTTTTGTTTTGTAATTTAAATATGTTACATGAAAAAATTTCATTTACTATGGATGTAGAAATCAATGACCAAATTCCATTTTTTCATATATTAGTTAAAAGGAATAAAGATAAATTTCTCACCAGTGTGTATAGAAAGCCATCTTTTACAGGAAAATATTTGCATTTTCAATCTTTTTGAACCAAGAAAAGAAAAATAAACTTGATAAAAACCCTATACCATCGGGCTGGTATGATTTGTTCCCCTGAAATGCTTCAGAGGGAAAGAGAGAAGATTAATGAAATTCTAGTCGAAAGTGGTTATCCATCAAAGCTAATAAGAAGAGTATTAAAGTCGCACGATGACAACCGTGAAAAACCTAAAATTTTTGGACCGGAGAAACTTTCTGCGGTTCTTAAACTCCCATATTTGGGTAACGTTTCATATTTATTTGAGAAGAAAGTTCAAGAACTAACGCAGCAGTCGACTAACAACCAAGTTAAGCCTAGAGTAATAATTGTTTCTAAACCAGTTCTCAGATTGGAACTGAAAGACCCAATATCCCATCTTGATAAAAGTTGTATTATAGACAAATTTAACTACTTTTGCGAATAAAGCTATATTGGACAAACATCTAGACATTTTAAAACGAGAGTAAATGAACATATACCGAAATGTGTATTAAACTTTATAATAGAAAACAGTAATAACAAGACGAAAGCTGTTTTAAATGCGACAAAAAGATCTTCGATACCAGAACACCTGATTAATAACGTGAATAACTTTGATTCATCAAGATTTAAGGTTATTTACAACTGTACAAATTCCATTAATTTGGTCAGATTAGAAGCAATCTCAATATTTCTAAATAAACCTGAACTGTTTAAGCAGAAAGAGTTTGACTATAAGGTTTCTTTATTTGTTTAAAAGTTTCTTTGGTTACTTTGTTTGAAAGCTTCCTTGGTCATTTTGTTTACTTGAAAGTGTCTTTGTTTGTGTTAATAATTTTGTTTCGTTTTGTAATTTAAAATGTTAATTTTTTGCGTTAGTTACTATTTTACATTAACTGATTTTGTTGATTGGTTTTTTACAGCAATCTAATTACTTAAGCAGTTTTCTAAAGTTATTGTTTTTATTTTATTGTTCTATTCCAAAATTCTACAATTAGTTTCTGAAGAGTCGCAGTGAAAATATATTAAAACTTTTGTGGTAAAACATTGATTGTTCCTTATATAGATAATAAAAAATTTTCATGGTAATTTTACTAGCTTTGTTTTATGACAAACTAATGCTTTTTTATACGTAGTGGTTCAGACTTAAGTATTTTTTCATTTCTAAATATATCAGTTTTTCTACACTTTTCCAGTTTTCTTTAATAAAGTTAGACAACTTCTCTGGTAGGTGGACGTGATATGGCAAATTTTTGTACGAAACAGGCCGGATTTATTCGACATAGACTTTTGCGCATGCTCTGTTTTTAATATTTATGTCCGCTCTACTTTGGATAAACTACTAACTTTATAAGTTATTTATGTCCATAAAAAGCTCTACTTGTATGAGCAAAAGACAAGAAAGTACAGTTTTAAACCTAGAGCTTGTTAGTACACACACATTTTTTAGCAATAGACCATTTTCTAAGATAAAAACTCTACAAAACACAATAAACTAAACAGTTTATCTTACAGGATAACTCATTTAAACAAAAAATTGTTCATGATAATTTATCTAATCATAACTTGGAGTTTTTTTTGTTGTTGCTTTAAAAATGAGATTAAAGTTCATGTCGAGCCAGATACACTTGAAAGTTGGATTTTGAACCGGTCCGGCCGGATTTTTTTTCGTTTTCTAAGCAAAAATAAGTCCTGTGGTTGTAATAAAATAAAACTTGTAAAATGATCTGAAGACCTAGTTTCCAATTGAAAAACAGCTTTACAGAACATTTCAAGTTCAACTAGACGAATTTATACACCTCACACCTCCGACTAAGTAGATTTCAGAATTACTTTACACTAAAAATTTTTTTAAACGTTGTCAGAGAAGTCAATTAAGTTCAATTCAAAAATTCTTAAAAAGAATAACTTACACACTTAAAATTCTAGAAATCAAATTAAAACTTTTTCTAGCTATTATTCCAAAAAACACAGTATATATTTTTTATTAGAAAAAGAGATAACCTGTTCTTTCTTTCTGAAGTGTCTATAAACAATGGTTAGTATCAATAAAAATATAAATTAAAATAAATAAGTTAAAGTAATCTGTTTTCAAAGTAAATAAATTAAAAGACATTTGAAATCTGAAAAAAAAATTGTTAGTTTATGAATACTTAATAAAATAAAAATAAATTTTATTGTGTTTTGTTTGAGTAGGGTAAATTTTTTTAGCAGACTATTCAGGATTACCAAATAATAAGTTTAAGAAGGCCTAAATTTCTTAAAAAAGTTTTAACGGGCCCTGCCCTTTGTTATTTAAACTGTAATAATGAAAGCTAAAAATATTTTATACCAAGCTTCTTTTTCAAAAAACAGTTTTACAAATATAAGTTTGTTTTATTTTTATCTTATCATATACAAGGGTACTCTAAGTCTAGCTTGAATATCAAAATGAAGTTTTTTTACAATTTATACCTTTTTTCAAATTTAGAATAAGATTTAAAATTAGTTAGTTCGTTATATATCACTTTACAACTAACTTTAGCATTTTATAAATGATAGTTTTTTTTTCTGAGATGGAAACAAGTATAAAATTGTGCTAATACTCGGAATACGCTCTGACTATTATTAATATTTTTTATTTTACTTGATATACATATAAAATGGGTGTAGGACTATTCAAATTCGGACAATTCAAATTCTTAAAAAACATTTGAAACTGCCACAAATAAAAAAGTCATGTATGTTTGTCAAATATAAAAAAATACGTATGTAGGTCATATTAATATCTACGATATATATTTTTTATTTTTGTAATACATTAAATGCTTTTTGAGATTTGGATTAAATAAACTAGAAAACATAATTATTTTTAGTAATTTTAAAATATCTTGAAAAGAATGTTACGTTTTGAAAAAATAAAAAAGTGGCTTGTAGATATTAATAAGATCTACATATGTATATTTTTTTCAAACTTATATTACTTATTAAATATAGTCTTTTAAATATTTTTTTTAGAATTTGAATTGTCCGAATTTGAATTGTCATGTAACCACAAAAATTCATGACCAAATTTAATTTCAGTTGTTGCAACAGTTTTTAAAATTAGAGCGATTTCTTTGACTAAAAAGTCATAAATTGGGATTTTAAGTTTTACTTAGTTTGGCAATCAGATAGTTTATCATTTAAGATAATTTAATTCATTTGTAATATCTAGTTGAACTATGATTAAAATAAAAACTTAAAAACGGCTGCGCTGCATATAATTCAAAAACGAAATGAAGTAGAATGTAAAAACCTATTTATCAAGCTGATAAAGAATGTTAAAAGAAAGTATTTTTACAAAAAAGTAGAATAAAGCAGGTTTTACTTACATTCTAATGACTATAAAATAAAACTACCTTGAGGTAATAAGCAATCGACCACTAAGTTGTTTTTTATGTTTAGAATAAGTCTTAGACTTTTTAGATTATGTCAGGCATGGACAGCGTTTAACAAGAGACGGGCAGATTAACTAAATAAATTCTTAAGTAAATGTATTTATAGGCCGTCGTATTTAAAGTTGATTAATTAAAAAATAAATAAAAAAAAAACAGATGCTAATTTGTATTTAAATGAACCTTGTTGTTTACTCACATTTAATTTTTTAAGAACATTTAAAAATTCTTATTATAAAAAACTTATAAAAGTTTTAATATTACTTAGATATTGTTTGAAAGCTTTAAAGCACGACGAAGGACATACAACTTTGCTTTTTACTAAGGCCGCAGTTTGCTGATCACTGCTTAATATACAGGTTAATCTTTGCGTAACTTTAGTATATTGTACTTTTAAGTTTTATCAAAGTTCTGCTTTTTACTAAAACCACAATAGTTTTATGTAAATGTCTCGCTCGATTAATTTGTGAATTAAGTGATTCGTTTCAACAAGTATGGTCTACAGACGATATCAAGTCTACGACGTAATTTCTAGTTGAAAAAACTTCGAAAAAATTAATGTTTTATTGAAAAGCATTTTAGAATTTTAACAATATCATAATATGGAGCAAAAAATTGCTTTATTTATTAATTACAAAGAAATTGTGCTAGTCATTTAAGTTATTTTTGTAAAAGTTTTAAAAAGTATATTGGCCCGTCAAAACTCTAAAAGTATCCGGTTGAATAGATACTTTTTTATTATATTTACCTAGTTCACTCTAAAATACTGCCAATTCCTACCATTATTGCTTTGACAAAATTTTCTTATCAATATGTAGTCTGTGTTGCTATTTTTATTGACTTAAAATTAAAATACAAGTTCTTCTAAGATTTAAGAACTACAACGTGCTGTTTATCTATTGTACATGGGTACATCACATAATTTATCTGACTTTTCAATGCATATATAGATTTAATGTATAGTGTTATATAAAACAACAACAATTAATTTTAGAAGTTTATTAGTTAGCACCAATCAAAAAATTTTTATTCTTTGAATTTAAAGCGATCTATTTCCTCGCAGTGACCACCTGCAATGTAAAATTTATCACAATTTCTTTTTACAAAAGACAAGTAATTTTTTTTAATTTTACGAAAATAGTATACAACTTTGTTATATCGTTTACAAAAAATCTTCAAATATATAATACATAAATATTTACCTAACAAGTACGGAAGGTACATGAGTGAACTGATGGTGGACAGAAGTTCCATTTGCACATGAGTCTGAACGATGGACAGGTGAACTTGGCGTTACATTTGAAGCAGCAGCAGTAGTGCATGATCAATCTTGGCTCGTAATAGTGGTGGAAGTAATCGAACTTTTCAATAATCTTCTTCACTTTAGTGTCAACGCATTCGTGGTAGTGAGTTCTCAGGTTGAGTACGAGTTGGTTTGGGTTTTCACCGAAAACGCTGGAGAAAAACTTGTCGAAAGCAACCAAGTGGCAATGGGCACGCTGTGAAGAAGAAATATAGATAACTGACTTTAGTTTACTAATACTTATGGTATGTGTTTCACATTTTAGGTTGAAAGTTTATAGTAAAAGCCAGTAATAAAAAACCTACTTTAGAGTTCTGAAGCCTTGGTGTTAGTTGCTTAAGTTAACAATAAGAACAGAATTTGAACAAATTAATTCTGATGATGGATTCTACATTAAACAATGTTTTGACTTTATAGGCTCGCATGCATATACGTAAACACCTTTCAAATTGATTTTTATAGAAAATTAAATTCAAACATGATTCTAAATCTATAAAAATTGTATCAAACATTATTGACCTTATTAAACATTTCACACCAAAAAATTTTTTCTTTCTATATTATTGGTGACTTTAATTTTCCTAATATTGATTGGAGTATTCCGAGCTCAACTTTCAATGAATGTAATAAATTTTTTATTAAGTTTTGTCAGAAAACTATTTAACTCAAATTATTGATTCATCTACACATAAAGACGGTGGTATTCTTGATTTAGTGCTTTGTAATTGCATGGGGTTGGATAGAATTAAATTTCATTCAGTAGATTCACCTTTAACTAATACTAATGACCATTCCCTTATATCTTTTGGCATTAGTGTTAAAAAGAGCATGAAATCAGCTACTGTGACACTTTACCCAGATTTTTCCAGAGCGGATTTTAAGTGTATCAACGAATACTTGTCAAGTATAGATTGGAAGTTTGTTTATAATAAATCAGAGAATTTACAGGAGTTTTATGATAAATTTGTTAACATTATTAATCTTACAATCAAAAAATTTGTACCGTTGAAGAAGAAAAATAGAAAACGTAAGATATATCCTTCTAATTTAAAAAAGCTACTAAAAGAAAAGCAAAAACTATACAAAAAATGCAAGTTAGATCAGCAGATTACTGAAAAATACAAGCTAGTTTCAAAAGCATACGAAAAATATGTAAAAAATTTCGACATACAACATGAAAAAAGCTTCTGTCAAAATACTAATTCAAAAAATTTTTATTCTTTTGTAAAATCAAAGCTGATTCTATCACCTTCCCTTCCTCTTTTACTTGATGAAAATAACTTACCATTAGTTTCAGACTTTGATAAAGCCTCTTATTTTAACAAATCATTTCAAAAAGTATTTAGTAAAGATTATGAAGATGAACATTTTATACTTATTGATAAGAGTTGTCCTGAAATGCAGGATTTTTTCATTAGTAATAATGAAATAGTTGAATCTGTAAATCATTTAAAAGATAAAATACTCAGAACAGCAGAAAATATACCTTCGTATTTTTTTAAAACGAACTATTAGCTCTCTCATTTTCCCAATCTAGCTAATTTTTAATTGCTCTTTAGCAATATCTTTTATACCAAGACAATGGAAAATATCTTATATTATACCAATATTCAAAAAAGGAAACAAAAATAATCCATTAAACTATAGACCAATTTCACGAACTAGTAGCTTTTTCAGATCTTTTGAACATATAATTTCATTAAAATACTTAATCATCTTTTCTTAAATAATCTTATTTCTCCGAAACAATTTGGTTTTCTTCCTAAACGAACTTCATGTATTCAATTATTGGATTGCCTTCATTCATGGTTAGTATCTTTTTTTACCAATAAATCTATCAATGTAATTTAGACAGACATTCAGAAAGCGTTTGACTCTGTCTCTCATTTTAAGTTAATTAAAACTTTATCTCAATACAAAATTAAAAGAAATCTAGTTGAATGGTTCAAAGAATTTCTTCAGGAAATAACACAAAGAGTAGTTATCGGTAACACGTTCTCAGAATCCTTACCAATTTTTAGTGGAGTTCCGCAAGGAGGGGTTATAGGTACACTGTTATTTATAATTTATATAAATGATATAGCCTTAGAGGTTGACTCTAATAGCAACATTAAGCTTTTTGCAGACGACACAAAAATATTTAGCCAATCTAACTTAGTTTTACAAAAATCTTTAGATAAAATCTACCATTGGTTAAAAGAAAGGAGATTAAACCTAAATCCCAGCAAATGTCATGTTTTGAATATTCGCAAAAGTACACCTATTCCAGCGTTTGATTTTAAAATAAACAATGCAATCTTACCTAAAACTGAGGTATTTAAGACCTTGGAATTTTTATTTCAGATAATTTAAAATGGAACCATCATATTAACTTTATTTACCGTACTGCATCAATTTTATCTTTTCAAGTTCTAAAAAGCTTTATATCTACGGATTTGGTAATTCTTAAGAAAATGTACCTAGTTTACATCCGTCCTAAGATGGAATACAACACACCTTTGTGGTCTCCATATTCTATAAAAGACATTAACTAAATAGAATCTATTCAAAGAAAATTTACAAGATCAATCTTTAATCGGTGCAACATTTCATATACGTCTTACATAGACAGACTAACAAAGCTTAATATAAAAACTTTAGAGTACAGAAGACTTGAATTTGATCTAATTAATTTTTTTAAACTGATTAACAATGAAACTACTATTGATTCTCAAACTTTATTTAAACCTTATGAAAATAATTACTCACTCAGAGGTAATAATAGAAAATATACATGCAAATATCATTTTAACTATGTTGGTTGGCACAAATCTTTTTTCTATCGTTCGGTAAAAATGTGGAACAAACTTCCAAATGAACTAGTATCGTGCAAAAATCTTAAACATTTTCGATTAAACTTAAAAAGATTTGATTTAAATAACATATTTACCAGTAAAATTTATAAGTGATTAGTTTTGTTCATCTCTTTAGCCATTGATTTGGTGTGTGGTATGTAGTTTATTGGTAGTTTAATCTCTAAGCTTCACCTTCCCCTTATAGATTTTAGGTACTTTTCAACTTTGATTTTTTGGAAGGGCTGTTGTTAATGTGCTTTGGGCTTTAGATTTCGAACTATTGGATATTCAGTTGATTCCTAAGCTAGATTTGTGAACTGTTGCTGCCAAATTTTTGAAGTGATTTTTGACTGAATTTGCCGTCATAACGAGTGGCTGAGATGAATGTTCTGCAAGATGAAGACAGCTTCTGAAGATTTGACAGAAATGCTTGTTACAGAGATTTGTTGCTTTGGAACGTATAATTGGAGATTGGTGACTTTGGAATTGTTGAATATTTGGTTGTGAAAGTTTTAATTTATTCAGTTTCTGCCTTGTATAAGTTTTTTGTTTATGTTTATTTAATCACTGTAATTTGTTTTTTTCTTTTTATTTTAGTGTCTTTCAGTTTAAATGGCTTAAGTTTTAATGCCTAGGTCCTTCGTTGGACAATAAACTTAATAATAATAATAATTATAATAAACTAACGTGGGTCAAAGTCTTGATGATGGCAGCACGTTGATGGACGCGTTTGTTGTAGAGTCCCTTGATGTAAGCGTCGATCTTTGACTGTCTGCCGGACATGCACTGGTGGAAGTTGGCTTTCACTTTGTGGATCATCTGGTCAGCATGAGTTTTCCATTGCAAGATGCGAACGTGAACTCTTTCGTGGACGCACTCGATTTGGTGGAGCATCGACTCTTGGTGGTGGTGGATCCATTCCTTAGCTTGAACCCTCAACAAATTGTGGAAGTTTTCAATTTCAGCTTGAGTTGGTGGGCATCTTAAATTAATAAAATTTTTCTGAAAGTCAAAAAAAAAAACTGTAGTTTATTTAAAATATTACAAACATTAAAAAAGTATATCAAAAGTAGCTTTCTAGTTATAAGTTGTTGTGTATTCAAAGTTAGGCCTTTAAATAAAAATATGCCAAAAAAAAATCCATAATTATAAACTAACATAAGTATATAATATTTAAGTTTTAAATTTTTATGTCAAAATGTAAATTCACTATTTATATTGTTTAGTATTTGATCAAAGTCGTCTCTTAATATTTAATTAAAGTATATATTTTTATTATTATTATGACTGTTTAATTTTTAATTTGTTAAGTATCAAATAAAGCCAAATAGTCAACACACCCGTTGTATCCCTTTGGCATCTTGCAAACAATAAGTTCTTCAAGACCAGTGATAGCAAAATGACACCATTCTTCAACTTGCTTCTTCCATGATCTGTATTTGTATGCGAGCTCTTGAGTGTATACGTTGCATTTTCTGTGAATTTCTTCTTCGTATTTCTCAGAATGGAACTCGCCACCGGATTCTTGTTCCTCTGTAAATAAATTTTCGCTTTAAAATTATTATTTTTACTTTTTTACATAATGAAGAGTTAACATTAATGACAACGTTTAAAAATAAAAACTTTATTAGATTAGTAAAAAAAAATACTTTTTTCTATTTTTTCTTTTCAAAAAACAAGCAGTACGATGTAACTAACTCTTTGAACAAGTTTTGAGAGATTTGTAAGCACATCCGTTCCATTCAGCTGAGAAAGCTCCAACACTACTGAGGTTAAACTTGCATTTTGGTGCAACTGGAAGATCACCGCTAAAAAGCAAAAGTAAATATGACGTGTTGAAAAGCAAAATAAATGTTAATTTTATTAATTTGATCTTACCATTTTGATTGTTTTCTTACAATGCTGTAGCAACCGTTTCTGAAGTAACATACATAAGTACATCTGTAATCTTTTTCAACCATTTGTGCTGCTTCCATCACTTTAGTGTAGAAACCTTGGATCAAAGTCTGATCGTATCTGACCATTTCTTCTTCCCATTGCTTAATTGCATCTTCAAATTCGGTAGGCATATCTTTGCCTTCTATAAATTTTTACGCAGCTTAGTAAAACACATAGATTGTTATTTTGATACACCTATTTATAGCTGTATGTTAGTCGGTAAAGCTACGTATAATATTCTAGTTTAGATTAATAGTCTTTCATGATGTAGCTTTAATTAGCTAAAACTTATAGAAATTTCTATAATAATAAAATCCACTAACTGTAGATAGTAGCAAAGATGTGTCTGACGTAAGTAATTTTTCTGGAACGAAGTTTATCAAGTTTTTCATGGTAAACGTTGACGTAATGTTGGGCACGTTCACCCATTTTACCGTGAATGCCACCGATTTGGTGTTGACGCTTTTGGAGACATCCTTTTAACCTAATTTAGTTGATTTGTGTTTGATTTTATGTTGTCTACAATTGTTCATGTTGTTTTTTAATTTTTTTTTTGTGTTTTTGAGTGCCTAGCTTAAAATGTAGTAGTTGGATATTTGTATATCATTTTATGTGATGACTAAAGTTTTAGCTTTAACTTTTTTTATGAATATTCTGTTTTTGTACCTTAAACTAATCTGCTTCTTTGCAAGCGAATCACATATTAAAAATGGCAAACCTTATTTTTTGTAAGAAGTTATGCTTAATATAGTTTTACTTACTGATCAATAAGATGACAATGGTATTGCTCAATCTTTTGCATAATTTGTTGAACATTTCCGTTGTAGCGAGCAATACCCTGTTGTTTGTAACCTTCAAGCTCGTCGGAGTATTGTTTCAATCTACCTTCAAGTTCGGTGTATGCGCAGTTGGTAGCATGTTGGTAGTAATCTCTGAAGGTGCACACGTATTGGTGGTTCAAGTCCATGAGCATCTTGATCCATTGTTCTTGTCCTTGCATCAACTCACCGTAGATCTGTTGTCTGACATGGGCGAGTCTCTGTTCGATCTCACTAATTCTTCCGGCAGCGTTTTCCTCTGTGCAAAAAAAAAAGTTACTGTTTTTGCTAAAGTGACTGTTTTTACTATTAAATTTGCTTGAAAAACAAGCATAAAATGAAAACACATACAATTTTTACTTAAACATTCAAGATATAAGTAATTCAAGATTAAAATTTTCAAACGAAAATAGTTACAATTAGTATACTGTTTCATCAGTTAAATAATCTTAATGCGCTTTTTTTTTAAAGACTGTAATAATTTTTATGTTTTAGTTTTACTAAACACTTACCTGCTTCACAGCCTTTTGGTACGAAACATTTTGGGAATTCGCAAAGGATGCCTCTGTAGAAGTGACCCTGACACCAAGCTTGGTTGAAGTTGACTTTGTAGCTGTAGTAGCTTTGATGTGGCACAACACAGAAGTTCTGATTGCACCAGTAATCGTAATCTGGGATGTTAAATACTGCAGCTTGGGATGCCTGAAAAGTATAAAATAATTTTAAGACTATGCTATTTGAGATTATTATTAGTAGTATAAAACTTGTATATTTAATTGATATTTTTCTAATGAGCCAATCATATAAATCACTAAACATAAGGAAACAATTTAAATATTATAAAATTAATTAAATAGAAGAACAATCTAGATGGAATTATCAATCTAAACACTTATTAACAGACAACATATAAAATGTTATGTATAAAATTTAGTTTCGAGGTCTATGAGTCAATTATTAAATCATTAGCTATAAAACGAATTTAAACTGAATACCAAAAATGTTACAACTCAAAATAAGCTTAAATTTTTACTAGGATATATAAAAATCGATCAACTTCTAAAATAAATTTTGGATATTAAGGGTCGTATTTGACCATTGTAAATAATTATGTTTTTAAAAATTAGCAAAACTGTATATGGTAAATTTTAAACTTACAACAATGCATGCTAAGAAGACAGCGACTATCTTCATATTTTAGATTGTCTGTATTATTATAATCAAACAAGCAATAGATGTCAAATGTCAGTTCGTCTGTACTTTTATACTCCATTTAACAAACAATACTTTCAATAAACAAAACAACACTTAGTGTAAAGTGTTGAGTAGTACTCGAAAATACTTGAAATGCATAAGTTTACTTTTAGTTTTTAGCCAATTACGTATTAAAAATTCTTTACATTAAGTTTGGTTTGTTAAATGAAAACAAGAATAAATGTAATTGTATAAAAAAGTATACGTTTTTTGAATTTATAGAACATAAAGTATGAATATTTATACTTTTTAATTTTAAAACTTATAATATTATTAATAATAGACTGTTAGCTTAAGGTGGACAGGTAAACTGAAATATTAAAGCACAATTTTTATTACTTTTATCAAAACTTTCGATCCTTTAAAATATCATGAATTTTAGAATTCAAAATATATCTGAAAATTAAGCTTTCCATAGCATAAATATTTGCCCGTTTGGTTTTTAGATATATATCAAAAAGAATAATATTTAAAAGTTAAAATTTTTGACCTGTTTCAGTTGCTTCAGTGATTAATATTTAGTGTAATATTTTATATTTAAGATCATTTATAATATATGTTCTCAAACATCTACTTAAAATACATATTTTTTAAATTTAATTAGATTATATACAAATTGTTCAAAAATGCTTTTAACTTCAATGTAATCACAGTGTTATAAAATAATTTAGTATCAAAATGAAAACGTAATATCAAATATTAAGTATTTAAAAATACAATTACACTTAAAATACTTTAAGTATAAACTACATGATGAAAAATTTATATATTAAGAATTAAAAAAAGTTTATTTCTTATAAGTTTACTAACGAAATCTCAAAACCATGATCATTATTATTTAAGTCATATTTAAAAAAGTAATTAATTTTTTTAGATCGGAAATTTAAACCTGTTCTTACTGTGACTTTTGTATTTTTTATTAGTTTGATGGAACTTTAGAGAATAAAATAGAAATATTTTACTTTAACCCACCTTCAATTTTCAACTAAATAAAACAAATAAAAACTTTTTTAATACACCAGAAAATTTATAGAGTTAATATAAAACTTCCATTACGATTTACTATTTTTATATAACTAACAAAACTTCACTAGAACATTTGTTAATTAAATCACTTTAAAGACAAAATACATTACCTTATGATGTAAAAGTTCATTTTATTTTAACTTTATTAAGTATTAATGCTTCTCATAACTTAAGCGTTCAAAAAACACGTCTAGCCTAATTATTTAATTTTGTTTTAAATATATAAATTTTTATCGCTTTTCAAATAAATTTTTGCTTCCATTGTTAAACAAATTAAGCAATAAGTAAATACTGCAACCAGCACACGTTTCCGTTTTAGTGGTTTACTAAAATCCATTTACTATACTCAAAACTTAGGTTGAAATGCACAAACTATAATAATTGGTCAAAAGTTTTTATTGTCAGTAAAAACGAATCGGATGTGTTTCCGTTTCCGTGGTTTGTTGTCAAAGCTATACGAAAATGATTGCGCAATTTACTTTCTACGTGTAGTTTAGATATTGTCTTACTAAAAAAATTAAATTAATGACACTTAATTGAACTTTTGTAGATTATAAACTGTTGTAACAAAAATTTAATCTTGTTTTTAGTTTTCAGAAAATTTATTAAACTTAATTCAAAATTCACTTTATAATCAAGTGATATAGAAAATACTATAACATACAGGTATGTGCTACTAAATAAAACATTCCTAACAATTATAAAAGTTTCTTTTGCAAAATTGTTGATTATTGTTCTTTTTTTGGTGATAAATATTAAATATTTTTTAAATTTATTTTATTTATTAGAGACATTGACCAGGTAACGTACCTTGAACCAAAGCAAAAGTGCGTACCTTATATTTATAAAAACATTCGTGAATTTTTCACAATGAAAATTAGCTAATATTTATTTTTTTCAAATTAAATTACGGTTTTTTTTCTAGTTTGATTTAGAGTTACTACAGTCCACCAAAAATTAATTGCGCTTTATTTAGGTTGGTCAAGTTAAGATCATGTTGTTTTTTTAATTTTACTTTATTCTTTTTATATGATGTCTTAAAATTTTTTTTTTGAAAAAAAATTGATAAACACTTCTTTTCAAGACTTAGCGTACATATTTTACGCAAGTGCAACCATTGTAAAATGCGTACTTTATCGATGTCCCTACTTAAATCTTCATTTTGCCTTTTTTAAGATAAAGTACTTATAATTAAATACAAAGGCATCAAAAAGCTAGGTTAATGTAAGTTCTGATTTATATTAGAAGGTATATTAACAACTGTATAAGTTTTATTAGTAGTTTTTGTAATTGAAATTAACAAAAATTACAATATTTTTTTAAATTTAAATTTTTGAGTGTTTAAGTTTAGGTAGTAGCTTTTAGTGAATATGTATAAGTTTTTCAAATTAAACGTTTACTTATATTTAAAATAATACAGTTCAAAAATCTAGTTAAATTTTTGAAAAAGTTTAGCTTCAAACTTATGATATTTTTTGGACAACTTGGTCAAGTTTTTATATAAGAAAAAGTTTTAAAGCTTTATAATAACATTGGTACACAATAAATTTCAACCTAATATGATTAGTAAGCGAACTTTTTGAAGTAATTTGACTATCTTGGGGACTTAAAAAGGTAACTTTAATTTTAGCTATATAGTTTTAGGGTTAGATTAAAAATGTACTGAAAATAACAAACACAATAAAAAAACGATTGGTTAAAGATTAAAAGTATAATATTAAAGAGACTTTTAAATTTAAGCAGCTAACATAAGTTTTCCATTTAAATAATACAAAGTTCATAATACATATACACTTAATAGTAAATTATTTTAGTCTATATGTTTTAAAGGCACACGAATCTTGTTTTGTTCTGTTTTAGTTTCTCTATTTAATTATGAGTTAGAAAATTTACTAATGATTCGTTACAGAATATATTACTAAACTATAAGCTTGTAGTAGATAAAACTACTAACTGAAGATTTTTTTATTTTTCTATTCATAAGTTTGTATATTATAGGTGTTGGAATTAGCGAAATGTAAGTTTGTCGTTTGTTTTGAAAAATTCACGAATGTTTTTATAAATATAAGGCACGCACTTTTGCTTTGGTTCAAGGTACGTTACCTGGTCAATGTCCCTACTAAATAAAATAAATTTGAAAAATATTTATTACCAAAAAAAGAACAATAAACAATAATTTTGCAAAAGAAATTTTTATAATTGTTAGATATGTTTTATTTAGTAGCACATACCTGTATGTTATAGTATTTTCTATATCACTTGATTATAAAGTGAAATACGAATTGAGTTTGATATATTTTTCTGAAAACTACATACAAGATTAAAATTTTGTAACAACAGTTTATAATCTACAAAAGTTTATTTATTTTAAGACGTTTTTTTTTCTATATTTGTATGATTCATCAATACGATTATCGTGCACACTGAATTTGATTTTTTTAAATAACATCAAGTAAGTCACTTTCACAGCTTTTAATTTAAAAGAGAGCTTTTATATATCAGTAGAGCTTAATTTGAAGAACCATAGCTATAAATGCGAAGACGAAGACTTGCATGATTTTCTAAGGTTTTTAAGTTGAAAATTTAAGACTTTGACAAAAACAAGCAACCAGTGCTTACAGTTGTTGTGTTATCAGTAAAAGGCTCTCAAAATCTTTATATTGATAACTTTAGCGGTTTGGTTTTTTTTAATAGTTGTAGCACTTTTCTTAGTAAATAGGAGCAACTTACATCGAGTACCTAAAACTAATTAATGTTTTCCACAGTAAGTACAGTACTTCCTCGCTTATCCGGCTATGTTCGTCAAACATTTTTTGTAAATAAGGTAGAGTTAACCTTTGGCCGGATAAAAACAAAATAAAATTTTTAATCAAACTACGTCGTTGATATTATGCAATGTATATATCCATTGTCCCGGACAAGACCTTCAAAAGTAAAAAGTATCCAAAAGGTGGGCGCCTAGATAACCGAAAGATTTTTTGTGCACCAGGTCCTAGGAACAAACATTTTGAGCGTCTTTTTTGTCGTTCGATAAACCATTAAAATAAAACGTACACAAAAGTATCTGTTTATTGATATTTTTTTTACTTTCTTCAACAAACTAAAGAACTAAAACAGACAACATATAAGCATAAATAACTTTTGAATAAACTTAATGAAAACAAATTGCATTGTAAACAGCTAAACTGATATCAGAACTTTTTCTGAAGAAAGAAAGAACGGATATTTGTTTGACACAACAATCTTGTTTCCTAGCATAAAACTAAAGGAATCGGAAAAATTGTGAAACACTTTCTAAATTTGAAACATTTTTTTAAATATACGTAATTTTTTGAGTTGTGGCCCTTTAAAAAAATTATTAAGAATTTAAATTGTCGTACAACCGAAATCTTGTATATAAAACCTCTCTATGTCTTTAGACTTTGTAAATTTATAGTAGATTTATTTGCCACTTCTTGTTTAATCACGTTCTCTTGTTTAAACACGCATTTTTGCTGTTGATTTAATTTGCATAGATTCGCGAGAGGTTACTGTGTATTATCAAATCAAAAATTGACTTATGAAGTATATAAACAAAAATAAGAAAACCAATAATACTAGTTTCAATTTTTAAGAAACTCTATAAGGTACTTGTTTTCGATTTAATATTAAATGTAAGCATCTAAGGTTACGAAAAAATCTACATTTAGACATAATTGCGTTAGACTAAATTTTTGACAATAATGTTATTTTAAAAATAATCCTTAAATGAGAAAACTAAGAAATATTCAATCTATAAATTCATGCTATCCGACAAAATGTACATGAATGCTTTGATAAAAACTGTATATAAATAAAGATCACTTAAAAGTACAAACTTAAAAATTGTAAACACAAAAAAAAATTACGGATAAATTTATAACAGTTTTTAATTGCAATGTTTACAGAGCAAAAAAAAAATAGAAAAAATTAAAGCATACTTTAAAATTTGTAGTAGACTTTTCATTCCGAAGATTCGTTTGATCTTATTAGAATATGAAGTTTTATAATCCAAGTTGGCTTTTAAGCACAATAATGTTTAAACGCTAAAAAAGTTAAAAATGACCTGCTGTATGAAAAAACCTTTCGGTTATCGAGTCATATACCACGGAATCAGTTTAATGCTTTGTCCAACGTCCAGATGACTTATTAGCTCATTAGACTGACTAATTATATTAGTATGTTCATATTTTCATCTAAAAATTAGCTTATACTTTAAATTTATTATCTAAACTAGATTTTCAATTTTAAATATTTAAAATCATGATAACAATTGATAATGTTAATAGTTTTTAAATAAAAGTTACTTTTGAATATTTTTTTTTCTAATTTTGTAGGTATTATGTTTTTTTCAAATTAATGTTTAAAAGTTTGTCTGGAAACATTTCTAAATATCAATAAGTATGAAATAATTTATTTTTTGAAACAATTTTCGAATACTACTCGAACACTCGACACTAAGTGTTGTTTTTTATGGAAAGTGTTCATATACAAACTTGTATTTTTATGAAACTATTGTTTGTTTAATGGAGTATAAAAGTACAGACGAACTGACATTTGACATCTATTGTTTGTTTGATTATAATAATACAGACAATCAAAAGTATGAAGATAGTCGCTGTCTTCTTAGCATGCATTGTTGTAAGTTTAAAGTTTACCACAAACAGTTTTGCTAATTTGCAAAACATGATTATTTATAAAGGTCAAATACGATTCTTAACGCCCAAAATTTATTTCAAAAGTTTATCAATTTTTATATATTCTAGTACAAATTTAATCTTATTTAAAGTTGTAACATTTTAGGTATTAAGTTTAAATTGAGTTTCATAGCTAGTGATTTTTTAGTTGACTTATAGACCTTAAAAATAAATATTATATACATCATTTAATATGTTGCCTGTTAATAAGTGTTAAGAATGATAATTCTTTTTACATTTTTCTTCTACTTATTTAATTATTAAGTATTTAAATTGTTACCTCATACTTAGTGATTTATATGATTGGCTCATTAGCAAAAAAACAAAATTTAAATATAAAAATTTTATGCTACTAATATAATCTCAAAAAATATAGTCTTAAATTAATTTTATACTTTTCAGGCTTCCCATGCTGCAGTGTTTAACATCCCAGATTACGATTACTGGTGCAACCAGAACTTCTGTGTTGTGCCACATCAAAGCTACTACAGCTACAAAGTCAACTTTAACCAAGCTTGGTGTCAGGGTCACTTCTACAGAGGCATCCTTTGCGAATTCCCAAAATGTTTCGTACCAAAAGGCTGTGAAGCTGGTAAGCGTTTACGTGATAAAATACATTAAAACTTTCTCAGTCTTTAAAACCACATTGAAAGTTTTTAATTAATAAAGTAATATAGTTTTTTTATATACTTATATTTTTAAATTTATTCTAGTTAATAGGATATCTTGAACGTTAAAGTAAAAAAAGCCCATTATTTTGATTCAATTCTTGTCTTTCAAGCGCATTAAATGACAAAACGACATCATTAACAAATAAATAACTTAAGCTGTTTTTTTTATAACAGAGGAAAATGCCGCTGGAAGAATCAGTGAGATCGAACAGAAACTCGCCCATGTCAGACAACAGATCTACGGTGAGTTGATGCAAGGACAAGAACAATGGATCAAGATGCTCATGGACTTGAACCACCAATACGTGTGCACCTTCAGAGATTACTACCAACATGCTACCAACTGCGCATACTCCGAACTTGAAGGTAGATTGAAACAATACTCCGACGAGCTTGAAGGTTACAAACAACAGGGTATTGCTCGCTACAACGGAAATGTTCAACAAATTATGCAAAAGATTGAGCAATACCATTGTCATCTTGTTGATCAGTAAGTAAAACTATTTTAAGCATGACTTTTTACAAAAAAAAAAAAAGTTTGCCATTTTTAATATGTGATTCGCTTGCAAAGAAGCAGATTAGTTTTAAGTACAAAAACAGAATATTCATAAAAAGAGTTAAAACTTTAGTCATCACATAAGATGATATACAAATACCCAACTACTACATTTTAAGCTAGGAACTCAAAAACACAAAAAAATAATAAATTTAAAAAACAACATGAACAATTTTAGAAAACATAAAATCAAACACGAATCAACAAAATTAGGTTAAAAGGATGTCTCCAAAAGCGTCAACACCAAATCGGTGGCATTCACGGTAAAATGGGTGAACGTGCCCAACATTATGTCCACGTTTACCATGAAAAACTCGATAAACTTCGTTCTAGAAAAATTACTTACGTCAGACACATCTTTGCTACTATCTACAGTTAGTGGATTTTATTATTATAGAAATTTCGATAAGTTTTAGCTAATTAAAGCTACATCATAAAAGACTATTAATCTAAACTAGAATATCATACGTAGCTTTACCGACTAACATACAGCTATAAGTAGATGTATCAAAATAACAATCTATGTGTTTTACTAAGCTGCGTAAAAATTTATAGAAGGCAAAGATATGCCTTCCGAATTTGAAGATGCAATTAAGCAATGGGAAGAAGAAATGGTCAGATACGATCAGACTTTGGTCCAAGGTTTCTACACTAAAGTGATGGAAGCAGCACAAATGGTTGAAAAAG
The DNA here is from genome assembly GCF_965202585.1 of Thalia democratica. Taxonomy (NCBI): domain Eukaryota; kingdom Metazoa; phylum Chordata; class Thaliacea; order Salpida; family Salpidae; genus Thalia; species Thalia democratica. The sequence continues at coordinate 13,083,625 of NC_139170.1, forward strand.
ATTACAGATGTACTTATGTCTGTTACTTCAGGAACGGTTGCTACAGCATTGTAAGAAAACAATCAAAATGGTCAATTTCATAAAATTAACATTTATTTTGCTTTTCAATACGTCATAATTACTTTTCCTTTTTAGCGGTGATCTTCCAGTTGCACCAAAATGCAAGTTTAACCTCAGTAGTGTTGGAGCTTTCTCAGCTGAATGGAACGGATGTGCTTACAAAACTCTTAAAACTTGTTCAAAGAGTAAATTTAGTTGTAATGCTTGTTTTTTGAAAACAAAAAAAGGAAAAATATATTTTCTTACCAAAATAATAAAGCTTTTATTTTTAAACGTTGTCATTAATGTTAACTCTTTAAGTATGTAAAAATGTAAAAATAACAATTTTAAAGCGAAAATGTATTTACAGAGGAACAAGAATCCGGTGGCGAGTTCCATTCTGAGAAATACGAAGAAGAAATTCACAGAAAATGCAACGTATACACTCAAGAGCTCGCATACAAATACAGATCATGGAAGAAGCAAGTTGAAGAATGGTGTCATTTTGCTATCACTGGTCTTGAAGAACTCATTGTTTGCAAGATGCCAAAGGGATACAACGGGTATGTTTACTATTTAACTTTTTTTGATGTTTAACAAATAAAAAATTAAAACAGTCCTTTTAATGATTAAATTTTTTATTTATTTATTAAAGGTTAAGAGACGACTTTGATCAAATACTAAACAATATAAAAAGTAAATTTTTTGTTTGACATAAATATTTTAAACTTAAATATTAAATACTTATGTTACTTAATAATTAAAGTATTTTTTTATTTTCGTTTGGTTTGGCAAATTTTTATTTAAAGGCCTAACTTTAAATACACTACAACTTATAACTAGAAATCTAGTTTTGATATACTTTTTTAATGTTTTGTAATTTTTAAAATAAACTACAGCTTTTTTTTTCGGAAAAATATTATTAATTTCAGATGCCCACCAACCCAAGCTGAAATTGAAAACTTCCACAATTTGTTGAGAGCTCAAGCCAAGGAATGGATCGACCTCCATCAACATAAAATGCTCCACCAAATCGAGTGCGTCCACGAAAGAGTTCACGTTCGCATCTTGCAATGGAAAACTCATGCTGACCAGATGATCCACAAAGTTAAAGCCAACTTCCACCAGTGCATGTCCGGCAGACAGTCAAAGATCGACGCTTACATCAAGGGACTCTACAACAAACGCGTCCATCAACGTGCTGCCATCATCAAGACTTTGACCCACGTTAGTTTGAATTTAATGTTGTATAAAAATCAGTTTGAAAGGTGTTTACGTACAAGCATGCAAGCCTATAAAATCAAAACATTGTTTAATGTAGAATGAAATATCAAGGAACTCCTAATTTGTTAAAATTCTGTTTTAATTGTTAGCTTAAGCAACTAGCACCAAGACTACAGAACTATAAAGTTGTTTTTTTATTACTGGCTTTTACTATAAACTTTCAACCTAAAATGTGAAATACAAACCATGTGTATTTGTAATATGTATTTGTAAACTAAAGTCAATTATCTATATTTCTTCCTTACAGCGTGCCCATTGCCACTTGGTTGCTTTTGACAAGTTCTTCTCCAGCGTTTTCGGTGAAAATCCAAACCAACTCGTACTCAACCTGAGAACTCACTACCACGAATGCGTTGACACTAAAGTGAAGAAGATTATTGAAAAGTTCGATTACTTCCACCACTACTACGAGCCAAGATTGATCATGCACTACTGCTGCTGCTTCAAATGTAACGCCAAGTTCACCTGTCCATCGTTCAGACTCATGTGCAAATGGAACTTCTGTCCACCATCAGTTCACTCATGTACCTTCCGTACTTGTTAGGTAAATATTCTTTATATAAGATATAAAAACATTTTAAGATTTTTTTGTACTGACCTGACAAAGTTAGATTTTAAGGACATAATTTAAAAATATCTCGTCTTTTTTAATAAGAAATTTAATAAATTTTATTTTGCAGGTGATCACTATGAAGAACAAGATCGCTTCAACTTCAAAGAATAAAACCTTTTAATTTGTGTTAATTAATAAACGTATAAAAATGGTCATAGTTTTTTTATAAACACGCTACATTAAAACTACTTATGGCTTGAAAAGTCTTTAAATAAAGAATTGTTATATACCCAAAAAAGTAGGTATCAAAAAGATTGTAGATCTTAAATCTTGTAATAGCTTTTACTTTAAACTATTCAGTTTTAGTTAAAGTAAATAACGGTTATGGTAAGATTCGGCAGTATTTTAGAGTAAACCAGGCAGACTTAATGAAAAAAATTATCTATCAAATCGGATATTTTTAGAGTTTTAACGGGCCATTATACCTTTCAAAACATTTACAAAAATAACTTAAATTACTAGATAAATTTGTTGTAATCAATCAAAAAGCGCAACTATTTACTCTAAATTATATTAATATAATTTTTTCTAAATCCTTTTCATAAAATTATTAAATTTTTTCGAATTTTTTCAACTAAAAAATATGTAACAGATTTCATGTTGCTTGCAAACCGTACTTGTTGAAACGAATTGCTTGATTCACAAATTTGTCAAGCGTGATATTTGCCCAAAACTGTTGTTAATTGAGTAAATAAAAACACCACTTGAATAAAACTTTGAAATACAATTTAATAAAGTTATGAAAAAATTAAACCTTTATATTAGGCAGGTATCAGCAAAGTGCGGCCTAGGAAAAAAAAAGAGTTATATGGCCTTCGACGTGCGTTAAAGCTATCAAACAATATCTAAGTTGTATAAAAACTATTTTAAGACTTCTTTGATAAATATTTTTAAATGATATTTAAAAATTAAATGTGAGTAAACAACAAGGTTCACAAACTAGCATCTAAGTTTTATTTTTTTTTATTAGTAAATCATTTTTAAACACGACGGCCTATAGCCATACCTGACATAGTTGCAAAAATCTAAAACTTATACTTAACAAAAAAATTAATTACTTAAGCCTGTTTAAAGTGTTTCAACATATTTTTGGCTTGTTACTTTCAACGAAAAATACTTATCAATTACAAAACATTACAAGATTTAGTTGTCAAGTGATAATTAGCTAACTGATTACTTTTCAAAATTGGTTTTTAATAAAAAGAAATGGTTTAAATAACAAAAAAAAAGTCATTTTTTGATGGTCAAGCTAGATTTAGCGTACATAATAGGATAAAAATAAACAATTATGACAAAAGTTAAATTGTTAAAAAGTTTATTACTTAACAATTGTTTCACGCTAGTGCGATGATCACAAGTAAAAGTAAACAAACTAATAAGTTGCAACGGACAAACATTTTATATAGTTTTAGATAAGTAATTAGTTGATTAGGTGATTGGTTAACTAATTAAATTTTAGTAATATTCAGCAAGATAAATTATAATAAACGTAAATACAATTATAACAAAAATCAAACAACAAAACAAAACTATATAATGAAAACAAAGGTAGATTTAACTTAAATCTAGCAAATTAAGACTTTAGATAAAATTTTGTAAAATGTCTACATTTTCCCACCAGTTCTGATCTCAAGTTTAAAAGTTTTTTTTTATCTGCAAATGCGATTTCAAGTCTTTCCAAGTTACATAGGGTGCAAATTTTACTGGGCTTATTTTGGTTACTGCGATGAATAATTTCCCATTTTATCATTTTTCTCCAATCAGGGTTGCATTTTTTTATTTTGTGAATGAATCTACTTAATCTTGTACTTTCTTTCTTCTTTACATTATTAAAGGATTGTATATGTTCGTAAAATCTACTTTTAAATTGTCTCCCAGTTGAACCAATGTAAATATATTCTTTATGAATACAATAAGATTTCATATTCTTGCATGTCCAATTTGGAAAAAGTATTGTCCAATCACAACCAGAAATTACTTCAAAACTCAAATGATACAACTGAAGAAAACCGCAAATTATGCAATTGTAGATCAAAAAATAATTGTCCAGTTAAAGGTGAATGTCTTACTAAAGGAGTCATTTAAAAAGCAACAGTCATGTATAACAAAAAAGAACATATTTACATTGGTTCAACTGGGAGACAATTTAAAAGTAGATTTTACGAACATATACAATCCTTTAATAATGTAAAGAAGAAAGAAAGTACAAGATTAAGTAGATTCATTCACAAAATAAAAAAATGCAACCCTGATTGGAGAAAAATGATAAAATGGGAAATTATTCATCGCAGTAACCAAAATAAGCCCAGTAAAATTTGCACCCTATGTAACTTGGAAAGACTCGAAATCTAATTTGCAGATAAAAACAAACTTTTAAACTTGAGATCAGAACTGGTGGGAAAATGTAGACATTGTACAAAATTTTATTTAAAGCAGGGTTTCCCAAACTCATTTACTAAATCGCCCCCTTTTCAGAAATTTGAAAAATAATCGCCCCCCACGATTTCAAAAAGTAGTTTTTCTCTTGAGTACAAACTTTTGAGCCAAAAAATTGTGTTCAAAATGTAATTTAGTCTGGTATTTCTTATACACGCACTTATGGGCTGTGTTCAAAGTAGTTTACAGGGCTTGAGAAAATAAGTTATGTTGTTTTCTTATAAGCCCAGTAGAGTGTATTAAAATACTTAAATACTAAAAAGCCTTGTGTAATCAGTAATCAATCCTGTTTATTTATGAATTGTTTTGAAACTAATGAAAATTTTAGGGTAGTGGTGGACAACTTTTGTAGTCAGCAATTCATATTTACTAAAAAATATTTTCTTGTTTCAACTCGTTAAAAAAAATATATATGCGGGCTGCATAATTTAAAAAAATAACGTATAGAAAACTAAAAAACTTGAGCATAATTGTAATAAAATGATTTACTATTATTGTAATCTAGGAAATACTAATGTAGCTGAAAACCAAATTGAAAGTGTATTTCAAAATCATAAGCATCAAAAAACTAATCTTCGTTTATTTTGCAAAGTATTTTCAAGTTACTTGGCGGGTCGAAATTTGATTGGATCTGGACCGTAAGTTACCCATCTGAAATCTTAACTGAAACCTGACATTATAACTATCTCTCATTTAACGAATTTCGGACATTTAGAGTGAATATTAAGTAACTTATTTAAGCCGCACAAAATACTTAAATTATTTTATAAATAGGCATATTCTAAAATTAAATACCAGAGATTAAAAAACTATAAAAGATTAAACAAATTTTTTAAACATAATGAAATAGATATTAAAACATTATTGCTGATCCAGTTTTAGGAAGTTTGACTGACAGGTTGATTATCTCACATAAAAAGTTGTTTTATCAATAGCTTCTGTTAATGCAGTAAAATTATTAATTTCAATGCTGAGATATATTATTAGCAAGTTAGTTGTATAATTAAAAATTCAATTCTAAACTTTTTAAACTTTATGTTTTGTAGTAGAATACCATTAAATAGTATTTGACTTAAAATAACCTTTAGGAAACTAAACCTTAATTTTAACATTTTTTTTCTTCATTTAAATTCAAAAAAAATAAAATGTTTTACAGTTAATTCTGTGAACAGAAAGTAATCAATTAAAAAATTCTTTTTATTGTGTTAAAACTTTCTTTTGTAACTGTAGAAGTCTTTTTGATTACTTATTTAATACTGTTTAATTTTATTTTTTCTCTAGTTATTAGCCTATAATAATTTACCAGAAGAAAATAGTGAAAAACTAAAAGCTAGTGTTGAACTATTGAAATAAACAACATATTCTAATTGCTAATATATTAAAAAATAAAATAAAACACAAAACATTTGTATAATTAGTTTAAAATTATTTAATTTTATTTGATAGATTTTTTAACAGTAATAAATAAAGTTAGAAAATAAATTTAAGTTTAATAATCTTTTAAATGAAAAATTTGAAGTCATTTCAAATAGAGACATCAAATCTATACTCTTTTAAATCCAAAAATAATTTTTGAAATAAAAACTTAAATGGTTATCAAGGTTTTTTTATTTATACAGATTAAACAAGTAATAACAAAAATATGTCAAGTAAATTTCTTTCAAACAAATACTTTAACCACTATGCTATAAAAACTTTTAGTGTAATGTAAATCGACAAATATAAACTACAAAATAAACCCGGTCAAAACAAAGCTATTAACATATTTAAAACATAAATTTTATAAATGCAGTAGACTTCCTGTTCAATTCGCACTTTGAACAAAATAAAAAAGTTTTAACTCAAAAATTATTACCATTTTTTTACAAAATGATAAATTTAAATATTTTATATGCAATAACGTTATGAATAAACATGAAATCAACTAAAACATAAAACAAACATTCAAAAAAAAAAAAAAAGATTTATATAAGCTATTAAATATTGTGTACTTTTTTGGGTAAAAAGTGCGAACTCAAGAGGAAGTCTACCGTAATTAACATTTCTTAGGCATTATGCAAACCTGTTAAAGAATAAACAACTTAAAAGAATTTTTTATATAAAAAGAATACATAATACAATACAAAGACTTAAAACAATACTAACCAGGTTAAACAAGAAGTATTTTAAAAAATCAAAAAAATAAAAAAAACTTTCATAAAATAATTTCTGCTACTGAATTCTAATATAATGCGAAGGATGAGGTTCATGAATGCTTGCAAGTGTTTATAATCTGATTCTAAATCAGTCAAATAAAGCCTCAAGTCACCTCCTTTACAAATATTTAGATTAGATATTTTTCTCAAGATGTTGATAACTAAACTGAAAGCTTTCTCAACAACATAGCTAGAAGGAAAAACTATACACAACAATCTAATTTCCTCTCAATGATTGGATACTTTTGCCTTAGTTTTTGTTGAGTCCAAAAGCTTTCATTTCGTTCTTTGGAAACATTTACTTTGAGTTAAAGGTCAGTTTGTAAGTCCGAGAAGGTTTCCTGTGAGTCGTTTACTTCAAAAAGATCTGCCACGAAGGGATCCATATTTTTATCTATATGATAGCTTTTTTTTGTCAAATCGAAATTTTACTTAATATGTTGAAATTGTTAAAAATTCCAGATTAAAAATTTTTTTTTTGCCTAAATTATCAAATTCCAGGTTTTTCTAAGTAAATTGGCAACCCTGTATAGTTTTATTTCTTAGTCTAACTAAATGACTTTTTAAAAAACAATTGGAAACATCATGAGGTGATAGTTAATATAGATAAGATACATTTTTACAAACTATTTATGATCCTAAATAACATATATGTAAGGTAAAAAAATAGTGAAAAGAATTCCGATCGTCTATGATCTATGTAAGTGTTCAATAAGGAAATATACAATTGAAAATATGTAATTAACTTGAAAGTAGGAGTCATAAATACTTGATTTTTTTCTCTATATTTTACATAAACACAATAAACTTTTTTGTTTAAGTTTTACCACAGGGTCAAATATTTAACAGCAAGCTAAAATTAGTAAAATAAAAAGTAAAAATTCTATGACAACCCAAAATTTTAAAATCGCCCCCTTTTCGCCCCCTTACTAGTTATCGCCCACCCTTTCGCCCCCTTACTAATTATCGCCCCCCGAAATACTAAAATCGCCCCCAGGGGGGCGATATCGCCCACTTTGGGAAACCCTGATTTAAAGTCTTAATTTGCTAGATTTAAGTTAAATCTACCTTTGTTTTCATTATATAGTTTTGTTTTGTTGTTTGATTTTTGTTATAATTGTATTTACGTTTATTATAATTTATCTTGCTGAATATTACTGAAATTCAATTAGTTAACCAATCACCTAATCAACTAATTACTTATCTAAAACTATATAAAATGTTTGTCCGTTGCAACTTATTAGTTTGTTTACTTTTACTTGTGATCATCGCACTAGCGTGAAACAATTGTTAAGTAATAAACTTTTTAACAATTTAACTTTTGTCATAATTGTTAAAGGCTCCTTAATTGTGAAGCTCTTTAAAAATCTATTGTTAAAACAACTTCAATAAAAACAAACAAACCTTTATTTTTCAAACATTTTTTTGGGAAAGAAATTTTGTACACTATTTTTTATAACTTTCATTACTACAGTTAAAATTTCATATACAACGTACAGAAGGCGTGAAAACTTCTTTAAGAAATTCCGGCCCACGAAAGACTTCATATGGTGAATCTGGCTCGCCGACTAAAATTAATATCCACCACTAACTAATCGCAATATAACTAAGAATTGTTTTATAAAACACTTATAAGCTAGCTAACTTTATTTTTAAAATTTTTTAATTACTTATTTTTTTACCTTGAAAACACATCATTTTATCTAGTGTACCTTATTTCAACTTTTAATTGCTGCCAATGTTGCTTTAAAGTCTTTTTTTGAAATTCTAGAAAGAAACTACCGGTTTTTTTTTTGTTCGTATAAAATATTGTACTCTGTTTTTTTAAGAAGAGCTAGAATAAACTTTAATTGAGATTGTACCCTTTCAAACATGCTCAAGTATTTTTTTACTGACAATTTAGACAGCGTTTATAGAGTTTTCACTGTAAAAGTTAATTCTGAAATCTATATAGTCCGAGGTATGTAAATGTTCCAATTTAAACTTAAACTGTTCTGCAACGCTCATTTTTAATTAAAATAGGGATCGGCAAACTGCGGCTCGCGGGCAATAAACATATTTTTACCCATAACCAGCTATCATATTCTTTTAATAGCATTTTGGTTAATTTGATGTTAATTTCCACCATATTGGAAAAGCCAAAAACCCACAAAGCATTTGCAGTACTTGCATACTAGAAAAGGTCGCGATCGTTAAAGCCGACAAAAGGGTTAACTTAAATAAACGGTACGAGCTCTTTTATTCCTGCCCGCACTTCAGAAAAATTCACTTTAAAACTTAAGTCTTAAGTTGTCCGTAATAAAGGTTTTATGCATACTCTTAAAAAGTTTTTGTGTAGCTAATATTTTCTTGAATTTAAAAGTTTTTATAAAAATCATTCAAGCAAAATTTCAATTTTTCGTAGCTATTACAAGTACAAAATTATCTAAATTTTCAATAGTTAAGTCACAATTAAAATTAGCTTTTTCAAAATGCATCTCATCTAAAACTCACTTTATACTATTAACTACATTTTTGTTAAATCAATGTTTACTTTGAAAATAAACTAGAAGAAAAAAGAAAGCCACATATAGACTTTTTATTATTATTATTATTTGTGTTGGTTTTTATTTTGAAACTTAAATTAAAATTTAAATTTTACCATAAATTCAATCTTAATATTAAAATTTAACATGTTTTTTTTTAAGTAAAAGTTTGTTTTTAATTAAAAGGTTTTATTAAAAAAGCATTCGGGCATTTTAAAAATTTTCATGGCTATTACAAGTACAAGATTATTTAAGTTTTCAATAGTTACGTCTTGATTAAAATAAGCTACGTTAAAATGCATCTCAACTTTAAGATCTATTAGTACTACTAGCTGCATTTTTAATTAAGCAATGTTTACTTCGAAAATTTAGTATAAGAAAAAAGAAAGCTACATACAGCTTTTATTATTATTCTTGTTGTTATATTGTTTTTAAAACTTAACTAAAATTTAAACTTTACCATAAATTAAATCTTGATATTAAAATTTACTTTGTTTAGTTTTTAAGTAAAAAATTTGAGTAAAAATTTGATTTTATTTAATTGTTTAATTGCTATTTTCCATGAATGTTTCATATCTTTTTAGATTTATTTAGCACTGACGAAGTTTGACCGAAACTTAGTTTGTAAAATAAATTCTTGAAAGAATAAATTCATTATTTCTCTTCTATTAGTTGAGATCTCTTTATTTGTTTTCTTGAAAACAAAACATATAATACCATTTAATCATTTAAAAAATATTTTTTAAAGTTTTAAAGTTAATAATTTTTATAACAACATATTTTCAATTACCTTATTTCTTAAATGTGATACAACTTACCAAGTCATACACACAAATATATTCATTTAAGTTTAAGAAGTAGTATCTTAAGTTATGTACATTAACAAAATTATTATATTTTAAATCTTTCTTAAGAAAACTGCATCACAATTTAATACAAAATTTAAACTCACTACAATGCAATTTAAACTGTATATGTTAGCTTTTTATGATTTAAGTTAAAAACGTACAAGTAATTTAAATCTGAATCTTGATGTCATTAAGTATTCCTTTTTTATTTTCAGTCTAAAAAAATATGCTTAGTCGTTATTTACTTAAAGTTTTAAAACTTGTTATAAAATCTGACAACTTATTTACAAATCTGAGCAAAACATAGTAAAATGATAGTTTACTGTCATATAGTACATAATAAAGAACTTACTAATAACCATTCAAATGTAAATAAAATCAGGTATTACCTACTTTTAACAAACGGCTTAGACACTTTGAACTTTTTGAGGCTAATTTTGGAGCCCTTTAAGATGTTTGTTTTTAACCGATACAACTGTCCATCATGTATATGTCTACCTTATGAGTTCAGATAAGGACGAAAATAGGTTGCAGAACGTCACATTGACCGTTGTCGGTGGTCATGCGGTGCTGTATTGTGATTTTTGAGTAGTGGTGTGAAAACAACTCAGCATTGCTGTATTCAACCGGATTAACTACTACCTTATAAACTTTATAGAAGATTGATAACAAGCTAGATAAATACAAGAAATGTCACAATCAACTAAACGCATTTTATAGACAAATATTAACTTAACAAACTTGAAAAAACTTTTAACATTCTATGAAATAAAGTAGAGACTGTTTGACTTGTAGAATACAAATTTATTTAGTACTTACCAAACTTTATAATCCTAGAGACTGCTTTTAAATCACTATAAAAAATATTATTTGACAAATAAAAAGTCTGGTAACAAAATGAAATATACGATAAGTATTTTCACGGTTAGTGTAATAATTTGATTTTAACATAAATTAAGTAGTTAACTATGGTTTCAGTTTTATTTTTATAGAAGTTGTTGTTCAGTAAGTTTAATACTTAAAAAGAAAAACTTTAAAAACTGAACAGAAGGCTAAAAAACCAAAAAGTAATTTGCTACTTCAGATTTAATGACAGTAATTATCACAGTTATTACTTATCAATTTAGTAACAAACAAAAATGTTTGATTAAATTTAAAAAATATTTTGGCAATTTAAAGAACGGGATTAAAGGTAAAAATTAACTTATTTAGAAAAAAAAAATTACAGTTTCTATATAGTTTTATCACGTAAAGTAAAAAATGTTACTACCAATTAAAAAAAAATCTGTAGAGATTATCGATAAATAACAAGTTATATCAATGTGTAGCGAAAACTGTACTTACTTAAAAAAGGGTACAGTTAAGAAATAGACTATTTCACAGGTGCGTTTTTAGGACTATATGTATGAAACAAAATATTGTTAATTAATTTAGAATAAAGGTAAAACTTTAGTATTTTTGATTAAGATTGGATGTAAACTCAAAGTTGTAGTTTAAGGTAAAATTGTATATTATCTGAAGCAAAGTATTGCTTAAATTTTATTAGAATGATGATAACACTTTTAATAAACATACCTTGCAAGAAGGTATACCCTTTTTCTACAAACTTTAACACATTTTGACCAACTATAAAAATGTTATAATATTTTAAACTTTTGTTAAGGACTTATTCAAACTATAGCAAAATTTATTCTTTACAAAATATTTAGTTAATACTAAAACAGCTATCGGAAAATTTTGTTTGCGAAAGAAAGCTTTGAAAGTTATATAGTATTTTAGTCCAATATAAAGAGTGAAAAACCACAAATGCAACCCCGAATATTTTCATTTTTTAAAATTGGCTCGCGACCACTAAATGCTTGCCGACCCCTAGTATAATGTAAAAAACATTAAAAAATCACTGTCACGGTACTTTTCGAAAAAACTGAAAAAAAAACTTCGCAACAACAAAGTTTAATAAAATACTTTTAAAAATCTTAAAAAACTTAAGTCTAATTTTGTGCTTTGATGATAAGAAAAAGACTTGTTTGGTTTTTGTTGAGCTGGAGAACGTTTTCAAAATGTTTAAAAGTATTTTTATTCTTTGAAAAATAGGTACTGTTAATTTTTGTACGTTTTCAAATGAATACAACTTTAGATAGATTTAGGCTGTATTACTTTATATTTTGTTAACTGTTACTAAATTAACTTTTTTTAAATCATGTCTGAACCTATGATATCGAAATAGTAGTATGTACTACTATTTTCGAGTTTAACAACCTGTAGATTTAATAAACTATATATTTGAATAAAATAAGTGAAATTTTAGTTGTGTTTTTCAAACAATTTTTTTTTTGTTTTATGATTACGTTTTAATAAATACAACGTATTTTTTCGGTCACAGTCATTGAAACAAACTCAGAGATCACTTAAGAAAAAATTTCACGATTTAGAAATTGAAGAAAGATTTTGTATTACTTTTAGTTTAAACAAAAAAATAAAAGATCGTTTAAATGAACTAAAGCGCCTTACGTTAACATAAATCTTTCAAAAAGCTATTACAACACTTTCTTTTGTTCTTGAATAAGCAGATTAAAAATGTTTTAATAAACGAAAGATCTCTTTCTAAGTGTTATGTTTAAAAAACTGAGAAAGTTTTATACAATGGTTTTTAATGAAACTTTGTTATTCAAGCTACTACAAGTTGTCAGATTCTTCTCTAAAAAAAGATGTAGAAAAAAATAAATTCTATTTAGAACTAATACAAAGCAAAGGTTATCAGGGTTCGGCAGCCTTTTAAATCTAACAGATTAAAGAACATTATATCTTTGCCATTTTGCAAACTTTTAGCTTGATTTCAATTGTTATTTGAATTCGTTTTCTTTTCTTTGCTGTCGTATCCATTTTTAAATAAGGTAAAGTTAACAGTTTCAAAAGTATCTATCTTGCTTGCTAAATCATAAAAGCTTCCAAATAAACATAAGAAACATTTTTTATTTACTGAGCCCGAAAACAAATAATGAACTATAACACTAAGTTTGAAAGAAATATTAGAATGATGACGCGTAAATTGCTTGTTTAGTTATATAAATTATATTATGCATGTTTTTATAGTGAAACATTGATTTTCGCTGAATTGAATAAATCTACTTCCCAACTAAAGCCGGCCGAATAATAGAAGCACAGTACTATAAAAATCAAAAATATGATAAAATAAGCAATAAAAATGAACTAGTAAAAGTTAATTGTTTATTTAAGAGTCTTATTATAAGTTTTTACCACAATTCGTTGAATCTATTGTTTTAAACAAGTAAATTTTTGGCTGGAAAGTACCTCACGGCCGCAGTTGCCGATCTCTTCGCTACATAGTTTCTGGCAAATGGTAACTAATGAAAGGGCGTTGTAGAACAGTTTAGTTTTTAAATTGATTACAAAATCTCGTACTATATAATTTTCGGAGTTATGCTTTTACAACTTAGGTCAGGTGGGTTCAATGTGTTCTTATTCGCATTAGTTAATTAAAAGTTTGAACAAGTATTTACAATTATACTAGAATTCAAAATAAATTATTTTCGTATTAAATTGTTAGTATTGTATAGATTTTCTAGTAGGTTTGTATCGTTTTTATTCTATTCTAAATAGATGTAAAATAATATAGCTCGATTGTTAAAATAAAAACTTTTTTAATGCAACAGTTTTTCTAATTGGTTAAAACGTCTTGAAATAATCGTTTTTTTTGTCATAACACTTAAAAAGCCAATTAAGTTTTTCCTTTTTTTTTGTTTTTTAAGTTGATTATATATTTCCTTAACAATTAAACTAATTAATTCTATTACCTTAGGTTAGTCCTAATAAAAAATAGTTTTTTGATTTATAAAATCGTAGCTAGTAAAACTTTTTGAGTTTATTATTGTTTTAGTTGTTGAAATAAGTTCTAAGTTGAACGGTAATTTATAAAAAAAGTTGTAAAATAAGACGATATTATTAAATTATTAAAACACTAGGTTTTGTAATTGTGTTTCTAAATGGCTTCCGACCTCTGCATTTTCGCTATTAATCGATTTTGTACGTTTAGTATATACTATTTTTAACATTTACTAAAACTAAATGAAACAGATCTGAAGTCAGTTTAAAACTTAGCTAAAATAAGTATATTGCGTTGCTTAATTACCTCCCAAGCTTTACTAAAAAACTTAACTAAATCTTAATGCTTGAGTAGTTTTAACGTTAAGTCCTATATAAAACATACAATGATAACTTTTGAGCAGTTTAATAATAAAAAAAGTTAAAAAGTTTTTATTCTTTGAAGTTGAAGCAATCTTGTTCTTCATAGTGACCATCTGCAAAATAAAGTTTATCAAATTTCTTATTAAAAAAGACGAGATATTTTTAAATTAGGTACTTGATATCTAACTTTGTTAGGTCGGTATGAAAAAAACCTTAAAATGTATTTATATCTTATATAAAGAATACTTACCTAACAAGTACGGAAGGTACATGAGTGAACTGATGGTGGACAGAAGTTCCATTTGCACATGAGTCTGAACGATGGACAGGTGAACTTGGCGTTACATTTGAAGCAGCAGCAGTAGTGCATGATCAATCTTGGCTCGTAGTAGTGGTGGAAGTAATCGAACTTTTCAATAATCTTCTTCACTTTAGTGTCAACGCATTCGTGGTAGTGAGTTCTCAGGTTGAGTACGAGTTGGTTTGGGTTTTCACCGAAAACGCTGGAGAAGAACTTGTCAAAAGCAACCAAGTGGCAATGGGCACGCTGTAAAGAAGCAATATAGATAATTGACCTTAGTTTACTACTACATATGGTTTGTATTTCACATTTTAGGTTGAAGGTTTGTTGTAAAAGCCAGTAATAAAAAAATTACTTTAGAGTTCTAAAGTCTCGGTGTTAGTTGCTTAAGCTAACAATTAAAACAGAACTTGAACAAATTAAGAGTCCCTTGATATTGGGTTTTACATCAAACAATGTTTTGATTTTATAGGCTTGCATGCATATACGTAAACACCTTTCAAATTGATTTTTATTGAACATTAAATTCAAACTAACGTGGGTCAAAGTCTTGATGATGGCAGCACGTTGATGGACGCGTTTGTTGTAGAGTCCCTTGATGTAAGCGTCGATCTTTGACTGTCTGCCGGAAATGCACTGGTGGAAGTTGGCTTTCACTTTGTGGATCATCTGGTCAGCATGAGTTTTCCATTGCAAGATGCGAACGTGGACTCTTTCGTGGACGCACTCGATTTGGTGGAGCATCGACTCTTGGTGATGGTGGATCCATTCCTTAGCTTGAACCCTCAACAAATTGTGGAAGTTTTCAATTTCAGCTTGGGTTGGTGGGCATCTGAAATTAATAATATTTTTCTTAAAGTTAAAAAAAACTGTAATTTATTTTAAATATTACAAAACATTAAAAAAGTATATTAAAAGTAGCTTTCTAGTTATAAGTTGTTGTGTATTTAAAGTTAGGCCTTTCAAAAAATCTGCCAAAAAATACTAATTATAAACTAACATAAGTATATAATATCTAAGCTTTAAATTTTTATGTCAAAATGTAAATTCACTTTTTATATTGTTTAGTATTTGATCAAAGTCGTCTCTTAACATTTAATAAAAGAAAATATTTTTATTAGTAATAGGACTGTTTTAATTTTTAATTTGTTAAGTATCAAATAAAGCTAAAAAGTAAACATACCCGTTGTATCCCTTTGGCATCTTGCAAACAATAAGTTCTTCAAGACCAGTGATAGCAAAATGACACCATTCTTCAACTTGTTTCTTCCATGATCTGTATTTGTATGCGAGCTCTTGAGTGTATACGTTGCATTTTCTGTGAATTTCTTCTTCGTATTTCTTAGAATGGAACTCGCCACCGGATTCTTGTTCCTCTGTAAACACATTTTCGCTTTAAAATTGTCATTTTTACATATTTGAAGAGTTAACATTAATGATAACGTTTAAAAATAAAAGCCTTATTATTTTGGTAAGAAAATATATTTCCTTTTTTTCTTTTCAAAAAACAAGCAGTACAATTTAACTTACTCTTTGAACAAGTTTTGAGAGTTTTGTAAGCACATCCGTTCCATTCAGCTGAGAAAGCTCCAACACTACTGAGGTTAAACTTGCATTTTGGTGCAACTGGAAGATCACCACTAAAAAGGAAAAGTAATTATGACGTATTGAAAAGCAAAAAAAATACTTATTTTATTAAATTCATTTACCATTTTGATTGTTTTCTTACAATGCTGTAGCAACCGTTCCTGAAGTAACAGACATAAGTACATCTGTAATCTTTTTCAACCATTTGTGCTGCTTGCATCACTTTAGTGTAGAAACCTTGGACCAAAGTCTGATCGTATCTGACCATTTCTTCTTCCCATTGCTTAATTGCATCTTCAAATTCGGAAGGCATATCTTTGCCTTCTATAAATTTTTACACTGCTTAGTAAAACACATAAATTTTATTTTGATACACCTACTTATAGCTGTTTGTTAGTCGGAAAAGCTACGTATAATATTCTAGTTTAGATTAATAGTTTTTCTTGATGTAGATTTAATTAGCTAAAACTTTTAAAATTTTATAAACATATAAAATTCACTAACTGTAGATAGTAGCAAAGATGTGTCTGACGTAAGTAACTTTTCTAGAACGAAGTTTATCAAGTTTTTCATGGTAAACGTGGACATAATGTTGGGCACGTTCACCCATTTTACCGTGAATGCCACCGATTTGGTGTTGACGCTTTTGGAGACATCCTTTTAACCTAATTTAGTTGATTCATGTTTGATTTTATGTTTTCTACAATTGTTCATGTTGTTTTTTAATTTTTTTTGTGGTTTTTGTGTTTTTGAGTGCCTAGCTTAAAATGTAGTAGTTGGGTATTTGTATATCATCTTATGTGATGACTAAAGTTTTTACTTAAACTCTTTTTATGAATATTCTGTTTTTGTACCTAAAACTAATCTGCTTCTTTGCAAGCGAATCACATATTAAAAATGGCAAACCTTATTTTTTGTAAGAAGTTATGCTTAATATAGTTTTACTTACTGATCAACAAGATGACAATGGTATTGCTCAATCTTTTGCATAATTTGTTGAACATTTCCGTTGTAGCGAGCAATACCCTGTTGTTTGTAACCTTCAAGCTCGTCGGAGTATTGTTTCAATCTACCTTCAAGTTCGGAGTATGCGCAGTTGGTAGCATGTTGGTAGTAATCTCTGAAGGTGCACACGTATTGGTGGTTCAAGTCCATGAGCATCTTGATCCATTGTTCTTGTCCTTGCATCAACTCACCGTAGATCTGTTGTCTGACATGGGCGAGCCTCTGTTCGATCTCACTGATTCTTCCAGCAGCGTTTTCCTCTGTGCAAAAAAAAAAAGTTACTTTTTTTGCTAAAGTGACTGTTTTTACTATTAAATTTGCTTGAAAAACAAGCATAAAATGAAAACACATACAATTTTTACTTAAGCGTTCAAGATGTAAGTATTCAAGATTAAAATTTTCAAACGAAAATAGTTACAATTAGTATACTGTTTCATCAGTTAAATAATCTTTTTGCGCGTCTTTTTTAAAGACTGTAATAATTTTTATGTTTTAGTTTTAGTAAACACTTACCTGCTTCACAGCCTTTTGGTACGAAACATTTTGGGAATTCGCAAAGGATGCCTCTGTAGAAGTGACCCTGACACCAAGCTTGGTTGAAGTTGACTTTGTAGCTGTAGTAGCTTTGATGTGGCACAACACAGAAGTTCTGATTGCACCAGTAATCGTAATCTGGGATGTTAAATACTGCACCTTGGGATGCCTGAAAAGTATAAAATTATTTTAAGACTATGTTATTTAAGATTATTATTAGTAGCATAAAACTTGTATATTTATTTGTTATTTTTTTAATGAGCCAATTATATAAATCACTAAACATAAGGAAACAATTTAAATATTATAAAATTAATTAAATAGAAGAACAATCTAGATAGAATTATCAATCTAAACACTTATTAACAGGCAACATATAAAATGTTATGTATAAAATTTAGTTTTAAGGTCTATGAGTCAATTATTAAATCATTAGCTATAAAAAGAATTTAAACTGAATACCAAAAATGTTACAACTCAAAATAAGCTTAAATTTTTACCAGGATATATAAAAATCGATCAACTTCTAAAATAATTTTGGATGTTAAGGGTCGTATTTGACCATTGTAAATAATTATGTTTTTACAAATTAGCAAAACTGTATATGGTAAATTTTAAACTTACAACAATGCATGCTAAGAAGACAGCGACTATCTTCATAGTTTTGGTTGTCTGTATTATAATAATCAAACAAGCAATAGATGTCAAATGTCAGTTCGTCTGTACTTTTATACTCCATTATACAAACAAAACAACACTTAGTGTAAAGTGTTGAGTAGTACTCGAAAATACTTGAAATGCATAAGTTTACTTTTAGTTTTTAGCCAATTACGTATTAAAAATTCTTTACATTAAGTTTGGTTTGTTAAATGAAAACAAGAATAACTGTAATTGTATAAAAAAGTATACGTTTTTTGAATTTATAGAACATAAAGTATGAATATTTATACTTTTTATTTTTAAAACTTATAATATTATTAGTAATAGACTGTTAGCTTAAGGTGGACAGGTAAGTTGAAATATTAAAGCACAATTTTGATTACTTTTATCAAAACTTTCGATCCTTTAAAATATCATGAATTTTAGAATTCAAAGTATATCAGAAAATTAAGCTTTCCATAGCATAAATATTTGCCCGATTGGTTTTTAGATATATATCAAAAAGAATAAAATTTAAAAGTTGAAATTTTTGACCTGTTTCAGTTGCTTCAGTGATCAATATTAAGTGTTATATTTTATATTTAAGAACGTTTATAATATATATTCTCAAACATCTACTTAAAATATATATTTTTTAAATTTAATTAGATTATACACAAATTATTTAAAAATGCTTTTAACTTCAATGTAATCACAGCGTTATAAAATGATTAAGTATCAAAATGAAAACGTAATATCAAATATTAAGTATCTATAAATACAATTACACTTAAAATACTTTAAGTATAAACTACATGATAAAAAATTTATATATTAAGAATTAAAAAAAGTTTATTTCTTATAAGTTTACTAGCGAAATCTCAAAACCATGATCATTATTATTTAAGTCATATTTAAAAAAGTAATTAATTTATTTAAATCGGAAATTTAAACCTGTTCTTACTGTGACTTTTGTATTTTTTATTAGTTTGATAGAACTTTAGAGAAAAAAATAGAAATATTTTACTTTAACCCACCTTCAATTTTCAACTAAATAAAACAAATAAACATTTTTTTAATACAACACAAAATTTATAGAGTTAATATAAAACTTCCATTACGACTTACTATTTTTATATAACTAACAAAACTTCACTAGAGCATTTGTTAATTAAATCACTTTAAAAACAAAATACATTACCTTATGATGTAAAAGTTCATTTTATTTTAACTTTATTAAGTATTAATGCTTCTCATAACTTAAGCGTTCAAAAAACACGTCTAGTCTAATTATTTAATTTTGTTTTAAATATATAATTTTTTATCGCTTTTCAAATAAATTTTTGCTTCCATTGTTAAACAATTTAAGTAATAAGTAAATACTGCAACCAGCACACGTTTCCGTTTTAGTGTTTTACTAAAATCCATCTACTATACTCAAAACTTAGATTGAAATGCACAAAGTATACTATTTGGTCAAAAGTTTTTATTGTCAGTAAAAACGAATCGGATGTGTTTCCGGTTCCGTGGTTTGTTGTCAAAGCTATTCGAAAATGATTGCGCAATAAACTTTCTACGAGTTGATTAGATATTTTCTTACTAAAAAAAAATAAATTAATGACACTTAATTGAACTTTTGTAGATTATAAACTGTTGTAACAAAAATTTAATCTTGTATATAGTTTTCAGAAAATTTATTAAACTCAATTCAAAATTCACTTTATAATCAAGTGATATAGAAAATACTATAAGATATAGGTTTGGCTACTAATGAAACATATCTAACAATTATAAAAATTTCTTTTGCAAAGTTGTTGTTTATTGTTCTTTTTTTGGTAATAAATAATTTTTAAAAATTATTTTATTTAGTAGAGACATTGATCAGGTAACGTACCTTGAACCAAAGCAAAAGTGCGTACCTTATATTTATAAAAACATTCGTGAATTTTTCACATTGAAAATTAGCTAACATTTTATTTTTTTCAAATGAAATTACGGTTTTTTTTCTAGTTTGATTTAGAGTTACTACATTCCACCAAAAATTAATTGCGCTTTATTTAAGTTGGTCAAGTTAATATCATGTTTTTTTTTACTTTTTCTTTATTCTTTTTACATGATGTCTTAAAATTTTATTTATTGAAAAAAAAATTGATAAACACTTGTTTTCAAGACTTAGCGTACATATTTTACGCAAGTGCAACCATTGTAAAATGCGTACTTTATCGATGTCCCTACTTAAATCTTCATTTTGCCTTTTTCCAGATAAAGTACTTATAATTAAATACAAAGGCATCATAAAGCTAGGATAATGTAAGTTCTGATTTATATTAGAAGGTATATTAACAACTGTATAAGTTTTATTAGTAGTTTTTGTAGTTAAAAACAACAAAAATTACAATTACTTTTTTTTAAATTTAAATTTTTTAGTGTTTAAGTTTAGGTAGTAGTTTTTAGTGAATATGTATAAGTTTTTAAAATTAAACGTTTACTTATATTTAAAATAATACAGTTCAAAAATCTAATTAAATTTTTGAAAAAGTTTAGCTTCAAACTTATGATATTTTTTGGACAACTTGGTCAAGTTTTTATATAAGAAAAAGTTTTAAAGCTTTAAAATAACATTGGTATCCAATAAATTTCAACCTAACATGATTAGTAAGCGAACTTTTTGAAGTAATTTGACTATCTTGGGGACTTAAAAAGGTAACTTTAATTTTAGCTATATAGTTTTAGGGTTAGATTAAAAAGTGTACTGAAAATAACAAACACAATAAAAAAACGATTGGTTAAAGATTAAAAATATTATATTAAAAGACTTTTCAATTTAAGCAGCTAACATAAGTTTTTCATCTAAATAATACAAAGTTCATAACACATATACTTTTAATAGTAATTTATTTTATTCTATATGTTTTAAAGGCACACGAATCTTGTTTTGTTCTGTTTAAGTTTCTCTTTTTAATTATGAGTGAGAAAACTTACTAATGATTCGTTACAGAATCGATTACTAAACTATAAGCTTGTAGTAGATAAAACTATTAATTGAAGATTTTTTTATTTTTCTATTCATAAGTTTATATATTATAGGTGTTGGAATTAGCGAAATGTAAGTTTGTCGTTTGTTTTGAAAAATTCACGAATGTTTTTATAAATATAAGGTACGCACTTTTGCTTTGGTTAAAGGTACGTTACCTGGTCAATGTCCCTACTAAATAAAATGAATTTAAAAAATACTTATTACCAAAAAAAGAACAATAAACAACAACTTTGCAAAAGAAATTTTTATAATTGTTAGATATGTTTTATTTAGTAGCACATACCTATATGTTATAGTATTTTCTATATCACTTGATTATAAAGTGAATTATGAATTGAGTTTGATATATTTTTCTGAAAACTACATACAAGATTAAAATTTTGTAACAACAGTTTATAATCTACAAAAGTTTATTTATTTTAAGACGTTTTTTTTCTATATCTGTATGACTCATCAATACGATTATCGTTCACACTGAATTTGATTTTTTTAAATAACATTAAGTAAGTCACTTTCACAGCTTTTAATTTAAATGAGAGCTTTTATATATCAGGAGAGCTTAACTTAGAGAACCATAGCTATAAATGCGAAGACGAAGACTTGCATGATTTTCTAAGGTTTTTAAGTTGAAAATTTAAGACTTTGACGAAAACAAGCAACCAGTGCTTACAGTTGTTGTGTTATCAGTAAAAGGCTCTCAAATTCTTTATAATGATAACTTTAGCGGTTTGGTTTTTTTAATAATTGAAGCACTTTTCTTAGTAAATAGGAGCAACTTACATCGAGTACCTAAAACTAATTAATGTTTTCCACAGTAAGTACAGTACTTCCTCGCTTATCCGGCTATGTTCGTCAAACTTTTTTTGTAAATAAGGTAGAGTTAACCTTTGGCCGGATAAAAACAAAATAAAATTTTTAATCAAACTACGTCGTTGATATTATGCAATGTATATATCCATTGTCCCGGACAAGACCTTAAAAAGTAAAAAGTATCCAAAAGGTGAGCGCCTAGATAACCGAAAGGTTTTTGTGCACCAGGTCCTAGGAACAAACATTTTGAGCGTCTTTTTTTGTCGTTCGATAAACCATTAAAATAAAACGTACACAAAAGTATCTGTTTATTGAATTTATTTTCACTTTCTTCAACAAACCAAAGAACTAAAACAGACAACATATAAGCATAAATAACTTTTGAATAAACTTAATGAAAACAAATTGCATTGTAAACAGCTAAACTAATATCGGAACTTTTTCTGAAGAAATAAAGAACGGAAGTTTGTTTGACACAACAATCTTGTTTCTTAGCATAAAACTCAAGGAATCGGAAAAATTGTGAAACACTTTCTAAAGTTGAAACACTTTTTTAAATATACATAATTTTTTGAGTTGTAGCCCTTTAAAAAAATTAGTAAGAATTTGAATTGTCGTACAACCGAAATCTTGTATATAAAACCTCTCTATGTCTTTAGACTTAGTAAATTTATAGAAGATTTATTTGCCACTTCTTGTTTAATCACATTCTCTTGTTTAAACACGTATTTTTGCTGTTGACTTAATTTGCATAGATTCGCGAGAGGTTACTGTGTATTATCAAATAAAAAATTGACTTATGAAGTATATAAACAAAAATAAGAAAACCAATAATACTAGTTTCAATTTTTAAGAAACTCTATAAGGTACTTGTTTTCGATTTAAGATTAAATGTAAGCATTTAAGATTACGAAAAAATCTACATTTAGACATAATTGCGTAGACTACATTTTTTACAATACTGTTTTTTTAAAAGTAATCCTTGAATGAGAAAACTAAGAAATATTCAATCTATAAATTCATGCTATCCGACAAAATGTACATGAATGCTTTGATAAAAACTGTACATAAATAAAAGATCACTTAAAAGTACAAACTTAAAAATTGTAAACACAAAAAAAAATTATGAATAAATTTATAACAGTTTTTAATTGCAATGTTTACAGAGCAAAAAAAAAGTAGAAAAATTGAAAGCATACTTTAAAATTTGTAGTAGACTTTTCATTCTGAAGATTCGATGATCTTATTAGAATATGAAATTTTATAATCCAAGTTGGCTTTTAAGCAAAATAATGATTAAACGCTAAAAAAGTTAAAAATGACCTGCTGTATGAAAAAACCTTTCGGTTATCGAGTCGCACAACACGGAATCAGTTTAATGCTTTGTCCACGTCCAGAAGACTTATTTTAGCTCATTAGACTGACTATTATATTAGTATGTTCATGTTTTCATCTAAAAATTAGCTTAGACTTTAAATTTATTATCTAAACTAGATTGCCAATTTTAAATATTTAAAATCATGATAACAATTGATAATGTTAATAGTTTTTAAATAAAAGTTACTTTTGAATATTTTTTTTCTAATTTTGTAGGTATTATTTTTTTTTCAAATTAATGTTTCAAAGTTTGTCTAAAAACATTTCTAAATATCAATAAGTATGAAATAATTTATTTTTTGAAACAATTTTCGAACACTACTCGAACACTCGACACTAAGTGTTGTTTTTTTATGGAAAGTGTTCATGTACAAACTTGTATTTTTATGAAACTATTGTTTGTATAGTACAGTATAAAAGTACAGACGAACTGACATTTGACATCTATTGTTTGTTTGATTATAATAATACAGACAATCAAAAGTATGAAGATAGTCGCTGTCTTCTTAGCATGCATTGTTGTAAGTTTAAAATTTACCACAAACAGTTTTGCTAATTTGCAAAGAATGATTATTTATAAAGGTCAAATACGATTCTTAACGCCCAACATTTATTTCAAAAGTTTATTAATTTTTATATATCCTAGTACAAATTTAATCTTATTTAAAGTTGTAACATTTTAGGTATTCAGTTTAAATTGAGTTTCATAGCTAGTGATTAATTGACTTATAGACCTTAAGAATAAATATTATATACATCATTTAATATGTTGCCTGTTAATAAGTGTTAAGAATGATAATTTTATTTTCATTTTTCTTCTACTTATTTATTATTAAATACTTAAATTGTTACCTCATACATATTGATTTATATGATTGGCTCATTAGCAAAAAACAAAATTTAAATATAAAAATTTTATGCTACTAAGATAATCTCAAATAATATAGTCTTAAATTAATTTTATACTTTTCAGGCATCCCAAGGTGCAGTATTTAACATCCCAGATTACGATTACTGGTGCAATCAGAACTTCTGTGTTGTGCCACATCAAAGCTACTACAGTTACAAAGTCAACTTCAACCAAGCTTGGTGTCAGGGTCACTTCTACAGAGGCATCCTTTGCGAATTCCCAAAATGTTTCGAACCAAAAGGCTGTGAAGCTGGTTAGAATTTACGTGATTAAATACATCAAAACTTTCTCAGTCTTTAAAACCACATTGAAAGCTTTTAATTAATAAAGTAATATAGTTTTTTTATATACTTTTATTTTTAAATTTGTTCCAGTTAATAGGATATCTTGAACGTTTAAGTGAAAAAAGCCCATTATTTTGATTCAATTCTTGTTTTTCAAGCGCATTAAATGACAAAACGACATCATTAACAAATAAATAACTTAAGCTGTTTTTTTATAACAGAGGAAAACGCTCCCGGAAGAATTAGTGAGATCGAACAGAGGCTCGCTCATGTCAGACAACAGATCTACGGTGAGTTGATGCAAGGACAAGAACAATGGATCAAGATGCTCATGGACTTGAACCACCAATACGTGTGCACCTTCAGAGATTACTACCAACATGCTACCAACTGCGCATACACCGAACTTGAAGGTAGATTGAAACAATACTCCGACGAGCTTGAAGGTTACAAACAACAGGGTATTGCTCGCTACAACGGAAATGTTCAACAAATTATGCAAAAGATTGAGCAATACCATTGTCATCTAGTTGATCAGTTAGTAATGTGCTATTATAGGTTTTAAGCTTAAGTATATTTTAAAAAAGTATTATAGTTTAGAGCGTATAAAGCGTTTACAAAACAGCAACTAATTTTTTTATAAACCAGCAAACAATAATTCTATCTGTTTAAGTACAAGTAATTGAGCTATAATGTTGTTATGTTACAAAACTAATAATAAGTTGTAAGTTCCAGGTAAACATAGTTTTTGCATTTCAAAATAAATTATCGACATTGTTAAGTCTAGCTAAAACAAAATAACCAGGTTAAAAGGATGTCTCCAAAAGCGTCAACACCAAATCGGTGGAATTCACGGTAAAATGGGTGAACGTGCGTAACATTACGTCAACGCTTACCATGAAAAACTCGACAAACTTCGTACAAGAAAAACTACTTACGTCAGACACATCTTTGCTACTATTTACAGTAAGTAGAATTGGTCATTTAACAAAAAAATAGAAATTCATGAAATTCTTGAGACTCTAGGTATATATTTAAGCATACAACAAGTCATTAGATGGAGTTTTGACATACAAAATTTTCTTAACAGTACGTATACAGATTAATATAAAAGAACGTTTTAATTAAGCTTTGAAATAAATTATAGAAGGCAAAGATATGCCTTCCGAATTTGAAGATGCAGTTAAGCAATGGGAAGAAGAAATGGTCAGATACGACCAGACTTTGGTCCAAGGTTTCTACACTAAAGTGATGCAAGCAGCACAAATGGTTGAAAAAGATTACAGATGTACTTATGTCTGTTACTTCAGGAACGGTTGCTACAGCATCGTAAGAAAACAATCAAAATGGTAAGATCAATTTAATAAAATTAACATTTATTTTGCTTTAAAATACGTCATATTTACTTTTTATTTTTAGCGGTGATCTTCCAGTTGCACCAAAATGCAAGTTTAACCTCAGTTTTGTTGGAGCTTTCTCTGCTGAATGGAACGGATGTGCTTACAAATCTCTTAAAACTTGTTCAAAGAGTAAATTTAGTTGTAAGGCTTAATTTTTTAATAAAATTTTAAAAATTAGAAAAATATTTCTAACCTAATTAAACTAACCTAAAAACTTTTTTCGGTTGTGACTGACTGATGAGTCCTAATAAGGACGAAACCGGTCTCAGTCTACCGAAACTTGTGGTCTGATGATCGAATTGGCATGATCAACCCTTTTGTTAAATTTGAGCTTGTCTCACGGCAAACGAAAGTCCGGACTTGTTCTGCAGACTTTCGCCGATTTTGTTGATTACTTATAAATAGGAATTTAGAAGCTCCTTTGGAACTTTTTATTTTATTTTTTTGTAATAGAAAAAAAGGGAATATTAACTTGTTTTAGAGATCTAAAAGATATGTTACTAATTTCAGATGCCCACCAACCCAAGCTGAAATCGAAAACTTCCACAATTTGTTGAGAGCTCAAGCCAAGGAATGGATCGACCTCCATCAACATAAAATGCTCCACCAAATCGAGTGCGTCCACGAAAGAGTCCACGTTCGCATCTTGCAATGGAAAACTCATGCTGACCAGATGATCCACAAAGTGAAAGCTAACTTCCACCAGTGCATGTCCGGCAGACAGTCAAAGATCGACGCTTACATCAAGGGACTCTACAACAAACGCGTCCATCAACGTGCTGCCATCATCAAGACTTTGACCCATGTTAGTTGGAGTTTAATGTTCAATAAAATCAATTTGAAAGGTGTTTTATAAAATTAATTTTAGTGTGTTTTTTGTATTAGCATGCAAGACTCTAAAACCAAAGCATAATATAATGCAAAATTGAATATAAAGTAGATCCTAAGTTGTTCAAATAAACTTTTAAGAATTAACTTGAATAATTTATAACAAGGCTACAGAAGTCTAAAATTGATTTTTATTACTTTCCTTTAGAATTAAAAAAATATCTAGTTAATCGAAAATGTTAAGTATAAATTTCATCTTATTGTTGACTAAAAACTACATTCAAAATCTAAAGCGTGCCCATTGCCACTTGGTTTCTTTCGACAAGTTCTTCTCCAGCGTTTTTGGTGAAAATCCAAACCAACTCGTTCTCAACCTGAGAACTCACTACCACGAATGCGTTGACACTAAAGTGAAGAAGATTATTGAAAAGTTCGATTACTTCCACCACTACTACGAGCCAAGATTGATCAAGCACTACTGCTGCTGCTTCAAATGTAACGCCAAGTTCACCTGTCCATCGTTCAGACTCATGTGCAAATGGAACTTCTGTCCACCATCAGTTCACTCGTGTACCTTCCGTACTTGTTAGGTAAATATTTGTGTATTTTATATTTAAAGACTTTACCAAACGATATAACAAAGTTAGGTATAAATTTCATAAGATTAAAAAATGACTTATATTTTCTTAAATGAAGTTATAACAATTTTTATCTTGCAGGTGGTTACAGAGAGGAAATGGATCGCTTTAACTTCAAAAAAAATGAAAAAAAATAAATTGGTGTTTACTAATAAACTTCTTAAAAAAATTGTGCTTCTTTTTTTATGTAACAGTCTACATTAAATCAATCTATGCATTGAAAAGTCAGATAAAGTATGTGATTTACCCATTTACAATAAATAAACAGCACATTGTAGTTCTTAAATCTTAGAAGAACTTGTAGTTTAATTTAAGTCAATAAAAAAAGCAACACAGATTACATATCAATAAGAAAAGTTTATCAAACAATAGTGGTAGGATTCGGCAGTATTTTAGAGTGAACTAGGCAAATGTAATAAAAAATTATCTATTCAACCGGATATTTTTAGAGTTATAACAGGCCAATATACGTTTTGAAACTTTAAAAAAATAACTTAAATTACTAGATAAAATTTGTTGTAATCAATCAAAAAGCGAAACTTTTTACTCTATATTAAATTAATATAAAACTTTTAAATCCTTTTCATAAAATCATTAAATTTTCTTGAATTTTTTCAACTAAAAAATACGTAGCAGACTTCATGTTGCTTGCAGACCGTACTTGTTGAAACGAATTGCTTGATTCACAAATTAATCGAGCGTGACATTTGCCCAAAACTATTATTACTTGAGTAAATAAAAACACCACTTAAATAAAACTTTGAAATACAATATACTAAAGTTATGATGTAACAAAATGTATATTTTGTTGTTTTTAAATGACCGCCAGGGGGCGTTAGACGATTGTTTATCAGGTCAACACACAATAAAACTTTAGCATTGTTTGTTATTTTGCTCAGTTAAGCCATAAGACCGTGCGGGAGGCACACTAATTGATTATATGAACTTTTTTATTATTTTCATTTTATAAGATCTTGATGTTTGTTTGCATTATTATATTATATTGTGCTTAATTTAGCCATCGTTGTGCATGAAGCACGACATATATTAAGACTCTGTATTATTAGTAGTATTTTTAGTAAGACCTATTTTGTGTTTAAGATTGTGTCACTCAGACACTTTAAGAACATCATTAAGACATTTCTATTTGTAGAACTTTGTGTTTATTTGTTGTGTTTTTATTCGCAGTTTTATTCAACTGATTTATTAGCTGCATTATCACTTCTAATTCTACTTCCTTATTTTCACATTAACATCACGTTTTCAATAAACTCACTTCATTAAAGAAATTATATATATTAAGTTTATTACATACTTATTAATTACTAAGTTGAACCTAATGAGTAAGGTAAATTCAGTAAAAACCTCAAGAGCTAAACGCGTTAAGAGTTTAGCACAAAAAAGGGGACTTCCCCTAATTAACGGTAGTTCCTACCAGTGGCGTCGCGTGGTATTTTTTTTAGGTGGTGCATAATTTAGAAAAAAATTCCCCTACTTTAAAACTATTTTTTATCTTAAATAAAGACTTTTTTCTACAACAATTACATTAAATTGCTAATGTAACCTGGGAAATTTTGTTTAGTAATAAAACATTTATTTTTTCAAAAAAAAATTATGTAAGAAAATAACTTTAAAAAAAAAGGTAAATACTTTGAAATTTTAAGTAATTATAAGAATATAAGAAAAAAAATTATTTTAAGTAATTTACAAGACTCAAAAAATGTTAGCTTACTTATGAGTATTAATTTTTAAGAAGGCTTTAAAATTTAAACTAACAGTAGAAAAAAAATTGGACAAAACAAACTTTTATTATATTGAAAAACACAGCAACTTTAATAGTTTTTCTTTTGCCTCAACTTAATTTAAAAAATATTTGATTAAACATCATACTAAGAATGGTTATTTTACTAATATTTAACTTAACAAAAAAAAAGAAATGTCTTATTAGACTTGGCAAGAACATTAAAAAGTCTACAAACAAACAAAAAAATGTTATGTACAAACTGCAAGTTTATTTTAAGTAAAATTTATTAAAACTCAGTAGAAAATAATTGCTTATTTACTGATGAAAAATGAAAAAAATAAACGAGTATCAATTTATAACTAATTAAAATTTTTATGTTTGAAAAAAAAAAAAACAGCTTGACTACTAAGTTAAAAACACAGAAGTAAAATAAGCAAGCTCATAAATATCAAATTTTACGAAGTCTCTAACTTACAATTTAGATTAAACAGATTAATATTATAATAAGAAAATACAGCAACTGCATTAATATTTTTTTTAGCCTCAACTTTAGTTCAAAAATATTGGATTAATTAAATATCAAACTATTAATAATTGTTTTACTAATATTTAATAATAAAAAAGTCTAATTATACTTCGCAAGTAAATTAAAAAGTCTACAAACAAATAAAATGTTTTGTAGAAAATGAAATTTTTTTTAAGAACAACTTACATTACTCAGTAAAGAAATTTAAAATTCATTTATGATAAAAAAAAAGTTTAAATAAGTAAAAAAAGTAAAACAAGCAAACTAAATAATATTAAGTTTTACAAAGGCTCTAAAGTTAAAACTAAAAGTAGCTTACAATTTAGATATAAGAAACTTATATTATAAAAAAAAACACAGCAACTATAATAATATTTCATTTTAGCTTCAACTTTACTTAAAAAATATTGGATTAAATACCAAACTAAAAATAATATTTTTACTTATTTTTAACTAAACAAAAAAAAGGAATGCATAATGAAGCTTGGCAAGTAAATTAAAAAGTCTACAAACAAAGAAAAATATATGTACAAATTACAACTTTTTAAAGAAAAACTAAACTTGCTTAGTACAGAAAATAGTTACTACTGAACGTCTACCTAAAAAATTAAATCTTAAGTCTAACTTTGCAAACATAAATACTTAGACTCTTACTTTTCACCTTTGTAACTAAAATTCATTCTTCTCTCCTTTTGGCTGATAAATTTCTCCATCACCTCTTCTTTGAAACTAGTACAGTTTTTAAGTAAGTCCCTACCAATCGAAATTACACTCAAAGAATTTAATCTTGACTGACCCATGGTGTTTCTCAAAAATGTTTTTATCCTTTTAAAAGATGAAAATGTTCTTTCAGCGTCTACACTATTCATGGGAATAGTTATCAAAGTTCTAAGAAACTTTGTAGTTTCGTTAAATATTTTAGTCAGGTTATGTTCTTCAAGATATAACAGTATTTTCACTAAATCATCCTGATGCATGTGAATAAAATGTTTTCAGTTCTCTTTCTAACTGTTTACATTCAACTACAGAATAACACTTCTTCACTGTTTCTATAAGTTCCAAAGGAAAACAGGATTTATAAACAGTAACATATTTTGCCAACAATAACTGTAAAATTCTTAAACTGTTCTAACTATACAGAGTAAACTAATAAATAATTTCAATATTAAAAAAAAATTAAATAAAAGCAAGGTTGCCACTCTTTGAGTCAAAAGAAACTGTCCTAAGTGACCTTAAAATGCCCTGAGTCACCATG
The DNA here is from genome assembly GCF_965202585.1 of Thalia democratica. Lineage (NCBI taxonomy): Eukaryota > Metazoa > Chordata > Thaliacea > Salpida > Salpidae > Thalia > Thalia democratica. Next base: position 13,114,646 of record NC_139170.1, read on the forward strand.
TGTTTTTGAGAAAAAATCAAAATACTTTGAGTTTCCCTGAGATTTTTTAGAACTTAAAATGTTTAAAATGTTTAAAATGTTAAATTAAGTTTCACTGAGTACCCTGAGTGTGTGGCAATCCTGAATATAGCTAAAAAAAGACTAAAATAATTTTAAAAACAGAGTTTCATTTTATCAATAACTTTAAGGACATGAAGATATTTTTTTTTAATATATTTTTACTATCAAGTTTGAAAACAGCTGAACTTTTGCTACACCTGAAGATAAGCTTTGCTTTTAAAGGCATTGGGAGGATGAAACACTTTCTTCACAATTTGATCTTATTTTATGAAGTTTTACTAAGCTACAAGATGCTTTTTACAGATTTTAAAAATTCAAAATACTTTTTTAGATATAGCCGATCAAAGTCGAAGGCACGAAAAGGTTCCTTACAGGAGGCACAAACTAAAACAGCGTTTAAAAAAAAAGTGTTTTACCCCCCCTTTTATGCCCTTAACATATACTTTAGAATTATTTTACTGAACTTATTTTATACAGTTTTAATTTAACTGCAAGGCATTTTTTATCAATATAAAAAATCATATTAATTTTTGAGATATGGGAATTCACAGTCAGAGATACAAAAGAGTCCTTATTAATATAATATAAACTCAAACAACAAATAAATCAAATCACTAAAAACATATCTTTTTTTATAAGTTAGCCTCAAAATCTTTAGATGTTTCTTTTATAAAATAAAACAATTTGCTAAAATAGATACTTAAAACACTAAGAAAAAAAAGTTATAACAAAAGTAATATTTTTTTGTATATATAAAAATATATATTGATAGTTAAAAATTTAACACTTCTCTTCAACAAAAGTATAAAATTTCATAAAGTTTAGGATGAAAAAGTTTGATAAAAATTGCTTTAAAAATGATGAAAATATAGGTTTTCAGTAAAATTGCATTTTTTTGCTCTTTTAGTTTGCTCCTTGTATAATAAATCAATGTAATCTCTGGCCTGACCGGTTGTATCTAAAAGTTTAATTGGAAGTTTCAAGTTTATTAAAGAATAACTATTAGCTTTCTGAAAAACTTAGAATAAGAAGAACATGTAAAAAAGTGCCTATACATCCCCCCCCCTTACCCCTCAATATTTTGCACAATTTTTTTAAACAAACTTTGAGATTTTTATTAACTTTATTTCTAAACTTAACGTTTTTTTGTTGGAGGTTTAAAATTCAATAGTTTTTTAAGGGTATCTTTTATGTATTTAAATTTAATTTGTTTTTCATTTTGATCACAGTATTTTTCTCAGGAGCTCAACTTTTTAAAGTTTAGTTGGTGAGGCTGTTGAACTTTTCAAGAAATTTAAAGATAATTAATAAATATGTAACCATTATAACAGTAAAAATTGGTTAGTTAGTTTTCATGTGGCCATAGGGGTAAAACACTTATATTTTAACTTTAAATAAACTTGTTATTTTCAGAGTAAAAAACTAAAAATGCTTTAGTCAGCCTGAATATTTTCTAATTTGGTCAGTTTTAATTTATCTTGGGTCATCTTGAGTTTTTTTAACATTTCTAAGTTATCCTGATTATGAGGCAAGGCAACCATGTTTCAACAATTTTATGTAAAATTTTTGCTTTGTTTATGAAAAAATTAAACCAAAAGTCATATAAAGTAGACTAAAATGTTAAACTACTCTAAGTAATCAAAGTTTCTTGGGGGGTCAGACCAATATTTTAAGTTAAGGGTATTTACTTTATTTAAATATGTGACTCTTTCAATAATAATAATTTTTATTTAATATAAATCTAAATTATTTTTCTGTAAGAGTAAACTAGAAGTTTATAATAAACTGCTTAAGGTTTTTTCAGAACTCAAATTTTACATTAAAATATTATTTAATTAAATAATTTATTAACTTTATGATTACAATAATCAGTTATAGTTAAGTTTATGTATGCAGATTAAAATAAAAAATCGAATTTCTTAGACTTAGGTGATTTAAGTTTCTTATATATGTTTTTCAAAATATTTATTTTATGACAAGTTTAAATTTAAAAAATCATGTGAGTACATAAACTCGGGAGCGGGTCAGAATGACACAGCGACAAAATGACACGGTCGTCAAATAGACACGGTGCGTCACTTTGGCACAGCGACAAAATGACACGGTGCGTCACCTTGGCACAGTGCGTCAGTTTGGCACGGAGGGTCACTTTGGCACGGCGACAAAATGACACGGTGCGTCACTTTGGCACAGAGGGTCACTTTGGCACGGCGACAAGATGACACGGTGCGTCACTTTGGCACAGCGACAAAATGACACGGTGCGTCACCTCGGCACGGTGCGTCACTTTGGCACAGAGGGTCACTTTGGCACGGCGACAAAATGACACGGTGCGTCACTTTGGCACAGAGGGTTACTTTGGCACGGCGACAAAATGACACGGTGCGTCACTTTGGCACAGAGGGTCACTTTGGCACAGCGACAAAACGACACGGTGCGTCACTTTGGCACGGAGGGTCACTTTGGCACAGCGACAAAACGACACGGTGCGTCACTTTGGCACGGAGGGTCACTTTGGCACAGCGACAAAATGACACGGTGCGTCACTTTGGCACAGAGGGTCACTTTGGCACAGCGACAAAATGACACGGTGGTTAATAAGGGAGGGAACGATTTGTTGTTAAACTTCAACCTTTATTGGTATGGACAACGATCTTATTTTTCTAGGAAACTTTTCGGTTTCCTGTCTTCTAACCGGTTTTGTAGAATCAGCAACAATCACATTGATTAACTTTAAAAACAAAGACCGCAGGAATTTTTGATCGTGACTTCATAAAATAAAGTGAAACACGTAATGTTTATACCTTCTATTCTCATCGTCGTACTTATAAAAAACATGCTCGTTTTTAAGCAATAGCAAGGTGTTAGGTGTGCTTAAAAGCTGTGCTTAATAAACAACAACTAGTTGTTTATACCACACAACGTTCACAAAGATGCAAAAGCAGCAATTTTTTTAACAAAATACGACTGCCAAAATTAACGAAAATTTATTTTTGATTACTTTTGAATGGAAAATCTTAAACACAGTTTAGTACTAGAACTTGAAACGAGTAATAAAAATTAGAAAATGACTTGCCATTTTACGACTAAAAAGATAAAAACTCATATAAACATATTATTTAAACTTCAGCAACATTCTGATTTAAAAAATACAATCTTCATTTTAGATCAATTATTCAGTACATCAAAACAATAAACTAGTAGATGTAAATGCAGAGGAAAATTTGTTTTATAAACTAAAACTCAGACTTTATCGAAAGCAACTTTTCTGCTGTTGTAATTCTAAATTCTAATGCGTTTCTTATTTTACGTTTTTATGCTTAAAAAATTAATACTTGCGCTACTTTGGCGACTTAATAGGTTGCAAAATTAAAAATAGAAAATTAAATATTATTTTCATAACAGAGTTAAGACAAAACCGAGATTTTTAAAACTTTGTAATAAAACTCAAGAATAGAAAGTAGAAGAAATGTTTTACACGCAAATTAAAATCTGCTTTTACTGTATCATTATGAAATTTATTTACTGATTTTGTATTATATAAATACAATTAAATCCTTATATGCAATAAAATACTATAATATCTGTCATACTCTAAGTTTATTTTTTTATATTTTAGACTAAAAAGTTTTGTAAAAATAAAAAAGACTTAAAGTATTAATAGAATAGAAAACTTTAATAGAATGGCTGCAGCTTTAATTAGAAGGCTGCAGCAGCAATGTTGTATGTATAACCTCTTCTAGTGATTTTTTTTTAAAGTGATAAATATATAAATGCGCATGAATGGTTGCATCAGACTCTTAATTTTCTTTCAACTGTTCATAATACTATTTTTAACTTTTTCATAAATATAGGCTCCAGGTCCGTTTATTTTAATTATTTGCTTTCAGACAAGTTTATTACATATTTTCAATACAGAATTTTAAGTAAACATCCTAACTTATTAACTTTTGTTAATTATAAATATATATACATATTTAATATAAATGGCTAGTTACTACAAAAGCAGCTTAACTCTGTATTTTTAAAAACTACAGTTAAAACACGCATGACTTATTCTTACTACAAAATAACTCTGTATTAATTTAAATCTTAGTTATTTTTTTAAACAATTCCTGAAATAATTAATTAAACTTAACAACAAAAAATACTAAATTTTATTCATTACATAAATATGAAAAGTCGTGAAACGTAAAAAACAAACTTAAGAAATTTATGTTTTTATACTATGACTTTAATTTTAAAGCAATGTAACATATATAGTTTCAAATGTATCAAGCTACTATAGTTTGGAAAAAGTATAATAAATCTTTTATTTAACTAATTACTATCAAAATTTTACAATTAAAAGTTATATTACTGAAGAAGTTTAGTTTTGCATATACGTTTGTTAATCCATGCTATCGTGACGCACCGTGTCATTTAGTCGCTGTGTCAAAGTGACGTATCGTGTCATTTTGACGCTGTGCCAAAGTGACGCACCGTGTCATTTTGTCGCTGTGCCAAAGTGACCCTCAGTGCCTAAGTGACGCACCATATCATTTTGTCGCTGTGCCAAAGTGACCCTCCGTGCCAAAGTGACGCACCGTGTCGCTTTGTCGCTGTGCCAAAGTGACCCTCCGTGCCAAAGTGACGCACCGTGTCGCTTTGTCGCTGTGCCAAAGTGACCCTATGTGCAAAATTGACGCACCATGTCATTTTGTCGCTGTGCCAAAGTGACGCACCATGTCATTTAGTCGCCGTGCCAAAGTGACCCTCCGTGCCAAAGTGACACACTGTGCCAAGGTGACGCACCGTGTCATTTTGTCGCTGTGCCAAAGTGACGCACCGTGCCAGAGTGACGCACCGTGTCATTTTGTCGCTGTGCCAAAGTGACGCACCGTGTCATTTTGTCGCCGTGCCAAAGTGACCCTCCGTGTCGAAGTGACGCACCGTGCCAAAGTGACGCACCGTGTCATTTTGTCGCTGTGTCATTCTGACACCCACCCCATAAACTCAAGTTTAATCCTTTGCAGTAGCTTAGCTTTGTTTTTATTTTATTTTTACAATAGCTTGTAGAGTATATGATACTTAAGCATGTCCTGTTTTAGGGAATTTTCAACTTAGCTTACTTACCGCAGGATATTGATTTTGCGGTAATTCTTGAAGAAATTTTGCTTTTTTGAGTTCATTTGCGGCAGTCAGCTAAGAGTTTGCGGCAGTGAAGTGGGCAAAATGGTCGTTTTCTAAATTGGAGTTTTAAAAGAGATTTCGTTTTAAAAAATAACGAAAGTATTATAGATACTTAATTTTTTCCTTACCAAATTTCCAGGTGGTGCAGTTGCGGCAGTGCAACACCCCACGCGACGCCCCTGGTTCCTACCTCAGGCCCTGGAGGACTACAATAAAAAGATTAAACCTTTATATTAGGCAGGAATCAGCAAAGTGCGGCCTGGGAAAAAAAAAACAGAGTTATATGGCCTTCGACGTGCTTTAAAGCTTTCAAACAATATTTAAGTTGTATGAAAACTATTTTAAGACTTCTTTGATAAAAATTTTTAAATTATCTTTAAAAATTAAATGTGATTAAACAACAAGGTTCACAAACTAGCATCTAAGTTTTATTTTTTTTTATTAGTAAATCATTTTTAAACACGACGGCCTATAGGCCATACCTGACATAGTTGCAAAAGTCTAAAACTTATACTTAACAAAAAATTAATTACTAAAGCCTTTTTAAAGTGTTTCAACATTTTTTAGCTTATTACTTTCAACGCAAAATACTTATTAATAACAAAACATTACCAGATTAAGTTGTCAAGTGATATTTAGCTAACTGATTATTTTTCAAAATTGGTTTTTAATAAAAAGAAATGGTTTAAAAACAAAAAAAAAGTCATTTTGATAATCAAGCTAGATTTAGCGTACATAATAGGATAAAAATAAAACAAACCTTCATTTTTTAAACATTTTTTTGGACAAGAAATGTTGGAAACTATTTTTTATAACTGTCATCATTACAGTCAAAATTGTATAGGCAAAGTACAGATGGCGTGAAAAAATCATTTAAAAAATTTTTGCCCATGCAAGACTTCATATGGTGAAACTGGCTCGCCGACTAAAAATAATATCAGCCCCTAACAAAACGCAATATAACTAAGAACTAATTTATAAAATACTTGTAAGCTAGTTAGCTTTATTTTAAGAAATTTAAAGTTACTTAATTTATTTACTCTGAAAACACAATTTTATCTAGTGTACCTTAATTTAATTTTTAATTGCTGCCAATTTCGCTTTAAAGTATTTTTTTGGAAGCTCTAGAAAAAAAGAACTGGTTTTCTTTTGTTTGTATAAAATTGTATACTCTGTTTTTTTCAAGAAGAGTTAAAATAAAATTTAATATAGATTGTAGCCTTTAAAATATATTCAAGTGTTTTTTACTGACAATTTTGACAGCGTGTATAGAGTTTTTATCGTTTAAAGTAGTTCTGAAAACTATAAAGCCCGAGGTGTGTATATGTTTTGATTTAAAGTTAAACTGTTCTGCAACGCATATTTTTAATTGAGATAGAGATCGGCAAACTGCGGCCCGCGGGCCAAATACATATTTTTACCCATAACCAGCTGTTATATTCTTTTATTAGCTTTTTTGTTAATTTGATGATAATATATAAAATTTTAAGTCATTAAAAAAAAAATTCTGCAATTAAAAACTATGCAAAGCTGTTTTCAATTGCTTGTCATTGAAATTTTCTTTCCTAAGTTGTTCATCCAGTATATTTTATTAACCACGACTGAAAAAACATGTTGCACTTATAACTATAAAATACTATACTATACTAACTTTGCTTAACTAAAAAAATTATTATTTGACAGATAAAAAGTCTGGTAACAAAAAAATATACGATAAGTATTTTTACGGTAAGTGTAGTAACTTGATTTTAACATAAACTAAGTAGTTAAATATGGTTTTATTTTTATAGAAGTTGTTGTTTAGTAAGTTTAATATTTAAAAAGAAAAACTTTAAAAAACTGAACAGAAGGCTAAAAATCAAAAAGTATATTGCTACTTCAGATCTATTGACAGTAATTATCACAGTTATTACTTATCAATAAAGTAACAAACAAAAAATGTTTGATTAAATTTAAAAATCATTTTAGCATTTAAAAGAACGGGATTAAAAGTAAAATTTAACTCATTTAGAAAAAAAAATACAGGTTCTATATATTTCTATCACTTAAAGTCTTAGTAGAAAATTTTAATAACACTTAAAAAAAAATTCTGTAGAGATTATAGATAAATAACAAGTTATATCAATGTGTAGCGAAAACTATGCTAACTTAAAAAAGGTTACAGTTAAGAAGTAGACTATTTCACAGGTGCGTTTTTAAGACTATATGTATGAAAAAAAATATTGTTAATTAATTTAGAATAAAGGGAAAACTTTATTGTTTTTGATAGGATTGGCTATAAATTCAAAGTTGCAGTTTAAGGTAAAATTGTATACTATCTGAAGCACAATACTGCTTAAATTTTATTAGTGATAACAATTTTAACACTTTTAATAAACATACCTTGCAAGAAGGTATACCCTTTTTCTTACAACCTAACAACAAATTTTAATAAAATACGTTTTAAAATCTTTGAAAACTTAAGTCTAATTTTGTGCTTACGAATGATGATAAGAAAAAGAATTGTTTGGTTTTTGTTGAGCTAGAGAACGTTTTCAAAATGTTTAAAAGTATGTTTATTCTTTGAAAAATAGGTACTGTTAATTTTTGTACGTTTTGAAATGAATATAACTTTAGATAGATTTAGGCTGTATTACTTTGTATTTTGTTAACTGTTACTAAATTAACTTTTTATTAAATCATGTCTGATTCTATGATATCGAAATAGTATGTACTACTATTTTCGAGTTTAACAACCTGTAGATTTAATAAACTATATATTTGAATAAAATAAGTGAAATTTTAGTTGTGTTTTTCTAACAATTTTTTTCTGTTTTATGATTACGTTTTAATAAATGCAACGTATTTTTTTCGGTCACAGTCATTGAAACAAACTCAGAGATCACTTTAGGAATTTTTTTTACTATTTAAAGATTGAAGAAAGATTTTGTATCACTTTTAGTTTAAACAAAAAAAAAGATCGTTTAAATGAACTAAAGCGCCTTATGTTAACATCAAATCTTTCAAAAAGCTATTACAAGAATTTTGTTTTTATTTTTTGAATAAGCAGATTAAAAATGTTTTAATAAACGAAAGATCTCTTTCTAAGCGTTATGTTTAAAGAACTGAGACAGTTTTTTACAATGGTTTTTTAACGAAACTTTGTTATTAAAGCTACTACTACAATTTGTCAGATTTTTCTCTAAAAAAAGATGCAGAAAAACAATAAATTATGAAAAAATAAATTCTATTTAGAACTAATACAAAGCAAAAGTTATCAGGGTTCGGCAGCCTTTTAAATCTAACAGATTAAAGCACATTATATCTTTGCCATTTTGCAAATTTTTAGCTTGTTTTCAATTGTTATTTGAATTCGTTTTCTTTTCTTTGCTGTCGTATCCATTTTTTAAACCAGGTAAAGTTCACAGTTTCAAAAGTATCTATCTTACTTGCTAAATCATAAAAGCTTCCAAATAAACAAAAGAAACATATATTGTTTACTGAGCCCGAAAACAAATAATGAATTATAACATTAAATTTGAAAGAAATATTAGAAAGATGACGCGTAAATTGCTTTTTCATTTATATAAATTATGTTATGCATGTTTTTATAGTAAATTATTGATTTTTGCTGAATAAAATAAATCTACTTCTCGACTAAAGCCGGCCGAACAAAAAAAAAACACTGTACTATAAAAATATAATAAAATAAGCAATGAAAACGAACTAGTAAAAGTTAATTGTTTATTTAAGAGCCTAATTGTAAGTTTTTACAACAATTCGTTTAATCTATTGCTTTAAACAAGTAAATTTTTGGCTGGAAAGTCCCTCACATCCGCAGTTGCCGATCTCTTCGCTACATAATTTCTGGCAAATGGTAACTAATGAAAGGGCGTTGTAGAACAGTTTAGTTTTTAAATTAATTACAAAATCTCGTACTATATAATTTTCGGAGTTATGCTTTTACAACTAAATTCAGGTGGGTTCAATGTATTCTTATTCGTATTAGTTAATTATAAGTTTGAACAAGTATTTACAATTATACTAGAATTCAAAACAAATTATTTTCGTATTAAATTGTTCGTATTGTATAAATTTTCTAATAAGTTTGTATCGTTTTTATTCTATTCTAAACAGATGTAAAATAATATAGCTCGATTGCTAAAATAAAACCTTTTTTTTAATTCAACAATTTTTTCTAATTTGTTAAAACGTCTTGAAATAACCGTTATTTTTTGTCATAACACTTAAAATACCTATTAAGTTTTTCTTTTTTTTTTCTTTTTCAAGTTGATTATATTTTTCCTTAACAAGTAAACTAATTAATTCTAATACCCTAGGTTAGTCCTAATAAAAAAATAGTTTTTAGATTTATAAAATCGTAGCTAGTAAAACTTTTTGAGTTTGTTATTGTATAAGTTCTTGTAACAAATTATAAATTGAACCGTAACTTATAAAAAGGTCGTAAAATAGGACGATATTATCAAGTTTAAAACACTAGGTTTTGTAACTGTGTTTCTAAATGGCTTCTGACCTCTGCATTATCGCTATAAATCGATTTTTGTACGTTTAGTATATTTAATTTTTAACTTTTACTAAAACTAATTGAAACAGATCTGAGGTCAGTTTAAGACTTAACTAAGATAAGTATACTATGTCGTTTAATTACTTCCCAAGCTATACTAAAAAACTTATCTAAATCTTAATGCTTGAGTAGTTTTAACGTTAAGTCCTATATAAAACATACAATGATTACTTTTGAGCAGTTTAATAATAAAAAAAGTTAAAAAGTTTTTATTCTTTGAAGTTGAAGCGATCTTGTTCTTCATAGTGACCATCTGCAAAATAAAGTTTATCAAATTCCTTATTTAAAAAGACGAGATACTTTTTAAATAAGGTACTTGATATCTAACTTTGTTAGGTCGGTATGAAAAAAACCTTAAAACGTTTTTATATCTTAGTATAAAGAATGTTTACCTAACAAGTACGGAAGGTACATGAGTGAACTGATGGTGGACAGAAGTTCCATTTGCACATGAGTCTGAACGATGGACAGGTGAACTTGGCGTTACATTTGAAGCAGCAGCAGTAGTGCATGATCAATCTTGGCTCGTAGTAGTGGTGGAAGTAATCGAACTTTTCAATAATCTTCTTCACTTTAGTGTCAACGCATTCGTGGTAGTGAGTTCTCAGGTTGAGAACAAGTTGGTTTGGGTTTTCACCGAAAACGCTGGAGAAGAACTTGTCAAAAGCAACCAAGTGGCAATGGGCACGCTTTAGATTTTGAATGTATATTTAGTTTGTGTTTACCAAGTATGATAGTCTATAAACTTCATTATATATTAAAAATATATTTTTTGTAAGTTTTTTAATGAGAAAATTTTATTAATCATTTTAAAGTTCTAGGAGTCTATTCGTGCACTATTTTTTGAACAAAATAGTCGATACTATAAACTACATAAAAAAAAAAATACTGCCTATAAAATAACTTTTTTTAAATCTGAAAAATGTCGTTATCAATAAAAAAATAAATAGAGATATTTGAAAGCTATTGTAAATTCAAACTAACGTGGGTCAAAGTCTTGATGATGGCAGCACGTTGATGGACACGTTTGTTGTAGAGTCCCTTGATGTAAGCGTCGATCTTTGACTGTCTGCCGGACATGCACTGGTGGAAGTTGGCTTTCACTTTGTGGATCATCTGGTCAGCATGAGTTTTCCATTGCAAGATGCGAACGTGAACTCTTTCGTGGACGCACTCGATTTGGTGGAGCATTTTATGTTGATGGAGGTCGATCCATTCCTTGGCTTGAGCCCTCAACAAATTGTGGAAGTTTTCAATTTCAGCTTGAGTCGGTGGGCATCTGAAATTGATAAATTTTTTCTATGCAACTAGTATACTATGATCCATTACTATAATCATAATATTAGAGACGGGACTGTTAAGTAGCTTTTAAACTCATAATTTTAAGCTTTTTTCGTTTAGTGTTTCATACAAAATTAGTTAGACAAAACAAAACTTGCTATTTTACCTAACTTCTATTCTAACACATAAAATCATGATTTAAAGTTCATATTTTTTTATAAAAACAGAGTAATTATATTTTTACTTTACTTTTGTGTTGGATCAAACTTGTTTCATAACCGTTCTCTAACAAAACTTTTCTATATTTAGTTGTTCGATAGATCTTCTTTTATAAACTTTAGTTTCTTAAACACAAAAAAAAAGTTATAAACATACCCGTTGTATCCCTTTGGCATCTTGCAAACAATAAGTTCTTCAAGACCAGTGATAGCAAAATGGCACCATTCTTCAACTTGCTTCTTCCATGATCTGTATTTGTATGCGAGCTCTTGAGTGTATACGTTGCATTTTCTGTGAATTTCTTCTTCGTATTTCTCAGAATGGAACTCGCCACCGGATTCTTGTTCCTCTGTAATTACATTTTCGCTTTAAAATTGTTATTTTTACATTTTTACATATTTAAAGAGTTAACATTAATGATAAAGTTTAAAAATAAAAACTTTATTAAATTAGTAAAAAAAATATTTTTTCCTTTTTTTCTTTTAAAAAACAAGCACTACAATTTAACTTACTCTTCGAACAAGTTTTAAGAGTTTTGTATGCACATCCGTTCCATTCAGCTGAGAAAGCTCCAACACTACTGAGGTTAAACTTGCATTTTGGTGCAACTGGAAGATCACCGCTAAAAAGAAAAAGTATTTATGACGTTTTGAAAAGTAAAATAAATACTTATTTTATTAAACTGATCTTACCATTTTGATTGTTTTCTTACAATGCTGTAGCAACCGTTTCTGAAGTAACAGACATAAGTACATCTGTAATCTTTTTCAACCATTTGTGCTGCTTGCATCACTTTAGTGTAGAAACCTTGGACCAAAGTCTGATCGTATCTGACCATTTCTTCTTCCCATTGCTTAATTGCATCTTCAAATTCGGAAGGCATATCTTTGCCTTCTATAAATTTTTACACAGCTTAGTAAAACACATAGATTTTTTTTTGATACACCTACTTAAAGCTGTTTGTTAGTCGGAAAAGCTACGTATAATATTCTAGTTTAGACTAATAGTTTTTCATGTTGTAGATTTAATTAGCTAAAACTTATACAAAATATTATATAAATATAAAATTCACTAACTGTAGATAGTAGCAAAGATGTGTCTGACGTAAGTAATTTTTCTAGAACGAAGTTTATCAAGTTTTTCATGGTAAACGTTGACGTAATGATGGGCACGTTCACCCATTTTACCATGAATGCCACCGATTTGGTGTTGACGCTTTTGAAGACATCCTTTTAACCTAATTTAGTTGATTCGTGTTTGATTTTATGTTTTCTACAATTGTTCATGTTGTTTTTTAAATTTTTTTTTGTGTTTTCGAGTGCTTAGCTTAAAATGTAGTAGTTTGATATTTGTATATCATCTTATGTGATGACTAAAGTTTTAACTTTAACTTTTTCAATGAATTTTCTGTTTCTATACTTAAAATTAATCTGCTTCTTTGCAAGCAAATCACATACTAAAAATAAACGTTTTTTTCAAAAAAATTATGCTTTATATTATTTTACTTACTGGTCAACAAGATGACAATGGTATTGCTCAATCTTTTGCATAATTTGATGAACATTTCCGTTGTAGCGAGCAATACCCTGTTGTTTGTAACCTTCAAGCTCGTCGGAGTATTGTTTCAATCTACCTTCAAGTTCGGAGTATGCGCAGTTGGTAGCATGTTGGTAGTAATCTCTGAAGGTGCACACGTATTGGTGGTTCAAGTCCATGAGCATCTTGATCCATTGTTCTTGTCCTTGCATCAACTCACCGTAGATCTGTTGTCTGACATGGGCGAGTCTCTGTTCGATCTCACTGATTCTTCCGGCGGCGTTTTCCTCTGTTACAAAAAAAAAACTTGAGTTATTTATTTGCTTATATTATTATTATTTTTACTTTCAGTTTTAATTTTTTTAAATAAAGATAAAGATGAGTTTTATGTGATTGAAAATTAAAAATAAAGTTAAGGTAAATGGTTGACAATTTTTACTTAAGTATGTAATATATCTATATGTTTTTTTTTCCAGTTTTTAAACGGAAATTTATACGAAAATATTAAATTTCATTAATTCATAAATTTTAGTGAACTTTTTTAAGTAGTTAAGATAATTTTGTTTTAGTTTTACTAAACACTTACCGGCTTCACAGCCTTTTGGTACGAAACATTTTGGGAATTCACAAAGTATGCCTCTATAGAAGTGACCCTGACACCAAGCTTGGTTGAAGTTGACTTTGTAGCTGTAGTAGCTTTGATGTGGCACAACACAGAAGTTCTGATTGCACCAGTAATCGTAATCTGGGATGTTAAATACTGCAGCTTGGGAAGCCTGAAAAGTGTAGAATAAATATTAATGCTGTTTATTTTACATTAATGTTTCGGCAAGAATAAATAAAACTTAGATTCTTGGTTAATTGAGCTTATTAGACACATCATTAAGTAAAAATTAGTGATAGAATCTTTTATGAATGGAATACATCTTTAATCACGTTTAAATTTTGAACTAGCAATAAATTTTATATTTTTCTGTGTTATGTTAAATGTTAGCTTTACAAATTATTTGTACCCATCATAAGTTATTATGCTTTTAAAATTCTGAAAAACAGTATATGATAAATTTTAAACTTACTACAATGCATGCTAAGAAGACAGCGACTATCTTCATACTTTTGATTGTCTGTATTATTATAATCAAACAAGCAATAGATGTCAAATATCGGGTCCTCTGTACTTTTATACTTCATTGTAAAAACAAAACTTTATTAAACAAACAAATTTGTACAATTACACTTTCAATAAAATAAACAACACTTAGTGTAAAGTGTTTGAGTAGTACTCGAAAATACTTGAAAATGAAAGTTTTGTTTTATTTTTTAACGAACCCGTATTTAGAAATTTTAAGCTCAAGTTTTGCTTGTTAAAATTAATATTTACAGATTGTTTTTTATAAAGAATTTAAATTAAACTTATTTTTTTACTTAGTCGATTATAGTAATCATAAAAGCTTAACTTTTTTTTTATCTATATATTTAAGTAACTTTAAATGATTCCAGGCTTAAACAGGTCCTTAATCTTTAAATTTTATTAGGTTAGACACTTTTTATAATTTTACAAATATACAATACCCAATCAACTCGTAGAAAGTTTATTGCACAATCATTTCCGTTTAGCTTTTACAACAAACCACGGAACCGGAAACACATCCGATTCGTTTCACTGACAATAAAAACTTTTGGCCAGACAGTATAGTTTGAATATTTTCAAATTTTGATTATAGTGAAAGGTGTTTTAATTAACCTAAAACAGATATATTTAATGATTATTACTTAAACTGATTAAGCATTGAAGTAAAACTGTGTATGAAAATAATATAGCTATAAACATTATACTTTTAATTTATAAGTTATGTACTTATTTTTCACTACCTTTTCTAACAAAAAATTTAGCAACTTTTTTTTATTTACATAAAATAAAAAATTTAATATTATTTATATATAATTTTTGATTATCAAAAAAACATTTTTTGTCTAATTAATTTCCTGATAAAATTATTTTCTATAATTAATTATAATTATTAATTAATACCTAGCTTTCCTACTCTCTTAAATTGTATAAAGCAGGTCTATATTACAAATCACAAATAACTTGGTTACGTGACAATTTGAATTCGTACAATTCAAATTCTTTAAAATAAATGTTAAAGAAGTCATACCTCAAATAGTTATATGTATTTAGAAACAATGGTTATAGACCTAATTAAAAAGATTATGATAGTAATTCATTAAATTGAGAAAATTTATATTCAAAATTATTATTTTTAATAATATGTAACTGTGTTTGAAAACTATCAAAATCATTAAAGTTTTGCAAACAGATAAAAAAAAAAGGTTGTATGTAATAAATAGAACTACATAAAAATTATTATTTTTATCAATTGTATAGTACTTTTTGAGTTGTAACCCTTTACAAAAATTTTTAAGAATTTCAATAGTCCGAATTTTAATAGTTATTGTTTAAAAAGTCGTGCACCCCAAGAACTGAATTAAAAAAAAAAAATTGAAATTAATAGTGTAATTTTTTCACATATATAGATTATCCTGAATATGAGTTTGAAGTTTCGTTAGTAAGCCTAACAAAGTACTAAATTGTTTGATTTTTATAACAACTGTAAGGTGTAACAAGTTTTGTAAATAAAAAGGTCAAAAACTGGTTCCCGTCCCTAAGCAAGAGGACGTTGAAGCTTTGAAAAATGTTCTCGATCACAGTTTTCCGCAACAATACGGGGACTACAACTACTACATCACAGTTGTCTACAACATATTTTTCTACCTTCATGGTTATCTCTAACCCTTACACTTGGTACC
This sequence comes from Thalia democratica, assembly GCF_965202585.1. Taxonomy (NCBI): domain Eukaryota; kingdom Metazoa; phylum Chordata; class Thaliacea; order Salpida; family Salpidae; genus Thalia; species Thalia democratica. The sequence continues at coordinate 13,130,289 of NC_139170.1, forward strand.
TGTTATTGTTCTTTAGGATAACTATGATGTGATAGCTGTAGACTACGAGTGTTGTGGACAACTACTATCGAGCATCTACTTCGAAGCGTAAATGTCATTTTGGTTGGTGACAGGAGCCAGTAATTGACTTTTATCTTTGTGAAACGCTTTCGCCTCAAAATTTATCATGGTAACTACTAGCGTAGTTGGGTCGCTTTTCACTGTTGGGTTTAACTTTTTTATATTTATTTTAATTTTTTTTATTGACATTTTCTCATTTTCTGTGCATTTTTTCAATTTTTTTTTGTTTTTCCCTGTTTTTAAATACTAATGTTACCCCTATCCCTTTCCCTTAATCAGTTTTTTTCTTTTTTTGAAATTATTCTTTTAACTATCACTGTTAATTCTAACCCTTAGCATTGGTCAGTGATTTTTTTTTCAACTTTTTTGATATTATCTAACTATGACTATTATCCTTAACCCATTCCTTTAGTCAGTAAGCGGTCATTCTGCTGTGCAAAACTGTCACTGGTGCAAAATTTACGCGCAAAACTCTGCTGTGCAATCTAAATAAATTTTAAATTAATGTAAAAGCTTTTTTATTTTTGATGCGTCACATATCTTAACGCTACTTACAACTTGTCCGCTAAAAAATACTTTTAGCTTTACTTTTCTTTTCATGTTTTAGAGTATAAGTGTTTATCGCTTTATTTTTGCCATTTAGTATTGCTTCGGTGCTTAGATAGCTTTAGTAATAAGTAAATGCAGCAACCAGCACACGTTTCCGTTTTAGTGGTTTACTAAAAACCATTTACAATACTCAAAACTTAGGTTGAAAAACACAAACTATAATAATTTGTCGAAAGTTTTTATTGTCAGTAAAAACGAATCGGATGTGTTTCCGGTTTCGTGGTTTGTTGTAAAAGCCATTCGGAAAACTCGCAAAATATTTTCTACGTGTTTATGTGGCACTGTCTTTTTCATAAAATTAAGTTATCGACTTTTAATTAAAGTTCTAAACTTAAAAAAACTAGAACAAAGAAAGTAAAAATAAGATTTTAATTAAAGTACTAAGATAAAATTGATAGTTAAAAAAAAGTTACTAACTTATAATTTTATTTTCGATCTTTTGTACCGTGTGTTTAATAGTTTTATACTGTAGCAACTATAAATTAAAATTGTAAAACGATTTTATTTTTTAAGTTTATAAGACAGTTTTTGAAACAAAATTATTTTACTACAAAACTTAAATACATTTTTTTTTGCTTTGGTTTAGTTTATAAAAGTACTTGCAAAATTCATTTATTCATTCATAACAACATTATGCAAATGAGGTTAAGTGATAATACAACAGTATATTTATAACATCTTAACCTATATCCCAAACCATTAGTACTCAAAATTTGTAAACTTTACCCTCAACCCTAACCCACCTTAACCAAATTTAAAAAAATAGAAAACAAATAAAGTTTGTTAATTAAAACAAAAAAAAAGTTAACCAATTAGAAGCGTCTTAAATGTGAAGCTGAGGCAATAAAAAACGACAATTTAACGTTTTAATTTTCAAATTTACAATATACACGAGTTAAAGAAAAGTTTTACTAAAAGATAGTAGTTTTACATTACTTTGAAACTATAGTTTTATTATATAACAGTTTGTTACTAACTTTTATTTATAGTTCTTTCCTTAAGCTTTTTTGATATGCTTGTCTGTAAACTATGAGTTTGATGTGTTTTATAACATAAAATAAATTTATACTTTACAAGAGCTGAACTTTTGCAACTGCAGTTATCTATATTATTTTTTATGTGTTCAAGTCAAAAGAATTCTTATAGAGGTATTAAAAAAAAGGCTTCCAGTTTAAACCTGTTGATAAATTGAACAGTTTTTTTTTAAAACTATTGCATTTTTAAGTAAGTAATAATATTCTGTATTTATTATTGAAATTATGAAATTAGAATGTTGTCCATAAGAAAGTACTTTATTTTGGACTGCTATAACTTAAAACTTTGCAATTTTGTATTCAAAATAAAAATTGACGTTTCAGAGACATAGATTATAATAATAAGTACAAATATAATTTTTTTATTTTTTATTCTTTATTGGTTTTAGACACTATGCATCTAATTTTACAAAAAGATTTGGATAAACATAGCTGCTTGGGACAACATTGTTGGACAATAAGTTGTTTTTAAAGTTATAGAAAAACAGAGACAAATAAGAAATAATAATTTTTTTAATGGTTTTCGGTAAAGTTTACATGAATATTTTATGTAAGCTGAACACAAAAACTTAAGATAAAATTACTTACTTAAAAATTTATGCAAATTAAACATAAACAAGTATTTTTATTTAATGCTAAAAATACTTTTGAATATAATATATTACATAAATATTAATTACTTAATTGTATCATAGAATTTACATACAATTGTTTGGTTAAACAAATTACTTTTTTTTTAATAAAAAAACTAAGTAAGTTGAAATCTAATTATATTATAAAATTTAAACAAGAAATTTAGGTAGATAACTCTGATTATGTTGAAAGTTTTTGATTGAAATATTTCTCAATTTATAAACTTATTAAAAGCAAACTTTATAAATTTAAAAATTACTGTATTTTAAGTAAACTTTAAATATGTTTACCATAACTATAAGTTTAAAAAATAAAAGCTAGACTTAAAGACTCTAAATGTTAATTGGCTAGAAAATAAAAAAATACCTCGTTTTTACAAGTATTTTCGAGTACTACTCAAACACTCAGCACTAAGTATTGTTTTTTATTGAAAGTTATTTTAAAATGAACTTGTTTATTTATTAAAATTTTATTTGTATAGTACAGTATAAAAGTTCAGAGGAACTGACATTTGACATCTATTGCTTGTTTGATTATTATAATACAGACAATCAAAAGTATGAAGATAGTCGCTGTCTTCTTAGCATGCATTGTTGTAAGTTTAAAACTTACCATATAAAGTTTTGCTGCCTTGTAAAGGCATAACAATTTAGTACTAGTAAAACCAATTCTTAATGCTATCATTTAATTTAAGATTAATAAAACTTAAATTTCATCTAAACTAAAACTTAGAATTACTTAAAGTTGTATTCTTCTAGTCAAATTTTTTTTAGTATCACCACTTTTTATTTAGCAAAAAGTATAGTTGCTTCAATAAACTAAATATGTAAGCTTTATCTATAACAGATTCTGCTGCCTTATAATCATTGTCTAACAAGATATTTTTTATCTATTTTCATCTTTTCAGGCATCCCATGCTGCAGTATTTAACATCCCAGATTACGATTACTGGTGCAATCAGAACTTCTGTGTTGTGCCACATCAAAGCTACTACAGCTACAAAGTCAACTTCAACCAAGCTTGGTGTCAGGGTCACTTCTACAGAGGCATCCTTTGCGAATTCCCAAAATGTTTCGTACCAAAAGGCTGTGAAGCTGGTTAGAATTTACAAAAATTTCTGTTGAAAAGCTAAAATTCTGTTTAAATGCTAAAAAATCACATAGATAAATCACATGCATAAGTGAAAAGTGTCAACTTTTTTGTTTGTTTTTTTAATTTTTTAATGCACTACTTATAACCAAATTTAACATTAATAACAACACTAGCAAGTGAACAACCTGAAGACTTTTTTCACACAGAGGAAAACGCTGCTGGAAGAATCAGTGAGATCGAACAGAGACTCGCCCATGTCAGACAACAGATCTACGGTGAGTTGATGCAAGGACAAGAACAATGGATCAAGATGCTCATGGACTTGAACCACCAATACGTGTGCACCTTCAGAGATTACTACCAACATGCTACCAACTGCGCATACTCCGAACTTGAAGGTAGATTGAAACAATACTCCGACGAGCTTGAAGGTTACAAACAACAGGGTATTGCTCGCTACAACGGAAATGTTCATCAAATTATGCAAAAGATTGAGCAATACCATTGTCATCTTGTTGATCAGTTAGTAAAATAATATTTAGGATTCTAAGCTTAACTTCCCCAAAAAAAAGGTTTGCCATTTTTAATATGTGATTCGCTTGCAAAAGTATAAAAACAGAATATTTATTTGGAAAGTGAACGTTAAAATTTTAGTGATCACATAAAAACGATATACAAATATAAAACTACTACATCTTAAGCTAGGCACTCTAGAAACAAATAATAAGATTTAAAAAAACAATATGAACAATTGTTGAAAACATAAAATCAAACACGAATAAACAAAATCAGGTTAAAAAGTTGTCTTCAAAAGCGTCAACACCAAATTGGTGGCATTCACGGTAAAATGGGTGAACGTGCCCAACATTATGTCAACGTTTACCATGAAAAACTCGACAAACTTCGTACAAGAAAAGTTACTTACGTCAGACACATTTTTGCTACTATCTACAGTTAGTGGATTTAATTGTTATACAAAAAAATAAAAAACTTAAGCAAATTTGAATTTACTTCTTGAAACTCTTGTTCATCATTTAAACATTAAATTTATAGTAAAAATATTTAATTTTATATAAAAGTATGTACAAGAGTTTCATCAAAATGGAAATTAATTTTTATAGTTTTAATTAAACTAAAATAATAAGTCATTAAAGAAAAATAATTTAACTATAACTATTAGTATGTATATGGATTGTTTTAAAAGTGACTTTAATTGATTAGCTAATCGTGTAAATATTTTTAGAAGGCAAAGATATGCCTACTGAATTTGAAGATGCAGTTAAGCAATGGGAAGAAGAAATGGTCAGATACGATCAGACTTTGGTCCAAGGTTTCTACACTAAAGTGATGCAAGCAGCACAAGTGGTTGAAAAAGATTACAGATGTACTTATGTGTGTTACTTCAGAAACGGTTGCTACAGCATTGTAAGAAAACAATCAAAATGGTAAGATCATTTTAAAAAAATTAGTATTTATTTTGCTTTTCAATACGTCATAATTACTTTTTCTTTTTAGCGGTGATCTTCCAGTTGCACCAAAATGCAAGTTTAACCTCAGTAGTGTTGGAGCTTTCTCAGCTGAATGGAACGGATGTGCTTACAAATCTCTTAAAACTTGTTCAAAGAGTTAGTTACATCGTATTGCTTATTCTTAGAAAATAAGTTCTAAATGAATTATCACCGTTATATATTCTCTAGCTAAAATAAACCTTTTATTTAAAGATTATCATAAAGTTTATTTATAAACGGTAGAAAAGTTATATAACAATTATTAAAAACTTGAATGTTTTTGCAGAGGAACAAGAATCCGGTGGCGAGTTCCATTCTGAGAAATACGAAGAAGAAATTCACAGAAAATGCAACGTATACACTCAAGAGCTCGCATACAAATACAGATCATGGAAGAAGCAAGTTGAAGAATGGTGTCATTTTGCTATCACTGGTCTTGAAGAACTTATTGTTTGCAAGATGCCAAAGGGATACAACGGGTATGTTTATTGTTTAACTTTATTAGATATTTGATAAGTTAAAACATACCTATTAATAATAAAAATATGTTCTTTAACTAAATGTTTTGCGACGACTTTGATCAAATACTAAATATAATGATAGGTAAATTTACATTTGAACATAAAAATATTCAAATTAAAATTTACAAACTTTTGTTACCTAGTAAGTAAAGTATTTTTATTTAGTTTGTTTTGTTTGGAAAACTTTATTTAAAGGTCTAACTTTGAGTGTACACTTACTTATAAATAGGAATTTAGAAGCTCCTTTGGAACTTTTTATTTTATTTTTTTTGTAATAGAAAAAAAGGGAATATTAATTTGTTTTAGAGATCTAAAAGATATGTTACTAATTTCAGATGCCCACCGACTCAAGCTGAAATTGAAAACTTCCACAATTTGTTGAGAGCTCAAGCCAAGGAATGGATCGACCTCCATCAACATAAAATGCTCCACCAAATCGAGTGCGTCCACGAAAGAGTTCACGTTCGCATCTTGCAATGGAAAACTCATGCTGACCAGATGATCCACAAAGTGAAAGCCAACTTCCACCAGTGCATGTCCGGCAGACAGTCAAAGATCGACGCTTACATCAAGGGACTCTACAACAAACGCATCCATCAACGTGCTTCCATCATCAAGACTTTGACCCACGTTAGTTTGAGTTTATGAGTTTGAAGCTTACATAAATTGCTACTTTTTTTTTTGTTTTAATTACAACGATTTTTGAATTATATCACTTTGAAATCAGTTCCTGGTATTTCCTAGGTTGTTAAAAAAATATTTACAGTATTAATTTAAGTATACTCCATGAACTGTATAGAAATTAATGCAATTTTTAAAGTACTAGACTTGTAAAGCGTAAAATAGAAAAATCCTTAAATGTAAGTTTGAAGAGTCGGTATAAAATACCAGACTCTTTAAACCTGAATAAAATATACATTAAACTTTTACAAACTTCCAACCTAAAATGTGAAATACAAACCATATGTATTTGTAAACTAAAGTCAATTATCTATATTTCTTCTTTACAGCGTGCCCATTGCCACTTGGTCGCATTTGACAAGTTCTTCTCCAGCGTTTTCGGTGAAAACCCAAACCAACTCGTACTCAACCTGAGAACTCATTACCACGAATGCGTTGACACTAAAGTGAAGAAAATTATTGAAAAGTTCGATTACTTCCACCACTACTACGAGCCAAGATTGATCATGCACTACTGCTGCTGCTTCAAATGTAACGCCAAGTTCACCTGTCCATCGTTCAGACTCATGTGCAAATGGAACTTCTGTCCACCATCAGTTCATTCATGTACCTTCCGTACTTGTTAGGTAAGTATTCTTTATATTATTTTAATATTTTTTAATAAGTAGTTATTAATATGACAACGAATTAAAGTGTTTTCTAAAATCTTAATCATTTATAATAGTTTTTAAGATTCTAAATACATATGTTAGTTTTGTATCAATATAGTTAATTTCTTGTAGTTAGGTTAAAGATTGATTAATTATTATAAAACCTTAAAAACTGAAAAAAACCATAGTTTTATTATTTATTTACCACGTATAAATTACTTTTAGAAATAGGTTCTGTTTTTATTATTACAATGATTTTTTTTCAGGTTTTAGCTCAAGCGAAAAAGTATGTGTCAAACTTATCAATAAAGTATATTGTTATGTAATTTTTACTCATCAATAAACTATAAAACTATTATTATAAAAAAAAATGTTTTGTGTTGTGTTAATCACTAAACTAAGTTTTAGCAGCAACTAATTTTAAAGAACTATATAAATTTTTAAAGAATTAAAAAAATCCTATTTAATTTATTTTAAGGTAAACTATAACTATGTTATAAAGTAAGTTAAACCACTAATGTTGTTTATTGAGTTTTATCAACCAGTTAACTTAAACGTGAATTTTATTTAAAATGCCGTATACATCAAGCATAATGTATAAACAACTTAAATGCAAACTATAGCAGTAAAATAACTAAGTTTAAATCAAACTTAACCGTTTACAGTTTGTTTTCATTAAAGTGTTAAAACGATTACAACTAGTAATAGGTCTCCAAAAATATACATTCTTAAAAGGTATTCTTTAAAGCTTTTTACATACACTAAAAACTTATAATTATTCGTATGTTATATTTGTTCGAAAAAATTACTTGAAGTCTATTGATTGAGTTTTTATACTTAAGTTTAATTTTACATAATATGTAAATTTAATTAAATTTTTCTTAAGTAAAAACTAAGCAGTTCATCATTTCTTTTAATTTAAAAATAATTGGTTTTTGATCAGTTCTTATAGATAGATAGCAAAAAAACTTCCTAAATTTAAATAAATAACTATTTAAAAACATGTAAATATGAACTATAAAAGAATTACAAATAGAAAAATAGCTCAAACTAATTAATGTTTAATCAATTGTTTTAGATATCTTAGAACAGTATAATATTTAGACTTAAAAAAAACTAAAAAAAATATTAGTTGTTAAATTAATAAGTTGATATACTTGATTCATTTTTAAAAAACAAGTATATTTAGTTAAGTTTTTCTAAAAAAGGATGAAAGGTCGACTATAAAAATTAGTTCGAGAAACCCTGATATAGAGCATACTTTTTATAATACGTTTAAATTTTATCCTTTTAAGGATATTACATTTTCGAAACAATTTTCTTAATGAAATTGAATACTTGTTCGTTTAAAAGAGTTTTAATAATTTTAATATCTATTTTACTTAAGTTTTCAACATAGTAACATGTCATAAAACTTTAATAGTGACTAAGATAATGTTTTTATCGTGTAATTATATCACTTTTTGCAAAGAAACAAGCATTAAACCGTTGGTTTGAAAGTTATTTACAACAAGTTTCACTTAAAATATCTTTTAGACGTTTTAAATTATTTTAGAAAAATTAGTCGAAACGAATAGATTTTTCGGTGAAAATTCAATAGTCGTATATTTAAATTTTAGGTATTAAGTAAATTAAATTTTTAAAGTTTATACTTTTTACATTAAAATGAGAAATTATTAAAACTAACGTACCGAAAAAAGAAGTTTTCTTATGTTTCTTTAGTTTTAATATAAAATATAAAATATAAACAAACATCTGTTAATTAGAACATTTCTTTTTTTCTAAAGGTCTAAAGCAATAAAAGACGAGTATAAAATATTTTTGTGAGAAAATGACAAAGTAATTATTACGGCTTTTTTGTTAGCTGAACAAATAAGATAAGATTTAATGTTCCCATGATTTTTTGCTCGTTTAAATTTGCCCATCAAACAAAAACGAGTTCAAATAAAAGATAGGTTTTTAAAAACAAATTTTATTTCATTTTAGCGATTCTAACTATGTATTTTTTGTTTTGATAAGTTTTCATAAATGTTATCACTGTTGCTACGTGATTGCCTATATTTTCTGTAAATTTTCATTAGAATAACAGGCTAAATTTTTTTTATTATAATAATTTTATTGTTTTCTCTATTAGAAAAAAAGAAAAATTATTATCTTTACAACACTTTGACAGCTTAAACGAGTTTTAGTTATTAGATAATTCTTAGTCTTAATTTATTTACTAGAGTTATCATATTTTCAAATAATTTTTAGTTTTTATAAAGTAATATACTAATGTCAGTAGATTTGATTGTTCGAAAAGTTTAATATTAATATCTAATAATTAATATACTCCAGCTTTTTAGTGGACGTAACATAAATAATTCTCTAATAACTTCATATTTAAAACGATTTTGTGTGAAAAAGTTCGAAAGTTTACAACAAAAACTGCTTTTTACTCCTGGAAATTTGTTTTACAACGGAAACCTTCTTTTTTAATACTGTTTACAATAAACACGAGTAAAGTACATAATGGTATTACTTTTGGGCTAATTGCTTAACGGAAGCTAGAATTTACCATGTCAAATTTTCAAAGCGTTTAGAGCCAATATTTTTGTTCACCTTTTAAGCTCTCTTTTATCAGAACGTTTAAGTGTTCAAGTTTACTTTGGTTAATATCAATGGATCTAAAACACATTCAAATTTATAAAACTGAAAGTATCTATAACAGAATCTAAAGTTTTACTAAATTGTATAAGATTTTGTAGTTTTATTTGTCAAAATTATCTACTGATGTTAAATCGATTATAAAATGTTTGCTTAAATATTTAGAATATAAGAAAAACGGAAAATAAGTTTTATATGGTTTTTAATTTATTAACTATTTTTCGGATTACATGACATATAACACATGTTTTTGTATACATATGGTTTACATTACAACGTACTTATCTCAAACAACGTTTTATCAAAAAATTAATAAATTAAAATATCTCAAATTTAGTCTACTTAATTCAAGCATCTTACAAATTAGTTTTTCTAAATAAATAAAAATTTTAGAACCAATTAAACAAATTAAAATTAATAAATTGAACCAATTATTATTATTATTATTGAAGTTTATTGTCAAACCTTTTTTTAGTTAAAATATTATAGAATTTATAAAATAAAACATTTCAAATTATTCAAACTGTTAAATTAAAACTGTTTCACACATCTTAATAAAATATTATGAAACGAGTTGATTTAAAAACATAAAGATAAACTAGTACTTGTAACGGTTGTGAAAAAAGTTACAAATAAAATAAAGCATACCTGAATAAGTTTTTAACACCTGATCACAAAATATATATCTACAAAATACTTTCAAAACTTATAAAATTTTAACTATTTAAAACCTTATTTCAAAAGGTAAATAGTAACTGCAAATTTCAATGCTTTTTTTTAATGTTTGTTTTTTATACTTTATCTGTGTGATAAAAAGCTGTAAATAAAAACTCTAATTGTTTTTAGAAACTAAGTGTTATTTGAAAAGTTTTTTTAAGGTTTTAAGTAAAACATTTTTGTTACAACAGTTGTGTATTTTGATTTCATCACAGTTAAGCATAAAAGGTCAAACTTTGACCAAATTTTAATAATTAAAGCTTAAATGTTACACCACAGTTGTTTTGACTAAAACCATTTTAAACTGTATAAAAGCTAAAACAACTTCAGCAGAAAATTACTCTCTTAATTTTTTACTTACAGATCAATTTTCTATTGATTTAATACAAATAGTATGCATTTAGGCTTTATTGAAACCAACAACTAAAGTTGTCAAACAAAAAGAGTTATTGTTACTGTAAATATAATTTATTTTATTCATTAGCTAAGTATAACGTTGTTTCAAGAAAGAATTCTGAAACTAATAGTTTTTTTACACATATAGTTAAGATTTTATTATATCAAACTTTTGTTGCACTTTGTAGTCTCTATAAATTTTGTTAAGAAACCGTTAAGATTTTTATTTATTATCTAACATATTAGGAATTTTTTTTTTTTTCTAAGTTTAACTAAAGTTCAAATTACTTTTTATCAATATTAATTTTGCTCAGTAACACTTACAAAATCTACTTAAAATGTGTTTTTATGTAAAAAATAAGTCTTTATAGATTTTTAATTAAAGTGTTTAGTAGTCAATAACATAGAAACAGTTAATGTACAAATAAAAGCTTTATTTTCAACTGTGTTTGAAATCAAAAGTTTTTTTCTGTTATTTTTTGTTTAAAACAATTGAAAAGATATAAAAAGCTTTTGAAATTTATTTTATATACAATTTAACCTCATTAAATTTTATTTTTATAAACTAGGTAGTAATTGTTTTGAGTTTATTTTAATACCATTTTTGTGCTGTTAAAGTATAAACAAAACCTTATAGTTAAGCATAATTGGTATTACTAGAAAATTTAAAATAGACTTAATGTAGACAAACTAAGGTAATCGTTTTAAAATAATTAGACAGTTTTTATATCAAAAGTAAATAGAAATATTTTATTGCACAAAATTTTTCAATGCCATTTAGTATATAAATTTTCTAACTATTTGTTTACATTAAATAATTACAAAAGTTATTTAAGTTTATTTTTATTTAAAAAAAACCCTACTCTAAAAAATTATGAATAATTTTTTTTGCTGGAAAGGATAAAGAAAGCATACTACTAAAAAATTAGTGTTTAACGACTTGGTACATTATGATCATGTTTGAATTTTAAAAACCAAAAAAAAAACAAGTTAAAATTTTTATTTTGTTTATATTTATAAGATTTTATAAAAAGCTTGTTTATTGTCAATAGGTCTTTTTTTAAGTTTTGATGAAAAAGTTCATATTTGTCAGTTTAGGTCTAAAAAACTATAGAAATGGTGTTTTCTTAATTGGTAAAAAACTATTATAGTAAATTTATAAGCTTATTGTCTATTTTAACTTATTCTTATCTTTTTTTAGAATAACTACAAAAATTCTTTGTTATTTTTTCAAATACTTGCAAAATTTACTGTAAAAAAATCTTTTATACATTTTCTCAAGTTTAATCTATATTTGGATTTTAAACTATTTGGATTTTACTAGTTTCTTAAGAACTAAAACTGTAATGTGTTACTTTTTCAAGAAAGAATTTAAAACTACTTATAATATGTAACATAAAAAAGCTTTTTTGGTAGCTAATACTTTTGATATTGTCTCTCTTTTAAAACCTAATCTTTAAAGCTTATTCATAGTTAAAATTTTACATAAAAAGCATTATTTCAAAAATACAGAAAGTATGTGTAAAATAGATAAAAGATAATCTAAATAGTATAATTCCTTGATTATAATTTTTTTTATTTTGTTTTACTTTAAGTTAAAAAAAAAACTTTAGACCTTTAAAAAAACTTATTTTTACAAATATATAAAAGTCTTAAACTGTTATCAAAACAAAACTTGTTATTACTACATAACATAGCTTTATCAAAATAGTTTTATACATTAGTTTTTTTTTGAAATGACTTTCTATTTTTTGTGAAATGATTGTTTAGAAAACTTTTATGTAGACTAATTTGTTTAAAAAAACTTTTTGTTTATATTTTTTGATTACCATATTAGGGCGTTGAAACTTCAAGAAATTTTAATTAATTTATATTTAGCTTGTTGTTTAACATTATAGCATTGGTTGTAAAAAAAATGATTTTAGAGTTCAAACAAATGCTTTGTTAACAAAAGAGTTTTTAAGTTTTATTGATTACTTTTAAAAACGTCTTTTGAGAAACTTTATCACATTTTCTATTTAAAAAACTTAGGTGCACTACAACATTTACTTTTGATATAACTTTAATTTTATTTCTTTAAAACATAAATGTTTATTTGTTGTTAACTAGAAAAAAAACAACTACTTTTTTCAAACTTAAAGTAAAATGTTTTTTGAACTATTCGAGTTTTTTTTTTTTTTTTTAATAATAGCTCAGTTTATTCGGTTGATTTTAAATTTATTTTCAACAATATCTGCAAAAACAAAGAGCAGTAAAAAAGAAAAATAGAGTTGAAACTTTTAACGTTCATATTTTTTGACATAGTGCCAAAAATTCAAAAGTCTTAAAGTGTTTAAATTGTTTTTACATCCAAAAATTTAACAAAGCCACAAAAAAAAGTTACTTAACACATTGTAACAAGATTTAAAGTACTCAAAAATAAAAACCTTTCTGTAAAAAGTGCGGTGATTGTAATCACAAATGAAAAAAAAAAGAACATCAAAGGAAAAACAAATTAGTTCAAACTTTTTAGAGATAATTACTAGAAGCGCACAGCGGGTAATTTTCGTCTGTACTCTTCAACTAATGAAGTGTTTGTTTTTAGCTTTGAGCTTTGTGGAATTAGAGCTTTCAATTATTACTAACGAAGACAAATTAAAGTTTTACTAAGCGTGTTTAGAGCTCGCAAAAGTCAATTTAACATCCATCAGCAAGGCGTTAAAACAACAGAAAACTTTTTAAAAGTATTTTAAGTTTTAAACTCGAATTTAGTTTTCAACTTTACATGTACTTTTTGCCAGGTTAAAAATATTCTAAATAAAGTCAGCAACAATTATTATAGAATTGCATTGTTAATCATCTGAATCTGTTTTGAAACAGCGAAGGTGTGGGAAAAGTGATGTGACGTAACGACATCGCTCGTGTCGCTGCCGACTGACTTGACCGATGACGTCAGCGAATTGCTCGGAAGTACCGGTTCATAGTGGTGGTGGTGGTGATATACGGGAAAGAACCGGTTGAGAAAGTTCGTATTGATTTTGAGCAAGGGGTCAGAAGGGTTATCGAATGTCACTCGATTCGCTGGGTTCATGTTGTTTTGCTGACCTGAAAATTTTCCGGGGTGAAATCTCGCGCTTTGCTGCTGAAAACTGTTGTCAAAGGCAGTTGGTGGGTGGAAGTTTCGTGCGGCAGTTGGCAAGCGTGCTTGCTCGGCTTGGATCAAATCGTAATTTGTTTGCGCAGTAGAAAGGTAAACAGTCGATTCTTCATGGGGCCGATAATTTATCATATTTTGTTTTTGATGCTCAAAATCCCAGCATCTGTTGGTCGTTTTAGCCTGTTCATCTATCCACTGCTGCTGTTGGGCATATTCAAAATACTTTCTTTTGCAAACGAAGCACGAACAGTGGCGGTAAATTGCTGAAGATTCTAATCTACTGGCTTGGTTGTGTCTTGGTCGCAACGGTTCGCAAGTTTGACGTTGTTGGTATTGCTTGTTTTTTACAAAGTATGCTTGTTCACTATTCTTTTGTATTGTAAGGTTGTTTTTGGCATAAATTACAGATTCAGAGACGCGAGCAGTCTTGTGCGCTTTGTTTGATGCTTTTCTTATTTTGCAAGCCGCCATTAAAGAGGTTTTCTGAACACTTCTCTTGCTGCTTCCACTCATTTTCATCCTGAGCAAGCTAGTGTTCTGCAGTTTCCGCTTTCTTGGTCCTTCTTTAATTGCACCTTTCATTGGAACTGTGGTAAAGTATAAAAGTTAAATTAAAACGGAAGTTGTAAACATACAAAACTGTTTTTTAGTTACACAAAACATCCAAAATCAGAAAAAAAAAACAATTAAAGCCTTTGCAAGGCCAACAATGTGACTTATGGCCGCCGCGTAATCCTGAAGCTTATTTATTGTTTGGTTATAAAACAAAATTTAAGTAATTTTTCGACAAAGCAGATTACAATGCAAATCTGTATTTTGGTGCGCAGCGACGGATTTAATTTCAAAACGTTTTCTTCGGTAATTTTGTAACCCGCGTTGATTTAAGTTCAGCCAATTAAATACTGTCAATTCCTAAAACTTAAAGCCAAATGCTCATAGTTTTTTCTTCAAAGTTAATAAAATTGGTCGTGACCGTTTTATTGGCTTGCTTTAGTAGCTTGGATTTGAAAAAAATACTTTGTATTCTTAAATAACAATTGCTAATATAGTTTTAGACTATTTTTTTCCTAAAAAACTAACTATTTTTCAGCTCACCTTTCATTTGTGTCTTTTTCGGAATTTTAACAAACAATTTCGGTTGAAATTCCACGTTAATAAGGTTGTAGTTTGGGTTGGAGTTGTTGAAAAATCCACTGTTTATTTTGTCCATAGCAGTACTTTAATATCCCTTAAAATTAAAAGTAATAGTTAATCTTTCAAATAATTGTACGTACAAAAAATTTTTTTTAACCTTTACTGATTAATCAAAGACATGTTATTAAGTTAAAACATACATATGTATATATTTAAAAAAGTATTTTTTTATTTAACAAAATTTCTTATAAAAACAAATTTAGAGTGTAAGCCTCTCTCCTAAAAACAACAAGCTTAAGAGATTAGGAAAGCATGATTTGGTAAATAAGCGTAACACCGCATTTGATTAAAGTACAGTCAAATTAGCAGAAACAAACATTACTTAAGTTTAGTTTGGCTTGAAAGATTTAGTTCAGCGGTTTAAGTTTACATCCGAAACTTAAATTTAATTAACTAAAAATATAAGTTGCACGCAATTTTCTAAAACAATTTTTTTTTATAAAACTAGTTTAAATATGAATTATGAAACAATAGTTTATCAAAAATTTAGAAGTACAGAGTTTGTAATTGTTGTTATTCAAACATTGCAAAACCAACAAGTTTCTCAATTAACATAATACAGTATTTTTTTCTTGTTATCTGCTTAAAACAACTTAGAAAAAAGTGACTATCAATAGTCTTACTGTTTTTCAACTGATTTCCTACTACTTTCTTTAATAAGGATTGCTCTTTAAGTAAAGCTTAAATGAAAAAAAGTATTTTACATTACTTAGAAAAACCACAACATCTTTTTTTAAATGTTTAGCTTATTTGATATAAATAATGTTAAAAGCAAGTAGCAATAAAAAGAAGGTTCTTCTAAAAATAACATTATGTTGTAGTTTTTATACTACGATAGATCAATTTTTGTAAAAATCAAAAAACAAACTTAAATATACTTTTATCCTAAGTATTGATATCATTCACAAAAAAAAAATATTTTTTGTTAAATTAATAGGTATAACTTTTTCTTTTTACAACTTTACCTTAGTATGATAAAACTTTACACAATACTAAAACTTTTCTAACAATTTAAAATTCTAACTTGAAATTACATAAAAAAATTTTGAATGTAAAGTTAACAAAGTATAATGTTAAACTTTAAACTAAATTTGAACAGTCATTAGTTTTAGCAAAGTGTTTTGTTTTAGCTACAACTGCTGTAAAGATACTTGCTAAAGATAAATGATATTTGACCGTGTCGATAAAGTACTAACGCTATAAATAACATATAACAAGACATATAGATTTTCTGCTTTATTTGCTTTTAACATTCACAAAAATAAAAAAGTACATACCTATAATGATAAAAAAAACTAAAAATACAAAGTTTACACTTAGCGAGAAGAGAAAGCTTACAAAAAAGAAGAACATAATCATAAAACTTTCTAAAACTTTATGTGTTTCGATGTAATGATTTTTAATATTAGTATTAAATCCTGTCATTTAATTATTAATGTTTCTCTAGCTTGTTGTTTATTGTTTCAAGAGAAAATATGTCTGGTGGTTAAAAGCTTTTTCTCGTTAAATAACTTTATGACGCTATCAAAAACATTGTTTAGTTATGAGAAGCCTTGAAACCAGACTAAGCGTTGAAGAAATGAAGTAAAAACTTATAATTTGTTTTTTTAGGTACTTAGAATGCTGCTTGTTTAATGTTAGTTTAAGCAAATTGAAAAATCAACTAATGATTAGATTAATAACAATTGAAATAAATTACTGGTTTGACTTAAACTATAATGAGGATTCTAAATGCATAGCAATTATAATCAAATTACTAAGGATTAGTTAATTAAACTATTTATAAAATCTTTATCCTGTGATACAAGTTTCTGTAAAGCTTATAATAGTGAACAATAAAAAACATTTAAAATAACAGTGAAAAATACACTAACAATTAAAATACTGAACGGACTAAAAACTTAAACAATTTTCGTTTATGAACTATTTACACAAATAAAAATTATGTTTAAAACTTCTATTTCAACTAAACTAAATGTTTTGTAGACAAATTCTAGCATCTTAAAAATACTAATATACTTAAACATAAATTAAACTAAAATATAATGTAAAAGAAAAAAGCAGAAAAACTTTAGAATTGACAAAAAGCTTGTGTTTGCGGTTTGATTCATAACTAACTTTGACTTACAACTCACACAACGGAAGCATGATTAAAGTGTGTTTGCACAACCTCGTTCTTGAATAAATTACTGTCAAACTAGTCATTTATCATTTGACTTCACTTAATTTTTGTACACAAAATTAAGTTCTTGATCTCAAAATAAAACACTTATAAAGTTGATCAAATAAAAATCAAAGAAAGTCTGTAAATAGTATTCATTAGACAAATATTTAGGTTAAAGAAGTGTGGCGGTTTATTTTCTTAATTTATAATTTATTTTTTAATTTTGTTTTTTAAACGTTTAAAAAGCAACAAATATCTAGACTAAGTAATAAAAACCTAATAACTAAAGTTAAATTAAATTTTGTTCGTGCTCCTTAACCAGTTTACAGAACTAATTGCTCGTTTCTTACCTTATTAATTACTTGACTGGTTAATCTTGAAACCGATCTAGTTATAACGTATATAGACAGCCTATGTTTTTTATACTTTTGTAAATTTTAGAAATTAGATGTTGTAATTTAACTTAAAAAACAGCTGTAATTCTTTTATGTTTACTTAAAAGAATAAAAAAATCTATAAGTAATAAACCTATATATAGTTAATCTTTGTTATTTTAAATTATCTGAAAACAAAAGGAGACTAATTTATGTTTTTTGTACATGTCTGTTAAAGTACAAAGAAACAAGCTTAAGAACACAAACATTATTTAAAACAAACATAGTCTAACAATTGTGTAACTATGATTAAGATGATTTTGATTTTTCGACATACAGTGAAAACCGTTCTATAATTTTGTAACACAAATTTTAAAACTTATAAGTGCTTAAAGTGATTAGAAAAGAACTTACTTTTTGATAAAATATACTATTTACTCTATAAAGATTAAAGTAAAAAATAAAATACAAATACTACCTAAACAAAAGAAATTGTTAAATCATTGCTAAAAAATAAACCTACTATGCTTGGATTTAAAAACGAAATAACTGTCTTGGACTTTTTTAAACAACCGTTATAACTTTTGCTACCTAAATTAAAATGTAAATAATAAACAATGCATATTTTGATAAAATATAATTTACTTAAAAATAGCACTTTACTAGCTTATTGAATATATTAAAAATTAAATTTATTGTTGGCTTCTTCAGCTTATAAAGTTTCAATCTGCACAAAGCTGATATCTAACTAGGAGAGAAAGCGCTGAAAAAGGCAGTTGACAAAAAAAGTTTCGAAGAGCAAAAAAAAAAAAGTTAAAAATAATACGGAAGGGCATATTCATTCGCAGTCCGAACGTTAACTTTTTTAGCTACCCTTTTATACCAGCTGTTTTCTGTGTGATCAAATAGTAAATGCACTCCAGTTAAGTCATTTCTTTCATTTTATAGGTGAACGGACTTTTTATGCTTTAAATTTATAAATATATCCGTGTTGCAATATAACTGATTTTAAACTTTCAAAACCAAGTTGACGTAATTTGCAATAAAGGAACTTAAGTGTTTGAAGGAAGGCTTAGCTGGCTCAGTGGACTTACCAGCCAATTTAAATTTAATTAGTAGATAGTTTCAAAAGTATTTAACTACAAAAGCAGTTCATAACTTGTTTAAGTTAAAAGTTTGTTTTCTCTCACTTATTAAAGTCAAAAATTAATGCCTGCTAAACCGGCGTAGCTTTTTAGTATTTATCAAAGGCTTAAGAGACTGAAAACTGTTTAATCCTTTGATTTCTCGCCAGTACGTAATGTTTTTTATCTTTGTTTTAGCCGCCTGACAAAACAATAAAGTCAATTAATAAGTAGGTTAAGCGGCGAACTTACAAAGTATAATTTTACTTCAACTGCGTACTGTTTCAGATCAAGTTATAATTGATTTTTTAAATGAAAAGAGGATAAAAAAGTACAATCTTGTACTTAACTAGTCAAACTTTCAAAAAATCTCAAACTTTGTCTCGCGAAAATTGTTTATAGAGCTTAACTTTTTGTTCTTTAATTGAGTGCGTTTTCTGGGAATTTAACATTGTTAAGTTGTTTACATGCTTTAAATTATGTTCTGTGTTTAGATTTTGTATCTAACTAAAAGTGAAAATTGTAAAAGTAATTTATTTTATTTTTATATTCATGTAAATACAAAAAATCTTATTTTATATTTGTTCGACCTGATGTTTAAAACGAAATACAACTCAAGTTTCTACATAAACATGTTTCAAAAGAGTATTTTAGTTAAAACAAGTTTATGTTTCAAAATTTGATGTGTTTCAAATAATCTCATACGCCTGATTGAATAATAATAGTTTTTGGTTATGAGTTGTGATTATCATTAATGTTATTCTGAGACAAGATTTTTCCTAACAATGTATCTATATAAGTAGTTTTTAGTAGCAAAAGATTTAAATATACTAAAAATACAGTTAGATTTTGATCCGGATAATTAGTTTAAAATCTCAAACCTTTTTGTGGCCAAAAACCTAAGTATTTTACATCTTTTTATTGATTGAACATCTCATAACTATCATTTTAATTGGAAATCAGAATATTTGTTTATATTCTTATAAATTCTTCCTAATACATGTATATGTTACTTTAAGTTAACGCTTTAATATAAGTTAGTGAGAAAAGAAAACTATCTAAAACAAAATTTATATAATAACTATGGTGTTACAAATATAAAATACAAAACAAAACAAGATGAACTAAAATTAATTTATGAACATTAAATTAAAAGCTTAATTTAGCTTGCAGCCTTAAGATTTAAAGTTGTTATTTGTAAAATCTGAAGCTTTATTTAAAACATAACATTATTTCAAAGTTCCTTTTTGTGTTAAATTTTTCATAAGCATCAGTCTAAACTTAGTTTTCTGCAATGGACTTTAATAATTTAGTTTTAATATGAAAACTTTATATTTTGTTAAAAGATCTTTCTAATGAAAGTACTTCTGAATTTAGAACTATAAGCCTATACTTTTGATTGACAAACTATATAGGCAAAAACTTTAAATGATGCGTAAGCAACGTAAATAAAAGTAAAAACTGTTTATTTTGTATTAGGTTTTAAAATTCAATAGTTAAAATACTTGACATTTTAAACGTTAACATGCTTAATTACATTCATTTCGATAAAAAAGTCTTTTAACTTCTATTTTTGGAGTTTTAAATAGAATTTTGTGAGAAAAATTTTCAAACACGTCTGTCAATGCGGTTATAAAGTTAGATTGTATGTTTTAAGGTTTTTTTTTAATAATTTTTGGAAAAGTTTAATGCGTTAGCTTATTTTCATTATTAAATTATTTGACATACTTTTGTTTTATATTCAGATGTTCTAATGAAGAATACACTATATAAACACTTAATGATTTTTTGAGAAATTCAAGAACCTACCTTATTTTGCGTCATTACAAGTATTTAATTTAGACAATGCCGTGATCTCATAATTTTATTTAATGCTGTTGTAACTTAACAAATATAAAGTACTGTGTCTGCTTTTATGTTTAAATAGCACGCCCATATTTAGCAAAACACAAGCTCTTACAGTTTTGACCTTACACATTACAATGTTTACTGTATATGCTTTTATGGGATTAAATAGTTTTATAAACAGTATGTTTTTCTATTCAAAAAAAAAAAAGTATATTACATAGAAACTTTAAATTATTGTAGGCCAAGTACAATAAGCAACTAAAACTTTAAAATCACAAATATATTAAGATGTTTTCGATAAACATATATAAAAAGTAGTATAATTTTATTTCGTATCTACTACTTAATTTAATGTAACATTACTTATAAAAGTAACAAAACTGTTTTTTTCAATACTTATTTGCATGTCCAAAAAATTAAAGAAGTGTAAATAAACCTAAAAAGGTTAGTTGTGACCATACAAAACTTTTTGTTTGCTGTTTACTTTTTATAGTACTTCTAAAGTAACCTAAACAACTTTTAAAAGTTTTCAAAAAATAAAAGATTGCAACGTGAGAAAAAATTTTAACTAAAGTTATAGTTTCATTATTTTCCAATATGTAATTTGTAGCTCACACCTAAAATATATACAAAGCTTGATCGTAGCACAGTCAAAGGAATATTAAAAGCAATTTTCAGTATTTTTTGTACACTGGTGTAAATAAATATTTACAGTTTGTCCTAGTTGAAATTAAAAAAAATTAAATATATTCTTTTAAGTATTTTTTTTAAGTAATAAGGTTTGTTATCCAGTCAAGCTGTTCAGTGTATTTAACAAGTGTCTTTTAAAAGAAAAGTAAGTTATATTTAATAAACTCTATTACACTTTTTAAATGGTAATAATTAGAAAAAATGATAAACCATAAGATTTTTAAAAATCTTGTTTTATCTAATAAAAAACTTGACAAAAAAAAATAGCATAGCTCAAAGGTAAGACTATAAAAATGTTACATATAAAAACCCGACCGTTCTCCTAGGTGTGTAGTGTTTACAAAACTTTTTGTAAAATACAGTAACAAAATCAAAACAAAAGTTGTAACAGCGTTTAAAGTATACTTATAATTAAATTTTAATGTCTTTGGTAAATCATTTAGTGGGTAGCTTAGAAAACAAGCTTTAATGTATGTCTGTACAAATTTAAGAACGCAAGAAAACATTTCTCAATATAAATTATTCATTAACAAAACTTGATGAACAGTTTAAATTAATGCTTGAGTTTTAACTTGATTTGTTTTGCTTTTGTAAAATAAAAATAAATTACTATTATATCTAATTTTAATTAAAGTATATATTAAGTTGATCTTTTGTTTAGAATATTTACTCTTTTAACTCAATGCAACTTAATTAACAACTAAATAGGTTTTTAATTAGCTTACTGACATTTTTTAAAATTACTTTTCTACAATTTTTCCAAATTAAATTAATTCGTTTTTTTCTTTAAACTATTAAAAAGTAGTTTTTGTTTATATTTTTATTAAAACATCACAGTACACAATTTAAGATTGGTTGCGATAAGTTGTTAGCACTATTATATTTAAATTAAACTAAAACAAGTAATTGAATACTTTAAAATAATTACAAATGCTAATAAACTTTAGATATTAAAGTAAGATAATAGTTCAAAAAGTGAATAAAGTATCTAATTTGCCTTTTTACTCATTACTCAAACGTAAATGATAAAAAGTTACTCGTGAAATGTAAGCTTTAACCAAAAAAATCGTTTTCAAATAGGGTTAGAAAGTTTAATGGTTGACGTTTTTTGTAAACAGCGTTTTGTAGTTTTTATTGGCAAACTTAATCTAACGATCATTATTAACAAAGTTAGATAAATTAATGAACTGCATTATTAATAATGTAAATTTTTCCTAACAAGCAGCTGGCATTACAAGATATCACTTGATTTAGTTCAGCTTACTGTGTGAAAATTTTAAAATACATATATACCAAGTTGTTGTAAAACTGGTAACTAGAAAGTTATTTATTGCGAAAAACCGGTATTCTCTTACTAAGTTAGTGAGATTAATATGTACATGATCTATTCAAAGCTTTCAAGTTTTTTTAATGCTGCTGCTTTACTGGTAGTGGTGGCTGAAACTAAAATGCAGCAGTTAAAATTGTTATTTTTTACTAGCAATGATCAAACTGAAACCTTGTTGTTTTCTTTTCGTTGAAGATAAACTTACTATCGATGTTTATTGAAACGAATACCTTTTTATCTTTTGTTTATCGAAAAACAATATCATATCGGTTCCCTTTACTTGTTCAGCGCTCAACTGATAAATTTATTTTTTCTAGACAAAGTACAGAGATCTGTCGCGGCTGATTCGAAGCTAATGGCCTTAAATTCAACGAATCGCCAACCGTATTGAAGATGTATTATTGATCAGTAAGATCGTATCGTTGCTTATCGTTGAAATTGAGAGCTTTTCCCTGGTGTAAAATGCAGCGTTTGCAAAGGCAGCAGTCGTTAGTGTCTTGTTAAACTCTCATTTTACTTCAAGAACTACCAAAGTCAATGCTCTTGTTTGCATTTTAATGATTTATGACTCCCTGCTCCTTCAGTTGTAATCAAATCGCGTTATAAAAAAAACCTACGATTTGTCGTATTAGAATTGTAAGAGCGCAGTGGTTTTTTTCACTCAAAAAATTATTAAACAAGCTGCGTTATCATTTGTATGACAATCTGAATAAGAAAGCGTAATGTAAGTAATAAGAGCATTTATTTTGTTTTGATTATTTAATTTTAGATAAAAACTCACTTTTAAGACTTATAGATTTAATAAGCAAAATTTTAAATTGAGCTTTTTGTAGAAGTTTTACACATAATTATAACGAAAACTCAATAAGTTTATCAACTATGTTTTATTCATTTAAAGTTGTATAAAAATTAGTACTTACTTCTTCTAAAGTTTTTTTACGTGTCTAATGCCTTTAAACGCTTTAAATACTTTAACTTAAAATTGATAAAAAAATGTTTTTTAATATTATAGAAAAGATGGTTATTCTAAAAGAATTTGATTTCAAAAAATATTACGTGATTTTATACTTGTATGTTATCTATTTTGAGAAAGAGGCTTGTTTTTTTCTCAAAATAAAGAAAATATAATTTTTATAAATTTAAAAGGTCAAAACAATAAATTAAATTAATGTCTTGTTCCTTTGACATGCTAAGGGGATTAAGAAAGCATGATAATGGTAATTAAGCGTAACACCGCTGTATTAAAAAGGTGAAATTTATTTACTAGAAATATATTTATTTTAAAGTTTTTTGGTTAGAGCACTAGGTTTAGGATTAGATTTATTTAAAATACAATTGAACCTATAAAACATCTATTTTGCACGATAATTCGTAGAAATAAAAAGTAATACGAGTATAAAATTGCTTTTAAAATATCTAAACCGTTAAATTTTTTTACCTAAAAAATGTTTTTTTTTGTAATATCAAATTTGATCAACGGTAAGTTTCAAAACTTGTAAAAAATAAAAATAACCGATCTTTAATAAATCCTAATTACTAAAAGTTGAGTTTTTTTACTAACTTACTTAATATCAACAACTTTAAAAGTAGGAAGTTAAGCTAAATTTCATTAAAGTCATTGTTAAAAACAAAGTGTAACTTAGTTTATGTAATACTTCTATATTAAGCAGTCACTGTATTTATTACTCAAAAATTATTATTTGTAGCAAAAACTCTTTGTTTTAGCCTGCAAGAATTAGAATGTTAGAATAAAGTTATTGAGTAATACTTTGTTTTCTATTATCTATTATTAATTTTTATTCAAACTAAAAACTAAACCTATTTTGTTTTCAGTAAAATTTTTGAAATTAACTTTTAATCAAGTTCACTTTGAACAAAAATTTAAAGTTCTATGTGGAATTTTTTGTCACGTTTTTGTGATCAGTACAAGTGCTTGCTGTGTTCAGACCGGTAGTAAAAACATGAGAAAATAAAAAGCCTGTAAAAATTCTAAAACATTAATTATTATAAAGTTCTTACTGTATTGATTAAGTTAAGAAATAGTTATCTAAAAAGCAAATTTTTAACATTGTTATTTTATAGTCAAAATACCTCCAGTTTGATACTGAGGTTTTTATTTGGCATATATTTAGATTTTAGGACAGAAATTTTTATTCATAACTAGGGCTTCTAAGAACTTAGCAAAATTATTTTTGTGAAAATAAAATAGTAATTGATAATAAGAGTTACTTATAAACAGACAAATACAGTTTTTAAGTGGTGTCTTATTTATACTTTTTACATCGTTATTAATTAAGTTTAAGGTTCTGAGAAAGTAATTAAGTAAATTACGCATTTAGTCGTTTTTAAGTAATTTTTAAAACATATCTATAAATTAAAAACAGAATATGTATAATGTTGATTTATTATAATAACAGTCCTTTTTTACTTGTAATCAATTTAAGTTTGGTTAACATATTTATATCAATTTTTTACGGTTTATTTTATCAAACAGAATTAATAATAATTTAATAAGTTTAATAACAACAGGAAGCGTTCTATTTTACGTGAAAAAAAACGGATGTGCTTAAAATACATGTTTGTTTTGATGCAATGCACAAAGTAGTAAGTTCAATATCTGTAATAAATTTAAGCATATAAATTGCACAAGATCAACAGTGATAATTTTTATGTTTTCAAAAGTTTATGAAATAACTAAATCTTGTTTAGTAAATGCGCGTAAAATTGTTTTTGAATAAATTACTGCCAGATTAGTAAAACACATTTAGGTGGTGCCTGGCAATTCTTATCGTTACATTTTCTAGAGTTTACGTAGAAAGTTCAAACCGATAATCTAATGCTAAAGTATAAACGACAATATGTAAAACTAAAATAATTAAATAAAAATGAAGCCGATTTTAAGCTAAATAATAAATTTCAGACAACATTGGTGTTTTAAAAGGTTCACTTAAAAACCGTTAATAATAAAGTGGTTACTCTTTGTTTGAACTTTTGGATAATAGAAAAGCTTTTTAACATTGAGATTAAGAAAACTAGGTGCTTTTTTGAACTTAATCTTGTCAACTCCCTTTTAAACTTTCACCAAGGTTTTTCTTTTCTTTTTTTTCTTTGACAATTGATAATTAATCGTCAATAATTCAACTTTTATTTTAAGTTACTTAAACGTATCAAATTTATCTATATCAATTTATTTCTACCTATTTCATTACAAATCACATTTACTTTATATGAGTTTATATGAATATAAGTTTATAAATTTCAACTTTAATTAATCAATTTAAGATTGGCTCGTTTATGCTACCTGTAACCAATTTAACTTCGATTAATTAATCACTGAAATGAACCAAATTAAAATTAAAATAAAATACTGCTGTTTTACTTATTAGACTAAAGATTTCACACAAACAAAATCAGTATTTTTGTTCAAAGTGTACAAACTCCATAAAAAACCTTTAATTGATCATCTCAAGCTCAACACTCTTATCTATTTTCCAACCGCCATCAAGCTTTAAAATAAATCATTATGTAGGTTAACCGGACGCAGTTTTACAGGAAAAGCACTTTAAAAGCTGTTTTTAAATTTAAAGTCAAAGTATTTCGAATGCCAGAAAACATTGCTGCAAAAGTTTCATAGATTTTTACTTATTTTGAAAAGTTTTAATTCTGGTTACAAAGTTGTATAAATTTGGTGTTACATGGTACTTTATTTAATAATATACTAAAAGTTTAACTTGTAGATACTTACGTAAAATAAATATTTTTTAATCTTTTTAGATTTATAGTAAATAAGGTAGTATTTTAAACAAAACCGTAGATTTCAAAAAGTTTTCTACGCTCTTAATAAATTAACTTTTTTAAATACATGATTTACTTTATTGCTATATTTTAAACAATGTTGTTTAAAGTTTGAGACAATTTTAGTTATTAATGTTATTTTAAGTAAAATTTTTTTTAATAAAAAATATAATAAACTTTTTTAATAAAAGTACTTTGCTATCTGACTTATAGTACGAATATTTTGAGTATAAAACATGTAGATTTTATTATCAATTCAAAGTGAAATTTTAACTAGTAAGTTTTTAACAGGAATACTTAATAATTTTGTTAAATATAAGAATTTTATAAATGAAATTAAATAACATATTTTTACTATTTACTTGTTTTTGTAAAACTATTTCACTTCATTAAGTAAAAAATAATAATTTATTACTTACTTACATTTAATATTTTCTCACTAATGCCAGATATATTAAGGCCTATTTATTAAAGAAAACATATTATTGGATGATTTATCAAAAATAGAATAAATGATCAATTATAACTGATTTATTAAAATAACCAGAAGTTTGAGCCACTTCTTTTTTTCAAACTTTTATATCGATAAAAGAAAAACGTAAATACTTTAACTTCTAAAATGTAGAACATTTAATAATTTATTTTCCTCAGTTTAAAATAAGTTTTGTTAGTTTATTTGAAAATTTTTTTTTATAAAATAACATTAATACAATACTTTTGTCTAAAAATGGTCAAATAAATTATTTTTTCTAAACTTTTTACAATATGAAATAATTGAAAATTAGAACTAATTCGATTTAAAAGCTTGTTAATATATGTACTCGATCTACAAACATGTCTAGTAAGAGCTATTCCTAAAGACTTTTTCCTGGTTTAGCGTTCTTACAAAAGTTTCCCTTAATTTTTAAGCTAAGTTTAAGTTTGCTAAAAATGAAAGTATTTTTTAAACCATAGGAAGTTTTTATTTCATAATTGCTAAATTAGTAAAAAATCTATTTGTTTTTTTAGACTGTGTTTTTTGTTTAGTTCTAACATAATTCTTATTAAAACTGAAATTCTTATACAAACAGTTTTGTTTTACTTATTTATTAGATGTACAATCCTATATGTTGTTAATTAGACCAAGGTTTGTTTTTATATTCTTAATTATTTTAAACTGGTTGGTTGTTTGGTATAAATTTTACATTATGGTGTTATACACACTGTAAAGTTTTTAAAACGCATACTAGATAAAAAACGACTTGATATTTCATTTTAAAGCATATTATAGAGAAACGTATTACATCTTCTACTATTACTATTTTTCCCATAACTTTCTTAAGGGTTGTGCAAGGCTATTTACGAAAGTAAGTAGGAGCTAAAGTAGAGCTGCTATAAAAAAAAATCTGTACAACTCTGAAGCAGACTTTTGACAGAGCACTTCGGTGCACAGCAA
The DNA here is from genome assembly GCF_965202585.1 of Thalia democratica. Lineage (NCBI taxonomy): Eukaryota > Metazoa > Chordata > Thaliacea > Salpida > Salpidae > Thalia > Thalia democratica. The sequence goes on from NC_139170.1 coordinate 13,157,923, forward strand.
CCGATTAAGTTTATCTGGTAAATATTTATACTCGCACTGCTAGTAGTATTTTCAAATCGCATGTTCTGTAAATAAAAAAGTTGTAAGAAATATAACGTTTTAAACATAAATATTTAAATATAACTTTTTAAGCTGTTAAAAGTTACTTTTATCTGCACATAAAAAGAATAGTTTATGTTTGAACTAGTATTCTAGTTGGTGTTAGTTATACTTATAGTTAGTATGGTTAATTTGTAAGTTTGTGTTTTACTTTTTTTTCTGTTTCAAAACCTCTATTAGAATCTATCTTTGAACGCTTTAGATAGAAAAAATAACTGACTATGTTTTCCAAAACATTCTTGTTGTACTTATAATCATAAAAAAAAGTTTAACACCTTAATTATGTAAAATAATTGAACGTTTTGAAGATTAAGTGGTTCTTACTTGAATAAAAACTTTAACAAAATCCAGTTCAATAAAAGTTTAAAGTTTGGTTGGAAATTTAAAAATAGGATTTTTATCTTGTTGTAAAACACCGCTAAACAAAAAACTGACCAGCTATAAAGTTAAGCTTGTTTGTGAAAGATTACATATACCAGTAAATTTAAATGATCAAAAAAATATATATAAAATGTCATATTTTGATCTTTTAAATAATTTATGGATTATAAAACGTGGTTTCAATAAATAGCGTAAAGCTACTTTGCACTTAAACATAATTATATATGTAAGAACAAAATTATACAACAACATAGTTTTTAAGGTTAGTAGTTGTCTATTTAAAATTTAGCTGTTAAATATCCACAAAAAACTTAAAAAACTCTTATTTGTTGAAAACAATAAAATTCATTAAGTTAGTTTAAAAAATAATATAAATTATTTAATGAACTACATAAAACAGAACAAATTTAGCAAGCTTATTATAATACAACAAATTATAACGAAATTTAAAAATATGTATATAAGGTTTTTAAGCAATATAAAAAAAAAATTTTTTTAATCAAATTAAAAAATATTTCAGCATCAAAATTATAAGCTTAACTCAAACGGCCTTTTTCCTGAGATTATATATACTTAATTTTTGTTCCTTTTTTTTCTTTATAGTACTTTAAAACATTTTCTTAACTACAGCTTAAAAAGCTGAACAGACAAACAGTACAAATAAGTAAGGCTTAAAACTAAATGAATATATAGACTTTGCTCTATTATAAGTTCTTATACTCTTTAAAAGAAGAAAGTAGTGATTCATATACATTTCTTATATAAATACTAAAATGTATATTGTTTAAATGAACCTTCGATTTTTATTTATGATAAATTAAGTTTATAGAACGCAATAAACTAATTAACAACATTTTGTTGAGTTTTAAATTCACGTAACTATTAAAGAGTTATACAAATTTTTAACTTTAATCTTTTTATAAATTTCATATTGACTATTCAACTCAAAAACTAAGATCATTTAAAAGAAATAAACTTTTAGGGTAAGCAGTGAAAAAAAAATTAAAGACTTACAACTTTTTAAAGTTAGTATTTTTAGTGTAAACTATTTAGTAATTTTCACAGCTTATAAAAAAATACATTGTAAATAAATACGCTTCAATTGCAACTCTTTTTATTTATTTTATGTTGTACGTTAAACATTTTTCTCGAATATCACAAGCATAAAAAAGTAAATCATAACTTAGTTTTATATTCTTTTTATACATAATATTTTTATAGTAGTTAAAAGTAATTAACATTCAAAAACTATTCTTATGAAAAGAAATTAAAAGAAAATTTGATAATCTTTTTCTGCAAATCAATATACTTGGTTTTCGAAATAGCAAAATTGATACTTCTAATGTAATGTAGTATAAACTTAATGTATATTAAAACTACTTACAGATTTTTAATCAAATTCAGTTGTTAACATATAACTAAAGTTTTAACATATTTTAAGCCCAAAAGATTACAGATTTGATATTTGTTTGAACAAACACGTAATTTTTTAAGTTAAACAAGTTTAAACAAAACAAAACGCGAACGCAATTGGTATAAGTCTAGAAACCTTCGGTTTTAGTTAGTTTGTTTTTATACCAATTTTATTTATATATTTTTGAATAAGGTTACCAAAATTAATTGCTCTGTGTTTATTTTCAGTTAAGGATTTTACTAACAGGTATAAGTCAAAGTTATAGTACTAGCTAGACTGACTAAGTATGATTTTCACGAGTCTAAAGTAAGTTTTTGAATGTTATTTGCAATGCATAACATTTAAGTAATTTTTATATAAGTTAACAAAGATTTTAAAATAGACTGACTACGTGATTTAATTATTTTTTTAAATAAACTTATTTAATGTATAATGTTTTTACCACTTTAAATTTATACTGATTTTTACCACTTTAAAACAATCAACTGAAAAAAAAAGCTTTTTACGATAAAGAATAGATATAAACATTTTTACAAGCTTGAAAAGTTTTTTTAAACCAGTTAAACAGTAAAAAAGCAAAACCTATTTTTGTGTAATACCAATTACAATCAGATGAGAAATTTTATTTTTTTTAATAATTGTATTTAAAGTTTGCCTATCTTTAGGCTGATTAAAATTTACATCAACAAAATAAAGTTTACAATAAAAAGAATAATACAAAATGATAAGCACCTAAATTAAACAAATTTTAAGTAAAAATTTAACTTTTAATACTTTTACAAATAATTGCTTTCAAACAGTGGTCACTATACAATACAATTTATACTTACTAAAAATTTTTGGTTTAATAAATTTTTGTTTGAAATAATATAGTGCAAAAAGTTTTTCAAAAGTTCTAAATTATTATAAGTGTTTAAATAGTTTTTTTGTTGTTATTTTACTAATGTCATGCTAACAATGCAACTTTGTTTTTGATTCTAGATTTACAAAAAAAAATCGAATTACTTTGATAACGAAAGTATGCTGACTGATAAGCTTGTAAAAAACTTAACACTTTTTTTCTTATTTAAAATTTAAATAAATAATCTTTACTGCTTAAATTTAATTTGAATATGATCAACACTTTTTTAAAAGTTATTAATTTATATAAATAATAAATACTTTTTAAGTGCCAAAATCTCGTGATGTAGGCTCTGTTTGTTTTATCATAAATTCAAATGCAATAATTTTTTATAAATTGTTTTAGCTAATATATAATCACTTCGCACATGTATATTCATGAAGAAGTACATAGTTTCAGTATAACGAACACAAATTAATTTTGTTGTCACAACGCTTTTTAATTCTAACTTTACAAACTTATGCAAAACTAGTTAGTTACAGATGTTTTGAAAAGTTTAGTGATTCTTAAACTAAACTGATGCAAACTTTAAAAGGCTAATTTTATTAATTTTCTTTTAAAAAGTAGCTGACTTATACTGAGTACAAACTAACTTGTTTTCGATTAATTAACCATTGTTAGTGTGGTATAATTAAAAAACTGATTTAATTTGATTGAAATTTTACTTAGCTTATAGTTTTAAAGCTTTTACAAAACTAAAGATCTTTTTGATTTTAACCTACGATTTACATAACATTATTGAAACTCTTTGATCTCACACCTTAAATAAAACTTTTTAATCTCTGTAACGACTGACTTTAGCTTTGAAATTTGTCATTTGGTAAATAAAACACGTACAAGAAACTTTTTTTATAAGTAAATTGTAGACAAGTTTACATGCAGCCAGTTATTTTATTAAATTTTGTTTATAAAACTAAGTTTTGTTCACTTGAACTTGTAAATAATTTTAACGCTGGTTTTTGCAAATACTACAAAATAACACGTGTAGTGTAGTTATTATTTTTATTGTCTGTCAAATATTTGTTTAAATACTGTAATATTTACAACAACAGTGGTTGAAAGTTAAAAATTTTTTTATCTAACCTAGTTTTATGAAGAAATTTGTGATAATTTTCAAACAAACTCGTAAAAACAAACTTGTGACACTTAAAATAAATGTTTTTAAAAGCAACAACTTGTTATAAAGTTTTTTGATATTTCAATTTTTTTACTTAGTTTTGCTTGTTTTAAATTTATATGCTGGATTACAAAAGTGATATTTAAACTTTTATTTTCATTTAAAGCATTATTTTTGGTTAAATTTTTAAAAACAAACATGACACTGCTTTTAAATAAAAAGTTATCAAAAAACTATGTCTAAATCCTAATTAAACTTAAGATCTAGGCTAGTTCATTAAAAATTACTCTTGATGTTAAGCAAGCCGTAGGTTTTAAATAATCTATTGCGTACAACAAAAGTACACTCTTAATATTTTCTAAAACGTTTAAAAGAAGGATTTTTTTGCTAATCGCAGTATAATGCCAGCTCTCACAGATATTGTAGAGTTTTTACGGCGTTATTATATTGTGTGTTGATAAATAATTAAACACACAAAATCACTTAAGTAATTTTAAAGGTCGATTGCTCCTATAAGAAACACTTTTTGGCGACTTACTCGATAGCATCACGTACCAAGGAAGGAAACTGTTTTTTCAACGTAAAAGCTCCTTTTTCAATTGATTGTCGTGTGATTTTCGCATTGATGGCTTTCACACCATAACGTGCCAAGTAATATAAGTTTTTTGAAAAAAAAAAGAAGTTTTTGTGGACGAAAATGTAAGTGAGTTATTTACTTGTATTATTGAGTATATTAATATTAGAATACAACTAATTTCATAAGCGAATACTGCATATTCAAAACTTAAAAAACAATTTCCTCCATTCATCGAATTTTTTTTTGTTATTGTAAGCATTAAATTTGTTTTATTATACGATTATAAATTTGAAGTATTAGAATAATGACTTTGAACAAAATTTGTGTTTTTTTTTGAAAGTTGTGGTTCAGTTTTTCAATCGCTTACTAAAAGCTCACTTAAAAAAAACAAAATATATAAGGCGCAAACTTTGACAAAAAGCAGTTTAAATTCTACTGACGGACCGAAAAAAAACTTTAAAAGAAACGCCAGTTATTAATAAGTTGTGACTAGTAATGAGGTACTCTTTGGTAAAATGTCTTTAAAGCCAATTGTTGTAAATGAGTACTTTTTAGCCTTAGTGCTCTGAGAGTTACATTTTTTAGTTTATCAAAACTAGACACACGTCGATATATATATGAAACATAATAGAATTTAAAATCAGTACACTTAAACCAATGAAATTGCGACCATAGCGGCGATAACTATTTGTTGTTAGTATTGTTTTGCAGGAAGAGCTGCTATGTTAACAAACGCAGCTAAACTTATTTATTCAATATTTTTTCACTTCTGACATTCTCTCGCTATTCTGCACCTCTGACAGATTTTCTCCTTCAGCGTCATAAGCAGTGTATCAAGGCGCGTACCTGCAAAAGTTGTAGATCTTGTTACCCGCCAGCACGCTCTTTCCGACTCACCAGCAGAGAAGTGGTGACGACGAACCTTCCACTGAGGCCGCCGGTGAACTCGCAAGTTTCTCGCACCGTTCACGTGACCGACTGCTCCTCTCGTGCGTCATCAGCGCCATCTGTGGCCACTTGTAGGCGCTGCAAACTTCCCCCTCCTCTTCCTCCAGACACTCGTCCTCCGAACGTGCAGCACGCCGTCTCCATCATCCCGCGCGTATTTCGAACCCCGGCTTTTTGTAAGCGACGGTCAGTTTTCCGCCGCCAACAACCCAAATGAAATCAACTTCTTAAGGGAGTTGAAGAAAAACGTTCAAGCTAAACTGAACAAAATTAAAACTCTACTTCAAATCACATTAAACGAAGTTTATAGTTTAAAAGATAACTACGAACAATTTGAAAAATAAGACTAAAATATTTTTTCTGAATGAAAAAGCTGATGAAAATGATTTCAGTTGACTACTCCGAAGACCTACCTAGAAAAATTAAACTGAATTAACAAAAAAAGGCAACCTTTCTCCGAAAAATACTTAAATTAATGATAGTTAGTTCAAAACTACTTTTTGAAAATTTTTACTTTTGTTGTACTAAAAACATTAGAACATATTATTATTATTATTATTATTATTATATTGTTTATTGTGCAATGTTGGACTCAGGCATCAAAACCTGAGCCACTTAAACAGGACACACAAAAAGAGAAAAAGAAAATAAAAAAAAAACTTTAAGATAAATTATACATATATATATATATACAAACATAATTTAAATGGAAACACAAAGTTAAACACAATATGATAAACAAATGAACTAAATTGAAAATTCAGTTCAAAAAATTCAAATTTATATTTTACTTAGTACACACAGTAAAGAAGTTTGTCTAAAATCATGGCTTATAAAACAATATTCATAACTACAAAATATATAAGTAAACTAATAGTTTGTAGGGGGGAGGCGTAGGGAAACGAATATTTTTCCTTTTGTTACAGTGGAAAATTAGTTAATTTTACTGGTATTTATCGTATTTAAGTCAAATCTTTTTAGCTTTAAACGAAATTGTTCTACCCTCTCACAAGATACTATATCCTGAGGTAGTCTGTTCCACATTACTTTTGCTCTGTGAAAAAATGCGCCTTGCCACTGACTGTTTTGAAAATCATGTTTACATTTTATTTTCAAATTATTTCCTCTTAGTTGATATTTATTTTGGGAAAAATTAAAAAACTGGTCAAAAAAACTTTTATATTTGCCATTGATAATTTTGTAAAGAATTAATAAATCAAATTCCCATCTTCTATATTCCAGTGATTTCAATCCAAATTTAATCATTCTATCATTATATGACGTGTAAGATATGTTGCAACGATTACAAATATGACGGGTAAAACTCCTTTGCACAGATTCAATTTTATTAATATCCTTTTTTAAATGGGGTGACCAAATTTGGGTACTAAACTCAAGTTTAGGGCGAACGTATGTTTTAAATAGTTTTGTCAGAATTGAAGCAGAATTAGTTTTCAAACTTTTCAATATTTGATAACATGTAGTTTTTGCAATCTTATATAAATAGTTGATATGTTCATTCCATTTCAAATCTTTGGAAATATAAATTCCTAAATCTTTAAAAACTTTAATTTCTGGTAACTTGATGTTATTGATTAAGAGGTCAGTTGGAGAAGATTCTTTTTTGTTAATGGTTAGAATTTTACATTTGCTAGGATTTAAGTTTAGTTTTCTTGTTTTTAACCATATGTAAATATTATCTAAAGATAGTTGTAATGAAGTATTTGACTGACTAAAGATTTTGGCATCATCTGCAAATAAGCTTAACTCACTTTTAATATCAATGTTTGAACAAATATCATTAATATAAATTAAAAAGAGAAGGGGACCAACTACACCACCTTGTGGTACTCCACTGTAGATTGTTAAAGAGTCAGAAAGCGTATTATTGATGAGTACTCTTTGTGATCTATTATTTAAAAAGTTATCAAACCAATCAATTAAGCTTTCATGTAGCCCATACTGATTTAAAATTTTTAATAATCTTTTGTGTGATACTGAATCAAAGGCTTTTTGAATATCCGTATAAACTACTTTAGTAAATTAATTTTTGAGATAAGGAACTAACCAAGAATGTAAGCATGTTAACAGTTGAATGGTTGATGAGCGGTTTGGAACAAAACCAAACTGTTTGTTAGTTAATAATTTGTTATCAAAGAGGTGATTGAGAATTTTTACAGATACAATATGTTCATAAATTCTTGAAAAGCCACTTGTTAGAGATATTGGTCTGTAATTTAATGCATCGTGTATATTACCTTTCTTGTGCACAGGAATAATAAAAGATGTTTTCCATTGTTTAGGAACATCAGATAGTTCTAGAGAGCAATTAAATATTAATGAAAGTGGAAATATTATTGATTGGATAACATGCTTGATATAATAGGGTGGAATGTTTTCTGGCGTTCTTATGATTTTATCTTTTAAGTGGTTAATTGAACTTATAATGTCTTCATAGGTTATGAAAAAATTTTGCATCTTACTACAATTCTTTTGGGGTAGCTTAAAAGACTGGTAACTCTCGTCTTTTTTAAAAACTTTTTGAAAATTTATGTTAAAAAGTGTTGCTATTTCAAAATCTGAGGTTACTGTTTTGTTTTTATCATTATCATATAAGAGATGTATGGAATTATTTAACTTAAGTTTAGATTTCACGTAGCTATAAAACTTTTTTAAATTTGGGTTTTTGCAGAATTTGTTTTCATATTCAAAGTTGTATTTTTTAACAGCTAATTGATATTCTTTAGACTTGTTTTTGTATTTTATCAAAAGTGATTTATTTGTCTTACTTTTTTTGTATAGATTCGCTTTTTCTTTTAATAACTTTTTAATATGAGATGGATATTTTTTACTTTTGTTATTTTTAGAAAAAATTAGAACAAAACGTTTGATTGAGATTTGGATTGAGCTGATGAATTGATCGTAGAAATGCTGGAGATTTTCTGAATTTTTAAATAAAGAGGTCCAATTAATTTTTGACAGGAAATCATTGATGCTTTCAAAATCTGCTTTTTTATAGTCATATGAGACTTCTTTAGCAATAGGTACTATTTTATTTTCAATTTTAATTTTTAGTGAAAGCAAGTTATGGTCACAAGTGTTTGTTAATGGAAAATTAGTTGAGTGTGATATGATTCTATTTAGACCAAAATGATTGCAAATTATGAGATCAAGAATGTTACCATTCTTATGGGTTGGATTTTCAATTACTTGGGTTAAAAAATTGTCTGTACAAAAATCAAGAAAACACTCATGGGGTTTATTGAAATCTGTGCTAGGAATCCTCCAATCTATATTTGGCATATTAAAATCACCAAGAACATAAAAAGAACACTCTTTTGGAAAAACCATTTTAATCATTTTGATTACATTTTGAACAGTCAGTGCGCATCTAGCAGACAGTGGAGGAAGGTAGACACAACAAAATCTTAATTTCATCTTTTTAAAAATTACATCTACACATAGGTATTCAAAATTGATGTTGCTAGTAGAGATAGAATCGTTTTTAACTTTAATAACTTTAAGCGAATTTTTGAAAAGGATAGCAACACCTCCACCCCTACTAGACCTATCACTTCGGTAAATGTTATAGTTAAAAGGACACACTGTGGCATCGTTGACCTTATTAGTCAACCATGTTTCAGTCAAAAAAAATAAATCAATGTTATTCAAATTTATATAGTTCTCTAAAATATAAAATTTATTTAAAACAGATCTTATATTAGTGTAACAAACTTTTAAATAGTTGTTGTTACAATTTATATAGGAAAACTTGTTAGTGTTAAAATTAATCCTATCACTTAATAAGTTTATACCCGTTGACTCACGATTTCCTCCACTAATCCCAGATGTCCTGGGAGCGGTAACGAAAGGGCTGTTTTGTCAGTTCAACTATCTTGTTGTTCCTTATAACATATTTTATGTCCAATTTATTCTCATCAGCGATGGCTTGCTTTATTTTAACTTCTTTTCTCAATTTTCTGAAAGCTTCAATTTCCAAGAGAGATCTGTCAGGGTTGATGTAGACTTTTGATTCAATTTCACCATTAAACATTTTCAAATCTCTCAGTCTTAACAGTCTGTGTTTGGATGCTAAATTATTTAATTTGACTATAATTGGTCTGATTTTGTTAGCTGCAATTTTACCAACTCGATAAAGTGACTTAAATTCTTCTTTTTTCATTTTATTTTCTCCTAATACTTGTTGAATTATTTTTAGATCATTTTTGCAACTTTCTAGTGAATTATGAGTTGGATTTTTACTTTCTGGAATGTTAAATATTATTACATTTAAAGCCTTCTTTTCTTTCAGTTTTTGTTCATTTTCAGCATCTATTTTTTCTGCTACTAAATTTAATTTGGTACTAATGTTTGTGATAAATTCTGTTGGTTCACTTTTCTGCATTAAAATAGTACGGGGATATCAATATTAGAATATATTTTTTAGGTGTAACCTGTTTACAATTAAAAAAACTTGTCGATATTTAAGTTTTCAGAAAAGACTCAAATGAACATGCTATATTTCTAACTGGGGTAGTAACTAAAGGTGGATCTTCTGCTTCTCCTGCGTACATTTCTATTCGGCTATTTAGAAGTTTAACTCGAAGACAAAGAAAAAGGAGTTTTTTAAAGATTTTAAGACAGAAAGAGTTAATGATTAGTCTACTACTATTCAAGGTAGTTTTAACTTGGTTGGTGGGTATAGAAATAACACGTGGTTAGCTGATACTATTACCTGAAGTTGCTAAAAACTAAAAATTAAAAAATTCATAAAACGCATAACACAAATCAATTGGAATGTGTTCATTTCCTTGATGTATCTTTGTTTTGGTGGCTTTGATAATAAACTTAAACGTATTGTTCATTGTAAAGTTTTCAGTTTTGAGTTTTGTAATGGACTGAAGTTTCAAGTATGAGCACGAAAAGAATTGATTATGCTTTATTATATTTCCAATACAAAGTTTGGCAAAATCTTATTCAAATGAATCTATCTTAGATACACTAGAAACTTAAGATGTAGTTAATAATAAACGGATAACCAATGACACTAAAATTTAAAAAACGACATAGTCACAGTGCTATAGTTCACAACGATAAGTTTTTTTTTTTACTTTGGTTGTAAGCAAACAGGAGCACTTTGATTAGTTGAAGTTTACTCAAGTGAAACAAATGAGTTTACATTTGCATCTCCAATCAATCAAGCACAAGTATCAAGTTTACTAAATGATAAGATTTTTATGACTTTGCAACACATAATTACATTGACTATGTTGAAATTTATAACACTGGCAATAATTTTTGGTCAGAAGGTATAAAATCACCTGTTTCATTATCTGAATTTGGTAGCGCGATTAGTGTATACTTGTACAATTTATCAATTGACTAAAGATTTTACATTAGTCCACCATAGTTAGAAGTTTAATTTTGACTAAAAAAATTCTAAAAGTTAATTTTTGTAGCTTCATGTTTACAGATCATTAAACTTTAACATTTAAAATAAACTACAAAATAAGAATGTTTTACTATAGTAAAAGTTCTATAATTTTAATTTATTTAATCATATATTAGTTTCACTTTCAATTAGCTTTAGCTGGTTTTGTATCTCAGTACATTTTTTCATGACTTACTTAATTTTATTCAATCGTTCAAGAAGAGTTCGTATAAACTTACTTTTTTGAAAAATAACTTAAAAGGTAAACATGATTAAAAACAAAAAGTAGAGTTTACAAATATTTTAATTTTCTTATCTGCTTTCGAACTTTTGCTTATTCATATTTTTTTAATGCTTGGTAATTAGTTTTATTTCTGCGGTTCATACTTTTTTATTGTATTTGAAATTAACAAACGAATGAAAAACTATATTTTGAATTATTTTCTAAGAGTATTTAAAAATATACTTTAATATTTATTAATAATATACATCTATTTAGTAATATTTTGTTGGTGAATAAAAAAAACAACAAAATATAAAAACGAACTTCAAAGATAAACAAAAACAATAGTAAAACTTTATTAATTCTTTTAGTTAATTTACGTTGCTGTATACAGTTTTGTTGTTGCCCTATACTTAAAAAAATTAAAAAAGATGTTTATAAATAACTTTAATATAAAGCATAGCAACAACCAATTAAACATTTTAAAACCAAAATGTAAATATAAAATAGTTAAAACAAAAATAAATATTTTTTTTTAGAATCTCTAACTTTGATTTATTTAAGTCCTATTTTTAAATTCTTTAAGCATAGAAAAACATAGTGCGCAATGTGAAGATTAAAAATAAACTATTATAGCATAAAAAGTCGGCGATAAGAACATTCCAGCTCTTTGTCTTCATGCAAAGGTGGAATTAAACCAAAGTACCCGCCACTAGGGGCAAAATTTTCCTTTTTTGCATTCGTAGGTCTAACAATGTTGTCCGGAAGTGCAGCAGAAGAAATTGTTGCAACTTTTTCGTTTTTATTTCCGCAAGAAAAACTAACATCAAAACCTTTATTTGATTCTGTTACTGGCATTTTTACCTTGCAAGTATTAGAAACGCTGTCGCACTTCTCGATTCTTCCAACTTCACCCATCATGTATCGACGCAACTCCTCGTTGTTTTTGAAAGGCACGCACTCCTCCAAGCACGCCACCATCACCCGCATCGCTTCATCGTACGCCTCGTCTTTCATCGTCCAAAATTTCGGGCTCTTGTGACACAGCATGTTGCGGATGAAGAGCAAACTTTTTGCATGTTCTCTCGTGATTACGTCCCCAGCAGCTCTGCAGTTTAAAGCGAACTTTAAAAGCACGAAAGAGTCCAAGACGCCTTTCTTCCTGTAGTAATCGCCGATGAAGCTCTCAAAGTAAACGCCGCAGATCTGCTCGACTCTGTATGAGTCGAGCTTTCGTCTGCATTTCATCGCTTCAAAAACCCAACGCGGAAATTTGCAAAACTCCAGTTTTCGACCACACAAAATCCCCAGGTAGTTTTCCCACCCGCTTCTTTTCTTATCGTCCTTGCCGATGGGTCTCCGATTGGACTTTATTCGGTTTTCAAACTTGTACGAGTGCTTGTAGAACTGGTAACACCATTCGTCTATCCACACGTCAGAATCTAGCATTTTTATCATTGTGTTCGGGTAATAATGCCAAGTTTTGTAAGAACTACGTTTATCTGACTTCACCTGGTTGAGCACGTCCCAGAGAAACTGCTCATTTTCGCCGTCGCAATCGTTTCCGGCGCCGTAAGAACTCGGATCCAAGTTTCTCAATTCCTCTGTGATCTCGTGTACGAGCATCATCATCGAAGCCTTGATGTAGGGAGCGATTTTGTTGATCAATATTGCAAAGACATGATGAAGCCTCATCGATCTTTTGATGCCTTCTTCTGTGTCATTGGTCAATTTAAAAGGCTGTAAATCAGAGCTGTTACTAAGTTTGTCATCTTCATAATGGATTCTATTAAGTTGTCTGTTTGATTCATCAATAGTTTTGTTTTTATCATCCAACAACAGACCACTTCGGCAAGCGATTAGATCCTCTACACTTCGCAAAGTGCCTTTAAAGTTTTTATGTAATTAATAAACTTTATAAACTGTATTAAGTTTTTTTTAAACAGTTTTAAAACAAAATTTATTTAACTACAGTTATAGTTTGTTTATTTTATTTACAGTTTTCTTACTTTCGATACAAATATAATTATAATGTTTACTTTTGCTTAGACTGTTTTTGTAGATACTTATTAGTTTAGCGACAGTTAGTCGTTTATCGACGGTGAAAGCTGAATTTAGAAGACTTTGGAAAATTTCTGGAACGAAGTGATTAAATTTGCTACTACCGGCAGTATATGAACTGAAGTTTCTTTCCATATATGCAGACTCCCAAGGATAACTGTAAGATTTTAAATACCGTTAAAAACATAGACTACCGTGCTTTAAATTATGCACTAAGGTGTTTTATAAGTTTTAACATGTTGGGACTGTAGTTTTTTTACGTAAACTAAATATAAGTAGTTTAGTAAGCTTTTATTATTCCACTAGAAACCTTAATAAAAAATAAAACTAAAACAATAAATTAAAATAACAGTGACGCTTATGTTCTTTAGTTTTCTGCGAGAATAATCTTTTAAAAGAAGTTTTTTATTTATTATTAAAAACACTTAACTCAGTTTACTATACTAAAAAATATACTTAATATTTCATTGAAAATGGTAGTTCTAGTTACAATTAAAAAGTAAATAAACATTCAAACTTACCACATAGTTATTATGAAGTAAATACAAACTCCAACAGAGCACGCATTGCTAGCTTTCATCATGTCGAGCAGTTCGTGAAACTTTTCATCCGAGCCACAAGCGTGCCGGAGCTTAATGAATCTAAACTCTTGAAAAGTGTACATGCTCACATACAGTTTGTGGTCTTTTCTGCTGACATGCAAGCCTTCCACAGCTATCCAACGATCCTCATCGCAAGTGAGCTGCTGGTAATTCTTCATTTGAACCATCAGTTCCAGCATCCAACAAACTTTTTGGTTTTCCCCTGCATTTCGAATAAGTTTTATTAGCTAAATGATTTTTGCATATTATAAAAAGTCAAAGTAAAACTTTTTGTACATTCAATGTTATAATAAACAAGAGATAGTTTTTTTTTTCGGTAGTATAAACTTATCAATTTTTTTTTAACTGAATTCTGTTTATTAATATTTTTTTATGCGTCAGTTTTCAATTTGTAAAATAAATATATGTTTATATGTATATTTGCAAATTCTAACCTGCTCCTCCAATAACATCACTTAAAGGTACCATACATTCTTTTTCGTGAGTCAAATTGTTTCGTGAATTAGAAATACCAACTACATGAATTGTAGAATCTTTATAAACAGATTTACTGTTAGCACTTTGTGAAGTAATATCAGTATTTCCCAATGTTTTGCGACCATTTCTAGGTTTAAAAACATCAGTCAAAGGTATCAAAGGTTCATTTTTTTGACAACTACCTTCTGAAATTTTAGCTAAATGTATTGCATTTGGTCTCGAATCTTTACAAGAATATGCACTACTAACATCTTGTAAAGTATTGTCAGAATTTCTAAAAGTACTTCTTGTAATTTTTTGATTTAAGACATGACTAAAAGGTATTAAAGGTTGATTTTTGTGACCAGTATCAAGTGAATTTTGTGCTAAACTGGTAAGATGATTGTAGTTGCAACATTCCACGCCTGTTTCAGTAAGGCTTGTTAAGATTTGTTAAGGCTTTTCAGTCGGATACTTTTTGTTGAAATTTGTCGTGATTAAAATAAAAGAATCTTTAACAAAAGATTTGATCGCACTGGCATTTTGTAAAGAGTTGTTTGTTGTCAAAAAAGTTTCATTAGTATTTTCTAGTGTATTTGGTTTGTTTCTTGGTTAGAAAACATTACTCAGAGGCATCAAAGAGTCATTAATGTCAGCTTCTGATTTATATGCTGCATTGGTAACCGAATCTTTGAAACGTTTAGAAGCGCTAGTTTCCGCTGACATTTTGCTGGTAAATAACTCTTTCAAAATTTCAAGTTCTTAAAAGATCTTATAGATATTTTTTTAACCTATATATTTCCTAAAATAAATCATATATTTATAGTAATATGAATAATAAAATGTTAAAATATGTAAAGAAAATAATTAATTTCAATGAATAATTAAGATTTGTCTTAAGTTTAGACTGATGGTAAAAAGAGTCAACTATTTAAAAATAATTGAAACTAGTTGGAATAAACTGACTTAGTGTATAAACTAACTTAGGAACAATTTTAAAATTAAGTGTATAAATACCTTTCAACAACAACGTTATTTTTTATTTATAAAGTGATAACCAAATTTTTATGTACATAGTTTTAACTTCAATAAAAGTAAGCTTGTTTGAAGAAAAGTTTATTACAAAGAAAGTTAAACTAATGTTTATAAATCTTAGTCATATATGAAATATTACTGAAACTAAAACTACGTAGTATGAAAAAAACATATTATTCATTTTAATAGTACAACTTTTACTTTTTTTTTTAATGCTGCATCATTAGTAGCTTATAATTACTTTGTAAAACTAAATTTATGTTGCTCACAGCAGTTGTCATTATAAACAGTAATAATTTTAAAAAACTCAAAATATTGCATTGTTTTTTTAATTAAAAAAAAAACAAAACCAAGTTTTGAAAAAAAAATTAAAAATTTTTGTTGAAAATACTAAACCTAAAGCAGAGATGGGCAACGGACAAACTGTTAAGTAAAACTCTTTTGCTCGCGGTATTTTAGTCTTAAATAAAAGTTAAACACTTTTTTATAGAATAATTTAAACTGCGTTTTTAAATTTATCTTTCAATCAGCACTTTTAATGATTATTTCACTACATTATTAATCTATTTTTTATATTTTATTAGTTATTGTTACACTTTAAGTTTCTTTACAATTAAGGCACAAAAGTGTATTAAATTTTTAAAGTATTTTAAAATACACTTAAAAGCCTAGTTGTTTTTTAATAAAACCATTATTTTTACTTTGTAGTTTATTTTCGTATACAAAATTGTGTTAAAAATGTATTTTATGTGTTATTTCTTTAGTAGTCTACTTTAAGACTTAAAACCTGTAATTTTTTACAGTTTTTAGTTTACAACTGCACAATAGTGTGGCTTTTGCTTGCAACTTTAGCTTGTGTTTATATCTTCTAACCTCAAACTAATGTATTCTAATTGAAAAACAATGAAACAACTACACCTAAAAATACACGTAAGCTTTAAAACAAATTAAGGAATTAAATGTATAGATTACTAGCAATCAATATAAATCTAAAGTAATAAGAACAAGCGATTAGTTTATTTATTGCTAAACTAGTTAACCTTTTCGTTTTTTGACCTACCAATACCATATATAAGTTGTCAGTAATAACTTTTTATTTAATGTAATAAGTTACTGTCTATTTGAAAAAAAAATTAAAAACATAACTTTAAACTTACTATCTCTTTTAAAGCTTAGTGTTAAGGTTCTTAGAGTGTTTAACTAAAACGTAAAATATGTTCCAATTTTCCACAAGATATTTTTAAAATATTTAATTATTCTGTAACTTAACTTGATAAACTTTAAAAGAATACTAAATTTCAGTATATTTATACAAGTTCAACATAAGCTAATAGTATTAAATAAAAGCAAAAAAGTAAAATATAAAAATTTAGCAACAAACACTAATATTTCTATGCTTAAAAGTTTTATGCGGTGTACTGTTTTATTTTAAAAGATTGTAAAAGTTTTATGCTTTTTAAGTGTATTGCTATTAGTCCTGGACAAGACGTTAAACGGTATCCAAGTGGTGTGCGACTCGGATACTGTTTTCGTGCACCAGGTCCTAAGACCAAATATTTTGAGCGCTATACCTCTATGTTAACTGAATACTATAACTCTATCTCAATTTTAATATTTTTACCTAAGAGAAATGATAAACCTACTACTTTCTTTAGAAATAAACAAAATTCTAATACTCAAACTTAATAAAAGTTTAAAGCTTAAAAACTGTAACTAATTTCAGATAATGTTTCAACAAGATATAAAAGAAATGATTTGTCTTTAAGTAAGTAAGTTCAACCTGACAACATTTTACTTATTAAAAAAAATTATTTCAAAAAGCTGCATGATCCAATATCTTAAAGTTAATTTTTATAAGTTTTACTTTTCTTTACTTTACCCTTGTAAATTACGCTTTCTAGCTTTGACGTGAAAAAATTTGATGTTTTAAATTAATATGTTTTTACTGACCTAAGTTTTAAAAACCACGCAAAACTTTGCCAAAACTCAATACATTAATATGTTATCAATACATATTACTAACAAAATTTAATTTTAATTAAATTAAAGAATGTAATTTACTACTTTTATGTTAGTAACCTAGTTTTGTTAAAAATATACGACATTTTTAATTACTAGTTTTTAAATTATATTCAAAGTTAAAACACTAAAACTATGTTTTATTTGAATTAGTTTTTATAATGTCGTGACAATAGACTAAAATCCTATTCTAATTTTGTTAAATCTTTTAATCTTTTGAAGTTTAGTTTACAACGACGGTTAAATCATGACAACATCTTTTTGTTTTTACTTTAATTTTTATAATACATATATTGTTTATTTATATTAGTCTTATGAGTCAGATAAATATATCAACTCTTATAGCTTAGTTAAAGTTTTTTTGAGCTTTACAGTACTTAAACGTTAAACATTTTAGAGTAAAACAAACAGTTTCAAAGTGAAAAAAATCTTAATAACGCTAATATATAATGTTGATTAAATATAACTAATGCAGTATTTAACTTTAAATTATATTATTTTAAAGTTTTACAGCATAATAATGAATTACTATTTATTAAAACACCACTTTTTTACTGTAATTAAAGTAATGTTTTTACTGTTTGGTTCTCACAGCCATTTAAAAAAAAACTGTTCTTGTTTGTTTAACAAAAAAACAGTTCAGTACATTTAATTAAATTAAAATTGCTACTTTTGTTTAACTTATTTTTGCTTTTTGTGCGTAAAAGTTTAACAAAAAAAATATAATTTTTGTTATATAAAGTTATAATGAATAACTTACATACCTATTTAATTGAATAGTAATTTTATAGATATCTCAATTACAGAATACTACAACAGGTTTGAAAATTGAAAACCCTAAAAAGATGTCGTAACTTATTCACGTAGAGTAGTTTGACTTGACCTCTACCTATTTTGTAATCTAACACACTATTTATATCGTGGTTGTTCTACAATATTAAACTAAATTGTTGTCTACTATAACTTATAAAATAAACTATCTCCATGGTTCAGAAATTTTACGAGCTAAAGCAAAAAGATTTTCTAACTTTTATGTTCAAAGCGGTTACAAACTTAGATTTTATGTAACAAGCTTTATGTCTATATATTATTATATTATGTTCTACTGTATCTAGCACTAAAATATACAGTTTTTCAACAAAGCGAGATTTTAATTTAAAGTGACCACAATACTAATTTATTTTAAACATAGATTAACTTAATTTAATGCTTATCATGCTAACAATTCAGTATATTATATCCAAAAGACAGCTGATTTTAAATTTAGTTTATAAAAGAAAGATTAAAAGTATCTTTATTGGTTTAATGTCTAAATAATGTTAACAGTATAGGTTTAAGTCGAGTAAATTTTATGGGTAGTTTTTAAACTCTTTACGTCACTTACAAGCAAAATATTTTACTATAAAATAAACAATATAACAAACAAACAACTATTTTGAACAAACTGGTACATTGTTGTTACAATTTGTAACAAAGCTTACCAAATTTTACAGCAAACTTAAAATTTTTGTTATAATACTAATTAAAACTGTTTTATATTAAATACTTCTACACTACCAAATCTTTGGTCTTTAAATATTAAGTTTTTGAGTATAGTAAAGCGTAAAACATCTATGAAACATTTTTTTTTATGAAACTAACAAATTTTTTAAGTTAAGAAAAATTATCATTAAGTTTTTAGTCATTAAAAATTATAATTCTGAACAAAATAAAATAGTTTACTTAGCTAGCCTTAGTCATGTCAACATTATAGATTATAAAAGATATCACTTTAGTTATATTGAAAACGTATAACACTTTAATCAGTTTAAAGTATACAAATTAAAAACTAACTCTATATCTAGGGCCAGCAGGCGTTTGGTGGTTGCGGGCCAAATTTCGAAAAAAGAAATATAAGCAGACCAAAATTGTAGTTTTTAGTTTCTTAAGACCAGAAATATCTAGTGTAAATTTCTATTTTCCATTGAATTCTATCTAAGTTATTTTTTTTTTGATCTTCACATCGAAACTCAAAATATCTATTAGAATGATAATATACAGTGTAATATAACTTTTTTTTATTTGCTTACTACATTTGAATATATGCGGGTTGTAAAAATAGTTAGTTTTTTTTATTAGTCGCGACTTTTAAAATGAAACAGTTTTACTATAATATAATTCATAATGGATTTTTTTAACTTAGTTAAATTAGTTCTAAAACTAAATAATGTTTAAAAATTATTTTACCCTTTTAAGAATTTACATTTAAAATGTCTAAATAGTTAAATACACAAAACTTGCAAACTGAATTTTACAAATCTCAAAGATGTCTGTATTTTAATGTACGACAAATTTAAGGTTTCAATAATTTTTTTCCAAAGTTAAAGTTCTTTATTAAACACGATTTTATTTGCTTTTAAGTTCGAAATATTAAACAACTTAATATTTTTACTTCTAATATTGCTCGTTTGATTATAAAGGCTGAGTAAACGCTATAGTTTTATCTTTTAAATTATGGAAAAATTATGTTGATCTTCGTATTAAGATCTTGTGAAAATTTAAAACACAAAAAGTAACAAATGTATTTGCTTAAGAAAATAGGTTTTCTAACTGATTAAAGTTTCCTGAATACGTATCGGTTAAGAAGCAAATTTTGTTTGTAATTAACAAGTAATTTAAAACTTTATTCAATTCAGAATGACTTAAATATTAAAAACTCAATTTATTGAATATTTATTAACTAAAAACCATGTTTATTTTTTCCGCTTCAATTTTAAGCTTTAACAGCGTTTTTACCACTTTACAGTGTTGTACACGAGTAGCTGGTTTTATAACCATTTGTTTTCGAATTCCTTAAAGATTAGTTATTATGACGTTGTACTTTAATATATATATTTACTATAAATATTAGCTGCTTGTTTACGTTATAGGTCAGCAAAGCAAAAATTTACGCCATCTATGTATTTTTTATTTAAAAAAATGTTTTTCTAATCAATTAAGAAAAAGTTTGCTAGATAAAAATTTAAGCTAAATGTTAATTTAACAATTAGTAATTATCAGTGCTTTATTTTTTTATAGTATATCAGATTTTTGGCTTAAAACAGCACTTTTAATTAGTTTTCTTCAACTTTTATAAATCAACTTAATTTTTTCTATAAAGATTGCTCGCGATTTATAAAAGTCTGCGGACCTCAGGATAAAGTTTTTTGTATAAGTAATCCAAAATAATTGCAAACCAAAACTAAGCTTTACAAGTTACTAATTCATCAAAATATTTAGTGCCAGCAGAGTTCTCGTTAAAAAGCTTGTTATGTTATTAAAAATTAAACACAAGAATGCCAAAATCCTTCGTATGTTCTCATGTAATTTTTTTATCAGTCATTTCCAGGTTTTTGTCTCTTTCATGGGACATGTAGGCGTTTGATCAACCGCTTATTCAGCTAGCAAGCTGTTTCGGTGGTTCAACACACTGTAAACAGCAGATAGCTAAACATTACGGTTTTTATTTACTAGATGATAAATTAAAGTGAGTCTGATTTGTTGATTTTTTATTTGAATTCTAGTTTTCCCAATCAAAATCGTTCAGCTTAGAATTTTTTTTGATTTTGTATACATATCAACTTTAGATTATGGTTAAACTAAAATTAAGCAGATTCTATGAGTGTCTTATATATTAATTCATTTAATGTTATTATTATTATTATTCTTGTAACAATATAACTTTGTATTACTAAAAAAATTTACGTGGTGTTTATCTATTCTTTATATAAAAACACTTGTTTAATTATATAAAACAAGTAAGAAATATGTTATATAAAATTTCAAGTATTTATTAAAAATCTTATTTACCATGTAATACTAAAAGTACTCTGTGCAAAACTAAAGTTGAAATTTAGTATGTATTATTAAACTTTTTAAAAAGTTTAAAATTTTAAACTGATATTCTTTACTTTAATATCAAAAACTTTACTTCGAAGGTGTTTTTAACAAAATTGTTTTAAACTAGACGAACGTGTCATAAATCATAATTTATATTTGTTTTTTCTTTAACTGTTTTTACGTGTTTCTAAAACATTCACTAGAGACTATTGGTCGGAAGGTTTGAATTAGTAACGGACTAACTTTTTTTATATAAATTTGCTCGCGCGTCGCTTTGTATAATAAAAAGTCTTCCGCCAACCTCAGTCACTTTAAGAGTTGTAGTAGTTAAAAGAGTAACGTTATTTTAGCCAAAAGTGTGATAAACTACGCAAAATTAAGCCTAAGTAATAACTAGTTGTCAAATTAAGAACCTAATTGTAGGTTTTACCACAATAATTTTTTACCGTTTTAAAATAGTTTGTTTTAAGCTAAAAATCGTACGCAGTTTTCCGACCCTTATTTAAGACATTAAAATTTGAAACGAATTGAAGAAGCACTGATAGTTTGTTGTAAAACAGGTTTAAGCGAGTTCTGCCTCCTGTGTTTCACTTTTCGTTGTGTTGCGATAATAATCGTCTTCAACCACATTAAGTTTATTAATAACTACAAACACAAGTGTTTAAGTTGTTAAAATGTATCGTACTGATAACTTGTTGTTAATATCAAAAATAAAGATTATAAGTTGTCAAACAAACTTGAAATGTCAGTTCGTTACAAAATTACACAACTTATAAATAAATTAGTTCGTTTATGCTCATTAGACTTATAAAAACAGAACACATACTTTTTTTTAAATAAAGTGAAGTTAAATTCTAGCTTTAGATTTTGTAAAAATAAAAAGAACTAGTTTTTATTTCAAAATGTTGTTTTCAGTTAAAAAAAATGTTTCTTTTAACTTAGATAACAGTAACACATTTTGATTATGTATGACTTGTACTTTGTCTAATTTCTTTTTAATTTCAAATTGTTTTAAAACTATTAATTGATTTTTTATAAAAAATATCAATCTAATGTTAATAAAGGTATGTTGATAATAATGAAAAACATTCGATGCGGTAAAACTTTTGCTGAGCTATTCGAAACAATCAAAATGAAATATTTTGTTTATGTGTAATCAAATTTCATGAAAGAAAAAACATATTTAGATCTGTAATTATAAATTTGAGTTATTTAAAAACAAGGTCCATTTGTTTTTACTTTTCTTAAAAGCTTATTACAATGCATTCACAATTCTATTTAATGTTATTTTACAACATTTTATGTATAATTGTTCTAATAATGGTAGTTTTCAATGCGTGAATTAATATTTGAAACTTTTTTATTTTTTTACATGCGTTTTCGCATTGTTACTTCATCTTTTAGTATCATTAACTATTCTAACTCTACGTTAAGACATTGTTTTATACTGTACATGCTTTATACGAAACATAAATTGTAGCAGATATCATAAACTTAATATAATGGAATTAAAATACAAGTAGGTTAGCTTAGAAGATAGTAAATAGATAAGACCATCGCTATTAAAAAACTAAAAAATAAATTTCACATCTTTTTGTTAAAACTTCTTCATGTAATTGATCCATAAAAGTTCTTCACAATCCATAAAGATTAAGTTATATAAAACATTATTTGGTTACTAAATAAAATTGTTTAGTTTCTTTTATCTTTTATCAAATTACTAATTATTTAACAAATTTTTAAACACATAGATAAAGTGTTTGTATATTTCAAATTTTTCTCACACCACTGTGTAGCTCTTGCATTTGTTGATGATAACAATGAAGTTAAAAACAAACTTTGCAACTACTTGTATAAACTTAACTATCATTCCAGCAGTCCTTTAAAACAAACAGTATCTCCTACGAAAGTTAAGTTTTTTATTTAGTACAAAATTACTACTACAAAAGTAATTAAGCTTCTTCAAAGCTATGCTTAGACAAAACTTAAAGCTGTAAATTAAATTACAGTTTGTTTATTTTTGTTTTTTATTTTTTATTTTTCAACTACCGAAATCCACTGCTTTTTGTAAGTCAAAACAAAACTCTTTAAAATGTAGTACTATTATTTACACCATAAATAATATGTGTAAATATAAAATCATTAAGTATTTCTATACATCAACTCCTATGATCATATTTTCAGCGTCAGTCGCTTTGTGTTGTTCAATGACATATTATTTTAAAATTTATAAATTTTAATTACTTTGATTTTTTTTTATTCAGATAGCCAACAGTATTAAAACCGTTTGAAAATTTTGTGCGTAAGTAAACAATCAAAATAATTTCAACTTTTTGAATTTTTTTTATAACAAGAAATGAAGACCTATTATGGCTTTGAGCCGTAAAACATGTAGAGCGACTGTATTTATAATTTAAGTTTAATTTTCCTTTTTTCTATTACTGATAGTTTTTGTATATTATATTTTTAACTAAAAAATTAAAAGAGCCGCATATTTTTGTATTTTCAGTCTGTAGTAGGATTACCCCTGCTTAAAAGTGTAAAGTATTGTATATAAATTTAAAGCTACTTTAATTAATTTCAAATATAACGTGTAACGAATATACTTTTACGAATTATTTATAACGTAACGTTTTATTTGACGTGTTGAGACCATAGAGAAATGATTTAACCTCAAAAAAGAAGTGGAATTTTTCAAGAAACTTATAATAAGGAAGTTAATTTCTCAATTTAGAACTTTAATCGTCGTGATAATCATCTTAGTATCAAAATTCAAAATACACGTTTTACTCATGTTTTTTCACGTATAAAACAAAAGGAAGTCTTGTTAGTTCTTATAAATATTTTATGATTTTTTTTCTACTAAAATGTTTTCTCTTTTCACTATAACAAAATATAGATTGGCAATTTTCTTAGGTGACAATTTTATGTATTTTCTAAAATCTATAAAACTAAGTTTAAAAGATCATTTATATACTATAATAGTGTTTTATGACACATATTAAATTAAGAAAAATACATATTAATAAAGACATTTACTTGTTATTTAAAAAAACAAAACTAACATGTAAACTAATTTACCTTATTTTAATAAGTTGCTTTACACTCTTTTTCTAAGAAGTATTTGAAACAAAAATATATTTATATTTTTTATATTGTACTTAATTCTTTTTATATTATTCAAGACAATATACTATTATATTTAAACAACTAATTTTTTAAATGGTGCAATTATAAAATCATAAACTAAAACTGTAGTTATTATACATTTCAAAAATTATAGATAAGTTATTATAAACAAAACTTTATGTACTTAAATTATCAATGTTCTCCAATGTTGGTTTACTTTTATACTTACATATTTTACAGATATTTTTTTATTCAGCTTAAAATAGTAGTTTATAAATTTTATAATTTGATATAAAGACATATTTTGAAATTAAAAACTTAAACATGGATAGAAGTTTTATAAAAACGATATTTTCATAAGTTTAAGTCTGAAATTTTACACTGGTTATCTGTTTAAGTAATTGTAAAAATGTAACAGTAACTTACTCTTTTAGTACAAATTAGGTTTTTTAGAAAGTTAAAACATTTGTTTTGTATAATAATGATATTTAGAAAAGAATAAAAAGAAGTTTAAAACGAAACTTATTATTTTGATTAGTACGTTTGCTAGTTGTTAAAAAGCAACAACAACAACAGCAACTGGCATTTTTATATTAACCAATTAGTTAATGGCTACAAAAAATAGTTAAAAGACGAATCAAGAGGGTAATCTAAACTTATTTTAAATAAAACTTTTAAAGCATTCAAATGAGTAAAATAATAGTATCGTAAAAGAAACACATCTAACAAAAAAGCGTAGACGTTTTTACATCTTTATTCTAAAAATTAAACCATGTTTATAGTTTTATGTTGTCTTTGATTTTTAAAGCACTGGCGATAACAAGCGAAAAAAGGTCAAAGGTTTATTTTATAATCACATCGCTACCCGTGCACAGCAGAAAATCTTGATACATTTTTTAAACTTTAAATTTCTTGATAAAACTTTACTTTCTATTTTAGTTTTTCAAGATATTTTTTATTGGTTAAGAATATAAGTAGTCATTTGAACGTATTGTTTTGTGTTCAAAACTCTAGTTAAATGCAAGACTTATTTCTAAGTAACAGAAGTTATCAACAATAAGAGCTTACCAGTTACTATATTAAAATAACTTTGCCGTTGCATAAAGTTATATATTGTTAACAACAGTGATTGTAATTTTTGAAAAAAAAAACTACAAAAGTCAAATATTTGATCACCTCATGTTCTTCTGACCTCGTTACTGTGCTTTCGGTGACGTCATACTATCACTCGTGCAACTTTCGAGTGATGATGTTTTTGAAAAAAAAACTGATGACGAAAAGGCAAAGAATTAAAGAAATATTAAAGGCAAAGAGTTGTTTGCGGTTGTTATTGGAGAATTACTGGTTTTGAATTACTGGTTTTTTTTTCTCTTGATTTTTTACCGATTTTTCAGTTAAAGATACGTTTGGCTTACTTTTGTAGTTCTGCAAATAATCATTTTCATCACAATGTACCATTTTTTTTGCTGCCGATTTTTTTATTGATGACTTAGGCTTGAAATTTTGTGCGGTAGTTGACTAATGATCTTTTTGCTTGCAGATATTAGCTCATACCAATTATTGATTTAGTTTTGTGGTGCTGGTAAGCTTCTGTGTGTTTGTTGTTTTCGTAGAGGCTAACAATATATCATTTTTTGACGGTCTAAAACCCATTTATTGTTTTAAATTCTAACCTCTTCTGCTTCCTTATGTTTCTGATGTTTTATAGAAAGGGTTTTTCTCTTTCAAGCAATACAACCACAACTATTGCTACCCCAGTAAACATTAACTGTATCCATGTTTTTCACTTTGCTTTGTTTAGATTGCATAAGGTTAAAGTTAGTCCGAAGTGAAGGTTTTTTTCCAAACAAAAACACTTCTTCCTTTCTTTCTTGTTGACAACAAAAACCTTCTAATTGTAGCAAAAGCTTAGTCAGAAAAAATCAGCAGTCGTTTTGTTGTGTGCTTAAGCTACAAATGACACTTTCATCATCAACTGCCTAATGCTGGTTTTCTTCCTTCTACGAATTTTTAGCAAACTCGTGCCACTTTGAAACAATGCAAAAGTCCGTACCTTACAGGAAAAATACTAGTTTAAAATGTTTACTATAAATAATGTAAAGTTTATACTTATCTGTAATAAATATAAAAATAGTTGATTTTTTGAGTTTTTAGATTAGTTTAAAAAAAGCTGTTGTGTCATGTTTGCATTAGTCTTGTTAAGGTAGTCTTTTTGTTCATTAAATTTCATCCGTTAAACATAAACACATATAAAATATTTGTAAAATACTATGACAACACTTGTTTTAGAGATTGTGCGTACCTTTTAAATTATCGATGTCCTTGTTTTTTTTTTGACATTTTCTAGTTTTAAGTTTTTTTTGTTTTACATTACAAGTGACTTTCACAAAACAGAAGCTACAGAAAATATCTTAATTGTAGTAAATAAATATTTAGTAGAAGCAGTGAAACATTGAAGTTCAGTTTCTTGCAGAAAGCAAGCTTTATTTAGTTCAGGAACTACTTTTAATAAGCATCATTTAGACTATAACATTTATACAGTTCTTAAACTATTATCTTGCTGATTTTAATAAATATGACATACTTATGAGACTTTTAAACTTATTAACTGTTAAAGACTTAGTTACAAATCTTAGCAACTAAATATTTTGATTTTGTATTAGTATATTAACAGTATTCAACTAACTTTTATGAAAGCTCGTTAATTAAAGTTAAATACCAATTTACATTTAAATACTAATATACCATCCTAGTTTTGAAGTCTGTAATATTTTTTTTTAACTTGTTAAGTTAAAACTAGATTTCATTTTTATCTTACAAGATACTTGCAAAGATGAAAAATTTAAAAAGTTTTGTTTAGAAAATTTTAAAACTTTATTACCATTTTTATACAACAAACCTTTTTTTTTTATAATTTTAGTTAATTTAAACAAACAATTGATTAGCTTTTATAAGAGATACAAAACAACGTCTACGGATTTTAACTATATGAACTAACAAGAGTAGCTAAAGTTTTTCCAGGTAAATTTTATAACTTAATCTTCTAAAGTTGGCACCAAAGCATACGATAAAAACATATACTTTATAGACTGTATTTTTACTAAAATAAATAATTTTGCTAATGAAGTATTAATCTTTTACAATATTGTTTTTTTTTTCTGAGTCTTAGTTTGAGCAAGTAAATTTATTTGAAAATAAAAGTTTACTTCTGTTTAAAAGAAAACTCATTAGATAATGACAATTTTTCATATATTATTTCAACATTTATCACTTTAATAAAGACGAAACATATTCTCTTCAAATTTGTTTTAATCAAGTGCTCTTAATCCTATTTTATTTTTGTGGAGATTAAAATAATTAAGATAAAAAAACTTTTAACCATCTTTGAATTTATTTCTCATATGTGGTAAACTAAGTCGGATTAAAACAATTATAAAATGTACTAGCATTGTTTTAGTGTTTCACTTGTTATACCTTTGACATATACTTTGTTCAAATACACCAAATATTTTCTATAAAAATCCAGATTTAAATATAGATTGTAACTTATTTGCAATTAAATTATTTTATAAGATATTTTTAAAAAAATCACTGACTTACTAAAGAAATAAAAAATATTTTTAAACTTGTCTTTCAATTTTAGCTATTTTAATAAAAGTTATTTAAGATCTCTAAAAATAATTTAAAGAAAACAGAACTGTAAAAACAAGAAAACTTAGCTTTTTTAACACTTTACTGATTAATGAGCGTTCTTGTGTACATTATTCGATTTAAAATATTTCACTTTAACTGCATGAATTAGACAACTTTAAACCAAGTTTTTATTTAATTTTATATAATAATTGTATCTATTTGTTTTATGAGTTTAAGTTTTTTTATTTAGTATTAGTTTTAAAAGCTTAAACTAAAAAAATCTTTCAAATAAAAGATAATTCTTTTTAATTTATTTTTTTTATAATTTTAAACATTAATATAACAACACACTGATTTAATGAGTTTAATAATATTAAAATTTGAAAAGCTTAAAACCAATTTTTACAGCAGCTCGATAAAAAAACTATAACTACATTGAAAACTAAACAGTTCAACAGTAATTTAAAAACTTATAGTAGTATATACTAAAATAAATAAAAACACATGTTTTTTATTCATTTAAAAGTATTTTTTCGATTTAATTTTTTGTACTAACTTAAATAAACTGTTTTTGTAAAAGTATATTTAGTAAAAAATACAAAAAAATTAGGAGTAAAAATACGTAATAATACACATCAATAAAAGGCATTTTTCGCAAAGAGTTTTTTTTTTTAATTTAGATTTCAAATACTACTCCGTATTTGGGACACACCTATACTGTGGGTAATATTGTGAATAGGCACATTTTTGAGAAGCACTGTAACACAATCTACATGGATCTGTTGTTTTATTTTTAAACTTTTAAACAACTTAAAACAGATTTATAAAAAAAAAAGTAATGAGTTTACTAACATAAGTTTTTCGAATTAAATTACTACTAAAAGGTTGATATTCTTATTGGTCTATAACGATATTTTATTGTTTAAATTAGTAATGCATAGCAGTTTTTTTTTTTCTTTAAGAAATTAATAATTTTTTTAATTGATTGAGATTTTTATTTATAAAACTAAGTTTTTCCCTTTAAGAGATCTTCTTGATGAACTTTCTGTTCAAATTCTCGATTAACTTCCTAACAATCATAAGTTACAATTTCTAATTTACTTGTTTTGTCTAGCTTTATAGTATCTTCCATGTTTTGTTTAACTTTTAGTTTTCAGATTTAGTTTGTAACTCAAGATCCTTAAAGGGTGAATCTTAGTTTTACAAATAAAAATCTCGATCAATTAATCTCGTATATTTGTCTCCTTATTTTCAAATAAGTTGAGAACTATTTTTGTTCATTTTAGAACCTCAAGTATATATATAAATTCTTCAAACACAATTTAAAATTTTTCTATCAAGATTTCTATTGTTAGATTTATTCAGTTTTTTTTTCAGATAAATTAAACCTAAGTTTTTTTAAATAAATTGTTAAGCTAATTATGACACTTTATACTTAAATAAAACGTTTAATTTTTGATAGTTTATGATTCAGTTTTAAATAACAATAAGTTACAGAATATGTAAATTTATAATATAAAAACTAAGCAATAAACGCTTTTAACCTAAGGATGTTGATCTGAATATAACCTCGCAAACCTGCAATTAAAATTGACAATTAAAAAACTAAAATAAAATATTTAAAACTCTATCGACTAGTATTTCATTATGTTTATTATTTAAATAAACGGATTCGAATGTTAATACTCTTTTTATTTAGTTATGAATTTAAAGGAGTCAGAAAGTTTCTAAATAAATTATACAAATTGCTTACCACGGATTCCATTGAAAAATCGCGAGAAATCGCTGTAGTGAGTGAATTTTCTATATCATCAGAATAAAACTGAACCAAATTTTTAGCATCGCACATATACTGTCAAAAGTAAATATATATGTATACATACAGTTAAGTGTATTATAAATGACAAAAAAGTTAGAACCTTTTGGTCTTTTAACGGTTGAATGAAAGTACGAACTTAAGTTTAAGAAATCAATCTTTTTTTTTCAAGTTAAAATATTTTCGCAAACTAAAACGGCGAATAACTATAAATCACTAAAAATCTACCTCCTCTTTCCTTTTTGAGATAACAATTTTTCTGGAAATTTTACGTACAGTATTAAACATAATTTTGTAGTCACAAAAATAAATATGAAAAAAAAATTGGCTAGAAAAGGTAAAAAACTGTTTTTTATTTACTTTGGTAATACTTTATTTATTTATATATATTCATTTGTTACTACACAATTTTCTAAATATTGCAAGTAGTTTTTCCTGAAAGTTTGAGGTAATTACCTCAAAAAACGTAGGATGAGATAGAATTATAGTAATAAAGTCTTTTTTACCTTTTTAGTTTGCGCCTCCAAAATAGAACCTAATATAGTCTCTTACTTTGACCAGCTATATCTCAAAAATTAATTTGAAATTTAAAGGATTAGTTAAAACTCAACAAAATATAATCAAAATGTAAAAAAGTAATTTACCCTTTGCCCATAATAAATATGAAAGAAAACACAAATTTGAAAAAAGTCTGCATTTCATTTTTATTGAACATGAACTAAACTTAGCTAACACTTTGCGACTAAACATAATCTACAGTTAAAAGAAAGTCATGGAAAATATTAAAATTAAGTCTGTTATGAACAAATGTTTACTAAAAAAATTTTTCATTAACAAAAATCAAACGAAAAATAGTTGACAATTCATAACTTTTAACTGTGCTACAACTAATTCAGATAATTGTATCATAAAACTCACAAAATCGATGCCATTTGTTCTCGTAAACATGTAATATTCTATAGGTACGCTTTTCACTGTAATAATGGAAGACCTAAGAAAAAAAAGTTAATAAAACTACATATTTATCTTATTCAAATACTTTTATTCTTATTTTAGAAAATCATATTTAATTCGCTTAGCTTTGATCGATTTTTTAGATCATTTTATAATGACTTACATGTTATCGGTTTTGTTAAAGTACTCGACAGTAAATTGAACTGAGGCATTTTGTAAGCTGTACACTCCCCCTTCTTTATAAACCACAGATAGTTTACTGAAGTTAACTTTCATATCTTGTATACTAAAAAATGTTTTTTTTTCAATAATACTTCTTTTAACTTAATTATAATGTATATAAGATTAAGTGAAAATCCAAAAAAGCAATACTCAGATTACTAGTTTTTATTGCACGTATGAAGGTTTTAGAGTATTTTTACTTAAATTTGTAAGTTGTAAGTCTTTGAGGTAAGTTAAAACTTACGAAGTGAAATTAGCATAATGGAAAACGGATCCTTGTTCAAAGTTTACTTTCTTGGAAATTTTTTCCTCTGCAACCAATGGTCTAAAAGCTGTTTTATGTTATTTTTAAGTTAGCTTACTTAGTTACTTGAACTCTCTAAACACTTTTGTGAATAAGAAATACTTATATTTGTTTATTTTTGATATAAACATAAATCATAATAAACTTTAAAAAAATTTAATAGCAAAAACTTAAAAGTTAATAGAACATTTTAATTTTGAAAAAAACAATCAGACCTGCACTAGGTATAAATTATCAGGCTTGCATATAGATTTTAAAAATAAATAGATAAAAGAAGAGTATTTTATACGTATTATAATCTTTAAAAAAGATCAGTTTATTTCTACAATGAAACAAAAAGAAAAGTTTTTGCCCTTTTTTGTAAACAAATTTAAGATAATACAGCTCTAAGTTTATTTCATAAACAAGTTTAAACTTAAAACCAACTTAAAGTAGTGCAAAGAACACTTTCTTTTTAACATATAACAGCAAGAGAAGCATTCGATAATATTTTTCAACAGTTATTTTTATTTATAATAGTTACACTCACTAGTTTGACAACTATCACCATAAGAATTTTCTTTGCATACACATTTGTAGAAAGGACGATCTTTTAATGTTTTACACTCTTTTGTGTGTTCAAGGCTGCATACCGTTTTTTCATAAGAACAGTAATCTGAAAGTTGTTGACTTTAGTAATTTAGCTTTTGTTTATTACTTTTTTAAAAAGACGGATTTTAATAAAGGGAATATTTTCGTTAATATGCTATTATCATGGAATTGTATATGTAAAAGATGCTATATTTAAAACTTTGTAAGTAAGACACTTATTACGTCGTTTTTAAAAATTGGAATTAATATTAAAACTGTTTATTTATTGAAAATTGATAAAAATAGTTTGTAGTTGGATTCTTTTTTACTTTTGTTAGTTAATGTTCTTTCTGAAGTTAATATCTAAATCTTTAATTATCTAAAAAGGCTAATGGGTCTTAAAAAAATCGTTGTTTAAATATTTGTTTTGATTCGAACTTTATGTTTTATTAAGATAACAGTCAAGTATTTTAACTAGATTTCAAAAATACTAATTATTGGTATTCTGTTAGAATTATTTTGTTAGTTAAAAAAATATAAATTTCCGTAAAAATAACTAACTTTTATTATTTCTATTAACAAAACTTTTAGTTAAAAAGTAAACAAAGAAAATAACTCGTCACAAAATGAGCTTTCCTTTTCTATAACAAATAATCTTAAGTTCAACAATACACTCTAAGCTTATACAGCGCAAATTGAAATTTTATTATTTAAAGGTTTAAAATTTATCTTAAGTTTTAATCTAAGTATGATAGTTCAACAAAATTACCATACTGCCTCTTCTTTTCTACGTCGAGTTTGCAGTAATGAACGTTGTAAGATTGGCTGACGCAGTCACTAAAACGAGGACATGTAACATTCTTGCATTGATCTTAAACAGTTTTTTGTTACGTAGGTGACAGGTTTTTTAATATATAAAAGAAAGTTAGATTAAGTTTTTTTTTTATAAATAGATCTATAAGAATTTAAGAAATAAAGTAGAGCCTTATATAATGTTACTTGTACAAAAAACGTTAAGACATTATGGTAATTTTTCAACTACCAAGTATAAAACGAATGATAACGGTATTTTTTTTCTAATTCATATTTAGAAGTTAGCTAGATTTTATTAGTTTTTAGCACATATCAGTAAATTTAAAGCTTTTTTTTGATACTATAAAATTAAAAGATCATATCAAAAATTTGACTTTTTTTTACTTTTGTCGGTAAACAAATTTTATCAAAAAAAATTATCTTTCTTTAATCTTGGACTAATCTAGTACTATGCAAAAAAAATCAACAATTTACCTTCGACTTTGATTATTCTGGTGTAATTATGTACTATTACTGGACGTCCATCGTTTTTCAGGTCTGCGACAATAAAATCAAGTTTAATATCGTTATAAGACATCTGTGCATTGTTTACAGTCCATGACATTGTGTACTCGTGATTGTCGTTTGTGATTTCTTTATACCTTTATAAAATTTTCACGATTTGTTAAAATTTGGTTGAGTGCAGCTTAATTTGATACTTTTAGAAAATTCTATTTGTATCATTGATTTAAAAGTTATATCAGTTATTAAGACGAAGGTTAAAAAATAAATACAATTTATTTAGTATTTTCTCACAAAACTGAATATTATGTTTATATAATTTTTCCTTCAATAAGTATAGTGTTTTGAAATTATTTGCAAACTAAATGTATTTAAATTTATGAAAATTTCTGTTTTGAATTATCTTTCTAAACAACATTCTTTTTATGTATTCATACGTTCGTTATAATACCATGAAAAGTTTTAATTTTTAATCCGATAAGGTTTTAACACTTACGAGAAGTTATGAGAGCTGTTTTTATTTTTTTGTACTCCATTTTCGCGATAAAATACCAGTTTGTTTCTATGTGCATTGAATCCCAAAACTGTCGTCTGAAGATTAGAAAGGGCATTTAATTCTAGTTATATTTTAATTAAAAATTGAATTATAGCTGTTTTCAAGCAAGAAAAAACTTAATGCAAAACTGTATGGATCAGTAATTTAATCTCAACCAATTTTTATACTTTTAAAAACAACCATCTTTAAAGTATATTTTATTTGTAAATTATAAAGAAAAAATATTTTATCGAGGTACTTACTACAAGTGTTAAATTTGGTTATTAAAACTGAAAACTGGTACTCATTTGAAACAAAAAAAAATTGACTACTTCTTTAAAGGTATAACACATTTTTTTATATTCAAAGTGTTAGTTTTAAATAAACCGCGTTTAATTTTTGTTTTAATGTATTTATTTCCCAAAAAAAAAAAACAATTTTGTAAAATAAAAAAAAACCTCGTTAAAAATTATAAAAAAGTAGAAGCCTTTCTCTGGAATGTTTGCAGTTTGAAATTTAAACTTTAAAGTTCTAGTTTCTCCCAGGGCAAAATATGTTTCTTCTAAATCAAGTACTTTTTCTATTCCGAACTCTGTTAAAAAATAAGTTACTGCATACTAGCTAACACAGTCTTATGATGTTAGTGGTTTATAACGATTTACATCTGATATCTAGACAAAAGTACTTCACTTGTTCTACACTTAAGCATCCTTCAAAAATATTCATGTCAGTTTTATTTTTAAAAAGAATATTTATTTAAGAAAATAAAGGTATTTACTAAAGAAAAGAATACAAAGGCTGAATTGATTGTTTTGCAGTGTTTGTTGTATTATATATAAGCTAGAATATTTAACTTTTTTTCAGTCATAGTAAACTAGAACTACTATCGTTATTCGCCGCTCACTAGGCCCGCAGAAGGGGAGCTGCTCACAAAGCAAGGGTTAGGGATAACAGTAATAGTAAAACACCGCTAAACCACCGGGTAAGAAATGATCAGTTTATAATGACTATAAATGACATGGTTAGAAATAATCGGGTTAGAAATGGTTGTAAACCATTTTCTTTTTGTTTTTTCTAAACATCTAATTTAAGATGATCTCTAAAATTTTAATAAGCTAAAATGACTCTAATTTTTTAGCTTTCATTGTCAAATAGAACGTAGTGCTTCAAATTTAACAAAAAAACTATATTTTAAACTATATACATAGTTCAGAACGTACGAACGTCTCTTTCCCTGTTTGAAATAGAAATACAGTGTTGAAAATTCAATCAAAGTACAATCAACCAACTCGACTTGCAGGTAGGACACTTGAAATCTGCAGGCCAACTTCCGTCTCTCTGGCAGTAGTTGGCTTGCAAGTCCTCCGAAACTGAGTATCTCGGGTCGCACCAGTAACTGACGCTGCAGTTGGCCGCAGCGTAACACTCTCCACCTTTCAACCTGTTGGTGTAGCTTCCGAGGTACCTGTGTCTACCTACTTTGCCGATGCACTCTAACACTTGTCGTCCCGGAAGGGAACAGTCTGATTAAATTATTGGTATAAACTAAATGTGAAGGTTTCGTAAAAATAAGAAACGCCAATACTGCTTATAAAGATCTTAAAGCTTTTTTTTTTCTTACAAATACTTAAAACTTCGCTAACATTTACAAGTACATTTAAAACAATGATTTAATCAAAATAGTTTGTCTAAGAGTTCAAATGTTTTACGTTTTTGTATGTTGGCGCTCACGAGAACTCGCACGGAAGAATAGCCTCCGTCATACCGGCACTTTTTCCAACTTGGAACTTGTCTCGTTTCGTTCACCACCGGCAGCTTTTGCGTGACCATCACCCAAGACTTGCGAGCTGCAAAAGCAACGTGATTTTTTTTTCAATAAGCTTTCGATAAATTTCGTTACTATGTGGATATTTTGTTTTCAATAAAATTTGTAATCAACGGCAAAAAAACTTAACTTTTACTTAAAAACTTATTTGTAAATTAGATACAAAACATTAAAATCTAAATCTTTCAACTTTTAATCATTAGCTCTTTTACTCAATTATAACCTTAAAAGATCTTCAAAATATTTTTGACTATACAGCTTAAACCAGCAACATTTTTCATCTGCACAAAACTCACTGGCAGTGAAGGGGCATCCGATATCAGAATCGTACTCTGGATCAAACTTCAGTGTTCTCTCCGCTGTGTTCTGATGTGTTTCGGATCCGTACGAGTCGATATAGTTGATCCAATTCTGCTCCCAGTTCCACGGCCACGTCGAATCCTTGATCGCCATGATGATCATGCTGTTCATCTTCACACTTTTCAAGTATTCCACCATTTTTCTTGCCTACAGAAATGTTTTGCGCATATACGTATAAAGCAAAAAGATGATACAGTTAGGCTTATAAATATTAACTGATATTTATCTAACACAAGTATATTAAAAACAGTTAGGTTTCCGAACATAAAGTAGTTCAACTAAATTTTAAGTTAATTAGTTTAAAATGCCATTTGCTAACTTTTTTTCACAATGTAAACATAGTTTAAAATAGTATAAATTTTTGCATACAATATAAACCATTATTTATTGTACTTTCGAAAAACGTTTTTAAACTCTTAAACTCAGACTCTTCTTTTTTATTGACACTTATATATACGTTATTACTTTGAAAGCAAAACAATAATTTTCTGAACAACAATGCAAATAACCTCATCTTTACTCAACCATGTGTCGAAGCTGACCGACTGGTACTCATCTGTTTCCGGGTCAACTACGACGATGTTGTGTCCCCTTTTATTTTTACACAAGTTTGGGCTCCTGTTTACACTGATAATACAATCGTCATACGAATCACTATGCACAGAATCATAAGATCTAGATATCGCGTTAACAACATACGTTCCTATGTTTGAAATTTCAAAGTTTATTTTGTTTTTTAATACTATTTTGATCAATAGTTTATATATAAACTAGCGGAAGTTTTATATATATATATATTACTTACTACAAGTTAAGAACTTTTTAAACTTGTCAAAATAAAAAGATAACATTAAATTTTACTGCAACTGCAATTATATTTGTAAAAAGTAGTTTGACAAAGATTATTCACACAGAGATTGCGGGTTACTACATTTATTGGTGCTATTCGTCACAATTGAATACTACCTTATTTAATTACTATCTTATAATTACTAGATGCCACTTTAGTCTACTATATACAAATCAGAAAGACAGTTTGAGTAATGAATCTGTTCTAGAAAATGAACCACAAAATACTGTTATAAAAACTCTTCTTTTTAAAGTATATGTTACTTTTAAAAATAACTTGGATAAATAAAACTCAATTACAATTTAAGTTTGAGTGTAAAATACTTTATACCTTTAACTACTGTGAACTGTAAAATGTTAAAGATTTTTAAAGAACAAATTTTTAATTAAACATTGTTTAATCAACTCTTATATTTAAACCATAAAAGTACACTAATAAATTTAAATACAGTTTTTAATATTTAATATAGGTCTAATTCTCAATTTCTAGATTTATCAACAACAAAAGAAATAAATTTAACAAAAAAAATATATTCAATGCTGCGCTTAACTGCAAAAAGACTTTATTTCCATATATGGTTACTTTCTTTTCGGAATCTAGATGTTTGACATTTAAAACAATAAAACAACTAGTAAAAAACAGCAGTTTCATTATAAAAGAAAACGAAAGTTGACGAAGTAAAATTTTGAGTACTTCCTGCTAAATATACTAAAAAGTTATTTTGTTTTATATCTATTGGTTGAGAACATACATTTTAAAAGATGTATTCAATGGTTCAGTCAAGAAATACAGCTATGTGGCATTAAGTTTAAAATTAAAACAGCGCGTTTGAACAATTAAACAATTACGAACATTTAAAGTGATACAACTAATAATAAACAATTTCAACAACCATCTTAAAAGTGTATTTTTAATTTAATCTATTTGGGTTAAAGTTAAAACGTATTCCCATAAATTTGTGATGGTTTAATTACCACACTATAAGTTTCAATAGTTTTAAAATTTTTTTAAGTCACTTTTAAATTTGTTAACTAACAAAGAACTTCAAAAAAAAAGATTAAAACTAAGGTTGTATCTTCTTTTATAAAAACAAAGTTACGTAAAAAATATTGCCAATCAAGAATTTTAACTAACCATTGTGCAAAGTTTTGACTTTCGCCCTGTATATTTTTAATTTATAAAACACAAGTTTCTTTTCTTGCAAGCTACATTTGTTTTTTAAAGGTTAAATATTTTGTAAAACACTTAAACTATTGAAAGTTTAAAAGTTGTTGTTCAACTATAATAAACCTAAAACTTATGTAAGTAAAGTATTATTAATATTGTTTAACTTTTTTTGTTTAAACACTTTTAAATATATTAAATACTTATAAACTAAAACTTACGATTCAGCTATAAAGATTGAACAAAGCAATGCAAAGATTACTTTAAAACTTGACATTTTAATATTTTGCTAGAAAATAAAACAAGTTGTGGATTTTTTTTTTCAAAAAATCTATTACAATATTTTTTTAGTTAAATTGTTTAATTATGTA
Source organism: Thalia democratica (assembly GCF_965202585.1). Classification (NCBI taxonomy): domain Eukaryota; kingdom Metazoa; phylum Chordata; class Thaliacea; order Salpida; family Salpidae; genus Thalia; species Thalia democratica. The sequence goes on from NC_139170.1 coordinate 13,196,092, forward strand.
ACATAATGTAAATCAGTTTAAGCAAATTTAACAAAACTTTCAATAAATTCACTTTCTGGGCAACGAGTAACTTGCTTATTTATATTTTTTATGTATTTATTTATATCTACTGTTATGTAAATGCTGAAAAAAAGAGGCTCTACAACTAATAGTAGGTGCCGGTGTATGTTAATACAACACTACGTTTTACTAATAACATTCTGTTAAACAGAACAGCTCTTCAGTTAGTTTATTACAACACTATTTTAAAACTTATATCAAAATGTACATAAAATTAAACGAGATAAAACTGCAGAGATGAATGCATGGTGGATAGCAATTGTTTATTAACAAATTTCATCTATAGACCGACTGTAACAACATCGGAGAAAAGTAAGCAGTATGTTGGGTCATCAGGTTTATCGTTTAAAAGTAGGTTAGGTACATACGGCATAAATGTTCTTTTAACAACAGTAAATACAGACTAAAAAGTAAGCTTTCGAAATATGTTTGGGATTTGAAAGATAAGATGAAATTTTTAGCTTTAAAGGGAAATATTTAGCACGAACAAATAACAAATTCAGTATAAAACATGGCTGCACTCTCTGCAACATAGAAAAACAGGAGATCTCAAAATTAAACTCAAATCTAGCTTTATATAAACGAAATGAACTTTTTAGTAATTGTAAACATTTTTCAAGCTTTTATTTAAAATAATTTTGAACATTTATGCAAGCTTAGTGTGTCTTATATTTTTTTGATTATTTCTTAAGTGACGTAACTATCCTCAAAGTTTTTCTCTTAATTTCATGTACATTTTTATTTATGTTTTAAAATCTTGTCTTCAAATAGTATTGTAATAAACTAACTGAAGAGCTGTTCTGTCTAAGAAAAAAGTGAATTATTTTTATTTTTAAAACGTAGTGTCGTATTAATATATGTATATATATATATATATATATATATATATATATATCTTTAAATGAATTACACAAAGAAACTTTGTGTTTAAGTTACTTTTATGGTAAACTTTGTTAATTGTTGTTTGTCATTTTTAGACACTGTAAATAAGTAACAATAGATAAAACAAACGTAACAACTGTTATCATTTTTTTGTTACACAACTTTATGCTATTGTTAAAGTTAAACAAAGAAACCTAAAACAAGTTTTTATTACATTTAACAACTACGAAAAGTTTAATACTTTGGATTTATTATGCTTACAAAAAAATAAAAATAAAAGTTTTTAGTTTTACATTTTACAAGTTCAACTATTTTTTAACTCAAAAAGAAAGCTTATAATAAAATCAGAAGATAAAAGTAAAATAAAATAATATTTTCTTGATCACATTTCAAAGAAGTTCTAAGCACACTGGTTTACAGTGCAAATGTTTGAATTGTAAGGCAAAGCGATAAGAAGAGCTTAAATTGATAAATACGAATAAAAGAGCCAAAACACAGTTTTATCTTGAAGTAATAAAATATTTAACCCTTTTTAGTTTTTTTGAACAACATTGTATGCTTCGCTGCGTTTTCTAAGTGATTAAAATTAAGTACAAATTATGGTAATCTTATATTCAAAAATCATTGTTAATATATAAAAGTAAAAAGTGAAGTTTATTAAGTATTAGTAAAACTAATAATCTCTTAAATACGTAGTTGAAATCAAAGTTTTTAAATAAGATGATGAAAAACAAAGAAATTAGTATGTAAAAAAGCTGCAGTTTTTTTTATTACCAACATAAAAATCGATTTATTAATAATTTTACAAACTTGTTTAGTTATGGTAGAAAAACTTAATAATTTTACTGAAAAAACATAAAGTCAGTTCAATATTAGTATAAAGTTAACTTATCATGAAAAAGGTCTTATTTTTAATCTGGTACACACAATTTTTTTTTGAACCTTAAACTGTATTATTTATGTAAATTTAAGTTTTAGTAACTATATAACAGGTTTACTTCAAAGCTTACTTTTAGTTCTTTAAGTTTCAAAATGATATTGTTTTGTCAAAAGGAATACATAACAAGATCAAAACACTATAAGAACAACTGATGACTTTGTAATATTAAAATGTTCAGATATTGATTCGTTAAAAGTTTATTCTATATACTAGCTTCTATAATCATAAAACAACTTAAATTTATCAATTGTGTTTGATTATCAGAACTTAAAGTAAGTTTTCAATTGTGAACGCATAAACTAAAAAAAAATATTTAGTTGTTTTTTAAAGTTTTTATTATATTCAACAAATGTGTGCTAAAGCTATCATTTGAACCTATAAGAAAATTTCATAACTGAGTTTCCCAAAGTGGGCAATAGAATCTCGTTAAGGGCGATTTTAGCTATCAGGGGGCGTTAGTTAGTAAGGCTAATTCGTAATTAACTAGTTCAGTGGCGGTATGTAATTAAAAAAAAGAGTTTATACTTTAAATATTTACTACGGAGGCATTTATGAAAACGAGTTTAGAAAACTTTGATTTAAAAAGTAATATTAAAAGTTTTAAATTTACTAGATAAAAAATAATCTCAAGTATAAGCTTTTCTGAGGACATATTTTTAAATTGCTAGTTTTTTTAAGATGTAAAAAATAATAGTAATTTAAATCAAATAGACCTATTAGAAGTCAAAACATCACTTTTCTTTATAGAAACTTTTAATTTTTTGCTTAGATCTAGTTGAAAAGGAACTGCTCGTTTGAAACAAACGTAAAACTCCTATCCTGCTACTTCCAAAACGATTGAAACCCACCGAGTAGTTTCTTGACAATATCTCCTTATTTGAAAACTAATTTCCATCCAAGTTGTTTTAATCACCGTTACTCTTATCTATATTATCTCAGATTCTATAAATTTAATTAAAATAAGTTAGTTTTCATCGATTAATACCCATTCAAACCTTTTCCCAGTTTATATTTATCAGAATACAAATTTATTTGTAAAATTAAACTTTTCGTTTACCTAATAAAAGATTTTGTATTCCAGAGTATGTATAAATTCCCTGTTTTCAGAATATTTATAAATGTAGTTGCTCCCACTCATTACAGACCCTTGAACATCTGGATTTTTTTTTGCTAATTATACGCACTATAACTATACCCCTTTACTAGTCCCGCCCTAAAATTTGCTTTTTATCGCCCCCTAACCTGCTAAGATGGCCCACTTTTGGAAACACTGATCTACTCTTATACTATAAATTTAAATACTCTCAACAGCTTTGTTAGTACGTTTTGATCAAACTGCATACAGGGTTGCCAAAGGTTTTTGAGAAATTTCTTCCAGGTTTTCGAGGTACATGTTTTCAAGTGTAATTTTAGTTTAAATTAAGTTATAGTTCAAAAGTTGTCTAAAATAGTATAAAAATATGAAAAGATTTTGTAAGGCTACTTTATTTTAATATAAAAAAAATTTTAAAGATGACAAAAACAATATCTATAAGGTATATTTTTTGTGTCAAATCGAAGTCTGTCACTAATTTATATGTAAAAATTTTATAAAATTACAGGGTTTTTAGTGATTTTTGTTAAAAATTCCAAGTATTTTACTAACTCCTGTATGGTTAAGCTTCTGCCAAATTTATCTTTTTTTTCCAACCCTTATATACATAATTAATATATAGTAAAGACATAAAGTAGCTTTGTAAAATTTATATTTTCATTCAATGTAATAAAATCTAAAAATGTTAATATACGTTTTTAGATCTTCAAAAATCATCAAGCTGCTATAAATCAAATTACTAGCTAGTATTGAATGTCACTATTATTCCGGTACTGTTTATTTAAAACTACCGAAAACTAGTTTTTAATTTTGAATACGTCACTTATCTATAATGATTGTGTTAGTTATAGCGTACATCCGTGTTTGCCAAAATAAACTCAAACTTAGCGCTAACCATCTTGCTAATAAAGGTTCTACACATTTTAATACTGAAATAAAAGTTAAAGAGTGAGTAAAAAGTAATATTGTACATACTACAACTTGAAGACTATACCAAACAAAATTTGAGTGTTTCAAAGGTTTTATAAAAAATATGATTTTTTAAAGATTTGTGAACATTTATTTGTATATTTTACTTAAGACAACGATTTTCACAGCACAGGTGTCGGCAAACTGCAACGAGATAAAAATCGACTAGTGTAAAAAATAAAGTTCACGGTACTCTATAATAAAAGTTTACAAATACTATTTCTTTAGTGCAGTAGTAAATTTTACATTAGTTTTTTTTTATGTTTATTATTTCAAAGTAAAAACTTTATGTTTTTGTTCTTATTCACAATATTTCAGCTTGAGGATTTAGTCATAAAAAAAGCCAAAGCGAATTAATTCACTAACGGTTTATTTGTGAAAAATACAACTAAAAAAAACACATAATAACGAAATTGTCTACAAAAGTATCTAAAAATGGAAATAAAACCTAAGTATAATTTTCTAAAAAGTAAATTTCTAACAATAATAAGTAAACAAGTTTAATTATGATAGTTAGGAGGTAGTTTTTTTATAACTGAAGAGAACTCTTAAAAAAAGCTGTTAATTCATTTACAAAAACTATAATCTATTTAAACTGTTTAAATAATTTCATAAACAATCCAAACACAAAATGAGAATGTTTATATTTCTTACAAACTGAACTTTTTGGCACACTGAATTATACCAAGCATAAACTTTGTTTTTATTCAACATAAAGCTATAAATAAGTTTCATTCGAGTTGTAGGACAATTTTTATTCACCCAAATAAGACTTATTTCAAGATAACTTTTGTGCAAACAAATGGCAGTATAAAATAAAATAACATTTTAACAAAAAATAACGCCAATTGGCAATAAAAGCTCAAGAGAGAAGGTTTTACAATAATTTTACTAACGATTTATTTACTAATAATTGGAAAAACTTCAAATTTAATCAGACAAAAGGAAAAATACAATGCAATTTGGTGATGGCATTAGATTGACAATTTAAACTACATAACAATTTTTTTTTTAAATTCATATGATTTCATTGGAAAATAATTTTTTACTCTCAAAGAATGAAAATTGTATAGTTTCTATAGAACTTGTTTTAGTTTAAATTCTAAAATTCATAGGAAGATCTACATCATCAGGATCAAAATCATCTTCAGAGTCGCTATCTAAAAGGTCAGAACCAGTGACGTCACTAACTTGTTTCTCATTTTTGTTGTTTTGCGCGCGAATTTCGGCTTTAGTCAGTTTTGGCGCCAATTTGCGCAGCTTGATTCGAATGTTCTCCACCGAGCTTGGAGGAATTTCCAAACCTGTAGTAAATAAATTCTAGTTTTCTAAGTGAGTTTGATAGTTGTTAATAAAAAATATTCATACGTTTGCTTTTCAAACTTGCATACTGCATCTGGAAGTATTGAAAAAAAAAATTTGTAAGTGTTTATCATTTAGAATTAGATAAAAACAATTTGATAAAAAGTTCCTTGTCCGAGTCAGTTATGATTGAAAGTTTGTGAGTAACTACAAAATTACTACGTACATTAAACTAATATATGTTTACTTAAATGTTCTTAGCTTAACAATAATTAGTCAAAAAGTTTAAAAATTTTATAAAAATTAATATTATAATTTTTGAGTGATCGATCAAATCGATTTGAAACATTTTTGCAACGCAATAGTTGTTTTTACAAAGTTTTAAATATCCTAAAAAAGTATACACATCATAACAATCCTCCCACCCACGAAACTCTACAAACTTGCGAACTCACCGACAATTTTACAATCTTTTCCAAACTGGTCCTTGTAGTCGAACTTGACGGTGGTGAACTTTTCGCTCAACACGTCCCACGCGCCGATCAGGCATCCGGACAGAACGTAGTAGTTCAACCTTCGCTTTCCCATCCGGCACGTCTTGCTCGAGCAAATGTTGTACCTTGAACGATAAATCAACCCGTTTTCAAATGTTTAAACAATAAAAATCTCAAAGGGTTTGAAAAATAAACGCGTATAAATGGGTGCAGAATATATTTTTATTTACTCATGAATTTTAGGTGTTGTATTTTCTGCAAGAGTTAAATCTAACTTTTGAATAACTTAGAACAGATAAAAATTAAATAGAAAATGATGAACAAAAATACTTATTTTAGAGTAATATAAATATTTTACTCAAACTACTATGGATATTGTTTGACTTTTTTTTTTGGTAGTAGCTACACAATAACTTGCTAAGAAATAACAGAAGTTTTATTGTTTGTAATTATAACTATATATAATAGGAAGCTGTCTAAATTGCACGAGCGTATAAAACTGCACGAGGGAATAAAATTGGACGAAGATACTTTTGCACGAGCAGAAAATTGTATCAGATATCTTCTAGCAGACTATCACTGTTATCCCTATCCCTTACTCTCGGTCGGTAGCTTTTTTTTGTAATTTTTGTTATTTTTTTTACTATCACTGTTACATCTAACCTTTACCCTAGGTCAGAACTTTTTTTTAATTAATAATTAAAAAAAAAATTTTTTTTGTTAATTTTTAACTCGTGTCAAATTGACCCTTGGTGCAAAATCGTCTTCGTGCAATTTCATGGACTCGTGAAATTTCGTTCTCGTGCAGTTTAGTCCCCTCGTGCAATTTAGAACCTTTCCCATAATAAATATATGCTTTAAAGTACTTTTGTACTCTAACAAACTATTTGTGCACAACTAGCTTCAAAAACCACCGTAATAAAAATAATTTTAAATATTATTTTAAGTAATAAATATTCAGTACCACTAACATGTATTTATGATAGCATGTGGTGCAGCTTTCCGCGTGGTGCTTTTCCCAGTACTTCCTCGCCGCACTCTCATCTATCCTCTCGTACTTCACTCGCAAGTCTTCCAACGACAAGTTGCGGTGCTGCTGCACGTTGGGACGGTGGACGGTGAAACTCCGTCCTCTCGCCAGCCCGTCGCTTGCCTGTTCGATTTCCAACGCCAGAATCACCGCTTTGTTGACCATCTGCAGCGGCACGTTTTCCCCTTTTACGTGTTTCTGGTAAATTATTATTTTTTGATAAAATAAATTACGCTTTTCAATAATACTAGTGGTTATAACTGTTTTTTTATATGTAAAACCTTGAAAACTTTTAAAAAGATTACCAATTTGAGTAGAGATATAATTAGTAACCTAAACTTTAAATAATACATTTTTCAAATTGATACTGTCAAGGGAAACACTAAGACTTTCTAGTTAGCAGTAAAATTTGTCTTTTATGACAAAAAAAATTAATTTTAAAATCAAAACCTACAAAATTTTAAATTAACTTCACTTCAAACCCCTAGTAAAATAAAAAGACAGTTTAAATAGTAAAAATTTACTAAAAACCTTTAAAACGCATAGCCTAAAAACATATGCTACTAACTTTTTCGTTTTCTTTTCTCACGAAGAACCCACTGTAACTACCATAACTTTTGACCCCTTCGAGAGCGTCGCAAGCGTTTTCGAAACACATGCCGTCGTCGACCATCACCTTGTGCAGTTTCACGCTCGACTCGTGCCGCAACTTGAACTCCTCGGGTTCGCCCACACTCTCTATCACCGAGTTCTTGCTGAAGCCTTGAGGGAATAAAAGCGGTTCAAAGTTAAATGTTAAAGCCTTTAATTCTGTTGGTTTGTAAGTTCCGCAAATTTTTACGGATCAAATGAAAATGATAATAATGTTTAAAAATCGAGTAAAACCCAAAAAGGCAAGATGAGTGGTATTTTTTGAAAACTTAGTTGTGATCAATATTATTAAACTAACTTGTTTCAAAAACAAATAAAGTATATATAATTTGCCAACAAACAACTAACCAACAATACCCCTGTCGAACAAACCATTTCTCTTGGCTTCCTGAATGATCCTTGCCTTGGTGCTGGTGAAATATTCGAAGAGAAGCTGCTGCATTTCGACTTTCATGCCCAGCATCCTGTTGAAGAACTTCATCACGTTGTAGTCCTTGTCGTAGTTGTACTTCTCAACATGCACGCCCTTCAGCGATTCCGGCTTGCTTATCATGCCCACTCCCAGGCACGCTTCACGAACCGCTGTTGAAAGTATTCATAAGTTTTTACAAGTTGTTTTCATAAAAGTGTATTTGTTTTTACTAGTTAGATAAAAACAACTTAAAAACATGTAATGTACAAGTTTAAAGCACCTCTAACTATAAGTACTTCTCGTAATTTGTTGTTCAAAACTGAACTATAAAAAACAAAACAATAAATAAGACTAGTTTCCTGTGTTCAGAAAACACTATTTACCCGCGGACGCATAATTAAACAACTATTCAAAAAAATCAAATACCGCTCAAAAACGACTGGGACCCGCGGCACTTGGGAAAGGGAACGAGGTTGGTGCGAGCTTTGGCGATGACCTTGACGACTTGCTCGAGCGCCTGCTTCGCGTACTTGTCATCGATATTGTACCGGTTCACCAGGTCCGGCATGTCCGTCGCTCGCCTGTCACCGTGGGTCAGCGCACCCTGTGCAGGCAAAATCGGTATTAAATATTTTTTATTTGCACTTTCCAGTGTCAGTAAGCTTTGTAACAGATACAGTCAAATCGTGTTGTCTTCAAAGTTAAGTTTATTTTCAGGCCACTCACCAAACTGGCCAGTCGCTTGGCAACGGCGGTGGCGAACCTTCTTTCTCCCGCGAGTTCCGATATTGGGACGATGTACTCTGGGCAGTGCAGCTGATTGGAACGATGTGTTCGACCTGAAAAAATTATATTGGCGATTATTAATTAAATACAACGGTGCATGGTTTAAAAACCAAGTGAGTTGTCATTAAACTTAAATCGCATCATCAAATAAAACTATTTTCAAGCTCAGAGATTTCTTTACAATTTATTAGTTCTAAGCATATGTATTTAACAAAAGGCTTGATCATTCCGACTCAATCATCAGACCACAAGCTGTCGGTAGACTGAGACCGGTTTTGTCCTGATTAGGACTCATCAGTCAGTCACAACCGAAAAACTTGCAGTCAACAATCAATAAACGGCTTTGAAAGGCAAGCATGAAGCAACCATTTGCTGGCATCGATCAGTGATGTCAGCATTGTCTTTTGCCGTGCAACGTTCAATACATTGTCCACTAGGCAAGACACCTGGTACGCTCGAATTTAATACAATCAACAAAACATCGGCGAAAGTCAGCAGAGCATAAGCCTGGACTTTCGTATGCCGTGAGAGCTTGTGGTCTGATGATCGATTGGTATGATCAACCCTTATGCTAAACTTGAGCTTGTCTCACGGCATACGAAAGTCTAGGCTTCTGCTCTGCTGACTTTCGCCGATGTTTTGTTCATAAGTAGTTAAATCATTTATTTAAATTCCTAAAATTTACTTTTAATTCCGTTCGTTAATTATCTATACTTTATAACATGACAAACTTCGGCAAATAATACTTTAAATCGTCCCTTATTTTCAATGATACTCGAAAAACCTAATTAAAATTAACACAATTCTCCAAAAATAACCGAATTGTTGAACAGCGTTGTCAGCGCTCCAAGGCAACTCCAGAGTGATGTGAATCCGTTTTCGTTTGTTTACCACTCTTTTGTCCGAATGCAGGGAAATTCCCAAACTTGCAGCTTGACTTATGATTGCGATTCGTTTCTCGTCGTTCATAAACCTCTGTGAAAATTACAATATTTAACACACATTTGTTGGAAACCTACATATATGATAAAGAAATGTCGTTGTTGAAATCAAGTACAGCAGCGTTCATCAAAGTGTAAGTAAATAAATATGTTAATATCAAAATTACAAAATTAAATTAGCCACATTAAGTAATCACTATACTTTTATTTATCAGGGTTGCCACTGGATTTTGGCAATTTTTTTCTCAGGTATTCAAAATTTCCTCCAGGTTTTCGAAAGTACACGTTTTTGGGTCTATTTTTAGTTTAAAATTAAGTTAAAGGTTAAAAACTATATTAAAGGTCAAATAATATAACAACATTGAAAAGATACTGTAAGGCTACTTTAAACTTTTTAGTGATTTTCGTTCAAAATTCCAGGTTATATTTTTAGCCTAAATATTATCAAATTTCAGGTTTTTTCTATTTTGTGGCATGGCAACCCTGCTCTATACTTCTGTTAGTTGTATTAAACAATAAAATGTTATAGTAGTGTAACTTGTTGTAAATTAAACAATTTAAAGTTCTCGACTTAAATGTCTTTAAGGATATTTTTATCCAATATTTATTTTAACAGTTTATTACTAACAAAACAATGTTTCACTCCTATAATTGCATATAGGAGATCCTCAGTTGTTGTTAACAGGTCTTATTCAAATAGAATTCTAGATTTCGTTTGAATAAGACCTGTTTAAAACAGTTGAGGATCTCCTATATGCAAGTATATGAGTGAAACATTGTTTTGTTAGTAATAAACTGTTAAAATAAATATTGAATAATTTTTTTTACTAAAAATAAAGATATTCAAAAAAATTGATAAAGCTGCATCAAATAAATAGTGACTTGTAACTTACTTCTCAGAAAATATATGAATTTTTAACTAGAATATAAGCATACAAAACATAATTCACAAAACTAACTTCTTTTTCTTTCATGTTGACAGCAGCCAAAGGCACGTTAGCCTCGTGTCTTGATTCATATTTAACCATTGAATTTGACACCGACACCTGTCTACCTTTCCGACCCGTCATCTAAATTTTATAATTGAAATTATTACATTTGCGAGTGAAGCATATTTGCATATCGAAATTTATACTGTGAGTCAATTAAATACTAAAAAACACATCAGGAGATATATATCAAACAAAATACTTTTCAGGTTTTATTTTCAATAAGATTATATTTTTCTCACGTTAGAACAAACACAATATCATTTTTAAATTCTTCAAGATATAGTAAGCACGAAAAAGTTTCGCAGCTATGGGAAAGTATCAACTAAATAAGATTGACTTCATAGTGGAATACAAAATTATTTATAGAACAAAAGCTAGTAAGAATATTTGGGTCAACAATATAGAAGTATAAGATATAGAAAAACTTTTAAGTTTTTGTGTTAAATTAAAAATCTTAAACGTCAGAATCAATTTTCAAAACAAAAGTTAAAAAGCATCAAGTTTAAAAAATGCTTGAATTTTCCAATAAACAAAAACTTATTATAGAATGGTCAAGCTATAAACACATAATTTGAAAGTAAATTTTAAATATTTAAATGTCGTCTTAAATTAAAAAAAATTATCAATTTGAGTTGATTGTTTACTTTTCAAAACAAAATTATTATTTTTTACATACAACCTTTTTCTTTGCTCAAAAACAAAAACTGAAAAAATTAATAAAGAAAAGTTGGGATATCTTTAAAATTTGTTTGTTTAAATAGTATACAATTCAAATAGTCACAATAATACTTAATATCAAAACAAAACAATTTTATTATTGAATGTGAACGTGTGTTTACTGAAGGTTATAATTTAAGTTAAGTAAAAAAAATCAAAAAGTAGGTTAATATTGTTATATTTTTATTTACGTATATATTTGGAACTTTTTAAATGAAGTTCAAATTGATCACTCTTCATTTTAAACATGCACTACGTATTTTTATTATTGCTGTTTAAGAAACTTTACAAAATAACTTTGTTTTTTATTGAACTTAATAAAAAATAGCTTAACTTTAAAAGTTTTGTCTTATAATTATTATTAATATGTAGGAAATAAATAACATAAACAATAGTTTATTAAAAATTTAAAACAGCTTAAAAACCTCAGCAACTTTTGTAACGCCGCCTAGTCTATCAATGAGGTCATCAAGAACATTAATTGGCAGCATTTTCCCAAAGCTTTCAATTTTCTTCAACAATTCAGCCTTTATCATGTTCACTTGCTGGAAACAATTCACCCCCGGATCTACAACTATGCCTTCTTTCTCTAAAAAATGTTTTATTGTATTTTATCGACTTTTAATTGTTCATGTTGCTTTTGTGGTAGCACACAGAATGTAAACAGATACAAAGCAACATGAGTATAAATGAATAGTTTTTGTTGTTTTTTTCGCCAGAAAAAACATGAAGTTTTAAAAATTATTAAAAAAGCTTACTAGTTTTAAACTTGTAGTTTTCAATTAACTCTTTTTTCTTATGCATTCTAGCAGCCACTCCGGTTAGGTTTTTTCCTTGTTCTTTTTTGATAATTTTTTTCCTTCTTCTTTCTTCTCGTTCCCTTCTTCTTTTTTCTTTCTTTTCTTTGTTATGTTCAGTGACATTTCCTGTTGCAATTTATTTCTTATTGAATGTTGTGGATTTTATGAAAATACTTGTCATGCTTTAGTTTTATCTATATACATATCATAAGTGTAAAGATTAATTTTATTCACTTTTAGCTTAAAATTTAGTCATTATAGTTTATTGAGTAGAGCAGGGTTTCCCAAAGTGGGCCTACGGACATGAGGCCATAATTTGAAAATTACAATAGATATTCTGTGTTCCCTACGCCTCCCCACTAACAGACTATTAAATTACTTATATTAATTTTGTACAAATGTGATTGTAAGTACTAAGTTATCGCCTTTTATATCAGGCAAATAAGTTTAAACTTAATAAAGAGTTTTTTATAATCTTAATTTTGTTTAATGTTTGTTTATGTTTATTTTTTGTTGAATATAAATGTATTTTATTTTAATTTTGTTTTTCTCGTTGTGTGTCTTGTTTAAGTGGATCAGGTTTTGATGTCTGAGTCCAAAATTGAACAATAAACAACATATTAATTTTATTTTAATAAGGAAGAGTAAAAAAAAGGTCTTAAGCGTATTTAAGATTTTTTTTAGAAATCTTCTTAAAGAGGGCCACAGCTTTTTTAATTTTTTCAAAGGGGTCTTATAAAAAAAAGGTTGGGAAAGAAAAAAGCAAACACTAAACTAAAATAATAAGATTAAATTTGAATATTTAAAAAAAACTGTAAAAGAACAATATAACGTTTCAAATAGAATAGGAGTCGGCAAACTGGGACTTGCGCACACATTCGAAACTTTATTTGATTTAATACAATACAACTTGGTGTTTAAAAATGTTCCAAAGTGACTTATAAATAAACCAAGTTCTCAAAAAACCAAGCCTAAAACAGTTAATTTTGGAAGCTGTCAACACTAGATTAAACATTTAATCATTTTAAGTTATTTATTAGCATATTTTTTTACAATATGAATGATAAAGTTTGAACAAAACTTAATAACCAACTAATCGAAAAAAAAGTTGACAAAAAAGTATTTAATAGTAAACTAAAAACAAAAAACTAACTCATCATTCTCATAAAGTCGTTTTCATCTTCTTCTTCTTCAGATTCAGAAGAGTCATCCGAAGAAAAATCTTTTTCAGCAAACTCTTCGCTATCTGAAGACATCTAAAAAAATAACTAAACTTCACAAAAGCTTTTAATTATTGGATTATCTTAGTTAGTTAATTATGTTTTGTTTACTATAAATTTTGATATAACATATATTTTAATCTAGTGTTAAGTTGTTTTTATTGAACAAGTTGTTTAAAATTGATACGTTTATCAAAAATAATAATAGAAACTTTCATAAAAGTATTAATAAATATTTGAATATATGTATAAGAACTTGTTGTACACTTTAGTTTCATAATATATGTAAATTAAAACTAATAAAACTTTATACCAATTAATAACTTGAAAATAAAATCAACTATGCTAAAAAATAATTTAGTTGATCTTCTGCTCTTAGCAAAAGAGTTTATACAAGTTTATACAACTTTGCTAAGAGAAGAAGTAGTAAAAATACTTGTTAAACCAAATTTTTTTATTGGAAAATTACCCCAGGCTTATAAACAATGTTTGTAATCTACATCCTACAAAAAAATCTCCATTATGATAAATAGTTGGTTAGTGTTTAAGTATTACAGTATTAAATTCAGCTTAAAAATTCATTTATATACTCATTAAACTAAACAAGCTCAAAAAATAACCTGATCAATTTCATTTGCAGGGGCGCTGACAATGCTTTCATTTTCATCTGAATTGTAATTTTTGTATAAATTTTTCAAATAAGGAAGGTTGCTAAGTTTTTCCCTGTCAACTCCAGCTGGAAAGTGAACGGTCACCAAGTCTACCAAAACTTTTCTGTTGGAAATATGTTAAGTATTATTATCTGGAAAGTTTAAAAACTTGTATCACTACCTAATATAAAACAAGCTGTTTACATAAAGTTTTACAATATGGAATCAAAATTTACTAATGAAAAAAAATAGTTGAAGACATTATAAACTTATATATGTTCATGTTTATAAACACACTTGATGATGGATATAAATTCAGTATATTCTCCTTTGTGGTTATTTTTGGCCAGATCCGCTTGCATTTTACTTTCTCCCGTAGACTGAAGACCAATGACAACGCATTGATTATCTCGCAACGCTTTCTCGCACAATCTCACTGTTTCTTCCAGCTGGCATAAAAACACATTGTTTCAAATGCTTAATTTTTACATAAAAGAGTTTTTAAATTCTATTTCATTTAATAACTTATAAACTACCTTGCTTTTCGTGATAAATGTATTATAGTAGGGGTGGAAAACTTTTATAATCAGCGGGCCAGGTAACTAGTAAAAGTCAACGCAGGTAGCGTAATATATGCAAACAACAAAAAAAAATTAATTTTCAAAAGATAATTTTGTATAACTATTGTGTACCTAAAATAAAATAGTGGTATATTCCAATGCATCTTTGTAAAAAAGTTCAACTTATTTGTTTTCTACAAGTTTTTATAAGCTAATTGCGGGTTACCCAAAACTTGCTGCTCGGTAGCCTTTAAGTTGCCCACCCCTACCATTGAGTACTGTAATAACATTACAGGGGCACACTAAAGTATTATTTTGTTAAAAAACGCAAAAAAAAGTTTGAACTTAATTTTTACACTTTGAACTCTTTTTTCTATCCATAGGTGAAAAATTTATGAAAACCACAATAAATACAATACAATAAAGTTATAATAAATTATTAGTAATTTTTTCAAAATATCAGGTAACTTTTATATGAACATCTAATGTCCAAAAATTTATTTGTATTTAATCTAACTATTCACAAATTTCAAATTTTAAGAATTTATTTTAAAGTCTAATATTTTTTGAATTTTTAAGATGATGCTCACTTATTTACAATAAATATTTTAAACGTTTACAGAAATATCAGTCTTGTAGATAGCTTTTTACAAAAAGTTTAACAGAAATATATTTAAAACAATAGTACATTATAATAACTATAAAATAACAAGATTTTATTCTCGTAAGTTCTAAATTGAGTAAGTTTTTTACATAAAACTATTAAATTTTTAGAAAAAATACACACAAATTTAAACAATCATTTAAACCAAAAAGTTGTCTAAAAAAAATAATGACAAGGACACCATTGTAATATACAGCTTTTTTAATACAGAAAAGATTTATTTTTCAAATTTGAAGAGACTTGGAGAAAAAAACGATGTAAAACACGAAAAACATCAATTAAACATCAAATTTTACCTTTGAAGACATGATCAGGTACTTGAAGTAGCGTTGGTGCGCCGCCCAATACATGGAAATCGTGTTCTTTCTCAACTCTATTTGGTCTTTCTGCAAACTTATCGCTTTTTCGAAGCACTCGTACACATAAACCCACTGAATATTGAAATATTAAAAGTTATTTTGACATCAATTTTATCTGAGCTTTCGGTATTCTAAAGTTAGACACATCAACAATATTTAAAAACAAATATGAATGTACTCCTTAACATTTTTATAACAATTAACTTAACAATATAACTTTTTACTGACAAAACTATTATTATATCAAAACCAAATGACCAAACTAAAAAAAACTTTAAACAGCATCAACATCAAATGTAAACTTTAACATTTTCTTATAGGTAGATCATAAATGTTTCAAATTAAATTTCAGTATTTTCTTTTATATTAAATTTCACTACAAAATTTTATTACAAGTACAAAAAACCAACCATGTTAACGGATTCGTCGTACAACTTTTTGAATTTGTCGCTCAGCTTCACGTTCACCACCCTGAAAGTGACCCCTTTGAAACTCAGTTGCCTGGCAATGTAACTGCCCCGCAACTTCATGTCCATGGCAATAAGTTCCATGGCTGACACACCACGCTTGTCTATTGCCTGCACCATTTAAAACAACTTATTAAAATCACAAAACTTTAACACAAAAGAAATAATCGGACAACAAAAACTACAAGTAAAGATTTATTAATTGTTTTCTGATGCGACCCTTTCAGTAATAATTTAAGACTCACGCAACACGACTCAAGTTAAAACAAAAAATTACCTTGATAAAATCGTTGAAGTTTTTGAAAGGTGTTTTTTCTCCCCACAATCCGATTCGAGTCATGTAGGCCATATTCCGAGGTTCGGTGGCTCCCGTTGCGCTCGCGTATACAATTCTGATAAAACAATTATTAGTTACAAGCATACAGAAGAAAATTCTGTAATACTGACTCAAAATAATTAATATGTTCACGTAATAAATACATTGTAGTACGTTTGTTTTATAATAAATTAGTATAAAATGTGATTATAAAATTAATAAAAAGTTGTAACTTACAAATTATCAACTGCTCTAAAATATAAATTATTTTAAAGTATTTAAAAGGTAAAGCTAAATTATATAATTTTAAGATGCATTCAACTCAAAAATTATACAGCAATATTTTTAAATGTTTGTTTTTTTAATCATCGACTGGACATATCAAGTAAAAAATTAAAGAATCAAAAATTAAGGATATATAATACATATAACTATACTGTATGCATTATACCACTGGTCGTCAAGCTAATTAGATTCTGTGCACACCAAGCTGCAAAAAATAAAATCGGTGCACCCCAAGATCTAATTTTAATAAGCGTTTCTAGTGGTAGGACTACGTAAACACTTTTATTAGTGCATTTTTCTTAAATAGTCATAACTCAGTGTGTATTTACATGCAAACCATTTAACAACTTAAGCTGAAAATTTTTATTTGATCCTCTTTTTAATTGACCTCTTTATTTTTTTTTTCCTTATTTTATGATATTTTAGTTATATGGCTTTATCTTACATACTTATTAATTGAAAACTTCTCCGCAATTACTACAAAATCCCCGGTTCTGTATTCTTTAAATACTTTATCAAATATTAACTACATACTTAATTTAACTATATGTTTTTTTTGTGTAATCTCAAAATTTTGTGCACTCCTAAATGAGTTTCGAGTACCCTAAAAATTTCGTGCACCCAATAAAAAGTTTCGTGTACACTAGTGTGCACCAGTGTACACCTTGGAGACCACTGCATTACAACTAAACTTATTTTAATCAGCAAATTACTTAAAGAAACTTTTAAAATACTATGTTAAAAAACAAACTGCTAAATAAAAGCTTTATGTAAAAAATTTGCAATTATCATTACTGTTGAAAAAAACAAATACCTGGCTTTAGGGAGAGCAGCTTGCAATGCAACAACTTTTTCAGCAACCTTCGTTGGGTTGACTATACCTGCTTTTGTGTGCATGTTTTTCGCCTTGTGAGACTCGTCAAACACAATCTGCAACAGTTTGATTATAAATTTACTCAAAATATGCCTTCGTTTGAAAGATTTTGCTGTGTTTTTAATACTGTATATAAAAAACTGTAATCAAGGTTGTCATTCTTGAAAGGATAAAAAATTAGTTCGAGTTAACTTGAGTTTATTCAACAGCTTTATAAAGCTTTGCGCCAAGTGCAATTCAGTGTTAAATTAGATGTTTACTTTGGTATATTTAATTAACAATTCTTAAAAGCTAACAATACGTATGGCATAATTCATGTTTAAAAAATGCTATAAAACATAATTTTGTAAAAGGGTGAAGTCTTTAAAAAATTGAAGATTGAACTTAATAAGCATATGCAGAATTGGAAGTAGGCATATTTATATTTTTATCTAAATAAAGTAATATTCAGTTTTTAAAATGTTTAAACTAACATCTATAACAGGTTGACAAACGAAAAATATAAGTACAAATATATCTAAACCTATATTATATGACTTGAACTAAAATACAACAAGTTAACTTTTTTTCAACCATAACATTTTATTCAAAGATTGAAATCAACTCTATAAAATTAACAAAATTTAAATGGTAAAACACACGTTAACTAAAAACTAACTAATATTTAAAACTAAATAAGTCAATCTAATCTAAGTTTTACAAAAAAAAGGTTTTTAGAGAAGCTCGTAAGTCTAAACTAACCTGAGTTCTCAGAAAAATCCTTAACTAGCCTGAGTTAGCCGGAGTTTTTAGAAAAAAATTTTTTAATCAAGCTAGCCTGAGTTGGCCTTAGTGTGTGACAATCCTGTGTTATATCTAAGACTAATTCTCATCTTGTATAAGAACTTTATTTATTTTTAAATAATAATGCACCTTTTAGTTGAAATAATCAGAAACTTAAAATGTTATAAAAAAAATTAAGTCTAATCTATATATTACCCTTTATTCAATTTCATTTAAATAAATTATTAAATTTTGTGAAGTAAAGGGTAAAATTTGTGTGTTTTATTTTTGACAATGACTTACGCGAAACTGATCATATCTGTAGTAACTATGTGTCGCTTTTTTAAGTTATACAAATTTCACTTAAAAAATTATTAGTTAAAACAAATGACTGTACAAATAAACAACTAACGCAGCCATCGAAATCATTTCCAACCCAATCCAGGATCTGCTTGTAACGACTGTTGAAATCGCAATTTTTATTTTTACTTGTTTGCGTTAGAGCGGAGTAAGTTACAAATAAAACTCCCTTCCTGAAGCTGCCTTTTTTACCTTTAACTCTTATTTTGTTGTAGTCCATCTAAAAATAAGATGTTTCTAAATGATTGTTAATTTTATCTATTTTGTTGTCAAAGGATATTTTGTTATATAAGTCTTTCAAACAGTGCATAAAAAAAAATTATGTGCTTAAAGATTTTGTGGATTGCTTTTCATACCATATATACTTTCTTTTATTAAAAACTACGGTTTTATCTTTATTTAACTATATTATGTTTTGCTTTATTTTTATTAAATTGACTTAAAAAGAAAGTTTCAAAAGGAAAGTTGAACTAACTGTTGAAGAGAAGAAATAAGTAGATGCATACAAAGTAAAACTTTTTTTTCTTACAAAACAACTTTGATAATTTTTTTAAACTTTAAGAACCACTGGTCTGATATATCTTATATTAATAAAAGTTAATTAATTTTTGTTTAGTGTATTTAATAACAGGGTTGCTACTAGTTTTTCAAAATTTTTTCCAGGTTTTAAAAAGTACATACTTTTGGGTCTATATGTAGTTTAAAATTAAGTTTAACGTAAGAAACTGTGTTTTATAGTATAAAAACATTAAAAAGATAGTGTAAAGCTACTTTAAATATGTTTTTTAATACAAAAAATTTTTGATGACAACAATTTTTTTATATGATAGATTTTTTGAGTCAAATCAAAATTTTACAACTCAACATGTGAAAATTGAAAAAATTTCAGGTTTTTCTAGGGTTTTTTCAAAATTTATCAAATTCCAGGTTTCTAGAGGTTTTTCAAGGTTCCTAGGTAAAATTGCAACCCTGAGTAAAGTTTCACAAATTAAACTTAACAAATAAAGTTTGCAACATAATGAAAGTGAAGAAAAAAAGCTTAGCAAATGTATAACTGTTTTTCTTAAATTTGAATACTTAAGTTAACTAAAAAAACTAACATCACTCAAATTTTTCACTTTAATTTTAGCTCTAATGTCTTTTAAGTCTCTTCTTGCATCATGTTCAAGATCCTTCGAAATGCTAAACCTTTTTTTACAAAAACTGTTATTTAATTGAAAGCGCAAAATATTCTTTGATTTCTAAATTAAAAATTTTTAAATAAAAACCTTAATATAACATACCTAATCCAATGCGTGTTTTATAATACTAATGCCTACCATAAATTCTCGTTTATGTAATAACAAAATGTAAGTTATAGTGAAAATAAAAAATTATGTTGAGAAACATTTGGCTAACTTGTCCAATACAACTTTTTTTTTTAAAGGCCTTGAAAAGAAACATTGTTTAAAAGTAGTAATCATTGAAAAATCTTAAGAGCAATTTCGCTCGGTATTAAAAAAATTATATAGCACATTGCTGAAAATTATGAAACAAAAAAGCGTATTATATATTTTATTGTTACAAAAAACAACATATACTAACCAAACACTCCTCATTCTACCCATATTGTAATTTTCATAAATAATTCCTGCAATCGTCCGGCCTTTACCAACACCAGCACCGTCCCCTTAGATAAAATAATGTTTAAAACATAAAACATTCTTGAATAAGTTAATTGTTTCAACAAACTTTTTTCACAGTTGCCGTTCTTAAATTAATTTCAATGCAAGCTAATTAAACACGTTGAGCAACTTTTAAAAGCGTGATAATATCAATCCAGTCAATTTACTGATAACACAAACTGCACGGCGATCCTGCAACTTACAAACAACCAAATTCAAAACCAACCGATCAAGTAACCGGCTCTGCTGTTGTCGCCCAGGAAAGTCCTGTGCCTCTGACTGGCGTAACAAACGGCTTCCAGCTGAACCTCAGATAGCCTTCCGCCATCGGCCAGCTCCTGGGGCATTTGAACATGGTCCCAGTCGACTTCGGGCGGTTTTATGCTGGAAAGCGAGCTCGTTTCCACAACCGTGTCAGGATGCTTACCTCCGTAACTCCCTGTATTATATAAACATGTTTTATTTTGACCAAAAAAACAAGTCTCTCAAGCGCTTAGAAAACTGTCGGTTTTAAAAGTAACTCTTTCAGGCTTAGATATTTCTACCATCCTATATTTAAATTATTACTTATTAAAAATTATAAATATATATTTATTTAATATACTTGACAATAACTTGTTCAATAACATTATTAATATTACCTACTTGTTGTCAATAGTAAAATTAGTATTTATTTACATTGACAAACCTGCTACATTTTATAAATATCAAATATAACGTCTAAACAACTAAATGTACTATAACTTACGTATTTAATGGCAAAGTTAAAAGTATTTGTTGACTTTGTTTGACAGACTAGGTCATTTTTGCACAGGTTTAATTTATTTCGATAATGATTAATTGTGATATATCAGTAAAATTGATTGGTTAAAACTACTCGATACATTTTTTACAAATTTAGTCAGCTTTAAATTTAATATTAGTATTTTGAATCGTTAAACATCAAAAAGCTAAGAAAAGAAGAATAAAATATCAAACAGTATTTGTTTTAAATGTTCGTTTTAAAGCAAAACATAACTATTTTTTCTTCAAATAAATCATAAGTTAACCCGTAACTCTGTTGCATATACAACCTTTAGTAGTTATTTAGTAGATAATTATTGTGGAAGAACATGTGCTTTTAATCAACAGAACATTTAAATTTTTAGATCTAAAGACTATCAGTTTATATGTTTGTCACTAATAAAGCCCAACTTGTCAAAACTTTATTAAAACTGCCTTGTAAAGTAAAAACTACAACTGACAGTAAGCTGGTGTGTAATCGTCAAAGCTGTTGTTTGGTTGCAAGTCTTCTTGGTCGTCATCTTCATCATTTATTCCTGAAGCTTGAATTTTCTTCTCGTCTAAATCCTGCAAAAAAGAAATTTCCTTTTTTTTTTAATAAAATTAACTTTGCAACTTTTTGTTATTGTTTTAATTATAAAAATATTTTTTGGAGATAAAAATAAACATTTTAAGAAAATGCATTTTAAAAGAGTGTTTGATACAAGTTGTAACATTCCAAAATAATCCAAGAACAGTCTTATTTAATATGTAAAAAGAATGCCATTAAAATTAGTTTTGTGTAAACAGACAAACAGATTTTAACAAACTTACAGTTATAGATGAATATTGTGCAGTTTTTTGGTTTGTGGTTTTGTTGAAAAACTGCGGAGCTGTGAAATGTGATAATTAGTTGTAGTAAATTTGCAAAGTTTAAAATTTATAACTAATAAGTTGCTTAAAAGTTTGTATAATATACAAGTAGAGTAAAGTTTTAAGCTTAAGAATATAATTTTTTTTTTAACTAATCTACAAGTAGTTGTTATTATTAGGCAAACATATTTTCCTGAATTTTTAAAACTACTTTTTAGAAATACTATAACCTTGTTTCATAAAAATAATTAATCAAAAATTAAAATACTAACATAGAGATTTCCTAGATGGTTTAATATTGCGCAAAACATTCTTTACTTGCCGGCTGTTATTTTGAATAACAGGAGTAGTGATAGAAGTTACACTTGATCGCTTGGGTGTTTTCAAAACTGAATTGCACCCAAACTTGACCATCTGAGGTGTTGTATTACTTGTTTGTTGAAATCCAGGGCTGTTTGGAATCATATTTAAGTTTTTCTTGCATTTAATCTGCATTGTTCTTTTGACCATGGCAAAAGTACTAGGTGGTGACTGAGCAAAACTTGTTTGATTGACACTCAATCGTTCCAACTTAGTAGGAGTTGATGGACATGAATTAAATGATCTCAAACCTTGTGTATGATAATAAGAATTTGGCAACTGCAACTTTAAAGTACCTTGTGATTCAGTAATTTGAATCTTGCTATGAGTACGAATAGCAGGTGGGCTCACTATTTTAAGTGGTCTTTTGATTCCATCAGGTTTTTGGGAATCTAAAGTGTTTAACTTGCTACTGTTAATAGGTTTTATTAAATTGTTACCAACTGTTCTTACAACATTTTTATTACTTACAACAACTGCAGTATTACTAGTTGGCGGTTGTATGATTTTATTAGGTCTATCTTTTGGCTTGCATTTATCTATTTTGCAAGTTTGAGAAGTATTTAAAGATTGCTGAAAAAATTCTGGTTCAATTTTAGGTTTGTAAACTGCAGTATTACTAGCTGGCGGTTGTATGATTTTGTTAGGTCTATCTTTTGGCTTGCATTTATCTATTTTGCAAGTTTGAGAAGTATTTGAAGATTGCTGAAAAACTTTTGGTTCTACTCTTTGGCTTGAAGGTTGTGTTGACTGTAGAAGTTTCGCAGTTGGTTGATTTTTATTTTGCTGACTATTTTTTGGCTCTACATGTTCATAACTTTTGCAAGGCTGTGGAGTTTTTAATGTTGGCTGCACAAATTTTTGATCTTTATCATGGCTCAAAGGTTGTGTTAATTTTGCATATTTTGCATTTGGTCCCACGACTTTTTGTGGTCTGTCTTTTGGCCTTGTTTTCCTAACTTTAGAAAGTTGTTTTGAATTCGTCAAGGTTTGCTGTAAAAGTTCTTGTTTTGGTTCTTTTTGTTCTATTACATCAGTTTGGTTTGAAAGTGTTGATGGTACATAATTCACACTTGGTTGTACAGCTTTTATCAGCCTATCTTTTGGCTTGATTTGTTGGAAAGATTTTGATGACTTAATAGTTTTTTTAGCAACTCTTGTTGGTATCTGAGCTACATTTTGTTGTTTATTTATTTCTGATTTTATCTGTATACCTTCGCAAGGTATACAAATTGGTTTTGATTTCAAAGGTTGGTCCACTTCTTCAGTTTGTTTATTTTTCAACCCTATTTTACTAATGTTTGTAGGTATCATTTTAGGTTTGTAGTCATTAGTCTGTTTATTTTTCAACCCGATCTTACCAATTTTTGTAGGAACCATTTTAGGTTTCAAATCATTAGTTTTTTGATTTTTTACAGAAGGCTTTTTTTGTGCTTTTTTAGGTTTAAGACTCAAAGTTTTAGAAGGTTTGTCTTTTGGAGTTGACACCTTTTTTTGGGGAGGTACAAATTTGCTTTCACTGCTTGTAAACAATTTGCTATTTTTGTTCATAGCAATGTTTTTTACTGTTAGTTGGGTGGAAACACTTTTAGAGTTAACATTAACATCATCATCTGAATCTATACAAATAACATTATTTTTATCCACTCTATATTTTGGTTTAGTTGTTTTAGTTCTGGTGTCAAAATTAATCATTTTTGAACCATTTGAACATGTTTGAGTGCTTTGAAGTTTTTGTTGGCTTGCTTTTGTATTACTAACTTCTATCGATTTAGATAATGGTGCTTTGCTTGTCTGCTTGTAATGATGAACAGCATTAGTTTTTTCACCTAAAAGTTTTTTTCAGTTAAAATTGTTACAACTTAAATACAAAAATTTGTATTTTGAGTTTCATATAAATAAACTAAACTTATAAAAATATTATGGTACATTTTTATTACTCTATAAAAATTTTATATTTAAAATAGATAACTTTTAGAACTATATTGTAAAAGTTTTAAAAATTAAAAGCTGTTTAGAAAAAAAAAATTTGTTGATTAAGAATTTTACCTTTAATAACTTTTGTGGTTGTAGCTGTTGTTTCATTTTGTTGAAGGAAAAAATTGTTGCTTATTTTGTTTATCTGTTGCAAATTAAAATAAGGCACAATCAGTTAAAATTTTTAAGCTTTTAATAATTTAAAAATCAAACGAAGTTAAACTCAAACAACTACAATTGTATCAGAATAAAAACTTCTCATAACAAACATTAACTAGTAATTATTGTATAAAAGTTATATTGATAATAAAAAAATTTCAAACATTCAAATAAATAAATCTAACATTGTTTAATCCTTCATTTATACAAGCTTTTTTAGGTGTTGCTTCATAGATTTCTTGTTTCATTTCTTGTGAGATACTTTCAAATAGAAAGCTATCTTTGTTGAAACCAGAAGCATCAGAAAGAACTTGAAATTTGCCGCTCAAATCATCAGACTGATCAGTTTGATTTCCTGAGTTAGTTTCAAAACAAGCAGGTGATGAACTTAGACTTTCCAAACTGTCTGAAGGTGCTGGTTGATTTCCAGACATATTAAGCATTTCTTCAAAGCACGAAAAGCTGTCACTGTTGCCGTTTTGAAGAAGAGAAAAAAGGTCTGACTCTATTTGACTGTCTGGTAGAGACTGGTTGTTGATTTCCATCATTGCTTTACCTAGAATATCCTCATTTGAGTTCATATTGGCTTTTTGGGTTTTATTATACAATGATCTGTAAATAAAATCATAACCTTTCTTTTTTTTATTCTTTGAAATAAAATCATTTAATAGTTTTTGAACACTTATGTCTCAATCAAGGAGCATAAAACAACAAAATCATTACACACTTTACGCAGGATTGCCATCGTATAAGGCAAAAAAAAGTCTGAGTGACAGAAAACAAGTCTTAGTTACAAGATAGCCAGTGAAAAATGTGAAAAATTTAACATGAGCAAAAAAATGAAATAAGATCTGTTAATCAAGTTTTTCTAAATAAATCAAAACAATAAAAAAAGACTTAATAAAAACTAAAATATTTAAAAAAAAGTTTTAAAATCTAGCATGAGTTATCCAAAATATTCAGTGTGGTTGGCAACCCTGTTTATTGCATATTAAGTCAAACAAACTTATAATAGTAGTTTTAAACTTTTTTTTACAAAATTACTTTTCAAAACTAAAAACTAAAAATCTATACAAATAAAAAACTTTATATAATTAGTCTTTAAAATAGGCTTATTTGGACTAAATTTATAAGTTGGCTAAAACTTTTTATAGCTTAGTAGAAAAACCTTATCAAAATATATTTAAAGTTTATTATCAAATGTTAAACATAAAAGCAATTAAAAGTATGTCAGTAATATTCATAGTGAATTTGTTTTTCTATAGTACAATATACTTTAACATTAAGCTTTTTCAAACATTTATTATTTTATAACTAGTAAATTTAAAATTGAAAAAATGTGACTAAGTTACGGTGAGAATGGAAACTTACTTTTTACAAAAATAAATTTTTTATTAACAAAAACCAAACAAGTAGCCTAAATTTCACAAGATAAAAAGAAAGCTAAACATAAAAAAAAGATAAAGTCTATTTTACATGATGTTTGTCCATTTATACAAAAGTATGATAGTTTTAAAGCATATTTTAGATAAGTTAAACCTTTAAACTTTTTTTTTATAATTAAAATTAAAGTGTTAAGCTAAAAACTATTACATAGCTTATAGCAGCTCTTGTCTTTTAAGTTATTTATGCAACTTACCATGATAACTTTTTTTTAATAAACTTTTACACAAGTTTTACAAACTGCCTTATTAAAATGTACATTATTAAATGGTGAAAGATAGAAGCTCTACAAATATCATTTACAGAATTTAATATTTGCTCTTAACTAAAAGCTTAAAGTAGGGGTCAGTAAAAACAGCTAAAAGTCAAATCAACAATTTAAAATAAAACCAGCAAAACTTTTTTTTAATATGCTCTTAATTTTATAAACAATAAATAGTAGTGTTTACTTGAAAATCATTAAACTAAAATTTTCTGTCTTAAAGAGTTATTTTTAACTTCCAGTATATTTTCATAAATTACAGAGGTCTGGAAAGACAATATTCTAGAAAATGAAGTCATTACTTCTTAAAAGATGCTAATCCCTGACTTCTATATTATTTAAAACTTTAATGAACTTTTTTGTAGACTTACTTTACTTTTTTTAAAGAACTAAATTAAGAGATGTAGTTGGCTCTAAAACTAAAACTTATCAGTTTTCTTAACTTTTAAAAACTAATCAAAAACCAATCGTTTTCTGGGTTTTCCAAGCTTGAGACTTGTTTTGCAAATATTCTTTTACTAATTCAAAATATTTTCTGACTAAAAATTAACAAACTACAAGAAAGCAGATTTCCACACATTTATTAGAGGGCGTTTTTAGTTTTGGTTTTACAGTAATAAACCAGTTTTACAGTTTGTGCTTATTCACTTATCCGGCCACTTTCAGTCTATAAGAAAATTCAAAAAAAAGTGATATCAAACATCTTTGTGTGATACAAATATGTAAGCTTTCATGCTGTAATAAAATTATAAGTGATTTTATAATATATACAATTTAATTCATTACTATGATGTGACAATACTACTAAAGCTTACATTCAAACTTTTTTCAAATCTAGTTTAAATATCAAAAAAATTTGTATGTAAAGTAAGTCAGTTTTTAAATTATTTCAAACAATTTTATTTAACATATGACTTCAGTTTTTTTAATAGTTGATTAAATTTTGAGACTTTTTATGAAATTAATGCATAACAGTTCTTTTATGTTAAATTTTAAATAACTTTAAACTTAAATTATATTACTAAAGTTAGTAATTCAAACACTTTTTGTTTATGATGAGGTGCATGACAACTTTTTTTTAAGAACACTTAATATACCAGGTTTAAGAAATGACAAGACATCAAAAAAAAAAAGAAACAAGCTCCACTAACCATTAAAAATAAACTATAAGTTTGTATAATGGTAAATAACAATGTGCCAGAGTCTTTTATAATGGTGCATAGGCAGGTTGACATTGTACAACATTTTGAAAAATGAGGAAAAATTCTAAAATTTTAAAGCAGAAAAAGACGAGCTGAGATTGTTTCATATTTTTTATGCATTGTATAATATACATCAGTTACATTACTTTAAAAAAATGATTTTCTGTACTTATCTTATTTTCTTTTTTACAGGAGAGTTTTGTTTCATTATCATATAGGGGGCAGTAGGTCAAAAAAGAAACATTTTTAATGTGCTTTAAAAATATATTTTACTGATTTTTTTTTTAATTGGCAATAGATAATTTTTAAAGATAACACAAAAATTTTAAAACATTTTTTTAAAACAAAATTTTTTTATGGGACCAAAGTTTGCCAACCCCTATCATAATATAACATAGGAACAAGGGAATGTTAACTAAAGAAAGTGTTAGCTACAACGTGCCTCTTTAAAACTTATATTAAATGCATATCTTACAGTTATGAGAAAATATTAATGGTCTTCACTTTAAATTATAGTATTGTAAATATCAACTTATTTACCTTTAATTCATTCAAAAGTTTATATTTTGCTTGTTTAAATTTACTTTTTTAACAAATTATCATGAAAAACTTTTTATTAAATTTTTAACCAAACTTCTTTTTTTAGATTTATTGCAAACTTTACATTGGTATGAGCCTTGTTCTTAAAGTGTGCATCTTGAAGATTTCATTTAATTAGTTAAAATTACATGAAAAGCAATTTTTTTTATATCATTTCAAGATTGTTATCTCTGGGGGCTACATTTTCCCAAGTTACAACTTAAAAGGCTGTTCTTTCTAATTGTACACAAGTTAGAATCAAAATAAAATAGTTTTATTACAATTAGCTAAGGGTTGCCACTCTCCAAGTCAAAAAAACTATCCCACGTAACAAAAAACTGTCCTGAACAATCCTGAGTTTTTTAAAATTCTTAAAATAAATTTAAATAGACCTTAATAGAAATTAATAGACTTTTCAAAATTAATAAAAATCTTATTAGTGAACAAAATTGCTTATAAAATATTAGTATACTAAAACTGGAACATCTAAAACTCATTCCAGGTCTAAAGAATAACTATATTTTCAAACTGAAATTTTTGAAGAATCATATAACTACTATGAGGTCTTTTTTATAGAAAAAACAAATTGGGCTTAGTCAGTTTAAATTTTATTTTTAATTTAAAACTAGCTTAAGATATCTTGAGTCATTGTGATATTTTAAAACTTTTTAAACTCTTTTATGCTATCATAAGTATACTGAGTATCTAGAGTGTGTGGAAACCCTGTTAAAACATAATACACTCTTACTGCAAATTAATTTGTTAATATTAAAAATGTATTGTACTAAAAGTAGTGATCTACTAAATCAACAAATTTAGGATAATGTTCCAGATCTCTTTTGGAAATTAGGACGAGAACCATTTTTCTAAATTAAGATCTAGATCTATTTAACTTAAATTTTAGAATATCTTCATGGTTGCTAATCTTTGAGTCAAATTAACTATCCTGAGTGACCTTAAAATATCCTGGGTCATCATGATATTTTTTAACCCTAAAAAATATCTTAAATTATTTTTATTTCAAATCCAAAAATATCAAATTTTTGAACAAAATTGGATTAAAGATATGACCATATTGAAATTAGAAAAACTAAAATTGATTCAAGATCTGAAAAAAAAATTGAACAATATTTTCATAAAAAATTTAAAACTATCCTCAGACTACAAAAAAAATCAAACTAACCTATTTCATCCATAAATTATAAAAAAATTCAAACTTTCCTGGGTTATCTTAAGTGTACTGAGAGTGTTGCCACACACTCAGGATAAGTTAGGATAACACAGGATAATGTGATTTTTTTTCTAAATTAAGGATGACTCAGGATCGTTTAATTTTTATACATAAAAAACTCAGGATAACTTAAATACTTTTACAGTTTTTTTTATCTTGAATAAAATTTAGTTGAGCCAATTTGAGTTTTTTTTATTCAAACAACTTCTTTCATTAAATTCATTTTTATTGATTTTGAAATTAGGGAAGTTGCTAAAGTTTTTTTGAAATATTTTCCAAGTTTTTTTAAGAACTAGTTTTTTGGTCCATATTCAAATTAAACTTTATTTGGAAAAAAAATTGTCTTAAGTAGTATAACTACATTGAAAAGTTACTGTTAAACTTTTAAAAGTAAAAAAAATGTTGATGATAAGTTTTCTTTCCCTATAATATATGTATTTTTAGTAGCTAATCAAAATTTCATCACTTAGAATGTTAAAATCCTTTAAAATTCCAGGATTCCAGGTATTTTGGCAAGCTTTTCACTAATTAGAGAAATAATGTAGTTTTTGTTTTAAATTTGGATTTAATATTTATCACAATTTGAATTTATGTTAAACAGTAACAGTTTAAAAGTATAAAAGTTACATAAAAATATATATAAAACTTAAAGATATAAACTATGCATTACAAATTTTTTTTTAATTCCAATTTGAGTTTTTTAAGAGTTAAAATTATAAATTATCATTGTTTCCCTTAGATATCAAATCCTTGCTCTACTTTTAAAACAAACTTTTAGGTGCTAATTACATACCCAAGGGACAGTTGCAATCAGGTTAGGTTTTGGATTTACATTTTCTTTTTACTTCTTTGGTGAGAAAATGTTGACCATAAATATACTTATCTATGTAGATTGTAAATACAAAATTCATTACAAAAAATGTTTTTAAAAAATAAGAAATAGTATGATTTTGTAAAAAATGATATTTTGACCATTCCACATGGGCTTTTGGTTAAGAATGTTCATATCTGTATTTTTTTATTTTCACAACGATATATGTATAAGTACTAAAATGGTTTTTTTTTAATACCCTTCCACTCAACTAACTACATAAATATACATAAATAAACTTTTTTAGAATTAATATTAACCTTTAGAAGTTTTAATAAAGATTTTTTAATTAAAAAATTTTTAATTCATTGTTCAAAATTAAGTAATAAGTATTTTCATTTTGTTAAGAAAAATATAAGTCTTTTTTTATAAAAGAAAAAAAAGTTTAGTTCAGTCTTTTGTAATGTAAAACTAATTAAAATTTGAAGCCATTAGCTGGTTAGTTAAATATTTATATTTCTAAATCTATATTATTTCGAGGTTTAAAAAGTTTTGTGCACTTTAGACTTTAACAATCCGCTTAGTTTTTGAAAAAAACTATTGCTATGATGATTAGAATGTTAAACAAACCCAAAATAAAACGACACATGCTCAAAAGAAATTATCTAAGAACCTGGTTTATAGAAAGATCTCTCCGTCATTGGTTATAGATCGTTTATTTATTCAACCCATATTAGAAATTCTAGGAGCTTAATTGTTTATATAAATTTTATAGGACACAATACAGACCTACATAGATAAATTCATAAATGATTTTTTTACTTTATATTTTTAAAGTTAGTGCACATCACACTACTTGTGGAACAATAATTAAAGTTTATATTATAATAAATTACAGTTAACAAAGTTTTTATGTTCTACCTCTTAACTTTTTTGAAATTTATATTTGATAAACACAGTTAAATGATTAAAAAATATATCTAATTGTTTAAAATTTGTAAACTATTAATATTCCTATTAAATGTGAAGTTTTTTGTATTCTATAGATATCAAGTCAACACAATACTTTAATTAACTTTATCCTAACTGTATTAATTTGTTTTGTATCCAATAAAAGAGTTATTTACTAAAGTTAGAAAAACTGTATAGAAATTTAAAAAAATATCTGACAAATAAGGTGTTTTTAAAAACTATTTCAAAAACTACACAAGACTCAAATTTCATACCAATATATATTTCGTGCTTAACTCATAAGTTGTTTACTAAGCAACAAAATCTTTTCAAGTTATTATTATTTGCACAATCAAGGTTATTAAGTAGGTGTTTTGCAATAGCAGATGTTTTTGAAGCATTTACTACTCTTATAAATTTATTTTCGTTGTTACTCGTTTTACAAAATTCATCAATACTTTTTGAATTATGCTCTTTTATCCTTGTGCAAATAATTATAACTTAAAAAGATTTACTATTATTAAAAATTGTTTTAACATTTTTGATTTTATTAAACTTAAGGCTACATGTATTTTAATAAGAAAACGTAAATTGTGTAAACATAAAGACTTTGATTATACTGTTTCTTTGTTTTTATAAATAGTTTTTTAAGCTGTTACGTATACTTTTTTTTTTTTTGTATTGTGATTAGAAGTACTTATGTGTTGTTAATTACCCTTTGCTCTTTTATTATTACTTTTACATTTATTACATTTTCACTATATAAGCTATACTTGAAACTTTTATTGATTAGTTAACAACTGACGAATTACGCACAAAATATATATTGTTACGAAACTTAAAAAGATGTACAACACGTTATTCATAAAACTAACGAAACATGAGAATTTTTTTTAAATTAAAAAAAAGCAAATATCACTTCAGATCATGTGAGATGTAAGTAAGAAAAAAAATATTGAACAAAAAAAGTGTAGCAAGTTAAACAGCATTAAAAAAAAAAATTCCAGTAAATTAACAAACTGATTTACAACATTTTTACTATATATTTCTAAAACAAAAACATAAAACGTATGAGAATTTAATTTAAATTTTTTTTTAAATCTTTAATAGCTTTAACATCTTCGCAGATGACACAAAAGGTTTTAGCCATTTTAAAACAACTTAACAGAATTCCTTTGATAGAATTTACAATTGGCTGAGGGCAAGGATATTAAACTTAAACGTTAGAAATTTTAATTTCTAAATATTCAAAAAAATACTTCTATCTCTGTTTTGGAAATTTAAATAACAAATAAAAACTTATCTTCAACTAAAGTGTTTAAAGATCTCGGAATTTCTATTGCTAAGTATTTAAAATGGAGCCACCATAACAATTACCTTTACCTAATTGCATCAACTACATCTTTTTAAGTTTTAAAGAGCTTTAAGTCTATGGATATAAACATCCTTGAAAAGTTGTTTCTCATATACATTCGTCCTAAGTAAAAATATAACACACCGATCTGGTCTCTATACTTAAAAAATTATATCAACCATATAAAATGTGTTCAAAGACAAATATACCTGATTAATGTTCAACCGCTGCAATTTTTCTTATAAGTCTTACCTTGATAGACTAACTAAACTTATAATTAAATCTTTAGAATACAGAAGACTTGAATTTGACCTCATTGCTTTTTTAACTAGTTAATAACAAAACTACAATAAATATAGTATCAGTTTTTGAATCTTATAGAAATAATTACTTACTGAGAGGAAAAAGCACAAAGATTAGATGCCAACATCATTTTAATAATGAGGCTTGGCTTGGCATAACTCAACTCTTTTTTTTATCAGTCATTTGAAATATGGATCAAACTTCCATATGAATTAGTTTCTTGTAAAATAAGTTTAATAAATTCGATTAAAACTAAAAATGTTTGATTTAAGTATTTAAAAAAAAATTAACTAATAACTTTTATCAACCTTTTGTTTTATTTTAAGATGTAGTTTAATCCATAGTTAAATTTTGTTTGCAGTGCCTTTCCTCTACTAATGATGAGTCCTTTTTCAATGTGTTCGATAATTATTTATCTGGTCAGTCTTTTGTTATTGTGCTTGGGTCTTTGAGTTTGTAATTTTTGTTTTAGTCAATGCATTTAATATTTTATGTTTTTTTAACAAATTTCTGTATCTTAATTCTGAAATTGTACGTTTTTACTTGTATTGATTATGCGTTGGCAAAGCAATATAGATAAATAAAGAAAAAATCGGTTTAACAAATGTGCAGAACTAAGTTTTTATAATCATGATTGGTATATCGGGTTGATGTCTGTTATAGAAGAAAAATGAGTCTTGAATCTTTTTA
The DNA here is from genome assembly GCF_965202585.1 of Thalia democratica. NCBI lineage: Eukaryota > Metazoa > Chordata > Thaliacea > Salpida > Salpidae > Thalia > Thalia democratica. Next base: position 13,229,299 of record NC_139170.1, read on the forward strand.
TTAGTGTTTAGTTTTTTGAAATTCTAGTGTGTTCTAACTGACTTGGATAAAATTGATCATATTTTCATGCAGAAGTAATTGATTCACTAAGCTGCAACAAAATCACTGAAATGATTGACTTGAGCGTCCCAGTATGTTTTTTTCTAAAATTTGCAAATAAGGTTTTCTATTGTTGAGAATCTAGAAGTTGATATTGAAATAGAAAACTATGTAACTTTTTTTTACTATTGTTGGATCTAACAGATCATTGAAAGTTTTAGTGATGAAATTGATTTTAAAAGAAAATACAAGTATCAAAGCGTAAATTTGTTAATAAGTATAAGTTTGTGTGTTAAAATTTTGCTTTTGATGTTAATCTATAAATTTTGATTTTAATTAGAATATGTTTTGTTAAAAAAAAATGAACTTTTTGTGTTATTTTAATTTTTTATCTGTTCGTTATGTGTCTTTCAGTTTAAGTGGCCTAAGTTTTGGTGCCTGGGTCCATCGTACTGACAATAAACTTGCAATAATAATAATAATAATAATAATAATAATAATAATAATAATAATAATAATAATAATAAAAGTAATGATGATAACATAATTCTTTAGTTATAAACTAATAAACTAGTTATCAGTTCTATAAAAAATCGATAAGCAACATTGTTCAATTTTAAAAATTACTGCACTCATCATTAAAATAATGGTGTTATGTTTTTAATAAAGAAATTGTGGATATAATTTAATTTACATTTTTTTCGTTACAACCCTATACAGTGCTTTAAAAAACAAAAAAGTAGCGCTGCATTTAGTTTTAAAAGGTTATATTGACCTATTAATTATTTGTTAAAAAGAGTTTGAAACTTTTTTATTAACTTTTTGATTTAAGCAAGACATGCCTATCTACATAATAAAGAACAAAATGAAATTTAATTGTCATTTATTTAAGCTTAACAAATTCAATCAGATAAATACATGTATTAACAATTATTAAAAAAAAACTTACTGTATAGCTTAATTATAGTAGCTATCACATTATTTGAACTAATGATAAACTCAAATAACTCTTCAAAACTTCACTACTATACAGAAATTTTTAAATGACATAAACTTTCAATTTGATTTTATTTTAATGATTTAAAATACTTAGATTTTATTATTTATTGTTGTTTTACCCTAAAAATTTTATTTCGACAACATATTTTTGAACCTTTACATAAATGTTATAATATAAAATATTTAAGTAAAAACTAAAAATAGTTAAACAAAGTACAAAAAATAAAAAATCCAAAGGTAAACTGTGCAGTGAAGAACACTATAATTTTTTAGATAAAGTAGAAAAATTTCATAATAACGGTTTGATTTAGTTAAATAATTTTCTTATTCACTAGTTTTAAACATGAGTTCTAAACTAGTTTATAATACATTGTAAACCTTTTGAAAACATTTTGTATATAAAACTAAGTAAGCAAAGACTAAAATCCTATAACACCTTACTTAACATTTAAGACGAAAACATGTTTCTTTATTTAATATGAATAGTCATCTCAGTCACTTAAAGCGTTAAATAACATCAATTTTAATTATAAACATTAAACATAAAGTTTTCCCGAACTATTTGTGAAACAATTGTGCTTTAGATATTTTTTCACAATAACAAATAATTAATTCAAGTGCAAGTACTAAAATTTTATTTACTGTAATATTCAAACATCTGAATAATTTTTTTTATTTAGTCACAGTTTTAGCAGGCGTTTATACGAAAATTCATAAACACGCATTTAAAATTCAGACATTTAGTGGTATCTAGAATGTGAGAAAATAGTAAACTAATACCATTTAGGTAAATCATACACTCAACAAAATGTTTGTGATAAAAATATTAAAAAACTAAGTTGGTTTAAAACTTTTGTTTATAATCAAAATTTATACTTTTGTATAAAGTTTGAGTTCAAAATTCTAATACCAATACTTTAAAAAAGGTTATCTATACTTTAACGTATCAAAAAACTTGTTTGACATACTTGAAAACGGATATACTGAGCTTTGTTTCTGCACTTTAAATAGTGCGTTTTATAAGGAACAAACAAAACTGAACATACAGTGGTCTAGTAGATAATAGGTAAAATTTTTCTCATACTTTTGTTTGCTAAGTGTCAACAAAGCTATAAAACTTTTTTACCGAAAACTTTAGGTCTCATTAAGTACTAAAACATATGAGAAAGTTTTATATGTAAATGTTTAAAAAATGGTTCAGATAAATTTCAATAAAATACAATACTATATATACATAAATAAGGTAAAAAAAATCTTCGCATTAATTTTTGACATCATTACTGTTGTTTTTAAGTTTTGAAGTTTTGTATAAAAAAGTATTATAAGTTTCACCAAAGATTTTACACAAAGTTAAATTTAAGTTTTTGTCCTATATATATTTGTTATGTTTTACAAAATAGATATAAAATTAAAGTGATACAATCGATATCGCCATAAAACTTTTTTATACATTTGGTAACCTTTTTAAATTCAAAACAAAGGAGGAGTTTTAAAAAAATCTTAATACAACTTTACTGACGACTCATTCGGTTTAAAAGCAACTTTTCATACATTAAATAAAATCAACTTCATCAAGTTGTTTTCAAGTTGATTGCGCAAAGTGCGTCAAACAAGAAAAACTAACAGTTCAATCATTCGTACTTCTTCCGATAACTAAATCAATGTTACTGATCATCATTATGATAACTTAAGCCTTATCACACGCCGGCTACTAACGATAAATTAAACTGAGTGTCTGAGACCGTCAGCTTGCAAAAGTTTTCATATAATTTTTAATCAAGAGCTTTTAGCCTACCAACTTATTATGATGAATCTTTACCTTTTTGACTTTCGGCAGAGCTAACCTTTAATTTCAATCACTCGCTTAGAAAAAAGCTCCTTAGACAAAAAAAAAACTGTTTTTTTAATGTATATACATTACAATTTCTTAAGGCTTTGTTTACGCTGAGCTGAATAAATTTACAACTTATATTCAAACGCATGACCTTATATTGTTTTTGTTTTATTTTCTTATCACGCCCACTTGAGTTTGAAAGGCTGCAAATTGAACTTTATTTTCACATGGCGCGAAGTGAAAAACGCTTATTTCAATATAAAAGCGGTTAAAAAAACATCATTGTTAGTTTTACTGTTAGCGTATACAGATTATTTTGCGTACACATACTCAGAAGCTTAAAAACCAGGTTCTTCTAAAAGTCAATGTAAATTGTAATTTACTCAGCTACTTTATCATTATTTAGTTGCACACCGCGACACTAATGTTAGATTATACAGCGAAAGTTCATTATTAGATTTTAAAAGTGTTTTCTTGTTTTTTAAGTAAGTCGGCCTTATTAGAACTGATTTTGATACAAATTTATTAGAGCCAGTAGCTGCTAATTAAAGAAAAGTATTTGAACTTTTACTAGTGTATATTTTATAAGTTAAATTTAAGTTTAATTAAAAGTTTAAAACTTTTGTCAAAATGAAGACATTAAAAAAAACATTAATAATTTTTATGTCTGTAAAATAACAGTTATAAAATACGTGATAGAATTCAATACATTTTATCAAACATGTTTTATTTTAAGTCAAAATTAGAGTGCTTTTTCAAATTAACTCTCATAAACTTCAAAAATTTGTAAAACAGTAACTTTTATAAGTAATAAAAAGTTTTTACGTAATGTTTACAAACAAGATAAGCCTGTAATCATAGGCCAGTTGCTATTTTTTCTATTTAAAAGCAGTTAAATTGAGATTTGTTTAAAATGTTTGAAGTCAGTTGCATGTTAATTTGAAATTTTAAAACTTTATTTTATGTTCAGTTATAGGTATCTGTGTTAGTTTAGAAATACTTAGAAATGTTAATTGATTTTAGTTAAAAAAATTAAAAAACGCGCAGAGCATTAAACCAAAAGGAGCAAACTGATTTTTATTTTTGTTATTTGTTTTAAATGTTTTTTGAAGTAAAGGGTTTTTGAACTTTATACACTAAAGTATGTTATGTAAAAATATTATATATTTAAAAAACTCACTAACCGTTCAATAATTTTAAACTTTTGGGAGCAATCAATTTACTTCTTAATAGATTTTGTTGTTGCAAGCACACCTGTAAAAATTTAAGCAGCTGGTGCGGATATTTACGACTTGCTAAACCAGCATTCATCCTTCAACAGTTTTACTAGGTTCAAAATTTATTTAGTAGAACTGCTTAGTTGTGTTTCATTGAAATTTGCACATAGTATGTGCATAAGTAAAGTCATAGCAAAAAATGTTGTTATCAATTTAGTGAAAATTCTGTCTTAAGTTTATTTGAAGTAATTCACGACAAGAATGTTTTATAGTAGTCTGTTATCATTACACACTGAGTAAACATAAGCGAAGTCTGTTATTCAGTGATTTTAAAAACTTTTCCAAAATAAATTTAATGATTTTCAATGCATTATGTAGATAGTAGCTTTAAAACTGTTTGAACATTAAAAACATTTATAAATATTTCTTTTCAGTTATATTTAATATCATTAAAACTTGTCAAGATTTTATTTAAATGTGCAATTTAATATAAATTGTTTTAAAAGTTATCTTAGATATTTTTAAAATAAATGATTGATTTTTTTTAAATAATCAGTTTATTTTTATTGTAAAAATATTTGACATTAGTGTTTTATTTAAAGAATAACGTACAAAAATTCATTTACATCAATATAATAATGCATTAAACTAATAAAATTCAAAGGTCCAAACTAGCTGTATTAGTTTATTTTAACAAACTGTAGACCAGAATAAATTATTTAAAGTAAAACTTTCAGTTTCGAAATTTCTATATTTCTAAACTAAGCTTAAAGTTTCGTATTTTTATTAAAGTTTCTCTCCTAGCCTAATTTGAATACAAAAGTTTAAACTGATTACGCTACAGCATCTTCTTTGCGCGAGCGGTAATATTTAAACAGAAATAATTGATTAGCCCGCACAGTGGGTTGTGATTTATGCCCTCCGAGTATACAAAATAACCAGTTTCATTAAAAAATAAATTCATGAACTGTGTGCACGGTGGTGATTTCAAGTATTTGCAAAACACATAGCGCCCCAGCGCAATGTTTATTTTGCCTTTTTTTCGGCCGGTTGAATACATCAATTTCACGTTGAAATTTCCACTCGAATCGCGCGGGGCCGCAATTTTAATGAAACGAGCACAGAAATTTGAGTTTTTTCAGCTGAAGACTCTCACAGGAGAGTCGGGGCTGTGTGAATGGCACTCGAGAACAACTTATCAGAAGCCCCATTGTTGCGTCACGTATACCTGTTTAGTCATATTCGCGATAAGTCCCATGCCCACAGCGAGCTTATATATTCAATTTGTGCTCCATTTGATATTTTACGCGTGAATTTCGAAGTTTTCGAGTTTCGGCGTGACAAAAACAATTTGGCCACGGTGCAATCTTTCGTTTGTCGTTTGTTTTTGAGATCGGCTCAAATGTCAAATTGCTTAAAAAAGTTCTTGCGCGCGGCCAACTTTTCAATAAAATTTGGAGATAATTTAAGTTAAATAGTAATTACCAACACAAAGTAAACTTGACTAGTTTAGTTTTTTTCCTATAAGACTTGAACAAAAGTAGGCGGAAAAGGCTAATTACCATTTAAGTTTGTTTAACAAGAAGTTTTTTATATAAATTTAATTATAACAAAGCGCATATCAATTTCAAATGACAAATAGTCAATTAAACTTAAATTAAACTTCACAGAAGACAGATTTGAATTTATCTTTCAGATGCAGCCTTTCGATTTCAATTAATTACATCACTTTAAAATAAAATGTTCAAGAGAGAAGCGCTTTGATGCCGCAGAGATTAAATCCGTTTCGGCTGCACGTAAAACTAAAAGCTTTACAGCACAGCGCTGGTAAAACATATCTGAGCGTTTTACAAGCTTTAAAAAACCTCACAAAAAGCTTTTACAATGTATATTCGAAGCCTTGTAAAAGACGCTGAGTGGAAACGCGCCCACTTATCTAACAAGATGCTGGTAAGTAAGGCGTTTTGCTGTCACACAGCTGTTGCGATAATGACAGTATAAAATTTGGAATTTATTGGGTTTTAAATTTTCGCGACGAACGCTTTATTTATACAGTCACACAAACAGCGCAGAAAAAAAAAACGGAAAAACCTTGTTTGCGAGCAGCGTTGCAACCTTTGAGAAATTTTTAAGCGTTTCTTAAAGGTTGTGCGAGCGGTAAAGTTGGTAATTGCGTCATAATGCAATTTTAACGCGATCAATAAAAAATTAAACGTCGTTTCACTCGTGAGCATTTTTAGATTGTTTTGTGTCTAATAACAGCGTGAATTGCGAAACGCTTCGAGAAACAAAAGCAACCTTTACAATTGTCAAAAATCATTTTGTTTGTTTTACCAGCGCGTAATTAAAAACTTTAATTGTTAGCTGCTACCGTTGCGGTAAATACACGCCACCCACAGTCGGCCGCTCACAAACAAACTGCCTATCTTTTAATCGAAATTTTTAATTTGTTTACGGTTTACTGTAAATTTTCATGCTTCACAGCGTGGTGCCCACCGTAAAGCTGTTGTTCAAACAGCCGAGCGATCAAACATTGAAAAAATCACTGAACTTTACATCTCTACTTTTTTCTTGCTATTGACCCCGTGCAAGCGCGCGGCAACCGTAGTCATGGGAACCATGGCCCCATTAAAGCGTCGTATTGCTCTCCTCGACACTCGAAGGCTCGCTATCTCGAGGGCGGACTCGAGCTCTTTGTGACGTCACGACACGGCCGTCATCGAGAAGCTCGCGAGCGGCGGGTGATCAATAGGAGCGCCGTTTAAATATTTATACAGCGGTAATGATCGAAAATTGAAGCGCGCACACAGGGATCAAAAACGCTCGAAAGAAATAAAAACAAATTCGGTTTGTTTATTCGAGCGCGCATGAAAGCCGGAGAGTGTTTTTTTAGCTCGGTAAAACAAAGTATTTTTTCAGGCTTCAATGCAATAATGGATGGCTGCTTGTTATGAGCGAGCACACAAAAGTATAGATAATAATATTAACCCCGCTTTTAATATGCTTTTGGTGGTTTCACACTTTGATATGCGTTTTCTAATGTTAATAAACTTTAATAAGATTAGAAAAGTGTGTTATGAACTATCTAATTATAAACGCATTTCCTTTAAATTATTCCGAGCTTAAGAATATCAGTCTTTAATAAGTCAAACCGCAGCGCAAGGAAACTTCAACGCTGATAAAGTTAATTAACTTTCATCATGTTAAACTTTTTGCGTTCAGTTTTTAATTAAAACCTAACTAAGACTTTTCAAGTAGGCAAACGTTTTTGTCAAAAATACTTAATTGCTTTAAATAGCTTCACGAAACCGACACATATAAGATTGAAGTCGCAGAATAACTTCATGAAACTTTGATATCCCTGAAGCCTTGACAGTTTAAAAAGCTTTCGCCTTACCTTTTTTTTTCTCAAACACACAACTACTTTAGAAACCTGATAAGCTGATAACTTGCAGTTGCCATGTGTTGCCTACTTGAAGCGGTCGACCAATTTAAAGATAGGAAGCTTTTTGAAAATTCACCGAGGAAGTTGCTGCTTGACTTATCTTGGCTACTTAAGAACTTTCAGCCTTCTTTAAACGGCCAAATTGAAGGGAACGACACACTTAAGCAGCCGGTCGACTTTGAAATTCCTTTTTAGCTGAACTGTGTTTTGTTAAAAGTTTAGAAATGCAAAAAGCTTTGAGTGCAAGCTTTTGTTTTTTTTTTAAGGTAAAAATACTAATTAGGAGCTTTTCAAGCACAAGTGAGTCTGTTAGTGTAAAAACTGTTTTATCTTACCATAACCAAACCTTGTATACAGACTATTGTAAACGTTTTTTATACTTTTATAGCATTTAAAGCCTGATGAATTACTTAAACTAGGTTCATTTTTTAATAACAACAGATAACTTTTGTACTACAAAAAAAAAAGTTACATTCGAATTTAAAAACTAAAATTTCAAAAATAAATTTCAATGTCTAACATTTCAAAGTCTACTATCTAAAAAACAAAGACTATGCTTAATTTTTAAAGCAATTTGCTATAATTTTTATTTAATTTACCTCAGTATCAAATCTATATGTGTTTAGCTTAACTAAATTTTAGTGATTTTTTATTGGCAAGTCAAATATCAAAATATCTTATTCCTAGTTATTTGTAATGTTAATATGACAGTTAGTTTAACATAATGTTGTTACAATGCTTACGAAATCTAATTGAAGTTTTATTTTTACTCAAAAAGTACTTTAAATTCAATTTAAGAAAAACGGATTTGCAAGCGCACGCCCATAAGTGTACGACCAATTAATCTACTTAGAGGAGCTTATAGCCAGTTTAAACTGAGCAGAATAATACAGCGTTCGGCGAGCGATCAAAGAGTTTCGCTAGTTTCAATTGTGTATAAACTTCGGCTTCAATAAAATCCGCCTCGGCTCTGGTATTAAATTATAAGTTCAATAAGTAGCAGGCGTATTTTTTATTATCCGCCTTTGCAGTTTTATTACATCTCGAGCAGTGATTTATCGACCGGAGTGAAATGTAAGTTGTCTGAGCTGCTCAGAGCTCTTGTTAAGCTCGCTCGTTCAAACCAATTAAACGCGTTTTAAAATAAATCACATCGATCGCACTGTTTGAAAACAATCGCAAGGCAATTACAGCATAATCCGCGCTTCGAGTGTTTTGTGCAGACGGCCGACAACTTGTTGAAGATCTCTTGTTGCGTAACAACGTTGCAAATGGGAGGCATCAAGTATTAATAATGTATAAAAGATGTAAAGTGTTTGTAACACGCCGTGGTACATGTTGGCAAAAGAGTTAGAAATATCGAACATTTTCGTGTCTTGTCTTGAATACACCATGTTCCAATAATTTTTACAACGTCTCTCTCTCTCTTTCGCAGCGCCTTTTCTTTCAAGTGCGCTTTTTTCGCGCGACGTTCTCTCCCAGCCTGTTATCGGCCATCGGGTTAAAACGATTTTATAGGTCGGAAAGGCTGCAGCAGAAGATTGCTTAAGTGAAAAACTATAGATTATTTTTAAAAACTTTGTTTATGCTGCGAAAAAAGTTCGTTAACTTTGTTAAGTTTCAGCTTAAACTTGGCTGTTTAAAACGGTAGCCGATTACGTTTAAACTAGCTATTTTACAATGCAAAATAGAAACTTTTTTATTCATTTTAATAGCTCAACAAAAAAAAGTTTAGGCTTGTTCAACTTGATTTTATAAACCTTAATACCGTAATAGTTTAGCACGAAAAATTTAGAAGAAAGTTATATTAAAAATTAATAACCTTACAATTTATTATCTCACAGCTGTTTCTTATGAGAAAATAATTTATTGTGTTTTTAACAACCTTTGTTATGATTTAAACTGGTTTTACATATTGGCTTTGTTCGTCTAATAAAAAAAAAGTCTGCTTAATTTTTGTTTTAGTTCAATTTTTGTCTAACCAAACAGTGGAAGTTGTGCTCACAGGCTGGTTTTATTTATTTTGCTTTCAAAGCAGTAAAAAAGCACTTGTGCTGGTCATAAATAAAAGGTTATTGAAAACAATAGATTTTTTTATTTAACGACAAAAGAGACAGCTGTATTCACAAGAGAGGGCATCGGTAAAAAGTCATTTTAAAATCAATCAGCCCATTGATGTTTAGTTGGCAGTATTTAAAAAGAACAGCATAAGCTGGTTGAGGAAAAGGATAGGAAAACAAGATTTTTCCTTCCTGATGTTTTGTTGTTTTGAGTTGACAAGTTTTGTTATGTTGTTGAATTTTTGTTTAAATGTTAGTTTTACAAAACAAAGTTGCATAACATCAAGCGTGTTAACAAACTTGTTTTGCTTTGATGTAATAATTTCAAGATATGTTATCATGTTTGAAGTAGTTTGAATTATCTTACGCAACTTATTTAAAAGTTATCTACAATTAACCTTTCGAAATTAACTATGAGGTTTCCCTTTATGCTAAATTAACCAAAAACTTTAAATGAGAATTCATTTGTGCTAACTCGATGGTAATTTATTTAAAAACGGTGTTACGCTTAATTACCATTATCATGCTTTCTTAATCCCCTTAGCATGTCAAAGGAACAAGACATTAATTTAACTCATGTGTTGCAGTTCATTATATTTAAAAGGCTTCACAAGGATGTTAACCTTACTGCTGTGTGTAATTCGGCAAAAACAAGTTCACATTATAAGCTTGCCAGATTTTTCTTGTAAAGCGCAAGTTTTTCTTGCGTAAACATGATAACGGGGCTTCTACATGAAACCTTTTTTTTTCAATCTAGTAGTTATAAAACTGTTATTTACATGACATAAACTAAAATGTATAAAATCTGTTGGTTTTATTTTTATTTTTTTTCTTTACAGAAAAATTAAGCAAGTAAAAAGGAGTAATGGATAAAATAAAGAGCGAATTTTTCAACACCGCCAAGCCAAGCTTACTCGACGTTGGATTTCAACCAAAGCTTTTTGTGAAAGTTCCAAAGAGCACAAAAATAAAAGGTGAGCTAAGTGAAGCATTTAAAAATCTGGAAATTGCCAGCGTTAAGTGAGCTATTATCTATTTATTTTTACGACTTGTTTACCTTCACCAAGCTTCACCGCGCTTCGACAAAACAACCGCTTGAGCTGAAAGTTTTTAATTCCACGGCAAACAAACTTAAAGCTTTTCTTTCGCTTTCAAAGTAGTCATTTTAATTTTTCTTTACACAAAACTTGATATGAAAATAATGCGATTTGTGTCACGGAACCATCTGACTGGAAAAACGTTTTACTTTTTAAGTCGGTCGCTGTGAAAAAAGGCTTTGCAAAATGCTTTGTCAAGCAACGGCAAAATTTCAGGCAAAATTAAACATGAAATATCGCTTGTAAGGCGGAGATAATCTCTTTTTTGGCCACACATATCCTTACTTGCAATAGCGTTTTATTTTTGAATTTTATTAGTATCATTTTAAACATGCTTATTGTGTTTGAATTACCTCAATTGTTTTTTTATCTCACAGTTCCAATGAAAGGTGCAACAAAAGAAGGGTCGAGGAAGCGGAAGCTGCAGAACACGAGCTTGCTGAAGATGCGCAGAAGCAGCAAGAGCGGCGTTCATCAGCAGAGGGTGACAGTGGCAACTCGCAAGCAAGCAGGCAAAATGCAACCGAACTTCGGCTTTCAAAACCCCACCTTTAACATGATGGTCCCAGTAAAAGAAAAAAATCTCGCAAACCGGGGTCGCAGTGAAGCAGGGTTTCCCCCAAGGCAGGACGGTACCATCGGTTTTGACGCGTACTACGGCGGTGCCGGCCGTTGCGGCTGCCTCGCGTGCCGGAAAAAGTCCCTGGAAATTTGTCAGCAGCGTCAGAGGGCGGAGCAAATCAGGATGGCCAACGAGGCGTGGATTTTCAGGCAGCAGCAGATGATGAGGATCCAGCGACGTTCGCCGACGACCGGATTGCTGGCTTCTCAGAGCAAACATCGGGATGGTCAGCCTGCAGTGAAGCGGGCCAGGATGCAGAGCTTCCAGGTGGCTTCGAAAACGGCGGCTTACAGCATCCAGCAGCAGCACGTGCACTTTCAACCGCAGCCCGCCGCGGCTCGAGCGGATGTTGACGCGAAGCAAACAAGAGGCCGCTTCGCCGTCAATCAAAAAACCAATCAGCTGAAAAACGTCTACAGCCGGTACTTTCCCGACTTCCACCAGCCGCACCTGTTCGATCACTTCTCGGCCTTCCAGCGGTCTCACGACTCGCTGACGTCATCGGTGGGCAGCGACACGAGCGATGTCGTGACGTCAAAGCAGCTCGGTAACATGATGGTGACGTCACACCAGCTTCAAATGATCAACGACGCCGACTTTTACAATTTCGTCAACTGATAAAAACCGCTTTTAACGCTAAAAAGTTTAGCTACAAAGTATTTCGCTTTTAGAAAGCTTTTGCCTTTGAACTTTTCATTAATTAATCAATCTTTCGAAGTTCGAAGAGTTTAGACGTGCATCGCCGTGTAGCGCGCTTGTTTAATGTCACTAGGTAATTTTTCACTGCTATAAAATAAATAAAAAAAGAGCTCGTTTTCAACAAAAACAACGCTAGTTTGGTGTTTGAAGTGCGCGAGTTCTGATGCAAAAACTTGTTGTGAGAGTGCGTGCCTCGCAATTATCCTTGCAACCGTTAACTAATTGAGTTGACCTTTGAAATTTATTAACAATTTTTTTTGTCTGTGTTCAAAAATTTAATGCAAGCTATTTTAAGAAGGTTTAAATTAAAGTTTGTTTTGCTTTAAATATGATTTGTAACTTAGTTATCAAATTTGATTTTATTAAAGTTTTAAACAAAAACAATGTTACAACTATAAAAAGTACATTTTTAGGTGTTAGTTAGTAACTATGTCGATTTTGTAGTAATAGTTTTATTATTTAAATAAGATTTGTATTATATAATTTTGATCATTACATTTAAACACATCAACTTGTTGGTAAGTAAAAGTCATTAGTTGTTTGAATTTTTAGTTTTTTTATGCTGCTCTTTACTTTTTTGCTTTTTTTCAAATAAAATTTGGTAAAAAAAAATTATGTTACTATAATAATACTTACTGAAGTATAAAATTTTACTAAAATACTTTAAAAAAAAAAAAAAATAAGTGAACTAAGCTTAGCTAAAACATTAGCACTGTTTGTCTAATCCAGACATTTAGAACCTTTTCAAAGTTAGATATTCTAATATTCATTTTATTAGTTTTTATGTTTCAAAGTATTTTGATATAACACATCAGGTTTAAAAATTTTAAGCTAAGTGTTTCTCACGAACGTAAAAAAGCAAAGTTACATGGTTATTAACTGTAGAGTTATACTGTGAAACAAGTATGATAATAAATCCGATTTATAAACCTTAAATACATTAAAAAAAAGTACTGAAGTTAGCCTACTTTACAGATGCTTAATTCATTTTTTATATATTAATGAAAAGTTAATTAAGTTACTTTATTCTTGTAATAATTTTACTTAAGCTTAAAAAAATATTCTATATGTCCGTGGATTTAAGCTGTAAATGACTTAAATCTTTATAAATTAAAAAAAAAATTAAAGATTGAATTGTTTTTTATTAAAAGTTTTCCTAACTAAACATTTTTTCGAAGTAAAAAAAAAACTTCATCTAATCTCAATGCTTATTTTACTTGATAACTTAATTATAAAGATGTCTTGAAAGTTAAATCTTTACTAAAATTGTTTTTTATTTAAAGCTTCAATTTAAGTTTTAAGCTTTTTTTACTGTTTTATTTTTAATACCTTTCTATGATAGCATGAGCAAGATAATAAAACTAAAAGAATAACACAGACAAAGTCACAAACCAATCCAGCATGTGATTAAACTTAAAAATATTAATTAATTAAACTAGTGGTCCTCAAGGTAATTGTAAACCTTGCACGCTAAAACAGAATTTTAAAAAATCTGTGCACCCCAAGCTAAAAACTCCACAAAAATGAAGGCTATTTTTTTAAATTTTTCGTAGTATCTGGTGTAAGTTTCACATCTCCTCCACAATATGCCTTTTTTTTGCTCTTTTTCAGAAGTTCAGGATTATCTAGTATAAGTTTCAAAATAAATTATTCTAGTGTACACCTATAAGAGTTTCGTACACCCTTAAATTCCCGTGACCCTAAAACAAATTTCGTGTGCATGGTTGCACTCCATAAATTACACTATAAATAGGTACGACTTCAGATTTAAGCTTTTCAAAAATAACATAAAAAAACAATTCTGGTGTTACAAGATGTTTATTAAATAAAATGCAGATAAATTTAAAACTTATTTTATCTTAATTTAGTCTATGTACTTAAATTGTTTTATTTAGACTTAAATCAACTAATATTCAATTAATTAACATAAATTCAAGCATCACCTGCTAAATACTTATATCTATAATTAAAACTTACTAATATAGCATTAAATAAAATTGCAAAGTTTTGCCCTCTAAGCTGTTTTTTTATTAATAGTTTCGAAGTAAATCTAATTTACTGAAAAATAAAACAGTTATAAAGTATTTAAGTAGTCTGCTAAAATGAACTACTTAAAACTCGTTTTAACAAAATAGAAGGCTATATACCAATATTAATCGGGTTAATACGGTTAACTCATTAGCTCCCAAATTAGCTTATTTTTTATGGGAGCATTATAAGACAATCTTTAAAAAAATATCTTAGTATTCAGAGAATAAATAGCCCAAGTTATATTTTTGCTTCGTAGATTATCTTATTTTTCGTGTTTAAAACAAATATTAAGTGTTTTTATTTTTTACAGTAAGATTACAAACCTTCAACAATTATTTTACATATGAGCTTAGAGACTAATTTCTTTTTAACACATGACAATAAACTTCGCAATAAGAAGCACGTGAAACTTAACTGTCTTACAAAGCTTGTTGATAATATACTAAAGTTTTTCGTGGATAGAATACTTAGAGAAAGCCATAAAGTTACCTTTTTTAAAGCAAAATTTAAAAAATTTCAAAAGGCCATTGTATAGGAAAACCTAATCATGAACATAGCATAAAAATTGATCAATGAAACATAAAGTATGTGGATTATTTTAGAGCATATACACCACAACTAAAGTTAGTAAGTATCTTAGCAATAAAGAAGAAACAGCTCAGAAATTGAAATTGAAGACAGATCATAAAGACACGGATAAAAGAATCCGGTAAACTTGATTCATCTTCATACGTTTATTGTTGAACGACAAAAAAGCAACGCTTTGGTCTATGGTCTTTGTGAACGAAAAACCTTTTGTTATGGAACCACACTCCACGAATACAATTCAATGTCTATTCCAGGAAAATCAGGATTCACATAAAATCTTTTGTTAGATAGAACTAAAGAAAATCTTAGATGCAAAGCAGCGGTAACACACCAAATTATAAAATATACAAAATGTTGAAATTAAAAATTTAAGGTCGATTATTTTTTTTCTAAACTTGATAGTTGAGCCGTGATTTGTTTTGTATATTGAGCAGAAAATTTCGACTAGTTTTGGATCAAAATAATTAATAAAATTTTCAAATGTTTAAAGTTAACTAAACTTACCTTTGTATTAAGAAAATTTCTTTAATATAGTATTACAGAGTATTATAACTAAAATTTTAAATTATTCAACTGTACTGTACAAGTCATAGCTACTTCAAAATAGCTAGCTAAAATTGTACATATAGATATAACAGTTTAAACTATAAAAATTAGGTACAAAAAACAACTTTCTTAAATTTATCTTCAAGATTTTCAAGCAAAGATTCTTGCGCATTTAGAGCTTCATTCAAACGAAGTAAAATGTTTTTTTTTAAACAGACGTTTTGAAAGTTAGCATAAGACGATTTGAATGGTTTTGGCATAGATCAAATTTTGTTATTTTTAGACGTACAAATATGTATACGTATATGTTTAAAATAACCATAGATTCACCCATATATAGACCCGCAACATACAATCATTTCAAGTTTTTTAGACAGTTGTTGCTAACGTATTACTCAGAAACACCCCCATTGTACTTGTTTTTAAAGTTTCATTGACTAAAAAGTTATTGTTTGACCTTAAATTTAAGATCTATAAAATATTCACAAGCTATTGGAACACCACAGCAAATATATAATAATTTAACTTGACTTAATTTTGAATTTAAAGTAGACATTTTTTTATACAACAAAAAGCAAAACATTTTACAGAGATACTCCTTTAAGTTTGAGAATTTTTTTTTTCAAACCTTGATGATCTAAACCAGTAAAATTATGGGTAAATTGAAAAATATTTGGAAAATAAATACAGTTATTTTTTTAAAACAAAATTTCACTCAAGTAAATTTTAGCGCGATTTTGGCCCACAGTGCTTCGACTACTTTGTTTAATAACCTTTGAAAGTATATATTTATTCAGAATCTGGTAATAAAACTTCAACTTGTTTATAACTTACTTGAATTAATGTAAGATTCATTTAAAATACATGCAAGCGAGAATAAGTTGGGTCTTAAGTTTGGATAAATATTATTCTATTTTGTTCTAAATTTATTCTTACTAAAATGTAAACAAAGTTTTTCAGTTGTAAAGGATATTGTAAAGTGTTTGAAAATGATCGAGATCGTTAACTTTGTAGAGGATTGCATATAAAAAAAACCAGATTGAACTTAATGATAAGTCATATAATCTTACAAACATACCAAAAAGTTCTAAATTTAACAAAAATAAAAGTATTCATTTTTAAATAAATAATATAAAACATACTAAACAAGTACTGTGATCAACTTTTATTAAAGATATTTTATTTTTCAAATTATTTTGGCAATGTTGGGTTTAACTCAAATGCAGTTGATATTTTCCTAAAACTATCTTTAACAATTGTATTCTAACTTTTATTTTCAGTTCAAAGAAACATACTATTTTTTCGTTTAAAGTTTTTTTAAGCTATTCGCATAAACATATTTGTAGACATTATTTTGATTTTTAAGATAAATTGATCTGATACAAAAGCTTATCAATCTAAAAAAAAAACCAAGTAGGTCTGCTATATAGTTCTTTGGGTAAGCAAGTCAAAATTTATTTGATTTTGAACATGTTTATAATAAAAACTAAGGTTTAAAATAAAGTTTTAGTTTTAAAAACTCTATTTTTTATATCAAAATTTAGTTTTTTGTACTTAAGTTCAAAAACTCTTTTAAAGTGTAATTTCAATTCAACCAAAAACAAACTCTTCTAATGTTGAAAACTTATTGAAAGCATGCTTGATATTTTTCTTTATTTTAAAGGTATGAAATATTAAGACGTTTTCCAAAAAAATATGTGTGTCTATAAATACAGATTAGTTACTAAATTCAAACAAACTCATTTCTAGTTTTGTACACTTCAGTTTACAACAAGCAAGTAGTGAAGTATAAATAATAATTTTATTATAAGTTGTATTGATCTTAATATATTGTTAAACCATTGATCAATTTTTTTAACATAAAAATATTATTTTTCAGTATTTTTAAACTGTTATATAACTTTCGTTTTAAATCGTAATGTAAAAAAAAATGTTTTGGGTTTAGGTTAAAATTAATATTATCCGTATATAAGAGAATTCTTTTTTTAAAGCCTTTGTTTTTTCTTTGAACAAGCATTTTTATTGATACTACATACTTTTCTTTAGACTTTTCTCAGATAAATTCTAACAGAAACTTTTAGAATAGCTTCTAGATACTAGATGGTGTTGTAGTATTAAGATTTTATTTTATAAAAATTTTGTAATACAAAATTTGCAGTTTCTTAAAAGGAATATGATTGCACATAATTCACTAAAATTTCTTTGAAAAGTTTAGAAAACGCTTATAAACTTAACCTTTTTAAGTAGTGTTATTTAACATTAGATTTACATAAATTAAAAGATTAACCATTGTTATAAGTACTTAAAGTTTTAAACAACAGTGAGTATCTATCGTTGAAGAAATAAATTTGTTTAAAACAACTAAGCAAGAAGCTTAGAAATACAAGCTTTGATTACTTTTTACAAAATTAAATAACTATCTTACTAATTTTAAATTATTTGGCTTATAATTACAATGAAATATAAGTATACTAATTATTGTTAATATAAACAAATTACTAATTATGTTTGATTAAAATAATATATATAGCATAATTTTTTTACAAAAGACTAAAGTAGGTTAAATGTAGCCAAATATGTTCGTTAACCATTAAAAACCAATGTTTATATTATTTTCTAGTTAGTTCATTTGTTTTGCTTAAGATATTTTGTTTTTTGCAATAGCTTTTTTTGTTGATAAAGTATTTTCTTTATCATTTAGTCAAAACTACTAAAGTTTTTTTGTTTTGTTCTAACATTTTAGAAATTATGTAAGTATGTGTATATAAAGAGAATACATATTGTTGGAATATAATTCTAAAAATTAAAAATAGTATGTAGTACATAACATGACATAAACAAAAACAAATATAAATGAAATTGTTAGAAACGTGCTGTTAAAGTTTATTGGGCAGGTTTATTAATTTTCCAGTGTCACTTTTTTTTGTAAATTGAAACCGTTTTATTTGCTTAAGTTCAAAAAAACTACACAAGACTACTTGAGTTAGTCAACTGTATAAGAAGTTGTTCAAAAATATTCAAAGTCGTTTGTATGTAGTTATAATTTAAGTATAATTATGTGCACATTAAGTAAATTATGAAATGTTATTTTTACGAGACTACTTTACTATGATAAAACCGACTTTGTTTGTACAGAGTGCATATAAATTTATTAAGAGAAAAAGTGCAGAATAGTAAAAAAAAAGCTTTTTATTCACTAGAAAATCTCGCAAAAACTTTTTTACATAGAATAAAACCTTTTACAAGATTATAGAGTTTTAGGAAAGTTAGTATTGGAAACAAACAATTTAGACTGTTTTACTGTTTTGCTAAACAAATTTCATACCAAACTATAGGACAATAATTAAAAAATAAGCTTTTCAAAATTTGTTAGTTTTAAAAATTAGTTTTAATATAAGTTGCGTAATTTCAATTGTTTTAAACTTTTGTCCATAACTAAAAAACTAAGGTAGTTAAAACGAACTAGATCATTTAAGTTGATAAAGTTCAAAAAGTTCATTTTTAAAATTCGATTGACACAAAATTTGTTAAGCAATAGAACCAAACTATAGAACGATAATTCAAAAGAAAAAAACTTTTCAAAATTTGTTAGTTTTAAAAATTAGTTTGAATATAAGTTGCGTAATTTCAATTGTTTTAAACTATTGTCTATACCTAAAAAACTAAGATAGTTAAAACGAACTAGATCATTTAAGTTGATAAAGTTCAAAAAGTTCTTTTTTAAAATTCGATTGATACAAAATTTGTTAAGCAATGCTTAGAAGTATGGTAAAATAAATTTAAAATTAATTTAAAGTTTTATTAAATATAATTTTTTTTTCAAGTTTTACTAAACAGATACAAGTCATTATATACAAGTTTATAAAATAAAGTTATAAAACAAGATATACAGTTAAAAAGTATGTTTTCAAAGCAGTTCCTGTACACAAGTTTTGTGCTTTAGTAAATAAATTTAAAAAATTTCTTAAAAGTTGGTAAAGTATAACAATTATTTTTTAAACATGTATAATGTTGATAGTTGTTTTAACAAAATTAGACTGAACAAAAACACTACTGATACTATTTGCCATTATCACAATACAGTTTTAAAACAATAATATTAGAATGTTTTCATGCTATTGTCAACATAAAGTACCATTTTGATTATAGTTGTCTTTTAAACACAAAAATTTTTGTATTCTAAAACTAACATATCTTTTTTTGACACGAACTCCATTATAGTGGGTCGGTCTTCTGGCTCAGGAGATAATCCTTCAATTATGATAGATTTCTAAAATATTGATACGTTTATGTTTACAAGTTAAAGCAATTTGTGTGAGTGTTTACAACTAGCTCAAAGTTGAAATAAATTTGATCAATTTTAGATAGCAACTTGTGAATCATATAAGTTGGTTTCAAAAAATAAACTAACTGTTATCCATGTATCTTTACCAAAGTAATTTGGAAAGCGATTCCAGAACATCAAGTTGTCGTCAGTCGCTTTCTCTAGTACTTCAAGATACTCTACATCGCTCATATTGTAATGTTCAACTAGACTGCTCAAAACTAGCTCCATAAAAATAAGGGATATTTGATAAACATCTGTGTCCAGTGAAATCTTTTTTGTCTTTATGTTTCTCTGTTTTTTTTTTGAGGAGTTAATTATAGCGATAAAAGTTTAAAAATATCAATTAATGAACTTTTTTACATAAGTACGTTGAGGAAAAAATATTAGAGTTAAAACAAGCATGTATGTCGTACTTTATGTATGAAAGTTAAACCAGTGTACTTTTTTCAACAGCTTAGTATTTTAATTTTTGTTTTAACAAACTAACATTTTCGGGTGCTGTATACAATTTACGCATCATATCCGAAGTCTTTTGTTTTTCGTTGTCTTCGTAAATTACCGGTAGAAGTTCTAACCTCTTAAAAAGCTTTTCTGAAAAAAAGTTTTTGCATAAAGTGAAATGTAACATGTTTTTACTTTCTAGCAACATTACTTACAACATTTTACAAGTCGTTTTAAGCGTCTATTTACTTCAAAAAGTTAATATTTTAAGATCGTTGATATTTTTTTTAAATTCATACATACTTTATTGCGAGTGTTTAAATTCCAAACTGTACTAGCTTTGAAAAAGTTCTAAAAAGTAAAAGTTTATCTTTTAATTGAATCAAAAGTTTATACTGATATGTATGAGTAAAACAATTAAGCACATGTTTATCACCTATAAAAATCTAACCTGCAAGTTTTATTTGTTTAATTAGACCAAAGTTATCGATTAACAGCCGAATAGTTGTTGGATTTAGGCCAATACAGATTCCATTCATATGGAATTCCTTTATAAGGTCAAAAATCTGAAATTTGTTTTTTACGTTTTAATTATTTTCACTGGCATTTCACTGGTTTATATATACTTATTAATAAAACACACCGTTTTACAAATACAATTGTTTCACTATTCTGTTAAACAAAACAGATCTTCAGTTTGTTTATTGTGATAATACTTTAAAACATAAGTCAAGGCGTACAGTCAAAGTGTAGAGAGCTCTATATTTCAGCATTTACAAAACAACAGAATAAATATTTATTCATTTATGTTAGTTAAATATTAAAAACATCTCTTAGCTATTCTCACCCGGAATGCGAGTTCATAGGATGCGTCTAAACTTGTATTGGTATTCATCCACTTATCCAAAGATATCCATTTCAAATGACTTATAACAGGAATTTCATTAATTGAATCTGAAATTGTTCTTCTTTCAAATAATGCTAATCATTATAAAAAATACTTCTTAGAAAAATAAATATTTAAAAAGAAGCTAATACTTAATTTAAAATTTCACTACTTAGTGGATCTTTTCATTTTAAAACGGTGTCAACGTTATCGATACCTTCATCACTTTCTTGTTGTGACGAATCTGAATCTTCTTCCTCAGTTTGTTCCAGCGTTGATCTTGCATTTTCTTCTTCACGGCTACTTAGCAAACTTTCTGCTTCTTCAATCGAAATTCTGTCGTCGTTTCTGAAAGCAACTTCTGCGTCACGAACCTAAAAACAAAAATGGTTCGAAAACATAAAAAAAACTATGATGGTCTAATTTTTAGAATATATCTTATAATAAAAATACAACTAAATCTTTAAAAAATAGTTATGTATTGCTAATTACTTTTCGCTCATTAAAATTACTTTAACATTAATTACCTTTTGACTATAAAAGTTGTATTTAATACTTTACTTTTATTGCTAAGTAAACAACTGACGAATTAGCACGAAGATATATTTTGTTATGAAAATTTCAGTGTGTTTGTATCTTTGAAATAATTTTTTGAGTTATCAAAAATGGTTTGAAATTTGTCATATACTTATATAAAAGTTTTAACATTAGTAATATAAAACATATGAGAAAACTAACCGCATTAGAAATCTGTGCAGTCTTGTGCTTTTTATAAATAACTAATCCGAATACAATACAAAGACACATAACTGAGATTAGAACAACTATGACAATGTAACTAAAACTTTTCCCTTCTGTACCAGAATTTTGTTCATCTTTTTTGCATAGACTAAAACTCGGAATTCCTGTTTCTGAACACCTTTTATACAAAGTTCCAAACGCGATATTGTAAAACTGCCGACAATTTACACATTTACATTCTTCTTTTCTAGGTTGAAACTCAATTAGATTAAAATCCGGTTCTATATTTGATTTTTCAATACAATCAGCTATTTCTCTAAGATCAATCTTTTCAGCAGCTGCTAAGTTGTAGTTTTCTTCGCAATATATTTTATTTCCTTTTTCATTCAAAAATAAAACAACCCGTTCACCGCCAATTGTTTTAGAGCATTGTTCGATATGTGAACCGTCGCCTGTAGTTTTGAAATGGATTATATCAATAAAAACTTGTTTTCAAATAAGTGGTACAATAATTATTTCAAACTAAAATGTTTTGATTAAAATTACTATTTGAATGTTGTGAAAACTAATTTTAGAAGTTTTATATTCTGTATAATAACGAGTTGTTTTTTACAAATTTTGACCTTTTTATAAAACTGAGCTTTGAATTGCTTGAAACGAATTTGCTTGTTAACATTAAACGTAATTTGTTTTTTTTTAAAGGTAGTATAAAGCTTGATTTTGTTTTCACTAACTGACATGTTTAAACTTATAAAGTCGAATCTTATTGACAACTTATTAAAAGCTTAGATAACTGAAAACAAACAAAAAATAGAATAAAAACTTAAAACCTAGGTTTCTAACGAAATAAAACGAGTTTTTTAAAAACAAAAACATTAGATGTTTTATATTTCAATTTAATTGAAACTAAATTAAATTGTTAATTCACTTAAATACTTAAAATTAAACAAAAAAATGAATTTATCATATTTGTAACTTAAAAAAGTTAAAACTCCATGCTTTAGTGACTTTTGTGACTTTATTCATTTACTTTTAGAAATTAAACTATCGTCTCAGAATGTAAAAACCTATAAAAAGTCATTATCATTAAACATGTCAGTTAGTTTAAGTTAGTTATTACTATTTACGTAAGAAATTAAACATTTTAAAACTTACTTATTTGAAGTAGGTAGCTAATTTGCAAAATCAACATAATCAGCTGAACGTATTTATTTATTTCCATCGTTTTAAGTTGTGGTCAACAATTTTACCTATAAGTAAATTTTTAGTTTAAGATAATTTAAAAAAAAAGTATTGTTTAGATACTTCATAATAAAATAATATAATTATTTTTAATGTTTTTTAAATTAACAACATTTTATGCTTTACAGTACTACTATAGCTTAAATGCCTACATGCAATACGACTGTTACAACTCCAACGGGAGTATTCACTTATTTTCCAAATAAGGTAAGCCTGTGTGAAGCAAAGACTGAATGTGCTAAGATCGGACAGATCTTAGCACCAGTCTTGAACTTCCGAGACCTTGACGCTCTTAGAAGCATTGCCGATTATGACAACCCAGACTGTAAGTTCCACCGTGGCGACATTTATTCGTACCATATAGGACTGGACATTGATACGTGCGGTAAAAAGAATTTTCTTTTATTTTCCAATAACGTTGTTTATAACGAAGGTGAACATGGAAAATTGTATAAATGGGTTGATAAAAAATCAAGAAAAAAGTTTGTTGCTTCTTACGTGCCTGATAACAGAAATCTTTTCATAACAGAATATAGCAGACGGGTTAAAAAACAAAGATATATTTGCTTAAAACCGAATTCAACTAGCGCGAATGCTGCACCTTTGGTTGAAAAAGAAAGCACAAGCGGTTTCAGTTTTAACGTGTTAATTTTATTAGGAGCTTTGATAGTCGTTTCAGTCGCTTCTTTAGTTATCTATACACGTAGTAAGAAAAAGGAGATTGTACAGCTTAAAAGTACAGTAGTTTATCTTAAAAATGAAAATGATGCCTTGCTTAACAGGCTTTCTGTACAGCAGAAAAATGTTATGTAAATTTACTCATGATGCTTAAAGTACTTGTCTTATAACAGTAGCAAATGTATTCTTTTCAGTTCATGTTGTTGCAATAAAGTGTTATTGTAAAAATATTTAGTTGTTCTTTTTATTATTTAATAAGTTAATTTGTCTTGTACCGTATTTACTTAATATATTTCAGTTTTTGTTGCTAAATAATGCTATTTTACCTTTGTTCTAAGCTTTTCAACCGTACATTTTAAAGCAAGTTAAAAACACTGTTGTAAATTAAGTACTTGGTAGTTTTATTTTGTTAAGCGACTATATGCACTTCTAAATTAAATACTAATTTTCATCAATATACTTAAACTAGATTATTTTAAGTTTTTAAAATATACTTTAGTAACTTGAGTTATTACAAAGGTTTAATAAAAGTCATATTATAATAACAAGTTTTAAAAATAGAGTTTGTTTTATTTTCAAACACTCACTACATAACAATACAAAAATGCACTGTTTAAAAACAAAAACAATATTTCAAAAATGTTTAACTAACTTAAAGCAATACTAGCTACAAAATATGTTCTAGTCTGTTCAAAAAATTTTAGTTTAAATTTTTGAAGTAACAATGTTTTAAAATATTATAAGCTCTATCAAATTAATTTATATTAATCGGAGATAATTTTGAAAAACTATAAGTTAAAAGCATTATAAATAATTCTAATAGTCCTGAATCTAACGAGATATGTATTTTTTAGATCATTAAAATGTAAACATATTAAAAGCCAATAGTTTTTTAAGTACTATAAAAGCATATTTAATAGCCTTCAAACAATATTTGATTTATGGTACCATTTAACACTATTTTTCTTGTTTAACAAAATAACAACTATCTGATTCAAAGCATACCTAATACTAACATTGTTTATAAAAGTTCTTTAAGTAGTATTATACGTTGTTTTGGATAATTTTTATAAAACATAATAAAAAGACACTTTTTAGTTTCAGTTGTTAAAACAAATCTTTATAGAAATATGTCAAAAAACGTTATAACTGTAAGAATAAAAAAAAACATTTTTAAGAAGTTCAAAATCAAGAAATTACCCTTTTTATAAAGTGTTTACAAAGAAAGAAAAATACTAAATCATAAGTATACAATATGCTAAAGTTAACGTAAACGTATTTATAATTGCTTCATTTTTTTGTAAAGTTAAGTTTTAAATCGAGACTATAAGTTCTTTCAGTTTTACTCAAAATCAATTAATTTCACCATTAGAAATAAAATGTTTTTTGCAACTAAGTTTTTGCAAGTTTTTAATTAATTGTCAACTATGAAACGCTACGGAGAAAGTTTAATAAAGATTCTTATGTGTGCTCGCAAAAACTGGTTATTAATGGACATCTAATTCGACAAAGTTTAGATATGCTAAAAAAGTACAAAAAACTTTCTTTTAAGTAAACATTTTTAACTAAGATTATATTTATACTTTAGTTCTCGTAAGCTTTCAAATGTCTATTCAAAATTGGAGCTATGTGTGTTTAATTTTTCAACTCTTCAAATTATTGAATGTAAATATACTATAAATGTAACTATATTTTATTTGCACTTTACAATCTTTAGGTAGTTTTTGTATGTTGAAATCATTCAAATAAGAATAAATATTTTAACTCTAAAACAAACACTAAACTTTTTTATTTTAAAAATATACTATTAATTGATAATTAAATAATTTTAATATTATTGTTCTTAACCTAATGAACAAACTATTAACGTTTGATTACAATGTTAGTGTTAAAACAAAACTCACGTTTAAAAACTATGATTTTTCAATGGTTTTGCTGTGTTGAAAATTTTCTTTCGTTTCCAATAAGAAGGCCAAAGATTGAATCCAGTAGACTTTAGAATAAATTTAAAAGTAGTTAAAAGTTCTTTTTTGTCTACTATACATGCATTAAACTATTTTCAGGTAGTTATAGCTTAAAAAAAGGTAAAACTTAAAAATTAAGCTTCAAACATTTAAAATGTTTAGAGTAAAATGTTTCTACTAAGTTTGTGTTTTAAGTATTATTGAAATGTTAGTCTTTAAAATATTTTTTTCTACTTTTTTTATTATAAACTAAGTGTTACGATGTTTATTTTTACAATCTAGTCAATTTCAAATTTTATTCTGAAGGTAATCTATGATATCGTTTCAAGATATGAAAAAAAACTTTTTAATAACATACATAGTTTATTCTACATTTTCATTGTTTTGTTTTTACTTGTTTAAAAGAACATTATCTGTATTAAACTTTGGAAAAAAAGTGATTCTTTGACTTAAAAAAAAAAAGAAAATAAGTACTAAAGAATAAACTTTCATTGTTAAGTAAGTAAAGGTGTTTGATAAAAATAAATAACGCTATAAGTTAATACAAGTTTTATCATAAATAAATATGTTTAAAAAATGCTGTTATTAAAAACATTGTTAACATGTAAACTAGTTTATAATTAAAACACTTCACTTTTTTTGTAAAGTTTTATTCTTATTAAAATTGTTATCTTTATACTACAAGTTACATGCTATCTTTAAAAAGATTATCCTAATGTTTTTTTTAAATTTTTTTTTAAATATTACTTAAATAACTTGACTGTAAAACAAGATATAAACTATTTAGATGACTATACAAAACAAAACCTTTTCTACAATCTACAAACTTAAATGCTGTTCTATAAAAAAAATAAACAAAAAGTAATAAAAAACTGAGTACTATATGAAAGACTAAATTCAAAATCCGTTTTTATTTTGAAAAATAGATGATGACTTTCTAAATTAGATACACATACTGCTAAACTTATCAACAGTGAAATTTTGAACAAACAACAACATTTGAAATTTGAAAAAAGAAAAACAACAAAAAACAAATAGTAAATACTCAAGTGAGAAATTATGTCTACGATCAAGTAACTGCACTGAACCATCAAATAATTCCATGTTTTACCTTTAAACTAATTATCGATATATATTTCTCTGTTATGTATAATTTAATTACAATTTAGAGTATAATCATATAGCTCATTTAAGTAGTATTTAGGTTTTTTTTCTGTTTATTTGTTAATAAATCAACGATTTTTGATTTTTCCGATAAATTTTTAAATGAAATATTTCCAAATCAAAAGATACAAAAACTTTTTTCACTGAAAATAAAGTATCGTAATGTTTAAAAAGATTACATATTTTGTTTAATTTAAATTTACACATCAGAGACTACCTTTTACAATCATTCCTTTAAATTTTTTTATTTTTTTTAAATCTTATAGTATTTACATACCTTACTTTTCTAAATTCTAAAAAAAAACTTTTTGACAGTTATAATAAACTATTCAAAACTTATATATATTACTATGTTATGTGTCTTAGATTATAGAAATCAACTGTAAGATTCTAAAGTAGTTGTAGAAAAGCAATGATATTGTAACTAAGCAAACAGCGGTTACAGAAAGATTCAGAACGAGGTATCACTCGGGATTATCGAAGTTTTTGTTCAAAGCATAATTAGTTGTCTGTTTGTGCTTGTGAAATTTTGAAGTTATTCTGCTGCTTTTTGGGTTTTCGATGAGCATAGGTTGAATCATAGTGCCTTTTTATCGCTGCGGTTTTGTTTTAAATCAACTGTTACATGTTTAGCAAAATTGAAAATGATTTTGTTTAAAAGTTTTAGTACAATTAGTATGGCTGCCGGAATACTCGTTAAAACAGACTCACTGGGCTAAATTTTTGAGAATATCAGTATAATAATAAAAATCACCTAACCTTTGTTGAAAGAATCTTGTTTACATTAAATAAAACTATTCCAAATAAAAGTACTTGTGTTTAAAAAGAAGCTAGCTACATTAATGACAGATTAAATTAAAGACCTAAAGCTAAGAACTTTTTTGTGAATAATTAATAAACAAATAAAAGTATTACTGATACGTAGTATAAGTAAGCGAGCACCCTAAAATAATTTAACTTCAAAAAACTAAAAAGAATTGCTGAATATAATTTATAAAATTAGTTTGTTATAATATTAAAAAAGTAAAACTGTCACTTTATTGGACAATAAGTTCCGAAGACCAAGGACAAGCAAGAGCTGTAAGAATTCAAAAACTAAACTAAATTCAATAAAAACTATACTTAATTATAGTTTATATATTTAAAATATAAAGAGGATTGTCAATTGCTACAGTCTTATCAACTGAAATATTAAAATATTGGCAAAAGTTTTACTTAAATACTTTACTCATGTAAAAAGAAAACTTTTACTAATTCGTCAACATAGATTAAAATAAGTTGGGTATTTGCTTTCTTAGTTTGTTCGATTAAAATGTTCTGTCTTTTTTTTATAAACATCGTATTTTAATTATCATCGAAATTCTAAAACAGGGGTCGGCAAGCATTTTATGGTCGCGGTCGAAATTCCAAAAATAGAAAACTTCGTGGTCCGCTGTTGTAGTTTTCGTTAGCTTGTAAGACAAAATTTTTGAAGTAGTTAAACTTTTCATTTTTTCAAAATAAATAAGCCAAATTAAAAATAAATTGAAGTTATAAAGGCCACGTCGAAAAATTTACAATAACAAAGAGTTACAATAAACGAAAAAAGATTATTAAAATATTTTTTTAGCTGATTTAAAGTAATTTAAAGTAACTTTACCTAAATTTTATGAAATAATCTCCAATATGACAAAACTGGTAGTTATTAATTTAAATGTAATGCAAATTCTTAACTTTAAATTTAATAAGTAAACATAAGGAAGATTGACCAGAAAAAAATGTAAGCTTTCTGTGAATCACAAATTTAATTATTATTTTTAAATGTTTTACTTTTTCTATTTTGCCACCGAAGAAACACAAGGACGAGACTTTCTATACCATTCAGTTTTTGTATAAACTCTATTAAAATCGTTTTCTTAAACAAATGATTAGCAGTTGAGTTTATCCTTTTCCCTATTGCAGAATCTAATAACAATTTGCAAACACATACAAAAAACATCTGACTTATGTTAAAAGTGCTTTTAGTAACCATTCCCAGTCTTTTATCTCACCTGTTTTATTTTTAGAAACTTATTTTTAGACTTATAATTAAAAATAAATACGGAGTAGCAATAATCTACTTTCAATCATCAATATTTTATTGACAAAAGTTGTAGAACATTAAAAAATGGAAATAACAAAATAAAAAACTCAATCAATACAAACATGGTCCGTCAAAATGAATCAAGTTGAAACAAAACAAAATACTATATACGACAAATCGACTTCCTTATAAGGCCTGATAGGTCTGCTTGCAAAACTCGACTTTGGTGTTTTAGTTTTGAAATGCTTCTGATTTAGTCACTTAGTTTATAAATTATTCACATTTAAAGTTATATTATAGAAATTTTTTTAAATCTACTTGAATAGTACAAAAAGCCACCGTAGTTATATTATTTGAAGCCAACAACATGACTAACAATTGAAATTATGTGAACAACACATTTTACATTACTGTGCTCATTTATTTGTTCAGTCGCTTAAAAACTTGTTATTCATTACATCAATACACTTGAGCCTTCTTACACAACTTAGTTTGTCTGAAATTTCATTAAAAACTCAGTCAAGTTCCACAAAACCCCTTCTCCGCCTCCAATCGTCTTCTGAACGTACTCGTACCTGGGCCGTTTCTCCCGGTTCCCCTTTGCCGCTCGCTGACGAAATCCATCCACTGCAGGATCGCATTGTTGACCTGCGCTCGAACTTTCCGGCCCGCATTTCAGTTCCGGCCGGACACAGCTCATCGTGTGTACCGCCACCAAGTACAATCTATGGTTTTACTAAAACTATGCATCACTCTTTTTGGCGTACTGTTTTTCTGTTGTGCATTCTGTTGTGCATTATATTTTAATTTTGAATGTATTACAATGAAGTATTTCGCTAACTTTACTTTAATTATCAATGGTTAAGCATCATTATAAAGTTCTTACTGTTAATGAAACTTAAATATGTGTTTAATAAGAAACAAGTATTTATATAAAGCTTTACACACAAAGGTTTAGAAAAGTAACAACTAATTTTCTTACGAGTGGTATTTTTTACGCAATAAAAAAAAAAATTTATACCAAGTTTTATTAAAATAGCACGCACTTTATCTGTTGAGTACGCATATTTTACCCAAAAATTTCGGTGTTCAACATGAAAATTTAAGTTTCTTCAAGTTTAAATACTCTATTAGTTAGATTTTAGTCAAATAGTGTATAGTCAATTTTTTGTTAAAGTTTTTCTATACTTAATGAAACTATCAAAATAGAATTGGCGTCCAAGCACTTATGATTTTTGAAAAAAATCTGTAAACTTTAAGGATATTGACTATAAAAAGTTTGTATGTATAGATTTTATAAAAAGATAACTTAATGAACTCTTTTTAGTTCGACAATCACTAAATGTTACATATTAAAGTGTTCAAAGTAAGTCGTTTCGAAGAATTTTTTTTTTAATAAATCATTCAATTTTGTAACAAGATTGAGCTTTGGAAAAAGAAGTACATTTAAAGTTAATTGATAAATTTAAAACAAATTTCTAAACAATTTAGTAGTCTAGCAGTTTTAAATACTTTACTTGAACGACAATAAAAAAGAGGCTAAAAATTTGGTCCTAGGACCTGGTGCACAAAGAAACTTTCAGTTATCGAGTCGCACGCCAGGATGCCTTTTACCGTCATCAGGACTTGGCTTAGTTATAAGAAATGTTTATAATCAATGTTTAATTTTTTTTCTAGAAGAGTTTAGATCACGTCATAACATTAGTGAATTTTAACATAATTTAGACTATTTTCTAGTAAGTCTTTGGACTTTTCAGATACACTTTCTCCGTTGAGTAATTTTTTTTGCTTTGTGTTTAAAGCCCTTACTCAACAGAAAACTAATCTTCAGCAATCTTTTTCTTGAGTAAGAACTTTGAACAAAGTCTAAAAATGCGTAATCAACAGAATCGCGTAACCAAGAAATGCCTGTCAAACGAAATATTGCATAATGAACATAAATGTTTTTGATTAAAATTTTTTTAGCACATTCAGGAGGAAAATTACTATACTAGACCTGTAGTTTTATGTTATTTACTAATAGTTATGAAATTATTTGGTTGTAGTTTTCGAAAATAATATTATTATTTACGTTTTATATAAATGATAAAGTTATTTTTTAAATTATCTAACTGCATCAATGCATCAGTTTTTATAACAATGTTTTTAGTACTTAGAGTCTAAAAGTTTAAAAATAAACTTATTTTAAGGGTTTTATAAGTAATTTTTAATTTTAGTTTACAATATTTTTTTTTATAATAAATTTTTTTTGTGTAATAAATTTGTTTTACTAAATGTTTTTATTCGTTAAATCAGGTTTCCCAAAGTGGACGATTTTGCCCTTGGGGTCGTTTTTAGTAAATTCGGGGACAATAATTAGTAAAGTGGCGAAAAGGGGGGGGGGAGGCAATTTTAAAATTATGAAACTTACACTAGACATTTTTGAGTTGCAGATGAAGAGCAAAAAAAAGACTTAGGTGTTTTTATTAGTAATTTCAAAACTTACGCTAGATATTCTTGAATTGGAGCAAAAAAAAAAAGGTCTGAGTGTTTTAAATGGTAGCTTTTTGAGTAGCTTTGTTGGCGTTTGAGTTTGTACGTGTATAATACTAACTATCTTCTAAGACTTAAAATTTGTGTTTGGTATAGAAAATACTCTTACAAACTATAATGTTTTATACCAAGTTTTATAAGAACTAATGTTTTAATGATACTTTTAAAACGTTGTCTATGTATAAAAATTAAGTAAACATCCACTCCTTGTTTAACTATTTCTAATTTTTAGTATAGTTTGTGCAAATGAACAATCATTAAATGAACATATACCACTTATTAAAAACTGTTCTTCCTGTTAAAATGTTAGTCTAGATCAGAGTTTATTTATTTCAACTCGTAATGTTTATATAGCTTTGCAACATAGGTTGGCAGTCTGTTGTAAGTAACTAGCAAGGTTTACTAGAAAAAAAATTTTGCGCAACGCATTTGAAAGAAAAAGCTCTTGATGAAGCGCTGAACTATAAATAAATATACTAAAAAATTTTCATGAAATCTGCAAGTTTAAGTTGAACAAATTTGTTGTTTGTTACTGTTTACTCGTAATTATATGGAAACATACTTGTGTTATATTTATAATAAGTGAACATATTAATTATTAAATAAAAAAACAGCGTTTTGCAGTTTTTGCAAAATTCCAAATACAAAGAAAAATTTAAAGTCGCAAAATATTATTACAAGATCTAGCCAGCAAGCCAAGATTGCCGACCCCTGATGTGCAATTTGATGTTTAAAATAAATTAATTATAACTTTAATATAAAATTACATAAAAACTGTTGGTTATATATTATATACACTGCTATGATCAGGTTTCTGGTATAAAGAATTAAATTAACAATTAAAGCATGTTTAAAAATATAGTTTTTTGTTTTATATGAAAATAATAAAGTTCCCTAAAAAAACAAAGATTTAACTTTAAGAAAAGAGTTAAAACAGATTTAAAACCACAAAGACTGCTTTTTTTTTGTGAATTGTATTTCAAGTTTGTAAAAAAAGTTTAATCAACAATATAGATTTTAAAGTTACTTTTCTTATATTTTACCACTAAACTATTTACTAATTTCATATGTTTATTTAATGATAAGCAAACATCTTTTTTTTTTGATTATTTTAGTATTCCATACTTGTTTCTCAATCTAATTAAATTTAGAATGCTAGCTGTGGAGTAACATTATAAGTATAACTAGAAAAACTATAGCGTACTTATTTACACTTCACGTAGTCGAACTATCGAATCAGGTTTTTACTTAATTATCAGATAGTTCGCACGTGGTTAGATTG
Source organism: Thalia democratica (assembly GCF_965202585.1). Taxonomy (NCBI): domain Eukaryota; kingdom Metazoa; phylum Chordata; class Thaliacea; order Salpida; family Salpidae; genus Thalia; species Thalia democratica. The sequence goes on from NC_139170.1 coordinate 13,261,795, forward strand.
CATGAAAAAAGATTATCTTTTTTAAACCTTATGATAGTTGTAAAGTGAGTAAAAAATAATTGCAATGTAGTTGAATGATACATAACTATAGTTAAGTTTATAAAAAAACAAATTTATATTTATTACATTTTTAATGACATAATTTTAAAACATCAGAACAAAAATTCAGTTTTTTAAGTAAATCAAGCTTTATTCATTTGAGTTTTAACTTTTAATTACTGCTTTTAATGCAAAATAAGTACGTTTTTGATACAGTGCATTTATTCATAAAAATTTACAACACAGTTATTTAACTTTTAAAGTATTTTATATTAAAGCAATTTAATCTAAATGTTGTGCTTATATATCAATAGATTTAATAAATAACGGTTTTGAGTAGCATTAAAAAAAGTTGAATTTCATAGTTTTTTAATTAAAAATATTGAAGTTTATTAAACACGATCAAAAAAACAACGCTCAAAAATTCAGTGTAAGAACTTGGTGTATAGAAAGAAATTTCGGTCATCGAGCTACGAAGCAAATTAATTATAGTAGATTTTGTAGACAGGCTATACATATTCTGTTTAAATAGCTTTGCAGTAGAACGAACAGTTGCAACATTTTAAAAATTAACCTTCATAAACTTTTAAATAAGTTTAATTTTTTTTTTCATTACTTTAAGCTAAAGTTAACTTAACTTAAAATTAAAAAGAGTTACAATCTAAGCAGTAAAGCAAACTTAAACAGCGAACTCATAACTTACAAGTATAACCAATTGTGCGAACTCAAAATATGTGAAGCTAATCAGCAGACAACTTTATGAAAAGGTTATAAGTATATGATGGTCCCAGTAAAAGAAAAAAATCTCGCAAACAGGGGTCGCAGTGAAGCAGGGTTTCCCCCAAGGCAGGACGGTATCATCAGTTTTGACGCGTACTACGGCGGTGCCGGCCGTTGCGGCTGCCTCGCGTGCCGGAAAAAGTCCCTGGAAATATGTCAGCAGCGTCAGAGGGCGGAGCAAATCAGGATGGCCAACGAGGCGTGGATTTTCAGGCAGCAGCAGATGATGAGGACCCAGCGACGTTCGCCGACGACCGGATTGCTGGCTTCTCAGAGCAAACATCGGGATGGTCAGCCTGCAGTGAAGCGGGCCAGGATGCAGAGCTTCCAGGTGGCTTCGAAAACGGCAGCTTACAGCATCCAGCAGCAGCACGTGCACTTTCAACCGCAGCCCGCCGCGGCTCGAGCGGATGTTGACGCGAAGCAAACAAGAGGCCGCTTCGCCGTCAATCAAAAAAGCAATCAGCTGAAAAACGTCTACAGCCGGTACTTTCCCGACTTCCACCAGCCGCACCTGTTCGATCACTTCTCGGCCTTCCAGCGGTCTCACGACTCGCTGACGTCATCGGTGGGCAGCGACACGAGCGATGTCGTGACGTCAAAGCAGCTCGGTAACATGATGGTGACGTCACACCAGCTTCAAATGATCAACGACGCCGACTTTTACAATTTCGTCAACTGATAAAAACCGCTTTTAACGCTAAAAAGTTTAGCTACAAAGTATTTCGCTTTTAGAAAGCTTTTGCCTTTGAACTTTTCATTAATTAATCAATCTTTCGAAGTTCGAAGAGTTTAGACGTGCATCGCCGTGTAGCGCGCTTGTTTAATGTCACTAGGTAATTTTTCACTGCTATAAAATAAATAAAAAAAGAGCTCGTTTTCAACAAAACAACGCTAGTTTGGTGTTTGAAGTGCGCGAGTTCTGATGCAAAAACTTGTTGTGAGAGTGCGTGCCTCGCAATTATCCTTGCAACCGTTAACTAATTGAGTTGACCTTTGAAATTTATTAACAATTTTTTTTGTCTGTGTTCAAAAATTTAATGCAAGCTATTTTAAGAAGGTTTAAATTAAAGTTTGTTTTGCTTTAAATATGATTTGTAACTTAGTTATCAAATTTGATTTTATTAAAGTTTTAAACAAAAACAATGTTACAACTATAAAAAGTACATTTTTAGGTGTTAGTTAGTAACTATGTCGATTTTGTAGTAATAGTTTTATTATTTAAATAAGATTTGTATTATATAATTTTGATCATTACATTTAAACACATCAACTTGTTGGTAAGTAAAAGTCATTAGTTGTTTGAATTTTTAGTTTTTTTATGCTGCTCTTTACTTTTTTGCTTTTTTTCAAATAAAATTTGGTAAAAAAAATTTATGTTACTATAATAATACTTACTGAAGTATAAAATTTTACTAAAATACTTTAAAAATTAAAAAAAAAATAAGTGAACTAAGCTTAGCTAAAACATTAGCACTGTTTGTCTAATCCAGACATTTAGAACCTTTTCAAAGTTAGATATTCCAATATTCATTTTATTAGTTTGTTTGTTTCAAAGTATTTTGATATAACACATCAGGTTTAAAAATTTTAAGCTAAGTGTTTCTCACGAACGTAAAAAAGCAAAGTTACATGGTTATTAACTGTAGAGTTATACTGTGAAACAAGTATGATAATAAATCCGATTTATAAACCTTAAATACATTAAAAAAAAGTACTGAAGTTAGCCTACTTTACAGATGCTTAATTCATTTTTTATATATTAATGAAAAGTTAATTAAGTTACTTTATTCTTGTAATAATTTTACTTAAGCTTAAAAAAATATTCTATATGTCCGTGAATTTAAGCTGTAAATGACTTAAATCTTTATAAATTAAAAAAAAATTTAAAGATTGAATGTTTTTTATTAAAAGTTTTCCTAACTAAACATTTTTTCGAAGTAAAAAAAAACTGCATTTAATCTCAATGCTTATTTTACTTGATAACTTAATTATAAAGATGTCTTGAAAGTTAAATCTTTACTAAAATTGTTTTTTATTTAAAGCTTCAATTTAAGTTTTAAGCTTTTTTTACTGTTTTATTTTTAATACCTTTCTATGATAGCATGAGCAAGATAATAAAACTAAAAGAATAACACAGACAAAGTCACAAACCAATCCAGCATGTGATTAAACTTAAAAATATTAATTAATTAAACTAGTGGTCCTCAAGGTAATTGTAAACTTTGCACGCTAAAACAGAATTTTAAAAAATCTGTGCACCCCAAGCTAAAAACTCCACAAAAATGAAGGCTATTTTTTTAAATTTTTCGTAGTATCTGGTGTAAGTTTCACATCTCCTCCACAATATGCCTTTTTTTTTGCTCTTTTTCAGAAGTTCAGGATTATCTAGTATAAGTTTCAAAATAAATTATTCTGGTGTACACCTATAAGAGTTTCGTACACCCTTAAATTCCCGTGACCCTAAAACAAATTTCGTGTGCATGGTTGCACTCCATAAATTACACTATAACTAGGTACGACTTCAGATTTAAGCAAATAACATAAAAAAACAATTCTGGTGTTACAAGATGTTTATTAAATAAAATGCAGATAAATTTAAAACTTATTTTATCTTAATTTAGTCTATGTACTTAAATTGTTTTATTTAGACTTAAATCAACTAATATTCAATTAATTAACATAAATTCAAGCGTCACCTGCTAAATACTTATATCTATAATTAAAACTTACTAATTTAGCATTAAATAAAATTGCAAAGTTTTGCCCTCTAAGCTGTTTTTTTATTAATAGTTTCGAAGTAAATCTAATTTACTGAAAAATAAAACAGTTATAAAGTATTTAAGTAGTCTGCTAAAATGAACTACTTAAAACTCGTTTTAACAAAATAGTAGGCTATATACCAATATTAATCGGATTAATACGGTTAACTCATTAGCTCCCAAATTAGTTTATTTTTTATGTGAGCATTATAAGACAATCTTTAAAAAAATATCTTAGTATTCAGAGAAAAAATAGCCCAAGTTATATTTTTGCTTCGTAGATTATCTTATTTTTCGTGTTTAAAACAAATATTAAGTGTTTTTATTTTTTACAGTAAGATTACAAAACTTCAACAATTATTTTACATATGAGCTTAGAGACTAATTTCTTTTTAACACATGACAATAAACTTCGCAATAAGAAGCACGTGAAACTTAACTGTCTTACAAAGCTTGTTGATAATATACTAAAGTTTTTCGTGGATAGAATACTTAGAGAAAGCCATAAAGTTACCTTTTTTAAAGCAAAATTTAAAAAATTTCAAAAGGCCATTGTATAGGAAAACCTAATCATGAACATAGCATAAAAATTGATTAGATCAATGAAACATAAAGTATGTGGATTATTTTAGAGCATATACACCACAACTAAAGTTAGTAAGTATCTTAGCAATAAAGAAGAAACAGCTCAGAAATTGAAATTGAAGACAGATCATAAAGACACGGATAAAAGAACCCGGTAAACTTGATTCATCTTCATACGTTTATTGTTGAACGACAAAAAAGCAACGCTTTGGTCTATGGTCTTTGTGAACGAAAAACCTTTTGTTATGGAACCACACTCCACGAATACAATTCAATGTCTATTCCAGGAAAATCAGGATTCACATAAAATCTTTTGTTAGATAGAACTAAAGAAAATCTTAGAGGCAAAGCAGCGGTAACACACCAAATTATAAAATATACAAAATGTTGAAATTAAAAATTTAAGGTCGATTATTTTTTTTTCTAAACTTGATAGTTGAGCCGTGATTTGTTTTGTATATTGAGCAGAAAATTTCGACTAGTTTTGGATCAAAATAATTAATAAAATTTTCAAATGTTTAAAGTTAACTAAACTTACCTTTGTATTAAAAAAATTTCTTTAATATAGTATTACAGAGTATTATAACTAAAATTTTAAATTATTCAACTGTACTGTACAAGTCATAGCTACTTCAAAATAGCTAGCTAAAATTGTACATATAGATATAACAGTTTAAACTATAAAAATTAGGTACAAAAAACAACTTTCTTAAATTTATCTTCAAGATTTTCAGTTAAAAAGCAAAGATTCTTGCGCATTTAGAGCTTCATTCAAACGAAGTAAAATGTTTTTTTTTTAAACAGACGTTTTGAAAGTTAGCATAAGACGATTTGAATGGTTTTGGCATAGATCAAATTTTGTTATTTTTAGACGTACAAATATGTATACGTATATGTTTAAAATAACCATAGATTCACCCATATATAGACCCGCAACATACAATCATTTCAAGTTTTTTAGACAGTTGTTGCTAACGTATTACTCAGAAACACCCCCATTGTACTTGTTTTTAAAGTTTCATTGACTAAAAAGTTTTTGTTTGACCTTAAATTTAAGATCTATAAAACATTCACAAGCTATTGGAACACCACAGCAAATATATAATAATTTAACTTGACTTAATTTTGAATTTAAAGTAGACATTTTTTTATACAACAAAAAGCAAAACATTTTACAGAGATACTCCTTTAAGTTTGAGAATTTTTTTTTTTCAAACCTTGATGATCTAAACCAGTAAAATTATGGGTAAATTGAAAAATATTTGGAAAATAAATACAGTTATTTGTTTAAAACAAAATTTCACTCAAGTAAATTTTAGCGCGATTTTGGACCACAGTGCTTCGACTACTTTGTTTAATAACCTTTGAAAGTATATATTTATTCAGAATCTGGTAATAAAACTTCAACTTGTTTATAACTTACTTGAATTAATGTAAGATTCATTTAAAATACATGCAAGCGAGAATAAGTTGGGTCTTAAGTTTGGATAAATATTATTCTATTTTGTTCTAAATTTATTCTTACTAAAATGTAAACAAAATTTTTCAGTTGTAAAGGATATTGTAAAGTGTTTGAAAATGATCGAGATCGTTAACTTTGTAGAGGATTGCATATAAAAAAAACCAGATTGAACTTAATGATAAGTCATATAATCTTACAAACATACCAAAAAGTTCTAAATTTAACAAAAAAAAAAGTAATCATTTTTAAATAAATAATATAAAACATACTAAACAAGTACTGTGATCAACTTTTATTAAAGATATTTTATTTTTCAAATTATTTTGGCAATGTTGGGTTTAACTCAAATGCAGTTGATATTTTCCTAAAACTATCTTTAACAATTGTATTCTAACTTTTATTTTCAGTTCAAAGAAACATACTATTTTTTCGTTTAAAGTTTTTTAAAGCTATTCGCATAAACATATTTGTAGAAATTATTTTGATTTTTAAGATAAATTGATCTGATACAAAAGCTTATCAATCTAAAAAAAAAACCAAGTAGGTCTGCTATATAGTTCTTTGGGTAAGCAAGTCAAAATTTATTTGATTTTGAACATGTTTATAATAAAAACTAAGGTTTAAAATAAAGTTTTAGTTTTAAAAACTCTATTTTTATATCAAAATTTAGTTTTTTGTACTTAAGTTCAAAAACTCTTTTAAAGTGTAATTTCAATTCAACCAAAAACAAACTCTTCTAATGTTGAAAACTTATTGAAAGCATGCTTGATATTTTTCTTTATTTTAAAGGTATGAAATATCAAGACGTTTTCCAAAGAAATATGTGTGTCTATAAATACAGATTAGTTACTAAATTCAAACAAACTCATTTCTAGTTTTGTACACTTCAGTTTACAACAAGCAAGTAGTGAAGTATAAATAATAATTTTATTATAAGTTGTATTGATCTTAATATATTGTTAAACCATTGATCAATTTTTTTAACATAAAAATATTATTTTTCAGTATTTTTAAACTGTTATATAACTTTCGTTTTAAATCGTAATGTAAAAAAAAATGTTTTGGGTTTAGGTTAAAATTAATATTATCCGTATATAAGAGAATTCTTTTTTTAAAGCCTTTGTTTTTTCTTTGAACAAGCATTTTTATTGATACTACATACTTTTCTTTAGACTTTTCTCAGATAAATTCTAACAGAAACTTTTAGAATAGCTTCTAGATACTAGATGGTGTTGTAGTATTAAGATTTTATTTTATAAAAATTTTGTAATACAAAATTTGCAGTTTCTTAAAAGGAATATGATTGCACATAATTCACAAAAATTTCTTTGAAAAGTTTAGAAAACGCTTATAAACTTAACCTTTTTAAGTAGTGTTATTTAACATTAGATTTACATAAATTAAAAGATTAACCATTGTTAAAAGTACTTAAAGTTTTAAACAACAGTGAGTATCTATCGTTGAAGAAATAAATTTGTTTAAAACAACTAAGCAAGAAGCTTAGAAATACAAGCTTTGATTACTTTTTACAAAATTAAATAACTATCTTACTAATTTTAAATTATTTGGCTTATAATTACAATGAAATATAAGTATACTAATTATTGTTAATATAAACAAATTACTAATTATGTTTGATTAAAATAATATATATAGCATAAACTTTTTACAAAAGACTAAAGTAGGTTAAATGTAGCCAAATATGTTCGTTAACCATTAAAAACCAATGTTTATATTATTTTCTAGTTAGTTCATTTGTTTTGCTTAAGATATTTTGTTTTTTGCAATAGCTTTTTTTGTTGATAAAGTATTTTCTTTATCATTTAGTCAAAACTACTAAAGCTTTTTTTGTTTTGTTCTAACATTTTAGAAATTATGTAAGTATGTGTATATAAAGAGAATACATATTGTTGGAATATAATTCTAAAAATTAAAAATAGTATGTAGTACATAACATGACATAAACAAAAACAAATGGAAATGAAATTGTTAGAAACGTGCTGTTAAAGTTAATTGGGCAGGTTTATTAATTTTCGAGTGTCACTTTTGTTTTGTAAATTAAAACCGTTTTATTTGCTTAATTTCTAAAAAAACTACACAAGACTACTTGAGTTAGTCAACTGTATAAGAAGTTGTTCAAAAATATTCAAAGTCGTTTGTATGTAGTTATAATTTAAGTATAATTATGTGCACATTAAGTAAATTATGAAATGTTATTTTTACGAGACTACTTTACTATGATAAAACCGACTTTGTTTGTACAGAGTGCATATAAATTTATTAAGAGAAAAAGTGCAGAATAGTAAAAAAAAAAGCTTTTTATTCACTAGAAAATCTCGCAAAAACTTTTTTACATAGAATAAAACTGTTTACAAGATTATAGAGTTTTAGGAAAGTTAGTATTGGAAACAAACAATTTAGACTGATTTACTGTTCTGCTAAACAAATTTCATACCAAACTATAGGACTATAATTAAAAAAAAAACTTTTCAAAATTTGTTAGTTTTAAAAATTAGTTTGAACATAAGTTGCGTAATTTCAATTGTTTTAAACTATTGTCTATACCTAAAAAACTAAGATAGTTAAAACGAACTAGATCATTTAAGTTGATAAAGTTCAAAAAGTTCTTTTTTAAAATTCGATTGATACAAAAGTTGTTAAGCAATGCTTAGAAGTATGGTAAAATACATTTAAAATTAATTTAAAGTTTTATTAAATATATTTTTTTTTTCAAGTTTTACTAAACAGATACAAGTCATTATATACAAGTTTATAAAATAAAGTTATAAAACAAGATATACAGTTAAAAAGTATGTTTTCAAAACAGTTCCTGTACACAAGTTTTGTGCTTTAGTAAATAAATTTAAAAAGTTTCTTAAAAGTTGGTAAAGTATAAAAATTATTTTTTAAACATGTATAATGTTGATAGTTGTTTTAAGAAAGTTAGACTGAACAAAAACACTACTGATACTATTTGCCATTATCACAATACAGTTTTAAAACAATAATATTAGAATGTTTTCATGCTATTGTCAACATAAAGTACCATTTTGATTATAGTTGTCTTTTAAACACAAAAATTTTTGTATTCTAAAACTAACATATCTTTTTTTGACACGAACTCCATTATAGTGGGTCGGTCTTCTGGCTCAGGAGATAATCCTTCAATTATGATAGATTTCTAAAATATTGATACGTTTATGTTTACAAGTTAAAGCAATTTGTGTGGGTGTTTACAACTAGCTCAAAGTTTAAATAAAATTGATCAATTTTAGATAGCAACTTGTGAATCATATAAGTTGGTTTCAAAAAATAAACTAACTGTAATCCATGTATTTTTACCAAAGTAACTTGGAAAGCGATTCCAGAACATCAAGTTGTCGTCAGTCACTTTCTCTAATACTTCAAGATACTCTACATCGCTCATATTGTAATGTTCAACTAGACTGCTCAAAACTAGCTCCATAAAAATTAAGGATGTTTGATAAACATCTGTGTCCAGTGAAATCTTTTTTGTCTTTATGTTTCTCTGTTTTTTTTTTGAGGAGTTAATTATAGCGATAAAAGTTTAAAAATATCAATTAATGAACTTTTTTACATAAGTACGTTGAGGAAAAAATATTAGAGTTAAAACAAGCATGTATGTCGTACTTTATGTATGAAAGTTAAACCAGTGTACTTTTTTCAACAGCTTAGTATTTTAATTTTTGTTTTAACAAACTAACATTTTCGGGTGCTGTATACAATTTACGCATCATATCCGAAGTCTTTTGTTTTTCGTTGTCTTCGTAAATTACCGGTAGAAGTTCTAACCTCTTAAAAAGCTTTTCTGAAAAAAAAGTTTTTGCATAAAGTGAAATGTAACATGTTTTTACTTTCTAGCAACATTACTTACAACATTTTACAAGTCGTTTTAAGCGTCTATTTACTTCAAAAAGTTAATATTTTAAGATCGTTGATATTTTTTTTAAATTCATACATACTTTATTGCGAGTGTTTAAATTCCAAACTGTACTAGCTTTGAAAAAGTTCTAAAAAGTAAAAGTTTATCTTTTAATTGAATCAAAAGTTTATACTGATATGTATGAGTAAAACAATTAAGCACATGTTTATCACCTATAAAAATCTAACCTGCAAGTTTTATTTGTTTAATTAGACCAAAGTTATCGATTAACAGCCGAATAGTTGTTGGATTTAGGCCAATACAGATTCCATTCATATGGAATTCCTTTATAAGGTCAAAAATCTGAAATTTGTTTTTTACGTTTTAATTATTTTCACTGGCATTTCACTGGTTTATATATACTTATTAATAAAACACACCGTTTTACAAATACAATTGTTTCACTATTCTGTTAAACAAAACAGATCTTCAGTTTGTTTATTGTGATAATACTTTAAAACATAAGTCAAGGCGTACAGTCAAAGTGTAGAGAGCTCTATATTTCAGCATTTACAAAACAACAGAATAAATATTTATTCATTTATGTTAGTTAAATATTAAAAACATCTCTTAGCTATTCTCACCCGGAATGCGAGTTCATAGGATGCGTCTAAACTTGTATTGGTATTCATCCACTTATCCAAAGATATCCATTTCAAATGACTTATAACAGGAATTTCATTAATTGAATCTGAAATTGTTCTTCTTTCAAATAATGCTAATCATTATAAAAAATACTTCTTAGAAAAATAAATATTTAAAAAGAAGCTAATACTTAATTTAAAATTTCACTACTTAGTGGATCTTTTCATTTTAAAACGGTGTCAACGTTATCGATACCTTCATCACTTTCTTGTTGTGACGAATCTGAATCTTCTTCCTCAGTTTGTTCCAGCGTTGATCTTGCATTTTCTTCTTCACGGCTACTTAGCAAACTTTCTGCTTCTTCAATCGAAATTCTGTCGTCGTTTCTGAAAGCAACTTCTGCGTCACGAACCTAAAAACAAAAATGGTTCGAAAACATAAAAAAAACTATGATGGTCTAATTTTTAGAATATATCTTATAATAAAAATACAACTAAATCTTTAAAAAATAGTTATGTATTGCTAATTACTTTTCGCTCATTAAAATTACTTTAACATTAATTACCTTTTGACTATAAAAGTTGTATTTAATACTTTACTTTTATTGCTAAGTAAACAACTGACGAATTAGCACGAAGATATATTTTGTTATGAAAATTTCAGTGTGTTTGTATCTTTGAAATAATTTTTTGAGTTATCAAAAATGGTTTGAAATTTGTCATATACTTATATAAAAGTTTTAACATTAGTAATATAAAACATATGAGAAAACTAACCGCATTAGAAATCTGTGCAGTCTTGTGCTTTTTATAAATAACTAATCCGAATACAATACAAAGACACATAACTGAGATTAGAACAACTATGACAATGTAACTAAAACTTTTCCCTTCTGTACCAGAATTTTGTTCATCTTTTTTGCATAGACTAAAACTCGGAATTCCTGTTTCTGAACACCTTTTATACAAAGTTCCAAACGCGATATTGTAAAACTGCCGACAATTTACACATTTACATTCTTCTTTTCTAGGTTGAAACTCAATTAGATTAAAATCCGGTTCTATATTTGATTTTTCAATACAATCAGCTATTTCTCTAAGATCAATCTTTTCAGCAGCTGCTAAGTTGTAGTTTTCTTCGCAATATATTTTATTTCCTTTTTCATTCAAAAATAAAACAACCCGTTCACCGCCAATTGTTTTAGAGCATTGTTCGATATGTGAACCGTCGCCTGTAGTTTTGAAATGGATTATATCAATAAAAACTTGTTTTCAAATAAGTGGTACAATAATTATTTCAAACTAAAATGTTTTGATTAAAATTACTATTTGAATGTTGTGAAAACTAATTTTAGAAGTTTTATATTCTGTATAATAACGAGTTGTTTTTTACAAATTTTGACCTTTTTATAAAACTGAGCTTTGAATTGCTTGAAACGAATTTGCTTGTTAACATTAAACGTAATTTGTTTTTTTTTAAAGGTAGTATAAAGCTTGATTTTGTTTTCACTAACTGACATGTTTAAACTTATAAAGTCGAATCTTATTGACAACTTATTAAAAGCTTAGATAACTGAAAACAAACAAAAAATAGAATAAAAACTTAAAACCTAGGTTTCTATCGAAATAAAACGAGTTTTTTAAAAACAAAAACATTAGATGTTTTATATTTCAATTTAATTGAAACTAAATTAAATTGTTAATTCACTTAAATACTTAAAATTAAACAAAAAAATGAATTTATCATATTTGTAACTTAAAAAAGTTAAAACTCCATGCTTTAGTGACTTTTGTGACTTTATTCATTTACTTTTAGAAATTAAACTATCGTCTCAGAATGTAAAAACCTATAAAAAGTCATTATCATTAAACATGTCAGTTAGTTTAAGTTAGTTATTACTATTTACGTAAGAAATTAAACATTTTAAAACTTACTTATTTGAAGTAGGTAGCTAATTTGCAAAATCAACATAATCAGCTGAACGTATTTATTTATTTCCATCGTTTTAAGTTGTGGTCAACAATTTTACCTATAAGTAAATTTTTAGTTTAAGATAATTTAAAAAAAAAGTATTGTTTAGATACTTCATAATAAAATAATATAATTATTTTTAATGTTTTTTAAATTAACAACATTTTATGCTTCACAGTACTACTATAGCTTAAATGCCTACATGCAATACGACTGTTACAACTCCAACGGGAGTATTCACTTATTTTCCAAATAAGGTAAGCCTGTGTGAAGCTAAGACTGAATGTGCTAAGATCGGACAGATCTTAGCACCAGTCTTGAACTTCCGAGACCTTGACGCTCTTAGAAGCATTGCCGATTATGACAACCCAGACTGTAAGTTCCACCGTGGCGACATTTATTCGTACCATATAGGACTGGACATTGATACGTGCGGTAAAAAGAATTTTCTTTTATTTTCCAATAACGTTGTTTATAACGAAGGTGAACATGGAAAATTGTATAAATGGGTTGATAAAAAATCAAGAAAAAAGTTTGTTGCTTCTTACGTGCCTGATAACAGAAATCTTTTCATAACAGAATATAGCAGACGGGTTAAAAAACAAAGATATATTTGCTTAAAACCGAATTCAACTAGCGCGAATGCTGCACCTTTGGTTGAAAAAGAAAGCACAAGCGGTTTCAGTTTTAACGTGTTAATTTTATTAGGAGCTTTGATAGTCGTTTCAGTCGCTTCTTTAGTTATCTATACACGTAGTAAGAAAAAGGAGATTGTACAGCTTAAAAGTACAGTAGATTATCTTAAAAATGAAAATGATGCCTTGCTTAACAGGCTTTCTGTACAGCAGAAAAATGTTATGTAAATTTACTCATGATGCTTAAAGTACTTGTCTTATAACAGTAGCAAATGTATTCTTTTCAGTTCATGTTGTTGCAATAAAGTGTTATTGTAAAAATATTTAGTTGTTCTTTTTATTATTTAATAAGTTAGTTTGTCTTGTACCGTATTTACTTAATATATTTCAGTTTTTGTTGCTAAATAATGCTATTTTACCTTTGTTCTAAGCTTTTTAACCGTACATTTTAAAGCAAGTTAAAAACACTGTTGTAAATTAAGTACTTGGTAGTTTTATTTTGTTAAGCGACTATATGCACTTCTAAATTAAATACTAATTTTCATCAATATACTTAAACTAGATTATTTTAAGTTTTTAAAATATACTTTAGTAACTTGAGTTATTACAAAGGTTTAATAAAAGTCAAATTATAATAACAAGTTTTAAAAATAGAGTTTGTTTTATTTTCAAACACTCACTACATAACAATACAAAAATGCACTGTTTAAAAACAAAAACAATATTTCAAAAATGTTTAACTAACTTAAAGCAATACTAGCTACAAAATATGTTCTAGTCTGTTCAAAAAATTTTAGTTTAAATTTTTGAAGTAACAATGTTTTAAAATATTATAAGCTCTATCAAATTAATTTATATTAATCGGAGATAATTTTGAAAAACTATAAGTTAAAAGCATTATAAATAATTCTAATAGTCCTGAATCAAACGAGATATGTATTTTTTAGATCATTAAAATGTAAACATATTAAAAGCCAATAGTTTTTTAAGTACTATAAAAGCATATTTAATAGCCTTCAAACAATATTTGATTTATGGTACCATTTAACACTATTTTTCTTGTTTAACAAAATAACAACTATCTGATTCAAAGCATACCTAATACTAACATTGTTTATAAAAGTTCTTTAAGTAGTATTATACGTTGTTTTGGATAATTTTTATAAAACATAATAAAAAGACACTTTTTAGTTTCAGTTGTTAAAACAAATCTTTATAGAAATATGTCAAAAAACGTTATAACTGTAAGAATAAAAAAAAACATTTTTAAGAAGTTCAAAATCAAGAAATTACCCTTTTTATAAAGTGTTTACAAAGAAAGAAAAATACTAAATCATAAGTATACAATATGCTAAAGTTAACGTAAACGTATTTATAATTGCTTCATTTTTTTGTAAAGTTAAGTTTTAAATCGAGACTATAAGTTCTTTCAGTTTTACTCAAAATCAATTAATTTCACCATTAGAAATAAAATGTTTTTTGCAACTAAGTTTTTGCAAGTTTTTAATTAATTGTCAACTATGAAACGCTACGTAGAAAGTTTAATAAAGATTCTTATGTGTGCTCGCAAAAACTGGTTATTAATGGACATCTAATTCGAAAAAGTTTAGATATGCTAAAAAAGTACAAAAAACTTTCTTTTAAGTAAACATTTTTAACTAAGATTATATTTATACTTTAGTTCTCGTAAGCTTTCAAATGTCTATTCAAAATTGGAGCTATGTGTGTTTAATTTTTCAACTCTTCAAATTATTGAATGTAAATATACTATAAATGTAACTATATTTTATTTGCACTTTACAATCTTTAGGTAGTTTTTGTATGTTGAAATTATTGAAATAAGAATAAATATTTTAACTCTAAAACAAACACTAAACTTTTTTATTTTAAAAATATACTATTAATTGATAATTAAATAATTTTAATATTATTGTTCTTAACCTAATGAACAAACTATTAACGTTTGATTACAATGTTAGTGTTAAAACAAAACTCACGTTTAAAAACTATGATTTTTCAATGGTTTTGCTGTGTTGAAAATTTTCTTTCGTTTCCAATAAGAAGGCCAAAGATTGAATCCAGTAGACTTTAGAATAAATTTAAAAGTAGTTAAAAGTTCTTTTTTGTCTACTATACATGCATTAAACTATTTTCAGGTAGTTATAGCTTAAAAAAAGGTAAAACTTAAAAATTAAGCTTCAAACATTTAAAATGTTTAGAGTAAAATGTTTCTACTAAGTTTGTGTTTTAAGTATTATTGAAATGTTAGTCTTTAAAATATTTTTTTCTACTTTTTTTATTATAAACTAAGTGTTACGATGTTTATTTTTACAATCTAGTCAATTTCAAATTTTATAATATGGTTATCTGAAGGTAATCTATGATATCGTTTCAAGATATGAAAAAAAACTTTTTAATAACATACATAGTTTATTCTACATTTTCATTGTTTTGTTTTTACTTGTTTAAAAGAACATTATCTGTATTAAACTTTGGAAAAAAAGTGATTCTTTGACTTAAAAAAAAAAAGAAAATGAGTACTAAAGAATAAACTTTCATTGTTAAGTAAGTAAAGGTGTTTGATAAAAATAAATAACGCTATAAGTTAATACAAGTTTTATCATAAATAAATATGTTTAAAAAATGCTGTTATTAAAAACATTGTTAACATGTAAACTAGTTTATAATTAAAACACTTCACTTTTTTTGTAAAGTTTTATTCTTATTAAAATTGTTATCTTTATACTACAAGTTACATGCTATCTTTAAAAAGATTATCCTAATGTTTTTTTTAATTTTTTTTTAAATATTACTTAAATAACTTGACTGTAAAACAAGATATAAACTATTTAGATGACTATACAAAACAAAACCTTTTCTACAATCTACAAACTTAAATGCTGTTCTATAAAAAAAATAAACAAAAAGTAATGAAAAACTGAGTACTATATGAAAGACTAAATTCAAAATCCGTTTTTATTTTGAAAAATAGATGATGACTTTCTAAATTAGATACACATACTGCTAAACTTATCAACAGTGAAATTTTGAACAAACAACAACATTTGAAATTTGAAAAAAGAAAAACAACAAAAAACAAATAGTAAATACTCAAGTGAGAAATTATGTCTACGATCAAGTAACTGCACTGAACCATCAAATAATTCCATGTTTTACCTTTAAACTAATTATCGATATATATTTCTCTGTTATGTATAATTTAATTACAATTTAGAGTATAATCATATAGCTCATTTAAGTAGTATTTAGGTTTTTTTTCTGTTTATTTGTTAATAAATCAACGATTTTTGATTTTTCCGATAAATTTTTAAATGAAATATTTCCAAATCAAAAGATACAAAAACTTTTTTCACTGAAAATAAAGTATCGTAATGTTTAAAAAGATTACATATTTTGTTTAATTTAAATTTACACATCAGAGACTACCTTTTACAATCATTCCTTTAAATTTTTTTATTTTTTTTAAATCTTATAGTATTTACATACCTTACTTTTCTAAATTCTAAAAAAAAACTTTTTGACAGTTATAATAAACTATTCAAAACTTATATATATTACTATGTTATGTGTCTTAGATTATAGAAATCAACTGTAAGATTCTAAAGTAGTTGTAGAAAAGCAATGCTATTGTAACTAAGCAAACAGCGGTTACAGAAAGATTCAGAACGAGGTATCACTCGGGATTATCGAAGTTTTTGTTCAAAGCATAATTAGTTGTCTGTTTGTGCTTGTGAAATTTTGAAGTTATTCTGCTGCTTTTTGGGTTTTCGATGAGCATAGGTTGAATCATAGTGCCTTTTTATCGCTGCGGTTTTGTTTTAAATCAACTGTTACATGTTTAGCAAAATTGAAAATGATTTTGTTTAAAAGTTTCAGTACAATTAGTATGGCTGCCGGAATACTCGTTAAAACAGACTCACTGGGCTAAATTTTTGAGAATATCAGTATAATAATAAAAATCACCTAACCTTTGTTGAAAGAATCTTGTTTACATTAAATAAAACTATTCGAAATAAAAGTACTTGTGTTTAAAAAGAAGCTTGCTACATTAATGACAGATTAAATTAAAGACCTAAAGCTAAGAACTTTTTTGTGAATAATTAATAAACAAATAAAAGTATTACTGATACGTAGTATAAGTAAGCGAGCACCCTAAAATAATTTAACTTCAAAAAACTAAAAAGAATTGCTGAATATAATTTATAAAATTAGTTTGTTATAATATTAAAAAAGTAAAACTGTCACTTTATTGGACAATAAGTTCCGAAGACCAAGGACAAGCAAGAGCTGTAAGAATTCAAAAACTAAACTAAATTCAATAAAAACTATACTTAATTATAGTTTATATATTTAAAATATAAAGAGGATTGTCAATTGCTACAGTCTTATCAACTGAAATATTAAAATATTGGCAAAAGTTTTACTTAAATACTTTACTCATGTAAAAAGAAAACTTTTACTAATTCGTCAACATAGATTAAAATAAGTTGGGTATTTGCTTTCTTAGTTTGTTCGATTAAAATGTTCTGTCTTTTTTTTATAAACATCGTATTTTAATTATCATCGAAATTCTAAAACAGGGGTCGGCAAGCATTTTATGGTCGCGGTCGAAATTCCAAAAATAGAAAACTTCGTGGTCCGCTGTTGTAGTTTTCGTTAGCTTGTAAGACAAAATTTTTGAAGTAGTTAAACTTTTCATTTTTTCAAAATAAATAAGCCAAATTAAAAATAAATTGAAGTTATAAAGGCCACGTCGAAAAATTTACAATAACAAAGAGTTACAATAAACGAAAAAAGATTATTAAAATATTTTTTTAGCTGATTTAAAGTAATTTAAAGTAACTTTAGCTAAATTTTATGAAATAATCTCCAATATGACAAAACTGGTAGTTATTAATTTAAATGTAATGCAAATTCTTAACTTTAAATTTAATAAGTAAACATAAGGAAGATTGACCAGAAAAAAATGTAAGCTTTCTGTGAATCACAAATTTAATTATTATTTTTAAATGTTTTACTTTTTCTATTTTGCCACCGAAGAAACACAAGGACGAGACTTTCTATACCATTCAGTTTTTGTATAAACTCTATTAAAATCGTTTTCTTAAACAAATGATTAGCAGTTGAGTTTATCCTTTTCCCTATTGCAGAATCTAATAACAATTTGCAAACACATACAAAAAACATCAGACTTATGTTAAAAGTGCTTTTAGTAACCATTCCCAGTCTTTTATCTCACCTGTTTTATTTTTAGAAACTTATTTTTAGACTTATAATTAAAAATAAATACGGAGTAGCAATAATCTACTTTCAATCATCAATATTTTATTGACAAAAGTTGTAGAACATTAAAAAATGGAAATAACAAAATAAAAAACTCAATCAATACAAACATGGTCCGTCAAAATGAATCAAGTTGAAACAAAACAAAATACTATATACGACAAATCGACTTCCTTATAAGGCCTGATAGGTCTGCTTGCAAAACTCGACTTTGGTGTTTTAGTTTTGAAATGCTTCTGATTTAGTCTCTTAGTTTATAAATTATTCACACTTAAAGTTATATTATAGAAATTTTTTTAAATCTACTTGAATAGTACAAAAAGCCACTGTTGAGCTTCACTCCCGCGGTCGAACTTTCCGGCCCGCATTTCAGTTCCGGTCGGACACAGCTCATCGTGTGCACCGCAACCACGTACAACCTATGGTTTTACTAAAACTATGCATCACTCTCTCGGCGTACTGTTTTTCTGTTGTGCATTCATTTAATATATTTATATTTTGAATGTATTACAATGAAGATTTTGCTAACTTTACTTTAATTATCAATGGTTAAGCATCATTATAAAGTTCATACTGTTAATGAAACTTAAACATGTGTTTAATAAGAAACAAGTATTTATATAAAGCTTCACACACAAAGGTTTAGAAAAGTAACAACTAATTTTCTTACGAGTGGTATTTTTTACGCAAAAAACAAAATAATTTGTACAAAGTTTTATTAAAATAGCACGCACTTTATCTGTTGAGTACGCATATTTTACCCAAAAACTTTGGTGTTCAACATGAAAATTTAAGTTTCTTCAAGTTTAAATACTCTATTAGTTAGATTTTAGTCAAATAGTGTATAGTCAATTTTTTGTTAAGTTTTTCTATACTTAATGAAATTATCAAAATAAAATTGGCCTCCAAGCACTAATGATTTTTGAAAAAATTCTGTAAACTTTAAGGATGTTGACTATAAAAAGTTTGTATGTATAGATTTTCTAAAAAAATAACTTAATGAACTCATTTTAGTTCGACAATCACAAAATGTTACATATTAAAGTGTTCAAAGTAAGTCGTTAGGAAGAATTCTTTTTTAATAAATCATTCAATTTTGTAATAAGATTGAGCTTTGGAAAAAGAAGTACATTAGAAGTTAATTGATAAATTTAAAACAAATTTCTAAACAATTTAGTAGTCTAGCAGCTTTAAATACTTTACTATAAATTATTGAACGACAATAAAAAAGAGGCTAAAAATTTGGTCCTAGGACCTGGTGCACAAAGAAATTTTTGGTTATCGAGTCGCACGCCAGGATACCTTTTAACGTCATGTCCAGGACTTGGCTTAGTTATAAGAAATGTTTATAATCAATGTTTACTTTTTATTCTAGAAGAGTTTAGATCACGTCATAATATTAGTGATTTTTAACATATTTATATTATTTTTTAGTAAGTCTAAGACTAGCACTTTTTAGATACACTTTCTCTGTTGAGTACGCTTTTTTGTTCTGTGTTGAAAGCCCTTACTCAACAGAAGACTAATCTACAGCAATCTTTCTCTTGAGAAAGAACTTTGAACAAAGTCTAAAAATGCGTAATCAACAGAATCGCGTAACCAAGAAATGCCTGTCAAATGAAATATTGCCTAATGAACAAGAATGTTTTTAAATAAAATTTTTTTAGCACATTCAAGAGGAAAATTACTATACTAGACCTGTAGTTTTATGTTATTTACTAATAATTATGAAATTATTTGGTTGTAGTTTTCGAAAAAAATATTATTATTTACGTTTTATATAAATGATAAAGTTATTTTTTTAATTATCTAACTGCATCAATGCATCAGGTTTTATAACAATTTTTTTAGTACTTAGAGTCTAAAAGTTTAGAAATAAACTTATTTTAAGGATTTTATAAGTAATTTTTAATGTTAGTTTACAATAATTTTTTTATAATAAAGTTTTTTTGTGTAATAAATTTGTTTTACTAAACGTTTTTATTCGTTAAATCAGATTTTCCAAAGTGGGCGATTTTGCCCTTGGGGTCGTTTTTAGTAAATTCGGGGACAATAATTAGTAAAGGGGCGAAAAGGGGGGGGGGGGGGGGCAATTTTAAAATTATGAAACTTACACTAGACATTCTTGAGTTGCAGATGAAGAGCAAAAAAAAAGACTTAGGTGTTTTTATTAGTAATTTCAAAACTTACGCTAGATATTCTTGAATTGGAGCAAAAGTAAATAAAAAAAAGGTTTGAGTGTTTTAAATGGTAGCTTTTTGAGTAGCTTTGTTGGCGGGGGCAACAGCTTTTTTAATTTCTTTAAAGGGGGCAATTTGAATAAAAAAATGGGAAACCCTGCTTTAAACTAAAGTTTAAACTTTTTATAGTAGTATACTGTTGCAAGATAATTGTTGATCTATTTAAACTACAATATATAAAAGTTTGTACGTGTATAATACTAACTATCTTCTAAGACTTAAAATTTGTGTTTAGTATAGAAAATACTCTTACAAACTATAATGTTTTATACCAAGTATAGTATTTTAATGATACTTTTAAAACATTGTCTATGTATAAAAATTAAGTAAACATCCACTCCTTGTTTAACTATTTCTAATTTTTAGTATAGTTTGTGCAAATGAACAATCATTAAATGAACATATACCAGTTATTAAAAACTGTTCTTCCTATTAAAATGTTAGTCTAGATCAGAGTTTATTTATTTCAACTCGTAATGTTTATATAGCTTTGCAACATAGGTAGGCAGTCTGTTGTAAGTAACTAGCAAGGTTTACTAGAAAAAAAATTTTGCGCAACGCATTTGAAAGAAAAAGTTCTTGATGAAGCGCTGAACTATAAATAAATATACTAAAAAATTTTCATGAAATCTGCAAGTTTAAGTTGAACAAATTTGTTGTTTGTTACTGTTTACTCGTAATTATATGGAAACATACTTGTGTTAAATTTATAATACCTGAGCATATTAATTAATAAATAGAAAAAAACTGCGTTTTGCACTTTTTGCAAAATTCCAAATATAAAGAAAAATTAAAAATCGCAGGCAAATGTTTTTACCAGATCTAGCCAACAAGCCAAGATTGCCGACCCCTGATGTGCAATTTGATGTTTGAAATTAATTAATTAATAACTACAATATAAAATTACATAAAAACTGTTGGTTATATATTATATACACTGCTATGATCACGTTTCTGGTTTAAAGAATAAAACTAACAATTAAAGCATGTTTAAAAATATAGTTTTTTGTTTTATATGAAAATAATAAAGTTCCCTAAAAAAAACAAAAATTTAACTTTAAGAAAAGAGTTAAAACATATTTAAAACAACAAAGACTGCTCTTTTTTTTGTGAATTGTATTTCAAGTTTGTGAAAATAGTTTAATCAACAATATAGATTTTAAAATTACTTTTCTTATATTTTAACACTAATAATTTACCACTAAACTATTTACTAATTTCATATGTTTATTTAATGATAAGCAAACATCTTTTTTTTTTGATTATTTTAGTATTCCATACTTGTTTCTTAATCTAATTAAGTTTAGCATATTAGCTATGAAGTAACATTATAAGTATAACTAGATAAATTATTGCGTACTTATTTACACTTCACGTAGTCGAACTATCGAATCGGGTTTTTACTTAATTATCAGATAATATATACGTGGTTGGATTGAATAAAAAAAAAGATTACCTTTTTTAAACCTTATGATAGTTGTAAAGTGAGTAAAAAATAATTGCAATGAAGTTGAATGATACATAACTATAGTTAAGTTTATAAAAAACAGATTTATATTTATTACATTTTTAATGACATAATTTTAAAACATCAGAACAAAAATTCAGTTTTTTAAGTAAATCAAGCTTTATTCATTTGAATTCTAATTTATAAGTACTGCTTTTATTGAAAATTAATACATTCTTATTACAGTGCACTTATTCGTAAAAATTTACAACACAGTTTTTTAGCTGTTAAAGAATTTTGTTTTGAAACAGTTTAGTTTAAATTCTGTCCTTATATATCAATAGATTTAAAAATTAAGGGTCTTGAGTAGAACTAAAAAAAAAGTTGTTTAAGTTCACTGTTTTTTTGTTAAAAATTATAGAAGTTTATTAAATACGAAAAAAAAAACAATGCTAAAAACATCAGTTTAAGAACCTGGTGTATAAAAAAGAATTTCGGTCATCGAGCTAAAAAAACAAATTAATTATAGTATATTTTGTAGACAGGCTATAAAGATACCGTTTTAACCGCATTGTAGTAGAACGAACAGTTGCTACATTTTGAAAATAAAGCTTCATGATTTTTTAAAAAAGTTTATTACAATAATGTAATTTATTTTTAGTACTTTTAGCTAAAGTTCACTTAACTTAAAGTTTAAAGAGTTACAACTTAAACAATTATTTTTTTGTTAAAATGCAAACTTAGCCAGCAGTGCGATCTCCAGAAATGTGAAACTAATCAGGAAACTACTGCAAGAAAAAGTTATAAGTATAACCAATAAAATATACAAGCAAGTTTTCAATAAGCTAAAGATTAATATCGAAATTTGTTCTGCTACTTGGTTGCAAAAATTATTCGTTAAGTGTTTAGTAATGAAGAGGTTAACTTTCATAAACTGAAAATTTATGAGATTAGCACGATATAGTATTTTATATCTGAAGGATAAATCATTCAGTGATACTTAAAGACGGTAAACTTAACTCTTGGGCGACACTCAACGGTTACAAATTGTATACGTCGATATCCTATAAAACTGAATACTGATAGGAAGGCTTTCTATAAATAGTTGAATAATCCTGGCAACTATGGCAGCAGGTTTTTAAAATGAACTAGTTTATTATAAAATCATTAGTATTTAAAAAGAAAAACAAATATTAACTGATTAAAATAAAACATTGTTACAAAACTTGGTCTGGTTTTTTGTTTAATTTTTTATTACAATTTTCCTGTTTTTTTTTTTTCTAAGTATTTACATTTAAAAAACTTAAGTTTCTAATACATAGAACAATAAAAAACTTGTATCGTTCATAACTAAGCGTAATCTAAGATGTCAGTGGACTATGATTTTCTTGAAATAAAAGCGAAAAGTTTGGTTTTATTTATTTAAGTTGTTTTACTATTATGATATTTTTTGTCACAAATTAGTTTTAAAATAAAGTAAATTCGTTCTACTAGCTAGCCAAAAGTTAAAAATTGTTAATAGTAAAAAAGATACTCATGGTTTGAATTTCATTAAATCGAAAGAAGAAGTAGTTTTTTTTTTTGTTTAATGCTCTAGATTTACGAGTTTTTATTCAAAGCGCAGTTATTTTAACTATTAAACTTTTTATAGTTTAGCAAAAATTTAACCGACTCGTTTTAATTCTACCCGTCCAATCCAAGGTCAAAGCAGTATTAGCATGCACATAACTTTGTTTTCCTTCATAAAGTATAAAAATTGACAACTACAAATTTATTCCCTGAGTTTCACTTTTTTAATAGTTTAGAAACTACACGTAAGTTAACATTATGTCTTTTAATGCTTGGCTGGAACTACACTCTTTTTTCAATAAGTATAGTAAATTTTATTTTGTTAGACATATTTCTTTAACTATTTATTTAATTTTCTGTTTAAATAGATAAGCTAGTAAGTATTTTTTATAAGCAGGAAGTGTTATTTGAATTATATTTTTAACCAATTCAAATATTTAAATCTAAACATTTAAGATAAAGTTTAAAAACTGTGTATTTCCAACTAAAAACTATACAATATTTCTGTCACTATATCTGCTTATAGTTTTAGAAATAATACATAATGTTTGAAGCCTGTTTATTTATATTATTAATCATATAAGAAACAATATTATAATAAGAATTTGCTTTTAAAGCATTAAATGTTTACTTGACAAACTAGAAATTTATTTTTTTAAACTAAGTTAAAAGAAACTTAGAAAAAAAGATAAGTTTAAACATTTTATAAAGACAATGTGGTATTGTTTTTTGTATTGTTTTTTATACAAGTATGCCCTCCTACTTAAATAGAGATATCATTAATTTTTGAGATACTAATTAATTTTAAAGTTAACTCGGAATAAATAAAATTATACAAAGATATTTTTCAGAACATTCCTTAAACAGTGTTACATACTATTTTCAAACAGTTGAATTAGTAATTAATATACTGTTATTTGACAATAATTACTTTTAGTTAAGGATTTAATTTTTATAAAACCAAGGTTGTCAAACACTCTAGGCTACTCAGGATAGTTTGAAACCTATAAACTCAGACTTACTTGTTCTAGCTCAGTTTATTTTATTTTTTTTAATTTAATTAGTTAAGCTTGATTGCCACTGTCTTATTTTTTAATTTTGGAATCATGGTACAGTGCTTCCTCGCTAATCCGGCCAAGTTGGGCAAGATTTTTTTGAAAATACGGCCGGATTTGCTTTTGGCCGGATAAGAACAAAAAATCGCTTTTTTTACAATTTATCTACCTTAGTTATATTATGAATGTATATAACAAAACGTACTATAAAATTTCTATTAATTTATTTTATTTATTTATATGAAAAGGGCCTTGAGTGTTAACCGTAAATTAAACGATTACTCGGAGACTTTTTCTAATAGTATTGGGCCAGTTATTGGACAACCCTTTTCACGTTCCTGACGAAACCAAATGTAAAGGGCGCTGTCTAGCTTGTCAAAGACGCCTCCCTCTACTTTTTTTGCCGTTTTAGCAGCTCCAATTTGTCCCAGCTCCTCCTTTTCGGCTTTAAACTTTTTGAACTTTTCTTCGCCTCTCAAAATGTCATTTAAAGTTGACTTAACAATGTTAAACTGGCTCATTATAACAGCTTAAGGCACATTATTTTTGCCATTTCGCAAACTTTTAACTTGTTTTCAATTGTTAGTTGAACGCGTTTTTGCTTCTTTGCTGTCATATCCATTTTTTAACCAGATATGTTGATTGTAGTATATTAAAGTGTAACTTGCTTAGCAAAGACAGAAAAATTGCAAATGAATAATAAACAAGTTTGTTACAACTGAGCGGGGAAAGTATGAAAAAAAAACTGAAGACTAATCAAATATACTTTATTATGATGTAACAATATATTGCTTGCATACTTATAAAACGTAAATTGAATACTTTTTCGAAGTAAAATGAAATTAAACACTAAAACCGTTAAAGTAAATAAGTCGACTTCTCGACTAAAACCGGCCGGATTAGCGAGGAACCGGATTAGCGAGGACCGGATTAGCGAGGAAGCACTGTACTTTTTTTGCTTATAAAGTCAGTATTGCGTTTTTGCCTCAAAGAGTGGCTACCCTGTAATACTCAATATTTAATAACAGGGTTGCCAAAAAACCTGGAATCATAATAAAAATTGAATTTGTGCAATTTAAGCTAAAATAAACTAGAAAAACCTGAAATTAGAGAAATTCTGAAAAAAAATGGAATTTTGAACAAAAATCACTAAAAAATCTGGAATTTTAAACAAATTTATATGTTTAGTAGTAAATTTTTAATCAGACACAAAAAGTTAGTCGTACAGATAATTTTTTGTCATCATCAAAGTTAAAAAAAAAAACACATTTAAATAATCTTTACGAAATTTTTTTAATGTTGTTGTACTATTTACCACATTTTTTTACCTTAAAATTAACTTTTAACTAAAAACTGACCCAAAAACGGGTAATTTTAAAACCCTGAAGAAATTTTGCTAAAGACAAATGGCAACCCTGTAATAAGTACGCTTCATTTTTTCTAAATTCAGCTTTGCTTCTACCACAGGCTATGTAAAGATGGTTTTAAACTAATATGCTTGAATTTTTTGGATACCTAAGATTAGCTTTTTAATAGATTGGTTTTTATTGGAACTAAAAGAACTTTGACGTGTGTTAAAATTGTAGTTTTACTACTAAGATTATTTTTAACTTTTCATTTAAATAGAAATTAATGAAATAAGTGTATTAAAACTAATTTAAGTAATTTAAATTTAATTTTATCACCAACTTTTTGGACCTTACTACAAGGTTGCCACACACTCAGGGAACTCAAGGGATTCAGAGAAAATCAGAGAATTTTCAAGTTATAGAAAATCTCAGGGATTTTTGATTCCTTTTTTTAACCTCAGGGAAACTCACGGCAGTTTTGATGTTTTCTAAAAGTTTCAGGGAAATTTTAAGACTTTTTAAAAAATCTCAGGAAAAATTTTTTTAGATCTAGAATGAGATTTAGTTAATCCAGTTTCAAAATTGTTTAATAACACTTAATTCAATTTATTTTTAAGTGCTTTTTTAGAAATTTTTAAGCCTTGCGGCTAGTTTTTCAATATTCTTAGAACTAACATTGTAACTTTTTAATCATTAATAAAACTTTAAGGATTTGAAAAAGCTCAGAAAAATTCAGGGAAATTTTAGGTTACTCAAGGATTTTTTTAGTCACTCAGGGAAGATTTTTTGACCCAAAGAGTCGCACCCTGTTACTATAAACTTTGACTAAACTAGATTTTATTTAGTTATTCTTAGTTAACTCTGTGATTGGGTAGGAATAGTTTTTGCACTAAGACACTTTTGCTTGGTGTCACTTTTTTTACGGCGTCAATTCAGCACGTGAGGTCATTTTTTCCACGAAGCATCACTTTTTCTCGCCATCAGTTTAGCCTTGGTCTAAGATAAGTATTACTTACTTAAACCTGACCTTAATCTTTACTCAGAACCTAACCCTGACCCTAAGGGTAAAAGTGACTCTTAGTACAGTAGTGATTTTGTTTAAAGTAGACCCTTCGGAAGGGTCCCTTCCTCCTGTGAATAGAAACTAATTTTTAATTTCAAAGTGTAGCAACCGTCTTTGTAGTTTTTAAATAACGTTTAGGTTTAAACATTATAAAGTTTAAAACTAAAAGATTTTCTTTGTTAAAATTAGTATTTTGCAAACATATTAAATTAAGAATTTACCAGGCTAATCACTTTGCCTAGAATTAAGATTTTCAAAACTTTAGCAGAAAAACCTGAATTTTGATATTTTTTGATAATAAGTTGAAAAATCTATAAATTGGAACAAAAATCATAAAAAACGCATTGTAGATTGAAAAATTTTAAAAAGTTAAGTAAAGTAATAATATTAACAAAAAGATTTTAAAAATATTATTACTGTTATTCAGAGTTTTATCTTAAAATATATTTAAAGTGGCACTACAGTATCATTTTAGAAATTTTATAGTATTATAAATAGTTTTTTAACTTCATTTTCTGTTAAAGTTAACAAGAAAATTTTTACCCTCAAAAACCTGGAAGAAAATTTGAAAAAATCTTTATTTTAAACCAGTGACACCCTGGCTTATTCTAGATCAGGGGTTTCTAGTTTTTTTTCAAAAGACACCTTTCAAGAAATTTAAAAAGCTACGGCCCCCTTCAACAACATTACTCAAAAACCTACCATTAAAACCACCAAAAAATGTTTTTTTTTTTTTCTTCATCATTAACTCCAGAATATCTAGTGTAAGTTTAAAACTACCACTAAAAACACTTAAGATTTTTTTTTTGTTTTGCATAATCAACTCTAGATTGTCTAGTGTAAGTTTATAACTAAGACCTCATGGCCCCTAAATTTCTGTCAAGGCCACCAAGGGGGCCACTAAGCCGACTTTGGGAAGCCCTATTCTAGATAAAGCAGTAACAAAACAAAATTTCGACTATAAATATTTGTATTTTTAGTTATACTTTCATAATTATATTACACTTTTAAATAACATTTTAATAGTTATTTTGATTGCTAAATTTTACTGATTGATGGTTTTTAGTAATCGAAATTTATAATTCGTTTAAAGATTAATTATGATTCAATTATTTAAAGTTAGGTTTAAACTTAAATAATTTTTTATTCAAAGTAAATGGTAAACTATCTACCTCTCACAGATTAATGTTTACTAAGTTTTTAAATTTTTTTTTGTTCTCATCTTTTATTTGATAACTGCTGATAACGAAACTATGATAAAGAAAGTTTATACTTCATAAACTAAAAGCATAACAAATACAGTAATTTTTGAGAATTTCGACAATCAAATGTCATGCAATCAAGTTATTTTAAAAGTACTTGCTTAGCTATGTTTAATGTATCTATGATACTTATCAATTAAAAAGAGTTGTTTAATTATAATATTTGATTAAACTGACTTTTAGATAAATTTTAATATAAAAAAGAAGGTAAAAAAATTATTATACTTTTAAAATCTACCAAGTATACACTTTTCAGATTTTTAAACGTAAAATTTACTAAAAACAAATTATGAGCAGTTGCTACAAAACGACCAAAGTAACAACTTCAACTGGAACTTTTACTCTTCACAAAGAGGAAGTCAATAAGTGCAAGGCAAGACAAATTTGTGAGGATAAAGGTGAAGTTTTGGCACCTCTTACAAAAAATAGTGATAGAAAAGAAATTAGAAAAGCTCTCAAGTTCGACGATAATCAGTGTAACGAGTTTTGGTTGGGAAAAGAGCTTCATGTTGGCATTGACTTCGAAGTTTGTGATGGAGAGCTCTATCCTTCTACTACGACCGGTGAAAAAATAAGTAGTGACCCGGAGAAGAACTTTCAAATGGTAAATTTTCTTCCTGGATTTAATGCTGTTGATAATTCTTTCATGCCGGTTTCACCCTTTGAAGACAGCCTTCAGGTTGATGGTATGACAATGATAGCTTGGGGGCAAAGTAAACACAACAATGCTAAGTTACCTTTCGCGTGTTTGAAGCCAGCAAAATCTACTTCGGAGCCACTTCTTAGTGATTCTCCGTTTCCCAAGAAACTTTTATCATCTTCCGGTCTTGCTTTGTGTTTCGCAATTTCAACCATTGTTATGATATTTGCATACATTAAGCTGAAGAAACAAGCAACAAAATACAAGCAGCAATTGATGGAAGGTGAATTATTAGAAGAATGTTAATCCAGAAAGGGTATAAATTAATCTAAGTAAATTTATTTGTGCTATTAGTATTTGAATAAACGATAAACATTATTACTGGATGTTTTTGATTCATAATAAAGTTTTTAATTAAAAAATTTCTGCGGAAAGCTATCGAAAAATATTAGGTAAATGTTCAACAATAGTTTAATAAACGACAAAAAAGCGCTCAAAAAATGGTTTGAAGACCTATTGTACGAAAAAAAACGTTTTAGTTATTGATTCATAAAATACTTTGATGCAGTTTAAATTCTTTCCAAGACGATTTAAAAACTTAACTTGTTTAAGAAAAGTTATAAGCAACACTTAAACCTATACTAAGTCCCAAACTCAAGTAAAAGTATTTATAAAAATTTATATTTTTAATTTCTGATAAAAAATTATATGTGTCATTTAACGGCGTAGGTATCATAAAGGCTTAAAAAATTTGAAGTTTGTAAGGTTGAAACTTCACCAAACACATGAACAGTAAAACAATAATGACCTAAATGGCTAAAAGTTAAACACTAAACTTGTTTTACCTTCTTTTTTTTCTTTTTACAGTAAATTAAACTTTAAAGAGATTAAATTCCCGTTAAAGCGATATATTTCACCTAGTTTTAAAACTAAAAGTGTTAATCAAAAGTTTTTCTTTTACTTTAATGAGGATCTTTTCAAAAATATTTTTGATATTCTTTGTTTTTTAATATATAAACCATTAAAAGAGCAAGTTTTTCATAGTAATTTTATAAAATAATGAAAAAATGTTTTTTATAAATATTTAAATGTTAAAGAGAAACTGTAATTTTTTTTTAAGTTTAAAATTCAGGAACTTTATTTAAGTACCAGTTGCAGAACAAACTAATTTAAAAACAAATTTTCAAGAAAGAACTTTTTTTTTATAAAGTATTCATTGTATAACTTCATTGTATTACCTTCTGGTAATTGAAGTACGCATAACTCTTTTTAGTTTGTTTCTTTTATGTTTTGAATTTATTTAAAATATATTATTTTGATGGCATTACACTGATGGATTTTGCTAATTGTTTTATTTTAATCAATGATTAAGTAGAAGCACTTATACAGTACAAAATTTCTAAATGTTAATGAAACTTAAGTTTGTTTGATAGGAAACACGAGTGCTTTAAAGCTTCAAACAAAAATATTTTTAAAAAATAAAAAATAACTTTCTTAAAAATATCATATCTTATATAATAAAAAATCTAATTTTGTTTAAAGTTGGTTTAGTAGAAATACTTTTTAGCACGCATTTCTCGCTGAGTACGCTCTTTTTACCAAAAAACTGTTGTTTTCAACATAAAAAATTGTATATCTTAACGTTCAATCTAACAACTCTACTAGCAAGAAATAAAACTGTAACTTTATTTTCTTATTTCAGTTTTTTCTTATTTAATAAATCTAAAAGAAGACAAGTTAATTATCAAAAAACAACTGGCTTCAAGCGTAAATGATAAACGAGAAAGTTCTGTAAACTTTAAGGATGTTGGCTATAAAAATTAATTCTGACTACATTTTTATTAAAATTCCTTTTAAAGACTAAGTAAGTGTAAAAATATAAGCACTTTTTCTAGTTCAATAATGATCAAATATTAATATTTAAAGTAAATAAACAATTCTAATAGAAAAAAAATATTTTGTAGTTAATCAAAAATTTCTAAACTTAAGCTAAATTTAGTAGAAGGCATGTTTATAATTAATATATACTTCATGTTTTAGAGCAGGGTTTTCTAACCAGGGGTGCTCACTACCCTTGGTGCTGCGAGGCAGCATTCCAGGGGGTGCAAGATAGCTTTTCAATTTTGTTAGATAAATTTGGAGATTTTTGTTTTATTTGGAGGACTGTAAGCCGAAATTCATTTTACTAAACAAACACTGCTACCGATTTTTAAAGCTAACAACTGATTCAAATCATATAAAAAAGTTTTTATTTCTTTGATATAAAGGGGAGAATGCGTTCTTATGTTTTGTGTCTTAGAAAAATAGTGATGGAACTTGTTTGAATGCAGTTTGTTCTATTTGTATATTTCCATATATTTATTTTTTGTTAACATAGTACACTATCAAAAAAAAACCATCTACAAATCTTTATTGTTCTATTTCAAATTACTCTTAAGTAAATGAATGCATGTACTGCAAGGGGTGCGTGAACAAATTAAAACATTTTAGGGGCGCGGGGCACCAAAATGCTTGGAAACTACTGTTTTAGAGGCATTTAAATGAAAATATTAGTAAGCTAATTAAACAAAAACGATTGTGCTAGAACATATTGGTCTAATGACTTGAGTGCACGATAAGACCTCAAGTCATCGAGTCGCACAAACACTTCATTACATGACTTCATAACATTCGTGAATTTTGATATATTTATTCTAATGTTTTAGACTAGAACTTTTTAAGTACGCACTACCCGTTGGGTACGCTTTTTTTTCAAAGTTAACAGCTATTACTATACAGGCACTGCATAGCTAAGAAGTGCCATTCTAAATGAAAAGATTTGTTATGAACACGAATATATTCGCCTAAAATTTTTTTTTGAGTCTTCAAGAGGAAAACTGCTGTACTAGACTCGTAGTTGTGTGTTATATACTAGTAATTGCTAAGTTTCAGTTAAGTTTTTTCAAAATAAAATGTTATTGATACTGTATATAGCTAGTATTGTTTCTTTCTTGGGTTTTTATTATCAGATTGTTTTATTTAATCAACTTTTATAACTAACTTTATAATACTTAAAGTCGAAAACCTTTAAAATTTGTTTTCTTAGATTTTGAAAAGTATTTTAGTAATAATTTACATAATTGTTTTTAAATTCGTAAGTAATCTTTTTATTTGTAATAAACTTGTGTTATTAAACATTTTTGTTCTTTAAACTATAGTTTAATTTTTTAATAATACTTTACTATTGCAAGAAAATTATTTGCTTGATTAAACTTAAAAACAAGACTAGTTTTAACGTAAATAATATTTTCTTGTTATCTTAGGCTTAACAGTTCGTTTATGGTATAAAAAATATTATTAAAGAAATATTTTTATTCAGTTTTTATATTAACAGAACTAGCCTTTTAACGATAACTTATAAAACATTATCTAGCTTAACAAAAATCAAATAAGATTAACTCCTTGTTTAACTATTTCTCGTTTTTATTACATTTTTCTGCAAATGAATATTTATAAAAAAAACTTAATAGTTGTTAAAAACTGTTCTACCTGTTAAAACTTTAGTTTAAATCAGAGCTAATTTATTGTTATTTTTGATGTTTATATAGCTTTGCAACATAGATAGGCAGTTTTTTTGTAAGTAAATGGAGAGATTTACCCGAAAAAAAATTCGCGCAAAGCATTTGAAAGAAAAAAATCTTGATGAAGCGCTGAACTATAAACAAATATACTAAAATTTTTTTATGAAATTTGCAGTTGAACAAATATATATAGTTTACTCGTAATTATATGGAAACATACTTGTGTTAAATTTATAATACCTGAGCATATTATTTACTAAATAATAGAACAGTGTTTTGCAGTTTTTGCAAAATTTTAAGTACAAAGAAAAATTTAAAGTTGCAGGCAAAAGATTTTTGCTGGTAAGCCGGATTTTGCCAGCGAGCCAAGTTTGCCAACCCCTTATGTGCAAATTACTGTTTTGAATAAGTAAGTTAGAAACCTCAATATAGAAATACATAAAAAACTGTTGGTTATATATTATATACGCTTCTATGATCACACTTCTGGTATAAAGATTTAAGTTGACAATTAAAGCATGCTTAAAAATATTGTTTTTTATTTCATATTAAAATAATGGAGTTCTATATAAAAACAAAGATTTGACTTTAAGAAAAGAGTTAAAACAGATTTAAAAGCACAAAGACTGCTTTTTTTTGTGAATTGTATTTCAAGTTTGTAAAAATAGTTTAGTCAACAATATTAATTTTTAAAATACTTTTTTATATTTTACCACTAAACTATTTACTAATTTCATACGTTTATTCAATGATAAGAAAACATCATTCTTCGATTATTTTAGAATTCCATACTTGTTTCTGAAACTAATTAAGTTTAGCATATTAGCTATGAAGAAATATTCTAAGTACAACTAGATAAACTATTGCGTACTTATTTACACTTCACGTAGTCGAACTATCGAATCGGGTTTTTACTTAATTATCAGAAAATTCGAACGTGGTTAGATTGCATGAAAAAAGATTACTTTTTTTATACCTATGATAGTTGTAAAGTGAGTAAAAAATAATTGCTATGTATATGTTTGATACAAAACTATAGTTAAGTTTATTAAAAAAAACAGATTTATATTTTATTACACTTTTACTGACATAATTTAAAAAATCAGAACAAAATTTCAAATTTTAAGTAAAGCAAGCTTTGTTAATTTAAATTTTAACTTCTAAGTACTACTTTTATTGAAAATTAATACGTTTTTGATACAGTGCATTTATTCGTAAAAATTTACAACACAGTTTTTTAGCTGTTAAATCATTTTATTTTGAAACAGTTTAGTTCAAATTCTGTCCTTATATATCAATAGATTAAAAATTAAGGGTCTTGAGTAGAACTATTAAAAAAAGTTGTTTAAGTTCACTGTTTTTTTGTTAAAAATTATAGAAGTTTATTAAACACGAAAAAAAACCAACGTTCAAAAAAACAGTTTAAGAACTTGGTGTGTAGACATAAATTTCGGTCATCGAGCTAAAAAACCAAATTACTTATAGTATATTTTGTAGACAGGCTATATAGATACCGTTTTAATTGCTTTGTAGTAGAACGAACAGTTGCTACATTTCAAAAATAAACCTTCATGATTTTTAAAATAAGTTTATTACAATCGTGTAATTTATTTTCAGTACTTTTAGCTAAAGTTCAATTTACTAAACATTTTAAGAGTTACATTTTAAAAAAATTATTTTTTTTGTTAAAAATGCAAACTTAGCCAGTTGTGCTAACTCATAACTTACAAGTTCAACAAATTGTGCGAACTCCAGAAGAGTGAAACTAATCAGGAAACTATTGCATGAAAAAGTTGTAAGTATAACCAAAAAAATATACAAGCAACTTTTCAATAAAGATTAATATTTTTTCTGCTACTTAGTTGCAAAAATTATTCGTTAAGTATTTGGTAATGAAGAAGTTAACTTTCATAAACTGAAATTTTATGAGATTCGCACGATATAGTATTTTATATCTGAAGGATAAATCATTCAATAAAACTTAAATTCAGTCAAACTTAACTCTTAGGCGACACTCAACGGTTACAAATTGTATACGTCGATATCCTATAAAACTGAATACAGATAGGAAGGCTATCTATAAATAGTTGAATAATCCTGGCAACTATGGTAGCAATTTTTTAAAATCAACTAGTTTATTAATATAATTTTTAGGATTTAAAAAAAGTAATTTACAAATGATAAGCAAACAAAAACAAAACAATGTTACAAACTTGGTCTGGTTTTTTATTTATTTTTTTATAACAACTTGCCTGTTTTTTTCTACGTATTTACATCTAAAAAATGTTTTAAATTTCATAATATATAGAACAAAAAAAAAACTTTTATCGTTCATTAATAAGCGTAATCTAAGATTTCAGTGGACTATAATTTCCTTTAAATAAAAGCAATTTTTTTTTTATTAATTTAAGTTGTTTTACTTGTTATGAAAAACTATTTTTGTCACAAGTTAGTTTTACAAATAAACTAAATTTGTTCTACTAGCTAGCAAAAAGCTAAAAATTGTTTTTATTAAAAAACATGTTCATGGTTGTAATTTCAGTAAATCGAAATAAGAAGTATTTTCTTTATTTAATGCTCTAGTTTTACGGATTTATTATTTAAAGCGCAGTTATTTTAGTTATTAAACTTTTTACAATTTACCAAAAATTTAAACGACTCGTTTTAATTCTACCTGCCAAGGGTAAAAACAGTATTAGCATACACATAATTTAGTTTTTCTTCATAAAGTATAGAAATTGAGTAATATAAATTTATTCCCTCACTTTCAGTTTTTTAATAGTTCAGAATTCAAAAACAACACGTAAGTTAACATCTTGTCTTTTAATATCTGGATGGAACTACACTTTTTCTTTAGTAAGTGTAGAAAAATTTATATTGTTGTAAGTGTTAAATTTTTTTTTAAGTGTGATGAGTTCAGTTTTTCAAACATATTTCTTTAACTATATATTTAATGTTCTGTTTAAATAGATGAGCTAGTAAGTATTGTACTTTTAATTTTTTTTGATTAGAAAAAATTATTATTTGAATTATAAAAGTATTTTTTTAACCAATTTAAATATTTCTATCTAAATATTTAAGATACAGTTTAAAAACTGTGTATTTCCAACTAAAAACTATACAACATTCTGTCACTATATCTGCTTACAGTTTTCAAAATAATACATAATGTTTAAAGCCTGTTTATTTATACAAATAAGCAGATAATCAAACAATATTGTAAAAAGAATTTGCTTTTAAACCATTAAATGTTTACTTGACAAACTAGAATTTTAATTTTTAAACAAGTTAAAAGGAATTTAGAAATAAAGATGAATTAAAACATTTTATAAAGATAATGTGGTATTATTTTTGTATTGTTTTTATAAAAGTATGCCCTCCTACTTAACATAGAAATATCATAAATTTTTGAAATACTTATTAAATTTAAAGTGAACTTGGAATAAAAGAAATTTACAAAGATATTTTTCAGAACATTCCTTAAAAAGTCTTGTATACTATTTTCAAACAGTTGAACTAGTAATTACTATACTGTTATATGACAATACTTACTTTTTAGTTAAGAAATATAGTGATGTACCGGACTCACTATCCGGGTCCGGGTCCGGCCGGATATTGCCATTTTTGTCTGATATCCGGATCCGGCCGGACTCTAATTTGAAAAAAAAGTCCGGATCCGGTTCCGGCCGGATTCTAATTTGAAAATAAAGTCCGGGTCCGGTTCCGGCCGGATTCTAATTAGAAAAAAAAGTCCGGATCCGGATCCGGCCGGATCTTAACAGAGATCCGGCCGGACCCGGATCTAGTTAGTAAAAAAGAGCATACTGAAAAGTATTTTTTCAAAAACAAACCCTGTGTAAATTAATAAGAGTCATTTTCGGCAGTTAAAATTAAACACCTACCGTGATTGGCTCATTTTGTACACGTGACTAATTTACATTTGTTTACATTTAAACTATGAAACAACTCTTTACATATGTTTTAAAATTGAAATCTTTGGAATGAATACTTGCATTATTTATTGTTTAAAGTTGAGCTCAGAGAATACTTTGAGTTAATACGGTTGAATGTACGAGCCAATGAGAATCATCTGACGAAATGTTTCAAACTAAATACTGATGCAACAAAACATCAGAACATGACAGGCAGTTTATATGTAAGCAATTAGTTAGTTTGGTGTGCAGCTTGAAGCAACAAAATATCTTGAACTTTTTTGTGAATGCTTATTGTAAGTAGTGTTTTGTTTTAAAAGTGAATATTTCAACTGGTCTTTAATTGTTTAAACATTCAAGCCAGGTTTATAGTTTAACAGTTTATAAAAATTTTACAGTTTCTTTTTTACTAAAAGTTTTATTTTATTTTTATTGTATTGTTTTAAGTCTTTTGATATAGATTTAAATAGCTTCCAGTTTTTAAAGTGTTACCAAAGTAATTAATAATTTTGTATATGCTGGTATTTCTTGTTGTGTTTTATATAAAAGATTCATCACTCAAAACTGTCGTGTCTGATTTAAGAAAGTAGTCTCAGTTAGAATTTAGTATTTGTTAGATATTAATTAAATAAGGTAGGATTTAATTATGATGGGTAGTTCTAATAAGTTAAGTGTACCACAGTCAGTCCACAAATTTACTACCAAATTGTCTAGCTCTTCTAGCTGTTCTACTGATTATTAGATTAAAGCAGGGGTCGGCAAACTGCGGCCCGCGGGCCAAATGCGGCCCTTTAAGTCAAAATATGCGGCCCGCAAGCTTCTTTTCAGCAAAAAATAAACATTTTAAAAACAATAAAAATTTTATTTTCGTGATGAAAACTTACATTTGGGCTTTTAATTAAATAAATACTCTTTATTAATGGTCTAATACTACTTAATTTGTTATATTTTTGATCTTAAATAATACTTTTCTACTGATTAATAGAATTTTTTAAGATAAATGCGGCCCTCAAAGGTTTTTTTTCTAAATAGTGCGGCCCGCAAGCAAATTTTTCTAAGAAAATTGGCCCGCGAGTCACATAAGGCTGCCGACCCCTGGATTAAAGTAATTTGTTCAGTTTTTAAAAACCTCATTCTGACTCAGGCTTGTTTATACTCACTCTAGCTAGTTTTATTGACTTAAACAGTGGCAACCCTGCTAGTTTCAAATTTTTTGGAAATTTTAGAAAATCTTGGACTGCCTCAGGCTAGTTTAGTTTTTTATAAAAACTCAGGCTAGTTTTCTTTTAAATTTTGAATGAGTTTGAGCTGATCCAGTTTTCAATATTTGGTAATTTTCTAGTTAATTTTTTTCAAGAACTTGATTTCAGATTTTTAATTGTAAATAACACCTAAATTTGTAAACCTTGTGGCTAGCTGTTCTACTTATTATCAGATTAAAGTTCTTTTTTTTTCAGTTTTTAAAACCCTCATTCTGACTCAGACTAGTTTATACTAGTGATGTACTGGACTCACTATCCGGGTCTGGGTCCGGCCGGATATTGCCATTTTTGTCTGATATCCGGATCCGGCCGGACTCTAATTTAAAAAAAAAGTCCGGATCCGGTTCCGGCCGGATTCTAATTTGAAAAAAAAGTCCGGGTCCGGTTCCGGCCGGATTCTAATTTGAAAAAAAAGTCCGGGTCCGGTTCCGGCCGGATTCTAATTTGAAAAAAAAAGTCCGGGTCCGGTTCCGGCCGGATTCTAACTTGAAAAGAAAGTCCGGATCCGGGTCCGGCCGGACCCGAAATTGTGGGTCCGGTACATCACTAATAAGAATTTAATTTTTATAAAACCAAGGTTGTCAAACACTCTAGGCTACTCAGGATAGTTTGAAACCTTTGAACTCAGACTTACTTGTTATAGCTCAGTTTATTTTCTTTATTTTTAATTTAGTTAGTTAAGCTTAATTAACACTGTCTTAATTTTTAATTTTGTAATCATGGTACTTTTTAAGCCCATAAAGTCAGACTTGCGTTTTTGTCTCAAAGAGTGGCTACCCTGAAATATTCAACTTTTAGTAACAGAGTTGCCCAAAAACCTGGAATCATAATAAAAATTGGATTTTGGCAATTTAGGCTAAAATAAACTAAAAAAACCTGGAATTTAAGAAATTGAAAAAAAATTGAAATTTTGAACAAAAATCACTATAAGACCTGGAATTTTAAACAACTCTTACATGTTTACTAGTAAAACTTTAATTAAACACAAAAAGTTACTATTATAGATAAAATATTTTTGTCATCATCAAAGTTTTTTTTAAACACATTTTAGGAAGCTTAACGATATTTTTTTAATGTTTTTGTACTATTTACCACAGTTTTTTACCTTAAAATTAAATTTTAACTAAAAATAGACCCAAAAAAGTGTAATTTTAAAAACCTGGAGAAAACTTTCCAAAAACATTTGGCAACCCTGTAATAAG
The DNA here is from genome assembly GCF_965202585.1 of Thalia democratica. Classification (NCBI taxonomy): domain Eukaryota; kingdom Metazoa; phylum Chordata; class Thaliacea; order Salpida; family Salpidae; genus Thalia; species Thalia democratica. The sequence goes on from NC_139170.1 coordinate 13,300,442, forward strand.
TACACTCATTTTTTCTAAATTCAGCTTTGCTACTACCACAGGCTATGTAAAGATGAAATAAAACTAATATGTTTGAATTTTTTTGGATACTTAAGATTAGATTTTTAATAGATTAGTTTTTATTGAAACTAAAAGAACTTTGCAGGTTTTAAATTTATAGTTTTACTACTAAAACTTTTTTTAACTTTTCATTTGTATAGAAATTAATGAAATAAGTGTATCTAAAACTAAGTTAAGTTATTCAAATTTAATTTTATCACCAATTTTTTGGACCTTACTACAAGGTTGCCACACACTCAAGGAACTCAAGGGATTCAGGGAAAATCAGAGAATTTTCAAGTTATAGAAATTCTCAGGGAGTTTTGATTCTTTTTTTTAAGCTCAGGGAAACTCACGGCAGTTTTGATTCGCTCTAAAAGTTTCAGGAAAATTTTAAGACTTAATAAAATCTTAGGGAAATTTTTTTTAGATCTAGAATGAGATTTAGTTAGTCCAGTTTCAAAATTTTTTTCATATCAGTTAATTTTATTTATTTTTAAGTACTTATTTAGATATTTTTAAGCTTTGCGGCTAGTTTTTCAATATTCTTAGAACTAACATTGTAATTTTTTTAATAATTAATAAAACTTGAAGGATTTGAAAAAAACTCAGAAAAATTCAGGGAAATTTTAGGTTACTCAGGGATTTTTTTAGTCGCTCAGGGAAGATTTTTTGACCCAAAGAGTGGCAACCCTGTTACTATAAACTTGGACTAAATAAGAATAGATTTTATTTAATTATTCCTAGTTAACTGTGTGATTGGGTCGGAATAATTTTTGCACTAAGACACTTTTGCTTGGTGTCACTTTTTTACGGCGTCAATTCAGCACGTGAGGTCATTTTTTTCCACGAAGCATCACTTTTTCTCGCCATCAGTTTAGCCTGGGTCTAAGATGAGTAATACTTACTTAAACCTGACCTTAATCTTTACTCAGAACCTAACCCTGACCCTAAGGGTAAAAGTGACTCTTTGTACAGTAGTGATTTCGTTTAAAGTAGACCCTTCGGAAGGGTCCCTTCATCCTGTGAATAGAAGCTAATTTTTAATTTTTTTAATTTAACAACCGTCTTTGTAGTTTTTTAATAACGTTAAAGTTTAAACATTATAAAGTTTAAAACTAAAAGATTTTCTTTGTTAAATTTAGTATTTTGAAAACTTGATAAATTGAGAATTTACCAGGCTAATCACTTTGCCTAGAATTAGGGTTTTCAAAATTTTAGCAAAAAAAAACCTGAATTTTGATAATTATTGAAAATAAGTTGAAAAATCTAAAATTTGGAACTAAAATCATAAAAAACGCATTGTAGATTGAAAAATTTTTTAAAGTTAAGTAAAGTAATAATATTAACAAAAAAAATTAAAAATGTTATTTCTATTACTCAGAGTTTTATTTTAAATTACATTTAAAGTGGCACTACAGTATCATTTTAGAAATTTTATCGTATTGCTTATAACTTTTTAACTTCATTTTCTGCTAAAAATGAACAAGAAAATTTTTACCTTAAAAAACCTCGAAGAAAGTATGAAAAAACATTTTTAAACCAGTTACACCTTGGCTTATTCTAGATCAGGGGTACTATTTTTTTTTTCCAAATGGCACCTTTCAAGAAATTTAAAAAGCTACGGCCCCCTTCAACAACATTACTCAAAATCCTACCATTAAAAACACCAAAAGATGTTTTTTTGTTTTTTTTTCTCTTCATCATTAACTCCAGAATATCTAGTGTAAGTTTAAAACTACCACTAAAAACACCTATCAATTTTTTTTTGTTTTGCATAATCAATTCTAGAATGTCTAGTGTAAGTTTCAAACTACCATTAAAAATACCTAAGACTTTTTTTGCTTTTCATCATCAACTCTAGAATGTCTAGTGCAGGGTTTCCCAAACTTTTTTGCAAATGGCTCCCTTTAAAGAAATTGAAAAAGCAATGGCCCCCTTCAACAAGATTATTCATAAACTACGATAAAAAACACCGAAGGCCTTTTTTTTTGCTCTTCATCTGCAACTCAGGAATATCTAGTGTAAGTTTCTAAACTAACATAAAGTACACATAGGACCTTTTTTTTTGCTCTTCATCTGCTACTCGAGAATATCTAGTGTAAGTTTCAAGTTATGGCCTCAATTCCCCCCCTGTGGCTCCTTTACTGCTCTTGCCCCCCCCCCTCTTCCCCCTTTGCTGCTCTTGGCCCCCTGAGTATCTGTTATGGCCCCCTAGGGGGCCACTTGGCCCACTTTGGGAAACCTTGGTCTAGTGTATTCTAGATAAAGTAGTAACAAAACAAAAGTCCGACTATAGAAATTTATATTTTGAGTTATACTTTCATATCTATATTACACTTTTAAATAATCTTTTAAAGGTTATTTTGATTGCTAAATTTTACTGATTGATGGTTTTTAGTACTCGAAATTCATAATTCGTTTAAAGATTAATTATAATTCAATTATTTAAATTTAGGTTTAAAGTTTAAACTAAAATAATTTTTTGATTCAAAGTTAATGGTAAACTGTCTACCTCTCACAGATTAATGTTTACTAAGTTTTTAAACTTTTTTAGTTCTTATCTTTTGTTTGATAACTGCTAATAACAAAACTTTGATTAAATAAGTTTATACTTTATAAACTAAAGACATAACAAATACAGTTATTTTTAAGCATTTCGCTAATCAAATGTCATGCAATCAAGTTATTTTAAAAGTTCTTGCTAAGCTATGTTTAATTGTATTTATAATACTTATCAATCAAAAAGAATTGTTTAATTATAATATTTTATTAAACTGACATTAGATAAATTTTAATATAAAAAAGAAGGTAAAAAAATTATTATACTTTTAAAATTTACCAAGTATACACTTTTCAGATTTTTAAACGTAAAATTTACTAAAAACAAATTATGAGCAGTTGCTACAAAACGACCAAAGTAACAACTTCAACTGGAACTTTCACTCTTCACAAAGAGGAAGTCAATAAGTGCAAGGCAAGACAAATTTGTGAGGATAAAGGTGAAGTTTTGGCACCTCTTACAAAAAATAGTGATAGAAAAGAAATTAGAAAAGCTCTTAAGTTCGACGATAATCAATGTAACGAGTTTTGGTTGGGAAAAGAGCTTCATGTTGGCATTGACTTCGAAGTTTGCGATGGAGAGCTCTATCCTTCTACTACAACCGGTGAAAAAATTAGTAGCGACCCGGAGAAGAACTTTCAAATGGTAAATTTTCTTCCTGGATTTAATGCTGTTGATAATTCTTTCATGCCGGTTTCACCCTTTGAAGACAGCCTTCAAGTTGATGGTATGACAATGATAGCTTGGGGGCAAAGTAAACACAACAGTGCTAAGTTACCTTTCGCATGTTTGAAGCCAGCAAAATCTACTTCGGAGCCACTGCTTAGTGATTCTCCGTTTCCAAAGACACTTTTTTCATCCTCCGGTCTTGCTTTGTGTTTCGCAGTTTCAACCATTGTTATGATATTTGCGTACATTAAGCTGAAGAAACAAGCAACAAAATACAAGCAGCAATTGATGGAAGGTGAATTATTAGAAGAATGTTAATCCAGAAAGGGTATAAATTAATCTAAGTAAATTTATTTGTGCTATTAGTATTTGAATAAACGATAAACATTATTACTGGATGTTTTTGATTCATAATAAAGTTTTTACTAAAAAAATTTTTGCGGAAAGCTATCGAAAAATATTAGGTACATGTTCAACAACAGTTTATTAAACGACAAAAAGCGCTCAAAAAATGGTTTAAAGACCTATTGTACGAAAAAAACGTTTCAGTTATTGATTTATAAAATACTTTGATGCAGTTTAAATTCTTTTCCAAGACGATTTGAAAAGTTATTTTGTTTAAGAAAAGTTATAAGCAACACTTAAACCTATACTATGTCCCAACTCAAGTAAAAGTATTTATAAAAATTTAAATTTTCAATTTCTGAAAAAAATTTTATGTCTCATTTAACGGCGTAGGTATCATAAAGGCTTAAAAAGTTTGAAGGTTGTAAGGTTGAAACTTCACCAAACACATGAACAGTAAAACGATACTGACCTAAATGGCTAAAAGTTAAACACTAAACTTGTTTTACCTTCTTTTTTTTCTTTTTACAATAAATTAAACTTTAAAGCGATTAAATTCCCGTTAAAGCGATATATTTCACCTAGTTTTAAAACTAAAAGTGTTAATCAAAAGTTTATCTTTTACTTTAATGAGAAACTTTTCAAAAATATTTTTGATATTCTTTATTTTTTACATATAAACCATTTAAAGAGCAAGTTTTTCATAGTCATTTTATAAAATAATGAAAAGTTGTTTTTCATTGATATTTAATTGTTAAAGAGAAACTTTAAGATTTTTAAAAAGTTTAAAACTCAGGAACTTTATTTAGATACCAATTGTAGTACAAACTAATCTAAAAGCAAATTTTCAAGAAAGAACGTTTTTATAAAATACTCATTGTATAATGGTAAAAAATAAATAATGAAAAAAGAGCATTTACCACTAGAATAAAAACCTTCTGGTAATTGAAGTACGCATAACTCTTTTTAGTTTGTTACTTTTATGTTTTAAATTTATTTAAAATATATTATTTTGATGGCATTACACAGATGGATTTTGCTAATTATTTTTTACTAATCAATGACTTAGTAGGAATACTTATACAGTACAAAATTTCTAAATGTCAATAAAGCTTAAGTTTGTTTATTAGGAAACACGGGTGCTTTAAAGCTTCAAACAAAAAGATTTAAAAAAAAATATAAGTATCATATTTTATGTAATATAAATCTGTTTTTGTTTAAAGTTGGTTTAGTAGGCTTCCTTTTAAGCACGCATTTCTCGCTGAGTACGCTCTTTTTACCAAAAAACTGTTGTTTTCAACATAAAAAATTGTAATTCTTAACATTTAATCTGATAATTTTACTAGCAAGAAATAAAACTGTAAAAATAATTTTACTTCAGTTTTTTCTAATTTAATAAATCTAAAGAAAGATATGTTAATTTTTTAAAAACAACTGGCTTCAAGCGTTAATGATAATCGAAAAAGTTCTGTAAACTTTAAGGATGTTTGCTATACAAATTAATTTCGAATACATTTTTATTGAAATCCTTTTAAAGTTAAAGTTAGTATAAAAATATAAGTACTTTATTTAGTTTATTAACGATTAAATATTACATATTTAAATTATTTAAACGCTACCAATAAAAAAAAAAATTACTACTTAACCAATAAATCTTTAACTTAAGTTAAAAGTACAATATAGAAATATGCTACAAATTGGTTTATAATATTGAAACACTCGTTTTAGTAGCTTTTAATGGCTTCAATAGAAGGAATGTTGAAAACTGATGTCTACTTTTTTTTAGAGAGAAATGTAAATAGAAATATTAGTGAGCTTATTCAACAAAAACGATGGTGCTAAAAATTATTGGTCTTTGGACTTGGATGCACGAAAAGACCTCTCAGTCATCGAGTCGCACACCACAAACATTTCATTATATAACTTGATAAAATTCGTGAATTTTGATATATTTATTCTATTGTTTTATACTAGAACTTTTAAGTACGCACTCCCCGTTTGGTACGCTTTTATTTTCTGAGTTATGCTCTTGTTCAACAGGCTTTGCATAGCTAACAAGTGACATTCTAATGAAAATATTTATCATGAACACGAATTTATTTGCTTAGATTTTTTATTTGCGTCCTCATGAAGAAAATTACTGTACTAGACTCGTAGTTGTATGTTATATATGTACTAGTAATTGAAAAATTTTCAAATAAGTTATTTCAAAATAAAATGTGATTGATATTATATATAGCTAGTATAGTTATTTCTCGGTTTTTTATATCAAATTGATTTACTTAATCAACCAATTATAACTAATTTTTTAATACTTAAAGTCGAAAACCTTAAAAAATTAAATTTATTTCCTTAGATTTTGAAAGTATTTTTAATTTTAATTTACAATAACTGTTTTTAAATTAGTAAACAATATTTTTGTTTGTAACAAACTTGTATTATTAAATTTTTTGTTCTTTAAACTACAGTTTAAACTTTTAGTAGTACTTTACTATTGTAAAATAAAAGTTAACTTAATTAAACTTAAAAACAAGACTAATTTTAACATAACTAATGTTTTCTTGTTGTCTTAGACTTAAAAGTTTGTGTATGGTAAAGAAAATATAATTACAGCAATATTTTTTTTCAAATTAATTAATTTAGCCTTTTAATGATAACTTATAAAAAAAATTGTCTAGCTTTATTAAAAAGTAATCAAGATCAACTCCTTATTTAACTATTTCTCACTTTTAGTAAATTTTTCTGTAAATGAATATTTATTAAAGAAAACTTAATAGTTATTGAAAACTGTTCTACCTGTTAAATTTTAAGTCTAGTTTATTTATTGTTATTTGTGCTGTTTATAGTGCTTTGCAACATAGGTAGGCAGTCTGATGTAAAAAATGAAGAGATTTACTAGAAACATTTTTTTTGCCCAACGCATTTCAAAGGAAAAACTCTTGATGAAGCGCTGAGCTATAAACAAATATACTAGAAAATTTAAACAACTCTGTAACTTTAAAGTTGAATAAATTTGTGATTAATTCGCACTGCTGTTTATTAGCAATTATATTGAGAACATGTTTGTGTTATATTTATAATAACTTAGATTTTGAATTACTAAATACAAAGGCTTCGTTTTACAGAAGAAATTAAAGTCGCAGGCAAGAAATTTTTGCTGGTAAGCCGGATTTGGCCAGCAAGCCGAGGTTGCCTACCGCTGATGTACAAATTAGTGTTTAAAACTAAATTAATTAACAGATTCAATACAAAACTGCATAAAAACTTTTTGTCATAAATTACATATGATACTGATATGATAATAGTTCTGGTTTTGTTATAATGTATAAAATATAAAACTAAGTATTTAAGGATGTTGAAAAAAAGTTTAAGTTTTACAAAGTAACAAAGCTTTAACTTCAAGGAGAGAGTTGAAATATATTTTAAAGCACAATATCTGCATTTTTGTTAATAGTAATTCAAGTTTTTGTAAAAAAAACAAATAACAAAGTAGTTTAAAAAATACTTTTTTTATTATTTACCCACTAATCTACTTATTAATTTCATACGCTATTAACTTCAGTTAAATTAATTTCAACCAAATAACTTTTTTTTTCATGTTTCATACTTGTTCTTAAATTTATAGATTTTAGCATACTAGCTTTAGAGTAACATTAGAAGTATAAAAAACTGAGAGCGTACTTATTTACATTTTTCTTATAGTCGAACTAACGAACTGTTCACATAATTGCTAGATAATATCTACTTATCTAAACTATAAAGAGGTTTTTTTAACTTATGGTGTTTATAAAGTGGAGAAAAAATAATTGGATGTTAAAAAAATACTATAGTTAGCATGATTTTTATAAAGTGATTCATATCTTTTTAAACTTTTAATGACATAATTTGGAAACATCAGAATAAAATTTAAGTTTTTTTCAAGTAAAACAGCTTTATTAGTTAAATATTGGTTTCTAAGTACTGCTTTCGTCGCAAAATAAGTACGTTTTTGATACATTGCAATTAATCGTATATTATTATAACATATTTTTAGCCGTTAAAACATGTTTATATAAAAGCAATTTAGTTTAAATCCGTAACTTAATATAACAATAGAAAAAAAATTTTGCATTTTTAGTAGACTTTTTAACTTTAAATAGAAATGTTACACAAAGTTTTAACAAAAATTGACAGTTTTTTATTTAGAAGTATAGCATTTTATTTAACATATAAAAAAAAACAACACTCAAAATTTTGTTCAAAGAACCTGAGTGCGAAGACCTTACGAGCATAAAGTTAATTTTATAGGCAAATTTATTAATTTTTCAAAAAACATAAAACTTTAATGTCAATTATTTTTCTTATCCTAAAAGCTATCTAAAATTTTTTTTTTATTTTAAAGAACGCACCTTTGCCTTTAATTTAAAAAAAAAATATTTAATTTTGGGTTGGAATTATTTCATGGGGTCCCTCCAAAAATAAAGGTTTTTTTTGTTTTTTTTCATCAAATGGTATTAGAACCAAAAATAAATATTTTTTTTAAATTTTTATTTTCGATTTCCCTTAGTTTGCATGTTATTAAAACTCTTAAACAGTTATTTTATAAATAATGTTAATATCTTTTACGATTTGGCCCAAAATCAAAATGTAGTATATTACACTATCATTTGCCTAGGCCATTTCCTAGATAAAAAATTGATAAAAGGAAAAAAAAGTTAATAAGAAGGTGAATTACATCAAATTAAATTAAAATAATTTAATTAAATTTGTTGTATAATGGCCCGTAGTCTGACGACTATTAAATAAAATAGTTGTTGACAATTTCTAGATATTGAAAGTAATTTACGTTGTTGATAATATCCTAAACATAAATTCTACAGTTTGTTTAAAAATATAAATTATTAATTAATTTTGCGATCTACGGCGTATTAAGCATAAATCTCTGGCTTCAACGTATATTAAAGATTGAAAACAGCTTGTGCAAGACAAACAAAATTGAGCTTTTTTGTAGCAAATACTTTAAAATGTGCTCCTTATTTGGTATTCAGTACAATACACAGCAATGTTTGTTGAATGAACATTTTTTCAACACTGAATATTTTTTTATAATATAATTAATCAAAATTACATCGCCCGCAAACGCTTTTTTAACAAATTCGGTCAACGATAGACTTCTTATAGTAAAATTGGCTCGTCAACTAGACAAATTACTAACCTCTATTCTACATAGCTACAAAAAAAACAAATTAACCCTATCTAAGAAAACTTACCATAACAGAATATTGTAGCACTATTCCGGTTTTTAAAATCAAAAAACTAATGATTAATAAAGCCTTTTTTTAATTTGGTTTTATATTCATTACAGTAAAGAAGAAAGAAAACACACTAGAGTCACCACTTAACAAATATGAGTTGGGGTTTTACAGAAGCTCATTATCAAACCAAACAGGTTGATTAAATCAAGTTTTGTAAAATACTAATTTTAATTACAACTATACTTAAAAGTTGATAAAAAAAATGGGTGTATAAAAAATGTCAATAACAGTTAGGGTTTATCTTTTAGAATTAATTTCATAAGCCCTAATTATACCAAAAAATACTCAGTGTAAATTTAACTGCATAAATTTTAATATTTTAAAATTTTAAACATTTTTTATTACTTATGTAAAACTTATAATAAGTTTGAAAACTACGAAAAGAATTTTAAAAGTTCAATACTTTAATAATAAAAAGATAAAAAATCATTAGACATGGAAAATAGTTACAATCTTAATTTATACATAATCTAAAATCAGTGATAAAATCAATAGTTCAGGTTACTATAATATTTTCATAATAAAAAGAATACTTGAAAACTTTAAAATAACATAAATCAAAGCATATAGTATATATTAAATTGGTAAGAAAATTGAATATAACTTTTTTTTTAAAGCATTGAAATAGTTCAATTTTAACTCTAGTCATACATATTTAATTTACACATACATAAAAAGTAAAATATTATGCACTAGAACATAAAAACTACTTTTAATTAATTCAAATATTTTTTGGTATATAAAAACTTTTTAAAAGTCAAATAAAAAATCCATTAAAATACTACACTTAGTTTCATTTGTTGTTGGCATTTTTAAAACCTACTAAAATTGATTTATTATTTATTTTTCAAACTAGTTAAAAGGCTGAATTAAAAACAGATGCTCAATATTTAAGAAGCATAAATAAAATTTATTTTATTTTAAAAGCACATTTAGCAAAAAAAGATTAATTAAAACGTCATAAATATAGTAAATTTAGTTAGCGAAATGAAAAAAATAGGTTTAAAAAACACTTAGACTAACACATTCTTAAAAACTTCACTTTATTAATACGTTTATTATTAATTTTTTTAAGTTACAAACAAGCTAGATAGCACATAAAAAACAAGTTGTTTTAAAATTATATATTGCAACTAGTATAGTAAAAGGTTTTTAAATTACAACTTAAATAAAAAAAAATATTGCAAGACTTAAGTTTTGAGGAAAAATTTAATCTTACATAAATTTACACAACAAACTAGTTATACTCACTTATGTGACATAAGCTAAATAATATCATTTATGCGTAAATAGATAGATAAATACTTGTTAATTTATGCCTAATAATGATGATTGTAATTTCTAATTATTAACTAACTAAATATAGATGATTATTGCTCAAATAATATTATATTAGATATAAATCAAAACAAATTAATGAATACTGTAAAAAATAAAATATTTAAAAGTTATATGTTTGTTAAAAATAAACACACACAATAGATTGTAGGCTCAAAATTCTAAAATTCCAACACGTTTCAATACAACTACAATAATTACAAATTTATTTTAACGAATTTTCTTATTTTTCCAGTTTATAAGTAAGTATTTTGGTTGAGTCTACAGGTACCCATTAGTTTGATCCTCGTATTTCAACAACTCCCCAATCTATTGTTAGCGCTCCAACTAAACTTAGTATAGATGTAGTTTGTCCGGGATGTTTTAAACAACCTCCTTTAGTTGCTTGTTCTAACTCATGCTTGCAATACCTAAAACAAATTAAAATAGGGGTATCAGATACTAAATTATAAACTAAATTTAACTATTAAATATTTCATTGGTTTAGGAATAAATTGACAAATTTCATAAAATATTAAAATAGTCTGAGGCCAAAACACTATGTTAAACTTTAATTAGTCTCTGCATTTCTAAAATTTAAAACTGGTCAAAGTGAAAATTTTAATGATAATAGAAAACTGTTTATGGCAAAAATAATACTCAACAAGTTGTTATTATTAAAAAAACAATTACAATGTTTCATTTTTCAAATTGTAAATCTATAATAAAGTAATAATGGTAAAAATGACGAAAAAATTAAAATTAGTGTGAGTTAAGTTTTTTCGTGAGAAAAAAAAATTGAAAAAAAACTGTTTAGAAAAATATTAATGCTAAAAGACCTTTAAAATAGAAATTATTAAATTATAAGCTATAAACATAAACAATTGAACTATAGAATATAGTGAGGTGTTGAAATATAATGGATTTAAAAAACAAAACTTTATAAAGTTAGAAATTATAGAGTTGGAAATTTAAACACATTTTTCTTATGGTTAATCTACAATGTAATAATGTTTAAAAGAAAAAAGGGGGTAACCATTTAAAGAAACTTGAGAGCATTATGTTGTTGTTACCATAGTTATATTATGATGTAGACTATAATGGCTATTTATGGAAAATGTTTGTTGAGCAAAATATAGTATAAGAGTTAGATTACGAATGCTAAATTTAATTTTAAAGAATCTACATATAGATAAAAAAATTAGTTAAGATATAAGCATAGAGAATATAATCTACTAATGGTCTAACTTCAAAAACCTGAAAATGGGTTTATTATGGTAACAACAACATAATGCTCTCAAATTTTTTTTTAATGTTTACCCCTTTTTTTCTTTTAAACATTATTACATTGTAAATTAATCATAAGAAAAATGTGTTTAAATTTCCAACTCTATAATTTCTAACTTTATAAAGTTTTGTTTTTTAAATTCTTAAATCCATTATATTTCAACACCTCACTATATACTATAGTTCAATTGTTTATGTTTATAGCTTATAATTAAATAATTTATATTTTAAAGGTCTTTTAGCATTAATACTTTTCTAAACAGTTTTTTTTTCAATTTTATTTTTCTCAACAAAAAACTTAATTCACACTAATTTTAAATATTTCGTCATTTTTTATTTTATTACAGATTTACAATTTGTAAATCTGCGGTGAAACATTGTAAATGTTTTTCTTTAAAACAATAAACTATTAATTTTCAATCTCCCCTATTGATCGATTACTGTGTCTAATTTGTTTCAAACTCAATAGTTGGAAATAATACTTACTATGATAGCAATTAGGTAAGGGAAAAAATAATGAATGGTAGAATATAACTGTTTTTCGTACGTAAATAAATATTCAAATAGAAATAAAATACGAACTCTACAAAGTTTGTATTGATTATTGTGTTTCAGTAAAAAACACCACACTAGTTTACATAATATATTACACTTCTAAGTGGTATTTTATTTTTAGTGTACTTATAACACACAACTATATTGAATTATGATATTTTTTGAAATTTTTATAAATCAAAAGTTATAAAAAAAAGTTTAAAAAGTTATACTGTAATGCAATCAAACTAAATAAACTAAGTATATGTAATGTAAAAAATATTTACTAAGTAAAAGTTAAAACTTATAAATATAATATTCTGTACCAATGAAAATAGTACAATTACACATTTACATTTGTAAGTCTAACATTTAAATACCATACACATTAAATCTTGTTAAATACATTTTTTCTTCGCATATTTCCTTCAATACGTTACAAAATCTTTATATACTAATTATAAATGTTTTTACTCTTTAGACAAAGAAACATCAACAGTCAAAGAAAGTATTCTAGTATGATAAACAGTCATTTTAATTTCCAATTGTGCCTTGCTTTAGGATTTAAATATTTATTACTATATCCATAAAGAAAAAAAAGAACAACTTAAAAGGCAACGGGTCAGAAAAGCACAGGTGACACTTTAGCACAGAGTGACACTTTAGCAGGGAGTGACATTTTAGCATGGTGTGACAATTTAGAACGGTGTGACACTTTAGAACAGAGTGACACTTTAGCACAGTGTGACACTTTAGCACGAAAGGACATTTTAGCACAAAAATTATTTTGCATTTTTTTCTTTTGTTAAATCACATTAGGTACTGTATTAATTAAAAATCTAAAAACAAACTATGGAACACGTAAATTAAAAGTTACAAGCTTTAAATGAGTTACAAGTTAAAGCTTTAGTTAAAATTAAAATAAAAACTTTATTAAGGGCATAGGGGGGGGTAAACACCCTTTTTTGGTTTTTGATCTTATTTTTTATTTTGATCTTTGCACCTCCCATAAGGATCCTATTGTTGCCTCCGACTTTGACCGGCTATATCTCAAAAAATATTTTGAATTTTTAAAATCTGTAAAAAGCATCTTGTAGCTTAGTAAAAACTATATAAAATAAGATCAAAAACCAAAAAAGGGTGTTTACCCCCCCCTATGCCCTTAACTTGTTTTGTTATTTAATTTCAGATGGAAATATTTTGATACTTTTACTTTAAGTTTTTGACAAAAAAAAAGATTTTTAAAAAGCTAGCAATAAATACAAGCTCTAGGATTATTAAAAGTTTTTTTTTAAATGCTTTAACTAATTTCAAACAGGCTAAACTTCAAGAGTAAGTTTTAAATAAAAAGTAAGATGTATAAAGATTAAAAACTTTCTTATTTCATTTTAGCCCCATAGTAAAAAAAATATTTATAATTTTTTTTTAAGAGGGTATTTTTAAAAGTGTCAGAACTAATTTTCACAATTATTTTTTTTTAAGTTAACTATTTTAGATAATCAAACTTTATTTAAATGATCATTTTAATAGATTTAAGATTACTATGTGCTAAAGTGTCACTCCGTACTAAAGTGACACTCCATGCTAAAGTGTCACTCTGTGCTAAAGTGACACTGTGCTAAGTTGTCACCCAGTGCTAAAGTGACACTCCGTGCCAAAGTGTCACTCTGTGCTAAAGTGACGCCATGCTCAAGTGTCACTCCGTGGTAAAAAGACGCTGTGCTTCTCTGACACCTACCCACTTAAAAACATAAAATATTTAAACTTAGTGAGATTGAAAGTGTAAGCACAACTAAATTAATTCCAAAACTTTTGATTATAATTAGATAAGTTTATTTCAAAGTATTCTTAAAGCTAAGAACTAAAATAAAAACTATAACAAGTTGTTCAAATGTTGAATAAATAATGAAAATCTAATTAAAGTTTTATAGTGTTGAAATTAAAAGGATTGTTCAAATGTTAATTTAATACTCAAAACATATGTTTTTGGGGATAGAAAACCTTTAAGGATGCTGATTTTGGTAAGAATGATTTACTTTATGTATAAATCACCATTCATACTGCTAATAAAGTTCCAGTAAATATTTTAAACTCTTTCAAAGCTAACTTTATTGTAACGCCACCAAAGAATGAGATAATCAGGGGCAATGGTATTATCTATTTCAGTGACTCAGAAACTTGTTTTTTTTCTCTTGTATGAAACAAAAGTTGACTGCCTATTTATCAACAAGGATTTACCCACCATCGGTTCTCAGCTGCCTCATGAGCATTCTAGTTGTTGCAAACTTAATAAAAACCTCCAAAGTAAACTGAACTCACATAATGTAACTTGCAATTGCTCAACAAGGAGCGCCTATTCAAGACTACAAGCGCAAATACTAGTATGATGCTTGAGTGGCTTCTACAAAGATATGCAGCCTCTACCTTTAATATATGTCCACATAATTCACTCGATCAAATAAGTGGGCCTCCACATGAAAAAGGGTGTAAAGTTTTTAAACCTGACTTGACATTTCTCAATTTAAGCTCATTTAGACTGACAACATTGTGCTTTTGAGGCAATTATGGCTATCAGGGGGTGTTAATTACTAATTAAGCAATATTTCTTTCTTCAAAGGGGTTGTTTATCAAAAAGAGTTTGGGAAACCCTGACCCTTTGTTGGTCAGCGCCCAGTTGGTCTTAAAACCAGATGAAACAACTTAAGCTGTTAGATAAGTTGTAGTTGATAAGCTAATTAATAATAGAACTTTCAATTATATTTATTATTTTTCAGTTTTAAGTTAATTAAAAAGATATGGTGTTTGAATTAAAAATTCAGTTAACAGAATTTGAGTGTAACTGCTACAGAATACTTAACATACTATATTTCTACATAAACCAAATGTTTTAATGAAAATTTTAACATTTAACCATTAACTCAAAACAAGTTCTGAAACTTTCAAGCATTCAAACTGAAAATAGCTGAAATTTTGACACTTTTTTCAAAAAAACTGATTTAGCCTGGCGCACACAAAAACTGTTGTTTGGAAGATAATACTAAACCTTTTGCTTTTCAACTCCAACACACGTACCAATTCATTAGCAAAAGTTTAAGCATATCTCACCAGGGATGAGGAGTTGAAAGTCTTGGAACGTATCCCATTAGGTTAACTTATAATGTATAACTGGAAACAAGACAGATAAGCTAAAAGAACTTTCACCTCTTAACAAATTTTTCAAAATGGAGACATGTGCTTTAGAAACTCTATTTAATAAGTACACTGAACCCAAAAAAAGAACATTAAACACCAGAATAGATACTTGAGAGTGGAAAGGGTATTATGGAGTTCCCCTGAGAGAAAGTGATAAGCATATTACAACAGTTATCACTCAATTTAGTAGTTTTTGTTTTACTAGAGCATTCCAAGGCTTTATATCATCTGATGATGGTTAAAATCATTGTTTTGCCACTACTTATCTGAATTTGTGAGAAAACAAAGATTTGTAGATGACACTGTGTTTTATGATTTAGAACGACAGCGTCACTATTGGCAAACAATAGATTTCTGGTAAAAAGTTAAAAGAGCAAGTATAATCCTTTATCCAAAGAAGTTCCAATTTTTCCAGAAGTCAGTTAATTGTACAGGAATTTCAAATGAACTTGTAGAACCTTTGCCAAAGTTTTTTGAGATTCCATTTGAAATTTCCTAACTTCTAAGTTTATCACAGATATACTGAGCTGGTTTTGCCTAATGAACCAAGTTTAAAATAATGCCAAACTTTCTGGCACCTTTTAGAGACTTTCTCATTCAAAAATTTAAATGCATATTGACAGAAAATTTGATACAAGCATTTATTGAATTAAAATAAATAATCATTGATACACTAATAAGCTATGTAGAATTTTTTTCCTGAGAAACTGACATGTCTAAGACCAGACTGATCAACACAAGGCTTTGGCTACTTTTTATGCAGAAACACTGCAACTGCAATAGCTGGTTAGCAGACTGCTACATCACTGGTTGGAAGGTGACACTTGCAGGCTCAAGATTTCAAATGGAGCAGAAATTAAATTATTCTGCCAATGATAGAGAGTTGCTTGCCATTGCTTGATTGTTAGAGCAGGCAAAGTTTTTCTGCAGCAAAGATCTTGTAGCTCTAATTAATCACAAGCCACTAGTAAAGATTTTTGGTGATTAAACAAATTCAGACAACATAAATATTTAGACTGAAAGAGCGCAAACTGCCATGTCTATTTGAAGTACATTGTATGCTTGGTAAAACCAATTTAGCTGCAGATGCTGCATCTTGTTATCCAACCTTGACAAAGAAATGTATTAGCATAATTATGATTTGATAGATGAATCATGTTTATTGCTACATTTTAAGTAACAAAGTATGTCATTAAATGGCAATGGCTTAAAAAGAAATTGTGGAAGAGAAATTTAATAAAAAGAACTTTCAAGCAGAGTTGCCACAGATCAAGAAAAAAAAAATTGCTGACTGTTTTAAACCAAATTCTTAATTAAAATCCAATCAAAATACACAATCAAAGATTTGAAAAATAAACAAATATAATTTTTTTATTTTTTTATTCCAAAAATTCAGTTAGACACTGAGAAAAAAGATGAATTGCAGAAGCAAAACTTTTTTAAAATAACATTAGCAGAATGCAGTTTTTTATGAGGAAAATCTTTCTTCTTAAGAGCATGTTTATATCAAATTTCCTGACTTTTCCTTTTTTTTTAATCCCTTGTTTTTTCTGACTTTGTGGCAACTCTGTTCAAGAGTTCCAGGTGTATTAGAGAGGAACGGGTCAAAATTGCACAAAGACCAAAATTGCACAAGGGGACTAAATTGCATGAAAACAAAATTGCACAAGAATCAATTTTGCAAGAAGATACTTTTGCACTTAGACAAATTTGCACAAAGACAATTTTGCACCAAGGGTCGATTTTGCACAAATTACAATTTTGCACAGAGGGTCTTTTTTGCACTAGAGTACAAAAAGACAGACAAAATATACATATAAAAAACAGAAAAAAAAGACTTAAAGGTAAATTAGTAAAACAAAAACAAAAATGAAAAAAAAGTTGCTGACCAAGGGTAAGGGTTAGGGGTAACAGTGATAGTAATAATAGTAAAAACTAAAATAAAAATATAACTAATTAAAATTATTATTCAAAAAAAATTAATAAATAAAAACAATTTAATTTTTTTTAAAGCTACCAACCGAGGGTAAGGGTAAGATGTAACAGTGAATATAAAAAAAATATTTCTACAATTAAAATCTAAATTTTTTTTTAAATTATAAAATAAAAAGAAAAGAAAAATTCAATCCTTTAAAAATTTCTCCATGCAAAATTGTCTGCTTGTGCAAAAGTGTCTTTGTGCAATTTGTCCCTTTGTGCAAAAGTGTCTTTGTACAATTTTGTCTTCGTGCAATTGTCCCCTTGTGCAAAAGTGTTTTTGTGCAATTTAGTCCCCTTGTAAAATTTTGTCCGCTCTTGCAAATTTGACACCTACCTGTACTAGAGATGGTCAAAGTTAAAACATGATTAAACTTTATCAGCATAAGTTAGATCATATGGTGTTTTGTACTTAAGTGAAAAAGTTAAACTAAATAAGGACTGAGTAATGGTGCCTAACCTAACTGTGGTGCAAGGGGAACTTTTTACCTTTTCTTAAAATTAAAATTAACTTTTGAGATATGAGGGGACAAAGTTAGAGTTTAAAAGGAACCTTATGGAAGGGAAAAATTAAAAAGTAAAAAATATAACTTTATTAACAATATATCTTCTCCTAATGTTATTAAGCCATTATTCTCAAACTTTCTCAGTTTGATCTTAACTTTATAATCAGGGTTGCCCTTTTTTTTTTTTTGCAAATTTTTTAAATTTCTTCCAGGTTTTTTTCAGAATTTCTTCTAAATTTTTGAAAGTACATTGTTTTTTGATTATTTTTAGTAGTAAGTCAATTTCAAGTTAAAAAAATGCTTTTGGTAGATTTAAATTACTTAATGATACTGTATTACTATTTTATAATTGTTTTTTTTTTCTATTGAAACCTGTACTAATATTTGGAATCATTTTCTTTAACTTTTTTTTTATATAATTGTTTTAAAGACTTTATTATGATGATATATAACATAGATAGCTATACAATAAAGTTAAAATTCCTTGTTAGTTTTAACTAGTTATTTTTTTAAAAACTACCAAGCTACCTAAAAAATTAATACTTTATAATAACTTTCAATAATTAATATAATGTTAAATAACAATGATAACAAGAACTAAGTGAAAGAACTAAAATATTTTTTAAAGAATGAATAAATAAAATTTGATATAACTTACAATTTGTCTTGTATTTCTACTTGCTTCACTCCACATTGGTCTTTTACAATAGTTTTTTTAGTGCAATTAAAATATTATCATTAAAAAATTACTAATCTTCTGTAAAATACAATGAACATTAACAAAAACAGCAAAAGAAATATTGTCTTATCATATTTTATACCCATTTTTAAAATTTGATAATTGAAATATTAAAACATACATGATTTATCAAGTAAAAACTACTTTACAAAACCTTAACAATTATTTTAAAGAAAAAAATTACAAAAACTTTATAAATGAAAAAGCTATTTTTACATGTCTAACATAACTATTGAACACATTTTTAGATAACTGCAAAAATATTAAACAACTCTAGTTAACATCTTATTCTGTTTTAAACAAACTATTTAAAAGATAATGTTTTAAAAAATGTTTAAACTAAGAAGAAAATTATGGGCATAGGGTAAAAACCTTTTTTTTGTTATAGAATTATTGTTTTTTATTTTGTTCCGACAGAAATTTTTAAATATTGCAAGGAACATTTCCTAAAAAATTTGAGGTAGTTATCTCAAAAAACGTAAGAGAAAATAGATTTTTAGTGAAATAGACCATTATTGCTGTTTTAGTCCTCCCATAAGGAACCTATTGTTGCCTCCGACTTTAATCAGCTTTATCGCAAAAACTATTTTGAATTTTTCAACTCTGTTAAAAGCATCTTGTAGCTTAGTAAAAACTATATTAAATATCATCAAATTGTGAAAAAAGAGTTATAATAAAGTTTAAAAACTTAAAAATTTCAAAATAAAATAAAAGACTTATTAAAAGTACAACAATTTAAAAAAAAATTAAGTCAACAAAACAAATGTGAGATTTATGAAAAATATCCAAACTACCTTGTGTTGGTAGTAAAAAAAATTAAGTCAGCCAGAGTTTTTGGAAAACTTTTAAATAGCCTGAGTTTATTTTGAGCGTGGCAACACTGTAGTAAATATAACTAAAATTTTAGCAAGCCAAAAAAAAAGTAAAATCCAGAGGAATCTAGTAATTCTTTTGATTATTGAATTTCATTAAAACTTAAACTAAAATATTTTTAATATAAATTCCCTTAAAAAAGGAAGTTGTAATTTTACTTAAGATTAGAAATGTTTATTACAATTAAAAAAATATTTAATGTTTGAAGTTATTTGTAAAATTAAAAAAAAAAGTTATAACCATACAAATCTGAATAATAATGTATTCTTTTTTAGTAGTAAGTAATGAGTTCATTAAAATAAACTTAGTAAGTGAATGTATTAACTTTATTAAATAATAGACATTTAGTAAGTTGTTTTAAGCTGACTATTTATATTTATTAAAATACACCACCATTTTTTTATTACTTGACTTAATAATATTTTGTTTATAATAAAACAAAGAACACATCTCAACAGGAACAAATTGTGAAGGTTTACAAAAATATCCGAAACTCATAGTGACAACACACAGTGAAAACTGTACTAGCAAACTGAAATTGAATAAAAATGAAACTAAATCCATTATGTTGTGTGAATTCGAAAAGTATCCTAAAAACCCCTACTTTACAATAAATCTTTCAAATGTAGTATATTTTATACAAAACTCACAAATTAAAAAACTTCCACTTAGATTTTTTAATGATAAAGAGTTTAAAAATATATGCGTTAAGAAGAAAATAGTTATCAAGCAGTCAACAACCACTGAAAATTATATAAAGAAAAATAAAGAGGAAAAAACTACTGCAACAATAACCATCAACTTGGAACAACTTATAATAATATTATTGTGCGGTCTTGCAGCAATGGTGATAGTATCATATTTTGTCTACAAAAAATTTAAAAAAGTTAGTTTGCTAAAAATGCTTTTCAAAAAATAAAACTTATAGAAGGTTTTTCATTTGATTAAAGTTTTGACTTGTAATAAAAGTTTTGTATGTTTTAAATCAATAGTACCCAAACTTCAAGGGCAAAAAATAGGGCAATATCGCTTATCTGGGAAAAAATTAACTTTTTATCATCAGTTGCTTATGCATAATTTTTTTCTTTTTTCAAAAATCAACTGTATAACATAACTTTCTGGTAATTGTTTTTTTTTTAACCTAAGTGCACGAAAAAGAAAACATTTGTAATTAAATCTATTAGATTTGTCTTAAAATATAAGAATATATTTACACAAAACATTATATATCTTTAAAAGATTTTTGAAACTTATTTTGAACTAACAACTTTTAAACAGAGATCGGAACCAGCTATTGAAAATTTCTTGATCGAGCGTGTTAGAGGAAAAGTCGGTTTTGTAAAATAATTTTTGAATCAAATTACTTCACCATTAGATTTTTAATTAATTAAATAATAACTAATTATTAAATACATTCTAATCAAGTCTATTAGCTTTTTTATGATTTATTATGTTAATCTTAAGTTAAACTTATTTTGAATACTCATAAAGATATCGTTTATTTACAAGCAATTTTATTTTAAGATATTTCGTATAGATTAGTTTTTAATTACGTTTAAACTTAAAAATTATTAAGCTTACATTAAATCTTAAAAACTTTCAATGTGTATTTTAAAATATTTATTTAAAAAGCGTAGTTTGCTTTCACAACAATTGTGCTATCAACTGAAACTTTATTTTTAAAGTAAACTTATTCAAAATAAATCTTTTAAAAATAGCTGTTATAACACTTCTACTTCATGCAATCAATAAGTCATGCTAGAATTAGAAGCATAACAACACATGACATTCACAAATCCTATTTTTAGTAAAGAAAAGAAAAAAATTATAAGATAGCTTAGTTTATTATTAATCAAAAAAAAATGTTCAACTCTTCTATGAATCTCACCAAAACATTAGAAAAAGTAGTTTTGCGATTAAAAGTAGTGATCTACCGGATCCAAGATCTGGAACCAGAACCGCCAAAAACTAGCCATCTTTTGCTTCGAACCGGATCTGGCCGGCTCCTAATTTTAAAAATAGGTCCGAAATCGGATCCGGCCAGATCCTAAAATTTAAAAAAATCAGTACCCGGATCCGGTCGGATCCTAGCTGAAATTTTGCCGGATCCAGTTACCTTGGGAAAGACTTTATTTTCCGCGATCAACTTCTTTTAATTTTATATACTTAGATTATTGTGGTTTGAATATTTAATATTAATGTTGTATTTCAAGCGAAACAGAATAATTAAATTTTAGTTAATCAGCTATTTGTTGTAAAAATGCAGGTACATACAATATTTTATCAAAAAATTATTAAGTTCACATCTTAATACTGACCATTATTTAATCAACTTTTAATGCAAATTTAAAAACTTTTTAGAGGAGAAAATATTTTTTTAGTTCCATTATAATAAATTTAGGGAGATATGAATTGCTTCTTCTTTTAAAAAAGTAAAGAAGCAGGGTTTACACACGGTCAGGATACTCAGTCAGGATAATTCAGAATAGTTTTGTAAATTTAAGAACTTTTAAAACTTCAAAAACATATAATCTAGATTTAATTTAAATAAGATTTAGTAATAACATAATAACACATAACAATCACACTTGCTCTTTTTAGTAAATAAAAAAAGATGTTATAACTTAGTTTATTTTAATCAAAAACAAATTTCTAATATTATATTAATCTCACCAAAACATTAAAAAAATAGTTTTGCGATTGAAAGTAATAACTGTAATACGTTAAAACTTGTAAAAGTTTTATTTTGGCTTAAATTAGCTTAAAATTTTGATCAGTTTCAACTTAACAAAAAAATTCTTAACTATACTTTAAAAATTAAATTTTAGTAATTTAACATTAAAAGCACTATCTAACATTTTAGCATTAAAATTTAACACTATTTTCTATTACGCTTAACTAGAATAATTTTATCAAAGTTAAAAACTATATTATAATGATAGATTATTAGTATAATTTTGTTATTGTTGGTAACGTTTATTAACAATTAAAATAACATTTGAATTTTTTTTTTTGTACAAATAAACAAAATACAACCCTACACTTACCTAAATCATAAAAGTATCTTAAATTTAGTTATAAATTTCTTATCTAAAGTAATGTAATCTTTATTAAAAATCTTAAATTTTTTTTTTGTTCAGTAATGTAATTAAAAGTGCTTTATAAAGGTTTTTAGATTTTAACTGTTTTTAAATATCTAAAAAAACTGTTGTCTTGGCCGATTAAGTCTTTAACAATAGTAAAAAATAGACTTATAATAATAATATTTTAGATAAAACAAACATTAGTTAATATTTGTTTAGGTTTGTTGTATGTTCGTGTAAATGCTTTGTTAATAACTAAGTGCTTATAAAATTATTTGTTTTATTAAATTAGATATATTTATGGAATAGTTAATATTTAATTAATATGTAATCTTTCTTTATTAAAAAATACTTTGTACTATATGCAAATTTAAACTAAAAAAAATTATTTAAATTAAAAAAACCTTATAGCACTATTTTGAGTAAAATCAAACTCTGTTTTAGTATAGTTTAAAAAAAACTTTTCTCAATTATCAACTTGTATCGTAAAAAATACAAATTAAGAAAAACAAACTTTTATTTTTTTCCTATAAGCTTTAAATTTACTTTTTTTGTATGAAAGTTAGTAAGAATTTATCAGAAAAACAATTTTAGTGATTTCTCTTGATAACATGTATAATTTCGCTTTGTAAAGATATTTTTATTTATTTTAAAAACCTTTTATTAACACAGGGAGGCAATGGATTGATAGTGGAGGCGTTCGACATGACTGTAAACGTGAAGTTCGCTCTCAAATTCGTCATTGCGTTTTCACAGTTAGTTTTCACTCTTTGGTTCAAAACTATAAAGTATATGTTGACTTAAAACTTTACAATAAGTTTCATTAACAAGATAAATGTTTGGAAAATATAAAATCATTACCACTAAAAGTTAAAATCTTACTTATTAAGCTTAAAAGCAGGGGCGTGTCTAGAAATTTTCAATAGGTTTGCACAATTTTTTCCTTCAATAATAAAGTATTTTGTGTAGATGCTTTTAGTAATACACATTGTATTATAACATAGCTCTCTACTAAATAACTGTCTAAATTTTCTCAATACATAAAAAATTTGAAAATTTTAACCCATCAGAAAAACTAATAAAACAGAATGCAAAATCTTAATTTGTAATCCAGTTCTTTAATTTTTAGTTTATAAAAACTTAAGTATAAACTTAGTTCTTGTTTTTGTATATTGTGTAGCTAACATGAATGAAAAACATTTTAAACATAAGAAACTTAAAACAAAGTACTAATCAAAAATACTAATTAACTTGTCTTAAAAATAGATAAAAATATTTAATGCTGTGTAAAAAATACTTAATTAAACAGTTTTAGTTGAAATAATTTAGCTAAAAAATCAAATTAAATCATAAAACAAACTAACCAAAGACGTGAACTATTATTTTACAATTTAATAAAAAAAAACTAAATTG
This sequence comes from Thalia democratica, assembly GCF_965202585.1. Classification (NCBI taxonomy): domain Eukaryota; kingdom Metazoa; phylum Chordata; class Thaliacea; order Salpida; family Salpidae; genus Thalia; species Thalia democratica. The sequence goes on from NC_139170.1 coordinate 13,324,273, forward strand.
TAAAACTACGGCTTTTCTAATGTTCAAAAAATGAAAACAACATGTGATTTTGTCAAAAGTTTCCAAAGTTAAAAGTAAAACCCTTTTTAGTTGTATAATCATTTAAAAATAATTTGGATTGGCTTATTTTTAATGAAAAGTTTCATTATTCAAGTTTTGCAACTTTTTTAGTTAAAATTTTTTTGTATAGTTCATTTTTTCGATAAAAAACGTATAAAACTTCATCATTATAACGTGATTCTTTAAAAAATATGAATTGAAGTTTACTTGATATCAAAAAGGAACTAAATTAAGATGAAATTTTAGTAATATATTTAGAAAAAAAGCAATATTAAATAGCTTTTTATAACGCTTTTTTTAAATTTTATATGGGTTGCACAGGAAACAGGAAACCTGTCAAAACACGCCCCTTTTAGCATTATTTTCTTTTTAAAAATATTTTAAGACCCACAATAACTTGGTCAAACTAACTCAAGCTAGTCTTTAAAAAAGTCTTCATACGTGTATAATTTTTTATTACAACAAAATAAATCATACAAAGTAATTAATTATACTAATATCAGAGAGAAACTTGATACAATCAAAAGAGAAGCTTCTGTCCACGCAGCAGTCCAGCATACCAACATTGTGAACTTCAAGTACTATTGGGTGGAAAGTGCTAAATCCATACGGTATTATTTCAGTTACTATTTCTGTTTTGTTTATACTACTACTTTTCTTTTTAGCCATTTTTTAAAACTTTTTGTCGTATTATTTTGTTACTTTGGTAATTGTTGTGAAAAAAAAAAAAAACTAAAAATGGTCTTAAACTTAGTCAAAGAAAAGCTACTGAGCTTTTCAATAAAAGTATAAAGACTGAAGCTTTTTTTAAAAATTGATAGTTAACATTTGTCTTTAGAAAATGGATCTCTGACATCGATGAAGAGATGTCAACTTATCTCCAACAGTTTTTCTTTCCAGACACACAGAAAAGTAAGCAATATAGTTTGACTAATTCAATTTTTTAAAGCTATATTATTTTAATGTACAATTAGCTACTTAAAAAAAAAGATTGTGTTATTAGTTGGTTTAAATAAAATAGTTTTAGACACCAAAAGGAAAAACTTAAAATATTATTTAGTTTTTAAGGATTTTATCGTAACAGTACAAACTTTTAATTAAACTTTTATTATGTGTCTTATGCATACAATATGTTTTACCCTTTTATAAATTAACTCAAGTTTTATTTAAAAAAAAAAATTTTTATCCCTAAAGTTTGTAATTAAATTTAAGAAAAACAGTTGATTTTATGATACGTAAAATACTAAAGAGCAATAATCTACTTCCTTTATCTTTTTTGCTTATAGTTTATTTTTTGTCAATGCTTTTTTTTTGTTTTTATAACAAAGTAATGAGAAAATTTTATCGTTTTTTCTATCTACTCCTAACCACAAAAATTTCCATCTGTATTATAAGATCGTAAGAAAAATTTTGTTAGTCCGTCAAAAACTGTTAAAAGTGATTTTCCAGTAGCTATATTAATCAAAGGCTTTCTTAAACTAACTTATTTTTGGTATTATTATTGTTATGCTTGATTATAGTCTGATGCATGTGAATAAAATAATAAAAATAAATCATACCGATAAAAAAGTCATTTAAACTTAGAAAAAATTAAAGCAAGTCAGATAAAAATAAAATTATAACTTAAAAACATACAAATGAGAAAAATTTTATAAACACCAAATAAATAGTATAAATACAGTAAGTATTTATTCAAGTGTAAATTTGAGCCTTAACATTACTAAAAAAGTTCTTGGCTTTTTTTTTCTCGTCTACATTTGTTTATAGTAATTTTGGTCGACATCACCGTAAAGCAACTTTAGTTAAAAATTTTCTCTGCAGTTTATGGAATAATGGTAATCTCACTCCAGTTAGCTGACACTGACATGCTGACCTATCACAACGCCACTTTGGAGAGAAGAAGTCTCATGGACAGCCTCCAAGCTTGCTACCAGGTGAAAAGCATTTACTCGTACAATCTTTATACTTACAATTCCCACCCGCGATCAATTCCTACCCGCACAATTCTCACTTTTTTAATTTTGTTTGAACTTTTAATTTTTTTCACTATCAATATTACGCCTAGGCCCTAACCCTTTTCCTTGGTCAGTAAGCGGTTCTCGAATTTATAGGGTGGGAATTAGTCGCAGATTGGAACTGAGCTTGATTTGTTGTAACTTTTTTGTTTGGTAAACAAACTGTTGAGTTAGGCTGAAAAAAAGTCTGTTGTATATATAGAAGTTGATTTAGAAAAGAATTTGATTAGATTTTTGATTGTAAATAAATTAAAAAATTAATATTGTCAAGCAAAAAGTTTAATAGTACAGTAACGCCTCGCAAATTAACGAACTCGTTAAGTTACGCAATTTAAAGTTCTCAAAAAATAAAATAGTTATTTGAAAAACCTTTATAATAGTACAAATTAAATTTATTGCATATATTAAATAATAAATACTATTTTATTAATATTTTTTTTATAAATTTTGCTTCCTCGGGTTTAATTACGCATTTTAACTGTGGACGCAATGTGCCTAGACTTGCGAGGGTTACTGTATAATAAATATTCAACTAGTATACACAAAAATAAAGTACAGTCTTAATAAAACTTCAAGAAAAATTCCATATCTTTATGAAGACATAATCCAGCAATTAAGTTAAGCTCTATAAAATTTATTAAACTAAAGTTACAAAAATCCTGTTTGGATTATAAGTTTATTTCTAAGATCAAGATTTAATACCAGCGAAAGTTTCACTAAGCGTACTTTTTCAAGTCAATTCATTTTTGCAAGAAAGGTCTTATTATTCAGGTCAATAAAACAAAGGTTTTGATAAAAAGACTAGTGCAAGGTTTCCTAAAGTGAGTAAGTGAAAAAAAAGAGTAATTCATTAGTAAAGGGGCGGTATCTAATAATAGGAGGAGATAATTATTTTAATTCTGGACTAGTGATAGGAGTTATACAAGATTTTATACTTTTTTACATAAATTTAATAACTATGATTTAATAGAACTAGAAATTTTACTTATCTTATTTTAACAATTTTTTGTATGCAAATGTTAAATTAACTGACAATGTCTCGTCGCTTATAAAATAAATACTAGAGTTATTTATTAACTACTGTGTACATTTTTTTTTTTTGATCTACCCACGCTTATTCTCGTTTGGATCTCTAGTAACTAACTCTATGCTACGTTATATCTTATTATACTTAATATACTGCTATTAATAAATTTCTACAATAGGTTTTTAAAAATCATAAAGTTCATAGTGTCTTATTCGCAAAAAAGAGCCTGCTTTGTTCAATAGATTTGCAATGCAATATCATTCATGCACAGCGAAGGTTATATGCACCGGGACGTTAAAATGGATAACGTCCTGGTTAGAACGGAAGGAAACCAAAACCAGTTTTTGCTCTCTGACTTCGGCTCAGCTAAAAAAATTGAAAGTATGTGCAAGTTTATATTTTTTTTTAGATAACTTGTTTGTTAAAACACAGGATTTTTATTAAATAGACAGTAAATTATCACTATTTTAAACAAAAATAAAACTCGCTAACATGCTTTTTACACAAAATTTCCATTCGCAAACTGAACTTCTTAATGAATTTTTTAAAGTTTAAAATCAAAATCTACATTAAGGAGTCGAACACGGACAAGTTCATCTTGGAGAAGTAGCAAGGTACAATCCAGGGGAAGCTGAAAGGCCCGTTCGTAGACTAGGTTGGAACACCGAGGGACAAATTGGAACGGAGCTATTCATGCCGAAGGAGCAGGTAAGTTGATCGTTGATTACCACAACCATCAATTAGCTTTAAATTATCGTTGATAATTATGTTCAAACTTTGTACTTTGTTCTCTTGTATAGACTACTAATTTCAGTTGAACGAACCTTTCGATTATGACGAAAGCGTTGACGTCTTCAGCTGTTCGCTTATGTTTGTACTGTTTATATCAAAAATCCCTGGAGATTTATTTGAAGTCACAGTTTCCAGGGCAGTTCAAAAGAATCTTCCAGAGCCGATGAATGAGAGTCCTCAACTTGAGATAGTGGTCTGTAATTCATAAAAATCATTGTCAGAAAATAAACTATTTACTAAATATATGAATATAAATCTAGAGATATAAAATCACTTGTTTTAAAAAACTTTAAGATTCTTTTTTATTTGTACTAAACAGTGTTTGAATTCAAAAACATTGGGTTTAATTTAAGTAAGAGTAGTTTTGATGGCGTTTTGGATGAATATATTTACTACAAGTTGTATGATGTGTGTACTCTTAATTTAATCTTACTTTATCTTAATGAAGGCTGCTAAATTGAAAGAAGCCCTGGACGAGAAGAAAGATTTACGCCCTACAATGGAAGAAATGAAGCAGCTATTTCGAGAGACCATAGTTTCTTTGCACAACAACCAATAAAGTTTCAAGTGAGTAGCAGTGGTACATGATACTTTAAATAAAAAAAAGTTTATACAATTAAAAAAAACGCTTTTCTAAAATTTTTAATTATTTTGTTTGATAATTTTTTGTTACATTTATAAAATCTTTCTTATACTTGTGGTTATAAAATGTTTTTTTAACCAATGAATTAGTAATCTGTGTTTGTTATATTCCAAATACTTTGTTATAGTCAACAAAAACTCTTGAAAAGTATACTTTGTTAAAAACTTCGTGTTTAGTAAAATTTATTTTTACAAATTTTATTACTTTTGACCTCTAAATATAAATATTATTATACTTATGCTAAAAACAAGTCTTTTATCTAAAAAACCAGGCTACTACTTGTTATATTCTCTGCTATAGGTTGAAGTATAATCACTTATTTGTGTTTAATACTTAAACTAAAAACAACTTTAGAGTTTTTATTCACTTTTTTAATTTTATGCACCTTTTTACTTTTTCACTTTTATTGTGTTTAGCAACTACTTTTTTTTAAATTTTTTTAGCATTTTAAACTTAAAATTATTTTAAACCTTCTGTGTTGTAGAGAATTTTAAAATTTTTGGTCGGTAAAATTAAATCACACCAATCTTATGCACTTTGATAACATTTTTCACTGCTTTTATTGATTTGTTGCACTTTTTTTATACATTTTTATGAATTAATAAATCACAAAATTACTTGTTGGTAATAGATAAACTAAATTTTGTTAATATGTTAGTTAAAAACAAAATGTATTTTTAGTTCTGTAATTATATAATACTTATTTTTACGCTAAAAAGTTTTCAGAAGAAACAGTAAATACTTGTTGTAGATGATTTAATTAAAAAAAAAACTATAACTTAATTACAATATTGTTTTACTTAGACAATGTGATATAAAAAATTATTTTAAACAAATTATAAATATAAAATTTTTAAATGATCTAAATATGTATTAAGTAATTTAAAAAAGTGAAGGATTATTACAAATTTAATTTTTTTAAATTGTAATGCAGAGCTTTAGCATATATATTAGATAGACAAAACTGTTTTTATGACCTCTACAGTGTATTTAAAATTTTGAACAATACTAAATTTTCATGATAAAGTATGTATATCAGATTGAAATTTTTTACTAAAATATTGTTACAACTACAACAAGTAATCAAAAAATTTCTAATTAAAAATAAACTTACTTGTTTTCTGATAACTGTGTCAGATGTTTTAAAGTTAATGTTTATGTAAGATCAAGACTGTATATACTCTAACAGTTTTGTATTCCTTTATATCAATAAAAATCACTGACCGTGTTATTACTACTAAGTATGCACCAGTGACGAACCGTGATGACGTTATTGAAATGTGGACTTACACTTCATTAATAGTCGCACTTCATAAAATTTGTCACAAAATGTGCCTTGACTTTTTAAGAACAAACAACTTAACATCATTTATTATGTAAGATTGATTAATCCGCGCTCCAATGGCATTATCACACTCTTACTGAAATATTATTATCATCGTATGATTATTCGGTTAAACGAAGAATCGACAGCTTTAAAATTATAACTGGACAAGATATATTAAAAAGTCTTTTTTGGCAAGACAGAAAAAAAATTAAAATTTTTTTATTACAATTAAATTACATTTAGTTATGGTATATGGTGTAAATGTTACAAATACAGAAATCTGTTGAGTTTTAAAATGTTTAGGTATAACTTAGTTTAACTTTTGTATAAATTGTTAACGTATTTTAATGAAATATTAGTAGTATACTTTTAATTTTAGAACTGTTGTTTTAGCGTGTAAAAATAAAATTGTCTAAATATAATCAAAAATAAAGCAAATTCAGGGGAAGAGTCATAGACAAAATTCCCTTTAAAATTCATGTCATTTTAGGGAACAATTTTGTATTTAAAAACGTTGCAAATAAGCATATCTTCATTGTAGAAACAAAAGTTGTTATTTATTTTGTATAAAAAGATTTTTTTAAGTTTAAAGATTTAATTTATTTTTACTTTAACTTAAATTTTTACAAAATATTTTTAAATATTAACATTAAGCAGTTATTGATTTAAACTACGTTACTCAATCCAAGCAGTATAAAGTATTAATACTCGGCTTTTGGACACCTCGCTTTCAATCTGTTTATCGAAAGTATAACACTGGTTATTTAATAAAAGCCTGATAATAAGATTTTACATAAATTTTTTAACATAAATTAAATTAAATATTGAGATTTTTCAGTTTTACATAAATTATTATTACAAAAAACAGTTTCCGTAAAAAAAATCTTAAAAACTTTCAATTAAATACAAAAAAACAATTTCCTCTAAAGTTAATAGTCTAACTGCTTACAGCATAAAAAGCTAAAAGATACTAAAAGTAAATGTTTTTGGAACCTGAGATCAAAGCGTTGATTGAAAGTTCTAAAATAGAAAAACTAATGAAAGAAAAGTTGATTTCCTTTGGATGTAGAAAAAACAATGAACTCAATACACTACAAGCTGCTATTTGTAGATTTAAAAGTGAGTATAAAGAGAAAAGTAAGAGCATTGAAAAGAGTATCGTTAAAATTTAGAAAGATGACAAAAATTTAATGTGTAGTTATAATGTTATTTCCTTGTAAGAAAAAAATACTGGGTTACAAAGAAGCATTTTGGAATTTAAAACAAAGTTTTCTTCCAAGTTTGAAAGATTTGAACCAAAAGTTTCTACATATGCTGATGCAATGGAAACAATCAAACCAAAAGACTTTTTTACCAACATCAATACTAAATTAAGTTTAGTCGCCGGAAAAATTGAAGAAGAAAACAAACAAAAATTAAAAGAAAAGGTAGCACTAAATGTAATTGTGTTTAACACCCTTGAATGGAGAAATTCAACCAATAGTTCCCTTGAAAACTCTAAAAATTCTTGCAAAATTTCCAAAAAATTCTAGGAGAAAACAAAATTAAAAAGGAGGACTTAGAATTACTGTATCGTGTGGGTAAAACCACAAAGGAAAAAAATAGACCGTGTAGCAGTAATGCATGCTTCACTGCTTTCTTAATTGTATAGGAGAAGAGATTGCAAAAAAAAGATTAATTTCTCAATGCTTAAATATGACAACTTTGAATAAACGTTGCTTTTGGTAGAATGGTGAGCCGAAGCCACCTGTTAACTCTTTTTAAGCTGAGTATTATTTAATCAACTATTATGTTTATGTATTCTTTATAGTGTGTGTTTACTTTGTATATATTAAATTGCGTAATAAATTGTAAAACTTATTGAACAGTACTTAAGTAAATATCACAAAGAGATCCTATTTAGAATCTATTAGCAAGGTTGGCTTTTTATAGTAATACTTAGTTTATATAATGAGTCCTCAGGTCCTCTATCACTATATTGGCGTCCTCGGTTATATTAGTAAAATTACCAACCTTTTTAATTAGATCAGTCTGAGTTATAAAAACTTTTAGTTAAGACTAAAACAAAACAGCAATAAAAATTCTCGAACATTTTCTTTGAAAATCAGGAATAAGAAATTTTTCTATACCTTAATCATACAGTTTAAGAGTGCATTTACTAGGAATTTTAACATGTTTGTAAGAACCTAGTATAAGTTTTCTTTTGTTACATTTCTTTCTACGATTAAGTAATAAAAGTTGTTTAAACAACAGTTTTTGATACACTGAGTCCACAATCAAAGTTACAAGTATGTAGTAGTAGCCTATTGAATATTATTAAGATAATAATGTTTGTTTCTCGGGAAATTTTTAAGCTAGCCAAGATTAAGAGGTACTTAATTTTTTCGTTTTTTGTGGTTATTTTTATTTACCTTCTCTATATTTTTTTCAAGTGCCAAGGTGCACAATTTTAAGCAAAAGATGCAGTTTATCTAAGACGCCGACACACGCAAAAGTCGTCAACCGAGCGCAATAAATGCACATTGCAATTGTTTTTTATAAAAGTATAGGGTTTTAAACCACGAAAACATTTAGCAGCAAAATATGAGCCCGATGAATAGGATTCTTGTTGACTTTTATTCTCAACTACTACTAAAAGCTTCTAACTAATGTTTCGCATTTTGCTAAAATTAAGCTACAAATGTTTATATTGTGGATATACTGAATCTGTAGCTATTGTTATATTTACTTTTGTGTAACAAAATGAAAACCTATCTTATGAAAAAGATTATTTCAAATAACTGCAGACGGCAAAAAACTGTCTTATAAGTTAAGAGCAAGTAATTCTTTAAATTTATTTTGCGAATAAGTTGCTTATGTGTAATGATACCGCAAACTTTCGATTTAAAAAACTAAGTTTAGTCGAAAAGAAAGTGATATTTCTTAAAACTTTTAGCAAATACTCTATACTAGAGGTTAAGAATAAATGAATAGTCTTAGGAAGCAGCTAATGTACTAGCAAATCATTTAAGCACTTTTATTGCTTAAAAAAAAAGAAGCATTTTAATCAGGAGAGTCGAAAATTTTTTTTTTGAAAAACTGTTCAATTTGTTTTCACATTAAAACAACTTGTAATTGTTAAAGTTTTTAAAACTAGCTACTACACGGTAGTGTGTTATTGTGAAGTTAAATAAAAAAGTTATTTTGTTAAAAAAAGCTTCTTAAGTAGTCTTTAAACAAATGTATTTTTTGGCAAATAAACATTTAAAGCTGATTTTTCATTGAAACTTGATGTACTTGTGTAAAGGGAGTTAAGTTTTGCACTTCTCTTATGACGTTATTTTCATTCACTTAAAAGTAATACTTAATTCCACTTGGGCTATTTTGAAATTATTTTAAAACATTATTTAACAAACTAAAATAATTTTTATCGATGAAGATTTTTGATAAATACTTTAAAAATGTTTAAAGGAGTAACTCTCATAGTTATTTCTAACAATTGTTTAAAAACAAATTTGTTTTTTAATTACGAAATCTGATAATTATATCTTTAAAGCTATTTTAAGCCATTTTGTTTTGAAATTGTGTAGCGAAAAGGAGTAATTGATTATTTTAAAACATATTTCAAAACATCTACTTCCTCTACTTGTTTACAAATTTAAATTACTTCTTTCATTTGAGGTTTATTTAAAAACTTAATAGTTTTATGATAATATTATTACAACTTAATTGTTTTCAAAACATTATACTTAGTAAAAGTTACTTTACGAAAATAAACTTACTTTGTTAATAATGATTGTAAAACACTTGTTTTAAATAATAAAAACCTTTAAAAGTTAAAGCATTTAAAATGTATTTGAATCTTGAAAAACTAAAAAAAAAATTTATTTAAAAAATATAAAACTAAATATATTTTAAAATATCAATGGACAACTACAACGAACAATCTAGTTCATGTCACCCTATTATGACGTCACAGCCATAAGTTTGATGAAGATTATCAGGTTTGATGTAATTAGATGAACCGATTCATCACCAACTTCAACTTTTACTAAAGGTCATCGTCTGACTTAGCGGATGTTCGGACTCATTCAGTCGGCGACAACTACTTTCCTATTTGTACCCAACACAAAGGTTGTATGGACATTAGACGTTAGTTTTTCGACAAGATGATAGAAAAAAAAGTGAACTTCAGTTGACTGACTTTATAAACATTTGAACTAACACAAACATATTAAGTGTTTTATTTGTTATAAAAAGTGTTAACACTTCACATATATTTCACTTATAACTTTGCACGTGCACTTATTTATGTATATAAGTATTTTTTCAAACCTTTTGATACTTTCTATAGAGTTTTTATTGTTTTAAATAGCAATATAGAATTAAGTTAACCAGTGAAAGGAATTTTTTAGTTTTCTTAAGAGGGGGAAAGAACCTAATATGAACTAAACTTCATATTTATGTTTTCATTCTAAATTCTAAGAAACAAACTTTAACTTTTGAAAAAGCAGGTTAAGGGAGTGTAGCAGTAATGCATGCTTCACTGCTTTCTTAATTGTATAGGAGAAGAGATTGCAAAAAAAAGATTAATTTCTCAATGCTTAAATATGACAACTTTGAATAAACGTTGCTTTTGGTAGAATGGTGAGCCGAAGCCACCTGTTAACTCTTTTTAAGCTGAGTATTATTTAATCAACTATTATGTTTATGTATTCTTTATAGTGTGTGTTTACTTTGTATATATTAAATTGCGTAATAAATTGTAAAACTTATTGAACAGTACTTAAGTAAATATCACAAAGAGATCCTATTTAGAATCTATTAGCAAGGTTGGCTTTTTATAGTAATACTTAGTTTATATAATGAGTCCTCAGGTCCTCTATCACTATAACCGATCATAATCAAGCTAAATGATGTAGCCTATAGACATAGACTGTTAAAACTGAGAAACCTGAAAGTTATGAATAATTTAATATAAACAAACTTTTATATCAACCCTGATAGAACTATCTTAGAACTTGAAACATTCAGAATCTTAAGAAAGTAAGTTAAACTGAGACAGGCCATAGCAGACCAGAATAATTTAAACGTGAAATACATAATATGAAACAATAAAATTGTGGAATCATCTAGACAGACGTTTTGTTTTATTTCCCAGGAGCTCTGGGATTAGTAGCAAAACTGTGAGTCAAACTGTCAGCTTCAAATACTTCTAAACATTTGAAATTATATGATAAATTTATTATTAGTCATAATAACTTTATTTTAATAGGTATAATAATTGTAACAGTAAACATTTAAGAATTGAATACATTAATATAAAATCTGAATTGAATAAAGTTGTTTTTTTAGAGAATTGTTTGTTTATAAATAAAATTCATTTATTTTTATTACTGAAACATGGTTAACTCCAAAAGTCAACGATGACGTAGTATGTCCCTCTAACTATAACATAATCCGTAACGATAGATAAAGTATAGGTGGAGGTGTAACTATCCTTACATAAACTCCCTTAAAGTTAAAAAGTATCTAATCTCTATTAACAACACCAATTTTGAATACATATGTACAGACATAATTTTAAAAGAATCAAAAACAAGATTTTTCTGTGTCTACCTTCCCCCACTGTCTGCAAAATGTGCACTGACTTTTAAATAAAATTAAAATAATTAAAATGACTTCTCAAATGACTATTTTTTTATGTTCTTTGGAATTTTAATCTGCCACACACAAATTGGACTATTCTTAGCGCAGAGTATAATGAATTTCATGAGTGTTTTCTTGATTTTTGCACGGATATTTTTTTAACTCAGGTAATCAAAAGTCCAACTGATAAAAATGGAAACATACTTGATCTCTTAACTTGCAATAATTTTGATCTAGATAAAATCATATCTCGTTCAGTATATTTTCCCTTAACAAATACGTGTGACCATAACTTGATTTCTTTCAAATTAAAATTAAAAGTCAAAGGGTTATCAATGCTAAAAAAGATTCATATAGTTTTTAAAAGGCAGATTTTGAAAACATCAACAACTACCTGTCAAAAAATAATTGGACCTCATTATTTAACAAGTCTAAAAATATCCAACATTTTTTTGACCAATTCATCACCTCAACTTAAACCTCAGTTAAACGTTTTACACCACTTTATTCTAAAAATAACAAAAGAAAGAAATATCCATGTCACATTAAATAATTATTAAAATTCTAACAATTAAGTAAAACAAACCGTCTGACCCGATTGACCTTTTAATTAATAACACTAAGATACCAACAGCTGAAGTTTTTAAGGATTGAGAAATATATATCTCTGAAACTTCAGAATGGAACGAACACATAAGTTATTTATATAATGTTGCACAAGTTTCATCCTATCAAATATTTAAAAGTTTTAAAACTAGTTCAGCTAATATTCTGACAAAACTATTTATAATATTCGTTCGTCCTGAACTTGAATACAATATAAAAATTTGGTCACCCTAAAAAAAGTCATTAACAATTTCAGTCTGTGCAAAGAAGTTTTACGCGTTGGATATGTAGCCGTTTTAACATATCTAATACATCGTATAATGATAGACTGGTTAAACTAGGATAGAAATTTCTAGTTTACAGAATATGAGAATTTTGTTAATTGACGCTTTATAACATTATTAATGGCAATTATAAGGGTTTTTTCAGTTAACTTTTAAGGTTTTCAAATAATAAATATCATTAAGAGGAAGTAATAGAAAAAAAATGTAAACACAATTAAAACAACAGTCAGTGACAAGCTTCATTTTTTCAGAGAGCAGAACTTTTACGCGGAAAAAGTTACCAAAGAAAAATGGAACATTTCTGCTTAAAACTAAAAAGACTTAATTCAAATAGTATAAATATTAGTAAAATCCAATACCTTTCAACAAAAACAATATTGATAATTAAATATATAAAGTAATTAAAATATTTATCCCATCTAAATTAACTAGTGGTTTCTTTATTTTTTTTTGTACTGTTGATTAGCTTTTATTTCCCTACACTTTCCTCCTAACAGACTACTAATTTACTTTTATTAGTTTTGTACAAATATGTTTGTATATACTAAGCGATCGCCTTTTATATCAAGCAAATAAACTTTTTAATGATTATTTTATAGTTTTAATTTTGTTTGATGTTTTTTTAATGTTTATTTTTTGTTGAATATAAATGTATTTTATTTTATTTTTATTTCTCTCATTGTTTGTCCTGTTTAATTGGCTCAGGTTTTGATGCCTTAGTCCAACATTGCACAATAAACAATATAACAATAAACTATACACAAAAGTTGAGCAAAATTAATATTAACAAAATAAGTAACTGCAATTTCGTCATCAATATGAGAAGTCATTACTCAAGCCTGCGAGTCCTTTATCATAATACTAGATGGACTTTATTTAAAGATTTCAAAAAATAAGCTCCTTTGAGCGAAACTAACAACGAAATGAATATGAATCAATATATGACTAGATAACCAAAAGATGTTTTGTACTCCACAATCTTTTACTAAAGTCTTAAACGCTTTTTTCTTGCCGTTAAATAAACAAACTTAAAAGTTATATTAGCTTGTAAAATTAAGAAAATAAAGTGTTTTAAACAGCCAAATTTACACAACACTAAAACTCTGGCAACTATGGTCAGCTCAGCAGAGGTCTAATGAAATGTATTGAACTGTTTAGCTATTTTATATAGTGTAATTAGAAGAACTATAAACAGTAACTAATAAACAAAAAAAAAAAGCAAAGTTTATAAAAATTTTAAGTCTAGAAATTTTTTTTTTTTTAATTTCGTAGAATTTAAATAGGTTACAAGTGCAACCTAAAACAATAAAACTTTTTTAAACACTCGAGTCAGTTAAATTTTGATTTTTTTATTAAACGACAAAAAGTGTGCTCAAAATATTTTGTCCTAGGATCTGGTGCACGAAAAAACCTTTCGGTTATCGACAGTCCAACAAGGGCGTCGATAACAGTCAAGCAACAAAAGACAGTCCAACAGGGGCGTGTTTTAACTGGCTTCCTATTTCCTGTTCACCTCCTGAAAAGACTTACATTATTCACTTTAAGCGTTATTTAATAAGAGACTTTAAATGTTTTAATAGATTTTATTGTGCTTTTTTTTTTGCTAAACTTGTAAATGCTAATGAGTTTTAACAACGTTATTTTTCCAGTTGTTTTCTATAAAAAAAAGTATAAAAAGTTTACGATTACAAAAGTTTTAAATTTGAAAAAAAAAACGAGTTTAAAATTCCAAGGGTTTGAATTGAATTTTAACCAGCAAACTTTTAGCTAAATTACGTATTGTTTTTCTTTTACAACTATAAAAAACTTTAGTTTTAAAGTTTGTTTTTTATAATCATGTTGTAAAACATTTGCCCACTTCTAGTTGTTTTCGAAAATACAATTTAATTTTGATTTTAACTTGAATTTTAGCTAAACTATTCTAGCAAGAACTGTTTGAACAATTAATTAATCTATTTATAACAAAATATGTTTTACTATTATTATTATTAACAAAATTTAATTTATATTTTTGATTAGTACTTTGTTTTTAGTTTCTTTTTTATAAAATTTTTCGTTATTTATGTTAGCTTCACAATATAAGAAAAAAATATTCACTTTAAAATAAAAACTTTAACTTCGGTTTATATTTTAATTATTTTGTTAAAAAAAATAAAAACTAGATTACTTATTAAAATATTTCATTCTTTTTCACTCGAATTTAAATTGTATAAAGTTTAAAAAAACTAAACCTGAGAAAAATTTCAGACAAATTTGTAGCAGATACTCAGATAGTTATGTATTAAAGTGTAATACTAAAAGAAATACCAAAAATACTCTACTATTGAACAAAAAAAAGTTGTGTTACCCCACTGAAAAAAGTCTAAACTCGCTCATACAGTCTGATAACAGTTTTTTTTCAATATTTTGAGAATTAACTTTTAGTTTTTATAAAAAATAAGTAAAGCACAAGGTATAAAAATAGATAACTTTAAATTACTATTTTTTTGAAGATAGTTTTCATAAATTGTTTTTACTTAATTAAAGTGGAAGTAAAGTTAAAAGTAAAAATCGATTTCATATAATTGATTTCTATATTTCAGCACTTTATATTTTTCTGTTTTCTAATGAGTATTTCCAAATTTAATTTTAATGATAAACAAAATTAAAGAAGTTTAAAACAATGAATGTTTAGAATGTGGAATACCAATAAAACTTGATACTAATTGTAAATATGATGTAATTGATAACTGTAAATGTAGTTTCATTAGCTACATATATATGATGCTAACATTATACTTTTGATAATTCCAATTTTGTTTAAATCCAACTGATGGTACCAAAAAAATGGTTTGTAATTTCATTAGTAAAGTGCCTGTTCTAGCTGAAATAATCCTTTGTTTAAAAAAAATTATAATTGAAAATTAAATATTTTTAAAATACTTATGATTTATTAACAATTTGAAAAAAAACTCAAAAAGTTCAAGTAAAAAGGATAGCCTAAAAATGTTAGGAAAAGATAGCAATTTAAGTAAAACAGTTTTTTCTAATTTTCTAGTTTGCTTATGTGCACTATTGTGACAAAAGTAAGTTATGAATGAAAGTAACAGGGTGAACACTAGTTTCTTAAAATTTCTTGCAGGTATTTGAATTTCTTTGAAATTTTTGTAAGTATAGGTTTTTGGGTCTATTTTTAATTTAAAATTAAGCATTAAGTAAAAAAACTGTTTAATAGTATAACAATATTGAAAAAATACTGAAGAGCTACTTTAAGTGTGTTTCTTAAAAAACAATATTTATGATGACAAAAGATTTTGATCTTTATCATAGTTTTTTTGTTTCAAATCGATGTTTTATTACTTAACATGTAAAAATTGTTAAAAATTCAAGTATTTAGTGATTTTTGTTCAAAGTTCCAGGTTTTCAAGCCTTTAAATATCTCTAATTTCAGGATTCCAGGTTTAGTAGCCACATTAAAGTAAAATAAATTTTACAAACATTCTATGTCAACTATCTTGAAATAAACATTGTATTAAGAGATCAGCAAAAAGTTGGACTCAACTTTTATTATTGCAACTAACTTATTATCATTTTGTTTTCATAAATTTATTTGAAAACCTAAGTGTTACTTGAATTCATAACCTAGGGCCTATTTTGTTGTCCAAAAAATTTATAATTAATAGATTTTTAAGCATATATAAACCTTTTTCGACCTGCTGACCCCTGTATTAAATGATCAAACATAGTGCTTCTTTACTTGTGTGTATTTGTGTGGACCTTTGGTTTCAATCTTTAATCATTTATCTCTTTGTTATTAGAATATCTACACTGGTTCTTAATGGAATGAAGACTCAAGACAAGTTTTGTATGAAGTTTGTTTAATATTTTGTTAAACATATAAACTTTTAATTATTAAAAGATATTTGTTCCCAAAACTCTTTGGAGATAGTTTTAATGAAAAACAAAAAGAAAATAAACGTTTAAAGTTGAAAAAATTGATTCAGAAGTTGCACATTAGTTTGCTCTTTTGTACTGAACTTTCCCAACTTTGATCCCCTGTAGCTTGAAAGTTATTTTAAATTCTAAATACATTTAAAGAATAATTTGTTGCTTTATTTTAAACATGCATATTAAAATTATGTAAAAAACTCTCCCTGCCCCCTATATCCTTAGTTTATTTTCTGTAGTTTATTTAATATTTTAAAAGAAGATTCACAATTTTCACCTTTTTTAAAATTTGGTTTTATTTTTTAAAGTTTTTACTAAGCTACAAAAGCTTTTTACTGAATTAAAAAATTAAAAATAGTTTATGAGATATAGCCGGTCAAAGTCAGGAGGCAACAATAGGTTCCTTATGGGAAACTAAAACGGCAAATAACTAGAAATCACTAAAAACCTAACTCCTCCTAAGTTTTTTGAGATAACTACCTTAAACTTTTAGGAAATGAAACAGAATTAAAAAAATCAAAAAATTAAAATTTTATAACAAAAAAACAAAAAAAAATATTTTTTTGTTTTTTTATATATAATTATATACTAGCTGGGTCTAGATTTTATTTTGAAATTTAGATCTGCTGGATCCTAGCTATCAGATTTTCAAAATTTTCGTTTAATAACTAGTGTAAATTTCAAAGTTACTTTTAAATACACTTTGACTTTTTCGCTCTTCACCATGAACTCCAGAATATCTAGTTTAAGTTCTAAATTTTCTTGTAATAACTATTGTGATTTTCTAATTTTCCTGTAATATCTAGTTTTAAATTCAAATTACTTGTAAATACACAGAAGACTTTTTATTTTTTTCTACTTCACTATGAACAAGAGAATATCTAGTGTAAATTTTAATTTTTCATGTTTTATCTAAAGTAAGTTTCAAAATTACCTATAAACACACCTAATACCTTATTTTCTCTCCACCAAAAACTCCAGACATCTAGCTTGTTTTCCTAAGCACTCTTCAGTGATTTACAGGATTTTTAGGATCTAGCTGGATCCAGATACTTTTAAATAAGGAGCTGTCTAGATCCTGATATTTTTATAGTGTCTTCCAATAGGTAAAATTTATTTTTAAAAATTAACCTCAGAATTAAAAAAAAATATTAATGGAAACTATAAATTTTTTTAATCCATCATTATTACATTGTGATTTTAGCTAGCTTGTTAACAATTTTTTTCTTTTATTTTTTATTTACTCAGGTTAGTTGTTAATCACTCTGTCTGACTTTTATGCTTTAGATAGTCATAGTACTATCTATTTTACCTACAATCTTAGCAATTAAAGAGGAGACTTAATAAAAGTGATTGACTTTAAACAGTTTCTTAACTGAACCTGTTTTTTATCAAGTGCAGCATTTTGCAGTAATTTTTACTGTTATTTAAAAATTTTAGCACCAAAGGTCAGAAGATGGCCCAAAAAGCCTTTCAAATTTATTCTGAAGGCCTATTATATACTAGAATACTGCTCCTGCACTTAGTATATGAAATCAACATAGCATATAGTTTTTTTATATTGTTATTCAGTTACTATAATCTTGAAAAACGTTCACAAAAACAATTTAAAAACAAATTTTATTAATTTAAATTTACCTTATTTGATATTATGATTAATAAAATACAGGGTAGGAAAAAAAATCTTTGACCTATTTAAATACAGAACATTGGCAAAGAATCAAATACTGAAGTTAAACATTAATGAAATTTATAGCTAAGGCAGATGTCTGCAAACTGTGGGCATCATGCTCCCCATAAAAGGTAAACTACAGCCCACAAGAATGTGAATTTGGAGTGTAAAAGAAAAATTTTAAATTTACACTAGATATTCTAGGGTTTGAAATGAAGAGTATGAAAAAAAGTCTTAGGTAAAGTTAACATAAATTTAAAAAAAAAACTAGATATTTTGGGTCACTAATAAAGAGTAAAAATTACAACTGCAGCTGACTAATATCTATATTTTATGTTGTTGTTGGATCATGTAAAGTTCATTATTTATTGTTGATGGTGCAGACATCTCAACTTTATTGATAATGGCCAAAATAGATATTGGTTGAAAGTGGTCAAACAAGCACAAACTATGATCTCACAATAAGCTGACAATGGCTGAGACGTTGGGCTGTGAATGATTTAGTTGTTTTAATTTTTTAAACTTTACTCACAAACAGTCGCTTTAGTACTTTGTACTTAATCCCGCTTGGTAAGATCACAATATTGGTTTCTTGCAACTATGCCTACCTGCTGAGTCCTAATAAGGACAAAACCTGTGGTAGGTTGTTTTGGATGCTGTTTTTGTTGGTCGTGTGAAGTTCATAATTTATATTTTTAAAATTAAGCCCAAAATGCCTGCTGATTCCTAAACTATGAAAACCAAGAGTAAATTAAAACAGTTATTTAAATTTGGTACCCATCTTTTGTGGTTAGAAGTAAAACTTTTGTTTGTAATTATTGACTAAGGTACTTAGCACTTTCTCGGGTATTTTAGTCCATTCTATCAAAAATATGTTTTCAATGTTAACTACTTAGATAAACAATAAATGTGACCTTTGCTTTTAAAATAGATCACACCAAAAAACTGATTTGAGTCAAAAAAGCCATTGCAGGAGGTCTTATCTCCTAATTCAAAATTCTACAAAAATGATGTTTGTTCAATTTTTGTGCAAAGTAGATATTGAAGGTGTTACTTAAAAAATAATTAATTTGGTTACATTTTATTTAAATTCGTGATTACACTAGAATCACTTGAAGGTTTTTATAAACTATCAACAAAGAAAAATTTGAAAGAATAGTTTCACAGCTCAATTTATTTGTACAGTAAATTAGTTTTTGTTTTCACTACTATGCAAAACTTGAGAAACAATGTCTTAATATATAAACTGACTGAATAAACTTTACAACACCAATATTTTAAACATACACTTTAGGGAATAAAGAAAAAAAAAATACTAATATTTTGGATTCCTACACTGAAATTTTCTGAATTGAAAAGATTTTTTTTTCAAAAATTATTAATTGATTTCTTACAAAACGTTATAGTTAAAACTATAATTTGAAAAAAAAAAGTAACTAGCTTTTGAGATACGGTCATTTTTGTAAAATTATTTCTGATACATATAAATATACTAAATTTTTCTAATTGTTTTATATGTTGGAATTTTAGTTTTTTAGTCTATTTAGCTTTTTATTTTCTGAAAAGACACCCAAAATTCCTTAAATAGTTTTATTGGTCCAGGCTGGTGTTTTCAAAATCATATTCAAATTAAGCATATAGATATAAAACATGTATATAAAATAATTGTAAAATTTTGCTTAATCAATTTGCCGAACTGCTTTTTTCCAAACATAGAGCATAAATTATTTATCTTGAATTACAAGGTAAATGACTTTGTTTAGTGTTTATGTATTAGAACATAAAATTGTGAAGTAATTATATGTTATCTTCTTTAATATAAAACCACGGTTTAATCTTTCTAATCTGTATTTTTACATTTTTCATATGAGTGCTTTATATTTAATTTGTCAATTTATTTTGTATTTTACTTGACTTAAACATAATTTAGATTTAATAATTACAAATATTATATAGTTCTGTAACATAGAAATCAGTATTTCTTCATTTTTTTATGTGAGTGCTTTATATTTTGATTTGTTATTTTATTTTGTATTTTACTTTGCTCTATCATAATTTAGATTTAATATTTACAAATATTATTTGGTTTTATAACATTGGATTTAACTTAAAATATTTTATTTATTATCAACAATTAAGTAGTTTTATTTATTCTTACTTTTAATAAACACATATGTTCACCTACTTTAGCTTCTATCTTTTCTTACAGTATTTATTTTTTTTACAGAGCTCCGTTGAAGTTTGTTAAATTATTAACACACAGAAACATGTGTTAGCTAAATAAAGAAAGAGTTCTGTTTAATTTTTAATTATTATTAGGTGTCAAATATGCATGAAGAGTCACTTGCATGAAGACGCTTTTGTACAGCATCACTTATGCACAAAGGGTCTTTTTTAGATGAAGACAGCTTTGCATGGTTTTATATTTTTATTTTTACAATCACTTTTAACCCTTTCCCTTGGTTAGTAACTTTGTTTTCTATTGTATTTTGTTTAATTTTTTTTTATTTATGTTATTTTGATCTTTTGTTTTTACTTTATTATTATTTTATTATTATTATTTTTTACTGTCACTTTTACCCTTATCCTTAATAGATAGTTTTCTTGTATTAATTTTACTTTCTTATTTTAAATTAGTTTCGTTTTTTATTCTTGTTCAAAAGTGACCCTTTGTGCAAAAGTGTCTTTGTGTCTATTTGATTTTTCCCTTATGAAATATATTTATTGTTGAATAAGGTAATGAATGCAGTTGCGGAAGTATATTTATAAATAAATATAGTTCTACTTAAAAAAAAATTCAGGTCAATTTCGATTAAATTAGCTAGCAACTATTGTTTTTGAAAAATCAAATTAGTTGTCATGATGTATAAATACTTGGAGAGTTTATTAAGATCATTAAGAATGGACAAAATTAATAAGATAATATTAGTTGATACTGTTTTACCCATCAATTAAAAAATGTTTTTGCTTCAAACTATGGCGACCATGTTTTATAAATAAGATAAATATTATTAATATAAATAATAAGCAAGCTAGCTATGAGTGTTAAATTAGCAATGCTGGATTAGCTTGAAAATACAGAAAAGCACAGTTATCTTTAAATCTCGAATTATTTTTTATTAAAAGAAGAGCAGAATTAGGTTTAGCAACTATCCAAGGTAACTTTGATATTTTGATGAATTTTACTCTGTAAAATAGTGTTCACCAGTTCACTAATTTGCTCGAAAAAATCTAATTATTAGCAATTTTTAATAATTTAAATACTTTCACTCCAATAAGTGTCTTATTATTAACTAATTAATACTTATTAGCTTATTTGTTGTCCATTTTTCAATATGTACACCAATTAGTAATAATTAGATATTTAATTATCTGTAATACTAACTAGTTAAGTACTAAATAGACTGTGAGCATATAATTTAATAAAATTACTTGGTAGATTTTTTTATGAGCAATAATTATTTCAAAGCTTAGACTTAGAATAATTTACTTAACTTTTGTTATTATGTAATGAATTTTTTGTATGAATGTTATTTGTTTTCACTAACAAAAAAACATATGTCAATTAAAGTTGGTAAAATATTAAGTTAATAAAAAATAGTTTTCAGTATATCCAAGAAAAAATTCTAAAAAAAAAACAAAGTTAATCATGTGTCTAAATTATTATTTCAAAAAAATTATTAAAAATAGCCTAAAAAGATTAACTTTAAGGTTTTGGCTATAAATTTGTTGTACTCTGTTTTAATTTAAAATAAATAAGTTAGTAAGTTTATGTATCTTATTAGAAATTGAATATTATCTTAATTATTTTTTTATCTAATAATTCAAAACTGGTTGAGTATTTTTTATTTCTAGATCTTACTATTTAATGAAGAAAGATTAATTTTAATGATTTCTTACAAACAGATAAAATATATTTATTAACTTCTGTTATATTCATTCTTCAACATTTTTTAAAGATATTAAAGATACTGTTTATTTGTTTAAAGTTAAAGTTAATTAAAAACTTGCATTATTCGAATAGTTGTAATCTGTAATGTTTAATTTAAAGTTTAAGCTAATTAATTCTGTCAACTGACTCTACAATATAAAACCTTAGTTCTTATACTGTTTTGAGTACTATAGCAAGTGATTTTCAATATGGTTTTCTATAAAGATAAAAAATTGTAAACCAAACTTAAAAATTGTTTTAATGTTTCAGCTGTAATAAATAACTAATCAAAATGGTTTCTTCTGGCATGAAAGTTCCCCCTGAGATCGAAGAACTCGGTCATGCTGTTCTTGCTGGTAAAAGCTACTCTGCAGGTTTCACTTAGATTATTATTTTGAAAATTTACTTGTTTATTATCTGTGCACACTGGTAGTACATTTATTACTGTCAAAATATTTTAGGGTATAAATTAAACATGTTTCAATGATAACTGAATGGTTTAATCTTGTAATTAGGATTTTGAAACTCTACTCCTTATTTGCAAATATTTAGTAGTGACCGCATTAAGTTCTTGCTGTCAAAGCTGTTAAGATGTTATAAATGTTTAGTTTTAAAAACTTTCAAATTTCGAAGGTGGTATTTTTGAGGTAGAACTACAAATCTGCTTAACTTAGTTGTATAATAATGATTTATATAGATTTACATTCTTTTTGTTCAGACTTTTTTATTTTATAATAAATATATTAATCTAACACACAATTCTAAAAAACATAGAATTTATTTCTAACATATATTTATTTTTAATTGTTTTTGTTAACTATTTAATTGGGCTTATTATCTAGTTTGTTCTATCTACAGTAATCTTCTAAATAATGTAGTCTCTAGGTTTAAATGGTACTTAAGTTCATTAAAAATCTTTGTACTTGTGTATAATAGAATTGTTTTTAATAAAACTTTAGACACAGTAACAATCTAAAAAGTACGTTGTAGACTGGAACTGGCCTGTGGGTTGCTCACCCTTAAATTAAACTAATAATTCTAAAAAAAAAGAAGCTGTTATTGAGTAATTATTTTTCTGTAGATTAAATTAGTTTTTAATTTGGTTTTTATTAAATGTCCAGTTAATTTGGGTTAATGATATAAATTTAGAACTTGTGATAGCTTACCTAAAAACAAAATTTGAATTAGCATTTAAATAAAATGGGTACAATAATTTACAGTCTTGATTGATTTGGACCCGAATTCAAATGTATTATCAGTAAAGAAAACCATTAGCAAGAAAGCCAAACATCCGTACAGACAATGTCTTAAACATTTTGCTGATGATAGAGCTACGTTAGTTAAATATAAATTTTATAATACTGACATGTTTTAAATTTATGCTGATGATAAAACTCGATTAGTTTAATTTAAGTTTGTTTTGATTTTAAGTTGACTGATTGTTAGTGTCATGAAATGTTAAGACGAAATAATATTTTGTTGTTATAATTGGTTATAAGTTATTATAGCCAAAATATTAAATTTGACAAAAAACATCAAAGATGGTTTGTAATTAAATATCAATCATTAAACTGTTAGTTACTAAATACCATAGATTTATACCTAGTTAAAATACTTATATGTTAAATAAAATAAAATTAAATTCAAAAGTTTAGCTCAATGGTGTTGTACAATATTTGCTTTTACTTTTTATAAATCATTTCTAATAATATTTATGCCAAAAAATAAACTTATTTAACATTGATAAATGATTATAATTCATTATTGGATATCTGTTAGCATTTAATTAAATAAACCCAGTATTTGTGGAATTAAAAGTTATTCTTTGATATTTTTATTTAAAATTCTAGTTTCTGTTAGTATTAAGTCAGTAGAGTTTTTAATTGCATTTAAGTATAAGCATTTCGTTCTTACTACCTTTGTCTAATAAATTAACTTAAAGTTTTAAGTTGTGGAAAAAACTTAACTAAATTGATAAGAGTAAAAAACATGTTTCTTAATATTGACATTAATAGTTATTAAAAAAATGGGATCAAGTAAAAAAATTACTCCGGGTCGTCATTTTTTGATGATCAGAACAAGTAAAACGAAGACCTCGAATGTTTGAACAAGTTAAAATTACCCCAGATATGTTCTAGCAAAAAAAACTTTCAAATAAAATAATAAATAAAACGAATTCGTTGTTTTGTATATATAATATATTAATACGAATAGTAGAGAATTATTGTAATGAAATAGTGGCAAACAAAAATAAAATGCAATCAAAATACTAATAAATTTTAAAAAGTTTGTTAAGAGTTGAACCAGTTCAATTTTCAAAATTCACTCTTCCTTAAATAATAAAATTATATTATCTATTCACCATTGAACCAGCTTACAGAGGAACAATTGTACCTTCATATATAATTTTAGACATACTTTTATGTATCAGCATACTTAAGCTGCCTTGCTTCAGAGTAAATTAGATAATTGAAAATTAAAATATCGTATGATCACTTCGTCATAAAGACAACTTTAAAAAAGCTGAAAGCATAATTGCTTCAACGTTTAAGCAAGCGTTTGTTATCGAATTTACTAACGTGATCAAGTAATAAAGTGACCTCGAAAGTTTCAACAAATAAAAATATGATCCCAAAAAACTTGGTTCAAGTAAAAAATTTTTACGTTAACAACTATAAGTTATGAAACTATATAAAGCTAAACACGCAAACATGGTTCAATTTATAATGGGATCTTTAACAATTTTTAAAAGTTTATTTATGTTTTTAGCTTAACATTTTTTTACTTGAACCAAGTTTTTCTGGGGTTTCAGTTTACTTCACTTGTACAGAACCCAAGTAAAATTCAAAACTCGATGTGTTTGCATTTGCCATTTGACTCTGACATAATAATTAACATAATCTTAGTGCCATGTCCCACGCGTTTGGGCAAAGTCTCGAGTGTAAGTGAATTAACATGTATAGTTGTTCAACACTCTAGTAAAGGCATTTTTTTCATTTAGTAGTAAACAAATTTAGCTATTAACTCTAAAATTTTCATGTAAACATGTAAAAATTTTCATGTATCACTGTGCAGATACGCCATAGTGAACATTAACCTGGAAACGGGCGAGGGTCAGAAGCGCAGCAAGGTGTGCATGCTCATGTGGGCTCCCGACACCGCCAAGGCCAAGGTGAAGATGACGGCCGCCGCCGGAAGCAGGGCGCTGAGGAGCAAGTTCAGCAAGTGCAACGCGTTCATCGAAATGCAAGCTGTTAGTTTTGATATAATAGCATTTCATAATGTATTGTTAAGAATAATTCAGCCCCTTTGCCTTGGTAGTTGGTCAACGTTTGTCGATTAATCGCTTGAAAGTAATGTATTGGTGTTGTTTATTTTTTTATAGTTTAATTTATTATATCCTATTACAGTTAAAATTCAAATGATGTAGTTTTTAAGAGTCGTATAATTAATATGTTGTAAGCTAAAGTTTCTTAAAATTTGGTGCTTGTAAACAGTTGCCTGCAAAAAATTAAAATGCAGAAAGTAATGATGAGAAATAAAATACGTTTGAAATGTTTATATATTCTACACTATCGTGTTTGAATTTATAATGTTTAATTCCTATTGTATATTATAAAAAATTATTCAAATATGTTATATTTAAACTTCAATTTTTGAAAATTGCATTTGATATACTTTGATTGTGTTTAAATAACTTGTTATTGTAAATACTAAATTATACTTAAGACAGTTTGATTTTGAAAAGTATTGATTTAAAAAGTAATTATAAACTATATTTCAAAAAAAAAGTTTAAATTAACTAATAGTTTCAAAAATCTTTAATAAATAATTAGAATATCTTACTTTTAAAGACAAAATCTTAAAACCAAATAAGTTTTTGTTCGTAATGTCTATACGTGAGAAGTTTACATTCAACTTTTTACTAAATTCAATGATGTACACTTTGAAATATTGTTAAAAGTTAACTAAACAGTTAAAATATTATGTGAGGTTTTAGAAACTGTATTAGTAAATTTTCGATTACTCTAATTAAATTACGTTCTTTAGTAAAACGTTGATAAAGATTGATTATTACAAAGTTAATTTACATTTTATGTTTAAAACAATCCGCATTAAAGTTACAGCAAATAAGTTTTGTTTTGTAACTAACAGCTGTTATCGTTACATAAGCGAATACAAACTTGACATTTAGTAATATGATTTTGTGCTTATTTAAATCAGCAGCATTTAGTTTTTATGTACAAAGTTAGTTTCAAAACACATTAAATATGTATTTTATAACATTGCTATAATAGAGTTGATAAAAAAAAATCAGTTCAAATAACTATTTTCAATTCAATAGTTCTGAGTAAAATATAAAAACAAGTTATATATACCATCCCATAGTTTCATGGAAAATACTAAAACAAGTTAATAAATTTATAAAAAGCTGTTTATATATTTTTCAAAACTAACTAAAATATTAACGTTTCATTCCATATAACTAACTATTTCAATAACAAGAGTATATTTATAGCCTATAAAACACCATAAAAAACACGTAGATCCATTTATTTTCGCTAGCTTGAGCATTTTTCTTTAGTATTGGTACAGTTCTCTATGTTTCACAAGAAATGCAATACAAATATTTCTTAGCATCAACACAATGTATTTCTAACATATTTTACTTCAAACAGAAAGAGTCGAACAAGAACATCAACGACGTTCTCAGCAAGGCGCTGAGGTCGGGCGAGGGCTGCTCGTCCATCGAAGGCGTCA
Source organism: Thalia democratica (assembly GCF_965202585.1). NCBI lineage: Eukaryota > Metazoa > Chordata > Thaliacea > Salpida > Salpidae > Thalia > Thalia democratica. Next base: position 13,350,946 of record NC_139170.1, read on the forward strand.
AAGTTGCCATGAACGAGTGCCGCGAGTTCGTGTTCGCCGACGGCCAGTCCCACTCGGACACCGACGAGGACGAGGAAGATTAGTTGTGACGTCACAGTCAGCCGGCTTTCGAAGTCATCAGACCTGCAGTTTTCTTTGGTGCGAGCTTTAAAAAACACTCATCAGCTGAGCCTCTTTTTTTTTTTAATTCCAAATTAGTTTAAGTTTAAATATTTTCGCTCGCGCGAGTAACAGGATTTAAAAGAATGTTTTTTTTTTTTGAATGTTCTTATTGTTATTATTCGATTGTCAATTGAATAAATCTGTTTCTGCTAAATTATTTCGTGGTAATTTATGTACGAGGCGTGAGGGTTTTTCTCTTGAAAATACTTGGAATTATTTAACACGCTTCGGTTATTTAACCTCAGTCTAGCCCTACTGATTTCCAAAATTTATGCTACAAAAATGGAAACTTAAGTAATTGCATCGCCGTTCACAACTAAAATATTTATTAACTTTTAATTGTTTATTGCAAGTTAATTACAAAAATATTAGATATGCTTTATACTTACAAAGTTTTAAGTTAGTTAATTAAGTTTAAAATTTTCGTTATTTTTGATTGCTTGTAGGATATTTAAATTAATTAAAGGAAAAAAAAATGTAAATTGCTTTTTAAGTGACGTCACAAACTTCAGCTTATGGTCATAGTTGCGCCACACATAACTCAAATCACTTCCGCTTTCAATTTGAACTTACAAATATATTTGAACAAATATATTTGAACATTTTCACATTAAGTAAAATCAATCGGTTTAATAGTCTATTTTTAACAAAATACAAGGCCTACAGTTTCTAGGATGCTTTTCTCATAAAAAAAATCTCAAATAATAATTAGCTTGTTTTATTAAATGACAATGTATTGGATCAGTGGCCACTTGCCATATACGCTAGAAACCTGCAAATAATTAAACTTGAATTTAAAGCGAAAAAAATAATGAATATCTTAAAAATTTTGAATAATTTTCATAGAAATTTTTTTAAATATTAATCATTAAAAAATAGATAATATTTTTTATGTGATAATTGTGAACTAAAAAGTTTATGTTGACAGAAAGTAACACCTTTATTAATATTTAACTAATAATAATGGCCCACTATCAAAACAAATTGGCTATGCAAGTTGCGCTTAATTAATACATACACAACAATAAAAATTAAGCACAAGTATGCACCAAAATGATTAATAAATTAAACAAGAAAAAATATTACATTTTATGTTTTTATGTAACAATTTATTTTGTTGAGCAAATGAAAGTATAATTTTACTAACTCAGTTTTTTTGATGTGGGTATAAAACTAATAGTTTTAAATTTGAGATATAATGAAGCTGTAGTTAGAACAAAAATTTATTGCATACTAAATTACTTTTTGTTGTAAATATCTAAATGAGTAGATAGATAGCCTAAAAAAGATTTCGTTTACACTATAAAGCTGTTAAAGATAGTTATACTTCGTTAGCTTTAAAGTACTTTAAGTTATTTTTACAATTTTGTTTTTATATCAAACACAAGTTAAAAATATAAAGAATAATAATCTCGGTTTGTAATTAGATATACAAATGAGCATTACAAGATTATGTACAGGGTTGTCATAAGGGTAGGAAAAAAATAAGACTTAAGTCAGAAAAAAATGGAGGTTTTAGAAGAAAAATCTGGAATTTTGACAAAATTCTTTGTTTTCCAAATCGTTCAAATGGTAAAAAATTAATTAAAAATCCTTTTAAAGTCGTACTAAAATTGCCTTCATCTGGTATAAATTAATAAAATATCCTTTGTAAAACTTCAAAATTTTTCTATTAACATATTGAACAACTACCCTACTTGAACAAGCAGTTTTTGTAAGCTTTTTAGTATTGATGATCTGTAGTAAGGACACTTTCATAGTAAAACTGTGATATATACACATAAGTTTATCTAGCATAATTTTAGAATCAAAAAGTTTTTTGTTTAAGTGATTGAGGCAGCGAAAATGGAAGTAAAAATAAAAAAAAGAAATGAAGCCCATAAATTGTGAATAGATTTATAGAAAAGATTCTCTTCGACAAGTGTAGGGGAAGCAGATGAGAAAGATTTAAATAAAATTAGGAAAATGGTTTTAACTACCAAGAAAATGAAGCGGGATGCAGACCAGATGAAGGAAACAGTATCTTCATTAGATAAAGAGGTTGAAGTGTTAATAAAGATACGGAGAAAATTAATTTTATTACATATAATAAAAAAAACAGCGTTTGATTAAGTGATTTATTCATTTAAGGTTTCAATTGTAAAAGTTCCTTATTAATTTAGGCTTTTAGTTGTAAAAGTTTCTTATATGTCGTTTCGTTTATATAGATATTTTTATGTTTTGGATATGCTAAAAAATTGTGTCTTTTTCAGATAACCTGTCTTTATAAGGTAATATACAAGAAGTATTTTGCTGGTAGAGCTGTTTATTGCAATTACATTAATCATACACAGATGGTTCTAGTGATCTAATGGAAGTTTGATGAATGAATACAGCGAAAAAAAAAACTGTTATTTTAGCCTGTATTACAATTAAAATGAAAGCTTTATATAGTTTCAAGTGTTAGTTAATGATTGTTTAGAATTAGATTAAATTAAGAGTTTGATTTAGGAAAGTCAGAAAAATTTTAGTAAAAAGTAGGAAAAGACAGAAAATTTTTCTCAGCTTGATCTGTGGCAACCCTGTATGTAATCTAATGATTTGAAAATTGGCTTTGGTTTTATACAAATTTGTCTAACTAAGTTTTAGTGTTGTGTATCTACTTGGTTTTAATTTCAATATTATTTAATGATACAAGTGCTCTTTTTACATTTTTATTTACAACATTATTAGTTTTTTAAAAAACTAAAACCGGTGCACAGTAAAGATGTAGCAAGCTTTTAAAAATTTTGGAAAATCTATCAAAACGCAAAATAATCAGAATTTACAAGAATATAAAAAGTAAACTTTTTTAATACCTTCATCGACAACTTTTAACTAGAAGCACTAAATTTCATTTCTTATAAATGTAATGTATTTTCACATAAAAACTTAACGTTTTCTTATTTCTATTTTAATTTAGATTTACTTAAAATAGTATGATGTAGAACAAATAAGATTTTTTAATTACAAATAAGTCTATTTTTTATACATAGTATATTACTTAAGCAATAGAGTAGGGGTGGGCAACGTTTTTCAATCAACGGGCCGGATCAGGAAATAGTTAGTCTTATGCGGGCTAGAGCATTTTGAATTAGTTTTTTACCGGATCCAGTGGCCAGATCCAGTCGAGTAATGACTTTTTAGGTCTGAATCCGACTGCATACTAATTTTAAGTCGAAATACGGATCCGGTCGGATTCTAATTAAAATCTAAGTGTTGGATCCGGCCGGAATCTAGTTATATTGATGCAGTGGATTCACATTTTTTGAATCCTTAAAATTCACAAATTTTTCTCAAGTCTGACAACTTGAGGTATATGCTGACATGTCAGGTGTTAAAACAATGTCTATAAATGAAATTGACATTTAATTGACAAAGGTACGTATGTAAAATATCGTACTTAAATAAACACTTTGCTTGGGGTAATTTGACAAAACGATATTCCAACTAAGTTAGAACAACACAAAACATTAGGTATATTTATTAATACACAATAATTTACAAAGTCATTTTTAGCATGTTTTTAAAGTGAAATTCTTACAGTTTTGATTTGTAAAAATATGATGCAAAGTTTTATTAAAACTTTGTTATATTGACCCTTAGTGGGCCTGTCACTTTGCTTGCGGGCCGGTCATTTTCATTTGCGGGCCGGATCCCATTAATGTTTAAAAAACGGTCGGGGGCCGGTCATTTTCACTCTGCGGGCCGGATCCGGCCCGCTGGCCGTACGTTGCCCACCCCTACAATAGAGCAATATTACTTTGTTTATCAATTGTATAAGCCAAAAGATTACTTAAATTTTTAAGAATTGAAAACATGCTTATAGTAAAATGTTGTGAAGAGCATGGGATAGGTATTAGTAAAAAAAAATGCTCTAAATGATCGAAAAATCCTTAAACATTATTTAATAGTTATTATTTAATAATCTAATGTCCTAATTTAGGAATAACGGTATAAGCAGTGGTTTAAAATGATGGAAGATGCATGATTTTTAGACTAAAATACGGAATTGTAACTGAAGGTTTTTGGTATTATTTGCCAGTGGTCGGCGAAGTGTAAGTTTTTGGCCACCGAGCATGTGTGTCAAGTTCGCTAAATAAATTTGTGAAATTTACTTTAGATATTTTAAAACTTGCAATGAACAGTTTAAAAAGGGCTTTAGATAAAATGTACGAGTTAAACTTGACATTCATGGGTCTGTAACAGTGGCGACGTGTGGTGTTTTTGTTAGAAGATGCAGAAAATTTGCAAATACTTAAAAAACTCATTAATTTGATATTCTCTAAACCAATTTAGTGCGAAAAAAACCCTACAATTACCACAAATCGTTAGTTAACAAAACATCATTCAAAAATAACTGTTTTTACAGTTTTATAATATTATATTTTAAAGTATAGCATCTACTCCAATGCTTCACTTCATAGACATTCATTATCTGTAATGAAGAGTGAAAAAAAAAGCTCGAGTTGTAACTAAAACTACAACTCGCAAAAATTTTTATAAATGAAATTGGTCCGCAAACACCCAAATGCCTGCTCTAAGCTAAATTGAGGTATTTGCTTGTTAAGTCGTTCTACACGTCTTGGCAAAGGGTTTTTTATTCATTGATTGTGGGATGACATACTTAGCTTAACCACACCTAATAAGTCATTAAAGTGGGAGAGCTTTAATTAAATTAAATAAAAACTTATCATAATGTTCAAATAACTAATAACACAGCAGGATTAATGTTTTTAAAATTCATTTACTCAAAAAAAAACGTAAAAAAAAACAAATCTATAGTAATGAAGTACTGTAATCAAGAAAATCTTTAAACTAATTTCAATAAAACTTAAATCACAAAATTCATAATATCGAATCTCATTTACAAAATTTATAGTATTTGAGTCAGTAATATAAAACTATATGCAAATTAAAGAAAAAAGCTATGCACAGCTGTAACAAACAAGAAAAATATATAATAAAAAAAAACTATATTTTTTATAAAACGTTAATAGTCTATTACAGTGGTCGTCAAGCTAATCAAATTCTGAGTATGTACACCAAGCTGCAAAAAATAAAATCGGTGCACCCCAAGATCTAATTTTAATAAGCACCGCTAGTGGTGGGACTACGTAAACACTTTTATTAGTGCATTTCTCCTTAAAAGTCATAACTAAGTTTGTACTTACATGCAAACCATTTAACAACTGAAGCTGAAACTTTTTATTATATCCTTTTTTTAATTGACCTCCATTTTTGATTTACCTTATTATCACAATGATGTTTTAGTTATTAATGTGTCTTACATACTTATTAATTGAACATTTCTCCGCAATTACTACAAAATCCCAAGTTAAGTATTATTTAAATACTTTTTAAATATTAACTACATACTTAATGTAACTCTATGTATTTTTTTGTTATCTCAACATTTCGTGCACCCCTAAATGAGTTTCGTGTACCCTAAAAATTTCATGCACTCAAAAAACTTTTTTTGTGCACTAGTGCACCAGTGTACACCTTGACGACCACTGGTCTAGTAACCTGATCTTAAACAAGTTCCTAATCATTACTTATTCAGCACTACTGAAGCAAGCAGTGATTGTAAACAGCTCTGTCGAAATCAACTGATCTCAAAATGATCAGTTTCAAACAATACTGAGGCAAGTAATGGCTGAAGCAGGTTAGTTTAAATAAAATGACTAAGTAACAAAATTAAACAATAAAAGTCATTAATACAGAACAGTACCTGCTGTATTTTTATACCGATACAAAAAAATACTACAAAAATAAAGAATATTAAAAGAATATAATATGTATTATTTAATTATACTTTTACTTAAATAAATATGTGTAAAAAAACTTATAAAACAACTTGAATTATGCAGAACTTCATTAAAGTTTATTTTTTCCTTTGTTCTTTATGTTCATACTTTTTACTTAACAGCATAACATTTAAAAAATAGTTTGTAATACTCAAACTTAACTTTTAAAACCTAAGCGCAGCTGTACATAACTTTTAAAATTTTTGTTAGTAGTTTGTACATGCACTTAATATTTGGACAAAATTAAATTAGATAAAATGTAACTGTTTAAAAATATTCCCTGAAGACAACTAACTTTATTGTTCAGTATTCAAAAACAACACGTAAGCTAACTCATTGTACTTTAATTCTACAACGTTACTTTACAACGATATTGTTTTATAAATACTTATAAATGCAAAAAAGTGTGTTAGGAAACTTTATAGTTTTTTTGTTATGTATTTTTTACGGATGACATTTTTTCAAGTGTTTCAAAATATTTTATAAGTAACAAAACATCTGTACTATCTTTTAAATAGTTAAGTTTTTTATACAGGCTGATTAATTATTTTAAATAACTTAGATAAACTGTTTTACTTTTGTATTGAAAATAGTCATAAAGTAATAATTATAAGCTCTGAAACCTGTTTTGTATAAAATACTTACTTGATTGACTAAAAATAAATCATAGATCTATTTACAAATATTTTAGAATACAAATTAACCTAAACTTACCTTAAATCTTTCCTTCCAGCACAGTATATTTTTCTCTATTGGATTTCTTTTTTTAATCGTAATTAATTATTTTGAAAGTTGTACTTCTGAAATTATAAAATAAATCTGCAATACTTTTGCTTAAAAATCTACAACTAGTTTCAATAAGTCACTTTCAAGTAGATATTATAATTATGAACCTAATATTAATAAATATTCTAGAGTAAGTTATAAGAGTAAGAAGTATCTAAATTATGAGCAATTAAGAAAAAACTATTAAATGCTAGTTTGTAATAAAGTGTTTCAATTAACACAATTAAAAAATATGTTTTTAAACACTCTAGAACATAAGTTTTTATATTGCTTTATTTAGTTTTATTTTAGTGTAGTAAAGGATTTTACGTTTTAACAAGCTTTGTACACAATGAAAACTACTTTTAAAATTATTAGAGTTCATATTGTTACATAAAAAATTAAATTTATTAACATTAAAAATTCAAATTTTATTTTTTCTAACAGTTTCAATAATTTATTCAATATGATATTAAACAAAAAAACCTTATTAAATTCATATTAAATGAATTGAGTTTATTTGTAAAATAATGAGAACTATAAGGGTTTATAAGTTAACCAATTTTAATGGTTTTGAGTTTTTGATTTTAATTTAGTTAGTATAGATGCAGTTATATTATTTCTTTTAGGATATTCAATTACTCTTTAAAATATGTCTAGAAGAAAATCTATAAAATTTGCTTAAGATGTACAAGCTGGTTTTAGTACTTAAACGGCTTATCTGAACATTATGATTGAAGTTGTAGAACTATAGATTTAATCGGCTTGGTAAGAATGTATCATAAAAGTTATTTCAAGTTAAAAAAATTATATTTTAATTATTATTTTTGGTTTTTATACTCTTATTATTTTTAAGTACTCAAACATTTTTGTATAGCCTCTGCTTTATTTTATTATGTATCTTAAATTTGATTTAAAAACATTATGTTCCTTAATACAAAAAAATACTGGGTTCTTAATTTGTGTATTTTTTTAACTAAACTTAACTAGAGAATTTTAGATTAATTTAAACTAATTTAATAGCTACTTTTTAAGTTAAGAGTATTATAACTTACGACCTTTTTGAAAACAATTATGTATTTCATTATATTTTTTATATACAACATTGTTATAATTAAGTTGCAAAGCCAAAAATTTATTAGAAAACAGCTAACGCATTTATTAGTTTAAACATTTTTTAAATAATGTAGAAATATTAAAATTTTATTTTCACTTTTTGTATGGTAACTGTTTCGTTATAAAAACAAATTTCATAATTACTTGTATACTAATGCGAAATTGTGATAAAGTTCAGAAAATAACAAAAATTTAAATAAACTAGTAAATTTAAACTAGAATATTTTTGAGAAAGCATTGGCTAGAAATTAAAGTAATGATTTAAAAACAGCATGAATAGTTAATGTGACTTACATATAACACTTGAAATATATATTGCCCTTTTTGTTACTTACCTGAGTGTATATTTATATCTAAAATTAGTATACTAATTTTATTTTAATCATATATATATTTTTTATATTCGTTATTAAATAAATTCCCCGTAATACTTTCCAGAGTTCTAAAGCTAAAATGACACGAGAAAAACCTTTGAACCGTTGCTACAAAAAACGTAAAGTAAAAACTTCAACCGGAGTTTTTACTTTTCATGAAGAAGAAGTAATTAAATACAAGGCAAAGCAAATTTGTGAAGCGAAAGGGGAAGTTTTGGCACCTCTTACAAAACACCGTGACAGAAAAAGAATCAGAAAAGCTCTCAAATTCGACGATGATGAGTGTTACAACTTTTGGCTGGGAAAAAGATTTCACATTGGCATTGACGTTGAAGTTTATGATTATGAAGAACTTTACCCTTTCACTACAACAGGTGAAAAATTAAGTAGCGATTTGGATAAGACTTTCCAACTAGTTTTAAGGAACCTTATTGACAAGTTTATTAACACTCTTTTTATGCCCGTTTCGCCATTTTACAACGATACAAAGGATAACATGTCTATGACAGCTTTCGGATATCATAGTCGCAGCAAGAAAAAGTACAGCTTTGTGTGTTTGAATCCAGCAGGAGTAGAAACAACTTGTGAGCCTCTTCTCAGCGATTCTCCGTTCTCTAAGACATTATTTGCTACTTCTGGCCTTGCTTTTTGTTTTGCAGTTTCTACAGTTGGATTCATACTTGCATACGTTAAGCAAAAGCGACGTGCAATTAAATTGGAAGAGTTGATGGAAACCAACTCGTTCAGGAAAATTACAAACTAAGTTATTTATAATTTTTTTTTTTGTGTTTTCATTTTTTTGACAATAAACAAAACATGTTAATTATTCTTGCTTACATTTGTAATAAACAACTATTATAAGCAGTCTATAAATTAATGTTTTTGATTTTAAAAGAGTAAAAGTACTTAATGAAATTCTCATATTTTGGATTTAATCTTGGATACTGTAAATTTTATTATTAGTTGAAGTTTCGGTAACAAAATTTGGTTATATTGAAAAAATATTGAGCAATGTTTTAGTTTATTATTAGGGTAATCGGTATATTACATAACTTATAATTTTTTTCCTGCCTTATATCTACCCCAATACTTAGTCAATGTTCTGGTACTACATCTACTGAAGACTAAGTCATTGAATCTAATAGACTTTATTTAATAATTTTTATATAAACTGAATACAATGAGTACAAAAAAATAGTCTATAACATACTATTTACATTAACATAAAGCACAGCAAAAAAAAAATACTAAAGATAGTCTACAGTATAAAGCGAGCTACGTCTCGCATAGTATATAAGAAAAATCAGCTTTTTAAAGCACTATAAACCAAAAAGGGCTGTACGATGTAGTCTAGTGCTTAAAGCAAGTTACGATTAATTCAATTTTTAAATCTTAATTTAATTTGAATTGGTTTATTGCGCTCTTAAAAGGTACGCATCCGCGTAAATAATACAATAAATCTCAAAAATTATTAAGATCAAGTACAGATTGCGCGTATAGTATTTAATTGTTTTTAAGGTGCATTTTTATCAATGTCCTAATTGTTTTACAAATTTATTAAACAATAGTATAAAACTAATTTATTTTGTTGGTGTGGAGGTCCAATATCATAGAAAGCTAAAGCTATTAAAGTTGATAATTTAAAACTAATCGCAGACACGTATATCAAAGAGAACTTTTTATTAAGTTTTAATCGTTTAAAAAATAGTTTTGTTGTTATTTTTTATCATATAACAACAGTTTTGTATTATAAGGTTGTGATTTAATAAATCCGTAGAAGTATGATTGTTGTAATTTTAAAAGAAAACAACTATCATTTTTTAAGTTTAGAGTTTATTTTTAGTTTTGTTTTAATTTATATAACAACTGTTAGAAATTGATGTGAAGTTATACTTCTTTCACTTCAATCGTTCATATATCGATGCATGCATCAAAATTGTTTTAAAAAACTTTTTCAGTTAAAAAATCTTTTTGAAACACGAATTTCAAATAAATAATATAAACAATTTTATAATTTCTACCTTAAATTCAACTCGATATTTTTTGATTGACAAAGGCAAAAATAAGGTTTAGTATCTATCAAGTGCCGTGTGCAAGCCAGGTGAGAATGTAAGATGGCTATTAAAAACATGTCAAGACACCTGCAGCTTTCAACATGCCTGTCACCTGCAGCTTTCAACATGCCTGTCACCTGCAGCTTTCAACATGCCTGTCACCTGCAGCTTTCAACATGCCTGTCACCTGCAGCTTTCAACATGCCTGTCACCTGCAGCTTTCAACATGCCGAGTCACCTTCTAACACACTGAGACAACTGCAAACGAGAGAGTAAAAATGTATATAAACGATCAAGCACATCGCTAAACTGGTTATTAAACCTCAACTACTCCACGGAGCTTTAACGAGGCGAATCTTCCTCCGTGGAAATAGTTGCAGCTTTTCACGTCGGACTTCGAGGCCGGAGACGTGAATGGTAGTACTATGTAAAATAGTTGGCTGGACTGCGAGGCTGCAGAAGTTAACTATCGAACGATATTAATAAGAGTTTACGTAGGACTTCGAGGCCGAAGACGTAAGCTATGGTACGATATAAAACAGCTTACGTAGGACTGCGAGGCCACAGACAGGAATTATAAAACAATAGGAAGCAACTTTGTTAGAAGTTATACGTTCAGAAATATCGTTTTTTCCATGTTTATTGATGTTGAACTTCGTATAAGATTAATGTGTAGAAAACTCAAGCGTCGCGCACCATTTGTATCTCTTGTTCGTGAAAGTAATAAATTGTACATAGTTTTTTTTTTACTTTATAGCTAAATAAAGTTGATATTCGTATTTATACCCGATAACGATAGCGATAAAATAATGTTATTTTATTAACTTTTTTATAAACACGGTTAGCAAAACAACTAAATCGTTTTAATTGGATCTTTTAATGTAAAATCTTAATGTGCAACACTTAAAGTTTATAAAACTTAAAACTTCAAAAATATAGCTTTTAAAACTATTTATATTTTTGATTGTAATTTTAACCATTAAACAGAATTTTTGACCGTATAATAAAATATTTTAATTTCAAACGAATTTTAAATTAGTAGCATTTTATATGTTGTAAATTTGGAAAAATTAAGAAAACGTGTTTAAAGTCAAATATAACTTCATTAAATAGAGTAAAAAAGACAAAAAGCATGTAAAATAAATTAAATTAGTATTTAACCTAACACTTGTTTTACATTTCCACATCAAAATTTATTGTTTATTTTACTTTTACTCAAGTCTATCGAAAAATTTTTATGTAAAAAAAAGAAATAATTTTATATGGTAAAGTATATGGTAAATTTCATAGCATTTTGTTTAAGCCATAACAAAACTAAATAAACATTTTCAATAAAATAACACTATTTCATTGTGATATACTTTTACAAGTTGTTTATAATAAAAACTACTGAAATTGTTAAGAAGTACAAACATTATTGTCTTTTTATAAAACAGTGGGTAGGACAAAATCGGCTAGTCTTTAGTAAAAATATAAAGTAAATTTAAAAGAGTGTTAGTAAGGATCAACAAATATTTAAAACTGCGTTTCGTAAATGGAGCAGTATTGGCCTTAATTGGACAATAATAATTGATGCACAACCATTTTCTTATGCAAAACTATTGGTTTCTTAAAAAGGGCGATATCTACCTCTTAATTTAAATACTATTGGTTTAAACAGTGTTTAAAATTAATAAAAGTATGATTATTTACATAAAATCTCCTAAAACCTTTTGATAATTTTCTTTATGTCAGAATTAGGAAAGTGCAAATGTACAGCCCGCGAGCATGTAAGTTTAGTTTGCCAAGGAATTTTATCAAAACTTACTATTAACGAGTTTGTAATGAAAAGTATTAAAAAAGGTCTTAAGCATAATTGATGAGAGATTTAATCTGACCCGCTACCACAAAATGCCTGCCGACCCTAGCTGTATGCCAATACGAGCCCTTTGCTTGACAAGGTACCTTTTGGTAAATGACTTTTTTGTGGTTTTTATGACTTTGTTGTGGGAAAAGATTCTAAGCTTAACCACAACTAATACATTATCAAAAACTCAAATGAGTACCAGAGATTACTTTACAACTTATTATTTTATTAAACGACAAAAAAAAAGACTCTCTAAAAAATCAATCCTAGGACGTTCTGCACGAAGAACTTTTCGGTTATTACTGTTCAAATAACTATTCAAAGTATGCTACAGGATTAGTCTTTACATAAAATTTTCACGCAAGAATAATTTAAACAACAAAAAAAGTAATTGTAAGTATTAAATCAACCATGCTTATTTAGTTTTAATAAAATTTAAACAAAAGAATCAAGTTATCAAATTTCATTTACAACAGGAAGTATTTTTTGATATATCTTTAAATATTTCTAGTATAAAAAAAACTTAATAACCAGCTGTAAAAAACAAAAGGATAACTACAAAAAAAACCTTATTTTTAATCAAATTCTATTAGTACAGTCAAGTCACTTGACCCTCAATCAGTTCCTAAACAGTGCTTTACAGTTAAAAACTATAAACAGCTCTGTTAAAATCAGGGTTTCCCAATATATTTTAAATGACCCCCTTTAAAAAAATAAAATAAGCTATGGCCCTCTTCAACAAGATTACTCAAAAAAATACCATTAAAAGTATCTAAGACTTTTTTTTAGCTCTTTGTCAACAACTAACAACGCCAGAATATCTTGTGTAAGTTTTAAATTATGACTTCATTTTCCCCTGTGGCATCTTAATTGCACATAGCTCCCCTTTTTGCCCCTTGGCTGCTCATGCCCTCTTAAGGAAAACCCTGGTAATTAAAGTAGTTTTCATTTAAACTGTACTTTGATAAAACAAAAATGCGTTAAAAAGATAAAAGCAAAATGGTTGCAAAATAAAAAATAAGTTAATAAGTTGTTCTTTTTTTTGTTCGAAATTTTTAATTCTCAGTTTTATAGTTTAAAAAAAAACTAATAGTCATACTAAAGTTTAAAAAACGAAAAAAGCAATTTACTTAAGCACAGCTGTCATAATTTTTATAGTATTTGTTAGTAGTTTTTACATCCGTTTAATCATTTACTGAGAATATTTTTTTTAAGTTGAGTCTTAAAAAAAACTGCTGCAACAATATTCTCTGTGATCAATTGATTTGTTGTTCAGTATTCAAAAACAACACGTAAGCTAACTCATTGTACTTTAGTTCTACAACGTTAATTTACAACCTTATTGTTTTATAAATATAATTAGATATAAAAAAGTGTGTTGAGATACAAATTAATCGTTTAAGTTGTACTTTTTGGTGACGAAATTGTTAATTTTTTTACAACTGTTTCAAAATAATTTCTGAGAAGCAAATGTCTCAGTTTTATATAATAAATATATACTTTTTTATAAAAATTGAAAGATATAGTTTTAGATAATTTAGATAAATTGGTATACAATTGTGTGTTTATAAGAACTTGTTATAAATTTATTATTTTTTAGCTTCAAAGTCTGTTTATTTAGAATACAATTGATTTCTCATAAATTTTTTTAAAAGTATTTTAATAAAAAAAAATTAATACTAAGGCAGAAAGGTATAAGTTCATATGAACAAAAATTCCAAGAAAATATTAAAGTAGAGTGGTAAATAAATGTTTTTTTTTTATGTCTGTTAAAGTATGAGCAACTATTTATGAAGGTTTAGATTGCTAGTTGGTAACAAAGAGTTTCCCACAACATAATTTAAAATTCTGTCACCGTTTTTAAATTACTACATTTAGTTTTTTTAAAGAAAAAGTGATAATTTAACGTTTAAGAGAAATTTTTCAAAATTGAATCATACTTAAAATCGTTAGAATTTAAAGTTTTGCAAAACCATTTTAATTTACTTAATAATTTATCATTTTATTTAAACACAAAATTTCATTATTTAACTAGATTTTTGTTGACCTAAGTTGTAGGACTTAAAGGACTAATAAGTTAACCAAGTAAAACATCTATTAGGTTTTTTTTTACTTAGTATACATGAAATTTTGATAAAAATTTTGTTCGACTATTAATCTATCATTTCGATAAGTCTTGTTGAAAATTTATTTATAATGTTCTAACTGATTTAAGGATTTTAATGGTCTTTTTCAATAATAAAATTGAAGTGATAAGTTAGTTTAGTTTTCAAAAATGTAAAAAATACAAATTAACTTGAAATACAATGAAGAACTTTATGTATATATACTTTTAAAGATAGTATATCGTACATACATTTATATTATTTACGCGTATAAAGCTTATATGCCTTTTGTAAAACATATAATACAAACCGAAAAGTTATCAAAGAAAAGTATTACATGAAAAAATACTTCACTTAAAAAACTTTATTTTTTTATTCGTTTTTTTTAGTAGTTTACAAAAACCTTATGTAGCGCAACTGCTTTAAAACATTCAAACAATATAATTTCAATGAAACTGATTATTTGGTATTACTGTAATATAATTATAAAAAATGCTCTGTTTTTAATCTGTATGTTTATTGTTTGATAAAGATAAACTAAAAAATCAAATTAGCTACAATTTCTTTAAGTAATTGTAAATGCTTTTTAATCAAGATTAACTAAACAATTGAAAAAAAGTTTTTTATTTGAAATATTACCGTTCGTAAACAAAATGTTTTAATAAAGTTGTTAAACCAAAAGCTCATTAGAAAATATCTGAGCAATCGTTTTAAAGCAGTTGCGCTAAACCCTTTCTGTTAAAAACTAGAAATTATAAAATTTCAACACTTTTACTCTTGAGTTTATAAAAATCAAAACTTTAAAATAACTTGTTATCTAGCGGATTCATTATATTTTATTCGACTGCTGCACCAATTCTAAAAGTTGAGAAATGTATTCGCATTGTTGATTAGTTAAAGCTTGACTTTGTAATAATACACATACCTTAAATATGAAAATAAATTTAAAGTTCTGCTTTTAACGGAAATGTAAACATAAATATGGCATTAAAATTTTAGCTAAAGTGTCTTAAATTTTCAGGTTATGTAAGATCAAATGTTTAAGCCTGATTTACAAGTAAAGTCATTTATGGGCCGAACTTTTAAAAAGAAGTCTTGTTAAAAATTCGCTGGCCTTATAAATATGCATATAGTAAAGGAAGATTGAAACTATTCAGTTATAAACTGTTTGAAATAATTAAGATTTAAAAAATGAGTTACTTCTTAAAACTATTCTAAGGTAATTGTTGGGTTATAAAGTTCTTATTTATTTTATAAATACTTGCATAGCAAAGTGAAACTTTGATTGAGTCAATAAACAACAAAATTCTTTATACACACCAGTATATTTTAAAATGATAAGGGTTTTTGGGAATCATAGATTGTATTTGAAAAATTTTAGTTACAAAGATATTTTGTATTATAGTATGACTTATTATTAACACTTAAAAATATAAACCTAGGTGAAGACAAACTGTTTTATTTTAACAAAAACAGTTTAACAAAACCGTATTTAAAGTTATACATAAGGTTACTATTTTGTATTTCTTATTCGTTTTAAAATAGAAATTTTCCAGAACTATAAAGTTAAAATGGCGGGAAAAAAAAACCTTTGAACCGTTGTTACAAAAAACGTAAAGTAAAAACTTCAACTGGTGTTTTTACTTTTCATGAAGAAGTGGTGAAAAAATGCAAGGCGAAACAAATTTGTGCAGAGAAAGGAGAAGTTTTGGCACCTCTTACAAAACACCGTGATAGAAAAAGGATCAGAAAAGCTCTAAAATTCGACGATGATGAGTGTTACGACTTTTGGTTGGGAAGAAGATTTCACATTGGTATTGAATTTGAAGTTTGTGATGATAGAAAGATTTACCCTTCTACTACAACCGGTGAAAGAGTAAGTAACGACTTCGATAAGAATTTCCAATTTGTTGTATTAAATCCTAACTACAAGGTTATTGACACTTCTTTTGTACCAGTTTCGCCATTTATTTACGATATGAAGGATAACATGTCTATGATTGCTTGGGGAAATTATGTTCATAACAATGCCAATTATAGTTTTGCTTGTTTGAAGCCAGCAGAAGCTAAAGCAACATGCGAGCCTCTTGTCATATATTCTTCGTTTCCACTGATACTATTTGCTGCTTGTGGCCTTGCTTTTTGTTTTGCAGCAACCACAGTTGGATTGATGCTTTCAAACATCAAGCACAAAAAGCATGCGGCTGAGTTGGAAAAATTGTTGGAAGAAAATTCATCCGGGGGGTTTTAAGCTTTTATTTGAAATCCAATCATACTTGTAATTCGTTTTTTGACAATAAACAAAACATACTAGTTCTCAGTATTCCATACTCGTGTTTTGATCATTGCCAGGATTTAAATCAAAAAAGAAACTCTGATTTCGGCAAAGTTTAGCGTTGTTGTGTTTAAGTTAATAAAATATTAAAAAAAATACATTTACTGAGTTTCAAATAGGACGTCTACAACAACTTCTACAAAAATAAAGTCTTTAGAAAAAATTATAAGTATAAATTACTAATATTATAATGTTATTTAATTTAAGTTGGAGTACCTAAAATATATGAAATTTATAATAAGTATCTAAACAAACGAAAATTTTCTAGTTATTTTTTTGTCTTATTCTGAACACATACCTATTCCAAGAAAATGTATCAAAACTAACGTTAAAGTTTTTTTTTTCATTTACGATTGATTATTAAAAACGAAAAAAAGAAAACTTCATAGATGTTTTAATAAGGTAAATTTGAAATAAAATCGTTCTTAATAAATAAAGTTTCAAATTTTTTCATAACCTACTGTTTTTTTAACTATCATCACTTTAATAAGATATACCAAATTTTATTTTTGCAAACATTCTAAAGTCAAAAATGCAAGTGGACATGCAACTAGAACAGTAAAAAAAAATCTTAGAATTTATTTTTTTAATTTGTTGGTAGAAAGCCAAGATTATAATGCAGTTAGTGCTTCAAGCTAAACTAAAAAATTCTATAAATGACAAAAGTTATGCAAGTTTTGCAAGGCGATTAGCTCAAATATTGATGCCTTAAAAGTCGAAAATCTAAGGTTAAATAAAAAACTATTAAAAACTACTTTAACACAAAATTATTTTATTGCTACTTAGGTAGTTTGAATAAATAGTAGAAAAATCATTTAAATGGTTAATTTAGTATTTTTATCAACATTTTAAAACTAGGTTTGTAAAATAATAAATAAGTTAAATATGTATTTTTTGCATGTTTTTTTAATGACATCCTAGTAAACTTTCTAAATTTAAGAAATTTCAGCGCTTAGCAAAAAAATATATGTTTACATATTTAAAATTCTTATATTTCGTAGATAAAAAAATATTGAAATTTTTTACGAGTACGCAGTTTTTTTTAAAAAAGGAAGCATTATAAAAAGAATAGGCTTACGTGTTTTTCGAAAACACCCTATAGAACCTATTCTATAAGTGTTGATTAACTACATATAGTTATACAGTTCCGTTATAATTAAAAACTTTTTATTTAAGATCTACTAAACATCTAAAAGCTGTTACAAAACGAAACTAATTAAAACGTAAGTTAAATTTGTATTATTTTTATAACAAAAACATTTGTATATGAAAAATGAATATAGCAAAACCATTTTAGAAGAGCTACTACTTAAAGTCCGACAAACTTTGTTGTATAACGAAATTTTTAATTTAGTTAAGATTGGTTAATAGGTAAAACCTTAGACTACAAATAAAATTAAATATTTGTTAAGATTCCCAAATAGTTTAAAAACAATAATTTCCTTTTTTCACTTATACGCGATTTGGGTCCACTTTGAGTTTTATATACTCTATTTATTTCTAACAAAACTAACATAAAATATCAACAAAAAGATCTTGAAAACGAATCATTGGTGCGACCTTTGAATTTTGTACTATTCAGAAAATCGCAATAGTTGCTTAATTGCACCATGCAACCCTCGCCTACCTCTAGTTGAACTACGTTTCTTATAGTGCCTTTTAAATCAATTGCTTGTGGTTATTTTCATTGCAGAGGGTAGCACCAATTTATAGCTGCCTGCAGACTTTTAGGTTGAACAGAAAACAAAGAATTAAACTAGGTATAAATGAGTCTGGTTTAAAAGTGCTATGTAAAGCTTTTCGTCGAGTTTTTGTCACTTTTGGTTTTCCAGTTGATAATCTTTTCCAGTTGATAATCTCCAGATATTGGTCTAGAGTTTTCGGCAAAAATAACCAAAGTTTTAATAAAACGATGGAGTATACACCATCGTATGTCACCTGCATATCATACTGCGTAAAATGGTAGGACGGAACTAGCAGTAAATGCCACTAAACGATTTTTAATGAAGAACGTTAGTCCAAATGGTGAACTTCAAAACGACAGAATGGTACAAGCTTTACTTACGAAGAGAAATATGACCGGTCCGGGATGCAAAAAGTCCTCTCTACAGACCCTTTTGGGACGAAATTTAAAGGACACACTACCTTACGTCAGAAAGAGTGTTATGACTTACAAAAACCTGCGGTTCTCAAAAATGTGGCTTGACACATGGAGTAAAAAGGAAGAAGTTTTAGATCTCATTATGATAAGTCACTCGAAAATTTAAGTGAGAAAACAAAATCATTGCCACCACCGAATTGCGGTGATCATGTCTTGTTACAAAACCAAATAGGTCCGCTTCCTAACAAGCAGGAAAAAGTGGAGTAGCAGTGGAATTAAAAAACTATCGCCAATATGATGTTAAAGTTAATGGATCAGTTAGATTAACTGTTCGAAATTGTAAGTTTTTAAGAAAATTTAACCCGCCATGTTTCCAATTTTTCAAGCAGTATCCCTTATCTAAAAACAGCAAACATATCACTGCAAAGTTTTTCTTTTGCTGTAATGAAGAGAAAGTAGGTTTACAGGAAAATAATGATGTTACGTACTCCCAGAAGGTAATAAATGACAATGATTTAGTTAACTGTAGCAAGATTTGCAACGCGAAACAAGCTACCTCCTTTCACTTAAAAACTCAAGTTGTATAAATGCAGGAAAACTCTCAACAAAGTAGAGAAATGGTGTATTGTCCCGTTAGGTCTTTAAAAGAAACCTGGAATTGCTGAAACAGATTTTGTTCACGGTGGAGTATTATCCGAGAACAAGCTGCGTCGTTCTGCTCGTGTAAGAACCCGAAATGCCGAAATAAATACCCATAGTCTAATTCAAACTGTAGTTAATACTATTGTTTTTATTAAATTGACTATTTAAGTTGCTTTTCATGTTTACCTACTCAGATCACCAAGCTAAAATAGTAGCGTTGTTGAAATTAAAAAAAAAAGAATTTTAATTGTGAAACTCCTTAATAGTTATTATTGCGTTGAAAAGTAGTTTAAAACAAAAAAACAAACTGTAATTATTAACAAAATTAAACAACTTAGCTGCCTAAAACTGCACAATACCTGCAGTAGTTTTGTACCTTTTGTAAAATAAAAAAAATAATAAGTAGTAATCATTTAATTTATATTTTAATAAAACACAAGTATGTTAAAAAGTTTAAAGTAAAATGCATGCAAACTAAAATTCATAAGGTGTTCTGATCTTTTTGTTGGAAATTTTTAAGTCTCAGAACAAAAATTGATAAAAAAAATTAATACTAAAGTTTTAAAACTTAACAAACAGCTAACTTTAGCGCAGCTGTATTTATTCTTTTTAGTATTTTTTAGGAGTTTATAAATGTATTAAAACAATGATAAAGTGTTTAAAAATAATTGCTGCAGTAATATTCCCTGTTATTGAAGAGTTTAGTATTATTTTGTTCAGTATTCAAAAACAACACGTAAGCTAATCCATGGTACTTAAATTTCTACAACGTTACTTTACAACGTTATTGTTTCTAAACACCATCAAATACAAACCAAAGCGTGTTGATAAATTAATTGTCTTATTTTTATTTTTTTGTAGAAGAAATTATTCATATTTTTACATGTATTTCAGAACAAACTCTAAAAAGCAAAAGTCTCTGTGTTAAACAATAAACAGTGTACTATTTTTATACAAATTATAGGATTTAGTTTCAAATCACTAAGACAAATTGTTATACGTTTTTGTTTATAAAAACTTGTCGTAAAATGATTTTTTATTAGCTTTAAAGTATGTTTATGTAGAATAAAGTTGATTTCTTAAAAAAAAAATCTTATAAGTGTTTTAGTTAAAAATGTTTACTATTTACTTAAAAAGGTATAATTTTTACAAACAAAACTTTGTGAGTTCAACAAAATTTCAAAACAGAGTGGAAATTATTGTTTGTTATTTGACTTTTAAAGTATGACTAAAGTATGAAACCACATAATGGTAGTTTGTAAAAGAGTATTTTATAACATAGCTAAAAACTGTGACCACATTTTTGAACACTTTTGAACTAATCGTTTTTCTTTTTATATAACTACATTTGTTTTAAAAAAAGAACAAACTAGTTTTTACGTTTAAAAAACTTTGTACACAATGAAAGTCATACTTAAGATCCTTAGAGCTTATTTCTTTGCAAAACTATTTTAATTTATCTAATACAATTTTTTTTGTTCTTTTTCAACAATTTTAAGGAAATTTTTCACTCATAAATATACACATTTTTGTTATTTAAATTGTAAAAACTTAGAACTTAAATGATTAAAAAGTTTAATAAGTACAATTTCTACTAAGTTTTTGTTTTTATTTTACTTAGTATAAACTTTCTATTTAATTAAACTTTGATAAAGAATGTTTCTGCTATTCATCTAATCATTTTGGTATGTCTAGTTGAAAATTTATTTATAATGTTGTAACTGTTTTAGAGTATTATCTAAATGACCTTATCACAACAATAACATTTAAGTAATAGATTTATTTGTTTTTTAATGTATCAAAAATATAAATCAACATAAAATAAAATACAATTATACATTACTCGTATAAAACTTATATGTCTTCGGTAGACATAAAATAAAATACCGAAGATTACTCAAGTACAAGTAAAAATATAAAAGTATTTCGGTTAAAATACTTTAAACTTTTATTCTTGTTTTACTAAAATTTACAAAAAATACTTATGTAGCGCAACTGAATTAAATTATTCATACAGTATAATTTTAAATGAAACATATTATTAGGTATTACTGTAATATAAAAGACTTTAAAGGCTGTGTTCTTAATCTGTATGTTTGTTGTTTAACAAGCTTAACTAAAACAGCAAATTAGCTTTTATTTCTCTAAACTATTGTAAGGATTTTTTAAATTAAGATCGTTGTAAGTAAAGAACTTTTTTTAAAGTTTCGTGTTTAAAATATTACCTTTTGTAAACGAAAATATTACAATAAAGTTGTGAAACTAACACTTATTACTTAAACACTTATTTTAAACTAAGAAATGGTTTTTGGGAATCATTGATTTTATTTAAAACTTTTAGTTCTAAAACTATCTGTATTAATAGTATAACTTATTATTAATACATGAAAGATATAGCTCTTTTTAAGACACCTAGGTCAAGACAAACTGTTTTATTCTAATAAAAACAAAAAAAAAAAAAACTTTTTAAAGTAATAAATAAAGTAAGTGTTTTGTACTTTTTATTCGTTTTAAAATGAAATTTTTTTTAGAGTTATAAAGTTAAAATGACGAGAAAAAAACCTTTGAATCGTTGCTACAAAAAACGTAAAGTAAAAACTTCAACTGGTGTTTTTACTTTCCACGAAGAAAAAGTCAAAAAATGCAAGGCAAAACAGATTTGTGCAAAGAAAGGAGAAGTTTTGGCTCCTCTTACAAAACATCGTGATAGAAAAAAAATCAGAAAAGCTCTCAAATTCGACGATGATGAATGTTACGACTTTTGGCTGGGCAAAAGATTTCATATAGGCATTGACTTTGAAGTTTGTGATGATGGGGAGCTTTACCCTATAACTACTACAGGTGAAAAAGTAAGTAACAAATTGGAAAAGAATTTCCAATTTGTTTCGTTAATTCCTAACAACAAAGTAATTGACACTTCTTTTGTGCCAGTATCGCCTTTTTACGACGACATGAAAGATAATATGTCAATGATTGCTTGGGGAAACCATATACCAAGCATCGAAAACTATAGTTTCGCATGCTTGAAGCCAACTGAAGCTGGAAAAACTTCTGAGCCTCTTGTTAGTGACTCGTCGTTTCCAATGACACTTTTTGGTGGTATGTGTTTTGCAGTTACTACAATTGGATTGATACTTTCAAACATCAAGCACAAGAGACGAGCTACTGAGTTGGAAAAATTGTTAAAAGCAAACTCATTCGGGGAGTGTTAAGATTAATTTTTATGTACAAATTTAAATTTATTTTTTCGAACTGTATTTCTACTACAAATAGCATCTATGATTTTCAAGTGTTTTAACCATTGCCGAACTAAAATTAAAGTATGAAGTTTATCAAGTAATCTTATGAAACTTAATTAAGTTATTTTAGATAAAACAGTTTGTGAAACTTACTCAATGATTTTAAAACAGGCTAAAAGTTTAATTTGTACAAAACTAGTAGGTTAAAATAAAGTGTTTGTTACACATAACTAATATATAAAAAATTTAATGTTCTGGAAATAAAACTGGATTCTTAAAGCAATTGTATTTTAGCTTATGGAACCAACTTGTTGTTTTTGTCTGCATAGTTTTAAACGTTTTTATTTTTATTAGTTTTTAGTAATTCAAGATAAATGCTTATAAAACAAAAAATTGCTTTTAAACTTTTACATTTAAATATTTTACAAGTGAAGTTTTAATTTTTCATAACAAAAACGTTTTTATGAATAAAAAACCGTTAAAAACTACCACATACTAATCAAGTTAAAACTGTAGATTGTACCTAATCTGGTAAAAAGGTATATTATATTTCTCTTAAGAAGTTTTTTTGTATCTACTAAGTTTTAATTTCAATATTATTTAATGATACAAGTATTTTTTTTACATTATTTTTACAACAGTATTAGCATTTTTAATTTTAAAAATAAGTACACATTAAAGTAATAGCACGATTTCAAATAACAAAACAGTTAAAATTTAAAAAAAAGTGTTAAAAAACACAATGTAATAAGAATTTACCAGAAGCTAAAAAAAGACTTCTTATAGATGTCTTATATTTTCAAACTTAATTTCATAAATAACAAGTTAGTTTTTTTTTATTTTACAAAAAAAAACTTTAGTAACACAATAATGTTATTTTATTATCATTTATGTATACCAATTGTTTAAACAGAAAAACTATTAAAATTTTTGAACGTGAAAACTTTATTAAAAAAAGGTAATGGGAAGGGCAGGGATCAGATAGGTTTTATGAAAAACAAAAAAAAACGTTTTTAACGATCATAACTCTTTAAAAAATGTAGTATTGCCCCTATTTAGGAAATACTGATTTAAACAGTGTTTTATAATGATGGAAAATGCATAATTTTTAGACTAAAATACGGAACTGTAACTGAAGGTTTTTGGTATCATTTGCCAGTGGTCGGCGAAGTGTAAGTGTTTGGCCCGCGAGAATGTTAGTCTAGTTCGCTAAAGAATTTTTTTAAATTTACTTTAGATATTTTAAAACTTACAATGAACAGTTTGAAAAGGGCTTTAGATAAAGTATACGAGATAAACTTGATATTCATGGGTCTGTAACAGTGGCGTCGTGTGGTGTTTTTGCTAGAGGATGCAGAAAATTTGCAAATACTTAAAAAAACTCATTAGTTTGATATTTCTTAAACTTATTTAGTGAGACAAAAACCAAACAATTACCACAAATCGTTAGTAAACAAAAGATCATTCAAAAATAACTGTTTTTACAGTTTTATAATAATATAACATTATTTTTTAAAGTATAGTAACTACTCCAATGCTTCACTCCATAGACATTCATTATCTGTAACGAAGAGTGAATGTTATAACTAAAACTACAACTCGCAAAAATTTTATAAATGAAACCTGGTCCGCGAACACCCAAATGCCTTTTCTAAGCCAATATGAGTTATTTGCTTGTTAAGTCGTTCTGCACGTCTTGGCGAAGGGTTTTTTTTATGCATTGGTTTGGGATGACATACTAAGCTTAACCACAACTAATAAGTCACTAAAGTAGGAGAGCTTAAATTAAAATATATAAAAACTTATAATAATGTTCAAATAACTAATAACACAGCAGGATTAATGTTTATAAAATTCATTTTCTCAAAAAAAAAACGTAAAAAAAAAACAAATTTATAGTAATGAAGTACTGTAATCAAGAAAATCTTTAAACTAATTTCAATAAAACTTAAATCACAAAATTCATAATATCGAATCTCATTTAAAAAATTTTTAGTATTTGAGGGAGTAATATAAAATTGTATGCAAATTAAAGAAAAAAGCTATACACAGCTGTAACAAACAAGAAAAGTATATAATGAAAAAAACTATATTTTTTATAAAATGTTAATAGTATAGTACAGTGGTCGTCAAGCTAATAAAATTCTGAGTACACCAAGCTGCAAAAAATAAAATCGGTGCACCCAAAGATCTAATTTTAATAAGCGCCGCTAGTGGTGGGACTACGTAAACACTTTTATTAGTGAATTTCTCCTTAAAAGTCATAACTCAGTTTGTTTTTACATGCAAACCATTTAACAACTGAAGCTGAAACTTTTTATTTGATCCTCATTTTTAATTGACCTCCTTTTTTGTTTTACCTTATTATCACAATGATATTTTAGTTATTAATGTGTCTGACATACTTATTAATTGAACATTTCTCCGCAATTACTACGAAATCCCCATTTCAGTATTATTTAAATACTTTATTAAATATTAACTACATACTTAATCTAACTCTATGTATTTTTTTTGTTATCTCAACATTTCGTGCACCCCTAAATGAGTTTCGTGTACAAATTTTGTACCCCAAAAATTTTTTTTTTGTGCACTAGTGCACCAGTGTACACCTTGACTACCACTGGTCTAGTAACCTGATCTTAAACAAGTTCCTGATCATTACTTATTCAGCACTACTGAAGCAAGCAGTGACTGTAAACAGCTCTGTCGAAATCAACTGATCTCAAAATGACTAGTTTCAAACAACACTAAGGCAAGTAATGGCTGAAGCAGCTTGGTTTAGATAAAATGACTAAGTAAAATAATTAAACAATAAAAGTCATTAAAAATGAACAATACCTACTGTATTTTTATACCTACATGAAAAAATACTACAAAATGAAAAAAATTATAAAATTTTATAATATGTATTAATTAATTTTTACTTTTACTTAAATAAATATGCGTAAAAAAAACTTAAATACAACTAAGAATAAAACAGAACTACATAAAAGATTTGTTTTTCCTTTGTTCTTTATGTTCCAACTTTTTATTGAGCAGTATAATATTTTATAGAGTTTGTAATACTCAAATTTAAATTTTTAATTAAGAGCAGCTGTACTTAACTTTTTAACTTTTTGTTAGTAGTTTGTACATGCATTAAAATATTAAGACAAAATTAACTTTAGATAAAAAAATTGCTGTAAAATGTTCCCTGAATTTAAATAAATTGTTGTTCAGTATTCAAAAACAACACGTAAGCTTAATCATTGTACTTAAAATTCTACAACGTTACGTTTGACGTTATTGTTTTATAAACACTTATAAAATCAGAACAGTGTGTTAGTAAGCTTTATAAAGTTAAATTATTTTTATTTTTTAAGGATAACCTATAGTTTAAATGTTTTCAAATATTTAATGAGAAGCGAAACATCTGTAGTATATTTTAAATAGTTTAATATTCATACAAGTTTATTTTTTATTTTAAATAACTGGGATAAACTTTTTTACTTTTGTATTAAAATTAGTAATAAAGAGTTAATTAAGAGCTTTGAAACCTGTTTTATGTAAAAAAATTGATTGAATAAAAAATTTAATTTTAAATATTTAAAAACATTTTAGAGTAAATTGAAAGAGTGTGAAGTATCTAACAACAAAAGTTTTTTTTTTATATTGCTGTACTTAGTACAGTTTAAATGTAGTAAAGCACTTTTACGTTTTAACAAGTTTGAAAATAAAATCTTGTTTGATAACTACTTTTAAAGTTATTAGAGTTTGTATTGTTATCAAAAAATACATTTTACTTACACTTAAAACCAAAATTATATTTTTTCTAAAAGTTTCAATGACTTTTTAAACCTGATATTTAAAAAAAATTCTTATTAAATTCCTATTTGATGATTTAAATTTAGTTGTGAAATAATGAGAACTAAATGGGATTATAAGTTAACCAATTTAATGAGTTTTGATTTTAAGTTAGTTAGTACAAATTTAATTTTATTTACTCTTTTAGGATATTTACTAACTCATTTAAGTGTGTCTAGAAGAAAATTAATGAAATTTAATTAATATGTACAAGCTGATTTTCAGTACTTAAGCGCCTTATCTCAACATTATGATTGAAGTTATAGATTAAATTGATTTGTTAAGAATGTATTATAAAATAAATTTTAAGATAAAACACAAGTAAAAAAAAATGTTTTATTTATCTTTTTTTTTATACTCATATTATATTGAATTATACAAACAATTTATGTATAGCCTCTACTTTATTTCATTATATACTTAAAACTTGATTAAAATACATATATATGATTGTCCCTTAATACAAAAAAAAATGCTTGGTTCTTAATCTGTGTTTTTTTTAACCAAATTAAACTAGAAAACTAAATTAATTTAAACTTATTCAACAGTTATATATATTTTTTTTACTTAAGATCATTGTAACTAACGAGCTGTTAGAACAAAAATTATTTTTTTTCATTACTTTTTTTCAAATACAGCATTGTTATAATTAAGTTTTAAAGCCAAAAACATACAAGAAAACAGCTAAAACATTTACTCATTATACATTGTTTAATCTTTGTAGTAATTTTATAACTTAGACTAAATCAACACTTTAATGGGTAATTTTTTAAAGTTTAAAATAAATTGCAATCTAGCAGAACAACTCTATGTTAACATGGTTTTCATACGTATGTTAAAAATTAGAAAATATGTTAAAGTTTAACTTATCTTTTTATGACTATTACTCCATAAACATAAACAACATTAATGTTCTACATTCAATGAAAATATTAAATTTTATTCCATAATTTATCTAAAAAGCCTAAAATACTAAATTAAAGGGTGATTAACTTTACTACTCGAAAAGCCTTATTTACCAGTGAAGTCATTTACGGGTCGAACTTCTTTAAAGAAGTCTTGTTAAAAAGAAGCGGATCTTAAAATGAAACAAAATTAAAACTGCGTAAGATATCACTTTATTAATTTACTTAACAAATTTAAGGTTTAAGAAAACATTTATTCTAACTTTTTTAAGGTAACAGTTTTGTTCTAAAATATAAATTACATAAACATTTGTATACATACTAATGCAAAATTGTGATGAAATTCAAAAAATAACAAAACTTTATATAAACCAATAGATTTTAAACTAGATCATCTTTGAGAAACCATTGGTTAAAAACGAAAATATTGATTTATAAACAGTATGAATAATTGTATGACTTGAAAATTATATTTATAAGATATTGCCCTTTTTGTTACTTAAGTAAGTGTATAAAGGTACAGTATACTACCGCTTAAGTACGCACTTTTTTTTTGGTACGCATCACGCCTTAAGTACGCACTTATCCAGAAAGACAAAGTAAAGGATGTTGTACTAGAACTTCAAGAAATTCCAGTTTTTTTGCCTAAATTTTCAATCATCAAGTTTTTCCAGATTATTTTATGTTTCCAGGTAGAATGGCCAATCTGCTGAGTTAGCCTGATACTTTCACAACTTTTAAACTAGGGTGAGTAATCCTGAGTAGGCCAAGTAGCCTGAGATTGAGACAGTCCTGTTATTAAATGTTAACAAACTAAATACTTATGTAGTAGTTGCAGAAAAGTAAAAAGAATAATGATATTTGAGCTGTAATGCTATAAAATAAATAAATCTAGATGACAAAGTTAAAAAAACCTACATATACAAAATAGTTAAGTCATAATTTAATTTAAATGTACATACATTGATGTTTTGAAAATGTTTGGTAAACACAAAGTAGTTTGGTACTTTCCCTCTAACAAAACAAAATGTAGCTTAATATTTTTTTTTTAATCATTGACTGACATTGACTTTCTATATTAAATGTATGTATTAATTATGTAGAAGCTTTTTATAGAAAAAATAAATCATTTTAAAATCTATTAAAAATATTTGCAAATTAGAATTATGTTTTAAATGTTATTTAAATTAAATGACTTGTTTATTTGGCTTAATTATTTGGTGGCTAGTTGTAAGAAAGAAAACAAACAACTAAATTTCATATTATACTATATCGTCAAAAAGTACGCACTACCCGTGCTAAGTACGCACTTATTGGTCGTGTTCAATTTGCGTACTTAAGCGGTAGTGTACTGTATTTTTATCTAAAACTAGTATACTGATTTTATTTTAATCATAAATAATATGGTTTTCATTCGTTTTCAAATAACTCCTTAGTATAACTAATAGAGTTCTTAAGCTAAAATGACAAGAAAGAAACCTTTGAATCGTTGTTACAAAAAACGTAAAGTAAAAACTTCAACTGGAGTTTTTACTTTTCATGAAGAAGAAGTAATTAAATACAAGGCAAAACAAATTTGTGAAGAGAAAGGGGAAGTTTTGGCACCTCTTACAAAACACCGTGATAGAAAAAGAATCAAAAAAGCTCTAAAATTCGACGATAATGAGTGTTACAACTTTTGGCTGGGAAAAAGACTTCATATTGGTATCGACTTTGAAGTTTATGATAATGAAGAGTTTTACCCTATCACTACAACAGGTGAAAAATTAAGTAGCGACTTGGATAAGACTTTCGATTTCGTAATAAACAATCCTATTGACAAGTTTATCAACACTCTTTTCGTACCACTACCACCAGACTATTACGATATGAAGGACAATATGTCTATGACAGCTTTTGGATATCATAATCGCAGCAATAAAAAATACAGTTTCGTGTGTTTGAATCCAGCAGGAGTAGAAACAACTTGTGAGACTCTTCTCAGCGATTCTTCGTTCTCTAAAACATTATTTGCTACTTCTGGCCTTGCTTTTTGTTTTGCAGTTTCTACAGTTGCATTTATACTTGCATACATCAAGCAAAAAAGACAAGCCACTAAATACAGGCAACAATTAGCGCAAGGTGAAACATTTGCAGAATCTTAACTTGATGTATTTAAACTATACTTTGTGTTGGTTTTTAATGCTAATTAGGTCTGATTTTTTTTTTGTTCTAATACTATATTCTATTTATTATGATGTTGAGTTATCATCAAAATATCATTAAGAGTATTAAAAGTCTAAAAACATTATTAAAATTTAAATAAAAAATAAAAGTTTTAAAGGCAAGTACTTCATTGGCTGACGAAGTTTCGATGTTCAAAAAAAAAACTAGTCTTTAGAATTTTTAAAAGATTAACATGCATTATAAATAGCATGAATAATTATACTTTTAATTAATACCTAAAACTTATTATAGACATATCTTCAAAATAAAAATATTGAAAAAAAAAAATTCCAACTAATTTAGTAGAAGTTTTCAATAAACTGCTCAGTAATAACTTAAAAGTCTAGAAAAAATTACTACTAGTTAAAATTTTACGATATACAGAAGTAAGATCTCAAAGATGACTGATAATCAAGCTATTAGTCAAAGCGTCTTGTTTATAACTAATTTTTTTTTCTTGAACGTAAACGTCAAAAATGTCCTATATGATAATTATTTTTTAAACGTCTTATTTAAAGCATAAAAGCGAAATAGTTCATATCCACTTTGTGTTTAGAAGCTGTTACAACAACAAAAAAATTGTTAATTAAATTTCACTTGCCGCCTTACCAAGTTAAATATAGACCTAATATTTAGCCTAAATATAAAAAATATTATAAAAAGGTAAATTTAAGAAAGCTACTACTTTAAGTCTGACTTTTATTATCAAAATATAAATATTAAAATAAGTAACTAAATGTCTTAAGCTAAACTAAACTTTTGTAAATTTTTATGGATATCGATTTTATAAAAAAATATCCTTTATTCTGATCAGCGCATTTTTGTTACATTTAAATCTCAATAAAAAACTATTTTTAATAAACGTTGTATATGACAATTTTCTTGAATATGTTAATTTTATGGGGAATGGTCTGTTTTGCACGAAGTCACTTTTCCACAAAGACAATTTTGCACGGCGTTACATTTGCTTGAGTAGTCAATTTTGCACGATTCGTGACTTTTACATGAGCGTCATTTTTTCACGAGATTAGGTTCAGAGTATGGTCAAGATGAATACGTGCAAAGTGACGACTCGTGAAAAGTGACTTCGGTGAAAAAGTGACGCTTTGTACAAAAGTTTCCATTCGTGCAAGAGTAACACTCTCCCAAATTTTTCAAAATATTTGCAAGTTACTGAGATTTTAAAAAAACCTTGCTACCACTAGAACTAGCCAAAGCTTGTACAAGTATAAGACCATGTATATCTCCGAGAAAATTTATGTTATATTTTTTTCTTTAAAAAAAAAAGTAGTTGCATAACGGTTTTTTGCATGACAAAACTATAAAATTCGATGATCGACTGAATTATTTTTACTAAAACTAAAGTGTACTAATCAAGGAGCCTAAAACCATGATCAGCTCAGACCCTCGTATTGAAGTCACCTAGAATGATAGGCTTGTTATGTTTGAAAAGTTTAATAGTTGTTATATTTAGTTTATTATAATAGGCATATTTTACATGCTCAGCCCTTTAGCATATAGAAATTGAGTATATACACTAACGAGGGTTAACACACTTTTCCTAATGTTTTAACGAAGAGTAGTATTACATTTATTTCATTCAGATCTAATTTCACATGCTTTAAATTGTATCCTACACTATTTTTACCATGCTAAAAGAACTTATAATTATTTTCGCTTTTAGTGCTTTGACCTGCAGGGTGTAACTACAAAAGAACTAAAATGTTAACTTTTAAACAAGTTTTTTCTAAAGTGGCGACACCACAACCTTTTGGACTATTTTATTAAACCAAGGGAGTATTAACTAGTAAGACAATAACAAATAAGTTACAACAGATACTATTAGGTATGTAATGAAAATTTTAAAAAGTCTGAGGGATAATTAAGGGAATATTTGAAACTCACACAACTAGATTTTCTGGGGTATGTAACGAAGAGTAAAACAAATAGCAGCGATAAATAGTGAAGCGGCAACAACTAACTTACACTAGATATTCTGATTTTTTAATGAAGGGGAACGCTAATTTTTTAGTTTTCTAAAAAAGCAAGATTATGCAATAGCAAACTTATTAGCACAACCTACCTTTTTTACATCAACTTCCAGCTTCTCATCCACATAAAACTTTTCTCTGCAAAATTCAAAAAAACATACCGAGACGCTTAAGTCAGCCATTTTAATGCAAACTCAGCAATATAGACCAAATAAAGCTCTTCTACAACAAAATACGGTTTTGTTTCACTTTTATCCAAGTTATTTAGAACACACTACAATGCCTAATTCAAACCATCAATAAAACTTGATTTTCTTCTTAAAAAAACATCAACCCGATAAACACATCCTGACTTTAGAATTTAGTTCTACGCATTTCTTCAATTGTTTGATATTTTTCTTCTTTTACTTTTATTGCTTTCTCAAGGCATAATACATACAGGTAAAAAGCTACAATATCGGAATTAAAGTACAGACAATTGTAAAAATAAATAAATACAATGACTAACCACAAAATTTGAAACTCAAAGCCCTATTCACATTAACGTTAGACAGGCCAAAAACTACTTATCAAACAAATTGAAAAAGCACTTGTTATTCATAAAGGAAAGGCGTTACTAATAAAATTAATCTATAGGTTAAACCAATTTCTATAAACAAAATAAATGGTTAGTAAAGAAACAACAAAATATATCTTATAAATTTTACTAATGAATACTAAAAAACAAATCTTTTTTTTAACTTTAATCGAAATTGTTTAAGTTTTTCGCAAGAAAATATTTCGCTTGGAAGCTTGTTTTAAATTCTAACTGAACGATAAAAAATATAAATATGCCAAACATCATTAATGATGTCTGCATGTAAGTTTTTGTTATTACCTCTTAGTAAACAATTATTTTTTATAAAGTTCAAAAAGGAATGGTAATTTTATTACAGTTTCATCCATAACTAGTTTAAAAAATTAATATGGCCAAATCTAAATCTTCTTTATATATGTTTTCTTAGTCTATCAAAATAAAGCATATAAGAAGTATTGCAGCGGTTGTTACTTTGAACAGATTCTAGCTAGATGGTTAATATCTTTTCAAGTATAAAGACCAGATTGGTGTGTTTTAATCCAACTTAGGACAAATGTATACAATTTTTTAAGAATGTTTATATCTGTAAACTTTAAACTCTTCAAAACTTGAAAATAAATAGTTGATGCAATTTGGTAAATGTAACTATTATGGTGGCTCAATTTTAAATTTCAAGCAACCAAAATTCCAAGATCTTTAAAAACTTTAGATGAAGATAAGCTTATAGTGCTTATTCTAAAGTCAAAAGTAGAGATAGACTTATTTTTTTGACTATTTAGAACCTGACATTTACTAGGATTTAAGTTTAAATTTATTTTTAAGCCAATGATAATTATGTTTAAAAATTCTAAAAAAGTTGTGTTAGAAAATACAAACGTTTTTGTATCGTCTGCGAAGAGATTAATGTTGCTGCTAATATAAACTTTTGAAGCTATATCATTTATATTAATAACAGTGGTCCCATAACCCTTCCTAGAGGCACTCCACTAAAGATAGTTAAAGATTTTGAAAATGTGTTACCGCTTACTACTTTTTGGGTTCTATCATGAAGAAACTTTTTGAACCAACTACTAGACTATTATGAATTTTGTCTTGGTATAAAGTTTTAATTAATTTAAAATAAGAGACAGAGTCTAAAGCTTTTTTGGATATCTGTATAAACTACTTTAGTAGACTTATTGCTTAAAGAAGACACCAACCATAAATACAAGCAAACCCAAAAATCGAAAATGATTTTCGTTTTATAAAGTATATTTAGTTGAAAACTTTTAGTCACTAAGTCAAAGTATAAGACTTACAAACTTAATATTTACTTTTGTTGATGTTTATAAGTTTAAATTAATTGCTATTAAACGTAAGTTTTGCTTGAAAATACTAACATATAGTATGGTTTTATTAAGAAACTTATTACAACAAAAAATATTTTTTTGTAATAGAAATAAAAACAAGTCTTTGCTTTATAAAAATAATAAATACGTACAATACACGCTTTTGTTATAAACTGTTTAGTATAAATTAGCTATTTAGTATTTCTTAAAACTCATTATACCAAATAATTTAATAGAAACACGAAAAGTAATTGTATTTATTTTTAAAATTGTTACGCTCGTTTAATCAAGCCTTAGTTAAAGAAAATCGTAACTTTAAATTTTATAAACTGATTAGAATCAATAATTTGAAACAAGTTCAAAACTAAGCAAAGATTTCATTTTATGTTCATCTTTTTTCCAAACTATATGTGGATTACTTTCTCTTAAAACGTTACTTAAATACTAGTTCAATACATAGTTTTAATTAAGTATATATCAATAGTAAATTTATATAAATTAATCCAGCACTGATGTAAGCTTAAGAAATATTGATCTAAAATATAAAACAAAACTGAAATCATTTTTGCATATGAAAAGTAAAGAGAAAAGCTATTATGACGTGAACAATTGGAAGTTTTGTCTAAGCAATTACTGAGAAAAGAATAGTAGATCCATTTAGATATGCTGTTTAATATGATGAGATACTTCTTTATTTTATATCAACTTATTTCAAAGTTATTTTTATTTTGTTTTGCCTATAAAGTTATTGATCCAACCTAAGTACTACTAAAAAAAGAAGAACTTTTGTATCTGAAAGTTCACTATTTATTGACATAATTTATCTGCATGTTAAAATTTTAATTTATTAAGAACAAAAATACCAAACTACTAATGTTATACATAATATATGTAAGTACAAGGTTATTAAAGAATATATGTTGTATTACTACATACTAAAATATTCGCTCTGGTTAATTTGTAAATTAATAAGTATTTTGATTAAAAACGTTACATAAATTTTGAATTTTTAGCTTTTTGTTAAGAATAAATTGGAAACGCTTTTTTAATTTTATAAAAAACTATGTATAATTTTTAGCTAGAACTTTTTTTTCTAATGAGTTGTACATTTTTTAATGTTGTGTAAGAAAAGTTATAACTTTTATACTGTTGATCTGATTGCAATAGGTTTAGATAAAAATAATCATGAAAACTCTCTTAATACTTACTATAATGGTTGGATCAACTGTTTTAAATGAAGCAGCAAGTAAGTTTTTTTATTTTTTTACTTAAGTGTTATTTCATAATAACAAAGATATGTTTCAAATGTAGATTTTTAAGTTTTAAGGCTATATAGTTATTTGTGTTTACTATAAAATATTGCTCAGTTTATTGTATATTTACTTATATTACAATTATTGTTGTTTATTTATTAGTTCAAATATATTTAAGAAAGTTCCAAAAAAAAAATCAATATTAAAACAATTATCAAAAATATCATAAGTTTATTTCTACTTAGTTTAGCAGTATGCAAAAAAAGTATTGTTTTATCATCAATATGTTTTAAAACATTTCGGTTTGTTAGATACAGTCTGTTGTGCTGCGGCATGTCAAACAAAACTAGACTCTTTGTAGTCAATGTACTTACTAATTAAGCTCTTAGACGTGTTCATTACAAAAGTATGATGTGATATGAGTGTAAAAGTCCTAACAGTGGTAAAAATAACATTAAAGCTATGAGCTATATGTCTTTATGTATAAATTGAAGTATATTATATGTTTGAAGCACTGACGAGGTCTTTGACCGAAAATTAGTTTGTAAAATAAATTTTTGAAAGAATAAATATAAATTGAAGTATGATTTTTTACCGTTTACTTTTAAGTTTTATTTTTAAAATGTAAATAAAGTTGATAACCATCCGACTAGATTTTCTCATTAAAACTTTTTCTTGTCAAGCTGTGTTGTATGTAGTAGACATGGACTGAAATTTTTAGCTTATTAGGGATGTAAACTGTGGACTGGTATGCCTAATAATTTTAAAGATCAGGGTCATCTTGAGAGGTACTAGATCGGTCTGAGAGATTTTCTATACAAAGATAATTAAATGACTAAACTATAGATAGGCTGATTACGGGATATTAATTCTTATGTTTCAAGACAAGAATAATAATTACTACGTCTAAAGATAGTCTTGCTAAGTATGTCAATTAGGTTCTGATGACTCTGATCCAGTCTAAGTTGTAGCAAGTACTCAAGTTTTTGAATTATATAGAACTTACTAAAATCTCATTAAATAAATCAATATTTTTTGTATAGGTAATTTGAAAAATATTTGGTATAATTTTTTGAATATGTTTAGTTGTTATTAAAAGCTAACTGAAATTATGATAGAAATTAAAACATCTTAGCTAGATTTTTTACTTATTTTCATAAAAAGAAATTAATGTAGTAAACAATTTTTGTTTATTTTTTTTTTGTTCGTTTACGTGATTTATATTGTTATAGTTGAATCAATAGGTATAGAATATTTACTTACGATTACAAATGTTGATAGTTAAAAACAAAAAAAATATATCTTTTTTTCTGGAATTACATATATTCTAACTATTTTTACAATTTATAACAAGTCAATAGGCCTAAATTTACTGTTTAAAACTAAAACTGATTTTACCATTTCGATACAATTTATTTCTTTACTGTTAGTTTATGCTGAGTTAAAAAATCTAAGTTTATTGAAATTGATAAAAAAATCAATGCTCAAAAATTTTGGTCAAAGTTTTGTTTAATGAACGAAAAAAATAGCGCTCAAATATTTAGTCCTAGAACCTGGTGTACGAAAAAACCTTTCGGTTATCGAGTCATACACCAGGATAAAGTTTAAAGTATCCAGGACAAGTACCATGTGTATACAAAGACCTTTCAGTCATCGAGCTAAATACCTATAAGGTTTAAATTGTGGTACACTTAACTTATTAGTACTACCCATCATAATTAAATCCTACCTTATTTAATTCCTACCTTATAAGTATTATATTCTTAATGAGACTACTTTATACAAATCAAACAAGACAGTTTGTACAATGTATCTATTACACAAAACAATATAGAAAAATCAATTTAAAAAATATAACTTTCTTTTATAAATCACTTGGCAAAAGTACAACTTAATAATAAACCAAGTTTTAGTGCAGTAAACTATAAAACAACTAAGAAATTTTCAATTATTTAAATCTACTTCAAAGAATTCAAACATTTAACTAAAGATTAAATAAAAACTTTAAGTGAGTATTAAACTATAAAAGGTTTAATAAGCTACTAAACATGTAAATATAGCTTAAACATTTAAGCAATTAAACACCAGTTTAAATATTAACTTAATATTTTAACTGCACACATAAAAATGCACTTGTTATGTTTTTATGAAATGTTTCATCAGTAATTTACGCCTGTTTAATCCTCTTTTCTCATTGGCTCATTCTGGTGCTTTAAAAGTTCGCTTTCATATATGGTCATTGTTGTCCAGCTCTAAATGTTCTTAGTTCAAGCAATGAATAATGCAAGTATTTGTAGCAGTTCATTTCATACCAAATATTTAATTAATCTACCTCGTGTTATAAAACAGGATTTTTTTTTGTTTTATTCAACATAAAGAACTTGCAATCTTTAAGAAAAATTTTATGAAGAAAATATACATTAAACGAGAAACAAAACACGATATAGTATTTTACTTAGAATAATTTATGATATAATATAAAAAATATAAAAACGGTATTTAAGTTTAGAAAAAAATTGTTTTAAACAAAGACTTAGGCCATTTAAGTTATTAATAAATGTAAATAAATATATACGTATATTTAAAATGAATATTAAATTATATCTAGATTTAACTATAACAGGGTAAACCACGTAAACAAACAGAAAAAGAAATACACTAAAACTGTTTACTACAATAGTTTTTTAATAAGAAGGACTTCGATACAAAACTAGCCAAGTTATTTTCAATTTTTATTTAAGAAATAGTTAATTAGTAGTTTAACACGTTTACAGCAAATTTATAAATTTACCTATGCACAAGATAAAATAACTTACCAAACAAAATTTTAGTAGTAGTCTAAATTTAGCTAAAACAAAATAGTATTTGCTACAATCTAGACTAGCTGACTAGCCTTTTACAGTTCGCGGGCTAATTTTCCCAGAAAAACTTTCTCGAGGACCGCACTGTATAAAAAGGTCTTTTGCGGCACGCAGCTGTTTCAAAAATTTTGTGTTAATCAAGATAAAAACACTACTTTTAACAAGGACTTCCCCTAAGTGTATTGATTATTGGTATAATCCTAAAAAACATGAAAATAATATCCTAGTTAGTTTAAACTTATATAAACTTTAATCATTCAATAGTTCTTTTAGTAAAAATTACCTCAGATCGACCTGGTATCTTACAAAATGGGCCTGATCTTTTAAGTTGTTAGGGATACTAATCCACAATTTACTACATTGATGTGCTAGAGATTAACGCCAATGATTATTACAGCTTGGTAAAAAGAGTTTTTTGAGAAAACCTTTTTGAATGGTTATGTATTTATTTACGCTTTTAAATTAACTTTTTCAGTCAGTATTTATTTCGGCCAACATCTATAAAGTTGAGATGCTTTTTGCTATCGATAACAGCATCCAAGACAACTGTTTATTTTGACTATGCCTGCCTGATGAGTTGTTATAAGGACTAAACCGGTCGCAGTTGTCTCAGATGCTGTCGTTGTTGATCGTGCGATGAAGTTCATTGTTTATTATAATCATAAAATAACAGTTGAAGTTAAATGCTAAACATTAATTTACAAATTTATACAAAGAAACACTTAGCTTAAAGTTATAAAAAAACTTCTATCTACGAATATAACTTTAATTACTTTTAATTTTAAACATTTTTTTTTTGACACTTTAATAAATTCTTTCAAACAATATAAATAAGACTCAATTTTTCAGAACAATATGTATTTCATGCTTCTTTCGTCAGTTGTATACTAAGTAATAAACATAAAAGATTTAGTTTTGTTATTAGTCATACAAAACTCATCGATACTTTTTGGAATATGTTCCTTTATTCTTTTGCCAAATGTCTTGAGGTCAGCAGGGCCGGAGAAATGCCTGATTCCTTTAGTACTGCCTTATGTCAATAATAACTCAAGAGTTTTAGAAAGAGATATCTGTCAATTAATAAGTACGACTTATCATTCGGCAAAGACAATCGTCATTTTTGTATCCAAACCAATGTTTAGACCTAGGGGCAAAGATCCGATAGCAGATTTTAAACAAAATATGGTAGTTTACCAGTTTAAATGCTTCTGTGAAGCTAGTTATGTCGGGATGACCTCAAGACGGTTTACTATCATTTCTAACTCGCTATCATTTCTAACCTGATCATTTCTAACCCGATCACTTCTAACCCGATCATTTCTAACCCGATCACTTCTAACCCGATCACTTCTAACCCGATCACTTCTAACCCGATCACTTCTAACCCGATCACTTCTAACCCGATCATTTCTAACCCGATCACTTCTAACCCGATCATTTCTAACCCGATCACTTCTAACCCGATCACTTCTAACCCGATCATTTCTAACCCGATCAATTCTAACCCGATCACTTCTAACCCGATCATTTCTAACCCGATCACTTCTAACCCGATCATTTCTAACAAGATCATTTCTAACCCAATCACTTCTAACCCAATTAAACCCGATCATTTCTAACCCGATCATTTCTAACCCGATCATATCTAACCCGATCATTTCTAACCCGATCGTTTCTAACCCGATCATATCTAACCCGAAATTTATTTAGCCGATCTGTATTAATATATTAGTTTATTATTTTTTAAAGATAAGGAGTTGTTTAAAAAAAAATACTCTCAACAAAATTGTTTTTTTTTTAAGTATAGTTTATTTTGTTAAAAATAAAACCTAATGTTTAGACAGCTTTTGTTAAAAATTATTTGTTGATATTAATTGGTTCATTAATTGTTTTGACAATAAGGTTTAAAATTGGATTATTAATTAAGTGTAGTTAATTAGTTTTAAAAAGCATTAGGAAAAGTATAAGTTTTTTATATTCTAAAGATTGAATATTAAGTTTTGATAGTCGTCAATGTAAGAAATATAATGAGTATCGCGGCGGTTAAAGTCTATTATGTACTTTCTTTTGAAATTATTCTATATGGTTAATATATTTTTTTAAGTGTAACACAAGATTACCAATTTGCCTCCGAATTCAGGGAGAATTTATATGATATACAACTTTTCAAAAATATTAATATCAGCGTTTATGAAACTTTAAACAATACAGTTAATAAAATTTAGTAATTGTAATTATAACGGTGGTTTCATTTAAAATTAATATCATTAAATTCTAAGTTCTTTAAACGAAAGTGTATACTGTTTAATACAAAGCCAAAAGTAGAGGTAGAAGGTTTTTTAAATATTCAGAACTTGTCATTTACTCAAACTTTAATTTAATTTTAATTCTTAAATCAACTGGTAAATTGTACATAAAGATTAACTGTAACTAAGATATATTTAGTTATAATAAACTTAACTATGAAAGTTTAGTGTCGAAAACTTATTATTACGCATTTTAACTTTTTCTTTTAAAATAAAATTTATGTACGGCAAAATAAATTTACATTTTTCATTAAAATTTAAAAGTTTTCAAAATTTAAACTTGCAAAAACACGATTATTCTCACGATTAATAGCAGATATTTCTAAAATAATGTTCTTGATATCTTTTGAAAGTTATTGTTTTACATGTTTTCAAAAACACAAAAACAAAAAACGCTGATTATTTAGCGATCATTATATTTGAAATGTAAGTATAAATTACTAGATTAAACTATATAACTTAAACACTTATAACAAAATAGTAACACCAGTTTGAATTGTGAGACTTATTATATAGGCTTAAATTTTTAAAAAAGAAAAACTCATCATATTTATAGAAATTTAGAGGTGCAAAAAACCATCGAGAATGAAGTCAATAGACTGCAAGCTGGCTTTACTGTAATGAATAATAAATAAATATTTTTTGTGTAATAATTGTCTGGAAAGATATTTGATTAAAACAAACAAAGAATTTAAAGGAGTTTTTATAAAATTCTGCTCATAATTATACTTAATTCAACTATAATTAATTTATTATTCTATTTCAAAATGTTTTATTTTTAACACTTATTTTGTTTTTACTTTCTTTATTTCAATTGCTCATAATAAAGTAATTTTAAAAAAGTGTTTGTCAATTAAAGTACTAATTTAAGTTGCAATTAAAACATAGGCGAGATTTAATTACCCTCGCAATTGTTATACAAATAAACTTGTCTGTTTAACTGTTAGTGTTAATTTTTTTTTTTGCTGTAAAACTAATTAATGTTATTAATGATGTGAAATCCAGACGGTCAATCGACATAACAACTTTTGCGGTTTAGTTATATGACATAACTGTTTTAATGGCTAGTTTCTATTAAAAACCATGCTTTTCCAATTAATATATTAAAAGTTTTTAGCTTCTCCTAATGTTGTTCGAATTCCATTATCTTAATAGGCCTATGCAAGTTGCATAACAATTTGTATAAGTTATTAAGATGAAACTTAAAACTACCCTACTACAAAAGGTTAACACACTAGTAAGCAATAACAAAACATTTACGTAAGACTTTCAATGCAGTTTTTAAACCGTAATATAAACGTTTTTGTATCTGAATAATACAATTGTAAGAGTTGACTTTTTAAAGTATGCTTATGTTAAAACTATTTCAGTCACGTTAATTACAATAAGATCCAAATAAGATATAATTATCATTGCTTATTTTAAAATCCTACAAAGAAGAGTTTAAAATACTTTAAGGTAAAAAATTTAGTAAATTGTATATGATTAACGAAAAACGTCTCTTAATGTGTATTGAAATAACAAAAAAAAAAAAAAACTAAAAATATGTGTAGGATAATGAGGTAATAAAAATATATTAAGATTATGTTAAGTTAATACTAAAATTAAAATCTATACAAAAATATCTTTACGTAACACAATAAAATCATTATGTTTAAAATAACTAAAAGTTTAATTTTTTTATTGTTATTTTAATAACTTCATTAAGACTAGTTCATTTTTGCATGAAATTTAGATTAAAAAATAAAAACGTAA
Organism: Thalia democratica; assembly: GCF_965202585.1. Classification (NCBI taxonomy): domain Eukaryota; kingdom Metazoa; phylum Chordata; class Thaliacea; order Salpida; family Salpidae; genus Thalia; species Thalia democratica. Next base: position 13,392,540 of record NC_139170.1, read on the forward strand.
CATAAGTAAAATGGGTTAGAAACGATCGGGTTAGAATTGATCGGGTTAGAAGTGATCGGGTTAGAAGTGATCGGGTTAGAAATGATCGAGTTAGAAATGATCGGGTTTAATTGGGTTAGAAGTGATTGGGTTAGAAATGATCTTGTTAGAAATGATCGGGTTAGAAGTGATTGGGTTAGAAATGATCGTGTTAGAAATGATCGGGTTAGAAGTAATCGGGTTAGAAATGATCGGGTTAGAAATGATCGGGTTAGAAGTGATCGGGTTAGAAGTGATCGGGTTAGAAATGATCGGGTTCGAAATGATCGGGTTAGAAGTGATCGGGTTAGAAATGATCGGGTTAGAAGTGATCGGGTTAGAAGTGATCGGGTTAGAAGTGATCGGGTTAGAAGTGATCGGGTTAGAAGTGATCGGGTTAGAAATGATCGGGTTAGAAGTGATCGGGTTAAAAGTGATCGGGTTAGAAGTGATCGGGTTAGAAATGATAGCGGGTTAGAAATGATCGGCTCCCCCTCAAGACAACTTGGAAAAAGAATAAAGGAACATATTCCAAAAAGTATCGATGAATTTTATATGAGTAATAAAAAAACTAAATCTGTTAGAGTAATAAGTAGTTCAAAAAGATCTGCTATTGCTGAACACTTAGTAAATAACCTTGATTGTGCTAGTTTTTATAATTTAAAAAGATTTAAGATTATAAAAAATTGTTTTTAAATTTCCGATTTCATTAAACTTGAGGCTATTTGTATTTTGTTAAGAAAACCTAAGTTGTGAAACATAAAGATTTTGATTATACTGTTTTGTTGTTTTCTTAAATTGTTTTGTAAATTGTTGCTTTGTTTTATTGTTTTTTTTTAGTTGCATTGTAATTAGAAGTACTTATGTATTGTTAATAACTCTTTGCTTTAGTATTAATTACGTTGATTGCATTTTCACTATATAAGCTAGATTTGAAATTTTGTTTTTATTGCTTAGTATACAACTGACGAAAGAAGCATGAAATATATATTGACTTTTAATTTTTCACACTTTTTTATTTATTTAATAAGTCTTAGAGTTAGAGCTTTATTTATATTTACGTAGAGATCATTTAGTCAAATAATATTTGCTCTGCCCCAGAACAACAGAAAGTATGTAATGTGACTCATAAAAGCTGAGTTGAAAATTAAAAACAGGAATTTTTCATTTAAAAAGTATCTCGTTTAATATAAAAAACCAATTGTTTTTAATAACTTAGTCTGTAATGTTTCTATTGGTTTTGTTCATTTAAGATTATTGTTCATTAAAATACTAAAACATTTATATATTTACAACTGTTTATCTTTTTTATAGCTGTTTTACCTAATTTTAGATTTATGTTTTATCAAAAAAAATTTAACCGAATGATAAAACATGCATCTTTTTCTGTTAAAATTAACTCATGTTAGTTTACAATAATCCAGTCTAAAATTGTGCTAAGTTTCAGATTTAATTTGGCACTGTCTTTGTGTTTTGTGTAACTGTCTTTGTGATTTGCTTTAATGTTGTATATATCATTTGAAAAAATTTGAATTCTTAAACTTGTGTTATTTTGTAAATAATATGTATTTGAAACAAAAGAGGTCTTAGGACTAAGCCTTGTGGTGCTCAAAAATCAATATTTTCACAAATTAAATTATACCCTCCAAAATTCACAAACTGTTTTATTTCGGTTAGATATGACGATGCCAAAAAACTTTTTTTCCCTTTATACCATAGCATTCTAGTTTGTCAAATTCTCTATTCACGCTATCAAGACTTTATTCAGATCTAGCTAAACTGCATACACAGCTTTAACCTTATCAAATGTAGATAGAAGTCCTTCAACAAAATCAGGCAAAGCTAAGGTGGTAGAATTACCTTCTCTGAAACCAAGTTTGAAACTTTCTAGGATATTAATTTTAATAAAAAAACTAGTCGAAACGGTTATAAATAACTTTTTCTATACGACTGTATAGACTGGACAAAACTTAAATTAATCTAAACTAAATAAATTAACTAAATAATTAGTTTCCTGGTAATGTTCCTGGTCCTGACTTGAATATTGGTAGAACTTTTGCTAATTATAAGCTATTTTGATACTTACTTTTGATACTTTGATAAAATTCCTGAATTGTTAGTTCACTAATTACTAAAAAAAACAATATTGTTTATTACTTTTTTTTAAATTCTTTCAAAACATATACATAAGACTCAAATTTTCAGAACAATATATATTTCATGCTAATTTCATCAGCTGCATACTAAGCAATAAAAATAACATTTCAAATTTAGCTTATATAGTGAAAATGTAATAAACGTAAAAGTAATAATAATAATAAAGCAAAGGGTAATTAACAATACATAAGTACTTCTAATTGCAATGCAACTAAAAAATTAATAAAACATAGTAACAACCTATAAAAATATTTAAGAAAACAACTAAAAACTATTAAAAAATTATTAAAAATTGTTTACACATTTCTGTTTTAATTAAACTTGAGGATATTTGTATTTCGCTAAAAAAATTGTGTAAACATAAAGATTTTGATTATACTGTTTCGTTGTTTTCTTAAATTGTTTTATAAGTTGTTGCTCTGTTTTATTTTTTTTTTGTTGCTTTGTAATTAGAAGTACTTATGTATTGTTAATTACTCTTTGCTTTATTATTATTATTATTATTATTATTACGTTGATTACATTTTCACTATATAAGCTAAATTTGAAATGTTATTTTTATTGCTTAGTATAAAACTGATGAAATTAGAATGAAATATATATTGTTCTGAAAATTTGAGTCTTATGTATATTTTTTGAAAGAATTTATTAAATTGTCAAAAAATGTTTATTTTAAAATTGTTTATTCATTTTTTTTGACTGACATGTATTTTTTTATAATGTATGTTTTTACTTTTTATGTTATTTATTCAAAGAAAAGTACACATTTTTAAATTTGAAAGATACAATTTAGTTTTCTTTGTTTTATAGCATAAAATAAATAAAATAAGTGGTGTGTAGCTCGATGTCTGAAAGGGTATTCACTTGTTCCTTTAACCATATTTTTATGTTTTAATTTCTTAAACGTGTTTAATAAACTTACTTAAAATTCAAAAGTCTGAAATTAAAATATTTGAGAAAAAATCATTAAGAGTCTATAAATTTGAAAAGTGTTTACCTATTACTTTTGTTTAATATTCAATAAAAAATTAGGAAACTACACAGAATGTACAAAGTTCCTTAAAGAAAGAAACCTCAAGATGACCACAAACAGTCAGTGCAAACAAGAAATAAATCCAAAATATATCAAAATATTAGCATGGTGCGAAAAAAAATATTTTCCCAGCTACAGAAACTTCAATTTAAACAACATGGATTTTGTTTTTACTGTAAAGAAACTAACACTAAAAAAGTTGTCAATGAAACCTTTTCATAAAAGTGATACCGACTACCTAAGTATATGTGTAACGAAAATTCAAGAAACAACGAAAACTATAAATAATAAAAAGAAAAACGTCACTAAAAAAATAGTTCTATCGAATTCAACATACAAATTAAATGAAAAAACAGTTAATCAGATAGTTTCCGTACTCTGTGTGGTTTACATCATAGTAATTTTAGTGTATGCATGGATAAAACTAAGAATAGTGAGTTAAATTGAATTGTTTTAAATAAAAAGTCTTTGATTTTCTAACGGACCTACAGTATAATTTTAAAAAATTTGTTATTTTACTAGTTAACTTGTTTTCTTCTTAGTTAATTTTAAATGTTTTGTGTGATTATAAGACAAAAAAGATGCTTTGTTAAATAAATTTATTACGTTTTCTGGTACAAAAGTTATGTTTCACAAGTAGTAAAATATATACAATGGTATATATTTATATAAGTTTTAAATTAATATATATTTTTTAAAAGGGATTAAAATGTGGTACAGCAAAATTTCAAATGAACCAAGTTAAAAAAAAGGTTTGTTTGTTTATTTGATTTAATTATTAACAATGAAAGTTTTTCAAAAACTTTTAAATAAGATCAGAACTTTTTTAAGATCTCTTGTATAAGACAGAGATTACTTTTTTTTATATTTTCCAGGTGTCACTGAGATCAAATAGCCATAAAACTTAAAGCTAAAAACAATAGTTTGTATACAGTACACCACAGTATATTTTTACAAATGCTTAAATGAACAGCTACCTTTAAATTAAACAAAATTAAATGATTTTAAAGAAATGAAATTAAAACGATCAATATATCAAATTTCAAAAGTTATTATAACTCAAATATAAAATTTGGTTTATGAGCATATGTTTTAAATGTTAAGTTTTATTAGTTTTATAGAAGTTACTAAACTTATTAAATTTGTTATCTGTCATGTTATTTAAGCAAAAAACATGTACTCATTAAAATAAATTCAATTGAGTAACAAAAAGAAACTTTTATTAATTTTCATTATTTGTTAAACATTATTTATTTAAAACTATAACCTATTTCAAAAAAAGGATAAAGAAACAAAATTGAAAGTAAATCATGATGAGGAAAAAAATCAAACAGTAGAAAAAAACCAGGATGGGACAAAAAATCAAATTGTAGAAAGAAAACAGGATGGGACAAAAAATCAAATTGTAGAAAGAAAACAGGATGAGACAAAAAATCAAATTGTAGAAAGAAAACAGGATGGGACAAAAAATCAAATTGTAGAAAGAAAACAGGATGAAACAAAAAGTCAAATTGTGGGAAATAAACAGGATGAGACAAAAAGTCAAATTGTGGGAAATAAACAGGAAGAGGAAAAAAATAAAACTGTAGAAAAAAATAAAGTCAAAGGAGTAGATCATCATGATCAAAAAAGTCAGGACACGAAAGTAGAGCAACCGCTAACAATCCGAAGAATAGATGAATTTGATTTTGTGAAGAAACTTGGAAGAGTTTGTTTAATTATTTTATAAAACTATCTAGCTATTTAATTGTCTTTTTATATATCTTATTTGCTTTATAAACTTATTACATAAACGGAATTATTTTGTTGTTGTACTTAAATAAATTTTAGTGAAAACAAGATACACTTTATATTAAACGATATGAAAAAATGGACTCATCACGTTTTTAATATATGTTAAAGTCTTTTGGTTGGTGAATAAATTATATCAAGTATTTACTGAATTGAAACTAATTTATACTGGCATGCTTTAGCTATTAATTATTTGTTTTACAGTCGAAGTTTAACTTGCCTTATTAATTTAACAAAGTAAACATATATCTATATAAAAATTTTACAACTAAATAAAAGATTTATTATTTGATAATCATTTGCTAAACAGGGAGGATATGGTCAAGTACTTGAAGTTATTTACCGAAACGATAGGAAAAAATACGCAATAAAATTACAAAGCATTTCCGATGAGTGAGTCACAATTTTAACTAATTGATTTTGCTTTGTTAACTGAGAAAGAGGTGTTATAAAAGGGTGGGTGTCACTTTTGCATGAGCGTCACTTTTGCAGAAGGAGACACTTTTGCACGAGCGTCACTTTAGCTCAAAGGGACACTTTTGCACGGCGTCACTTTTGCACGCAAGATCACTTTTGTACGGTCGTCGCTTTAGCACGAGGGGACACTTTTGCACGGAGGGTCACTTTTGCAAGAGGAGACACTTTTGCACGGCCACATTTTTAATGATGACAATTTTTTACGGAAGCATTGTTACACAACGATGCTTTTGCACAACGTCACATTTATACGATGACATTTTTGCACAGCGAAATTTTAGCACGATGACTTTTTACACAGAACATCAATTTTGCATGCAGGCCGATTAAAAGTTTTTTAGCTAGAACCAAATATGTAACATAAAAAAAACTTAAAACTAAAATTTTATAACATACCTATATTAAAGGCAAAAATGAAAGATTTAAAATCTTAAACAGTAAAAGTTAATGTTAGAAACAAACTAACGAAAAGATAAAATAAAATTATTTATAAAAGATTCATACCAGGAAAAAAATAAATTAGAAACTAGGATAAAAAATACTTTAAATGTTATTAAATTGTTCTAGCTTATTTTTAATTTCAATACATTAATCAACAACTATGCCTTTTTATATATTTTACTGTAAGGTTACAAGTCTATTGTCCATCTGATGGACCTAGGCATCAAAACCTAGACCACTTAAACTGAAAGACACATAAAGAAAAAATGAATTCAACACAAATGTTTATTTATTTAAACAACGGTAAAAACATAATTTGAAATAAAATTTATAGGTTAACGTAAAAAGCAAAATTTTAACCACAAACTTATACTTATTAACGATTTGATGTAGAACAGGGTTTCCCAAAGTGGGCCAAGCGGCCCCCTAGGGGGCCATGACAGATACTCATGGGGAGTAAAGATACTCATGAGCAGTAAAGGAGCCTTGAAACTTACACTAGATATTCTTGAGTTGCAGATGAAGAGCAAAAAAAAAAAAGGTCTTATGTGTATTTTATGGTAGTTTAGAAATTTACACTAGATATTATTGAGTTGCAGATGAAGAGCAAAAAAAAAAAAGTAATCTTGTTGAAGGGGGCCATTGCTTTTTCAAATTCTTTAAAGGGGGCCATTTGCAAAAAAGTTTGGGAAACCCTGATGTAGAATGATCAACATAAAATATTTTAATGCATTGACTAACAACAAAAATAAAAACTTAACGCTCAAAAGACACTAAAAATAGACTTGCCAGTTGACAAACTATTAAATACATTAAAAAATGACTGATCATTAATAGAGTAAAGGTGTTGCTAATAAAATTGAACTATAAACTAAATCTTAAAATTGAATCTACGGCTGGTAAAAATTACTTAGTAATTTTACTAACACAAATATAGTTCAGATACAACTTTTTTAACTCTAATCAAAGTTCTTTAAAATTTTCGCAAGAAACTAATTCATTGGAAGTTTGTTCCATATTTCAACTGACCAATAAAAACAAAAATAATTCTGCCAAGCCTCATTATTGGAATATTGCAGCGGTTGAAGACTAATATGGTATATTTTCTTTGAACAGATTCTAAATGGTTATTATATTTTTTTAGTTATGTAGAACATATTGGTGTTTTATATTCTAACTTAGGACGAGTTTAAATGAGAAAAAAACTTATTAAGGCTGTTTATATCTGGAAACTGAAAGCTTTTTAAATGTTGAAAAGATTTAGTTTATGCAATACGGTAAACGTAAAAAAATGGTAATTCCATTAAAAATTTATAGCAATAAAAATTCAAGGTTCTCAAACATTTTAGTTGAAGATAAGTTGATATTGTTTATTTTGAAAACAAAAGTAGAGATAGTAGTGTTTTTTTAATGTTTAGAACTTGACATTTACCAGGGTTTTAGTTTAATTTGATTTACTTAAGCTAATCGTAAATTATATCTAAGGAATATTGTAAAGTTGTGTTCGATTGGTAAAAATTTTTTGTCATCTGCGAAGAGGCTAATGTTGCTGCTAAAATCAATTTCTGAAGCTATAACATTTAGAAACTCTTATAACTAACCAGACTGCTATAAATTTTGTATTGCAATAATAGTATATTTTTTTTCAAATGGAGAGACAGAGTCAAAATCTTTTACTGTGTATAGATAACTTAGTAAACATGTTGCTTAAAAATAATACCAACAAAGAAGATACCAATTTGTGAATTGCGGTACGTGATTATATTGTTGTACGTAAAACTTCAAATAAAAATTTTACATTAAAATTTCATTAAATACTACCACATTTTATTCATTTAAAACAACTTGCGTTTAAACGCGAATATTATTCTAGTTGACAAAAAAAAGTTATATAATTTTTTTATTGAGAAAATAAAAAGTAGAAGCGTGCAAAAGTGAAGCTCCGTTTAAAATTGACTGATTGTTTAAAATTTTCGCAGTTTATAAGTATATCCGTGAAAACATAACGACGTTTGAAAGTGACGCTTTGCAAAAATTTCGCCATGCAAATTTAACGTCGTGCAAAAGTTTTGACGTGTAAAAATGTCGCCGTGCAAAAGTGTCCCCTCGTGCTAAAATGACCACCGTGCAAAAGTGACGCCGTGCAAATGTGTCCCATTGTCTCGATAAGAGTACCCGACGTTGTGTCTAATGTCTCGTTAAGAATACCCTACGTGATGTTTATTGTAACCAATCTAAATTGCTAGGGGTAATTGCTTGGGATAGATATTTTTAGATAAGATAAATACATCTAAGATACTTAAAAGTCAACAAAAGTTTATTTACAAATATAAAATAGTCACACGACACACTAACTAAAACTACAGTTGAACACAAGTAACAAGAAGTATCTTAAACTAAAGAAAACGAAGTATTTCAGACTTAAACTTAAACATTTTATAATACAACATTTCGAGCTTTACCACACACCAATGATATTGCTACTGCCGAAACTGCTACTGCAAGTAAATGCAAGTAAAATTCCGTTTTATAAGCACTGAAACAAATGTAACTCCTAACAATAAAAAATGTTTGTTTTTTAAATACTGGAAGCACGTCACGAAATCTGCGTAAAACAATCTACAACATCCGCTTTTAAATAAATTTGGAAAAGCTTGTTTTGAGAATGATGAAAAATGTTTTGGAAAAGCTTTTATTGTTACAAAAAATTACATATTTATTCACGAGCTTTAAAATATTAAAATTGAAATGTTAGTTTCATTACACCATCGTGCAAAAGTGACCCTGCGTGCAAAAGTGTCCTCCGTGCTAAAGTGACGCTTGTGCAAAAGTGTCTTCGTGAAAAAGTGACGCTCGTGCAAAAAGAACCTGTTCCTGTTATAAAAATATCATTTATATACCTTTATGTTTTTTGTTTACAAGCGTTTTAAAAAAATTTCTACGGCAAAAAAAACATGTAGATGCCTCAGAGTTAAACGTTCTTTAAATTTTAAATAATTTTTTTTAACTAGTCAAAATATTTTTTACAAAATTAAGTTGTTAAATGTTTATCAAGTAAAGTGGGAAACGCACAGTTTCCAACCGAACAAATCCGAGAACCGCTTACCAACCAAGGGTAAGGGTTAGGGGTAATAGTGATTGTAATAAAGAGTTAAAAAAAAACAACAAATAGTTAAGGATAAACAGATTGGTTGGGAATTGTAATCGGGTTGGAATTGTTAGTGTACAAAGTAAACTTTTTTTCTATTTTCTGTACTTCTTCGATAGTTTTTTTTTAGCCTGAAACTTAAATCAAAATACATTTTTGTTACAACGCTTTCTTTAAGCTAGTTCTCCTTAGCAAATATTTAAAATAAATTTATTTTCAAAGACGAATTTTGTTTAATTAAAATAAACAACACAGCATAGCACCAATGGTAAAACTTACCTAGAAAAAAACACTAACAACCGTCGCGAAAAGTATTTCTGTTTGTTTTGATAAAAAATAACTTTCAAACTATTTTACACTCAACTCCTATACTTAAAAATTTAAACCAATTATTAACTTTAAAATTTATTAAAAAAATTTATTAACTCTTTTTAGTTATGACAAAAATTTCGTTGAAGATGAAGTTGATAAAATTTCTAATTTCGGTCACCCTTCTATAATTAGATATTTTGATGTATTTTTTGAAAAGTTGGATGGAGATCTCAAGTAGTTTAATGTAGCATTCATTATTAGTTTAAAAAAATAGTCAAGTTTATTTTAATCTATATCTTAGACATTACACTAGTAACAGCTTAGTTTATAAATTAGTAATAAAAAAACATAAATAGTGTTTTTTCTTATGAAAATTGTACTCTTTTATGTTTTTGTAGTTTTAATTAACAAAGTAAATAAAAGCAAAAAACTTTTGTAGTTTTAACAGAAAAAGTAAAAAAAAAATCTTTCTAAAGATTTTTATTTTGATTTTTTTCTAAAACTAATATATTATACAAATTTATTTCAGAAAAATCATTAAAAAGTGTCCTGGCATGGAGGATGCTGATTTAGAAAAACTAATCAGAGGAGCCGAGCTTAATAGTTAGTTATTTTACTCAAAATTTTTATACAAAATATTCCCTAGTTATTCATAAATTTTAGATCGTTGGTCTTCAACCTTTTTAAAAGCTGTGCACACTAAATTATTTGAAAAATATTCTGTGCACACTAGACTAAAGAAAATATCTAATAATTATTGAGGAATTTTTTTTTTAAATGTTTTAATATATGTAGTTTTTAATGTATTTTTGTATGCCTTTGTATATAAATAGCGGCTTAAGAACTCTTATTTTATGTTATAGTTATCTTTTTACCATATATATATATAGACAAAACAAGCGTCATATAAAAAAACATTTTTTCATCTTACTAAATTTTCTGTGCACAGTAGAAAAGTTTATATATTACTAGTTTGCACAGGTGCACTTTTTACGACCATTGGTGTAGATCAGGGTTTCCCAAAGTGGTCGGTATCGCCCCCTGGAGCGATTTTAGTAAGTCGGGGCGCAATAACTAGTAAGGGGCGTTTTAAAAATTTTGCGGAGTCATAAAATACTAGATATTCTTGAGTTGTACATGAAGAGAAAAAAAAAATTCTCATGTGTATTTATTGATAATTTTAAAACTTACACTAGATATTCTTGAGTTGCAGATGAATAGCGAAAAAAAGGTCTTAGGTGTTTTTAAATGGTAGTTTTTTGAGTAGTCTTGTTAGAAGGGGCCATAGCCTTTTTAATTTTTTTAAAGGGGGCCATTTGTAAAAAGTTTAGGAAACCCTGGTTTAGATAATAACTGCTTAGCAAGCAACCTAGTTTATCGAGCTACAAAAACAAACAACTTAACAAAATTTTATGTGGGTTCAAATAGCATAACATTTAAAAACAGATACAGTAACCATAAGCTAAGTTTTAACAAAGACATAATACTGAACTATCAATTTACATATGGGAACTAAAAGACGCAAATAAAGACTACAATTTAAAATGGAAAATACTCTGCGGAACTAAGGAAAACAAAAAAAAAACAACAAAATATGTAACTTAGGTAGATTAGAAAATTACATACAGTCACCTTTCGCGAAACTACGAAAATTGTGTCCACAGCAAAAGTGCGTAAATAAAAGAGAGAACGTAGCTAAACGAGATGTAACAAATAGTCCTACTATAATAGTTATTTTCTTTTAATGAATTTGATTATATACAATATGGTGACTTTTTCACTTTTTATTTGTTTACAAAATAGTTTTTATTCAAGTTGTACATATATGTGAAAATTTATATTTTTATTCTGAGCCTTTATATAACTTGCTTGTTTTGTTTTCGTTTAAGTATGATCGATTTAATAATTATAATTTTTTTAAACGAAAATACGCTTTAAAATAAAAGTAATCTAAACTTTATTCAGATCATATTCTTTGTAAGTTAGAAAAATACTTTGTAAGTTGTCGTCAAAAGTTTATCTAAAAGTTTTTTAAAAATATTAATTTCGATATTTGGTAAATTTAAGAGTGTAGTTAATTAAATAAAATAATTTTAATTCCACTAAAATTGTTTTAATATGTCTTACAACTTTCAGCATCAGAAATATGCATCATCAGGATGGCGGTTGCCAATAGCGATGTGGCAACGTTTCTACAAGAAACAAGAGGGCAAAATGGATACACTCGTTTGAGCTTTAGGATGGTGGACCAGGTTTTTAGTTTCTTTCGACACATGAAGCTTTATTTTATACTATATTGCAGCTTAAGTTTATGTAAGTCATTACAAACTTTCGACAAGATATTTTTGAATTTAATGTTATCTTAAAGGTAACGAAAACAAAGTAGTTTTCTTTAAAGGTTTTACTTATATTAATAATTTTCCATACTAAACTTAATAAAACTATATGGAACAATATTAATGAAATGACTCTAAAATTTTTATTATAAGTTATAATGTTTTTTTAAATTTTACAGTAATATTTACAAAGTAAAATGAAGAAAATGGGAACTTTTTTTAAATTCAAAAATTTAAAATACGTCTGTAATAATGAAAAATCTAAGAGACAGCTAAACTTAATAGCTTTTATTTTAGACTGTTTTTTGATTTTTAGAAAGATCAATTAAGTTGTATATTTCTTTCTATATTTTTGTTTTTAAAATAATTTATTTCAAAATTTGTAGCATTAAAATTAATCCTTAAAAGCTAGGATAAAGTAAGTAAAGTAAAAGTAATTAAGCTATTGCTGTTTAGTAGTTAAACATAAAAAACTACAAGCTCCTTTAACAAAGACATGAAAGTTTGTAAGTTTTTTTTTTAATATCTTTTTTTCTACATTGTAAGTGTTTCTAAACTGATTATAAGTATTTATTGTATAATGATCAGAAATAATATTTGATAGTTTAATTGTTTTCGCCTTTGAAAAAAGTTGATAAAATATAAAGATAAAGTAATTTTATTTTGTTAAACAATAAGTTATCAAAATATACTATTAAAATAATAAGTTAGACTTTTTATGTAAAAAGTACTTAATTTGCTTTTTTTTTTAGATTTTCGATGCCTTGCAATATCTGCACGAGGAGCATATGATGGTCCATTGTGATATAACACCCAACAACATACTTTTAACAATGGACCATCATATCAAGCTCACAGATTTCGGTCTTTCTAAAAGTTCAAGTAAGACTTTGCTAACGTCGTTTAAACAAGTTATTTGCTAAACATACAAACTTTAGAAATATTTTAGGTTAATAAGTTTAGAGAATTTATTACACTATTATGTTAAACTTGTATCCCAAGAAGTCTATTTAAACTTTTTTAAATGTTATAACATTTAGACTTATCATTAGATGCATTAAGTTCATTTTATAACGGTTTATGTAATGGATAATTAATCTAACTAAACGTCAATAAACACTAGACTTATAAATAAAAATAATTACCAGTGGAACATTCGAGTGACACTAGAGGTAAGGTCGTAGTAGAGTCGCGTTCTTGGCACCAGACATTGGATTTCACCGCTCCAGAACAAGTAATTGCGTTTTTGTGTTTAAATAGATTGTTATTTTTGTTTAATAGCTAATCTAACAATATAAAAAATAAATCTAGCTGTATAATTGTTAGTTAAATTAATTAAAATCAACTTCTGACCAATTAAATTAATTTTTCGAGTGTGAGAAAATTTTATTTTTATCAATATTTGTTATTTTTTATATCATTTGGTTAAAGTAAATTCTGTTCTAAGTCATTTGGGTCATTTTTTTATGAACTAATTGATAAAATTTCATATGTCGAAAATTAACTTGGTCAACATTGTTTGTTTTTAATTAGATAAAGAAGGATGATCTAGTTAAAACTGGCTGGTTTCGCACACTAAACTAGATTTAGAATTATTTTGCTTGAAACAAAAATTTTTTTTTTACCTTGCAGGGGTCAAGAATCTTCACGCAAGCGGTTGATGTGTACTCATCGACCCGGGTAGCCGTTTTGATCTTCGCCAGACCTTTAGATATTTCAAAAGTAAACTTGTATGTCAGATGCAAGAAGTACCCAACAAGTTTGAAAGCTCCCAGCAAAGCTCCACTTGTTAGTTACTTTAAACGCTTTGTAACGTGTTCATTTATTAAAACTTTGGTTTGTTTTAGCTATCAGTCGTTCAAAAGGGGCTGGCTTTTGGTGAGAAAGATCGGCCGCTTGCAGGTGAAATGAAGGAAATGCTCAGGGAAGCGAAAACTAGAATTTCCTTAAACAACTGATCATGTACGTTTCGTTAGTTTTAATTTTGTATAAAAAATACAATTCAAACTGTTTTAAATTAAATTGTTTTTTGACGTATAAATTTAAAAGTTAAGCAAAGTAAACGAATAAAAGGAAAAAAAAAACTTGAAAGTTATAAATTTTTAAGTTAAGTTTTAACATATTTTACTACCTTATTTAAAAAAATTTACTTAATTCATTCTAAAAACGCAAAAAAAAACCTTAAAATAGATTTTTAAAACTATAAAAAGCTTTTTTTTTAAGTAAAAAAATCAAAACTTAGTGAATATTCTTTTTACAAATATGTCTAAATGTCTAAAACAATAAGTCTTAATATTTTACTATTAAGTTTGTTTTTTTGCGCATTTTGAAGTTTTCAAATTTAATTTCACCAATGTAGATTTTTAAGTCAGCTAAATCAGTTTTCTAATCATCTAATTATACTCCTTAACGTCCAAAATAACTAACAAGTAAAGCTAAGTTGTCTTAAGTTTTTTGTGTATTTTATACATGTCGCAAAGTTTTTGAAATATCCAAACAGCTGCCCGAGTTAGCTACACATCAAACGCTTGTGCGAAGGTTCTTGACCCATACAAGCTGAACTTTTTTGTTTTTGCTCAAAAGTAATACATATAGTTCTCATTAATATTTTGTTGTAGTATGCAAAACTAGCAAGTTTTAGATAGCTCGTTCTTTTTTATTCAATGAAAATTAAACAATGTTCAACAAGCTTACTTTCAACATATAAAATTTTATAAATTTTTTCATAAAAAAAAAACTTTAGTTAGTCAAAAAGAGCTAAATTATCTCTATCAAACGATATAAGAATTATAATGATAGATTAAAAAATTTGCTCAGACACATAAAATTATACTATTATTCTTTTAATTTTTTAAAAATTTTGCAATAAATGCTTATATGCATCCTGTAAAATTGTCATTTTCTAAAAACAAAAAGTTAATTTTGAAGTATTTTTAAAACGATCTGTAAAATATTTAACAAATACTTATGTTAAAGCATATACAATTTTTTATTGAGTACACATTTAAAAAACATGATTTTATTACAGCCTAACTAGTCAATTTGATTATATGTTTTACTGTTACTTTAAAATGTATTTAAATGACTACTCTGAAAAATTTTTTGAGCTTAGAAAAGTTTACTTTATACAGGGTCAATTCAGTAGCAAGCTAGAATTTATATAAACTTTATAACTGATTCGTTTCTGCTTTAATTTTGGTATCGTAACTAACGTACAACAGTTTGTGATTTACTGAAAAAATAAACGAGCTTTAGTCAAACTTTGTTAATTTTCTATACATCTAATGTGTATAATTTGTTTTAAGGTACAAAATAAAAATAAAGGAATATAATTTTTTAAATCAAAAAACTTGTATAAAGAGTATTAATGTAGTTTCTCACTTATTTTAAATGTCTATTTAATTTTAAAGTAGACAAACGATTAAGGCATTTTGCATTTATTGTGTATCACTGTTAATTATTTTGACTAATAATTTAAACTTTGTTTTTTATTTAAACAGTTTATAATACTCTTTTTTCGTCTATAAGTTTAAACAAGCCCAAAAATTTCATCATAATTAAAAGTAAATATTTCATTAACTATTTTTTTTTACTGTTTTTTTATGTATATGATAAATTATTTAAAATCCTTTAAAAAAATATGCTAAAAAATGTTTCTTTTAAAGGTTTACTCTACTTATTTCTTTTATATCCTTTCAATGAAAATTTCGTTGAAATTTATAGAAATATATTTCGTTTAAATTTCTTTTGTTGTTCATAAATAGTTTAAAGATTTTTTTTTCAGAACTAAGTCTTAAAACAAAACAAATTAGTAACTTAACTGAATTATAGTTTTAATAGTTTATTTGAAGGTAAGTAAATAAAATGTTAACTACAAATTTAGTTTACTTTTTACACTAGATTGATAATTAACTTTTTTTTTAATATCATGCCGCTTATGATTAACTTGAATTGTATAGATTTTATTTTTAGTAGAAATATAAAAATATTTTTAACGTTATATTTTTTTAGTAAAATTAAAACGTAAATAAAACGCGTCTGAACTTAGTGAATATTTTGTTTGTTGTTATTAAATTTATTTAATTGCTAAACTTAATGTGGTTTATACTTTATAATGAATGGGTCATTATCTTCAACGTTCTAATTAGTTCAGATCACTTTTTAGTTTATGAAAATAATTCAGACCAATCTCAACCCGTTGTATTTTGTTCGTTCAAGTACAGAGTGATTTTTTGCATTAACAGTTTTAAATTTCGTAATATTTTTTTTAACCTAAGGTATTATTACAAATGATTCAATAATGATATTTATAAGTCGTTTGGTAGAAAATTTATTAGCAGTAATACTAAAACGATAAACAATAAAGATTGAGATGATAGTAGAGTAATATTTGAAATATTTGTAAGTTAACTAATAACATAAAGAAAGTTGTAATTGGTTATAAAAACAATTTTGATAAAAGTAAACAATAGAACTAGTTTATAATTAAGACTTGATTAAATAATAAATGACAGGGTAGAAATAGCTATTAGGATAGTAATCAAATCCTTCTCATCAAACAACGACGGGAATTTTTAATTGTCGAAAGCCAGGGGTCGGCAAACTGATACCCGCAATATGATTGTTTGCAAAAAAGAAACGATAATTTGATAGATGAAAGTTTTGCTTCAGTAAGATAATAGTTACAAACACATTCTTTTGTGGGTAAACTGCTGTCTATACTAGTAATATATAATTTAAAGTTTACTAAAACAGTTTTTGAAAAATATTTGACTGGCGAAGAGCTTTTTCAGTAAAATTAGTCTGACCCTTCTAAAAGTTGCCGACCCCTGTCCATAACCTTTTAGTTTAAACAGTTTACTAATTTAGCATAAAGTATAACAATAAATAGCTTGTTGTAGCTTTAGCTGTTTTTAAAATATGAGTATAACGGAATATAGTTTATAATACTAATTTTCAAAATATAACTTTTAAACAGTTTTGTTAAGACTTACAGAGAGTATATCAAAATATTTTAATAAAAATTAGAAGTATATTATAAACTAAATTGAGAGTACATGGTGCTAGTTTCACAGTTATTTTGTTTAAATTTTCTGGAAAGGTGAACTAAAAACTGTTAAACTGTGTAAAAGAACAAATAAATAATTAAATGTTAACAAATAAACCCGAAACTTAAAAAAAAAACATGCTTTGTTCCAATTGATTTGTTTCAAAACTGCTAAGATTCTAGAGTAATTTAGAAATTCGTAACAAGTTATAAAACTTTTTTAACAACAAAAACTATGTAGGTCTGTGCAAGAAGATTTGATCGGTTGTTTGCTTACATCAAATTTTAATTTTTTTTTTAATGATGTGCAGTAAACTTTTTTAAAGATTAAAGGTCTCAACAAAATAGGAGACTAATTAAAAAACAATTGTTTAAAGAGCTTAACTCGTAACAATGTTTCTACTAACAGGAGTAATTAAGTTATAAACTCTCTTATTTTGAATAAAATAGACAAATATACGATAACTTTCTTTAAAATTGAGTAATTGTTAATTCTTTAAAATATACAAAATAATTTATCAAAAAATAAACCTCTATAGAATTTCATTAAGTTTTTTTTTTAGTGTCGGCTGCAGTTCAAAGGTCGCTTCTGATTGGCTAATATTTTACTTTTTTTAAGTAATAAAACTTTTTTTTGGGTTATATTTTGTATATTTCGGTACTGTGGGTTAGGAATAAGGGTGTACATTAAAAATTTTGGGTAAGGTTTATTATTAGTGATAAGGGTATAAATGTTCCTAACATTCTGCTGTATTATCAATTCACATTAATTTGCATAATATTATGAATAAGAACTAAATTTAGGATATGATAGAAATTTTTATATATAAATGTAGTCAAAGGTTATATAAATATTAATATTTTTCAAACTGAATAAAAAGGTTCCTACCATTACAAAAGTTATTATATTAGCTTTTAAGTAGTAGTTCTCCAAAATTATTTAATTCTGTGCTTATTTTATAATAAAAAAAAGTTTACTTTAGTATTAAACATGAAGAAAGTTATACTTTATACATATTTATATATAGAACTAAAATACACAAAATAAACTTTTGCTTGGGACAGCTGTTTCTGCGTTTAATACGCGTCTTCAGCCAAGTTTTATTCAATGAAAAGCTTAACTATATAAATAAATATATATATTTATTTATATAGTTATTTTAATTTTGTAACACTTGTAAATGTTAAGTAAATGAAAAGTATGAAGCTTTAATAGTAAAAAAAGAACATTTTTGTAACAAAATTATTCTAAAAAAAATTCAAGATAAATTTTATTTGGTGTTAATAAAGAATACTATTTAAAAATTTTTAATTTAGTATATTAAAGCATTTTAAGAAATCTACCAAAATCAACTTAAAATCTACTAAATATAATAGTTTTATAACTATATACAAAATTCATATATATTTTTTGCTTGTGATTGAAATATTTAGTCTTAAAAATGTTTGGTAGAGTAACTACAAAAAAATTCAAAAAAAAAAAATTACTTTATTATCATGGACACGACGTTAAAATGTATCCGTGGTGTATGACTCGAAAGGTTCTTCGTGCACCAGGTCCTAGTGCCAAATATTTTGAGTGTCTTTTTTTGTCGTTTAATAAACAATAATGTTTCTTATTTTATTAAAAAAAATAAACTGAAATAAAACATTATTATAGTTTATTAAACAAAAAAAAGACACTCGAAATAGTTTGTCCTTTGACTTGGTGCTTAAAAACGACTTTCGGTTATCGAATCGCACACCACAGATACCTTTTAATATCTTCTCCGAGATTATTAATCAAGATTATTAAACAAAGCTTTAAAATACTTGTTCTAATCTATAAAATTTACATAAAATAATTTTGTTTGTTAAATTTTTAAATAGTTTCTATTTGACCGTTAACTTCCAATTTTGAAGACATCAAAAGTTTATATAAGCAAAAACCTTTCAAATCACTTTGAGCCAATTGGAAAAACTTTTGTTGCTGACGGAAGTTTTTTAGGTTTATTTTTAGGCTCTATATGCGCTAGAACAGGGGTCGGAAAACTGCGGCCCTCAAAGCTAAATCTGCGGCCCGCGAGCTACTTTTTAGACAAATATTTTTTTTTATAAAACATAAAAATAAACGGTTTTTTAATAAAAGTATACAATTAGGCTCTTCCTCTTAATTTTGTAGATAATCTAGAAAGGTACTGTTTTACTACTGATTTTGTTGTATTATTTGTTTAATATAGTATTTTTTTACTAATTAATATATATTTTTTAATAATTGCGGCTCTCGACGACTTTTTTCTTTAAAGTGCGGCCCGCGAGCAGTTTCTCTGAGAAAAATGGTTCACGAGTTACAAAAGACTGCCGATCCCTGCGCTAGAATCTTAGCTGTCATTCAAGAAAATTTCATACATACTTTCTATTTCCAGGTGCGTGCCCTTTGTGCCTATTAAGCAAGCATGGGATTAGAGTTTTAATGCCACGTACAATTAAGAACTTTCGAAGTTATTTTTAAAAATAGGTTTATAAAAAAGAAACTTTTGACTTTGCAAAGAATTTTAGACAAACTAAAACCACAAATTGCATATCGCGTTTCATTAAAAGTTGTTAATTTTTTTTTATAAAATTAAGTTATATGACGCTACGAGTTAGTTATGAGATTAAACTGCATTAACAACATTTTTAGTCGCTCAACACTCAACATTCAACAGGTAACTCAATTAGTTAACGTGTAATGGTAAATTTTTGATGTTCTAAAATCAATTTGTAAAATATTTTTGGATCATCAGTTCAAAAATTACTTTCAAAGTATATATTTGACGCTTTACATCTTAAAGTTATTTAATTATTTAAATATAAAAAGTCAACAGAGTTTACAAAGTCTAATTTTTTCTGCAAAAATAGTTAGCAGCATAATACTTAGCATAGAAAACAGCATTAAGTTATAATAAATAATAAAAAAAAAGACATAGTTTTTAAACTAAGAATTATTGAAAAAAAAGGTTTATATTTATTAATTGCTACAATCACAATTTTGATTTGAAATTTATGGATATTAAGGTCTTACTTAGGTAAAACTGTTAAGTTTTTTTATTTTTGCTTATTAAAATTTTAATTTAAGTTGAGTGTGTGACTCGATGACCGAAAGGGATTTTGTGGACCAACATTTTTTTGAGTATCGCTTCATTTTTTTAAGTAAACAAACTTAGAAAGAATTGTAAATGTAAGATCTAAGACTACTGCTGTCTGTTAAAGTGATTAACTGACTAGTGACTACAACCAGATAGTGACTTATAGTAGGTAGTTTTATTAAAACACCCTTAAACAAAAATACTTTTTAATCATATCAAATATATAACAAATATTATCCAATAATAAAATTTGTTTAAAGTAATTTATGGTTGGTGTTACTCTTTTTCATGCCATAATAAGGACTTTATTGCTGCTCAATCAATAAAATTGTATATACCTGATTGATATACATTCAAAAAAAAAAAAAAAGAATCTGAATCTCACAATTAAATTCAGCTGTAGACCATAAAAAAATGTATCCAAACAAATAAAAGTAAATTTGTTTAAAACGCCATGGTAAAACTTTATTCGATCCTCTTAAGGTCAAAACAGAACATAAGAAAAAAATGAAAAGTCTTTATACTCAAATCCCACAACAGTTTAAATAATAGATAGAGTAATTTTTGAAAAAAATAAAATATTTAAAAAAGATTAAGCCATGTATTGTAAAGCAGTTCAATTCTGCTTATGAATGTCAGAAAAGAATACTAAAAGTAAATGCTAAAATGAATGACTCTTAAAAACTGATTTTGCTTTTACTTGCTTTTTCTACTGTTTTTTTTTTCTCTGTTTGTCTACCACTGGCAGAGTTGCTTTAAAGTCAGGAAAAACAAAAATAAAGTGATTTTCAAAAAAGTCAGGAAATTTGATATGAACTTGATCTTAATAAGAAAGTTTGTCATCACTAAAAACTACATTTTGCTTATGTTATTTTCTAAAACAATTTGCTTTTGCAATTTCTCTTTTTTCAGGGTGTAATTGAATTTTTAGAATAAATTAAAATGTTTAAAATTTTTGTTAATGTATTTGTGAATTGGTTTTAAATGAGATTTTAATTAAAAAAGTGAGTAATTTTTCAGCTTCATCTGTGGCAACCCTGATTGGATCTTGAATTTGCAACAAAGTTTCTTGCTCAGAGATTTTCAAAGCCATCAATAGGACCATTACTATAAAGCTACACAATTTGAATTTAGATGTTTTGCATGCTTTAATAAAGGGTAGGAGTCAAATATGCACAAAGAGACACTTTTGCTTAAAGATACATTTGCACAGAGGGTTATTTATGAACAATGTCAATTTTGCACAATGGGTCACTTTTGCACAGATTGAAAATTTTTCAAATTGTTTATATTTTATTAATTATATTATTTAAATAGTTTTATTATTTATTTTATTATTACTATCACTTATATACTATTTATTGTTACCCCTAACTCATACCCTTGGTCAGTAATTTTTTTCTTTGGTTTTTATTTTATTAGTTGTTTTTTTAGTTGATTATTTATTTTATGGTTTATTTTTTCTTAACAAATTTTGTTAGTTTTTTTATTATTTTTATTTTAATTTTATTATCACTGTTACCCCTAATCCTTATTCAACCTTATTATACCTAATCCTTATGGTCACTAACTTTTTTGTTATAGATATTTTTTTAGTTTTTTTTCTTTTTAGCAATTTTTATTTGTTATTTAGTTTTTAATTTTTACTATCACTGTTGCCTGTAACACTTACCCTTTTTTGGTAATTAATTTTATATTATTTTGACAATTTATTTGATTACTACTTTTTTGTTTTATTTTTATTTTTTTTTATTTTTTACTCTTGTGCAAAAATAACCCTTTGTGCAAAAGTGACCCCTTGTGAAAAAGTGACCCCTTGTGAAAAAGTGACCCTTGGCGCAAAAATGTCTTTGTTCGAAGTTGTTCCTTTGTGCCAAAATGTTTTCATGCATATTTAACCCGTACCCTAAATAAGTCCACAAACTGATAAAAACAAAAACCCTTCTAGACTCAATTTTCAACTTCATCACCAAACTGTGCTCTTCATTAGAACTAGTGATGTACCGGACTCACTATCCGGGTCCGGCCGGATATTGCCATTTTTGTCTGATATCCGGATCCGGCCGGATTCTAATTTGAAAAAAAAGTCCGGATCCGGTTCCGGCCGGATTCTAGTTTGTAAAAAAAGTCCGGATCAGGTTCCGGCCGGACTCTAATTTGAAAAAAAAAGTCCGGATCCGGGTCGGATCTAGTTAGTAAAAAAGAGAATACTGAAAAGTATTTTTTCAAAATAAACCCTGTGTAAATTAATGAGAGTCATTTTCTTCACTTGAAATTAAACACCTACCGTGATTGGCTCATTTTGTACACGTGACTAATTTACATTTGTTTACATTTAAACTATGAAATAAACAACTAAGAAATGCAACACTTTACATATGTTGTAAAATTGAAAACTTTTGAATGAATACTTGCATTATTTCTTGTTTAAAGTTGAGCTCAGAGAATATTTAGAGTTAATACTGTTGAATGTACAAGCCGATGAGAATCATATAAATGTTTCAAACTAAATACTGATGCAAAAAACATCAGAACATGACAGGCAGTTTATATGTAAGCAGTTAGTTAGTTTGGTGTGCAGCTTGAAGCAACAAAATATCTTGAACTTTTTTGTGAATGCCTATTGTAAGTAGTGTTTTGTTTTAAAAGTGAATATTTCAACTGGTTTTTAATTGTTTAAATATCTAAGCCAGGTTTATAGTTTAATAGTTTATTAAAAACTTTACAGTTTCTTGTTTACTAAAAGTTTTATTTAATTTTTAGTTAACTGTTTTAAGTCTTTTGATATAGATTTAAGAAGCTTCCAGTTTTTAAAGTGTTACCAAAGTAATTTATAATTTTGTATATGCTAGTATTTCTTGTTGTGTTTTATATAAAAGATTCATCACTCAAAACTGTCGTATCTGATTATAGAAAGTAGTCTCAGTTAGAATTTAGTATTTGTTAGATATTAATAAGGTAGGATTTAATTATGATGGGTAGTACTAATAAGTTAAGTGTACCACAATCAGTCCACAACTTTACTACCAAATTGTCAACCTTTGCTAGCTGTTCTACTGATTATTAGATTAAAGTAATTATTTCAGTTTCTAAAAATCTCATTCTGACTCAGGCTTGTTTATACTCACTCTAGCTAGTTTTATTGACTTAAACAGTGGCAACCCTGCTAGTTTGAAAACTTTTGGGAATTTTAGAAAAATTTGGACTGCCTCAGGCTAGTTTAGTTTTTTATAAAAACTCAGGATAGTTTTCTTTTAAATTTTGAATGAGTTTGAGCTGATCGAGTTTTCAATATTTTGTTATTTTCTAGTGTATTTTCTTCAAGAACTTGATTTCAGATTTTTAATTGTAAATAACACCTAAATTTGTAAACCTTGTGGCTAGCTGTTTTACTTATTATTAGATTAAAGTTCTTTTTTTTTCAGTTTTTAAAAACCTCATTTTGACTCAGGCTAGTTTATACTAGTGATGTACCGGACTCATTATCCGGGTCCGGCCGGATATTGCCATTTTTGTCTGATATCCGGATCTGGCCGGATTCTAATTTGAAAAAAAGTCCGGACCCGGTTCCGGCCGGACTCTAATTTGAAAAAAAAGTCCGGTTCCGGCCGGATTCTAATTTGAAAAAAAAAGTCCGGATCCGGTACATCACTAATTAGAACCTAGTTAAGGTAGCAAGCTCATATTAAAGGATTTATAGGTATAAGAGCAAGGTTTGCACAGGGAAGGTAAAATAACAAAATCAGAAACAAAGTAGTTGTTTAATCAAACTATTAATCACATGTTCAAGTACCTCTTGAACAATTGGAGTAGGAGTAGGCTGAATAAGTAGGAAGTCTCCACCAAGAACCTCAATCTTGTCTTCATGCACTCAAGAAAGTCTACCATTGCTTTTTTACAACTTCTTTGACAGCTGTTTTGCACAAACTGATTATGTAAAGATCTCAGTAGTAAATGCTTATAAGAATAAGTTTTGTCAAATTTAAAAGACAAGATAATACATCACCAGTATAACTATAAATTGCAGTCATAAAATTAAGTCATCATCTTTTATTTAAATACTTAAGGGCATAGGGCAGAGAGGGGGTAAATCACCTTTTTCACAATTTAGTCTTATTTTATTAAGTTTTAACTAAGCTACAAGTTGCTTTTTACAAATTTTTAAAACTCAAAATAATTTTTGAGATATAGCTGGTCAAAGTCAAAGACTACAATAGGTTTCTTATGGGAGGTGCAAACTAAAACAGTGAATATCTAGAAATCACTAAAAATCTATCTTTTCCTACCTTTTTCGAGATAACTACTTCAAACTCTCAGGATATGTTCCTTGCAATATTTAAAAAATCCTGTCAGAACAGAATAAAATAAAATAAAGATTTTAAATTTTTTTATTATTTTTTCAAGTTTTTAAAAAATTACTTCGGACAGATTTTTTTAAATATTGCAAATAACATTTCCTGAAAGTTGGAAGTAATTATCTCTAGAAACATGGAAGAAAATATATTTTTAGTGAAATAGTATTTTTTGCTGTTTTAGTTTGCGCCTCCCATAACTAACCTATTGTTGCCTCTGACTTTGATCTTAAAAACTGTTTTAAATTTTTTAAATCAGTAAAAATCATCTTTTAGATTAGTCTCTATAAAATAAGATCAAATTGTAAAAAAAGTGATTTACCCACCCGCATGCCCTTAATATATTGGCTTATATGGGGTTGTTTAACTTTAAAAGCTTCCTGTTTTTCTGTGAAGAATAGATTCTGACTATAAATTGATCATGTGAAAGCACCTTAGTAACTATTTATTTTATACCTCATTTTTTCAGATGATTGCCACTCTGGTTTTGTTATGGAATAAGCGGTTTTTGAAAGGTTCCCTAACTTTTTGCAGTTTGACATAATTTGAAACTCTATTGATCAGACCAAAATTAGTTATTAATCTTATAAAGTATAAACAATTAATATTTACAAAACCTTTTATTAACAATGAACTATTAAGTTTAATCATAACTTTCAGATATAAAACTAGTTTGATGCCTGCAGCTTCCAAACAGTACATAGTTTCCATAAAAATTGTATCTTGTTTTATATACTTGAACTTTTAAGTTTAAAAGTTTATTTTATAGTATATTTAAACTGTTAGATATGTAAGAGTTATTCTAATATAAGATTTAAAAAATTTTCAAAGTATTGTTAAATTTGATGTTAATAAAATTGATTTGGGTTTCTTTTAAGCTGAAAGAAATTCTTGTACATACTAGTTTTACTCAAAGCTGTGAAATATAAACTTCTATTTATTTTCAGAAACTTATTTGTTTATTTAATGATGTCATTGCTGCAAAAAGAACTATTAAGGAAGTTTTTGCATTCATTTTCTCCTATTTATAGGTTCAAGTCATCACAAAAGTTACCAGCAGAAAGACAACAACAGCATGCTGTTAAGCTAACAAAAAAGCAAATAGATGATAAAGAATTTAACAAACCAAATAATGAAATCAACTGGCAAAGAATAAAGGAAAGTTATAAGTCATACATTATGGGAGGAGAATCTAGTTTTTTCGATCTGAAGAAGAATAGAAATTGGAACAGGTTTTTTACCAAGTTTATACATAAAATCTTGTATTTAGTTTTATTTTTTGTAAAAGTTTTTAGCAACTTATTGATTTAAAAGGTTTTATTATTGTACCTTGTTTGCATGGTTGCCATCTAATCATCCAATTTTATTTTTTTATTTAAAAACGGTTAATAAAGTACTAAATGTATGTTTCTTTATGAAATTGCGATTAGTTTTTTATCTCATTTGTCTACTTTTTTGACTAATATGTTTGTTTTTATTTGTGGTATATTTTTTCTAATGATATTAATATTTTACATAATAAGTAGAATTTCGATAGTTTATGTAATTTAAAGTTTAGTTTAAAATCTTAAAGTTGTTTTGACTTTTTCAGAAAATATTTTTTTTCTTATTTTTACTTGTATTACAAATTTTATTATTACTTCCTGTTTCTTATTAGTATACTGTAAGAAACAGTCTTAAAAAATAATGGCATTTTTGTTTTATACTTTGTTTTATCCATTATTTTTAATATTAATAACAAAACATGTTATACTTTTTTTTCGTATTAAGCTTATTTATATTATTTTTATCAATTGTTGTTTAAGAGTTACTTTAATGATGTTATTCTATTGTTACTTTAAACTTTTTTTTGTAGTTTTGTACAGATTAATATGTCACTTACTACCAAAGAAGTTATAGCATATTAAAACTGATTGAAAAAATAAGGGCTCATTTTTAAACTTTTTTATGTTCAGACCTTTTTGGTTTCAAACGGAACCTATGTATTTATTTAGCCCCTAGAGTTCTTAAAATTAAGCTCTAAGAAAGTTTAACCGCGAACTCCTAAAATATTTTTAGAAATTTATGCAATATAAATTACTTTTTTCTTATTAATAAATACAAAAAACAGTGAAATTAAAATAGTTATAAAATGTAATTCTAAGATAGATTTTTTTATTTATTAACAGGATTGCCACACTCTCTGGATACTGAGTAGAGTTAGGATAAATTGAGATGTTTTGAATATTTTCAAAATCTCAGGATGACTCAAGATAACTAAGGTTATAGGATAATAAGATATTATGATTTTTATTTAAGACAGGCTGACTCAGGATATTTTTGTTTTTTAATAAAAAACTCATGACAGATTTTTCTAGATTTAAAATTGGGTTTAAATGATCCAGTTTCAATATTTTGTTATTTTGTATAATTATATTTAATTACACATTAAATGCAGAATCATATTTGTATTGTTTAGAAAGTCCTCATAGTGTATTAGTAGTTTGCACCTAAGGCAATTTTTTTTTTAATAAGTTAGAAAATCTCAGAATAGTATACAATAAATAAATGTCACTCCGTATAGTTTTCTTTTGACTTAAAGAGTAGTAACTTTTGTTAGAGTTGATTAAAAACTATGAAAAAACTTTATGTATGCGTGATAATTACAATTTTTAGTGATTTTAATCTAAAGTCTTTAATGTTGGACTTATGTGATAAACTTTTTTTTTTGACTTTGTTAAAAGTTGCGCTTACAATTTATAAAAAAATGTTGTTTGTTTATTTTAATTAAATGGGTTAGTTATAAATGTTAAAGTTTTATTGCTAGTTTTTTATAATGACTCAAAACAGTAATATAAACGAGTTGAGTGTTGATCAAAAACCAAGAGATCTTTATCCACACCAGGTCCGTTGAACATTGAGCTTACACTTTGCAAAACTGCTAGTACTAAATAAACTACATAAATAAATTAGTTTGTTTGATGTATTATATCAACTAATTAAAAATCTTAAACTTAAGCCTAAGTTATAAATTGAAGAAATACTCCTTGTGTTTAAATACTTTATTAACAATGAAAAATCTGAAACAATTATAAGTAAAAATATAAACACACATATGCAATATGAACACTGATATATAATAAAATGAGCTATAGGTGAATTATGCTTCATAAATGCTTTATTTTTGTCTTTTGGTTTAAAAAAATCTAAATCTTCTTATACTTTTTACAGGCTACTGAAAAAAGATGAAGTTTTGTTCTACTTTAGAAACGTTGACGATTTAGCTTATTGGTATGTTAACACAGATGAAGATGAGCAGGTTTGTTACTTCTTGAATAAATTAATTTTTCAACATATTCAATTTCAATGTTGTATTTTTTATTAAAAACTTTCATTTAAGTTTAACAATTATTGTTTTTAAAAATTTAGTCTGTATGGCATTTTAATAGGTCAAACACTGATAAGTTTTATTCACAGTTTCTTATCTTAATATATTTTTTAATTTTTTCAACATGATTTAAATAAGATGATTGTCATTTAATCCTTAATTATTAAAATAACCTAGTTTTATACGAAATAATTTTTGTTGTACTTTTAAATAAGTAAGTAATAATTTTATACACTGGTGTTAATACCTTTTATCAAACATCAATTTATCGTTCACTAAAACCCTACAGGGATTCAGCTGGGCGGAGCTGAGGCCGAGCAAGAACGATCAGACGGCGCTGTTCCGCGGGTACATCAGCAACAAGATTCCCCGCTACATGCTCCCCAGCTCCGATCCGCTCGCCAAGGAGACGCTGTGGAGCGGGTACGCGTACATGGAGACCAAACCTTTCAGGGTTCGTTGTTGATGCGTATAAAGTGAACGATGAAAGAGTTAGATACAAAATAAGCACATAAGCATTTTGTTCCACAGATAAACTTAGATAACAAAGACGGGTTTAAGTAAATTTATTTGCTTTAATAACTTGATAATTTCCTTTAAATTGTAGTAAGTTAGACATTTTTAGAGGGATTTTATGAAAAAATTGTTTCCATCTCATTTTTAGAACTATATTGGTTTAAAAAATCATAGATAATTTTAAAACTCTAACCATGAGTTCGATTAGTTTTAAGTTTTATATGTGGTAAAAATATATCATCAATGTTTTGTATATTAGTTATGTTATAGTTACTAATCTAAATCTACACGTGGATTATGAAATCATATTGTAAAATAAATATTCTTTCTCACAAAAATTGGTTTAAGAAATCAAAAGAGTATATTAAATTTGTATGATTTTATTACATGGTTGGTAAATTTTATTTTTCTAAAAGCATTTTCTTACTTGTAATGTATCAATATTTACCTGACTTTACGCAGTTTAACTGAGTTAAGATTATATTTCTTTTCTTTGTTTTTTTCTGTGTTTGACGCTGCCCCCTTTTAAGTAAATGAATTCTTTTTATCATCTTTATTGAACTAATTGACAGCTTTTTCATTCTTCTGCCTCTGTAGCAATTATAGTTTTATGGATTAAAAACATTTGATCAAGTATTCTACTTATGTAAATAATCAGATTTTCTAATTTGATTTTAAAAGTTGTTGAGTCGAGGCGTATTTTTTTCCAGTGTGGTTTTGTATTCAATGTTCATAAATAAAATTAAGACCATAGTAATTAAACTTTATCGCAAGAGCCAAACAATTAAATATGTTAAATACTAACAAAATTTAATGCACAAAATCTGAGTTGTTTCAACAGTTGTTTGTTAGAATATAATTTGCTTAGTTATATTGTACAGTAAGCCAAAAGAAAAGTGTGTCTTGTATTTTCTAAAGTATTATAAAGTTTTTTTTCCTAAAACTTTTTTCTGACAGTATTATACATTTGGTAAAACAGTCTTACATTCTTAGTGATAATAATTAGAAATAAAGAAATGTACGTTATATTTTTGGATAAAATGAGTATAGCATGTGTTTTTATAATCAAATAAAGATTACGTTTAAAAAAAATAAATACTCTTTTTAGCATATACGCACTATTGAATTTATTTATACCTGTTACATGAAGTACTTCAAAAAAAGATTTCATTGAACTTAGAAAGTCTTTAAATTGACCAATTTTTAGTTTTAAAGTTAACAGTTTAAGTATTAAAGATATGTTTCTCAATCTATGTAACTTTCTATGTAAAAATACTGTTTTGTTGACAGTAATAATTTATTTAAAAACAAAAGTTTAAGAATATATATTTAAAAATATAATGTTTGACAAAACAAAGTACGTCTGTTAAGGAAGATAATTTAAGTTATTTCCTTGTAAGTATCTATATGTTAGTATAAATTTTGTTTAGAAACTTACTTTTGAACTTTATTAAAAGAAGCTTTTTATTATATAAACGAGTATTTCTTTTTAAATTTGAAACCAAATATTACAACAGACAGTCTTCGACAAGGAGTCGTTCATCAACTTGGAGCATTTCAACGCGTTCAAACTGCGCATAAGAGGCGACGGGCGCATGTACAAGATGGGGCTGCTCAATTGTTTCGGCATGCTGGACCAGAGCATGTTCTGGTGTCCCATATACACCAACGGTGGTCCCGAATGGCAGGAAGTCACAGTAAGCTGGTTTTGTGTAAATTTCCTTTTGCAGCGTGGTAATTGTACTTGTTAGGTCCATATTTTTGTTAACGTTTTTGGTTGTTTTACACTATTTAAGCTTTTTGTTTTACTTCTATGCCTTAATTGTTATACATAACTGGTGTTAAGTTATATTAAGATAATTTATAATAAGCTTTTTAGATTAAATTAAAGTTCAATTTTGCTTTTAGTTTCATGAAATTTTACAAATAAAATCTAAATGTTTAATACTGTAAGCATTTTTAATTCTCATGATATTGGTATACCTAAAGAATATGTTTCAAAAATTTTTAAAGTTAACTAATTGTGTTTATTCAAATTGGCATGTGTTATACAAAATACTAACTGATTATAATATTTTATTTGAATACTTGTATATTTTAAAATAACTAATACTAGTGACCATAGTTTATTATTATTAAGAGAATTTAAAATATATTTCTTAAATGTAAACTTTTAAATGCAGACTGTTTTCTCAGATTATAGTAAATACACTTGGACAACGTTTCAATTTCTATATATTTTTAACATTTAGGTTTTAAAGTTAGTTTTTTGCTAAACACTTACGATGAATTGTTTATTCCAGATACCATTTTCAAAGTTTTATCAGACTAAGAAAGGACAAAAAACAAAAAGGCAACCACTAATGGAAAAACAACGAGTTAGTTCCGTTACTTTATAAATTTATTTTTAATTCAATAATTATCATTACATTTTTAGTAAGTAGAAGTCGTTGTTATTTTTAGATATTTCGTATTGCAGTAATTTTTTGTTGATTAGAAAATACTTTACCCAATATCTAGCGTTTTTCTTTGTCATAACTTATTTTAAACTTTTACTACGTAAATTTATATTTTTGAAAGTTTAAAAACTTTGTTTTTTTAGATTAAAAAGATGTTAAAGGAGTTAAATAAAATTTATTACTAATCATAATTTGACACTTTTTTGCAAATAAAATGTTTTCAGGTGTTTTTATAAAATTTTAATACTTATAATTCATGAAAAAATTACTTAAATAAGTTGGTATAAAATTGCTGAAAAAGTAAATCGTTTTGAAAATTAATTAGGTTAAATACCGGTGGTTTTTTGTATTTAGTGAGTAACTTTGAAAATTTTTAACTAAAAACGAAAACTTCAAATACACTTTTACGTATTTTGGTATTAAAGATCTAGCTATCAAAATAAAAGCAATTCTTTTTTGTAAACTAACCAATGTTTAAACATTTATTTTGTTATGTCCAATTCTTAGTACTTATATTTTAAATAATTTTCAAAGACTATTCTAAGAACTATCTAAAAAAAATTTAAATGTATATTTTTGATAAATTTGAAATAATAATCTTATTTTTATATTTTAAATTAAAATATGGTTTTTATAAATTTAACTTTTGTTGAATTCACATACTTTTAGCTTTCTCTTTTTGTTACTACTTATAAAACAGTAATTTCAATCTAATTTCAAGTGCAACCTCATACTGAATTTTAAAACCTTGTTGCAATATTTTGATACTGAGTTTTCTTTGATAGTTAAGTCAAAGAATTGAGATCTACTTTTTTTTTATAACTTTTGAAAACATTTTGCCTGCGGGTTGATACGAAGTTTTTTTCTTTTTTATTTATACTAGATTTAATACCAGAAATTATCATTGTTTGTAGAACATGTAAAATAGTTATTGATATTTTTAGTTATTATGAATATTTTATTATGTTCTAGATTTAAAAAAGTTATAATTTTTTATATTTATAAAGCCAAATAATTCGTTCAAACCTAAAATTGTGGAACTACTGTTGTTTTGCAAGTCATTTAGCCGTTTAGAAATTTTTTATTCAAACTTTTCTTTTGCTTTTCGAACTGTTATTTAAACTACCTTCTACATGTTTCTAGTTAGTTTTATTAACTTCAAATAAATGGAATATGTTACAAAACTTTTACAAACAGTTAAAATGTTTTTATTATGATAAAATCCTCATTATTTATATGTTGACTACTTTAGATAAAGCATCCTAAAATGTTCTTTGAATTCTATAAGTGTTATTGATTTCGTTAGAGTTATACTTTAACAGTTTGACAAAAAATAAAACTTTTGATACTAATGTTCGAAACGAATAAAACATTGAACTTTTATAAATTGACTTAAAATTCATCTGAAAACAGTTAAAAATTAAATTTTTGTCTTTATATTCAAACTTTGAAGCTTAACTAAAATGTTGAATTACACAATTTAATAGTTTAAAGTTTAAGTTTGTTTGTGCATCTATATAATCAAGCTAAAAAAGTTACCGTTCAAGATATGATTCTGCGAGTTTCAAAAAATGAACCAACTTGTTTTTTGTTAATTTCTGAGCCGATATTAAAACAAGTAAATAAAACTTCAACAGATACAGAGCATTCAGTTTCACCTGAGAGACAACATCGAAGGACCTTTCCAGCTAGAAGTTGATTACATCGTGCTGACGAGAGATGAGCTGTACAGGAACCACCACAACGAAAACCACAATCCGTGGCTGGGCACCGATCTCATGTCCGGATAATCGAGCGAAAGCCGCATGTTCGGATGATGGAGAATTTTCGAGGGCAGTGAGTTGAAAAAGATTTCAGGCAAATTTAAATGTAGGAAAATGTTTATTTTTTATGCGTTATTTATTTTTATGATCTTTATGCAATTTTTTTTTTACTTATTTTTCGTTTTTGTTGCAAACCCTATTGTAACTTTAAAAAAGAAACTTAAAGTTTTATGATTTATCAATTTAAAAATGTGTTCCTAAGTCTAATTAAAACAATTTAAACTTAGCTATCTTATAGAAAATAAAATTGACCTAATACCTATCTGGTTTGAATTTTTGAAACTAAACTCAAGATCGTAATTGAAAAAAAGTATATCAACTTTTATTTTTAAGAATAGTGGTCAGAAAATGTTCAAAAACTGTGTGCTCAGTAAACTTCTAATTAAAAACACGCACACAGTAAATTAGACACTATTTCACTACTAAAACTAGTCTCATTACGGTTAATTGTATTACTTTTTCGTAAATAGTATACTAAAATGAAATAAAAGCTATAAAAAATTATTTTGAAGTCAAATTGCGTAATAAAACGCACTTATTTATTACAGTTTGTACTACTTCTTTAAGTTTTTGTGGACATAAAAATAACTTTTATTTTCTTACGTCTACACTTTTAAAAATACTGGTTGAAACAATAAATATTTTTATAATTAAACGGCGGCCTTCTCGGTTTTGCTTGTGTTCAAAGAAGATAGCTATTATTAAAAACAAAATACAGTCACCTTTCGCGAATCTACGCACAGCACATTGTATCCACAAGTGTCAAATAAACGTATGTGAACGAGAGGTAGCAAATATACATACTGTATCAGTTTTAACACACAATAGTTCTCTCCCAAAGCTTTAGCTGGTGCTGAAGAGCACTACAAAATAAATGAATAAAACGTGCGAAATTTATCAACTTTTGCTGTGCAAAGCATGTGCTACAGAAGAAAAATTCAGGCAGAAAAAACGTCAAATGACAATTTTTGTTTACTAAGAGAAACAAATAATATTTGTGTGATGTGTACGCATGTTTATATTTGATATCATTGCCACATTTTCCTGGAAAATTTCTTGTGAGCTGTTTTGTCGATAATTATTTTTTGTGTGCGATTATTCATAACTGTTAGTCAAATTGATAGTCAATCATGTTTCTTTAAGAATTCTAATTAAAACTTTTGTTGTTTATTAAAATTTGTGTATCACTGAGACACAATTAAATGTTTATCCAACCGTCAAGGAACATAAATTTACAAAGTCTAAACAGCGTTTTCAAAAGTCGGCCAAGGGGCCCCCTTGGCGGCCATGAGCAGTAAAGGGGCCACAGGGGGGTCATGAGGTCATAATTTGAAACTTACACTAGATATTCTAGAGTTGATGATGAAGAGCAAAAAAAAAGGTTTTAGGTGTTTCTAATGGTAGTTTTGAAATTTGTACTAGATATTATGGAAAAAAATAGGAAATATAAGGGGCCATAAGGCCATAATTTGAAACTTACACTAGATAATCTGGAGTTGGTGATGAAGGGCAAAAAAATATATTTGGCGTTTTCAATGCTAATTTTTTGAGTAATGTTGTTAAAGGGGACCTTATGAAAAAAGTTTAGGAAACCCTGGCCTAAATAAATATAGAGGTGAATTAAGCATTTAAAATTATATATAAAAATTGAATATATAGTGCATACAATAAATTTAAAATATTGAATACTTTTCAAATTACTATTATTATTTTTTTAGAATTCTAAAACGTATAACTAATTGAAAGTGCTTAAACTAAGTCGTAGATTCGCGAGAGGTGACTGTAAATATAAGAGAATTTTAATATATCTATATATGTATTTTTGTTTTAAGTTTCAAAACTATTTGCATGCTTATCAAAGATAAAATTGTTTGAAGCTTTAAATCGCACTACTAGTAAATGACTATAATGCCAGTAGTTTATTTTCTAATACCAAAGACATTTATAAGCTTAATGTGATTTGTGTTTTAGTTATTTTACAAATTTAAACCTAGTTGAATGATATAAACAATGAAAAGTATTTTTTTAGAATCATGTAATTGTAATACTGAAAGTGTTTTGCATAAGTTTAATTAAATTTAAACCTAAATGTATGTAAAGTATATAAATACTATTATATTCACCATTTTGAAAAAAAAATGCTTATTACATATCATTAAAAACTTTTTTTTGATAGTCTTTGGATACCAAAGCTTAAAATTAGTTATATGCAATCAGCGATAATTTCAGTTTTTACAACTAACTGCAGCAAATATTTAACATATATCAACTACGTTTAAATAAAGCATATAATCGACAATATTTTCTTAGTCTTGTTTATGAGGTGGAAACTTATAAAGTTAATTTTTTTAGGTAGTCTTCAAAGATTTTTTTTTTAAGGTAGTAATAGACACAATTTTTTTAAGGGATACAGCTCACGAAACTAGACCAAATAGTTAAAACTTATTAGTAATTTAATCTCTTTAAGTGTAAAAAATTTCTAAGTCTTTTTCTAAAGTGTTTCAAACTTTAGAGGTGTAATTAATGTTTATATGTCACTTTTGTACCGGAGCCACTTAGCACGTATTCATCCTGAATCTTACCGTAATTCTAAATATAACCTTACCCTTAAACCTAACTCTGACCCTTACTCTGATTCTAACCCTGACCTTAAACCTAACTCTGACCCTAACCTCGTGCAAAAATAACGCTCATGCAAAAGTGACTGCAAACTAATATACCTGATTAACAGCTCAAACTTACGAAAATATTTAATACTATCAGGAAAAGTTTTAACTAAAACACAATATGATACAATGAGCAGTAGGGTGTTAACAGCAGTAGTTAACAAAGGCAGCAAAATTGCCAAACTTATATCAGCAAAGAGCCACACAATTACTTGAGAATAAATTATATATCAAACAAACATCTGTTTATCAAGTATTCACAACTTTTTATTATTGCAGTTTTAGCAATTATGGTCAAATGTTACATACTGACAATATTATTAAAACATTTACGCACTGCCTGTCATTTTAGAAGGAAAGTTGCCTCAGTAGAAATGTAAACTGTTGTTTGTAACAACTTTGGAACTTACAGCCTGCTTTTCAGAACTTTCAAAAATTTTTGAAAAGTTTTTTAACACCAAATAGTGTCATTAAAACCCGAACAGCAGGCTACTTTAACAGACATGCAATCAGTAGTATTTAGTTTAAAGTAAATGTCAGTTGCAGTGATCATTACTTTCGTCTGAAAAAATTTAATGCGTTCCCATTTTAATGTTTTTAATAAAAAGGTACGTAAATTGAAGATTGTATCAAGTGTTTATTAGTAATTTGCAAGTTTTTTTCTTACGTTTACTCCAACAAAAATATTTTGCTTATTTATACAGACTGAATTGCCAGAATTCTATAAGTAAAGAGTTTAAAATCTTTTATTAAATTTTACAATTTAAAACCTACTATAATGATATATAAAATTAAATGTATTTTTTTAGAATCATGTAATTGTAATACTAAAGGTGTTTTGCATAAGTTTAATTAAATTTAAACCTAGATGTATGTGAAGTATATTTATACTATTATAATCACCATTTGAAAAAAAAAACAGTATGCCTATTACATATCATTGAAAACTTTTTTTTTGATAGCCTTTGGATACCGAAGCTTAAAATTAGTTATATGCAAGCAGCGATAATTTTAGTTTCTACAACTAACTGCAGCAAATATTTAACATATATCAACTACGTTTAAGTAGAGCATATAATCGACAATATTTTCTTACTTAGTCTTGTTTATGAGGTGGAAAACTATCTTTATAAAAAACGATGTTTATAAAGTTATCTTTTTTAGGTAGTTTTCAAAGATTTGGTAATAAACAAAATTATTTTTTAAGACATACAGCTCACAAAACTAAACCGAATAGTTAAAACTTGTTAGTAATTTAATCTATTTTTAAGTGTAAGAAATTTCTAAGTCTTTTTCTAAAGTGTTTCAAACTTTAGAGGTGTAACTAATGTTTATGTGTCACTTTTGTACCAGAGCTACTTAGCACGTATTCATCCTGAACCTTATCGTGATTCTAACCTTATCTATAACCCTACCCTTAAACCTAAGTCTGACCCTTACTCTAATTATAATCCTACCCTTAAACCTAAGTCTTACCTTAACCTCGTGCAAAAGTAACGCAAGTGATCGCTCGTATTATAAAAACTATTATATCTGATTTACAGATCATATTTATGAAAGTATTTAGTATTATCAAAAAAAAGTTGTAACTAAAAAACAATATAATACGATGATCAAAATGGGTGTTAACAGAAATAGATAACAAAGGCAGCAAAATTGCCAGACTTATATCAGCAAGTAGCTACACAGTTACTAAAGAATAAAAATTTATATCAAACAAACATCTGTTTATCAAGTATTCACAACTCTTTTAATACAATTTTGGCAACTCTTGATAAATGTTACATACTGACAATATTATTAAAACATTTACGCACTGCCTGTCATTTTAGAAGGAAAGTTGCCTTAGTAGAAATGTAAACTGCTTTTTCTAACAACTTTGGAAGTTACAGCCTGTTTTTAAGAACTTTCAAAAAATTTTAAAAAGTTTTTTAACAGCAAATACTGTCATTAAAACCCGAACAGCAGGCTACTCTAACAGACATGCAATCAGTAGTATTTAGTTTAAAGTAAATGTCAGTTGCAGTGATCATTACTTTCGTCTGAAAAAATTTAGTGCGTTCCCATTTAAATGTTTTTAATAAAAAGGTACGTAAATTGAAGATTGTATCAAGTGTTTATTAGTAATTTGCAAGTTTTTTTCTTACGTTTATTCCAACAAAAATATTTTGCTTATTTTTACAGACTGAATTGCCAGAATTCTATAAGTAAAGAGTTTAGATTAATAATTAATGTTTTGTTTTATTCAATTTAAAGCACAATTCCTACTTATTATGTGGAGATTTTTTTTATTGAAATCTTGCAAGTACGCTTGTAGGTAAACATTTATTAATTTAAAGTAAAACATGGTTTTAGAACACAATACTTTTTCGCTTAAACTGTTTACTCAAAGAACAATTCATACTCAAGTAGGTGCTATTGTAATTACACAGTTCTCTGTTTTAAGTGTTATTTTATTAGTTAATTGTATTTATAGTGCTTTATTTTTAAGTATGCGAAATACTATTACTGTTATTACCTTTTAATTAATTTTTTACTAAACTATATAAACTTTATAGTATCTTACTTAAAAATCTTCAAGTTTCATTTGAACAAAATAGTTGTTGTTTGCAAGTTTATGTTATCAAATTTCTACAGTTTTTAGGGTTTTATTATCTTTTAATTTTTTTTTAATTGCTTAGTTAATGCTAAAAGTTGATAACTGTGGGCTTGTAAATTATACAATGTAACAAAACTT
The DNA here is from genome assembly GCF_965202585.1 of Thalia democratica. Classification (NCBI taxonomy): domain Eukaryota; kingdom Metazoa; phylum Chordata; class Thaliacea; order Salpida; family Salpidae; genus Thalia; species Thalia democratica. The sequence continues at coordinate 13,430,327 of NC_139170.1, forward strand.
TATATTCAAAGCACTCAGCTTGAAGACTATAGTATATTTATTTCACTCTAGTTTACTATTTTAGGCTTGATAAACAAAATCTATAAAGATATGAAAGATTTGATATAGTAAATTTTGTTTCAAAAAACTCATTTGCAATTCTGAATGTTTATTTACAGTTTTTCGCTTAATAACAAAAAAATATTTAAAGTTTCAAGCTGTTTTCCTTAACAATTGATAAAATCAAATCGCAGTGAAGGATATCCATTCCATGACACCACTTGGATTCTGAATGTTCTTGCTTCGATTGTCTTGTCAAACTTGTTAATCACTGGTGTCGATCTATCACTGTTGCCTTGAAATGTCTATGAAAAGAATTAAATAGTTTGTTTAATTATTTCTCTCTGTTTAAAAGACCAGAAATACTGTTGCAAATGTTATTCGCAGCAAATGCATCACAATAAAAAAAAAAGAAATATTTCGAACTGTGTCAAATCTTTGAAATTATTTTAACCAGAGTTTAAGACTGTATTACTTAACTAAACCAATTTAGTGGTTAAATTAAAAAAAAAACTATAGCATTTAAAAAAAAAAATTAACTATGGGTCGGTTGTTTTCATCTTCAACAGTCACAAAGTTGTTCTGTCCGTCTTTTAAGTATTTTATCTGATAAGAAGTAACCCACTGGTAATCGTCCGAGTTGGGCTTACCCTGGGTCACCACCCCTGTCACGGGCACATTTTTCAGTAAATCTACTTGAATCCATAAGTCGTTGTAAACCACTCCTAAAATTTAATTTTAAAATAATTTGACTGCGCTTTCTTTTGTAATTAAGTTGTTTACATATATGAGTTTGCTAAAACAGTAAGCTTTTCGTAAACATAAGTGTTTAAAAAACCATCAATTCTAAAAGTCAAAAGTCCCAAGTTGTAAATAAAAAGGTTATTTTTTGTACCAGATGTCCGTCGAAAAGAGTCATAGCCGCCACACCAGGCACCTCCATAACCGCTCCTCCCAAACAACCTTCCGTGAACGCCCGAGTGGTTTTCTAAGTTGTGATAATGAGACCCGTCACTCAGTTGGCTGTCGGAAACGACTGCTCTGTTCTGAATTCCCAAACCGCATTCTTTTAATTAAAATAAAAACTTTGCTGTAGAGTTAAAAGGAAAAAGTAGATAAATGAGTCTAATACGACTCAAAACGTTTGATTTTTCGAGTTTGGTCAATACAAACAACTTCTTAAAATTATAATTTTCTTCTAATAAAATAAAAAAGTTGCTGCTCTTTTACCGACTACAAGAATTTTAAAATATTTACTAGAACTTAGCTTTTTAAACAACTTATTCTAAACTAAAACAGTTTTATAACTTTTCATAGTATATTATTAAACATATATTTTTTTAAAAATTACCTTTTGCGATATCCGTACTGCTTAGTTTTCTATAAACAAATCGCTCCACAACATCCATTCTCTTCTGCATGCTTGAAAACAGATCCGCGTTGTCAGGACAGTCCTTCCCTGGCCACCCCAACTCGCCCTTCTCCCCTTTCGGACCCTGTTTGCCGCGCAAAGCGTGCGTAGGGGAGGCGGAATGCGGGGAGCAGACCACCCTGCAGTCGTTCAAATCATGCCCGCTTGTCAGGCGCATCAAGAAAATGCAGAATAAAATTATCACCAATTTCATTTCGATTTTGAATCAGCTGCATAAGTTGCCGTGTATTTATAGGGGTCTTGAAATTCAGCAAGTTTCTTTTGTTCGTTTTTTAAGCCGTAACCGTTGAACTGCTTTCTTTTGTTGCAACGAGTCGTTGTTGAGGTTGAAAAAAAGATGCATTCAAGATACTTAATTGACTTTCTATTGTTGTTTTTATTTCAACGTTTGTTTTAAAAATAAACGCAAGCTAAACTTAAACTTTAAGAGCTGTTAACGTTTTCAAGCTTGCATTATTAGTTTTGAAACAAACATTAGAAAACTACAATAGGTACTAATTAAACAAAACATACACTTGAAAACAACTTTGTTTCTTTTTTATACTTTATTAATGATTAAAAATTCAATAGAAAACTTTAACAAGTATTTTAAATTTAAGAGTTATTCAAATATATAGTTTTAAATTTATGATTAGAAAACAAATTTCTAAGAATAAAATAAATTTTTTAAGTAACAGTCGACTTTAGTTACGATATGAAAAATAAAAAAGTAAATGTAATAGTTTAGCTAGTACGTTTATTATTTACAGTTAGTAGTTTTTTTTTGACTACTTTGTTTTAAACTAATTTTATACATAACATAAATTATTTAAGTTAGTTATTTTTTAGTAAGTATCACACTATTCTAATCTTTTTTAAAACTTAAGCTAAATTCATAACTTTAAACTGTAAAAAAAAAATCAATTTATATAAAGATTTTTTGTATTTAATTTCTGTACAGTAATTGATAACGACTTACTTTAGAGACAGCTAAATGTGTTAATGTATTAAAATTCTACTAAAATAAAGACTAAATATATAATCTTTAATGAAAACTACTCTTAAACTGAGAAGCTTTGCATAACTTTTTTTTATACTAAGTTCAATTCAATATCTTTAAGTATGATATTTTACATAATCTATACAAATTTTGACATAATATAAAAAATTATTTGAAAGAATTCTAATATTAATAAGAAAAGTATTTATTTAAAGTTCATGCTTGTAGAAAAAAATGTAAATAATTAGATAAAGGTGGTTAAATCCTAAGTTTATTTAAATTATATTAGAAGCTATTATAATAGTTTTTCGACTATAAAAGACTTAGTATTTATAAAATACTGTTTTTGATAATTTTAAACTAGTAAACCGTTTTTTTTTTTTATAAGAGACATGTTGTTTTTTTACGCATAAAATAACTAGTTTAATCAATAGTAAATTTATATAGTTTTAAGTACTAGATTTCAAAATATAATAAACTTTTTATCTAAAGTTAGATATAAATTTTGTATATGACTGTGAAACCCTTCTGGTAAAAAAATGTATTTTAAATAGTACGACTTAGTATCATTTTGTAACTAAACCCAAAACTTATTTAGTAACTTTCTATTGTGATAACTATTTAAAATAAACTTAGATGTTATTAATAATCTAAATAAATCTTTTTAAGATTGTATTTTTAATTTTTTATACAAAAAGACTTTTATTTATTAATATGTTTTTTTTAACATTAAAAAAAATCTAACTATAATCGTAATTTTGGCTAATATTGGTCAATTTTTAGAAAAAAAGTCACTTTTGCACAAGTGTTGATTTTTTAATGCATAAATTTTGCTCGAAGCTTCATTTTTTCACGGCGTCACTTTTGCACGAGGTTAGGGCCAGACTAAGGGTCAGAGATTGGTTTGAAGTCAGGGTTATAGTTAGGTTTGATTAAGGGTAAGGATTAGAGTAAAGGTCTAAATTAGGGTTAGGATTAGGTTTAAAGTTATGATTAGGTTTAAAATGAAAACGTGTAAAGTGATACCGTGCAAAAGTTATTGTGTGCAAAACTGATACTTCGTGCAAAAGTGACGCTGTGCTAAAGTGACCATTCGTGCAAAAATTACGCTTCATCAAAAAGTGAAGCTTGTGAATACAGATCCGTTCGCTTATCTATAAATTCTTTATAGATAAAAAAATGTTAACTTTTTTAATTGGTGTAAAAAAAAAAACGTAACAAGATACTTAAAGAAATCATTATGTTTTTTTTATCAGTCATACAAAGGTTGTAAAGCTTATTTGTCGTTTTTACGTATTACTTTTTCAGAATTTTTAACTTCAAAAAAAGAAAAATATATGATAATAAATTTAAATTTGTGATAGTAAAACATTCTTTAATACGACTAAAGTTAACAAAAATTTATTTACTTCATTAATTTGAAACTCTTGTTCTCTTTGTCATTAAAAATTTTAATTCTTTTAACACTTATTTACTTTAATAGTATTTGCTGTTTTAACAATCGATAATAATTATTTATAACAAAAATCAACAAGCTTGAAATTCATGAGGAAATGTATATATCGATTCAATATTCTGGTTTCATGTATATAAAGTAATTTGTACTAATAGTTATTCTAACCAACTATTTTAACTGTTTAAGATTTATTTTTTTTAGGAAGTTAAGTTTAATTAATAGTTTTTAAGTGTTATATAAAAATTAAGAAAACATAACATGCTTGTTTTAGGTTCTAAATTAGTTTTTTAAATTTAATTCTTTATTTATGTATGTATTCTTTATTAAATGACAAAAAAGTGCTCAAAAAGTCTGGTCTAAGGACCTTGTGTACGAAAAAACCTTTCCGTTATCGAATTCTGATATGACTCTATTTCGACTGATATATGACTCTATTTCAACTTAGTAAAGATAGATATCTACCACTATTTTTTGGTATGTTAAGCAAATTGAAAACAAAGTAAACAGTTGAACAAAGTTATAGTTTAAAATGTTGTCATGTAGTTGAGACTTTAGATGGTTTTAAGTTTAGCAGTAAAAGTTTTCTTTTGTTTTTAATACTTAACTTGTAAACTGTCTCTTAAAATTCTGACGTTTTAATTTAGTCATTCATTTTTAACTCACTCTAGACATAGCAACTGACAACAAGATTGGGTTACACTCGAGAGTGGATGACACGCTCCCAATATTGAATCAACATGGAGAGTGAGTGCACTACGCAGCAGCCGGAGTCGGGCTTGTATTTCGGCTCCCTGGCACCACCGACGGGCTAACCGGCCGGATCCATCGGCCTGTGCGCTGCGGCGAAGCCTGTCGGGGCGGGGGCTTGTCCCCACTCGGGCTCCCGACTTCAACGGATCAAAGGCAGTGAGATGAATTGCAGTGAATAGCTGCTCTTACAGTCTTTAATTGGCCCGAACCTCCAAAGGTCGTTTGCAAATGATTTAGCGCCTCGCCTTTCGACGAGGGAGCTGACACTAACTCAGGGCGACGAAGTTTACTTTACAGCTCATATTAAAAAATAATTGTTATAAATTAAAATGAATTAATTATATAAATTAAATGAGCTATAAGTTACATACATAAGTTTTTAAACTTATGAACTTAATTAATTTGTTTCCCCCTTAAAGCTTTACTAGATAAATTGTCTCTGTTAAAACCAAAAATTGATAGTCGTTTATATACTTTTATACAATTTTTATTTTATACTAAAAGTTGAATTTACTGCTTTTTTAAAAATAGTTGACATTTTTTGATTTTTTGAAAATATTAAATGCTACGACTTCTTACACTTAAACATACAGGCTTCTTTTCTACCCTTGTTAAGTTAATTTAATTCAACGATAGTATAATTAAGACTAAGTTTTAAAAAGTTCAGTTAAGATTTTTTCCTGTATATAAAACAAAATTTTGACGTTTATGATTGTTGTAAAGTAGTTTATTTAGAGTATACTTGTGCAAAAAAATCTCACAGATTTTATTCTTCCGGAAAAAAAAAACAAAAGTTCCACTTTAAATTGTTATTAATTAAGCTTTTAGACTTTTTATTTAAATTTTGAGATTTATCAAAAGTAACACTGCTTTTTGCTCGTCAGTGTAATTCTAAAATAACATAGTAGTAAGGTCAGAGTTCTATCACCAAGAGACCACTAAATTACTTTAGCATTGGATTTCATTGAAATAAGTGAAAAAGTAAATTTCAATTTATAACATAACTTCCAAAGATTACGAAGCGTTTAGAAGCCACCACTTTAATAAGTAATATAATTTAAAGTATTTACTTGGAAAATACATCAAACTTTACCGTGGAATATGAATCAACAACTGAATGGTTTTTTTACGCTTTAATTCTTAGATCAAACTTTTTGGAGTCTTGTTGTAATGTAACGGTACTTCCCCTAAAACTTTCTGAAACAGCAAAAAAAAAGTTTCACAATTTTTTATTTTTAGTTATTAAGAAATTACTTTTTGATAAAATTTTGATATGTTTGAGTAAGGTGGATAAGGGGATAAATTAAATAAAGAAATAGTTTTTAATCTATTTTGCTTACTCAGCAAATGTTAGGAGAATCACCGTTACATTACAGTTGGACCCAGCTTTTTTAGCGCTTTTTTGTCGTTTAATAAATTAAGAAAAAAAATTAAAACTTTACGTTTAATGTCATAGTTTATATTTAAGTTTATTCTTTTATATATAAGGTTTTTTAAAATATATATCTAGTACTTTTAGGACTTAAAGTTAAAATAATATTTTTTATACAAAGTATCAACGTAAAAAAATCCAAATTGTTTTATACTAATTTTACCTAATTTGAGTTTTAAATCCATAGACTCACAAAATTTTAAATTTACTATATGTGAAGTTTAAAATTGAGCTCAACAAAGATTATAATTACAAGTATCTAAATTGTGATAATGCTATAAAAATATTTATAAAAATCATTAGTCTAGAACACAAAATAAGAAAAAAAGCCTAAAGTTTATAAAGATATTCGCCTCATGTCTCAGTAAAGCTTGAATCAGAATTTGTAGTTTTAAGATGGTTTGTACATTTGATCAAAATTAATAAAACAAAAATTAAAGCAATTTGCTAAATTAACTCATTTATTGTTTGTAGTAACGTTAAACTTTTTTTTCTTTTCTGTCTATTACTGAGTTCTTTGATGTATTTTTTTTTTGTGTTTGCTCACTTAAGATCTTTAAACCTCATGATTTGTCCTGGACAAGATGTTAAACCAGGGTTTCTCTAAGTGGGCCAAGTGGCCCCCTAGGGGGCCATGACAAATACTCATGGGGCCATGAGCAGCAAAGGGGAAGAGGGGAGGCCATGAGGCCATAACTTGAAACTTACACTAGATATTCTTGAGTTGCAGATGAAGAGCAAAAAAAAAGGTGTTATGTGTATAGTTTATGAGTAACCTATATGTTGAAGGGGGCCATTGCTTTTTCAAACTCTTTAAAGGGGGGCCATTTGCAAAAAACTATGGGAAACCCTGTGTTAAACTGTATCCATAGTATATGACTCAATAACCAAAAGTTTTTTTTTGTACACCAGGTCCTTGGACTAAATGTTTTGAGCATGCTTATATTTTTTGCTGTTAAATATTATAACAATTCTAGACAAAGTTTCAGACAAAATTTAGAAAGGGTAACAAGAAAAATCTGAACTAAAATGATATTAAAAATAAAAATCTAAAAAAGAAAATAGTCTGTTGCTCATGGTGTACTACAGTATACAAGGTCAATATTGGCAGTAATGAGTTAAAAAATACTTACTCTTTTATAATTTTTTTTTTAACTTTGTTAATTTATGTAAAGAAATCTTGAAATTTTTCTTTGTATTTTCCAAGTTGAAATAGCTTAAAACAGTGTTTACAAGCAAATAGTTTGTAACTCAATGACCAAAAAGTATTTTTCCACACCAATCCATTGATCATGTTGTTGACTGTTTGTATTTTAATTTCTAATAAAAAAATTGGTTGGCAAAAGTTTATTCAGGGTGGCCACTAAACCTCGAATCCTGGAAAAACCTGGAATTTTGCATTTTAGACTAAAAAAACATGGAATTTGAGAAATTAAAAAAAGACCTAAATAAAACTGGAATTTTAAAGAAGTTTTACATAATAATTAAGTAGTAAAATTTTGATTCATAAAAATTCTATCATAAAATGAATAATTTTATAATCCATTGATTTTTTGAAAATTAAAAAAAAATGTTTACGTAGGCTTACAGAATATTTTCAATGTTATACTACTTTTTAACATATTGTTTACCTTCAACTTAGATTTCAACTGGAAATAGACCTAAAAGCGTGTACTTTTAAAATCCTGGAAGAAATTTATCAAAAACAAGTGGCCACCCTGTATATTTCATTTTTTGTTTTGGATGACTAAAGCCAGCTAGAATATTTTTATTATACTTTAGGCTAGTTCTTTTACTTAATATTTTTTATAACTTTTTAAATTAATTAATTTTGTTGTTTTCTGTTATATTAAATTATTTTAGATAGACTAATAAACTTTATTATTATTTTTTCTTTATTACTTGGTTTTTTCAATTTGCTCATGTAAACTCAGGTTAACCTAGGCTAGTTTTTGGTCACTCAGTTAAAACTTTTTACCTCAAAGATTAGTAACCTTTCCAATTAAATAAATCATTTAGTGCTCTTTTCAAAGTGCATTTAGGGCTATTTAAAAGTATATTGAGGGTCCTAAAATTCATAAAATCTCATTAGTCCTTTTATTTCCAGGGTATAGCAATAAAAAAACAACCTAAAATTAAATTTGATAGAACTATTTTCACAAAAACATTTTTTTAAAGGTTTTTTCCAAGCACTTATTTTGAAAAAGAATTATAAAAAAAAGGTTTAAAATTTCAGGTTTTCAAACAACTATAATAGTTTCAACAAACACTTTACAGTAGTTTGACAAAAAATATGATGAATTTTGAGTAGTTTTTTAACTGAAAAACCCAAAAAACACAGGTTGTTTTTTAACTTACATAACTTTAGAAGTACTTGAATCAATAAAGGAAAAGACCAGTTTTGATAACATGAAATCTAGTTTAAACCAACCAATAGTAGATTATTAAATTTTAAATTTCTTTCTAAATAAGAATTTATTTATGTAGCCTCAATTTTTCTTAATTTAAAAAGTGATGGTATCAGTGTTTTTGTTGTAAATAAGGCTTTTTAAAAAATTTAAGATTGGCTGATTTAGCATTTTTAAAGTAAAATGTATGTTATTCATGTCTGTAAAACTCAACATATATAGTTTTTTTTGAGTTTTTGTTTAAAAATCAGTACATATAACACCAAGATTTAAGCACATTTAAAGCTTAAACGAATTAAAAAAAATTCTACTCAAAATCAACCAAAAATAATAACTTGTACAATGCTATTATTACTGTGTATTTTAAAAGCTAGACTACCTGTAAATTTTAATATTATTAATTATTTACTTTATCTTTTCAATTTACATTAAATAAAAAACAAAATACAGTAGTTTGAATTCACAATATTTTAAAACTTTGTTTGTATTTAAACTGTTATGTGCTACTGATTGATTTTTTTTTTCTTTCGTTTAAATTGCTACTGATTTAGGTAATGATTATTTTTTAGAAGCCTTTTGTATAAAAATACCTTGTATTATATCAACTATAATTAAATAAATATTTAGCGTAAGTACTTGTCTAAACATAACAAAAAGTCAAAATGGCTGATCAAAATATGAAGACGAGAAACTATATGTATAGTCAAATCATAAGTCAGTTACAAAATGATGGTTACGGTCAAATTGCTCAAAACTTGATAAATCAAGTGAAACCAGACAGACTATATCAGCCATCAAGCAAACTTTTTGAGGTTTACAAAAATGAAATTGGAAAGGTAAACTTAAAACTTTAGTTCTATAAACTGTTTTTGTTTAACCAAAAAGTATTTAAAAAACTAATAATAACTTGTTTTTTTTTATATTCTTGAAAATACTTTTTGAACTTATAAAATGATATGTTACAAAATTCTTGACTGTTTTAAGTTTGTAAATTTTCATCCTCATAATCATGTTTCGTTATCAAAATGACAAGTTTAATTAAAATCTAAAACTTAAGATTAAGCAATAATTAGTTTTGTATGGCTTGTAGGGTTACATGACAATTCAAATTTGGACAATTCAAATTCCAACAATTCAAATTCTTAAAAGTATTACACAACTATATCTCAAACAGTTATGTATATAAAAAATATGTATATAAAAAAAAGTGGTTGTAGATCTATTTAATAAAACTGTGTTACCAAAATATAAACTAAAGAGATTTCTTAAAATTACAAAAAAATACTATACTTTTAAATAAGCTTAGATATATCTCCAAAAACATTTAAAATAGTTTTTCAAAAAGAAAAAAAATGGTCTGTAGGTATAAATTAGACCTATATACATATTTTTTATTTGGTTCATAAGTATCTTACTTTCTGATTTGAGGCCCATTAATTTTTTTAAGAACTTGAATTGTCTAAATTTAAATTGTCGTGCACCTGGCTTGTAGTATAAATTAAACAAAAAGATCAACTAAAAAATCCAATTTTGTTCCTAAAGTAATTAAGAGGTTAGGGAGTCCACCTTGCTTTTTACAAGTTGATCTTATTTTGTGAGTTTTATTTAAGCTCAAAACATTTTCAACCACTTGGAGAAATTCAAAGTAACTTTTTAGATATAAGCAATCAAAGTTGGTGTGCTCAATAGCATCCTTATGAAAGGCGCAAACCAAAAACACAAAAAAAAGACTATTTCACTAAAAATATATCATTTCCTTCATTTTCTAACCAACCTTCTACAAATTTTCACAATAGTCTGTTACTAATTTTAAAATCAATGTGTGCATGAATTTTTTTAATATAAAAAACCTGTTTTTTTTTTTTTAACAAAAATTTTATTTTTTAATATTTTCAAAATTGCTACAGTCAAAGTCTTTTAAATTATAAAAGGAACCTTTACTGAAAACTTGAGGTCTCAAAAAATGAAGGAAAACATATCTTTTTAGTGAATTTTTTAATTGCTGATAAAATTGACAATGAACAAATTGTAGTCCATAAGTTTGTATGGAAATTTTTTTTTAAAAACGTATGTATCTCATAAACTAATTTAAACTTTGTATTCTATGTAATGTGACTTATACTTTATACTTTTGCTTTAATATAAGAACCTATGCTAAATTTACTCAAAAAATATTTACCTCCCTATGCCCTTAATCGAGTCCATGTGAAGTTGTAAGAAACCTTTTTGAAACATTTTATAATTAAAATTTTTATTTTATTTTTATAAAAAGCAACTGGTTGTCGATTTAAAACTCTTTAAATTAGTTAGAAATTTCATTATGTATCACATTAAAACAGCAATCTAAAACTAAAAACATCATAAAAACTATTGTTCTTTTGCTATTTCAAAGCTTTTTGTTTTTTCTAATCTTTTAATAGATTTATAAGAATATAGATAACTATAATTATATTTTTTCTCATAATTTTTTTTTTATAACTAATCTAAAGAACACAAAATACATTGTTTTTAATCATAAAATTAGTTTTTCACTCAAGTTCTGTTTAAAAATTTTGTTTAGAAATTAAGGTCTCTAGCTGGAAAATTATCTAAACAAAGATATCATTTGTACTGATTTTAAATTTCATTGTGAATATAAAATTGCATTCATACTTTTGTATAAATACTATCTGAGAAATTAACTGTATAACAATTACAAAAACTATCTAGCAAGTACTTCAAACTTTGTTAAATTGATTTTTTATAGATTAAATAAAAAATTAAAGAAACTCTTTTAAATTTAATTTATTGGGTCTGCATACCAAAAAATACTTTGAAAAAAAAAATAAAAAATAGTTTTAAAAACATTAGTAAATTAAACATGCTGTTAAAAATTACGTATTTAAAGAGAAAATGATTTAAAAGGCTTATTTATAGATACTACTCGATATGTGACTTATAATGGAAAATGTTGGGAATTAAATATTAGTGACAAGGGTTTTCCTAATGCAAGAAATAGAATAGATTTCAACTGGAAGTATTTATGTATACCTAATAGTTGTAATGGGTTAGGGAAAATTGCTCAGTTAAAAAACTCCTTAATCTAAAACTGTTATCTGGAGCTATTTAAAGATCGTATTAAAAGTACTTCATTTATATAATAAAAATTAAAGCTACTATATAAAATAAAATTATTCATTCCAAAACATAACCCTTTTTGAATAACTATAGCTACTTTTTTAATTTAAAAATCCATGAGAGTTTTTCTATTTGCACATATAAACTTACAACCTTAATATTAAAACTTATCTAATTAGTAAAAAATTGACTATGCAATTAAACCTACCAAAAAATTGAATTTTAGCTCAATATTTACTAAATTAAAACTCCAGTTTTTTATATTCAAACTTGAATTAGAACTTTTTATTTTTGTAATTTAGTGCACATTTAAAACTAAATGGTGGTTCCTCATTTCAAAAAACTTTAAAAGAATATGTTACAACATTTAAAAACTATGTTATTTTAACATGAGCTTCTGCCTTATAATTTTATCAACATAGTTTATTTATAATTAAGTTTTATAGTTTTTGATAAACTTAAAAACATAACTTTGATGTGACAGCTACCTAAATAAAAAAACTTAAACAAAGTAAAAATTGTAAACATTTTTTGTGAAGTATTTTATTGTTTTACAAACTAATAAGATTTGTTCTTTTGATTAAATTAGGATGTTTCAAGTTTTCAATGCAAACTCAGTATGAAAACATATTGAAAAATGTGTTATTAATATGCCACAAGTTTGAGATTTTTTTTTTTTGAGTTTTCAAACTATCAGTTTTCCTGATCTTATCTAGTAAAAATTTACAATTACATACAAAAAGTATTTAACAGAGTGCCACTCTTTTAAGCAAATGTTCAGTTTTAATATTTTTAACTAACTTTTTATTGGAGACCAACAGCAGCACTTTGCAAAAACTCATGAAGTATTGCACATTGGTTATTTGACGAGTTATATTAATTGAATTTTTTCATTTTTAAATTTATAAAAATTAACTCATTTTAAAGTATCTAAATTAAAACAGCTTAAAGGATTTTATAATTGATTTAATTTAAGTTTTCACTAGTACTAAAAAAAATTTATTAAAAATTTTGAATAATATTTTGCATAGTTATTTGCCTTCACTAAAAAAGAATGCTCAATTTACTGGGATGTAAAGAGCTTATATAAATAGATTTATGCAAATTTTATATTTTATTCGCGACCGGTTTTGGTGGCAAGAGATTGCGACCTTTTCAAGCATAAAATATTTCGATAACACTGAAATGTGTAAGTTTTTATAGAAAATGCGCTCGATGTTTCAGCAAAATAGTCATATTATGAATTATAAAGTCTTATATGAAGGCATCTTAAAAAACAAAGTTGAAACATTTAAAGCAGGTTGTTTTTCTTTAAACTTTTTTAGGTGGAGCAACTGCTTCAATGGCCCTCTGATTTAGGTGGTCAATAAATATTGAGTCTCTTTTATTAAGAAATGCTTTAGATTTTGTTTTTGTGTTTATATAAGGCATCTTTAATTGAAGTTAAGATTTTGTATTTATTATTATACTCAGTGATCTAAAATAAAAAAAGTCTTTATTTTATTGAAAATATTTTTTTATTAAAAAATGAAGTTAGCGGGAATTAAATATACAATTTTTAAAACATTTAACACAAGCATTAATAGGTTGATCAAGATCACAGAGCCAAAGCTCTGATAAACCAAGAAACTTGCTCGGGACTTGATCTAGAATTTGATCCTAATGAAAAAGAGGTTTAAAATAATAATTTTATAACAATTTTTATCCATACTATTGACGCTTTTTGTATTAAACAATGATATGGTATCAAGTTTTATTTCTAAATGTTTAAATTTTTTTGTTTGTAAAGATATTAATACTTTGATTACTTTTGAATTTATTTTTTTATTTTATTTAAAACCAGTTAAAATAATAAATCTGTTTTTTTTTAAATATTGCTTTTATCTTTATAAGATCGTGTGTATACGTAACTAATTCGTAAAGTTACTTTTAAATTTCAATCTTTTTCACAATTAAGTAGCACCAAACATGTTTTATTAATTTTAATGTGTTGTTTTTTTTGTAATTTTAGAAAGATCTACCAACGTTTTTATTTTCAACCTTATGTAAACTTTAACTAAGTTTTTCAAATATTATAAGTCAAAAAACTTTATACAGATAAAATCGCCACAAGCCTCAACATATGAAACTTGCTACGTGACATCGCACAAGGGACCTTGCAGAGCTGCAGTCTTCTCAAAAAACGGTCTTTACATTGCCACTGGTTCTGTTGATTACTCCATAAAGATACTGGTTAGTTTAAACACCGTATGAAACTTTAGAATAAGTTTATAATAATCATCATGCGCATGTATGATCTATATAGAAATAATAATACAACTAGTTTTATCTCATTGTTCAAGTCCTATTATTTTTACACATATTTTCCATTGTTAAAGATTCACAAGCAAAACTAAGTATTAAAAAGAAGCTATGTTCCATTTGCTTTTGAAGGTTTTCAAATTAGTACTGATTTGGTTAAACAAAAAATTTTAATTACCTTTTATTGTGACAAACAACTTTTTTTTTAAAGTTACCCTTCAAATCAAAATGTCTTGAACAAAAGTATTCTAAAAGTTATTGTTAAGTTTATTTTTGTTCTAAATTAGAAATTTGCTACTACTTTTGAATAATACTAAATTTTAAAGTGTTTACTAAATGATGAAAGGACAAGTATTATTTATTAGGACGTCGAAAGGATGCTCGCAAAGAACACGTCTCCCACCGAACTCGCTGCAATGCAGGCAACAATGCAGACCACTGAGCAGCTGGGCGACCATCCGGTCATCAGAACATTGTACGACCACTCGGACGAAGTCACCTGCCTCGACTTTCACCCTTTTCAGCAGGTTTTTATTTTATTTGTTTTTAAGTGATTGATGCTTTTTTAATATTCACTTTTATTGAATTAGTTATTAATATGTGAATTGTAATTATTTAATTAATGTTTTTAAGTAAGTTGAATACTTTTGTATTAGGTTTTACTTTTCGTTCACTAAAGTAGCTTACAGGCTATAAACTTAATTCAACCAAAATATGTTATTATCATTTCACTCTAAGTGAATTTTATTACAATTTATCGCAAGTACTGTCATCAACTGTTTATAAAATTGTGTTTGTTATACTAATGTATTTGTACAAAGTCTTGTATACAAAACCATACAATATTACAACTTAAGCTTATAATATATAAGTATTTTATACAGTTCCACTTTTCATAAATTAAGTTAAAAAGTATTTTTTTTCAAAATATAAACTAATTTTATTATATCATCTCACTAACAGATAGTAATTTCTGGGTCACGTGATTACACTGTGAAAGTTTTTGATTATTCAAAAAGCACAGTGAAAAGGTCAATTGCTACCATAAATGAAGTTGCTAAAGTTAGATCTGTCGCCGTTCATCCTACGGGTTTGTATAAAGTATTTTCAATGATATTTCAAAAAATTTATTAAAGTACTTTTATAAATACTATTCTTTTTTCTATGAAGATGCAAAAAAACTTGTACAATGTACATGTTAGTTGCATGGACAGTAATTAATGAATTTGCTGATGAAAAAACAGCAATCAACTTTGATGTTTTCTTTATGTTTTTCAGCTTTAATTTCAAGTTGCAAGCAGCAATAATTGTTTTTAAATCATTTATTATAAACCACTAGATTTTTTTTATTTGTAATGACATTTAAGGTCATAAGAAGGGAGGAGGTACGATATATATATTTTTTAATATTTCCCATCACCGTGTACAACCATCAACAATTTGTTTTAGATGGATTTTTAAATTCTGTTTGTAATTATGCTAGTAGTCGTCAAATAATATTAAAAACAATTCTAATATAAAAACATTTGAAAAATTTAAAATTTGCTATAAATTACAATTTCAAAAATTTTTTTTACATTACTTATCTAATCTCAGTTAATTAAGTTTTAACCTTTTTCTAAACAATTAGATTTTTGAAACTCAGTACATATCTAAAGTTTTTTGATCTTAATTTATATTAGATACAAATAAAATATCTATTTAGCAGATATGACAATACTGTTTATCTTAAATTTCTTTTAAAACCAACTAAAAAAGAATTTTACTTAGATATGCCTATTTATTATCCAATTAAAATGCATCACAGGTGACTTCTTGCTGGTTGGAACGTACGCACCAGTGTTGCGCGTGTACGACATGGCAACACAAGCTTGTTTCGTCAGCCCCTGTGCCACCGACCACCACAAGGGACCCATCAACACGATTTCCTACTCACCACGCGGAAACTTGTTCTGCTCCGGCAGTCAAGATGGAGATATAAAGGTTTTTCCTATGTTTGTAATAATAATGTTTTTTTTTAATTTTATACAAAGTTGTGTTCAAATGAGTTTGAATAAAAGTAGTTATGGGTCCCAGTCTACTAGAGCTTATTGTTAGATGGATGATTAGGTGGTTTGTCATGAAATATAACGATATACTTTTTATAATTTATTGATAATTTTTGAAAAAAATAAAATAAAACTTAAATTAACACTAACTTTTAAACTTATGAAAATTTATTTGAATCATGAAATACGAATGCACGGGCTTGAAAGAATGATGAGCTTTTATATAGAATTTTATAACCTACATAATACTTTATGTAAAAATACATCGTTTTTGTCAAAAGTTTTTGCCATCACTTTAATTCTTTAATTATGTGTAAAATTAACTGTGAAAGAAAAAATTGTCAACAACTACTTAAAGTATTGATTTTAGTCAAAAATTTATAGTGCATTAATTATGTTAATGTTAATAAAAAACTTAATTACTATTAGTCAATGAATTTTAATGTTTTTTTTTATGTATGATAATAGCATTGACAGTGTTTGTTATAATAATAATACTTATTGGATAAAATATACATTATTATTATGAGTGTTTCGGTTCGCTTATAAATAAACTAAAAAATGAATTAAAACTTAATTAAAAACTAAGATTAACATAAACTCTGTAAACTGGACAATTCAACTATTTGATTTAAAGTTTTACAAATTTGAATTTTAATCTAACCTGCCGCAGTTATGGGACGGCAGGAGCGGTCGCAACGTGCACACTTACAAGTCGGCGCACAACAGCCAGCACGTGTCGAGCGTGCTGTTCAGCAGGAACGGAAAGTACGTGCTCAGTAGTGGCAAGGACAGCATATGCAAGCTGTGGGACTTGTCCATGCCCAGCAACCCCGTTCAAGTGTACACGGGCGCCGACCTTTCCGGCAACAGACAGGTTTGTTTAAATATTCACAATTTTTTTGTGATTTAAGTTTATCTGCATGCAATTCTGTGGTTCACAAGTTGATTATAATTTAAAATCGGTTAATGCATTAATAAATATGACTTGTATTAAACATATTTTAAATTATGACTTAATAAGTATTAAATGTTTAACAAGTACATATATACTTGTAAGATGGTTTTCATCGAATCACAAAAGCTAGTTATTTCTGTTTTTTTTTTTTATGCGTATAGAAATATAATTTAAAAAAAGAAAATGTTGAAAAGATAATGTTTTTACTATGATTATTTTGCTAATAATTCTGTTTTTAAAATTTTATAAATCAAAGTATTGTTTTAAAAGTTTTACTGTTTATAAATTTAATTTTCAAAATTAGTTTTGTTTATACAAAACGAGTTTGAAAAGTAAATTGCAGCTAATTGTAAGGGTAGGGAGTACAGCACATATTTTTAGTCATATTGTAAAATTCATATTAGTCCATATGATTTGGATGTTTTGCTTCATTAAGGAAGAATCTAAAAAAAAGTATGCCGCCTAAAAAAACTAATTTCAACCCCAAAAATCACATATTTTTTGATTTTTTGACTTACATAGTAATTAAATTACTTATACATGTCCTAGACTTATAATTTATATTTTAAATAAAAGCTTATACTTATTGACATAGATTTAAAGACATATTTACTGCTTTTGATGCATAATGACGTCATAATCACCCTAAATATGCAAATTTTGTCTGTAAAATGGTCCTTTAAAAAAAAAAAAGCATAGCTTGTTAGTTATTTAATTAAAAAATAATTATTTTAAAACAAAATTTTTTAGGTATACTTCTTACTTTTAAAAATTTGTTGATGTGGTATGTATAATAGCAGAATATTTAAAATCATAGTTCATTTAGTTTTAAGTGTTTAAAAAACCCTTAAATAGTTATTCAATTAACTTATCAAAAACAAATTAAAGATATATTAAAAAGTTATTATTTATTATAGGCAAGATAATGTTATATAGCATTGAACATTAAGTTAATGATTGCAAATTAGAGACTTTTACAAAGAAATAAAGAACATTGCAAAATAAAACGAACATTGTACTGTATCATTTCGTATTAACACCTAACATTATTGCAAGATGACTGATACTTAAAAAAATATAAGTATAAAAAAGCTGTCACATGGTTAATAAAATCTAATGGACTATATGTTTGAAATAATTAGGTAAACATAATACTCTTAAAGGTTTAAAGAAACTATCATTTAACTTTCTGTAAAAGACATCTGTTCTACTAAAAAATATATTTGGATATGGTTTCTCAGTGAAAAGTAATAGATGTTTCATTAGAAACATTACATTCCCCTTCAATTTTACAATCAAGTTAGGATCTATATGCAAGTTCAGCAAATCACGTTTAGGTGGGTGTTTTCACTTTAAATTATTTCCATCTCGAACTCTCATGAGGTGGGTCAGCATGTAAGTCCCATCATTATTTTAACATTCACAAGTAGCAATATACCACGTGTCTGATGATCTTCCACTAATTAATGTGGCATAATAATGCCCTCTCAAAATATCTTTATTTTTTCGTTCTGTATATTGGGGGAAGAAGCCCCCACAATTAATGCTGCATCAGCGTTTGTTGGTAGTGAACACAGAGACTGAGAGCACTTATCATCTTCTGCAACAAGAGCACATAAATTGTAGTTATTATAAGTAAGTAGCATTAAATTATGTTTTAAATATTTCAATTCTGTCTAAGACTAGTTATTACCTTAAGTTAAATTTTTTACAAGAATTGACAAAAAACTTGTAATTTCAAAGCCTGGAAGAAATTCAGAAAACCTGAAAAAAAAGTACAGAAAACCTAATGCTACGCTGTTGATATGTATATATTTATATTTCAAAGTGTTATAGATTGAGGGATTCTTTTTATTTAGATTTTTATAAACAACTGTTTATTACTCAAATTGAAACTGACAAAATGACTAAGAAAAGTTTATTTTTGTCAAGTTGATGCTTTGGTGGCAAAGTACTTAAATTTGTTTGGATGCATAAATATAGTGTGTTCGTCAAATTGCTACCTTGTGGGGTTGATAAACGATACAAACCATTTGGGGTTTACATGTTAATGATTATGCGGTACATTCGAGGGCTTATAGCCAAGTTGGGAGTGAATACAAGTTCAAGTTTAATCTAAAGTCAAAAACGCGCCAGTGTGAAACTGATGGGTTTGAAATTCGTCATACAAAAACGTAAGGCTCCTCGGTGTTGTACTTTTTCAAAGTAAGAAATGTGTTTTCATATTGTTAAATTTCAAAAGCTATGTATTAAGGTTTTTTACATTTTGTAGACAGAAAAGTTGATTAATCACTTAGTTGCAGTTCTACATTAGAAAGAGTAACTAAACATAATAAATTATTAGAAAATCGTTGAACTATTTAACTTTATTTTACGACCACGCCCAAACAACTTATTCTTTTTTTTCCCCCAAGTTGTTACCAGCTGACAAAACAAACCGAACAGATCCACCGCACGCAGGCCGTGTTCAACCACAACGAGGACCTGGTCATGTTCCCCAACGAGGAGACGATGACGCTGTGCTGCTGGTGCGCCAGGAGCGGGGAGAGGCAGCAGCTGCTGTCGCTGGGCCACCAGGCGCCCGCCAGGAGGATCGCCCACTCGCCCACCAGCGCCGCCTTCATCACGTGCAGCGAGGACCACCGCGCCAGGTTCTGGTTCAAGAGGCCCGGATGCGATTGAAGCTCGATTGGAGAATGTCGAGTTTGGTTGTTGATTTTCGGTGTTTGTTTTCAATGCTCTCACGTTTTTAGTATTTTTGTTGTGTTTCTATACTAAAGTTTTTTGATTATGATGATTTTTTTAATATAAAGAGTTAAAATTTTTTTAATTTAACTACGTTATTTTAATACAATTTGTTAACTTAGAGAACTTTGATATTTTTTGAGCTCGTAAGCAAATACTATTGGCGCATTATCAGCTTGGTTTGTCAAAACTAACAAATATATATTTTACCTTGGTATTTTCGTAACATTTGCTTTTTTTTTTATTAAGTTGTCATGATTCCTTAAATTTCTTAAATAGAAAGTTTTCGTTAAAAAATTCCTCGAGTTTTCTTAAGTTTTGGAAAAATACTGTAAAAACTTTTGAAAATTATTTAACTATTAATTTATAAAATTATTAGCTTCTTTACACGTTTTAAATTAGTTGTTTTTTATAATTTTAGAAATATCAAAATTTTGAAAATAAATTGTTACACTATCGCCGTTTACAGAATTTCACTATTTTTTAAATTTAAGTATGTCAACAACTAATGAAATTTTAGCATAATCTTATTTTGACTGATTTTAAACTTTTTTTAGTTATAAAAAACATTACAACTATTAACTTTCAATTTGCCATAGGCAAGTGTAGACTATAACAAAATCCAAGATGAAATATGCTTTGATTATCCACTTGTATTTTGTTTATTTACTAATTAAATTAATTTTGAAAAACAATGAGGCTTACCTAGTGTGATGTTAAAAAAATCGTACTTTAGTAGGATCTTGATTAAGTGTTTTGTATCATGTACTTATGTTTTGCAAAAATTAAAAATACTAGACAAGGCCTAGCATTATTTTTTGCATGTTATTTCTACAGAATTCATAAATTTGGAAGGAATACTTAAAGGTCAGTCTGATTTGCGTATTTGCTGAGTCAGTATTTAAAAGAATTTTTGGTTTTATATATACCCTTAAGGCTGACCATAATTCAACTTATCAAATATATTAAAGGTAAATCAAAAAATTAAGTTTTAACAATTAAAATAAAAAATAACAAGTATTTTGCTAAATCAGCAAATATGCAAATCAGACTGACTATTAAGTATACTAGCCCATTAACTTCAAGGTCTTAATTAGTATAAGGCTATGCTGTGTTATTTTCATGTTTTCATAAAACCATACTTGACCATTATGAAAAATTACATACGTTCTTACAGAAAAATTAGGCTTAATGTCTACTGATTATTTTTAGTATAAATTATATAAATGTTATGTCTTTGCATCTTTTGAATTTTAAAAGTGGCATAAAATACGAAGTCGTAGTTTAAAATTAAATAGTTTTGTTATTGCTGTAGTTACTAAATAATTTTTATTAACTAACCTAAATTTAACAAATTTTTTTTAGTAATTTAATATATTTTCACATCAGTAAGGGACATCAAAACTTCCAACATATTTTAAAGTAAATTGTCTTAAATAAGTCCTTTTATATATCATCACTCCATATTTTCAAAAGTATTGAAATAAATGTCAATAATTAAAATAAAATCAAGTATTATTAGAAGTAAGACTATTTAACTTAAATATCTAAACAGTATTGACAGGTAATTGAGTTAACATGTTTAAATAAGTTATGTTTTTCAAATTAATAGGTTATAAATACGTTTAAACATTGTTAAATTAGTTACCGACGTTTTGAGTAAAACTTTAAGTTTTGCTAAGTATCTTTTATAGCTATATTACCTAACTATTATATGTGTTATAAATAAATAGTAATAAAAATTTAACTTATCCTGCTAATTTGTTATAAAATAAACTGTGTTTCATGTTTCTTAATAAGTTAAATTTAATGTTAGTAAAAACTTAAGTCATTTGTAGTATTTTTTGGTTTGTACTAAAAATTAATTAAACTTTTAATTGAGAACAAATAAAAAACGTTTTTAACACTTTACAGCACTGGTTTTAACGTTTTTAACACTAAAATTGGTTTAAAATTCAAAAGCACTTGAGCAAGTTGCACTTAATTATTGTTAAAATATATAGCGTTCACATAGATATATTTATTTTAGATATAGGAGCAGTGTTATATTTTAAGTTTGTTTATTATCAAAGCAATACAAATATCACTTAATGAACCATTTTTTTTTTGAGTGAGCGTTTTGTTTCTGATTTTTTCTTATCAAGTCTTTATTTTGTAAAATTTAAAAAAATACCTTGTGTCTTAATCAACGAGAGTTTAGTAGTAATAAATGCTACATTTTTATGTACAAATATTTTTCTTGAATCTTCTTTTCAGGTGTTTAGTACCAAGTATTAACAGTAGTGGTGTTTAAATACAGACTTATGTTCAGAGTTCTTGCTAATGACACGTATTATCATAATATTGTATTAGAATTGTGAAGTATTTAAAATGTTAGAAAACGATATTAAAACACTCTCTATCATAATTACAAACTTAAGGTGAACAAAAAGTGATATAATAGATATTAACATTTAAAAGTTTGCTAATCTACGTATACTTTTAATAAAACTAAGTATAAAAATATATTATTAACAGTTTAAAAGTCTTAAAAAATAGCTAATATTTATTTAAACGGTAATAAACAACTTTGTAAGACTAGGTTTTTTACTTTATAAACAAAAAGTAATTACTATTACCCTGGTTTTTTTTTGCAAATAGTTTATTATATGGAAAATAGATTATTATATGGAACTGATATATAAAAAAGAATAATTCCTGTTTTTAACAGTTGATAATTTTTTTTTAATGAAAACGGACAAGAACTTGTCTAAAAGGTTGATTTGTTTTAGCTTTTGACTTCTCAGATTTTTACAATAACTCATAAAACGTATTAGCACTTAATAATTTTTGAAATAGTTTCTATTTTACTTGTTAGGAACGAAATAAGGATACATCTTCTATACTAAACTTTGAAAGTCTCGTATGTACCTACTCGAACAGAAAAAAAAATCGTTTTTATATGAAAACAATATATTGTTTCAGGTTTAAACTTCAGAAAACATATTTTGTATTTTTCTCACCAAAAATATTTAAATGCCTGCAAAAAATAACCAAATTTAATATTGTACTAGTCAATGAAACTGATAAATATAATAATGTATAAATAATAATAAGGCCTTGCTGAAAGTTTAATAAATTAATTTAAAAATATTTTGTTGGCAAATGCGTTCATGTAAATGTTTAAATAGCTCATAAAAACGTTGATCCTCTTATTTTTGTTTTTAAGTAAGCCAAGTAATGATGAATATCTGCCTACCCTTGAAGTTTCTAGGTAAAAAATATTTATTAAAGAATAAAAGCAAAAAAGAAATACTTGAACTTTTTATTTAGTTTGTTTGATAAACACTAGTAGTTTTTCTTTGCAGTGTAAACATTGCTTTTAAACTTCATGAAGTAATTACTTTATGCTGTAATCTAATAAAATCAAATAAAGTTTTATAAATGTCTTTTGTTAGATAATTTAAAATCAGTATAGAATTTTCGACAAAACATACAATTACATATATTTTATATTATAAGTATTAGACCCTTTTTAAGTGTGTCGCTACTAAAAATAGTTTTGAAACCGTAAAAATTAGAGTGATATTTAAAACAACTATATGCTGTATATACATTTTTAAATTAATAAGATAAAATTTGCAAAAAAAAAGGTGTTTAATGAAATCAAGCTTAAATTCTTTATAGTTCATTAAAAAGTTTTTCTTGAAAAATATATGAAAATTCAAGTGTTTGGTAGTAAAGCTTGTAGACTTCATTTTAATTTTGTGAAAAAAAATTTCAAACGTTTTTTATAAACAAGTAACATACATTTGTTAGGTTTATAACATAAAAACTATTATTGTTTATAAAAGTTTATAAAACAACATGATAGAAGAAGAATATTGTCATATCTCCTACATGAAATTGATGTCGTACAAAACAGTTGTTCAAGTATAGATCGTATACCTATTAGATTATTTTCATCTTATAAGATTAATAACTTGTACACAAAAACAACTTAAACCAAAGTATATTACTAAAAAGTTAAATATATAGTTATTTATATTAAAAAAAATGATACATAATTTAATTTTGCACTTTATTGATTTTATAAATATAACATAAATTCAAGCAGGTTTAAAAAATGTTTTTTTGTAAAAATTTTAAAGTTAATTGTTAGTTGTTAAAATAGTTGTTTTTAAACATGTTTTAATTGTTCTAAAACTTAAAACAAACACAGTAAGCAAACAATATAAATAAAAATGTTGAACACTTTAATGTCATTTTTTCCAGCTGAACTGCATGTACTTCCCTTTTCAAGATAGTAATCAACTACCTGCAAGTAAAGTTAAACAAAATTTCAACTCTTTATACTAAAACTTTTTGTGTTTTAGAAATTAACAAAACTTTATAAAATATGTCTAGTGATTTTTTAGTAATAAAAAGTGTTATAAATGTATACAGTAAGTCATAATCTTTTAAGCGAATAATTTCAACAGTCATTTTGTGTTCTATCACAATTAAGAGCTTAAATCTACTTGTTTTGATCGATAAAATGCCCCTACAGCTTTAAATTTCTCTATAATTAATGTTAAGCAAAAATTTCATAACTTAATAAACTAATCTGACCTTTTCGTTCGGATTATCTGTTCCTGGGCTGAACCACATAACCATGCAAGGTTCATCATTGAGCACAACTTTGAAGTCGTTGGGGTACAGCTTCTCGCATAAGTCCGTGTGAGTCGGAAATATGTCTCTGAATCTCCTGCAGGTTTTTTCTTGGCTCTCAGGGCACCGGTTAAAGTCTAAATTATGAGTGTTTAAAAGATATAGGGTATGTTATTTATATTTCGAATTTTGTTTGATATTATAAAAGCTAGTTTTTATTTTGTTAACGTTTTAAATATTTGTTAAAAATCTTTATTACAGAATTTATTTAAGTTTGCATAAGCTTTTTTGCTTTACTTTATTTGTGTATCGACGTTTCGCTGGATCGAGTCGTTTTAGTTTTATTAATACTTCTTGCTTAAAAACGTAACAAACGTATTTAAAAAAATTAACAGTACTATCTTACGCTACACTTATACGGAACTATTAGCAAGGAGAAAAATACTAAACTGTAATGCAAAAAACAAATGTGTTTACTTAATTTGTATTTTATTTGCTAAACTACCTTTTGACCAGTCCCATCCAGTGGACCAGTTTTCTTTGCACGTGTAATCGTCTTTACAGTCCTCCCACCACGCGTTGCACTCACTCAAGCACAGAGGCACGTTTTTATACCTTTGGTTTCTGTACGAATTTCCTTCCTAGTGACAAAAACTGTTACACTTTTAAGTTTTATTTTTCAACTTAATGGAGTTCCACAATTGAGGGTTCATTAACTAAATAAAGTGCATACTAACATTTAAAAAGTTGGAAGGAAAAACTAAGAAATAATATGTTTATATAAGATTGCAAAGTAAACGGTCCAAAGTAACTCTTTCTTTTAAATTTTTGCTTTAATTGTTGTTCTTATATATGCTTGAAGTATTTTTCAAGGAACAAAAGGTATGCTTATTTTTATTGGAACTTAATTTTAGAAAAACAAAAATAGTGGACAATTTTTAAACAAAACAACCAAAAATCTATATTTTTTGTCGTAGCTTAGATGAACGTAAGAGAAAACTTATAGGTTCTGTAATAAAAAAAAAAAAAACTGAAAAAAACAGTTATAGAAAAATATTTAAAAAAGCTGTTAAGTTATTTTTTTGTCCCAGGTAGCACGTTAACACGATTTCATTTCTCACGATTATAAATTCGAGATGTAGAGATTAATTTAAAACAAAAATTTAAGTTTAAACGAAAAAAAAAAAGGAACAACTGAACTCACATTGACGATCCAGGGTCCGGTGTTGGGAGAGCACTCGTAGAAGCAGTTGTCCTCGACGAAGTGCCGCCTGCACCTCTCGCTCATCGGGGCGTACGCGTCCGCGCAGTGGTCGTAGTTGAACCCGTACGTGTTGTCCCCGCCCTGCTGGTGGGCCTCGTACGAGGTGTTGGTCGTGCAGCAGGACCGGCTGCTCCACGGCGAACACTTTGAATATATTATATTTTATAAGTTGCTTTGCACTTGCTCCAAACAGATAATTTGGTTATTTGTAATATTGTTTATCAAATAGTTGAAGATATTTTTTTAATTGTAGTTTACAACTTATTTTAGCTCTTAGTTGGAACTGTTTTTATTTTTTACTGTATAAAAGAGTTGTAAACAATAGGATAAGTAGTTTGAATCTACAAAAAAAGCTCAAATTTCTTGTTGTATTTTTTTTCTATTTTGTATTTTTAGGTAATTGTTTATTTTATTTTTCGTATTATTTTTTGATTGCACTTGTTTTTAAATACAAGATTTTGTTTTTTTATTTTTAAATAACTTTTTTTTAAGAAGAAATATTTCTAGTAAACTAGTTTACAACATACAAATGTCTACTAACCACATCGAAAAGGGAATTTTCAGGTCCAGGCTCGGATTTATGATGTCCCGAATCAATACAAGTGTTACAAACAGACACCGCTTCATTAAACAGCAAGCATAGAACGACTACAAGAACTTGTTGATTTATTATTTTCATCGTAGTTTTGTTTGTATTTATACTTTAGAACTTTCTAAAAACAAACATTTTTAAATTTAAACTGCAAATTTAAATATTGACCAAATATTTTACTTGAAAGTAAACAAATGCAAACTAATAATAATATTTTCAGTTAGAATTTTTTTTAAAAAAGGGGTTTTAAGTTAAAACATGCTTAAAATAGTTTTCATTAAAAGACTAACAGTTTCACTCATTAAAAAAAATCTTTAAGTATAAAATATTTATTAAACTTGTAAAAATCGTAAGTCTGTCTGTAAACAACCTTTACCAATATTTATACTATAATTCCTTGAAATTCAAATGGTATAATCTACTTAAAAAAGAGTTTTTTCTTTAAATATACAACACTTTTTGATAGAAAACGCAGCAAATAAGTATATAGTTTATTGAACGACAAGAAAAGACGCTCAAAATATTGTTCCAAGGACGTGGTGCACGAAAAAACCTTTCGGTTATCGAGTCACACACCACGGATACCTTTTCATGTCTTGTCCAGGACTTGTATAGTCCAATTTTTTACCGTAGCTTATTTTTATGCAAAGTTTTGAAATTTTTAATATTAAAGAAGTATCTTCTACGTGCTTAAAAATAAATGACTTGCTTTTTAGTCCAAAAACTTTTTTTTTACAACTAAAATACTTTTTGAAAACAAACACGTTTAAAATATTGTCCAAACAGATCATAGAAGATTAGGTTAACAAAGTAACGTAGTAAGAAAATAAATTTTTAAGATATAAATAGCTAAGTTAGTTTTAAAGTGTTTTTAGATAACTTTTTAGTTTCAATTTTACTTATACCAGCAATAAAGAATAAATAACTAATGATGAGTACATTTAAAACTTCAAAAATTTAACAGGTAAAACTAACAAACAAACATTAAAAAAAAATTGATAAAAAATCACGTATAGATATGGAAACTTTAAAAAAACACTATACTAAAATATACATATATTCTTTTTTAAGATGTAACTTTAAAATATTATAATCTTATTTCTGTTTATTTATTTTATTTCTGTTTATTTATGTTATATTCTTTTTTAGATATTTTTGTAACATTAAGGTTTAAAAATAACAAAAACACTACAAAATGTGATAAAATTAATAAAAATCAAAACAAAAAAGTTTATAAAACTTAAAATAAAAACTTCAGTATAGTAAAAACCTAATAAATTTTTTTTGATAAAAACATGTTGATTTGTTTGTCTTTCAATTATTGACAAAGTTGCAATAATTGGTAAAGTCTAAAACAAACATTATTGATCATTTTTACAAAAAGCAAATCAAAGGTTTAAAAACGTTTGTTTGTGTATTGTTTATTGAACGATAAAAAAGCGCTCAAAAAGTTCGGTCTAAGGACCTGGTGTACAAAGGAACTTTTCTGTTATCGAGCTGTACACCACATGTTTATTCATTATAAGCTTTTTAATAGTTTTGTTTACTCTTTTCTTAAATAATAAAGATTAATAAAATAAATTTTATGATGTAGCTTAACGAAAATTTTATGCATTTTAATTTAAAATAGCATTATTTAACTTGATCATCATGTCAGGCTTATTGGTAGTAGTATAACAACTTGTTGTATGGTCTGGTTGCAGTCAATTTTTTTTACAAGAAATAAAACCTAAAAGCCTCTTTCTAAAGACTACTCCCTAAAATTTAAATAAATTGCAGAAAGAAGTTGTTTTATCATAAATTAGCATCAGCAAAAAAGAATCCAAATTAAATATTTAATTTTTTGCCTTTTATTATGTTTCTAGGGCTGAATAAAAATACTAGAATACTTCGAGGCCGATAAAAGTTAAAATATAGTTCGCCAGTAGTTTTATGATATGATAGTACTTTTCTTTTTGTTAGCTTAAATTTAATACAGCTTAAGTAATAAACTGGTTGCACCAAAAAATTATATGAAATGACAAAAAGTTGGATAGTTCATTTAGAAGAAATCAAAATTTCATGAATTTTTGTTAGTATAGTATCTAAAAATCAACTTGTGATTCGTGCTAAACTTTTAAAAATATCTTACTGTGTTGTTTTATAACAACACCTATCTTACAAGAAGTTTATTATTTGTTGTGGACAGCTTGTATTACGTTAATAAAATATTAATAAAATTTTTAGTGAGAGTAACAAGACTTCAATTGTTTTACATGTTTTACTTAGTTTCGATTAGATTTTTTACTTTACAAAACTGACGTTTATAGATTTCAGTTACTTTAAATCTTCTAAAAGTTCGATTTAAACTTATATTATGAGTAAAAACTTTTTAAAATAAAAGAGTTGGTTTAGAAGATATGAAGCTTATATTTAAATTTTAAAAACAATATTTTTTAAGTTTACACAAAAAATTTCATCTATTATTAAAAAATTAAATAATAATGAGGAGTTATATTTGACTTTAAATTGAATATACTTAAGTTTAACAAATGTTGAGGATAAGTTCTTTAGTTGTAACTATAAGTTTATAAAAACAACTAGAATTGTTCTTAATATTTAAGAATTATTAAACAATTATATTTTATATGTTCGTTTAAACAGCTTTTAATTTTAAACAATGAAATTTTTAAATTTTTGTTTTTCATAATTCGGAAGTTACTAAACTAATTATGATATAAAATTTGTAATAGCTCAGTTCATTGCTGAAGTTTGTTTCTAAAGTGTTTAATGTAAAAAAAATTTAACACTTTTTTTGAATATATAAAAAGTAAGTAATTTATGACCTGTTTTTATATTGCTTAATGGACGATAAAAAAGCGCTAAAAAAGTTTGTTGTAAGGACCTGGTGAACGGAAAAACCTTTCGGTTATCGAGTCGTACACCACATGCTTTTATAGTCTGTTACAATGTTTAACAAGCTAAAAAAAATTCATAATTAATTAAATTAAATTAATTAATTAAATTCTTAATTTTTAAACCATAAGAAACAAAATAATCAAAAAAAATAAAGAAAATAAAAGAAAATTAAACAGAAATTAGATAAGTTATCTGTTTACTTAAAAAGATTTTTTTCATAACGTACTCAAAAACTTGTCAAGTAACAAAAAATTAAGATACAGGTAAGCCTAAAACATTAAGAATAAAAATAGAAGTGGAGAAAAATTTAAAATCTAAAAAATAATTTTAACTTAATTTGTAAAATGAGATAAACAATATTAATAGCATTATAACAATAATTGATATACAGGTCACAATTTTTTGAAAAAGATAAAATTAAAATAAACTGAAATATTTTACGTTGAATTTTGTCAGTATTTTATGCAAAAAGTTTAATTTTCTTTGTTTTTTAGTAACTTGATTGAAACATTTAAAGAATTATAAGTTTAAATAAAAATAAACTTTTATCTTTATCAATTTTTAAAGAAGTGAATTCAAGCATAAACTTGACTTCAATTTTATAAATAGTAATGTAAAATAAATACTTTAACATTTACTAACTAAGCACTTAATGATAAAAAAACAATAACACTGAATAACAATAACAACAAAAAATTTTCTTCTACTTGAATTTTTTGAACACTTTTCTAAGAATAAAAACTTAACTATAAAGAAGCAAATAGTATTTGCAAAAAAAAATTTTTTAGATTTTCTCAGAAATTTAGATTAATTTATTATAAGTTTACTTCAAACAGTAATCAAATTAAGAAATTCTAAAACGATTATTTGTTTAAGATTCAAACAATAAAGTTAACATAGAGCTACCATGAACTTGGTTTGAAAAAGTATCAATATAATTCAATAATCTGTTATAGAAATATTAAATACATAGAACTCAAAAAAACTATTTGAAATAGCTAAGAAAGCAACATATATATTCCAATACAGTTTTGTTTTAAAGCAATTTGTTTTTTAAAGTTTTACATACATAGTTTAAATAAGAAATTTTCAAACATACAAACAATATTAAATATCGTTTTCCTCCTATTGTACAAACAATAAGTCAACTTCTTTAGTTTGATTTTGTATAGGTTTTACAATAGTATTTACAAAAGTTGTTTAATTAAGATACATCAAAATTTTAAACTTTGTAGTTTATATAAAAAAATATATATTTCCAGCCTACATTTTTTTATAACAAACTAAAATTTATGATCATTAAATGATAGTAAAAAAGTTATCTTGGTAAGTAATAAATAATGAACATGTTTCACAAGTAAAAACTAGTGTAGTCTCATCAATTATCGGAAATTTACCAATGTTACTTTCAAGTAGCTTTTAAATTTGATTTAAAACAGTTAATAAACAATCGCAACTTGAAATAAAAGGTTATTATTTTAACAAACATGCTAGTCAGGAGAAATTTTTTAATTAGTTCTAGTTGTGTCGGTGAAAAATTGTCCGGTAGACTACTGAATTATAGAAAAAACTACAAAAATATCGAAAAAAGGCATAGACAAAACTCTTAATAAAGCGCGCATGATACATGAAAATTATTATCAAGGATTTAATTGAATTTAAAACTTCTATAATGGTATTAATAGATCATTTACAGCTTGTGACCTATAAATATTATTTTCTGGGTTTTTATCATCTCGCTGTATCATTGAAATTATATATTTTGGACCAAAACTTCCCAAAGTGGGGAAAAAAACTTTTTTTTTGTGGTTTTGAAGACAATAACTAGTAAGAGGTTAAAAAAGTAAATTGGTAGTAAAGAAGCGATATCTAATTCAGAAACAAACATTTTTAAAATTTCTACCAAGTGCGCAACTACGAAAATAAGTTTGTAAAACCGATGATTTAAAAAGTTTTTGAAAACTTCTCATTCAAAACGAATATCAAAAACTACTTACTGTAATTTTAAGTGGCTATAAAAGTAAGCTTCACGATTTTCTTTAGGAAGTTAAAACAAACAAACTTACTTAAAAAACGTTTCCTTTTAACAAGCAATCGACAAAAAATAATTTACTAGAAAAATTGTATAAAGTAGACCAAAGAGTATTAAATAAAAGAGTCAAAACGAGATAACCAATAAATAATAAAGGTTTTTTCGATGTTGTCTAACAATTAGCGCATTTAAATTGTAACTTTATTAATTTAACATAACAATTTTTGTTTTAATGTAGGATGCCTAACTTTCTTATTTAGAATGCTTTTATTAACATATATCTCAAAACACAGGTTTTGTTTCATGTTAGTGTAATCGGAAAATAGTCTCTAAATACTGAATAAAAATGTGAAAGAAGAACGCAAGGAGAAAATAAAAAAGCAAATAAAAAAATTTGTATATAGTTTTGTATGCTAGTTCATAAAACTTCACAAAAGTTGCAGTTGTAGAGACTTTAAGTAACACATGAAAATTTAAAAAAATGAAAGTTTCAAGTATTTTTGTTATTTTCCTCATTTTTGTGATTGGTGTATTGCTTATGTCTGCAGAAGGAGAAACTAAAAGTATGTTTTTTAATCATAGTATAGTTTTAATTATACATAGTAGAACAAATGAGTTTTCTTTGATTTTTTAGCATACATTTCTTTTATACTTTTCTTCGAGGTAAACTATTCAGTTAAAATGTTTTATTTTTTTTAATAACACTCTAAATGCATACAGTTTTAAAAAGTTCAAAAGTTGATTTAGTAAAATGAATGATATTTAAAAATTTTGAAGAACAACTTGTTAGTTCTTTACTCTACAACTATTTTTTGGCTATTACAAAAAAAATAAAAAAAACATTTTTTTTTTACTAGTTCAATTTTTTCTTATTCTATCTTATAATTTTTTTAGATTTTAAAAGACTTCAGAAAGTCAGAAGAAATATGAGATCGATCCAACGTTTTTGTAGACCATTTTGCTTAAAATCAAGTAAAACAAGCAAGTATATTAAAACGTGCAAGCCTTATCAAAAAAGATGCAGTTTTTGTCAAAAGAAATACAAATGCCCACGCCGTAGCATTAACACCTTTTAATTTTTTTAAGTAGAACATTTTTTCGTTTATCTTCGCTACTTTTTTATGTGTAATAAAATGTTTTTATCACTTTATGTTGTGTTTTGTTTTAAAATGGACGTATTTTTAAGTAGCTTATTTAAGCGTTGTATACACTAAGAAATGAGTTTAAATTTTACATACACTGATATCAAGTGAAGAAAAGTTTATCAAAAACTTATTTAAATACTTGTTGTAATCTAGCTTCAACAACTGCATTATATTGTTAAGCGTTTTTTTTTCACAGGCATTGCAGTTACTATTTTGTATAACTTTTTTGTTATGTTTTGAATGTAACATACAACTTATTTAGTTAGACATCTTTAGAAATATCTAATTAAGTTATAAAAACTCTGAAACAAAATATTAATAGCCTAACTATTAATTCAATAGTTGAAATTTAAAAAATAATAAGTTTTAAAGTCTATGCTTAATAAAGTAAAAAACCAGAAGAAATTATGAAATAAATTTAAAAATGTACGTAACAAAAATTATTTTTAAAACTTCATTGCTTAGAAAGAATATAGTTATAAAAATATTGTAATGAAAATGTTTGAAGTTTTTAAGATAAAATAACTAAATTCGCAATTACAATTAAGTAACAAAAAATGTACATGAACTTTTATTATTGTGGACAAACATGAATAAGTACAAAGTAATAAGTACAATTGTACATTTTCTATGATGGACCAAAAATATTAATTGCAAATACTAACTTTGAAACGCTTTACTGAACTAGTTTCAATAATTGCATTTGTAGAACAGGCAAAGTTGCTATGTTTGTTTAAACATACCTTTAACAACAATATCTGGTGATGCAGTAAATGGATAACCATTGCAAAGTTACTTAAAAGTCATAAAAACTGTTTTGTGTGTTGTTTGTTCATGATATTCAATTGTGGGCAAATATTTGTTGAAAGTTTCAAAGCATCTTAGTACGAACAGAGTTTATTTATGTTACATAAGTATCGAAATCTTAATACATTAAAAATAAGTTGAAGTTTTATTTTATAAACACCAGTCAAAAATTCTAACTCTTTTATAAACAAAACAAAAAAACAATTAAACAAAAGTTTTAACAAACTTAAAATAAGTACTTACAGGTAAAATAAATTAGGTAACATAAGTATTTAGTAGTTGAAGTTTTAGAAACGTTATTAAAGTCATAACACACATAAACATTTTACTTTTTACTTACATTAGAAAACGCAGTGAATGAGTTTTAATAACATATTTTTTTATTAAATGTAACAGCATTGTTATTGCTTAAAGCATCTTTCACTAGGCTGGCACCGTTGTATGAGCAAGCGAGCCAGATTTACTAAACGTTTTTTGTCTGCTACTTTATGAGGAAAAGATAATTTACTGGCAGGCAACGTTTTAAAAAGATTTACATCTAAACAATATATCATTTAAAACAGGAAAATGTAAAGAACTAAACATAACAAACACAGCACAGTTTTTAATAAGTAACAAAATAAAAGCACACTTTGAAGTTTTTCCTGTATGAATTTTAAAAATTTTTCTACTACATTAGCCTTTTTAACTAAAAGTTATTGTTTCTTTCAAAATAATTTTTTGGCAGCAATATTTTTCCAGCAGGCCACAGTTTACCGAATCCTGTTTTAGTACTTTGCATTTATGATGATCTAAAACTTTAAAACAAGAAACAGAAAACTAAAACAAAAGCAAAAAGTTATATGATATTTTAACGTAGACATATAACGATTTCGCAAAGTGATTTAAAGATTTTTTAACAAATAGATATTTGCAAGAATGTGTAAAAGTTTTAAGAGTTAGTCTTTTTTGTAACTTCACAATAGTACATAAACCTATATTAATAATTTAGTTTTATTTATCCACATTCACTATGAACTTAAAACTGACGAATTAATTAATAAATTCTATTTTAAGAACAGCTAAAAACTTTTAACCATCATCAATTGAAAAGTTAAGATTTCTAATTTTTATTAAAAAGATAAATGTTTGGTTTTCGTTCATTTGATTTAACAGATAAATAAAAAAAGAAGAATTTGAAAATATTCTGAAAAACTTAAGTTAACCTTTACGACAATATGCTTTGATTATTTTATCATTTGTTTTATGTTAGCTAAAAGTCAAAGCTGTTCAATTACTTTAGTTTTATTGCAATAAATTCTTTTGAAGCTTATCTTAAAGTGTATTAATTATATTTACAATTTTAGTTAATATATCTATGCATTACAATTTACTGAAATATATTAAATTAATAGCTTGTGTAGTTCATAAAGGACTTTTTTATAAGAAAACATTTAAAGCTTTTCCTCGTAAAGACATTTTTAATATTTTTTTACTATATTAGCAAACATGTATGCTAGAGAAAAACTTTGTGTTTAAATATTATTGACGCACTTTATACTAAGGTTTACGATTTGAAAATAAAACTTGTTTACTAACTTTATTTAGTAAAAACAAATATAGTTAGTAAACACATACTACTTTTTTTAATTGTTTGAGATTAAAAGTAAATAATTCTGTATTTACCTAGCAAATTTTTAAAAATTAACTTTTCATTTTAAATTATAATAAACATTTAAAGATATTTCTGGTTTTTTTGTATACATTTTAAAAATCTCAACAAAAAAAAGGTATACCCAAACCGTAACTAAATTGTAAAATATAAAAACAACACATGTGAAGTAAAGGTTAAAAATTTAGCAAATTGCTGTACATTTTTTCACAAAAAAAAAGCATAACAAAATCTATTTATGTCCATAATTTAATAGTTGAAATGTTTTAAGTTGATAAATTAATGGTTTAAAAGTTTATTCAACTAGCTTAGATAGTTAAAAGTGGTCCGCACCAAAAAATACAGTTCAAAAAAAGACTAATCAAAAAGCTAACAATTTTAAAACCAAAATTTTTAACTATAAAATTCTGGGTAAACTGTTCATACTTTTAAAAAAGAACAACATTTTCAAGCGGTTTTCCGGTCAATTTTATTAATAAAAATCACTAAGAAGTTTTTCTTTGTGTAAAGTTTTTAATTATATGAATTTGTTTAATTTTACTAACGTTAAGTCTCTTAAATTGATGATGTTTCCCAATTAAAAAACCATTTTAAAGTTTCAATTACTTATTAAAGCTTTTTGCTAGGTTGTTAATAATTTAAAGTTTAAATAGCTCTATATTATGTAAAACAAAAGGATATCAAGTTGCTATTACAATATAATGAAGTTTGTTGTTGAAGTTTAAGTAGAATTTCAAAAACTAAAAAAGTAAACTGATTAACTGTAAAAAGATTAATTTCTTTGAATTACTTTATATGCACAATAGATCTAAACTTTGTAAAAATTTTGTAATTTTAGTAAAAAATAAAATTTATCCAGATATTTTCAAAAACTAAAATGTCAGATAACTTAGTATTTAACAAAGTTTTATCTTCCAAAAAAGTAGAGAAAATCCTACCTAAGCAAATAAGTACTCTGGCTTATAGTGGTAAATTTCTTAAAATTTTTGCTACCTGCTTTCAAGTGGTGTTTTAGTGTTTTTTTATCTTGTAATAGCCGGAAGATGCCTAGTTAGAAGTTTTATGATCAATTAAGTCACATTAAGGATTTATTATGATATATTAATTTACTTTAAAAATGTAACATAGAGAAACAACAACGGTACAACAAAATATAAAAAAATTCTTACTCGGAAAAAATATATATATAAAAGATATTTCACGGTAAAACTTCACATTAAAATTTCGAGAACAATAACTAACAATTTAAACAAACTCATAAGTAGCATCCGGTAGTTTTGTAAATTAAATTCGTTATGTTACTTTAAAACTTATCAAAATTGTGCTTTTGTTTTTTTATATGTTTACTTAAAGAAGCTATTCGGCCACGGAATTGACAGCAAACATTTGTTCAAAATAATAAAACAGCGCAGGATGAAAAGTGTTTATTTAAATTATCTATTTCTATCAAATTAGTTACGTTTAAATAATATTGAAATTAATATACAAAACGGAAGAAATAAATTATAACTGTCTCAAATAAAACACTTTTTAAACTGTCAGTTAATGAGTTTATTATGTTTTAAGTCTCTTCAAAGTTGAGCTTCACTTGATCATATTTAAAAAAAAAAAAACATTTCGCGTTTGCATAAGTGAATAAAAAGTTACTAATAGTTTATTTCTATTTTTAAAACAAAAATTTATTGAGATTTTTTTGTAATTTATCATTTAAACTTTTCAAGTTCTAACATATAGTCGTTTTTTAAAACTTTTTTAAATTAAAAAATTACCTCTCTTTCTTAAACCATACAAAAAATAACTTGCCTAACTTTATATATTCATTGTAATTTATTTAAAAACTTTGTTTCTCATTTTTTTTACCGTATTTGAATATTTCAAAAATTTACTTAATTAACATGTATAGGAGTTTTGTTGAAATTATTTTTAATGAAACATTAGAAAACTTGAAACTAATTTATTAAGTAAGTTATTTATAAAGTGCAAATACCTAAATAAAATTCTATCTTTAAAAGATATCATAACTATGTTAAAAAATAATATAAATGTTTTTTTCTCTGTTTTACGTTAACTTCTACAGTTTCAAGGAAGTTTTTTACTTTTATCACGATTTTTTTTGTTCAGTCGAATTTTACTATAAAAATTACCATTTTAGTGTTGCAATTTTTGAATGCTTCATTATCACGAGTTATAAAGGAAACTTCAAACACGTAATTCAAATTTATTATACTGCTGAACACAATTTTTTTTCGCAGTAGTTTTTACTTAACAACATGAATATTTAAAAATACTTTTTAAGCGGTTTAAAGTGATAAATACAGTAAACTAATAATGTCATAAGCATCCTAAAATTCACCAAGTCTATGACTTTTGTAGCGTATTTTTATGTTTTAGAATTATGTTATACTAATAATCATTAATTTATTTCAGCGGACTAGAACTTATTTTAGATTATATTTGATTTTTACATATAAAATATTTATCAGTTTGTAATATGAAAAAGAAAACAGTGTTACTCAAAGTTTTAAAAGTAAAATGTTGTATAACCATAAAAAAACTACAAACATTTTATACGAAATAATAGTGAGTAAAAAAGTAAACAATTAAATAAAATAATAAAACTATTAAAACTTGTTTGTTGTAATATAGGTTAGTTTGTTTAATTCGTAAACAACTGTAAAACAAAGGTAAATCTCTTTACTAGATAAATGTAGAACAAGAGTTGTAAAAAAATAATTATTGCTCATTACTTAGGTGTTTTTTTCGATAAAATATTTTTAAATTACCATTACTATTAGAAACATTTTTACCTGAATTAAAGTTTTTTTAAATTGATTCTATTTTTATGTATAAACAGTTTATTTTCACTTCAAAGTAAATTGTCATTCTTAACAGACAGTAGAGTATATTTAAGCATGACTTGCAGCACCAGTAAGTATAGAGATTATACTTATGTAAAGTGCGGTAAGTTTTTAATTATCGACAAACAGTTGGATTATACAGACTCTTTTTCTTACTGTGAAGACCATGGATACAAACTTGCCTTCATCAACATTAAATCTGACATGGCTGATGAGAAAGAACTGAAAGCAAACACTCCACACGTTTTGAAATACTTTGGTATTGAATGGAACTATTACAGGGTTGGATTAAAGTTTGAAAAAAAAGGCGGCAGCTGGTCTGGAAAATGGTCAACTGGAGAAATTTATGACAAATCAGCAGGTGGCGAAATAAAAATGCTAGAAAACGCTAAAAACAGCGACTGCAACGACGTTATCATTTCGAAAGACATGAAACAGCTTTATCGAACGGATTGCGCCGGGCAGTTTCCTGTCATATGCAAAAAGTATCCTGTAATTTCTTTTAATACAACAACCACTACAACAAACCAAGCTACTGAGTTCGTACTAATCGGGCTCAGTGCTGCTATTTCGGTATTTTTTGTTATTGCTCTTCTTTTACTTGCATACGTATGCTACAAAAAGAAATCACGAGCCAACAAAGATGATGACAAAATCAAAACAGATGGTGCTCAAAATTTACCGGATCAAATTGATCCGGGGTACCAGTCTATTAATGAAATTAAAAACGGTGAGGTCACGGAAATAAAGGAAGGTGGAAATGGAGATAAAGAAAATGAGAAAGAAACTATTCAGTTTTCGAGATCTAAAGCGGTTTATACGCAGATTAAAAAGAAAACAGCAGATATGATTAATTCTGGTAGTTTTTCCGATATTTACACTATTGTAGACAAAACTACAAATAATCAAAAGATAGATAACATTATTTAGCTGATAAACACTTTTTAACTAAAAGTATATTGACAGTTATTTTAAGTTACTATGAAATAATGACTTTTAAATTATCTTTTTTAGAAAATAACTATTAACAATTTTTTTTTTGCTTATATCAAAGCTTTATTGTACAATTGCTATTGAAAACTCATCATACTTCATGTTTAGTATTATAGTTAAAAAAAACAACAACGTTATAAAAAAAATCTTTATTCAAGAATATTTGACAAGGGCATTTTTCGAAGTTGATAAAGCATTTGTACTGTTTTTTTTATATTTGTTATCGAATAGAAAATTATGCTTACGATTTATTTTCTCATGCTTATGTGTTGTTTATGTTTTACATCTAAAAATATTTGCATTTTTAGTTTTTATATGTTATTATTTGCTACAACTATTTTGATAATTTAATACGACTTTTTTCTTAATAATTAGTAGCGATCAATATAAAAAATAACAAGTTTTTAATTTATAATTTATCAGTTCATTTGATTTTTTTTAATACTCCGATTACACATTTAATAAAAATTATCCTTACTACAAGTGTTTTCTAATACTAATAATCATACACAAATAGATAAAAGCTTTTAAAACTTTTCTTGTTTACTAGACGAAAACAGCTTTACAACTAACAGTAAGTACATTACTAAAAAAAACAGCGGTTACTCACGTAAATAGTAAAGATTAAAAATATAACAAACTAGGTATAGTTAAAATTTTAAAAAGAACAGAGCTTTTTTAGCTTTAAGTTTTACTTTAACTTAAGGTATGTTTATTAATGATAAAAAAATAACCAAATGTTTTTGTAGGTAAAGAGTATATGAAATATAAAAAATATATTAACAAAACAGCAGATATTAAATAGTATAAAACAAAGTTAACTAAAAAGTTTGAGGTTTTAGACATTAACAATAGGAAAATTTTTTTGTATAATATTACAAACATTTATATAACATTATGACACTTATTATTTAACGCTCTTAAGCTTGCTTAAAACTTACAAGTGAAATAGGCATATTGGGTAAGTGTCAAAAATGCACGAAGGGACATTTTTGCACAAAGACACTTTTGCACAAACTAAAAAAGATTTAAGTATTTTAATTTTCTATCAATTTTAGTTGTGTGCTTATTTTATTATTATTATCGCCTAACCCATACCCTCAGTCGGTAACTTTTTTTTTGTTTTTTTATTTATTTATCTTTTTAATCTTTTTGTTTTGTTTTTATAATGGTTTTTAAATTTTAGTTTTATTAAATTTTTTTACACTCTTGCAAAAATTATCTTTCGTGCAAAAGTGTCTTCGTGCCAAAGTTTCCTTTGGTGCGAATTTGACCTTTGCGCAAAAACATCTTTGTGCATATTTAACCTGTTCCAAGATCCGCTGTCCCTAGCTAGCTAAATATTGTTGTAAATAGTAATGAGAGTTAATCTTTACTTGCAAGTAAACAATCAAATAGAGTAACATATATTATTTATGAACGTAGTAAAAAAACAGTTTAAATAATGAGAATGAATTTCAAAGATCTACACAAAGTTAGAAAATACTAAAGTTTAACTCTCCCAAATTTCATAAATTTAAAAAATCAAAACTTATTAGTTTGCAATGGAATCCCAGCTTCATTTGCTGTTCTGTTTAATTGAATATTGAATAATGTAAAATCAGTCAACCAGAAAGCAATTTTTCTTGGTGTAAAGTTAAATTTGGGTTAGAATTTAGAAGAGAGCTGTTAAAACCAGCCATAAAAAATTTGTGTTGAGATTTGATACACCTTCAAGATGTAGTTCCAGAATTAAACCAAATTATTATTTGTATTGTTTATTTAATGTTCTTGTTCAACAATGTAATTTTCTTAAAAGTGTTGTATGGTTTAAAGTTTAATTAGTTTATTCTTTTTTCAGCTATTACATTTCTGAAAACATATTATCTTAGACTAGTTTCATCTGCAAAAATTTAAATTCCATCTAAACTACTTCCCTAAAGTGTGATATTTTTTATATTATTTTTAGATTAAGTGTTTGTTCTTTAGTATAAAATATAACCACTAATTGTCATGCCTAATTTATGTAGATTAGCATTTAATGGTTTTCTGAATATTATTTAGTTTTAGGTAAGATTAAGTTTTATTATGTTTTTGTTGGGTGAAGAGTATACTATAACTATACAAGTCTCTTAATTTAAGGAGCCTACAATCCATATCAGTTTACAAGATACAATTTTTATATAAAAGAAACTAAAAAATAAAAGTAAATAAAATATTAACTTAATAAACGTTCTAAAAAATTATATAAGTTATACTGTATATTTTAAAATTAAATTTTCTAAAATTTATTTTCTACACTTTTAAGTTTTTCTTCATTAAAAAACCTTTATTTATCTTTTTAGTACAAAAAAAAAATTGTCAGGCTCAAATTTTTGTTAAAGAAAACAATCTAACCTGGTAATATAGAAATTTTAACTTATTTAAAAAAAATTAAAAGTTTAAATTTAAATTTTGTTTTGTATAGTTAAAAACAAGTAAAATTTTTAGTGATTTAAAGATGAAAATAAAATATCTAATTTCCAAGCTAAAAAATCTTAACTTAGGAAATACAAGTTTAACTTAAATGCAAATTGAGCAACTTAAGATTTCAGACCAAATAATGTTTTATTTTCAATATAAAAAATTAAGACAGATAAAATAACATAAATATGCATTCATACGTTATAGCAGTGGTCTTCAAGGGGTACACTGGTGCATACTAGTGTACACAAAATTTTTTCTTGGGGTACAGGAAACTTTAATGGTACACGAAACTCATTTAAGGATGCACGAAATTTTAGATTACACAAAAAAATTTTAGTCATGTTATTTTATTTATTTAGTTTACGCGACGAAATTCAATATTAAAATTAAATCTAACCCTGGTGTTAAATTTAGCTTTTAGTTTATTAGCCATTTTACTCTCATGATCTATTTTGGTATTAAATGTCGCATATCATTCTTTATATAAACAATGTCATGAAGTAACAACCTTGATGGAAATGCTCATAGCTCTTGTAAAGTGACTTTGAGTTGCCACAAGGTCAGGAAAAACTAAAAAAATGACAAAAGTCAGGAAAAAATGGGGGTTTTTGAAAAAAAAGTCAGGAAATTTGACAAATATATAAAAGTCAGATATTGTCAGTTTAAATTTCAAAAATTCTTTATTTTCTAAAGTCTTCAAATGGTAAAAAAATAACAAAAAATACTTTAAAGTCAGAAAAAAATTCCAAAATTTTTCTAGAAATTTGAAATTATTTAATTTCTAATGCCTTCATCTAGTAGAGATTAATAAAATATCCTTTATAAAACTGCAAAATTTTTTATTAATATATTTAACAAGTACCCTACATGAACAAGCAGTTTTTGTAAGCTTTTTAGTATTGATGATCTGTAGCAAGGACACTTCCATAGTAAAACTGATATATGTACAAAAATTTATCCAGCAAAATTTTAGAATATAAGTGTTTTTTTATAAGTAAATAATTGAGTTCTCTAATATTAAGCAAGTTTAGTATTTTATGTAACAAGTTGATGTGTATACTTAACCTCTTTATAATTTTTTTAAAGTTGTTTAAACTTGTAAAATAAATCAATTGAAAACACATCAATTATACACAGATGGTTCAAGTGATGTAATGGAAGCTTGATGATTGAATTCAGCAAAAAAACTATTGTTTTAACCTGTTTTAAAACTAGATTAAAAGCTTTATATAGTTTCAAGTGTTAGATTATGTATTTTAGAATAAGTTTAACTTAAAATTTCGATTTAGAAAAGTCAGGAAAATTTTAGTCAAATATCAGGAAAAAGTCAGGAAATTTTTCTCAGCTTGGTCTGTTGCAACCCTGAAAGTCCAATGACTGATGTGGAGGAAGTTGTCATCCAGCTACTATCATGATTAAACGACCAAATAAAAAACTTAATATTTTTTATTTACTATTATTATAAGTAAATTACAATACTTTGCTTAATTAATAATTTTTAAATTAAACAACTAATCTTTTAAAGATATTCACATGGTAATGATGTTATTACTTCAGTAATAATTAAAATTTATAGTTAGCCTTTATATATACAGAAAAATTTAAGAATTTATGTTTGATTAAAAATACTTTAAATAAAAAAAAATTAATTAAAGTATATTAACAATTCCATATAAATAGATGTATGGTAGGAGTAATGAATATATTTTAAGTAACAGTTTTAAGTTTTAAATGATATATTTTTATCCATATTTGAATAGTACAAACAAAATAAACAGATGTTATAGGCTTAAATTAGCATAGAGTTGCCACACACTGAGGATAGTTTGAATTTTATAAAAGTTTTTCGGAAATATCAGGCTGGCTCATAATATTCTGGGGATATTTTGTAAATTACAGGCTAATTAGGTATGCTTAATAAATTTCTAGTAACTTAAATTTGTTAATTTAAAAATTCGAAAACTCTATTCTTTAAAATAATCTTTATTTTACCTATTTTGATCTGTTGTTTTAACAAAAAAAAAAGTTTTTAGAGTTTTTTGTTTGTTTTATAACTAAAAAACTTTTTTTTATAAATCAGGATGACTAAACTAGTTTGATGTAACTCAGGATAGATTTTTTTAACTCTCAACAAAGATGTTTGCTCTAAAAAGTTGCAACCCTTTCAATAACCAGTTTTAGGGTTTTAGTATGATTCAGGGTTGCCACAGTAAGCCTAGTTAAACTTTTTTTCTAATACAGTCTTACTAAGCTTTTTTTTTTGTAAAAGGTAGTCTAGTTTTCGTATTTTTGTTAAATCTTTGAATACATTTATGTTTAAAAGTTTTTTGATAAGTACTACTTTTTTATATAGATCTTATTTTTTTATCATAATGTTACTGCTACATACTTTTCAGCTTAAGCTTTCCCTTTTCTATTTCAAACTTAAGTTGATCCAAACTAGTTTGTTGTAACTCATGCAGAGTCCAACACACTTAGTATGACTCAGCACATTATAAATGTTTTAAAATTCTCAGGATAGTTGAAATTTTCTTTTGAATGTTATTGCGGTATTTTTTTTTTCATTGTATAAAATTTCTTTGTTGTAGTTTAAATTTTCTTTTTTTTTTTTTGT
The DNA here is from genome assembly GCF_965202585.1 of Thalia democratica. NCBI lineage: Eukaryota > Metazoa > Chordata > Thaliacea > Salpida > Salpidae > Thalia > Thalia democratica. Next base: position 13,473,920 of record NC_139170.1, read on the forward strand.
TAAAATTCCAATTTAGTAGAATAACTTGAATATTTGTTTTTAAGTTTGTTTATTTTTAATATTTATTTACGATCTTATATAAATATTTCAAAATGTAAATGTTACTTTATTTTTAACAAACATTCTTTAAATAGACTAAACTTTTAATAGTTTGATTTGAATTATAATAATAGATAACTTTATGTTAAAAACTAAAAGTTTAATATTTGTGAAATACTAAGTTAGTTTCTTCTTTTTTAATTAGAATTATTTAGAAAATTGGTTTAAATTTTAAATGTTTCAAAATATTTTACAGTTCTTCAGCTGTTTTATTTTACTTAAATTTTTTTTTAATTTTTAAGAAAAAAATACTGTTAATTGATATCTCTTTCAGTGTTTTTATTATGTAATTGCAAAAACATAGGTAGTTAAAAGGTTTTTTAATAACCTTATCAAAACTTAGACTAGTAAGCATTTTTTAAACATTCATGTAAGTTTAGATTTTTTTTCTTAAGTAATGACTTATTTTAATTTTTAATTACCTTTTTGCCTAATAATCAATGTGTCAAATTGTCTGTTAGTTATAACTATGATATTTAAAATAATTAACAAGGTTGCTTTAAATTCAGAATAATCCTGGATTTTTTGAAACTTTTGAAAAATTCAGTATGACACAGGATAACTCAAGAAGTTTTGAATTTGTTTTTAAAACTCAGGCTGACTCAGGATAGGTTTTTTTTTTATCTCAGTGTAGTTTTAAGATTTCAGACCAGTTTTTTCTACCATTTGATATTTAATTTAGTTTCAAATTTTTATTACTTTGTGATAATTTTTGCCTTTGGTTTTTCTTACCTTTGAAAAGTTATATAATAAAAAAAATAATCTTTTAACCCTGGATGACTACAGGTCAGTTTAAAGTCATTCAAGACAGTTTCTGATCAATCAAGATTGCTTTTTTACTTAAAAGAGTGACAAACTCTAAATTAAATACTAAGCCTAATTAGAATCTTAAAATATAGTAGTTATATGTAATAAAATTCATAACGAAACGTAGTTAAGTTTTCAATTTTAATTTTTTACCAGAAAGAAGTGAAATTCAGTTACAACCCTGAACTTCTTGAAGTGCAAAAGTTCAGTCTATAAAAGAAACTATGTCTACATCAACTGTTCGGAGAGCAACAAGATATACATTATTTTGAATTTATTTGTTTGTAACTCGTTTTTTTGTTGTCGTTTTTCTGTTTAAATATCATTTGTAAAAACAGATAATACTCACAAAGTAAAAGACACAGAAATAGTTTAAGTATTTAGTTAATATTAGATAAAATATTTTAAGAGTGTTATACTGGGGATTCGTAGTGATTGCGAAGATGCTTTCAATTAATTAGTATGTAAGACAAAACCACATAAAATGTCTTTGTGAAAATGAGATAAACTAAATAGAAAGGTTAATTAAGATCAGGATAAAATAATGAGTTACAGTTTGAGTTATTAAAATATTTGCATGTAAAAATAAACTTAGTTATGATATATTAGCGCTGCTAGTAGGTTCCATGAAAACATAATAATATCCAAAGATATCTCCAGAAAATCGCTTTAGGGAGAAATATGTTACTAAACGTGTTTACGTAGTCCCACCACTAGCAACGCTTTTAAAAAGTTATATCTTGGGGTGCAGCGATTTTTTTTTTGCAGTTTGGTGTATACAAAACTTGTTTAGCTTGAACACCACTGCATTATAGTATAATGAAAATAAATGTTATCAGCTTCAATAAATTTCAGAGTTCTTTTGGTTAAATTTACTTTACTTTTTTTAAAACTATTTTATTATACTACAAATAATAAGTCGTTTTAATGATATAGACTGCTCATTACATTATTTTCCTGTCACCTTCATATTTTATTAATTTTTCAAAAACTTTTGCTTTTATTTTTAAGTAGTTATAGAAAGATTTGAAAATAATTTGTTTTACAATAAAATGATAGCAACATACATTATTACTATATAAAATTGTAATCACAAACACCGTAATTTAGTTTTACTTTGACAGCTACATTAAATAAAATTACAAAATGTCACATTTCCCAAAGTCTAACGAAAATGTTTCACACGTATTTAATTATAAAAATTGTCTCGATTCCTGTACTGAAGATGATCATGAAAAAATAACTGATACGTTAAAAAAGCTGTCGGATATCCCTATGACTTATGAAATTCTACTCGAAACACGTATAGGAAAATCGGTTACAAACGCATATAAAAAGTGTAGAAGTTGTGAAGCATTGGCGAAATCGTTGAATAACAGGTGGAAAAAGATAGTGAAAAAAGCATTCGAACTTCCAGAAAATTTATATCATGCTAAACAGTATATTAAGAACGAAAGAACAGCATCAAATCGGAAGGAAAATGAAAAAAGTTCTGACGAAACCCTCGCACTAAACAGAACTCAATTTAAGTATGGAATGGGTTATGCTTACGAGAAAGAATTAAGAAAATTGAGATTGCCAAAAAAGAAAGCTATGAAAAGAGGTCTTATTCCTTCAGAAGGTTCTACAAAACAGTATACAGAAGGTTATAACTTAAGATTTAAAAGAAAAAAACTTCAACGTATGCACGAAAATTCAAATTCCGAAACTTCAAGTTCTGATGGTTCTGATTCCAAAACTTCAAGTTCTGATGGTTCTGAATCCAAAACTTCAAGCTCTGATAATTCTGAATCCAAAACTTCAAGCTCTGATAATTCTGAATCCAAAACTTCAAGTTCTGGTGATTCTGAATCCAAAACTTCAAGTTCTAAAAATTCTGATTCAAAAACTTCAAGTTCTGGTGATTCTGAATCCAAAACTTCAAGTTCAGGTGGTTCTGATTCCAAAAATTCATGTTCTGGTGGTTCTGATTCTAAAATTTCAAAATTTTATTATTTAAACTTTGAAGATTCAAACACCGACATTTCACCTTCAGCTGATTCTGAGTACAATAAACAAGCGTCAACTCGTGAGGAAAATGAATTAAAATATTACGGAATTCCTACAATACACAAAACTGAAGTCAAACCAAATTATAGAATGGGTTACTTTTATGAAGAAGAACTAAGAAAGTTGAGGTTACCAAAAAAGAAAGCTATCAAAAGAGGTCTTTATCCTTTAGAAGACTGCACAAAACAATATACAGAAGGTTATAACTTAAGAAACAAAAGAAAACAACTTCAACGGACGCATAACAATTCTATTTCTTCCAACTTAAGTTCCGGCATTTCAAGTTTTGATAATTCTGACTCCGAAATATCAAGCTTTGATGATTCTGAGTAACCTTGATACCGAATTTGAACTCAGAGTCTGAATTGTCGTGTATCCGACTTCAATAAGACACAAAAACTTACAAAAATGATTACTATATTTTGAATGTTTCGTATATTTTTTCAATTTCTATTCTTTTTAAGCTGAATTCTTTTCTATAGCTAATAAAAATTTTTAAAATAATGTAAGTTTTTGTTTTATAATGTTGTGTATACCAAGCATACGTTGCGCTCGTATAATGAACTCAGATAATTATTAGTTATGTTTATTAAACAACTTTAAGTAAATGTTCGTTTAATAGAAACATTTATAATTAATGCTTTTACATATAAAACAATTAAATTATTTAAAAACTGAAACTGTTTAAAGTAATTATTGTAGACTAAATATATAAACAACAGTATTATGTACAAAAGTAATGCACAGTAATTAACTAAATTGTTATTTCTTTACAATTTAGGTATTTTATTTTTCATGTATTTATACGTAAGTTTCTTTTATAGATTTTTTATCACTATGAGTTATATTTTAGTGTGCACAAAAACATTTAAAATATCATGTTAATCAAAAGTAAGGTTTATTTTGTTGTAGTCTTGACACATTTTGACTTTGAAAAGTTTTCTTTGCTTTTTGAATTAATTTCTATGCACACTAATGTAAGATGCTCAGTTTTTGAACCACTTTTTATTTAATACTTAGTTAGATTAAGTTAAGTTTATGCATACTTTTTATTATTGTTGTTACTGCATGTAATATCAAAGTTAGTACAGACACATTTAAAACAATATAAATAAATTAAAATAGTTTTTGTATGTTATGCATTTTCATTTTTAAAACAATATATTTTGACAAATTAAGAGTTGCATATGCTGATTTTATAATAACACAGATACTTTTTTTTTGAAACTACCTAACTTAACATTGCCACACATTTAGACTAAGTCAGAGTAGTTTGAAGACTTTTCAAATCTCATGGTTGCCACAGATCAAGCTGAGAAAAATTTCCTGACTTTTCCAGACTTTTAACTAAAATTTGCCTGACTTTTTAAAATCAAACTCTTAATTTAAACTTATTTTAAAACACATAATCCAATACTTGAAACTATATAAAGCTTTTAATCTAATTAGATACAGTTTAAAACAACAGTATTTTGCTGAGTTCAATCATCATACTTGCATTACATCACTTGAAGCATCTGCGTATGATTGATGTATTTGCAACAGCTCTTCAGTTAAATACTTGTATTATTACTTTAGAAACAGAGCTTGTCTGAAAAAAAACCCAATTTTTTAGCATTTCCTCACATAAATATAAATAAATAAACAAAACGAAATATAAACGAAATACTTCCAATTAATAAGGAACTTTCACAACTAAAATCTAATAAAATTAACGAGCTTTTAGAACTAAAACCTTAAAACAATAAAGAACTCAATCAAACACTGTTTTCTTCTTTATTATATGTACTAAAATTTAATATTTCCGTTTATTTACTAGCACATTAAACTATTCATCTAATGAAGATATGGTATCCTTTATCTGGTCCCCTCTCTCTTATAACTTATTTCAAAAATGTAAACAACTTTGAAAGTACTATATAGAGGTAAAGTAAACACATCAACTTGTTACATAAAATACTGAACTAACTACTTAATTAAAAGGACTCAATTATTTACTTAAACAAAAAACACTGTGATTCCAAAATTATGCTAGATAAACTTTTGTGTATATCAGTTTCACTACAGAAGTGTCCTTGCAACAGATCATCAATACTAAAAAACTTATAAAACCTGCTTGTTCAAGTAAGGTAATTGTTCAATATGTTAATCAGGGTTGCCACTTGTTTTCTAAATTTTTTTTCCAGGTTTTCCAAATTTCTTCCAGGTTTTTAAAAGTACACATTTTTGGGTCTATTTTTAGTTTAAGGTAAGAAGCTGTGTTAAAAAGTATAACAACATTAAAAAGATACTGTAAAGCTACTTGAGATAAGTTTTTTTAAACCAAAAGTTTTTAATGATAAAAAATAAAATTATTTATAATATATATTTTTCAAGTCAAAACAAGATTTTACTACTGAAGATGTGAAAATTTTTAAATCTCAGGTTTTTTTAGTGATTTTTGTTAAAAATTCCAGGTTTTTCCAGGTTTTTTTCAAAATTTCTCAAATTCCAGGTATTTCAGTCTAAGTTGTCAAATTCCAGGTTTTTCCAAGTAAAGTAGCAACCCTGGTTAATAGAAAAGTTTTTCAGTTTTATAAAGGATATTTACACCAGATAAAGGCATTAAAAATTAATTAATTTTGTAAAATTCAAGGAAATTTTTGCAATTTTAATCTGACTTTAAATGATTTTTAACTAAACTTTTACCATTTGAAGGCTTTGGAACCTAAGCTGTAAATTTAGACTGACAAAATCTTACTTTTTTTAAACTTTGTTAAATTTCCTGACTTTTCCTGATTTCCTGACTTTTCCTGACCTTGTGGCAACCCTGAAATCTACTCACAGTGTTGGTTTGAAATATAACATATTTTACATTTTAAGTCTTGCTGCTGCTATACTTTAAAATATTATCTATATTAATTGTTTACATACAAAAGTGAACAACTCGTGTTACCAAAAAAAAAAATCGTGAAAAGCTTAAAATTAGTGATTTACCGGACTCACTATCCGGGTCCTGATCCGGCCGGATATTTGTCTGATATCCGGATCCGGCCGGATCTTGATATGAAAAAAAAATCCGGATCCGGATCCGGCCGAATTCTAATTTTTAAAAAAAGTCCGGATTCTATTTTGAAAAATTTACTCTTTATTAGATTTTAAATCATTTAAGTTTAGGAAACTTTTTTATTTTGATAAAAAGTCCCCTTTTTTCAGAAAAAAGTTTTTTTTTTAATTTTAGACCTTAAATTTGTAAATTTCAATTATTTGAAATTCCAACACTCAAAAGCTTTTAAACTATGTAAGGAATAATTTTTTGAAAATTTGAGGTACCTAGCTTAAAAAACCTAGGAGAAAATAGACTTTTAGTTAAATAGATATTTCCGCATTTTTAGCTTGCGCCTTCCATTAGGTCCCTATGGAACTCTCAGGCTTTGACCGCTTATATCTCAAAAACTACTTTGAATTTTGTAAAGCTATAAATAGCATCTGGTAGCTAAGATAGTGTTTAATTAAATAAGATCAGTTTGTAAAAAAGTGTTTAACCCCCCCCCCCCCCCCCCTATAGCCTTAATTGTAAATATTACTAAAAATGTTCAACCTTGTGGCTAGCTGTTCTACTGATTATTAGCTTAAAGTAATTATTTTTTTGGTTTTTCAAAACCTCTTCTGACTCAGGAAAGTTCATAATCACTCAGTTTAGTTTTTTTGAATCAAAGAGTTGCAACCTTGATATTAGCTAAAATTAGGTGATATTCTGATTGCTAAAAATCATGGAAAGATTATTAGTTTAGCAAAAAAAATATTCTAGTGTTTTTTATTGTTCTTTCAATTCGAAGTTTTTTTAATGTTCTTTCAATTTCAAGTTTTTTTTTTTGTTCTTTTAATTTTAATAAAATTTAAATGTAAATATTGTTCAGAAAATTAGCAAACATACCAGCTACTTATTTCAACTGTTAATCTTAACTAGACCTTAATAACATATCATAAACTTTCTTATTATTTAATTATTTTAGCAGCACATTCATATCTTTTAGTCTAAATTTTTTTAAAGCTATAACTTTTCAAAATTTAAAAGTATATAGTTAGATACAACAATTATACTTAGTTAGTAGTTAGTTATATAAAATTGCATTATCGTACATAGTAGTTTTTATACTACTTACATAAAAAATAACTTAGAGTATTAAGAATCCGGTTCCGGATCCGGCCTGATTTTAATTTGAAAAAAATATCCGGGTCCAGTTCCGGCCTTAAAAAAATTTCTTAAAAAACTTTGGCAACCCTGGAGCTGTTTACATTCTTTTTAAGGGATAAAAATAGAAACAAATATTTTTTTTTGACATATGTCATGTTTATACAGCGCATGAAAACTTTTTTTTTACAAAAAATGCCAATAAAAAGGTGGTAGTTTATTAAAATATTTTTTTTATTGTTGAAACTTTTACAACTTTTGTGGTTTATTAAACTATTTGCGTTTACCTCTTTTTTCAACGTTATAATGCTTTTTGTTTAATTTAACTGATCAATGAACTTATTATTTAAATTTTGTTACTAGTGATTAGTGTTGCTAAACACTACTAAGGTTATCTAAGACTTTTTTTAAATTTTGTTAAAATCAGGTAACTTGGTTCTTTTATTACTAATACTGCACAAAATAAATTAAGTCAGTTTTCAATTTTAGGCATGAAAGCTTGCTTTTTTAAATTAAAGAAGATTGCTAACCTGAAATTTGTAATTTTTAAAGTTAAACTTTTAGTATTTGCGATAGTTAACATTTTATTAAGACTTAAATATATATTATAGTCTATGTAATTTTTGTTCTGATAAACATGTATTTATTAAAAAGGCATTCTATTTGTAGCTAAAAGTCATTAAAAATAATAATCGGAATAAAATTAAAACTTTTCCAATGTGACTTAAGATAAAACCAAACGATTGTCTAATGTCACTTGAACTGCGACCCGCGAAGATTTTTTTAAATTTGAAAGTTTGCCCGCGAGCACCAACTGCCTGCCGACTCCTGATCTAAATAGACAAACTATTACTTAAAATTTATACTTTACTTTAACTAAGGTAACTATAAACAATAATTGTAAAAAAAACTCAAAAAGTCCCCTAAGACATAATTTAAATGAAAAACTGTATTTTAGAAAAGAAGTTTTTAATAATTTAAAAAATTTAAATTGATAAACGTTTTTTCAATGGTCTTTTAAATAATTTTTAATGCCTGTAGATTACAATGTTCAAAGTTGTCTAATAACTACTATAAAAAAGGCAGACTACCTCCAAACTATTCATTAAAGTGAAAAAAAACACCCAGCTTGCTATCATATTATACTAATATCTTTATTGTTGAACTTTTCATAGAGCAATGCGGTAAACATTATTTACTTATACAAACTATTTTTAGAAAAATATTCAAAAATGACAATTTTTTCAATGTCTTACGATAGGGGTGGGCAACGTACGGCCCGCAGAGTGAAAATGACCGGCCCCCGACCGTTTTTTAAACATTAATGGGATCCGGCTCGCAAATGAAATTGATCGGCCCGCAAGCAAATGACAGGCCGACTAAGGGTTATTATAACAAAGTTTTAATTAAACTTTGCATCATATTTTTACATATCAAAACTCCAAGAATTTGACTTTAAAAACATGCTAAAAAATGACTTTGTAAATTAATGTGTATTAATAAATATTCCATTGTGTCCTAATGTTTTGAATTGTTCTAACTTAGTTGGAATATCGTTTTGTCAAACTACCCCAAGCAAAGTGTTTTTTTAAGTACGATATTTTACATACGTATCTTTGTTAATTAAATGTCAATTAAAGTTATAGACATTGTTTTAGCACCTGACATGTCTCAATATATATCTTAAGTTGTCAGACTTGAGAAAAATTTGTGAATTTTAAGGATTCAAAAAATGTAAATCCACTAAATCAAAATAACTAGATTCCGGCCGGATCCGAAACTTATATTTTAATTAGAATCCGACCGGATCCGGATCTCGACTTAATATTAGTACGCAGTCGAATTCAAATCTAAAAAGTCATTATTCGACTGGATCCGGACACTGGATCCGGTAAATAACTAATTCAAAATGCTCCGGCCCGCAAAAGACTAAATGTTTCCGGATCCGGCCCGTTGATTGAAAAACGTTGCACACCCCTATCTTACGAAGATATTCCACGCGTGTTAAATTACAAAGTTTGTCTCGATTCCTGTACAGAAGATGACCATGAAAAAATAACAGCTGTGTTAGAAATACTATCGAGTTTCCATATGACTTATGAAATTCTAGTTGCAACAAGTATAGGAAAATCGGTTACAAACGCATATAAAAAGTGTAGAAGTTGTGAAATTTTGGCGAAATCGTTGAATAACAGGTGGAAAAAGATTTTTAAAAAAGGATTTGAAGTTCCAGAAAGTTTCTATAATGCTAAAAACTATATCGATGACCAAAAAGCAGCATCAACTCTAAGTGATTAAAAAAAAACTTAATAAATCATTGCATTTGATCAAGAGGAAGAAGAATTAAAGTAGTCAAAAGTACCAAAAAGGAAAAAAAATGAAAAGAGATTACAGTAGTTAAAAAGAAAAAAAAATCAGTAAGCTGAAAACACTGAATCTAAGTAAAAAAAGACTCAAATAAAGTTATAATGAGAACAAGATAAGTAAATAAAAAGTATATTTGAAGCTAGTAGATTTATCATTTAATAACTTTTGATTTTAGTAGTTAAACAAATTAGTCTAAAGTATATATTCAAAGATACTAAGTAGTAAAAAGTATTGCTACAAAATCATTTAGCTGATATTATCAAAAGTAAATTTTGTAGTTTAACAATATTTGAAAAAAGTTACACACTACTATCTTTTCTTCTTAACTTGAATAACGCAAAACTGTACTGCAATATAAATGTTTTAATTTTTGTTTGTTTTTTTTGACATTTTTTTTTAATAAACTAGTTTTCAAATTGTACAGATGTATGCTGTGTTTAAAATCAAAGTATCGGTCAGAAAGTTAAGCTCATATAGTTAACATAGAGTACAGTTGAATGCTCAATCCAATCTGTTTCCATAGCTTCTAACAAATTGTAACTTGTTTGTACTAGTAAAGGTTGTAAAGTCGTAAGGCCAGCGTGATAGCAAAATTATTGTACTAAGTTAACTAGGAACGGGTCAAAGTTGCACGAAGACTAAATTGCACAAAAACGAACTTACACGGGGGGATAAAATTGCATGAAGAAAATTTTTCACGGAGGGTCATATTTGCACGAGTGATAGTTTTACATGGAGGTTCATATTTGCACGAGAGTTAAAAAAAAAAAACTGAAAAAAAAATTATAAAAAAAAATACAAAAAAAAACTAATAGACAAATTAATGAAAAATACAAGGAGAAAAAATAGTTACCTACCTAGATTAAAGGTTAAGAGTAACAGTGATAGTAAAAACAAAACTAATAAAAATTAATAACTAGCACAAAAAAAAAATTAATAAGAATATAATACAAAATAAAAACAAGTTACCGACCGAGGGTAAGGGTTAGTGGTAACAGTGATAGTAAAAATAAAATTTAATCAAAAATAAAATAATGAATAAAAGTTATCTAAAAAAAAAGAAAAAAAAATCAAACTGTGCAATTTTGTCCCTTCGTGCAATTTCGTACGCTCGGACATATTTAACACCTACCCAAGTTAGCAACTGTGCACTGAATTAATCTTTAGTAATTTCTTATACATAACTTATAACATTTCAAAACCTACCTAATTTGTTACAAATTCAGTAATATTTATAATTTTACTTTAATTTGAACCTCTTATGTTGCAGTAGTTGTTGTAAATGATAAAAAGTGTTTAATTCTGCGGTCCGAATTATTCGTAAAAATTATAAAACTTTACTAATATTTTACGTAATTTACTAATGTAATAACCATTTAATAGCACTGTGAATGCTAAAAACAGATATAATTTAAAATAGTACCTAAAAAAGTCAATTTTATTTGTTTCGCAGAAGATATTTTCACGCTAAAAATTACGTCGCGGCTATAAGAATTCTGCCTGGTAGGTTAGATCTGGCCTTTAAGTCGTATGTTGCTAACAATTACATAAAAAAAAATTGTTAAAATATTCTTAACAAAACGTATACAAATTATACAAAACTTAATAACATAACTATTTTTATCAAGAAATACATGTGGAAGGAATAAATAATACTTTAGAAAAAAGGCGTAGAAATACAAAAGAGCAACTGACTATAATTAATAAAGTTTGACATAAAACTTTCCAACCACAAACCAAAATAAACTCAAGTTGTTACGAAACGATGTTCTTAGAAAAGTTTGCATCGGAATTTGGCTGGCCAGTTTTCAGGTGTTTTCACGCTGAATTTTGTCGCAAGCAAGATATTTTTGCCTGACAGGCTAGATTTGGCCTCTAAGTTGTATGTTGCCACCCCTTACATTAAAATAACAAGCTTGTTTAAATAATCTTTGAAATGCTTTAATAAAATGAACATGTTGAAATAAAAAAAAACTACTTTTAACAATAAATACAGGTGGTAGAAACCAATAACACGTTTGCGGTGTAATAAAAAATATACAGCAATCGACTTAACTCTTTGAAAGTTTAAAATAGAGTTTTTCCATTTAAAATTAAATTGTTACGAAACGGTGATATATTATAAATAGCATCGACACTTGGATGGCCAAAGGTGAGTGCCTTAAGGCTTCGATGACGCATAATACTTTTAAGTATATATGACATACATGTTCGGCAAGTTCTTAGATCAACTTGTACAGTTTTGTAAGACAGTTTTGACTTGCTTTTAATAGTGTGTTATTAACTTTTTGAAATATTGTCTTTTTTTACAAAACTTAATTAAAGTGAGAATTTTAGACTACATAGCTTTACAACTCTTTTATATATATTTGTACTATGTATTTTCATTTGTTTCAAAATCATATTTAAGGATTTAAAAACGCTTTATTTATGATTGAATTCACAAAAAATAACATTAGCAGATTTTACATAGCTATTAACTGGTAGAAATCATTTCTGTTGTCATGAAAAACAAAAATCAAGTTGTTGCAATTCAACTTGTCATTGTAGCTTTTATCATATGTTTTGCTCACAACGATGCTACCAAACTTGATTGTTCGTATTGTAAGTTTTTTTTTTAAACATTTGACTTAAGTTAATACGTACTACTAATATAAATTTCATTCAAAGTACCCAGTGTGTTTTAGTTTACTTTTTAAAGTACTGCTAAATATGTAAACAGTTATTTTGTAACGTACCTAGAGTGCAAAATAAATTTATTATAAAACAAAAAACTACTAAAAACTATTTTTGCTAGCTAAATTAAGTTTTATAAGTATACAAAAAAATTGTTTTTACCAAAATTGTATATGATTTACATTTGTCATGCATATAAAGTGTTTCAGATATATAATTGTTCATAGATGTAAATAGTTTGTGTACAGAAAGTTGTAATGCAACATTAAAATTAATTTATTAGTTTTAATTTTTGTTTAATGCTTTTTTTTTTAAACTGATATGTTTTTATGCATTATTGTCAATTGTATTTAGTAACGCCCATCTATTGATTTCTTAAAACAAATATTAAAAAAAATTGCTGTGGTTTATGAGAATTATGACAAAACTTGTGTTGGTAAAGCTTTAAATAGCTTGTTTGAATTTTTTTTGTTAAAACATTTTTGTTTGCTTGTTTAATATATTTTTTTACCATTAAATATTAAACTAAAACTGTTGTCTGTAAATAGGCAGTTGGTGCAAATTATAATAAACACAAATTTATTTTAAATATTCCAGTACAATTCTTTTAGTGTTTTAAATTAAATAAAACTGCATATAATTAGTAAAAATGTTTAAGTTTGTATATTAATTTTCAGTTCTTGAAGAAAGAGCGGAACTTGAAGCAGCAATTGACGGCCCAGCTTATACGGGAAATAAAAGTTTAACTTTATAAAATAAATACATTTAGTCGTAAGCGTTTTATTTTACTGTTTTTTTATTACTATCAAAAAGCTTTTACATTTGAATGTTTTCAAAATATTATTTGATATATTTAATCTGGTTTGTAACTTAGAAGTAAAGCACTTTAAAATTTGGTATTTTACTTTTTAATAACCAAAGAACCAAAATCTTCGGTGAGATGCGGATACACAACGACTGTGACGACAGAAAAACAGCGCATCTACACGCCAAAGTATCCGAAAAATGGTGAACAGTACAAGTCCTACCCGAACAACGCTCACTGCGTCTGGTACATAGAAGTTGCGGAAGACAGTCACGTGATGTTCGGTGTTCTCGGGGAAGGGGAGGATGGTTACGACTACCTTCGGGTTTGTTTCAACTTTTCTTGAGTAGGTTGAACATTTTACAGCACTTTTTAAATTTAAACTTTTATCTAGTTGATTTTGAATTTTCGATAATTTAGTTCTAATGTCGTGAAAGGTTAGCGTTTATTACAGTGTCTGTAAATTAAATTTTATGTTTTTAAGATATTGAGTTTATAAAAGTATAAAAAAAAAATCAAAAAAAATTCATTAAACAGATACACTTTAGCGATGGTTCTAAGCATTATGATCGGAGGGAACTAGGAAGTAGGTTCACAAGGTTTGTAAAAAAAGGTACAATCGTTGTTGAGTTCGTTTCTGATAGATCATATAGAAATACTGGATACGAGCTAACATTCAAAAAATTTTCACATGAAGGTAATATGTTTGTATATTCACAAAAAAAAACGTACCAAAAATATAGTTCACTTTTAAAACTCCATAGTCGTGTAGAAATATAATATAGATACTTTTATTAGAAAATCGATTAATAAACTAAAGCTAAGTTAAATTAATAACTTGCTGTTTCAGAAGATGTATCTAAATAGTTTTTTTTCTCTAAACAAATTTTTGTTAGTTTATAAATTTTACCTTATCAATTATAAAAACATTTTTTACTTTGTTCTAAAAACTGATTTTTAATATAGTTTTAAAACTTGTTTAAAAAGAGAACTTTAACTTCTTTTTATTTGGAATAATTTATGTCAATTTTTAACTGATCAAAGTTTCATCTTTAATTAGGATTACTAACTAACTTTTACAACTTTAATCTTTGTTTTGCAAAAAAAAAATTCCAAAAAAAAGTGTTCAAACAGTATTTCTTTTATATATAACAAATAATGTAACTATTTAATGCTGACAACTAATAAATTGTAATTTAAAAATTAAGTAAGCATTAGTTGATTATTTCTAAAAGTCATGAGGTTTATTTATTAAAGTAATCATATCTTAATAATTAGGCATTGTTTATTGTGTAGTCTAAGCGCCTATTACATTATTTATTGAACGATAAAAAAAGCCCTCAAAAAGTTTGGTCTAAGGAACTGGTGTACGAAAAAACCTAATAACTAAATTAATAACAACTAAATATATTATCGACGAAATATATAAACTAAATAACTAAAAATAATAACTGAATATAATTTAGTCTAAATTGCATTAACTAGTTTAGACTACTGTTTAAAAGAATGATAAGATTTTGTGGGCATTAAAAATGAGTATTATTACAATGAAATTACCAACACGAAAAATCTAGAAATAAAAATTTTTAAATTCCCCTTTGGCCTTTTTGCAGCTTATCGGCCCCTGACTTGCTAAGAAAACCCCAAAGAGGCCATATTGACAACATTTGGAAACCCTGGTCTAGATAATTACTACAAGCTCATAACATATTGTTTGTTGTTTAGTCTTTAAATTGCCATAAAATGTGTTAAAAAACGTCTATCAATATTTATATGAAACAGAATCTTATTTGTAGTATAGTGAAAATAATACGATTTTAACATACATAAATTGTTTTACATGGAAAATATCTGAATATCAATCAATTAATAATTAAACGTCAGCCGTCAGCTTTTAAAACTTATTGGATATAAGTTCCGAAAAAAGAATTTTTATGAAAATTTGGAACAACATCAACGTCTTTCTTGAAAAGGCACTGCGCTTTAAAGTTAGTGACACATTGTAGATATTGAGCCTGGTAGTAAACAAATAATAAATATAATAAGCAAAAAACATTAGCCTGAAAAGAATATTAAAACGCGTGCAGAGGTTTCCTAGAAAAATACCAATATAAATTTATGTTAGAATCATAAACTAATACAATTTTTTTCTATAACCGAAAAGGCCAAAAAGCTTTTTTAGGTTTTAAAATAATGCATTTGATATAGACACAATTTTAATGATGTGAAATTTCTTAATAACTTTATTTACCTGACGAAGAAGCAATTAGGATTAAAGTTAGAGGAACGGGTTTAAATTGCACGAATATACAATTGCACGAGGTTACTAAACTGCTCGTGTGCACAAAATTGCACAAAGCCAAATTTGCACGAGGGCACAAAGTTGCACAAGGGAACAAATTGCACAAGTCGATTTTTCAACAAGGGTCAATTTTGCACGAGTTACATTTAAAAAGTTAAATAGACAAAAAAAAAATAAATAAAATAAAAACTTTAAAAAAAAAAATTATTTAATAAAAAATAATAAAAAAAAAGCTACCGACCGAGGGTAAGGGTTAGGGGTAACAGTGATAGTAAAAAAAAAAGAATAATAATAAAATTAAAACAAAAAAACTAAATAAAACATAAATAAGATAAAATAATAATAAAAAATAACTTACCGACCGAGAGTAAGGGTTAGGGGTACAGTGATAGTAAAAAAAAAACTAAAAAAAAAAAAATAAATATTAAAATTATTAAAAAAATTAAAAAACAAATAAAAAAATAATTAACCCGTGCAAAATTGTCTCCGTTTTAGTTTTTGTAGTTAATAAAACGACAGCTTGTTGAAAGAGCATAAATTATATTGCTAAACATTTGTTGTTTCACAATATTTTTTAGTCTGTGTTGAAAGTTTTGTTTTAATATAAGATAAACTTTTTTATTTAAATGACACTTTTTTAAATTAGCTTTTATGATCAGAATAAGTTACAAGTTGAAATTTATCACACGCTTTTATTATCAAATAGATATAAAGTAAATTGTTATCATAATAGTAACGGTTTTTAATCGATACATAATTTAATAATTTTCGTAGAGACAATTAGAAACCTGACAAATGATGCGTTCAAAGTGCTTAACAAGAGTGTTGAAACAATAAGAAAATATTCGTCTGAAGTAGTGGCTGGCAGCATTGATAGATTCTACCGTTACAAGTACAACTACATCTGTAAGTTCTTTATTCCGGAATACAATATAAGAACCGGTGGTAATTCCATGTATGACTGGGGTAGTAACAAAGTAAGTAGTCTTTTTCTTATAACATTTTTAACGAACTGTTTTTATTGGATTTATTCTAAGTTGCTGACATTATTTGTATGTGCTGTACTTTTAACCATGTCATACAAAACTTGTTCAGAACATTTAGATCTCGTTTCTACTAGTTTACTTTGTAACCAAGTAGAAAAAAAATTAAACATAAAATCAGGTAGCATTAGAACTGGATGATTCTAAATTCATAGTGGAATATGACAAACAATATTCGTAAGTTTTTTTTTTAATTCTTTGATATAAATTATTAGATTACGTGTTTAGCTTTGTTGCGCTTACGACTTTCACCTTACACACAAATAAATAATTTTTTTAAGTTCATAAATATGAAAATAAAATTAATTGCTATTGAAAGTTTTTCTACTCTAGTCTTAGAAATATATTTTAGCAAATAAAAGTATTTTTAAAATCCTTAAAATTTTGAATAACAAACTTATTACTAAACTTTACACCAAAACCATTCAAATTAAAGTCTATTATATCAAACAGGGTTGACGATGCTTTCGCATACGGAAGCCTGAAGTCGCATCCTTTCACTACTTTTGTGGTTGTAAAAGACATGAAAGAAAATAACCACAGTGTCAAAATGAGGGTACTTTAGTTACTTAGTCACAAATATTATAAAACTTTTGTACGATTGTGATGTATTTACAAATGCTCAAAGGTATTCAGTAGACTCTGTGGAGATATTTTAAAATTTAAAAACTTTATGTTTGTTAAACTGCAACTTATTTACGGCTTTTAGATGTAATTTAATTATTACCGTGTTGTAAAATTAAGTTAGCAATCTAGACTCGTAAAGTTTACATTAGTAATTTAATAATCGTATTTAAAAAAACTGGCTAGCGTTTTGTACCAAAACAAAATGTGTTTACAATGTATTACTTTGAAAAACTAGGTTAATGCATGTTTTCAATACATTATACAAAATCAGCTTACCAAATAACATTTATATATTTGATTTTGTACAAAAATGTTAGTATATGTGTGAAATTTAAATACCATTTATTAGTTAAACTCGGGAAAGTGGTTAGTTATAAAAATATTACCGACTGTAAAAAAGTTATTAATTTTCCAACAGGTGACAAGCACTACAGATCGTTCTTATCGCGTAAAGTATTTATCAAAAATTTCAACCATGAGCGGATCAATTAATTGCACTTCAGGTGGTTCAAATTTTCTTGTTATCTACGACGTTTTTCAAGTTTACAACAACGACAACCCGTCAATTTGCGAAGTCTTCTTTACTTTCCAGGAAAAAGTACTTTTTTCTTGTTCATTTCTAAATATAAGACAATCAGATATAGCTTAAAGACATTTTACTCGTACGTAGAACTTAAATTAAATAATAAATAACTTTTATGTGTTTTTTCTTTAATTCAAAAATTTAAGAAATGTAGTTTACGGTATGGTTAATAACTTTTATTTTGCTCAGTTAAAGTACCTGATAAAAGTTCAAAAAAAAAATAAAATAATACTGGAGCCTTTGTTGTACAACTTATTTTTTACTACTAGCTAAAATCTAAAAAAATAATAAACTTACTAATATTAAGCTTTAAATAATCTTTTTTAATGGTTTACATCAGACTATACTTTATGTAAAAGAATGAAATACAACTAAATAGCAACACTATACTGTTTTACATACTAGTATATTACTTTTATACATCATCATAGTGTTTTGATGATTGATGTAATCAGCAGCTTAAAAATTTTTAGATCTTTATGTAAAATAACTACTTTTCAGCCTGCTAAAAATCAAACGGGTCGCAAAGTTGTGGTCAGCAACAGAAAATTTGCACACGGGGACGATGTAACGCATCTGGCCTCTTCCCTGAGCGCAAGCGGCAACAATTTTGTTATGGGTTACACGCTTCTATCCAAGTACAATCCTGGGTAAAAACCTTCGTACTGTTTGTATGCAGGCTAAAGTCTTTTTCATTTAAAATAAAAATAATTTAGTTATTATACTAACAAAATCTTGCTTTACTTACAAGGTTAGATCAGAAAAAAAAATTCAAAAGCTTAAAAAAAATTAAAAACTATTTGTATTTTAGTAATAAATAGTATAACTATACACAAAAGTTGTTTTTTATTACTGTATGTCCTTACGTACTGTATTACTTGTATGTACCTTATGTAATGATGTATTAACTGTATATTATATTATTATATTTACAGGTCTGAGCTTGGTTTGAAGGTGTCACAGCAAAAAGTTGAAGAAGCGTTAACAATTCTTGTCGAAGGGTTTAATAGTTAGTTTGCATTAACCAACTTTCTATTAATTTTTATTGTTTTGTAGTATGAAAAATGACTAAAATTTTTTTTCAAGTTTTAAAACTAAGTTCAAATGCATTACAAAGTCCAATAATTTTTGTTTGTTTTAATATTTTTAAATTAGTTTATCTTTTGTTTCAACTTCATAAATTAAAATTCATTCACATAACTAGTTTTAAGTTGAAGTCTTATTTGATTATTTTAGTCGATTTTAGACTAAAGCATTAAACTATTGTAATTTTTAATGAATTTTTAATATTTTTTTAGTATGTAAATAAGAGCTTGGTTTTCGTGCATATAAAAGTTTTAAATTTTGTTTTAAAATCGAAATAGATCCGGATGCGGCACGACTGAGGCATGAAGCTTGGAAGAAAAACGAACTGACACAGAAAGGTAGTGCAGAAGCGAACTAACTGATATTTCAAAATTTACAATTCTTAAGTAAAGCCATACATCTCTAGTAGACATAAACTGTAATATATATATATTTTTTGTTATTAAAAACTATCTCTTTGCACCGTTAAGTAAACCATATTTTACTACTATCTATTCTTTCAAATAGTTTTGTTTTAAAAAACTTTTCTTTAAATCAAACTAAAACAATAAAACTAAAAAGAATCTTTTCAAAATAATAACTTTATTATGACACAAGGTGCTAATATCACAGTTTTTTTTAAAACTGAGGATAACATTTTCTTTCACTCAAAACAGCTGTTGTTTAATAAAACAGGTATTCACTTAAGCTTTATGTATTGTAATTTATATTCAGTTAGTATTTTTATTAATATTAATTCGTATAATTACTTCTAGTTATTATTTTTATTCAGTGTTGTTAAGTACTTAATTTATGGACTCAATATTTTACTTGTTTTTGTATATAACTGACTATCTGCTTGTATAGTAAAATATATTTTGTATCAATTTGATTTTTATTAAAACATATTATATACTACTTCATCTAGTTAACATGTTACATTGTCATTTTTTAGTTTATACTGTAACATGCTAAACTGTTATAATTTAAACTGTATTTTTTCTAAACTGTAATTAACATGCTAAACTGTGATAATTATCATGCTAAACTGTACTTGCTAAACTACTATTTAAAAGATGAAAACTTATAGAAAAAATCAGCAAAAAATGAGCTAACCAAAACATTTCATAAACGAAATACCAATGCATGTATATGTTAATTAATTTAGAAATTCTAATTTTTCAAAAACCTACATTTTTATCTAATTAAAGGTTTACTAATACTTGAACAAAACTTGTTAGAAATACATATTGCACAAACTAAAATATATACTATTTGGTGGTTATAACAGGGCTCGGCAGCATTTTTTAAGATGCGAGCCAACTCTCTAAAACAAACTGCTTGCGGGACGGACTGTATGTATAAAAGTCCTTCGCGCGAGCAACAGATATTTTGAAATAGCTGTTACTATCAATAAAAAAAAAACAACATTTAAAATCTAAAATATGATAATAAAAGGTTCGATAAAGGACTAGTAGTTCTTAACTTTTAGTTAAAAGCTTAAATGTAAGTTTTTACCGCAAATAATTTTTTAACTATTTTATAAAACTACA
This sequence comes from Thalia democratica, assembly GCF_965202585.1. Lineage (NCBI taxonomy): Eukaryota > Metazoa > Chordata > Thaliacea > Salpida > Salpidae > Thalia > Thalia democratica. The sequence goes on from NC_139170.1 coordinate 13,494,070, forward strand.
TTTAGCTGAAAAGTACTAAGTGAACAACATTTGGCCTGTGAGCCGCAGTTTGCTGTCACTGCTTTATAATGAATGTATATAACAAGAAAAATTAACAAAACGTTTTCTTTCTCTTACAATCTTATTACGTAAATATCCGCAAAATTAAGTGTTATTTCCTTGATTTTATTAACTATTTTTTAGTTACACAAGTTAATGTTTTGGTCAGAATGGTGAGCAAAATAAAAGCTTTTTATGATTAAGAACAAAACTGTCAGGTAAATGGGTTTAAATATTTCTAGTCGATGGGCCAGATTTACCAAAAAATATTTCGCATACCGGACTATATTTTTAATTAGTAAAAGCTTTAATGTTTTGTAAGTTTTTTTTGTTTAGAAAAAATATCAAACTTTATTTTATGTAAATTATTATTTTTAATATTTTAACAAATGAAATAGGTCCGGATTAGTCAGAAAGTGTCTTAGCAGGCCGCAAGTTGTGAAAAAGTTATCTATAAAAGTTAAAACAAATATCTAAAGTAAAGTGTCAGTGTTATAAATGTTAGACAAGCACTGTTGTGTACTAATAATAAAATAAAGAACCGAATTTCGAAGTAACTTTCATTTAATTTCAACTTTGTTTAATTGCAAAATGTGTTTCCAAGCAAAAACCGTCGCGTGTTGTCCCTTGCCCACCTCTGTAAAAGGAAATACAAAAATGTAAAAACAGTTATGCTTAATTGATATCGTTAAGAAAATTGTGCGTTCCCCTTTTAAGTCTTATTGAGGTAAAATAAATTTAAAAATATATACAATAAAGCTACCTCTGCAAGCTTTATAATTTTTATCCTTGTTTTAGCAACTTGTTTTAAACATCAAATGATTTTTCGATATAAAGCAGCTAAAATAAATACAGAAACTTTTTTAAAGAAAACTTGAGATATATATAAGAGCAAAGTCAACCGTAAACAGTAATATATCATAAATATTAACCACAAGCTATACTTACATAGCATGTATCAAATGTTGACATTTCGGAGTCAAAATTATCAAAACTTGAAATGCCGGAACTTAAGTTGGAAGAAATAGAATTGTTATGCGTCCGTTGAAGTTGCTTTCTTTTAAACCTTAAGTTATAACCTTATGTATGTTGTTTTGTGCAACCTTCTAAAAAAATATAATAAAACATTACTAAAAGCTAACCAATAACTGTCTTACAAAACTGTACAACTTGCTCTAAGAACTTGCCGAACATGTATGTCATATATACTTAAAAGTATTATGCGTCATCGAAGCCTTAAGGCACTCACCTTTGGCCATCCAAGTGTCGATGCTATTTATAATATATCACCGTTTTGTAACAAATAAATTTTAGGTGGAAAAACTTTATTTTAAACTTTCATAGAATTAAGTCGATTGCTGTATATTTTTTATTACACCGCAAAAGTGTTATTGGTTTCTACTACATGTATTTCTTATTAAAAGTAGTTTTGTTAATGAAATTTGCAAATTTTTTTGAAGTATTTTAAAGATTATTTAGACAAACCTGTTATTTTAATGTGAGGGGTTGCAACATACAACTTAGAGGCCAAATCTAGCCTGCCAGGCAGAAACATCTTGCCTGCGACGTAACTTAGCGTGAAAACACCTGAAAACTGGCCTGCCAAATTCCGATGAAAACTTTTCTAAGAACATCGTTTCGTAACAACTTGAGTTTGTTATGGTTTGTGGTTGGAAAGTTTTATGTCAAATTTTATTGATTATAGTCAGTTGCTATCTTTTGTATTTTTACGCCTTTTTTCTAAAGTATTATTTATTTCTACCTCACGTATTTATTGGTAAAAATTGTTTTGTTATTTAGTTTTGTATAATTTATGGACGTATTGTTCAGAATATTTTAACAAACTTTTTTTAATGCAAGTGTTGGCAAAATACGGCTTCAAGGCCAGATCTAACCTGCAAGGCAGAGTTCTTATAGCCGCGATGTAGTTTTAGCGTGAAAATAAATTCTTCAAAACAAATAAAATTGATTTTTTTAGGTACTATTTTAAATTTCATCTGTTTTTAGCATTTATAGTGCTATTAAATGGTTATTATGTTAGTAAATTACGTAAAATGTTTGTAAAATTTTATAATTTTTACAAATATTTCGGCCCGCGTAATAAAACACTTTTTATCATTTACAACAAATACTGCAAAAAAAGAGGTTCAAATTAAAATAAAGTAATAAATATTACGGAATTTGTAACAAATTAGGTAGGTTTTCAAATGTTATAAGTTATGTAAAAGAAATTACTAAAGATAAATCTAGTGCACACTAGCTAACTTGGGTAGGTGTCAATATGTACGAGCGTACAGAATTGCACGAGGAGACAAAATTTCACGTAGATAAAATTGCACGAAGACACTTCAGCACGAAGGGTCAATTTTGCACTAAGACTTTTTTGCACAGTTTGAATTTTTTATTTATTTTTTAGTTTTAGATCACTTTTATTTTTTACTATCACTGTTACTACTAATCCTTACTCTCGGTCGGTAACTTGTTTTATTCGTTTTATATTTTTATTAACAAATTTTAAACTTTTTTTTGCGTTAGTTATTAATTTTTATTAGTTTTATTTTTATTCTCACTGTTACCCCTAACCCTTACCCTAGATAGGTAATTATTTTTACTGCTAGTTTTTTTATTAATTTGTCTATTTTTTTGTATATTTCTTTATAACTTTTTTACTCTGTTTTTTGTGAAAAACTCCTACGTGAAAAATTGTCTTCGTGCAATTTTGATCCCCCGTGCAAATTTGTCTTTGTGCAAAAGTATCTTCGTGCAAATATGTCTTGGTAAAATTTTGACCCGTTCCCAGCTAACTTAGTACAATCATTTTGCTATCACGCTGGCCTTACGACTATTTTTATGAGAACTAATAAATTACAATTTGTTAGAAGAAGCTATGGAAACAGATTAGATTGGGCATTTAACTGTGCTCTATGTTAACTATATGAACTTAACTTTCGTGACCAATACTTTAATTTTAAACACAGTATACATCTGTATAATTTGAAAACCAGTTTATTATAAAAAGCGTAATTAAAAAAAGAAAACTTTTATATTGCAGTATAATTTTGCATTATTCAAGTGAAGAAGACAAGATAATAGTTTGTTATTTTATTTTCAAATATTTTTAAACTGCCAAATTTACTTTTGATAAAATTAGCTAAATGATTTTGTAGCAATACTTTTAACTACTTAATATCTTCGAATATATATTTTAGACTATTTCGTTTAACTAATAAAATCAAAAGTTCTTATAGGAGAAATCTACTAGCATCAAAAATATATTTTTTTTTACTTATCTTGTTCACATTATAACGTTATTTGAGTCTTTTTTTACTTAAATTCAGTGTTTTTAGCTTACTGATTTTTTCATATTTTTAAGTATTCTGATCTCTTTTCATTGTTTTCGTTTTTGGTACTTTTGGTTAAACAAACTTTTCTTCAGCTTGGTTTAATGCTATTATTTTGTCAGTTTTTTTTTTAAACTTATGAGTTAATGCCGCTTTTTGATCATCGATATAGTTTTTAGCATTACAGAAATTTTCTGGAACTTCGAATGCTTTTTTCACTATCTTTTTCCACCTGTAATTCAACGATTTCGCCAAGAATTCACAACTTCTACACTTTTTATATGCGTTTGTAACCGATTTTCCTATACGTGTTTCGAGTAGAATTTCAAAAGTCATATGGAAATTCGATAGTATTTCTAACACAGCTGTTATTTTTTCATGGTCATCTTCTGTACAGGAATCGAGACAATTTTTGTAATTCAACACGCGTGGAATAACTTCGTAAGACATTGAAAAAATTGTCATTTTTAAATGTTTTTCTAAAAATAGTTTGTGTAAGTAAATAATATTTACCGCATTTCTCTATAAAAAGTTCAACAAAAAAGAAAATAGTATAATATGATAGCAAGCTGGGTGTTTATTTTCACTTTAATGAACTGATTAGAGGTAGTCTGCCTTTTTTATAGTAGATATTGGACAGCTTTGAACATTGTAATCTACAGGCATTGAAAATTGTTTAAAAGACCATTGAAAAAACTTTAACAATTTAAACTTTTTAAACTATTAAAAATTTGTGTTCTAAAATACAGTTTTTCATTTGAGTTATATCTTAGGGGACTTTTTGAGTTTTATTTACAATTATTGTTTATAGTTACCTTAGTTACTGTAAATATAAATTTCAAGTAATAGTTTGTCTATTTAGATCAGGGGTCGGCAGGCAGTTGGTGCTCGCGGGCAAAATTTCAAATTTAAAAAGTCTTCGCGGGCCGCAGTTTTAGTGACATTAGATAATATCTTGGTTTTATCTTTAGTCACATTAAATTTTTTCTTACTGTTATTCAGTTTATTATTTTTAATAACTTTTAGCTACAAATAGAATGCCTTTTTAATAAATACATGTTTATCAGAACAAAAATTACATAGACTAATATATTTAAGTCTTAGTATAATTTTAACTATCTTAAATACTTAAAAAGTTCAACTTAAATATTTAACTTGAAAAAATACAAATTTCAGGTTGGCAATCTTATTTGAGTTAAAAAAGCAAGCCTTTATGCCTAAAATTGAAAACTGACTTAATTCATTTTGTGTAGTATTAGTAATAAAAGAACCAAGTTACCTGATTTTCATAAAATTTGAATAAAGTCTTAGATAACCTTAGTAGTGTGTAGCAACACTAATCACTAGTATTGAAACTTAAATGATAAGTTCATTGATCAGTTAAATTAAACAAAAAGCATTTTAACGTTGAAAAAGGGGTAAACGCAAAACAGTTTAATAAACCACAAAAGTTGCATAAGTTTCAACAATAGAAAAAATATATTTTAATAACCTACCATCTTTTTATTGGCTTTTTTTGTAAAAAAATAAGTTTTCATGCGCTGTATAAACATGACATATGTCAAACAATAAACATTTGTTCCCATTTTTATCTCTTAGAAAGAATGTAAACAGCTCTAGGGTTTCCTAAGTTTTTTAAGAAATTTTTAGGTTTTCCAAGTAAAATTTTTTGGGTCTTTTTTAGTGTAAAATTAAAGCTAAAAAATATGTCTTAAATAATATAGCATCATTAAAAATATACTGTTAAGCTACTTTAAATGTGTTTCTTCAATAAAAAAATATTTATGTTAGATTTTTAGTGTCAACTCGAAGTTTCATTTTTTACATGTAAAGTTTGTTTAAAATTCCTGTTTTTTTATCAAAGTTCTCAAATTCCAGGTTTTTAAAGGCATTTTTAGCATAAATTTTGAAATTTAAAGCTTTTCCAGAATTTAAGTTTTTTTTTGGGTACACTAATTATTCACTTTTGTATGTATACAATTAGTATAGATAATATTTTAAACTATAGCAGCTGCAAGGTTAAAAATATGTTATAAATTCAAACCAACACTGTGAGTAGATTTGAAAAGTCGTCAAACTACCCAGACTTAGTCTAAATGTGTGGCAATAATAAGTTGCTTAAAAGCTTTAGTTTGAAATACTTGATTAGGAATTTATAGACTTAATAAATTTACTATTCCTAAATAGGTAGTTTCAAAAAAAAGTGTCTGTGTTATAATAAAATCAGCATATGCAACACTTAATTTGTCAAAATATATTGTTTGAAAATTTAAAATGCATACCGAACAAAAACTGTTTTAATTTATTTATATATATTGTTTTAAATGTGTCTGTACTCACTTTGATATTACATGTAAAAACAACAGTAATAAAAAAATATGCATAAACTAAACTTAATCTAACTAAGTACTAAATAAAAAGTGGTTCAAAAACTGAGCATCTTTGTACATTGGTGTGCATAGAAATTAATTTAAAAAGCAATGAAAACTTTTCAAAAACCTTACTTTTTGTTAACATGGTATTTTAAATATTTTTGTGCACACTCAAATATAACTTACAGTGATAAAACATCTATAAAATTAAGTTACGTATACAAACATGTTAAACAAAATACCTAAATTGTAAATAAATAACAATTTAGTTAATCACTGTGCTTACTTTTGTACGTAATACTGTTGTTTGTTGAACGACAAAAATAAAATCGCTCAAAGTATTTGGTCCTGGGACCTAGTGCGCGAAAAAATATTTCGGTTATCGAGTCGCACATCACTCGGATACCTTTTAACGTCATGTCCAGGAGTCCTGGACCAGGACATAATGGAAAACATTTGCGTATTGTTTTTTACTAAATAGGTATCTTATGAATAGCTTTTTAAATCCAAGCTCCCGTTACACTCTTTTTTCAGCTAACAACTTGATGTTGTAAAAAGAAAGTTATTATGAAACTGGGAAAAAAACTGGAAAAAAAATTGTTTTTAAATATATTTTTTCTCAGCGGGCTATATTTACATGCTCGCGGGCTGCAGAATTTTCTTTTGCGGGCCGCAGCCCATTAAAAAAACATGTTCGAGGGCCGCAGTTGGTCCGCGACTTAGATTCTGAGAAATTTTATTATTTTTTTAAATATTTTAAAAAGTTACAGGAAGTTTTTTAACAATTTTACATATTAGAGTACTATTTTCATCAATTTTGATTTTTAGTTCCTAATTTAAACATAGCAAAAGTAAAAATGCATTTATTAATTACCTCTAAAAGCAATTTAATTCTCAACAGCATTGAAATTGTTTATATAATAAACAAAAGATCTTTGTTTTTGAAAAATAATTAAGACATTTTTTATGGTTTTTTAAACCAATTTTAATATCTGTAGATTACAAAATTCAAAGCTGTTCAATCTCTACCTCCAAACAATTTATTTTAAGTTCATAAACAAAAGAGTAGTCTCTCGTTTACAAAAAATGTTAACAAAAAAATTTGAATTTATATTGCAGTAAAGAAAAAGATGAATTTTTAAGAAGATGCATAGGTTTTAATATTATACTACCATCACTTGATTTTAAGAAATTAGATTTAATATTATCACAACAGAAAAGAGTCTTAAGTTGCCAACTTGTAGAACCAAGCACTTAAACTAAACTATTAAAAAAAAATTAGGCCAAAACTAAATAAAAAAGCTTTATTGTGGTATAAAAGATTAGAAAAAGGGTCACATTATATAATAAAGCTTAACTGGCTTCATGATAAACAAAAAATCAGAATAAAAAAACTTTCATGACCAAAACAGCAAATTTAAAAAAATAAAATAAAGATGATAGAAACATATATAAATCAAGACAAAATTTTCAAAAAATAATTAATAACCTTATTGATACATCAAAAGTAAATGTTTTAAATAAATAATAGATAACCAACGAATACTCCTAAACCATGGACTTAATTTTGTACCTACACCACCATGGTTAGATGAAATAGAAAAAAAAGAGTTTGAATTTCTTATATAAGAAGAACCTTGTGGAAAGACTTTCATGAAAATAAAGATACAGAAGAAGCAGAACAAATATCCCAAATAAATAAAAAAATTCCACACCATTGTTATCCCCACAAACAGACTTAAGCAAAGAAGTAAAAAAATACACAAAACTGATACACTAGAAAGTAGAGAATCTACAAAAAAAGTAAAAAAAAATGATTTAATAATAACTTTAATAATGAAATGAAAACGAGTTAAAAAATAGTTAATTTTAATAAAATAGTCATAAGGAACTCATACAAAGATTGAAAAATCATAATTTTCAAGTATGAAGACTATATAATACACATAATTTCTAAAGAACTGAAAAATTTTAAGTAATTAATACAAATACTTTTTTGAATAATTTAATTAACCAAAACAAAAGCAGAACTTATAGTAGAAAATTTAACAAAATTGAAAAAATACTATTTTGTACAACTGGTAAAAGTACCAACAAAAGCAATATACTTACTAAAGTCAAAAGTCCAAAATAAAAATATTTTAAAAACAATAACCCTGGCCATATTTACCCAAACTTCAAAACCCATAAGTTAAACCCTGAATAAATTAAAGCAATAAACATAAGAAATGATACAAACAAGAATGATTTGGGCCATAGGCAACACTTTCCTATCTAGAATTACCACCATGGTAGAAAAACTAATTAAAATATTGTAATAAGTTTTTATATACTGAAATAAACAAATACTGCAAGGACAGTGACCAATACCTTGAAGATATATTTGATTTAAAACTAAAAGAAACAAAAGAAGAAATTAATATAATCACATTAAATGTAAAGCACATATATCCTTTCCTTAAATAAAAATAATAAAAAACTTCCTTGAAGAGTGCCTTAATCTTAAACTATAATAACAACAAGAATACTCAAATAATAAAAACCATCATGTTCTGCCTAGAAAACAATTACATAAATTTACAAAACAAACTTTACAAAAATAATCCAGGTATTCCCACTAGCTAATATTGCACTCCATTATATTACTAAACAAAAATCTAAATATGTGCTACATTTATAAAAGATAAATAGATTACACTTTTTTATTGTCCTGTAAATAAGTCAAACCTAATTGTAAAAGAACTATATGAAAATTTTAATAAATATGAACTGAAATTGCAATTTAAAACAGTGCCAACATAAAGGGAAAAACTAGAATTTTCAGATTTATTACACCAGATAATAAGCTCAGAAAAAACGGTTTTAAAACTATAAGTCATATAAAACCAACAGCAAAGTTTCCAAATGGCAATTATTACCACCCACCACATGTATTCAGATGGATTATTTTATCTGAGGCCAACACACTAAAAAAACTAAATGAAAAAACAGAAGACGATAAAAATATAAAATATTAATAAAAAATTAACACATTTAAAGAATTATTTGAAAAATATTAGGAAAACATAAAAAAAAATATTTTTATCTCAAAAAAACTGAAAAAATCACATGGGCAACAAGTTTTAAACAATTTATAAAAATTAACAAAGATGAACAATGTAAAAATACATACTTGTTATGATTAACATATAACAGACCAACAACACTATGGAATTAATAAAAAAACAATTGAATAAAAAAAGAGACAATGAAAACCATAAAACAGCTGCATGTGGAAAAACTTGCATAATTAGGAAATTTTTGCAATTATAAAAAAGGATTACCATCGGTAGGAGCGCTTGTTTCACTTATTAAATTTATTTTTTTCAGAGGTACTTTTTAATATTATATTTTTGGGGTTTTCCCTAATATAAACAATTATTATATTAGCAGGACAATGCTCCGCTAATATTTACAATTATTTTTAAAGTTAGTTTAAATTTTTCATTTTGTTTTTTAATTAATCTAAGTTTTTTTTGTTATCACTGTTATCCCTAACCCTCAGTCGGTAATTATCGTGGTTATTTTATCAGTAACTAGTAATCAAATAGCAAACATGCTACAAAGTGGTTTAAAAGCTAGATCTGCAAGGGATCCTGACGACCAAAACCATTCGTTATAAAGCAAATCAAGATTGTCTGTGGGTTGCAATGCAATAATCTAATACTATTTTTTTTTTATGCACGAAACTGTTTACTTTATAAATTCAGTAGCCCTAAAGTTTATCTTAATACAATAAGAAACTTCAGTCTACAGCAGAGGTGGCAAACTGCGGCCAAATGCAGCCCTAAAAGCCAAAATATGCCGCAAGGTGGTTTTCAGCTAAAAACATACCTTTTTAAAAACAGTTATAAGAAGTAGTTTTATGGTAAAACCTAAAACTAGGCTAATATTTACTAATTACTAGTGCTCTGCGCTACTGTTTTTTTTTATTTTATCAGGTTTTTAGTTTTAAATAGTATTACTAGGTTGATAACTGCAAATGTTTTGAAACAAGTGCGGCCCGCGAAGACTTTTTTCTAGGAAAATTGGCCTACAACTTGTTAAAGGCTGCCGTGCCGACCTTTGGTCTAACGTAACTAGCTAAAGATTGTAACAATAAAAGTTTGTCTTGTTTCATTATAAACTGGATGTAAATATCCTACAACTTTAAGGTATATAAGTCTTTTAGAGTTATAAAAATTATTTTTTTTTTAGTTAAAAAGATAAAGTAAATATTAAGTAAAAGAATCAAATACAAACCACTTAAATGACTTTTTCCAACATATAATGTTAGCTGTAATTAAAATCTAGATCGTCAGACAATAGACACTTAGAAGTAAGTAAATATGCAACATCTATATACCTGCTAATGAATTAACTTTGTGTTGAAATAAAGTTATAATGTAACTCAAATGAATCTTTTACTATAAATCGTAGCATACAGTACTTTTTATACAGTAAGTATTATCTACAATATTCAAATTTTGATACCAACTGGGTATTACTTATTATTAGGCAAACAAAAACTAATTGGAAAAATAATTTTAGACTGAGAATGATAAGGTTTGTTTGTCAAAATCAAACAACTCAAATTTTTTAACTTAAGTCTAGGAAGTAATAACGACGTACGATATCTTTTTTTTAACAAATAAGTTTTCAGAAAAAAACACCGCAAAAAAAAGTTGCTAACTGAAAACGAAATTAATTGTAGTTTAGCCTTGTATTCCTATGTCCAAATAAGTTTAATTCAACAATTAAGTATTCATTAATAAACTACAAAAGAAACGATTTTCTAGTGGAAGTATGAAAGTTTTTCAAGTTGTAAGACTTTATTCAAAAAGGTAGTTGAATGACTAAATACTATTTTAATTTGGTTATGTTATTAACTCACATCTAGTAAAAATTTATTTTTTTTCATATGTTTTTTCTTCTTCGAGATATGCTAGTGAGTTTCCGTATGAGCATATAAAAAAGATTGAATTTCTAAGATGTTTAAAACTACGACACATGTGAAATTTTTTGATCTTTTAAACATAACAAAAAAAGAATTATATTTGTTTGTCTTGTTTTATGAAATTTAAAGCAAATAAAAGATTCTACCGTACATGGGTTTTATGATTACTTATTTAAAGTACTATTACTGTTGTAGAATAGAAATTTATTACAATCTGTTATTGTAATGCTTGTAGACTGGCAAGTAATACATAAATTATAAATATTATTTTGAAAAAGGCGCTTAGTTTTATATAACATATAATTATATTAACTTTTATGGTAATTCAACACTAACATTTGTTAAATAATGCCAAGTTAACATCAATGCTGATTACTACAGAAAATATAAAAATCTATGTAGAATTTTTTATAAGTGAATAAAAAAAAATTCCGACTGTTTTTGTATTTTACCTAGATTTAGTTTCAATTAATTTTAAAACTAATTTAATAAATTAGTTTAGTCAAGTAACTTAAATTAAACTAATTGATTTATTGCATCTTTTTAACTATTCAAGTAATTAACAACTTATAATCTAAATAAGTTAGTAGATAAAAGACATCAAAAAATAACTTAAATGTTTTAAGACATGTAATGTTTCTGAAATACAAAGAAAGTGCTCTTTTAAGAACTGTTTCAAACAAGTCGGTAAAAATATACACAACTTGAGATAAAAAGTTTATAAAGTTCACCTTAGCATAAATAGAAATTTTAGTCAAAACATAGGAAAACATTTGAGTTTTTTATAAAAGATTATAAAATTAAATCAAACACAGGATATATAGTAGTGCACTCCTAGTATTAATAACAATTTTCCCTAGATCAAAGGTAGCCTGTTAGAAAAACTAAACTCTTTTTAATTCAAATAGTAGTGATACTCAAGTAGTATAAGTTTAAGAAATAGTTTACAAATACAATGTTTTAACAACTTGAGTTATAAGAAAGTGTTTAAACGTCACAGCTGTTGCACAAACAATCAAACATAGCAGTATTTTTGATCGTATATAACTTTTAAAATCTATAAGATTGGAAGATAACTTTATCCACAAAAAATCATAAAAGGTTAAAACCATAGCTTATCAATTTGAGCCTGCAGATACTAAGTGGTTATGTATAATTACAATTTGTAAAGCGAAGATGATATTATTATTACGTCACTATACATTGTACAAAAAAATGTATAACATGTAAATGGATAAATCGAATCTAGTGCTAATTTACTTTATTTTATCTTCCCTTAAAATTCCTTTTTATCCTCGATGCATTATTAATAAAACGTATAGAAAGCTTTTTAATTGAGAATGGCTTGTACAGCATGTTTTTTCCCTTAAATAAATATTTTTTTCCACTCTTTACTGTCAAATCAGAAATTGACCAAGCTCTAAGATTGTTAAGTCAAAACATTCGTTTTTAATGTACAAAACCTAGTTAATTTAAATATGAAAAACTTATATCAAAAGTATAATATCAATTGATAAAGTATTAAGATCAGTTGAAAATAAAATAATAACAAAATTCTTAAAAATATTGAAATTAAAGTTAAGCTGTAATAAATTTTCTTTACTGTTTTTATAAAGCAATAGTTTCATAATGTTTTATGATAACCTCTACACACAGTGTTTCATAAAATTAAAGACATTAATAAGAAACAAATAACTTTTAGGTTATAAAAATATTTGAATGACACTAAATGCAAAATTAAATTTAATCGTTTGCTAAAAAAAGATCCTATCGAAAGAAATTTACTGGAATATATAATTATACTAAATTATACAGTATACTTCTTTTATTACATGTTTCTGTGTGTCAACGGAAAAGTTAAAACACATGTATTAATTAAAACATATTAGAAATAAATATAACGAATTAAAGATTATGATTAACGTTAAAAACATACTTGTATGGTTTTCGAAAGAAAATAAACAGTTTATTCAAAATAGTTTTGTATTTCATTGTAGTGATTTCATTAGTTGCTTAAAGTCAGTTCTCTATTAGAACAACAAATTTTAATTTGAAGCATCGACTTGGAATTGTTTAAGCATTTACCTAAGTAAAGTACAACTTTGTAAATGATTTAACATCAGGGTTCTGGCATGGCAATAAATGTTAAACTTGGGGTTTGTTATAAAAGTGTTAAAGTTTATGTTTTATATATTACAACATTACCACAAAATTTCACAAAACTTCTCTTGGATTAACCTGCAACTTAACCTTAAACTATAAACATAGGCCAATTAATTTGATCAGATTTAAATAAAAATTAAAATCACATTTTACTTTAAATTTACCTACAAAGCTATGGAGAAAAGAGAGTAATTTACTATTAAAGTTTTGTATCATAGAAAAGTATGTAAAAATTAACTACGCATTTTAAAGATACTGGATATAATTTTATTGAGATAAGATTCAAAAACTTGTTAGCTTAAATTAAAATAAAGTGTAGTTATTAGATTATGAAAGAGAACATATTACGGACTTTTCGGGCGCTAAACTCCTAACAAACTTTTAAAAAATAGAGAACATTTTTTTCTGTGTTCCCGCAATAGCTAAAAAGTTTTATACGAGTAAAAAAAAAGCACTTAGATTATTTTAAATCTTTACTAAAACTTACTATGCTTTTTAACATTTATTTTTTTTAATATTAAATTGATTACTTTAATTATAATGATGAATTTTATTACGCTTTGAAGTGATTATCGTTTTGTAATAATCTGTTGTCGCTACTTTAAAACAAATTACATAAAATTTAATTACTTAAGAAATAAATAGTAACTTGAACAAATTATTACTAGTTTTAACCATGTAATAAATAATACTTGGACATACAAATTTTTATTACTTAGAAGAACTTATTAGTACTTTTAATAAACTTTATTAACAAACTATATTCATACTGCTTTTACAAACTAATAAATTAAATTAGTTTACCTCAAACTGCATTAAACAATAATAAACAATTATCCTAATTAATAAAAATATATATGAAAATAAACAGGATTAGCGTCTAAAAATTAAAAATATACTTAAGCACCTATAAGACAATAAGATACAGCTTAAAACATCAAACCTAACACTAATTAATTATATTAGTCTTATCACAAGTATATACGCAATCTTCGGATGACTCAAGTGTACAATTAAAATCAGGACTTGTACGATGTACATACACTATGAGTTTCAAGTTCACATATTTGAAGCTATTGAGGTTTATCATACTTGTTCAATTTTAAGGAAAAAGTAAAAATTAGTCCAGGTTTATTGTTTTTTAGTTATATTAATTATGACTTCTAACACTATATTTTTTTATACCCACTGTGACTTTTTCTTTTAAATAGAAAGGTTATAAAAGAAGATTTTTATAAGTCTAGTGGTATTAAGTTAATGAGCTTTTTGCGTGTATTTTGTTTTTACTTATTTTTATTTATTAGACATATAAAGTTCTGTGTTTTAAAAATATTTCTTTTTAGAACTAAAAAAGTTTATATTTGTATCAGTTACGGTAAATGTTTATATTAATAAAACTCTATTATATAATAAACAATAAATGAGTCAAAGTATTAAAGCTTACTTAAGCTCAATTAAGCTACTAGTAACACATTACGCTACAACTTAAAAGATTAATTTAACACTAAATTAGTTATATTGGTCTTATCTCAAGTATGACCAAGTCTGATGAAACTCGTTAACATTGTGTAAGAATGTAAGGTAACTCGAGTATGCAAGTAGAGAACCAATCATATAGAGTTAATAAACACTGATGTAATATTTCATAAGTAGCATAAACCTGTATATAAAATCTGATGAAACTCGTTTATATTGTGTAAGATTTAAGGTAACTTGAGTATGCAAGTGGAGAACCAATCAAGTAGTGTTATTAAACACTGATGTAATGTTTAATAAGTAGCATAAACCTTATATATATCTTACCAAAAAAGTGGTATGAGTTATTTGAGTAAACACTTTTTGCAGACAGTTGTAATGTTGTTGTTAAGTTCTAGTGATTTATTTTATTGTTAGTTTGTGGATGTTTAAAATATTTTTATAAATAAAATCACCATAAAAATTTTTATCTGTTTTTTTGATATTTATATGTTTTGAATTTTAGAAAACAAATAAAGAGATTCCAACTACTAGAGGAGAAATAAAGAATTTATTTTTTCAAGACTTTATTTGACAAACTAAGTTTCGGTCAAAGACCTCGTCAGTGCTTAAATAAATCTAAAAAGATATGTAACATTCATGGAAAATATCATTTAAACAATTAAATAAAAACAATTTTTTACTTAAAATGTTTACTTAAAAACAAAACAAGTTTTAATATTAAGATTGAAATATAGTAAAGTTTAAATTTTTGTTAATTTTAAAAATAAATTATACAACTAGAATAATAATAAAAGCTGTATGCAGCTTTCTATTTTCTTCTAGTTAATTTTCAAAGTAAACATTGCTTAAAGCATGTTTGAGATGCATCTCAACTTAAAGCTCACTTAAAGCACAATTAACAAAATTTTTACTTAAGCAATGTTTACTTTGCGAATTAACTAGAAGAAAAAAGAAAGCTACATACAGCTTTTATTATTATACTTGATGTTATATTGATTTCGAAACTTAACTAAAGTTTAGTTTTTACTATAAATTTAATCTTAAGTGATATTTTGATGAGTAAAAATTTGTTTTTATTTAATTGTTTAAATGCTAATTTCCATGACTGTTACATACCTTTTTAGATTTATTTAACAGGGTTGCCATTTTACCTGGAATCATTGAAAAACCTGGAATTTGACAATTTAGGCAAAAAAAAAAACCTGGAATTTGGGAAATTTAAAATAAAGTCTGGAAAAACTTGAAATTTTGAAGAACCAATAATTTAAAAAACCTGGAATTTTAACAATTTTTTTATGTTCGGTAGTAAAATTTCGATTTGACTAAAAAAATCTATCATATTAATAAAAAAATTTTGTAACCATCAAAACTTTTTTTCATTAAAAAACATATTTAAAGTAGCTTTACTGTATCTTTTCAATGTTTTTAAACTATTTAACGCAGTTTCTTATCTTAAACTAAAGTAAAAATAGACCCAAAAATGTGTACTTTTAGAACCTGGAAAAGTTTTTGAAAAAACGAGTGACAACCCTGATTTAAGCGCTAACGAGGTCTTTGACCGAAACTTAGTTTGTAAAATCAAGTCTTGAACGAATAATTTTTTTTTTTGAATTATAAAAATTAAGTACAGTTTAAATTTTAATTTTTAAATCATTACTAAACACATTTTAGCTTAAAAAAATTATCATTTTAAGTTGAATATGAAATAACATTATTGATAAAATATGCTTAGATATTTATACAGAATAAGGACCAAAATATTATATTTTTTCATAGAGTTATTCAAACATAACTTCAAAGGTTGTAACAGCACTATGATGAAATTTAACAATTTTAGCCTAATTAGCTGTTATATATCTTTAAAAATAAAAAATACTAGCTTTTAGTTCAACCCATATACCCTAGTTATTACAAAAGTTAAATGTAACAGTATAGATGTTTCAAAAATGACAAAAACTTTTTTTTTGGTTTTTGTATAAAAACTCAGGCAAACATAGTTTAAATATTCTTTAAACCATTTAAGTAACTTTCAGATTTTTCTTAAATATGTCAGAATTATTTTCATTTTTTTAAATAATTTATTTAATTTATGAATTATAAAATAATAGTGAAGCTTTTGGAAAATTTACTAATTAAAGACTTGCCACACACCCAGGCCAAATCAGGCTAGTTTGAATTTGTGATGCTCTATAAAAGTCAAGGTTAACAAAAGTTTTTTTTTCAAATCCGAGACGGTTTTTCTTTGACTACTTTTATTTTAAACTTTACTTTTTGTTCTACACTTTAAATTACTTTCTTTTTATTAAAATATCTTTAGGTTATTAAGTATTTTTAAATGTTATTATTTCATATTTTATGCTGTTACTTTTACTTTTGTTAAACTCAGGCTGACTTAAACTTGTTTAATTAATTAAGTAATTCGGGCTAGATTCAAGTTACTTTTTCTTCAAAAAACGGCAACCCTTAGTTATTTTTAACCTTTTCATTCAGTAATATTTTTAATTAAATTGCTAGCCTAGTAGAAAAAGTAAGTTAAAATGTTGAAAAAATAATCAATTTATTTTATACAGCTGTATAAGTCAATCAAAAAATGACTATACTAAGGCAGATTTTCGCTAACATAAAATTATAGTTTTTTAAAATTAAACTGTTTAAGATATCATACAAAAAGAAATTATATTGAAATTTTTACCGGAAAAAGTTTTGGCACTTGAACTTTTATTTTTAGTGACAGCTAAATTACTAAGAAGTTTTTAGTTTTTTTTTTTTGAACTTTTTATAGATGAGTTAAAGACTCAATTGAAACTAACATTGTCTTATACTGATTAAAATAAGAGATTTAGTTTTGTTTTGATTTATAAAGCTATATTGCTAGTTTCAAAATTACTCAAAATTGTAATGAGACTTCACTCTTGAGTAATTTGACTTTTTCAGTTTTTAATTTGTTGAAAAAAGATTGAGTTTAAATAAATACATAAAAACTAGAAATTAGTATTTAAAAAATAAATACTAAAATGAGAATAATATACAGATGATTTATAACGGATGTTTTAGCCAAAAATATAATATTTTTATTGTTATTTTATTTTAATATCCTTACTTTGCTGTATTCTCAAGGGTGGGTGTTTTTTTTTTTGATACTTTAATAATATATACAAATATGCGTGATTGTAAATTTCAAAAACCTTCAATTTTCTAACGGTCACTGAAGCAAAAAAAAAGAATTATTTATTTATTTTAAATCACTTAATTATGAATATTTTAAATGGTCCGTGGTACATTTTACTAAAGTTATGATTAATTGAACATGAAATCACTTACATTTCTTTTATGAGGGATTTTATGTTCAATTAATGATAATTTTAGTAAAACATACATGGGTCATGTTTTACATAAAAAAGTTTAGATAAAAAAAGCGTAAACCTTTTAAAAAAGTCTTAATTTTGTGTATAAAATAAGTTTTAAAAACAATTCTGCTACATTGACCGTTAGAAAATTGAAAGTATTTGAAATTTACTATCGATTATATTTGTATATATTATTAGAATATTAGAAATTAGGACAAAAAACCACGACCCTTGAGAACACAGCAAAGTAAAAACATTAAAATAAAACAAAAAAAAAATCACTATTTGTCTGAAACTTAAAATTCAAAAAAAAAAAATTTTTAAAGGGACCCATTTCAAAAATTTTAATCGCTATCCAATAGATTTTTTTAAATTAAAGGCAAAGGAGCGTTCTATAGAATAAAAAAACAAACTTAGTTAGCTTTGGAGATAAGGAAAATAATTTGATCTAAAGTTTGAACATTTTTTAGATTTTCTAAAAATGCTAATCGAGCTAAGTTAACTCTCGTAACTAATTAAACTTTCTCACTAAAAAACACCGTATTTCGGAAGCTTCTTTAGTTTTTAGAAAGCGGTAAATGCAAATTGTTACTTGTTTAAAAACTTTTTACTCAAGTAAAGATTTTCCTTCTCTAACTTTACTGTTAGCTTAAATGTATAGTTTCTTTTGATAACTAGAGAGTGGCCTATGGAAATAGAACATTGTTTTTGTCTTTGATAAATAAGTGTCTAAATGACAAAAAAAAAGTTTTTTTTAGTTAGGCGTGTTTTAAAAGATATGAAAAAGTTACTACTTGTGTGTTTGATGCTAGTTGCACTAGCGACGTCCAAACCAATCCAAATAGTCAATAGAAATGTTGATTACGCGACTGCAGATCCAGAAAATGTAGGAGAAGGTGTAAATGCTAGTGAACCAGCTAGTCCTCCTAAAAATCTTCCAAAAGAGCTCCACCATCTTTACAATGTTGAGGACTTTAGTGTACCATCCAGTCCTCCTAAAGATCTTCCAAAAGAGTTCCACCATCTTTACAATGTTGAGGACTTCAGTGTACCAGCTAGTCCTCCTAAAAATCTTCCAAAAGAGTTACATCATCTTTACAATGTTGAAGACTTCAGTGTGCCAGCCAGTCCTCCTAAAAATCTTCCAAAAGAGTTGCACCATCTTTACAATGTTGAGGACTTCAGTGTACCAGCTAGTCCTCCTAAAGATCTTCCAAAAGAGTTCCACCATCTTTACAATGTTGAGGATTTCAGTGTACCATCCAGTCCTCCTAAAGATCTTCCAAAAGAGTTCCACCATCTTTACAATGTTGAGGATTTCAGTGTACCATCCAGTCCTCCTAAAAATCTTCCAAAAGAGTTGCACCATCTTTACAATGTTGAAAACTTCAGTGTACCATCCAGTCCTCCTAAAGATCTTCCAAAAGAGTTCCACCATCTTTACAATGTTGAGGATTTCAGTGTACCAGCCAGTCCTCCTAAAAATCTTCCAAAAGAGTTGCACCATCTTTACAATGTTGAAGACTTCAGTGTGCCAGCCAGTCCTCCTAAAAATCTTCCAAAAGAGTCGCACCATCTTTACAATGTTGAGGACTTCAGTGTACCAGCCAGTCCTCCTAAAAATCTTCCAAAAGAGTTACACCATCTTTACAATGTTGAAGACTTCAGTGTACAAGCCAGTCCTCCTAAAAATCTTCCAAAAGAGTTGCATCATCTTTACAATGTTGAGGACTTCAGTGTACCAGCCAGTCCTCCTAAAAATCTTCCAAAAGAGTTCCACCATCTTTACAATGTTGAAGACTTCAGTGTACCATCCAGTCCTCCTAAAGATGTTCCAAAAGAGTTCCACCATCTTTACAATGTTGAGGATTTCAGTGTGCCAGCCAGTCCTCCTAAAAATCTTCCAAAAGAGTTGCACCATCTTTACAATGTTGAGGACTTCAGTGTACCAGCTAGTCCTCCTAAAGATCTTCCAAAAGAGTTCCACCATCTTTACAATGTTGAGGATTTCAGTGTACCATCCAGTCCTCCTAAAGATCTTCCAAAAGAGTTCCACCATCTTTACAATGTTGAAGACTTCAGTGTACCATCCAGTCCTCCTAAAAATCTTCCAAAAGAGTTCCACCATCTTTTCAATGTTGAGGACTTCAGTGTACCAGCCAGTCCTCCTAAAAATCTTCCAAAAGAGTTCCATCATCTTTACAATGTTGAGGATTTCAGTGTGCCAGCTAGTCCTCCTAAAGATCTTCCAAAAGAGTTCCACCATCTTTACAATGTTGAGGACTTCAGTGTACCAGCTAGTTCTTCTAAAGATCTTCCAAAAGAGTTGCACCATCTTTACAATGTTGAGGACTTCAGTGTACCATCCAGTCCTCCTAAAAATCTTCCAAAAGAGTTGCACCATCTTTACAATGTTGAGGACTTCAGTGTACCAGCCAGTCCTCCTAAATATCTTTCAAAAGAGTTGCACCATCTTTACAATGTTAAGGATTTCAGTGTACCATCCAGTCCTCCTAAAAATCTTCCTAAAGAGTTCGACCATCTTTACAATGTTGAGGATTTCAGTGTACCATCAAGTCCTCCTAAAGATCTTCCAAAAGATTTCCACCATTTTTACAATGTTGAGGATTTCAGTGTACCATCAAGTCCTCCTAAAAATCTTCCAAAAGAGTTGCACCATCTTTACAATGTTGAGGATTTCAGTGTACCAGCCAGTCCTCCTAAAAATCTTCCAAAAGAGTTCGACCATCTTTACAATGTTGAGGATTTCAGTGTACCATCCAGTCCTCCTAAAAATCTTCCAAAAGAATTGCATCATCTTTACAATGTAGAGGACTTTAGTGTACCATCCAGTCCTCCTAAAAATCTTCCAAAAGAGTTGCGTCATCTTTACAATGTTGAGGACTTTAGTGAGCTTTTAAAAGATTATGTTCCGAACAATGAACAACCTTCCATTGATGTTAACGAACCTGAAGCAGATGAAACGGTACAGCCAACAGGTAGGAGTAAAGCTTTTTATATTTGAAGTTAAAATTTATTAATTTAAAACTTTAAACTAATTTATAAAAATTATATATCGTCAATATTAAAGTTGTGTTCAAAAATTTTAGATCTTTTTAAACCTAGAAATATAGCAAAACTTTCCTAGTTGTTAGTAAACTTAATATTTTAGTAAAAGGTCCTATATGTTCGTAAACTTAAAACTGTTGTGAAAATTTTTACATATTAATTAAATTAAAGTTATTTTTAAAGTTCCTAGAAGTTAGTAAACTTAAAATTTTCTCAAAACGTTCTTGTTGTTAGTGAACTAAATGAAGATTTTAAATTTTCAGATAAACCTGAGATGGAGGCCTCGATGAATATGGAAATTCACGTTGTTGAGTAGAAGAACGCCATCAAAAATTTATAAACAACTGTTGTTTTAACAGACGCGTAAAAATCTTGAATGATGACTAATTTTAATTTTGACGTATAATAAACATTATTGACTACTTCTTTGTCTTTATTATGTAAATAGCACTAACATATATTTATTTGCACGCTAATTTTATCACTTCAAATAAATTGTATAAATAAAATTTAATCTTACTAATTGTGTTTTTTAGTTATTTTATTATTTAGTTTAGTTTCAGTAATTATTTATTTAATTTTGTATTTTTTGCT
Source organism: Thalia democratica (assembly GCF_965202585.1). Taxonomy (NCBI): domain Eukaryota; kingdom Metazoa; phylum Chordata; class Thaliacea; order Salpida; family Salpidae; genus Thalia; species Thalia democratica. Next base: position 13,515,449 of record NC_139170.1, read on the forward strand.
TAATAATAATACTGATTATCAACTTGATACAGCTTTGTAGAAAGTAAAAATAAAATTGTTCGACTAGTTTTAGAACTATTTTTTTATAGTGACTTAAGTAGTTTTGAAAAGATATTCAAGCTAGGAATTGATAATATTTTTTGCCGGCTGTCAGTTTTACCAACAAAAGTCAATCACACAGCGGGCTTGGTGAAAAAATTATCAAAAACGTTCAGTGCGAAAATATTATACTCAACCTTTTATTTAAGAAAAAAAGTTTAGATTTTAAGTATAAGCTATAAAAAATTCCAAATATTAGCCAATTAATAAAAATTAAGGCAACACTTTTGATGTGGTTTAAACTTTAACTAGTACTGATATTCTGGATCGCTGAGGGAAAAAACTAACTTTAAAGTAAATGTTTGACTATATTAACCAGCAAAGAATAACAATTTTCAGCAGTGTTTTAATTATTAAATCTGTTTTAATCGGTAATATTAGAGTATCGTTTTTTATACATTTAGAAAACTTTTCTACTGAAGTTGGTTATATTATAAAATTTAACTATAATTCAGACTTATACCTTGGGAAATTTATCCATTTGACAAGGAAACTTTATTTAATCACATACAGTTATAAATAGTTATTCAAATTACTATTTAAACCTTATTAAACTAAGCTTAAAGATTTTTACTAACTTATCTAGTTAAATTATATGTTATTTAATTTTTTTTTTTTTTACCCTCATAGTTAGGTAGTAATGTTTGACAGATCAGTTCATTAAAGTTTTATATTTTATTGTAATTATCCGAACATAAGAAAAAAACATTTTATTTCGAGTTCTAAATTTTAATTGTATTTGTCATGCTGATTTACAAAAAAAGTGCGAACGTGTGCAGAGCAGAAACCTTGACTTTCGTATGCCGTGAGACAAGCTTAAAAAAAGGCTTTTTATGGTTTTTTGTTCGTGACTGACGAGTCCTTATCAGGACGAAATTTAGTCTACCGAAGGCTTGTCTACCGCACTGGTATGATCAACATTTTTTTCATGCTAGTTTAATTTCAATAAACTGAATATTTCTCATTGTTAAAATTTAATATAGTCCAAGGAATATAATTCTAATAAATCAAACACTATCTTGAAATATTGACGTATCTAAATGATAATAAATATAACAAACATATTTTTACCAAAGTATTTGAAACTTCAACAAGCAGTTATTATGTATTAAAGTAAGCTTAATTTTATCTGCTTTTATTATCCTAAAAAATATCAATTTACTTTAGAAAAGTTATGTGCGTTATTCTGTTCAAGTTTTTTAAGTGATAATTATACCAACATTTAAGTATGGTTTTAAAAATTATGTAATTATATACAACTTAAAGAAGTGTATTTTTTTTTTCTAAGGCGTATAAAACGATTTGTTTTCACATATTTGTAACTGATAGTTAAGTAATCAAACAATGAAATTCGAAACAAAAAACTTCCTGAAAATATTAAAAACAGCTGAGCTCCGATTGGCTAAAAAAAAGCTAAGGAGTTTTCAATCTACCTGACATCTTCTATGATTACTCAGATAAAACAAAAACATTGTCTTGACCACAAGATAGGAGAAACTAATCAAAAGATAAACTGTTTATTGAACGATAAAAAAGCGCTTAAAATAATTGGTTCTAGGACCTGGCACAGGAAAAAATCTTTCGGTTATCGAGTCGTACATTACTTAGATATCTTTTAACGTCTTGTCCAAGTTTCGTTAAAATTTATATAAACAATAGTAATCTTAATAAAACCAAACTTAATACTGTTATAAAATAACTAGTAATCGAATAGCAAAATGGTTTAAAAGCTAGATCTGCAAGGGATCCTTCCGACCAAAACCACTTTTTATAAACCAAATCAAGATTGTCTGCGGGTTGCAATGATCTAATAATAGTATTTTTTATATACGAAATTGACTATTTTATAAAATCAGTAGCCCTAAAGTTCATCTTAAAACAATAGGATGTACAAAAGAAACTTCAGTTTACAGCAGGGGTGGCAAACTGCGGCCAAAAGCCAAATGCAGCCCAAAATATGCCGCAAGGTGGTTTTTAGCTAAATACATACCTTTTTAAAAACAGTTGTAAGAAATATTTTTATGGAAAAATCTTAAATTAGACTAATAACTTAATATTTACTATTTTGTAGTGCTCTGCGCTACTGTTGCTTATTTTATCAGATTTTTTTTATCAGTTAATTTTAAATTGTATTTTGAGGTTGATTATTGCAAATGTTGTGAAACAAGTGTGGCCCTCGAAGACTTTTTTATACAACACGGCCAGCGACCAACTTTTTCTAGGAAAATTGGCCTGCAACTTGTAGAAGGCTGCCGACCCCTGGTCTAAGGTAACTAGCTAAAGATTGTAACAATAAAAATTTGTCTTGTTTCACTATAAACTGGATGTAAATATCCAACAAACTTTAAGGTATATAAGTCTTTTAAAGTTATAAAAACTTTTTAGTCTGACTTGCTACAACATGTAATTTTAGCTGTGATTAAGATCTAGATCGTCAGACAAAAGACACTTAGAAGTAAGTAAATATGCATTATCTAATTACCTACTAATGAATTAACTTTGTGGTGAAATAAAGTTACGATGTAACCCAAATGAATCTTCTAATATAAATTGTAGCAAACAGTACTTTATACAGTAAGTATTATCTACAATATTCAAATTTTGATACCAACTGGGTATTACTTATTATTAGACAAACAAAAATAAACTTCGAAAATAATGAAAGACTGAGAATAACAAGTTTTGTTTGTCAAAATCAAACAACTCACATTTTTTAACTTAAGTCTATGAAGTAATAACGCCGTATGATATCTTTTTTATTTGTTTACAAATAAATTCTAAGAAAAAATATAACAATAAAAATTTCTAACTGAAGAAAAAATTAATTGTAGTCTAGTCTTGTATTCTCAAGTCCAAATAAGTTCAATTCAACAATTAAATATTCTTTAACCAACTACAATAGAAACAATTTTCAAATAGAATTATGTAAGTTTTTTAAGTTGTAAGACTTCATTCAAAAAGGTAGTTGATTGATTAAATACTCTTTTAATTTGGTTATGTATTAAACCCACATCTAGTGAAAATTTGTTTTCCAATTTTTTTTTCTTCGAGATATGCTACTGAGTTTCCGTATAAACTTATAAACAAATATTGAATTTCTAAGATATTTAAAACTACGACACATGTTAAATTTTTTCATCTAACAAAGATAATTTATTTATAAACTTAAATAAAAAAAAGAATTATACTTGTTTGCCTTGTTTCATGAAATTTAAAACAAATAAAGCATTCTGCCGTACATGGGGTTTATGATTACTTATTTAAAGTACTATTACTGTTGTAGAATAGAAAGTTATTACAGTCTGTTAATGTAATGCTTGTAGACTGGCAAGTAATACATGAATTATAAATATTACTTTGAAGAAGGCGCTTAGTTTTATATAATATATTATTATATTAACTTTTATGGTGATTCAACACTAACATTTGTTAAATAATGCCAAGTTAACATCAATGCTGATGAATACAGAAAATATAAAAAACTATGTAGAATTTTTTATAAGTGAATAAAAAAAAATTCCGACTGTTTTTGTATTTTACCTAGATTTAGTTTCAATTAATATTAAAGGTAAATAAATTAGTTTAGTCAAGTAACTTAAATTAGACTAGTTGATTTATTGCATCTTTTTAACTATTCAAGTAATTAACAACTTATAATCTAAATAAGTTAGTAGATAAAAGACATCAAAAAATAACTTAAATGTTTTAAGACATGTAATGTTTCTGAAATACAAAGAAAGTGCTTTTTCAAGAACTGTTTCAAACAAGTCGGTAAAAATATACACAACTTGAGATAAAAAGTTTATTAAGTTCACCTTAGCATAAATAGAAATTTTAGTCAAAACATAGAAAAGCATTTGAGTTTTTTATAAAAGATTATAAGATTAAATCAAACACAGGATATATAGTAGTGCACTCCTAGTATTAATTACAATTTTCCCTAGATCAAAGGTAGCCTGTTAGAAAAACTAAACTCTTTTTAATTCAAATAGTAGTGATACTTAAGTAGTATAGGTTTAAGAAATAATTTACAATCACAATGTTTTAACAACTTGAGTTATAAGAAAGTGTTTAAACGTCACAGCTGCTTGCACAGACAATCAGACATAGCAGTATTTTTCATCGTGTATAAATTTAAAATCTATAAGATTGAAAGATAATTTTTTCTAGAAAAAATCTTAAAACATTAAAACCATAGCTTTTTTACTCAAGCCTGCTGATACTAAGTGGTTCTGTATAATTACAAGTTGTAAAGCGAAGATAGTGTTAATATTACGTCACTATACTTTGTACAAAAAAATGTATAACATATAAATGGATATATTGAATATAGTGCTAATTTCCTTTATTTTATCTTCTCTTAAAATTCCCTTTTATCCTCGATGCATTATTAATAAAACGTATAGAAAGCTTTTTAATTGAGAATGGCTTGTACAGAATGTTTACAAAATGATTTTTTTCCACTTTTTACTGTCAAATCAGAAATTGACCAAGCTCTAAGATTGTTAAGTCAAAACATTCGTTTTTAATGTACAAAACCTAGTTAATTTAAATATGAAAAACTTATATCAAAAGTTTAATATCAATTGATAAAGTATTAAGATCAGTTGAAAATAAAATAATAAGAAAATTCTTAAAAATATTGAGTTTAAAGTTTAGCTGTAATAAATTTTCTTTGCTGTTTTTATAAAGCAATAGTTTCATAATGTTTTATGATAACCTCTACACACAGTGTTTCATAAAATTAAAAACACTAATAAGAAACAAATAACTTTTAGGTTATAAAAATATTTGAATGCCAACTAAATGCAAAATTAAATTTAATCGTTTGCTAACAAAAGATCCTATCGAAAGAAATTTACTGGATTATATAATTATACCAAATTATACAGTATCCTTCTTTTATTACATGTTTCTGTGTGTTAACGGAAAAGTTAAAATACATGTATTAATTAAAACATATTAGAAATAAATATAACGAATTAAAGATTATGATTAACGTTAAAAACATACTTGTATGGTTTTCGAAAGAAAATAAACAGTTTATTCAAAATAGTTTTGTATTTCATTGTAGTGATTTCATTAGTTGCTTAGTTTCAGTTCTCTATTAGAACAACAAACTTTAATTTGAAGCATCGACTTGGAATTGTTTAAGCATTTACCTAAGTAAAGTACAACTTTGTAAATGATTTAACATCAGGGTTCTGGCATGGTAATAAATGTTAAACTTGGGGTTTGGTATAAAAGTATTAAAATTTATATTTTATATATTACAACATTACCACAAAATCTCACAAAACTTCTCTTGGATTAACCTGCAACTTAACCTTAAATTATAAACATAGGCCAATTAATTTGATCAGATTTAAATAAAAATTATTATCACATTTAACTTTAAATTTACCTACAAAGCTATGGAGTAAAAAGAGTAATTTACCTTTAAAGTTTTGTATCATAGAAAAGTTTGCAAAATTAACTACGTATTTTAAAGATACTGGATATAATTTTATTGAGATAAGATTCAAAAACTTGTTAGCTTAAATTAAAATAAAGTGTAGTTATTAGACTATGAAAGAGAACATATTAACAAACTTTTCGGGTGTAAACTCCTTACAAACTTCTAAAAAATAGAGAACATTTTTTTCTGTGTTCCCGCAATAGCTAAAAAGTTTTATACGAGTAAAAAAAGCACTTAGATTATTTTAAATCATTACTAAAATTTACTTTGTTTTTTAACATTTAATTTTTTTTTTTTAATAAATTAATTACTTTAATTATCATGATAAATTTTATTACGCGTTGAAGTGATTATCATTTTGTTATAATCGTTGTCGCTACTTTAAAATAAATTACGCAAAATTTAATTAGTTAAGAAATAAATAGTAACTTGAACAATTTATTACTGGTTTTAACCATGTAATAAATAATACTTGGACATACAATTTTTTATTACTTAGAAGAACTTATTAGTACTTTTAATAAACTTTATTAACAAACTATATTCAAACTGCTTTTACAAACTAATAAATTAAATTAGTTTACCTCAAACTGCATTAAACAATTATAAACAATTATCCTAATTAATAAAAATATATATGAAAATAAACAGGATTAGCGTCTAAAAGTTTAAAATATACTTAAGCACCTATAAGATAATAAGAAACAGCTTAAAACATCAAACCCAACACTAATTAATTATATTAGTCTTATCACAAGTATATACGCAATCTTCGGATGACTCAAATGTACAATTAAAATCAGGACTTGTACGATGTACATACACTATGAGTTTCAAGTTCACATATTTGAAACTTTTGAGGTTTATTATACTTGTTTAATTTTAAGGAAAATAAAAATTAGTCTAGGTTTTTAGTTTTTTTTAGTTGTGTTAATTATGGCTTCTAACACGCATATTTTTTTGATGCTCGCTGTGACTATTTTTTTAGATAAAAATATTATAAAGGAAGATTTTTTATAAATCTAGCGGTATTAAGTTAATGAGCTTTTTGCATGTATTTTGTTTTTATTTGTTAGACATATGAAGTTTGGTGTTTTAAAAATATTCATTTTTAGAACTAGAAAAGCTTATATTAATATCAGTTACGGTAAATGTTTATATTAATAAAAAATAAATGAGTCAAAGTATTAAAGTTTACTTGAACTCATTTAAGCCCCTAGTAACACAATACGCTACAACTTATAAGATAAAATTTAACACTAAACTAGTTATATTGGTCTTATCTCAAGTATAACCAATTCTGATGAAACTCGTTAACATTGTGTAAGAATGTAAGGTAACTCGAGTATGCAAGTGAAGAGCCAATCAAATAGAGTTATTAAACACTGATGTAATGTTTTATCTACTGATATAATGTTTTATAAGTAGCATAAACCTATATATAAAATCTGATGAAACTCGTTTATATTGTGTAAGATTTAAGGTAACTTGAGTATGCAAGTGGAGAACCAATCAAGTAGAGTTATTAAACACTGATGTAATGTTTTATAAGTAGCATAAACCTTATATATATCTTACCAAAAAAGTAGTAGGAGTTATTTGAGTAAACACTTTTTGCAGACAGGTGTAATGTTGTTGTTAAGTTCTAGTTATTTAGTATATTTTTAGTTTGTGGATGTTTAAAATATTTTTATAAATAAAATCAACATAAAAACTTCATTTTTTTTTGATATTTATATGTTTTGATAATTAGAAAAAAAATAAAGAGATCTCAACTACTAGAGGAGAAATAAAGAATTTATTCTTTCAAGACTTTATTTGACAAACTAAGTTTCGGTCAAAGATCTCGTCAGTGCTTAAATAAATCTAAAAATATATGTAACAGTCATGGAAAATATCATTTAAACAATTAAATAAAAACAATTTTTTACTTAAAATGTTTACTTCAAAACAAAACAAGTTTTAATACTAAGATTGAAACATAGTAAAGTTTAAATTTTTGTAAAGTTTCAAAATCAATATAACATTAAGTATAACAATAAAAGCTGTATGTAGCTTTCTTTTTTTTTAATTTTCAAAGTAAACATTGCTTAAAGCATGTTTGAGATGCATCTCAACTTAAAGCTCGCTTAGTACCATTAACTACATTTTTACTTAAGCAATGTTTACTTTGAAAATTAACTAGAAGAAAAAAGAAAGCTACATGCAGCTTTTATTATTATACTTGATGTTATATTGATTTCGAAAATTAACTAAAGTTTAAACTTTACCATAAATATAATCTTAATAGTAAAACTTGTTTTTCTATAAGTAAAATTTTTGAGTAAAAATTTTTTTTATTTAATTGTTTAAATGCTAATTTCCATGACTGTTACATACCTTTTTAGATTTATTTAATAGGGTTGCCATTTTACCTGGAATCATTGAAAAACCTGGAATTTGACAATTTAGGCAAAAAGAACCTGGAATTTGGGAAATTTAAAAAAAATCTGGAAAAACTTGAAATATTAAATGAAATAATTTTAAAAACCTGGAATTTTTTCAATTTTTTTATGTTCGATAGTAAAATTTCGATTTGACTCAAAAAATCTATCATATGAATAAAAAAATTTGTAATCATCAAAAAATTTTTTTATTAAAAAACATATTTAAAGTAGCTTTACAGCATCTTTTCAATGTTTTTAAACTATTTAACGCAGTTTCTTATCTTAAACTTAACTTTAAAGTAAAAATAGACCCAAAAATGTGTACTTTTAGAACCTGGAAAAGTTTTTGAAAAAACGAGTGGCAACCCTGATTTAAGCACTAACGAGGTCTTTAACCGAAACTTAGTTTGTAAAATCAAGTCTTGAAAGAATATTTTTTTTTTGAAGTATAAAAATTAAGTACAGTTTAAATTTTATTTTTAAGTCATTACTACACACATTTTGGCTTTAAAAAATTATTGTTTTAAGTTGAATATGAAATAACATTATTGATAAAATATGTTTAGATATTTATACAGAATAAGGACTAAAATATTATATTCTGTCATAGAGTTATTCAAAAATAACTTTAAAGGTTGTAACAGCACTATGATGAAATTTAACAATTTTAGCCTAATTAGCTGTTATATATCTTTAAAAATAAAAAATACTAGCTTTTAGTTCAACCCATATACCCTAGTTATTACAAAAGTTAAATGTAACAATATAGATGTTTCAAACATGACAAAAACTTTTTCTTGGTTTTTGTATAAAAACTCAGGCAAACATAGTTTAAATATTATTTAAACCATTTAAGTAACTTTCAGATTTTTCTTAAATATGTCAGAATTATTTTCATTTTTTTAAAATAATTTATTTAACTTATGAATTATAAAATGTAAGTGAAGCTTTTGGAAAATTTACTAATTAAAGACTTGCCACACACCCAGGCCAAATCAGGCTAGTTTGAATTTGTGATGCTCTATAAAAGTCAAGTTTTTTTTGCAAATCCGAGACGGTTTTTTTTTTTTGACTACTTTTATTTTAAACTTGAGTAATTTGACTCTTTTAGTTTTTAATTTGTTGAAAAAAGATAGAGTTTAAATAAATATATAAAAACTAGAAATTAGTATTTAAAAAATAAATACTAAAATGAGAATATTATACAGATGATTTATAACGGATGTTTTAGCCAAAAATATAATATTTTTATTTTTATTTTATTTTAATATCCTTACTTTGCTGTATTCCCAAGGGTGGTTGTTTTTTTTGATACTTATATAATATATACAAATATGCGTGATTGTAAATTCAAAAAACCTTCAATTTTCTAACGGTCACTGTAGGAAAAAAAAATATTCATTTATTTTAATTCACTTAATTATGACTGTTTTAAATGGTCCGTTGTTTTTTTATCTAAACTGTTTTTATGAAAGACATAACACATGTACATTTTACTAAAGTTATGATTAATTGAACATGAAATCACTTATATTTCTTTTATGAGGGATTTTATGTTCAATTAATGATAATTTTAGTAAAACATACATGGGTCATGTCTTACATAAAAAAGTTTAGGTAAAAAAAGTGTAAACCTTTTAAAATAGTATTGATTATGTGTATAAAATAAGTTTAAACAAAAATTCTGCTACATTGACCGTTAGAAAATTGAAAGTTTTTGAAATTTACTATCGAGCATATTTGTATATATTATTAAAATATTAGAAATTAGGACAAAAAACCACGACCCTTGAGAACACAGCAAAGTAAAAACATTAAAATAAAACAAAAAAAAATCACTATTTGTCTGAAACTTAAAATTCAAAAAAAAAAAAAAAATTTAAAGGGAACCCATTCAAAAATTCGAATCGCTATCCAATGGATTTTTTTAAATTAAAGGCAAAGGAGCGTTCTATAGAATAAACAAACAAACTTAGTTAGCTTTGGAGATAAGGAAAATAATTTGATCTAAAGTTTGAACATTTTTTAGATTTGCTTAAAATGCTAATCGAGCTAAGTTAACGCTCGTAACTAATTAAACTTTCTGACTAAAATACACTGTATTTCGGAAGCTTCTTTAGTTTTTAGAAAGCGGTAAAGGCAATTTGTTACTTGTCTAAAAACTTTTTACTCAAGTAAAGATTTTCCCTCTCTAAATTTACTATTAGCTGAGTGTATAGTTCTTTTGATAACTAGAGAGTGGCCTAAGGAAATAGAATATTGTTTTTGTCTGTGATAAGTAAGTATCTAAATGACAAAAAAAAAGGTCATAAACATAAAAACAGTCAATCGCTCTTGTAATTTGAATAAAATTTTTGTTACTTTTTATTTTGTGTTTCTACCAATAGTTATTAACTGTAACTATAAAAAAGTAAGCTAAACATTTAAAGTTTTCAGGCGTATTTTAAAAGATATGAAAAAGTTACTACTTGTGTGTTTGATGCTAATTGCACTAGCAACGTGCAAACCAATCCAAATTGTCAACAAAAATGTTGATTACGCGAGTGCAGATCCGGAAAATGTAGGAGAAGATGTAAATGCTCCAGAAAATCTTCAAAAAGAGTTCCATCATCTTTACAATGTTGAAGACTTCAGTGTACCATCCAGTCCTCCTAAAAATCTTCAAAAAGAGTTGCACCATCTTTACAATGTTGAGGATTTCAGTGTACCAGCCGGTCCTCCTAAAAATCTTCCAAAAGAGTTCCACCATCTTTACAATGTTGAAGACTTCAGTGTACCATCCAGTCCTCCTAAAAATCTTCAAAAAGAGTTGCACCATCTTTACAATGTTGAGGATTTCAGTGTACCAGCCAGTCCTCCTAAAAATCTTCCAAAAGAGTTCCACCATCTTTACAATGTTGAGGACTTCAGTGTACCAGCTAGTCCTCCTAAAGATCTTCCAAAAGAGTTGCACCATCTTTACAATGTTGAAGATTTTAGTGTACCATCCAGTCCTCCTAAAAATCTTCCAAAAGAGTTGCACCATCTTTACAATGTTGAGGATTTCAGTGTACCATCCAGTACTCCTAAAAATCTTCCAAAAGAGTTGCACCATCTTTACAATGTAGAGGATTTCAGTGTACCAGCCAGTCCTCCTAAAAATCTTCCAAAAGAGTTACATCATCTTTACAATGTTGAGGATTTCAGTGTACCAGCCAGTCCTCCTAAAGATCTTCCAAAAGAGTTGCACCATCTTTACAATGCTGAGGATTTCAGTGTACCAGCCAATCCTCCTAAAAATCTTCCAAAAAAGTTCCATCATCTTTACAATGTTGAAGATTTCAGTGTACCAGCCAGTCCTCCTAAAAATCTTCCAAAAGAGTTGCATCATCTTTACAATGTTGAGGATTTCAGTGTACCAGCCAGTCCTCCTAAAAATCTTTTAAAAGAGTTGCACCATGTTTACAATGTTGAAGACTTCAGTGTACCAGCCAGTCCTCATAAAAATCTTCCAAAAGAGTTGCGTCATCTTTACAATGTTGAGGACTTTAGTGAGCTTGTAAAAGATTATGTTCCGCACAATGATCAACCTTCCATTGATGTTAACGAACCTGAAGCAGATGAGACGGTACAGCCAACAGGTAGGAGTAAAGCTTCTTAAATTTAAAATTTATCAATTTAAAGTTTAAACTAAGTTGTAAAATATATATATTGTTAAAATTAGAGTTAAGTTCAAAAATTTTAGATTTTATTAAAACTAAAAGTATAGCAAAACTTTCCTAGTCTTTAGTAAACTTAATAATTTAAAGTATTAGTGAAAGGTTCTATATGTTTGTAAACTAAAACTGTTGTGAAAATTTTTACATGTTAATGAAATTAAAGTTATTTTTAAAGTTTCTAGATGTTAGTAAACTTAAAATTTTTGCAAAACGTTCATGTAGTTAGTAAACTAAATAAAGATGTTAAATTTTTAGATGAACCTGAGATTGATGCTTCAATGAATTTTGAAGTTCACGTTGTTGAGTAGAAGAACGCCACCAACTCTTTAAAAAACAACTGTCGTTTTAATAGAAGCGTAAAAATCTTGAATGATGACTAGTTTTAATTTTGACGTAAAATAAACATTATTGATTACTTCTTTGTCTTTATTATGTAAATAGCACTAACATGTTTTTATTTGCACGCTAGTCTTATCAGTTAAAGTAAACTGTAGAAATAAAATTAAGCTTATTAAATGTGTTTTAAATAGTTTTGTTAATTTATTTAATAACTTTAAAAATAATTTTATTTAAGTTTATATAGTTCTATTGAAACTAAAAAAAAAGTTTATCTAGCTTTTAAAGTATGATATTGTTTCTATAAAGTTTTAAAGTAGTTTTAATATAGTATCAAGCTAGGAATGTACTATATTTTTTCCGGCGGTCAGTTTTACCAACAAAAGTCGCGGAGTGGACTTGGTGAAAAAATTATCAAAAACGTATAGTAAGAAAATATTATATTCCACCTCCTATTTAAGTAAAAAAATGTAGTTTTTAAGTATAAGTTATAGAAAATTCAAAATAGTATGCCATTAATAAAACTCAAAGCAAAAGTACGAGTACTTATATTCTGGATCGGTCTAGGAAAAAACTAACTTGAAGTAAATTTTTGGGTATATTAATCAGCAAAAAATAACAATTTTCAACAATGTTTTCTAAATTGATTATAATTTGTAATGTTGGAGTATCGTTTTTCATAATTTTAGAAAACTTTTCTACTGAAGCTGATTAGACCATTAAATTTAACTATACTTCAGACTAAGTATCTTAGTACATTTACCTTTATTACAAAGAAACTTCATTTAATCACATACAGTTATAAGTAGTCATTAATTGATCATTCAAACATTTTTAAACAAAGCATGAAGATATTTACCAACTCATATGAATAAGTTATTTAAGTTTTATTATTTACCCTTAAAGTTAGGTAGTAATGTTTGACAGATCAGTTCATTAAAGTGTTATATTTTATTGTAATGATTCAAACCTAAGAAAAAAAACATTTCATTTCGATTACTGGTTAAAATAAAACAGTCATACTGATTTACAAAAACATTGGCGAAAGTCTGCAGAGCAGAATTTCCTTGATTTTCGTATGCCATGAGACAAGCTCAAATAAGGCTTTTTATGGTTTTGTCGGTTGTGACTGTCTTATGAGTCCTTATCAGGACAAAATTTTGTCTACTGAAGGCTTGTGGTCTGATAATTAAATTGGTATGATTAACCCTTTTGTTAAGTTGGATTATTTTCAATAAACTAAGTAATTCTCATAGTCAGAATTTCATTTAGTCATAGGAATATAACTGTAATAAATCAAACACTATCTTGAAATATTAACGTATCTAACTGAAAAAAAATATAACGAACACATTTTTACCAACTTGTTTAGTAACTTCAACAAACAGCTCTAATGTGATAAAGTAGACTTAATTTATCTTTTTTTTTATTATCTTAAAAAATTTAAATTTACTTAAAGTTTAGATAAACAAAGCGTACATTTATGCAAGCAGTTTTGTTTTAGAAAAGTATAGTCACCTTCTGCTTGTGTACGCACCTTGGACACAGTCCAATAGTAGTTATTTGAAAAGTACTTGTCTGAATATCTTGCATATTTACGTTTAAGTATATTATAAATGTTTTAATCACGACATATCAATTTTTAATTTGTAGTTTTTTTGCATATAATAATAAAAATTATCTTAAAATTATTTATTAAGAAACAAATTGACTCTAGTTTCATATGTAAAAAAGTGAGTAAACATCTGGACCTTTAGTGCTATTTGATACAGAAGTAATTGTAAACCGTACTCAAGTATCAGTAAAATAAAACTAGTTGAAAACAGTGTATTTAAACTCAGTTTTCTAATAATATAAGCATACTTATTTTACAAGATAGAACTATAACTTTGTGATTATTTAGGAAGGTTTTTGTTTTTTTTTTTTTTTTGCTTCAAATTGTCTTTTGTAGTTATTATATGCTTTCTGATGATAATGTATTATTTTTATCACTAAATATATACTTTCTATCTCGAATGCTACAGTTGTTAATGTTAAGACGAAAAACGTGAAAAACTATCCACTAAAAGTAATTACAATGATATTCATTGTAATTACTGTCATATTGATATATATTATTAATATTGATATATTCAGTGACATCGATAAGGTACTCTCCTTGAATCCAGACAAATGTAGGAACTTTAAAAAAAAATTAGCCTCTGGTGTAATAGGTTGTATATTTTATTTTAAGTTAAAGTTACAATGCACCTTTGAGCTATAAGATTGTTTTTTATATTTGCATTAACCATATAAAGAATATGTTTACATGAATTTAAACTTGTTTATTTGATATGTGTTAAACTACTTTTTCAAAAAATTCTTGATTTAGATCATATTTTAGATTTAGTGTGTATTTCTTAAAGTGCTTACCTTATAGATGTCCCTACTTTACTTGTAGCTGCTACATACATACCTTTTATAAAAGTAGTTTAAACTAATCTACATATATATACTTTTTTTGGACTTTTAGCTTTGAAATGCTTAACAACAATGTTTTATAAGAACTAATGAACTCATACTAATGTTAACCTCACAAACAAATAGTAATTTTAGTAACCTTACAACCTTCTGTTTGAGATTAGCAGGATAAAAGGCGTTGTGTGAGTCAAAACAAGTCGTTTTTATTAAGGTTTATTCGTGTGCTGTTATTAATAGTTTAAAACCTTCAAGACTCTTCTATGTTTTCTGCCAATGTTGCTGAGGTTGTAGAACTACTTTAACTTGGTGAACTATTAGCTTTTTGATATAAAAACTTTTTTAGTACTGCTGCATGCAGGATTACATTTGACAGCAATGCTTTGTTTTTATTACACTAATGCATTACCATGTAAAAAGTTCGAGCAGTTTATAAAGGAGGATAAGAAGTTTCTATTCATCAGCTGTAAGAATATTTTTGGGTTTAAATTTGTGTTAGTTCTTGACATTTGTTTTTAATTGTTCTAATCTTTTCAGCATCAGGTAGGATAATTTCCACCTTGTTTCGACATATTGCACAAATAATAAGGTTTTTTGCACTGATGAACTTAAAGTGACCTGGATTTTTTTTTGTTTCCTGCACGCTGTAAAAAAATGATTAAAGTGGCCTACATTTGGATGGGCCTTGGCTATTAACACACTTATGTTGTTTTCTGAAAACAGTAAATATTAAATTACCAGTTGAAGCGTGTAAATGAAATAGTGTTTTGAAGAGAATTCCAACAACAACATACTAGCCTTCATGTTAAATGCATTGTCGCGCAGAAAAACGTGAATGCGATTCATATTAACACCCCAATTTTCAAGCATCTCCTTTTTGTTTTCACAGATATTAAAGTCAGTTTAAGAACCTTCTATTTCCTTACAGTGCAAAGCTCAGTGTTTTTACTAAAAGCTGCTATTAAACCAATTCGCTAAAAAAAGATATGATGTCTTTGTTTTCGATTTTGTCCATATGTCACATGTAAATGACAAAAACGAAGATTCTGATAACTCAATTTGTATTTTTATCTTTAAACTTTTATAAGTCTGAGGAATCATTGTTTCAGTGAAGTATTAAGTACTTGAGGTCACGTAACTCAATATTATTCAAAACACAACAATTTGAGTTTATAAGACTGTAAGGAGCTGATCGCGGAAAACAAAGTTTTTCCAAACTAACTGGATCAGGATTTAGCTAAATCTCAGCTGGGATCCGGATCTTTTAAGAAAATTAAGATTCGGCCGGACCAGGGTCTAAGCAAAAAATGGCCGGATCTGGCCAATTGTTGCAGATTTTTAACTAAAACTAAATTCATATCATGATGGGTATATGGATTATTACTTGATACTAGCTTAGTTTGATCACTCTTGTCCTGATTTGACTTATAATACCAGTTTACTAAAATTATCTTGTTTGTGTTTTGGCTTAGGTGGTTTCATGTTTGTAGAAAACTTTTTACATGTGATAATCAATGAATGCTACAAACAAAATCTATGACATAACACTAGAAGTATTATATAATACATGTAATTATTTAAGATTTAATTTATATAAGACGTCTACGTGTTGCGATGATCTACTAATTTTTTTTTATATACGAATCTGTTTACTTGACAAAATATAAGCCTTAAAGTTTATCTTAATAAAATAGGTTGCACGAAAGAAACTTCAGTCTAAAGCAAGGATGGAAAACTGCGGCCAGCGAGCCAAATGCAGCCCTTAAAACCAAATTATGCCGCAAGGTGGTTTTTAGCTAAAAACATACCTTTTTAAAATCAGTTATAAGAAATGTTTTTATGGGAAAACCTGAAATTAGGCTAACATTTAAATATTTACTAACTAGTAGTGCTTTGCGCTACTGTTGCTTATGTTATCAGTTTAAAATAGTATTTTGAGGTTGATTACTGGAAATGTTTTGAAACAAGTTTGGCCCGCGAAGACTTTTTATTCAGCACGACCAGCAACCAACTTTTTATAGGAAAATTGGCCTGCAACTTGTAAAAGGCTGCCGACCCCTGGTCTAACGTAACTAGCTAAAGAGTTAAAGACTGTAACAATAAAAATTTGTCTTGTTTCACTATAATTGGATGTAAATATCCAACAAATTTTAAGGTATATTAGTCTTTTAAAGTTATAAAAACTATTTAGCCGTTTAGTTAAAAAGATAAAGTAAATATTAAGTATAAGAATCAAATATAAACAACTAAAATGACTTGCTACAACATGTAATTTTAGCTGTGATTAAGATCTAGATCGTCAGACAATAGACACTTATAAGTATGTAAATATGCAATATCTAATTACCTACTAATGAATTAACTTTGTGATGAAATAAAGTTACGATGTAACTCAAATGAATACTTTGATATAAATCGTAGCATACAGTACTTTATACAGTAAGTATTACTTACAATGTTCAAATTTTGATACCAACTGGGTATTACTTATTATTAGATAAACAAAAACTAATCTTTAAAATAATTAAAGACTGAGAATGATATAAGGTTTGTTTGTCAAAATCAAACAACTCACATTTTTCAACTTAAAACAAGAAAGTAATTAAGCCAAATGATATCTTTTTTTAACTAATAAGTTTTAAGAAAAAAACATCACAAAAAAAATTGCTAATTGAAGAAGAAATTAATTGTAGTTTAGCTTTGTTTTCTCAAATCAAAATAAGTTTAATTCAACAATTAAATATTCAATAATCAACTACAAAAGAAACAATTTTCAAATAGAAGTATGTAAGTTTTTCAAGTTGTAAGACTTGATTAAAAAAGGTAGTTGATTGATTAAATACTATTTTAATTTGGTTATATATTAAACTCACATCTAGTAAAAGTTTAATTTTCCAAATGGTTTTTCTGCGAGATATGTTACTGAGTTTCCGTATGAGCATATAAAAAAGATTGAATTTCTAAGATATTTAAAACTACGACACATGTTAAACTTTTTGACCTTTTAAACATAACAAAATAGTTTATGTATAAATTAATAAAAAAAAAAAGAATTATATTTGTTTGTCTTGTTTTATGAAATTTAAAGCAAATAAAAGATTCTACCGTAAATGGGTTTTATGATTACTTATTTAAAATACTATTACTGTTGTAAAATATAAAGTTATAACAGTGTGTTATTGTAATGCTTGTAGACTGGCAAGTAATACATGTATTATAAATATTTTTTTGAAAAAGGCGCTTAGTTTTATATAACATATTATTATATTAACTTTTTAGTAATTCAACACTTACATTTGTTAAATAATGTCCAGTTAACATCAATACTGATGAATAAAGAAAATATAATAGACTATGTAGAAATTTTTTCTAAAGTGATTAAGTTTTTTTTATCTGCCTGTTTTTGTATTTTACCTAGATTTAGTTTCAATAAATTTTAAAAGTAATAAATGAAATAGTTTGGTCAAGTAACTTAAACTAAACAAGTTAATTTTTTGCAGATTTTTAACTTTTGAAGTAATTAAAACTTATAATCGTAATAAGTTAGTAGATAAAAGACATCAAAAAATAACTTAAATGTTGTTAGGCATGTAATGTTTCTGAAATACAAAGAAAGTGCTTTTTCATGAACTATTTCAAACAAGTCGATAAAAATATACACAACTTGAGATAAAAAGTTTATAAAGTTCACCTTAGCATACATAAAAATGTTAGTCAAAACATAAAAAAGTATTTGAGATTTTTATATAAAGATTCTTGAGTTTAATCGAACACATGATATAAAGTAGTGCACTTCCAGTATTAATAACAAGTTTGCCTAGATCAAAGGTAATCTATTAGCAAAACTAAACTCTTTTTAATTCAAATAATAGTGATACTCAAGTAGTAAAGGTATAAGAAATAATTTACAAATAATTTACAAATACAATGTTTTTAACAACTTGAGTTATATGAAGATGTTTGAACGTTACAGCTACTTGCACAAACAATCAGACATAGCAGTAATTTTCATCGTGTATAAATTTAAAATCTATAAGATTAAAGATAATTTTTTCTAGAAAAAATATTAAAACATTAAAACCATAGCTTTTCTACTCAAGCCTGCAGATACTTAGTGGTTATGTATAATTACAATTTGTAAAGCGAAGATGATATTATTATTACGTCACTATACTTTGTACAAAAAAATGTATAACATGTAAATGGATAAATCAAATCTAGTGCTAATTTACTTTATTTTATCTTCCCTTAATATGCCCTTTTATCCTCTTATGCATTATTAATAAAACGTATAGAAAGTTTTTAATTGGGAATGGCTCGTACAGTATTTTTTTTCCCTCAATAATTATTTTTTTCCACTCTTTACTGTCAAATCAGAAATTAACCAAGCTCTAAGGTTGTTAAGTCGAAACATTCGTTTTAGATATACAAAACTTAGTCAATTTGATACAAAAAACTTATATTAAAAGTAGAATATCAATTGATAAAGTATTAAGATCAGTTGAAAATAAAATAATAAGAAAATTCTAAAAAAGTATTGAGTTTAAAGTTTAGCTTTAATACATTTTTCTTTGCTATTTTCATAAAGCAGTAGTTTTATATAGTTTTATGATCTACTTACAGTGATTCATAAAATTAAAAACATTAATAAGGAACAATAAATTTTTAGGTTAAAAAAGTATTTGAACGCCAACTAAATGTAACATTAAATTTAGAGTTAAAATACATGTATTAATTAAAACATATTAGAAATAAATATAATGAATTAAAGAATATGGCTAACGTTAAAAACATACTTGTAAGAGATTTTGGAAATAAAATAAACTGTTTATTCAAACTATTTTTGTATTCTATTGTAGTGAATTCATTAGTCGCTTAGTGTCAGTTCTCTTTAAGAACGACAAATTTTAATTTTAAGCATCGACTTGATATTTTTCAAGCATTTGCCTAAGTAAAGTACAACTTTGTACACGACTTTAAGATCTTTGTACACGACTTTAGGGTTGTAGCATGGTAATAGGGTAAAACTTCGGGATAGGTAGATAGGTATAATTGTATTAAAACTTATATTTTTCGGTTTTAGTTAGTGTTCAAGTAGAATTTTCTTAGCAAAGCTTATTATCAATTACGGGATTTTGTTAATATTTTAAGTTTGAAATTATTAAACTTAATATTCAGAAGTCTTTATACAAATGATAAGGGTTCAACTAAACTTTACCTTAAAAAAATGTTTCTATACCGAGAGGACATAGAGAAAGTTAAAATTTTTTTGTTTATTTAAAAGCATAATTAGGCAAAATAAAACGAGTCGATAAGATGTGAAAAATTACTACTATATTGTTGTTGTTTTTTTTTCATATTGTTTGCATAAAATAATTGAAGATTTTATAAAGTTTGTAATTTTCTGTTTGACACAACATTACGACAAAGTTTCACAAAACTTCTCAAAAATTAACTAGCAACTTAACCTTAAGCTATAAACACAGACTAATTAAATTGATAATCTTAAGAAAAAAAATTAAAATTACATTTATTTTTTAATTCTCCTGCAAAGCTATGGAGAAAAGAAAGTAATTTACCTTTAAAGTTTTGTATCATAGAAAGGTTTGCAAAATTAACTACGTATTTTTAAGATACTAGATATACTTTAATTGATATAAGATTCAAAAGCTTTATAGCTCAAATTCAAATAAAGTGTAGTTATTTGATTAAGAAAGAGAACATATTTACAGACTTTTCGGGCGCTAAACACCTTACAAACTTTTAAAAAATAGAGAACGTTTTTTTTTTGTTTTCCCACAATAGCTAAAAAGTTTTATACGAGTATAAAAATCACTTAGATTATTTTAAATCTTTATTTTATTTAACCTTTTTTTTAACCTTATATGTTTTTTTATAATAATAATTTAATTACGCTTTGAAGTGATTATCGTTTTATTATAATCTGATGTCTTATTTTAAAATAAATTACGCAGAATTTAATTACTTGGGAAAAAAATAGTAACTTGAAAAATTCATTACTGATTTTAACCATATAACAAATAATACTTGTACATACTAACTTTTATTACTTAAAAGAACTTTTTAGTACTTTTAATAAATTTTTTTAACAAACTATATTCAAACTGTTATTACAAACTAATAAATTAAATTAGTTTACTTCAAACTGCATTAAACAATTATAAACAATTATCCTAATTTAAAAAATATATATGTAAATAAACATGATTAGCGTCTAAGGATTAAAAGTTTACTTAAGCACCTATAAAACAATAAAAAACAGCTTAAAAGATCAAACCTAACACTAATTAATTATATTAGTCTTATTACAAGTATATACGCAATCTTCGGATGACTCAAATGTACAATTAAAATCAGGACTTGTACGATGTACATACACAATTAGTTTCAAGTTCACATATTTGAAACTTTTGAGGTTTATTATACTTGTTCAATTTTAAGGAAAAATAAAAATTAGTCTAGGTTTTTATTTTTTTTTAGTTGTGTTAATTATGGCTTATAACACGCATATTTTTTTGATGCTCGCTGTTACTATTTCTTTAGATAAAAATTTTATAAAGGAAGATTTTTTATAAATCTAGTGGTATTAAGTTAATGAGCTTTTTGCATGTATTTTGTTTTTATTTGTTAGACATATGAAGTTTGGTGTTTTGAAAATATTCATTTTTATAACTAAAAAAGCTTATATTAATATCAGTTACGGTAAATGTTTACATTAATAAACAATAAATGAGTCAAAGTATTAAAGCTTACTTGAACTCATTTAAGCCCCTAGTAACACAATACGCTACAACTTATAAGATTAAATTTAACATTAAACTAGTTATATTGGTCTTATCTCAAGTATAACCAAGTCTGATGAAACTAGTTTACATTGTGTAATATGTAAGGTAACTCGAGTATGCAAGTAGAGAACCAATCAAATAGAGTTAATAAACACTGATGTAATATTTTATCTACTGATATAATGTTTTATAAGTAGCATAAGCCTATATATAAAATATGATGAAACTCGTTAACATTGTGTAATAATGTAAGGTAACTCGAGTATGCAAGTGGAGAGCCAATCAAATAGAGTTATTAAACACTGATGTAATGTTTTATCTACTGATATAATGTTTTATAAGTAGCATAAACCTATAGATAAAATCTGATGAAACTCGTTTACATTGTGTAAGATTTAAGGTAACTTGAGTATGCAAGTGGAGAACCAATCAAGTAGAGTTATTAAACACTGATGTAATGTTTTATAAGTAGCATTAACCTTATATATATCTTACCAAAAAAGTGGTAGGAGTTATTTGAGTAAACACTTTTTGCAGACAGTTCTAATCTTGTTGTTAAGTTCTATTGATTTAGTTTATTGTTAGTTTGTGGATGTTTTAAATATTTTTATAAATAAAATCACCATAAAAATTTTCATCTGTTTTTTTGATATTTATATGTTTTGATTTTTAGAAAACAAATAAAGAGATCCCAACTACTAGAGGAGAAATAAAGAATTTATTTTTTCAAGACTTTATTTGACAAACTAAGTTTCGGTCAAAAACCTCGTCAGTGCTTAAAGAAATCTAAAAAGATATGTAACATTCATGGAAAATATCATTTAAACAATTAAATAAAAACAATTTTTTACTTAAAATGTTTACTTAAAAACAAAACAAGTTTTAATACTAAGATTGAAATATAGTAAAGTTTAAATTTTTTTTATAAGTTTAAAAATAAATTATACAACTAGAATAATAATAAAAGCTGTATGCAGCTTTCTATTTTCTTCTAGTTAATTTTCAAAGTAAACATTGCTTAAAGCATGTTTGAGATGCATCTCAACTTTAAGCTCGTTTGTACCATTAACTACATTTTTACTTAAGCAATGTTTACTTTGAGAATTAACTAGAAGAAAAAAGAAAGCTACATACAGCTTTTATTATTATACTTGATGTTATATTGATTTCGAAACTTAACTAAAGTTTAATTTTTATTATAAATTTAATCTTAAGTGATATTTTGATGAGTAAAAATTTGTTTTTATTTAATTGTTTAAATGCTAATTTCCATGACTGTTACATACCTTTTTAGATTTATTTAACAGGGTTGCCATTTTACCTGGAATCATTGAAAAACCTGGAATTTGACAATTTAGGCAAAAAAAACCTGAAATTTGGAAAATTTAAAAAAAAGTCTGGAAAAACTTGAAATTTTGAACATAAATAATTTTAAAAACCTGGAATTTTTTCAATTTTTTTATGTTCGGTAGTAAAATTTCGGTTTGACTCAAAAAATTTATCATATGAATAAAAAAAATTTGTAATCATCAAAACTTTTTTTCATTAAAAAACATATTTAAAGTAGCTTTACTGTATCTTTTCAATGTTTTTAAACTATTTAACGCAGTTTCTTATCTTAAACTAAAGTAAAAATAGACCAAAAAATGTGTACTTTTAGAACCTGGAAAAGTTTTTGAAAAAACGAGTGACAACCCTGATTTAAGCACTAACGAGGTCTTTGACCGAAACTTAGTTTGTAAAATAAAGTCTTGAAAGAATAAATTTATGTTTTTTTTGAAATATAGAAATTAAGTACAGTTTAAATTTAAATTTTTAAGTCATTACTACACACATTTTAGCTTAAAAAGATTATCATTTTAAGTTGAATATGAAATAACATTATTGATAAAATATGTTTAGATATTTATACAGAATAAGGATTAAAATATTATATTTTGTCATAGAGTTATTCAAAAATAACTTTAAAGGTTGTAACAGCACTATGATAAAATTTAACAATTTTAGCCTAATTAGCTGTTAAATATCTTTAAAAATAAAAAATACTAGCTTATAGTTTAACCCATATACCCTAGTTATTACAAAAGTTAAATGTAACAGTATAGATGTTTCAAACATGACACAAACTTTTTTTTTTGGTTTTTGTATAAAAACTCAGGCAAACATAGTTTAAATATTCTTTAAACCATTTTAGTAACTTTCAGATTTTTCTTAAATATGTCAGATTTATTTTCATTTTTTAAAATAATTTATTTAATTTATGAATTATAAAATAATAGTGAAGCTTTTGGAAAATTTACTAATTAAAGACTTGCCACACACCCAGGCCAAATCAGGCTAGTTTGAATTTGTGATGCTCTATAAAAGTCAAGGTTGACAAAAGTTTTTTTGCAAATCCGAGACGGTTTTTTTTTTTTGACTACTTTTATTTTAAACTTTACTTTTTGTTCTTCAATTTAAATTCCTTTCTTTTTATTAAAATATCTTTAGGTTATTAAGTATTTTTAAATGTAATTATTTCATATTTTATGCTGTTACTTTTACTTTTGTTAATCTCAGGCTGACTTAAACTTGTTTAATTAATTAAGTAATTCGGGCTAGATTCAAGTTACTTAGGCTGTTTTTTTCTTTAAAGAACGGCAACCCTTAGTTATTTTTAACCTTTTCATTCAGTAATATATTTAATTAAATTGCTAGCCTAGTAGAAAAAGTAAGTTAAAATGTTGAAAAAATAATCAATTTATTTCATACAGCTGTATAAGTCAATCAAAAAATGACTATACTAAGGCAGATTTTTGCTCACATAACATTATAGTTTTTTTTAAATTAAACTGTTTAAGATATCATACAAAAAAAAATATATTGAAATTTTTACTGGAAAAAGTTTTGGCACTTGAACTTTTATTTTTAATGACAGCTAAATTACTAAAAAGTTTTTAGTTTTTTTTTTTTTTTGAACTTTTTATATATCAGTTAAAAGACTCAATTGAAACTAACATTGTCTGATACTGATTAAAATAAGAGATTTTAGTTTTGTTTTGACTTATAAAGGTATATTGTTAGTTTCAAAATTACTCAAAATTGTAATGAGTCTTAACTCTTGAGTGATTTGACTCTTTTAGTTTTTAATTTGTTGAAAAAAGATAGAGTTTAAATAAATACATAAAAACTAGAAATTAGTATTTAAAAAACATATACTAAAATGAGAATAATATACAGGTGATCTATAACGGATGTTTTAGCCAAAAATATAATGTTTTTATTATATTTTAATATCCTTACTTTGCTGTATTCTCAAGGGTGGTTGTTTTTTTTTTTGATACTTTTATAATATATACAAATATGCGTGATTGTAAATTTCAAAAACCTTCAATTTTCTAACGGTCACAGTAGCAAAAAAAAAATAATTTATTTATTTTAATTCACTTAATTATGACTATTTTAAATGGTCCGTGGTTTTTTTATCTAAACTGTTTTTATGTAAGACATAACACATGTACATTTTACTAAAGTTATGATTAATTGAACATGAAATCACTGACATTTCTTTTATGAGGGATTTTATGTTCAATTAATGATAATTTTAGTAAAACATACCTGGGTCATGTCTTACACAAAAAATTTAGAAAAAAAGTGTAAACCTTTTAAAATAGTATTAATTATGTGTATAAAATAAGTTTTAAAAAAGATTCTGCTACATTGACCGTTAGAAAATTGAAAGTTTTTGAAATTTACTATCGAGCATATTTGTATATATTATTAAAATATTAGAAATTAGGACAAAAAACCACGACCCTTGAGAACACAGCAAAGTAAAAACATTAAAATAAAACGAAAAAAAATCACTATTTGTCTGAAACTTAAAATTCCAAAAAAAAAACCTTTAAAGGGACCCCATTCAAAAATTCGAATTGCTATCCAATGGATTTTTTTAAATTAAAGGCAAAGGAGCGTTCTATAGAATAAAAAAACAAACTTAGTTAGCTTTGGAGAAAAGGAAAATAATTTGATCTAAAGTTTAAACATTTTTTAGATTTGCTAAAAATGCTAATCGAGCTAAGTTAACGCTCGTAACTAATTAAACTTTCTCACTAAAATACACCGTATTTCGGAAGCTTCTTTAGTTTTTAGAAAGCGGTAAATGCAAATTGTTACTTGTTTAAAAACTTTTTACTCAAGTAAAGATTTTCCCTCTCTAACTTTACTATTAGCTTAAATAAATAGTTTTTTTTGACAATTAGAGAGTGGCCTAAGGAAATAGAACATTGTTGTTGTCTTTGATAAATAAGTGTCTAAATGACAAAAAAAAAACAGTTTAAACATAAAAACAGTCAATCGCTCTTGTAATTTGTTTAAAATTTTTGTTTCTCTTAATTTGTGTTTCTACAAATAGTTATTAACTGTAACAATAAAAAAAAAGTAAGCTAAACATTTAAAGTTTTCAGGCGTATTTTAAAAGATATGAAAAAGTTACTACTTGTCTGTTTGATGCTAGTTGCACTAGCGACGTGCAAACCAATCCAAATAGTCAATAGAAATGTTGATTACGCGTTTGCAGATTCAGAAAATGTAGGAGAAGGTGTAAATGCTAGTGAACCAGCTAGTCCTCCTAAAAATCTTCCAAAAGAGCTCCACCATCTTTACAATGTTGAGGACTTTAGTGTACCATCCAGTCCTCCTAAAGATCTTCCAAAAGAGTTCCACCATCTTTACAATGTTGAGGACTTCAGTGTACCAGCTAGTCCTCCTAAAAATCTTCCAAAAGAGTTACATCATCTTTACAATGTTGAAGACTTCAGTGTGCCAGCCAGTCCTCCTAAAAATCTTCCAAAAGAGTTGCACCATCTTTACAATGTTGAGGACTTCAGTGTACCAGCTAGTCCTCCTAAAGATCTTCCAAAAGAGTTCCACCATCTTTACAATGTTGAGGATTTCAGTGTACCATCCAGTCCTCCTAAAGATCTTCCAAAAGAGTTCCACCATCTTTACAATGTTGAGGATTTCAGTGTACCATCCAGTCCTCCTAAAAATCTTCCAAAAGAGTTGCACCATCTTTACAATGTTGAAAACTTCAGTGTACCATTCAGTCCTCCTAAAGATCTTCCAAAAGAGTTCCACCATCTTTACAATGTTGAGGATTTCAGTGTACCAGCCAGTCCTCCTAAAAATCTTCCAAAAGAGTTGCACCATCTTTACAATGTTGAAGACTTCAGTGTGCCAGCCAGTCCTCCTAAAAATCTTCCAAAAGAGTCGCACCATCTTTACAATGTTGAGGACTTCAGTGTACCAGCCAGTCCTCCTAAAAATCTTCCAAAAGAGTTACACCATCTTTACAATGTTGAAGACTTCAGTGTACAAGCCAGTCCTCCTAAAAATCTTCCAAAAGAGTTGCATCATCTTTACAATGTTGAGGACTTCAGTGTACCAGCCAGTCCTCCTAAAAATCTTCCAAAAGAGTTCCACCATCTTTACAATGTTGAAGACTTCAGTGTACCATCCAGTCCTCCTAAAGATGTTCCAAAAGAGTTCCACCATCTTTACAATGTTGAGGATTTCAGTGTACCAGCCAGTCCTTCTGAAGATCTTCCAAAAGAGCTCCACCATCTTTACAATGTTGAGGATTTCAGTGTACCAGCTAGTCATCTTAAAAATCTTCCAAAAGAGTTGCACCATCTTTACAATGTTGAGGACTTCAGTGTACCATCCAGTCCTCCTAAAAATCTTCCAAAAGAGTTCCACCATCTTTTCAATGTTGAGGACTTCAGTGTACCAGCCAGTCCTCCTAAAAATCTTCCAAAAGAGTTCCATCATCTTTACAATGTTGAGGATTTCAGTGTGCCAGCTAGTCCTCCTAAAGATCTTCCAAAAGAGTTGCACCATCTTTACAATGTTGAGGACTTCAGTGTACCAGCTAGTTCTTCTAAAGATCTTCCAAAAGAGTTGCACCATCTTTACAATGTTGAGGACTTCAGTGTACCAGCCAGTCCTCCTAAATATCTTTCAAAAGAGTTGCACCATCTTTACAATGTTAAGGATTTCAGTGTACCATCCAGTCCTCCTAAAAATCTTCCTAAAGAGTTCGACCATCTTTACAATGTTGAGGATTTCAGTGTACCATCAAGTCCTCCTAAAGATCTTCCAAAAGATTTCCACCATCTTTACAATGTTGAAAACTTCAGTGTACCATCAAGTCCTCCTAAAAATCTTCCAAAAGAGTTGCACCATCTTTACAATGTTGAGGATTTCAGTGTACCAGCCAGTCCTCCTAAAAATCTTCCAAAAGAGTTCGACCATCTTTACAATGTTGAGGATTTCAGTGTACCATCCAGTCCTCCTAAAGATCTTCCAAAAGAGTTCCACCATCTTTACAATGTTGAGGACTTTAGTGTACCATCCAGTTCTCCTGAAAGTCTTCCAAAAGAATTCCATCATCTTTACAATGTCGAGGACTTTAGTGAGCTTGTAAAAGATTATGTTCCGCACAATGAACAACCTTCCATTGATGTTAACGAACCTGAAGCAGATGAAACGGTACAGCCAACAGGTAGGAGTAACGCTTTTTATATTTGAAGTTAAATTTTATTAATTAAAGCTTTAAACTAAGTTATAAAAATTATATAATGTTAATATTAAAGTTGTGTTCAAAAATTTTAGATCTTTTTAAACCTAGAAATATAGCAAAACTTTCCTAGTTGTTAGTAAACTTAATATTTTAGTAAAAGGTCCTATATGTTCGTAAACTTAAAACTGTTGTGAAAATTTTTACATATTAATTAAATTAAAGTTATTTTTAAAGTTCCTAGAAGTTAGTAAACTTAAAATTTTCTCAAAACGTTCTTGTTGTTAGTGAACTAAATGAAGATTTTAAATTTTCAGATAAACCTGAGATGGAGGCCTCGATGAATATGGAAATTCACGTTGTTGAGTAGAAGAACGCCATCAAAAATTTATAAACAACTGTTGATTTAACAGACGCGTAAAAATCTTGAATGATGACTAATTTTAATTTTGACGTATAATAAACATTATTGACTACTTCTTTGTCTTTATTATGTAAATAGCACTAACATATATTTATTTGCACGCTAATTTTATCACTTCAAATAAATTGTATAAATAAAATTTAATCTTACTAATTGTGTTTTTTAGTTATTTTATTATTTAGTTTAGTTTCAGTAATTATTTATTTAATTTTGTATTTTTTGCTTAATAATAATACTGATTATCAACTTGATACAGCTTTGTAGAAAGTAAAAATTAAATCGTTCGACTAGTTTTAGAACTATTATTTTTTTATAGTAGAGTTAAGTAGTTCTGAAGAGATATTCAAGCTAGGAATTGATAATATTTTCTGCCGGCTCTCAGTTTTACCAACAAAAGTCAATCACACAGCGGGCTTGGTGAAAAAATTATCAAAAACGTTCAGTGCGAAAATATTATACTCAACCTTTTATTTAAGAAAAAAAGTTTAGATTTTAAGTATAAGCTATAAAAAATTCCAAATATTAGCCAATTAATAAAAATTAAGGCAACACTTTTGATGTGGTTTAAACTTTAACTAGTACTGATATTCTGGATCGCTGAGGGAAAAAAACTAACTTTAAAGTAAATGTTTGAGTATATTAACCAGCAAAGAATAAAAATTTCTAGCAGTGTTTTAATTATTAAATCTGTTTTAATCGGTAATATTAGAGTATCGTTTTTTATACATTTAGAAAACTTTTCTACTGAAGTTGGTTATATTATAAAATTTAACTATAATTCAGACTTATACCTTGGGAAATTTATCCATTTGACAAGGAAACTTTATTTAATCACATACAGTTATAAATAGTTATTCAAATTACTATTTAAACCTTATTAAACTAAGCTTAAAGATTTTTACTAACTTATCTAGTTAAATTATATGTTATTTAATTTTTTTTTTTTTTACCCTCATAGTTAGGTAGTAATGTTTGACAGATCAGTTCATTAAAGTTTTATATTTTATTGTAATTATCCGAACATAAGAAAAAAACATTTTATTTCGAGTTCTAAATTTTAATTGTATTTGTCATGCTGATTTACAAAAAAAGTGCGAACGTGTGCAGAGCAGAAACCTTGACTTTCGTATGCCGTGAGACAAGCTTAAAAAAAGGCTTTTTATGGTTTTTTGTTCGTGACTGACGAGTCCTTATCAGGACGAAATTTAGTCTACCGAAGGCTTGTCTACCGCACTGGTATGATCAACATTTTTTTCATGCTAGTTTAATTTCAATAAACTGAATATTTCTCATTGTTAAAATTTAATATAGTCCAAGGAATATAATTCTAATAAATCAAACACTATCTTGAAATATTGACGTATCTAAATGATAATAAATATAACAAACATATTTTTACCAAAGTATTTGAAACTTCAACAAGCAGTTATTATGTATTAAAGTAAGCTTAATTTTATCTGCTTTTATTATCCTAAAAAATATCAATTTACTTTAGAAAAGTTATGTGCGTTATTCTGTTCAAGTTTTTTAAATGATAATTATACCAACATTTAAGTATGGTTTTAAAAATTATGTAATTATATACAACTTAAAGAAGTGTATTTTTTTTCTAAGGCGTATAAAACGATTTGTTTTCACATATTTGTAACTGGTAGTTAAGTAATCAAACAATGAAATTCGAAACAAAAAACTTCCTGAAAATATTAAAAACAGCTGAGCTCCGATTGGCTAAAAAAAAGCTGCGGAGTTTTCAATCTACCTGACATCTCCTATGATTACTCAGATAAAACAAAAACATTGTCTTGACCACAAGATAGGAGAAACTAATCAAAAGATAAACTGTTTATTGAATGACAAAAAAGCGCTTAAAATAATTGGTTCTAGGACCTGGTACAGGAAAAAATCTTTCGGTTATCGAATCGTTCACTACTTAGATACCTTTTAACGTCTTTTCCAAGTTTCCGTAAAAATTTATATAAACAATAGTAATCTTAATAAAACCAAACTTAATACTATAAAATAACTAGTAATCGAATAGCAAAGTGGTTTAAAAGCTAGATCTGCAAGGGATCCTTTCGTCCAAAACCACTTTTTATGAACCAAATCAAGATTGTCTGCGGGTTGCAATGATCTAACACTAGTATTTTTTATATACGAAATTGACTATTTTATAAAATCAGTAGCCCTAAAGTTTATTTTAACACAATAGTATGTACAAAAGAAACTTCAGTCTACAGCAGGGGTGGCAAACTACGGCCAAAAGCCAAATGCAGCCCAAAATATGCCGCAAGGTGGTTTTTAGCTAAAAACATACCTTTTTAAAAACAGATGTAAGAAATATTTTTATGGAAAAACCTGAAATTAGACTAATAATTTAATATTTACTAATTTGTAGTGCTCTGCGCTACTGTTGCTTATTTTATCAGATTTTTTTTATCAGTTAATTTTAAATTGTATTTTGAGGTTGATTATTGCAAATGTTGTGAAACAAGTGTGGCCCTCGAAGACTTTTTTATACAACACGGCCAGCGACCAACTTTTTCTAGGAAAATTGGCCTGCAACTTGTAGAAGGCTGCCGACCCCTGGTCTAACGTAACTAGCTAAAGATTGTAACAATAAAAATTTGTCTTGCTTCACTTTAAACTGGATGTAAATATCCAACAAACTTTAAGGTATATAAGTCTTTTAAAGTTATAAAAACTATTTAGTCTGACTTGCTACAACATGTAATTTTAGCTGTGATTAAGATCTAGATCGTCAGACAAAAGACACTTAGAAGTAAGTAAATATGCATTATCTAATTACCTACTAATGAATTAACTTTGTGGTGAAATAAAGTTACGATGTAACCCAAATGAATCTTCTAATATAAATCGTAGCAAACAGTACTTTATACAGTAAGTATTATCTACAATATTCAAATTTTGATACCAACTGGGTATTACTTATTATTAGACAAACAAAAATAAACTTCGAAAACAATAAAAGACTGAGAATAAGTTTTGTTTGTCAAAATCAAACAACTCACATTTTTTAACTTAAGTCTATGAAGTAATAACGCCGTATGATATCTTTTTTATTTGTTTACCTATAAATTTTAATAAAAAATATAACAATAAAAATTTCTAACTGAAGAAAAAATTAATTGTAGTCTAGTCTTGTATTCTCAAGTCCAAATAAGTTCAATTCAACAATTAAATATTTTTTAACCAACTACAAAAGAAACAATTTTCAAATAGAATTATGTAAGTTTTTCAAGTTGTAAGACTTCATTCAAAAAGGTAGTTGATTGATTAAATACTCTTTTTATTTGGTTATTTATTAAACCCACATCTAGTGAAAATTTGTTTTCCAAGTTTTTTTTCTTCGAGATATGCTACTGAGTTTCCGTATAAACTTATAAACAAATATTGAATTTCTAAGATATTTAAAACTACGACACATGTTAAATTTTTTCATCTAACAAAGATAATTTATTTATAAACTTAAATAAAAAAAAGAATTATACTTGTTTGCCTTTTTTCATGAAATTTAAAACAAATAAAACATTCTGCCGTACATGGGGTTTATGATTACTTATCTAAAGTACCATTACTGTTGTAGAATAGAAAGTTATTACAGTCTGTTATTGTATTGCTTGTAGACTGGCAAGTAATACATGTATTATAAATATATTTTAAAGAAGGCGCTCAGTTTTATATAACATATTATCATAATAACTTTTATGGTAATTCAGCACTTACATTTGTTAAATAATGCCCAGTTAACATCAAGGCTGATGAATAAAAAAAATTATGTAAAATTTCTGTTTCAGTGAATAAAAAACATTTTTCCGACCGTTTTTGTATTTTACCTAGATTTAGTTTCAATTAATTTTAAAACTAATTTAATAAATTAGTTTAGTCAAGTAACTTAAATTAAACTAATTGATTTATTGCATCTTTTTAACTATTCAAGTAATTAACAACTTATAATCGAAATAAGTTAGTAGATAAAAGACATCAAAAAATAACTTAAATGTTGTTAGGCATGTAATGTTTCTGAAACGAAAAGAAAGTGCTTTTTCAAGAACTATTTCAAACAAGTCGGTAAAAATATACACAACTTGAGATAAAAAGTTTATAAAGTTCACCTTAGCATACATAAAAATGTTAGTCAAAACATAAAAAAATATTTAAGATTTTTATATAAAGATTCTTGAGTTTAATCAAACATATGATATATAGTAGTGCACTTCCAGTATTAATATCAAGTTTGCCTAGATTAAAGGTAATCTATTAGCAAAACTAAACTCTTTTTAATTCAAATAGTAGTGATACTCAAGTAGTATAGGTATAAGAAATAGTTTACAAAAACAATGTTTTTAACAACTTAAGTTATATGAAGATGTTTGAACGTTACAGCTACTTGCACAGACAATCAGACATAGCAGTATTTTTCATCGTGTATAAATTTAAAATCTATAAGATTGAAAGATAATTTTTTCTAGAAAAAATCTTAAAACATTAAAACCATAGCTTTTCTACTCAAGCCTGCAGATACTAAGTGGTTATATATAATTACAATTTGTAAAGCGAAGATGATATTTTTATTACTTCACTATACTTTGTACAAAAAAATGTATAACATGTAAATGGATAAATTGAATCTAGTGTTAATTTACTTTATTTTACCTTCCCTTAAAATGCCATTTTATCCTCTATGCATTATTAATAAAACGTATAGAAAGCTTTTTAATTGAGAATGGCTCGTACAGTATTTTTTTTTCCACTCTTTACTGTCAAATCAGAAATTAACTAAGCTCTAAGGTTGTTAAGTCAAAACATTCGTTTTAGATATACAAAACTTAGTTAATTTGATACGAAAAACTTGTATTGAAAGTATAATATCAATTCAAAAAGTATTAAGATCAGTTGAAAACAAAATAATAAGAAAATTCTAAAAAAATATTGAGTTTAAAGTTTAGCTTTAATATATTTTTCTTTGCTATTTTTATAAAGCAGTAGTTTTATATAGTTTTATGATAACCTCTACTTACAGTGATTCATAAAATTAAAAACATTAATAAGGAACAAATTATTTTTAGGTTAAAAAAGTATTTGAACGCCAACTAAATGTAAAATTAAATATAGAGTTAAAATACATGTATTAATTAAAACATATTAGAAATAAATATAATGAATTAAAGAATATGGCTATTGTTAAAAACATACTTGTAAGGGATTTTGGAAATAAAATAAACTGTTTATTCAAACTATTTTTGTATTCTATTGTAGTGAATTCATTAGTCGCTTAGTGTCAGTTCTCTTTAATAACAAAAAATTTTAATTTTAAGCATCGACTTGATATTTTTCAAGCATTTGCCTAAGTAAAGTACAACTTTGTACACGACTTTAAGATCTTTATACACGACTTGAGGGTTGTAGCATGGTGATAGGGTAAAACTTCGGGATAGGTAGATAGGTATAATTGTATAAAAACTTATATATTTCGGTTTTAGTTAGTGTTCAAGTAGAATTTTCTTAGCAAAGCTTATTATCAATTACGGGATTTTGTTAATATTTTAAGTTTGAAATTATTAAACTTAATATTCAGAAGTCTTTATACAAATCATAAGGGTTCAACTAAACTTTACCTTAAAAAAAATATTTCTATACCGAGAGGACATAGAGAAAGTTAAATTTTTTTTGTTTATTAAAAAACATAAGTAGGCAAAATAAAACGAGTCGATAAGATGTGAAAAATTACTACTATATTGTTGTTGTTTTTTTTCATATTGTTTGCATAAAATAATTGAAGATTTTATAAAGTTTGTAATTTTCTGTTTGACACAACATTACGACAAAGTTTCACAAATTTTCTCTAAAATTAACTAGCAACTTAACCTTAAGCTATAAACACATACTAACTAAATTGATAATCTTAAGAAAAAAAATTAAAATCACATTTATTTTTTAATTCTCCTGCAAAGCTATGGAGAACAGAAAGTAATTTACCTTTAAAGTTTTGTATTATAGAAAGGTTTGCAAAATTAACTACGTATTTTTAAGATACTAGATATACATTAATTGATATAAGATTCAAAAGCTTTATAGCTCAAATTCAAATAAAGTGTAGTTATTTGATTAAGAAAGAGAACATATTTACAGACTTTTCGGGCGCTAAACACCTTACAAACTTTTAAAAAATAGAGAACGTTTTTTTTTTCTGTTTTCCCACAATAGCTAAAAAGTCTTATACGAGTATAAAAATCATTTAGATTATTTTAAATCTTTATTTTAGTTAACCTTTTTTTTAACCTTATATGTTTTTTTATAATAATAATTTAATTACGCTTTGAAGTGATTATCGTTTTATTATAATCTGATGTCTTATTTTAAAATAAATTACGCAGAACTTAATTACTTGGGAAATAAATAGTAACTTGAAAAATTCATTACTGGTTTTAACCATATAACAAATAATACTTGTACATACTAACTTTTATTACTTAGAAGAACTTTTTAGTACTTTTAATAAACTTTTTTAACAAACTGTATTGAAACTGTTATTACAAACTAATAAATTAAATTAGTTTACTTCAAACTGCATTAAACAATTATAAACAATTATCCTAATTAAAAAAATATATATGTAAATAAACATGATAAGCGTCTAAGGATTAAAAGTTTACTTAAGCACCTATAAGACAATAAGAAACAGCTTAAAACATCAAACCAAACACTAATTAATTATATTAGTCTTATCACAAGTATATACGTAATCTTCGGATGACTCAAATGTACAATTAAAATCAGGACTTGTACGATGTACATACACTATGAGTTTCAAGTTCACATATTTGAAACTTTTGAGGTTTATAATACTTGTTCAATTTTAAGGAAAAATTAAAAATTAGTCCAGGTTTATATATTTTTTAGTTGTGTTAAGTATAACTTCTAACACTAAATTTTTTTGATAACCACTGTGACTTTTTCTTTTAAATAGAAAGATTATAAAAGAAGATTTTTATAAGTCTAGTGGTATTAAGTTAATGAGCTTTTTGCATGTATTTTGTTTTTACTTATTTTTATTTATTAGACATATAAAGTTCTGTGTTTTAAAAATATTTCTTTTTAGAACTAAAAAAACTTATATTTATATCAGTTACGGTAAATGTTTATACTAATAAAACTCAATTATATAATAAACAATAAATGAGTCAAAGTATTAAAGCTTACTTAAGCTCAATTAAGCTACTAGTAAAACATTACGCTGCAACTTGAAAGATTAATTTAAAACTAAATTAGTTATATTGGTCTTATCTCAAGTATGACCAAGTCTGATGAAACTCGTTAACATTGTGTAAGAATGTAAGGTAACTCGAGTATGCAAGTAGAGAACCAATCATATAGAGTTAATAAACACTGATGTAATATTTCATAAGTAGCATAAACCTATATATAAAATCTGATGAAACTCGTTTATATTGTGTAAGATTTAAGGTAACTTGAGTATGCAAGTGGAGAATTAATCAAGTAGAGTTATTAAACACTGATGTAATGTTTAATAAGTAGCATAAACCTTATATATATCTTACCCAAAAAGTGGTAGGAGTTATTTGAGTAAACACTTTTTGCAGACAGTTGTAATGTTCTTGTTAAGTTCTAGTGATTTAGTGTATTTTTAGTTTGTGGATGTTTAAAATATTTTTATAAATAAAATCACCATAAAAACTTTTTTTTTTTGATATTTATATGTTTTGATCATTAGAAAATAAATCAAGAGTTCTCAACTACTAGAGGAGAAATAAAGAATTTATTCTTTCAAGACTTTATTTGACAAACTAAGT
This sequence comes from Thalia democratica, assembly GCF_965202585.1. Taxonomy (NCBI): domain Eukaryota; kingdom Metazoa; phylum Chordata; class Thaliacea; order Salpida; family Salpidae; genus Thalia; species Thalia democratica. The sequence goes on from NC_139170.1 coordinate 13,551,544, forward strand.
TTCGGTCAAAGATCTCGTCAGTGCTTAAATAAATCTAAAAAGATATGTAACAGTCATGGAAAATATCATTTAAACAATTAAATAAAAACAGTTTTTTACTTAAAATGTTTACTTGAAAACAAAACAAATTTTAATACTAAGATTGAAACATAGTAAAGTTTAAATTTTTGTAAAGTTTCAAAATCAATATAACATTAAGTATAATAATAAAAGCTGTATGTAGCTTTCTTTTTTTTTAGTTAATTTTCAAAGTAAACATTGCTTAAAGCATGTTTGAGATGCATTCAACTTAAAGCTCGCTTAGTGCCATTAACTACATTTTTACTTAAGCAATGTTTACTTAGTAAATTAACTAGAAGAAAAAAGAAAGCTACATACAGCTTTTATTATTATACTTGATGTTATATTGATTTCGAAACTTAACTAAAGTTTAAACTTTACCATAAGTTTTATCTTAATAGTAAAACTTGTTTTTTCTATAAGTAAAATTTTTGAGTAAAAATTTGTTTTTATTTAATTGTTTAAATGCTAATTTCCATGACTGTTACATACCTTTTTAGATTTATTTAACAGGGTTGCCACTATACTTGGAATCATTGAAAAACCTGGAATTTGACAATTTAGGCAAAAAGAACCTGGAATTTGGGAAATTATAAAAAAAAGACTGGAAATTCTTGAAATTTTGAACAAAAATAATTAAAAAACCTGGAATTTTAACAATTTTTTTATGTTCGGTAGTAAAATTTCGATTTGACTCAAAAAATCTATCATATGAATAAAAAAATTTTGTGATCATCAAAAATTTTTTTCATTAAAAAACATATTTAAAGTAGCTCTACTGTATCTTTTCAATGTTTTCAAACTATTTAACGCAGTTTCTTATCTTTAACTATAGTAAAAATAGACCAAAAAATGTGTACTTTTAGAACCTGGAAAAGTTTATGAAAAAACAAGTGACAACCCTAATTTAAGCACTAACGAGGTCTTTGACCGAAACTTAGTTTGTAAAATCCTGTCTTGAAAGAATAAATTTATGTTTTTTTTGAATTATAAAAGTTAAGTACAGTTTAAATTTTAATTTTTAAGTCATTACTACACACATTTTAGCTTAAAAAAATTATCATTTTAAGTTGAATATGAAATAACATTATTGATAAAATATGCTTAGATATTTATACAGAATAAGGACCAAAATATTATATTTTTTCATAGAGTTATTCAAACATAACTTCAAAGGTTGTAACAGCACTATGATGAAATTTAACAATTTTCGCCTAATTAGCTGTTATATATCTTTAAAAATAAAAAATACTAGCTTTTAGTTCAACCCATATACCCTAGTTATTACAAAAGTTAAATGTAACAGTATATATGTTACAAACATGACACAAACTTTTTTTTTTGTTTTTGTATAGAAACTCAGGCAAACATAGTTTAAATATTCTTTAAACCATTTAAGTAACTTTCAGATTTTTCTTAAATATGTCAGAACTATTTTCATTTTTTTTAAATAGTTTATTTAATTTATGAATTATAAAATAATAGTGAAGCTTTTGGAAAATTTACTAATTAAAGACTTGCCACACACCCAGGCCAAATCAGGCTAGTTTGAATTTGTGATGCTCTATAAAAGTCAAGGTTGACAAAAGTTTTTTTTTGCAAATCCGATACGGTTTTTTTTTTGACTACTTTTATTTTAAACTTTACTTTTTGTTTTACACTTTAAATTCCTTTCTTTTTATTAAAATATCTTTAGATTATTAAGTATTTTTAAATGTAATTATTTCATATTTTATGCTGTTACTCTTACTTTTGTTAAACTCAGGCTGACTTAAACTTGTTTAATTAATTAAGTAATTCGGGCTAGATTCAAGTTACTTAGGCTATTTTTTTTTTTAAAGAACGGCAACCCTTAGTTATTTTTAACCTTTTTATTCAGTAAAATATTTAATTAAATTGCTAGCCTAGTAGAAAAAGTAATTTAAAATGTTGAAAAAATAATCAATTTATTTTATACAGCTGTATAAGTCAATCAAAAAATGACTATACTAAGGCATTTTTCGCTAACATTACATTATAGTTTTTTTTAAATTAAACTGTTTAAGATATCATACAAAAAAGAAATTATATTGAATTTTTACCGGAAAAAGTTTTGTCACTTGAACTATTATTTTTAATGACAGCTGAATTACTAAAAAGTTTTTTTTTTTTTTTTTTGAACTTTTTATATATCAGTTAAAAGACTCAATTGAAACTAACATTGTCTGATACTGATTAAAATAAGAGATTTTAGTTTTGTTTTGATTTATAAAGCTATATTGTTAGTTTTAAAATTACTCAAAATTGTAATGAGACTTCACTCTTGAGTAATTTGACTCTTTTAGTTTTTAATTTGTTGAAAAAAGATAGAGTTTATATAAATACAAAAAAACTAGAAATTAGTATTTAGAAATAAATACTAAAATAAGAATAATATACAGATGATTTAAAACGGATGTTTTAGCCAAAAATATAATATATTTATTTTTATTATATTTTAATATCCTTACTTTGCTGTATTCTCAAGGGTGGTTGTTTTTTTTTTGATACTTTAATAATATATACAAATATGCGTGATTGTAAATTTCAAAAACCTTCAATTTTCTAACCGTCACTGTAGCAAAAAAAATTATTTATTTATTTTAATTCACTTAATTATGACTATTTTAAATGGTCCGTGGTTTTTTTTATCTAAACTGTTTTTATGTAAGACATAACACATGTACATTTTTCTAAAGTTATGATTAATTGAACATGAAATCACTTAGATTTCTTTTATGAGGGATTTTATGTTCAATTAATGATAATTTTAGTAAAACATACATGGGTCATGTCTTACATAAAAAAGTTTAGATAAAAAAAGTGTAAACCTTTTAAAATAGTATTAATTATGTGTATAAAATAAGTTTAAACAAAAATTCTGCTACATTGAGCGTTAGAAAATTGAAGGTTATTGAAATTTACTATCGAGCATATTTGTATATATATATATATCAGTAAAATATTAGAAATTAGGACAAAAAACCACGACCCTTGAGAACACAGCAAAGTAAAAACATTAAAATAAAACAAAAAAATCACTATTTGTCTGAAACTTAAAATTCCAAAAAAAAACATTTTTTAAAGGGACCCCATTCAAAAATTCGAATCGCTATCCAATAGATTTTTTTAAATTAAAGGCAAAGGAGCGTTCTATAGAATAAAAAAACAAAGTTAGTTAGCTTTGGAGATAAAGAAAATAATTTGATCTAAAGTTTGAACATTTTTTAGATTTGCTAAAAATGCTAATCGAGCGAAGTTAACGATTGTAACTAATTAAACTTTCTGACTAAAATACACCGTATTTCGGAAGCTTCTTTAGTTTTTAGAAAGCGGTAAAGGCAAATTGTTACTTGCTTAAAAACTTTTTACTCAAGTAAAGATTTTCCCTCTCTAACTTTTATTAGCTTAAATGTATAGTTTCTTTTGATAAATAGAGAGTGGCCTAAGGAAATAGAACATTGTTGTTTTTGATAAGTAAGTGTCTAAATGACAAAAAAACGGTTTAAACATAAAAACAGTCAATCGCTCTTGTAATTTGTTTAAAAATTTTGTTTCCTTTTATTTTGTGTTTCTACAAATAGTTATTAACTGTAACAATAAAAAAAAAGTATGCTAAACATTTAAAGTTTTCAGGCGTATTTTAAAAAATATGAAAAAGTTACTACTTGTGTGTTTGATGCTAGTTGCACTAGCGACGTCCAAACCAATTCAAATAGTCAACAGAAATGTTGATTACGCGTTTGCAGATCTAGAAAATGTAGGAGAAGGTGTAAATGCTCCTAAAAATCTTCCAAAAGAGTTGCACCATCTTTACAATGTTGAGGATTTCAGTGTACCAGATAGTCCTCCTAAACATCTTCCAAAAGAGTTCCACCACCTTTTCAATGTAGAGGATTTCAGTGTACCAGCAAGTCCTCCTAAAGATCTTCAAAAAGAGCTGCATCATCTTTACAATGTTGAGGACTTTAGTGTACCAGCCAGTCCTCCTAAAAATCTTCCAAAAGAGTTCCACCATCTTTACAATGTTAAGGATTTCAGTGTACCAGCTAGTCCTTCTAAAGATCTTCCAAAAGAGTTCCACCATCTTTACAATGTTGAGAACTTCAGTGTACCATCCAGTCCTCCTAAAGATCTTCCAAAAGAGTTGCACCATCTTTACAATGTAGAGGATTTCAGTGTACCAGATAGTCCTCCTAAACATCTTCCAAAAGAGTTCCACCATCTTTACAATGTAGAGGATTTCAGTGTACCAGCAAGTCCTCCTAAAGATCTTCAAAAAGAGCTGCATCATCTTTACAATGTTGAGGACTTTAATGTACCAGCCAGTCCTCCTAAAAATCTTCCAAAAGAGTTCCACCATCTTTACAATGTTGAGGATTTCAGTGTACCAGCTAGTCCTCCTAAAAATCTTCCAAAAGAGTTCCACCATCTTTACAATGTTGAGAACTTCAGTGTACCATCCAGTCCTCCTAAAGATCTTCCAAAAGAGTTCCACCATCTTTTCAATGTAGAGGATTTCAGTGTACCAGCAAGTACTCCTAAAGATCTTCAAAAAGAGTTGCACCATCTTTACAATGTTGAGGACTTTAGTGTACCAGCCAGTCCTCCTAAAGATCTTCCAAAAGAGTTGCACCATCTTTACAATCTAGAGGATTTCAGTGTACCAGATAGTCCTCCTAAACATCTTCCAAAAGAGTTCCACCATCTTTACAATGTAGAGGATTTCAGTGTACCACCAAGTCCTCCTAAAGATCTTCCAAAAGAGTTGCACCATCTTTACAATGTTGAGGATTTCAGTGTACCAGCCAGTCCTCCTAAAAATCTTCCAAAAGAGTTCCACCATCTTTACAATGTAGAGGATTTCAGTGTACCAGCTAGTCCTCCTAAAAATCTTCGAAAAAAGTTCCACCATCTTTACAATGTTGAGAACTTCAGTGTACCATCCAGTCCTCCTAAAGATCTTCCAAAAGAGTTGCATCATCTTTACAATGTTGAGGACTTTAGTGTACCATCCAGTCCTCCTAAAAATCTTCCAAAAGAGTTGCACCATCTTTACAATGTTGAGGATTTCAGTGTACCAGCTAGTCCTCCTAAAAATCTTCCAAAAGAGTTGCACCATCTTTACAATGTTGAGAACTTCAGTGTACCATCCAGTCCTCCTAAAGATCTTCCAAAAGAGTTGCATCATCTTTACAATGTTGAGGACTTTAGTGTACCATCCAGTCCTCCTAAAAATCTTCCAAAAGAGTTGCACCATCTTTACAATGTTGAGGATTTCAGTGTACCAGCCAGTCCTCCTAAAAATCTTCCAAAAGAGTTGCACCATCTTTACAATGTAGAGGATTTCAGTGTACCAGCTAGTCCTCCTAAAAATCTTCGAAAAAAGTTGCACCATCTTTACAATGTTGAGAACTTCAGTGTACCATCCAGTCCTCCTAAAGATCTTCCAAAAGAGTTGCACCATCTTTACAATGTTGAGGATTTCAGTGTACCAGCTAGTCCTCCTAAAGATCTTCCAAAAGAGTTGCACCATCTTTACAATGTAGAGGATTTCAGTGTACCAGCCAGTCCTCCTAAATATCTTCCAAAAGAGTTTCATCATCTTTACAATTTGGAGGATTTCAGTGTACCAGCCAGTCCTCCTAAAAATCTTCCAAAAGAGTTGCACCATCTTTACAATGTTGAGGATTTCAGTGTACCAGCCAGTCCTCCTAAAAATCTTCCAAAAGAGTTGCACCATCTTTACAATGTTGAGGATTTCAGTGTACCAGCTAGTCCTCCTAAAAATCTTCCAAAAGAGTTGCACCATCTTTACAATGTTGAGGATTTCAGTGTACCATCCAGTCCTCCTAAAAATCTTCCAAAAGAGTTGCACCATCTTTACAATGTTGAGGATTTCAGTGTACCATCCAGTCCTCCTAAAAATCTTCCAAAAGAGTTGCACCATCTTTACAATGTTGAGGATTTCAGTGTACCATCCAGTCCTCCTAAAAATCTTCCAAAAGAATCGCATCATCTTTACAATGTTGAGGACTTTAGTGAGCTTGTAAAAGATTATGTTCCGCACAATGAACAACCTTCCATTGGTGTTAACGAACCTGAAGTAGATGAAACGGTACAGCCAACAGGTAGGAGTAAAGCTTTTTATATTTGAAGTTAAAATTTATTAATTTAAAGCTTTAAACTAAGTTATAAAAATTATATATTGTTAATATTAAAGTTGTGTTCAAAAATTTTAGATCTTTTTAAACCTAGAAATATAGCAAAACTTTCCTAGTTGTTAGTAAACTTAATAATTTCGTAAAAGTTCCTAGACGTTAGTAAACTTAAAATTTCACAAAACGTTCTTGTTGTTAGTGAAATATATGAAGATCTTAAATTTTCAGATAAACCTGAGATGGAGGCCGCGATGAATTTTGAAGTTCACGTTGTTGAGTAGAAGAACGCCATCAAAAATTTATAAACAACTGTCGTTTTAACAGAAGTGTAAAAATCTTGAATGATGACTAATTTTAATTTTGACGTATAATAAATACTATTGACTACTTCTTTGTAATTATTCTGTAAATAGCACTAACATATATTTATTTGCACGCTAGTCTTATCACTTCAAATAAACTGTATAAATAAAATTTAAACTTACTAAATATGTTTTTTAGTTATTTTATTATTTAGTTTAGTTTCAGTAATTATATATTTAATTTTGTATTTTTTGCTTAATAATAATACTGTTTATCAACTTAATACAGCTTTGTAGAAAATAAAAAAAAATTGTTCGACTAGTTTTAGAATTATTATTTTTTTATAGTAGAGTTAAGTAGTTTTGAAAAGATATTAAAGCTAGGAATTGATAATATTTTTTGCCGGCTGTCAGTTTTACCAACAAAAGTCAATCACACAGCGGGCTTGGTGAAAAATTATCAAAAACGTGCAGTGCGAAAATATTATACTCCACCTTTTATTTAAGAAAAAAAGTTTAGACTTAAAGTATAAGCTATAAAAAATTCCAAATATTAGCCAATTAATAAAAACTAAGGCAACACTTTTGATGTGGTTTTAATTTTAACTAGTACTGATATTCTGGATCGCTGAGGGAAAAAACTAACTTTAAAGTAAATGATTGAGTATATTAACCAGCAAAGAATAACAATTTCCAGCAGTGTTTTAGTTATTAAATCTGTTTTAATCGGTAATATTAGAGTATCGTTTTTTATACATTTAGAAAACTTTTCTACTGAAGTTGATTATATTATAAAATTTAACTATAATTCAGACTTATACCTTGGGAAATTTATCCATTTGACAAGGAAACTTTATTTAATCGCCTACAGTTATAAATAGTTATTCAAGTTACCATTTAAACTTTATTAAACTAAGCTTAAAGATTTTTACTAACTTATCTAGTTAAGTTAAATTATATGTTATTTAATTTTTTTTATTTACCCTCATAGTTAGGTAGTAATGTTTGACAGATCAGTTCATTAAAGTATTATATTTTAATGTAATTATCCAAACATAAGAAAAAAACATTTTATTTCGATTTCTATATTATTGTATTTTTCATGCTGATTTACAAAAAAAGTGCGAACGTGTGCATAGCATAAACCTTGACTTTCGTATGCCGTGAGACAAGCTTAAAAAAAGGCTTTTTATGGTTTTTTGTTCGTGACTGACTGATGAGTCCTTATCAGGACGAAATTTAGTCTACCGAAGGCTTGTCTACCGCATTGGTATGATCAACATTTTTTTCATGCTAGTTTAATTTCAATAAACTGAATGTTTCTCATTGTTAAAATTTAATATAGTCCAAGGAATATAATTCTAATAAATCAAACACTATCTTAAAATATTGACGTATCTAACTGATAATAAATATAACAACATATTTTTACCAAAGTATTTGAAACTTCAACAAGCAGTTATTATGTATTAAAGTAAGCTTAATTTTATCTGCTTTTATTATCCTAAAAAATATCAATTTACTTTAGAAAAGTTATGTGCGTTATTCTGTTCAAGTTTTTTAAGTGATAATTATACCAACATTTAAGTATGGTTTTAAAAACTATGTAATTATATACAACTTAAAGAAGTGTATTTTTTTTTCTAAGGCGTATAAAACGATTTGTTTTCACATATTTGTAACTGGTAGTTAAGTAATCAAACAATGAAATTCGAAACAAAAAACTTCCTGAAAATATTAAAAACAGCTGAGCTCCGATTGGCTAAAAAAAAGCTGCGGAGTTTTCAATCTACCTGACATCTCCTATGATTACTCAGATAAAACAAAAACATTGTCTTGACCACAAGATAGGAGAAACTAATCAAAAGATAAACTGTTTATTGAACGATAAAAAAGCGCTTAAAATAATTGGTTCTAGGACCTGGCACAGGAAAAAATCTTTCGGTTATCGAGTCGTACACTACTTAGATACCTTTTAACGTCTCGTCCAAGTTTCCGTAAAAATTTATATAAACAATAGTAATCTCAATAAAACCAAACTTAATACTATAAAATAACTAGTAATCGAATAGCAAAGTGGTTTGAAAGCTAGATCTGCAAGGGATCCTTCCGACCAAAACCACTTTTTATAAACCAAATCAAGATTGTCTGCGGGTTGCAATGATCTAATACTAGTATTTTTTATATACGAAATTGACTATTTTATAAAATCAGTAGCCCTAAAGTTTATCTTAACACAATAGGATGTACAAAAGAAACTTCAGTCTACAGCAGGGGTGGCAAACTGCGGCCAAAAGCCAAATGCAGCCCAAAATATGCCGCAAGGTGGTTTTTAGCTAAAAACATACCTTTTTAAAAACAGTTGTAAGAAATATTTTTATGGAAAAACCTGAAATTAGACTAATAACTTAATATTTACTAATTTGTAGTGCTCTGCGCTACTGTTGCTTATTTTATCAGATTTTTTTATCAGTTAATTTTAAATTGTATTTTGAGGTTGAGTATTGCAAATGTTGTGAAACAAGTGTGGCCCTCGAAGACTTTTTTATACAACACGGCCAGCGACCAACTTTTTCTAGGAAAATTGGCCTGCAACTTGTAGAAGACTGCCGACCCCTGGTCTAACGTAATTAGCTAAAGATTGTAACAATAAAAAATTGTCTTGCTTCACTATAAACTGGATGTAAATATCCAACAAACTTTAAGGTATATAAGTCTTTTAAAGTTATAAAAACTATTTAGTTAGACTTGCTACAACATGTAATTTTAGCTGTGATTAAGATCTAGATCGTCAGACAAAAGACACTTAGAAGTAAGTAAATATGCATTATCTAATTACCTACTAATGAATTAACTTTTTGGTGAAATAAAGTTACGATGTAACCCAAATGAATCTTCTAATATAAATCGTAGCAAACAGTACTTTATACAGTAAGTATTATCTACAATATTCAAATTTTGATACCAACTGGGTATTACTTATTATTAGACAAACAAAAATAAACTTCGAAAATAATAAAAGACTGAGAATAATAAGTTTTGTTTGTCAAAATCAAACAACTCACATTTTTAAACTTAAGTCTATGAAGTAATAACGCCGTATGATATCTTTTTTATTTGTTTACAAATAAATTTTAAGAAAAAATATAACAATAAAAATTTCTAACTGAAGAAAATATTAATTGTAGTCTAGTCTTGTATTCTCAAGTCCAAATAAGTTCAATTCAACAATTAAATATTCTTTAACCAACTACAATAGAAACAATTTTCAAATAGAATTATGTAAGTTTTTTAAGTTGTAAGACTTCATTCAAAAAGGTAGTTGATTGATTAAATACTCTTTTAATTTGGTTATATATTAAACTCACATCTAGTGAAAATTTGTTTTCCAAGTTTTTTTTCTTCGAGATATGCTACTGAGTTTCCGTATAAACTTATAAACAAATATTGAATTTCTAAGATATTTAAAACTACGACACATGTTAAATTTTTTCATCTAACAAAGATAATTTATTTATAAACTTAAATAAAAAAAAAGAATTATACTTGTTTGCCTTGTTTCATGAAATTTAAAACAAATAAAACATTCTACCGTACATGGGGTTTATGATTACTTATTTACCATTACTGTTGTAACATAGAAAGTTATTACAGTCTGTTATTGTAATGCTTGTAGATTGGAAGTAAAACATATATTATAAATATTATTTTGAAGAAGGCGCTCAGTTTTATATAACATATTGTTATATTAACTTTTATGGTAATTCAACTTTACATTTGTTAAATAATGCCCAGTTAATATCAATGCTGATGAACACAGAAAATATAAAAAACTATGTAGAATTTTTTTAAAGTGATTAAAAAAAAATCTGGCTGTTTTGTATTTTACCTAGATTTAGTTTCAATTAATTTTAAAAGTAATCAAATAAAATAATTTAGTCAAGTAACTTAAAATAAACAAGTTAATTTCTTGCATCTTTTTAACTATTCAAGTAATTAAAACTTATAATCGTAATAAGTTAGTAGATAAAAGACATCAAAAAATAACTTAAATGTTTTAAGACATGTAATGTTTCTGAAATACAAAGAAAGTGCTTTTTCAAGAACTGTTTCAAACAAGTCGGTAAAAATATACACAACTTGAGATAAAAAGTTTATAAAGTTCACCTTAGCATAAATAGAAATGTTAGTCAAAACATAGAAAACCATTTGAGTTTTTTATAAAAGATTCTAAAACTAAATCAAAAATAGGACATAAAGTAGTGCACTCCTAGTATTAATAACAAGTTTGCCTAGATCAAAGGTAGCCTGTTAAAAAAACTAAACTCTTTTTAATTCAAATAGTAGTGATACTCAATTAGTAAGGTTTAAGAAATAATTTGCCAATACAATGTTTATAACAGCTTGAGTTATAAGAAAGTGTTTAAACGTCACAGCTAATTGCACAAACAATCATACATAGCAGTATTTTTGATCGTATATAATTTTTCAAATTTATAAGATTGGAAGATAATTTTATCCACAAAAAAATCATAAAAGGTTAAAACCATAGCTTATCAATTTCAGCCTGCAGATATTAAGTGGTTCTGTATAATTACAAGTTGTAAAGCGAAGATAATGTTAATATTACGTCACTATACCTTGTACAAAAAAATGTATAACATATAAATGGATAAATTGAATATAGTGCTAATTTCCTTTATTTTATCTTCTCTTAAAATTCCTTTTTATCCTCGATGCATTATTAATAAAACGTATAGAAAGCTTTTTAATTGAGAATGCTTGTACAGTATGTTTTTTCCCTTAAAAAATATTTTTTTCCACTCTTTCCTGTCAAATCAGAAATTGACCAAGCTCTAAGATTGTTAAGTCAAAACATTCGTTTTTAATGTACAAAACCTAGTTAATTTAATTATGAAAAACTTATATCAAAAGTATAATATCAATTGATAAAGTATTAAGATCAGTTGAAAATAAAATAATAACAAAATTCTTAAAAATATTGAAATTAAAGTTTAGCTGTCATAAATTTTCTTTGCTGTTTTTATAAAGCAATAGTTTCATAGTGTTTTATGATAACCTCTACACACAGCGTTTCATAAAATTAAAAACAATAATAAGAAACAAATAACTTTTAGGTTATTAAAATATTTGAATGCCAACTAAATGTAAAATTAAATTTAATCGTTTGCTAACAAAAGATCCTATCGAAAGAAGTTTACTGGAATATATAATTATACTAAATTATACAGTATCCTTCTTTTATTACATGTTTCTGTGTATTAACGGAAAAGTTAAAATACATGTATTAATTAAAACATATTAGAAATAAATATAACGAATTAAAGATTATGATTAACGTTAAAAACATACTTGTATGGTTTTCGAAAGAAAATAAACAGTTTATTCAAAATAGTTTTGTATTTCATTGTAGTGATTTCATTAGTTGCTTAGTGTCAGTTCTCTATTAGAACAACAAATTTTAGTTTGAAGCATCGACTTGGAATTGTTTAAGCATTTACCTAAGTAAAGTACAACTTTGTAAATGATTTAAAATCAGGGTTCTGGCATGGTAATAAATGTTAAACTTGGGGTTTGGTATAAAAGTATTAAAGTTTATATTATATATATTACAACATTACCAAAAAAATTCACAAAACTTCTCTTGGATTAACCTGCAACTTAACCTTAAACTATAAACATAGGCCAATTAATTTGATCAGATTTAAATAAAAATTAAAATCACATTTAACTTTAAATTTACCTACAAAGCTATGGAGAAAAGAGAGTAATTTACCTTTAAAGTTTTGTATCATAGAAAAGTTTGCAAAATTAACTACGTATTTTAAAGATACTGGATATAATTTTATTGAAATAAGATTCAAAAACTTGTTAGCTTAAATTAAAATAAAGTGTAGTTATTAGATTATGAAAGAGAACATATTAACAAACTTTTCGGGCGCTAAACTCCTTACAAACTTTTAAAAAATAGAGAACATTTTTTTCTGTGTTCCCGCAATAGCTAAAAAGTTTTATACGAGTAAAAAAAAAGCACTTAGATTATTTTAAATCTTTACTAAAATTTACTTTGTTTTTTAACATTTAATTTTTTTTTTTTTATAAATTAATTACTTTAATTATCATGATAAATTTTATTACGCGTTGAAGTGATTATCATTTTGTTATAATCTGTTGTCGCTACTTTAAAATAAATTACGCAAAATTTAATTAGTTAAGAAATAAATAGTAACTTGAACAATTTATTACTGGTTTTAACCATGTAATAAATAATACTTGGACATACAAATTTTTATTACTTAGAAGAACTTATTAGTACTTTTAATAAGCTTTATTAACAAACTATATTAAAACTGCTTTTACAAACTAATAAATTAAATTAGTTTACCTCAAACTGCATTAAACAATTATAAACAATTATCCTAATTAATAAAAATATATATGAAAATAAACAGGATTAGCGTTTAAAAATTAAAAATATACTTAAGCACCTATAAGACAATAAGATACAGCTTAAAACATCAAACCCAACACTAATTAATTATATTAGTCTTATCACAAGTATATACGCAAACTTCGGATGACTCAAATGTACAATTAAAGTCAGGACTTGTACGATGTACATACACAATGAGTTTTAAGTTCACATATTTGAAACTTTTGAGGTTTATCATACTTGTTCAAATTTAAGGAAAAAAATAAATTAGTCCAGGTTTATATAATTTTTAGTTGTGTTAAGTACTACTTCTAACACGCATATTTTTGCCACCTGCTGTGACTTTGTTTTTAAAGTAGAAAATTTTATAAAGAAATATTTTATTTAAGTATAGTGGTATTAAGTTAATGAGCATTTTGCATGTATATCGCATTTTTTTTGCTTTTACTTGTTTTTATTTATTAGACATAAGAAGTTCTGTGTTTAAAAATAATATTTTTGTATAACTAAAAAAGAACTTATATTTATATTAGTTACAGTAGATATTTATATAAATAAACTTCTATAATATAACAAACAATTGATTAGTCAAAGTATTAAAGCTTACTTAAACTTATTTAAGCTACTAGTAGCACCATACGCTACAGCTTAAAATATAAAATTTAACTTTAAGCTAGTCATATTGGTCTTATCTCAAGTATAACCAATTCTGATGAAACTCGTTTACATTGTGTAAGATATAAGGTATCTTGAGTATGCAAGTGGAGAACCAATCAAGTATAGTTATTAAACACTGATGTAATGTTTATAAGTAGCATTAACCTATATATAAAATCTGATTAAACTCATTTACATTGTGTAAATGTAAGGTAACTTGAGTATGCAAGTAAAGAACCAATCAAATAGAGTTATTGGTCACTGGTGTAATGTTTTATCTACTGATGTAATGTTTTATAAGTAGCATAAGCCTGTATATAAAATCTGATGAAACTCGTTTACATTGTGTAAGATGTAAGGTAACTCGAGTATGCAAGTAGAGAACCAATCAAATAGAGTTAATAAACACTGATGTAATATTTTATAAGTAGCATAAACCTTATATATATATCTTACCAAAAAAGTGGTAGGAGTTATTTGAGTAAACACTTTTTGCAGACAGTTGTAACTTTGTTGTTAAGTTCTAGTGATTTAGCTTATTGTTAGCTTGTGGATATTTAAAATCTTTTTATAAATAAAATCAGCATAAAAATATTTACCTGTTTTTTTTGAATATTATATGCTTTGATTTTTAGAAAACAAACAAAGAAATCTCAACTACTAGAGGAGAAATAATGAACTTATACTTTTAAAACTTTATTTTAACAAACTAAGTTTCGGTCAAAGACCTCGTCAGTGCTTTAATAAATCTAAAAAGATATGTAACATTTATGGAAAATAGCATTTAAACAATTAAATAAAAACAATTTTTTACTTAAAATGTTTACTTAAAAACAAAACAAATTTTTATATTTAGATTTAGTTAATGAAGAAGTTTAAGTTTTAGTTAAGTTTTAAAAACAATATAACAACAAGAATAATAATAAAAGATGTATGTAGCTTTCTTTTTTCTTCTAGCTAATTTTCAAAGTAAACATTGCTTAAAGCATGTTTGAGATGCATCTCAACTTTAAGCTCGCTTACTACCATTAACTACATTTTTACTTAAGCAATGTTTGCTTTGAAAATTAACTAGAAGAAAAAAGAAAGCTACATACAGCTATTATTATTATACTTGATCTTATATTGATTTTTAAACTTAACCAAAATTTAAACTTTACCATAAACCCAATCTTAATATTAAAACTTGTTTTTTCTTTAAGTGAAATTTTTGAGTAAAAAATTGTTTTTATTTAATTGTTTAAATGCTAATTTCCATGACTGTTACATATCTTTTTAGATTTATTAAAACACTGACAAGGTCTTTGACCGAAACTTAGTTTGTAAAATAAAGTCTTGAAAGAATAAATTTATGTTTTTTTGAAATATATTATTTTTTAAATAATTCATTTAATTTACGAATAACTAAATATCAGTGAAGCTTTTGGAAAGTTTACTAGTCAAAGACTTGCCACACACTCAGGCCAGCTCAGGCTAATTTGAATTTGTGATGTTGTATAAAAGTCAAGGTTGACAAAAGTTTTTTTGCAAAACTGAGGCTGTTTTTTTTTTTTGAATAATTTTATTTTAACCTTTATTTTTTGTTGTATACTTTAAGTTCATTTCCTTTTATTAGGGTGCACTACTATTTAAATTCGTACAATTCAAATTGTTAAGAAAAAATTGAAAGGGCCACTACTAAAAAAGTAATGTATATTTGTCAAATGTAAAAAATAAACATTTAGGTCCTATTAATATCTACAAGCCATTTTTTTCTTTTTGCAAAACATTAAGTATTTTTTGAGATAAGGCTTAAATAAAGTAAAAAACATAGTTATTTTTAGTAATTTTAAAATATGTTGAAAAATATTTAAGATTTTGCAAAAAAAAGAAAAAACTGGCTTGTAGATATAAATAAGATCTACATATGTATTTTATTTTTTTCAAATTTGTATTACTTGTTGAGATATAATATTTTAGATATTTTTTTAAAGAATTTGAATTGTCGGAATTTGAATTGTCATGTAACCAGTTCCTTTCTTTTTATTATGATATCTTTAGGTTATTAAGTATTTTTAAACTTAATTATTTTGAGTTTTATGCTGTTTCTTTTGTTTGTCTTAAACTCAGGCTGACTCAAACTTGTTTAATTATTTAAGTAATTCGGGCTAGATTCAAATAAGGCTGTTATTTTTTTGCTTCAAAGAATGGCAACCCTTTGTTATTTTTTACCTTTTCATTCAGTGATATTATAAATTATATTGTTAGCCTTATATAAAAAGAAAGTTAAAATGTTGAAAAAGTAATCAATTTATTCATTACAGCTGTATTATTTTTGACAAGTCAATCATAAAAATTGCTATACTAAAGAATTTTTCGCTCACATAACATTATAATTTTTTTTAAATTTAAACTTTTGAAGATTTCATACAACAAGTTTTTTATTTTTAAATTTTCAACAGAAAATATTTTTGTTACTTGAAATAACATTTTTATTGATATCTACATTAGTAAAAAAACGTTTTCTTTTTATTTGCATTTTTTATATAATAGTTAAAAGACTCAATTAAAACTAACATTGTCTGATACTGATTAAAATAAGAAGTTTTAGTTTTGGTTTGATTTATAAAGCTATATTGTTAGTTTCAAAATTACTCAAAATTGTAATGAGACTTGAGAAATTTGACTCTTTCAGTTTTCAAATGTTGAAAAAAGATAGAGTTTAAATAAATATATAAAACTAGAAATTAGTATTTAAAAAAATAATATTAAAATGAGAATAGTATACAGATGATTTATAACGGATATATTTGTCAAAAAATATATTTTTTTTATTTTATTTTAATATCCTTACTTTGCTGTGATCTTAAGGGTTGTTGTTTTTTTTTTAATATTTTGATAATATATACAAATATGCGTGATTGTAAATTTAAAAAATCTTCAACTTTCTAACGGTCACTGTAGCAAAAAAAATATTTATTTATTTTAATACACTTAATTATGACGATTTTAAATGGTCCATGCTTTTTTTTATCTAAACTGTTTTTATGTAAGACATAACACATGTACATTTTACTAGAGTTATTATTAATTGAACATGAAATCACTCATATTTCTTTTATGAGGGATTTTATATTCAATTAATTATAACTTTAGTAAAACAT
This sequence comes from Thalia democratica, assembly GCF_965202585.1. Taxonomy (NCBI): domain Eukaryota; kingdom Metazoa; phylum Chordata; class Thaliacea; order Salpida; family Salpidae; genus Thalia; species Thalia democratica. The sequence goes on from NC_139170.1 coordinate 13,568,339, forward strand.
ACATGGGTCATGTCTTACATAAAAAATTTTAGATAAAAAAAGCGTGGACCTTTTAAATAGTCATATTAAGTATATAAAATAAAGTTAAAAAAAATTCTGCTACATTGACCGTTAGAAAATTGAAGGTTTTTGAAATTTACAATCGAGCATATTTGTATATATTATTAAAATATTAGAAATTAGGACAAAACACCACGACCCTTGAGAACACAGCAAAGTAAAAACATTAAAATAAAACAAAAAAAAATTAACCATTTGTCTAAAACATCCGTTAAAGTTAAAATTCCAAAAAAACAACATTTTTTTAAGGGACGCATTTAAAAATTCGAATCGCAATCAATGGTTTTTTTTTAATTAAAGGCAAAGGAGCGTTCTATAGAATAAAAAATTAATCTTAGTTAGCTTTGAAGATAAGGAAAACAGTTGGATCTAAAGTTTAGACATTTTTTAAAACTTGCTAAAAATTCTAATCGAGCTAAGTTAACGCTCATAAGTTATTAAACTTCCTGACTAAAATACTTCGTATTTCGGAAGCTTCTTCAGTTTTTAGAAAGCGTAAAGGCAAATTGTTACTTGTTTAAAAACTTAAAACTAATACTCAAGTAAAGATTTTCCCTCTCTGAATTTAATATTAGCTGAGTGTATAGTTCTTTTGATAACTAGAGAGTAGCCTAAGGAAATAGAATATTATTTTTGTCTTTGATAAGTAAGTATTTAAATGAAAAAAAAAACGTCGTAAACATAAAACAGTCAATCGCTCTTGTAATTTGTTTAAAATTTTTGTTTCTTTTTATTTTGTGTTTCCACCAATAGTTATTAACTGTAACTATAAAAAAGTATGCTAAACATTTAAAGTTTTCAGGCGTATTTTAAAAGATATGAAAAAGTTACTACTTGTGTGTTTGATGCTAATTGCACTAGCAACGTGCAAACCAATCCAAATTGTCAACAAAAATGTTAATTACGCGAGTGCAGATCCAGAAAATGTAGGAAAAGATGTAAATGCTCCTGAAAATCTTCCAAAAGAGTTCCATCATCTTTACAATATTGAGGATTTCAGTGAACCAGCCAGTCCTCTTAAAAATCTTCCAAAAGAGTTACATCATCTTTACAATGTTGAGGATTTCAGTGTACCAGCCAGTCATCCTAAAGATCTTCCAAAAGAGTTGCACCATCTTTTCAATGTTGAGGACTTCAGTGTACCAGCCAGTCCTCCTAAAAATCTTCCAAAAGAGTTGCACCATCTTTACAATGTTGAGGATTTCAGTGAACCAGCCAGTCCTCCAAAAAATCTTCCTAAAGAGTTGCACCATCTTTACAATGTTGAGGATATCAGTGAACCAGCCAGTCCTCCTAAAAATCTTCCAAAAGAATTGCACCATCTTTACAATGTTGAGGATTTCAGTGTACCAGCCAGTCCTCCTAAAAATCTTCCGAAAGAGTTGCACCATCTTTACAATGTTGAGGATTTCAGTGTACCAGCCAGTCCTCCTAAAAATCTTCCGAAAGAGTTGCATCATCTTTACAATGTTGAGGACTTTAGTGTACCATCCAGTCCTCCTAAAAATCTTCCAAAAGAGTTGCACCATCTTTACAATGTTGAGGATTTCAGTGTACCATCCAGTCCTCCTAAAAATCTTCCAAAAGAGTTGCACCATTTTTACAATGTTGAGGACTTCAGTGTACCATCCAGTCCTCCTAAAAATCTTCCAAAAGAGTTGCACCATTTTTACAATGTTGAGGAATTCAGTGTACCAGCTAGTCCTCCTAAAAATCTTCCAAAAGAGTTGCACCATCTTTACAATGTTGAGGATTTCAGTGTAACATCCAGTCCTCCTAAAAATCTTCCAAAAGAGTTGCACCATCTTTACAATGTTGAGGACTTCAGTGTACCAGCCAGTCCTCCTAAAAATCTTCCAAAAGAGTTGCACCATCTTTACAATGTTGAGGACTTCAGTGTACCAGCCAGTCCTCCTAAAAGTCTTCCAAAAGAGTTCCACCATCTTTACAATGTTGAGGACTTCAGTGTACCAGCCAGTCCTCCTAAAGATCTTCCAAAAGAGTTGCACCATCTTTACAATGTTGAGGACTTCAGTGTACCAGCCAGTCCTCCTAAAAATCTTCCAAAAGAGTTACATCATCTTTTCAATGTTGAGGATTTCAGTGAACCAGCCAGTCCTCCTAAAAATCTTCCAAAAGAGTTCCACCATCTTTACAATGTTGAGGATTTCAGTGTACCATCCAGTCCTCCTAAAAATCTTCCAAAAGAGTTGCACCATTTTTACAATGTTGAGGACTTCAGTGTACCAGCCAGTCCTCCTAAAGATCTTCCAAAAGAGTTGCACCATCTTTACAATGTTGAGGACTTCAGTGTACCAGCCAGTCCTCCTAAAAGTCTTCCAAAAGAGTTGCACCATCTTTACAATGTAGAGGACTTCAGTGTGCCATCCAGTCCTCCTAAAAATCTTCCAAAAGAGTTGCACCATCTTTACAATGTTGAGGATTTCAGTGTACCAGCCAGTCCTCCTAAAAATCTTCCAAAAGAGTTGCACCATCTTTACAATGTTGAGGACTTCAGTGTACCAGCCAGTCCTCCTAAAAGTCTTCCAAAAGAGTTACATCATCTTTACAATGTTGAGGACTTCAGTGTACCAGCCAGTCCTCCTAAAAATCTTCCAAAAGAGTTGCACCATCTTTACAATGTTGAGGATTTCAGTGTACCAGCCAGTCCTCCTAAAAATCTTCCAAAAGAGTTGCACCATCTTTACAATGTTGAGGATTTCAGTGTACCATCCAGTCCTCCTGAAAATCTTCCAAAAGAGTTCCACCATCTTTACAATGTTGAGGACTTCAGTGTACCAGCCAGTCCTCCTAAAAATCTTCCAAAAGAGTTGCACCATCTTTACAATGTTGAGGACTTCAGTGTACCAGCCAGTCCTCCTAAAAGTCTTCCAAAAGAGTTGCACCATCTTTACAATGTTGAGGACTTCAGTGTACCAGCCAGTCCTCCTAAAGATCTTCCAAAAGAGTTGCACCATCTTTACAATGTTGAGGACTTCAGTGTACCAGCCAGTCCTCCTAAAAATCTTCCAAAAGAGTTACATCATCTTTTCAATGTTGAGGATTTCAGTGAACCAGCCAGTCCTCCTAAAAATCTTCCAAAAGAGTTCCACCATCTTTACAATGTTGAGGATTTCAGTGTACCATCCAGTCCTCCTAAAAATCTTCCAAAAGAGTTGCACCATTTTTACAATGTTGAGGATTTCAGTGTACCAGCTGGTCCTCCTAAAGATCTTCCAAAAGAGTTCCATCATCATTACAATGTTGAGGATTTCAGTGTACCAGCCAGTCCTCCTAAAAATCTTCCAAAAGAGTTTCATCATCTTTACAATGTTGAGGATTTCAGTGTACCAGCTAGTCCTCCTAAAGATCTTCCAAAAGAATTCCACCATCTTTACAATGTTGAGGACTTCAGTGTACCATCCAGTCCTCCTAAAAATCTTCCAAAAGAGTTCCACCATCTTTACAATGTTGAGGACTTCAGTGTACCAGCCAGTCCTCCTAAAAATCTTCCAAAAGAGTTGCACCATCTTTACAATGTTGAGGATTTCAGTGTACCATCCAGTCCTCCTGAAAGTCTTCCAAAAGAGTTGCGTCATCTTTACATTGTTGAGGACTTTAGTGAGCTTGTAAAAGATTATGTTTCGCACAATGATCAACCTTCCATTGATGTGAACGAACCTGAAGCAGATGAAACGGTACAGCCAACAGGTAGGAGTAAAGTTTTTTATATTTTAAGTTAAAATTTATTAATTTAAAGCTTTAAACTAAGTTATAAAAATTATATATTGTTAATAATAAAGTTGTGTTCAAAATTTTTAGATCTTTTTAAACCTAGAAATATAGCAAAACTTTCCTAGTTGTTAGTAAACTTAATAATGTAGTAAAAGGTCCTATATGTTTGTAAACTTAAAACTGTTGTGAAAATTTTTACATATTAATTAAATTAAAGTTATTTTAAAAGTTCCTAGACGTTAGTAAACTTAAAATTCTCCCAAAACGTTCTTGTTGTTAGTGAACTAAATGAAGATGCAAAATTTTCAGATGAACCTGAGATGGAGGCCTCGATGAATTTTGAAGTTCACGTTGTTGAGTAGAAGAACGCCATCAAAAATTTATAAACAACTGTTGTTTTAACAGACGCTTAAAAATCTTGAATGATGACTAGTTTTAATTTTGACGTATAATAAATATTATTGACTACTTCTTTGTCTTTATTCTGTAAATAGCACTAACATATATTTATTTGCACGCTAATTTTATCACTTCAAATAAACTGTATAAATAAAATTTAATCTTACTAAATGTGTTTTTTAGTTATTTTATTATTTAGTTTAGTTTCAGTAATTATTTATTTAATTTTGTATTTTTGCTTAATAATAATACTGATTATCAACTTAATACAGCTTTGTAGAAAATAAAAATTAAATTGTTCGACTAGTTTTAGAATTATTATTTTTTTATAGTAGAGTTAAGTAGTTTTGAAAATATATTCAAGCTAGGAATTGATAATATTTTCTGCCGGCTGTCAGTTTTACCAACAAAAGTCAATCACACAGCGGGCTTGGTGAAAAAATTATCAAAAACGTGCAGTGCAAAAATATTATACTCCACCTTTTATTTAAGAAAAAAAGTTTAGATTTTAAGTATAAGCTATAAAAAATTCCAAATATTAGCCAATTAATAAAAATTAAGGCAACACTTTTGATGTGGTTTAAACTTTAAGTAGTACTGATATTCTGGATCGCTGAGGGAAAAAACTAACTTTAAAGTAAATGTTTGAGTATATTAACCAGCAAAGAATAACAATTTCCAACAGTGTTTTAGTTATTAAATCTGTTTTAATCGGTAATATTGGAGTATCGTTTTTTATACATTTAGAAAACTTTTCTACTAAAGTTGATTATTTATAAAATTTAACTATAATTCAGACTTATACCTTGGGAAATTTATCCATTTGACAAGGAAACTTTATTTAATCAAATACAGTTATAAATAGTTATTCAAATTACCATTTAAACCTTATTAAACTAAGCTTAAAGATTTTACTAACTTATCTAGTTAAGTTAAATTATATGTTATTTAATTTTTTTTATTTACCTTCATAGTTAGGTAGTAATGTTTGACAGATCAGTTCATTAAAGTTTTATATTTTAATGTAATGATCCGAACATAAGAAAAAAACATTTTATTTCGATTTCTAAATTTTAATTGTATTTGTCATGCTGATTTACAAAAAAAAGTGCGAACGTGTGCATAGCATAAACCTTGACTTTCGTATGCCGTGAGACAAGCTTAAAAAAAGGCTTTTTATGGTTTTTTGTTCGTGACTGACTGATGAGTCCTTATCAGGACGAAATTTAGTCTACCGAAGGCTTGTCTACCGCATTGGTATGATCAACATTTTTTTCATGCTAGTTTAATTTCAATAAACTGAATATTTCTCATTGATAATTAGATAAAATTTATTTAATATATTTACCAACTCATATGAATAAGTTATTTAAGTTTTATTATTTACCCTTAAAGTTAGGTAGTAATGTTTGACAGATCAGTTAATTAAAGTTTTATATTTTTTTGTAATGATTCAAACCTAAGAAAAAATCATTTCATTTCGTTCACTGGTTAAAATAAAACAGTCATACTGATTTACAAAAACATTGGCGAAAGTCTGCAGAGCAGAATTTGCTGGATTTTCGTATGCCATGAGACAAGCTCAAATAAGGCTTTTTATGGTTTTGTCGGTTGTGACTGACTTATGAGTCCTGATCGGGACGAAATTTTTTCTACCGAAGGCTTGTGGTCTGATGATTAAATTGGTATGATTAAACCTTTTGTTAAGCTGGTTTATTTTCAATAAACTAAGTAATTCTCATAGTCAAAATTTCATTTAGTCATAGGAATATAACTGTAATAAATCAAACACTATCTTGAAATATTAACGTATCTAACTGAAAAAAATATAACGAACACATTTTTACCAACTTGTTTAGTAACTTCAACAAACAGCTCTAATGTGATAAAGTAGACTTAATTTATCTTTTTTTTATTATCTTAAAAAATTTCAATTTACTTAAAGTTAAGATAAACAAAGCGTACATTTATGCAAGCAGTTTTGTTTTAGAAAAGTATAGTCACCTTCTGCTTGTGTACGCACCTTGGACACAATCCAATAGTAATTATTTGAAAAGTACTTGTCTAAAAATCTTGCATATTTACATATAAGTATATTTATAAATGTTTTAATCACGACATATCTATTTTTAATTTGTAGTTTTTTTGCATATAATAATAAAAATTATCTTAAAATTATTTATTAAGAAACAAATTGACTCTAGTTTCATATGTAAAAAAGTAAGTAAACATCTGGACCTTTAGTGCTATTTGATACAGAAGTAATTGTAAACCGTACTCAAGTATCAGCAAAATAATACTAGTTGAAAACAGTTTATTTAAACTCAGTTTTCTAATAATATAAGCATACTTATTTTCCAAGATAGAACTATAACTTAGTGATTATTTAGGAAGGTTTTTGTTTTTTTTTGCTTCAAATTGTCTTTTGTAGTTATTATATGCTTTCTGATGATAATGTATTATTCTTATCACTAAATATATACTTTCTATCTCGAATGCTAAAGTTGTTAATGTTAAGACGAAAAACGTGAAAAACTATCCACTATGTCATATTGATATATTCAGTGACATCGATAAGGTACTCTCCTTGAATCCAGACAAATGTAGGAACTTTAAAAAAAAATTAGCTTCTGGCGTAATAGGTTGTATATTTTATTTTAAGTTAAAGTTACAATGTACCTTTGAGCTATAAGACTGTTTTTTATATTTGCATTAACCATATAAAGAATATGTTTAAATGAATTTAAACTTGTTTATTTGATATGTGTTAAACTACTTTTTCAAAAAATTCTTGATTTAGATCATATTTTAGATTTAGTGTGTATTTCTTAAAGTGCTTACCTTATAGATGTCCCTACTTTACTTGTAGCTGCTACATACATACCTTTTATAAAAGTAGTTTAAACTAATCTACATATATTTACTTTTTTTGGACTTCTAGCTTTGAAATGCTTAACAACAATGTTTTATAAGAACTAATGAACTCATACTAATGTTAACCTCACAAACAAATAGTAATTTTAGTAACCTTACAACCTTCTGTTTGAGATTAGCAGGAAAAAAGGCGTTGTGTGAGTAAAAACAAGTCGTTTTTATAAAGGTTTATTCGTGTGCTGTTATTAATGGTATAAAACCTTCAAGACTTTTCTATGTTTTCTGCCAATGGTGCTGAGGTTGTAGAACTACTTTGACTTGGTGAACTATTAGCTTTTTGATATAAAAACTTTTTTAGTACTGCTGCATGCAGGATTACATTTGACAGCAATGCTTTGCTTTTATTACACTACTGCATTACCATGTAAAAAGTTCGAGCAGTTTATAAAGGAGGCTAAGAAGTTTCTATTCATCAGCTGTAAGAATATTTTTGGGTTTAAATTTGTGTTAGTTCTTGACATTTGTTTTTAATTGTTCTAATCTTTTCAGCATCAGGTAGGATGATTTCCACCTTGTTTCGACATATTGCACAAATAATAAGGTTTTTTGCACTGATGAACTTAAAGTGACCTGGATTTTTTTTGTTTCCTGCACGCTGTAAAAAATGATTAAAGTGGCCTACATTTGGATGGGCCTTGGCTATTAACACACTAATGTTGTTTTCTGAAAACAGTAAATATTTAATTACCAGTTGAAGCGTGTAAATGAAATAGTGTTTGAAGAGAATTCCAACAACAACATACTAGTCTTCATGTTAAATGCATTGTCGCGCAGAAAAAAGTGAATGCGATTCATATTAACACCCCAATTTTCAAGCATCTCCTTTTTGTTTTCACAGATATTAAAGCCAGTTTAAGAACCTTCTATTTCCTTACAGTGCGAAGCTCAGTGTTTTTACTAAAAGCTGTTATTTAACCAATGCGCTAAAAAAAGATATGATGTCTTTGTTTTCGATTTCGTCCATATGTCACATGTAAATGACAAAAACGAAGATTCTGATAACTCAATTTGTATTTTTATCTTTAAACTTTTATAAGTCTGAGGAATCATTGTTTCAGTGAAGTATTAAGTACTTGAGGTCACGTAACTCAATATTATTCAAAACACAACAATTTGAGTTTATAAGATTGTAAGAAGCTGATCGCGGAAAACAAAGTTTTTCCAAACTAACTGGATCAGGATTCAGCTAAATCTCAGCTAGGATCCGGATCTTTTTAGAAAATTAAGATTCGGCCGGACCAGGGTCCAAGCAGAAAATGGCCGGATCTGGCCAAATGTGGCAGATTTTCAATTAAAACTAAATTCACATCATGATGGGCATATGGATTATTACTTAATACTAGCTTAGTTTGATCACTCTTGTCCTGATTTGATTTATAATACCAGTTTACTAAAATTATCTTGTTTGTGTTTTGGCTTAGGTGGTTTTATGGTTGTAGAAAACTTTTTACATGTGATAATCAATGAATGCTACAAACAGAATTTATGACATAACACCAGGTTTTTTATATAATACATATAATTATTTAAGATTTAATTTATATAAGACGTCTACGTGTTGCGATGGTCTACTATTTTTTTTATATACGAATCTGTTTACTTGACAAAACTATAAGCCCTAAAGTTTATCTTAATAAAATAGGTTGCACGAAAGAAACTTCAGTCTAAAGCAAGGATGGCAAACTGTGGCCACAAGCCAAATGCAGCCCTTAAAACCAAAATATGCCGCAAGGTGGCTTTTAGCTAAAAACATACCTTTTTAAAATCAGTTACAAGAAATGTTTTTATGGGAAAACCTGAAATTAGGCTAACATTTAAATATTTACTAATTAGTAGTGCTTTGCGCTACTGTTGCTTATGTTATCAGTTTAAAATAGTATTTTGAGGTTGATTACTGGAAATGTTTTGAAACAAGTGTGGCCCGCGAAGACTTTTTATTCAGCACGACCAGCAACCAACTTTTTATAGGAAAATTGGGCTGCAACTTGTAGAAGGCTGCCGACCCCTGGTCTAACGTAACTAGCTAAAGACTGTAACAATAAAAATTTGTCTTGTTTCACTAAAAACTGGATGTAAATATCCAACAAACTTTAAAAGATATAAGTCTTTTAAATTTATAAAAACTATTTAGCCTTTTAGTTAAAAAGATAAAGTAAATATTAAGTATAAGAATCAAATACAAACAACTTAAATGACTTGCTCCAAAATATAGTGTTAGCGGGAGCCGATCATTTCTAACCCGCTATCATTTCTAACCCGTTCACTTCTAACCCGATCACTTCTAACCCGATCATTTCTAATCCGATAATTTCTAACCCGATCACTTCTAACCCGATCCCTTCTAACCCGATCACTTCTAACCCGATCATTTCTAACCCGATCACTTTTAACCCGATCACTTATAACCCAATCACTTCTAACTCGATTACTTCTAACCCGATCACTTCTAACTCGATTACTTCTAACCCGATCACTTCTAACCCGATCACTTATAACCCGATCATTTCTAACCCGATCATTTCAAACAAGATCATTTCTAACCCGATCATTTCTAACCCAATTTAGCCCAATCAATTCTAACCAGATCATTTCTAACCCGATCACTTCTAACCTGATCATTTCTAACCCATTTTACTTGTTTATTTTATTTTTAAATCTAGATTTCATTCTAAAACAAACTAGTCTTAATAAAATTCTTAAAATTTTTTTTATTAGTTTCTTAAAAACACTATGATTTTAATGTGTTACGTAAAAAACATTGTTAGTATAATCTTTAATTTTAGTATTAGCTTAACATAGGTTTAATATATTTTCATCACCTTATTTTCTGATATTTCATTCTACAATTAATTTAAATTTTTTTTTATTATTTCATATTTTTTTGTTCTTTCATTCTACTTTAACAGACGTTTTTCGTTAATAATATACAATTTACTAAATTGTTTACTTTATAATATTTTGAACTATTTTTTGTAGGATTTTAAAGTAAGCACTTATAACTATATCTAAGTTGGATCTTATAATATATTCACGTGACTAAAATAATTTTAACATAAGCAAATTTAAAAAAGTAAACCTTTACAATAGTATTCAGATACAAAACTTTTATATTACGATCAGAAAACTGCATTGTAAGTCTGTTGTAAATGTTGTATTATTGCTGACTAGTGTATTAACGTTTATAGTAGGTTAGATTTAAGTTTCATTTTACTAACTTTTACAAATTGTTATACAACTTGCATAGGCCTAATAAGATAATAGAATTCAAACAAACACTAGGAGAAATTAAATACTTTTGTTATTTTAAGTATAAAAGCCTGATTTATAGGTATTACCTAGATATTAAAACCGTTATGTCATATAACAAACCGCAAAAGTATTTTACGTCGATTGAACGTATTGATTTCACATCATTAATAAATTCCTACTTAGTCCTAGAGCAAAAAAGTAACTAACAATTAAACAGGCATGTTTATTTGTATAACAAGTCCGAGGTCAATTAAATCTCGCCCAGGTAATCTTCTTTACACCCTTCAATTAAATATACATAATATACAAAATGTTTTAATTACGACTTAAGTTATTACTTTAGTTGACAAAAATTTTATTTAAACTTACTTTGTTATGAACAGTTGAAATAATGTAAGTAAAAACAAAATAAGTACTGAAAAAATATTTTTAAATAGAGTAATAAATTAATTATAGTTAAATTAAATATAAATAGGAGCAGAAGTTTATAAAAACTACATCAAGTTTTTTTGTTTCCTTTAATCAACTATTTATTCAGACAATTATTACACGCAACATATTTACTTTTTATTCATTACAGTAAAGCCAGCTTGAAGTCTATTGACTTTATTCTCAGTGTTTTTTTGCACCTCTAAATTTCTATAAAAGTCATGAGTTTTTTCTTCATTATAAATTAAAACCTATACTACAGTTTTACAACACAAAGCAATTTTATTAAAAGTTTTAAAAATAGATAAATTTAAAAAGTAACTTATGCTTATGTTTCATATTTAATTATCGCTAAATAATTTAAGTTTTTGTGTTTTTGGAAACCTGTAAAACAATAACTTTAAAAAGATATCAAGAAACTTTTAAAGAAGCATCTATTATTAATCGTGAGAAACCGCTTTAGCCATTTTAAAAACTTCTAAATTTTCATGATAAATGTAAATTTGTTTTGCTCTATATACATCATATTTTGAAAAAAAAGCAAACTAATAAGTTTTCGGCACTTAACTTTTATACTTAAGTTAATTATATAATATGTCTTATTTAATCTCTAAATATAATTTACCACTAGCTAAAAGAAAGAAAGTTAGATTTAAATTCTAGTAAATGACGGGTTCATAATGTTTAAAAACACCTACCTCTACTTTTCACTTATTGTACTGTATACATTTTCGTTTTAAGAACTTAAAATTTTATAATGATAATTTTAAATGAAACGACCATACTAAATACGATAACTAAATTTTATTAAGTGTATTATTTCAAGTTTCATAGATACTGATATTATTATTCTTAAAAAGTTGTATTTCATATAAATTCGTCCTAAATTTGCCAATCTGATCTCCATACTTAAAAAAATGTATATTAGTTGTAGAAAATATAGAATATCTTAAAAAAAAAATTAGATAATAGTCTTTAACCGCTGCAATACTCATTATATTTCTTACATTGCAGCTATCAAAACTTAATATTTAATCTTTAGAATACAGAAGACTTATATTTTTCCTAATTCTTTTTAAAAACTAATTAACTACAGTTAATTAATGATCCATTTTTAAACTTTTTTAAAATAATTGTTACCACGTAAATAAACCATTAAAAAACCATTGATATAATATGTAGAATTTGGTTCATTCTATAGTTTGATTTTATTAGCAGCGGCTTTCATCTTTAAATAATAAAAGGTTTTTCAATATTTTTAATAGACATTTATTTAGCTTGTATTCCTAATGTGCTTTGGACTTTAAATTTAGTGGTTAGTCAATGCACTTAATTATTTTATTTTTTTTACAATTGTCTGTACCTTAATTCCAATAATGTTTATTTAAATTGGATCAAATATGCTTTGGCAAAGCGACAAAAACAATTGATAAAAAATCAATGAAATACCAAACGGTTGCACAAATGTACAGAACCTAACTCTAAAAGTCAGGATGTGTATATCCGATTGATATTTAAACAAGAATATTTTTTATTCATGAACTTTTGTAGTTTGTTTGAATTCTGACATTCTAGTATGTTCTAAAATAATTTTATAAAAGCATCTATGTAACTTCTTTTAATGAAGAAGTGCGTAGTTCAGACTATTTTGTTGATTGCTGCACTAAATCGTTGAAATAATTTACTAAATCGTCTCAATATGTGTTGCTGAATTTTTAATAGAATTTTTTTTGTTGAAAAGAAATAGGAATTTAATTCTAAATTGAAAGATTGTGCAACTGTGTTTGGTTTTATTGGAGCTCACTGATCGATGAAAGAATTGATGTTAAACTTGCTTATTGTGGAGTTAAAACCAAATGTTTCGAAATCCTTTTCCTTCAAATCATAAATAAGTCAACTATTATTATACTAAAGTATAAATATTTTTTGCTGTTAATCTATAGATATTAGATAATACTATAGTTTTTGATTTTAAGGTATATAAATTTGCGTCTCTTTGTTAAGTGCCATTCAGTTTAAGTGGCTTAGCTTTGATGCCTAGATCAAGCGTAGAATAAAAAACTTCCAACAGCAATGAATATCCAAAATTAAATTTTAACAAAAGCTGTCTGAACATTAAATTTAAATTTATACAAAACTAACTAAAATTTATAAAAAACAACTTTGTTGAGGTTAATTTGTTTTTAAAACAAACCCTAATTTTAAAACAATAATAAACAAACATTATAATACAGATCGGGTTAATAATTGTCGGGTCAGATCGGGTTAGAATTGATCGGGTTAGATATGATCTGGTTAGAAATGATCGGGTTAGAAATGATCAGGTTAAGTCGGGTTAGAAATTATCTGGTTAGAAATGATCTTGTTAGAAATGATCGGGTTAGAAGTGATCGGGTTAGAAGTGATCGGGTTAGAAATTATCGAGTTAGAAATGATCAGGTTAGAAGTGAACGGGTTAGAAGTGATCGAGTTAGAAGTGATTGGGTTAGAAGTGATCGGGTTAGAAATGATCGGGTTAGAAGTGATCGGGGTAGAAGTGATCAGGTTTGAAGTGATCGGGTTAGAAGTTATCGGGTTAGAAATGATCGGGTTAGAAGTGATCGGGGTAGAAGTGATCGGGTTAGAAATGATAGCGAGTTAGAAATGATAGTAAACCAGTGTTAGCTGTGATTAAAATCTAGATTGTCAGACAATAGACACTTAGAAGTAAGTAAATATGCATTATCTAATTACCTACTAATGAATTAACTTTGTGGTGAAATAAAGTTACGATGTAACCCAAATGAATCTTCTAATATAATTCGTAGCAAACAGTACTTTATACAGTAAGTATTATCTACAATATTCAAATTTTGATACCAACTGGGTATTACTTATTATTAGACAAATAAAAATAAACTTCGAAAATAATAAAAGACTGAGAATAATAAGTTTTGTTTGTCAAAATCAAACAACTCACATTTTTTAACTTAAGTCTATGAAGTAATAACGCCGTATGATATCTTTTTTATTTGTTTACAAATAAATTTTAAGAAAAAATATAACAATAAAAATTTCTAACTGAAGAAAAAATTAATTGTAGTCTAGTCTTGTATTCTCAAGTCCAAATAAGTTCAATTCAACAATTAAATATTCTTTAACCAACTACAATAGAAACAATTTTCAAATAGAATTATGTAAGTTTTTCAAGTTGTAAGACTTCATTCAAAAAGGTAGTTGATTGATTAAATACTCTTTTATTTTTGTTATTTATTAAACCCACATCTAGTGAAAATTTGTTTTCCAAGTTTTTTTTCTTCGAGATATGCTACTGAGTTTCCGTATAAACTTATAAACAAATATTGAATTTCTAAGATATTTAAAACTACGACACATGTTAAATTTTTTCATCTAACAAAGATAATTTATTTATAAACTTAAATAAAAAAAAGTATTATACTTGTTTGCCTTGTTTCATGAAATTTAAAACAAATAAAACATTCTGCCGTACATGGGGTTTATGATTACTTATCTAAAGTACCATTACTGTTGTAGAATAGAAAGTTATTACAGTCTGTTAATGTAATGCTTGTAGACTGGCAAGTAATACATGTATTATACATATTATTTTGAAGAAGGCGCTTAGTTTTATATAACATATTATTATATTAACTTTTATGGTAATTCAGCACTTACATTTGTTAAATAATGTCAAGTTAACATCAAGGCTGATGAATAAAAAAAAATTATGTAAAATTTCTGTTTCAGTGAATAAAAAACATTTTTCCGACCGTTTTTGTATTTTACCTAGATTTAGTTTCAATTAATTTTAAAAGTAATTAAATAAATTAGTTTAGTCAAGTAACTTAAACTAAACAAGTTAATTTATTGCATCTTTTGAACTATTCAAGTAATTAACAACTTATAATCGAAATAAGTTAGTAGATAAAAGACATCAAAAAATAACTTAAATGTTGTTAGGAATGTAATGTTTCTGAAACACAAAGAAAGTGCTTTTTCTAGAACTATTTCAAACAAGTCGATAAAAATATACACAACTTGAGATAAAAAGTTTATAAAGTTCACCTTAGCATACATAAAAATGTTAATCAAAACATAAAAAAGTATTTGAGATTTTTATATAAAGATTCTTGAGTTTAATCGAACACATGATATAAAGTAGTGCACTTCCAGTATTAATAACAAGTTTGCCTAGATCAAAGGTAATCTATTAGCAAAACTAAACTCTTTTTAATTCAAATAATAGTGATACTCAAGTAGTAAAGGTATAAGAAATAATTTACAAATAATTTACTAATACAATGTTTTTAACAACTTGAGTTATATAAAGATGTTTGAACGTTACAGCTACTTGCACAGACAATCAGACATAGCAGTATTTTTCATCGTGTATAAATTTAAAATCTATAAGATTGAAAGATAATTTTTTCTAGAAAAAATCTTAAAACATTAAAACCATAGCTTTTCTACTCAAGCCTGCAGATACTACGTGGTTATGTATAATTACAATTTGTAAAGCGAAGATGATATTATTATTACGTCACTATACATTGTACAAAAAGATGTATAACATGTAAATGGATAAATCGAATCTAGTGCTAATTTACTTTATTTTATCTTCTCTTAAAATGCCCTTTTATCCTCTATGCATTATTAATAAAACGTATAGAAAGTTTTTTAATTGAGAATGGCACGTACAGTATTTTTTTTCCCTTAAAAAATATTTTTTTCCACTCTTTACTCTCAAATGAGAAATTAACCAAGCTCTAAGGTTGTTAAGTCAAAACATTCGTTTTAGATATACAAAACTTAGTTAATTTGATACGAAAAACTTATATTAAAAGTAGAATATCAATTGAATAAGTATTAAGATCAGTTGAAAACAAAATAATATGAAAATTCTAAAAAAGTATTGAGTTTAAAGTTTAGCTTTAATATATTTTTCTTTGCTATTTTATAAAGCAGTAGTTTTATATAGTTTTATGATAACCTCTACTTACAGTTAACCATAAAATTAAAAACGTTAATAAGGACCAAATAATTTTTAGGTTAAAAAAGTATTTGAACGCCAACTAAATGTAAAATTAAAATTAGAGTTAAAATTCATGTATTAATTAAAACATATTAGAAATAAATATAACGAAATAAATGTTATGGCTAACGTTAAAAACATACTTGTAAGTGATTTTGGAAAGAAAATAAACTGTTTATTCAAACTAGTTTTGTATTCAATTGTAGTGAATTCATTAGTCGCTTAGTGTCAGTTCTCTATTTTAACAACAAATTTTAAGCATCGACTTGATATTTTTTAAGCATTTACCTAAGTAAAGTACAACTTTGTACACGACTTTAACATCTAGGGTTGTAGCATGGTAATAAGGTAAAACTTCGGGATAGGTGTAATTGTATCGAAACTCATATTTTTCGGTTTTAGTTTGTGTTTAAGTAGAATTTTCTTAGTAAAACTTTTTATCAATTAATGGATTTTATTGATATATTAAGTTTGAAATTATTAAAGTTATTATTCAGAAGTCTATATACAAATGATAAGGGATTAACTAAACTACTACCATAAAAAATGTTTCTATACCCAGAGGACATAGAAGAAAGATAAACTGTTTAAATTATTTAAAAACATAAGTAGGCAAAATAAAACGAGTCAATAGAATGTGAAAAATTATTACTATACTCTTGTTGTTTTTTTTTCATTCTGTATGCAAACAATAATTGCCAATATTATAAAGTTTGTAATTTTCCGCTTGACACATTATTACCGCTAAGTTTCACAAAAAATTTCTAAAATTTACCTGCAACCTAACCTAAAGCTATAAACATAGGCCAATTAAATTGATCAGATTTAAAAAAAAATTATAATCACATTTATTTTTTAATTTACCTACAAAGCTATGGAATAAAGAGAGCTATTTACCTTTAAAGTTTTGTATCATAGAAAGGTCTGTAAAATTAACTACGTATTTTAAAGATACTGGATATACTTTTATTGAGATAAGATTCAAAAGCTTGGGAGCTTAAACTCAAATAAAGTTTAGTTATTAGATTAAGAAAGCGAACATATTAACAGACTTTTCGGGCGCTAAACACCTTACAAACTTTAAAAAATAGAGAACGTTTTTTTCTGTGTTCCCACAATAGCTAAAAAGTTTTATACGAGTATTAAAAAGCACTAAGATTATTTTAAATCTTTACTAAACTTTACTTTATTTTTTTCAACTTTTTTTTTTTATAATTAGTTACTTATTTTAATTATAATGATAAATTTAGTTACGCTTTGAAGTGCTTATTGTTTTATTATAATCTGATGTCGCTACTTTAAAATAAATTACGCAAAGTTTTATTACTTTGGAAATAAATAGTAACTTGAAAAATTTATTACTGGTTTTAACCATATGATAAATAATACTTGTACATACTAAATTTTATTACTTAGAAGAACTTTTTAGTACTTTTAATAAACTTTATTAACAAAATATATCTAAACTGCTTTTACAAACTAATAAATTAAATTAGTTTACCTAAAACTATATAAAAAATTATAAACAATTATCTTAATTGGAAATTATATATGTAAATAAACATGATAAGCGTCTAAGGATTAAAAGTTTACTTAAGCACCTATAAGACAATAAGAAACAGCTTAAAAGATCAAACCCAACACTAATTAATTATATTAGTCTTATCACAAGTATATACGCAATCTTCGGATGACTCAAATGTACAATTAAAATCAGGACTTGTACGATGTACATACACTATGAGTTTTAAGTTCACATATTTGAAACTTTTGAGGTTTATCATACTTGTTCAATTTTAAGGAAAAAGTAAAAATTAGTCCAGGTTTATTGTTTTTTTAGTTATATTAATTATGACTTCTAACACTATATTTTTTTTTATACCCACTGTGACTTTTTCTTTTAAATAGAAAGGTTATAAAAGAAGATTTTTATAAGTCTAGTGGTATTAAGTTAATGAACTTTTTGCATGTACTTTGTTTTTACTTATTTTTATTTATTAGACATATAAAGTTCTGTGTTTTAAAAATATTTCTTTTTAGAACTAAAAAAGTTTATATTTATATCAGTTACGGTAAATGTTTATATTAATAAAACTCTATTATATAATAAACAATAAATGAGTCAAAGTATTAAAGCTTACTTAAGCTCAATTAAGCTACTAGTAACACATTACGCTACAACTTAAAAGATTAATTTAACACTAAATTAGTCATATTGGTCTTATCTCAAGTATGACCAAGTCTGATGAAACTCGTTTACATTGTGTAAGAATGTAAGGTAACTCGAGTATGCAAGTAGAGAACAAATCAAGTATAGTTATTAAACACTGATGTAATGTTTATAGGTAGCATTAACCTATATATAAAATATGATGAAACTCATTTACATTGTGTAAATGTAAGGTAACTTGAGTATGCAAGTGGAGAACCAATCAAGTAGAGTTATTAAACACTGATGTAATGTTTTATAAGTAGCATAAACCTTATATATATCTTACCAAAAAAATGGTAGGAGTTATTTGAGTAAACACTTTTTGCAGACAGTTGTAATGTTGTTGTTAAGTTCTATCGATTTAGTTTATTGTTAGTTTGTGGATATTTAAAATATCTTTATAAATGAAATCACCATAAAAATTTTCATCTGTTTTTTTGATATTTATATGTTTTGATCATTAGAAAATAAATAAAGAGATCTCAACTACTAGAGGAGAAATAAAGAATTTATTCTTTCAAGACTTTATTTGACAATCTAAGTTTCGGTCAAAGATCTCGTCAGTGCTTAAATAAATCTAAAAAGATATGTAACAGTCATGGAAAATATCTTTTAAAAAATTAAATAAAAACAATTTTTTACTTAAAATGTTTACTTGAAAACAAAACAAGTTTTAATACTAAGATTGAAACATAGTAAAGTTTAAATTTTTGTCAAGTTTCAAAATCAATATAACATTAAGTATAATAATAAAAGCTGTATGTAGCTTTCTTTTTTTTTTTTAGTTAATTTTCAAAGTAAACATTGCTTAAAGCATGTTTGAGATGCATCTCAACTTAAAGCTCGCTTAAAGCACCATTAACTACATTTTTACTTAAGCAATGTTTACTTTGAAAATTAACTAGAAGAAAAAAGAAAGCTACACACAGCTTTTATTATTATACTTGATGTTATATTGATTTCGAAACTTAACTAAATTTTAAACTTTACCATAAATTTAATCTTAATAGTAAAACTTGTTTTTTCTATAAGTAAAATTTTTGAGTAAAAATTTGTTTTTATTTAATTGTTTAAATGCTAATTTCCATGACTGTTACATACCTTTTTAGATTTATTTAACAGGGTTGCCACTATACCTGGAATCATTGAAAAACCTGGAATTTGACAATTTAGGCTAAAAGAACCTGGAATTTGGGAAATTTAAAAAAAAAGTCTGGAAAAACTTGAAATTTTGAACAAAAATAACTTAAAAAACCTGGAATTTTAACAATTTTTTTATGTTCGGTAGTAAAATTTCGATTTGACTCATAAAATCTATCATATGAATAAAAAAGATTTGTTATCATCAAAAATTTTTTTCATTAAAAAACATATTTAAAGTAGCTTTACTGTATCTTTTCAATGTTTTCAAACTATTTTACGCAGTTTCTTATCTTAAACTATAGTAAAAATAGACCAAAAAATGTGTACTTTTAGAACCTGGAAAAGTTTTTGAAAAAACAAGTGACAACCCTAATTTAAGAACTAACTTTGACCGAAACTTAGTTTGTAAAATCAAGTCTTGAAAGAATAAATTTATGTTTTTTTTTGAATTATAAAAGTTAAGTACAGTTTAAATTTTAATTTTTAAGTCATTACTACACACATTTTAGCTTAAAAAAATTATCATTTTAAGTTGAATATGAAATAACATTATTGATAAAATATGTTTAGATATTTATACAGAATAAGGACTAAAATATTATATTTTTTCATAGAGTTATTCAAACATAACTTCAAAGGTTGTAACAGCACTATGATGAAATTTAACAATTTTCGCCTAATTAGCTGTTATATATCTTTAAAAATAAAAAATACTAGCTTTTAGTTCAACCAATATACCCTAGTTATTACAAAAGTTAAATGTAACAGTATAGATGTTTCAAACATGAAACAATCTTTTTTTTGTGTTTTTGTATAAAAACTCAGGCAAACATAGTTTAAATATTTTTTAAACCAATTTAGTAACTTTCAGATTTTTCTTAAATATGTCAGAATTATTTACATATTTTTTAAATAATTTATTTAATTTATGAATTATAAAATAATAGTGAAGCTTTTGGAAAATTTACTAATTAAAGACTTGCCACACACCCAGGCCAAATCAGGCTAGTTTGAATTTGTGATGCTCTATAAAAGACAAAGTTGAGAAAAGTTTTTTTTTGCAAATCCGAGACGGTTTTTTTTTTTTGACTACTTTTATTTTAAACTTTATTTTTGTTCTACACTTTAAATTCCTTTCTTTTTATCAAAATATCTTTAGGTTATTCAGTATTTTTAAATGTAATTATTTCGTATTTTATGCTGTTACTTTTACTTTTGTTAAATTCAGGCTGACTCAAACTTATTTAATTAATTAAGTAACTTGGGCTAGATTCAAGTTACTTAAACTGTTTTTTTTTCTTCAAAGAACGGCAACCCTTAGTTATTTTTAATCTTTTCATTCAGTAATATTTTTAATTAAATTGCTAGCCTAATAGAAAAAGTAAGTTAAAATGTTGAAAAAATAATCAATTTATTTTATACAGCTGTATAAGTCAATCAAAAAATGACTATACTAAGGCAGATTTTCGCTCACATAACATTATAGTTTTTTTAAAGTAAACTGTTTTAGATATCATACAAAAAAAATTATATTGAAATTTTTACCGGAAAAAGGTTTGTCACTTGAACTATTATTTTTAATGACAGCTGAATTACTAAAAAGTTTTTTTTTTTTTTTTTTGAACTTTTTATATATCAGTTAAAAGACTCAATTGAAACTAACATTGTCTGATACTGATTAAAATAAGAGATTTTAGTTTTGTTTTGATTTATAAAGCTATGTTGTTAGTTTCAAAATTACTCAAAATTGTAATGAGACTTCACTCTTGAGTAATTTGACTCTTTTAGTTTTTAATTTGTTGAAAAAAGATAGAGTTTAAATAAATACATAAAAACTAGAAATTAGTGTTTAAAAAATAAATACTAAAATGAGAATAATATACAGATGATTTATAATGGATGTTTTAGCCAAAAATATAATATTTTTATTGTTATTTTATTTTAATATCCTTGCTTTGCTGTATTCTCAAGGGTGGTTGTTTTTTTTTTTTTTGATACTTTAATAATATATACAAATATGCGTGATTGTAAATTTCAAAAACCTTCAATTTTCTAACGGTCACTGAAGCAAAAAAAAAAAATATTTATTTTAATTCACTTAGTTATGACTGTTTTAAATGGTCCGTGGTTTTTTTATCTAAACTGTTTTTATGTAAGACATAACACATGTAAATTTTACTAAAGTTATGATTAATTGAACATGAAATCATTTACATTTTCTTTTATGAGGAATTTTATGTTCAATTAATGATAATTTTAGTAAAACATACCTGGGTCATGTCTTACACAAAAAAGTTTAGATAAAAAAGTGTAAACCTTTTAAAATAGTATTAATTATGTGTATAAAATAAGTTTAAACAAAAATTCTGCTTCATTGACCGTTAGAAAATTGAAAGTTTTTTAAATTTACTATTGAGCATATTTGTATATATTATTAAATTATTAGAAATTAGGACAAAAAACCACGACCCTTGAGAACACAGCAAAGTAAAAACATCAAAATAAAACAAAAAAAATAACTATTTGTCTGAAACTTAAAATTCCAAAAAAAAAAACATTTTTTAAAGGGACCCCATTCAAAAATTCGAATCGCTATCCAATGGATTATTTTAAATTAAAGGCAAAGGAGCGTTCTATAGAATAAAAAAACAAACTTAGTTAGCTTTGGAGATAAGGAAAATAATTTGATCTAAAGTTTGAACATTTTTAAGATTTGCTAAAAATGCTAATCGAGCTAAGTTAACGCTCGTAACTGATTAAACTTTCTGACTAAAATAGACCATATTTCGGAAGCTTCTTCAGTTTTTAGAAAACGGTAAAGGCAAATTGTTACTTGTTTAATAACTTTTTACTCAAGTAAAGATTTTCCCTCTCTAACTTTACTATTAGCTTAAATGTATAGTTTCTTTTGATAACTAGAGAGTGGCCTAAGGAAATAGAACATTGTTGTTGTCTTTGATAAGTAAGTGTCTAAATGACAAAAAAACGGTTTAAACATAAAAACAGTCAATCTCTCTTGTAATTTGTTTAAAATTTTTGTTTCTCTTATTTTGTGTTTCTACCAATAGTTATTACCTGTAACAATAAAAAAAAGTATGCTAAACATTTAAAGTTTTTAGGCGTATTTTAAAAGATATGAAAAAGTTACTACTTGTCTGTTTGATGCTAGTTGCATTAGCGACGTGCAAACCAATTCAAAAAGTCAACAGAAATGTTGATTACGCGTTTGCAGATCTAGAAAATGTAGGAGAAGGTGTAAATGCTCCTAAAAATCTTCCAAAAGAGTTGCACCATCTTTACAATGTTGAGGATTTCAGTGAACCAGCCAGTCCTGCTAAAAATCTTCCAAAAGAGTTGCATCATCTTTACAATGTTGAGGACTTCAGTGTACCAGCCAGTCCTCCTAAAAATCTTCCAAAAGAGTTCCATCATCTTTACAATGTTGAGGATTTCAGTGTACCAGCCAGTCCTCCTAAAAATCTTCCAAAAGAACTGCATCATCTTTACAATGTTGAGGACTTCAGTGTTCCAGCTAGTCCTCCTAAAGATCTTCCAAAAGAGTTCCACCATCTTTACAATGTTGAGGATTTCAGTGTACCATCCAGTCCTCCTAAAAATCTGCCAAAAGAGTTGCACTAGCTTTACAATGTTGAGGATTTCAGTGTACCATCCAGTCCTCCTAAAAATCTTCCAAAAGAGTTCCATCATCTTTACAATGTTGAGGACTTCAGTGTACCAGCCAGTCCTCCTAAAAATCTGCCAAAAGAGTTCCACCATCTTTACAATGTAGAGGATTTCAGTGTACCATCCAGTCCTCCTAAAAATCTTCCAAAGGAGTTCCACCATCTTTACAATGTTGAGGATTTCAGTGTACCAGCCAGTCCTCCTAAAAATCTTCCAAAAGAGTTCCATCATCTTTACAATGTTGAAGATTTCAGTGTGCCAGCCAGTCCTCCTAAAGATCTTCCAAAAGAGTTGCACCATCTTTACAATATTGAGGACTTCAGTGTACCATCCAGTCCTCCTAAAAATCTTCCAAAAGAGTTGCACCATCTTTACAATGTTGAGGATTTCAGTGTACCAGCCAGTCCTCCTAAAAATCTTCCAAAAGAGTTGCACCATCTTTACAATGTTGAGGATTTCAGTGTACCATCCAGTCCTCCTAAAAATCTTCCAAAAGAGTTCCATCATCTTTACAATGTTGAGGATTTCAGTGTACCAGCCAGTCCTCCTAAAAATCTTCCAAAAGAGTTTAATCATCTTTACAATGTTGAAGATTTCAGTGTGCCAGCCAGTCCTCCTAAAAATCTTCCAAAAGAGTTGCACCATCTTTACAATGTTGAGGACTTCAGTGTACCAGCCAATCCTCCTAAATATCTTCCAAAAGAGTTCCACCATCTTTACAATGTTGAGGATTTCAGTGTACCATCCAGTTCTCCTAAAAATCTTCCAAAAGAGTTGCACCATCTTTACAATGTTGAGGACTTCAGTGTACCAGCCAGTCCTCCTAAAAATCTTCCAAAAGAGTTACATCATCTTTACAATGTTGAGGACTTTAGTGTACCATCCAGTCCTCCTGAAAGTCTTCCAAAAGAATTCCATCATCTTTACAATGTCGAGGACTTTAGTGAGCTTGTAAAAGATTATGTTCCGCACAATGAACAACCTTCCATTGATGTTAACGAACCTGAAGCAGATGAAACGGTACAGCCAACAGGTAGGAGTAAAGCTTTTTATATTTGAAGTTAAAATTTATTAATTTAAAGCTTTAAACTAAGTTATAAAAATTATATATCTTTAATAATAAAATTTTGTTCAAAAATTTTAAATCTTTTTAAACCTAGAAATATAGCAAAACTTTCCTAGTTGTTAGTAAACTTAATAATGTAGTAAAAGGTCCTATATGTTTGTAAACTTAAAACTGTTGTGAAAATTTTTACATATTAATTAAATTAAAGTTATTTTAAAAGTTCCTAGACGTTAGTAAACTTAAAATTTTCACAAAACGTTCTTGTTGTTAGTGAACTAAATGAAGATTTTAAATTTTTAGATGAACCTGAGATGGAGGCCTCGATGAATTTTGAAGTTCACGTTGTTGAGTAGAAAAACGCCATCAAAACTTTATAAACAACTTTTGTTTTAACAGAAGCGTAAAAATCTTGAATGATGACTAATTTTAATTTTGACGTATAATAAATATTATTGACTACTTCTTTGTATTTATTCTGTAAATAGCACTAAAATATATTTATTTGCACGCTAGTCTTATCAGTTCAAGTAAACTGTATAAATAAAATTTAAACTTACTAAATATGTTTTTTAGTTATTTTATTATTTAGTTTAGTTTCAGTAATTATATATTTAATTTTGTATTTTTTGCTTAATAATAATACTGTTTATCAACTTAATACAGCTTTGTAGAAAATAAAAAAAAATTGTTCGACTAGTTTTAGAATTATTATTTTTTTATAGTAGAGTTAAGTAGTTTTGAAAAGATATTAAAGCTAGGAATTGATAATATTTTTTGCCGGCTGTCAGTTTTACCAACAAAAGTCAATCACACAGCGGGCTTTGTGAAAAAATTATCAAAAACGTGCAGTGCGAAAATATTATACTCCACCTTTTATTTAAGAAAAAAAGTTTAGATTTTAAGTATAAGCTATAAAAAATTCCAAATATTAGCCAATTAGTAAAAATTAAGGCAACACTTTTGACGTGGTTTAAACTTTAACTAGTATTGATATTCTGGATCGCTGAGGGAAAAAACTAACTTTAAAGTAAATGTTCGAGTATATTAACCAGCAAATAATAACAATTTCCAGCAGTGTTTTAATTATTAAATCTGTTTTAATCGGTAATATTGGAGTATCGTTTTTTATACATTTAGAAAACTTTTCTACCAAAGTTGATTATATTATAAAATTTAACTATAATTCAGACTTATACCTTGGGAAATTTATCCATTTGACAAGGAAACTTTATTTAATCGCATACAGTTATAAATAGTTATTCAAATTACCATTTAAACCTTATTAAACTAAGCTTAAAGATTTTTACTAACTTATCTAGTTAAGTTAAATTATATGTTATTTAATTTTTTTTATTTACCCTCATAGTTAGGTAGTAATGTTTGTCAGATCATTTCATTAAAGTATTATATTTTAATGTAATTATCCAAACATAAGAAAAAAACATTTTATTTCGATTTT
The DNA here is from genome assembly GCF_965202585.1 of Thalia democratica. Classification (NCBI taxonomy): domain Eukaryota; kingdom Metazoa; phylum Chordata; class Thaliacea; order Salpida; family Salpidae; genus Thalia; species Thalia democratica. Next base: position 13,593,741 of record NC_139170.1, read on the forward strand.
TAAATTTTAATTGTATTTGTCATGCTGATTTACAAAATAGTGCGAACGTGTGAAGAGCAGAAACCTTGACTTTCGTATGCCGTGAGACAAGCTTTAAAAAAGGCTTTTTAAGGTTTTTTGTTCGTGACTGACGAGTCCTTATCAGGACGAAATTTAGTCTACCGAAGGCTTGTCTACCGCATTGGTATGATCAACATTTTTTTCATGCTAGTTTAATTTCAATAAACTGAATATTTCTCATTGTTAAAATTTAATATAGTCCAAGGAATATAATTCTAATAAATCAAACACTATCTTGAAATATTGACGTATCTAACTGATAATAAATATAACAAACATATTTTTACCAAAGTATTTGAAACTTCAACAAGCAGTTATTATGTATAAAGTAAGCTTAATTTTATCTGCTTATATTATCCTAAAAAATATCAATTTACTTTAGAAAAGTTATGTGCGTTATTCTGTTCAAGTTTTTTAAGTGATAATTATACCAACATTTAAGTATGGTTTTAAAAATTATGTAATTATATACAACTTAAAGAAGTGTATTTTTTTTCTAAGGCGTATAAAACGATTTGTTTTCACATATTTGTAACTGGTAGTTAAGTAATCAAACAATGAAATTCGAAACAAAAAACTTCCTGAAAATATTAAAAACAGCTGAGCTCCGATTGGCTAAAAAAAAGCTGCAGAGTTTTCAATCTACCTGACATCTCCGATTACTCAGATAAAACAAAAACATTGTCTTGACCACAAGATAGGAGAAACTAATCAAAAGATAAACTGTTTATTGAACGATAAAAAAGCGCTTAAAATAATTGGTTCTAGGACCTGGTACAGGAAAAAATCTTTCGGTTATCGAGTCGTACACTACTTAGATACCTTTTAACGTCTTGTCCAAGTTTCCGTAAAAATTTATATAAACAATAGTAATCTTAATAAAACCAAACTTAATACTATAGAATAACTAGTAATCGAATAGCAAAGTGGTTTAAAAGCTAGATCTGCAAGGAATCCTTCCGACCAAAACCACTTTTTATAAACCAAATCAAGATTGTCTGCGGGTTGCAATGATCTAACACTAGTATTTTTTATATACGAAATTGACTATTTTATAAAATCAGTAGCCCTAAAGTTTATCTTAACACAATAGGATGTACAAAAGAAACTTCAGTCTACAGCAGGGGTGGCAAACTGCGGCCAAAAGCCAAATGCAGCCCAAAATATGCCGCAAGGTGGTTTTTAGCTAAAAACATACCTTTTTAAAAACAGTTGTAAGAAATATTTTTATGGAAAAACCTGAAATTAGACTAATAATTTAGTATTTACTAATTTGTAGTGCTCTGCGCTACTGTTGCTTATTTTATCAGATTTTTTTCATCAGTTAATTTTAAATTGTATTTTGAGGTTGAGTATTGCAAATGTTGTGAAACAAGTGTGGCCCTCGAAGACATTTTTTATACAACACGGCCAGCGATCAATTTTTTCTAGGAAAATTGGCCTGCAACTTGTAGAAGGCTGCCGACCCCTGGTCTAACGTAACTAGCTAAAGATTGTAACAATAAAAATTTGTCTTGTTTCACTATAAACTGGATGAAAATTCCAACTAACTTTAAGTCAATAAAAGTAATACAAACTATTAAGCCTTAGGTTAAACAATAGTGTAAATATCAAGTATAAAAATCAAGTATAAGAATCAAGTGCAAACAAATTAAATGACTTGCTCCAACATATAATGTTAGCTGTGATTAAAATCGAGATCGTCAGACAATAGACACTTAGAAGTAAGTAAATATGCAATATCTGTTTACCTACTAATTTATTAACTTTGTGGTGAAATAGAGTTACGATGTAACTCAAATGAATATTTTGATATAAATCGTAGCATACAGTACTTTATACAGTAAGTATTACTTACAATATTCAAATTTTGATACCAACTGGGTATTACTTATTACTAGATAAACAAAAACTAATCTTTGAAATAATTAAAGACTGAGAATGATATAAGTTTTGTTTGTCAAAATCAAACAACTCACGTTTTTTAACTTAAATCAAGGAATTAATTAAGCCGCATGATATCTATTTTTTTTGTAAACAAATAAACTTTAAGAAAAAAAACATCACAAAAAAAAAAGCTAACTGAAGAAGAAATTAATTGTGGTTTAACCTTGTATTCTCAATTACAAATAAGTTTAATTCAACAATTAAATATTCAATAACCAACTACAAAAGTAACAATTTTCAAATAGAAGTATGTAAGTTTTTCAACTTGTAAGACTTGATTAAAAAAGGTAGTTGAATGATTAAATACTATTTTAATTTGGTTATATATTAAACTCACATCTAGTAAAAGTTTAATTTTCCAAATGGTTTTTCTTCGAGATATGATACTGAGTTTCCGTATGAGCATATAAAAAAGATTGAATTTCTAAGATATATAAAACTACGACACATGTTAAATTTTTTGATCTTTTAGACATAACAAAATAGTTTATGTATAAACTTAAACAAAAAAAAAATTATACTTGTTTGTCCTTTTTTATAAAATTTAAAGCAAATAAAAGATTCTACCGTACATGGGTTTTATGATTACTTATTTAAAGTACTATTACTGTTGTAAAATAGAAAGTTGTTAGGACCTGTTATTGTAATGCTTGTAGACTGGTAAGTAATACATATATTATTTTGAAGAAGGCGCTCAGTTTTATATAAAGTATTATTATATTAACTTTTATGGTAATTCAACACTTACATTTGTTAAATAATGCCAAGTTAAAATCAATACTGATGAATAAAGAAAATATAAAAAACTATGTAGAATTTTTTCTAAAGTGATTAAATTTGTTTTTATCTGCCTGTTTTTGTATTTTAACTAGATTTAGTTTCAATAAATTTTAAAAGTAATAAATGAAATAGTTTAGTCAAGTAACTTAAACTAAACAAGTTAATTTTTTGCAGATTTTTAACTGTTCAAGTAATTAAAACTTATAATCGTAATAAGTTAGTAGATAAAAGACATCAAAAAATAACTTAAATGTTGTTAGGCATGTAATGTTTCTGAAACAAAAAGAAAGTGCTTTTTCATGAACTATTACAAACAAGTCGATAAAAATATACACAACTTGAGATAAAAAGTTTATAAAGTTCACCTTAGCATACATAAAAATGTTAGTCAAAACATAAAAAAGTATTTAAGATTTTTATATAAAGATTCTTGAGTTTAATCGAACAAATGATATAAAGTAGTGCACTTCCAGTATTAATAACAAGTTTGCCTAGATCAAAGGTAATCTATTAGCAAAACTAAACTCTTTTTAATTCAAATAATAGTGATACTCAAGTAGTAAAGGTATAAGAAATAATTTAAAAATACAATCTTTTTAACAACTTGAGTTATATGAAGATGTTTGAACGTTACAGCTACTTGCACAAACAATCAGACATAGCAGTAATTTTCATCGTGTATAAATTTAAAATCTATAAGATTGAAAGATAATTTTTTCTAGAAAAAATCTTAAAACATTAAAACCATAGCTTTTCTACTCAAGCCTGCAGATACTAAGTGGTTATGTATAATTACAATTTTTAAAGCGAAGATGATATTATTATTACGTCACTATACTTTGTACAAAAATAAACGTATAACATGTAAATGGATAAAACAAATCTAGTGCTAATTTACTTTATTTTATCTTCCTTTAAAATGCCCTTTTATTATCTATGCATTATTAATAAAACATATAGAAAGTTTTTTAATTGAGAATGACTGGTACAGTATTTTTTTTTTCCCTTAAAAAATATTTTTTTCCACTCTTTACTGTCAAATCAGAAATTAACCAAGCTCTAAGGTTGTTTAGTCAAAACATTCGTTTTAGATATACAAAACTTAGTTAATTTGATACGAAAAACTTATATTAAAAGTAGAATATCAATTGATAAAGTATTAAGATCAGTTGAAAATAAAATAATAAGAAAATTCTAAAAAAGTATTGAGTTTAAAGTTTAGCTTTAATATATTTTTCTTTGCTATTTTCATAAAGCAGTAGTTTTATATAGTTTTATGATAACCTCTACTTACAGTGATTCATAAAATCAAAAACATTAATAAGGAACAAATAATTTTTAGGTTAAAAAAGTATTTGAACGCCAACTAAATGTAAAATTAAATTTAGAGTTAAAATACATGTATTAATTAAAACATATTAGAAATAAATATAATGAATTAAAGAATATGGCTAACGTTAAAAACATACTTGTAAGAGATTTTGGAAATAAAATAAACTGTTTATTCAAACTATTTTTGTATTCTATTGTAGTGAATTCATTAGTCGCTTAGTGTCAGTTCTCTTTAAGAACAACAAATTTTAATTTTAAGCATCGACATGATATTTTTTAAGCATTTGCCTAAGTAAAGTACAACTTTGTACACGACTTTAAGATCTTTGTACACGACTTTAGGGTTGTAGCATGGTAATAGGGTAAAACTTCGGGATAGGTAGATAGGTATAATTGTATTAAAACTTATATGCTTCGGTTTTATTTAGTGTTCAAGTAGAATTTTCTTAGCAAAGCTTATTATCAATTATGGGATTTAGTTAATATTTTAAGTTTGAAATTATTAAACTTAATATTCAGAAGTCTTTATACAAATCATAAGGGTTCAACTAAACTTTACCTTAAAAAAAATATTTCTATACCGAGAGGACATAGAGAAAGTTAAAATTTTTTTGTTTATTTAAAAACATAAGTAGGCAAAATAAAACGAGTCGATAAGATGTGAAAAATTACTACTATATTGTTGTTGTTTTTTATTCATATTGTTTGCATAAAATAATTGAAGATTTTATAAAGTTTGTAATTTTCTGTTTGACACAACATTACGACAAAGTTTCACAAAACTACTCTAAAATTAACTAGCAACTTAACCTTAAGCTATAAACACAGACTAATTAAATTGATAACCTTAAGAAAAAAAATTAAAATCACATTTATTTTTTAATTCTCCTGCAAAGCTATGGAGAAAAGAAAGTAATTTACCTTCAAAGTTTTGTATCATAGAAAGGTTTGCAAAACTAACTACGTATTTTTAAGATACTAGATATACTTTAATTGATATAAGATTCAAAAGCTTTATAGCTCAAATTCAAATAAAGTGTAGTTATTTGATTAAGAAAGAGAACATATTTACAGACTTTTCGGGCGCTAAACACCTTACAAACTTTTAAAAATAGAGAACGTTTTTTTTTTCTGTTTTCCCACAATAGCTAAAAAGTTTTATACGAGTATAAAAATCATTTAGATTATTTTAAATCTTTATTTTAGTTAACCTTTTTTTTTAACCTTATATGTTTTTTTATAATAATATTTTAATTACGCTTTGAAGTGATTATCGTTTTATTATAATCTGATGTCTTATTTTAAAATAAATTACGCAGAATTTAATTACTTGGGAAATAAATAATAACTTGAAAAATTCATTACTGGTTTTAACCATATAACAAATATTACTTGTACATACTAACTTTTATTACTTAAAAGAACTTTTTAGTACTTTTAATAAACTTTTTTAACAAACTATATTGAAACTGTTATTACAAACTAATAAATTAAATTAGTTTACTTCAAACTGCATTAAACAATTATAAACAATTATCCTAATTAAAAAATATATATGTAAATAAACATGATAAGCGTCTAAGGATTAAAAGTTTACTTAAGCACCTATAAGACAATAAGATACAGCTTAAAAGATCAAATCTAACACTAATTAATTATATTAGTCTTATCACAAGTATATACGCAATCTTCGGATGACTCAAATGTACAATTAAAATCAGGACTTGTACGATGTACATACACTATGAGTTTCAAGTTCACATATTTGAAACTTTTGAGGTTTATTATACTTGTTCAATTCTAAGGAAAAATAAAAATTAGTCCAGGTTTTTAGTTTTTTTTAGTTGTGTTAACTATGGCTTCTAACACGCATATTTTTTTGATGCTCGCTGTGACTATTTTTTTACATAAAAATTTTATAAAGGAAGATTTTTTATAAATCTAGTGGTATTAAGTTAATGAGCTTTTTGAATGTATTTTGTTTTTATTTGTTAGACATATGAAGTTTGTTGTTTTAAAGATATTCATTTTTAGAACTAAAAAAAATTATATTAATATCAGTTACGGTAAATGTTTATATTAATAAACAATAAATGAGTCAAAGTATTAAAGCTTACTTGAACTCATTTAAGCCCCTAGTAACACAATACGCTACAACTTATAAGATAAAATTTAACACTAAACTAGTTGTATTGGTCTTATCTCAAGTATAACCAAGTCTGATGAAACTCGTTAACATTGTGTAAGAATGTAAGGTAACTTGAGTATGCAAGTGGAAAACCAATCAAGTAGAGTTATTAAACACTGATGTAATGTTTTATAAGTAGCATAAACCGTATATATATCTTACCAAAAAAGTGGTAGGAGTTATTTGAGTAAACACTTTTTGCAGACAGTTGTAATGTTCTTGTTAAGTTCTAGTGATTTAGTTTATTGTTAGTTTGTGGATGTTTAAAATATTTTTATAAATAAAATCACCATAAAAACTTCCTTTTTTTTTGATATTTATATGTATTGATTTTTAGAAAACAAATAAAGAGATCCCAACTACTAGAGGAGAAATAAAGAATTTATTCTTTCAAGACTTTATTTGACAAACTAAGTTTCGGTCAAAGATCTCGTCAGTGCTTAAAAAAATCTAAAAAGATATGTAACAGTCATGGAAAATATCATTTAAACAATTAAATAAAAACAGTTTTTTACTTAAAATGTTTACTTGAAAACAAAACAAGTTTTAATACTAAGATTGAAACATAGTAAAGTTTAAATTTTTGTCAAGTTTCAAAATCAATATAACATTAAGTATAATAATAAAAGCTGTATGTAGCTTTCTTTTTTTTTTTAGTTAATTTTCAAAGTAAACATTGCTTAAAGCATGTTTGAGATGCATCTCAACTTAAAGCTCGCTTAAAGCACCATTAACTACATTTTTACTTAAGCAATGTTTACTTTGAAAATTAACTAGAAGAAAAAAGAAAGCTACATACAACGTTGAAACATAGTAAAGTTTAAATTTTTGTAAAGTTTCAAAATAAATATAACATTAAGTATAATAATAAAAGCTGTATGTAGCTTTCTTTTTTTTCCAGTTAATTTTTAAAGTAAACATTGCTTAAAGCATGTTTGAGATGCATCTCAACTTAAAGCTCGCTTAGTACCATTAACTACATTTTTACTTAAGCAATGTTTACTTTGAAAATTAACTAGAAGAAAAAAGAAAGCTACATACAGCTATTATTATTATACTTGATGTTATATTGATTTCGAAACTTAACTAAAGTTTAAACTTTACCATAAATTTAATCTTAATAGTAAAACTTGTTTTTTCTATAAGTAAAATTTTTGAGTAAAAATTTGTTTTTATTTAATTGTTTAAATGCTAATTTCCATGACTGTTACATACCTTTTTAGATTTATTTAACAGGGTTGCCACTTTACCTGGAACCATTGAAAAACCTGGAATTTGACAATTTAGGCAAAAAGAACCTGGAATTTGGGAAATTTAAAAAAAAAAATCTGGAAATACTTGAAATTTTGAATAAAAATAATTTTAAAAACCTGGAATTTTTTCAATTTTTTTATGTTCGGTAGTAAAATTTCGATTTGACTCAAAAAATCTATCATATGAATAAAAAAAATTTGTAATCATCAAAATTTTTTTTTATTAAAAAACATATTTAAAGTAGCTTTACAGCATCTTTTCAATGTTTTTAAACTATTTAACGCAGTTTCTTATCTTAAACTTAACTTTTAAATAAAAATGAACCCAAAAATGTGTACTTTTAGAACCTGGAAAAGTTTTTGAAAAAACGAGTGGCAACCCTGATTTAAGCACTAACAAGGTCCTTAACCGAAATTTTATTTTGTACAAACAAGTCTTGAAAGAATTTTTTTTTTTTGAAGTATAAAAATTAAGTACAGTTTAAATAATAATTTTTAAGTCATTACTACACACATTTTGGCTTTAAAAAATTATTATTTTAAGTTGAATATGAAATAACATTATTGATAAAATATGTTTAGATATTTATACAGAATATGGACTAAAATATTATATTTTGTCATAGAGTTATTCAAACATAACTTTCAAGGTTGTAACAGCACTATGATGAAATTTAACAATTTTAGCCTAATTAGCTGTTATATATCTTTAAAAATAAAAAATACTAGCTTTTAGTTCAACCCATATACCCTAGTTATTACAAAAGTTAAATGTAACAGTATAGATGTTTCAAACATGACAAAAATTTTTTTTTTTTGGTTTTTTTATAAAAACTCAGGCAAACATAGTTTAAATATTCTTTAAACCATTTAAGTAACTTTCAGATTTTTCTTAAATATGTCAAAATTATTTAAATATTTTTTAAATAATTTATTTAATTTATGAATTATAAAATAATAGTGAAGCTTTTGGAAAATTTACTAATTAAAGACTTGCCACACACCCAGGCCAAATCAGGCTAGTTTGAATTTGTGATGCTCTATAAAAGTCAAGGTTAACAAAATTTTTTTTTGCAAATCCGAGACGGTTTTTTTTTGACTACTTTTATTTTAAACTTTACTTTTTGTTCTACACTTTAAATTACTTTCTTTTTATTAAAATACCTTTAGGTTATTAAGTATTTTTAAATGTAATTATTTCATATTTTATGCTGTTACTTTTACTTTTGTTAAACTCAGGCTGACTTAAACTTGTTTAATTAATTAAGTAATTCGGGCTAGATTCAAGTTACTTAGGCTGTTTTTTTTCTTTAAAGAACGGCAACCCTTAGTTATTTTTAACCTTTTCATTCAGTAATATATTTAATTAAATTGCTAGCCTAGTAGAAAAAGTAAGTTAAAATGTTAAAAAAATAATCAATTTATTTTATACAGCTGTATAAGTCAATCAAAATATGACTATACTAAGGTAGATTTTCGCTCACATAACATTGTAGTTTTTTTTTAAATTAAACTGTTTAAGATATCATACAAAAAAAAAAATATTGAAAATTTTACCAGAAAAAGTTTTGTCACTTGAACTATTATTTTTAATGACAGCTGAATTACTAAAAAGTTTTTAGTTTTTTTTTTTGAACTTTTATATATCAGTTAAAAGACTCAATTGAAACTAACATTGTCTGATACTGATTAAAATAAGAGATTTTAGTTTTAGTTTGATTTATAAAGCTATATTGTTAGTTTCAAAATTACTCAAAATTGTAATGAGACTTCACTCTTGAGAAATTTGACTCTTTGAGTTTTCAAATGTTGAAAAAAGATAGAGTTTAAATAAGTATATAAAAACTAGAAATTAGTATTTAAAAAATAAATACTAAAATGAGAATAATATACAGATGATTTATAACGGATGTATTTGTCAAAAAAAATATATTTTTTATTTTTTTTTAATATCCTTACTTTGCTGTAATCTCAAGGGTTGTTGTTTTTTTTTTAATATTTTGATAATATGTACAAATATGCGTGATTGTAAATTTAAAAAACCTTCAACTTTCTAACGGTCACTGTAGCAAAAAAAATTATTTATTTATTCTAATACACTTAATTATTACGATTTTAAATGGTCCATGTTTTTTTTTATCTAAACTGTTTTTATGTAAGACATAACACATGTACATTTCACTAGAGTTATTATTAATTGAACATGAAATCACTCATATTTCTTTTATGAGGGATTTTATGTTCAATTAATTATAACTTTAGTAAAACATACATGGGTCATGTCTTACATAAAAAAGTTTAGATAAAAAAAGCGTGAACCTTTTTAAAAAAGTCATATTAAGTGTATAAAATAAGTTTAAAAAAATTCTGCCTCATTGACCATTAGAAAATTGAAGGTTTTTGAAATTTACTATCGAGCATATTTGTATATATCATTATAGTATTAGAAATTAGGACAAAAAACTACGACCCTTGAGAACACAGCAAAGTAAAAATATTAAAAAAAACAAAAAAAAATTAACTATTTGTCTGAAACATCCGTTAAAGTTAAAATTCCAAAAAAACAACATTTTTTAGGGCCGCATTTAAAAATTCGAATCGCAATCCAATGGTTATTTTTAATTAAAGGCAAAGGAGCGTTCTATAGAATAAAAAAACAATCTTAGTTAGCTTTGAAGATAAGGAAAACAGTTGGATCTAAAGTTTAGACATTTTTTAAAACTTGCTAAAAATTCTAATCGAGCTAAGTTAACGCTCGTAAGTTATCAAACTTCCTGACTAAAATACTTCGTATTTCGGAAGCTTCTTCAGTTTTTAGAAAGCGGTAAAGGAATTTTGTTACTTGGTTAAAAACTTTTTACTCAAGTAAAGATTTTCCTTCTCTAACTTTACTGTTAGCTTAAATGTATAGTTTCTTTTGATAACTAGAGAGTGGCCTAAGGAAATAGAACATTGTTGTTGTCTTTGATAAGTAAGTATCTAAATGACAAAAAAAAACGTCGTAAACATAAAAACAGTCAATCGCTCTTGTAATTTGTTTAAAATTTTTATTTCTTTTTATTTTGTGTTTCTAACAATAGTTATTAACTGTAACTATAAAAAAGTAAACTAAACATTTAAAGTTTTCAGGCGTATTTTAAAAGATATGAAAAAGTTACTACTTGTGTGTTTGATGCTTATTGCGCTAGCGACGTGCAAACCAATCCAGATTGTCAACAAAAATGTTGATTACGCGTTTGCAGATTCAGAAAATGTAGGAGAAGGTGTAAATGCTCCTGAAAATCTTCCAAAAGAGTTGCATCATCTTTACAATGTTGAGGATTTCAGTGAACCAGCCAGTCCTCCTAAAAATCTTCCAAAAGAGTTCCATCATTTTTACAATGTTGAGGATTTCAGTGTACCAGCTAGTCCTCCTAAAAATCTTCCAAAAGAGTTCCATCATCTTTACAATGTTGAAGATTTCAGTGTGCCAGCCAGTCCTCCTAAAGATCTTCCAAAAGAGTTCCACCATCTTTACAATGTTGAGGACTTCAGTGTACCAGCCAGTCCTCCTAAAAATCTTCCAAAAGAGTTCCACCATCTTTACAATGTTGAGGACTTCAGTGTACCATCCAGTCCTCCTAAAAATCTTCCAAAAGAGTTGCACCATCTTTACAATGTTGAGGATTTCAGTGTACCAGCTAGTCCTCCTAAAAATCTTCCAAAAGAATTCCATCATCTTTACAATGTTGAAGACTTCAGTGTACCAGCCAGTCCTCCTAAAAATCTTCCAAAAGAGTTTCATCATCTTTACAATGTTGAGGATTTCAGTGAACCAGCCAGTCCTCCTAAAGATCTTCCAAAAGAACTATGTCATCTTTACAATGTTGAGGATTTCAGTGTACCAGCTAGTCCTCCTAAAGATCTTCCAAAAGAGTTGCACCATCTTTACAATGTTGAGGATTTCAGTGTACTAGCTAGTCCTCCTAAAGATCTTCCAAAAAAGTTCCACCATCTTTACAATGTTGAGGATTTCAGTGTACCATCCAGTCCTCCTAAAAATCTTCCAAAAGAGTTCCACCATCTTTACGATGTTGAGGATTTCAGTGTACCAGCCAGTCCTCCTAAAAATCTTCCAAAAGAGTTGCACCATCTTTACAATGTTGAGGATTTCAGTGTACCAGCCAGTCCTCCTAAAAATCTTCCAAAAGAGTTTCACCATCTTTTCAATGTCGAGGATTTCAGTGAACCAGCCAGTCCTCCTAAAAATCTTCCAAAAGAGTTCCACCATCTATACAATGTTGAAGATTTCAGTGTGCCAGCCAGTCCTCCTAAATATCTTCCAAAAGAGTTGCACCATCTTTACAATGTTGAGGATTTCAGTGTGCCAGCTAGTCCTCCTAAAAATCTTCCAAAAGAGTTGCGTCATCTTTACAATGTTGAGGACTTTAGTGAGCTTGTAAAAGATTATGTTCCGCATAATGATCAACCTTCCATTGATGTTAACGAACCTGAAGCAGATGAGACGGTACAGCCAACAGGTAAGAGTAAAGCTTCTTAAATTTAAAATCTATAAATTAAAAGTTTTAAACTAAGTTGTAAAAAATATACATGTTTTTAAAATTAGAGTCAAGTTCAAAAATTTTAGATCTTATTAAAACTAAAAGTATAGCAAAACTTTCCTAGTCTTTAGTAAACTTAATACTTTAAAGTATTAGTGAAAGGTTCTATATGTTTGTAAACTAAAACTGTTGTGAAAATTTTTACATGTTAATGAAATAAAATTTATTTTTAAAGTTCCTAGATGTTAGTAAACTTAAAATTTTTGCAAAACGTTCTTCTAGTTAATAAACTAAATAAAGATATTAAATTTTTAGATGAACCTGAGATTGATGCTGTAATAAATTTTTAAGTTCACGTTGTTGAGTAGAAGAACGCCATTAACTCTTTAAAAAACAACTGTCGTTTTAATAGAAGCGTAAAAATCTTGAATGATGACTAGTTTTAATTTTGACGTAAAATAAACACTATTGACTACTTCTTTGTCTTTATTTTGTAAATAGCACTTTCATGTTTTTATTTGCACGCTAATCTTATCAGTTAAAGTAAACTGTAGAAATAAAATTAAGCTCATTAAATGTGTTTTAAATAGTTTTATTTATTTAATAATTTTAAAAATAATTTTATTAAAGTTTATATAGTTCTATGGAAACTAAAAAAAAAGTTTATCTAGCTTTTAAAGTATGATATTGTTTCTATAAAGTTTTAAAGTAGTTTTAATATAATATCAAGCAAGGAATGGACTATATTTATTCCGGCGGTCAGTTTTACCATTAAAAATCACAGAGTGGACTTAGTGAAAAAGTTATCAAAAACGTGCAGTGCGAAAATATTATACCTTACCTCCTATTTAAGCAAAAAATGTAGATTTTAAGTATAAGTTATAGAAAATTCAAAATACTATGCCACTAATAAAACTCCAAGCAAAAGTACGAGTACTTATATTCTGGATCGGTCTAGGAAAAAACTAACTTGAAGTAAATATTTGGGTATATTAATCAGCAAAGAATAACAATTTCCAACAATGTTTTCTAAATCTATTATAATTTGTAATGTTGGAGTATCTTTTTTCATAATTTTAGAAAACTTTTCTACTGAAGCTGATTTTACCATTAAATTTAACTATACTTCAGACTAAGTATCTTAGTACATTTACCTTTATTACAAAGAAACTTCATTTAATCACATACAGTTATAAATAGTCATAAATTGATCATTCAAACATTATTAAACAAAGCATGAAGATATTTACCAACTCATATGAATAAGTTATTTAAGTTTTATTATTTACCCTTAAAGTTAGGTAGTAATGTTTGACAGATCAGTTCATTAAAGTGTTATATTTTAATGTAATGATTCAAACCTAAGAAAAAAAACATTTCATTTCGATTACTGGTTAAAATAAAACAGTCATACTGATTTACAAAAACATTGGCGAAATTCTGCAGAGCAGAATCTCCTGGATTTTCGTATGCCATGAGACAAGCTCAAATAAGGCTTTTTATGGTTTTGTCGGTTGCGACTGACTTATGAGTCCTTATCGGGACGAAATTATGTCTACCGAAGGCTTGTGGTCTGATAATTAAATTGGTATGATTAACCCTTTTGTTAAGCTGGTTTATTTTCAATAAACTAAGTAATTCTCATAGTCAAAATTTCATTTAGTCATAGGAATATAACTGTAATAAATCAAACACTATCTTGAAATATTAACGTATCTAACTGAAAAAAATATAACGAACACATTTTTACCAACTTGTTTAGTAACTTCAACAAACAGCTCTAATGTGATAAAGTAGACTTAATTTATCTTTTTTTTATTATCTTAAAAAATTTCAATTTACTTAAAGTTAAGATAAACAAAGCGTACATTTATGCAAGCAGTTTTGTTTTAGAAAAGTATAGTCACCTTCTGCTTGTGTACGCACCTTGGACACAATCCAATAGTAATTATTTGAAAAGTACTTGTCTGAAAATCTTGCATATTTACATATAAGTATATTTATAAATGTTTTAATCACGACATATCTATTTTTAATTTGTAGTTTTTTTGCATATAATAATAAAAATTATCTTAAAATTATTTATTAAGAAACAAATTGACTCTAGTTTCATATGTAAAAAAGTAAGTAAACATCTGGACCTTTAGTGCTATTTGATACAGAAGTAATTGTAAACCGTACTCAAGTATCAGCAAAATAATACTAGTTGAAAACAGTTTATTTAAACTCAGTTTTCTAATAATATAAGCATACTTATTTTCCAAGATAGAACTATAACTTAGTGATTATTTAGGAAGGTTTTTGTTTTTTTTTGCTTCAAATTGTCTTTTGTAGTTATTATATGCTTTCTGATGATAATGTATTATTCTTATCACTAAATATATACTTTCTATCTCGAATGCTAAAGTTGTTAATGTTAAGACGAAAAACGTGAAAAACTATCCACTATGTCATATTGATATATTCAGTGACATCGATAAGGTACTCTCCTTGAATCCAGACAAATGTAGGAACTTTAAAAAAAAATTAGCTTCTGGCGTAATAGGTTGTATATTTTATTTTAAGTTAAAGTTACAATGTACCTTTGAGCTATAAGACTGTTTTTTATATTTGCATTAACCATATAAAGAATATGTTTAAATGAATTTAAACTTGTTTATTTGATATGTGTTAAACTACTTTTTCAAAAAATTCTTGATTTAGATCATATTTTAGATTTAGTGTGTATTTCTTAAAGTGCTTACCTTATAGATGTCCCTACTTTACTTGTAGCTGCTACATACATACCTTTTATAAAAGTAGTTTAAACTAATCTACATATATTTACTTTTTTTGGACTTCTAGCTTTGAAATGCTTAACAACAATGTTTTATAAGAACTAATGAACTCATACGAATGTTAACCTCACAAACAAATAGTAATTTTAGTAACCTTACAACCTTCTGTTTGAGATTAGCAGGAAAAAAGGCGTTGTGTGAGTAAAAACAAGTCGTTTTTATAAAGGTTTATTCGTGTGCTGTTATTAATGGTATAAAACCTTCAAGACTTTTCTATGTTTTCTGCCAATGGTGCTGAGGTTGTAGAACTACTTTGACTTGGTGAACTATTAGCTTTTTGATATAAAAACTTTTTTAGTACTGCTGCATGCAGGATTACATTTGACAGCAATGCTTTGCTTTTATTACACTACTGCATTACCATGTAAAAAGTTCGAGCAGTTTATAAAGGAGGCTAAGAAGTTTCTATTCATCAGCTGTAAGAATATTTTTGGGTTTAAATTTGTGTTAGTTCTTGACATTTGTTTTTAATTGTTCTAATCTTTTCAGCATCAGGTAGGATGATTTCCACCTTGTTTCGACATATTGCACAAATAATAAGGTTTTTTGCACTGATGAACTTAAAGTGACCTGGATTTTTTTTGTTTCCTGCACGCTGTAAAAAATGATTAAAGTGGCCTACATTTGGATGGGCCTTGGCTATTAACACACTAATGTTGTTTTCTGAAAACAGTAAATATTTAATTACCAGTTGAAGCGTGTAAATGAAATAGTGTTTGAAGAGAATTCCAACAACAACATACTAGTCTTCATGTTAAATGCATTGTCGCGCAGAAAAAAGTGAATGCGATTCATATTAACACCCCAATTTTCAAGCATCTCCTTTTTGTTTTCACAGATATTAAAGCCAGTTTAAGAACCTTCTATTTCCTTACAGTGCGAAGCTCAGTGTTTTTACTAAAAGCTGTTATTTAACCAATGCGCTAAAAAAAGATATGATGTCTTTGTTTTCGATTTCGTCCATATGTCACATGTAAATGACAAAAACGAAGATTCTGATAACTCAATTTGTATTTTTATCTTTAAACTTTTATAAGTCTGAGGAATCATTGTTTCAGTGAAGTATTAAGTACTTGAGGTCACGTAACTCAATATTATTCAAAACACAACAATTTGAGTTTATAAGATTGTAAGAAGCTGATCGCGGAAAACAAAGTTTTTCCAAACTAACTGGATCAGGATTCAGCTAAATCTCAGCTAGGATCCGGATCTTTTTAGAAAATTAAGATTCGGCCGGACCAGGGTCCAAGCAGAAAATGGCCGGATCTGGCCAAATGTGGCAGATTTTCAATTAAAACTAAATTCACATCATGATGGGCATATGGATTATTACTTAATACTAGCTTAGTTTGATCACTCTTGTCCTGATTTGATTTATAATACCAGTTTACTAAAATTATCTTGTTTGTGTTTTGGCTTAGGTGGTTTTATGGTTGTAGAAAACTTTTTACATGTGATAATCAATGAATGCTACAAACAGAATTTATGACATAACACCAGGTTTTTTATATAATACATATAATTATTTAAGATTTAATTTATATAAGACGTCTACGTGTTGCGATGGTCTACTATTTTTTTTATATACGAATCTGTTTACTTGACAAAACTATAAGCCCTAAAGTTTATCTTAATAAAATAGGTTGCACGAAAGAAACTTCAGTCTAAAGCAAGGATGGCAAACTGTGGCCACAAGCCAAATGCAGCCCTTAAAACCAAAATATGCCGCAAGGTGGCTTTTAGCTAAAAACATACCTTTTTAAAATCAGTTACAAGAAATGTTTTTATGGGAAAACCTGAAATTAGGCTAACATTTAAATATTTACTAATTAGTAGTGCTTTGCGCTACTGTTGCTTATGTTATCAGTTTAAAATAGTATTTTGAGGTTGATTACTGGAAATGTTTTGAAACAAGTGTGGCCCGCGAAGACTTTTTATTCAGCACGACCAGCAACCAACTTTTTATAGGAAAATTGGGCTGCAACTTGTAGAAGGCTGCCGACCCCTGGTCTAACGTAACTAGCTAAAGACTGTAACAATAAAAATTTGTCTTGTTTCACTAAAAACTGGATGTAAATATCCAACAAACTTTAAAAGATATAAGTCTTTTAAATTTATAAAAACTATTTAGCCTTTTAGTTAAAAAGATAAAGTAAATATTAAGTATAAGAATCAAATACAAACATCTTAAATGACTTGCTCCAAAATATAGTGTTAGCGGGAGCCGATCATTTCTAACCCGCTATCATTTCTAACCCGTTCACTTCTAACCCGATCACTTCTAACCCGATCATTTCTAATCCGATAATTTCTAACCCGATCACTTCTAACCCGATCACTTCTAACCCGATCACTTCTAACCCGATCATTTCTAACCCGATCACTTTTAACCCGATCACTTATAACCCAATCACTTCTAACTCGATTACTTCTAACCCGATCACTTCTAACTCGATTACTTCTAACCCGATCACTTCTAACCCGATCACTTATAACCCGATCATTTCTAACCCGATCATTTCAAACAAGATCATTTCTAACCCGATCATTTCTAACCCAATTTAGCCCAATCAATTCTAACCAGATCATTTCTAACCCGATCACTTCTAACCTGATCATTTCTAACCCATTTTACTTGTTTATTTTATTTTTAAATCTAGATTTCATTCTAAAACAAACTAGTCTTAATAAAATTCTTAAAATTTTTTTTATTAGTTTCTTAAAAACACTATGATTTTAATGTGTTACGTAAAAAACATTGTTAGTATAATCTTTAATTTTAGTATTAGCTTAACATAGGTTTAATTTATTTTTATCACCTTATTTTCTGATATTTCATTCTACAATTAATTTAAATTTTTTTTTATTATTTCATATTTTTTTGTTCTTTCATTCTACTTTAACAGACGTTTTTCGTTAATAATATACAATTTACTAAATTGTTTACTTTATAATATTTTGAACTATTTTTTGTAGGATTTTAAAGTAAGCACTTATAACTATATCTAAGTTGGATCTTATAATATATTCACGTGACTAAAATAATTTTAACATAAGCAAATTTAAAAAAGTAAACCTTTACAATAGTATTCAGATACAAAACTTTTATATTACGATCAGAAAACTGCATTGTAAGTCTGTTGTAAATGTTGTATTATTGCTGACTAGTGTATTAACGTTTATAGTAGGTTAGATTTAAGTTTCATTTTACTAACTTTTACAAATTGTTATACAACTTGCATAGGCCTAATAAGATAATAGAATTCAAACAAACACTAGGAGAAATTAAATACTTTTGTTATTTTAAGTATAAAAGCCTGATTTATAGGTATTACCTAGATATTAAAACCGTTATGTCATATAACAAACCGCAAAAGTATTTTACGTCGATTGAACGTATTGATTTCACATCATTAATAAATTCCTACTTAGTCCTAGAGCAAAAAAGTAACTAACAATTAAACAGGCATGTTTATTTGTATAACAAGTCCGAGGTCAATTAAATCTCGCCCAGGTAATCTTCTTTACACCCTTCAATTAAATATACATAATATACAAAATGTTTTAATTACGACTTAAGTTATTACTTTAGTTGACAAAAATTTTATTTAAACTTACTTTGTTATGAACAGTTGAAATAATGTAAGTAAAAACAAAATAAGTACTGAAAAAATATTTTTAAATAGAGTAATAAATTAATTATAGTTAAATTAAATATAAATAGGAGCAGAAGTTTATAAAAACTACATCAAGTTTTTTTGTTTCCTTTAATCAACTATTTATTCAGACAATTATTACACGCAACATATTTACTTTTTATTCATTACAGTAAAGCCAGCTTGAAGTCTATTGACTTTATTCTCAGTGTTTTTTTGCACCTCTAAATTTCTATAAAAGTCATGAGTTTTTTCTTCATTATAAATTAAAACCTATACTACAGTTTTACAACACAAAGCAATTTTATTAAAAGTTTTAAAAATAGATAAATTTAAAAAGTAACTTATGCTTATGTTTCATATTTAATTATCGCTAAATAATTTAAGTTTTTGTGTTTTTGGAAACCTGTAAAACAATAACTTTAAAAAGATATCAAGAAACTTTTAAAGAAGCATCTATTATTAATCGTGAGAAACCGCTTTAGCCATTTTAAAAACTTCTAAATTTTCATGATAAATGTAAATTTGTTTTGCTCTATATACATCATATTTTGAAAAAAAAGCAAACTAATAAGTTTTCGGCACTTAACTTTTATACTTAAGTTAATTATATAATATGTCTTATTTAATCTCTAAATATAATTTACCACTAGCTAAAAGAAAGAAAGTTAGATTTAAATTCTAGTAAATGACGGGTTCATAATGTTTAAAAACACCTACCTCTACTTTTCACTTATTGTACTGTATACATTTTCGTTTTAAGAACTTAAAATTTTATAATGATAATTTTAAATGAAACGACCATACTAAATACGATAACTAAATTTTATTAAGTGTATTATTTCAAGTTTCATAGATACTGATATTATTATTCTTAAAAAGTTGTATTTCATATAAATTCGCCCTAAATTTGCCAATCTGATCTCCATACTTAAAAAAATGTATATTAGTTGTAGAAAATATAGAATATCTTAAAAAAAAAATTAGATAATAGTCTTTAACCGCTGCAATACTCATTATATTTCTTACATTGCAGCTATCAAAACTTAATATTTAATCTTTAGAATACAGAAGACTTATATTTTTCCTAATTCTTTTTAAAAACTAATTAACTACAGTTAATTAATGATCCATTTTTAAACTTTTTTAAAATAATTGTTACCACGTAAATAAACCATTAAAAAACCATTGATATAATATGTAGAATTTGGTTCATTCTATAGTTTGATTTTATTAGCAGCGGCTTTCATCTTTAAATAATAAAAGGTTTTTCAATATTTTTAATAGACATTTATTTAGCTTGTATTCCTAATGTGCTTTGGACTTTAAATTTAGTGGTTAGTCAATGCACTTAATTATTTTATTTTTTTTACAATTGTCTGTACCTTAATTCCAATAATGTTTATTTAAATTGGATCAAATATGCTTTGGCAAAGCGACAAAAACAATTGATAAAAAATCAATGAAATACCAAACGGTTGCACAAATGTACAGAACCTAACTCTAAAAGTCAGGATGTGTATATCCGATTGATATTTAAACAAGAATATTTTTTATTCATGAACTTTTGTAGTTTGTTTGAATTCTGACATTCTAGTATGTTCTAAAATAATTTTATAAAAGCATCTATGTAACTTCTTTTAATGAAGAAGTGCGTAGTTCAGACTATTTTGTTGATTGCTGCACTAAATCGTTGAAATAATTTACTAAATCGTCTCAATATGTGTTGCTGAATTTTTAATAGAATTTTTTTTGTTGAAAAGAAATAGGAATTTAATTCTAAATTGAAAGATTGTGCAACTGTGTTTGGTTTTATTGGAGCTCACTGATCGATGAAAGAATTGATGTTAAACTTGCTTATTGTGGAGTTAAAACCAAATGTTTCGAAATCCTTTTCCTTCAAATCATAAATAAGTCAACTATTATTATACTAAAGTATAAATATTTTTTGCTGTTAATCTATAGATATTAGATAATACTATAGTTTTTGATTTTAAGGTATATAAATTTGCGTCTCTTTGTTAAGTGCCATTCAGTTTAAGTGGCTTAGCTTTGATGCCTAGATCAAGCGTAGAATAAAAAACTTCCAACAGCAATGAATATCCAAAATTAAATTTTAACAAAAGCTGTCTGAACATTAAATTTAAATTTATACAAAACTAACTAAAATTTATAAAAAACAACTTTGTTGAGGTTAATTTGTTTTTAAAACAAACCCTAATTTTAAAACAATAATAAACAAACATTATAATACAGATCGGGTTAATAATTGTCGGGTCAGATCGGGTTAGAATTGATCGGGTTAGATATGATCTGGTTAGAAATGATCGGGTTAGAAATGATCAGGTTAAGTCGGGTTAGAAATTATCTGGTTAGAAATGATCTTGTTAGAAATGATCGGGTTAGAAGTGATCGGGTTAGAAGTGATCGGGTTAGAAATTATCGAGTTAGAAATGATCAGGTTAGAAGTGAACGGGTTAGAAGTGATCGAGTTAGAAGTGATTGGGTTAGAAGTGATCGGGTTAGAAATGATCGGGTTAGAAGTGATCGGGGTAGAAGTGATCAGGTTAGAAGTGATCGGGTTAGAAGTTATCGGGTTAGAAATGATCGGGTTAGAAGTGATCGGGGTAGAAGTGATCGGGTTAGAAATGATAGCGAGTTAGAAATGATAGTAAACCAGTGTTAGCTGTGATTAAAATCTAGATTGTCAGACAATAGACACTTAGAAGTAAGTAAATATGCATTATCTAATTACCTACTAATGAATTAACTTTGTGGTGAAATAAAGTTACGATGTAACCCAAATGAATCTTCTAATATAATTCGTAGCAAACAGTACTTTATACAGTAAGTATTATCTACAATATTCAAATTTTGATACCAACTGGGTATTACTTATTATTAGACAAATAAAAATAAACTTCGAAAATAATAAAAGACTGAGAATAATAAGTTTTGTTTGTCAAAATCAAACAACTCACATTTTTTAACTTAAGTCTATGAAGTAATAACGCCGTATGATATCTTTTTTATTTGTTTACAAATAAATTTTAAGAAAAAATATAACAATAAAAATTTCTAACTGAAGAAAAAATTAATTGTAGTCTAGTCTTGTATTCTCAAGTCCAAATAAGTTCAATTCAACAATTAAATATTCTTTAACCAACTACAATAGAAACAATTTTCAAATAGAATTATGTAAGTTTTTCAAGTTGTAAGACTTCATTCAAAAAGGTAGTTGATTGATTAAATACTCTTTTATTTTTGTTATTTATTAAACCCACATCTAGTGAAAATTTGTTTTCCAAGTTTTTTTTCTTCGAGATATGCTACTGAGTTTCCGTATAAACTTATAAACAAATATTGAATTTCTAAGATATTTAAAACTACGACACATGTTAAATTTTTTCATCTAACAAAGATAATTTATTTATAAACTTAAATAAAAAAAAGTATTATACTTGTTTGCCTTGTTTCATGAAATTTAAAACAAATAAAACATTCTGCCGTACATGGGGTTTATGATTACTTATCTAAAGTACCATTACTGTTGTAGAATAGAAAGTTATTACAGTCTGTTAATGTAATGCTTGTAGACTGGCAAGTAATACATGTATTATACATATTATTTTGAAGAAGGCGCTTAGTTTTATATAACATATTATTATATTAACTTTTATGGTAATTCAGCACTTACATTTGTTAAATAATGTCAAGTTAACATCAAGGCTGATGAATAAAAAAAAATTATGTAAAATTTCTGTTTCAGTGAATAAAAAACATTTTTCCGACCGTTTTTGTATTTTACCTAGATTTAGTTTCAATTAATTTTAAAAGTAATTAAATAAATTAGTTTAGTCAAGTAACTTAAACTAAACAAGTTAATTTATTGCATCTTTTGAACTATTCAAGTAATTAACAACTTATAATCGAAATAAGTTAGTAGATAAAAGACATCAAAAAATAACTTAAATGTTGTTAGGAATGTAATGTTTCTGAAACACAAAGAAAGTGCTTTTTCTAGAACTATTTCAAACAAGTCGATAAAAATATACACAACTTGAGATAAAAAGTTTATAAAGTTCACCTTAGCATACATAAAAATGTTAATCAAAACATAAAAAAGTATTTGAGATTTTTATATAAAGATTCTTGAGTTTAATCGAACACATGATATAAAGTAGTGCACTTCCAGTATTAATAACAAGTTTGCCTAGATCAAAGGTAATCTATTAGCAAAACTAAACTCTTTTTAATTCAAATAATAGTGATACTCAAGTAGTAAAGGTATAAGAAATAATTTACAAATAATTTACTAATACAATGTTTTTAACAACTTGAGTTATATAAAGATGTTTGAACGTTACAGCTACTTGCACAGACAATCAGACATAGCAGTATTTTTCATCGTGTATAAATTTAAAATCTATAAGATTGAAAGATAATTTTTTCTAGAAAAAATCTTAAAACATTAAAACCATAGCTTTTCTACTCAAGCCTGCAGATACTACGTGGTTATGTATAATTACAATTTGTAAAGCGAAGATGATATTATTATTACGTCACTATACATTGTACAAAAAAATGTATAACATGTAAATGGATAAATCGAATCTAGTGCTAATTTACTTTATTTTATCTTCTCTTAAAATGCCCTTTTATCCTCTATGCATTATTAATAAAACGTATAGAAAGTTTTTTAATTGAGAATGGCACGTACAGTATTTTTTTTCCCTTAAAAAATATTTTTTTCCACTCTTTACTCTCAAATGAGAAATTAACCAAGCTCTAAGGTTGTTAAGTCAAAACATTCGTTTTAGATATACAAAACTTAGTTAATTTGATACGAAAAACTTATATTAAAAGTAGAATATCAATTGAATAAGTATTAAGATCAGTTGAAAACAAAATAATATGAAAATTCTAAAAAAGTATTGAGTTTAAAGTTTAGCTTTAATATATTTTTCTTTGCTATTTTTATAAAGCAGTAGTTTTATATAGTTTTATGATAACCTCTACTTACAGTTAACCATAAAATTAAAAACGTTAATAAGGACCAAATAATTTTTAGGTTAAAAAAGTATTTGAACGCCAACTAAATGTAAAATTAAAATTAGAGTTAAAATTCATGTATTAATTAAAACATATTAGAAATAAATATAACGAAATAAATGTTATGGCTAACGTTAAAAACATACTTGTAAGTGATTTTGGAAAGAAAATAAACTGTTTATTCAAACTAGTTTTGTATTCAATTGTAGTGAATTCATTAGTCGCTTAGTGTCAGTTCTCTATTTTAACAACAAATTTTAAGCATCGACTTGATATTTTTTAAGCATTTACCTAAGTAAAGTACAACTTTGTACACGACTTTAACATCTAGGGTTGTAGCATGGTAATAAGGTAAAACTTCGGGATAGGTGTAATTGTATCGAAACTCATATTTTTCGGTTTTAGTTTGTGTTTAAGTAGAATTTTCTTAGTAAAACTTTTTATCAATTAATGGATTTTATTGATATATTAAGTTTGAAATTATTAAAGTTATTATTCAGAAGTCTATATACAAATGATAAGGGATTAACTAAACTACTACCATAAAAAATGTTTCTATACCCAGAGGACATAGAAGAAAGATAAACTGTTTAAATTATTTAAAAACATAAGTAGGCAAAATAAAACGAGTCAATAGAATGTGAAAAATTATTACTATACTCTTGTTGTTTTTTTTTCATTCTGTATGCAAACAATAATTGCCAATATTATAAAGTTTGTAATTTTCCGCTTGACACATTATTACCGCTAAGTTTCACAAAAAATTTCTAAAATTTACCTGCAACCTAACCTAAAGCTATAAACATAGGCCAATTAAATTGATCAGATTTAAAAAAAAATTATAATCACATTTATTTTTTAATTTACCTACAAAGCTATGGAATAAAGAGAGCTATTTACCTTTAAAGTTTTGTATCATAGAAAGGTCTGTAAAATTAACTACGTATTTTAAAGATACTGGATATACTTTTATTGAGATAAGATTCAAAAGCTTGGGAGCTTAAACTCAAATAAAGTTTAGTTATTAGATTAAGAAAGCGAACATATTAACAGACTTTTCGGGCGCTAAACACCTTACAAACTTTAAAAAATAGAGAACGTTTTTTTCTGTGTTCCCACAATAGCTAAAAAGTTTTATACGAGTATTAAAAAGCACTAAGATTATTTTAAATCTTTACTAAACTTTACTTTATTTTTTTCAACTTTTTTTTTTTATAATTAGTTACTTATTTTAATTATAATGATAAATTTAGTTACGCTTTGAAGTGCTTATTGTTTTATTATAATCTGATGTCGCTACTTTAAAATAAATTACGCAAAGTTTTATTACTTTGGAAATAAATAGTAACTTGAAAAATTTATTACTGGTTTTAACCATATGATAAATAATACTTGTACATACTAAATTTTATTACTTAGAAGAACTTTTTAGTACTTTTAATAAACTTTATTAACAAAATATATCTAAACTGCTTTTACAAACTAATAAATTAAATTAGTTTACCTAAAACTATATAAAAAATTATAAACAATTATCTTAATTGGAAATTATATATGTAAATAAACATGATAAGCGTCTAAGGATTAAAAGTTTACTTAAGCACCTATAAGACAATAAGAAACAGCTTAAAAGATCAAACCCAACACTAATTAATTATATTAGTCTTATCACAAGTATATACGCAATCTTCGGATGACTCAAATGTACAATTAAAATCAGGACTTGTACGATGTACATACACTATGAGTTTTAAGTTCACATATTTGAAACTTTTGAGGTTTATCATACTTGTTCAATTTTAAGGAAAAAGTAAAAATTAGTCCAGGTTTATTGTTTTTTTAGTTATATTAATTATGACTTCTAACACTATATTTTTTTTTATACCCACTGTGACTTTTTCTTTTAAATAGAAAGGTTATAAAAGAAGATTTTTATAAGTCTAGTGGTATTAAGTTAATGAACTTTTTGCATGTACTTTGTTTTTACTTATTTTTATTTATTAGACATATAAAGTTCTGTGTTTTAAAAATATTTCTTTTTAGAACTAAAAAAGTTTATATTTATATCAGTTACGGTAAATGTTTATATTAATAAAACTCTATTATATAATAAACAATAAATGAGTCAAAGTATTAAAGCTTACTTAAGCTCAATTAAGCTACTAGTAACACATTACGCTACAACTTAAAAGATTAATTTAACACTAAATTAGTCATATTGGTCTTATCTCAAGTATGACCAAGTCTGATGAAACTCGTTTACATTGTGTAAGAATGTAAGGTAACTCGAGTATGCAAGTAGAGAACAAATCAAGTATAGTTATTAAACACTGATGTAATGTTTATAGGTAGCATTAACCTATATATAAAATATGATGAAACTCATTTACATTGTGTAAATGTAAGGTAACTTGAGTATGCAAGTGGAGAACCAATCAAGTAGAGTTATTAAACACTGATGTAATGTTTTATAAGTAGCATAAACCTTATATATATCTTACCAAAAAAATGGTAGGAGTTATTTGAGTAAACACTTTTTGCAGACAGTTGTAATGTTGTTGTTAAGTTCTATCGATTTAGTTTATTGTTAGTTTGTGGATATTTAAAATATCTTTATAAATGAAATCACCATAAAAATTTTCATCTGTTTTTTTGATATTTATATGTTTTGATCATTAGAAAATAAATAAAGAGATCTCAACTACTAGAGGAGAAATAAAGAATTTATTCTTTCAAGACTTTATTTGACAATCTAAGTTTCGGTCAAAGATCTCGTCAGTGCTTAAATAAATCTAAAAAGATATGTAACAGTCATGGAAAATATCTTTTAAAAAATTAAATAAAAACAATTTTTTACTTAAAATGTTTACTTGAAAACAAAACAAGTTTTAATACTAAGATTGAAACATAGTAAAGTTTAAATTTTTGTCAAGTTTCAAAATCAATATAACATTAAGTATAATAATAAAAGCTGTATGTAGCTTTCTTTTTTTTTTTTAGTTAATTTTCAAAGTAAACATTGCTTAAAGCATGTTTGAGATGCATCTCAACTTAAAGCTCGCTTAAAGCACCATTAACTACATTTTTACTTAAGCAATGTTTACTTTGAAAATTAACTAGAAGAAAAAAGAAAGCTACACACAGCTTTTATTATTATACTTGATGTTATATTGATTTCGAAACTTAACTAAATTTTAAACTTTACCATAAATTTAATCTTAATAGTAAAACTTGTTTTTTCTATAAGTAAAATTTTTGAGTAAAAATTTGTTTTTATTTAATTGTTTAAATGCTAATTTCCATGACTGTTACATACCTTTTTAGATTTATTTAACAGGGTTGCCACTATACCTGGAATCATTGAAAAACCTGGAATTTGACAATTTAGGCTAAAAGAACCTGGAATTTGGGAAATTTAAAAAAAAAGTCTGGAAAAACTTGAAATTTTGAACAAAAATAACTTAAAAAACCTGGAATTTTAACAATTTTTTTATGTTCGGTAGTAAAATTTCGATTTGACTCATAAAATCTATCATATGAATAAAAAAGATTTGTTATCATCAAAAATTTTTTTCATTAAAAAACATATTTAAAATAGCTTTACTGTTTCTTTTCAATGTTTTCAAACTATTTTACGCAGTTTCTTATCTTAAACTATAGTAAAAATAGACCAAAAAATGTGTACTTTTAGAACCTGGAAAAGTTTTTGAAAAAACAAGTGACAACCCTAATTTAAGAACTAACGAGGTCTTTGACCGAAACTTAGTTTGTAAAATCAAGTCTTGAAAGAATAAATTTATGTTTTTTTTTGAATTATAAAAGTTAAGTACAGTTTAAATTTTAATTTTTAAGTCATTACTACACACATTTTAGCTTAAAAAAATTATCATTTTAAGTTGAATATGAAATAACATTATTGATAAAATATGTTTAGATATTTATACAGAATAAGGACTAAAATATTATATTTTTTCATAGAGTTATTCAAACATAACTTCAAAGGTTGTAACAGCACTATGATGAAATTTAACAATTTTCGCCTAATTAGCTGTTATATATCTTTAAAAATAAAAAATACTAGCTTTTAGTTCAACCAATATACCCTAGTTATTACAAAAGTTAAATGTAACAGTATAGATGTTTCAAACATGAAACAATCTTTTTTTTGTGTTTTTGTATAAAAACTCAGGCAAACATAGTTTAAATATTTTTTAAACCAATTTAGTAACTTTCAGATTTTTCTTAAATATGTCAGAATTATTTACATATTTTTTAAATAATTTATTTAATTTATGAATTATAAAATAATAGTGAAGCTTTTGGAAAATTTACTAATTAAAGACTTGCCACACACCCAGGCCAAATCAGGCTAGTTTGAATTTGTGATGCTCTATAAAAGACAAAGTTGAGAAAAGTTTTTTTTTGCAAATCCGAGACGGTTTTTTTTTTTTGACTACTTTTATTTTAAATTTTATTTTTGTTCTACACTTTAAATTCCTTTCTTTTTATCAAAATATCTTTAGGTTATTCAGTATTTTTAAATGTAATTATTTCGTATTTTATGCTGTTACTTTTACTTTTGTTAAATTCAGGCTGACTCAAACTTATTTAATTAATTAAGTAACTTGGGCTAGATTCAAGTTACTTAAACTGTTTTTTTTTCTTCAAAGAACGGCAACCCTTAGTTATTTTTAATCTTTTCATTCAGTAATATTTTTAATTAAATTGCTAGCCTAATAGAAAAAGTAAGTTAAAATGTTGAAAAAATAATCAATTTATTTTATACAGCTGTATAAGTCAATCAAAAAATGACTATACTAAGGCAGATTTTCGCTCACATAACATTATAGTTTTTTTAAAGTAAACTGTTTTAGATATCATACAAAAAAAAATTATATTGAAATTTTTACCGGAAAAAGGTTTGTCACTTGAACTATTATTTTTAATGACAGCTGAATTACTAAAAAGTTTTTTTTTTTTTTTTTTGAACTTTTTATATATCAGTTAAAAGACTCAATTGAAACTAACATTGTCTGATACTGATTAAAATAAGAGATTTTAGTTTTGTTTTGATTTATAAAGCTATGTTGTTAGTTTCAAAATTACTCAAAATTGTAATGAGACTTCACTCTTGAGTAATTTGACTCTTTTAGTTTTTAATTTGTTGAAAAAAGATAGAGTTTAAATAAATACATAAAAACTAGAAATTAGTGTTTAAAAAATAAATACTAAAATGAGAATAATATACAGATGATTTATAATGGATGTTTTAGCCAAAAATATAATATTTTTATTGTTATTTTATTTTAATATCCTTGCTTTGCTGTATTCTCAAGGGTGGTTGTTTTTTTTTTTTTTGATACTTTAATAATATATACAAATATGCGTGATTGTAAATTTCAAAAACCTTCAATTTTCTAACGGTCACTGAAGCAAAAAAAAAAAATATTTATTTTAATTCACTTAGTTATGACTGTTTTAAATGGTCCGTGGTTTTTTTATCTAAACTGTTTTTATGTAAGACATAACACATGTAAATTTTACTAAAGTTATGATTAATTGAACATGAAATCATTTACATTTTCTTTTATGAGGAATTTTATGTTCAATTAATGATAATTTTAGTAAAACATACATGGGTCATGTCTTACACAAAAAAGTTTAGATAAAAAAGTGTAAACCTTTTAAAATAGTATTAATTATGTGTATAAAATAAGTTTAAACAAAAATTCTGCTTCATTGACCGTTAGAAAATTGAAAGTTTTTTAAATTTACTATTGAGCATATTTGTATATATTATTAAATTATTAGAAATTAGGACAAAAAACCACGACCCTTGAGAACACAGCAAAGTAAAAACATCAAAATAAAACAAAAAAAATAACTATTTGTCTGAAACTTAAAATTCCAAAAAAAAAAACATTTTTTAAAGGGACCCCATTCAAAAATTCGAATCGCTATCCAATGGATTATTTTAAATTAAAGGCAAAGGAGCGTTCTATAGAATAAAAAAACAAACTTAGTTAGCTTTGGAGATAAGGAAAATAATTTGATCTAAAGTTTGAACATTTTTAAGATTTGCTAAAAATGCTAATCGAGCTAAGTTAACGCTCGTAACTGATTAAACTTTCTGACTAAAATAGACCGTATTTCGGAAGCTTCTTCAGTTTTTAGAAAACGGTAAAGGCAAATTGTTACTTGTTTAATAACTTTTTACTCAAGTAAAGATTTTCCTTCTCTAACTTTACTGTTAGCTTAAATGTATAGTTTCTTTTGATAACTAGAGAGTGGCCTAAGGAAATAGAACATTGTTGTTGTCTTTGATAAGTAAGTATCTAAATGACAAAAAAAAGGTTTAAACATAAAAACAGTCAATCGCTCTTGTAATTTGTTTAAAATTTTTGTTTCCTTTTATTTTGTGTTTCTACAAATAGTTATTAACTGTAACAATAAAAAAAAGTAAGCTAAACATTTAAAGTTTTTAGGCGTGTTTTAAAAGATATGAAAAAGTTACTACTTGTGTGTTTGATGCTAGTTGCACTAGCGACGTGCAAACCAATTCAAAAAGTCAACAGAAATGTTGATTACGCGTTTGCAGATCTAGAAAATGTAGGAGAAGGTGTAAATGCTCCTAAAAATCTTCCAAAAGAGTTGCACCATCTTTACAATGTTGAGGATTTCAGTGAACCAGCCAGTCCTGCTAAAAATCTTCCAAAAGAGTTGCATCATCTTTACAATGTTGAGGACTTCAGTGTACCAGCCAGTCCTCCTAAAAATCTTCCAAAAGAGTTCCATCATCTTTACAATGTTGAGGATTTCAGTGTACCAGCCAGTCCTCCTAAAAATCTTCCAAAAGAACTGCATCATCTTTACAATGTTGAGGACTTCAGTGTTCCAGCTAGTCCTCCTAAAGATCTTCCAAAAGAGTTCCACCATCTTTACAATGTTGAGGATTTCAGTGTACCATCCAGTCCTCCTAAAAATCTGCCAAAAGAGTTGCACTATCTTTACAATGTTGAGGATTTCAGTGTACCATCCAGTCCTCCTAAAAATCTTCCAAAAGAGTTCCATCATCTTTACAATGTTGAGGACTTCAGTGTACCAGCCAGTCCTCCTAAAAATCTGCCAAAAGAGTTCCACCATCTTTACAATGTAGAGGATTTCAGTGTACCATCCAGTCCTCCTAAAAATCTTCCAAAAGAGTTCCACCATCTTTACAATGTTGAGGATTTCAGTGTACCAGCCAGTCCTCCTAAAAATCTTCCAAAAGAGTTCCATCATCTTTACAATGTTGAAGATTTCAGTGTGCCAGCCAGTCCTCCTAAAGATCTTCCAAAAGAGTTGCACCATCTTTACAATATTGAGGACTTCAGTGTACCATCCAGTCCTCCTAAAAATCTTCCAAAAGAGTTGCACCATCTTTACAATGTTGAGGATTTCAGTGTACCAGCCAGTCCTCCTAAAAATCTTCCAAAAGAGTTGCACCATCTTTACAATGTTGAGGATTTCAGTGTACCATCCAGTCCTCCTAAAAATCTTCCAAAAGAGTTCCATCATCTTTACAATGTTGAGGATTTCAGTGTACCAGCCAGTCCTCCTAAAAATCTTCCAAAAGAGTTTAATCATCTTTACAATGTTGAAGATTTCAGTGTGCCAGCCAGTCCTCCTAAAAATCTTCCAAAAGAGTTGCACCATCTTTACAATGTTGAGGACTTCAGTGTACCAGCCAATCCTCCTAAATATCTTCCAAAAGAGTTCCACCATCTATACAATGTAGAGGATTTTAGTGTACCATCCAGTCCTCCTAAAAATCTTCCAAAAGAGTTGCGTCATCTATACAATGTTGAGGATTTCAGTGAGCTTGTAAAAGATTATGTTCCGCACAATGAACAACCTTCCATTGATGTTAACGAACCTGAAGCAGATGAAACGGTACAGCCAACAGGTAGGAGTAAAGCTTTTTATATTTGAAGTTAAAATTTATTAATTTAAAGCTTTAAACTAAGTTATAAAAATTATATATCATTAATAATAAAATTTTGTTCAAAAATTTTAAATCTTTTTAAACCTAGAAATATAGCAAAACTTTCCTAGTTGTTAGTAAACTTAATACTGTAGTAAAAGGTCCTATATGTTTGTAAACTTAAAACTGTTGTGAAAATTTTTACATATTAATTAAATTAAAGTTATTTTAAAAGTTCCTAGACGTTAGTAAACTTAAAATTTTCACAAAACGTTCTTGTTGTTAGTGAACTAAATGAAGATTTTAAATTTTTAGATGAACCTGAGATGGAGGCCTCGATGAATTTTGAAGTTCACGTTGTTGAGTAGAAAAACGCCATCAAAACTTTATAAACAACTTTTGTTTTAACAGAAGCGTAAAAATCTTGAATGATGACTAATTTTAATTTTGACGTATAATAAATATTATTGACTACTTCTTTGTATTTATTCTGTAAATAGCACTAAAATATATTTATTTGCACGCTAGTCTTATCAGTTCAAGTAAACTGTATAAATAAAATTTAACCTTACTAAATGTGTTTTTTAGTTATTTTATTATTTAGTTTAGTTTCAGTAATTATTATTTAATTTTTATTTTTTGCTTAATAATAATACTGTTTATCAACTTAATACAGCTTTGTAGAAAATAAAAATTAAATTGTTCGACTAGTTTTAGAACTATTATTTTTTTATAGTAGAGTTAAGTAGTTTTGAAAAGATATTCAAGCTAGGAATTGATAATATTTTTTGCCGGCGGTCAGTTTTACCAACAAAAGTCAATCACACAGCGGGCTTGGTGAAAAAATTATCAAAAACGTGCAGTGCGAAAATATTATACTCCACCTTTTATTTAAGAAAAAAAGTTTAGATTTTAAGTATAAGCTATAAAAAATTCCAAATATTAGCCAATTAGTAAAAATTAAGGCAACACTTTTGACGTGGTTTAAACTTTAACTAGTATTGATATTCTGGATCGCTGAGGGAAAAAACTAACTTTAAAGTAAATGTTTGAGTATATTAACCAGCAAATAATAACAATTTCCAGCAGTGTTTTAATTATTAAATCTGTTTTAATCGGTAATATTGGAGTATCGTTTTTTATACATTTAGAAAACTTTTCTACCAAAGTTGATTATATTATAAAATTTAACTATAATTCAGACTTATACCTTGGGAAATTTATCCATTTGACAAGGAAACTTTATTTAATCGCATACAGTTATAAATAGTTATTCAAATTACCATTTAAACCTTATTAAACTAAGCTTAAAGATTTTTACTAACTTATCTAGTTAAGTTAAATTATATGTTATTTAATTTTTTTTATTTACCCTCATAGTTAGGTAGTAATGTTTGTCAGATCATTTCATTAAAGTATTATATTTTAATGTAATTATCCAAACATAAGAAAAAAACATTTTATTTCGATTTTTAAATTTTAATTGTATTTGTCATGCTGATTTACAAAAAAAGTGCGAACGTGTGAAGAGCAGAAACCTTGACTTTCGTATGCCGTGAGACAAGCTTTAAAAAAGGCTTTTTAAGGTTTTTTGTTCGTGACTGACGAGTCCTTATCAGGACGAAATTTAGTCTACCGAAGGCTTGTCTACCGCATTGGTATGATCAACATTTTTTTCATGCTAGTTTAATTTCAATAAACTGAATATTTCTCATTGTTAAAATTTAATATAGTCCAAGGAATATAATTCTAATAAATCAAACACTATCTTGAAATATTGACGTATCTAACTGATAATAAATATAACAAACATATTTTTACCAAAGTATTTGAAACTTCAACAAGCAGTTATTATGTATAAAGTAAGCTTAATTTTATCTGCTTATATTATCCTAAAAAATATCAATTTACTTTAGAAAAGTTATGTGCGTTATTCTGTTCAAGTTTTTTAAGTGATAATTATACCAACATTTAAGTATGGTTTTAAAAATTATGTAATTATATACAACTTAAAGAAGTGTTTTTTTTTTCTAAGGCGTATAAAACGATTTGTTTTCACATATTTGTAACTGGTAGTTAAGTAATCAAACAATGAAATTCGAAACAAAAAACTTCCTGAAAATATTAAAAACAGCTGAGCTCCGATTGGCTAAAAAAAAGCTGCAGAGTTTTCAATCTACCTGACATCTCCGATTACTCAGATAAAACAAAAACATTGTCTTGACCACAAGATAGGAGAAACTAATCAAAAGATAAACTGTTTATTGAACGATAAAAAAGCGCTTAAAATAATTGGTTCTAGGACCTGGTACAGGAAAAAATCTTTCGGTTATCGAGTCGTACACTACTTAGATACCTTTTAACGTCTTGTCCAAGTTTCCGTAAAAATTTATATAAACAATAGTAATCTTAATAAAACCAAACTTAATACTATAGAATAACTAGTAATCGAATAGCAAAGTGGTTTAAAAGCTAGATCTGCAAGGAATCCTTCCGACCAAAACCACTTTTTATAAACCAAATCAAGATTGTCTGCGGGTTGCAATGATCTAACACTAGTATTTTTTATATACGAAATTGACTATTTTATAAAATCAGTAGCCCTAAAGTTTATCTTAACACAATAGGATGTACAAAAGAAACTTCAGTCTACAGCAGGGGTGGCAAACTGCGGCCAAAAGCCAAATGCAGCCCAAAATATGCCGCAAGGTGGTTTTTAGCTAAAAACATACCTTTTTAAAAACAGTTGTTGTCAGATTTTTTTCATCAGTTAATTTTAAATTGTATTTTGAGGTTGAGTATTGCAAATGTTGTGAAACAAGTGTGGCCCTCGAAGACATTTTTTATACAACACGGCCAGCGATCAATTTTTTCTAGGAAAATTGGCCTGCAACTTGTAGAAGGCTGCCGACCCCTGGTCTAACGTAACTAGCTAAAGATTGTAACAATAAAAATTTGTCTTGTTTCACTATAAACTGGATGAAAATTCCAACTAACTTTAAGTCAATAAAAGTAATACAAACTATTAAGCCTTAGGTTAAACAATAGTGTAAATATCAAGTATAAAAATCAAGTATAAGAATCAAGTACAAACAAATTAAATGACTTGCTCCAACATATAATGTTAGCTGTGATTAAAATCGAGATCGTCAGACAATAGACACTTAGAAGTAAGTAAATATGCAATATCTGTTTACCTACTAATTTATTAACTTTGTGGTGAAATAGAGTTACGATGTAACTCAAATGAATATTTTGATATAAATCGTAGCATACAGTACTTTATACAGTAAGTATTACTTACAATATTCAAATTTTGATACCAACTGGGTATTACTTATTACTAGATAAACAAAAACTAATCTTTGAAATAATTAAAGACTGAGAATGATATAAGTTTTGTTTGTCAAAATCAAACAACTCACGTTTTTTAACTTAAATCAAGGAATTAATTAAGCCGCATGATATCTATTTTTTTTGTAAACAAATAAACTTTAAGAAAAAAAACATCACAAAAAAAAAGCTAACTGAAGAAGAAATTAATTGTGGTTTAACCTTGTATTCTCAATTACAAATAAGTTTAATTCAACAATTAAATATTCAATAACCAACTACAAAAGTAACAATTTTCAAATAGAAGTATGTAAGTTTTTCAACTTGTAAGACTTGATTAAAAAAGGTAGTTGAATGATTAAATACTATTTTAATTTGGTTATATATTAAACTCACATCTAGTAAAAGTTTAATTTTCCAAATGGTTTTTCTTCGAGATATGATACTGAGTTTCCGTATGAGCATATAAAAAAGATTGAATTTCTAAGATATATAAAACTACGACACATGTTAAATTTTTTGATCTTTTAGACATAACAAAATAGTTTATGTATAAACTTAAACAAAAAAAAAATTATACTTGTTTGTCCTTTTTTATAAAATTTAAAGCAAATAAAAGATTCTACCGTACATGGGTTTTATGATTACTTATTTAAAGTACTATTACTGTTGTAAAATAGAAAGTTGTTAGGACCTGTTATTGTAATGCTTGTAGACTGGTAAGTAATACATATATTATTTTGAAGAAGGCGCTCAGTTTTATATAAAGTATTATTATATTAACTTTTATGGTAATTCAACACTTACATTTGTTAAATAATGCCAAGTTAAAATCAATACTGATGAATAAAGAAAATATAAAAAACTATGTAGAATTTTTTCTAAAGTGATTAAATTTGTTTTTATCTGCCTGTTTTTGTATTTTAACTAGATTTAGTTTCAATAAATTTTAAAAGTAATAAATGAAATAGTTTAGTCAAGTAACTTAAACTAAACAAGTTAATTTTTTGCAGATTTTTAACTGTTCAAGTAATTAAAACTTATAATCGTAATAAGTTAGTAGATAAAAGACATCAAAAAATAACTTAAATGTTGTTAGGCATGTAATGTTTCTGAAACAAAAAGAAAGTGCTTTTTCATGAACTATTACAAACAAGTCGATAAAAATATACACAACTTGAGATAAAAAGTTTATAAAGTTCACCTTAGCATACATAAAAATGTTAGTCAAAACATAAAAAAGTATTTAAGATTTTTATATAAAGATTCTTGAGTTTAATCGAACAAATGATATAAAGTAGTGCACTTCCAGTATTAATAACAAGTTTGCCTAGATCAAAGGTAATCTATTAGCAAAACTAAACTCTTTTTAATTCAAATAATAGTGATACTCAAGTAGTAAAGGTATAAGAAATAATTTACAAATACAATGTTTTTAACAACTTGAGTTATATGAAGATGTTTGAACGTTACAGCTACTTGCACAAACAATCAGACATAGCAGTAATTTTCATCGTGTATAAATTTAAAATCTATAAGATTGAAAGATAATTTTTTCTAGAAAAAATCTTAAAACATTAAAACCATAGCTTTTCTACTCAAGCCTGCAGATACTAAGTGGTTATGTATAATTACAATTTTTAAAGCGAAGATGATATTATTATTACGTCACTATACTTTGTACAAAAATAAACGTATAACATGTAAATGGATAAAACAAATCTAGTGCTAATTTACTTTATTTTATCTTCCTTTAAAATGCCCTTTTATTATCTATGCATTATTAATAAAACATATAGAAAGTTTTTTAATTGAGAATGACTGGTACAGTATTTTTTTTTTCCCTTAAAAAATATTTTTTTCCACTCTTTACTGTCAAATCAGAAATTAACCAAGCTCTAAGGTTGTTTAGTCAAAACATTCGTTTTAGATATACAAAACTTAGTTAATTTGATACGAAAAACTTATATTAAAAGTAGAATATCAATTGATAAAGTATTAAGATCAGTTGAAAATAAAATAATAAGAAAATTCTAAAAAAGTATTGAGTTTAAAGTTTAGCTTTAATATATTTTTCTTTGCTATTTTCATAAAGCAGTAGTTTTATATAGTTTTATGATAACCTCTACTTACAGTGATTCATAAAATCAAAAACATTAATAAGGAACAAATAATTTTTAGGTTAAAAAAGTATTTGAACGCCAACTAAATGTAAAATTAAATTTAGAGTTAAAATACATGTATTAATTAAAACATATTAGAAATAAATATAATGAATTAAAGAATATGGCTAACGTTAAAAACATACTTGTAAGAGATTTTGGAAATAAAATAAACTGTTTATTCAAACTATTTTTGTATTCTATTGTAGTGAATTCATTAGTCGCTTAGTGTCAGTTCTCTTTAAGAACAACAAATTTTAATTTTAAGCATCGACATGATATTTTTTAAGCATTTGCCTAAGTAAAGTACAACTTTGTACACGACTTTAAGATCTTTGTACACGACTTTAGGGTTGTAGCATGGTAATAGGGTAAAACTTCGGGATAGGTAGATAGGTATAATTGTATTAAAACTTATATGTTTCGGTTTTATTTAGTGTTCAAGTAGAATTTTCTTAGCAAAGCTTATTATCAATTATGGGATTTAGTTAATATTTTAAGTTTGAAATTATTAAACTTAATATTCAGAAGTCTTTATACAAATCATAAGGGTTCAACTAAACTTTACCTTAAAAAAAATATTTCTATACCGAGAGGACATAGAGAAAGTTAAAATTTTTTTGTTTATTTAAAAACATAAGTAGGCAAAATAAAACGAGTCGATAAGATGTGAAAAATTACTACTATATTGTTGTTGTTTTTTATTCATATTGTTTGCATAAAATAATTGAAGATTTTATAAAGTTTGTAATTTTCTGTTTGACACAACATTACGACAAAGTTTCACAAAACTACTCTAAAATTAACTAGCAACTTAACCTTAAGCTATAAACACAGACTAATTAAATTGATAACCTTAAGAAAAAAAATTAAAATCACATTTATTTTTTAATTCTCCTGCAAAGCTATGGAGAAAAGAAAGTAATTTACCTTCAAAGTTTTGTATCATAGAAAGGTTTGCAAAACTAACTACGTATTTTTAAGATACTAGATATACTTTAATTGATATAAGATTCAAAAGCTTTATAGCTCAAATTCAAATAAAGTGTAGTTATTTGATTAAGAAAGAGAACATATTTACAGACTTTTCGGGCGCTAAACACCTTACAAACTTTTAAAAATAGAGAACGTTTTTTTTTTCTGTTTTCCCACAATAGCTAAAAAGTTTTATACGAGTATTAAAATCATTTAGATTATTTTAAATCTTTATTTTAGTTAACCTTTTTTTTTAACCTTATATGTTTTTTTATAATAATATTTTAATTACGCTTTGAAGTGATTATCGTTTTATTATAATCTGATGTCTTATTTTAAAATAAATTACGCAGAATTTAATTACTTGGGAAATAAATAATAACTTGAAAAATTCATTACTGGTTTTAACCATATAACAAATATTACTTGTACATACTAACTTTTATTACTTAAAAGAACTTTTTAGTACTTTTAATAAACTTTTTTAACAAACTATATTGAAACTGTTATTACAAACTAATAAATTAAATTAGTTTACTTCAAACTGCATTAAACAATTATAAACAATTATCCTAATTAAAAATATATATATGTAAATAAACATGATAAGCGTCTAAGGATTAAAAGTTTACTTAAGCACCTATAAGACAATAAGATACAGCTTAAAATATCAAACCCAACACTAATTAATTAAATTAGTCTTATCACAAGTATATACGCAATTTTCGGATGACTCAAATGTACAATTAAAATCAGGACTTGTACGATGTACATACACTATGAGTTTCAAGTTCACATATTTGAAACTTTTGAGGTTTATTATACTTGTTCAATTCTAAGGAAAAATAAAAATTAGTCCAGGTTTTTAGTTTTTTTTAGTTGTGTTAATTATGGCTTCTAACACGCATATTTTTTTGATGCTCGCTGTGACTATTTTTTTACATAAAAATTTTATAAAGGAAGATTTTTTATAAATCTAGTGGTATTAAGTTAATGAGCTTTTTGAATGTATTTTGTTTTTATTTGTTAGACATATGAAGTTTGTTGTTTTAAAGATATTCATTTTTAGAACTAAAAAAAATTATATTAATATCAGTTACGGTAAATGTTTATATTAATAAACAATAAATGAGTCAAAGTATTAAAGTTTACTTGAACTCATTTAAGCCCCTAGTAACACAATACGCTACAACTTATAAGATAAAATTTAACACTAAACTAGTTGTATTGGTCTTATCTCAAGTATAACCAAGTCTGATGAAACTCGTTAACATTGTGTAAGAATGTAAGGTAACTTGAGTATGCAAGTGGAAAACCAATCAAGTAGAGTTAATAAGCACTGATGTAATGTTTTATAAGTAGCATAAACCTTATATATATCTTACCAAAAAAGTGGTAGGAGTTATTTGAGTAAACACTTTTTGCAGACAGTTGTAATGTTCTTGTTAAGTTCTAGTGATTTAGTTTATTGTTAGTTTGTGGATGTTTAAAATATTTTTATAAATAAAATCACCATAAAAACTTCCTTTTTTTTTGATATTTATATGTATTGATTTTTAGAAAACAAATAAAGAGATCCCAACTACTAGAGGAGAAATAAAGAATTTATTCTTTCAAGACTTTATTTGACAAACTAAGTTTCGGTCAAAGATCTCGTCAGTGCTTAAAAAAATCTAAAAAGATATGTAACAGTCATGGAAAATATCATTTAAACAATTAAATAAAAACAGTTTTTTACTTAAAATGTTTACTTGAAAACAAAACAAGTTTTAATACTAAGATTGAAACATAGTAAAGTTTAAATTTTTGTCAAGTTTCAAAATCAATATAACATTAAGTATAATAATAAAAGCTGTATGTAGCTTTCTTTTTTTTTTTAGTTAATTTTCAAAGTAAACATTGCTTAAAGCATGTTTGAGATGCATCTCAACTTAAAGCTCGCTTAAAGCACCATTAACTACATTTTTACTTAAGCAATGTTTACTTTGAAAATTAACTAGAAGAAAAAAGAAAGCTACATACAACGTTGAAACATAGTAAAGTTTAAATTTTTGTAAAGTTTCAAAATAAATATAACATTAAGTATAATAATAAAAGCTGTATGTAGCTTTCTTTTTTTTCCAGTTAATTTTTAAAGTAAACATTGCTTAAAGCATGTTTGAGATGCATCTCAACTTAAAGCTCGCTTAGTACCATTAACTACATTTTTACTTAAGCAATGTTTACTTTGAAAATTAACTAGAAGAAAAAAGAAAGCTACATACAGCTATTATTATTATACTTGATGTTATATTGATTTCGAAACTTAACTAAAGTTTAAACTTTACCATAAATTTAATCTTAATAGTAAAACTTGTTTTTTCTATAAGTAAAATTTTTGAGTAAAAATTTGTTTTTATTTAATTGTTTAAATGCTAATTTCCATGACTGTTACATACCTTTTTAGATTTATTTAACAGGGTTGCCACTTTACCTGGAACCATTGAAAAACCTGGAATTTGACAATTTAGGCAAAAAGAACCTGGAATTTGGGAAATTAAAAAAAAAAAATCTGGAAATACTTGAAATTTTGAATAAAAATAATTTTAAAAACCTGGAATTTTTTCAATTTTTTTATGTTCGGTAGTAAAATTTCGATTTGACTCAAAAAATCTATCATATGAATAAAAAAAATTTGTAATCATCAAAATTTTTTTTTATTAAAAAACATATTTAAAGTAGCTTTACAGCATCTTTTCAATGTTTTTAAACTATTTAACGCAGTTTCTTATCTTAAACTTAACTTTTAAATAAAAATGAACCCAAAAATGTGTACTTTTAGAACCTGGAAAAGTTTTTGAAAAAACGAGTGGCAACCCTGATTTAAGCACTAACAAGGTCCTTAACCGAAATTTTATTTTGTACAAACAAGTCTTGAAAGAATTTTTTTTTTTTGAAGTATAAAAATTAAGTACAGTTTAAATAATAATTTTTAAGTCATTACTACACACATTTTGGCTTTAAAAAATTATTATTTTAAGTTGAATATGAAATAACATTATTGATAAAATATGTTTAGATATTTATACAGAATATGGACTAAAATATTATATTTTGTCATAGAGTTATTCAAACATAACTTTCAAGGTTGTAACAGCACTATGATGAAATTTAACAATTTTAGCCTAATTAGCTGTTATATATCTTTAAAAATAAAAAATACTAGCTTATAGTTCAATCCATATACCCTAGTTATTACAAAAGTTAAATGTAACAGTAAATATGTTTCAAACATGACACAAACTTTTTTTTTTGTTTTTGTATAAAAACTCAGGCAAACATAGTTTGAATATTCTTTAAACCATTTAAGTAACTTTCAAATTTTTCTTAAATATGTCAGATTATTTTCATTTTTTTAAAATAATTTATATAATTTATGAATTATAAAATAATAGTGAAGCTTTTGGAAAATTTACTAATTAAAGACTTGCCACACACCCAGGCCAAATCAGGCTAGTTTGAATTTGTGATGCTCTATAAAAGTCAAGGTTGACAAAAGTTTTTTTGCAAATCCGAGACGATTTTTTTTTTTTGACTACTTTTATTTTAAACTTTACTTTTTGTTCTTCAATTTAAATTCCTTTCTTTTTATTAAAATATCTTTAGGTTATTAAGTATTTTTAAATGTAATTATTTCATATTTTATGCTGTTACTTTTACTTTTGTTAAACTCAGGCTGACTTAAACTTGTTTAACTAATTAAGTAATTCGGGCTAGATTCAAGTTACTTAGGCTGTTTTTTTTCTTTAAAGAACGGCAACCCTTAGTTATTTTTAACCTTTTCATTCAGTAATATATTTAATTAAATTGCTAGCCTAGTAGAAAAAGTAAGTTAAAATGTTAAAAAAATAATCAATATATTTTATACAGCTGTATAAGTCAATCAAAAAATGACTATACTAAGGTAGATTTTCGCTCACATAACATTATAGTTTTTTTTAAATTAAACTGTTTAAGATATCATACAAAAAAAAATATATTGAAATTTTTACTGGAAAAAGTTTTGTCACTTGAACTTTTATTTTTAATGACAGCTAAATTACTAAAAAGTTTTTAGTTTTTTTTTTTTGAACTTTTTATATATCAGTTAAAAGACTCAATTGAAACTAACATTGTCTGATACTGATTAAAATAAGAGATTTTAGTTTTGTTTTGATTTATAAAGGTATATTGTTAGTTTCAAAATTACTCAAAATTGTAATGAGACTTCACTCTTGAGTAATTTGACTCTTTTAGTTTTTAATTTGTTGAAAAAAGATTGAGTTTAAATAAATACATAAAAACTAGAAATTAGTATTTAAAAAATAAATACTAAAATGAGAATAATATACAGATGATTTATAACGGATGTTTTAGCCAAAAATAT
Source organism: Thalia democratica (assembly GCF_965202585.1). Taxonomy (NCBI): domain Eukaryota; kingdom Metazoa; phylum Chordata; class Thaliacea; order Salpida; family Salpidae; genus Thalia; species Thalia democratica. The sequence continues at coordinate 13,636,225 of NC_139170.1, forward strand.
AATATTTTTATTGTTATTTTATTTTAATATCCTTACTTTGCTGTATTCTCAAGGGTGGTTGTTTTTTTTTTGATACTTTTATAATATATACAAATATGCGTGATTGTAAATTTCAAAAACCTTCAATTTTCTAACGGTCACTGTAGCAAAAAAAATTTTTTTTTTTTTTTTATTCACTTAATTATGACTATTTTAAATGGTCCGTGGTTTTTTTTATCTAAACTGTTTTTATGTAAGACATAACACATGTACATTTTACTAAAGTTATGATTAATTGAACATAAAATCACTTACATTTCTTTTATGAGGGATTTTATGTTCAATTAATGATAATTTTAGTAAAACATACATGGGTCATGTCTTACATAAAAAAGATTGGATAAAAAAAGCGTAAACCTTTTAAAATAGTATTAATTATGTGTATAAAATAAGTTTAAACAAAAATTCTGCTACATTGACCGTTAGAAAATTAAAAATTTTTGAAACTTACTATCGAGCATATTTGTATATATTATTAAAATATTAGAAATTAGGACAAAAAACCACGACCCTCGAGAACACAGCAAAGTAAAAACATTAAAATAAAACAAAAATAATCACTATTTGTCTGAAACTTAAAATTCCAAAAAAAAAACATTTTTTAAAGGGACCCCATTCAAAAATTCGAATCGCTATCCAATGGATTTTTTAAATTAAAGGCAAAGGAGCGTTCTATAGAATAAAAAACAAACTTAGTTAGCTTTGAAGATAAGGAAAATAATTTGATCTAAAGCTTGAACATTTTTTAGATTTGCTAAAAATGCTAATCGAGCTAAGTTAACGCTCGTAACTAATTAAACTTTCTGACTAAAATATACCGTATTTCGGAAGCTTCTTTAGTTTTTAGAAAGCGGTAAAGGCAAATTGTTACTTGTTAAAAAACTTTTTACTCAAGTAAAGATTTTCCCTCTCTAACTTTACTATTAGCTTAAATGTTTAGTTTCTTTTGATAACTAGAAAGTGGCCTAAGGAAATAGAACATTGTTGTTGTTTTTGATAAGTAAGTGTCTAAATGGCAAAAAAAAAAACGGTTTAAACATAAAAACAGTCAATCGCTCTTGTAATTTGTTTAAAATTTTTGTTTCTTTTTATTTTGTGTTTCTACCAATAGTTATTAACTGTAACTATAAAAAAGTAAGCTAAACATTTAAAGTTTTCAGGCGTATTTTAAAAGATATGAAAAAGTTACTACTTGTGTGTTTGATGCTAGTTGCACTAGCGACGTGCAAACCAATCCAAATAGCCAACAGAAATGTTGATTACGCGTTTGCAGATCCAGAAAATGTAGGAGAAGGTGTAAATGCTCCTAAAAAGCTTCCAAAAGAGTTCCATCATCTTTACAATGTTGAGGATTTCAGTGTACCATCCAGTCCTCCTAAAAATCTTCCAAAAGAACTGCATCATTTTTACAATGTTGAGGATTTCAGTGTACCAGCCAGTCCTCCTAAAGATCTTCCAAAAGAGTTGCACCATTTTTACAATGTTGAGGACTTCAGTGTACCAGCCAGTCCTCCTAAAAATCTTCCAAAAGAACTGCATCATCTTTACAATGTAGAGGATTTCAGTGTACCATCCAGTCCTCCTAAAAATCTTTCAAAAGAGTTTCATCATCTTTACAATGTTGAGGATTTCAGTGAACCAGCCAGTCCTCCAAAAAATCTTCCAAAAGAGTTCCATCATTTTTACAATGATGAGGATTTCAGTGTACCAGCCAGTCCTCCTAAAGATCTTCCAAAAGAGTTCCATCATCTTTACAATGTTGAGGATTTCAGTGTACCAGCTAGTCCTCCTAAAGATCTTCCAAAATAGTTGCACCATCTTTACAATGTTGAGGATTTCAGTGTACCAGCTAGTCCTCCTAAAGATCTTCCAAAAGAGTTCCACCATCTTTCCAATGTTGAGGATTTCAGTGTACCAGCTAGTCCTCCTAAAAATCTTCCAAAAGAGTTCCACCATCTTTACAATGTTGAGGATTTCAGTGTACCATCCAGTCCTCCTAAAAATCTTCCAAAAGAGTTGCACCATCTTTACAATGTAGAAGATTTCAGTGTACCATCCAGTCCTCCTAAAGATCTTCCAAAAGAGTTGCATCATCTTTACAATGTTGAGGATTTCAGTGTACCATCCAGTCCTCCTAAAGATCTTCCAAAAGAGTTGCACCATCTTTACAATGTTGAGGATTTCAGTGTACCAGCCAGTCATCCTAAAAATCTTCCAAAAGAACTGCATCATCTTTACAATGTTGAGGATTTCAGTGTACCAGCTAGTCCTCCTAAAGATCTTCCAAAAGAGTTTCACCATCTTTACAATGTTGAGGATTTCAGTGTACCAGCTAGTCCTCCTAAAGATCTTCCAAAAGAGTTCCACCATCTTTACAATGTTGAGGATTTCAGTGTACCAGCTAGTCCTCCTAAAAATCTTCCAAAAGAGTTCCACCATCTTTACAATGTTGAGGATTTCAGTGTACCAGCTAGTCCTCCTAAAGATCTTCCAAAAGAGTTGCACCATCTTTACAATGTAGAAGATTTCAGTGTACCATCCAGTTCTCCTAAAGATCTTCCAAAAGAGTTCCATCATCTTTACAATGTTGAGGATTTCAGTGTACCATCCAGTCCTCCTAAATATCTTCCAAAAGAGTTGCACCATCTTTACAATGTTGAGGATTTCAGTGTACCAGCCAGTCCTCCTAAAAATCTTCCAAAAGAGTTGCACCATCTTTACAATGTTGAGGATTTCAGTGTACCAGCTAGTCCTCCTAAAGATCTTCCAAAAGAGTTCCACCATCTTTACAATGTTGAGGATTTCAGTGTACCATCCAGTCCTCCTAAAAATCTTCCAAAAGAGTTGCACCATCTTTACAATGTTGAGGATTTCAGTGTACCAGCTAGTCCTCCTAAAGATCTTCCAAAAGAGTTCCATCATCTTTACAATGTTGAGGATTTCAGTGTACCATCCAGTCCTCCTAAAAATCTTCCAAAAGAGTTCCACCATCTTTACAATGTTGAGGATTTCAGTGTACCAGCTAGTCCTCCTAAAGATCTTCCAAAAGAGTTGCACCATCTTTACAATGTAGAAGATTTCAGTGTACCATCCAGTCCTCCTAAAGATCTTCCAAAAGAGTTCCATCATCTTTACAATGTTGAGGATTTCAGTGTACCATCCAGTCCTCCTAAAGATCTTCCAAAAGAGTTGCACCATCTTTACAATGTTGAGGATTTCAGTGTACCAGCTAGTCCTCCTAAAAATCTTCCAAAAGAGTTGCACCATCTTTACAATGTAGAGGATTTCAGTGTACCAGCTAGTCCTCCTAAAAATCTTCCAAAAGAGTTGCATCATCTTTACAATGTTGAGGACTTCAGTGTACCATCCAGTCCTCCTAAAAATCTTCCAAAAGAGTTCCACCATCTTTACAATGTTGAAGACTTCAGTGTGCCAGCCAGTCCTCCTAAAAATCTTCCAAAAGAGTTCAACCATCTTTACAATGTTGAGGATTTCAGTGAACCAGCCAGTCCTCCTAAAAATCTTCCAAAAGAGTTGCACCATCTTTACAATGTAGAGGATTTCAGTGTACTAGCCAGTCCTCCTAAAGATCTTCCAAAAGAGTTCCACCATCTTTACAATGTTAAAGATTTCAGTGTGCCAGCCAGTCCTCCTAAAGATCTTCCAAAAAAGTTTCACCATCTTTACAATGTCGAGGATTTCAGTGAACCAGCCAGTCCTCCTAAAAATCTTCCAAAAGAGTTCCACCATCTTTACAATGTTGAGGACTTCAGTGTGCCAGCCAGTCCTCCTAAAAATCTTCCAAAAGAGTTCCACCATCTTTACAATGTTGAGGATTTCAGTGAACCAGCCAGTCCTCCTAAAGATCTTCCAAAAGAGTTACATCATCTTTACAATGTTGAGGACTTCAGTGTACCAGCCAGTCCTCCTAAAGATCTTCCAAAAGAGTTCCATCATCTTTACAATGTCGAGGATTTCAGTGAACCTGCAAGTCCTCCTAAAAATCTTCCAAAAGAGTTCCACCATCTTTACAATGTTGAAGACTTCAGTGTGCCAGCCAGTCCTCCTAAAAATCTTCCAAAAGAGTTCCTCCATCTTTACAATGTCGAGGATTTTAGTGAACCTGCAAGTCCTCCTAAAAATCTTCCAAAAGAGTTTCATCATCTTTACAATGTTGAGGACTTTAGTGAGCTTGTAAAAGATTATGTACCGCACAATGATCAACCTTCCATTGATGTTAACGAACCTGAAGCAGATGAGATGGTACAGCCAACAGGTAAGAGTAAAGCTTCTTAAATTTAAAATTTATCAGTTTAAAGTTTTAAACTAAGTTGTAAAAAATATACATGTTGTTAAAAATAGAGTTAAGTTCAAAAATTTTAGATTTTATTAAAACTAAAAGTATAGCAAAATTTTCCTAGTCTTTAGTAAACTTAATAATTTAAAGTATTAGTGAAAGTTTCTATATGTTTGTAAACTTAAAACTGTTGTGAAAATTTTTACATGTTAATGAAATTAAAGTTATTTTTAAAGTTCCTAGATGTTAGTAAACTTTAATTTTTTGCAAAACGTTCTTGTAGTTGGTAAACTAAATAAAGATGTTAAATTTTTAGATGAACCTGAGATTGATGCTTCAATGAATTTTGAAGTTCACGTTGTTGAGTAGAAGAACGCCATCAACTCTTTAAAAAACAACTGTTGTTTTAATAGAAGCGTAAAAATCTTGAATGATGACTAGTTTTAATTTTGATGTAAAATAAACATTATTGACTACTTCTTTGTCTTTATTATGTAAATAGCACTAACATGTTTTTATTTGCACGCTAATCTTATCAGTTAAAGTAAACTTTAGAAATAAAATTAAGCTTATTAAATGTGTTTTAAATAGTTTTATTTATTTATTTAATAACTTTAAAAATAATTTTATTTAAGTCTATATACTTCTATGGAAACTAAAAAAAAGTTTATCTAGCTTTTAAAGTATGAAATTGTTTCTATAAAGATTTTAAGTAGTTTTAATATAATATCAAGCAAGGAATGGACTATATTTATTCCGGCGGTCAGTTTTACCAACAAAAGTTGCGGAGTGGACTTGGTGAAAAAATATCAAAAACGTATAGTAAGAAAATATTATACTCCACCTCCTATTTAAGTAAAAAAGTGTAGTTTTTAAGTATAAGTTATAGAAAATTCAAAATAGTATGCCATTAATAAAACTCAAAGCAAAAGTACGAGTACTTATATTCTTGATCGGTCTAGGAAAAAACTAACTTGAAGTAAATTTTTGGGTATATTAATCAGCAAAGAATAACAATTTCCAACAATGTTTTCTAAATCTATTTATAATTTGTAATGTTGGAGTATCGTTTTTCATAATTTTAGAAAATTTTTCTACTGAAGCTGATTATATCATTAAATTTAACTATACTTCAGACTAAGTATCTTAGTACATTTACCTTTATGACAAAGAAACTTCATTTAATCACATACAGTTATAAATAGTCATTAATTGACCATTCAAACATTACTAAACAAAGCATGAAGATATTGACCAACTAATATGAATAAGTTTTATTATTTACCCTTATATTTAGGTAGTAATGTTTGACAGATCAGTTCATAAAAGTTTTATATTTTATTGTAATGATTCATTACTAAGAAAAAAAAAACATTTCATTTCGATTACTGGTTAAAATAAAACAGTCATGCTGATTAACAAAAACTTTGGCGAAACTCGCAGAGCAGAATCCTGGACTTTCGTATGCCGTGAGAAAAGTTCAATAAAATATTTTTAAGGTTTCTCGGTTGTGACTGACTGATGAGTCCTTATCAGGACGAAATTTAGTATACCGTAGGCTTGTGTTCTGATGATCGAATTAATATGATCAAAATTTTGTCAAGCTAGTTTACTTTCAATAAACTAAATTATTTTCATAGTTGAAGTTCAAATATAGTCATAAGAATGAAATTCTTTTAAATTAAACACAATCTTGAAATATTAACGTATCTAACTGATAATAAATACAACGAACCCATTTTTACCAAAGTGTTTAGAAACTTCAACAAGCAGCTATAATGTGTTTAAGTAGACTTATTTTTGTCTGTTGTTTATTATCTTGGAAAATATCAATTTACTCAAAAACAAAAACGTTAACATAAACAAAACGTACATTTATAAAGGCAGTTTTGTCTTAGAAAAGTATAGTCACTTTCCGCACCTTGCTCAAAATCCAAAAGTGCTTTTTTCAAAAGTACTTGTCTAAAGTTTTGATATTATTTTTCAACGTTTTAATCACGAAATATCAATTCTTTATTGATACTTGTTTTACATATCATTATTAAAATTATCCTTAAAATTATTTCATGTTTTAATGAGCAAACTGACTCACTCTAGTTTTATGTGTAAAAAAGTGAGCAAATAGCTTGACCTTTAGTTTGAGAGAGAAGTATTTGTAAACCGTACTTAAGTATCAATAACATAGTACTAGTTAAATAACACAGTATTTACACTTAGTTTATTAACAACCGAAGTACTTTGTGATTATTTAGTAGAATTTTTTTTTTCTTTTGCTTTAAAATGTCTTTTGTAGTTATTATGCTTTCTGATATTAATGCATATTTTTGATAACTGATAATAAACTTTTTATCTCGTTTCCTTGTTCTAGAGTCTCGATTAGTCTTAATTTAAACTCATGATTAGCTTTTAATGTTAGAACAAAAAACGTGAAAGACTATACAATTCACTAAAAGTAACTACAGTAGAGACATCGATTAATACACTCCTTAAATACAGGCAAAGGTAAGTGCCTAATAGAAAATTAGTCTTTGATGTGATAGGTTATATATTTTTTTAAAGATAAAGTTACAGTGTACCTTAGAGCTATCAGATTGTTTTTATTATTTGCATAATCATGTTAAAGTTATGTTTTCATGAATTTAAACTTATTCGTTTGAAATCGTGCTTTAATACGTTTTCTTAAATTTCTTGATTTTGATCAGATTTTATATTTCGTATGTATTTTTTAAAGCGCGTACCTTATAGATGTCCCTACTTTATATACTAGCTGCTACATACGTACCTTTTAGAAAAGTAGTTTAAACTTATCTATATATGTCTACTTTTTTTTTGGGTTTTAAGCTTTGAAATGCTTAACAACAATGTTTTGCAAGAACTAATGAACCCATACTAATCTTAACCTCACAAACAAATAACAAAATACTACTTCCACTTTGTTTAATTGTTCTCACTAAATGTAATATAATAGGGACAAACTTAAGTACTGATCAATTAATGATTCTCCCTTCATTTTATTGTGCCATTATTTAAACCTTAAGAATCATTGAACAAAACAAACCAAGTAATAAAAATTAAAAACATTTGATGCAAAAAAAACGTGATTTAAGCAGAATGCTAAACCAGTTCGATAGTTTTACTAACCGTCATGTTGTATGAATGTAGGGCAGTGGTTTTTAATCTTTTTTTCATGTTTTACCTCCTTTTTGGAAATTTTTTACAATATTTACATAAAATATACAAAAAAGTATTTCATTTTTAAGGAATAAAATTAATTTTTTTGAACTTTAAGGCTATTAGATATAAAAAATTGTAACATTTAAAGAGTTTTTTTAACTTTTAAAAAGTACAGTTGTTTATTAGTTTATAAATCTAAAAGAAAAAATTAATTTACATAACTGTAATAAAGATAATTTATCCCCTAAAACAAGTAAATCTACCCCAAGAGGTAAATTTATGCGGATTAAAAATCACTGATGTAGGGTAATACATTCGAAATTGCTGCTTGACTTGATCGAACAAACTTATCAATTTATCCAGAGTGTTTAAAATGTAAGACTTGATTCACGCTATAACAGTTACAAGAGAAACTGAAAGAGTTTAGCCGTGTAAAAAGGTAGATATAGTAGTACACAAACAAGCTATCGAAATACAAGACATGAGGAATGTAAGTTCCAGTGATCAAGGTAATAAAAACGGTCATAAAAAACCAGTCGATGACTGAAGGTTGTGTGTTGATTTGCAATCCGCTGAAGGGTATCAATCTTTTCAATAACAGTCGGGTAAATACTTTTATGTTTTACATAGCTTATATTTTGTTTGCTTTTAAGAAATTTTTACAGCTAGTTGTTAAATACAAACTGACCAAGTACAGTTGTCTTTAATATGATAACTTTTTAATAAAAAAAATACTATCATAAGCATTTAGATACTTTTAAAATTAGATAACTTTAATATGTACTTAATTAGAGTTGTTGTTTTGTACATACTCTATTATAAAAGCTTTAAGACTTTATTAATAATAACAACTAATACTACAACATGATTTGTACTTGTATTTTTTTCCATATTGCTTTACAGTATATTTTAAAATTAGGTGTAAACTTGCTTTTTGAAGATCTTTAAACAAGACTGTTTATTTGTTTAAAAACTTTTATTTAAAACCTAAGTAAGAATAGTTTTAAGAAATCGATGCCTTCTGACAATCTCTAGTTATTTATAAATTGTGCAAAAATATTCCTTATGTTACTTATTTTTGCTAATAGATAAATTGCTGCTATAAGTGATAGAACTAAAGTTAAAAAATTGTAATTTTGAAATACTGTAACGATATAAGCGATGTTACTTTACAAATTTTATATATTTTGAAAACATATTTTAGCATTACTATTATTTGTAATAAACTTATGTTGATAGCGTCTTACTTAATACTTGTCTTTAAAATAATACCTAAGATCTGTTTTTTGGTTATAATGGCTTATACTTTAGTTGGTTGTTAAAAAAATTGTGTTTTATGAATATAAAAACCAGCAAAGTTGTGATAGCAAAAAAAGTTCTTTGCATATATTTTGTTACTAAAGGACTTAATAAGCATTATTAAGTACTATTTATTAAAATTTTATTTAGAAAATCTACTTTGAAGTAGTATTTTAAACTATTTTTTGTTTTATCTATACAGATTGGTTTTTATGTTGGGAAAAGATTGCTAAAAAAAATGTTAAATTTTATAAGTTTTATATCTCCAGCTAATAATTTAAAATGTGTTAGAATATTTTATACTTTTCTTTTAAACAGTCTCAAAATAAGTAAATACTATAAACCGTGATTAATTCAATTGAAAATCTAACTTTGTTTTTATAAGAAAAGCGAAGATTAAAGGTTTTACTAAAATAAGTGATTATTGTTAAAGATATTAAGAAAACTTTAACTTAAAATTTGACATTTGAAAGTTATAGTATTGTTTATTGAACGATGAAAAAGCGCTAAAAAACTTAGTCTAAGGACCTAGTGTATAAAGGAACCTTACGGTCATCGAGTCGTACACCACATGCTTATAAAGTTTCTTACGAACTATTACACATAATTTTTTTTGTCATTTAAGTATTTAAATCTCTAGTAATAAAACAATCAATTAAAAGAAAAGAAAATAAAACTAGACGATAATTAACTGAATTTTGTATTTAAAAATGTTATAAATACTTGTTTAGTAACATAACAACTGAAAAAAAATTTTTTAATTAACTTATAAAAGGAGATAAACAATATTTATAGCAAACATTTGAATACTTGAAATATAGGTTACAAACAACCTGTTTAAAAAAATTAAAAATTAAACACGCTGAAATACGTATATTTTTACGTTAAACTTTATCAGTATTTTGTACTAAAAGTGAATTTTAATTTTATTTAATAATTTCACTTCAACAGTAAAAATAACTTTACTTTTGAATAGATAAATAAGCTATTTTATAATTTTCAAATAATTTTAAAGAAGTAATTCTACCATAACTGAACTTAAATTTTATAAGGAAAATATAAAGATAAGTACTGTAAAATTTTTGCTTTTAATAAGAAATAAAAAGAATAATAAAAATAAAAATGACAATTTTTTTTCTTTTTTAAAATATACTTTTTTATATTTAGAATATTTGTCTAAGTCTAAAAATGTTATGTTAGAAAGCAAACATAAAAAAAAAGAGTTTTTTTTTTGATTTCGACAGAAAAAAAAGATTTTTCAACATAAGTTTGCATGAAACAGTTATCTCAGCTAAATATTCAAATACTTAATTTTATGTTAAAGTATATACATATAAAACTTTTTTTTTACATATGCATGCTAAAAAAATAATGAACAAAAAAGTTATCGTCTTATTTACTATACTACTAAATCTTTTTTAATCAATATTTTTTTCTTTAGAGAGTTTTGAAAGTACTAAGATGTAAAAAAATGTTTTTATGCCTCGTAATGTAAGTTTTTTGACCCACTCTATAAAATTTTATTAAAAAAAACAATTATATAAAATGTTAAAAGAGTCTTCAGGAGCTCTTTAATTAGATAAACTAAGACGCTTGCCATACAACATTCTACAGTTAATCAAGTTATTATTGACTAAAGGTGTTTTTAAGTCGCTTCATTGTATGTATTTCTTGTTGATAATTCACTTATGTTTTAAAAACAGTTGTTTAATATTAAGCTAAAAATATTTCAAATAAAAAAGTGGTGAGCAGCTTGATGGCCGAAAGTAATTTTTTACACTCTTCAATCATCTTATAACGCGGCGATGAGAGCATATAAAAAAAGGTACTTGAGCTTGATTTTAAAGAAAAAAACAGACTTTTTTTTGATGTTTAGTTTCAAATTTTTTTCTATGGAAATCTTTGGAAGCATGATGGCTCTTTGACTTAAATGCTGAAAATGAATCGATTACAGTGCGTAAAAAAACTTAACTTTCTTTAGATTAAAATCATACTTTTCTTCAGGACGGATATATGGATCACTACTTGATACTAGCTTAGTATAAATTCATCTCTCTCCTGATTTGCGGTACAACATTAGTTTACTAAAACAAACTTGTTTGTGTTTTGGCTTAGGTGGTTTCATGTTTGTAGAAAACTTATTACATGTGATAATCAATGAATGCTACAAACAAAATCTATGACATAACACTAGAAGTATTATATAAGACATATACTACAAACAATTTTATATTCTAAAACATGTGAAAGTAAATATTAAGTTAACTACAGTTATATCTTTATACATTTATATCTTACACCTATTATATTTATATGTATGTAGTTTAAAAAACTGCATATTTTTACTTATAAAAACATTTGAGGTACTTTAAACTGTTCAACACCCTCTATGATATTGTCATGCCACTACTGCTTTAAATTTATTTAATCAGTTCATTTATTGTCATTTTAGGCTTTCTCAAAGTTTAACATATACATTACGAAATTGTCAGGTATAAAAAGATTAAAAACAAATGTTTTCAAAAAGATTCTATATACTTTGATTTGGTTCCTGTAACTTTCTTTCATATTTATAAACTTGAAATACATATTGTTTATTGAATAACAAAGATAAAATTGCTCAAAATAATTGGTCCTAGGACATGGTGCACAAAAAAACCTTTTGGTTATTGAGTCAAACACCACTTGGATACCTTTTAATGTCTTGTCCAGGAAATAGTATGAGACTTAATATCTCTCTAAAGTATATGTAAAATATTAAAAAGTTTAGGAATCTTTTTGAATATGTTTGTTTTTAATGTTTTTATATTTGACAGTTTTGTATTCTGTAACAATGTTTTACAAACTTAATTATGAACACATACACAGTCCTTAAACTATTTAATTAACAAATTTTTACTAGCAAAATGGAAAAAATAACTGACTGAAACTAAAGACTGAAAAGTGAAGAGTTTTTATTTTAAAGTTAGTGATAAACTGCAACTTGGTACTTTTTACCATGTAGTTTTTTTTATTGACAAAAAAGTTTTTAATTTTAATTTTTATCTGGTATTCAAGTATAAATTTATATATGTTATTTTTTTATAAAACATCCATTTAAGTTTATAAAGTGTCTTTTCATACTAGTTAATTTATGTTTATGAAGGAACAATTGTAGTCCTATCACCGCTGTTAAAAAGAAAAAAATAATTAAAACTATTATCATATTAAAAGTAGGTTTATAACTAAGATAAAACTAAAGTTAGAAAGATATATTTGTAACAAGCAACTTGTACATTCTTGTAACATAATCCTTGAGTTTCTAAAAATATCTTAAATTGCATGGTGGTTGTTCAGACTGTTCACTTTTCCATAAAATAAATAGTTAAACTACAAAAGGTAAATTTTGCATTAATTTATATAACTTGAATTTAATTTAAAGAAAAGTTTATGCTATTCAAGTGATTTTTATAAAGTAAATGCTCTATAATTATTATTTGCGAAATGCTCTTAAGTTTTTACTTATAGTGCACAAATTTTAAATTTAAATTTTTAATGTTAGAAATAAGATTAAGCTTTTTAAAACTTTACTTAGAAAAAAAAAATTTGACTCAGGATTTTTTAATAAATTTGTTGAGTACCATGTCTTTAGAAATTTTACATATGATGTAAGTTTTATACATTTCTTTGTTAAAATTTATGTTTTTTTGAAATAAATATAAATAATTTCATAGTATAAATTTTGTGTATATATTTCTTTGTAAACTGTTGAGATCACAATTGTCAGTTGCAAATCTTCATGCATTTGTCAGTCTGTTTATAAAGTAGAGTTGTTATAATACTGTTTCTCTAACGGTAGCAGCTTAAAAACTTTTTTCTTATCTTATTATTATTTACTAAATGCCTAGTTATAGATCTAAGTGAAAAAAACACAACATTTACATACATTATATTTACAAAAAGTCAACTTATAGCAATTTTTATTTGAAGTACAGTAGTCAATGTTTTATTAATATTAGTTGTGGATAATTGTTTAGAGCAGTGGTAACATAGCAGCAAAAGTTATAAAAATATCTCTAAGTAGATTTAAGTCCTAAATCTTTATCCTGATGTAAAATTACTATGAAAAAACAAATAATTGTGTTTAACAGTCTGGAATAGTTCCAAAACTACTGAACTAAAGTTTTCAAAAACAAGAAAATATATCTGAAAAAAAACAAGTATAATAGTTTAATAAAATACTATAAAGCATTTATTTCACTACAAAGGTTTATCATAAAAACTTAAGTGTTTATATCTTGGAGTCTATTAGTTATACAAATTTTACTTTACTTTTTTTGATCCACATAGATTTTAGTTCTTAAGTTTAACAAAATCAGAAATAATTAAAATACTGTGCACAAAAAGCTCTACTATAAATTGACTTAACTTTACCAATTTCATTTTAGTCAAATCTCATTGTAAGATCTGTTTTAATTTTTTTTTTATTAGTCTTTTAATATTATTGTGCATTAAAAATATGCAAAGTTCAGCTTATCTCTAATAGTTTAAACTTTTTTCCTTATATTTTTTGTTTAAAAAAAGAGTTCAAGATGTTTTCTTGAGTTACTAATACATAATTTAAACTCACATATTGGAATGCTCTTCAAGAAGCATTTTGGAAAGTTGATAATACATTTTGTCTTATTTTTAAATATGAGTTGAAAATGCATTTTCTATACTAAATATGCATAACTAATATATATTTAATGTGAAAATAATTATATGGCAAAATAAGGTTTGTTCTAAAAAGACAAAACCTGAAAACTTGTTTTTCGAAAACTTAACAACAAGTTTAAACTATAAATTAATCACTTAGTACTGTTTTTCACATTTAAAAAACAGCTTATCAAACTTAATTTATATTTTGTAACAGGTTTAAGATAAAGTTGCATAATGGAAATAAGTATATAAAGTGAAAATTTATGGAATTTTGCAACTAACATTTCATTTTATTTCAAGCAGCAACATTTAAGTTTACATTATAAAGTAAGTTTTGTTTAAAATTATAAATTAATGCTTAATTGTTATAGATATTTTAAATGATGTTTAATTAACTACTTGCAAACTTTATATAAGCTTATATTTTTTACTAAATATTTATTAACCTAAAATTTTAAGGCATATTTTAAACTCTATTCTTTGAAAAATTTTAAATATTTAAATTATTTATTTTGAATTATAGTGACAAGTGTATAAAAATAAAACTTTGAATTTAGTACTCTATACTTCTTTTCCCTCATAACTGAAGCGTTTTTGTTACAGTTTATCCACATAGTTTTTTTAGAGCATAACACAGTAGACTGAGGATTAAAACGGACAAAGACTTTTTTGTTGACCTGAAAATAAAATCAAGTGTTACACATAGTTCCATTAAAAAAACATTATTTTTAAAAGGGTTTTGTTTCTTATCTCTTTTAAGTATTTCAAAATATATGTAGGTTTGAATGCAACTAGTTTTTCCGTTAAATAATACTTAAAAATTTTAATAGATTTTGTTAAAAATTGGTTCCAAAAGCTCCACAAAAATACCAGAAATACTTATTGAAAATATTTTTTATCAATCATGTAAAATTTGGTATTGTGTTTATTGAAGACTATATCTTACTCATGTAAATACTTTAAAATATAATTTAAAATATAACAATGAAAAATATAAATACACTAAAATGAGTTACAGTTGAATAATGGTACTTCAAAAAATATTAAATGTAAATCATAATTCAAAAAACAATAAATGTTCTTTGAAAACTCAAATTTTATTAGGATAGTTTTTGAAATATTTTATTGCTTTTTTCCAAACAAAAAATAAGTTGGCTTCAAAATAAAAACAAAAAACATGGTTCATAAAAACAAAATAATCTGTGAATTTATGCAAAATCTCCCTAATAATACTGCTCTAACCTGGTTTTACGTTTTGAACTTATATTTATTTCGCAAAATATTTAATTTGTTGATTTAAAAATTGAAATGATTTATAAACTGAAAATAAAAAGTTTATAAGCACATTTTCACTTTTTTAGGAACTTCATCTTATACTTAAGAAAAATAGTAAAAAAGGAATTTTTGCTTTTGTGTAGTTTAATAAAGTCATGGTTTTGAAGTAAAGTTAGGAAATATTTTGTGGATAATTTTTAAATAGAAAAAAACAAAGATAGACCACACTTCAGCTAACTTCTAAAATCCTTGGAGCAAAAATAATCAGTCTAGATAACAAAAAATCATTTCTATCTAACTTTGAACACTTGTATTGATTTTCTAGTCACCAAAAAAGTCAATTAGGGCTTGCAAGCCCATTGTGAAAAAGTTTGTCCCACATTTAAACAAATGATAAATTAAATTGAGTTTTATTAATTTAAAATTCAATGCTTAGTCATATGCACAGAACTTATGGAATAATATTCTTAAAATTTTCTTTTATACAAAAGTTTTTTATGTAACAGAGTTTGGTTATGTGCCTTAATATATTTGAACTTTAGTCAAACAATTAAGTTAAACAAAGCTTCTCAATTAATTCTTTAATAGTTTCTTCAATTGCTGTTTTCACATTTTGCAATACTTTATGATTAAGATATAATTTTACTTTTTTATATTTTTTTTGAAAGAGGTTAGATATTTTTAGTTTTTGAAAATAATTGTTTAAGTAGCTTACCACCATAAACTAAATACAGGGCTTCCTTGCTTAATGATTATCTGCTTCAATGATTAGCTTGATTAATGAAGTGAATTCACATGATAGTGATTTGACTGACGAATCACTTCTAATTGCTTCATTGAGAAATGAAGTATGCCATTCAATGGTAATCACTTGGGAGGAAATTGTAGAAGAGACACTAAATGACAAAGTTCTTTCAAGAGTATCCAGGTGTGTTGAAGAAGGTCGAAGCTTGAAATATGATGAATCTTTGTCAGTGTATTTTAGATACAATGATGTATTGTACTTAAGTGATGGGGTTATACTTTACAAGGACAGAGTAGTAATCCCCGTCAGTTTACAGTATCGGGTCATCAACAAGTTACACTTGGCGCACCAAGGAGTCACATCAATGCATAATCGTGCCCAACAGATTGTCTTCTGGCCTGGTATTACACAAGACTTTGTAGCAATTCAGGCCAATTGTCAAAACTGCAACCGCAATTCACCTTCTCAACCATCATTGCCACAAGAAGCATCTGGTCCTCCTACAAACCCTTTTGAAAAAATATTCAGTGATTTTTTTCAGTTTGCCAAAAACAATTTTTTGGTAGTCGGTGACAGGTTGTTGGGCTGGTCAGAAATATTTTCCACACCCAGCGGATCCGAGTTTTGTTTTCCAGGTTTGGAGTACCCGAGGAAATATCAAGTGATGGTGGACCAGAATTTGCAATCAGTGCAACAAAGGAATTCCTTAAAACCTGGGATGTTACGCATCGAATATCTTCAGCTTACTATCCAAGATCAAACAGTAGAGCGGAAGTAGCCGTCAAACAGGCAAAAAGGTTGCTAAGATCAAATGTTGATGCTTCAGGAAGTCTGGACAATGACAAGTTTTTAAGTGCAATGCTCCATTTGAGAAATACTCCTGATAGCGATTGTCAAGTGTCTCCAGCCAAGATCATATATGGACGCAGCTGCAAGATAGTTTCTCATTCCTGAACAAACATGACAAATTCTCCAGTCCTAATGTGCGATCCATTTGGAGAAAAGTATGGAAGCTTAAAGAAGAGGCGCTCCGTACAAGATTTGTTAAGAATTCCAAAGTACTTAACCAGAGAGCCAGGGATTTGCGACCTCTCTATGTTGGCAGTAGGTGTCTACTACAGAACCAGAGTGGCACTCATCCACGTAAATGGGACAGAAGCGGAGTTGTAATGGAGGTGCTTCCACATGATCAGTATGTAGTCAGAGTTGACGGTTCACGGAGACTTAGTCGGAGGAACAGAAAATTTTTAAGGATGTACAACCCAGCCTCAACAAACATTGAAGCAAAAACTTCCCAAGGTTGGAGCAGTAATCTACCAAGCTCATATGAGTGCAATGTTGATCATCAACGTTCTGATTCTTCTGTAAAGATTACAGAGGATTCCAACGGTGCCAATACTGGTAAAACCAGTGAGGTTGAAGCGGATCATGAAGAGGTTGAGGGAGAGTACATTCCTGCTTCTGCCAATGAATTGGCACGTGAGCTAGTGTGTGACAAGTACGTGGTTTAGCATCATTCTTCAAATGTATCTCAAGTGGAGGCCCATTCATTTGCTGGAGTAGTTTATGTGGACATACATTAAATGTTGAAGCTGCGTACCTATGTAAGAGCCAATCACGCATTTTGCTCACATTTGTATTTGTTGCCTCAAATGGAAGTTTGTTTGGTCGGTCTGGCACTCTACTCCTTGGCGGGCAATCACAGGTCACATCTTTATGCGAGTCCAGTCTATTCGGATCATTTTCATTTGAACTTACAGCAACTTCAGAATGCTGATGAGGCAGTTGAGATCCAATGGTGGGAAAATCCTTATTAATAATCAGGAGGTCAACCATGGTTTCATAGGAGAGAAAGAATCCAGTCACTGAATTGCTTACATAAACAATTCTATCACATCTGATAACCTCCTTCTTTGGAGACATTCCGCTAAAAGTTGCTTTGAAAGCCCCTAGAATGTTAATAAGAATTTTATTGGCAGCCCGAATTGTGATGGATACAGGCATTAAATCCTTCTTACAAAAACCAGCCTCCTGAAAGTTTTTCACCCCCAAAGGTTCGACTGTGCTCCAGTATCAGCTAAAGCACTTACCCATGCAAACTTGTTTGTGCCATGTCTAGCAATCTTGACTGATGCACAAGGATGATCAGTTGTTGCCTTGGCTTTACTCAAGGACTTCTTGCTGAATATGGTGTTATTCAACATGATTCTTTTACTTGCGTGTAGTGACATTATTTGGGTATCTTGTTGCATAAAGTCAGAACGATCAGCTTGGATTTGTAAAGCATTAATTTTTTTTTAAACGCCTACGCCAACATAATAAACAGTGTCTGAAAGGCTTTTTATTTTGGTTACCTTTTTTGCTGAAAAATAGAAAAGCTTTTTACAGTTCTGGCAAGAAACATGTTGGGACTTATCTCCTATGTTGACACGTCCCTTCATCTGACGTTGAAAGGAAGAGACTGCAGATATAGTCCGCAAATTCTCAGTTGCATGGCTTCCCATTTCTTTACTTTCAATAAATAAAATTATATCAAATGATGACCTGGATAAGATATCTTCAGTACTAGGAACTTCTCTTCTTATGTCATTGTCCCCAACGCCAGCGAGCATCACGTCTTTTATTGCTTCTTCTGTGTAACTTGTCACATTGCTTTTCTCACAGTCACACCCACTGATTGTAGTGAAATTGCAGGTTTCTGCTTTGCTTCGTACACGTGTGGCAAACGTTCTAAACGGTTCATCATGATCCTGATGTAGGTTCATAAGTTCTGCTCTCTTTACACCAATAGCAACTTTTATGACTGCAATCGATTCCATCAGTTTAGCAATGTAACTTTCTGATTTGGCCATCAGTCGAGGATCACTTGCTAACATAAGATCGCCAAGCTTGTCCTGCGCACACTGAAAAAGCTGTATGCTTGCATTTTGGTTGCTTATATTCAAACCAATCTTGAATGCCTCCCAACTCCGAATGAAAGCAAGCCATGTCTCTTGGCTGATCCCCCAGTCAACCTTTGGTCGAATCAATTGAGGTGCATTTGGCATTACTCCATTATTGGATAACCCAGAATCTTGCTGATGCTCCACTTTGTGGAGGTTGAGAAGGCTACTCACTACATCACTGGATAGATGGCGTCTGGAACTCGCATCCACAGATTGGGCACTTTACTACAACCATTTTACTTTCTCAGATTGTTGATAAGATTTTACATGAAGAATAACTCCTTGTCAATTTAGTTTAATAATTTATTAACAAAGTAAAATCTGAAATGAAAACAAGTATAAACATAAACACTAAAATGAGCTATAGTCTAATTATTCTACATGGTCCTTACTAATCCAGATCCTTACTAATCCGACCAGTTTTAGTTGAGAAGTAGGTTTATTTAATTCAGCTAAAATCAATGTTTTACTATAAGTATATGTTTAGTTTTGTTTCTATATTTAAGCAAGCAGTTTATACTTATGTCATAGTTCAAGTCTTGTTCAGCATCAAAGTTTTGTTTCGTTTTATTTTTGTCTGTTTTAATTGCTTGTTTCATTAAAAGACTAAAACAAGCTAAAAGAAAATTCATTGTTTGTGTTATTGTATGCGTCGCATAATATAAAAGGGTAAATAGATTATTAAAACAAAAAACAATGTTTTGTTCCTACACAGCCAAAGGCTAATCCTCCATGATTAAAAAAAACTTGCTAAACATGGCCAGATAAGCGAGTAAGCACTGACTGTACAAAAAAATGCTATAAACTTTATGGCACAAAATTATTTGCAGATCTGTAAAATGAACACAAGTGAGAACAAGCTGACTTTTTTCGCAACTCTTCCAGAGGAAAACTCAAATCAGCGCAAAGGCAGCATCTTTAATTCGTTTTTGAAATTATTTTCTGCAAACTCTGGTTGGTATACGTCAATGAATAAATAAATTAGTTTGCTTCTTTCTTTTAAGTTGATGAAAAAGTTTCTAAATATTATCTTAAGATCTACTTAGTTATTTTTTGTAAGCAGTAAAAATTAAAAGTATTTAAAGTATTAGATTTGTATTTGTTTACAGGTTCATTTTAAAAATTTCGGGTCGGTTTGAAATCCTAACTTTGTGTTTATACATATTTATACTAATATTTTTTTTATTATACATTTATTTACTTTGTAAATTATAACTTTAATATTTAATAATAACCCTACTTCATTTTTGTAGTTTTTCCAAAAAGTTTCAACAACCTATTAATAAATTTAGCCTAATGGATATGATAATAAAAGATGTTAAATTAGAGTTATTTTCTTAATACTGACTAGAATGTTTTTACAAAATTTTTTCAAAGTTCAGACAGTTAAAAGGTTTAAAATTTTAGTTAAATTAACATTAAATAAATTTATAAACTATACAGTTGTATAAAGTTGAAAAAAAGCTGCTCTCTTGTATGATTTTATTCAAGTTTACAGAAACTTTTATAGCATAGAATATTTATGCTACACTCAATTTTAATAGAAGTTTAATTGTAATATGCTTAGATCGACTTAAGAAAAGTTTATTGAAATAAGTGAAATTAGTGGTATTTATTTAAATTAACACTTATGTAATATATTTCTTCTCACAACTAAACTAAATTTTTATATTTCGTTAAAAAAAAATCTATATTTTATGTATAGAAGGTTTATTAAATTTTAAATATACTAGTCATGAAATTTTTTTTTTGCTTTTTAAATAATAGTTTTAGTTTTCTTTACAAAATTTCTGTATAACACAGTAACTTAAAAAAATTATCAACAGCAAATCAAAACGAGGAAAGTTCAGCAAGCCAAGATCTTTCAGCTGGTAACTTTTATATTTTGAAGTTAAATTTTATTTATTTTTAATCTGAATTCACGATTGCTTAAAAAGCAGTTTTTAATACAAAAAGTGTTGTTTCAAGTAGACTTGAGAAATTATTTTTACTTTAATTGAAAAAAAAGTTAATATTTTTTTCTGTTTTGTATGCAAGCACAACAATGTATAAACAACGTTTATAAGTGAAAGATGATACAACATATTTTTTTAGTAGAATTTTTGTATAGAAATAAACGGTTGAACACATACAGGTTTCATTTTTTTAAATGTAAAATATATTTTTTTTTTTTTTATTAACTCTACTACTATTTGATGTTATTAGTTCTTTGATATATATACACTATTTCATTTAGACATACAAAAACTTTGACATCTTAGTTTTTTTGTATTATGAAAACTTTCTGGTTTTTCTTAAACTAAGTATTGTTTCGATTTGTTAAATATGATTTTTTTCAATGTAAAACTCTTTGGTTAATATTTTTATAAGTTGTTTTTAATATGGTTTCAAGGTGTTGAATAAAAAACACTATTAATATTATTTATAATTTTTGTGGCAACGTTTTAAAAAGCGCAACAAAAAATTAACAAGTACTTATATATATATATATATATATATATATATATATATATAACACGGATACATAGGAGTTTTACAATTAAAAAAATAAATAAATAGATTACATTGGAGAGGGTTTGGATGACATACCACAAGATGCCTTTTTATCTGGAAGTATTAACGTTAGTGGAAAATGTGTTTAACTTATATTAACACAACTTTAAAAAAGTTGTTTTATTGTTTTGAGAAATTTATAAGCGTTGTGATTTGTAAACAGTTTATTTAGCTATTAGTTTTAGGTGTGATTTTTTGGGTGATAAGTTTTTGATAAACAATTAAGTAGCTAAACTTTTATAAACAAATTAAATAGTTTTGTAAATTGTTCCAAAAAAATTATTATACAATTTACAGAATTTCTGGTTATTGTTTATGAAATTTTTAACTAAAAAACATATTTAAAGCATGTTTAGCTCGGTTAGATTAAACATTTAGTAGCTAACAGCTTTGAAATGTCTTGCTAAATGTTATTTTTTAGAGAAAATTTTAACTATGCAGTTTAAGATATTTTGTTGAAAAAAAAAGTTTTTGTGTTTAGAATTATTTCATACAAGTATTTAAAGTCACAGGTAGTCATATCATTTGAATACATTCACTGTTTTAAGTTAAATTAGGTATGGTACATGCTTAGATAAAGGAACGGATTTGGTACACAGTAAGTAAGGAAATATAAACTTTTAGATATAATTAATTTCATCTTATTATAAACTGTAACCTTAATAATATGAAGAATAACTCCTTGTTGAATAAAGTGAATTTAATAACAATGTAAATATCTGAAAAAAAAACAAGTATAAACACATAAACTAAAATGAGCTACAGCTTAATAGTTCTACAAATAATCTAAGTTTTTAATGAGTGTTAAATAACTTTGATTTTAGGATTTACACTAGGGTAAATTACACAGTTTAAAAAAAAATCTTTGCGTATAAGTAAAACTTGGATCAAACATATCAAAATGATTGCTATAAGTATGAATCGATACATTTATTTATTGTTTAATTTTAAATTAATGTTACTTCTTAAACCTTTTAATTTTTGAACCCTCCTTTTGGTAAGTCAACTAAATTTATGGTTATGTATATTTTCGTGGGATTTGGTATATTTATAAATCTGGTCATCTCATAGTAAGCTCTGTATACTGTTATTGGAATATTTAATTGTTTATTCAATTTAATTTTAATGTGAACAAATGTAATAAAAATAGTTTAACAATCTGTTTTAGGTTTTGTCTAAACGAGAAAATAAAATATTCTAGTTTTTAAGAAGTACTAGAATTTACAAGTTAGTATTTTTTGAAGACCAGTAAGAATACTTTACTCAATATAAATGCTAAGCCTTAAAAATACTTATAGCTCACAAGTTTTATTAGAATTAAGTTTGTATTATTAATTTTTTAATTTTGAAACATTTCTACTTGTTTTCAGTTTAGTGAATACAATTGTAAATATATTTAGCTTGTGCTGTTTACTGCATGCATTTTTCTGACTTTACCAGCATGTAGCCATGTTTTTTTGCAGTCTTACACCAAACCCCCGTCAATTGAATATGAAGAAAAAGTCACAACACTTGACAACTCAGTAAAAACGCGAGTAGACAGTGAGAAAAGCCGAAAAGTTTGTGCTCTGCTTGAGTAGTTTTATTTGGCTGTAGAATGGTTTTGTGCTGCTTATGGTACAGTATGGACTTTTAATGCTTGAATTTAATATTTTATTAAAAGTTTGTTACAATTTTTTGTGACTATCTTGGAAATAAACATAGATAGTTATACTTATCAAGTTGAAGCTACTATAAAAGCCAACAAAACAAGTTTTAATTATTTTTTTAAAAGAAAATTTCATAAACACTTGTAGCAAAATGACAAGTTGTTTAAAAACGACAGTAGACTCACAATTAGTTTTAACACCTTCCACCAGAGCAGCGTGGCGTTGTCGCAGCAAGACATGCGCAAGTACTGGATGCCGGACAAGCAGTGCAAGGAGTGCTATGAGTGCGGGGTGGGCTTCACCACTTGGAGGCGACGCCACCACTGCAGGGTGTGCGGGCACATATTCTGCAGCAAGTGTTGCAAGGAGCAGATCAGAGGATGCACCGTGGGGATGGCTGGTTCGTTTGCGGGTTGTTGTGTTCCGTACTTGGTGCTTGTAAAATTTTGTGTTTTGTGGTGATAATTTTTGCAAGTGTAGATACTTAATTCCAAAGTGAATTAATTACAATTTTTATATTATTTTCTTTACTTTTACAAAATAAGAAGATGTATGCTGTTTAACAGTAGAAAATTAACAACTTTAATAAAAAGTTAAAACGCAATTTTCACGGTAGCTTCATTATTAATGTTAATTATGTTTGTAGGCATTTTGTTAAAAGAACTTTGCTTTTATACAAGTCTTTTGTTAGTAACTAGTTTTTTGTAAATATTGTTTCAGGTATGGTAAGGTCATGTAAATACTGTTTTGATTTGATGTCTTCAAATTCTTACATAAAACCAAGAAGCTCAATACAAACGACTACGAATAATCATCAAAATGGTGAAATGTCTAACACTGTAAGTCTTTGTTTATAGTTTTATATTTTAAGCACCTTTTTTATAATGATTTAAAAGTATTTTTAATTAAACTCTGATATGTTAGTATTACTTTATTATCAAACTTTATTCAATAGTTAAAACTTAAAGCTAAAAGTTTTTACTAATTTATTAATTACTCTACTGATTAAGAAAGTCTGAAATATAAGCTACCAAAATAAAATTAAAAATTCATATTCATGTTATACAATTTAGTTTATAAACTATTTAAATTTTTGATATTTTAAAGTCATAGCTACCATGTTAAAAAAAAAAAAAGTTAATAGAAATTTTACATTTATGTATATATATTTTTTTTGTTCATCACTATTTTTTAGAGGAGCAAACAATATATTAAATTAAAGAGTTATAAGGTGTCTGTTTGAATAATAAAATGTATTTCTTAGCCGCTAAGAAAAAATTCATCTGGACTAACTTTGACACTACCTTCAGACACAAGTTTGATAAGGAATAATAAAAGGTTTGTTTAGTTTCCTCTGTATATTTTTAATTTAAATATATACTTATTATTCTGCAATAGAAATCTTCTGCAATAAGAGTAAGTTTAATGTAATGAATTTGTTATGTAAAACCAAGAACATAAATCAAAAGTATAAATTGCAGCTTGCTTCAGATGTCAATGACTTCTGAAGATTCCAATCCATCAACCTCTGTACCCTCCTCCCCTCTCATGGTTAATTTTAATTATTCGTATTTATTTTGCATTGAAAGTTTTTTACGAATGTGCACATGAAAAAAAAAACAGTCTTTAGGTCAGTATATCTCAAAGTGTGCATATGTGATATTTTACTGTACTCTAAAAATTGTTTAAAGTTAAAAAAATGTTGAAACAAGTCTATGAATTATGAAATACAAGTTTAATTATTTTTCGTTAATTCTAAATGAAAAAAAAAGTTTAAATTAAACAACAAAGGTAGTTTTTTTGGCTACAATAACATGTTTTATTATGATCTAGTATGTACGACTTTTTTCTTCGATGATTTATTTTGCACAGTGTTATTACAGTTTGATAACCACTGCTTTAGGTGGTTTTAGTTTTATAACTTCCTTAAAATCATTAAAGTATTTAAATTTAATGATGATATTGTTTGTTAATTTCTGATTTAAATATTAATATCATAGTTTGATAACCACTGATTTAGATTATTTTGTTTTTATACCATGCTTAAAATTTCTAAAAAATTTAAATTTAATGTTGTTATTGTTTTTTAGTTTGTGTTCTAACTATTATTTATAAAACTTTAAACTCTACCTAACCTTAAAACGTTTTGAGAGCTGTTAATATAATATTAAGCTTTTTTATTTAATATATTTCCTTATGTAAAGTTTTAAATAAACCTTTTAATTGTTGTTAACTTTAAGATTTAGTTTTTAGAATATCAAACATTTGTTTAACAATAACTAGTTCAAATGTGTTTTCCTTGCTAGTATAGTAAATGTAATGTTTTAATATATAACTTGTCTTTTAAAAAGTTTGAAAATAAATAAAGTATTGTAAACATACAGCCAATCTTAACTTCGTAGCATTTCATAAGACATTTCATATCAATTTATATGTAAGTTATACATATTTTTTTGTATATTTACATGCATCTTATAATTCTTGATATGTTTTTCTAATTTTTTTTTTAATTTTAGCATTTTTAATCCATTATCTTGTACTAATATTTTAACAAACCAAAAAAAAACTTTAAAGATGTTTTCAAAATACTTCAATAAAATATCTTATTAAGGCATTAAAACCCTTTCAGTGTTTAATACGATGTAAAATATTTATTAACAGTAATGCAGTTAAGTTTTTGTAAATAATTTTTTTTATTTTAAATAACTTCAAAGTTTCAAAAAAAAATCAATTTAAGTAAAGTTTTACAGTAAGTTTAGTTATTTGTGAATTAGTAGTCATAAGTACTACGCTTAACTTGATAGTTTATTTATTATACTGAATCATCGGAAAAAATTTAAACTTTAGTGTTATAATTTTAGTTTTTAATTACAACTTTAAACCTAAACTTATTTGTTTTGAAATAAAAAAAACATTTCTAATTAATTTTTTTTTGCAAAAAACAATACTGTTAAGTAGTTGAAAAAATTTAAACAGTAAACATTTTAAATTTATAACTATTAGAAAAGTACCTTAGTTTTAAAACATATATCATAAATTATATACCTACATGAGTTTAATAAAATACAACAAGTTCTAAAAGTTTTCCTGTATAAAAAGTTATTAACAGTTTATATATAAATAAATAAGAGATTTTATTATGTCCTGAAGTTTAATCATTGAAATAATTAAGTAAACAGAAATTTAAAACATTATTGCACTGAATTTTGATTAAAAAAAATATTTTTTCAACCAAATTACATGTAGTATTAGTATTATGCTAATATTTAGTATAAATACTAATTTTAGTTTACGACTTAGTTTTTTTAAAGTCTTGTAATATCTATTAGTGTGTTTATTTTATATAGCTAAATTTTTTCAGATTAACTTTGGACACGTTGTTTTCAAATAAAGAGTAGTGTTTTAATTCTAAAACTAACTTTCGATAACTGTAAAACAAGTTTACATAAAATGTTAGTATAAACTAATTGATTATGCTATATTATAATTTACTATAAAATAAATAGAAAAATTGATCACTATAAAAATAAGTATTTTTGACCAGTTAAAAACTTTACACTTAAAGTGTTAATTTATGTAGTTTATTTAAACTAATTTTTTAAACTATTGTTTTAACTTTGTTTAAAATAAAATTTCATGATAAATATTAAAATTAGTGTCTTATGCTTGTCGGTTTAAATTTCTCAAGTATTTATACATTTTACTGAATTTATACTGTCTAATTTACTGAACGAACTAATAGTTTAACAATATACTTCATGTGTATATTCTATCAGCAAACAATTAATACTTAACAAAAATAATATTTAATTTCTAAACCAAATATTTCTGTGTTTCGTTTTAAGATTAAACAATAGAGTTCAAAATGTAAATCGATTACAACTTTTTTAAATGACATTTTGTATTTTTTGATTCACATCATCATATTTTGTTACGTCACAAAACAGATGAAGTCACCGATGGACGTGTTCGATGGTGAGTTGCCAAGCAACAACATGGACCAATTGGAAGACGTTGATGCGCAACTCATGTTGCCGCTCAGAGAAGTTTGGAACAAAATTTGTGGGAAAAACGGTGTCAATTTCAGAGATTACAGATTTAGGTTTAACAGATTGTTTAAAAAAGTTTTAATTCATTAACTTTTAAAGTATTCTTTTTTTTACTTTTTGTTCTAAAGTTTTTCATGTATAGGCTATATTTGTTTTAATTTAGTATCATTTTTTCATAAAAGTTTTACTTGTTAACTCACAAAAGACAAAACATCATTTTTCTTAACTTTTATTAGAGGCTGATGAAAAATGTAGCAATACTATTACTTTTTTAAAAAGCCAATATAGCACAATTTTAAAGCGAATGCAGTTTGTTAGCATTTGTCAAGTTAAAGTTATTGCTTTTCATTACCTAAATCATTTTGTTCTAAGAATAACAACAAGTTAGAAAAAAAAAAGTTTTAGTATTAGAGTAAGATTTTTCAACTTACAGACATGACTTATTATATAACATTACAATCTTATTTGACATTAAGTTAAACAACTGTATAAGTTGGTTAGAGCAGTATTAGAATCCTTTGTTTAAAATATTTTCATATACAAATCGCTTTAAAAATTAATGTAGTTTAAGTTGAAATTCTCAAGCAAGTGTTCTAAAAATTTTCCAGCAAGTTTAATTTGAGTAGGTTCAATACATATAAAATATACATGTTTTTAAATGTGATCCGTAAAACTACAATATTTTTGTAGTTTCAAGTGCGGGCGGCAAACCTTGTTGTAACCCATAATATTTCTAAAATAGTTTCTTGGAAACCTTTCAGAAGTCTAACTTCTACTTTTAAAGTCAAGCAAGTTTCTTCATAGTTTAAAAGATAGTTGTTTTGAAGCAATGACGTAAGTTATTATGAAAAATTTATTTAAAATTTTTATATTGTTTTATTATCGTTTACAGGCTGAGGAAGATAGCAAACACTTGCACAGGTGTCGATCTAGTAGACTGGTTGGTAGAAAACCACCAGTGCAAGAACAGGGGTCAGGCCAGAGAAATGTGCCAGGCGTTGTTGGATCAGAAGTTTATCAGCAGCATAAACAATGACTTTGTGAGTTGGCTTTGTTTGTTAACATAGTGTTAAACTTTGTTAACATACTGTAAAAATTACACAGTATGTAGTTGTTATTCTTTAAAGTTTTCTTAGGCATTCTTAAGCTACCGGACAAAGATACTTACAGTTTAATTTAGCTGTAATTTTAAACCTTAAAGTTCTTGGAATAATAATAAGTTTACAGAGTAGTGAGAATATCAGGATTGCCACAAGGTCAGGAAAATTAAAGAAAAACTAAAAAAATGACAAAAGACAGGAAAAAATGGGGGTTTTTGAAAAAAGTCAGGAAATTTGACAAAGTTTAATAAAAAGTCAGATTTTGTCAGTTTAAATTTACAAAATTCCTTATTTCCAAAGCCTTCAAATGGTAAAAAAATGGTTAAAAAGTTTTAAAAGTCAGATTAAAATTTAAAAATTTTCTTAGAAATTTACAAAATTATTTAATTCCAATGCCTTCATCTGGTATAATTAATAAAATATCCTTTATCAAACTGAAAAGTTTTTCTATCAAAATATTGAACAACTACCATAATATTAACAAATTATTCAATTTTAAACAGTTGTAACTTATTAAAATTATCGTGTAAACAAGTCCGAATGAAAAGTTTTTAGCTTAACTTGGTCAATTTTCTAAGTAGATAAGCAATAATAGATTGCTTATTTTTTCATAAAAAAAATTAAAATAATCATTAAAGCACTAATTATTTATGAATACTTTTTTAATCAAAACATATTTTAAAACTAAATAAAGTACTATAAACTTACTAAAAGAATATTTAAAAAGTTTGTTTTAAGTTTTATTCTAACATGCTACCAACTAAAATAACCAGATGATCAAATAAAATTAATAATAATCTTTTTTTTTATGGTAAAAGTAGTTATAAACAGATAGAATACTTGATAACTAATAAAACTTTTGATTACTTTAGTATTTTATTAGAAGTTTACTCAGGAAAAAGACATAACCTGACAATTATGCACAAAACCTTAGTTTAATGCACTATTTTAGTAGTCCAAAAAGAAAATTAAAAGCGTAATGAACCATTAAATGTAAAAAAATGCTAACGAGCTGATTAGCAAGTTGCTATGGCGATAAAAGGGAGTAACAAGGGCATGTATAAAACAAGGGGCGTGATGCAAATAGGTGTGTTAGGGGCACGTATAAAAGGTTGTAATCGAGATTTATTGGCGTTTTTTCTAATTAAGAGGCGTTTTTAGGGTCGAATGTTTAACTACAAGGTGTTTTAGAGGCTTGATTTTTGTAGTCATGCATAAATTGTTCGTATTTTGTGCCCTTATCCATCATTTATTTTATGAACCATTAAACTCGAATGACTCTTAAATTCTGTTATATAAAAATAAATCTAAAGAGATCAAAATAATAGCTGTACTCTTAAATGAATTGAAATAAAATAATTTAGCATGTCTAAAATACACCAACCGTCTTAGATAAAAAACTAGTAACAACTAAGTTAACAAGTAAAAAAAAAAAAGAAAAGTCTTAACTATTATACCACTTAAACATTCAAGCTTGTTGTAGTAAAAGGGAGTAATAAGTACACAAGTGTGTTTAGGGGCGAGATATACAAGAGCTGTGTTAGGGGAAGATATAAAAAGGTGTGGTAAAGTTTATGGGCGTATTGTAGGCTTTGTTTTGATAAGGGGGCGTAATTAGGGTTGAATGTTTTAATCAAGGGTGGTTTAGGGGCCCGGTTTTTGGTTGAGATAAAAAGTTTTAGTTGGTTGGATTCCTGTTTTCTATAGTCAAGTATGAACAGTATTGTTAAAAAAATAAGTTTATCTGTTCCGTTAAATAAAGACAGGTAATGTTTTTCTTATAAATGTAGTTAAAGTCTAGGTTGAGTATAAGTCACCCATAAAAGTTGTTCTAATAACTTAGTATTGCTGTTTTTGATAAGTTTTCGTTAATTACATCAGTTTCAATTTATTGTATGGATGATTAAAAGTATAGTAAAAAATGTTCAAACTTAATTATTATTTAAACTATTGATTTTTAAAAAAGATTAAAAGGACTTAAAGTAAATGAATTTGGTGTGAGATAGGAAGGTTAAAACAATAAAGTAGGCGTTTGGTAGATTTACAAGGGACTGGTGTTATCTGATAGTTTCTACAAGGCATGTTAACATAAAAGCAGTTTGAAACATTTAAATTTGGTTTTCAAGCTTGACTTATCACGATTGTTTTTATTATAATGCCAAAAAAAGTTTGTATATTTAAATAGTTTTTTTTTCAAAATGTTTCAGCATAACTTTGTATTACTTGCTCGAACAATTTGTTTGTTTTTATATTACGGAATTCAAGAATCATTTTAATTGCTTTAAGTTTAAGGGTTCATAAAATAAATGATGGATAAAGGGCACAAAATACGAACAGTTTATGCTTGACTACAAAAATCAAGCCTTTTAAACACCTTGTAGTTAAACATTCGACCCTAAAAACGCCTCTTAATTAGAAAAAACGCCCATAAATCTAGATTACAACCTTTTTATACGTGCCCCTAACACACCTATTTACATCTCACCCCTTGTTTTATACATGCCCTTGTTACACCCTTTTATCGCTATAGCAACTTGCTAATCAGCTCGTTAGCATTTTTTTACATTTAATGGTTCATTTAGCTTTTAGTTTTATTTTTGGACTGACAAAATAATGTACTTAGTTAAAGTTTTGTGCATGATAGTCTGGTTATGTGTTTTGTACGAGTATTGTTTATAAAAAAAAACATGGCTAAAACTTACCAAAGTGTTTCTCTTTATTAACTATTTTATCTGTTTCTAATGACTTCATCATTCAAAGTAATAAGAGCAATAAGTTTTGAACATTAACTTTATTTAATATATTTTAGATATTATTTTAGATATAAACTTGATGTAAACTTTTTGAAATAATTTCTTTGAAGTTTGTGAAACTTAGTTTACTTCCAAAAAAATTGTATTTTCTTGAATACCTTTATTTCAAGGAAATGAACAATATTATGAAAATTGTCTCTAAACTTTTCTTGTTTGAATTAAAAGCTTAAAGTTTATAAAAAAAACTTCTGTAGTAATAAATTGGTAGTAGCCTTATAAAAACAATATGTATCTTATAAAAGTCATAAAAAAAGTTAGGTATGATTTAAATATGCTGTGAACACTTTTTCACTTTTCAGATCTATAAAAATTTAATACTTTTTATTAACGTATTTCCTTATTAAGATAAGAAAGTTTCTCAAGTATACAAGTGAAACCATTTTAGGTTTAAACAAAAAAAAAATTTTTTAAGTATAAATAATAAGATAAAATAATAATAGGAATTCAAAGATGATTTCGATTGTTGGTATCAAGGAACGTTTTCTCCCAAAAATTCTCAACAAAAAACCTCCCCTAGCGAGCTTCAAATTCCGTTTGTTTTAGGGGAATCCCCAATTACACGGAAAATATCTCAATGGGGTGCCTCCATAAGAAAATCAGCAAGTAGCAATAATTTATCCAGGTTTGTGTACTAAACTTAAATTGTGTAATATACTTAGTTGTAGTATTTTTTATGTACTTTTACTCATTAAATTTTATTCAGTTTTATTTTCTACAATTTTTATCTTCTAGTTGCCTCTTCCCACTTAAAACTTTTTTTTTTCAATATTTTCTGAAAAAAGTGAGTATTAATTGCTTTTATAAGCTTAGTTTGATTTCACATAGCTACTTTTTATAAGTAAGTTATGAAATACATTTTTTTAACCTGAACTCAATTTAAAGAAAAAAAATCTGGTGTTTACTTTGCAAAATCCGTAGAACTGTCTATTTTCACGGAAAAAGTGTTAGACAACTAAAATACTAGTAGCTCTAAGTAAGTTTTCGCTATCATACAATAAGCACTAAATTGTATCGTACGACCATCAACAACAGTCTAGCGACATTTTGTCCTCGTTAGGACCCATGAGACTAATATGGTCGCTATGAAAAGTTTTACTCAATCGGTTAAATAAACGTTAGTAAGTACACTAGTACTTAAACGTCTGCTTGTTGCTAGATTCAAAAAATTCCAATAATATTTTATAAAATAAAATTACATATTAGCTGAAAGATTGTTTATCTATTAATATTCAACCTACCAAAGTTAATAAAAAATATTTTTAGGGAACTTTTTGGTTCCGTTACCAGGCAACAAAGGTGGAGGAGCACGACTGACGATGAAGCTTGTGATGACGTCACAATACGTAACAGTGACGTGACAAACAGCGAGGACCCGTTGTGGGTGCAGAGGTTGAAGGATGACAGTTTGCTCAGCGACACGGACACAGTTACTAGTTTCGGTTGGTTTTTATTTTATTTTATTTATGAAATTTTATTGATGGATTTTAGTAATGCTTCTTTGTATAGACGTTATTTGTTTCTACTTTTATTAGTTTAAACATAGAGTACAATTGTTCAAATTTATTAAATTCTTTTCCACTTTGAAATAAAATGCTGGATTTTATTTCAATGGTTTATTTTATATCTCAAAAACATATAACTTCATTTTATCTATTTTTATTACTAAGGAGAAGTATACTAAACTTAGTAAAAGATTTTGTATATTTAGATCTAAGTAGAATAAGAAGTTTAATGCATTTCCTAAAATGTTATTAGCAATTTTTTTACAACCAAGAGAAATAAAATTTATATAAGTTGTTCGTTGTTCTACGGGTATTCTTCTTGCTTTAGGTGCGGGAGGTCCTGAGATTTATTATAATAAATTTTATTAATTGTTAGGCTATAAGTTTCAGTGCCAGTTGATAAAAGATTCTACAATTGAATAAAAATATTCTTAGTCGTATGTTTAATTTGTTGTTTTTTACTGTTTTTAATTGATTCCGCATAACTGTAAGTTAGTACCGGTGTAGTAAAAGTTGTCTCCGAAAAGGCGATGTTCATTGTAGAGTATTGATAATGTTGTACAATTTGTTTGTAAACCTTCAAGTTTTACTTTTTTTTTTGATTAATTTTTATGAAGTAACTTATAACCCTAAGTAAAGCCTTTTACAGTCACTGTTGAAAGAAACTTCCGTTTATCTTGAAAACTTTATACTATTCAATTTGTTTGATACCTTTCAAAAATGAATTGAATTTTTGTTCCAAATTACCGAACTGCTTATAGATTAAAAAAAAACATTATATTTCTAAAAAAAACTTAATAATATCAGGCATCACTGGACTGGAGAGGTCGGCATCGCATGATCATGGCCATTTCAACAAAATGGAGCGTGCTGATTGGTTGTTCAGATCACGTGAGTCTTCCACAAGCCAGTCATCAAGCGTGCAGTCCACCATTGAAATGGACAACAACCAAATAAAGTACCTTAAAAAACCCAAGTTGGCTTTCAATCAGATTTGCTTGTTAATTTGTGATTAGTGTTTGAAAATTAACTTTTCTGGTTCGTTAAGTAACATTAAGAATTATTTTTTAACTAGAATTGCTAAACATTTAAAAATATTGTACAATAGTCTAAAATTCGTTTTTTACTTCTTCAAGTGGTTTACTACTGAAAACTTTAAAAGTCTGCAAAAGTACAAAGTAGAATCTCAGTTTTTATTATGCTCAAGACTTTAAAAAACATAAAAATACAAAGTTTCAGATGTCGTAGTTTATTTGCTTGACGAGATAATATGTTAGTTTAAAAAAAAAAGTTGTATATTTATAGGATACATACTAAAGCTTAGATCAGGGTATCTTGGAGCCCATTACAGATATTTATAGGGCCATAAGCAGCAAAAGGTACAAGGGGGAGTTAATAAAAGGGGCTACAGGAGGGCCATGAAGCCTAAATTTGAAACTTACACTAGACATTCTGGAGTTGTTAATGAAGAGCAAATAAAAAAATAAGGTCTTGGGTGTTTTTAATTGTAGTTTTGAAAGTTACACTAGATATAATGGTAAAATTTTAGAGGTTCTAGAGGCCATAAGCTGCAAAAGGGGCAGCCACAAGGCCATAATTTGAAACTTACACTAGATAATCTGGAGTTGATGATGAAGAACAAAAAAAAGACCTCTGGACTATTTAATGGTAGTTTTTAGAGAACTATTGTCAGAGGGGCCATAGCTTTTTTATTTCTTTAAAGGGGACTTCATAAAAAAAGTTTAGGAAACCCTGGCCTAGATTCAAAAAACATTTACTTATAAATTGTAGTTGTACTTAGCTAGTCGGTGGTTCTTTTGTAGAGTGAACTAAATTTTTTTGTTTTTAGGTTAAGAGTTTTTAATCAAACTCTATTATCTGTTTTTCTAATGAAAAGAATATAACAAATTTTAAAATTTGATCAGTATTAAATATATATCAGCTTCGCTACTAATTTTTTTATAGACATTTGTTAGTAGCAACTTAACACTTTTTTTATAACTTAAAAAAAATTGTTTTATATAATTATAATAGTTAATTTATGATGATATTATTAAATTAAAATAAACCTTAAGATTTACAAAAAGATTCAACTTTAAAGTGTTGTTAAATTAACAAATAAAATTTACTACTTTGTTTAATGTTTATTTAAATTTTAGTTTAGATTAGATACAACTTGTCTTAACTATCCACAGAAGATTTTAACTTAGTTGATTATATAAAACTAAACTATACTACTTAAATTTTAACAACTAGTTATACGTATATTGGTCAAATTACAATTTCAATTTTACTTCCAAATTTAAACTTCAAAAGCAAACTCATTATATTAACAGATGTTTAGATTTGTTTTTATGGAGATTAGCTTAAAACTACGTGAATGACTAGCAAATTTACTCCTAATAAATTTTGATTATAAAAATAAACTTAGACTTACTAACCACTTTTGAATGATTTAAATTTTAGCAAAAATTATTACTAACTGTTTAAGTTATTTACTTAGATTTTAACACGTTTTGATGGAAAACAACTTTAAAGTTAAAACTAAGCTAATAATATTTTTATTGAAAATTAAAGATATAAAATATTATACATAGAAATAATACTTAACTATTTACAAAAATTTTACGAAAAATTTCTGTTGAAAAGTACATTTAAAATAAGCTTTACTTAGTTTTATTTTTAAATTAAGTTTGTTTATTTGTTGATAAAATAGGTTAAAACTTTACTTTGTATATAAGAAACCTAACAAAGCCTCTAAATTATTAATTCAATCAATCTATTTTAAGACTTTCTACTTGAAAACTGATGTTTTTAAACAATTACAGATTATACGAAGGAAAAGTTGTATCTAACAATGATGATTTAATGCCTGGTCATTTTTGTGATGCTGATATCAATGAAATTAATGCTGATTATATCAGAAGTTTGTTAACTAGTATAGTTTTATTGTTCCTTTAAAAGTCTAACATCGAAATCGGTTCAAAACACAGTTTATACTTTTTACCTTTTGTTTAATAAAAATTAGTTGTTTTATATAAAATTAGTTGGAATAAAATTAGATTTAATCCTAGAGTAATAATTAAATGTATTTAAAACTGGTCTAAAAATTAAACATTTTTAAGGGTTTCTTGTATGGAATGGGAATCAGTTGAAAGCTGAAATAAATCGTAGCAATCAAGGATGGCATAATAAAACCATTTCACAAATTCCTTATGAACAAAAACAAGTGTTTCAGCTGTTAGTTTTATTATATCTAACTGAGTAATGATAGTTTTTGAAATATTGTTTTAGCTGTTGTAGTTTGTTTTTGAATAAGCTCTTTAGATCTCTTCTACTATAGAATTTTTTATAAAGAAAACTTGTATGCAAGTGTTAAGCTTATGTTTTAGTTATTTGGTGAATACTAAAAAATACATATTTTACTGAATAAAAATACTTAAACTATATTATAAGTTGCAAAAACACATAAATACAACATATCTGTTTATGAAGTTAGGTTCTTAAAACAATAACGAATTTTATTTTCAAATGATTTAGTTGAAAACATTTTCTAAATTTCTAAAAATATTTACTTGACAGTTTATTAAGTCTGAGTTATGGTAAAATAATTGATTTTCAACGACTTACTTTTTTTGCTCTAGGTTGAAATCGATGCAGTTTGAGCATCTGTTAAGATATTTGAAGCAGCAACTCATAAAAGAAAGCTTGGATCTCGGTTGGGCGCACATTTTAGTTTCACTTATCAAAAAAATATGTGATTTCACACAAATTAATGTGGAAACAAACATCGATGTTTGTCACTACGTGCACGTCAAAAAAGTGCGTTGTAATTGATAATTCAAAGTATTTCAAAAGAAAAGATAGAATGTTTCCTATAAAAAAAGCTATTTCACATTTTTCCGCTATTATTGCTTGCTTTTATTATTGTCTGTTTAAGAATTAATGAGCTAGATTAACATTATAAAAAAAAAGCTATTCTATGTTTGTAAGAAATCAAAAGCAATATAAGAAATACGAGCTAACAAACTCAGGTTTAATGTTGTTAAAACCTTTCAAGCATAAAAGCAAATAAAACAGATAATGGACGACGTGGCGAGCAGCAGCAGCTTGGTGAACGGAGTCGTGTTCACTGGCAACGTGGTGAACAGCAACATGAGGTCGACTGTCGACAACCCGTTCGTCATGCTCTTGTCGGTTCCACTGGAGTACCAGCGCGTTCAGCACAAGTTCTCTTCCATTGATCAAGTTGGTTTTTGCTCAGAAGCATTTTAGTTTAGGAATCCAGTAAGGTTTTAAACACAAAGTAATTTTCAAAGTTTGATTGTTTTCAGAAAGATGATTAATCTAAACAGTGTATCGCATGCAAGAAATTTAGTTATTAATTTATAAAATCTTATTAGTATAATTAAAAAAAATTTTATTATAATAAAATTTTTAATTTTTATTTGTTCATAAAGTTTTTATTATTGTTAAAAAATTACATTTAGTTTCTTTTTGATATTAATTTTTTTTTCTATATACATTTTGAAAATTCACTGTGGATTTATTACAACAACTAGTCAGTAAATAATACATGTTTTTTACATACTTTAATACATAATTAAGTTTTTTTCGAAGAAAGTTTAACTTTTGGTCTTAAAATAGAAAAGTCTCGTGTAGTTTATCTATTTTTATATGAGGATCGTAAAAAGAAAGCATGTAATTTCGGTCTTTTTTTTTTGTAGTGTTTTTAAAGACTTTTGTATGTTAGATGAAATAACTTATTTCTAATTATAATTTTTTTAAATAACAAAAAAGTATTAAGAAGTTAAATATACTTTTGTATATCTGTTAAAACTTATTAAGCTAATATATATACATATAAAAAGACAGTAAAATTTTAAATAAAATAAAATAAACACAGTATTATTCAACAAAATATTAATATTTAAGAAAAACTATTTTGCAGATAGTTCGGCAGGCGCCTGATTTTTTCAAACATTTAGTATCTAGGATTGTAGTTAGAAATCCTGACGTCATAATTACATCAAGTAGCGTTTCTCACATCGCAAGAAAACTACTCATGCAGAACAACATATCACTCGTCATCAACTGCAAACTGGTTTGCTTTTATTAAAGTTCAAAATATCATCAGACCACTAACTTTCGGTAGACTGAGGTCTCAGTCTACCGAAAGCTTGTGGTCTGATAATCGAATTGGTATGATCACCCCTTATGTCAAACTTGAGCTTGTCTACGAAAGTCCAGGCTTCTGCTCTGCAGACTTTAACCGATGTTCTTGTTGATTAGAAATAATTAAGAAACATTTATGTGGCTGTTTGAAAGGGTATTTATAAAATACCCAACTTTTTAAGTACTATCAAGTTAAATTATTCAAACTAATAGAATGTTTGAGAAGAACATTTTAAAAATACATATGTTTTAAAAAGCTCAATGTTAGTTGTTTGGCACTAGTTTGTTCTCGAAATGAAAACTACGTATCATGCCTAAGGTTTCTGCTTGGCGACCAGCTAATTGGCCGTACGTTGCCCGTTCCTATGCTATGTTCTAGAGTTAATAATTAATTAAAGTTATATAAACATTTTCTGGTTTGTTAATTTTCAGTTCATTTAGCTATGGTATATTTATAACAAGGGTGGAACAACATGCGGCCTGCAGGTAAAATCCGGCTTGTGATTATGTTATTTTTTAATAACAATAATTTTTTTAAATAACAATTAAACAAATATTTGAAAATGTATTCCTGCTTGAACTGAAAACCAATACTTGCAAAAAGAATGATAAAACTACATAGTCGATAAAATTTACAAAAACTTGTCAATTTCATAAAAATCTTAACCGAAACACCATTAGAGTTAATACTCTCTAATTTAGAGTCATTAGCTGCTTAGCCAGTATAAAATTTTGCTACTTTTACTTAACTTGAACAAATAACCCTAAGTTTGAAAGTTTATAATCTCTACAAATCTCTGCAAAACTATTTTCTTTGCTATTAAAGATACTCAGCCAATTTACAAATTTAAAGAGGTCAAGGCATAGTAATTCATGTCTCATGTCAATAAACTCATTAAAAACGTTTAATATACTTGTTTTCCTGCATAAAAAATTCATGAATGTAAAAACATTTTATACAGTACTTTTACGTCTATAAAGTATTCTGTAAATCTTAAAGATTTTTAGTTTACTTTCATATTTTAATTTTGACTGTCACAAACTTCAAACTGTTTTTAATGTTCAAGTAAGATTCGACAATTTATTGACAGATACAATACTGAAGTTTTGTTCAATAATTATTTAAATTAGTTGTTTTAATTGGGTATTTTAGCTTTTGTTTTACTATATCCGGATTTTTTTGAATTAAGATCAAGCCGAATCCGGATGTTTTTTCAAACTAACATCCGGTTGGATCCGGATCCAGAAATTTATTTCATATTAAGATCCGGCTGAATCTGCAAATTATTTTCAAACTTAAATCCGGCCGGATTCAGGTGTAAAGAGACAATATCCGGCAAGATCCAGATCCTGGATCCGGTAGATTACTAATTTAAACACCTCAAACCAACGTTCTTAAATATAACAAAGCAATATATCGCTTTTTGTGATCTCTAAATGTATTTATTAACTTTTTTTAAAATGTTTGACTAACGTTTTGTAACAACACTGAGATGATATTTCATTATTTAAACAGTTCAGTTGAAGTAACAGCTAAATTACATAGTTTTTTTAGCCATTAGCTAACTATCTGGTAAAAATAGAAGTAAACTATACTAATGTGTACTATAAACTTTTTAAAGTAAGTAACTCAAATTTTATCAAAAAATATTGAAGCGATACTTTTATTTTTTTTGTTTCGATGAGATTGTAATTCAAGGCTATAAAAAGTTTAATATTGTTAATGAAATTTTTAAATTATTGAAATCACGAAAAAACTTTTAAACACTGTAAAAGTGTAAGCTAATCAGAGTTGCCAAAAAACATTGAATCCTGGAAAAACCTGGAATTCGACAGTTTATGTAAAAAAACCTGAAAAACTGTTTTTTTTTAGAAATTTCGTAAAAAAATTAAAATTTTAAAGAGTTTATACATGTAAAATAATGAAATTTTGATTAGATACGAAAAATCTATTAAATAGAATAAAAAATTATCTATAAAAAACATATAAAGTAGCATTACAGTATCCTTTAATGTTGTTATACTAATCAAAACAGTATTTTTTATTTTACATCTAATTTTATACTAAAAATGTACCAAAAAAACATGTTCTTAAACTTCTTATTGAATAATTTTAGAATTTGAAGGTGTAAACTAACTGATAATATAAACTGAATAATTGTAAAATGTTTTATTTAAGAAAGTAAAAGCGTTTGTGACATAACTGGTGCTTTCTAATGCATTAGATATTATAATCATAAATTAAATTTGTTAAAAGATTTTAAATGTTTAAGTTTTACTTCTTTTAGTTAAATATTTAAATTTCCTAAAGTTTATAAAATTTATAACCTGTTTTTCTTGTAATTTATTCAAACATAAGTTGTTTTGGTTTTATCCTTTTCTCTGTTTTTTTGTAGTCACAAGTACGTACAAAAACAAGAATTATGATTTTTTATCTTATTGTAAATAGTTATGTAATTACTACACAGTTGAATTATTTTTAATATTTGCTTTCAAACTGCATTTAGTTCACTCAACAAAGTTACCTAAGAACATGAAAAAGTTGTTTCAGCTTGAAATCCCAGTTAAATAGTTGTTAGATATGTACAGTCTTTGGTTGAGAAATTTATTTATCAAAAGCTAAAAAAACGATAAGGTATAAAATATTATTCCTCAAAGAGTATTTGAAAAAGTTTATATTGTCTAGCATTGTTAGTGAGTTTACTTAAAGTTTTTTTTTTAATATTTACTTTCAAAAATCTTTATTTAAGATTTTACAATACGTGTAAACTGCTTTAAATCACTATTTTGATCGAAATCTCTTTGTAACAACAGTCGGTAATGGAGAGGTTGTCGAGATGTACGAACGCGGACATAGTGAGGTCGATCGATCAGCTGCAAACAGCGAGGCTGGGCACTTGCAGCAGCTTTCAAGTTATTCAGCACAAGCACGGCACTAGAAGCTGGTCGCAAAACGACGGAATTCTTCAATATTACAAGTAGTACCTAAAAGTTTTTTTTTCTGAACACGTTACAGCATTAAAAAGCAATATGTTATGAATATTTATGGATTCTAAATATTATAGTTTTTGCAATTACCTTTTTAATACTTAAAGTAATTTATGTTTAAAGTGTAGCAAAAGCCAAAACGTAAATTTCATCTTATCAGAAATGCTGGTAACTTTACGGACAAGTACAAATCGCTCATCCATGTCGAGGGTTGCGACCCTAGCAACGGGTGCACCGTGTTGCTGAGAGACAAGATTCACAGTGACGTCACAGCGAGTTACGAGAAGGCAGCGAAGCGTGACAACCAGGCGCTGCAGAGGCTTGCGAGGGTTAAGAGGGTTTTCATGTTCGCGGTTAAAATGGCGTATCACCAGAGACTTGAGGTTTGAAGATTTTTTTCCAATATGAGGTCTATGATGAAGTTGGGTGGTAGTAATTTTTTTGATAAGTTTTCTTTTAATACAATATTTTCTACTTTTCTTTTAGGATGTTATATCTAACTTATAATTTTCTTACTAAACTAGTAATAAGTATTCGAAAAGAAGTAAAAAGTGCGTGTGTAGGTCTGATTAAAACCTACAAACACATTGATTTTGTAAAACAATAATTTTTTTTGAGGTTTGAATAAAACAAGTTTTGAAATATAGTATTTCAAAAAGATTTAAATTTAATTTAATAACTTTTTTTTTTCTTTTACAAAGAGATTTTTTAATAAGACCTACGTACGTATTTTTATTTTTTTCAAAGATCCATTCCTTATTGAGTTATGGTTGTTTAAACACTTTTTTGAGAGTTAGAAGTGTCGGAATTTAAATATTCATGTGTTCATTTTTTGTTAAGCTATGATTTTTACAAATCATAAAACTTCTTTTGAATATTATGAATTTTATTTATTAGTTGTAATATCACTAACAAAGTCTTTTTAGTTTTTTGTTAATACTTATTATACATTTTTGACTAAATAGACAAGTTTTACAAAGCATAGTTTAGTTAGTGTTAAAAATAGTTTGAAACATTAAAAAGACACGGATTATTCTTATGAAGTTTTCTTTTCGTTAAGATCAAAGTAACTAAAAAAGATTAATTTTTTAATTAAAATTATTTTCTCAGTTTAACCTTTAATTATTCTTTTAGCTCAGTTATTTACTGGATCAACAAGATATGTCGACCTTAAACTTGGAAAATACAAAAGAAAACTTAAGAAAAGGTTGTTACTAAATTAATAAAAGTTGTTATTTAAAGTTTTATTTGTTTTAGTTTACCTAATTTTACAACTAATAATAACTTAAATATTGTTTAAAAAATTTTATCTATGTTTCTAAAAAGTATGAACTACTAACAACTGCTTAAACTGTTCTTGAATTTAAGTTAAACTCTTAGTTTATATGAAGTTAGCTAAATTCGTGGATTATCTACAAAAATGTATAAGTTTTTTCTTTTGGACGTCTTTATTGACCAAAGTTTTTATCTAGGTAATGATTAAGCATATTACTCAAAAGAAATCGAATTTTTTGAACACTTTTTAAATTAATTGTTTTAGCAACAGTTTATAAGTGTTTAAAATTCTAGTTTTTGATTTATTTCATAACTTCTCTGTTAAGATTTTATTTTAAGACTTATAAGGAATGTTCATAAGGTGATAGTTCTATTAAAAGTGATTAA
The DNA here is from genome assembly GCF_965202585.1 of Thalia democratica. Lineage (NCBI taxonomy): Eukaryota > Metazoa > Chordata > Thaliacea > Salpida > Salpidae > Thalia > Thalia democratica. The sequence goes on from NC_139170.1 coordinate 13,678,170, forward strand.
TCACTTAATTTGTTTTCAATAAATGTTTGTTTTTTCACAGAATCTTCTGAGAATGATGACATATCTTCAGATTTTGATTCAACAATGAAAGACAATTCAAAATCAACAAATTATCAGTTGGATTTGTTTAATTCTGCTTTCAACAAACTTTGTTTTAGGTAATTTGTATTTTTTAATATAAATTTTAACTACTCTGTATGACAAATTTAATATTTAATAAATTATCAATAAATGGTGACACTTATCAAAAGACTAAAGTTAAATATAAAACAAGTAAAAAGTTGACTGTGCTTTTTTTTTTCTTGTAATATTTTAATAAAACAACTTGTTTTTAAATACTGTACTTTGAAAATGCTTATGTTTCTTTGATACTAGCATGCAATCAAAAACATTTATTAGTGTACAGAAGTTTTGAGTTATGCTTTAATTAAAAAAACAGCACATCGTTTCTCGTAAAACCTCAATTGCCTTTTGTCTTGTCTGAAACAGCTGGGAAATCGGGCATGAACGAATATTTCAGAAAACCGTTTTACTGGTCTGCTAATTTCTCTATCAGTGTTGACGAACAACAGGTAAATTAGTTTTATTTCAACAAGAGTTTTGTTTTTATACTCAAACCATGTTTTTTTTCAGTTTAATGGAAGTATAAGTGACAGTAGCTATCCAACAAGGTTTTTGTTTGTTGTTTTTTTGTTATTAGCTTGTTATATTTACTATTATTCTAGTAACTTTGTAGTTTAGGATGAAAACTTGAAATTTTTTTAATTAATGTCGGTAATTACACTGAAATTTGTATCAAAAGACAAAAAAAATTGATAAAAAAGTTGTTTAAAACAAATAAACTTTGATTTTTTAACGTTTGTATAAAATTATTATTTTCAATCCACCGTTAATGTGGAACTCAAGTTTTTACTCATAAATTTAAAGAGTTTTGTTAAAGGGTTTATTTCTTTAATACTTTTTATATTAATTTCTACGTGAAAAAGTTATATAAAGATTAACTTTCTTTTACTTGCTTTTACTCACTAAAATTTAGGTTTTTATTAAAAAAATGTATTTAACACATACAATATTTTGATAGTGATTCAGCAAAAACAGACAAGGTACAATTAGTCAAGCCTGTTTTTCTACCGATATCTGTTGATCACACTGAAGAAAGAATTCTTTCTACAAATAGTCCAAACAAAACTCCTATTAAAAGAAAAAGTCCAACCATTCAATCTAACTTAGTTTGTTGTATTTTAGAACTGATTGTTAAAAATATAATTAGCATTGAATAAATTTAATTAGTGTTTGTTAACTTAACTACCAGTTTTATAAAAATGCAATAAATTGTTTCAATTTATTATCATTAATATTTTAATCAGATTTAACTTTTTTTTTGTTTTTGATCTATATACAGTTTTATATATTTCTTAATATTTTTAAAGTTTTTTTTTTTAATTTCTATCTACTGTCAAAATCAAGCTCAAATATTTAGCTCATGAGTTTAAATGTCTAAAAATAGACTACAAAAGATTGAATCCCTCTTTCTTAATAAAATACTCTGGTAAGCTTATATACGTAGTCTAATATACACCTATTTTACTTGAATAAATTTTATTTTTATTAAGGTTCTCCAAATTGAAAGTAAATTGGTGAGTAAGCATCAAAGAAAAAGAATAGTACTCCCTTCATCAAATAAAATAAAAAAGCCTATTTTATCGTCAGAAGTTAATACAAATGAATTTGTTTACAATACTGATAAAAAATGTTAGTTATTATTATTTAATGTTAATGAAAATAATATTATTTTTAAAAGGTCAATTTTTTTTTACTAACTATGTATTTAGTTTGTATTCTTATTAACTCTTTTTTTTTGAAATGTGTAGTTGTGACAGTTAAAACTAATTAAAGTGAATGACAATATTAGAACTACATAATATTTATCAAACAATGAACAACTTAACCTGAAAACAGTTCTTAATGAAGTCAATCTCAAACTCTTATTTTTTACTAAATTACTTTGATCAGACAAATGGTTTTGTATAAAAATTATTTTTTTAAAACATAAGTGAATAAAAAAAAGTTTTAGACTTGTTAAATACATTCGAAACTAATAATTACAAAAAAATAGTGTTTGTGTAATAATTATTATTACTATGAAAAAAATTAAAACAAACATATATTGTACAATGTACGTACATATATATCCAACTATACCAGGGTTTCCCAAACTCATTTTCATGAATGCCCCCTTCGCAGAAATTAGAAAAATAAATGCCTAATTTATTATATACAACCTACTAGAAAATTTCCCATCTACTTTTCGTCGCCTTACTAATTACATTTCATGATAGCCAAATTATTGCACACTTTGGAAAACCCTGTGCTATACTTTTTTCAAATTTTAGTTAGAATTAACACAAAAAATTAGGTTTGAGATTTGTATCTTTTAAAATATCTTGTACTAATTACAATTAAAATTATAATTTACTTTAATGATTTAGATGTAAAACAAAAAGGTGATAAAATAATATAAAACCTGTTAGTTGAATTGCTTCTTAAAACTATTCAAATTAAAGCTATTCAAAGGCAAATAGTTCAAACATGGAATAAAATTCCATTGCAGGTTACAGTAGGAAAACAGAGGGGTTGAGCGTGTGGGAGTGCAACCTGATGAAAAGGGTGTTCCGTGAAGTAAGTTACCACGACAACGGCAAAATGCACATGACAAGCATCGACGAGCATCAGAAAGAAAATTCCCCTTTCACGCAACCGGAGGGCGTGTCGAACACGTGTGCGAACGACGACCTGGGGTGGAAACGTGGCAGGAAAATGGACATTGTCAGGGACAAGATTGTCAGGAATGTCAACCACTCTTCTGTCAAGGATGCCCTCGCTGATTTCAGGTTGTTATAGTTTTTTTTTTTGTTTTTAATAATTAATTTGTTAGTTTTGTGAAATACCTTATTAGCTGTTTTTCAAGTAAGAAAATAATAAATAAATTAAATGTGCATTTTTTTATATTTTCCAAATGAAATTACTAATTTTGTATAGTACTCTAGTTTAAGTAAATGTTTATACATAAGAAAATAAGTATAAGTTATTTTGTTCTTATTAATATTATTGTTTATTTTTGCAACTTTATAGTTACTTCTTTACTTACCTAATTTTTTTGAACATTCTGTGCTATATGTCTAGTCTAAAAATACTTTTTAATTCTACTTTGCTTAACTTTATAATAACAAGGGCTTTTAAAATTCAACTATGATAGAAACAAATTAAAAGTAAGTCTTTTTTTTTAAGCACAGCGGAGTTTTTTAGAATCTTTACTGTACAGTTTATTTTTTTCTTTCGTATAAAATTCTATAACCAATTGAATCTTTTTACCGAAAATTAAATAAATAAACTTTGTTAAATACTTAAATGTTATATTTCACTTACTAAGCAAACTTTACGATTAATAATTCACAAATTCGGTTTATAGATTCTGTTTGATTAGTTTTTATACAAATGAAAAAAACTTACAATGATAAATTTAAAAAAAGTAATTGAATATATTTGAACTAAATGTGCATCTTTTTTATACTAAGTGTATAAATACTTATTATGTATGACTAAAGTTAAGCAACTTGTACAGAGCGTTTGGTACGAAAAGACGCAAGCCAGCAAGTGAAGTTAAAATGTCCACAGAAACCCCACCTCTATCGCCATCTAGCAAATCGAAACTGAAACCAGTGCAATTTGTGGCGGGAAATATAAAGGAGTGTGATTGGTTGTTAGATTGCATGGATTCTACAAACCATCAACATGTGCATTTGCTATTTAGCAGGTTTATAAGAAAATTTGTAACTAAATTTATTTTTGTAAATTTTTGAAATGAGATTTTTGTTACCTTTTTTTTTGTATATAAACCTCTTTATGATTACGTTTTTCATTAGCATTTAGTTGGTTTGGTTTTTGTTGCTTAAAGTAATAAACCTTTTTTATACTGTCTTCTAGGTAATTTATTTACACTAGTTACTTTGAAATTTAATTAAGTTTTTTTTTAGCGTTATGTTTCTTTTCTAATTGTTATACAAAATCTTAACTGAATTGTCTACTTACTTTACTGAATCTTACTTATTTTGGTAGTATTATTTTGAAGTTCCATACAGCATGTAATACTTTTAAATTTTTTATTAATTTTTTTTATTAAGCTTAAATTAATTTAAATCATCACTAACAATTGCCAAATTTTTAAAAGTATGTTTACTTTTTAATAATAGTATCAAGTTTACAGACTTATATTTCATTAACATAATTTTATGTATAATTTGAACAGTCACAGTAAAAAATCACCAATCTACCCCTATCATTGTGTGATGCCCTACGTAGTAGACATCGACTTCTACTCTTCAAATGATCTCACTTTAGGGGGATTCCTTGACAGATTCTGCTTCAGAACCAATTATCCGTGCAGATCTTGCAAGAGACCCATGGTAGAACACGTTAGAAGGTTTGTCATCCTCTTTTTTTTTAAATTATTTGTCAGATACTTAATTAAATGAAACAATAATCAATACTTTAAGCAGAGTACTTTACTGTTTTTTATATAAAAACTTTTCATATCCGTTGCTAGTTTTTATCATACGCCTTCTAAATGGCAAACAAGAGATGAGCTAAAAAGCTCTGCAATTATAAAAAAGCAATTAGTATATAAAATGCACACAGTTAACTTTAAAGAAATGCTTAAAAAATGTTTATTGAAAAAATATTTAATACATTTTTTCTCTTAGAATATGAATACATGAAATGATTTAAGGATTTTTTAAATTTAAAATGTAAAATAATGCTTTACTTATACATTATATGCAAGATACTAACTTTTAGTTACTAGTATTAAAAACTTCATTTCAAAACATTTCTATGTGTCTAAGTAAATCAAAATTGCTTTTGTATAAAGAAGTGCGAACAAAAACGTTTAGGAGTTGTAGTTTTCGTTAAAAATATCAAAATTTACTAAGGATAGTTCATGTGCTAAAAAACTGGTCTTACTCATTCTGTAATGTATTTACTACTGAACATATTTTAACCTTTTTCAGTAAAACTAAGTCGTTTTTATTAATTTTATTAAAAATTATATACAATATGATTAGGAATCCAAAGTTTGTTACCAATAGTAATAACTATAGTTTAGGGCATTAGGGGTATAAGCTTTTTTTGGTCAAAAACAGCATATGGACTTATGTTTTTGCAAATCTCATAATCTTTCACATAATGTTTTTGGATTGGAAAAATATCAAGTACTTTTTTAAAAGTTTGTCGAAATGGGTGTCAAAGGCATGTGTATGTTTAGTTATATAATCAGTAGCTTTGATTACCAATATTTCTTTTTTAACTTAAAAGTCAAGTTTAAAATTGAAGAAAACATAGGTAAAATGTTTGATTTTAGCTTTTTATCTATAAAAATAGCCGATTATGTCTACTTTTCTTTTAACTCACGATCATTTCAAGTTTTTCATATCTATCTTGATCGTTTTAACATGGTACGTTTTAACTTAATACTTTCATACTCGATTTATATCTAACTTGATACGTTTCTGAATTATTTCTATATACGTTTTTTCTATTAGTTAAACATTAATAACAGTTTAAAATTAAGTTAGAAATAAGTTTAGACTTAAGAAACGAACCAGGTCAGAAAAGAAAAATTTTTGAAATTAAATCTGTTAAAAAGTACAGTAATGTTAAAAACTTTGAAGTTACAAATGATGGTAAATCTATTAAAACAGCTTGAGTTGATAATAGTTATAATAATAAATAATTATAAATTAGTTTAAGTTTACAAAGTTTATATATTTACAAGATTTATGATCTAGAATCTTTATAAGTGTTAGAATATTTGCCAACACAGTGAGTTACAAGCATTGAACATAGAGATAAAAGCAATTAACAAAAACATAAAAAACTTAAACTATTTTTTATAAAATAGACACACTGGTTTATAAAAATAGCTTTTTTATTTTGTGCTAAAGTATGATAGTGTTAACAAAAATCTGGTTAAAATGTTATTAAAAAAGTAGTTGATCTAGCCTTAATTGTAAGTAAATGCAGATTAAATAATAAAACCATTAAAAAAATAAAAGCATATAATTCAAAATTAAATGCTAATTAGTATTTATTAAGTTTATTTTTCTCTAAAACTAATTGTACTTGTTCTATAAATTAAAAAAAACTGCAGTTCATCAAAAGTTGTTCACTCTAATGTCATACATGTAGATAAATAACATACATACTAGAGTTTATATTTTTAAATACTTAACGCATAATAAGAATAGTTTGTAGAATTAACAAAAAAAAGTAATTAAATTGTTTTATACACTATGGAAGTATAAGTCCACCGTGTAAGTTAAAATCGCTTAAAAAGTTATAAAAAAATATAAAACAACTAAAAGAAGTTTTGGCTTCAAAAATTTAAAAAAGCATCTAGAAAGAGGTTAAAATTATTCCCTATCTTCTTTATCTGTTGAGTAATTCGATGACTCGTAAGACTTCACAACCTCCCTTCTAATCGGCTTACTCATTGATTCTTCGAGAAAATCCTCCATTTTCGTCTTGAACTGCCTGTACGAAGAATCGTCGCATTTTTCTTCCGCTAGGTGAATACACTGCTTGGTGGTGCGAACTTTTCGCTCGCTTATCAACCGCTTCAGCCTGTTCTTTGTCTCCATGTCGTCCAATGACTGTGAAAGATTTTAGGTTTCAGATGATTTATACAGCTTTAAACTTTTTTTTTTTTAAAGTGATGCCTTTGCATTTACCAGTAACAATTAACTACCAAAAGTATTTTCGGAAAAAATAAAAATATCAGCATGATGATAATAGCTAAAAATATTTTTCTGATAAGGGGTGGACAACTGTATGTGTTGATATTATTTGAGTAGTAACTGTTATAAGTTTTCCAAAACAATTTATTTTGTCTTATATCATCTTAGATAAAAAAAAAGTTATTTCGACTTTTCAAGTGTATTTGAGTATTCAGTTTAGTCTTATCGGTAGTTTTTATCTAAACTTTTTTAATTTTACTAATGAATAAGTCAAATATAATACAAAACTTTTAATAATACCTATACATGATCGCCCAAAAATCATATTTATATAACATAAGAGTGATCAAACTTTGTTTAAACAAAGGGAGTTGTAAGTTTATAAATATATTAAATTTGTTTATTTAAAAGTTATAAATTTTGACAACTGAATTTCAATATCAAGTTTTTGTGAAGATTATGAAGTTACAGACAAAAAATTTAAAGCTCCAAATTAAGTTCAGCATAACTAATATTAATTGATCTGTTATGTAAAAGTAAAACTTTAAGTTTTGAAAAATCTATTACAAGTTTATACTTTAATAATAGAAAAAAAGGGTGTTATTTAAAGACTATTAATTGCTATCCGAATAAAATTCAACAAATTACTTTCATAGGGCATTGCAAACATTGATAGGCTTTTGTCAGTTCTTCCAAAGCTTTTGCGTGAAATTCTATTTCTATGTTGATGTATTTTGAAAATATTTCCTCAAATTCTTTAATACTCACTTTACTCATGTTCACATATCTGAAGAACGTTAAAGCCATTAAAGATCACTTTAAATTTTTTCTAACGTTCTAAAGATATTTTTAAACAAATGAAAATATTGAAGTAGATAATGACAAATTTATAAATATATTTCAATAGTTAAAAAAAACCTTTACTTATTACAAGTTTTGAAAATTCATTGCGCTAAACTTAACAGCAAAAAAAGCAAAGTTTTATATAACGGTTGTTACATTCTTACATATTAGACTAGGAGTTAAGTTGGCGGGACATAATTACCAGAGTTTTTTTTTTGCGAGCTGTGAGTTTTCAAAATTTGTTAAATAAAAAAAAATTTAAAGGAAAAAAATCTAATAGTCATTCAGTAAAACTACTGTGTACTGAAAATCAAATTAAGAGCTTGTTTAAAAATATTTGGTTTTCTGATTTTGTAAATTTTATTGATTTGCACAATCGAAAGCTTAAAAATTGGTCTTAGACTAGAGATTTTGTTGGCAGACCGGATTTTGACCGCGGGCCGTATGTTGCCAACTCCTATCTTAGATAATAAGTCATAAAAAAAAACTGTTTACCATTTAAAATATTTAGTCTAAACTAACTATAGTTAAGTGAAAAGGATAATTTCTAAAGCATTGTTTTTGAACAAAAGTCATCCAAGGCTATTTTCTTGTTTATCAAAGAACAGAGCAATTTTAAGTTATTCATAAAACTCAGCAGATTTTTTATAATACTTTAACACCTGACACATAATTTTTGAGTTTTTTTCTATTAATTGTTTTTATAACCACACCCTGAACAAAGGAGCTTAAAAGACTGTAGAAACAATAAAAAAAAATCTTTATTTAGCGCATTATAGAACCATATACAAACAAAACGTTCATGAAAACTACACACTATCCAATGTTATAACTTAATGTGCTAACTTGTTCATGACCGATTGATCTGCTTCCTTCCTCAGTTTCTGCGCTTCATTCAGCTTGGCGCGTTGCGTCGATTCCTTCCAAGTGTTCATGCTCAGTTGCGCTTCTCCAGTGAACTTCCCCTGCGACTTGCGCTTCTGCTTCCTGGCCCGCTGCACGAACCCCGACACCCCTCCTTCCTTGTCTCCTGATAACTCCAACATAACTTGCTTGTACCTGGAAGTTGTAGAAAACAAATCGGTTTAAGATAAGTCTTAGGCAAATACTTTAAAAAACAAAGACTGTTTTAAATGCTGTGGCTATAAACAATTTTTTAGCTTACTCAAAACTATATAAATATTTGAACCTTTTCCTCACTCGTTTTTCCCGCTGTTTGCAAGTGTACGCCTCCTTGGCCACGGCTTTCAATATGGCCCTGTGCATCGCGTTCCTCGCCTCCAGTCCCTGTCTGTACGAGTTGCTGATCTTAGCCACCAGCCTGTCCACTTCAGCCTGCCTGAAGTTCTCCAGCAGATACAAGTGCCTTGCCATGGCCCTGGTCGTTGTCTGGAACAATTCCAGCTCTTCTGCCGGCTGCTCGAACCTGCGCTTCCACAGCGACGTTGACTTGTAGTCCGAATATGCAACGATGTCCTGCAGCATTCCCAGGTTGGCGTCCATTTCGCACCTCTTGGCGCGGATCATCTCGGTAAAGTTATCCATGAAGTCAAGCTCTAGTTTCCGTTCTGCGTCGTAGTTAGCCAGGATGCAGGTTACCCAGTCCTCGTCCTCTTTGCTCATCGTGTCGTCGTAGTCCAGCTTGGAGCTTTCTGCTACTGGGGCAAGCTGGTCTACGATTTGTTGCTCTAGTTCTGTTTCTTTTTCTTGGCTCTTGGTGTTTGAAACTTGGTCTAAAAAGCTGTTAGTTCTCAGGCTCATTTTGTATTTTTTGTCTTTGCTGATTTTTCTAAATTATAAAGTAAAACTTGAACATTAGAATTTTACGTTTTCATATCGGCTTTATAATGTGACGTAATATTTACTTTGCTCTTTTTTTTTTAATTAAAATTTCTTACTGTTACAAAAATCACTATTTTGTACAACACTTAAAATCCTTTCGCTACTTTTAAAATCATTGAACTATAGCTCGAATGTCGTGCCTTTTTTGTAAAACTGAAACTTTACAATAAAGAAAACGGTATTTAAGGTAATTATTAGTCCTTAACACTAGTATAATTGAAAGTTTTGTGTTTAAAATAAAATATATGCCTAGTTATACTAACATACAATAAAATTAGTTTTTAAAATCATAGAAAATGGCTATTTTAACTATTTTAAAAAACGAAAACAACAGATTCAGAGATCGTTTGTTTTATTTTCAATTCTTTTCTAAATAGAATCTTAAAGAATTCTAATAGGATATTTGTTAATAATGTTTGCTAAAAAAAGATCCAACTGAAACAAGTTTGTTGTAACATGACTACAACAGTTTAAAAAATACTTAATTTATTAAAAACTACTTACGTTTTTCTTTGCCATAACTAGCATAGAGAATATTTATTATTTTTTGATAACTTTATTACTAGTTAAACCTGAATTAAACGGTATTTTTAGTTTAGCAATGTTCTGTATCAAAACATAACTTTTGTGTTCTTAAAGTTGTAAGAAAACTAAAAACTACTCATATAATTGCACATTTTGTAAGCAATAAGTGTCATTAAAAAATTTTATTTATTGATGAGAAAAAGTTTATTTTACAAGTCAGGTGTTTAACTATGTAGAGTGTATCAAGCTCCGACTAAGCTCAATCTTAAAATTTCAATGTAATAGTTAAATGAATTTGTTTTCAACTTTAAGATGTAAAGCTTAAAAACGTATCATCAATAACAGAAGTAGAAGGTAAACAGAAATATAACTAATTTTTTCGCTAAATATCAATTTACTTTATATTAAATTGCATGAAGTTTGTTTGTACAACAGCAAGATGTAATAATTTTTTTAAACATATGCTAATGAAATTAAAAGTTAAAACTAACTGTTGATTTTTTTTTTTGGTGTTTGTTAGTTTTTTTATAACTGTTTTACTAATAAGACTAATTAAAAACTTTTAAAACTTGTGTTTTAATAGAAATGAGTTTTTAAAGTCTATAAAACTTATATAAGAAGTGTTTTTATATTACTGATATAAAACAAACTTACTATATTATTAACAAAAAACAAGCGATTAATAACTTAAAATTTACGTTTTTTGGTAGTTTAACATTTTGTCGAAAGCTAAATCTCCATAAACTTACTAAAAACTTAAGTGAAACAAAATATATTATTACTTATACTATTCTAATCATGTAGTTAACTCATTTAAAGTTTCTTTTTTTACTATAGTCAAACAAAAGCTTGTTAGTTTCAACAAAAACTTATCTCAAGGCCATCATAATGTTAAAAGCATCTGTTAAAAAGTAGTCCACTAACAAGTGGCTCGTTGTGGCTATGATTCTTGCTTTGGGTGCGAGAGGTCTCGGGTTCAAATCCCGAACGAGCCCAACCTTTTATTAGTTTTTTTTAATTAAACTCTAGTGAAAATTGAAATTTATTTAGTTTTTATAAATTTTTTGTAATTTAAAAATCCTTAATTTAATAAAACCAAACATTGCACATATATTATCAGGATTCGGCAAACTGCGGCCCGCAATTTTTTCTAGCTAAAATCATCTTTCTAAAAAAATTTTTGTGGTTAAAACTTACAATTAGGATCTTAGTTTAGAAAATAGTACTTTATTGTTGCATATTTTGTAATATTTTTAGTGTAAAACTGAACTTTTATTAATTAGTTCAAATTACTGCGGTTCGCAGAATTTTTTTTATACAGTGCGGCCTGCGAGCATTTTTTTTTAGATAACTGATCCGCTACTTATAAAAAGCTGTAATTTCAAAAAAGTGTAAATAAAAGGATTTCTTTTTGTAATTGTTTTGCTTAACGCGATCAAACATTTAAAATAATTGTTGTATTTTTCAAACCCTTAATATAATTTTCCTAATAAAAATTACAATTTTATAACTATATTCTTAGCTGGTTTCATAAAATGTAAAAAATAACAAAGATATTTACCAACCATATTAAAGAAGAAACTAAAACAGCTTTAGATTTTTTTGTTTCTAATACAACTTAAACTTCTTATTTCCTAACATAAGGTATAAAAATAAATTTTTAAAACATTTGCTGTTGCATGCACATTTTTTATCAAGTAAAGTTAAGCTTTGTATTTTACTAAAATGAACTGTTATTGAGTTAACAATTTTTTCCAACAGTTTTGTTCATAATGGAGTTGTAATGAAACTTACTTTAAAGGAATTATCAAAACCAGTTGAATTATCTGAAGTGATTACATGGTGCTTGGATCCTATTACTGAAAAATCTACTGGTACACTTTTAGATAAAAAAGATCCATTTTAATTCTATAGATTTAAATAGTTTACTACTCTTTCTACGTTTTAAAATCTGACGTAAACATAGTCTATAAAAAAAATTGTAAAATATTAAAACTGCAAAATAATACAGTGTAGGTATGTACAATAAACATATCTTAAAAAAATTTTATTTTACTGCTTTCAAACAAAAAGCATTATTTATTTGTATGTAAAAGTAATTTATGGTTAACAAAAAAAGTTACAATTTATCTATAAGTAAAAAGAGTTTTTTTATATAAAAATTATTCGCAATACAGATATAAAAGTTTTATCAAGAGATGCTTCGAATATTTCATTCGCGAAATTTGTTGAATTGAGACTAAGCAATTTTACTGGTGATCCAGTTGAACAAACTTCTAATAAAAGAAGTGCAAGTTTGGAAGAAACGGCCATAAGTCAGCCTTTCAAGCAGTACCAATATTTCTTACACAAGTTAGTTATATTTTTAACTTATACTTTCAATCGAAATTTTTAAGATTATTTTATGTTAAAGGCTAATATATTTTTTTACTAAAAATGTTTAAGTTGTTACTGCAGAGCTCTTGTTTAAAAGTTACTTATTTAATTTCGATTATTTTGTAACCAAATAAGAGAGCTATGAAATAGAATGAATAAAACTTTATACCTTCTAAATTGTAACTAATATATAATTAAGTGGTATTAATAAGCTTTTATGACTAACGCTGCAAATATTTTATTAGTACGCTGCATTAGTTATAAGCTAGCTTTTTATAGAAGTTTGTTTGTTCTTTTTTTTACATTTTTGTAACTTGTGAACTTAGTTTTTTTCAACAATTTCATATTGACTAAAAACTTATCTTTGTAAAACTAGCACAAATATTTTCTTAAATAATTTACAATTTAAACCAGGAACATGGTAGCATCGTTCAAGTGCAGAGAGGTGAAAGTAAATGAAGTCATGCTACCACCCAGCTGCATCAACATAAGCGGGAGAACTTCGTGGATCAGGAGAAAAGGTGAAGGATCTTCCATGTACGAGATCATCAGTGAAGAGGCAGCCCACGTCTCAGATGTTTGTTGTTTGCCGATTATAAGTCTAAACGGTTTTAAATATTTTACTTTGTATTGTAAATTGGTGATCTTAAGCATTTTTCAAAAGCTACGCACACTAGACTATAAAAATATGAATTAATTACAAATTATTTATAAATGTTATTGTTAGTTTTTTTTCATATGTTTTGAGTGTTTTAATGTATGAATAACGTGCTAAGAATTTTTAACTTGTGTTAAAATTAGATATTGACAATAAAAAATACAAAACAAGCGTCTTTTACTATCATTTTCCCATTTTACAAAGTTTTTAGTCCGCGCAGTAAAACAGTTTCTGCACACACAGGTATTGTACGACACGCTGGAGCAGATAAGCAAGGTGATCAAGGAAACCGAGAAGAACGTTCCTCCTCAGCTCCTCCAGCAACCTGCCAGCAGTCAGGAGGATCCTCCTTCCCAGGATGACGCGGACGGGGTGAAGGAGTCGCGGGCGAGGTGCATGGCGGAGATGAGGAAGGCGTACGATCAGGACTACAACGAGATGAGGAGCGAGATCGACGCGGTGCACCTCAACCTGCAGAAGATCAGGATCGGGTTGGTTGAAGTTTTTGTTTTGTTGTATGTTTTCATTGGTGGTGTTTTCCGTTATGTAGGTTTAGTTGAACATTTATCTAAACTATTTTTGCCTCGTAAATTAAAAAAGTTTTACCAATTAATTAAAAAGAATAATATTTTAATGTTGTTTTCGTAATATTAATTTCTTGGAAACCTAAACTTCTTTAATTGCTTTAATACACGCTTTTTTGGAAATTGTTTTTTTTTTTATTTACGTATGACGATAAAAATAAATTAACATTTTCTATGTAAATAAGTAAATAAAAAAAGACTTTTATGTTCTGAAAATTTTTCTTAAACATACATTTGGAACATTTTGGTATTAACACGCACGCATAAACTCAAACACACTCATTTAAACTCTACTTAACATGGTTTTTAAATATTTTTTAATTTGTTTTAGACACCAGGAAAAAACAAAAAGTGAAGAAGTAGATCTTAGTGAAATCCAAATATCAGAAGAAGAACAAATTAAATTACTTAATATTCTTCTTGTAACCAGATATCATATCTACAAACTAGTATGTCGATGGAAGGATACTTTTAATCACATTAACAATCAGGTTTTCTTTCAATTTTTTTAACTTTAAGGAACAACTAACTTTTTGCTAGTTTTTAATAAAACTTTAATGAAATAAATTTTGTTTAAAATTTTTTGCTTTACCATAACTAAAATTTAAAATCTTCTAAGTTAAAAACTTGTAAATTTATTTATAAACTTATCAACGTAGTAGTTTAAGACTGGTAGCAAAAATTTAGATCTTCGTTTAAAACTTAAGTTTGGTAACTTTTGGTTGTTTTTGTTATTTTCAAAACTAGTTCATGGTGGAAAAATGTATGTATAGTCTCTGTTTAAAACTTACTGACATTTGGTATACTATTTCAAATTACTTCAACAGGATCGTCAATTGAAAAAGAACAACAAACTTAATCATGGTGTTTACACAACATCTAGTAACTATGACGTCCTATCAAGACAAACATCGATCATGACTTCACATAATCACTCCATGGATAGTGTTTGTATGGCATCGCAAACTACTGGTCCTTTGTCAAGTTTGTAAAACAGTTTATGAGTTTTGCTTTTTCCCTTTTGGTCAAAATAAAGTTATTAACTTTTATATGTCTTTTTTTAATTAATGTACTTTTGTTTAACTTCATAGTATTTTTAAGTATTTATATATTTTTTTAGTGAATTCAGCTTCACCAAAACATATACAAGATGACGTTTCATCTTTAAACTTCAACACTGAAAATAGTCAGGTTATTTTTTTTATTTCATTGTACTGTTCCTTCAAAGTTTCAATTTAAGGTTTCCTTTATTGGCTCTGCCTACATTATTTTTTCAATTTGATACCTTCATACATAATGACAAGAAATCTAAGACTTACATAACGCTTTTACAAACATCAAACTTCTACAACTTATCAACTTATTTCAGGCATCGTTGGCAATACCGGAGTCAGTTAGAAATCGCTTGAATTCAGAAAGTGAAAGTGGTTTGTACTGTTTTGACTTTATTACTTTCTTAATTAACTATCATCTTTTTAATTACTACTAAATTAAATAGTTTGTTTCACTGTAACTCAAAAATAAGGTAACGATCATATACCATATTTAGTACAGTTTTTAAAAAAGTATTTGATTCTATAGTTACTTAAAACTTAAATAGCTAGCCTTAAACTTTATTTCAAGCTTTCCATTTAAACAAATGTCTATTCTGTGATAAAATTTGTTTCTTAACTTTGAAAAACTTTTAATCACGTAGATAGTTAAACAAAACTAATGTTACAGTTTTTTTAAATATTATTGATATTTTAGTGTTTACTAGTGGCAATTCCCCTACCTCCATTACAGCTCCTATAACAAACTCAAAATTTCTCAAAAAAGCTTCAGATACATGTAAGTTTGAAGTTACACTACTCAATTAAAACAAAAATATTGTAAAACACAAATTTTATTAAAGTCACTGTTTTTTTAATTTTATAACACTTTACTTTTTAAAGTGAAAGTTGATCTAGGTTGACCTTAAGTTAAAGCTCTGTTTAATTGTAATATCTCACAGATTATAAAATACTTATTTATTTTAAAAATGAAATAAAAGTTAAAAGAAACTTTGAAGTAATTAAAAAGTCATATGTTTACAGTGCAATCTTTAATTCGACCAAATTCGTCCATTGAAACCACATTAGAAAATCCGTTTCCTGTAGAAGAACATTATGAGCTTGATCAGTTTACTAAAACTAACATATTGGTTTGTAATTTAGATTTTTAAAAGAGTATACATATTATTATGAACTATTTATAAAATTTTATAGAGTTTACCAGAAAATTGAATTCATTTATATAGCAGTTTATTAATTAACAAGAAAAGAAGAAGAACTCGAATACATTTTTTTCCTTAATTTAATATACTAATCTTAAAAATAAAAATAATTTTTTTATACTTTATATTTGTTTTTTTTAGAATTCATGTTAAAACAACTTTAGTAATAGTTATCTTAAAATCTTATTTATTAGTAAGCGCTAAACTTAGTAAATACTGATAAAAATCTATGAGTATTTACTCTCAAAGTTATTGAGTATTTACTGATTATGAAAAACAAAGTGTTATAAAAGGTTATCTAGCACTAATCAAAACTTGTAATTAAGTAAAAGTTATTTTATAACCCTATTTTCGTTTTTAGTTTTGTTCCCTAAATTCAAAATAAATATTTTTATCTAAACTCTCGAATCAGACTTTTGAAAATTGAAATTTTTTTTTCAAAGGTTCACGACGACGAACCCTCCTCATTCATCGCTTACACGTTGCGTAGCAACAAGTACCTAAACTACCTCCGCTCCTACTTCGGAGGAACTTCCGTGGATGAGGAGGAGCAAGATGACGATATGACTACTATGACGTCACAAACACTGGATGATGACATCACGATAAGGTCCCAGTCCCCACCACCGTTGTGCCACGATGACGAGATGACAACTTTCGTCAGAGTCGATGACGCGATTGTCGACTGTGTTACGTCACAATCAACTTGCAAAGAGGATTCGACGTCGCGATTGAACGATTTAGACCAATCAGAGCAGCCAAGGCCCAACTCTCCCCACTTGAACTTGGAGTTTCAGGGAAACGATTTCCGATTTTATTGCAAAGTTTACCATGTAATCGGATTCAAAGACCTAAGAAAACTGGTGAGATTTTACTTAAAATTCTTCTACACAACTTTTTTCGATTCAAACTATTTTCTTATCTATAAAATAAGATAATACTACGTGTTAGGTTTGCATGTAAGGCTAAAGCTTTGTATGCATTTTGTATAAAAAAAAATGACAAAATAAAAGACTTTCTAGTCTTTAAAATATTATTTTACACGATATTGTTCTAACGCATAAAAGTACATCTTAACACTATTTAAAAAAAAATCAGATACTGTCATGCGGTGAGGACAAGTTCGTGTCGTCGATATCCAGGTGTCGCAGGTGGGACGCGAAGGGCGGTAAATCGGGAATGTCGTTCTACAAGACGTCGGATGATCGGTTCATACTGAAGCAGATGAGCGAGTCGGACCTGATGACTTTCGAGAAGTTCGCTCCAAGTTACCTTGGATACGTCACTGAAGCTGTGAAGAACAAGGTTGAATTGTTTTTTTTTACAATTAAAAAGTTAATTATTTTTTTTAACAGTTATTTACAAAAATAGAACTTTTTTGTACCTGTTTTATTTTCTAAAACGTGTGGTTGATAAAAATATTAAAAAAAAAGATAAATCTTAAAGTGTTTCGTGATACTATAGAAATAAATGTTCAGAAAAGTAATGAAAACATCAGTTGTCAATTTTTTGAAATAATGAGGTTAAGTGACAATAAGTTAAAGATGAATTTTAAGGCAAAAAAGTATTTAATTTATACTTATCGTAAATAAAATATTTTTTAATGTTTCAAAATCTATAAAAAGTGTAAAAACAACATGGGGATGTTTTTAGTATGTTTGAGTTATGTTATCTACCTCTCAATGTCTTAGTTCAAAGTATATTCTTTAAAAAGTTTAGAATGTTGTATTGTAGATATCAGCAAATTAAATTTCAAAACTTATATAAATCTGATTTTCTAAAGCTTTATTAAAGGACATTTTATCAAACAACAATTTTTGATAATATCAACTTCCTTTTTTATCTAAAGGATTTTAAGTCTATCTTTAGTGGGTGATAGAATTTTACCAATGATGTATAGTGGTTTAGGTTAAAAAACAAACATATAAGATTTTTTTTTCTGTTTTTAACTTTGTCCACGAAGTTTAGTTTTAAAGTTCCAAGCCTAATTCGTAGGCAGCAGAGTTTTAAATTAAATAAAACTTTCGTTCCATGCTTTTATCCAACAAAAGCTTTTTTCAAACTATAATTAAGTTTTAAACACTATTATTTTATTTGTAAACGCATCTATTACATTTTCATAAATAGATAACACTCTTTTTTATATAGAAATTTATAAAACTTTCTTGAGTAATATAGTGTTTAAAATTTTCTAAAATTAAAGTTCCAAAGTGTTGTTAAATTCATTATACCAAGATTAGTGACTTATCGGATCTGGATTATGTTTAAACGAGAATCTGACTTCATTCTGTGTAATTTTCAAAATTTCCTCATAATATCGAGTGTAATTTTCAAACTTATTTTATACTATCTAGTGTAATTTTCAAAACTCTCCTAACATATCCTTTGGAACTTTTTTAAAGCACCCTGTAAAGACCACTGCTATAGATTTTTCTAAGAAATGTAATAATAACTGGAAAGAGTTTAAACGAGTAAATTAAGTTTAGTGATCTACCGGATAAATAAGATTAGGATCCAACAAAATCCAGATGTCATTTTTAATTAGTATCCGGTTTGATCCGGATATTATTTTCAAATTAGAATCCTGCCGGATGTAAAAATGCAATATCCTGTGTGATCCGTTAGATCACTAGCCAAGATTAAAGTAATTTAGTTACTACACCTTTTTATCAGTCAGTTAAAGCTCGTTTAAAAAAAAATTGTAATTTGATTAGCTGTTATAATTGGTTTACTAACATTTCCCACCCGCGAACAAATCCCACCCGCATGATTTACACCCGATCAATTCCCACCTGAATCAATTCCCTCCCAAATCATTTCCCACCTGAATTAATTCCCACCCAAATCATTTCCCACCTAATTAATTCCCACCCAAAACATTTCCCACCTGAATTAATTCCAACCCGAATCATTTCCCATCTGAATCAATTTCCACCCGATCAGTTCCCACCAGGGGCGTAACGTAGGGAGGGACACTGGCGCATGCGTGCCACCCAAAAGAAAAGAAGTAAAAAAAGAATGTTATATCTTTATCCTTTATTGTTAATTTTTCTGCCTAATTTGCCTTTTTTTAACTATGTTTATCTAGTATTCAAAAAGTTAAACGAAATTTTGAATACCAATTAGTGACAAGTTAGGAAATTACCCAATATACTGATTCGGTGCGCAAACGAAAATGCGCACCGATGTTGATGAAAAACTCCATAAGGAAAAATTTTATAACTTCATTAACTTCATAAGAATTTAGACTTAAAAAGTACGCAACTAATTGGTGCACCGCTGTAGTATAACCTTATGGCAGATTTTTCTTCAAAAAGTTTACAAAAATACGTCACGCTTGAAAGAAAATTAAACAATTTTACAATTTTTTTTTATGCTACAATAAATTTTAAGACTACTGCTAGTTTTCTGAACTTTATTTTTGTAAACATACAAGAAAAAGCGTGTCGGCCTATGAGAAATAAACTTTGTTTGTGATTTTTATTTTAAACAAATACAATTAGATGAATTAAGTTTAAAAAGTATACTTTTAACTATTTTACAAAGTTGTAATAAATTGTAATAACAGTTATAAAGTTTGTCTATTTTAACTTCTGTGTAACTTTATTTAAATTATGTGCAATGAGGTGTTGTTATCACTGTTGTATTGTATATTAAAAAGATTGATTTTTTTTTTCGTAAATAAAACAGTTACTTTCGTTTTATTGAATATATTCATTTATAAAGATATAAAGTTTTCTGTAAGTAGTAAAAACAATTTTAATTAAGTAAGTTTACATTTGTGCAAGTATAAGTAATTCTGATGAAATTAAAAATTTTTTTTTTAATTGTTTAAATTTGTAATATATAAGTATTTTTTAAAACAGTTACTTTCAACTTATTTTACTTTATGAATTTTTTTCAATTATATTACCTCTAAAAAGATCTTTTTATAGCTAATTACAAAAGTTTTAACTTACGGAATTTTTTGAGAAAAAAATTTGCGCACCCCCTGACCAAAATACCACGCTACGCCACTGGTTCCCACCCTAATCATTCCTGTGTGATCCGTAGGATCACCAGCCAAGATGAAAGTGATTTAGTTATTACACTTTTTTATCAGTCAGTTAAAGCTCATTTTAAAAACGAATGTAATTTAACTAGCTGTTATAATTGGTATGCTAACATTTCCCACCCGATCAGTTCCCACCCGATCATTCCCACTCGATAACTCCCACCCAAGTTGTTCGTCACTTCTGCAACGATCTTTTTTTTTTTTTTGCAGGGCGTAATTTTTATACGGTTTCATTTTTTCACGAAGCGTCATTTTTGGACGAGTATCCACTTTTGCACAAGTCGTCACTTTTGCACAGATGATATTTTTGCACAGTTTAAAACTTTGTTAATATAAAACTATATTTAAAACAAATTAAACTAAGTCAAATTCGGGTGGGAATTGTGCGCGGGTTGGAACTGAGCGGTTCTCGTTATAATTTTATAAATATTCTTATAGATAAGATTTTTAGATTAATGCAAAGTTTTAAAAGAAAAGTAACGAATTGTTATCTGTAATAAATAACATACTTACACGAAATAGTCGCAGTGACGTAACAACATCGAAAACATTATTGCGCGCTTGCAAAAAGTATAAATACATTTGAAATTGCTATAATACATCTTCCATGCAAATGACGCATTGATCACCAACCTTTTGTGCGAGCAGTAAAGCTTGTCGCACTAATTCATTAGCTTTTAAAAACTTAGTTTAAAAATAAAGTTTAGTTGAATTATCAAAATGCTTTTGATTGACACATAAGTGTATTATTTTTACCCTATAGCTTAACATTTTATTTTGTAATTGTTTCTTTTGTATGTAGCCACAGTTCCTAGTCATATTTCCATGCAAAATTTTGATTAACTTCTATATTAATATTTTTTCTGAAAAATTTTAAAGTATATGTTGTTATCAGTGAATATCTGTTTTGTAATTTTATTCTGGGTAAACTTTTGTTTAGGATTTTTTTAAATTTAAGTCCAACATTTTTTTAACACAATTATTATATGCTTTTATTTGAAGCTCAAATTTTATACTATAAGATACTTTTCATATAGCAACAAAAAAACTCTTATAAGTAAGTTTTGGAAAAGCGTACACAATAGAAATTTTTTATGGCCGTTTTCTAGCAATTAAAAAAAAAGTTTATCTCCTTCGTTTTTCTATCTATTATCTTTTTACTTCTATTTTTCTGAAATTCTTAATTTTTTTTTTTGCAATTTAGTTCAAGTCTTAGCAAATATTTTTTTTAAATTAAAAAAAAACTTTTGGGAAGCGATGTTTCGAAAATTAAAATGAAAAAAATAACAGCATTAAAAAAGTAACAACTATTTTGTTAACTTTTATTTAGAATACTTTTCGTAAAACGTTAAAAATTATGCACTGCAAGTTTTTTTAATTTATTAGAGATTCAAATGAATTTTTTTAAGGCTTCGAAACTGTAAGAGGGTAAATATTTTTAGTGAAATACCCTACTTTCGCCTTTTTAGTTTGCGTCTTTCGCTAGGATGCTGTTGAACTCTTTATTTCGATTGCTTATATCTCAAAAGTAACCTTGAATTATTTAAAAAAAAAAAAAGTAAAAACAACTAGTAAATCAGTTTTTAATGTATTAAATATGACTAATTTTTGAAAAAAGTGGCTTACGCCCCTATGATGCTATTTTTATTTTTAATAATTGCTCATGAAATAATTTCACAGCAACCCACAGCTCTTTCGAAGATATTGGGAGTTTATCAGATCAGTTATCTGAACAAACTAAACGGAAGAACATTCAAACAGTGTTTGCTTGTGATGGAAAACTTGTTTCACAAGAGAAACATCAAGCAGGTTTACTTTTTTGCACTACTTGAAATGATATGTTAAATTCATTTTTATTAGTCATCCACAATTGACTTTTGAGTAGAACCTACTTTAACTGCCTTTAGAGGTAAGATACTGTGATACAAAAATTATTAAGTTAAAAAAATGTATTAAATCACAAGTAAGTGCTGGAGCGTTTAACAGTGCTAAAACATTTTAACTTAAAATATGAAACTGTATAATAATGTTGTTCTCTAGTAATAAGTACTACTATCTTTCTTTTTGAAACCTAAAACTAATTTTTTCATTAAAAATGTTAAAAATTACAACGAAACTGATAGCTTTCTGGCGGAAGTATTTTTTATTAATGCAGTTTGTTTCACATGTATTATATATAGATACAAAATACATAACGTTTATTTAGCTTGTGTAGCTTGTACCACCGGTCAGTAACTTTTCTTTTTTTTCTTTTAGCTTTTTTTTTTGTTTTTTTATATATATTTTTTTCTGTTTTTTTTCAAATCTCGTGCAAAAATGACGCTCTGTGCAAAATTAACCTTTGGTCCAAAATTGTCTTCGTGCAATTTTGATCCGTTTTCATTATATATAGATACAAAATACTTAAGGTTTATTTAGTTTGTGTTGTTCTATAATCTATATGTAGAAAACTTTAACAAATTTGTGTTCATCAAGGTGTACGACCTCAAGGGCTCAGTGAGAAACCGTCACGTGAAAACCGACGACATTATGACGTATGATGACGTGACAATGTTGTCACCTAGCAACAAGACAGTTGTGTTGCAAGATGAAAACTTCCTCTGTGATTCAATTGACAATCCCTTGTATGTTCACGAACATGCTAAAGTTAGTTTATTTTTGTATTTAAATTGTAATTTGTTTTGATTGTTGTAAGTATTACTTATTGAGACTACTTATTAGATCTAGTTAAACTTAATAGAATTCTAAAAATTAGCTAAGATGTTTACAAATTTTAAGTAAGAAAAACAAGTTTTATGCTTACTATTTTATAAACAAAAATGTGGCTACTAACTTTATAAAAGCTTATTTATTACATAAGTAGTGAAATTTATTGACTAACCCCAGTTAAAATTAATAAAGAAGCTTGCATATTTCAATTACTTTTCATGATCATTTTTATTCAAACCGTTTTTTCAAACAATTTTTTTTTTGAAGAGCAATGAATGATATATTAAGTTTTATATAAAATTTTCATTTAAATTAAAATTTTTTTTTTTTGCAAGACAATTTTAAATTCCAAACGTAATTAGTTTTTATACATTTTAAAGTAGTAAATATTTGTCATTAAAAAGACTAATATATTATTCTGCAAGCTTGTTAGCGAACACTTTCTAAATTAAATATTCAAGTTAAACAGATTGCTTCAATGCTTTTATATTTAAAACTATTTTATATTTACTCAGTACAACATCTTACTTACTTAATGTTTATGTATGCACAGATATTAATAACATCGGCCTTCAAAAGAGACGCAGAATTTTTGTCAAGACACGAAATAATAGACTATTCGTTGCTAGTTGGAATTGATGTGGATAGTAATCAAGTTGTTATCGGAATAATTGGTTGGTTTATCAGTGTGTATTTTAACGTGTATGCTTGCTTTAAAATTACTTTTTACAAGACAAACTTTAATAACAGTATAAAAGTGTTTCACCTTTTAGCAAAATTTACTTAATTTTTTATATCTTTTTTAATGAAATTATGACTAAAATTTTCAAGTTGCTAGTGTTTTTTTAGCAAGGTAAATACTAATAGTTTTTGATTTACTTTATGCTAATATGAAAGAAAACAAAATTTTAGAAAAAAGTCGTACTTTTTCTTATATTTTATAAAATTTGATTAATGATTTTTTTGTAGATTAAGAAATATGTGGAGAAATTTTATAACAATTAGCTTATTGTGTATTATTTCATTTGTAATATTTTATTTCAAGCAAGCTTGTTTATCACAAACCACTAGAATGCCACTATAAAACTGTCCTAGCTTTATTATAATATTATTTTTATAACTGTGTTTTTTCTTAAGATTACTAGTTAAATAAAAATATAAAATATACTTTTTGTTTTCATCTGTAAAAAGTACTAGTATTTAAAATTAGTATAAAATAAATTGAATAAAAAAAGTTATATGCTTATGTATATAAGTCAAAAATTTTAAAGTTTACACAGTCATGGAATTATTGGGTGTTACCGGTTTTAACTCGTTATAAAAATTAGATAACTGGTATTTTTACACCATCCATCAAAAGGTTCAAATTATAAAGTTTCTACAAATTTTGTTTAAGTTTAAAGTACTCTGGAGTTTAATCTCGTCGTCAGTAAACTTCTAATAATTTAAATACTGAAAGTATTTTACAATTTGAACAAAATAAGGAAAAAAAAGTATGAATTAGTACTTCAAAATTAATATACATTTAGATTATCACGTAATAAACTTTTTCTGATTTTAAAAACATATTTTACATAAAAGTACTTCTCCGATAATTATGAAAAAATATTTGCAACGACAGACTACATGTGTACTTACACTTGGGAGAAGAAAATGGAAAACATCATCAAGTCCAACCGACTTCTCAGCGGTGGGAAAGTACCGACGGTAGTTCCCCCCGACCGATACAAGACGCGGTTCGTGAAGGCCATGTCCACGTATTTCCAGCTGATGCCGTCACAGTGGCACGAAATGATGAACTCGCTGGATGGCGGTAGCGAGTGATGGTTGCTTCCGTTTCGTAAACGTACAAATTTTTCCACCATATATTTAGAATGAGAATTTTTTTTTTCTTAGCCGATAAGTCGTATTAAATATTTTTAGCTATATTTTTTCTCTCTAATGAGTTATTTTGCATAGCTCATAGTAATCATAAAATATTATAATATTTCACAATTTTGCTTTAAACTGTACATTTTTTGGTCACTGAAGAACTGCTGTGTTCTTTTTAAAACTTATGTCTACTTATATCATTTTTATATTTTGTAATTTTACTTGTAGTTAGTTTTTTTATGGCATTACAAGTTTAGTGCAAGTTTTAAACAATTTTAAGAAAGGTTTTGGAACAATTAATAAATTTTAGACGAAAGTTGATGCCCTTAATTTTAGAAAAAACGAGTGCAAAAGTAAATAATTAATTACTGTTTGCTATAGTTAAATCACTTTTCTTGTTGTTTTTCTATATTTATTTTAAGTTGATTTACAGTTTTTAATGAGTTTTTAAATTTTATGGCTGTGCAATAAACAACTTTATAAAAGCATAATTTGTATAACATGGAAAATTATTTTTTTACTACTCAAACTTTTTGTGTTCTTAATTTTTTTTGTAAAGTCTTCAAGTTTTTTGAAAGTCAAATTTTTTATTACGTTGTCTTTAAATTTTATACATTTGAATCAAAAATACTGTTGTCTTAAAAACTTTTACCTAATTTGTTTACTTTACTTGATTTTATTTCCGTAGCTGTTTTTAATTTAAAAAATTTATATGACAACTTAAAAGTGCCAACAGTGTAATTTTTATATTAAGAAAACTTTCAAAATATAATATTTTTAATTTTTTAGTTTCATATGGACAACAGTATATGCTCTATTTTTTTTGGTATTATATTCTGATTTTATATTAACTTAAAAATTTTACTTAAAAAGTCAAATTATTTTTTATTTATTAATTAAATTTTAAATTATTAATATTTAAGCTAAAAAATATATTTCCGAAGTTCTTACATTCCTGTTTCTTATATCTCTAACGTTTATAACAACTATAATTTGCTTAAAATTTTTTGCTTTAATTCTAAAAAAGGTTTTTTAATATAAGTTAAAGATTATCCGAACTTTTTATATTAAATTCTAGCCACAGTTTTAGGCGTGATTGCTAAAAGGTGCAATATTAAAGTTTTATAATAAAGCTTTTTAAGTGTTTTTACGTGTGTATGATATTGAAATAATGTAAGAATGTAATAAAATAACTCGTTTTAAGTTATTTTTCAATATCTTGTCTAAAACTTAAGCACTACATTGTTTTAAGTAGTATATTATCGGACAAAAAACTATATTCACAGTACTTAATTTTCTTAGCATATACTAAATTTAAATCAACAAGTCTAAATATTTTTTTCCAACAACCATTTTTTAATATTAAATTTACAAAAATTTTATTTACATAGTTGAAAAATAGTAGATGGTATCGAATTTATACAATACTATGAAGTTTTTTTTACTCCCATAACTAGTAAGATATTTTGGCTGTTTTTAAACTTTAGTTGACTACTTTTTAAGATAGTTCAATTCATACACAAAATAACACCAAGTTATAAAGTTCTTTTAAAAGTAATTGGTTTTTGAAAGAGTTATATTTGTAAAATGAACTGTTTTTTATATTTTTAGTTAATAA
This sequence comes from Thalia democratica, assembly GCF_965202585.1. Lineage (NCBI taxonomy): Eukaryota > Metazoa > Chordata > Thaliacea > Salpida > Salpidae > Thalia > Thalia democratica. The sequence continues at coordinate 13,704,296 of NC_139170.1, forward strand.
AATATTTTTTCAAAGAATACATTTTATTATAACTTTCCAGTTGTTATACAATTTTTTAAATAATTACTTATTTTATTTGTTGATTTATGCAGGGTTGCCAAAAAATTTTGAATCTAAAAACAAACCTAGATTTTGACAATTAAAGCAAAAAAAAACTGGAATTTGAGAAATTTTGAAAAAGACTAGAAAAACTTGAAATTTTTAACTACTTTTACATTTAATTTCGATTAGATACAAAAGTTTTATCATATTGATAAGTTATTTTTTGAATCAGTAATTTTTTTTTATAAATAAAAAACAAACTTGATGTAGCTTTAAGAATCTTTTCAACTTTTTTTTGCTGATTATGACAGTTTCTTACCTTAAATTTTTTTTTTTTACTAAAAATAGACCATGAAATTTGTTTTTTTTTTATTGGAAATTTAGGAAAGAAAAACGTTCGCGGTTTTAGTTTTTAATCTTTACAACAGAATACCTAGTGTAAGTTTCAAATTTTTATAAAACTTTTTTTCCCTTATTTATAACCCCAAAAATATCTCGTGTAAGTTTAAAACCTGTCTTTTGCAGGTCAAATTTTCGCATGTCGCAGACTTTACCTTTCATAGGCTCATTCATTAAAAAAAGGCGAACCAAATTTTGCCAAATCCTACTCGATATTTTGGAAAACTATGATCCACAGTCAACTATATGCTTAAAAGAATATTACATACAACCAAAAGTTAGTTTTTTGTACTAAAAATTTACAGTAAAATACGATTTCAATTTGGTTACGAGTAAACAGTAGTGCTGATTTATTAACTAGTTGTTATCATTTTAATTTTTTATTCTGATGTATAGTAACAGAAAAACATAGTCAACTGCTAACAAACATTTATTTCGTAACATGTAAGGAAAACTAGTAAAACGCTTATAAGTTTTCTACTAGTTTGCTACTTGAAAACATAAAAGTTTTTTTTTTTCTTTAAACATAGTTTTTGTACAAGTTTTTCACACTACATATACACCATTGAGGCTGATATGAAAGTATAGACCAGAGTTAGGTAGGGTTTTACAAGTCACGGTCGAACTTCCTAAAAAAGTTGTTTATGGGCCGCACTGTGTAGAAAAATTCTTTCGCTAGTTATTTGTAATAGCTGTAGTATTCAATTAAATATAAAAGCAATATTTTTGATTAGAAAACTGATTAAATAACCAGCAATAAAGTACTCACACTTGATAATTTTTAAATTAAAAGCTTAATTTGAAGATTTTACCACAGTATATTTTTTCAAGTATTTTTATCTAAAAACTACTTAACGGCCCGCAATTTGCCGACCCCTGTTTCAGACCATTTTCATAGCATTCTTAAGTTTTTCGAGGCAATAGACAAACAAGTCACCGACTAACGATTTTTCTGCATTTAAATGATCAAATATTTTGAGTTTCAGACTATTGAAGAGTTGTCAAAAATTTCTCAACTGTATATGATAGTGTTCACAATGTTTATTATATTTTTTCTACCATTTAAATGTGCAAATAGTTTTTTTTTTCTTTACAAAAATTTACAAATGAAAAATGTACGTGAAACAAGGATCGACAGCCTTATATGAGAAACGGACCCAGTTTACCAAAAAAATGTTTTTTTTGGGCCATTTTAAATCGAAAATTTTACAAACTTTAGTTTAATCAATCATATTAGTACAAACTAAGTATTTTATTCTCTACCAGGTTTCGGTGGCAAAAAAATACGACCTTGTAGAATATTATAAAATACCGTTCAAGTATAATAAAATTTAATAAATATTTTTTGCCACCGAAACCTAATAGTAAATAAAATGTTTAATTTGCACTAATATTATTACCTAAACAAGCTCTTTACATCACAGTAAATTAAGTAAAAAACATAGTTGAGACAAATAACTATGTTGCAAACTTTAGTATAAATTCCTAAAAATACATAACAGGCTACATAAAAGTAACTTATATTTTAATTCAATCTTTACTGCGTTTTATTTTCTTTAGTATTTTTAACTAATTAAATATTACACACCTATTCAAGGCAACAGTTAATGTGTGTTTGCTTTAAAAGTGTTATAAAAATAAAAAACTTATATAACAGTCTATATTAGATCCAAGTATCCGGATACGGCCGGATCTTAATTTGAAATTATTATCAGGATCTGGTAGGTCACTAGACTTTTTATACCGAAGTTACTATTTTATGACTTAGAAAACTCCTAAAGAGGACCTCATAAAAGAAATTTAGGGGGCCATTAGCAGAAATTGGGCATATTATTATTGCATATAAAAAGAGTTCAATGCACAATTCTTATTAAGATAAGTATTTTAACAACTCAAAGTACGTTCTAGAAAGCAGTGGTCTTCACAATAACTTAAATATGTTCACACTAAATAAAAATAAAACAAATCTGCCCATCCCGATCTCAAAAACTACCAAAGTGTTCAAAACTAACTTGTAATATCTAATATAAGTTTCAAAACACTCCTAAAATATGCCTAAGACATTTTTTCTATCAGAAACTCAGGAGTATCTAGCGTTAGTTTCAAAATAAACTTCGTGCACCCTAAAATAAATTTTGAGCACACTAGTGTACATTGATTTGCCCTACTTAGAAAACTGCTAGAAAGTATAAGAGCTAGTATTTTATTTGCTTATGTAGCAAAATGATTTTTAAAAAACTGTTGTTTTGTTTACGCTATCCTTTTAATCCTAATAGTACGCTTATGACGCCGCCTGAAAAAATTCAACAACAAAGCTTTTTAAAAATGTTTGAAATCAGTAACAGTAACAGGACTTTTTTTTTAAAGCTCAAACGTTATTCTTATTATGAATCGGTTCATAAGGCTACTTAAATGATAAAATTTTTTAAATTAGTCTTATAGCGGTAATTAAAGTTTAAACGATCACTCCTATTTGAGTTTTATCATTAAAATTATCCATAATATTATCTATAACAAGTATCAAGTTCAAGTTCAACACTTTTGTTTGAAAAGTTTACTTTTTTATGAATTATACGAAGAAAAACCGTTTAGACTTTTCAAACTAATGCACTTAAAACAAAAAAGTAAATACTTAGCTTAACATAAAATCAAAATAACAAACAATTTAAAAAAAGTAAAAAAAAAGTTATAGCCGTCTTGTTCTTGTAAATTCACCATAACATTGTTTTCCTCCGTTTTGTCGCCTGAAAATAAAAAATAAACTATTTACGTATAGAGTTTCATGTGTGAAAAACAAACAGTTTTAAATTTAGACAGAATACATTTTTAAAAATATATATATAAGCTCTGTATGTTTTTTAAGTAATATTTTTGAACTAAACACGCAACGCTAGATTGATTTTAGAATTTATTTTAGAAAAACAAACTAACAATGGTTTGTTGCAAAATCTTGTTTCTTTCACATAATTTGCACCTGATTTTATTGGTACCCAATCAGACCAGCCTCCGTCGAGTAAAAGATCAGAACTTATTTTGTTCCTACAATACCCGTTCACACACACCTATAAAATTATGTTTTAAAAATGTGCTTACTGCTCTATAAGTGCCTTAGTCTAAACAAAATTCATGTTACAACTACCCAACAACCAGTATATATACAATACACTAATTAATAATTCAACAAAAGAAATCTACTAAAACAGCACAAAATTAAAAAAAAATATATATTGTCTTTAACATTTTTTCATGAGTATCTAATATTAATAAAAATACCCACAGATTTATGTCCACACGTTGTACCTTCCAATGGAATGATTTCTTTCGCCTCAGTAACATTTGCTACGTTTTCACAAGTTACCACCCTACAACGGTCTGGCTGCCGTAAAACAGTTTAAGTTGAAATACGAATTAAAAGGACTTTTGTACACTATTAGTGAGCTAAACTAACTTTACTCGCGTACCACTTTAGAGAGTATTCAATTTCAGGCTGTTTGTTTTTAAAAATAGATCGGCATTGCTGTTCGAAACTCAACGATGTTTTTGCAGGTTCCATTCTCAACGGCGAGGAATCAACCATCAAGCTCTCGTGGAATCTGTAACAAAAAGTTTAATCTTCTCATGCACACTCTAAAGTTATGTTTTAAACTTCCTGCAAGCATAGTCACCATTATGGCTATAAATGTTTCGCCACAACTGGGTCTGTTTTAAAGCAAGGAAGTTATAGATAAGACTTTATTAAATCTAGCGGTGCTGTACTTTATATCATTTTACGCTCAATTTGTTAACAATAAGTTTATGACAATGTAACGTTTAAGAAGGCAAGCTACTGCAAAGGCTAGATTTACAAAACTTTATAGCAACTCTGCCTGCAAGCAAAAATATCGAACTGAAGATACCTGAACGCTTGAAGAGTTTGATTTTGAGTGCCGGTACTCCAGTCCACCTGCTTGTTTGCGTCCACGTTTTTGTACTGTCTGTTTCCAGTCATTATGTACTGCACGTTGGGACTCGCTGTGTATTCTTTTCCGTGCTTTTGCCGAATGTTCTCAATTCCCAGTCTAACAGTTGTAAGGTATGTTTAGTAGTATGACGTTTATTTTTCAAAAAAAAAGAGCAATAAACACTTTAAAAGACCAATTAAGTAAGAGTTTTAGCAAATTAAATGTTAAGCTTAAAACTACTGTGGTAATTTAGACTCGTAACCATTTTATACTTTCAATAAAATTAGTTATTTCAGTATTAAAACCTCAACCTTGTAGTTACTTTTTCGTTTGTGTCTATTATCAACATCTCATTGATTAAAAATTTCAAAAAGCAAAAAAAAAAATTGTGTAACTTAGAATTCAAATAATTTACTTACAAATGAGACACTTCTCTGGCAAGTAATCTGGAAGACTCTTCAATATTTTCAAACCCAACAACCAACATCGACTTATCTTTGTTATAGATTTTTCCGAAGTACGAGTGAGCTGTCGTTTAAAAACTTTTTTAGTTTCATATCAACATTAAGTTGTACAGTAAAAGAATTTAAAGAATTACCAAATTGGTTTCTTATTCTGTCTCGCAGAAGAACAGTAATGTCTGTTGATTTCGTATCTGATGTTTTTCTAAACTCCTTGTTTGTTTTGGAAAATTGTTTAAGCAAAACAAGAGCTCTTCTATCATTCGTGTTTCTTAATTTCTTCGACTGTGTTTTTTAGTTTTAATATTAGCAAGAATAACTAAGTTGATAAACTTAAAAACTTTAAAAACAAAATTTACTATCATATCTAGATGATCTTACTGTATTTCTAAGAACATTACAAAATTTTTCAATTAAGGATAAAAAATTTGGAAACACGCAATGCAATGTTAATAAAACTTATATTTATCATTTTTACAACAAAAGATCTTGGTTTGAACAATTAATGCACACATTAAGCTAATTTCTGTGAAGAAATAAAAAACGAACAATTAATGTTCGTAACAGAATCTAACATTTTTGTCGTCTAAAGTTTGAATTCCATTGACGAACAGTTCAAACTTGTGACCTCGACTAAATCTTGGAAGAGAAAAGTAGTAATTTGCCTATAAATAAATAATCAATAAAAATGGTAATTACAATTGCTTTGCTTATAATTATTATATTCTATAAAAAACACTTTTTGTCCTATTTTTGATTTAATGTTACTATAAAAACAGTAAAAAACTTAGTTTCATAAAAAATAATATTTTTATGGATGCTGACTTGAAGTTAAACAAAATAACTGTGTTTCAAATTGCAATTATGCATGCATGTACTTGTTTACTATTATCACATACCTGTTTAACAATTGAGTGTACAAAAGTCTTATATGTTGGTCCTAAACGCTCTACTAAGTTTTGATCAACAACAAAAGTCACATCCAAACTGAGATTTATTCTATCACTAGTATGAACGGAATTAGCCAACACTGATTTTGGTATTGCTGTTGCATAATAAATTTATGTTAAATACATGTTTAAAGAAAATAAAGCGAAGCATCAAGGTGTAAGTTTTAACGTATTAGATGTTAAAAGCTCAGCTAAGTCATAAAAATTACAGTAATATATAGTTACATACTTAGTCTATTTAAAGTTAATACGATTATTTCTATTTTTTATCAAAAAACTTAGTTTTTAGTTAGAACTTTAAACACATATACAACAAACTTATTATCCTGAAAATACAAATTGACTTATTAATTAGCTTTTTTTGAAAAATTTTGAAAACTAATTGATTTTTTTTCAAATATTGACAATAAAATTTATTTAAATAGGTATTTATATTGTCAATTTGTATCAAATTACCAGGTAAGTTTTCGTCCTCTCTAGTCCGGTAGTTTGAGTCAACAAAAATGCGTTTGAAATTGTTTCGCACTAGGTAAACCACCTATTTGAAAAAAAAAAGTTTTTTGTTTTAGTTTTGATAAAATAGAGGTTACAAGTGCGTTTTAATTTAAAGTTAGTAAAAGCCTTAAACATCAACGCAAAAACGAAAAATTCTAAATACTTAATTCATAAAACATTTTTTATAGTAAGTGTACTTATGTCGATAGGAAGTAAAATAAAAATTTTTAATACACTCTAACTTTAAGCTTGTATAAACAAAATTCTTTGTTGTTTCAAAGTTTCAAGCCAAAACAGAAATCATATAAGTTATAATATTTAATGAAATTAAGTTTTTCGATTATCTTCTATTAACAATACAGTAAAAAATATTAAACCTCAAAGTTAAAATACGTTTAACTCAAGGAAAACTTAAGCTTTTGGGTTTTTTTTATTTCGAGCAACAGAGAAACCATTTACTGTTACTTTTAAACTTAAGAACCGTAAATTTTTATAAATTTCACTACAATAAGAAATTAAATTTAAAAAATAAAAACAAGTTCAAACTCACCAAAAACCTGCAAACCTCCAGTCTCACTTTCAACCCTTTCTCGTACGCGAGCCGTCCCGTGTACTTGCAAGATTGCTGGTCGAGTCGCTTGTACTGGTCGGACCTGTTGTCGGGCCAGTCCACCTGGTACACGTGTACGGTGCCCTGCCCCCTACCGGACAGATGTTGCACTTTTATGTACAAGTACTGTTTGAAATTAATGGTAATAAATGCGTTATTTTAACATGTTGAGCTAAATAAGTTTGAATTTTTTTTTTAATTTTTTTCTTAGTTTGTGTCAGTTAACTACTTGTAAATACTGAGCTTCACCACACGAGTATTCACGAATGCTGTTGTTGATGGTCGTGCGGAGAAGATCATTATTTATTTTTGATGGCGCGAAACATCTCAAACTTGTTTTATTATGGCTGTAATAAGTACTGGTTAGAACTGTAACTATCAATTCTTATGGGGTAATATTTGTATAGTTTAGTTTAGTCAAACTAATTTTAAATTCACTTGTACAATATTTTTTACCTCCTAAGCTTGCAAGTAATGTTTTTTTTTTGTAGTTTAGAATGTATATATAAATATATATATATATGTGTTTAAGCAAAACTTAAGCTGGTACAAATATATTTATTACGATTAAGTTTAAATATTTTATCATAGAACTAAGTTTATTATATTAGCATAATGCGTGAATGCTTACTTAATCCTTTATTCAAAAACTGTTTTAAAAAAGTTCCCTTTTTGTTTTTTGAAAATTTTTAAATGTATTCGTGTTTTTCTTAAAGCCTCAATAAAAATTCAAATTTTGTTTTTTTATTATTCTTAACTTTAGTTTTAGAAAATCAATACATTAAAAATGTAATGGTTTTTTCTTAAAATAACTTGATTTCTATTCAGTAGTTAAGATGCTGTAAAAATTTTTAACCTTGTTGATTTTTTTCATCACACAACTATAATTTTATGTTTCAAAATTAAATGTTTTAAACTTACTTTAGGATTCGGCAATTTCAGGTTTTGGTAATATTTTTGAGTTTCTATTGGCGCTTTGACTAAATCTTCTGAAATTTTCTCTCCGTTTTTAGTCACTACCGAAGCCCTAATATGGCAATTGTTTATCCTTATATCTCCTTTGGTTTTCCAGTCGCCTACGTGAAAATGTTAGTTAACTTATTTAAAATATAGTGAATAATTTGTTAATTGTTTAAAGTTGTTACCTGAAAGTTTCATTAAATAAGCAATTTGATTTCTGTCAAAAAAATCGGAATCTTCAAATGCTAATGTGAGATTTTTCGATTTGATGTTTAAAACCACCATCTACGAATAAAAATAAGCAATAAAAAAAAAGTATTATAAACTTATATAAAATTATTAACTTACAACTGTTTTTTGGTCTCTGTAAAAAAACGCAAAACGACCGAATATACCGTTAGCTTCGAAAAACTGTTGGCTTTTTAAATTGAGGAAGTTGGTTGTGTTTGTTTTCATTTTTATTGTTTCGGTGGTTATAACTGGTGAGTTGATTTTGAAGTGTATGAGCTACAAACGAGTTTATTTAGAATAAAAAATTTTTAAAGAAATTTAAAATTAAAAAGGTTGTTCAACATAATTAGTTAGTTATTTAATCCTTGAAAGAAAATACCAAAATTCATGCTTAGTTTAAAGCTAAATGTCTTTAAATAACATATCTCAAAAACTAAGTAAAAGAAAATTAAAACTATTTTGATTTTAGAATATTAGAGTCTAAAGTTACTTTAGGGATTGTTTGGTTTCTATTGCAATAAAATGCTGTGATGTCATCGGAAACTGTCAGCAAATTTCTACTGATGACGTCGTTTTCTTTCGAAAAAATGGCAACATCAAGTGGTAGCTTTATGTTTTTGATAACCTTAAAATTAATTTTCATTAAAACTGCACCTAAGTATAACAAAAATAATAAAGAATATAACAAAGTGTATGCGATGTTCATTATTGTTAATGTTAAAACGAACGAAAAACTTTAAAATAGACAGTCAAATAGATTTAGGTTAAGAAAAAACTTTCTCTTATTTCTGTATAACTAAAAAACATTTTCGAATTAAGTATTAACTCACATTTGCTGAACTCAAAATGAAATTTGCAAAAATGCAAAACAATACTCTCATTGCAATTGTTTATTGTTGCTTCTTTAAAAATGTTTCTATAGAAAAGTATAATATTAAAAGTTGTTTTTAAAAGTTAAATATTATCAACTAAAGTATTAAAAAGAAACTATGGCAGAAATAATAATGATAGCTTCAGGTTTTAATAGATGTTTTATATAAATGGATTAATAAACTATTTAAAACGAGATTATTAAGTTATTTTGCAATAACTTAATTAGATAGTTTAGTCACTTAAAATGATATGATTAATGCTTAATAAAATAAGAAGAATTTAACTAGAATATAAGTATGATGTAAACCACTCTTGAAAAACAGCTTAAAGTTTAAAATTTTTAACAGTATGGTTTAATTTTTTTAGTGATCAAATTTAATTTGAACAATAAGTTTCAATGAGCTAAAATAACAAAAAAAGTCTTAAAGTTATTAAAAAAGCAAAAATTAAATTAAATACACATTTTAAATGATAGTTGAACTTTCAGTTTATACTTCCGTGAAAACTAAAATTTGACTTTTTTGTTTATACTACACTTAAAATAACAAAATTAAATAGCTTAGTTTGGTTATTCGAACAGTATAAAGAAACTTAAATTGATTAAGATTGCAGGAAATTTAGAATGCAACACTAGTTTACATAACTGTAAACTATATAAAGCACTTGATCATGCTATAAGATGAGACGAAACGCTTTTTACTTAATAAAAATCCCAAAAAAGACTTGAATAATACAACTATTTCTTTTCTTTAACAAGTATGTATTTATATACAATCTTTGAAATTAATCCGATTAATTCTTTTATTTAGTAATCAGTTGAATTTTGTATAAAAGTTTGTTAAACAAAAACTTAATCAGCTTTAAAACAAATAATTATTGTTTAATACGTTGAAGTGAATATTAAATTAAATACGATAAGCAATGCAACTTTTATGTTTAAAACCAAGAATTTATAAGGAAATAATATTTTACAAAACATATTTTAATCAGAATTAGTTATATTATATGCGTACTAGTTTAAATTTGTACTAAAAAAAAGATAGGTTTAAACATTAATGTAAACATTTTATATTAACCAAATAAGTTTAAACTCAATAATAAGTTCTTTATAAATTTAACTTTGTTTATTTATTTGTTTATGTTTATTTTTGTATGTTAAATTGTTGAATAAAAGTTTATTTTTTTTTTTTGTTTGTCCTGTTTCAGTTGCTCAGGTCTGGAGCCTGATTCCAACAATATGATGATATAAGTAATCAATGTAATAAGCTTCAGCTTTGCTTTTATTAAAACATTTCGTATGTCAAAGAGAATATGAGCTTTATTTTTGTTTACTTATTCAGGCTTTAATTTGTTTTGTGTATATATATTTTCCGTATTTATACTAGCTAACTAGCTTTATTATATGTTATGTGTATTTGTGTTTTTGTTGCTATTATTTAATTTAGCAAATTAACTCATTTACTATCATCATTACACTCTGTACATATATATTTTTGTAAACTAAATGTAAATATACTACATAAATGTTTATTACAAATTATTTAACAACTATTTCAGAATTATGAAAATTAATAAAATATAACAACCATAAACTTTATTTTCATACAAATTGCTCATAAACTTTTAGTAGCTTAGCCAATTGGATCGACTTTAGTAATGTAGGTAGAAAACTTAGCAAATCCCTTTATTTCAGGAGTCGACAGCCTTTAACTTGCAGGCCAATTTTCTTTAAAAAAGTTGCTCGCGGGCCGCATCGTATAAAAAAAAGTCTTGGCGGGCCGCTGTTATTTTGAAATAATTGTAGTAAGCTGTATAGAAGTACTGTTTTAAAGCTAAAATGTATTATACAATAGCAGAGTATAAATAAAGAGTAATGATTAAATTAAGTGTCAAATTGTAAGCTTTTGCCACAAAACATTTTTTATTGGTTAAAAAAGTATGTTTTCATCTAAAAAGTAACTCGTGGGCCGCAGATTTCGTCTTTAAGGGCCGAATTTGGTCCGCGGGCCGCAGTTTGCCGAGCCATGCGTTAGTTGCAAGAAGTTTAAAAACTTACTCAAGAATTTAAAGCTAATGAAACCTAAAAAAGTAAGTATAAACATTTAACTTTAAAAAGATCAAGTTTTCTTTCATGATTTTGTTTGTACATATAGTTAAAACAGTGTTGACAATTTCTATTTAGTTTGCTTCTTTAATTACCGTATAAAATTATTTTATAATATTTTTAATAGATCATACCAGTTAATCAAAGTTATTTTTTACTTGAACAACTTTTAATATGCTTAACTCATCGTGTATTTAAAAGTTATGTTGTCATTATCTTATTAGAAGTTTACTTCACAATATTCTCAAACTGTCGAAGTATAGTTTATTGAATGACAAAAAATACACTCAAAATGTTTGGTCTTAGGACCTGGTGCACGAAGGACCTGCTGCTTAAAAGTTGCATGATTATTCAAGTTATGCCTGTTTAAATTATAACAGTTCAAATTAAAACAAGTTGAGGGGTCATAAATAAAAAAGTAATATATATTTTAAAATAAAAAAAAACAGTTATTAGAATCAAATAATAAGACTAAAACGGAAAACACAATAAAATAAAAAAATATTAACCGACTATATCCAAAATTGCTTAAGTATTCTTACATGAAACCAAGTTTTAAAATTTATTTTAGAAATAAATAAAAAAGACGGTATGTTTAAAAACACAAAAAAAAAATACATAGGTCTAATTAATACTACAATAACGGTCGTTTTTCTAGTTTCTTATTAATTATTAACCAATATCTACTTCGGCAATCATCAACATAGTTGAGATGTTCGCGCCATCTGCAATAAATTACGAACTTCACACGACCAACAACAACAGCATCCGAGACAACCTACGACCGGTTTCGTCCTAATTAGGACTCATCAGGCAGGAATAGTCGCGAGAATCCGCTGTTGTGATCTTACCAAGCGGGCTTAAGTACAAAGTACTGAAGCGACCGTTTTTAAGTAAAATTGAAAAAAAAATTACCACTTTTCACAACAGTTAAAACTGATTAAACGAGGATAGACTATTATCTCACAATAAGCTGACAATGTCTGTGACGTTGGGCTGTGAATTATTTAGCTGTGTCAATTTTTCAACTGTACTCACAAACGGTCGCTTCAGTACTCAACCCCGCTTGGTAAGATCACAACAGCGGATTCTCGCGACTATTCCTGCCTGATGAGTCCTAATTAGGACGAAACCGGTCGTTGGTTGTCTCGGATGCTGTTGTTGTTGATCGTGTGAAGTTCATTATTTATTATTAAAAAGATACCTAACAACGACTTAGACTTTTTAGAACTTAAGTTGTCCGAACTTGAATTTTGGGAACTAAGTAAGTCGCACCCGTACTAACAAAACATAAAACCAAAGCTTCAGCATGATGAAGTAAGGTTTTAACTTTAGTCTGCTTTTTTTCGTTAAAGATTTTTTTGTTACTCAATCAGTTTTTTTGTTAACACTTTATTAAAATCGAATCTTGTTTTCTTTTTCTTAAATGTAGTATTGTGAAAGTACTTTTTCTAGATTATTAGTTATTCAAAATACTTGTTAGTAATTTAAAAACTTTCAAACTGTAAAAATTACTCAAACTAAATCAGAAAAAATTATAAGAATTACTCAAAAAGACATAAGTAATTTAAAACTACATGTTCAGTACAAATTAGAATTTTGTATAAAAACTAAAAAACAACGATTTTAAGAAATATAAATGTTGTTTTTAAAAAAGTGGTAAACTTTGTAATTACTCTATAACTCCTTAATTAAGTGTATAACAATGTTTAAATTTTTTAAACATTTTTTTTATTAACTAGAGTTTCTCGAAATGCGAACTTTAAAGCAAACAACCAACCTGAGTAACCAAAAAATAATCTAAAAAAGAAAAAAAAAACATTAGAAAGTTATTAGTATAAAATCAACTATGAGCTTAATTTCTTTAAGTAGCGAAATTTATGCAGAGTGAAGTCATATTTGCTATCAACTGTACTGATGAACTAAGAAAACAGAGACTATTTATCTCAATACATCGGTGGTTACTATGACAAAGAAAGTATTTTCTTAAGTATAGTTGTTAATACTATCTGTTAATATATTTTTTCACCTAGTTTTCAAACAAGTATAGACTTTAAATGATAATTTTTACACAGTAAATAGTATAACAACGAAAGTATACATTTAAATATGCTTTAATAAAATATTTTTTATTCCAGGAGTGTTTATAAATTGCATCTACAAATAAAACTTGTAGCAACTTTAATTTACAAACATCGTAATTCTTTTATATATAATAATTAAATGAACTGACAAAATTGATAAACGAAGATTTTTGTTTTCACGTTGCAAAAACATCTTACTGTTTTTTTTTGTGAAATACTGCTGAAATTAATAAGCAATTTAAACTTAAACTATTTTCGAAGTCAAATTTAATAAAAATATGTTCTTTTCACCTGCAACTATAAATTATTAATTACGGTAGGTTTTCGAAGCAAAATACATTTATTACACAGAAGTAAAAAAATAAAATACAGTTTTTGTCGGCTTTCATTATTTAGAAAAAGATAAAAATCTAAAGGAATGATGGAATAAATTAAAAACGAAATATTTTTAAAAGTTTTTATAATAAAAGAACAGAAAATATAATATTATAAACATAATATGTATCAAAATTTAAAGTAAAACCTGTTTAATTTTATCAAAATAAATATTTAAAAAAAACTGAAAAACATTAAAATTCAGAAAAAAAATATCAAAAAAAACATTTCAAGATCAACTTTTAAGAAATAAAAAGAAAAATTAAAGCAAAAAAAATTCACCAAAAAAAAAACCATCAGTAGGGAATTTCGTTAAAACATTAAAAGTAGAATAAAATTAAGAAAATTATTTTTATTAGAAAAATTACAGCAAAAAAACTATCAGTAGGGAATCTCGTTCTGGTACCACTGAATCATGTCGTAGGTCGCGGACCACTTGGACAGGTAGCAGTCCCTTATCACCTTGCACATGTACTGGGCCGCTTCCCGCGGGCTCGACCACGGCTGGAACCTGCCCCGGAGCAGCTTGATGGTGTTGCCGCGGAAGCAGGGGAGGCCGGTGTCGAGCATGAGGGCGACCAGGGCGACGATGTCCTCCCTATAGGGCCGCACAGCCAGGTAAGCTTGGACGGTCAGTTCTATGAACCACTGTTGGATTGTGTTTGGTTTTTTAACTTCAAATAGTTGTACAACAGTAACAATTACAAAATATTATATAAAAAGCGATTATTTGAACAGTAGCAATATAAAGATTAAAAATCATATCAGTGAAATTGAAATGTTTAACAATTTTTAATTTTGACAAAGGTGTAAAAAAAAAAAAAAAATTGTATAGATAAATTTGAAAAGAACTTGAAAACTTATTGAAATTGCTAGTTACTTGGAATGCGGGCGAGTCCTGCTTGGCTCCCATGATCATGACCATTTCCTGGGTGAGTTTTATGTTGGGTTCCCACCCCAGGTTATTACCCGGAGATGATTCGAACATGAAGCCGAAGTCGATGTGGAGGAGATGGCCCTCCTTGTCCAGCATTATGTTGCCGTTGTGGCGATCCTAACATTTGTTACACTTAACAACTTTTCAAGCAAAACTTAACATTAATTATACTGAGCTGCAACTCATTATAAACTAACTCTAGAAAATATTTTTAAAAGCCTAGAAAAATCAGAAATCTTTTTTAGATTTTAAACACGTTTGTTACAAACTGGAGAGTTTTTTTTTTTATTATACATTTACATCAAAAACCGATTATGTCAGTAAAATACTTAGGGAGTGGAAAAGTTCAAGAGTTATATTTACTTTAGCTTTGTACCAAACTCATTACCTCTAAAACAGCAGAATATTTTAAGTAAAAAATATATCTGAAGAGAGGAATAGATGAGTAAAATTATAGAATAGCATTTATTCTATGTTCGATTTTGCATAAATATTTGAATATTTTTCATAATAATAGAAAGGTCTGTAAGACAGTTTAGCATACTCGAACAAATTAAAGACATTTAGAGAGAAAAAAACTTTTTAAAACGTTTTAGCATCGAATTAAAATTACGAAAACGTTAAACACCTTTATTTGCAGAAGGAAAAGCACAAGACTGTAGGCAGCCATACTTTTAATGAAGTTTCTTCTTGCTTTTTGAAAGGCTGGGCTGTTAACATCACCATAGGTATTTAGAAAGTAGTCGTACCTGTTAAATATTCGTAATAAGACTGAATATAATAAAAAGCAATATAAATATTAGTAACCAAAATATAAATTTTAATAGTTACAAACACTGTTTTAGGTTTCGGATTGAATTGAAAATTACAGCTCTTTTAATCATCCGAAAATTGTCAAATTATCACTCTGGTGTCAAAAAGTTTAACAAACGATTTCAAAAAAATGTTTCTGAGCTTTGATAACAAAAACAAACATTCCAGTATCAGTTTGCCTTCCAAGTTGGTCACGTGACTTGGAATTAGGAATGCACTCGATGACACCGCATCCGGGACTGGTGGCCACAACTCGGTACGGAAACAAGTACAACTCCATGCCACACTGTCCAATGTTAACATTTTATTATTTGTGTTGAAAATTTTGCGCTTTAAGCTGACATCAATTTTGTCTAAGACAACTTTCATTAACTGCTTTACCATAAAACAAAGCTGAACCCATTTTTGTAAAGTAGTTATTTGTTTTGTGCATAAATAAAAAAGATAAACGTACGTTTTTTAATAGCATTTAACAATACAGGTACTTAAAAACACAACTTGTTTCAGTCTCACTAAATAAGACTTCAAGTATATATTTTAAGTATATAAAATTAAGCTATATAAAGTGTTTAACTCTATAAAAACAATTGGCAATTTACAGTCTCCTACATAAATTTTAGGAAAACTTTTTAATATTGCTATCTTAAATAACCAGCAAAAAGTAATGAACATAAATTTCTGCATAGTACTTAGAATACATTTGTAACAAGCATTCAATCTAGTTGTAAATACTTATCAGTATTTAAAAAGAATTTGATAATTACATATACGACTAATAAAAGATTAAATATATTTACTACCAGTAATTTCAAGTGTAAAAAACAAATATAATCAAACAAAAAGTGAATTTACTTGAGCAAATATGTTTTTGAACAACTGTATGAGTTGTAATGCCAGCATATCCTGCCTGCAGTCGTCTCCCACTTTGAATATGACAGCTTGCCAGATATCCAGCTTCATACTTCGTTCCTCATTTGCTACATCATCCTCCTAAAATTTTAAACGTTCGTGCAACTTAGCTACATTGTTTACAGCGCTACTTTAATTATGTGGAGCTTACTTTTGAATGTTCTAAAAGAAAGTATAAAAAAATATTTTTCAAATTTTAGTATTAATTAATCTAAAATTTTCATTAAAAATAACTTGTTGATAAAAATAAGTAACTGTAATATTTAAAAATCATAGCAATGAACTGAATATTAATTTCAAACCGATTTTCTTCCGAGAGCTTCGACTTCACTGATGCCGCACGGCGCAACTTTGAATTTGGCCAAATAAGGCGCTTTGGCGGCACTTTGTAGGGGAATCCCGCTGTTCCGGTCGATGTCCTGCACAGCTGAATCGGGACTTGTCGGCAGATAACATCCTTTTCGAAGCTGCAAAATTTATAAGAAAAGCTATTCAATGTGTAACAACAAAAACATAAACCACAAATAAAGTTGCAACACAGTTTTATTTCTTTATCTAATTTATATTTCAATTAAAAACTAAAATCAGTAGCAAATAGTATAATATGTCTTGAAACACTAAAACAATATAATAAAATAAATAAAAACATAATTTTTAAGTAGATTACATCTAGTTTCATTTTAAAACCTTGATTTCCGAAAGTGCGTTGTTGCAAGCAACTTTGCGGTCTTCTTTAGGAAACGGCTTGATAATTCCAGACACGTTCGTCACATCCTTGAAAAAATCGAATTGCCTTTCGTAGAAGTTCTTGGCAGGCCCGTTCAAATTGCTCACTATTTCGTCTATCAAGTACAACAACTTGTCTCCTATGTCTGGATCCTGGTAAAAATAAAAATCTCTATTTGAATTTCCTTGCTTTTTTTAAGTATTTAAAACAAGAACATTTTTATTTTATATTTAACTAAGCGATACAAAGGATATTATGATGTTTAAAAATAACATTCAATCTTTATGACAAAGAGATTAAGGTGTTAAATTTAAATACACTAATGACCATAAAACACTACCGATACCAAATTAAATTACTCTTAAAGCATGAAATAATTGTAAAACCACAAACCTTAAGCTAGCAAAACGCTAATTCAATCTAAAATAACACTTACAAAACAAAACACTGTACTTATCTTTATACTAATTCAATCGAAAATCCCCCAACCTTGTGAAGGCCCTCTTCGTCGGTGAACACGTTGGTCTTCATGTTCCAGATGATCTGGTGGGCGAGAAGTTGGGAGGACTGCGCGGCCCACACCAGGTAGCTTGCCACGTACCCCATCGTATCGTACCTGGTGGCCTGCACCAGCTGCGGTATGTAGAACAGAATGGCTTCGGGGGGGAACTTTCTCAGCACCTTCACCGCGTACTGCGCCGTCAGCGGGTGCGGCGAGAACAGCCTTTGTGACGTAATTATCATTGAAATCGGTTTATATTTTCACTTTATTAAATTATAATTTAATGATGATGCATAGTAAAGTTTTGTCAACAAAGAGATAAACATTTATTCCCATGATGTAAACTAAACATTAAGGGCATAGGGGGGTCCGATATTTTTTTTTCACTAAAAATAACATTGGATCTTATATGAAAGCATAAAGTACAAACTACAAGCAAGTTTTTATAGAATAAAAAAATATTATTTAACTTTTGAGGTATTGTAATTTATATATAAAGTTTCCGATACCAACGTATAGACCGCAAATTTTTCAGGGTCAATTTTCTCGGAAATTTAAAAAATCACTAAAAACCTATTTTCTCCTTCATTTTTCGAGCTAGATACCTCAAACTTTAAGGAAACTTTTTCTTTTATAGTTTATAAGACTTTGAATGTTGGAATTTTAAAAATATTAAAAAAAAAAAATTCAGATAAAAAAAACAATAAAAATAGGTGGTTTTTTTCTAATATATTTTTTTCTTTTTAATTAAAAAAAAATCCTTCATTCAATATTTTTTAAATTTAATAATACACTTTCAGTAAAAATTTGAAGAAGATTGCTTAAAAAATTAAGGAGGAGATAAATTTTTAGTTAAATGGTCTTTTTTCGCGTTTTTAGTTTGTGCCTTCGATTAGGAACCTATTGAGGTCACCGAGTTTGATCTCTTATATTTCAAAAAATACTATGAATTTTTCAAGCAGTAAAAATGTCTGATAGCTCAGATAAAACTCTATAAAATAAGATCAACTTGTAAAAATCAAGGTGGACCCCCCCCCCTTAATATTATTGTTTTGCTTCTATTTGTTAGATGAAAGTTATAGTTCTAAAAACAACTTTAAAAATAAGAAAC
Organism: Thalia democratica; assembly: GCF_965202585.1. Taxonomy (NCBI): domain Eukaryota; kingdom Metazoa; phylum Chordata; class Thaliacea; order Salpida; family Salpidae; genus Thalia; species Thalia democratica. The sequence goes on from NC_139170.1 coordinate 13,722,820, forward strand.
AGTGTGAAGAATGAAACCTGGAGAAATAAGACAGCGCAGTGCTCGGGCTTCCTAATTGCCACGTGGTGAGACTGTCCAACTCACAAATGTCAGACTCCACGCTTTTCGATGTTACTATGTACTTCAATGCGTCAGCGTTGTGCGACACTATCTGTTTGTTGTAGTTTACACAAAATTATAAGTTTATATATTATGAAATTATAAAATTAAAGCGTTAAGGGAATTTTTAACGAACCTTAAAATTGGTTATCACACATTTAAAGTTATACTTATCATTTTTTTATTTTTCAACAATGATAATAAAAATAAGCAGCAAAGTGAGAATATATTCAAACTTACTTGATAATTATTTCTGATTAGTTTTGATAATTCTTGTGACATGACTTCACTACTGTGCAGCCTATCAGGCAGATACACCGCAAGTATTGGTGAAATTTTCCACGCCAAATTTATCGTGTCACGTACACTTTTGTCGTTCATTTCCTAATATAAAGTATAAAAAAAAAGTTTATTAACTATAAAACTCAGAAAATGAAACGACCAATATACTAGTTGATTATTTAATTAAATAACGAAACATTATTAATTTTACTTTAGATACCAATAACTTTCATTAAGTATAACTATTTATCACAATATTTATTAAATTAATATTAAAATGAGAAGAAATAAACTCTTTATTATTGCGGTGAAACTGAGTAATTGTTTATTCTCAAAAATAATAAATTATTAATTATCAATCTCCTATTAGTGTATAGATTACTGTGTCCTATTTATTTGTTCTAAACTCTATAGTTAAAGAAATAAACTCTTCAACAAACATGAGATTTCTTGGCGGATATTGCAACTTCCAGTTCTTTCATAATTTCCTTATCATTGGGATTGTACCAGGCAAGTAAGTGTTCAATTTCTCCGGCAAGCAGGAAGATCATCAGCTGACATCTCTTGCAGTGCTCCTTGTTGAACGGGTTGTCTTGAGTGTACTGAAAAAATGTCACTAGTAGAATTGTCTACTAAAAATACATTTCAAATATTATTTTCAAGCAAACACATTAACAATAAATACATCAGTTACTTTAGTTGATTAAGAAGTTAACTTTACTGCTAACAAGTACGCAACTAAACATAGCTTTAAGTTGATAAAATTTCTAACTGATATACTACAGATATTGATTCGTATACATACTGATTATTTTCGCACACAACTTAGAACAATATTTCTTTGCCTCTGAAACTCACAAATACAAACACCAAACTAAAAATTTATTTTAATCCACAATAGGTCAAAAAATATAACTTTACATATCAAATACCTTGCTACCCTTTGCACTGGTCTTGGTGCTGGGCGCGGAGGACCTCGCATACACGACGCTTCTGCTGCCCATCGTGTTCATCCAATTACCGTTGAGTTCGGTGTTTGCAACCGAACGACGCTCCCAATCGTTGTTCATCACGCTTCCCGGCGCCACTGTGAAGATCGTTTAGTTTGTATTTTTATTAGTTATCCGAATCATGGTTAGTACTTAAAAACGATTTTTAGAATGAGTAAATATTTTAAGTAATGTTTTTTTAATACTGCTACCTATAAAGCTTTACGATTGTAAAAAAGCTGGTTCAAATATAAACTACTGATTTAACTTTTTCGTAATGTTTTGTATGTAAGTATCGTAATAAAATTATGTTCAAAAATAAAAAATCACACTTGTAACACTTAACACCACTAGTGTTATTCTTATCGCAACCATCAATATGCCTATTTAAATGTGTTATTAAATCTATAATCAGTAAACCAATAGAAAACCAGCAATACTCTTGTTAGTCTTAAAAAATTTCAAACACTTATAATATTTCAAATATTACATTTGAACTGATCGCTATCAACTTTATAAACATGAGAGTAGTGTTTGAACTATAGAAACTTCACTGTTAACTATTTCATGCAAATCGCTTTGTCGTAACAACATCTAACTAACGCTTCACTGATAAAAATTGTTCCAACTGTCTCGTTCTACTTTCTTCGGTAGTGCAATTTTCGTAGCTTGTATAAACGCACTCGTTCGTGTACTCGTAAGTGAGCTGTCTAACTGAGCCATTTGTCTCACTGCTGTAGTAAGCCTTAAACACGTCGCTGTTAAACAGCCTTACTTCTCTTTCTAACTGACTTTTTTCGCCTTCTGCTCTCAAACTCTTACTTCTACGGAACGTGGCCCGTAACCTCATTTTAACTGACTTTGACTTGTTAACTGCAATTATAGAATTACCAGTAAACTTTGTTATTTCAAATAAAAAAGAAACCTTTAAGTATGTTCAAACAAACTAGAACAACTACCAAAATCAAAAGACTAAAGCTCTGCACGAAAACGATGAAAAAAACAACAAAATCAAAACAAACATGATGATCCGGCCCGCATAGATTTTGGATGGAAGGACTTGGATGACTTGACCGACTGCGGAGGACTGCTTTCTCGCTGAATAAGCAACCTTTGAATATGATGCACGTTAAACACAAATTATTAATAACTAAACTTGGTTTTCCTTAAGTTAGAAAAAAAGGTTAATTGTTAAACAAGATAAGAATACTCAATAAAATTTATTTACTACATTGTTTCAACATACAAGCGCTTATCAAGTAAAAAAACCCTTACTTGAATTACATATGAAGATAATGCAATTATAAAACAAATAAACAACCTGGCGCTTTCGCTCAACTTCTTGTTATCCTGAGAAGACGAGTATCCTCCCAACTTTCTTGAGTTCTTCATCTTTCCGAAATCGTTGTTCAGCAACTTCCACAGCTTCTGCGTGGATTTCAACGACTTTTCAAGCTGCAGCCTCGATTCGGACACGTGAGAAGGAAACTTCCTTTTGCAACTGAAAATATCAAGTTTTTACACAAAATTATTTTATGAGCTTTTTAAACCGTTTAAGTTCTTAAAATTTTACTAACAATGAAGTGATTTTTAATAACTTAGATAATTTTTTATGTACTAACAATATTAAATATTGAGATTTAAATCTGTAAAAAACAAAAAAAACAAAGTTTGTGTTCATATTCTAACCAAAACTAATTAATTTCAAACTTGTTATGTAAATCTAACTTCAAAAAAAAACTTAAAATTAGTCGTTTGAAAAACTACAAACATATTCTAGATCAAAATTACCGTTAAAACCAACCAGAAATAGTCGAACATGAAATCGTACAACCGTTCTCGCAAGATGCTGAACTTCAGGCTCGCCATTTCCTTCTTGTAAGTGTGCAGCACCGTTATTCCCAAGCTCGCAAGTTCGAACCTCGCCCCTACCGCTTCCACGTGTCTGGTGTCAGATTTTCATTTTAAACCATTTTTAATTAATAAACTAATACTGTTTTTCAAAGTAAGCGTTTGTGCACAGTATTTCGTGAAACAATATTGTGTTTGCTATAAATATTTGAAACTACTGGTACAAATGTAAGCTAGAATCAGTTTGGAATTCTGAAAAGTATTTACCTGGAAATCTCATCTCCTTGACCGGGTTGTTCAATTTTAAATATTTGATGAAGAAATAAAATAATTAATCTCGATTGGCTCTCACAACTGAACTTGACTGCATCAAATCTTTGTTGGAAAAACTGTAAAAATAAATCTATTAAAAACAAGTTACAATTCAGCAAGTATATCCTTACTGCGTTATTATTTAGGAATGTAGTATATGCAAGTAGTATAAAATGTACAAAAATATTTCCTAAAGTTACTTGAACAAAAAAACTTTAACTCAAGTAAACAAAAACTTCGAACAAAAGTTTTCTTTGAAACATAACAAACAATAATTACTGACAAATGCATTATTTAAGAGCGAAGTTGCTGACAAAAAAAACTGTACAACATCTTTTTCTTTAAATTGCTTGAAAAGAATGTTTAATTTAAGCTTAGAGAAAGTGACAATTTTTTAGGTAACAAATGTTTTGTTTTTGTTTTAATACAACAAAAACACAAACCTTGATCCAGGCGAGGTGGGGCTTGACCACTGGAGGTCGCGGTTGCGGGGCGTCGTGCTCGCTGACGGCGAGCGGGTCCCCTTCGTTCGCCGTGGGCGAGTAGATGCCCAGGTTGCTGTGGCGACTGCTGTGCCACGCCTGTATGATGTGACCGAGCAGGTTGATTGAGAGCCGGCTGCGGCAGGATATGAGCCAGTTCCAGCATTCCACCGCCGTTTCGACCATGGTGCTCGTGTGTCTGAGATTATTTTATGATAAAAATGTATGAATGAAATATTATGATCTAGAATTTTCGTTTGTAAAATAAAAACTTTGGCTGTAAAATTGAACAACGAAAAAACACAAATTAAATACAATGTTTTCAAAGTCTAAATAAACTTATGTTAGTTATAGCTGTTACTTAAGTTAATTACATTGGTCTTCATCTTAAGTATGCTCATTGAACGAAGTCTAAAGATGCGTGCTCAACAGAACAATGTCTAATTAGATAGAGATCACTGTACTTGTTTTTCAATTAAGACAGAAAAAAAAAAAAAAAACTAACAAATCAACACAACATTGAGTGATGATGGACAGAATTGGTCCGTAGTCTTTCACTTGATCGAGCGTGAGAAGGGCGGTGGCCCTGTAAACGCAATCGAGAACTCTCTGTTCCTCACCCGACTCTATCGCCTGCTTGTACTGGCCCATTATGAACGAGTTCATCGATTGCTGGCCCGTTGAATTGTTGAACATTATCATCCCTTTCACCTGTCACCAGTCGAACTTGAATAAGTAAGATGATGTTTTAAATGATTATATAGTGATTTGGTTCAGTTTTATTTGTAAATACTTTTTATGGCACATAGATTGTCTATAAATATCCAAAGTTAAAACACAATTTTTTAGCTCTGAAATTTTTATAGTTAAACTTTTTTTGTCCTTATAAATTGTAAATATACATACATGTTTTTAAAAAAAAATGTTACTTATTGTCTATTCAAATAAACAACACTTTTATACTGCAAAATAATGTGTCAATATCCAAACAAACCTCGCCAATACACTTTACTCTCCTGTTCATTGATGATATGTTCTTTGATGAATGTCTTGATGAAAAATTGAAAGATCCGACTGCCAGCTTGTATCCTTCGTGGTTTGATGCGGATCCCTTTGAGTTTCCCTCAAATTGCAACGCGTAATTCTGTTATTTTTTACCTTGGTTAGAATCATTCGTAGTAAATTAAATTTTTTCTGTCATTTTTTAGTTTTATTAGAAAAATAAAACAAATGATCATCTTTTTTCGATAAAGATTTTCGATAAAAAAAAAATTGAGGCTGTTCTGCAGTTAAGAACTATATATATTTTATAAAACTAAAATTAAAAAACTAGTTCACAAAAACAACTGGCGAATCTAAGATAAACTTTGAATTAAAACACAATGTTTATTTCGGTTGAAAAAATAAAACCAAAAACAATTGTTACAACCTAACACACATTAAAAAAAATCCACATCGAACCTGAAGGTGGCTGCCGGCGATGTTGGGCGCCCACTTGACCGCCTCGCTTATAATGTACTGGCACCTCTTCCGGTAAGCGTCCACCACCTTCTCCCGCAACTTCACCGAATCCTGCAGCTGAAGTTGCAGCGCCTTGCCGCTCGCAGTTCGCACTTCCACGTTCTTCACTTCGGAAAACAAGTTCTGAAAAAAATTAGATTTAAAATACTTCTAAAGGCGGGTGCGGTAGTGTAGTTGTAGGTAATTTTTCGAGTCGGTGGGCCATTTGAACAGAAGAAATCTTTCGCAGGCCAGACTTGTTTAACAAAATTTTAGCAGGCAACAAAGCTTTGTAAAGTTGTACGTTGGAAGTTCACGAAAACAATTTAAACAAAATTTAAATGAGTAGATAACTGTGATAAAAAAAATTAAAAGATTAGTTTAAGTGCTTCTTATAAAAAAAAAAAATTTTCGCATTTTTTTTACACTAGATAAAGAGTAATACAATATTAATATAAAATAGTATACAGTAAACCTGTCGGGTAGTTTTGCACTTTGACTTCGAAGTAAATAATTTTAAGATATACTGCATGTATGAGGTACCTTGGTAGTTGGCAGGTTCAGACTTAAACTTTGAGTACAACATGCTTATTTGTTAGATAATTTATTTAACACGTTTGATAAGTCAAAACCATAACATTAGTAATAAATTTACAAAACAAGTTCGAAATAGTTTTTTACATAAAAAGTAAACCGAAACTAAAAGCTGCAAAACTTTAAGCTATTAAACTTCATGACATAAAAGTTTATCAATTTAAATTTAAAACAAATTTACCTCCTTAGTTTATACAGTTACTAACTTACAAAAGAAAAATACAATTTGTAATTTAAACTATTTGTTGAAATGCTAAGTTGAAAAAGAACTACAAATTAATGTGATTAGATAAGAACCAACTTAATATTTATAAGTACAATGAACAATAAAAATTAGTATAGAATTTTTAGTTACTCGCAATAAGCATATTGTATTGAATAACAAAATTATATTATTACATACATTATATATATACATATATAATTACATTACAAACTACTTTTCACGGAAAAAACTCAATAATCTAATATGAACTAGTTTTTCCGTGACCATCTGATCACCAATTTAAAACACTAAATAGTATTACAGTATAAGTACTCCTGTCAAACTTTATTTATGTAACTCCGTTACACTAAAATATCAACTAGTAAAGCTTAGTTTTGAGTATGAGGAGCTGTTTTTCACCAAAACAGCGTTACATATATAAAGTTAAACAGAAGTAGTTATAGAAAATTTTAATGAATATTTGAAAAAATCATAAAATTCTTATGTAAATCAGTTTTGTGCAAATCCTAAAACTGTTTGTCCTTGTTACTTAGACTTATACTTGCTTAACCAAAACAAAACATACTTTAAATAGTTTTAATAGTAAATACATCCTATAATCTAACCGGAGATATTGTTTTGTGGAGTAAGTCAAGCAAGTTGAGTGAAAAATTGATGTGGCTGTAGTTCCACAAGATGTAAGGAAAACTGTTCAGCATGCTGTTCAGAAATCTGTTAACAATTATTTTGTATTTAGTTAGACATACTTTAATACTTCGTGAGTTAATCATGTATAAGTTGAAAAACGCTTTAAAAATGTAATAATTTAATCTCTAAGAAGACCACTTACTATTAAGAACCTAACAGCTGACAATAGTTGAAAAAAAAAGCTTTATTAAAACTCAAATTAAAATGTCTCAAAAACTAACTACATGTTAAAAGATTTTACTGATTAGTCGCATAATAGTATAAAAACAATCAATGTTTAATCATTGACAATTTTTAAAAACATTACGACGAGAAAACAAAAAAATTGTTTTGATTGATATTAGCTTGCAGCTAGTTTTGTTTTACAATTCTTTTAAATTGTTATAAAAGAACAAGTTTAGAAAAAAACTTATTTAAAAATTAGTTTATAAAACTGATACAATTAATACATATATTTAATTGTGTATATAACTGATACAACTTTTCATCATGAATATGTCTGCCTAATTAGTCTTAACGAGGACGAAACCAGGTTGCAGAATGTCACATGGATTGTTGTTGATGGTTGTGCAGTTCAGTTATTGCTACTTATTTTTTACAAATTCATTTAAGGCAAATTTCATTTAGCTTTCTTAGCTAATACCTAAAATAGATGAAAACCAAATATAAATTTACAAATTTTGAAACAAAATACGTACTTATCTGCGCGCTCACGTATCCTGTTTCTAACTGAATTGAACTTGACATGAAGGTACTGACATTCAGCTACTATGGACATCTCCAGTTTTCGACATTTTGTCTGTAATTGTGAAATTAAGAGTTAAATAACAAAAAATAATGTTTTAAATTATATTCACTACTTTTTAAAAGTGATTTTTAGTTTTTCTACTTAATAAAAGCAAAATTAGAATTATTTAAATAGAAAAGTTCTTAATAGATCACACTGATAATTCCGATTTTAAACTTTAACTTTTGTATTTCTTATGACTACAATTTAATACTTTGATTCTCAAGCGAAAAGTTTGTGCTGTTTTCAAGTTTTATTAAAATTTATAAAGAAAATTAAGACAGCATTTTTCTTAAAAGACATTCAGTTTTCTTTGAGAGTATAATATTTTTAATAGTAAATTCATTTTCAATGTCAAGTTTTTTACTTCTTTTCTTGAAAGTTTAACTTGGTAGATACATTCTTACCGCTTTAACTATTTATAACTTTTAGTTTTGTTTTTATTAAATAAGTAAGTTTTTACTGAAAGTTCATAACTTTGCAATACAGTCAACAGTATAGAATATAGAAGAACGTATAATCAGTTAGCTAAAAATTTAGTATACACATGAGAATTTTTAATTTATTACTCAATTAAGCAAACTTAATAGATAGTTAAACAGTAGTAGGAAAATGTTTATGTATAGTACAAGTTCTATTTAATTTATGATTTTAAATACAACTTTCTAAAAACTAACACTTGAAACTATTAAATTAGTTGTTGCTTTAAATTTGCAGTAGAAGTATAAAAAAAAAGTTTAAACTTTATGAGACGCTTACTAACTCGTAGCTTTTGCTTATCAATGTAATTGTTGATGATATTAGTAGCTAATATTCTGAAGCACTTCCAAATTTGTGACTTATCTTTTAAAATTAAAGAATCTTCTAAGTAGTAAAATACATTTTTCATTTGCCAATCTTCATCATTCTCTACCCTATAAAACAAATTAAAAATTATCTAAACTCAATTCATGTAAAAAATTCATAAAATATTTATACATTTAGCGATAGAAAGTTTAAAATCAAACTACTTAAAAAAACGTAAGAACAAACTCGTTTTTTAAGTTCTTTTTATGCCTTTTAGGATTTAAAGAAAATCAAGAAAAAAACAAACTTACATGGTTTATATGACTAAATCAACGAAAGCAGATATTTTAATTTCTAAAACTTGCAAGAAAACAAACCTCATGTACTCCAATCTGACAACAGATAGCAGATAAGCACACAGAGCGAAGTCGAGATTGTAAACAATACTGCTCGCTTCACTTTTACTGCCAAAATAACCAACCAATACTTGCCGAACCGAGTTTAATTCGGCCTGTAAAATTGTAGGTAAACGGATTGATAAAAACTTGTATTTTACATGGTTATAAAAAATTTAACTCATGGTTGCCACTGATCATGCTGAGAAAAATTTCCCAACTTTTCCTGACTTTTTACCAAAATTTTCCTGACTTTTCTAAATCAAACTCTTAAATTAAACTTATTATAAAATACATGACCTACACTTAAAACTATATAAAGCTTTCAACCTAATCTTAATACAGGTTAAAAACAACAGTTTTTTGCTGAATTCTATCATCAAACTTCCAGTACATCACTTAAACCATCTGTGTATGATTGATATTTGTAAAAAACAGCTCTATCAGCATTGTATTATTACCTTATAAACACAGCTTGTCTGAAAAAAGTTTAGTATTTCCTAGCATAAATGTATCTAGATAAACAAACGACGTATTAGGAACTTTCATATAAGAATTCTTAAAATATGTAAACTTAGGCATAATTAAAATATAAAAAAAACAATTAAATACTGATCTGATAAAAATAACAATGGTTAGTCTGAGTTTGAAAACCCTATACATAAAGTAATAGTTCTCTGTACAAATAATTCTAATCTAACACCTTAATACGAAAAATAATTTACTCTTTACCAGTAATAAGCTATTTATCTAACTAAAAAAGTAAACTTTAGTCAGACTTAGCATATAAGTTGTAAAATAACCTAGAATTTAAAAATATCTAACAATAAAAAGTATTTACTTAAAACATGTTTTACTTATATAAATTGTTCACTTAGTTTAATAAAATACTACCCAAACTATTTAATATGAAATCTTTAAATTAAAAATCAATTAAAAAAGAATATACTTAATCAACTGTAAAAACAAGACATAAAAAAGTAAACTATATATCTGTTGTATAAAATATTTTTCTTATCATTTAGTACAAAATTTGTAACATACAAATATACTATTATTTACTTTAAAAACTTAAGTTACTCTAGAAAAAATACAAACAATAAGTAAACTTAGTTTTGGCATATACCTCTCTTATACTTATTTTATAAATTTAAACAACTTTAAAAAAAAATTATAAAGAGGTAAAGTATACATATTTTTTTGTTACATAAAATACTAAACTAACTGCTTAGTTATAAAGAACTCAATTATTTACAGTAACCTCTCGGATCTTTACGCACTCGTGACGTTACGCACTCTCGTTTAGTTACGCATTTCAGAATTCTATAAAATTCAAAAAACAAAAGTTTTATTTTTTTTAATATTGCACAAATTAGGTTCAATGTATATTTTTATATTAAAATATGTTTTTGAATGCTAACACACCTCTCTATATCTTTAGACTTTGTAAATTTATGTTCCTTGACTAATTGATAAACATTTAGTTATACCTCAGTATATCAGAAATTTTGTAAACAATAAGAGATTAAATCAAAATTCTGAAAAAATATGACTGTTTTTAATAATGATTGTATAATGAAATAATGAGAGTTTAAAACACAAAGAAATAATACAGCAGTCTTGCATTATATATTAAAAAACACCATTTTATAATTGTAAAGAAATGCTTAATTATAAATTGAATTTGCTAAGTAGAATAGAATATAAATGTCACATATAAATAAAGATAAAGATAATTTCTACTTAATATTAAAATAGTAAAATTATTTCTACTCGTATTATTATTTTATAAAAATTCAAATCCTTTTTTTAATATATGTATAGTTTTATCTGTTGTTTTCATATTTAAAAATAAAGTAAACAAATAGTTAAAAGTGGGAAAGTGCCCAGTCTGCTTTTAACTAGAAGCAATATTAAAAAACAGCCATTTTAGTGAGTATATTTGGTACCTCTCGTTTCTTTACGATCTCTCATATCTTTACGTACTTTTTCTGTGGACACAATGTGCGTAAATAAGCGAGAGGTTACTGTACTTAAACAAAAAACACTTTGATTCTAAAATTATGCTAGATAAATTTTTTTATATATATCAAAGTTTCACCATGGAAGTGTCTTTGCTACAGATCATCAATACTAAAAAGCTTACAAAATCTGCTTGTTCAAGTAGGGTACTTGTTCAATATGAAAATAGAAAAATTTTGCAGTTTTATAAAGGATATTTTACTAATTTACACTAGATGAAGGCATTGGAAATAAAATTTTATATTTTTGTAAATTTCTGGAAAAATTTTGAAATTTTTTTTTGACTTTTTAGGACTTTTAATTTATTTTTTACCACAGGGTTCGTGCGCGAATTTTTTTTCATTTAGCCTGACTTTGACCAATTTAGCCTGACATTTTTTCAAAGTAAGGAAAATCCCCTTAAGAAGTCATTTTAGATATTGGTGGGTCTTAATTAGTACTATTGTAGTCTCCGACTTCAACTAGCTTTATCTCAAAAATATTTAGAGCTTTAAAAATCTGCAAAAAGCAACTCATAGCTAGTTACAACTCAAGAAATAAGACTCAATAAATTGTGAAAAAAGTGATTGACCCTCTATGCCCTTAACATAACAAATTCAGTGATAAGTTTTAAAATAAGTTATATCTAATCTATCAACAGTGTAAAAATTTAATATATATTACTTAACACAATTCTTCAAATTAATTATAATAGATTTATAATAAAACGACGTGCATTGTCGTGTTTTATTAAAACTTAAAAAGAAACGCTTATACGAGTATTAAAATTCAAACAAACGGCTAAGTTGTTGAACTAAACTGTAATGTTTAAACTGTATTTTTTAATGAATTTTCATAGTTATGACGAATATAATCTACTCAAAACAAAATAATGAAGATTCTTATATTTTTTTAGAGATTCAACAAAAGGTTTTGGGCATTTATTTTTACAAGTACTGACTGATTTTGTCTTTAATAACTAAATCATTATTTAGAAATAAATTCACATCTCAATTTAACCTTAAAAAGATTTCTCAACTTTTTTTAATCAAAAATTTTGAAGCATTTGAACTAAGAAAAACTGAGATTCTCAAATTTTTAAATAAAAAAAACTGATTTAGCCTGACGTTTTTTAACTTTTTTCAAAAAAACTGATTTAGCCTGACTTAGCCTGATTTAGCCTGACGCGCACGAACCCTGTTACCATTTGAAGGCTTTTGAAAACAAGAAGTTTTGTAAATTTAAACTGACAAAATCTGACTTTTCTTTTAATTTTATCAAATTTCCTGACTTTTCCTGACTTTTTTTCAAAACCCCCCCATTTTTTCCTGACTTTTCCTGACTTTTGTAATTTTTTAAAAATTTTCCTGACTTTTCCTGATTTCCTGACTTTTCCTGACCGAGTGGCAACCCTGTTAACTAAAATAAACGTGAATTTTTAGTTTAAAGTTAAGACTATATTTTTAAATATACTTTATTTTTCCTACAAAACATTTAATTTCTTTTATTTGCATAAAAGTTCCCCTTTACTTAAGTTAAAATTAGTTCTGTTTTTAAAGTAGAATATAATCTTTAGTATATTTTGAATTCTGCAAGGCCTTTAATCTTGAAAAAGTTTAAGTAAAATACAAACTCCAACTTTTCGTTTTAAGTCATTACCCATATAGTGGAACAATACAACTTTGAACGTACAGAGTTGACTTCGTCGTTTTTCATGGCGGACTCGTACTTGAGCCCGTGCCTGAGCACGTCACCGCTGCTGAACACGAGCGCCGGTGACTTCACTGCAATCACGCACAAGTCGTCGTACCACGCTTGTGGCCACAAACCTACTCATAATAAATTATTAATTAGACTTAACAAAAAACGTATTGCTTCAACTTTGAATTAGCACCAATAATAAATTTTGTATAAAATAAGATTGAGAAAAATATATAAATAACTAGTATAAATTCATTTATGGAAAAAAAAATTCAAAATTGTTCGGTAGAACATGTCAGGTATTTACAAACCTGAATTTATTGTGCAATAAAAGTTTTTAATTGTTGTAAATAAGTGTATACATTTCATAAAAAATTAAATAAGTATAGTTTATTACAAGAACTAACAAAAATTGTGTAAAGCTGTTCAAGTTTAAGTTGAGTACTTTTAAGCGTTGAAGAAAATAACTTTCATAAACTATACTAAACTTAATTATAACACATACATAACTGCTTTTTAGTAAATATATTAAACACTTATACAAACCATCAGTATTACAGAACCCATAGACAACACAATAAAGCCAGAAGTCGCGGAAAAGTTTTCTTAATCTGTGCGATGTGGTCTTTATACGCGGTAGTCTCTTCATTAACTGTTACAAAAAGATGCAACTTTGAAATTATAATAAAAAATATTTAAGTAAAATAATAACTAGCTGTATTAAAAAACATCCAGTGGCAAACACATAAATTTTCAACATCTTATTAACAACTTTATTGGATAAATTAGTTAGTTTTAATAATTTAACATACTCTAAGCAGGAATCATTATTTTTTAAAAATAAAGAAATTAAACAAACTTTTGCAATTATGGGCAGCAAAACGCCGAGATTTCCAGCGCTGTTCGAAGCTTTGAATATCTGGTTCGCGCTTCCCTGCGTGCTCTTGTTCTTGTTCTCGCTCGCCGACCTCTTCCCTTCGAGGCCCAGCTGAACGAACAACTCCACCAACTTGACGAGCAGCTCGTGCAACCTGTCGCTCCCGTTCGCTGATTCGTCGTTGTCCGGTGCGGCCTTGAATGATATTCAAAAAAATTTGAGTACAACAAGTGTAGCTTTTCAATGCGAGTGAGTAAGTAGAAAAATAAAGTTATAACAAAAATTATACACAACTGTTTAAACCTTAATCATCAGATTACAATGATGTATTTAAAATAAATTTGTATCTAGCTATAAACAAACGTTTTGCACGTTATGCAATATACTTTCGATTTCTTCACGATCTCCGGCCAAGTTCACTGCAATTTCGGTCAATGCGTTTATAGTTGACAATGAGCAGTGACTACAAAAATATGTCAGTTAATATAATAAAAATTTAAGTAAATTTTTATTTAGTTATTACAATCCTATTTAATACTTTTAAAAATCTAATAATTCTAAGTTTATCAAAAACTATTAGTTGACAATGAGCTATGATTAAAAAAAATTTCAGTTAAATTTATTTTACTGTAAAAAACCAGCATAAAACAACGGTTTTAATTTTAATTTGATTAATTTAATTTAAAAATAAATAAATAAATAAAATAGCTTCAACTTGAAATTTGAAAACAATGTTTCTACTGCTAGGTTTTAATTAAAGGTTTTTTAATAATAATAAATTAAATAAAATGTTAATCATTTGATTTTAATCTTAATTAATACTTTAAAAAATTCATTAGTTCTGAATTCATCAAAAACCATAAGCAGGTTTGTAGATTCAAATACGGCGGAAGTAAAAAAATGCATACTCCAATTAATGATAAAAGTTATAAAAAGCTAACTTGAAATTGCTGATAAACTCGTTGTCTTTTTTCACACCATAAACACCGGATCCGGCAGCCATGCAAACTCTCAACAAGGCATCCAGCGTGTCTTTGTACACTTCGTTCTGTCGTTTACTTTCGTTTACTTTTCTCAAATATTTTTCACAACAAAACTACACAGTCAAATAAATAACAAAATTTAACAACTACTTAAACTGTCCGAGTAAATTATTTTATTTTGAACAGTATTAAGAAATATACATTGTGTTAAAGTCTCAGTTTTGTATTTATTTTATAAAATAAGTTTTCAAAAAAACAAAAATAGTACAATTAAGTGTGTTGAGTCATGTAAAATATACTATTTAATTTAATCTTTCACGTTGACCTACCACAAACAATGTTAACGTTGAGGTTTAATTGTTAAATAAAAATCACATAATTAACTATATTCTAACTTAAATTATACCTTAATATTCTAATAGTGTTATTTACAAATAAGTCTCATCAAACTTGGCAGCTTTTAATTAGTTTGAGATGAAGATATATCTATTAAAATATGATTACATTGTCTTACAAACATTGATGTTCAAATACAAAAAAAGAAAATAGTTATTTTCAAAACTACTAATATTTACTTGTAAAAGATAAACTTGTTTGAAAAGCTTTTTTGTCATTTAAGTATAATAATATAAAGTTTTTTTTTAATTAATTAGTAATAAGTTTGAATATATAAAATATAAAACAATATTAATTTTTGAATTACAGTTTTAGCTTATAGTAATTGCAAGTAATAAAAAACTTAAATTCATTATATTATTAACAGGTATAAATTAATTTAATTGTTTAACTTTTAATACAAGCTTTTGCAGAGTATTTTATGTACATTGTATTTTATGAGTTGTTTATTTGATAGCGCTTTAGTTTTATACTTAAATAAGTGGAATTTTTTTAATTAAAATTTTATAAAAATAAAAACTTCTTACTTTTTTTTAATTATAAGCTTTATCATAAAAACTGACGATATAGTATGTTTATAGCATATTAATAAATAAATTGGTGTAAATTTCCAAGAAATTGAGAATTGTGACTTTGAAAATTACTTTTTTTTTTTTAATAAATTAAATAGTTCTTATGGTTGTTTTAATATATAGTTTGTTGAAGTATAAATAAATAATTCTATTAAGGAATATATAAAATTTTACTTTCATCTCTATTGTATTTCTGCTTTTTGTAACAAGCCGACTAACCGAGCTTTTAACAGCAATTATAGCGAGTTGCTCAACTATCAAATTGTCATACACTTTAACTTTAGAATACAACTTTTGCTTGAATATTGTTGTAACCTGAAAAAAATTATAGTTATACTATGATATTAATTTTTAGCAACAAAGAAAATTTTTTTGTAGTTTCCTCATTTTTAAACAATGCGCATGATGATTTATAAGGAAACTTAAAAGCATATGATATTATTATTTATGATTGATGCTTAACTATTTTCATGTTATTGAAAAAAGACCGGTTTTTTTAGGATAAAATAATTTTAATTAAACTATTATGATAACAATTAAACGACTATTATGATAATAATATTATTATTTATGATTGATGCTTAACTATTTTCATGTTATTGAAAAAAGACCGGTTTTTTTAGGATAAAATAATTTTAATTAAACTATTATGATAACAAAAACAAACTTGTTTTAGCAAATTTTCGCTAGAGACTCCTTTTGCAAGGCTCGAGTAAGTTAACAACTCGATTGAATGTTTCAGTGAAGTTGTCAATGTTTTCTCTCTGTTTTACAGCAACTATTAGTAAGACTTGTTCGAAACTAAAATGCTAAAAATCATAAAATTAACAAACTAAAATGAATATAAAACGTCATAAAATTATTTTTAGTCAACCGATAAAGTATTTGATCTGCATTTAATAAATAAGATTACAATTATTTTTCTATGGATCTTTAAAGCAACAAACTACCTAAGTTCAATATTTACTTAGAGCTTAGAACTACATCATATAAATAAATAACTTCAAAACAAGTTTTTAGTGAACTAATTAGTAAACACGAAGTTAAACAACAAAACCGACTCTTCAAGTCTTGAAATTTCATTACTGATTGACGAAATGAACGCAGCTAAACTTTCCTTGTCCGTCTTGCTTCTCATCATGACAGCTCTGAAAAGTTATTTTGTCTTATATTTGTCAGAAGAACATTGTGGTAATAATAAATACACTTTTGAACATAAAAACTTTAACTTCACAGTGCAAAAACGGAATTAACATCTAGCACTCAAATTTTTTTTATGAACATTTTTACCTTGTCAAACTGTTCATAGCAGCCGTTTTGACGTGGTTGTAAACTGTCACCCCGTCATTCACTTCACTGAAAAAGTGCTTCAAAGTAAAGTATACTTCATCTGTCAAAATTTTGATAAAGGAATGTGTTTGAACTTAACGCAAAATTTGGAACAATAAATTACGACACTTCATATTATTATTTACAAAATTTATGTTTTTTTTTCTTAAGGTTTTTTTAATTCAGTTTATATGTACCTATAGTTTTTTTAAACTTAATTATACCTATTTTATCTATGCAAGTATCAGACACGACTTTTGAAACGTCTATACTCATCAATTGCTCAAGATGGGGAAATTTAGTTGGATTTAACAAAAAGTCTCTCAAAAAACTTATGACGCGTCCAATTAAAAGTGGAGTCCTGCAAGCAAGGTCGCCCAAGTTCTGTTAAAATAATTTATAAAACAACTCAACAAATAATTACACCATTAAAAGTTTTTAAACAAAGATATCATGAAACTAAAGAAAATAAAGATAAATACAAGTAGGAAATAAAATTAGAATTTTATTTAATTTTAAACCAAAAGTTCATTAAACTGAGCAAAATTAATAAGTTAAAATTTTTTTTCACTTAAATAAAAAATTATTTTTCAAATCTCGTACGAACCAGCATGCAGGAGTGGAGGTAGGGAAATAGGGCGATGGTGGTGAGGTCTCCCTCCTCCTTGCTGCAGTGAGCGATCGTGTCGGTGATCTTGTTGAACAGCTGGGTGGCCTCCTCCTCATCCCGCATCGTGCACATCATCATGTCCATGCACACTCCGCACAACTTGCCCTTTGAAATATACAAAATTAAAACCAGCGTACTTTTCGGACTCAACTTGCTACAAGAAGACATTCGTTATTACTACGCCGTAATGCTTATAAAATTTTCAAATTCTAAACTTCTGTTAATCTTTTTAATAAACTTTAGCTTTACTGGGGAGTGTATGGGATGTTATATCTCAAATACGAAACGGTCGTATCTATTTGTTTACTAATATTCTATATAATCTATTTGTTTATTATACAATCTAATAAATAATTAGCTCAAATTTAACTTGTCGTGCAATATCAAAGAACTATTAATATATATATATACTTGTTGTGAAGTCTGTGAATGGAAAGAGAGGCTCTCTACTTTATGTAGGTGCAAATTATAAAATTAAGATACACAAAAAAAAAATTTTTGTGTATCTTAAAAACAATGTACATTGAGTTATAACTGGAAAAAACTAAAATGGAGTAAAAAAAGTTCTTTCGTTGAAACAAACGCCACAAAGAGCCTCTCTGTTAGCCTAAATGGTCAATTTAAAAACTGTATAAAACTGTTTGATTTAACTGTTGAAGAAGCAATTTTTATTAAACTTAACATCGTGATGTTAATAAAGTTAAGCTTAACACAGGTTTTTCTTTATTTGAGCCCAGAATGTTAGTTTAAGTGACAAAAAACTACCCCGCGTCAGCATATTATTATATAAAAATTAAATTAATGAAGTAGTAAAAGCATAAAAATAACTATTATTTGAGATTGAAAACTTAAAAAGTCATAACAGAAGCAAAAAAAAAACATTAAAAGAAAAAAATATTCATAAAAACTAGTCAAAGTGTGCAAAAAAAAATTTGAAAAATGCTTAACTTTTAAAAACATCCTTTAAAAAATTAAAAATAATGTGTGTGTGTGTGTTTTTGTGGCAACCCCTCAAAAATAAAAAATGTATGATGTTAAGAAGTATATTTCATTAAACTTTTTTAAATGCGTTTGATGAAACTTTTACTACCTTATAAAAAAGTATCGGTAAATAGGTCGTAAGTAACGTCATATTTTTTTTCCTAAAATTAAATACGTTTAAATATAACAATAAAACTAGATTTTTTTGAGTTTGAACATTTTAAGACAAAAATAATGTATTGTTAAAGCACCTCCCACATAAACTTTTTCAA
This sequence comes from Thalia democratica, assembly GCF_965202585.1. Classification (NCBI taxonomy): domain Eukaryota; kingdom Metazoa; phylum Chordata; class Thaliacea; order Salpida; family Salpidae; genus Thalia; species Thalia democratica. The sequence continues at coordinate 13,741,592 of NC_139170.1, forward strand.
ATCGTTTTCCATTACACCGTGCTTAAATTGATTCTTTTTTCGCTGAATTCCAATTTTGAGTCGTGACAATGCTTGTTTCCAAACGTTTTCACGAAATTCAGCTAAAGTTTTTGATCAATATATAAAAATGTCCTACAAAAAAAAATATTTTAAATGCTCTTAAAACGTAATGAAACTAAACATTATTTTTTAATAAATTTTTTTTATGTTAAAAATCAAGCAAAAAAGCTTTTAGTTACCACTAAGAATATTCATGTCAAAAACATCACGACAAAATGTGACGATGACAATTGAAATCCAATCCGAGAAAACAGTGTAAGGGTACATTTTAAAATCTTCTTCGGACAAGTTTTGTATCCAGTTCTTTAAAACTTCATCCAACTTTTGCTGTAACGGCTTTTCCATCAAAACTTTAAGCTGTATATTAAAGAAAAAATTAATAATATACTAATATATACAACTTTAACAGTTTATTTAAAAAGAGTTTGTTCTTAATATTTATTTAAAGGTTTTAAATTTAGAAGGAAAAATGAGTTATTTAAGTACTTCTAACTCATTCTTATAATTCTCTCAAGCAGTGGTATTCACGGTGTGCATAGAAATTATTCTAGTGTCTCCAGAAAAACTTGCAAATGAAAAAAAAATATTCTAATGATATTTTTCATCTTTTATAATTATAAAAAGTATAATAAATAATGAACTTCACTACACGACCATCAACAACAGTATCCGGTTTTGTTCTTATTAAGACTCATCAGATAGGCAAAGTCGCAAGAAAAAGATATTGTATAAGCTTACTATTATAAAAAACGTTCTAAACACGTTATTTATATATTTAGAACAGGTTTTCCCAAAATGGGCAATATCATTCCTTTAGGTATGATTTTGGCTATCAGGAGGCGTTAATTAGTAAGGTGGCAAAAAAGTAAATGGAAAGATTTTTCTCTGACAAAGGGGCAAGCCTTTAGGAAAATTAGATTCGAAAACCAAGACTTAGACACTCAAAACATAAAATAATATATAGTGTTTTTTAATAGTATTGCAATTAACTACAGTTTAGTGTGCATAGAACTTATTTACCAGCAATTTTGCGTGCACATATTTTTAAAAGGTTGAAGAACACTGCTCTAAAGTATAAGCATACTACAGTTATAAATCTAACAATGTATTAATAAATGAAAATTTTAGCAACTCTAATTTTAGTAAAAACAATCTTACTTTTGTGTAAATTTCTTCCATTTGATTTTTATTCAACCACGAGATCTCGTTTTTTTCTGATGGTTTTTCTTTGAAGTAGCCAACAGATTGACCAGAACTCACAACACCTTCTATTTGGTGATTGTAAAAGTTATTCACAGAAAAAGATGTTGCAATATTTTGAAGGTACAGGCTTTCATCTGAATAATATTGAACATTAGTTGCTTTGTTAATCTTTATTTTTTTCTATAATACCATTACATAAAAATTTTTGTTAGACTATGACTTCAAAGAAGTAATTTATAATTTTATTACTCTGATTGTATAGTATCATTTAAAAAAACATCAGATTATACTCTTAAGCAAATATTGCAAACATTACTTTAGTGTTTTTTATCACCAATACATAGAACATCTTTAAAAAAGATACGTATAAACGCAAAAAGCAGAAAAAAACTTATAAAGCACTATTTCAAGTTACTTGAATTAGCTGTGAGTATGTCGTTTGCTTTTTCATTTTTAAATCTATCCCACATATTTTGATTGTCATTTTTGCTTACATCTGTTTCTGTCAGCCTAATTACTTTCTTATCCTTTTTTTCTTCGTCAGTACAAAACATTTTCAAGATTTTAGATTTTCCTTTGATGTTACTTCTCCCATATCCACGCAAAAATCCCAAAAAAGAAGGAACTAGCGACATGCAAACAACTTCTGTGGAAAAAAAAAATATTAATAGTATATTTTATAAATTTTTGATCTAAATAGTTTCAAAACTTAACTTATTATTGTGTTTTTAAAAACATACAAGCTTTAATTAGCAAAAGCTATATGCTGACATATACTTTAGCTATAAATATAAGCTTTAAAACCAAAACGTTAAAAATTAAAAACTAAAAACCACAAGTTTACAAAAACTTACTATCAGGCAAGCTTTGAAAGGATGAAGTCATCAGATCTGTATACTCAGAGGCAACATTTACAAATGTGCTTCTAATAATATCGTGGAACTCACTGAATTCATCCATTGTTATGACATCACTCAAAAATGTTGATATTACAAAAGTATACTTCTCACTTACTGGTAAACCTGTCAACAGTAAAAGCCTTAATAAAAAAACTCTAAAGCGTAAAGTAGAAAATTCACGAAAAAAAATTTTAATTTAAACCTAAAAAAAAACTGAAGATTACATTTACACTCTTCAAATTAAAGTATAAAAATTTACATAATTATATAATAACTTGATAATTCAATTAAATATTGTTATTAATATATAGTTTTAACAACACATAATGTTCAACAACATTCAAAAATAATATTTTAAATATTCAACATAACTTGTTTATACATTACCTCTGTATAACTGATATTCTAAGAAACATTAATAATGCTTATTTTTACAGCTCAGATATATTATTGTTTCCATACTAAAAGTAATGTAAAAAAAATCTATCCTCTAATTAAAACAGTTTCTTATCTTAAAAAATCACTCACATTTATAAAAGAAATAAAGTATTTTAAAATTATTTAGTTACCTTTAAACATACTATTTAAGTAATATATTACAAATTATTTTACAGGGTTACTTAGTCTAAACTCTTAAAACATATAAAACTTACACTTAAGCTTATTTTTATTTTTTCTCAACTTCTACCGCTTTTAAAACGTTTATTTATTTTAAACTAAAAACTACATAACACATATTTATAATAATCTATAGAATTTTTTAAAACTAACCTAAAGTTTGAAGTGTACAATCCCAAACAGCGTTAGGCAGGTTCTTCATCAGCTTTATAAAAAAAGAAACAACTTCTTTTCGTACCTAAAAGGATTTATAGTATTTAAAATAACCTGTTATCAAAATTTATTTATCAAAATGAGCAGCAGCTTTCATTCTGTTTTAAATTTTTGAAAACAGTAACAGTATTCATATCTAAGTGAAATAAACGTATATGATTATAAAATGCTCTTCTAACTTGTGTTTTTTATTAAACAAGTTATTCTAATCCAAACTCTATCAAGTGTATTTTTAAATGAAATATAAATAAGCTTAATTAAACATTGTTTGTAACATCGTTCTAATTTGAATTACTATAAAAAACATTTTGTTTAATATAAAAATCCTGATTTACATTTATACAACACAGCTTATTACAAAACTAAGCTACGCCGTACTGATTAAAAAAACAAGAACTTTGTTTGAATTAAATAAAGCTCATAAAAATGTTTTTTTTTTTGTTTATCAAAAAATAATTGTAATAAAAAAACAATACTAGAAACACTGAATTTAATATATTTTTGTAAATGTTAATTATATATTACATCTACGTACTTTAAGAAGGATTTTTAGTTTTTTTGTAAAATGTTGCTTAAGCTATAATAAACATTGTATTTTTTACCTCTGTTGTGGCTTTCATAACATACACAGCAAGAGCAACAGTGACATTGTATTTCCTCACATCCATTTGGTATGGTTTTTCATCATCCACTTTTGCACACTTTTTGATAAAATTTCTTACCTAAAATAAAAGTAATTAAGTTTTATACAATTTATCTGTTTATTCAAAAAGGGAATAATTACGTGTTTGGTGCAAGACCATTCAAACTCTAAAAATTCAATTAACAAAATTTCAAATATTATAATGATAATTCTGAATTATTCAGGTTACATGGTTTACTTTTTCAAATTTTATTACTAATATCATAATCTATTGGACCTTTCTTGAACATTATTTGTTTTCTTCTATTTCAAATAACTTTTAAAAATTAAGTGTTATAAATATTTTAATTTTAAAATAAATAATTGACTACTTTTAAACATTTTGAATATCTTTAATTTTCAACCAAATATTATTATCAAACCGTTTTAATTAAACCAAATGTTAGATTTCTATATTATAAATATAAGTTTTTTTTTGAGATATAGACCCTTAATTGAAATGTTTATAAAAATTGTAGTTTGAATATTTTCTATTAAAAAATTTAAATTGTCAAAATTAAAATTGTTGTATAACTAAAAACTATAACAATTTAAAAAAAATACTTTAAACAGTGATCTATTGGCAATTATTTTAATTATAAATTAACTTTTAGAACAAAAGTAGAAACTAATTACTAGTGAAAGATTAACAAACACAAATCAAACTTAAAAAATTTGAAAATAAGATTATTTTTACTAGAAATATTTTTTTAAAGTATGTATGCGTTTTACTTTTTAACATTCTTTATTACATTAAGAAGTATAAGTTGATAGTATACAAATCTTAAGCACTGATTTTATTTTTCCTAATAACATACAAAACTTTTACATTCTTTTACCAACAATAAAAATTTAGTCAATATATATTAAAAAAATACATATATTTAACTTGTGAACAGTATTCTTTTGAGTCTTTTAAATACTTCTAAAAAAAAGCTTACACAAATCATAAACATTGTTTGGTCTTAAACAGTTTTCAAATAATCACACAAAGTAAAGGCTTATTTAAAACTAATAAAACAACTTACTTTACCATCTCTGTTAGAAAGTTTAGATATGGTGTCAATATAAGTGAGCAGATACCTTAGATGTGTATTATCCATATTAGTACACTACTGCTTGTTCATTATAGAAATAAAAATCTAAAACTAAAACACAATTAGTTTTTTTTTACTTAAAGATGCTTTTTCTTACATTTTAAAATATTGTATGCTTTTTATGACTTTGACGTTTAGATAACTTTTGATCACTCAACTTCAGACCACAAGCTCTTGGTAGACTGAGACCTATTTTATTGAATTTTGTCAATCAGTTACAACCAAAGAAACATGCATACATTGATCTACAAACGTTTTATCTCATTTTACCATGAAGCTACCGTTTGCTTGTATGATCAGTCATCTCAGCCTGGTCTAATTACCATGCAACATTTAAGAGCTTATGGTCTATCTAATGATCTAAGTGGTATGTTTAATACGTATGTTAACTTTAATTTTTCTCAAGTTTTCTACTCTTTTTTAACTTTTGTTGATGTTTTTTTGATTCAACCTTATACAACAAAATTTTGCAAAATTATAGTCTTTTGAAAAAAACTCAAGGTTCATTATTTTTTCAATACATAATTTAATACATAAGAAACTTGTGTAATGATGTACAATTTTTTTGAGTCTAAAAGTTTAGAAAAATAGTTTAATTATGAAATATAACTTAAAAAAGCTAGTCTTGAAACATAAATAAAACTATTTCAGAAACTTAAAAAAATTAAAACAAAAGATTATAAATGAAACAGTCAGTAGAACTAAACAGTTCATTACTAAAATTTTGTCAATTAGCTTTGTTTGAAAAAATTAAAATCAATCAATTGCAAATTTTAATCCTACACATACCTCCTATGAAACAAAAAGTAATTTAATAATATCTAATACGCTATAAGGTTATATAACTTTTTAAAGATTACTTAGCAACTCTGTTGACTTTTTACTATCATAGTAAACTAACTAGCGGATTGTTAGTTTATTAGTTTGTTTTATAATTAAGACTTTAGTCATATTTTTTTACTTTTTTATTATGACAAATGAAAAGAGGTCTATTAAAGTGTAGGTATCAAAATTTAGAATTTTTTTTTCTACTAGTCTTATATTTAGAAAAAATAAAATGTTCATGTCGCTAATAAAATATAGAAACTTGAAAACAAAAGTATATAACTTTTAAACTTATTGTTTTTACTTCAAAACTCAATAAAATAAAATAAAATAAATTTTTACCAAGAATACATTAGTTTTTTACACATTTTATACACTCAGATCATATTTTTGAAATTTTATGAAATTAATATACTGTTCAAAACAAAAGATTTAAAATTTTTGAACTGTTAAATGTGATTTGAAAGTTTTTAATATTATTTCCTGAAAACATTCCAGTACTTCTATTAATAAAAAAAACAGTGATATTAGGTATTTAAAAAAGTCATTCCCAATTTTTTTTTTATTAAAACATTCCTCGGTATTTTAAAAATAAACTGAAATACTTTTTCTTATCAAACTTTAAAATAAACTTTACCGTTTGCGTTTAATAAAATTCATACAAATTAGGTGTTTCTTAATTAAGATTTAGATAACAACAAAAGTGAATTCCAATAAATTAGTAAACAATTTCAATGTTTAAATTTTTATTGCCACATGCTTTTCTGAAACTATGACCTTTAAATATTTGTATTTCATTAAAAATTAAAAAACTTAAACTCAGATAAAAGTTACTCACTACAGGGTAGCCATTTTTTTAATCAAATATACTGCCCTGAGTAACCTGAAATTGACTGTTTTTTTTTCAATGCTAAAAACATTTTATTTGTTTCTATCACAAACTAATTAATACTTTTTATTTTTGGGTTTAGTTGTACATTATAAGGCATGATTTTTTTAATTTTATACACTTTAATAAGGTTTTAAAAATATAAATAATTTGATGCTTTATGGTGTGCCTGCTTTGACTCCAACAAACCCACTGTTTGTGAAAACTGGTCTGCTTAAATTGAATGATGTGTTTAAAATACCTAATATTCAATTTCCATATAATAATTAAAAGGAAGATTTAATGTTTATGATTCTGCTTTAGATGTCCACTAAACTTATCAGAAGTACTGTTTGAATATTCAACATTAAAAGTTTAAATTTACTGAGGTTGAAAAATAAAATATAAAGATAATTTTATGTATGCATGTTAATTTTTATTTTGACATTTTAACTGACTAACTTTAATCTTACCATATAAAGTACTCACATGCATGCATATTTATTATCTTCAATGTTAAAGTCAATTTTAACTAGATAGTTTAAGATAAATTCCAACCAGGTTAGTATTTAATTCAGATTTGAAACAAAAACTACAATGTTATTTCTAAGAATGGTAAAGAACTAGCCGCAAGGCTAAAAATAAATAAATAAGCATTTCAAAATCAAAAAAAATCATGTTGTTGAACAAAATTGGTTATATAAAAAAAGAAAGTTTTGAAAATGGATAAACTAAATCTAATTCTAGATCAAAAAAGAAATGTCCGGATATTTTTTCAAAATATTAAAACTATCCTAAGATTTTTATAAAAAGTCAATACAATTTGAGTCATCCTGTGTTAAAAAAGTTAAAACATCCTGAGTTAACCTGAGCACCCTGTCTTTATATTAGATACTTATAAGAATTGATTTAGTACTGATTTCCAGCCGTATAAACAATTAAAAAAGATATTTAGTTCACTTTACTTCTTTAAAAACTATTATTCAGTTTTTAATACAGATAACATTTTTAGTAAAGTAAGTTTCCATGAATAAAAATAAATTTTAAGCAAATTTATTAGCACAACAATTCATCCACCTTTTTATGTCCAACTTCCAACGCAACTCTTTTCAACTAGACCATTGTTTTTTAACAACTTAAATAACAAAATATATTTAGTTTTAATTTTTTTTTACTTAATTTTGTTTTATAGTAATCTTTTATAATTGTTTATAATAAGTAGTTTTTTTATTAAGATTGAAAAGGCTGCAATAAATGTTTTGTAAGGCTTTGACAAGTGGTTTACATCGCATAAGTTTTAAAATATAACTAATCAACAGTAAAAATTATCACTGTTGTTAGAGAAAGCTTAAAAAAAATGAGTTAAAAAAAGCCAGGCAATGCAGAAAGATACAAAACTAATAATAATTCTAGTTTTTTATCAAATTTTATAAGTTAAAGAAAATGGCTTTTATCAACTTTATTTAACTGACTTTTAGATTTTTAGCTTTCATTCTACCTGTTTTTCAGATTAAAGCAAACCTATAAACTAGTCTGCAATTTGAATTGAATAGTTTGTAAAACAGTCTTTGCAAATTGCTTTTATTTAATTAATCACTTACATTTAATTTTCTTTTTGAGGTGCATTTTGAAATTAAAAAAAAAACAGGTAAATTAACTTATATTTATACTTTTTATTTTTATTTTGCAGGTTTAATGCTGTTGGAATGCATATGTTCTTTAAGTTGACTTTTTGCAACTTGTTAGATATAACACTCAAGTGACTATAATTCAGTTGCATATTTTCTAATCCATTTTTAATTATTTACTCAGTTATTTTAAATTACAAAGACAACCCATGTCACAGACTAAAGAATGTCTATTTTTCTTTAAAGATTGCAATATAATTTATATCTTAAAAAATTATCCAAAGTGTATACTTTTTATTTTTGGGTTTAGTTGTACATTATAAGGCATGATTTTTTTAATTTTGTACACTTTAATAAGGTTTTAAAAATATAAATAATTTGATACTTTATCGTGTGCCTGCTTTGACTCCAACAAACCCACTGTTTGTGAAAACTGGTCTGCTTAAATTGAATGATGTGTTTAAATTGCAAGTTTGTAAATTGATGCAGAATAGTATGACTGGATTTGATGTTGAGCATAAAAGTTTTACTCTTGCTAGTTCTCTTCACTCACATAATACAAGATTTTCAAAAAAATTAAATTTCATAACTGAAAGACCTAGAAAAAGACTTGGCCTAAACTCCATTAGGTACTTGAAATTTAAAAAAAATAAAAAAAGATAAGTTTAAATGCGGTTATAAAAATTTTCTATTAACTTGCTACAAGAAGTGAAACTTTAGTGCTTATAATCACATGCCTGAGTATATTGTTTTATTGTCTTTTTTTTTTTGTGCATTTGTGTATAAACTAGATTAATTATATATTTTGTTTTCCTCGTTGATTTCTGTATAAATTTAAGTTCAAATATTTTATGTTATTTAACTTATTTATAATATATAAAGGAACATTTCTGTTGAGATTTTTTACTTTTTCTAATACAAGTTTCTTAAGAGAGAAATTATTTGTCAAGTTTTTAAATATTGATCAAGATTTGTGTTAACTTAATGCTAGCAATAAATTACATAAGATTTTCTTTTAGAGTTTGTTGTTTTGTAGCTATCGTTTTTAAATTACACTGCTTAATGGTATATTGCTGCTTAAATTTTCAACGGCTAATTGTGGAATCACTTGGTGACAGTGATATCATAATTGGATTGTTGCTATTGTTGTTTTGTTCAGAACGTCGGCAGCACTTGCTTGGGGATTTGAGCTTCAGGATTTTCCCACACTTTGTGGTTTATAGTGTTGAGATTTCAAGCTTATGAGTTTTTGCCAAATGACAGGTCACCAGGGTTTTTTTCAATTAAGGGTTAGGATTAGTTTTTTTTTTTTTTGGTTATTTAAAAGTTCTACTTTTTTTTTGTTTATAGATTTAGTTTTATTTTTTAATTAAATGGTAAATTTTTTTCTCAGTAAATTTAAAGATAGGGCAGGTGGAATAACACGTGTTGAGCTCAAACTCACTTGCATGACCTTCAGAAAACGTTTATCGTTGTAGAGGGGAGAGTGAGTTAATTCTGATGTTTTTCTACCTTAAAAAAATAGATTAATCAAAATATCAATAAAAATCCAAGCAAATTTTGAATAATTCAACTTTTGACATACTTAAAAGAAGATATAATAAACAATTATAAACACAACTTAAAATTTATTGTGCTTATACTGTTTTTGTTTATACCAAACATCTTCTCTACAGTGACATTGTTACTTCTATAATAGCCATTTATTTAAAATATACTTATATTGCATGTTTACTGTTATTCTGTATAAAGGGCAACAGGAAAAATAGAAATGATCGTTTTATCAAAATCAAAGGGAAAAGACAGTGTAGACTTTATTTTTTATGGTAAATATTTGCAGTAATAGGTTTAAAAAGAGCACTTACAATCTTTATAACTGTTTTTTCATGGTAGAAAAACCCAGTCTTACTCATAACATATATTTTGAAAAAATTGAAAAGTTGATAAATTAATTAAATAATTTTATAATCTTAAAGGTTTTTTCATTACAATATTGAAATTAAAATAGCTTGAAACTTAGTTTATTAATCAAATAGTTGTAGATGACTGATATGTCTTTCTCTTCATGAATTCATTTACATCTTGCTTTTCTATAAATGGTTTACTATACAAAGACAGATTTTTAAGGGTGATTTCCCAGTAAAACTACGTTTTATAAACTTTCTTAAAACTAATGTTTTATGTCAGGGTCCGCATTGTAAAACTGCTGAAAGCAAAAGTTTTTGGATTTTGACGTGATTTATAAGAAAAAACAGTAAAAGTTAGTAAAAAACGAATTAAAACATGTGCTCTTTATTAGAATGACTCTTTTTTTAATTACGTTTATTACAAATTTTAATTTCATTGTAGTAAAAATAAAAGATAAAAGTTTTTATACTTTAAAGACATTAAAAAACAAAAATTAAATTAATATTAAATAAACTAATTTACTTTTGTTTTAACTAAAGTTTTATATAAACAAACCTAAATATACAAAAAATTAAAATAATCGAAAACGGTCGGTCTCGCTCGGTTCATACTTGAACTTTTACTTAAAGATTTTTAAAACATTGCCTCTTGCGCAATGCAGAGTGTCATAAGTTATGACTCATACTAGCGAGCAGGATTGCCATATTTTGGTTATGCTCACATGTATGACTTTTTTTTAACTTTGCATTTTTAAACTTTAAAATGTAATGCACGAGTAACTTTAGGCGGTACACTTTATGATTTCTATATTTTATAATATTACTTTGTTCAATATAGGATTTTCTTTTGACGTAGATTCAGAGCTCTTTAATTAAAGTCTTTAATTGAAGAAAGGTTAAATTAATATTTAGCTTATAGCCTCTTTATGTTATACTAAAAACGCTCGGTTAAGTTAACTATCAATAATTAAAAACAAGTACAAAGTAGAATTTAAAAAAATTAGATTTAAGTAAACAATTTTTTTCAGTCATACCGTATTTATATATATGTATGTTTGTGTCAAAAAATGGTATTTTGGTACTTGTATTTTTTTCTAATAGCTCTTTAGCTTTTATATTTCACATACTTGAGTATTACGCTCTTAGTTTTTAAGCAAATGTATTTAAATTATATTGTAAGGTTATAGCGTAGTGTACAACCACACTAAATACTTTAACTTAATTTAATTAATTTATAACTAAATGAACTTAAAAGTAATCTTTTTGACTTAAACAAACTAGGCATGGCTTTTGGCGTTAAGAACATATCAAACACAAAAAATTAAAGATTATCATACTTCAGAAAGTACTTTAAAATGTGGTCAAAACTTTTAAACAAGAAAAAAATCTAACAGAATATACCATAGGAATGTACAATTAAATTAAGAATGAACTGGTTGTAATTAAAATAAAAAAATAATTATAAGTAATAAGCATTATTTAAAATGAACTTTACAACAAACAACATAATAACAATTAACTTCAGTTCTGGAACTACACCTTAAAGGTCTTGAGCTTATGACTAGAATATCACTGCAATCACTATGTGGCTGGTTTATATAGCTGTTTCTTGAAAATGCTTCAGATCAACTTGCTTTCTGGTTGACTGATTTATAATATTTTATAAATAATATAAATATAGACAGTAGTGAAACTGGTTTACAATTAAAGTATACTTTTATTAACTTTTGTTTTATGATATTTTAAATTACTTTATAGTAATGGAAAAGTTAATTTCACTCAAAAACAAGTTAAATAAGATGCCAAAAACATTAAATTCACTTTAATGAAAATGTAAATGATTGCTAAAACAAAACAGTTTTTTATTAGTTATAGGTCATGAATAACTAAAAGGCGATTGAGTTTTTAAGTTAACGATGGTAAACAAAAAGAGAAGAATTCTGATGTAATATGTTATAAAACTTAAGTACTTAATTGAATTATAACTTAACAAAAAAAAGATTTCAAGTATTTTTTTATGTAAGTTAAAAAAAAAATATTTTTAACATTTAACATTACTTATTAAAAAAATTGTACGAAGTTTATTTTTAGTACTATTCGTTTTGTTTTATACATTTCTATATAAACCCGCAGTATTATTTTTTACTTTATACAAAATAAACTTTTGCTGCTAATTTTATTTTTGTCTCTTTACGCGTTACTTCCTGTTTTAATTTCTCAGGTTTTGATTCCTAGGTCCAGCATTGGACAATAAACTAACAATAACAATAAAAAAAGTAAACTGATTGTAATTGTTACCAGTTCTGTAAACTATTTTTAGAGTTAAAAGTACCTTTTCTAAATAAAGTTAAACTTTATGTGACTGAACTGAAGAAAATATACAGTGAGTATTCTTAAAAAATTTAAACAGTGTTTTATCGTCTATTTTTACATTTAAATATACTCAGAGAACAAGCTGGGCTTAGAAATGAAAATTAACAATTATAACTGTAAAATATTAAATTGATTTTTTATGCTATACTGTCTCAAGCTACTAATAATTGAAAACTACTAAATACCGATATTTATCAAAAAGTAGATTTGTTTATAAAGTTCTTACTGATTTTTTTTTTTAACTTTAATAGTTATTTTTACCACCGAAAACTGATAGTAAACAAAATGTTTAAGTTACAATTATTATTTAAATAGGCTCTTTACAAATCAGTAAATCGAGCAATCTTTTTTTAGTTAAGACAAATAACTATAAGCTTCGATAGTATAAATTTTTTAAACTACTAGATTATGTAGAGATGTTCTTATTTTATCGCGAGAAATTACCTTTAGTGGAATAAAGTGTCTGCCAAGAACTATAGTTGTTCTGATATTCTCTTAAGTATTGCTTGTCTGCACTTTTAAATTATAGTGCGTTATTAAGTTAAATCTAATTAATGTTACTATGATATAGAAAAATTTTGTCGCACCTATAGTGAATAAGTTTCAAAGTAACTACGCGTGATAAAAAATAATCTTTTATTAATATTTTTATAATGTATTTGTCTAAATTTTATTTATATAAATTTTAAAATTGTTGTAAAACATGTTAGTTTTAGTTTTTTGCATGTTTTAGTACAGCGCATTCATTATTTCTTTACAAAATATACATAGTAATATCATTAATAGTGATTTAAACTGTATGCTTCCTACATGCATCCCTTTTTCAACTAGTTAATGTTTAAAGTACCTAACCCATATTTGTTTTATGTACAGATTTCCAACCGATTACGAAAACATGTACAACACTGCAGATAGACTTTTGATTTGCATAGAAACTTTTTATTACGTATTGTGTTAATAATTTCATTTCCGTTCAAAAAATACTTTGTTTTCTAACATTTAACTAAAAATCTAATACAACAATGATTTTTTTTTGTTGGCATAAAAAAACCATTTGTTCAATCACATAACAAAAAGTTACCACCAAATAAATGTATACTACAAATTTTAAGATACCCGAGAATAATAAAAATCAAACACTAAATTGTTATACATGCACTTATTCAAAAACATACTAAAAATTTTTTAGTGGATGCTTATATCTACAATAAATCTTAAACACTATTTGTTTTTTTTAACAAATTAAAAGTCAATTAAGGGTAAAGAAATATATTTTAAATTATTGAAAATAAAGTTTGACCTTAAATTAATCAAACTTAATAATTAAGAACTTTTATGTATACTATAGTGTATAAGTGGACAATTTGTAATTCACTAATGTGAGAGTTAAGCATTAAAATCTATCACTCTTTTCCATTATGTATAAATCTCTACTGTAAGTTCATTCAATTTACTTGGATTTTGTTCAGGTGACTCCATATCTATATCTGTTAATTTTAAAAGTACATTAAGTATTATATGTTATCATTTTTAGAAAACAAATAAAGAGATCTCCAACTACTAGAGGAAAAGTTTATTTTGCATAATAAAGTTTTGAATGAATAAATATGTATTTTATATTTTAAATGTAGTGCATTAACTAAAATTAGCAGTTTTTTTTAATTTGTTAACTTGTTTAATAATTTTTTACGATTTAGCAGATAGATTTTATTCATATTTAACTTAATAAAAATACATTTAAAACTTTTATATTCTCAGTTTTTAATTTTTACGTGTTTTTTATTAAAATAGTTAGTTTTCTACTAGCCTGTGAATTCAACAACTACTTTTTCCACGCTATAAGGGTTATTTAAAATCGGTTGATGTTCATAATAGTTGAAAATTTGATCATTATTTGAATAATCCATCACTGCGTAAACTCCATCCTGCTGTTGGGAACTATAGAGTTGTTGCATTGTTGGAGAATGGTAGATAAACTGACCCGTTTCTGCTTCTTCATTTACTATAGTAAAACTAAGCAGTTACTTTATAGGCAAAAAAAGATATTTATAAACTATTATTAATAAATTTTTTATAACCATTTACAACATATGTTAGTTTATGTTATATGCTGTGTTAACAAATTGTTAGTTTGTTCTTTAAAAACATTAAATATTTTTATTGGACTTTATTATTACATTAGTTTAAAGCAGGAATTTTGATGTCGCGGGCAAAATTTTGAAAGTAAAATTGTTTGTGGGCAGCAGTCTTAGTTTTTGTTTTTTCTCTTTATAGTAAAACCAAAATGTGTAAGTTTTGAATTTCTTTGGAATTTTACCTAGGACCTGTTTTTGCTGATTACTTCTAATCTCATAAACATCTTGTGTAAGTTTCTAACTTTTTATCAAACTTTATCTAAAACCTTCCTATTTTCTAAAAGCATATTATCTAGTGTAGGTTTCGACATTTTTTTACTCGTTGGCCACTTTTGCATGCTCATGGGCCACAGTTTATAATTTTTATGGGTCACATACCATTCAAAATAAAAACATGCTTTTGGCCTGCAGTTTCCTTGTATACTATCAAAATTCACCCGCATTCGAAATTCACCCGATTTTTTTTATCATTTTATAAATTTTTGTTGTATATTTTTTGCATTTTTTTACTTTTTATATATTTATTTTTTACTATCACTATTATCCCTAACCCTTACCCTCGATCGGTAAGCGCTTCTCGAATTTAACTGGGTGGATTTTGATCGCGGGTGGATTTTAAACGTGTGAATTTCTGACCCCTGGTTTTACGCAATATGTTACTTTTCAACATAATTTGTGGTTGCTGACTTTTATAGTTTGTTATATGGATTTTTTTGTTTTATATCACCTAAAATAAACCAAAAAAACAAGTTTTCATTATACTGTTTTCTACAACTAAACAAATAACAAAAGAGCGAATTATGAGGAAAGCTTAAATCTACCCATGTCCTAAAATAACAACCAATCATTAAAGTATTTGTTTTTTAAATAAACTAGAAACTACTTAATGTATCAACAATTACTACTAAAACTTACGTCTTATATATTCTTCCTTATAGGGTTCAATTATTTTTATTGTTGAATCCTGTTGTTGGTAATTGTAGAGTTGTTGCATTGATTGAGTGCGGTAGATATCCTGCTCCGTTTCTGTTTCTTCATTTTCTTTAGTAAAACTAAGTGGTTACTTTATAGGCGAATTAAATATTTCTAAATTATTATTAATAAACTTTTTATAACCGTTTACAAGATATGTTAATATATTAAATATTTAAACCAATATTATAACATATTTATTTCTACAATAATTAGTAAATTAGTTGCTAGTGTATCAACAAATATTAAAAAAAACTTACCACTTATATTTTCTTCCTTACTAAGTAAGGGGGCAATAATTGGAACTGTTGAATCAGCTTTTGATCTCTCATATTTTATATTCTTGATCAAATTGCGTCTTTCATTTGCATTTAGTATAATGTCTTGGTTTTCGAGTTCTGATATACTTAGCTCGATGATCTTTATAGTATAAAAATTAGTTATAAACAATAACAGTAATAATAAACTATCAAGAAATTAATAAAATGTATGTTGACTATTTTTGATGATGAGTTAAATAACTGATAGACAGCTTAAAGATTAATCAACATTAAAAATCATTAGTTTAGAATATAGTTAGATTTATATTACTTAAAAAAAATAATGTTAAACGAGCTACCATTTATTTTACTATTTTTGTAAAAATAGTGATAAACACGTCGATATATAAAAATTACCAAGTTGTATGCTTTAAATAAAAGTTTCAGAATTTTCTTTATTTTATACAATGAACAGAAAAAAAAAAGTTTCTATGGTAAATGTAGTTTCATATTAATTACTATTTTAAAAAGTAAAGTACAACATAAAAAAAAAAACTTATTTAAGTACGTTTAAAGTTTAATATTTTACAACTAAAGTTATACAAGTAAGACTTTTTGAATAGTTGACAACTCTGTGTTGTAATAAAAATGATTTTCAAGGCTATTAGGTTATTAAATATGCTGTACATCATGTTTGTAACAAAGTTTTTGTTTTTAATTAAAAAGATAAACGTATTTATTTTAAAATTAGAATCTTTGTATGCCTTTGGTGTATTATATTTTACTTGAAATTATTTAATGGTAATGAATGTATATAAATAGTTTTTCGTTTCTTAAAAGGTTTTAGTTTAGTATATTTATTAAAGTTTACAGTTATTTTCGTAACGAACTTATATACAAATTAGTTTGTTTTCCGATAAATTTAAAAAAATAAATATATGTACTTTTACTGTACCTGTTTTGGACTTTCATTGTACTGCAAAGCTCTTACTTTTACGATAGCTTTCAATTTTTTCAACATTACTCTTCTAGGATTGCTGTCATGGTTGTGGTCATTTGTAGTTTTAACTACCTGAAATTAAATATAAAACAATTCTATTTTCAGGATTTCGTGCATCAAACAAATAAAACTTTTTAAAATACATATGAACTATAAACATA
The DNA here is from genome assembly GCF_965202585.1 of Thalia democratica. NCBI lineage: Eukaryota > Metazoa > Chordata > Thaliacea > Salpida > Salpidae > Thalia > Thalia democratica. Next base: position 13,758,493 of record NC_139170.1, read on the forward strand.
TAAACTAAAGTTGAAAACTATGATAATGTGCTGTTGTGTAAAGTTATTTATTTTATATATTTGTTAAAATATAAAACTAAAGAACTTTTCTAAGACTTTTATATCTACATACATTAAATACTTATTTAACTGTATAAAAAACTTTTCTTCTTATAGTTTTTTTAGATTTTATAAATTTTAATTTAACAAAAAAATCTATAAAAAGCTTTGTTTTGGTGTACAAATTAAATTTAATATACTTTCAAATTTCATTAAGACTTTAAAAAGCTTAAATAATCAATAAACTATAGTTTTAAAGCCAGTGAATGAAAACTTTACTAAGAATGTCTGCTTAATAACAAACTTTTTTAAATATTCAATTTCTTACATATTGCATGAATGCTTTATTTTTTTTACCTAAGTTTAATGACATACTTTAAAATCAAGGAAAAAAAAATAGAAATTAGAAAACAGCAATATTTTTAAATTACGGTTTTAGCTATCATCTTCCAAACTAACTTAATTTAAATAAAATAAATAACCAAGCCGCATAATGTGTGTATAATGTACCTTGTTAGTTCGTGCATCTGTGTGAATCCAAACTTTGCATCCTGTAGCGCGCTGGTCGCATCTCCAAATCTTTCTTTTTTTATCTTTACTAAAGTGCAGAAAGTTGTACATACAACCTTTGTGAGTAAATTTTTCTGGCGGCAGTTTGCGAAACCTTGTACATGTTTCTACTATATCATAAAATTGTTCCATATTGTATTGTTGTGCACCTAAAAAAATTATTAGTATTTTATCACAGTTGTTTCTGAAGAAAAGCATAAAGGTTTTATTTCAAAATTAACTTAAAATTAACCTTTATTACTGAGTAAATGAACTTGAATTAAGCATATTTAGTTTCTTAATTATAGAAAGGTTATATATAAGTAAATTAATATGTCTGAATTGGAAATAAAAAGTATCATTGAAAACTGCAAAGTTAGTAAAGCAACAAAGGAAAGTTTGCTACAACTAGGAAGAAAGAATGATGCAAAATTTCAGTCAATGGAAAAAGAAATCAATAACTTGAAAAGTCAGTATGAAACAAAAATCAAGGAACTTGAAATCAGTATCCAGAGTACACAAAAAACTCATGAGGAGGTCTACAAGAAACAAACTACAGAAAAGTCTCTTGATCACAAAATCAGTTCATTAAATGAGAGTTTTATGAAATTTAAAACAGAGTTCTGCAAAAAGTTTGATAATTTTGAAAAGAAACTTTCAATGTATGCAGAAGCATCAACAAACTCCTTTCAAAAACAACCAGATTTTATTAGTAACATTGACAGTAAATTGTCACTAGTAACACATCAAATAAATGCTGAAACTGAGAGGAAATTGAAAGAAAAAAAATCTTTGAATGTAATAGTATTTAATATTCCAGAAAACATTAGCAATACATCGGTTTATACGGTAGAAAATGCAAAAAATGACCTGAATAAAATACAAAGTTCTCTAGGTTCCAACAAGATAGCAGAAACTGAATTAGATACAATATACCGTATCGGTAAATACAACGGCAATAAAACGAGACCAATAATTTTGAAGCTACTGACACAATCTAGCAGAAAACGACTGTTGAGTCTAAAAAACCTTAAAATACAGCATCTGGGAAAACAAATTAGTATCTACATTAATATTGATCGAACAAAATCAGAGATGGAACATTTTAGAAAATTGAGATTTGAACTAAAACAAAAACAAGCAGAAGCTGAAAGTAAAAATTTGAACATAAGATACGTTATAAAACAAAACAAAATAGTTGAAAGTTCTCAACTGCCCTTTCGGTTTAACGCCCAGGATCTCTGGGCCTAATAAGTCTAGCTTAAACACTGACTTGCATCTTAAGTCATCTAGTTTAATCTTTAATTGTTCTAATACTAAGGCCTCAGGCACTGTTTTTTCTAATAGTTTAACCTCTAGTAGAGATTTATTTTTAAACATTTCATATACTAATATAAGATCTATTTTAAACAAAATAAGCTTCATTGAATGTTATATGTGTACACAAAATTTAGATTTTTTTTTTTTTACTGAAACATGGTTAAATTCAAATGTTATTGATTCAAATTTTTGTCCTCTAGGGTATAATATAATTCGTAATGACAGAATAGGCAGGGGAGGAGGCGTTGCTGTTATATTTAAAAACTTTTTAAAATTAATTGAAGTAAAAACTAATTTTGTTTCATCTGATGGTTTTGAATTTTTGTGTTTTGATTTGATTCTTAAAGGACTCAGATTGAGATTTTTATGTGTCTACATCCCTCCAAATTCTTCTAAATCTCTAGCTGTTGTTTCAAACATGATCGACTTAATCAGAAACCTTATTCCAAAACAGTCTCCTTTTTACATTTTAGGTGACTTTAATTTGCCAAATATAGACTGGAATATCCCAAGCACAACCTACAATGACTGTCACAAATGTTTTATTAAATTTTGTTCAGATAATCTCCTTACACAACTTATTGACTCACCTACCCATAAGAACGGTAATATCCTCGATTTACTGCTTTGTAATTATATGGCATTAGATAGAGTTAAGTTTCATTTGGTTGATTCACCTTTAACAAATATAAATGATCACAATGTTATTTTGTTTGGGATAAGTGTTCACAAAAGTAAAAAACCATCTCCTAAATCACTCTATCCAGATTTTCGTAGAGCAAATTTTGAGAATATTAATAAATTTTTATCAGATATAAATTGGAAAGTTCTTTTTTAACAACTCAAAAAATCTACAAATGTTTTATGATAAATTTATCAAAACAATAAACTTTTCAATCAAACAATTTGTGCCTTTGATTAAACAAGACAGAAAAATGAAAACATATCCTTCTGATATAAAAAAGTTGTTAAGAGAAAAACTAAAACTCTACAAACAATGTAAGTTAGATAAGCAGATGATAGAAAAATACAAAACTGTATCAAAAAAATATGAAAAAGCAGTGAAAGTGTTCAACATAGAACATGAAAAACGTTTTTGCCAAAACACAAACTCAAAAAAATTCTACAGCTATGTAAAATCAAAGCTCAAGTTAACACCTTCTTTACCTGTATTAATTAATGAAAATAATATTCCAATAATATCAGAACTTGATAAAGCCTCTTTTTTTAACAGGTCCTTTCAAAAGGTATTTATTAAAGATTGTGATGACAAAAATTTTACACTTGTTAGTAAAAAGTGTCTGGAAATGAAAAATTTCTTCATAAGCAATGATGAAATAATAAAGTCTGTTAATCATTTAAAAGATAAAATAATCAGAACGCCTGAAAACATTCCTTCATATTTTATTAAACGTACTATTCATTCTCTAATTCTCCCAATTTCACTAATTTTTAATTGTTCACTAGCTACATCCTCTGTACCAAACCAGTGGAAAGTCTCATATGTCATACCAGTGCACAAAAAAGGTAGTAAGTACAACCCTTTAAACTACAGACCCATTTCTTTAACAAGCAGTTTTTGTAGAATTTTCGAACATATAATTTCTCTAAAAATACTTGATCACCTTTTTTTAAATAAGCTAATTTCACATAAACAGTTTGGTTTTCTACCTAATCGATCATCTAGTTATCAACTGTTGAATTGCTTACACTCATGGCTGGTTTCATTTCTAAGCAATAAGTCAACTAAAGTTATTTACACAGACATTCAAAAGGCTTTTGACTCTGTATCCCATTTTAAACTAATAAAGACTTTAACTCAATACAAAATTCATAAAAGTTTAGTTAGCTGGTTCAAAGAGTTCCTTGAAAACAGAACCCAAAAAGTAGTTATTGGTAACACTTTTTCAGAGTCTTTACCTGTTTTCAGTGGAGTGCCTCAAGGAGGGGTTATTGGCCCACTTTTATTTATAATTTATATCAATGATATAGCTTTAGAAGTAGATGTCGATAGCAACATAAATCTCTTTGCAGACGATACAAAAATTTTTAGCCATTCTAACACAATTCTACAAAAATCTTTGGATAAAATTTATCATTGGCTAAAAGAAAGAAAACTAGTTTTAAATCCTAGTAAATTTCAGGTTCTAAACATTCAAAAAAATACATCTAGTATCACTTCTGAATTTAGAATAAACAACATAAGGTTACCTTCAACTAAAGTATTTAAAGATCTGGGAATTTTTATTGCTGAAAACCTAAAATGGAACCACCACATCAATTACGTTTATCAAATTGCATCAACTATTTCTTTTCAAGTTTTAAAGAGTTTTAAATCTACAGATATAAACATTCTCAAAAAAATTTATCTCGTTTACATTCGTCCTAAGTTAGAATACAACACACCAATTTGGTCTCCATACCTGAAGAAAGATATTAACCATCTTGAATCCATTCAAAGAAAATATACAAGAATAGTCTTCAACCGTTGTAACATCTCATACACATCTTATTTTGATAGACTCTCAAAACTTGGTATTAAGTCTTTAGAGTATAGAAGGATTGAGTTTGACTTAATTACTTTTTTCAAACTGATTAATAGTGAAACTACAATTAATTTACAGTCTATTTTTGAACCTCATAAATGTACTTATTTACTGAGAGGTAACAGCAGAAAATTTACATGCAGACATAGTTTCAATAATAATGTTTGGCATAATTCTTTTTTTATCGTTCAGTTGAATTATGGAACAAGCTTCCAAACGAATTAGTTTCTTGTAAAAAAGTTGAGCATTTTCGGTTAAGGTTGAAAAAGTTTGATTTAAATAAATTTTTTGTTAGCAAAATTCATAAGTGATATTTTTTTTTCGTTTGTTCTTATTTCTTCATTAACCACTGATTGTATTTGTCTAATTTGGTTTAACCTATAGCTTTATTTTATTGGCGGCGCCTTTCCTCTGTGTATAACAAAACCTGTTCCTTAATACATAGTTTATTGGGCTATTAAAGTGCTAGAGGCCTTGGGTTCTTAAGTTTTGTTTATAGTCAGTGTTCTCAATATTTATCAGCTACTACGAAAGTCCAACAAACGCTGAGTTATCTGAGTATTAAAGATTTGAAAGTAAATATGAAGCAGGCTCTCCTAAGAAAAAAGAAAAACGTTGTTCATATAAAAGCGGTTCTACTTATACGAATAAAAGTGAAACAAGTTGTATGGATAAAAGTTAAGCCGGTTACTCAAATGAAAGCTGAACCAGTTGTTCAAATAATGTGAAGCCAGTCGTTCGAATGAAAGTGAAACCAGTTTTGGAGTGAAACCATCTGTTCGGGTGAAGTTGAAGTAGGATATTGTTGTTCTTTTTTCGGAAGCACCGGAATTATAAATTTTGTGTTATAATTTTTGGTGTTTTTATGTTAATTTTTAAACTTTAATTAGTTAAACTCAGTTTTTGTTTTTCATTTTTAATGTACAATTTTGGTTTATTTTTGTCTTTTTGTTGTATGTCTTTCTGTATAAGTGGCCTAAGTTTTGACGCCTGGGTCCATTGCATGACAATAAACTTACAATAATAACTAGTGTTTGCTATTAAAACAGAAATATTATTAAAGTAAATTAAAATATAAATTAATGTGTAATTTTTTTTTTCATGAATGAATTACAATATTTTGTCTAGATTTAAATTTTTATTATTGACAAGTTTAAGATTAAGTAATCTAATTAAAAATAAAAATAAAACTACTTTGGAATGTGTATTAAGCAACAGCTTAAATAAAACCATATTTTTAAGTACTATGTTTTTGAAAGAACTAACGATTGATTATAAATAAAAAAAATAAAACATTCAACTTAAATAGTTTACCAGCTAAAGAATTGCCTAACTAAAATAAAAACAGTATGAAACGCAGAAAAATTTAATCTTAGAGTTTTGAATTTTCACACTATAGACTGGATTTATCATATGATCATTGAGTACTTCTAACACAATAAAACAACTTTTTTTCTGAACGCATATATATTTCAACAGTTTTCTTCAATGTTTATACAAATGTTGTAATAACCACGACTTTACTTATATAGATTTTTGTATAATCAACAAAAAAGAAAATTATTCAAATTAAACCGAGCGTAAACAATTAATCTAGGTAAAGATGTGTTATAACTACAATTAAAAAAATAAATTATATAAACAGATGACGAAACTGAGTAATCAAATTCTTTCTTGTTGCGTAAAGTTGGTTTCAAATGTATATACCATAGTTTAAATTTGACTAGATCAAAAACATCATAACATTCTTTCAATTTACTAAAACTTGTTCACCAAAACTTTTTGCCCAGTTTGGATTCTTAATTAAGTGTCGTGCTATTTATGATTTTTTAAAGTGTGTACAATAAAATCTTACTTGAAAAAGTTTGGACGCAAAATATAAATACAACATACTATTACTAAATTCTAAATATTCTAAATATTAATTTTAAACTTTAGAAACAACTAGAATTTATTTTTAGAACATTTTAAATGTGTTTTTGTGTAAGAGAACAAGTAGGGTAGCTATAGTTAACAAGTTATTAGAAATTAAATTTGTTTATAAGTTTTTAACGTAATACCTGTGTAGTGTTTTAACAATAATCAGGATTTTGAACATTTACAATAAGCATTAGTTAAATGAAAAACTTTATAAATTAACGGTAGTAAATGTTATTTTAAACACATATAAAAAATTTAAATGGCTGTTAACATCGAGGTCAAGAAAGAAGCTTTTTTAAATATAACACTGATTTTTATCAAGCCTAGCCTGGTCACAAACCAACTTTCCTAATAAAAATTACTCGCGGTAACGCGGGACTCGTGTTTTAAAAAAAAAGTTATTTTTTTGCCGCTCTTTTTTAAATAACTGTTGAAATTAACAATAATAAACATGTATTAATAAACAACATTATAAGTATTTATATAAAATAGCACTGCATTAAACCATAAGTGACAAACAAGGAATAATAGTACACTAGCTATGTACTAATTTAAAACTAATACTTAACTTTAACTTTTTATAGCCAGAGTTATTTTATATTGGTATAAAATATTTTTTTTTGCTAAAAAGTACATCGTGAAATTACTTTCTACTGTAAAAATACTTCAAACTTACACGAGGTTTAATAGCTACAAAGCAAAAATATTTATCTTAGCTTACAAAAATTTTTCAAGTTTTGGTTTTAAACAAATTTTTAGTTCTTACGTTTAAACTTTCTTTTAGTATACGTTATAAAAACTTGTTTCTATCCTCCATAACTTTATTATGCTTGATTTGTGGCTTTAATTACAAACGCGCTAAAAATTTATGTTGAATAGTGAATCCACATTAGAATCAAGGCTGTCAAAATAAAATTTTGATTTACACAAATAAAAAAAAGCTCATTTTCTTCAGTGGCTTTTAAGCACATTTGTATGAAATTAAATTCTATCACTGCTGATTAAATGAAATGTAAAAGTGAAGTTTTATTTAACAACTTATACCCAGTGATCAACACATAAAAAAAAAGGTAACTACCTTGCTTGTTGTGGCACCAATATCAAGCCAAGATTGTATAGTCAGCCTTATAATCACAAATTATACACTAATCTTTCTTTATTGTACCAACATATGTTTCTGTGTGTTAACGAATCAACACACTTAAACTGGGTTCTGTAAAAAAATAAATACTGTAATGAAACTTCAAATAACATTTAAAATTTATAATTGAGTAATGAAAGAATAGAAGCTAAAGTTGAAGTGTATTGATTTGTTAACACACAGAAACATATGTTGGTACAATAAAGGAATATTACTTTATAATTTGTTTTTATTTATAATCCAGTGAACTTGTTTCACTAGGATCTTTTGTTAGCAAACACTTAAATCTATATTTTGAACAGATATAGCCTTATAATCATAATTTTTTCAATGTCTTTTTTAATGATTTGGTGATTAATTAGGATGATGTTGCACTGATATCAAATTGAAAATATATAATGTTTGATGTATTTTTAACCCTAATTATATGCTAAAAATCAATCTTTTAATTCTTATATGTTTAATCTAAAACGATAAATTTAAAAAAGCTATGTGAATACATAGTAAGATATAAATTTATTTATGACTAACTAAAATATTTAATTGACATTATTTTACAATATCATAATCGATATAAATTGTTAAATTGACATAAAGGCTTTATATTGTAAAATATTAGCGATTAAATATTTAAGTTTTATTAGTTTATGATAAATAAGTCCTATTTTATTTATGTATTTGTAAAGTATAAATTTTTAGCCAAAAAGTATGGTTAAAAATGACATCCAATATAATATATTTCAGTTTGATATTGGCAGGGTTGCCACTCTTTGAGTCAAAAAATCTTCCCTAAGTAACCTTAAACTTTCCTGAGTTTCCCTGAGTTTTTTCCAAATCCTTAAATCTTTTTTTATTTATTAAAAAATTACCATGTTAATTCTACTAATGTTAAAGAAATTGCCACAAGGCTAAAAAATTCTATATAAGCACTTAAAAATGAATAAAATTAACTTCTTTGAACAAATATTAAAACTGGATCAACTAAATCTCATTCTATATCTAGAAAAAAACTTCCCTGAGATTTTTTTAAAAATCTTAGAATTTCCCTGTAATTTTTAGCAAAAACCAAAACTGCCCTGAGTTTCCCTGAGTTAAAAAAGAGAATCAAAATTCCCTGAGTTTCCCTGAATTCCTTAAGTTCCCTGAGATGTGGCAACCCTGTATTGGTGCGACATCATCCTAGGTAATTACCCATAATTTAAGACCAAAAATCAATATTATTAGCCTAATATGTTTACTCTAAAAAGGTACTTTGATATAATACATAAAAAAAACTTGATATTTATTCTATTTTGTTTTACAATATCATATTATTATGTTGTTAATTGAGCAATGTTGGACTCTAGAATCAAAACCTAAGCCACATATAATAACAATTTTTAATCAATGTTTAACTGTATACCAACAAGCTGAATGCAAAAAACTTAAATCAATTTTAAGTTGTTAAATAAAAGTATATAAGTATTTAATTTTTATTAATTTATGATAAATAAATTTAGTTCTATATATGTGTTTATTGTAACGTGTTTAGATAATTATCTTTTTAGACTAAAAATATTTGGCTAAGACATCAATGTTTAGCCTACAATTATGGTTAAAATTACATTGAATATAAGTATGAATATAAGGCTAACTATATATTAGATACGTGTAAAACGTTTAAACTTAGTGAACAATACAAAAATTAGTTGTTATTTTTGTATTACAAAACATAAGACTAACTATATAGTTTTAGTTGATATTGGTGCAACATCATGCTAGGTAGTTACTAAAGATATTTTTGGGTTTGTGGCTTTTTTTATTATAACTACATGCAGGGTTGCCACTCTATGATTCAAAAAAAGTGTGCACAAACTGTAGGCGTGGCCTTAAACTGTCCTAGGTTATCCTGAGTTTATTAGGTAACCATTAATTAAAAGATAATTTTCTAATTCAATAAAAGTTGAGTTCTACAAAGTAATTGGCTATAAACAGGGTTGCCAAAAACCTGGAAAACCTAGAATTCAAGAAATTTTGAAAAAAACATGTAATTTTAAACAATTTATACTTGTTAAGTTTTAAAGTTTTTGTTTGACACAAAAAATCTAACATGTAGATAAATAGTCTATGTCATTAACAAAATATTTTTTATCAAAAACACATTTAAAGTAGCTTCACATTATCTTTTCAAATTTGTTATACTGCTTAGCACAGTTTTTTACCTTAAACTTAGCTTTAAACTAAAAATAGACAATAAAATGTGTACTATTAAAACCTGGGAGATATTCAGAAAACCTAGAAGAAATTTCTCAAAAAATTTTGCAACCCTGTGTAAATTGACAAAATATTAAGAATAAAAAAAGTAAATCTCAAGTTTAAATCCAAAAAAAAATACATAGGTTTTTATCAGGTGTAAAAACTATCTGAGTGTTTTATAAAAAAACCTATCATAAGTCAATTTGAGTTTCAAAAAAAAAACAATCATAATGTCCAGAGTAATACCAAGTTATCCTGGATATCCTGAGCCCTGAAGTTTTTTTTTGTTGGTAGAAAAATTGACTTTTACCAATAAACATTTTTTGAAGGTCAAGCAAGTTGTCATCAACTGTAATTCTACCTGCCCCTTAAAAATTAACATTAAACTTACCAAAAAAAAAAATTCTATTTATCTGAAAATGTTCCTTAGTGACACACTTTATAAGGCAAACATTCACAAGGTTAAAATCTTAACATTGGAAGCCACAAAGTGTAAGAGATTTATGAAGCTCAAGTATTTGCCAACACTGCAAAAAAAAAAAACCATTAACAATCCAATCAAGTATCCAAACTATTAAAGGGGCACTGATGCTGATTTAGTAAATAAATTGCTATCTCAGACTCAAACACTAGTTGACAAGCATAACAAAAATAACAGTAGCTAGATTACAAAAGCCCAGCTACACATAGATGATAAAACTTCAAAATGTCATATGTTTGTTGTTATTTTCAAAGTGAAAACTGTTATGTTTTAAAGTATAACATTTAAGCCTGCAAGTTGACACATGTAGAAAAATATTAAGAGTTTGAATTGTCTCTAGAAAAAAAAATACATATGAATGTCAAAAATTATAAATTTAAAAATACTTATTGAACAAACCTAAAGCACAACAAAATTTTACAAGTGCCCACAATAAAAACACAAATAATAATATCAATCTTACTAAAATGAACCCTCAAACAGCTGTAACAAAAATAGAACTCAACAACAGATTTCAATAAAAATAAAATTAAAGAATCTTTTTTATTCCTTTTCAAAGATATATAATTATCAAGGGTAAGTATGTTAACTCTCTCAGGGTGGCTATTTAAGATGTATCCTGGAATTATAAAAGTTTAACAAAATCATGAATCTTAATATCTCTTGGAAAAAACCTAGAAAACATTAAGCCTGAATTATTTGGAAAAATCTGTTAACATGAGTAAAATCACATTTATATACAAACTTATAAGAAAAGTATTTTATGAGTAAAGTAAAACAATAAATATTTAAAGAAACAAAAATTCTAAAAGTCATAAAAGCTTGCTCAACACATGTTAAATTTAAGTTAAGATTAGACTGGAAAATCTACAAAGGATTGCTTTAAAACTGCAAGTAAATTTTCAATCAAATAGTCTTTTTTGCCTTTTAAATTGGTCTTTTCATAAGAAATCTTAACAGGCTTACTTACTAATTAGTAAGTGCTTAACTTATATTTCTGTTAGTCTGGGAATAAAAAGTTTTACAACAGGATTACTTGCACTTCAATAAATTTGGAACAAGAACTGAAACCTAAATCACTTGAAAAAAAAGACTTCTTGCACTCTTGATTTAAAAAAGTCCAACTACTGTTATAATATTTAGAAAATAGTTCACAAAAAGGGAAACTGTTATATAAAAAGTTCCTTTGAAATTTTACATAATAGATTACAAACTTAACTTGTAACAAGGTCAATTCTCAAAGCAAGTGTACAACTAAATTACCATTTAAAATGTCAATCAAATTAAATTTATAACTTAAACTGCAATTAGTTGTTTTAGATATAAAATAGAAAAATATTATCATAAAAATAATTTACTGAACAAAAAAGTGCTCAAAAACAAAATGTTCCAAGGACCTAGTGTAAAAAAAAAACTTTTTGATTATAGAGTTGTACATTACTTGGAATCAGTTTAAAATTTAGTTCATGACATGGTTTAGAAAGAACAAAAAAATATTTCAGTTTCTTTATTTATAGTGTTTCAAAATAAATATTTTTTAAACCTTTTTAATCTAATTTAATCTTTTTTATCTGGGGAACTAATCTAAAATTTTGACTAAATTAAAAGTTTAAACTTTGCTAATTTCTAATTCAATTAATAACAAAGTTTAATATCTTTTAATATTAACTACTGTGAGCATGACTGAAAATAATTGCTGTAAAAATACTGTGGTCAACACACATTGGGATAGCAACTTGAGGTTGACTTATTTGGTGATTTAAAACTTAAACTAAGTGTTTTATTTTTTCGTATAGGCAGGTTTGCCACTTTTTCAGTCAAAAAATAACTGCCCTGAATACTTTTAACTGTCATAAGTCATCTTGAGTTTTTCAAATCTTAAAAGTATTTTTTAATGTTTCAAATTTAGTAAAAATAAATTTGTTCAACAAAATTGGTTTATAAAATGTTTAAGTTTTACAACTAAATTAACTAAATTTCATTCAAAACTGTAAGAATTCTTTCCTGAGATTTATTAAAAAGTTAAAAAATATCTTGAGTTTTTCATATAAAAAAAAACTGTTTTGAGTCAGCCAGAGTATAAAAATAAAATTCAAAATATCCTAAGCTGTCCTGATTCATCCTGTGATTTAAAAAACTTCAAAATAACCTGAGTGTGGTAACCTTGATAGGACAGTATATCTTCATTTAAAGACTTTTTTATGTGCTGCTTTAAGTAATTTAGAAGTTATTAAAACTTAAACACAACCAATTTGTTTTCAGTTTAAAAATTTCTCAAAACATATTAGTCATATAATTAATGCCCCAAACAACTACACAAATGTATATAAAATACTTAAATGTTAAGAAAATTGGCAGTTAAAAAGTAAATTTTTTACAATTTTGAATATCCATGTTATTTTTTAATGGAAATAATTTCATATCAGACAAAAATAGCAAAAAAAAAGCCATATTTAAGTATTTCATATACATTTGTAAAAAAAGTATTATAAAGGCTGATCACTGGATCTAAAAGCTGGATCTGGCTTTAGCTTGCCAAGATGCAGACATGACCTTGTTTTTAAACTGAGAACCAGCCAGAGCCAGTTTTGTTTTGGAAAATCAAAATCTGTAAGGATATGTTAGGGTTTATTTACAGACATTTATGTTTTGCAAAAAAAAAGTTATAGGTTCCTAAAAGCAATAGCTTAATGTTTTTTTTTGAAAAAAAAAAGAATTAAAAAAAAGAAATCAAGTTCAAAAATAAGTTTAGTTGTTTTTTAATAAATGCTATACTTTTTAATTTTTAAACTTTTTCATTTTCATCAATGAATACCAATATTAAGTTCACCCAATTATGCATTTTTAATTAAAATTTGAATACTTAATGTCAAGATGCTTTTGTTTATGTTTTTACGCATCAATGAGTTCAGATTCAAATTTGCAATTGTCTAAATGTTATTTACTGTATTGAATTTATTTGACAAGGTCAGCTAACGCTCACCACAGCGTTATAAACAAAGATAGTAAAACACCAAAAAAAAGTTTTTCTACGTATTAAAAGACAATTTTTGATAAAAACTATAATAAACTTAAGTTGTAGTTATTTTTAAACTGAAAAAAGCAAAAAATTATCTTTTAACTTGACACTAATCTTATAACTTTTCAAAATTATATATAATGCTAATAATTTTTTTTTAAAGAAGAAACCTAGCTTTACACAACTATAGTTATAATTAAGCAATCTTTTACCTAAATTATTTTGAATTTATATTTACTAAAAAAGTCATTTTTTGCTTCACCCTTTTTTCAACCCGTAAAGCATAATCAAATCTGCTTTGTTTGTTGACAAATCAACCAGTGCAGATCAATTTTTAGAAATATGTTTTTGAGTTACTGTAAATGACTTAACTTTACTGTAAATAATTTAAAATAACTTATTTTAAAGCAAATGTAAACATAAACACATTTTAGAATCTGGTAAAGCTATGTGATTAATGAAATAAGATGGTAAACTTCCTCTTCCAGCCATAATGTCTTATATTTTTTTTTAAATAATACATTCTTGATTTAAGAAATGTTGGCGAACATTTTTACTTTCATCAGTTTAAAATTTTTGATAGATATAGAATTGGTTGCTGGTTTTTGTATTTTCTTATATGCTTGGTAATTCTCTGCATAAATTAGAGATGCCACACACTCAGGGTACATTAACTTTAAAGTTGGTTAGACTTTCTTGTTAAACATCATTAATTAGAAAATAAAGGTAGATTGTTCTTGATATGTGTTGGGTTTAAAAATTTTATGTTATCAATTAAAATAGCAGTTGGTACTAAAAAGTATTATATTACTGATTCCAATTAAAATAAAATTAAGTTATTCTATATTTTATACTCAGTTTCAATGTTCTAAATTTAGAAACTCTGTGGACCCATGTTTGATATTCCTTAATGCTTGAGACAAAACATAACTATCTATAGAGAATTACTAATTAAGACACATTGAATGTTTACAAGTATGGCTTTAAATCATAAACTATACATAAAAATATTTTATACTTTTTCTTACCTCAAAAATAAAATAATTTCGGTTAATTTTTCATATTAAGTTTAAATAAAAAGAAAAGCTTAACTTTTTGATTAAGTTTTATAAATTTCTTTTGACAAAGTTGGTTCATATGAAAATAAATTTTCAACAGACTGAATAAGTTTTTGTGTTTGCATACACAACTTTTATATGACTGTAATTACTATTCCAAAACATAATTATTTCAGGTAAGGGTAATTTATCTAACACTACTAAGAACTAGTATTTATATTATTATAATTAAGATTATGTGTGTAATAAAATTTTTGGATTGCCTTGAAAAAGTTTATTATCTTGTGTTGTCAAATTTAGTGTTTATATTCTCAGCCTAAGAGTTCTTACAATTTGATATTGGTTAGTAATTAACAATTCAATTAAAAATGAGTAACATCATTATTGTAAACTTTTTATAAAAATTTTATTTTTTATTTTTAATAACTCAAGTTTAATAGTTATAATTTAAATAAAAAAGTCAATTAGAAATACTAAAGACTTCAAACTCATTTTAGTTTTATATCAGTTTTGTATATAAATATTTGACGTGACTAACAGTTCTCAAACCTAAATAACTAAAAAATATATATTTTAAATTAATGGTAAGTTTTTGACATAATACAAAATAAATTAATTTTTTTTTAAATTTATTGCTGACAAAAGAAGCATCAAGGCTTAAGAAATTTCTCAACTAATAGTATTGGATAGTTTTGTTGTATCTGTTTAACCATTTAAAAAACTTATAGTTAAATTGTAAAAATAAATTTAAAATACTTTAAGTATGCTAAAAAAGTTTCTATAGTATTTATGTTATTTTCATCTCAAGGATATTAAATATAGTTTATAATTATGTCAAGGAGTAAAAGAGGTGCAAAAGAAGAGCCTCAACAACCTAAAGTTAGTTGTTATTTTTCTAATTTCTAACAAAATAGTTTCATTACCTAATGTCTTTTATTTGTTGTTAGGCCATCAAGTAAATGTGGGCACTCATCATGCCTGCAAGTTACGTCTTTTGCATGCCAGACTTTAAAACAACAAAGTA
The DNA here is from genome assembly GCF_965202585.1 of Thalia democratica. Taxonomy (NCBI): domain Eukaryota; kingdom Metazoa; phylum Chordata; class Thaliacea; order Salpida; family Salpidae; genus Thalia; species Thalia democratica. Next base: position 13,773,825 of record NC_139170.1, read on the forward strand.
TTAAGCAAGCTGCCTAATTTTAAAAACTAGTTTTATGAAATAATTTTTTTTCTAAGAAAAAATATTATAAAATGGTTATTTAATAAGCACTACTGTATACTAAAAAAGGTTTTCACACACTAATTCTAATCAGGATAACTTAGACAGTTTTAAATTTTGGAAAAAAATCAGCTGACTCATAATTTATTTAAAAAAACTTATGCTAGTTAAGATAATTATTGTAATTATTTAGGCTAGTTTTTATAAATTTTTTCTTAGTTTGTTTTTAGAAAACACTTTTTCACAATTTGATTTTATTTTATAGAGTTTTAACTAAGCTACAAGATGCATTTTTAGTTAATGAATTTAAAAATTCAAAATTATTTTTGAGATATAGCAGGTCAAAGTCAGAGGCAAATTTGGTTCCTTATGGGCGGCACGAAATAAAACGGCAAAAAAAGACTATTTAACTAAAAGTCTATCTTCTTCTACATCTTTTGAGATAAATACCTCAATCTTTCAGGAAATGTTCCTTGCAATATCTAAAAAATTCTATTGGAAGTAATTTTTAAATTATTAAAAAATCTCAAAAAACATAGATTTTTAGTGATTTCTTGCTATTCACTCTTTTAGTTTGTGCCTCCCATAAGGAACTTATTGAAGTATCTGACTTTGACCGGCTATATCTCAAAAGTTGTCTGTAACTTTTGAAAATCTGTAAAAAGCAACTTGTAGCTTGATTAAAACTAAATAAAATAAGACAAAATTGTAAAAAGGGTGATTAACTTTTTTTAAAACTAAATAAATGTTCATATTCGAAAGCATTTTATAGCTTATACTTGAGCTTTTTAGTATGGGTCCTCAATACCTTAACGGTGCTCATGTTTTTTAAAAATCTTGTAAAATGAGGTAAATTTTATTGTTATAGAAAATAGATAAGTTATAGAAAATTAGTAGGATTGTCACACACTCAAGGTACTCAAAATAACTCTGAATATTTAAAATTCTAGAAACCTCAGGATAACTACAGATATTTTGATTTTTATAAAATTCTCAGGAAAATTTAAAGATTTTTTTGAAAGTCTCCAGATAGAATTTTTTCTAGATCTAGAATGAGATTTAGTTGATCCAGTTCCAATATTTTGTTATTTTTCTATAACCAATTATATGTCAAGAACATGATTTTTATTAGTTTTGAAATGCTTCTTTAAAATTTCTTCAAGCCTTGCTCTAGTTCTTTATTCTGTACTAATCTTAAAAATTGAAATATAGTTTTTGTTTTAAATCTATATTAATATCTTGTGATTTGAGTTTATTTAAAATTTTTAAATTTAAAGTAAAGTTGACATTGAACTTATTAAATATGCATTCAAATGATTTCTTCATGTGGTAAGATTAAAAATAGTCAATTAAAATGTTAATAAAAAAAATCAAACTTAATTCTATTACAAAAAATTATCCACAAATTTGTTTTCTAATATGAATCGATTTAAACTTTTAACTTTCAATCTTCAAAAACAGTATTCTCATAAAGTAGTAAATAGTCAAAAATAAACATGAGATATAAGTAGTTTGCGCCAGAGGCGAAATTTTTTTAAATAATATAAAAAAAAAAGTCAGGATAACTCGAGGCTGTTTTTTGTCATTAAGGAAAGTTTTTTTGACTCTAATAGTGACAACTTTGAATTTCGAGATAAATACTTGCAAAAGTAGTTTCAATTTTTTAAGATAAACAAAATACAAAACATTGAATATTTTTTATTAACTTATTTTAAAATGCTTTCTAAATTTGATAATCTAGTAATTAGAAAGTAAAAATGTACAACCTTTAAAGGTATTTAAATTTATGTTTTAAAAGTTGTTGGAGAATTTATTTTAGAATATTTGTGTCATTAAAAATATACCAAAGTATACTTCATGAATGAATTGCATTAGCAGCATGGGTTTATAATTAACATTTAATATATTGTTTTGAACAAGTTAAGTTTTTTTAATTAAAACTTTTTTATAACTATACATTTGTTATATTAATTTTATTTTCATTCAAAATAATCAAAGTAAATTGTTAACCAAACTATTTAATTTAATATAAGTTTTATAAAAACAGTGTATGTTAATATAAGTTGTTTTTTCAAAAGTACTGTATTTTTGCAACAACTTTACAAAGTTTCATCAACATTCTCCCAATGATATAGTTAATCTCGTTCTACAATTTTGATTTTTTTACTTTAACACAGTCAGTATTAGCCCACACATGGGGTGAAGAACTTGAAAAACCTACTCAATCAATGATAGAGTCATGTAGGGCTTTCTACAAGAGATACAATTTGAAGTGAGACTAAAGTATAATTTTAGTTTTAAGCTTTACATAAAAAAACGCTTTTAAAAAATTAAATTTAATATTTTTTTTTAAATTAAAAAACTTATAACTAATCTTGTGTAAATTTTGATAATATTTCTTAATTTTACAAAATTATACTTACTAAAAGTTACTTAAGATTTTAGATATGTTTGGTTTTTATATTAACTCTATTTGCAAATGCAAATATTAATATTTAAAAAAAAATCTTAAAGAAAAAAAAAAACAAAAAAATAAGTTAATTCTTTTTCAAAAACTAGGCTGCAAGTAATAATTTGAAAATTGGTTTCTTAAACTTAAGTTAGTTTAATTTTTCACTTAAAAGCATCTGACCTTTTTTAGAATAAATCAGTCTGTTTTAAAATAAGGTAATTTTCAAAAAAATATGCTGTTTAACTAATTGTTTGTTAGTGTGTTTTTAAGGTTAAATTATTACATTTAGATAAAGATTTATCATGAGATATCATTTTAGCAAAAATTGATTGAGTTTTAGTTACAAGAATTAGTTAAATTTTATTACTCTCCTACTATAAAAAGTTATTTAACAAATGAAGAACTAATATATCTGCAGTCAAAACTATGTTTATTTAAACAGGTTTTATAGTTCACTGTGGGTGAGTAATGTGAAGACCAATCAAAAAGAAAACATACAAGTCGGTTCAGACATAATGGTGTCAGGTTACAGTGGATTTCCTGGCTACTACATTGCTAAAGTCATCTCCTTCTTTGATCTAAGTGAGTTTGTTAGGAAAGGCGAAGCAGTGGTAGCAGTGTGAAAAAGTATAAATTTTTTTTTGGATTAAAAAAGCCTAGTTTTTTGAAAATTTTCAGGTTCATTGTTTATACTGAAGATATTTGAAATAAAAAATTAAACTATTGTTACGAAAACAAAAGTCTAAGTAGAAAGTAAGTAAAAAAGTATTAGTAGTAATAAAAGTTCATGGGGTCTTAAAATTTTTTTATTAATCTATATCACATTATGGCTCTTGTTTATGAGTGTAAATTATATCAGATGCGTTCAACTAATTATAAAAATGTTTATATATCGAACTTTATTCGCTTTAACAACTGACTTTTACAAGAAGAAAAGTAAACATTTATACTAAAACTTTTAAATCTTTTTACACTTGAACAATGTTAAATTTAGCTCTGGTGAACAAATATAGTTTTTAAAAGAAAACTGCCTGAAGTTGCTTTTCATTTAAAATGTAGTAAATTACCAAAGTTTTAACTGTTATTTTATAGCTACAAAACTACTTAAAGTCTGTTTTATTTGTTTATAACCTTCAAAAAAGCTTTTAAACAAATAAAACTTGGTAAAAGTTGTTCCTGTAGTTAACGAAGTATCGTAAGTTACTTATTTTTTGGTGTTATTTTAGTATTACGAGTTTAAATGATACGCACATTGTGTACTTACAAGTTATAACTAAGTATATTTAATTAAAAGTCTATTTTCTTATATGATAATGAATTTGTTTTATAAAGTAGTAATGAATTTGTTTTATAAAGTAATAATGAATTTTGTGTGCTCAATTATAAATAGGTTGAAAGCTTTTAGAAATAGTTCAAAGTTAACGGAAGTCGTTTAAACTATTAAAGCTGCTAAAACTAATTGAAATGTTTACCTTATTTTGCTCATGTATATAAATGTTGACATTCTGTCCAAAACTTCGTTATTCTGATACTTAAATCTTTTGTTGTGACTTTTATGCTTATGAAAAGAAATATTTTTTTTTGAATGGTTAGCTACTTCGCTTAAATTACTTGAATTAAATTTTTTAAAAGATGTATAATAATTTCAAACCAGAATCAATGTAACAAATTAAAATTAAGTATGGTAAAACTTAAATAATTATTAAGTTAATGGATCTTAGGTATGGAACAAAGTAGTAAAAAGTTTTGGGTTAATTTTAGTTTTATATTGATTAATTTATATTTGTTATTCACTACATACAACTATAAAGAAAACTGCTCAGTTTACTTTAAACACTAAAACAACCTAGAAATGTAAATATTTAAATAGTGAAAATAAGTGCTATATGTACTTTTACGTTCAATGATTATATTTTTACAGTTTGGCAGTTTAAGAATATATAAATTCTAATGCCATTTAAAGTTTATATTAAAGTTGTTTAAATTATTTAATCGTTCTATTGTAAAATATTTTTGACACAAAATTTTACATTGAAATCAGTTTGTGTATGAAATATTCAGTTACAAATATTACAATGGTCTAATAAGCCTAATATGTAGTAAACAAAAACTATTATCTAAATAAAAAAAAATTTTTTTTTGAAAAAAGTGAACGCTTACAATTCGTTAGGCTGCGAAAACAATTATGACATTATTGTTTTATAATAAAACTTAAAACATGTTTGTTTTATACTAATGCTACGCAAGCAATAAAGTTAACCAATTAAATAAGAATTCATAATGTTGAGAAACAGTCCTCATGTTCAATACTAACAAACCAGTAGTGTAATGTTCCTAATTATCAGAAATGTTCAAGCATTTTTCTTCTTGTTTCTACGTAGTATACCGATACGCAGGTGAGAAGGGCCTGTCGAGCAAGAGGTGCGCGGTCGAGTGGTACTACTTGCCCGACGAGCTCCGCCACACCGCCCGCCACCAGCTCTCCATCATGCGGAAGAACGAGGTCGTCAGGGACCTCACCCACAAGCGCAACGTCATAGAGGCCGTGACGTTGCTAGGCAACTGCAACGTCACCGTGCTGGGCCCCAACCAGTGCTTCCCCGGTTCGTTTAAATTTGTGTTTTGAAAGAAAATAGGTTTCAAAGTTTGTAATTAAAAGTAACTTGTGTGAAAAGTATAGATTTTATTATCGAAATGATATCAAACACATAAAAATCTTTCTATAAAGATTATACATGTTGATAAATTGTTTAACAAGTTAATAAATGTTGGTTATTTGAACCAAGTTAATGTTAGTAAAAATATTCAAGATTGGAATGTATCACAAAGAGTGTAAAGGTCCTAAAAAGCTTAATAAAATTATATGACTAACATATTTTAGCTAATAAACATTAATTGTTATACTAATGAACTGCTATAAAATTAAGCTTTATTTACAAATGCTAGTTTTAGTCTAGTAAAAAAATTATGATTGTTGTGACTTTTATATATATAATATATACTTTTTATATTAGCCTTGCTATTTTATTTCATGTTATACACTCCTTAAAATGTTTTAAAGTTACTAAATTTTCTTTATAGTAAGTTCAATTGTTATAAATATTTGATGTTTTGTTTTTAAGTCTTAAAAATAACACAACACTAAAGACTAAAACATTATATTAATGAATATTATTTTGATTTGTTCTTTAAAAATAGCAAGTTGTTATTTTGAACGAGTATTTGGATTATATAATTATATTAGACTCGTTGTAAAAAAACGTTAAATTTAATAAAGTTTGATAAGTTAATTTTTACTACAATTACAGTAATTTTTGTATAAGTTACAAATAGTTTTATTAATTTATAATTTTAACTCAAGACTCTATAAACTTAATAAAGAAGAGTAACTGTTTACACTTTAGTGGTAATGTACATTCAAACGATGGATATTTCTATTAATAAACAACGTGGCTTTTCGGATAAACTAAATGAGTTTTAATTTGATTAAAATTTGCACGATTTTTTGCGAAAGAGCTAATTATTTGTTTAATATTTTTATATAAAGATTAAATCTATGTTGTTTGTTTTTTAGCAACATTACTGTTTTTTAGTATATATAAATATTAAGCTTCTTTTACAGATAACATACTTTAGTTTATTATAACTCTAAAGTACAAGTTAACCTTAAGTTTGTTATATTTGTTTTCCTTTATAATTTATAGATTATTTGAGAACTATTAAAATAAAAATTAGTTTTGTGTATCAAACAGATTAGATCACTGGAGTAAATAAAAAGTACCAGTTATTAAAAAACTTAGTAGTTAAATAATAAGTAATTTTAATAATTGGTATAAGCATATACATTAATGTACTAATACTGTGTTTTTTAATTAGTTTTACTTAAAGACCCATAAGGAAAGCCTTAGTCACGTTTTATTAAGCTTTTGAAACAAAAGATCTACTCAAACATTTCAGTCTATTTATTAAATTGACATATTTGAAAGCATTTGTTTAACGGTGTATTGAATTTTAAAAAGCTGAGATAATTTTAATTATTTTTTTTTGCAATTATTTTAACTTGAATATAATTTGAAAATAGTAAAATAAATTACAGGTATGGTTATAAAAAACTCAGAGGTATATAGTATAATTTTATAAACAGTCTAAAAATAGTATGTTTAAACTTTTTGAGTTAAAAGTATACAATTTAGTTAAATGTTCTTAACTTATCTATAGTTTTATACCTTACAGAAAAAGCTATCTAAACTTTTTCAAAATATAAAATATATGTTTAATGTTTTCTGAAATTTTAAAGGCTACACAAGCTTAATCAACAAGAAAAAAGTCTTATGACTTTGAAATAGTTTTAAGCTTTTATTTACTGCAGGAAATATAGCTATAGGAAGAAAGTTTAATTCTAATGTACTTACAAGTGTAAATAGTTTTTCAAAAAGTTTTATTTGTTAATATTATGAATATTTGAGTAAAAAAGTAGCAATTTTAAAAAGTATTCTTAATATACCAATTCCATCAAAAAAACGTTGAAATTTATATTTTCCTGTTTAAAAAAGTAGAAAGACATGTATTTTCAAAATAAGTGAAAATTATCAATGAACTTTCTTTTCTTGTTTAATTTTTTTTACACTTACTTACTCATAAAAGCTTAACATTTTTTAAAAAGCAGAACTTGAAAATTGTTCTCAATTTTCAATTAATAGTTCGATATAATTTTTTTTGATCCCTTAAGCTCCATATACAACTAATTCAAACGAATAAATTATACTATCTGTATATAAATTTACGTAGTATACTTATAGTTAATTTTTTTACGAACTGCAATAAAGATTTAAAAACTATAATAAATTAAGACTGATACTATTTTTTTTTAGTCTAAAAAAAATAATACATACACATATCTGATAAAAACTAACTTACTTTTAAGAAATATATAGAAAATAAACTAGGTACAAGAGTTGAACGACATTGTGTTTATTAAGTCTAAAAAACATAATTTATACTAATTTTAACTTTCAATTACTAATATTGTTAATAGAAAATTACTAGTATCACTTAGATTGTCTAAAAATAGAACTTAAATAATTTAAAAAAATAAACAATGCGCAAGAAATCAATAACAAAATAATTTTATTTTTAGAGTTTGACGAGGAGATGGCAGATTGTTTCTACTGTCATCACGGTTTTGATGGTAAAAACATTATTCGCATCAACAGTAAGTTTTTAAAAAAATATGTTGCAAAGTTGTTTATTAAGACCAGTTAAAAGTTTAAAACAGAAAAGTCAGTATTATAAAAAATTGCACTTTTTACAGCCAAAAATGTTACTACTTAAAGTAAAATAAATGATATTTAATATTTTTTTTCTTAATGAACTCTTTACAGTTAAAGAATTTAAATTAATACATAAGACAGCTTTAAATAGAAAATAAAAAGAAACATTATTAAAGTAAAGTTTTTTTTTTAAGGAAAAAGTAAATTACTAGTATAAAAAGTAGATGATTGAAAACATAACATATGACTAAAGTTGGTCTCTGATAATTTCAGTAGTTTGAGCTGATTCACTACCACTTCCTTAGTTGTTGGATATTAACATTAATTGTATATGAAATATTTGCATAAGAAGTATTATTTATAATACTAATATAATTTTTAACTGGATATCAAAATAAATTAATATATTAAAGGGCATATTTTTCAATTTTTCTTATAATTCTGTGTCTGATAACTTACATCAGTTATTATACCTTGATAAGCTCACTCTCACAATGAAAGTATACTCTAAGGCTTGATTTTGATATATGTAAGTTTGTTGGAAATATTTAAAAACTCCTATACACAGAAACTTTTTAAACAAAAGTTAATAAATCTAAAAAAAAATTTGTAGCGAAAACAGAAAATGAGCAGAAAGAAGTTAAACCAGAAAAAGTGGCAAAGAAGCCGAAAAAGAAGAAAATAAAAAGGAAAATTCAGTCAGCTTCTACAGCTCCGTGTGAAACTCCCAAGAAAAAGAAGAAAACTGTGGTTACAAGTGTGTTACATGCCATTATATTAATTAAAAAACTTGCTGTGTTTTACTTAGTAGTCTGTTAGCTAACAAAATATCTATTTGTTTAATGATAATATTTTTTGGTATATTATATTATTGTTAACATGCATTATTATTTTGAGTAAAAAAAAAAAACTCATTGGAGAACAATGTTTGTAAAATAAAAAGTAGAATACTGCAAAAATATTTTAAGGTAGTTTTACAATTTTAAAAGACAATAACGAAAATGATGTTCAGAAAATCTATTAGTTCTGCAATTGTACAAGACTTAAATATGAATTTTTTTAACAGAAGAAGTGAATGAAAATGGGCAAAACGGGTCGCCCATGGAATCGCAAAGGGCGCCAGCTGCGGTGAAACCCGTAGAAAAAGGTTAACTTTTTTTAAAGTTTTATGTAACTTAAAGAAGTTAAACAGAACTATTTTTTTGTCTTAAGTTAGAGCTCATTGAACAAAAAATATTTATTTCATCCAAGTTGGAAACTAATATAGTTTGTATTATTTTAGTAAAAAATAAATGGTTATAATAGTAATTTCATATTGATTAAATTAAAACAAAATTTATAAAAGTTTGATTATAAATAGCTTGTATTATAAGTGACATAATACAACGGTAAGTTGTAACGTATTTGATACTAGTTGTGTTTATAATGTAAAATTTTAATTCTACGTCGTAAGTGATTGATTACAGTAAACTGAATTAATAATTAAAAAAAAACTAAGTTTAATATAACTTTAGATTTAGTATTTTTTAATAGTGACATAAACAGTTATAAACTTTTTAGTTGTAAATGATCAGTATCATATCTACAGTTATATAAAATATTTTTTCTCAGTTGTGTACTTAACTTAAACTACTCACAAGTAAGTTTAAAACTTTCAAATAAATTCTTAATTATTAAAATAATTATTTAAAAAAACTCTTGATTGTTTTCAAAAAAAAAAGTCCATTTTGGTTTTAGAACATTTAAAAATTTTACAATAAATAATTTTTTGATAGGTGCAATTATAACCAAGTGTGCTCCTTTTTGTAATTTTCTTAACAATTTAAAATAAAACTAATGTTTATTTTTCCCTCCAGCACCTTCGAATACGAATATTGCTCATTAGCGCCAGCAAGCAGTGAGAAATTTTTCTGAAGATTTGAAGGTGTTGGGGTTGGAAATGCTTCTATAATAATGAATTAGTATGCGTGTTTATAGTTGGTGCTTCTTGTTTTTACCTTCAGTCTTTTCTCCTAAAGTTTATCACCTTTTTTTAATTCTAAAAAGTTAGTATCTTAATGATAGACTAATACTTAACAAAAATCTGTATAATTTTATTTTCTTACAGCGACTTGTTTTATTACCAATTTTTTTGAAATAAAATAGTTCTAAAAATTAATCTTTCTCTAAATAATAGCTGAACCGTCAATATGTTTTTTTGTACGATTATATTTTTCTTATTTTAATACTTTCTTTTCAAACTATTAGCTTTAGTAACGAAAGTTCAAAATGTTGTACTTTATAGATGACATAAATGTTTTTCTAAAAAGTCATCCTATATTTTGTTATCGTTTTAGACAATTTTTTATTAGTTACATAAACGTTTAATTACTATTTATCTTACAGCTCTATTCTAATGACTTGTTTTTGGTTAAAATTAACAATGACCTTAATGAAAAATAAGTTTTTTTACAGAAAAGTCCAGTTTTGTTTTGTTATGTATTTCAAAAACATGTCCGTCTTAGTTGTTATTACTCAATTATGTTAAACTAGAAAACTAAGTCGGATTTTGTTCCTTTACTTTAATATGAATTTTTTTGAATAAGCTTGTGTCTGAATGGTAGCTTTGATTAATTGAAATCCGATTTTGTTGTTAGCTTTCACTTAGTTTGATCATGATTGAGTTTAAAGTTGTTTATTCTTGGCTCATTTTGTCGTTTCAGTTTAACTTCTCAACTGTTTTTTAATGAGCTATTTAATTCCTAATTTATGAGTTGATGTAAACTTGTAACAGAAATCATTTGATTAAACTGTATGTTTTTCTTCTGTTTTAGATTAGTTTATTTAAACAAATAGTTCTATATTTCAATAAATAAAATAAAATGTACCATTGAACTAGTATATTCAGGACTGTTTTTTAGTAATAATATATTGTTTAATGATAAAACATAAAGTCATAGAAATTGATTTAATAATTATCAATTGCAATTTATCCAAGTTAAATGTTTCTTCAAACTTGCAAAAAGAACTTTTTTACTATTTTTCTTAATCTTGTTGCGTTAAAAGATGATTTATTTTATTGCTTCGATTTTAATTTGAAAAAATAAACACAAAAAGTATATACAAAGTTATGAATCGATATAATACAAAAATAACTGATAACCTAAATATATATTTTGTTAGATACAGGTTTTTTAACTTAGCCTAAAAAATCTCGAGTTTTTCATATTTTGTAGCTTTATAAACAAAACTGAATTTTTTTTGTTTTATTTTACCATGCTTTTCATTACTAAAACTTAATTACTTTAAAATGTATTAGTTTATCTATGAAATATGTTAATCTTTCTTTTTAGTTTGTAAATTGATTTGAACTAGATTTAATTTTAGAACATTAAGATGTTATATTATTTCCTAACCAATATGTAAATGTTAATAAACTTAAAATTGTTTTGAAGTTTAAGTTAGAAGTAAACGAACTAGATATTAGAATTTACTTGATAATAATTTTTATAACGATAAAATAAATAGTTGTATATGTAGTAATTTTAAAGTAATATTAATTATTAACTTAGATTTTAAGTATTTTACTTAATAGCATTAATTTAAATTTAAGAGAATTTTTAAACTATAATAAAAAGGTTAATATACCTATTTTGTAGTTAATGTGTTTAAGAAATTGAAAAGAAGTACAAAAATATTTATATTGTAACTGTTTTATAAAAAAAATCAATACCCAACATTGATTTTGTGTTAAAACTAGGCTGAAGGTTATTAAAGTTTTTGAAACACAAAAAATATGCTCCCTAACAAGTAAAACAAGTAAAAGCTACAAATAAGTGGTTGTTAATATAGTTTTAATTTAAGTTTGAATTATATCAAATAAGTAAAAATAAATTAAAAAAGAATTTCGTATAGTTTTATTAAACACAACAAATAAAAAAGTTAGGTCTAGTTAGGTTAGAAAAAAGTCTTTTTCTTGTAGGTTAAACGTTGATTATATAGCTTACTATTTAAATATTTGTCATAGGAGAGTTTAAACTAGTTGGTATGCAATCTTAAAATATCAACTAATACTATTTACTTTTTCTATTTTGGTTTAGTGTCCACAAGTTATGAAAATCCTGTCGTAGTTAATACTTTTGTTGTTTGAAATAAAAGTCGCTAAAAAAAGTACGGGTTTTATAAACGTGGTTTTTTCTAGTTTGTAAAATTACGTACTAGATAACAAGTTCTATTAATACTTAAAATATAAAAATTATGTAATCAAAATTCTTATTTGTAGTTTGCAAAGGACATTTAAATAAAAACAAACAAATATTAAAAACCTTGGTATTATAAAATTTGGAAGCTTAATTTGAAGAAACATTAAACAGTTAATCAATAACTGCTTAGTTTTTTTTTTAATTTAGAGATCTTAATTTGTTTGATTAAAAATGCGTTAATAAAAAATCTTTTTAATCAAAGCCTTTATCTAAACATATATGAATAATATCATTTTGAAACTTACCTAACAGCCATGACAACAATATCTTTTTAGATTAAAATGTATAGTTTTGGGTGTTGGAATCTCTATAACATTTAAATGTTACTTTTAGTTACATCCTTTTTGAATACTTTTTTTTTATTAAAATATAATAAACGCTTGATCTAATAAAATTTAAGTTCGACTGCTAAGTGATCACTACTTGAAGAAAAATAACTATGGCTTTCTTAAAACCAGTCATTAGTTTGTAAACTGTTATAACTTATAAATACATTTAAATAGTTTTCAATGATAGTTTATGTATCAACTTTATCAAAAAGTAACAGAAAATGTCGTAACTAAAAGTTGTGAAAATATAGTTATAGGTTACTTTTTTGGTAAAAAAGGTACAAAAATTATTTCAAATCAATTAAGTCATCAGTGTGTTATGTTTGATTACTGAGTTCATAAGGCATGAAATAGATTTAAATAAAATAATTGAAATAAGTTTTTTAGCCGTTTCAATAATGTATACAATAGTTTTTAAAGTATAAAAACTCCTGTCAATAAAATATTTACATATCTGTACGCGGTAATGTAAAAGTTTTGAATACAGTTTTTTTAAAAACTTAATTTTTAGGAAACTTACTTGGCACAACTTACAAAAAAAAGTGAAATTTAATAAGTAATATCTGGTATAAGTAATATCTGGTAAGTACAAGTTTAAAGTTTCAAAGCTTACATTTAGACTTCTTTATAATTTTCAAATACAAGGTAGAAATAAGTGTACAAACTGAATTATATATTTTTTGATATACCCTTATAAAGAAATAAGAATTTTTCTAAGATAGCTCAGAAATTACGTAGAGCATAAAGTAGTTTTAAACAAAATAACGTGTTTTAAAAGTAAGGAAACAAATCAAGAACTCAATTACCTAACATAACATCAAAATTAAACCGAGGTTGTTTAAGTTTAATGTTATGAAGTTGATATTAAAGACGATCCTAGTTCTAAAAATAAAAGCTACTTACTTTTCTTGTAGTCTTAATACTTTTTTATTCTTCTTAATCTAGTCTTCAATTTGTGAATTAGGTTGAAAGAATTTTTAATGTTTTACAATTTTGATAAAACCATTTTTAACCAACTTACTCAATATCACATGCAAATAAGACATGTTAGCTAATAGTATTGTGTATTATAGTAAAACGGTTTTTTTTACCTATTCACATAAAAGATTGATTAACGTTTTTTTGTATAATAAAGGTCTATAAAATTAATAGTAAAATTTGAAGTTAGTTTTGTAGAACCACAAAAAGGAACGTGAGTATAAGCTAAAATTTTGGTTTAAGACTAGTTTTTTTTTAGTAGAAAAATATTGAAAAATCACATACTAAAGTATTTGAAAAATTTTATATATCACATTTAATTAGAATTCAAATTAATGATTGATACCGAAATTTACCAATTGAACCAGTACTTACTTAATAAAAACTACAAGTAAAAAAAAAACAAAGTACGAACTTACTAATGGTCAGAACAGCGTACAAAGTTAGGAACGTTCATAACAACACTCGACTGCTTTAGAACCAAACTTGTGAGAACTAAAACAAGAATTAGCTTGATTTTTACTTGTTGGAAATGTGATTGTAAATATGTCATTTCAGCACCCGCCAAAAAGTACGTGCCGAAGATGAACGCGTCAAAAGCGCTCGAAGTCATGATGCTCGATTCAACTGAGGAGGAGGAAGGGATGTCCAGCGACGAAGATTTTGTTGATTTCGATCAGCTCAAGAAGGTTGATTGTTTGTGTATATTTTCGAGTTCTTCACATTTACAGTCGAGTTTTTCACGGCTTTTATTACTACAAGTGTTATATCTCCTTGAAACTTTACCAAAATCCACATCTAAGGATTTTTGAGTTTTGTTATGTTGAATGAATTGCAAAAAGTAGTTTTAAAAGTTACAAATATATTGAATAAGATAAGTTTTATGCTTTTTAGGACACTTCTTAAAATATAAACTGGAATCATCTTTTTAGGAAACTTAAGGACAATAATTTTTACAGTTTTGAGACTATATTTTATTTAAAGTTAAAAATTTTCTTATGTTTTTAAATAGGTTTGAAGTGAATTAAGTAGCACAAGGCTGTAAGAAAGTTGCAATTTTAATTAATTTTTAGTTGTTCTTGTTTAAAGCTTAACTAATGAACTATGGAAGTTAAGCTTTTTTGTGGTTGTAGTGGTTTTGGTGTACATAGAAAAAAATTGATTAGTTTCGGCTTTTTTATATGAAAAGTTGAGCTCACCTTATAAAACAGAGTATTCCCACGGGTTGTTAACTGAACTTTGCTAGTTTTAAAATTTTGCTAGGTCTCAGCAAGTGTTTTGTTAGCATTTTATAGTTTATAAAGATAATAATAAAAAATGTTATTTAGACGAATTTAACAAAAATGCATGTAATTTTGGTATGTTAGTTTCTAATATATTATATATTTAGAAACTATAATCTTTCTTTAGTATAATAAATTTGAGTTTAAAGTATACAAAATAATGGATGTTAATAAAAGTTAAACCTTAAAAAATACTTAAGTTTTCGGAAGTAGAGAACAGGTGTTGAACATTTTACAAATTAAGTTTTATTAAAGTATTATTATTTTTCGTTTGAAAATAACGTTTTAAAGTTATGGTTTATATATCTTCAAAAGCATATTAGAAAAAATAAATAAACAAAAAATAGCTACTAACCAATTTAAACGTTCAAGTTAGTATTTAGTTACATTGGTATTCGAACATAAAGTATAAATTTTTGAATAGCAAAGATTTAATCGCATGATCTCTAAGCACCAGATAAATATCAAAGTATAGATCTAAAGTAAGACAAGCGCTCGAGCGAAACTCTTAAAATGAAAATTTTAGCAACACTTGCCTAAGAAAAAGGTCAAAGTCACGTTGGATAAGTTGAGAGTTTCACCTAATGGAGGTGTTTACGACAACGGTGGCGACATTTTATGTGATAGAAGCGGAGTTTTGAAGGTTTTAACAGCAAGCTCTTAGCGCTTGTACATGCATGCCATAACAATTGTGTGTGCTTGCTCATAACACTTTCTTTTGTTCTGTGAAACGAGGTCATAGAGTATTTTTAGTTAGATTGTGTGAAAATCAACGTCTTTCATTCATAGTTTATGTTTTGATTATGATTTTTGTTGGTTCAAACTACTTAATTAAAAGTTTTTGTTCACTAACAAGCTATAGGTAAAAATTTTTAGTATACTTTAAAATGATTAAGCAACATAAATTAAATAAAACATTTTAAATACAATATATAATTTATAAAGTTAGCTTGGGTAAGATTTGTATGAAGATAAGATATAATTAAACTTAAAGAATAGCTTTAAGTTTTTTTTTTCATTTTCTACTTAAATCCGTAAAAGTTAAGTTACTAAATACTAGGTTTAAGCTTAAAATTAATTCCTAGAATATTTCGTAGTTTAAAAAGATTTTTTAAGTAATGTTTTTACATATAGTTATTTTAACTTTTTAAAGTTATTTTATGTAAGAGTTATTTGAAAAATTTATTGTGATACAATAAAACCTTACAGTATTATTCAGTAATAAAATTCTTGTTCAAATTCTTTTTAACAGTATCTGAATTTTAGAACCATGTAATAGTAGCACGTGTAAGTAGTACTAGATGAACTAGTAAACTGTAAATAAGTATAAAACATTAAGTCATAGTTTTTATTTTAAATTAAAAATTTTGAGCACTCAACAGAAATTTTTTTAAGTTTTTTAAAAGACTAAGTTTTATTATAACTCAGATAGTTGTTTTTATACATGGTTTAGGAGCTAATAAACATATATTTTTTTTGAAATTTGAGCTTAGTTTTGTTCCAAACAAAGTACTTTGAATTATCAGAATAATCTAAACAAATGTATTTTAAAAAATTCAACATCTCACTATTATATATAAGTTTGTGCCTCTCATAAAGATAGAAACCTTAAACTTAACTTCGTTATGTAATTGAAAAAATGCTTTTTAAACTTAAATAGTTGATTTCAAAAATACTGAAAGTTTGGATTAGAAAGTAAACTAGTAGCATGAATCAGGTTTATATTTTAATTTTCGTTGGTTGAATGTATGCACGAATCGATTAAAATAGTAAATACAATATAACACTATGATGCAGTTTGAGTCAAGATTTTTCGGTTAGTTAGCATGATTGTTATCTGCTTATTTTATATCATTACGTACAAAGCTACGAAGATCATCACTCACTTTTGACATTACTTAAATTTGTTTTAATGTTACAGCTAGTTTGTTACCTGTTTTTTTTATGCTTTCTCTAAAACATCAATAAACAGTAAACGCTTTTCAATGTTCCAACTTAAAGTTAAAAAAAAATTAACGTTGTTATTTTACTGTGTGATTGATATGAAATAAATTGAACAAAGTTGAACAATTTTTCACACTCAACTTAAAATGCTTGTTTGTAATTATCTTAACAGAATATTTAATCAGTTATTTATTAATATTTTTAATTATAGTTTTGTTATTAACTGGTTTAATTTTATAATAAACAAATAACATAAAAGTAGTCCTTACTTTAATGACGTTCAATTATTAACGTAAATGAAATAGTTTAGGTATTTATATTGTGTTGTAATGTTCTATTAAAAATAAAGCTGTTATTATTAATTGTTATAGAGAATAGAAAAAAGTTGTTAATAATGTTTCTATATTTTTTAGTTGTGTAAATATTAGATCACATAAACTAGTTTTAATGATTTTTAATTACATAGGTTCATAGTTATTTTTAACATAAAATAATTTTTTTCTTAAATAGAATTTCATGTTCTATATGTAAAATCAAATCAAACACTTAATTAAGTTATAATTTTAGTGATATATTAAATGCAATAAATAGTTTAATATCGATAAAAATAATTTATGCGTTTATTAGTTGACAATTTAGATTTTATTATGACAAGTAGATAGTAGCAATTGTTAAAAAAATGTAACTGAGAAACATAAACTTATTCTGAATATTATTATACGCAGCAAATCCAATCTAAACCAGCTTCAAGGAATACAACAAATCTTAAAAAATATGTTAGTCTTTTTATATGTTATTGATATAAAACACTATGGTGTAAGTTTAAATATAAGCTAAAAATAAAAGCGTATTATTTTTTATACCTTTGAATAAAGTATTTTAGAATAATGATGAAATTCTATAGAATCTTATACTTAGTAAAAATAGTAAAAACGAGTTAAAATATTAGGCTCAAAATTCAAGCCTGAAAAATGATTCGTCCAGCAAACAGTCCAAAGTAAATCAGAAGTCTGATATTGAAGGTTTAAAGCTATTTATCTTTATTATTTGTTGTGAATATGATGTACATCACAAGAAAGAGCATGTGTAAAACACCTTTTTGTTTGCTTTGTGTTATTAATTATTTTTATTAAAAGTTATTTAAAGTTTTTCAATTAATTCCATTTGTTGACATTAGGATTTCTTTATCTGCAGTAGCTTTTCTTATAAAAACAAATAATTAGTTCTCTAACTAGAATAAAATAGATAACTTTTCTACAGTGTTTGAGGAACTATAAATATTTTCTACATATGGTAGATATATAACACCATTATTTGTTTGTTGGAGTTTTCAAAATAAATTTTATTAAATATTGAAATAAACAGTAAATGAATCTCTGATCGAAGAACAAATGCTCGATTCTACTATAGAAACTTCTCCAGCTAAGAAAGTTGATACAGGTTTATACAAATTAGATTATAATTAACAATTGAAAAATAACAAAAAAAAATAAATGTTTATCTAGACAAAGTAGTAAGAAAAAGTTTAAGACCAGCTAAAAAAAAGCAAGTCAACTTAGATGAAACAAACAACACTGTACACGAATTTCAAGCTGAAAAATCTACTTCTGTCAAAACTACTGAGAATAGTTCAGGTATTTTTAAGTCTTTAAGTAAGGCGCATATGTTTGTTAAGTAGTAATTTATGCTTTAAACCCAAAAAGTAGTGTTTAAAAAAAATTACTTTTAATACGTTTTTATTGATATTTAATGTTACAAAACAAACATTAAATACATCTTTCAAAAACTAAAAGAATTGTAAAAATAATTTTTTACAAAATAGAATCTTGTGTAAACAAATTTTAAACAAACGGATTTCGAAGAGTTAGAATTAAAATATATTTTAAGTAAAAAGTTATAAAAGTTTTGTGGTATAACACAGCTTTAAATTTTTTTGATAATTTAATTTGAATAGTGTTCGCATTAAGTTTTCTATAACTTAGTAAAAACGTTAAAATTCATATAAGGCTTTTTTAAATGATGGAATTTATTTCATTACCTTGATAAACTAGTTTTTTCAAATTAGTAAAAAATAGTTATGTATTTATTTTTAAAAGTTATTCAACTTCAAATTTTGTATGAGAAAATAAGGAAATATATATTCGAACGAATTTGGCGACTTAATCTCCAGAGAAAATTTGGTGTTTTACTGAATGAATAAATAAAAAAAACATTTAATAAAGCTTTGGCTATTAACAGCTTATATTGGAAACATTAAGGGAATAGGAGGGTTATAAAACTTTTTTCACAATTTGATCTTATTTTATACAGTTTTTACTAAGCTACAAGATACTTTTCACAGATTTTATAAATTCAAAGTATTTTTTGAGAAATAGTCGGTCAAAGTCGGAGGCAACAATAGCTTCCTAATGGGAGGCGCAAACTAAAACGGCAAAAATAGACTATTTCACGAAAAATATATCTTCTACGTTTTCTTAGATAACTACTTCAAAATTTCAGGAAGTGTTACTTGATATATTTAGAAAATTCAGTTGGAAAAAATTAAAAAAATAAATATAAGATAAAAATTTTATTTAAAGTATAAACAAAAAAACAGTTTTTTTTTATAAAACTTATATTTTAAAATATTTTTAAATTTTGTTCCGACAAAATTTTCTTATATTGCAAGGAACATTTTCTAAAACTTTGAGGTAGTTATCTGAAAAAACGTAGGAGGAGATAGATTTTTAGTGATTTTTAGTTATTTACCGTTTTAGTTTGCGCCTCCCATTAGGAAGCTATTGTTGCCTCCGAATTTGACCGGCTATATCTCAAAATCTACTTTGAATTTTTTAAATCTGTGAAAAGCATCTTGTAGCTTAGTAAAAATTATTCAAAATAAGATCAAATTGTGAAAAAAGTGTTTTACCCCGCCTATGTCCTTAAATGTATTTTTTTATTACTTGCACTTAAGTAGTTGGTTTTACTTTAGTGATATTTAGAAAGTCGTCCTTAGTTTCGAAGTTTACAAATCTAGTGTTTCAGATTAAATCATCTCTTATATCAGTGGCGTCGCGTGGTTTTTTTCCAAGGTGGTGCAGAAAGAAAAAACGAGTTGCCGGTGCTCGATTTGCCCTTACTTGAGTTGTCCCTGCTCGAGTTGCCTTTGCTCGAGTTGCTTCTGCTCGAGTTGCCTCTGCTCGAGTTGCCTCTGCTCGAGTTGCCTCTGCTCGAGTTGCCTCTGCTCGAGTTGCTTCTGCTCGAGTTGCCTCTGCTCGAGTTGCCTCTGCTCGAGTTGCCTCTGCTCGAGTTGCCTCTGCTCGAGTTGCCTCTGCTCGAATTGCCTCTGCTCGAGTTGCCTCTGCTCGAGTTGCCTCTGCTCGAGTTGCCTCTGCTCGAGTTGCTTCTGCTCGAGTTGCTTCTGCTTGAGTTGCTTCTGCTTGAGTTGCTTCTGCTCTAATCGCCTTTGTTTGTGTTGCTTCAACTCGAGTTGCCTCTACTCGAGTTGCTTCTGCGCGAATCGCCTCAACTTGTGTTGCTTCGACTCGAGTTACCTCTGTTCTGCTCTCTGTTTTCATTTTTTGTTTACAATAGCTTGTGGAATGATACTTAAGCCTATACTGTTTTAGGGAACTTTCAACTTAGCTTACTTACCGCAAGATATTGATTTTGCGGTAATTCTTGAAGAAATTTTGTTTTTTGAGTAAGAGTTTGCGGCAGTGAAGTGAGCAAAATGGTCGTTTTCTAAATTTGAGTTTTGTAAGAGATTTTAGTCTAAAAGATAACGTAAAATTTATAGATACTTAAAGTTTTCTTACAAAATTTTAAGGTGGTGCAATTGCGGCAGTGCAACACCCCACGCGACGCCCCTGTCTTATATTACTTAATTTACTTTTCCAAGTATGTGACATTTAGACAAAATTGTAGCACTTTTTACTATATTATTTTACAGCATTAAATTTGGTAGTTTTGCTAGTTCAAAATTTTACTGAGATTTTAACCCGCAACCATATTTAATTCAGACTTCTTTTAGTTTATAAGTTTTATAAAATAAGTGTGTTATAAGGCGTCTCTTGACTTTAGTTTACATCTTTTTTAGATCAACCAGTGAGAAAATCAGTGAGAAAACCGAAACCATCAGCAAAGATGAAGGAGGAAGCTCCAGTCAACACACCAAGTAGGAAATCACTGAGAGCAAGTAGGAA
Source organism: Thalia democratica (assembly GCF_965202585.1). Taxonomy (NCBI): domain Eukaryota; kingdom Metazoa; phylum Chordata; class Thaliacea; order Salpida; family Salpidae; genus Thalia; species Thalia democratica. The sequence goes on from NC_139170.1 coordinate 13,794,545, forward strand.
TCAGAAGAAATATGTTGCTGAGTCGGAAGATAGCGGAGATGAAACTCCAGAGAACAAACCGAGTGGGAAATTGGATAAAATTTTAATGTTAAAACGGGTCGGGCAACGTACAGCCCACTCATAGATATCTTTAGCTCGCGACATATTTTTTAACAAGTTGTAATAATATAATTGAGTTTGTTTAAAACTAGTATTTTGAATGGGCTCTTAGTTTAATTATTAATGCATTTACTCTTGAATAAATAACTGTTTAAATACAATTTTGCTTTTAAAAAGTGTTTTAAATTTTTTAAATACAATTTTTTACAGTTACATAGTCCGCTAACGTTTGTTTTTAACAAGCTGGCAAGCAAAATATTTCTCTTGGCAAATTTGGCCCGCCAACTAGAAAGATGCCATACCCACTGTAAGGTGTCTCTCATTAATATTATAATTACGTTTTAGATCAACCAGTGAGAAAATCAGTGAGAAAACCTAAACCATCAGCAAAGATGAACCAAGAAGCTCCAGTCAACACACCAAGTAGGAAATCACTGAGAGCAAGTAGGAATCAGAAGAAATATGTTGCTGAGTCGGAAGATAGCGGAGATGAAACTCCGGAAGAAGAAGTTTATTTGGAATCTTCCACCAGTGATGATGGATTTTCGGAAGGTGTTCATATTATAAAACTCAATACCAAAACTTAAGTATTAGTTATTTTTGAGTTTTTATATCTTTAATTAGGTTTTTTGCGAGATAGTTTTAGTGTGCCTGCTCGTGTAAAATGAGGGCTTTTAAGTTTTATAATATTTGTGTAGAAGTTAAGTTTTTCTACTCAAAAAAGTTTAATTACTCGTTTTTATATAACACTTTATTTTATCATTCCTATTAGGTTTATTGAAAACAGTAGTGATAAAGTAATGATAAAATTATTAATACGTATTTTAAAGCAGTCTATAAAAATATAAATTTTGTATATAAGATACTCTAGAAGAAGTTTATTTGGATTCAACTAAAGAAGATTTCACTGAAGATTGTTCTGGTATTCAGACGAAATCATTAAAATATTGAAATTATACATTTGTAATGGTTTTATTAGTTAGATAAAATAGTTAAGTGAAACCACTTACACTAAAATATTTTTGATTAAAAATATGATATAACGGTTTGTTTAATTTTACTTATTTGAAAAATAGTATTTATATTCAATTCAATGTTGAAATATTAGATTATTGGTATCAAACTATGTGTAAGTTGTTTTCAAAATGTGTTTATAGTATGTATTTTAACAAATTAAATTATACAGTGGTATTTCTTACTTATTTCAAATTTAAGTACATATATCAACTAAATTAAATTAAGAGTAAAACGTTGGTCCATATAAATATCTTACTTTTTTGATAATGATTGTACAGAATTAGGTGTAAAGTGTTTTCGGTCTTTTCTTACATTTCGAATATTTTTAAAGAGACATATTAGTAATGTTGTTTTAGACGAAAGCTATGAAATTCCAAAGAAAAAGAACGGAGGCAAAAAGTTTGGTAGAAAATCAACAGCTGCGTCAACTGGTAACAAGAAAAAGTGTCTCCCTAAAAAAGTGAGTTTAACACATTATTCTTTAAAAAATAATATGGTACTATATTACTATATGAGCTTTTAATGTTTACAGTATTCTTTGTTCTAAAATATTTTTAACATTCAAACTAAAACGTGTCATATGAAAATTAAACTTTTTTAAAGTTCTTTGTTTAACTCTTTTAGTTTGTCTATGTGCTAAGTTTATGTACAACCAACATAAGAAAGTTTAATTTTATAACTTAAACCAAAACCAGTTATATGACAGAAAGTTTTTTGATAATCGATTTTATAGTTAGTTAATTATATATTATTCAATTTTTGCATAATAAATTTTAAAAAACATTATTATAAACTATTAGGTATTAGCAAGATCATAGCTATTGGAGTAATTAAAGATAAGTAATGTATTATATATAACAAAGAAATTTTATTATTTTATATACAAGTTCTTCACGAAAAGCAGTTATTAAAAGCATTAAAAAAAATCAGGCTCAGCAGAAGTTGGCCCGAATTCCGCAGCGATTGCAGCACTTGAGCGGCAATAAGAGCAAGTTAACAATTGCGCGGGAAAGGTTGCACGTGTCGAGCATACCCGGATGTCTTCCGTGCAGGGACGACAAGTTCAAATCGATATTCGAGTTCGTACACGACAGAATGGAGCAAGGAAGTGGCGGGTAAAAGTTTATTTAATAGATGTTTTATATTTAGGGTTAAGTACAACAATCATGTAATTTTTTGAATTTTAATCGGTTTTCCTAAACTCATTTTTGTAAACGCTACCTTTGGAAGAAATAAAATATAAAATTGACCCTTTTTTTTATTTTGTCACCCATTTGCTTTTTCGCTCCTGATATCACCCACTTCGAAAAATCATGGTTTAAGTCTTATCTAAAAATAAGTACTGAAAGACAAGCTAAAATTATTAAATTGATAATCGATCAACTAACAATTCTATAACTGCTTAAAAATTTCATCATTGCCCCTCCCCCCTTTTTCGCCCATTACTAGTTATTGCTCCCAACTTACTAATATCGTCCACTTTTGGAACCCTGATTTAAATAAACAACATCATGAAGAATATTCAAGTTTTTTACTTCATAATTAAGTATATTTTTTATATATCCGTAGTACTAAAATTCGGCAGACATTAACTTTTTAAAAAAGATTAAATGTTACATTAAATTTTAATGTTATTAGATGGCTGTTTACTTTTTGAACTTTAGAAAAATAATATGTTCCTTATTTAGTTAAGCTGTTTTTGAAGCTACATAAAACACATAACAAACATTTTGTTTAGAAAGACGCTTAAGGAATACATGTATAATTTTTACAGACTACCTAGATAATACTATTTTTATGTTGCACCTATGTTGATTTGAATTTATGTCTCTACTGTATATTGTACATGTTTTTATTAGTTTATAAGTACTGTAATACTAGAAATAAATCTTGATTAGTTTTATTTGATCTTATATATATATATATAGAACTAAAATACACAAAATAAACTTTTGCTTGGGACAGCTGTTTCTGCGTTTAATACGCGTCTTCAGCCAAGTTTTATTCAATGAAAAACAAACTTGTAAGTACAGCAATAAAATTATACAAAATTAGGTATTACGTAATAATAGAATAGATAGTTAGTTTTTGACATAATTATTAACAGAGTTTTTAGATAAATTGTTTTCTATAATGCATGCAGCCAGTTTGTAATTCGTTTCTTTTGTTTAGAGATTCAGATTTTTTAACTTTTAAAATTTCGATTTTTTCCGCATTGCACAATTTACATCCGTTTTTTAAATTATACTTATTTTTCGTTCTTGTTAATATTTCCCACTGAATTTTAAAATTGACCTTGTAATTTTTTAGTTTCCAAATATACTGCGATAATGTTGTCGTATTTTTATGTTTTTCGTGTTTGAAGCTGTACTTGTGCTTTGTGTAGCGATTCTTGAACGATAGTCCAGTCGAGCCGACATAAAACTTAGTCTGATTTTCAGTTATGACTGTTGCTTTATATATAATATTTTCCATTAGGCAACTTCCATTTACCGGGCATTCTTGTTTTTTGCAGTCACACATTCGCCTCTCTTTGTCCTGCGTGTCTAACATCTTTCGATGGTGTGCCATTATAAGTTGTTTCATGTTTGGCATGCAGGAATAGGACACTTTTAGTGTCTTCCTGTTAAAAACTTTACAATATGGATGGTCTTCAGTAAAGTTTTTGTCCACAATCTCTAGGAAGCGCTTCCCAACCCGTGTTGCCACACTTTTGCAGAATGGAGCATTGAAATATAAAATATTTCTTCTCCTTCTTTTCTTGTTCTTACCCTTCTCGCTTTTGTGGCTATAGGCTAACTCGTGATCGTACCCACTTTCTCTTATAGCTTCCTGGTATTGCTGGGTTGTTTCCTTAAAAAAGCTTTGACTGCTAGAAATCTTCTGGAGGCGGTTATATAGCGGACTGCTATATATATATATGCACCAATCTATGTTTTAAAGTTTTGACATTTTCCAATAGTTCACATAACAAATTAATCCAACTATAGTATACTAATTTTATAAACGTAATATAAATTTTAAACAAAACTTTCGATTAGTTTATTGACTAACTTGAAATTCATTGTAAAATTTAATAATCCAAACTTATACAAATACTGTTTCAGGTGCATGTTCATAAGCGGAGTGCCAGGCACGGGAAAGACAGCAACGGTGATGGAAGTGGTGGCAACGTTGCAGGAGATGGCAGAAGACGATGAAGTACAGCAGTTCAACCTCGTTCATGTGAACGGAATGAAGCTCACTCATCCGCACCAAACTTACGTGGAAATTCTGAAAGTTTGTTGATTTTTCATGGAAGAACACTTAATTGGTTTAATGTTAAATCTAATAAAAAGCTTAAAACGTAACACAACTTTTTCTTTGTTTGAAACAATTAGGGTTATATGGTTTTGTTCAACTCCAAACATTTTATTGAATATTACTAAATGAAATTTGCAATTTATTTAGGAATATTAAAAATATAACCAACTAATATTTATAATAAAAATCAATAAAACTTTTAGAAAGTTTTTTACTGGTAGCACATTGTTTGTATACATTTTATAATAGTTTTGATAAAATGTACTTTTAGTTTTGTAAAATTTTAAAAACTTGATTATGCATTAATGAAGACTACTAGTTACTAGTTGTTATTATAGTAATTTTATTTTGCTTTTAACATTTTTTCTTTATCTAGTAAACTTAAGAAAATATCTAAGTACTCCAAATAATAAATTTTCTGAGTTTTATTTTCTGTTTCAGCAATTGAACGGAACAAAAACATCACCGAAAAACGCTGAGGATATTTTGACTAATATTTTTCAACAAAGAAATAAAAAGCCTACTTTGCTAATTGTCGATGAACTTGATTTACTATGGACTAAAAAACAGGTATGAAAAGCATTTCCTAAATACTAGAAAAAGTCATTAAGATAAATAAGTGTTTGTGTAAGTATTAAAAAAGTTCAAATAATTGTTAGAAATTTATTTAATTTTAAGTTAAGCAGCATGAAGTTAACTTGAATATAAAATTAAGCCTTAAAATCAGTATGTGTATCCGTTTCAAAATATTAGTTCTTTAAAAACTTAAATATTATACTAGAATAAAATACTATTTCTAATATTTTTACTACTTTATTTAATATTGTCTATTTTGAAGATAACTACACTTTTAAAAAAATAAAGTGCTTGACAAATTGCAAAACTTCAATTTTATTTAGTATATAATTAACATAACAAGTGGATATTTGTTTATAAATTCGTTTAATTAAAAAAGTGTACATTTAATGTTTTAGTGTTATAAACTGAGTCAAAATAAGAATGACATGATTAAAAAAAATAATTTTTTATAAAATACAAATAAAAAATACATTAAGTTTATTAGCTTTATGGATATTTTTGTATTGGCAGATAAAAAAATTTTTAAACTTTTTCACAACTTGTCTAAAAATGCTTCGCATAACTTCTTTATACAACATAATATTTATACACATTGTTTATTTGTATTACACATTGACTTTAAACAATGTTAAAGCAAACACTTATAAGATACATAAACAAACAGTTTTAACTAACTGACGTGTACATAAAACTACCTGACAGACTGTCTCTATTTGCGAAATAAACCTGTCAGAATTGGCGTCTATTGAGTATATAACAAAATATTAAAATATTCAAACTGTAAACATATCCGTATGTACAAAGTATTGACGATTTTATGTAAACCTATGAACAGGACGTACTGTACCACTTGTTTGATTGGCCGCACAACAGCCACGCCAAGCTGATCGTGCTGTCGATCGCCAACACGATGGACTTGCCCGAAAGGCTGATGAGTCAGAGGGTTTCCAGCCGAATCGGTTTGAGCAGGACTGCCTTCCTCCCGTACAACTTCCAACAGGTTCGTTATTCAATTAGTTTTGTTACGAAGTTAATTTGGTGTAAAAATAGAATATGAACTTTTGAAACTGTTTAAAATTCATGTTAGTTTATTGTACGTTTATTAAGTTTATTATTTTTTCATTAAACTTTATTTTATTCTCTTTATAGTAGTGTAAATTTTAAAAATCTAAAAGGTTAAAAATTTGATCCTCTAACTCAGACGATCAGTTATCAAATAGTTTGGATTTTCAGGTAGTTATTTTGTAAGTAAGCAGCTAGATTTATTGAAACTTAAAGCGAAGAATCTTACAAGAGGTCAGATCAAAGTTTTCTTAATTGTTATAATTAATTTACTAAACAGCTTTTAAAAATCTTACGTTTGAATTTTCAAACAAGATCTTTACTTTTTTACCATTCATTATATACAAACAAAGACTCGTTTTTTTTTACTATGAAAGAAAAATCGATTGCTGTCTCTCTAGTTTCTAGGTTGACAATTCAGGTATTCTAATAACTAAATAGTATAACAAAGTTAGAAACTTAATATTAAATAGGTAATTTTTTTGTAGGCTTATAATGTGTAGTAGTTCGTCTAAATTTATCTCTATTCAATTTAATACATTAATACTCTTAAAAATATCACAGATGTTCTTGTGCTAAAACTTTATTTCAACTAACGGCGTTTCACTGCTCTCAAATAAATTTAAGAACAGATCTACGGAGTCTATAAAATGTTAACACACATTAGAAAAAAAGCAGAAAAAAGCATGTAAAATTATGTATAGTATTTATCTAGGTAGTAACTATAAATGGACTTTATGGTTTAAAAACAAAGTTTGGGATAAAAGCATAAAATTATAAAATTGTCTACAAAAAAAAACAAATTTAATAAAATTAGGCACTAACCTCAAAAAGCTCTAAGAATAGGCCAGTTTTAAAAATGAAAATTAAATTGAGTTGTGCAGAAATGTTACGTCATAATAATTTTAACAAATTGTTCAATAATTTATACAGCTTAAAAACATGAAGTATTAAACTTGCAAGTATATGTGAGTTTTGTGAAATAAATTAGTACATAAATAGACAGAGTTATTTAAAGTAGAATCGTCGGTTATGGGGACAGATATTCGATAAATCTTGCCGCTTATTCAGAAGTAGGTCTTTATCTTCTGCTGCAATTACTGCTCTTTCTGTATTGCAAGTTGGGCAAATTCTACTTACTCCGTTGGATGCATGTTTGATTTTTGAAACAATACTCCACTCCATGTTTGGCCTTTTACCGTACCTGTGAAAAAAGCTCCAGACATAATCCGATAAACGCGTGCTTTGTTTTTTATTTATATTTTTAAAAGTATGTTTATGATTAGCATATCTATCCTTGAAACTACCTGCTGTACTTCCGATATAAATTTTATCTGGGCCCTTACTTTCAACTTTAACTTTATAAATTACATTTTTAATTAAACAATTACCTTTTAATGGGCAGTTATCTTTGTTTAGTTTACGGCAATTACATGTTTTAGGCATATTACTTATCTTATTACTATTAGGGTTAGTTGGTTTTGAATATTTATTTATAGTTTTATTGTTATGCATTTTACTTATACTTTTAGCGCTATTATCACTTACTTGTTCTAAGTTTTCTTTTATCATTTTAGAAATACTTCTAGTTATACGTTGATTATTATAATCTAAACTATTGTTAGTACTATTGATATTGATTACTATTGATTTTTTCTAATGTGTGTTAACATTTTATAGACTCCGTAGATCTGTTCTTAAATTTATTTGAGAGCAGTGAAACGCCGTTAGTTGAAATAAAGTTTTAGCACAAGAACATCTGTGATATACATTCCGATAAGCTTAGCTTATCAGGATCTCCAGGATTTAACGCCTTATAACGTTACATCTTATTACTCTTAAAAATATTTAAGATCATCTATGATGTACATTCTCTAAATAAGTATAGCTCAAACATTTTAATTATACAAAAGTAAAGTTAGTTAATAAAACATTTATTGTTTACTAGAAAAATATCACGTACCAATTTCAATGAACAGCTGCAAGAAATAGTGAACAGCCGAGTGGAAGGTTTGGACATATTCGATAACAACTCGGTTGAGTTGGCAGCTAGAAAAGTGGCAACTGTATCGGGAGACGCTAGAAGATGCCTGGATATCTGCAGGAGAGCTCTTGAGTTTATGTGAGTACAAAGTTTTCAAAAAAATGTTTTTGAATATCCGGAATATGATGTTTGTATCAACTTGAAATTAGTTAGCGCATGTGATTTAAGGCATTCCGATTTGTTTTATTCTAAGTCGACCTGATTATGAACATATGATATATGTTTAAGTTAATATACGCTTTTTTTTAACTACAAACATTATTATGCATTTTCAGTAAGGAAAAGGAGAAAGTGAAAATCAGTCATATTCAGAAGGCTCTGAAAGAAATGTTCGCATCTCCCATCATTTCATTTATCAGGTTTATTTATTTACAATCAATGTCTTTTTTTTGATTAAAAAATAAAAAGCAAAGGTATTAGCTAACAATTTTTGATATTATTAACCTAAAATAGTTCTTCAGTTTATTTTCATAACAACAAAAGATTATAATTACTTCTGGTAATTATATACAAAAAAAATTTGCTGTTCAAAGTACGAAATCAATGCCACACTTTTATTATTAGTTTTTTAAGTTTTTTCGAAGACTTGGATTACTTATACGTTCTTAAACTTTTTTTTCAGGAACAGTTCGAAGCACGAGCGAGCGGTACTCATGGCGCTCATCACTCAATTCAGGAGGAGTGGTCTGGAGGAAGCGCTCGTTTGTGACGTAATAAGCAGCCACAACGAGATCGTTCGCATCGACAAGCTGCCCGAAATATCAAACTCCATGTTCATGCAGGTATTGCTTGCTAAACTGTTAAAACAATAAATAACTCAAAATTGAAATTTTTTATCATTGGTTCTTAAACTAAGGGGGGCTACTGTGGGAAATTTAAAAGAATGTTTAAAGAATAAAAGTTAGTCAATAAGTAATATTTTAATTATGTTTTGCAGATAGTTGGAAAATTGAACGCGTCACGCATCATCAGCGTCGATGCCACGTCATCACTACGTCACAATTCGAAGATGAGGTGCAACGTTTCCACTGATGACGTCATATTCGCCTGCAAAGCCTAGCATGTCGTCATAATAGTGTTGTAGATTTTAAATGCTGCTCTAGTTATTATTTTTAACAGTAAAGTTTCTACAGTTGTACAGTCTACTCTTATTGTTTGAGTTTTGAAACTTGAAGAGTTTTTTAGTTCGAATATTTATATATAAATAACTTTTAAACTATTTTAAAAATGGTATAGGAAAATATGTTGATCTGTTATATTTATAATAGGTTTATTACAAAGTTTTAAATTTTACAAGTTCATGCGAAAGCGTGTTTTAGTTTAAGTTGTGAAGTAACTAGTTTTTTTTAGATTATTTTAGTGATTAGAGCATTTAAAAAATTTTTAGTAGATGTTTATATGTACATTGATTTTAAGTTTTTTAGATAAACTGTTTTAATTAAACGTGGTAGTCCTTATTATACGTTTTGATTTTTCGAAAACAAGTACAAAGATCTCAACTTCTAGAGGAGTAAGAATATAATTTTTTTTTCAAGGTTTTTTAATGCAAACTCAGTTTCGGTCAAAGAATTCGAGGTGAAAGTTGTAGTCCTTATGATTATTATTACTGTTTATGCTTTTCAAAATGAGTTTAAATGTGTTTAACAAATATTTTACTCTATCAACTTTTATTGTCACCTCTCGCGAGCCTACGCACTGTAGAATTGTCAAAATGTACGAAAAAATATTTAGTTTGAAAAGTATTTAATATTGTACAGTTTATTTGTTGTATGTATGGAATTAACAATATGGTTAATTCTTTTATATGAAATTTTAAATGCTAACTCAACTCTTTATATCTATAGACCTTGTAAAATTATGTTCCTTGACTAATGGATGAACATTTAGTTGTGCCTCAATGTACCATGAAGTTTAATAAATAAGAAAAGTTTTAATTGAGATTCTGAAAACAAACATAACAATAAATTAATAGTAGTAAAAGTTCACAAACACATGATACAGTTCTCTTGCACTGTGTTTAAATGTTCATCTAAAGAAACAGCTCACAAGAAATTTTCCAACAAAATGTGACAATGATATTAAATAAAAACATGCGTACACATTAAACAAAGTTTATTTGTTTCTCTTAGTAAACATCATTAATTCTCATTAGAAGTTTTTTTTATGCCTGAATTGAATTCACTTGCTTTGCATAACAAATGTTTAAATTCCTTGCACGTGCCTTAAATTCTTCGTAGTGCTCTCCAGCAACAGCTTGAGAATAACACAACTGTGCGTTGAAACTGATGGCCTTCATAAACATCGCTTTAAAACCCTTGAACCAAAAATCTTTATTTATTCCTCTCCAAGACTTTCTTCATCAGTTTCAAGATGAGTCTTTGGAGTTTCAGGGATGTTCGTGGGTTCAAGATCGTTGTTGGGCGCTCCAATCACCTCTAAAGTACTTTCGGAGTATTCAGCAGTTGTTTCGTCACCCATTGTAATAAAACTGCTTAAATTTTTTGTCTGTAAATCAATGTTAAGTTTTAGAAATATCAACCCATTAAGTGGAATAAAACCAACCACTCATCTACTTCACACACTAGATTCATCTTAAAACCAGCGATCATAAATTTTTTTAATATTTTTTCAGGAAGTAAATAAGTATATTTCAACATGAATCTTAAAAAATCCCAGTTTCATCTATACTGTAAAGATGTTCAGGGTCATGTCGTGCAATTTCTGTTACAAAAGTTCAAGGGTTGCTAGATTGTTTGGGTCATTTTGTTCAACCTGGCAAACTTCTCCATAAAGTGCTTTTTAATTTAAAATCTTACGTCTTTTAAAATTACCGTATCAGCGCCATTATACTTCAAAATCAATACAGTTCAGCTCTACCCTTTGGTTTTTAGATAACTCCATACAGGGATACCTGAACTTTAGCATACATCAGTGTTTCAACCAAACTATATAATTTTGCTTTAAATATAGTAGGTATATTTGCTACTTCTCATTTAGTTACGCAATTTTTTATGTGGACATAATGTTCGTAGATTCGTTAGACGTCAATGTGTATGGGATTAGTTTAAGTGATGGTCGTTTAGAATAGGTCTCCCAAACTCTTTTTCGTATTCGCACAAATAAAAAATAAAAAAGGCTTTTTGTACTAAGAACCGCTCATTACTGTTAAACTACAATTAACTGTATTACTCACTAACTGTTACTCAAATATTTAAACATTAGTTTAGAGAAATATTAAATCCTAAATATTTTAAAACTTAATCTTTAATTTTTTGCATCCGAACCAAGCAGTAGTATTGAGAAAGTAAATAAAATGCATTTTTTAAAACTAAGTGTTTTAACTTTCTATTGAGCTTTCACAAAGTTCATTGTATAGGTATACGTAAGAAACCGAGATTCATACTAAAAGAAATCAAAATGAACATTTCAGTTTTCATTCTAAACAACGTAGTATTTTATATTTATGATTAAGCTTTAAATTTACTTAAATATTCAAACTAATAACAACATTTAATTTTAATTACTAGAGATAATACAAAATAAACAGCAAAAAAAAAAACATTCCTGCTCATACCTAGTTACTAGATTAACCAAAAGGTCTTTTTTGGTAAAAAAACTTTTAATGTATATAAAAACTAATCCCGATAAAGCTGCGCAGTAGTCAATTTGGTTTAGTATATATCTGGGTTTCCAAAACTAACTTTTAAAATCGCCCACTTTATGAGACATCACCCTTTTACTCGTTAACTACTTTTAGTGGCCTTTTACTAGTTACTCCCCCAGGATAATTAAAATCGATCACAATAGTTTTAGTAACTGTTTCTTTAAACACTTTTTATAAATGTTGTAAGTAATTCTTTGGAATTCTAAATACTTTTTAAAACAAATTTATTCGCTACTAGTTAATAAAAAGTTGTTAGTAAAAGTAATTATTAGTTAAACCAGCTTAAAACTACTGACGAAAGGAATAAAGACAACAAATACAAACGCTTTCGTTTACCTTTTAGATATTACAAAACGTAAACAACGTCTAATGAAAATATGGTGAATAAAACTTTTGATCTATTAATTTCAACAAATAAGAAATACTAGTATTAAGCTTACAGTTAAATGAATTGATTTATATTTAAAATTGTGCTGTATGGGATGTTTTGGTTTCGATTTATTTTTTGCGTTTGGTATTTAATCGTTTTACAAACTGTGAAAATAGAGTAAGATGTATTTTGATTACCAATTTTAATATTAACAGTTTTATATTCGCACATTTAATAGCTATTAGGTTTGTTAAAAGTAACTTAAAACTATGAGTTTTTATATCTTTAAGTACTTAGTTGTCTACTTTGACCAATTTTATATATCTGTTCACTTTAGCAGATAACTGTCTAAATGTTTTAATTTTTAAGAGGTTAGTTATACGAATTACAATAGAAACTAATCAGTTTTTCAACCAAACTTTTTACCTACGTTTTTAGGCTAACAAAATAGAAATATAAAATAAGTTTGATAGTGCTTGATGAAGTCTTTAAGAATATATATTTTTTTTAAATATATTTATTTTGCTGGTATTAATCAATTTTATGGCATTAAGGAGACAATAACTATATATTAACTGCTGATATAAGTAATAAATGGTTTTTTAAATCAATTTTTGCAGTATAAAAAAAAACATAAGTAAAAAATTGAAAATTTTTAATATTACTAACAATTTGTGAAAATTGTTTCAAAAGTTTATAAAATTGCTAGGAGGAATGTACTGTAAGTCTAAATTTAATTTATATTACAAGCTAATTATTAGTGCGCTATTAAAAAAACTTAAAATTCTTTAGTTATTTGTGACTTAATGTATTTAATTTATAAATTTTTCCTTGCATATTCAACTAAAAAAATATTTTGATAAAAAGTTTTTTTTTAAATATTAAGTAACTTTGTGAGATAATATAAAGTATTAAGAAAAAGGTAAGAAAAATAAAGCTCAAGTGAGCGTAGGATTAGTTGTAAAACACTTTAATAAAAAATTGTGATAAATATAGAAATTTAAAAATTAGCAGCATAAAAAAAAAATTAATAAAATTTGATATTGTCGATTAACTATACATAAATTATATAAACGTCCAAGTAATATACTTATTATTGAAAACATTTAAAAGTATTCAAGGTTAAAAACAACTATATTTTAAAAAAAGGATACAATACATCAAAGTTATAGTAGTTCGTTATGTTAAACTCCACCTTAAATACTAAGTGCTTGTGATAAAAAAAAGCTAACAACTGCAGTAATTTTTATTTCGCATAATAAACATAAGACTCCTTTTACAATGATTTAACATGTATACAGACAAAAAATTAAAACGAAAAGTAAGTCATCATACTTTTAACAGCTTTTAAAAAACTCACATTAATTTTAGAACTGAAGACAATTTATCTTTAAGACTAAAAAATATTTAACTTGCAAAATGAGTGTTTTGCACTGCCTTAGCGACTATTTAAATTTTTTAAGTCAAGAAGTGTTATGAATTCTACGGTTTTTGTAAATACTATTATGTCAAATAAAAAAAAAATAATCTAGAACTACCCTAGATGTTGTGTCTAATATAACTGAACTAACCAAGATTAATTGAAAGTATAGAAACAACACTATGTAAATAGTATATTTAAGTAAATTAGAAAACAAGTCTAACGAAAAATAGATAAAAAACGTATCTTTAATGAAAGTCATAACTTATTTTGCAAACATGAAGCTATTTGAATATCTGATTTAATCTAGATACACTTAATTAGATACACTAATATCTGTTTATTACTCAAACATGAGTCAAAAAAATTTAGTAGCATAAAAAATGTTTTTGAAATATTTTGTATAAGTCACCGGTTTCTGAGAATTTTTTTATACAATGAGAAAACGTTTCAAATGTTAAGTTTTGTTTCGAATTAAACTTTTACCAGTCAATTTTATTTTTATTTTTATATAAGACACACGTATGGTTTATTTAGTTTTTGCAAAATTTTGTATTATTTTATTTCAGTTTTTTAATCAAAATTATTTATAAAATAAGTTTAGTTTATCTAAATAGTTCTAAATATTTTATCTAAATAAGATAGATAATTTACATCTGAGGACTTTTATAAATAACCAAGTTATTGAGTGTTTTTTTGTATAAATCAAATATGTATATGGTTATTTTAAATGTATTTTTCTGTAATAAGCTAAGTTACTTTTTTCTAATAAACTTTTAATATTTATTCAAAAAGTCAGATGATTACAAAACTATATTCTCATTTTCAAACAAACTTAGATAAATTGTTATACGTATACACTTAAATAAAATTATAAAGGATTTATTTGAAGAAGTCAATGCAAATAATAGTAACACAATAAAATACCTTAAAAAACAATAAATTTTATATTATTTTTGCAGTTTTAGATTTCTACTTTGTTAAGTTGTAATGAAGTTTATAGAAGTATTATGATTTGTATAGTCTTTTTCTTATATCTAATGCTAATACTGAACTGAAAATTATGTTATAAAACAATCGATTTATGTCGCAAAAAACACATATAATTTAAAGAATTTAAATTATCACTTTTAAATCTAGTTTATGAGATAATTTTTGATAACACATTAGTATACATTTTTAGGTTGGTTATCTATCTATTAAACATATTTACAGCCCAAAACGTAAAAACTTCTATTTTAAGTTTTTTGTCTGCTTCGCTTAATTTACTTTGAAAATGAATTTTCAAAAAAAGGTGTTTTATAATATAAATTGTATAAAGATATTTTAAAAGTCCACTTTAAAAGTGTTTTATATTTTTTTAATAGTTATGTATATTTTAACTTAGATAAATACAGTTGAAAACTAATATTTTTAAAAACTTTTAAATTTTTAAGTTAAAAACATCAAAATATTTAAACAAATATTCAAAAATAAAGAAGCCCTAATAAGCATCTTTTTTCGTTTAAAGACCAAAGTAAAAACTTTATAACAATGTTTTAATAAAGGTTGAAATGTTGAAAAAATTGGAAAGATTATTTTGAGTTAGTAAAAGAGGAAAATTTTTACTTCATTAATGTTGTAAAAGAATTCAAAAATATTTTAATGAAACTACTATCTTTAAAAACATTCAACTGCTTAACGTTATAAAAGCCACAAAGTTTTTGATAATCATGTGATGGAAAATTACAGTAGTTTACCAAAAAACTTACTGAGAGTTTATAAAAGAAATTATCATTTCGATAATAAAACAAAGTAAAATTTTGTTTATTGCCTTTTTTCTTTTACTACATATTCTAGTATCCAAATATAAAAAATCTTGTGAAATTGACTTTATAAAGTTATACTTGTCCGTTTCATAGCTAAACGTTGCTGAAATCAATTCAAAAGTTTACAAAATAGATAAAGAAAAAAACTGTGTAACCGTAGCCATAATTTGGCTAATATCAAACTTTTTAAAAGTTAATTAAAGTTTTTTGAAAAGTTAAAACTTTTTGAGTTTGTTGTTTTTCTTCATAGCTTTACAAATGTTTCAAAATTTTTGTTACTTGATTTTATATTTAGTTTGTTTTTTGTTTTTGGTTAAATAAATTAATTTCATAATAACGAATAAATAAATGATAAACTAATTTTATTCAAAAAAAGTAAATTTTTTACCGTAATTCTGATTAAACTATTTACGATAGATCTGTGAGTTAATGCATTTTTAGTAAATATTTTAGTAGTTTCTAAGCATATTCATCAATTACTAATTTTGAATGGAGCAGTTTAAATTAAAAATAGTTTTAGTTTTTATATTTTCTAAGGTCTTCAGATTATTGTATTCTTTAACAATATCGTAAAACAGGAAAGTACTTCAAAAATTTTCACAACTTAATTTCCAGTGTGAACCTAAGATGAAAAAAGAAAAACGAAACTTTCTTTTTCATAGAATTGTTGGGGTTATTTATTGAAAGCTTTTTAATAAATTTTTTATACACTTAATTAGTGTTTTTATTTTTACTATTGTTTAATTTGAATATATTAGAGGAACAAAACATCATAATCAGCTTATATATGAATTTTATGTAACTTTAAGGTGAGATAGTTTTTACATAAAAATATTTCACTTTTAAAATATTTAACTTTCTTTTAAAATTTAAAACTGTATTGTATGTTTAGAACAAATCATTTAGTTTTAGTCTTTGAAGATAACAACTATATTTTACTATTTAAAAATAGTTTCTTATTACAAAGATTACAGTGTTTTTTTTATGAAACTTAAATGTTGTTATCTAAACAATAGCATATAGTGTGTTTACCTTTAGTAACAGATGATTGTTTAAACATTAAAATATAAAAATTTAAGGTCATAATTATCGCAATGTGCATGTTTCAAATGATTGTGGAAATTTTGAAACTAAGTGACAAAAAGTATAGAGAATCAAAAGTACTTACCAGTCTTGCGTTATTTTTTACTATTGTTGTAAGTTTCACTTGATTTTACAGTCAGATTATTCTTAATTTGTTTTATTTTAATTAATTTTTTTATTTATATCTGTCATAATATCAAAAAACTTAAATGTTTATTTCAAACATGTTAAATATTATTTTTATACTTTAAACGATCGATTTATTAAAGTTTTAGTTTTTTTGAACCAGTTAACATATATTGCATATGTATTTTTAAACTAAAAATTGTCAAAGTATTAAAAAAGAAATTAAACAACTTTTTACAGCCGATGGTTTCAGTTATTTGGATTTTAGTTGCTAGCTGTTTAAGAAGTAATAAAAGCTTGGTAAGTTCGTTTGATATTTGTAGACGAGTCCTTAAAACTTTTTGATATAATATGCTAGTTTCGGTTCACGGAAACTAATTATTTGACTATTCAATTTTTTTCGCTACAAATTACTTTTGTTCATATTTTATAAAAGATTAAAATGTATTCGTTTGCTTTAAATAAAGTAAAACTTGTTAACTAGGTTGTCATTAAACTTTTTAAAGCTGTATATATCGAAACAACTACTTTCATAGAAACATACATTACCTAGATATAACTTAAAACTGTAAACGGCAGTCTTAAACAAGTAACCTTACAAATTTTAAACAAAAATGTCAATGTACAGTTTATAAATAACAATAGTTTTAAAATTTTCAATACGTCCAGTACTTAAACTCACTTTATATATAAAATAAAATTCAGAAAATTCCTGAACCGTTCGATGAAGCAAAAGTGGCAGTATCTTCCTTGCTTATATATATAATCATGACTTATGGCTATGGAATAGATGTAAGTAAAAATATTTAATTATTTAAAATACTTTGATTGTTAATTTGTTTACATTTTGTTCACAAGTTAGTTTTTATTTAAAAGACATAACTTACAGAATTTAATTTTTTAAAACTATATTTAGAAACTATGTTTTAAGTATTAAAATCATTTTTGTTTATTTTGCTGAATTACTATCGGTTACAACAACACAGCTTTTAAATACCACCTAATAAAAAAACATCATGAAGACTTGTTTTCACAGATGAGAAATCATCAAAAGTACTACACAACAAACATCGTGGCAATTTCAACTGCTTCATTGAACTGCGTTTTGCTGATTGCCTTTTACGCAAAACCTTAGTAGTATTGTAATTGTGACAATTTCTAACTTCTAAATACTCTTTTAGCTTGAAGTGATAATGTTTAAACGTTTTCGTTTAAATTTTCTTTTTCAAAACTGTAAATAATTTTGAACATTAGATTAACTAAAAGAATTTTTCACAATATTGAAAAATAAAATTCATATACTTTACTTAGTACACTTTTACTGGTTTTTGTTTAGGCAAAATTGTAACATAATTTTATTATAGTAAAAACTAAATAACTTATTGTAGCAGATAAAGGACAGCAAATACTAAATTACTATTAAATTAGCCTTTCTTATACTTTAAAGTCCCACTGTTTAAGTAAAACAAAACTAAAAATGTTTTCATCAAACTAAAATCTAGCATCTATGTTAGTCAGCCAAATCGGATTTGATGACAGATTACACAAAACTTTTAGAATTTTATTTCATTATAGCACATAGCTATTAATTTTTCCACTAAACAATTTAAACACCGACAATTTACTTCTTTATAATGTAGTATTTAAGATATGTTCCGCAAAACATATCAAAAAAGCAAAACTTAAAAAAAACCGAAAGTTGTACGGGAGAAAAATTAAAGTATATTAAAGCGAAGTGTTTGACAACGTTAACAGAAGATGTTGCGTAGTAAAAGAATAAATCTACCAGCGACTAAATTTTTTTTACAATACTTTTAAAGAGGCACATATTAAACTTTTAGAGGGAAAATCACAACTAATTAACGAATCCTTTACATACAGTTTGTTTAAAAACAGTTTTTCATTACTCTCATTAATTATACAAAACACCATGATTTAGTAACAAGTAGCACAACTAAAATATTTTTTGATTTAATGATAATTTACTTATTCAACTGTAAAATTCTATTGAGTTTAAACAAAATATGTATTTATTTCATAATAATATTATGCTTTTGCTAGTATACTAACAATGCTTTGTCGATTAAAACTGTCACCAGATTCTGCTGATATGATTTTTTGTTTAAACTAACAAGTTAATTCTAAAAAGTAAAATAAATTAAAAATTTAGAAACCTCCAATACAAAAATCTTTGGTAAATCAAACAAAAATATATACAGACTATTAAATTTTTAAAGTGCGTTTTAACTTGATTCAGTTTTCATTTAAGGTCTAGTTTTTGTTTTGCTAATTTAACTTAAAAATTAACAACTTTTACTAATTTAATATGACTTAACTTAGTGAAGAAACAAGGTAACTACTTCTCGATAAAAAATATAAAGTGCTGCAACCATCCAAAACTTGATTTTATAGATAAAGTTTTCAACTCAAATGTTGAACTTAACTGGAAGTTCGAACTAATTAACGTACGAATGCAGAGAAACTAAATATTTTAATGCTTATATTTATCGATTTTTTTTCGCGCAATTTATTTGTACAGATAGTTTAGAAATATGTTCTTGAAATAACTTAAAAAATAAATCAGCAATAAGCTATACTTATTTAGAATAACAAACTTGTACATAACATTTAAAACTGATATGCTGGTTTTTAAAATAATAAAGTTGATCAAAAAAAACACAAAGACGATAACAACCACGTATAGTTGTACTAAACATTTAAAGATTTCAAGTTAAAGCAATAAAAACTACACACACTATTAGTATATTATGCTCACTCTTCGACGACTCCACTAAACTTTAGTTTTTAGCTATAATTAGTTTTTTATAACACTTTAAAAGTTTTTAAGGTGTAAGTAAAATGTAATGCATTACCTTATTTTTGAAAATAAATAAGCAGCATTAAACAGTATAACAAAAAAAAAAACATTTAACGTTTTTAAAGTTCAATACAAGTTTAAAATTGTATTCGAAAAAATCTTGTAGTATACATTTAATACATCTATCATACATTGCAACTACAATGTTGCTCACAAATTGAAGATATGTATTAAATTTACTTACATTTAAGTCCAAGCACGAATTTAGTGTTAAACAACTATTTAATAACGATTTTGTAACAAAAATTTAAGAAGAGCTTTATTAAAGTAATATAATTATTCATCTATTATTTTAGTTATTAATTAAGTAATGTTTTTGAAATACTTTTATATAACAGAAGTTCTTAAAATTCATATTAAAGTACTAAGCGTGTATAGATAACTTTTATATTTATTAATGCTTCAAAAGCAAACTGACTTATTTTACCTTAAGGTTAAAGAATATTTTGAAAATCTGATGAAGTTTCTAGTTATGAAGAATTAAAAGGTTAAAAGTAATATTACAAACTTAAGACGCATTTCAAAATAAAAATATAAACTTAAGATATCAGTATTTGAAGTGGTCTTTAATAAACAATTCTTAAGTTTCAAAACAACTTATTTTGTTTTCTGTTTATCTAACAAATTAATAAAAAAAACTAAAAATATTTCTTAGTTTATAAAAATGCAAAAAAGTTCGTTATATATATCTCAGTTAACTTTGATTTAAGAACAACGATCAAATAGCTTGTAAAGTTTTCTATTATTTATACAAAAGTGAAGGTTTTTCAGAATAAAGTCTTTAAAATTAGCATTTAGCTACTATTAAATGAAGTAGTGGAGAAATACTCCAAAAAGCTTCATTAACTTATGCCTAAAGAAAACGCAAACTAATTGTAGAATGGAAATTTTACAAAAACGACGCTTTTAGATACAAAAAAATATCAATTTTTCTAACAGATAAACTGATATTAAAACCTTTTAAACAAACTTTTTTTTAAGATTAAATCTAGATTTAAAAAATAAAAACACATAGCAACAAACTAAAACCTATTATTTGTTGTTTAAGTATACAAAGTTCACTATAAAAACAATTTAACTAAAGTAACATTATACAATGCACACTGACTTAGTAGTGAGTAGGGCAAATGAGAATTGAAGTATTTGTTCAACTGCCATATTCTATAAAGCTTACACTACGCAGTTTAGCTACTTTGCTACAGCAAGTTTATCTAAATGCATAATAATATGATCTTGCTAAAACTCACACCTTTTAAATGCAATAAGTATCTGAGCTGATACTAAATTATTATATCTGAGACACACTTAATTATAAACCTGAAGTTTAAAATTAAAACTAATAAGTTCCTTCTCGATCATTAAAATTGGTAATGAAAAAAAAGACTCAAGAAATAACGAAACTTTATTGCATAACGAAATTAGTATTAGCGAATCTACATAAATCGAATTTGAAAAACGAAGTAATGAACAATAAACTAATTAGATTGCACACTAAAGGTAAACTTTAACTCAAAGTATAGCACAGTTATTAAATACTCCGACAAAAGGAGATCTTTGCAATTCATGCAGGTCATCAATCATAGCGTTTAGGTCACTTCGCCAAAAAAAACTGGTGCCTCCACCAGATTTAGCCTCACTCGGTTCGTAGTTCAAAAAGAGCCTTCCACAAATAAGTGGATTCACCACGTCATTATCAAATGGGTCAACACTGATCCTAATCGAATCAAAATGAGTCACATGCTGATAAACTCTTTTTCCTGGAACGTTTGTTTCAAACGAAACATGACAGCTGAACTCATCGACTGATCTTCTGCGGAAACCATGGGCAGTCAGCGTATCTGCAATATTATTCTGGAAGTAGTGGATGAGTGTGGCTCTATCAGTATCCATCAGCTTTGATATTTCACTTTTAAACCTGCTATAAAAAGGATGTATTATAAAAATTGCCATTTTTACTGAAAGTTAAGGTGAAGCTCATGCTATAGCTTGTTTTATCAAAAGCTGTTAAAAGTGTTTATTGAACACTGTTTGTAAAGTTTAACCGTGTTAAAAAGTGATAATAACTATTTTATATAAATGTTTATGTAGCTATATTTTCAAAAAAAATCCTTGTACAGGATGTTATAAAAGTTATTAAATCTGTGAACAGTAAACTATTGAATATACACTCTTTGTACATTAGGACTTGGTAATCTGCTACTAGCTTAAACTTACTCATTATGATTAACTCTTTTTTATTTGTCTATGTTATACTAAAAGTGTTAATAAAATATGAAACATTTCTTTTTTAAACAAGTTTAAAAATATTTGACAGTTGTTTTGGATAAAAAAACTCTTCGTATCTAATTTTCATGCCAAGTTAAATACAAAATGAAGTACATTTAAAACACTTTTTTTCTTACTATGTACAATTAGGTTCTTACTATGTACAACACGTAAGTTAGATTAGTTCTTTAAAGTTTTAAAACAACTAAGCTGTACATTTATATTTGTGTATCATGTTATTGTTATGTTATTTAAATAAAAATTCTTTAAGCTTAACAAAATAAACACTCAATAAAAAAAATACTATAAAAATAATGAACAATATGAGAACTTTATTAATGCTATATTTTAGTATAGTAGCTTAATTCCAAATCATTTTGAAAATATAAAGGTAACTGTTTAATTTTTTTATATTTTGTTGTTAATTGATGTTTGAAAAAAATAGAGTCACAGGAAAACTTAAGTATTTACTCCAATTTAAAACAACAGCTAAATTTATAATCTGAAAAAAAAAAAACTTACTTACCAGATTGTAATTAGAATGTAGTTCAGTTTTAGTAATATTTTAGCTTATATAACTTCAACTGTTTAAAAAATTGATTAATTTTACGTTTACTTTAAAATTAGATTAAAGTTATTGAAACTAAAAAAACCCAAAATGTAGTTCATTTTAGAACTTATGGTATTGAAATATTTCATAAAGATAAAACTATAGTTTTAAATGCAGTTTATAAGCTTTAAGTCATCTTTAAAAAAGTTGAAACCTTTTTTGCTTAAAATGAAAGACATAAGTAATATTTAATATGAAAAGTTTAAGAACAGTTTTAATTTTTTTAGTAAATACTTTTCTGTGCTTTTTATAGTATTTTCTGTAAAGTTACCAGGTAAAAGTTAGTTAAAAGCATTATACTATACAAATAAATTTTGTTGTATTTTATTTTATGTTTTACGCTACTGTAGTTTTTTAGTTTAATATTTAGATAGAACATAAGTAGTTTCTATTCAGCACAACAATTTTTATTAACTTCAACAAAAAAATAACTTTTTAGTAAAGTTTTAATTTTATACAAAGCTTAATTTAAAAGTGTCCCCAAGGTTTTAATAAAAAATTTTACTTTTGAATGTTATGTAAATCCTTAACTTAAATTTAAACTAAAATTACGTTTCATATCAGAATTATTGAGTATAATTAATTTTGCCATTAACCTGTTTTGCAGCAAAAATAATTTAGTACTTTTCAACTGTAACTCAAAACCAGGGTTAGTTTTAAAATTTAATTTTTTTTGATGTTTCGATTATTGAGACTAACTTAATAGTCAAATAATTGTTACTACATGTGTATAGTTTGAAGTTTAACATATATATTGTTTATTGAACGACGAAAAAAGCGCTCAAAAAGTTTGGTCCAAGGACTTAGTGCACGAAAAAACCTTTCGGTTATCGAGTCATACATCAGAACAGTTTATATAAGACCAACAAACTATAAGCTATTTTTTCTTTGCATTATTGCTTTTTAATTTTTTACGACATAGAGATTAAGTTATAATTTTTCATAATTAAAAGTGTACTATTTTTCTATAATTCATAGAAGTGATCGCATACTATTTTTATTTTAAGCACTGACAAGCTCTTGAGCGAAACTTTTGATGAATTAAAGACTTCCTTTTATAAAGTAGAGACGTCTAATTGTTTTAACAAAAATCAAACCTATAACTACAACATTATAATGTTAGTGATTATTTCGTTTCTAGTGCTTATTTAGTGTTATACGTAGCATCCAGATACGTAGCAGATCTATCTAATTACACTTAACAATTTAGTGAATATTAAAGAAAGTTTTTTCTTCAGCTTTAGTTTTTTACCCTGATAAGAAACTTTTAAAACAACTATTTTTTGAATACTGAAATATAAAAATAATTTTAATCTAGGAGCAATACAAATGAGCTTGAATGAAGTTACAAAAAGTAACATTTTAATATAGTTATGTTTATTACTTAGGTTTATTTTAGGTTGCAAATTATAAACCTTCAGGAAGTTAAATAAAGTTCAGCAAAAATTAAAAAAAGCAAAAATCATATGGTTTGTGCCAAAAGCGTGTCTAGCTTACTTAGTCGGGGAAGCACATATTTAAGTTGTTCAGTAGTAAAGTGTATTGTATAGTAGCTATAAATAAAATAATTTTTAAATTAAAGCAAACATTATGTATTATTTTTAAATTTTCTTAACTATAACAAAAATAAAAATATGTATTTATAAAATTTGTATAAATTGATTGATATTTTTGTTAATATATATTTTTTATTAAATTTTTTAAACTATTTTGCCCAATGAGAAATTGATTAAAAAAAAAAAACGTTGATTTATATAAAAGATAGTGTTAGATACTGATTTAGCTAAATATCCCGTTATAAAAAATTTTACGTGTGCAACAAATAGAAACAATCTAACTGTGCAAAGTATAAATAAATCATTTTACTTTAGAGAAAATATGTTAAATACAAATTACATAACAGTCTTATGTTTTATTTTATATTTATTTTAGATGTAAAACTTTGGACAACTTTTTAGCAGTTTTACTATAAGTCAAGACAGTTAATTAAAATAAGTTGTAATTACAATAATTATTTAAGTAAACAAATAATTAAAATCTCTAGTTAAATTTTTATTTATTTAAGTTTGTAGGTCTTTTGGTTAAATTATTGGTTTAAAAAATATTATTAACTTGTAGCAAAGTATTTTTTTGGAAACCTTCTAATTTAATTTTTACAATATTTGACTAAACTTTGCTGTTACATACACTGTTTTAAATTATAACCTTTTTAATATTATTAAGTCATACTGACCGTTTTACTGTAAACTTAATATAACAACTAAAATATAACTTTTTTCATTGATTTACTGGGTATGGATATTGTTAGAGTAACCCTTCCTCTTAATATTAACTGATTTTGTTTTCAATAAAGGTTTTGATTTTTAATTTTTTTTTTAGACTGATACATATATTATTTGATTAACTTACTCTTTTAAAATAGAGCCTTTCAATTGAAAAAAAAGACTATTATAAGTGTTTAAATGTTAAATGTAAACTATTGACAATTTTAATATATTACTGTAATTTCCTTTGAAGTTGTTGTCTAAAGTTAAAATCTTTACTTGCCCCAGGTTAAATTAACTTTTTTATTGAAATTATTTATTTGTTTTTTTTTCAAAAAAATTAAAATGGAAAAAAAAATAAATTAAGCATTAAATTAAATTTTTAAATCAAAATTTCTTTTAAATGTAAAAGGATAAAATACAACTCTAAAAAATTTTCTTTTAGTTCTAAAATGTCGCTTACTGATTTAGTAATCGAGTAGTTGAAATAGTACATTAAAATTTCCGTGAGCAATAAGAATCAAATCTTGAAAAATTAAATAACAAAAGAAAATGTCATTACAGAAAAAGTCAATGTAAATGACTTGCCGAAATATGCTTTAGTATGAATTAGTGTGAATTAGAGTTATGCTTCATATAACTTTTTGTGCGTGGCTAATTATTTGAAGAAACAAAAAAGAAAAAATAGCTTTCTTGCTTTTACCACCGTCACCCTATTTACATTTTTCTGAAAAAACCTCTATGTAATCTGTATGGGACCTTGAAACTTCAAAATTCAGTTTTTAGCTAAAATATTTTTTACATGTAGCAATCATCACAAAAAAAACATTCTTCGCGTTTTCAGACAGTTTGAAAAAAGTTTCTTGGAGAAATTTCTTAGTTTCTTTGAAAAAACTAAAAAATGACGAAAAATGATAAAGAATACAGAAAGTCTAAAATTTTCTTCAAATGGTCTGAACACGTGTAGAATCTGTTTTTATGATAATTGCTGCATGTAAAAAAAAGTTCAGCCAATAACTTGAATTTTGAAACTTTAAGGTCCCATACAATTAAAATAGGGTTTTTTTTTTCTGAAAAATGTAAATAGTGATGGTAAAAGCTAGGAAGTTAATTTTTTTTGTGTTGTTTATTTATATGATTAGCCACGCACAAAAAGTTAGACTAACCACTACTAACAAATTTTTATCTTTAAGGGGCAACAGATGCGCCATAGTGTACTTACAATAGAAAAGTCTTTGGTTAATGAAAATGTTCTAGCAGAAAAATTTTTAGAAAAAAAAGTTTTAAAACATTTTATTAGGCAAAAAATAGGAAAATGAGCTTTTTTACGTAGGAAAATATACAGTTATATAACTAACTATTTTCATAGTTATTTTTTTCTAGTAAGGGGCAAATATTATGTTAAGGAAAGTTAAAGAAAAAATTGTGGAATTGGTGTTACCAGGAGGGTAGCGCTGTTGTTAAAATTTGCTCAATTTACAATTTTATATAATTTATTAGAATGAATTTAGTTTCTATGCATAGTGTTTTATTATATGAATAATGTTTATATTTTGAAAATCAGTTTATGAGTTTTTATATTTTACTACTGTAAACTTGGTACACCACTATATGTGGTTTATAACAAATTTAGTTGTTAAACATATTAATTTTCATTATACTTTTCATTTTCATTTTAAATATGATTGGGTTTGTTATTTTTTTGTAAACATTGCTTATTAAAACATTAAAATCTATTTTTATTTTTATTTATTTATAACCTTATAACATTTTAAAGGATATGTATTGTGTCTGTTTTTAAAATTAATTTCAAGGTTTTAAAGTGGTTTTCAAAATTTATAGAGTATATTAATTCTTATAAATTGTGTCAGTATAGTTTTTGATAAAGGTTTGTTCTAAAGTTATGTGTAAAGTTATATAGTAATTTATATATATTTTTAATCAAAAACTAAAGGTAAAAAATTATAGTTTTTATATTAATAAATGTAAGTTTTTTTTAATAAATGTCAATAATTGTTTCAAAAAATATTGATTAATTATTTCTTTGTTTTGATGTTTTATTATTTTTACATACAAGTTTAATATGAAAAAAAGGTTATACTTTGTATATAAAAATTATAAACTAAACATAAATTTTAATATATTTTTGAAATAATATTTTGTCTTTGATATTTTAGTTAATAATATTTATAGGACTTTTAACAGGTTGTTTTTATAAAAAATGTATCATTCTACTTTATAGCTAATAACTTAATACAACCAAAGCTAGAATAAACATTTAATAAGACATTTACTATTAATACTTTACAAATAATTTTTGATGAAATCAAATTAACTGTATGTCGAAAATAAAGGAACTTGGTTAAGATTTAAAGATTTTAAAATTGTTATAAATCAAAGAAATTTATTCTATGTGATGAAGTTTATGTTTGTTTTTCTCTTTTGTTTGTAATTAAAGTCCGAAAAATATATCACCCTCATCCAATAAAAACAGCACTTAAAAAAATAAGTTATGAATTGCAAAAAATGCTTTAAAAATTACATAAATGTTTTTAGCCTCTAGGTATTGTTTTCAAAATAAAATTGTGATTTTTTTTGAATGAAAAGCTTAATGGGTTTACACACATTGCAAAACATTAAGAATCATAGGGGGTTAAGAGCAACATAAATTACTTCCACGCAGCTATTAGTCATACATCAACATTCCATTTCTTATGAAGTTTTAACATAGCTGCACACCCTAATATAAAATACAATAACATTAGAGGTAGTTAAAACTTTCCTATACTCCCTATTACGACATTGCATGTCGTCCCTGTTGTTTTTTTTTTTTTTGGAGATTCGTAACTTTTTCAAGCTAGCTACCTCCATGCCCCTAACCCTTGGTCAGTAGTATTTTTTTATTGTTATTATAAATTTCTTTCTTTGTTACTTTTCTCTGTTTCTTCAATCTCGTTAAAAATAAAACTCTTTTTTTGTAAAAGTGGCCCTTTTTGCAAAATTGACTGCGTGTTTTTGACTTAGTAAAAATATGTCTTCTTGGAAAACTGATCAGTCTCGCTAAAATATATAGTGTTGGTTTCGAATTTCCATCAAATTTATTATAGACTTTTTTTAAACTCTTTATAACAAATCCCAGAATATCTAGCGTAAGTTTTACATAAAATTTTAAAATCTACCCCCTTACTATTTATTGTCTTCGACTAACTAAAATCGTCAGAAAAGATGTGGTGTATTACTACATTTGAAATTGAAAACTGAATAAAACTACTAAAGAATTTGCTTTTATAAAATATGTGTTTATTATAACATCACATCTTAATCTAATTTCAAATATTTTTCAGCAGATCGTATGGCTAACACTAGCAAAAATAAAAATTATTTATTAGAATTTTAGAAAATTCGCACTTATTAATAAAAAATATAGCAAAAAAGCACTATTAAATCTGTTAACAAATGTATAATTTCTAGTTTCATAACTTTTTTCATAAGTATTCTATGTTTTCTTTATTTTTTTTTTATCTTCTTGTTAGGAGTCGCAAAGGTTCAAAGCAACCATTCAAAAAACACCAAACATTTATATATATGATATTATAATTTTCTTTATACTTATAAAACCATTATAAGTTAATTTATTACTACAATATTAGTATAATTTTACAAAAACTTTTAGCTTGCTATTATATAGTACTATTGTTTGTTGATGATAAGCCGAAACGTAGAGGTAAAGAACTAAAGTTTTATTTTTGAGATAATTAAAAGTGTTTATTGATGTTAATGCTAATTAAGAAAATTAAAAAAAATAATATGTTAAACTTTGATGTTAATCTTATACCTTTTACTTTATCATTATTTTATTTTGCAACTGCTGTACATAATGTTTTATAAAAGAATTCGGAAGTCTTTTGGTTGGCAGTAACCAATCAGATTTACTACAAAAGGTTCTTCCCAAGACACACTAAACTTACAAAATTTTTATTAAGCCACAGTATTCTTGAACAACTTTACTTTTATGAAAAAATATTTAAAAGCAAATGTGAAATGGAACAAGCTAAAAATAAGCATAAAGTAAGAAGTAGTTTCAAAAGAAGAAAAAGGGCAAAATTGTAAACTTTTATTAGAAAAAACCTCGAGCTTGCTTCTACTACTTTGATTTTTTAGTCCAAGAACTTTTTCTCAGCTCGTCAAAATTTGCTTCTTATTTAAGTTTTGTTTTTGAAAAGTATAGTTTGACATATGTTAGTAAGGGTATACGATCAAAATCTACCAGCGTTCAAAATCCACACGATTTTTTATATTTTCCTTAATTTATTTATTTATTTTATATACTTTTTGCATTTATTTATTTATTTTTCACTATCACTGTTACCCCTAACCCTTACCCTCGATCGCTAAGTGGTTCTCAAATTTGACTGGGTGGATTTTAATCGGGTGGATTTTGATTAAATCCCGTTAGTAAGTTTTTTTTGAGGGATTTTTTTTTATTTTACGCTGTAACAATGAAAAAATCTGCAAAGCTTATTTTATATTATTCATCTTTTACAGATAGTTTTATTTTCATTCAAAGATGATAATAATTGAAAACCTTTTCAAATTTTATTTGCATTAAAACTGTTTTTTTTTTGTAAATAGACTAATCTTATAATATATTTGATAAAGTATAAGCATTTTAGACTAAAATTTGTATTTACTCTAAGCTAATATAATGATTAAGAGTTCTAAACTTTTAAATCATGTTGTACCAAATACGTTCTGATTTTAGGTAATTAGAAAATTAGTTGATTTTAAGTTAATGAAATGGTAAAAAGTTGAAGATGGAAAACTAGAAAAAATGCAAAAAAAGATCCTGTAAGTCGTAAGAGAATGGAAGTTTTTCTCTTAGAAATATTGCTAGTTGTTATATTATATAACAAAGAAAGTAGTAGCCTCCGTAACGTTTTACAGTTTTCTTTTTAATAAAATAACTTTTTATGAATTATTGTTAGTTAAAACTAAATTTAATAACATATAAGGAATTTTATTGTGTTTCTTTTATGAAGCTAGTGTTACATTGTGTACTTTTATCATCATGATTAATTTTAACGTTTTAAAAAATCTATGTATTCTTTAGATAAAAAGGTTTAAAACCAATAGGTTTCATAATGAAGGTACAAATAAGTTAAAATTTTTTTTTAAGTTTAAAAAAAAAACAATAATTACTTTAAAGACTTTAAAAGTACTTAATAAAAAAGCTTGAAGATTTAAAGTAAAAACTTAAACTTATTAGTACCTTCATTATGAAACCTATTGGTTTCAAAAACATGACAAGGATTTTTAGGAATAGTTACCTACTTTGTAAGCTTTTATTAAAAAAAGTTAAGTTAAGTTGAAAGCAATAAAATATAGTACAAATAAAATTAATAAAAAAAAAAAACTTTTACTGGACCTTAAAATCATTGAATAAAGACAAAAGTGATTAAAATAACTATAAACTTCTTGATATAAAAACAATGAAATAAGTTTCAAAGCAATTTTTATTAATATTTTTTGTGTTAAATTTCTAATTTTACTAACACAATTAATATTTAGGCATTGCCTTAAAGCTAATTTAACTGTGTTAGTTATTTTTTCAAATAATAATGTTGACTTTCAAAAAAATTTTGTAAAAAAGACTATTGAAAAATATATAATTATTTGAAACATAAATTTACTGTCAGTTTTTAAAAACGTATAAGTAATAGATTAATGGATGAAACCGACATCAAAACGAAGTCTGCTAAAGATGATCAGAAAATGAGGAATCAACTTTCGCACCAAAATAATTATAGTGTCTCAAGTGAAAATCAAGCATACTGTTTTGAAACTTCTAAAAATGAAGTTTTTTTATCTCAGCTTAAGACCGATAGTTTGAAACGATTTAACGAAAGCCTTGATAAAACTTTACACGACTGTACTCAAACAGGTAAGATGAATCTAATCTTATTGTAAATTAAATTTTAGTATAAGATTTTAACATAATATCTGTAAGATAATGTAACTTAAGCTAAGCGAAAGTAGTTTTAGTGGTAAGTATAACAACCAATGAGTAAGTTCATACTTTTTGTGTAGTTTGGTCAAGTTAAAACTTTTTTAAACATTCAAACTCTTTTCAAATGGATATAGAGTGCTTTTTAAAGTTATCTAACTACTTTGTAACTGATAGAACAAAAATCTGTTAAAACTTAAAATATAATGTATAAAAAAATCAAATAAATAACATTTATTAAATTTTAATTTTGCATCAGTTGTATTAAAATAAGTTAAGAATAATAATGTACTAAAATACTGCAACAAACTTTTTAGGTTTCAATACTTTTTAGAACTAAAATAAGAACTTAAATAAAAAGGATTTTTTTAATTGAAATAGAAAAACTACAAAAATTTGAAAAGGTATATTTAACTTATGCATAGTCGGAAAAATTCATGTGAACAATGGATGTTTTTCAGAACAAGTTAAAATAATTATTCAGGTTCTACGTAAGGGTTTTTACGTAAAAAGTAGGTGTAATATATATATATAATCTTAATAGATTATATATATACATATATATATAATTTTAATATAATATATATATATATATATAATCTATTACAAAATTAAGATTTCAAAAATACTGGTACACGTGTTTCATAAAACTAGACGCTTTAATCTTCAGCCAGCTAAATTTAAAATAAAAAGCACTTTGCTAAACATAGAAGCAAAAGTTATAAAATAAACAAAAAACAGTATGACGTAATATTGTGCATTACGAGAATTCAGTACAAAAATCGATCTATCATCTAACTTTCAAACAACTAAAATTAACAAAAACAACAGTTAAGTGACTATAAGGTACTTCAAAATTTTTTGTATTTTAAGAGGAGCTTTTTAGTATGTCGACAAGACGATATGAATTCACTCCTCTTATTGAAACAACCTTCCTTTTTTAACGCATACATAACAGCTGTTGATTCTTTTAAGCACAGCCTACAAACAGAGTTATTACCATCTGCTAATGACTGCGCTCTTTTTATCACCTCCCAAGTTAATCTAAAATCAATGTTTTAGCGCTTTAGACCGCAAACATACTTCGAAAGCTCAGTTTCATTTTCGTATACACTACCTTTAAAATATTTTTTATGGTTAGCATACCGAAATCTGAATTAAGTGGAGCATAAGCCGATGTAGAACTTCTTTTCAAGGTCAGAGTTAACTGTTGCCTTGTAATTAATGTTCTTCGAACGGCAATTGCCCCCCTTCAAATCATATTTACAGCCACCAGCAATTACGCTGATTTTTGATTAAATTACTTCTGTTTAAAATCCTTTGATTGTGTGACTTAATTAGTCTCTCCAAATTCGCCATACATGAATAAATGATTCGCATAACATGTTTGTTAAAGATCTTAGATGATGGTTTATTTTTGTTGAAATGTTTTTGTACTAGATTTATAAATACTCTGCCGACATTTGTTTTGACTGAAGTACAGAATGGGGGATTATACCAAATTATATTTCGCTTTCTTTTATTTTTATTGGTAGTTTTGACTTGTTGCGCCGTTGTTTCAAAATTAAGTTTATCATTGTAACCGCATTTTTTCATTATTAGTTCGTAATCTTGCTTTGTCTTTAAAAAGTTTTCTTCGTTGCTTGATCTTTTATTTAAACGTTGATTAACTATTTTTGGTATTTGGTTTATAATATTTTTTGGGTGGCTAGAACATTTATTTATATACATAATTTTTGCGTTTTTCTTTTTATAAGGCATATAGGAGAGATCATACAAGTTGAGCTTCACATCAAGGTAGTCAGTCGTCAACATTGGTGATTCAATAGTGACTCGTAACCCCATGGACTTAAAGAAGGCGTGCGTTTGTTTTTTTAGCCTTTCAACTTTAAAGCCAGAAGAATTGGGCAGTACAGCTAGACCATCGTCCCTGTACAACCCAACTCTTTCTAAACCAAAGTTTTTTTTCAACCCGTCTTACAAAAAAAAGTCCTACTAATTTACATAACTCTGCACCCATGAACGATCCCTGCGCTACATCAAAAAGAGAGCTGGTGTTATTTGCTCTCTTTTTTTGCTACAGGTTTCCTTGTTCATAAAGTACAGATTTACATGCGTTTTTTATTAGACTTAAGTCTTCAGTAGGTACGCTAGTATAATTACCAGCAAATTTTAGTGATTTTATTACTAATTCTTCGCCGATAGAAGGATAAAAATCAACTACATTAAACTTAAAGAAGCTGTACGTTTGTTTTTTCAAACCAGTGAACCAATTTAAGACTTGGTCTGTATCAGTCCACTGCATAAGTTTAGGTTTTAAACGCACAGCCTTATTTATGCAGTCAATCTTTACCTTAACTATGCGACCTACATCGGACGTAGAAGTATTAATTAATCTACACTTGGGATGTGTCAATTAATTTTTATTATGGTCTTTGACCGTTATGTATGCGTTTTTTAACGGAATTTTTTTAATCCTATCATTTGTTTTTAAGTTTTTAGTTAAATTTTTAGCCTCTAAATTAATATCATTTAAAGTTTTATCAGTACATTTTTCGTAATCTAAAGTAATACTGTCATTTAATAGTTTTTTATAGTCACTCACTGAAATTTCGTAAAAATTAGAAGTTTTATCAGATGGTACTATCAAATTTTTGCACTTTCCATATATATATATATGTATATATAGTTAATTTTTCTAATGTTTTTATGATAATATTAAAAACTACAAACTAACTATTTTTTTCTTAAGAACATATGAAGCTAGATTACAAAAACATTGTATCGCTGTTGAAGATAAGCAAGCTTTCACTGGAAGAAAGTTTATTTCGTAAAACATTTGTTTACTTAAAAAGCCAAAATGAAGTTAATGTACTGACCGCCCCAATGTGCTACCAGCTCGCTAGAACTTTCAACCAACAAGATTTTTTAACACTTGCTGCTTCATACATGCAGTGTTGGTTTACATCAGTCGTTGATACTCCTGATTTCATGCACTTGGATTCCGCCAGTTTGAAGAAAATACTTTCGTATTCTGAACTTAATGTTACATCAGAAGTCGAGGTTTTCAAAGCGGCAATAACTTGGATAAGCTTTTTTAATGAAATAAGGAGTTGTTATGCAAAAGAATTGTTTTTAAAAGTTCGTCTTCCTTTGCTGAATTATCAGTATATTAAAAATATTTGTTACAAACTGTCTTATTGTAAAAACAGTAATTTGGATTATTTAGTCACATTGGACGAAATGTTTAATAACATAGATAGTTTTTACTCAAAAAAGAATAGCACACTATATAGTAGTAGACATTTTAGTAAAAGCTTGTTTAACATATTGATATATGGAAGAAATTTAGAAATCGGGGGCGATTTTGTCGAGTTGAGCAGTTACGCAAACCATAAGGTTGAAAAAAGCGTTAAAAAAGTGGCAGGTTTTCACTTAATGGAGAATTTTCTAATTTCACGTTCTAGAGTTAAGTCGGTTCTTCTCAAAGGCAACATATTCGTCTTTAGTCACGACGCGAAAGAAGAAACTCACAGCATGTCTGTGTACAAGTATCCGCTAGGTGGCGTTAGCTGGGAAAGGGTGGCTCACATGTACGACAGGCGCCGCTGCTACTGCGCTTGCGCCATCATCGATAAAATTTATGTGATCGGAGGTGTAGGAGATCGGGTGATGAAATCTTGCGTCGAGTTCGACGCGGCAGACAACAAGTGGAAGGAAGTTGCAGGAATGAAAGAGGCGAGGTCTAGCGCGGCGAGCGCGTTGTTCGGAGAAATGATCGTGGTTTCGGGGGGATCGGGAAGGTTCGGCAACGACGGCCTCCGCACGGTTGAGATGTACGACCACGCGCGCGACACGTGGTTCGGCATGCCCAAAATGGTCCACGGCAGAAAGTACCACAGCTTGTTTTCTGTGAAAAACAAGCTGTTTGCTGTTGGCTACTTGAGAACAGTTGAAATGTTCGATGCTTGTAGCAACAAGTTTGTTGTGGTGAAATCGACGCCAACGTTAAGAAGACTCAACGTTGAGTTGTGTGTTAAGCCTGTTTGGATTGGTGGAAACAGAGTAGTGTTCTTCTTGAATGATGGCACAAGACTGGTGGCTAGCTACAGCGCGGACGAAAATCGGTGGTGCGAAGAGTGGCTGGAAAATACAGAAGATGTTCGTTACGAAGCTGTGTTTAAAATACCTCAGTTGTAACAAATAAGTTTTCAGTGGTAAAATAAAAGCTTTAAAACAAATTGTTGTCTTAATTTTAAATAAAAATTAATTTTTTTTTTTAGATTGTTCATGTTTGAAAATTTGATATAGTTTTAAAAAATACTTTACGTTATATTTATTATAAATCTTGTAATCAGAGTTGCCAGAATTGAGAGAGTTGCTGATTATTAAAATAAAGCAGCTATGTTTGTGGCAAAAACAAAACCTTTTTTGAAACTAGCAAGAAAGTAATCATTAAACTATAATTAGTTTAATTTTACAAAGTTTGTAACAATATAAAAAAAAAACTTTTTTGTTTGTCATTATAAACATAAGTAAGTTTTTAGATAAAAATATAACTAATTATTAAAAAACAAGTACATCACTTACACATTAAAACATTTTCAAGTACTAAACAGTACATATGTTTCTTTTAATAGTAAAAATTCACTTTTTTAATCTTTAAAAGTGTTTCTATAATATAAAACTTAGTTTTCAATTAAAATAAAATATTTGGTTAAATGTGCTACGTTTTTTTTTAACTACGAAAAACCTTGAAAGGGATTCAGTTACTAACTATTACAAAACTAAAATTTAGAAAAAAAATCAAGTAGGCCTATTTATAGTTTTAGAGGTAAGTAAGGTAAAAAATTTAATAGTATCTTTTAAATTACTTATATATATTTTTTTAACCTCTATGTTTAGATGACACGATGGAGTGGTGTAAACACGGACATTAAAACAATAGCAATATTTAACTGTTAAAAATATTTTCATCGAGATAAGTCCACAAACGTTAAAATTATTAAATACAAAACAATATAAATTTTTATACAAGTATTTATTGAAAACATTAAGAAACTAGTTTCAAATTATTTGATTTTAATAAACTTGTAAAAGTAAAAAAAAAGTAAAAGTTAGATATTTTGATAACGTTTTATGTTTAATAATAACTAAAAATAATTTACTTTTGATACATGTTTTTGTTTAACTCATAAATGCTGTAAAATCTCATTACAGTGATTATAAACTTGTTGTATATTGTCTATTGAACGATAAAAAAGCGCTCAAAAAGTTTGGTCTAAGGACCTGGTGTTCGAAAGAACCTTTCGGTTATCGAGTCGTACACCACATGCTTTTACAATTTCTTACAAGCTAAAAAAAGTTTATCTGAACTTTTAGACCATAAGAAATAAAACAATTAATAAAATGAAAGTAGAATAGAAAATTAAACGAAAATTAACTAAGTTATGTGTTTACTTGAGAAATTTTTTGATTGATGTAGAAGCATACATTTGGTTTTATCAAGGTTTAGTTTGAGTTTATTTACCATTAGCCAATCTTATACCTTACCAAGTTCTGTTTTTGTTACTATGAAAAATATTAGTACCTAACACATAAGTTTTGATCCTTTTAGCAACTACTATTTGTCGACTATCAAAAATAAACCTTACGTTCATCAAAGTAAGAAACTAAAAAAAAGTTCTTGATAAATAAGCTAAAAGAATACGAAGAGAAAAAATTAAAATGACAATAACCTAGACTAATTACCTTAAAAAAGTAAGATTCCGAAAGCCTGTAAAAACTAGATACATTTTAGAAGTTTTAAATAATTTAAAGAAAAAGTTTTATCTTTCAGTGGAAAAAAAAACGCTATACGATTGTTTAAAAGAAAGTCCTTAGTCCTTACTAAAAGGAGGTTTTTCATTAAAAAGATTTCTACTAACTAGTGCTTTAGGATCGCTTAAAGTACAACTTATTCAAATTTTTCGCTCTAAATTTTTTTTTAAAGTTTCTATTTTACTTTGTAGATGTTATGATTACAAGTGTTTATGTTAGCAGTTTGTGTTATATTTACATATGAATACTAACAAAAACTTTATATCCTGACCTGACTAAGTTTTATTGATATAATTATATAACAAAACATATCGTTTTAAAAATATTTTTAACTAATACTCAAAATTTATCATCTTCAAGCGATGTAAACTTAAACATTTTTTGTATCGTAATGTATATAAAAAGGAAGTTTACCAAAATTTTAAACTAAAAAAAGTACCTAAAATTACTCGTCTTAAAAATTTATTAAGTTTACATTGCTTAATACTATTATTTATAAACTTTCACAAAAGTTTGCCATCATAATTAGAAAAATATTTTGTTTAAGTCTTTTAAAGTTATATGTCGGCGCGACGTATTTACTGTTTAATTAATTTATAAGTGATTCTAAAAACTAATGCCAAACTTAAAATGTTTTAAAATTACGACAAACTTTTTGTTATAAGTAACTTATCCTCAATTTAAATTAAAGTAAGTTAAGTTCATGTTGGTAATAAATATTTACATAACAAGTAATTTTATCAAATTTATTTTTAAGTTGTTGAACTTTTAAAATATTAGATGATTTTAGTGTTTACATATAGTTATAGTGTATATACTTATGTTTTTTATTAAAAAATAAAAACCCTGAAAACAAAATAGATGTTTAACAATGCTACATATTTCTTTGTTTTCAAAAATTTGATTATATAACGATAAAAAAATAGTAGTTTAGATTTAAATTGGGTAATAAAATATTTTACATATCAAAAATATGTTTTTCTAGAAGCCAAAAGTATTTTCTTTAATAAATAAACCTTTATAAAATTTATAATTGTTTTCGTGTAAATTAGACTTGCTAAATGAAATAGTTTTTCATGAAAAAATAAAAGTTAAAAACATCTAACAACAGTTTAACAACAGCTTGTCGCAAAAAAAAAGTAGAGCTATCTTTAGTCATAATGACAAAATTTACAAAGCTTATTTATGTTAAGTATTGTTTTTGTGTTATTTAGTTAAGTTCTAAAAATCTTCGATAGAAATTTTATATCAAAGTTACTAGAAAAGTCTGTTTAAATGAAAAATAGTGCAAATATTTCAATTTTTTGAAACAGAATATTAGCACCTTTTGACTTCAAACAACAACTTATATGTTGAATTTTCAGTTTTGAATACTTTTTGATTTTTAGTTTCGACATAAGTACTTTTTTATTTTGGTAATATCATTAGTACAAAGCTTCGAAAGTTGTTTAAAACTAATTAAAAATCAAATATTTTTACAAATAATTTATAAAATTTGGTATTTTATCAGGAAAAAATGAAAGTAATGATGTTTATTTCTATAAACTGTCTTAAAATAGTTTTAAACCTTTCAAATTCTGAACAGCTGAAAGTTTTAATTAGTCTTTATTTCAATATACATTAATTTAGACTCCGAGCTTAGTTTAGTTAGCAATATTGTGGCAAAATGTTTCGTATTTTCAGTTTGAAAAACTCTTTTCTACCCTGTTTTTCAAAAATAGTTTATTATAATTGCAGTTTTAGCTGTATTCATTAAATCGTACAGTGAATAAAATGTTTTATATATAATGAGAGTTTACTTTAGTTTATATTAAATTATAATTTGCACATTTAAGTTAGACATTATTTTCAATTACTCAAGCCTGCAAAACTTTACTAAGTTTTGTTAAAGATAACGCCTTATATTTCTTTGTGATAAGTATAAAAAAATAAAAGTTATATTAGTAGTTTTCAAACACTTTTAGGAATTATACGGTTTTAAAGGTAAGTATTTACTCATGGATAAGTATCTTTTTAAAATACTTAAATATTTTACAGAGTGAAAATCATAATTTTTTTTTTTTAGAAAGAATTATCTAACTTAAAATTATTTAAATTTAGCTTAGAATAACAAAAAAAAAAGTTTATTTTTTGTATCAATTTTATGTATTCTTAATCTTAATTAAGTACGGAAAAATTTACATACATATTTTTAAAAAAAGTTTGCTTAATAAAACTAAAACAAAACGTTTTTCAATAAAAATTAGGTGTTCCTTAAAATGAAACGCACTCGTTTAACTTAAATAAAAGATACGCTTTGACTTTACTTAATTTTAAAAGCATTGTGTACAGTATTACTAAATAAGTAACATATTTATAAATTGGAGTTTTATTATTTAGAAATTGTTCAGTTTGATCAATATTTCGGTATTATTAAATTTTACCTAATTAGTTTAAGCTGCTTGAAGTAAACAAGTGACATATAATTTGTTACAGACATAAACTTAAGTTTAATTTCATCTTAAACATATACCTTACTTGAAATAATTTTAGTTAAAAATGTTTTCAGCTCTGCAATACTTTTTCTGTTTAAATAAATTGCTATCTAAGTAGATATCAATGTCATGTCTCTGAATAAGTTGATGATGGAATTGAATACTAATATGAAATATGGTTTATGAAACTGCTTTTTTAAAGAAGTATACGGAAAGTTCAATTTATGGAAATGATTGACTATCTATAAATAACTGACAGAGCAAAAAAAAAAAGTATATAACAACTTTAATAAAAA
Source organism: Thalia democratica (assembly GCF_965202585.1). NCBI lineage: Eukaryota > Metazoa > Chordata > Thaliacea > Salpida > Salpidae > Thalia > Thalia democratica. Next base: position 13,833,731 of record NC_139170.1, read on the forward strand.
TCTTCCAAGTATTGCATAATCAATAAGTTTTTAGTTACTTTATGTTCAACACAAATAAGAAGAACTACTTTCCATATCAATCAGTTTTAAAAAACAACGTTTGTACTGTTTTACTTTAAATCTCTTTACTTTTTAACAGTTTATGGAAAGTTACAGTACTTTACCAAAAAAATTACTTCTTATTTACAAAAAAACTTTTTGCAAAAAAAGTAATTATTGCCTTCTTTTTTTTTGTTCTCTAACACTCGCAAGTCTTCATACCTGTTTCAGTTTATAGAAAGTGTTTAAATTATTTTTCATAAACTGTAGATTTTATTTGTTTCGTTTAGTTTTATGTTAAAAACTTGTAAAATTGTTCTTCATTATTATATCTTTTCTTTGTTTGTTTTACTTAATTAAGACTTTAAAAAGTTTATGTTTTCTATTATTTGATTCGTACTATTAGACTTTATAAATCAAAGAACAAAATTTTGTAAAAATAGCATTTTTTGAGTACTCTGTTAAAAAAAGCTTTAAAAAAAATTAAGATTAATAACAAACTTTAATGTTTGCTTGCTGTAATGAAGTAAAAGTTTGACTGAACTTTATTGCAGAATTTCGATAAACTTAAAAAAGGAGTAAAATAGTAACAAGTTGAATTTTTGATTTGAATTTTAAGCCTTTAATGGAAAAATCAAACAAAGTCTGTGTTTTTCGCACAATTACTGTGGTAAGTTAGTTTGACTATTTTTAAATTTTTTCACATAGATCTTCAAAACTAATAGAAGTATTATATACTTGATTATAAAGTATCTTGAAACCTAAATTAACAGTAAACACCGGTAATAAAAAAATTTATAAACTAAATTTAAACAGTCTTTTTTTAATGTACAGTGGTTTCTTAATGCCTTGTACTAGTTGTATAACACTAAATGCTCACAACAAAGGTCTTATTTTATTTACATATATCTTATTATTTAATTCTTTTAACATTTATTTTACTTTTATTAACTCTTGTTTTAAAACTTTCTAAAATTAGTATTGAACCAAAAAGCTTTTTATAAAAAATGCTTATTGAAACCTTTACTGACAACCTTATAAAGTACCATCAAATAATCTAATCTAAATAAAAAATGTTTTATAATGTTTTAGATCACAATTTTCGCAACAAGTTTGTTTCAAACGATTGTAGAAATCTTAAAACTAACTGACAAGGAGTACAAGCAAGAAAAACTTATTCCATTTTCGTTAATTGTTTTTGCTACAATTGTAAGTTGCCAGTCAATAATTAATGAATTTTATTTTAGTAACGTTTTGATTAGTTCTACCGTTTTCTTAGCTTATTTAAAAGTAGATGTTTTATTTAAGATGAACTTGAACCGATTAATAAACTAAAGAATAGTTAATTAACGCTATTTAATATAAATTGACGTAAATGTTTTAAAAGTAATTTGCATAAACACCTACACTAATAGAATACGCTGTTATATTTATAACTATAATTATAAAAGAGTTAAAAATTATTTTTTTGATAAGTGTCTAGAATCTAGATCAATGAGTTTTATATGCCTTTCTAAAACAAAGTAAAAAAAAAATTGCAGCCGATAACATTCACTTTAAAAAGTATATTGGAAATCTGTTCAAACAGTGTTAAAAGCTGGGTAAGTTTTTCAATGGATTATTATGACTAAATTGACTATTTAAAAAAACTTTTATCTTTAATATATTTTAAGTTAAAGCTAGTTTTAGTTTAAAAAGCGTTTTACTTACTACAATTTACGTAATTAATCACTTGAAATGAAAAGTACTTTAATGATATTTAAAAACTTTACACACCTGTTTACTAGTTAAACTTCAGCTTTTTAATGTACACCTCATTATTTTTAATTTGAACATAAATATAAAAATAATTGTTAAAACTAGATTAAAATCAATACAATTGCTAACCATATTCTACAGTTATATATGACGTGAATTAAGTAAAAAAACTAAAATGTTGAAATTAAACTAAAAGCTTTTCAAACTTATAGTTTTAAGAACATTTATGGCTAGAAAAGTATTTAATAATCACATTACACATGTACTAATATTTCTAGAGATTTTCAAGACTATCAGTTGATGCATTTCTTTCAATCTTTGATACGGTCCTTTATACAATTTTCATTTACTACTATGGAATATACGTTAGTAGAAACTTATTGATATTCAAATTACTTTTAATTTAGTTTATTTAAACTTTTATTAAAACTATTAAACCACGAGGAGCTCAAAAGTTGTTTAATAAAAAACAATGTGAGTATAAAGATTTTGTTAAATTACAGCATAATTTTTAGTAAAACTTATCAAAGTAGAGAAAATAAGCTATCTAATGTTTTTAGCTTATTATATAGCAGTAACTCCCAAACTTATCACTTAAAATTTAGATAATTTAATTTTTTCAAACAAAACTTAAGTTTAAATCTTATTTTGTATTTGAAATCTGATTTTATAATCATTTCGACTCCCATTATATATCTTCCATATTTATATATAAAATCAATTTTTTTTATAGTTAATTAAACTAGATTTAAATAAAATATAATACAATTACAAAGCAGTTACTATCAAATTTTTAATAATTTTATTTAATAAATTTTAATAATTTGTTGTGGACAGTTTTGAAAAATTTGATAATAACTGCTTTGTAATTGTATTATATTTTATTTAAATCTAGTTTAGTTTTACTGCTTATTTAATTGCTATAACATGATTGTAAAGAAAAAATAACAAATTACAGATGGAGCACCATCATAAGTACTACACAACAAACATTGTAGCGATGTCAACATCAATACTAAAATGTGTTCTACTTATCGCTTTTTACGCAGATATATTTTCTAATTTATCAAAAACTTATACTGAACTTGAGTAGTTTTTAACTCTTAAATGTTGCAATTATTTGAGTAATTTGGTTTACTTGGAACAAAGAGTAAAAAACGATTATAATGTTGTAAGACTATTGTATATGAATATAATTTAGGTGAGTAGTTAGTAGTACAACAATACTATTTAGATTTAAATCAATAAACTAGTTATTAAAGATTACAAAAACTTTTTTTATAGAAAAGTTTTAAACATTTTTGCTTTTAGAAACTTGTATATAATAAAGCTATTAATAGAAAATTAAGACATCAAGTAAACTATTTAGGTTGTTTAGTTTAAGTTATCTTTATTTATCGTACCTTTTAAAAAGTGTAAGTTTAATACGTTTATGAATTAACGTTCAAAGAGTATACTGTTGTTTTGTGTATTAAATTATTTTATACATTTTAAATTAAATAAATTGCAGTTTAAAGACAAATTTTATCCATTTTTTAACGAACAATAGCTAGTATTTACGTATTTTTTATATATTAAATTCTAAATTATTTCAAAAATGTAATCAAGTTAACTAAACTGATACTAAATTTTAAAACATTTTTAATTTCCCTGGTTATTTATAATTCAATATTTTTAAGCAGCTTCTTATCAAAAATTATACTATGTAAGTATATAAAATTTTCGACATTTATTAAATTTTTATCAATTTTTCTTATCTAGATACAATTGATATTATATGTCAACGCATTAAGTTTAACTACAGAAATCTCTTAAAAAACTGTATATAAAGAACATAGTACTTATAAAAAGAATTATCTGCAATTTTTTTTTGTTATAATTAATATTTTTGTAGTGTCAAAGTTTAAGTAATTTTAAAAACAGACTTCAAAACTAATAATTTAGATAAAAAAATTACAATTTAGTTTAAGAGTAGAATTTATTTTATATTTTTTAAAACTTTACATGTTATTAAATACATATATTAATTGCTGCATTCAACTAATATGAGTAGTTTTTTATTTAGAATGTATGTTACTATAGTGGTTTCTAAATTTTCGTTTAACCGTTTGTTTGAATAAATAATAACTTTTGGTTTGATTTGAATTTGAATAAACATCGAAATTTTAGGCTTTAAATTTAGTACAAAAACTGTTATGTTACTTTTAAGATTATAAAGCTATTTATATCTACAAAAGCAACCGATTTTGTATTGTTACTGTTTTTATTATTTATATTATCTCTTTATGTATTACATATAACTTTTTATCGAGTACTTTTGTGAAAGATATTTCTAGATGTTTTAAAAAGAAGTAGCATTTAAAATAGATTGAACAATCTAAATGTAAATTAGTTAAAAATAAATGTTGTTTTAAAGATTCTCTTTAACCACCTGTCCTTTAAATAAATGTGATTAGCAAGTAGTTTTAAACTTACTAATTAGCTTTTGATGACAAAGTTAATGTTCCTGTATCTCAAGTGTTACACACTTTTTTCTACTAAAACACGTAAAAGTAAAGTATAGATTTGTATTATAATAACTATTTCTAATATAACAAACACTTTGCAAGCTTATTTTTAACTTCAGTGTTTGTAATTTTTTTATAACATAAAAACTCAAAGAATACTAATTTAACACTTTACATACCAAAGTTACAAAAAGTTTATAGTCAATATTAAAAAGATAAAACAGTAATAATTATTTTTGAAGTAGTTTTATTTTGAAATATACTTAATAAATTTCAAAGTTTATATGTTTTATAACAAAATAACGCTAAAATAAAAAACGTTAAACGTAATTTAATATAAGCATATTTTACACGGTTAAATAAGTTATTTTGTAAAAAAATCAACAGCGTTTCATTGTAATACAAAAATAAAAAGACACGTTATGGAAATTTACGGTAAAATTTCTTATAAAAACTTCATAAAAGTTTTAGTTTATTGAGCGACAAAAAAAGCGCTCAAAATATTTGGACCTGGTGCACGAAAAAACCTCTCGGTTATCGAGTCGCACACCACTTGGATACCTTTTAACGTCTTTTCTAGGACTAAAACAAAATACATATCTATTATTATTTTTTTCTACTTTTCGTATGTTATAATAAGACTCTTAAAACTTCCGGTTTACTTGGTTATTAGATAAAAAAAGTTTCATTTCAAAAACTAATTAAGCTTCATTAATATTTTTTTTTCACAAAATGAGACTAAAATATTTTGAGAAACTTTAGCAAAAATTACTTTGGTTAAATATTTCCAATTATATCCTACTAACGCAAATTTTCTCAAGCCCCACTGTGCAATAGTGCACAGTGGGGTTTTTTAAGAAACATTGTTGTTCTGCACTACAACTTATATAGAACTTAGATAAATAAATTGACGTTATAAAGTGTTGAATAAAGGGTTTTACTGATAACTGATGGAACATTTATTAAAAGTTTTAGAATTCAGTAATTAATCAAACAAGAAACTTTTATTAGATGTAAAGTAATAATCTCAAAATCATTCTTAACTTAACACAGTTTTATGTCAAAAATCTCAAAAAATAACTATAAACTCAAAACATAAGTAACAAATTTTATTCAAATCAGTCTAAAGAAGACTGTTTCTGATTAATTACTTCAGCTAAATTTTAGTGACCGAATGAGACTTTTCATCTTTTGAATTTTTAGACTTTATAAATTGTTTCAATTTTTACATCACTTCAAACAGCAAAATAGTTTTAGTGTAAAACATTAGTTTATTAAACCATAAGTTTTTAAACCATGAATTTTTCTATACTTGTTTGTTATTTATTTTGTTTTACTTATTATTACATTTGTTTTTTATATACCTTCCATTTACTTGTTCAAAACATTTTTCCGACTTATACTAATAACTGATGATCTCTTATATCTTAGAATAAGAGTAAAACATTGTTCTGTTTATAATAAACTGTGAAAATAAAATACTTATTTTTTAAATGTACAAAAAAAAAATACTAATGGCCAAATCTCATATGAAAGCAATAACATTTTTATGGTTTAACTACATTATATTTTTTTGAAAGTGTTTTAATATGCTCAAAACAGCATTGGCTTTAAATTACCTCGTAAAACTTATTTTCTATTTTTATACTTTCGTTGTTTGTATTATTTTGACAACTGCAGTCCTGTTGATCACATAGTTGTTATAAATTTTATTAGTTTTTTTCTACGCGATCAGAGTTTAAAGGTTTTACGAGCCAAGTATAAATTTTTTTTATTTACAAAAAAAGAACAGGAGCCTATTTTCGTTTGATTTTTGATTTTTCAAACCTACTTTTGTAATGTTTTAGTCTAACACTTAATTTGTATTTAACAGTTAAGTAAACTACATATACATACGAAATAACAAGCTTTGAAGTATTTGAAAACTATCAAAGATATATTTGGAATGCCATTTTCTCTACTACTTTTTTTTAATTTGCTGTAAAAACCAATTTTGATAATATGTAAAACTTTTAAATTATTTCTATGTCTACTTTTATTTGGGTTATAAATAAAAGTTTAAAAAACAGCATTTTCATCAAACTTTTATTTATAATTTTTAAGTCTTTTGTCACAAACTACCTAAAGTATGATTTAAATTAATTAAAACTTAAAATAATAAATTTATTTTAAATTTTGGATGATATCTTAAGCTCATACATTTTTAAAGTAAATAGGCAAACTTTGGATGACTGAAGTCTTATTTTATCTAGGGGTTGACAGCTTTTTACAAATATAAAGTCAAACGGGAGTTAAAGGACAAAGAACTTTACTGGTCGTTGTATAACTTTCAATAAATTTAAACTGAAATACTTTAGTTTTGTTTTTGAAAAGAGCATAAAATGTTTACATAATTATCAGCGTTTATTATTTAAATAGAAATTAACAGCTTATTTGCAAGTTTTAGATTAAAAAACTGTATTCGCTTAAATTAAAAGACAACTATACGTCTTAAAATTTATATCAATAAACAAAGCTAAGTATAGTAACTTAAATTGTTTATGTTTTCCTAGCTTTGTTTTTAATTATTTACGTGTAATTTACGGTAGGTAAAGACGATTTTCTCTAATTTATGATGTGTTCATTTACCTTTGCGACAAAAACTAAATCTTAAATATTCTAAAAGTATTGAAAAAATTAATAAATTGTTCCAATTCACTCTCGTGGATTTGTGTTAGTTTTACATAAGAAAAAAGGAAATTATTTACATAATTTTTTCATTGTTGGTTTTAATAAGTTAGTAGAAATTTTCGAAACGTTTAACTTATTTGATATCTCTTAAACCTAATAATTCGTTCTCAGTGTCAAACTACATACTTTCGAAATGTTAAGTCTAGAGTCGTTTTAATTAAATTTATAGTTAAAAAAACACATAATATTAAAAATACTTCAAATAATTTTCTCTTAAAGTAAGAAAAAAATCTGTAAATTATAAAGACGCAAAATTGATTATAAAACTTAGGTAGAGTTTTAATAAGGTTTATAACATATATAAGTGTAAATTTAAAAACTTAATTTTAAGTAACTAAAAAAATATAATGGATGCTAATCATATTTCACTATAAAATTTGAAAGATATTTGATAGAGAGACGTTAAATTTATTATAATTCTTACTGTAAAACTAGAATGTTTACAGTTTACTTTAAGTCTATCTCTCAAATTTGCTAACTTTTTTCTTCTGTATTTGTTATAAATACTTATGCATTGGTCAACAAATAATTAATTTTATTACTAATTACTTGAACAAGGTGTTGAAAACAGTAAAAATCGTATGCTTTTGTTAAAAGTGAAGCCTCTTGTGTTTACCGCTTTTTTAAGTGTTTGTTTCTGTAGTCCAACTTTCGGGCTAGAATGTTACTCGTGCAATGAAGCTTCACCGGGTGTAAGTTGTGATGAACCAACCAAAACGACATGTCAATCAGGAGAAGAATATTGTGGAAAAGTTGTTATTACAACAAGTAAACTTTACGGTAAAGTTGTCAAACTATGTCTTCCTTCAGCGGTTAACCAATGTGAGTCGGCACCAAGTAACCAGAACCTATCAGGCAAGACAGGAACGGTTCATTGTTGCCAAGGTGATTTATGCAACGGAACGAGTAAATTATCCAATCAGAACTTTTTGTTTTACGCAGTTGTTTTGAGCTGCTTTAATACTCTGCTTAATTGTTTGTAAAACTTTACACCTTTCTGTTTTCTAAGATAAATTATAAGTAAACAACTGTGTAAGAAAGTGTTTCAAACTATTCAAAACTGTTTAATAAAATTTAGTTGCCACAACTATTAAACTTTGCTGTAAATAAATAATAAGTACTTGAAAAAATTCTTAGAAGTTTTATTTATTTTTAGTATACTTAACTTTATAAAAGTTAAAACTCAATAGATGTTTTTTAAAGTTACGACATAAAGCTAAGTATTTAAAAACAATTTACAATGATTCAAATCTTTCACCTTTACATATAATACAGTTTTAATGTGACATAAAGTTCATTTAGATCATTCAGGTAAAAAACAATATACTGTTAGTCAAATTAGTTAAAATATTTAGTATAGAAAATTAAACTTTATAGTAAACGATGAAGTTTAGAATTAAGTGCTCTTATCTAGGGATCATTACATAAGAATTAATTAGCCATTCAATTAAATAACTTTATTTTTTCAAAGTTTATTCATCGGTTAAAATAATTATTGTTGATTAAACTAATAAATAAAGGAATGCTTATAAACTTAAACTTAATTGTAAGCTGAATGAAAATAGTACACACTCATAAACACTAAAATACTTAAATTTTGTTAAAACCATCGGCTACTCTGTAACTTAAAGTAATAAAAAAAAGTTGTGAGTATTAAATTTAAATAACATTAAATTTAAATAAAATTTTAACTTTAGTTAAATTAATCGAAGTATTTTGATAATTTGTAAAAGAGGAGACAAAAATAGCGACATTGGTGTGTTTTTATTTTCTCAACAATTTTTTAGTTTTTCTTTATAAAAACTGTTGAAGTTATTCATCACCTGGTTATATGAACCTTATATAAGAAGTTTTTCTAACAGGCAAAAATACATTCGTTTTAAAACTAGAGTTATATAAAGATTAAGAACACTGAGAAGAGACATGGTTGTTGATTAAGATAGCTTTTTAAACCTATTAGCACAACTTTTTGTTTTATCAAAATAATTTAAATGCGTAATAATGTTTAATAAATTATCATACAAATAATTCGCTGCAGAAGTTAATAACAATTCGTTCACTATCACTATGATGTTTAAAAATATAATTTTTTACACTTTGTAAAAATTAAGTAGAAGTTGAAACTTCTGTTAAACTTTTTAATACAAAATTTATTTTTAAATTATCTAAAATAAACAGAGATACCTACGAGATGGAGACTAAATTCTAGTTTGATCAAGTTCTAGTAAAAAAAAAATTTTTCAGCAATTTGTGTTAAAAGATTTTCATAAAATTTAGGAACTATGTGCTTGAAAACTATTTCAAAGAAAATTTTTTTTACAATAATTTACACAAGACACACAATTTCAAAAACACTAAATATATTTCGAGCAATTCTCTTCAGTAGAATACAATGCTAACAAATAATAAGATTTTACACACTTATATGGTAACCAAGTAATCAAGTAATCATAAAGTAATCAAGAGATTAATAATTTTGTTTAAAAGATTTTTTATAGAAACATTTATTACACTTAAACTTTTGCACACAAAGTATTTTTACCTCAAAAAACCGCTGTATTCAAATTAGCTACGTAAGAAGACACGTCATGTACTCTAGTTAGTAAGAGGCTCATAAGCTTTTTGTAATATTTGCTCAAAAAGTTAACAAAGTTTATATTAAGCTAAGGCATTGTTATTTATCAAACTGTTGAAGGTTTCGCTGTAAGTTAGTCAAAATGAAAGCAAATGTTTGTTTATGTATTTCTTTGTGTGTGTTTGTTATCATAGGGGTTATTATCGGAGTTCTGTACGGTAATGGAGCTATTAGAAGTAAAAATTCAAAAAAACTTCAAGGTTAGATTATTTTAGTAAATTAAATTAAACTTTAATCAAAAATACTTTTTTCAGTAACAAATCAAGTTTTGAAAAGATTAATGTTAAGTTTTAACTATTCTTCTTAAATTAAACAAAACGTTTAGCTTTAATATAGTATAACAAAATAAGTAAAGTTTAAAAGAAAACATTAGACTGACGTATAAAGCAGAGGTCGGCTGACTTCGGCCTAAGAGGTTGATTTGCTCAGTCTTTGTTAAATTATTAAAAAAAATCTATTTTAAGACTAAACTAATTTATTAGTTGAGTAAGTAACAGTAACTTTTAATAACTTAATAAAAATAGTTGTTTTAAAAACTAGTTTTGTTATATTTAGTTAACAATGTTAAAAACAAGGTAGCTTGGTCTTGATGGATTGCTGAGCGAATAAAGGTGAATAAAAATTTAATGTTATAAAAGAAAACAAATTGAAGTATTTTTTTAAAAGTGGATAACCAGCTTTATGTTGTTGCAAAAATATCAGCAAATTTTCTGTTTACTTTAAATAGAAGAATTATAAAGGTCTTTAAAAAACGTATTGAAAACTAACAGACTGCAAGATAACTAGTTCGTTTGAAATAAAACATGGTGAAACGTTCATACTGAAATGTGATGGTGACCTGACGTCTATACACAGCACTGTCACATGCAAGAACAGAACAATACTTGGTAAGAACAATGAACCAGTGAAATCTGTCCTGTGTGGAAACGGTATGAACTAAGTTTGTAGTTAAACAAATAAATAAATTAATATTTTATTTATCAAACAGTATTAAATTTAATGCTACTTTTTTTATTTTTTTCATGTAATTTAGAAATTAACTTTTAGTTTGAAATATATGTTCGTGTGTAAATTCATAATGATTGAACAAGTATTTTTAGTGATATAGTATAATAACTCTTGTCTACTAAAAGTAGAATGATTAAGTTTATTAATTAAACAACATTTTTAGCCCATTAATCAGAAATATTAGCCCTGCAACTTTATTAAAAAGTTAATTTAATAATTCTATATTCAAATTTAGTAGTATATATTTTGTTTATTGAACGATGAAAAAAAACATTCAAAAAGATTGGTCTAAGGACCTGGTGTACGAAAAAACCATCGGTTATCGAGTCGTAAACCACATGATTTTACAGTTTCTAACGAGCTAAAAAATCAAGTTATTAAATCTGAACTTTTAAATAATTTTTTAAGAAATAAAACAATCAATAAAATGAAACAATAAAAGGAAAATTAAACGAAAACTAACTAACTTAGTTATGTGTTAAGTTACGAAAGTTCTATAAATAATATACTCCAAAACTTTTTTAATAAGATAAAAATGAAAATACAGTCTAAGCCTAAGAAACTTAAAAGAATAAACATAGAAGTGTTGAAAATTTTTAGAATTAAAAAGATAACTTTAATCTAATTTATAAAAAGAGATAAACAACATTAATAGCAAACATGAAAATACTTGTAAAAGAGGTCGCAACTTTTTAAAATAAGGTAAAATTGTAAAAATATGAAAAACTTTTATGTTGAACTTGATCAGTATTTATGCATAACTTTAAATAAAACAAATTATTTTATTTATTTAATTGAAATACTTAAAGAAGTATTTTATTATTTAATTAGTATTTATTAATTAGTATTTGAAGAAATAAATATAAGATATTATAAAACTTACTAATTTTTAAAGAAGTGAATTTAAGCACAAACTCAATTTATTTTTTATAAATACTTTAAAAAAAATAAGTACTGTAACATTTAAACACTATGCGCTTAATGAAAAAAAAAAAAACAATAGCAACGATTAATAATAACAAAAAAATTCTTCTATCAAATTTTTAACTATTTTTCTTCTGAATACTTTTCTAAGCCCAAAAATGTAACTATTAAACAAGTAAATAATATTTGCAAGCATGAAAAAAAGAAATTAGCTTTAAGTTTTCTCAGTAAATTAGATTAGTTTATTATAAGTTAACTTGAGACAGTAATCTCAGCTTACCATTTATTCATAAATCTCTGTAGTTAGTAACAATTGTTATTTTTTAATTTACAATGGTTACACATTTTGTAGATATATTCTCTAAATTAAAATATCTGAGCTTTTGCTGGTGAAAAATAGTTAGTGTATACTTTTAGATCTTTTAATTATTTCAGTTAGTCAAAGATCGGATAAAATTGTTCACATAATCTTTGAAACAATGATTTTAACTTTAATTGTTAAAATTGTTTTATTTATTATAGGATTAGTGAAATAAATAAAAAAGTTTAACATTCTTATTTTAAATGTTTAGTTATTTAAATAATTATATTAATGTCAAGTGGTAACTATTAAGAAATATCGAATGTTTTAGTTAGGATACACGTTACTTGAACAAGTTAAGTTTAAAATAAGCAATTTAAAAACGCTATTAAATAAAAAATATAAACAAAAAAAAATCATTTACTTAATATAAGTAACAATAGCAAAATTTATGATTTCAGACTGCGAGGTCCCAGGTATCAAGAATGCAAAGACGGTGAACAATGTGGAACTGTCTTCAGTCAACCATGAAACCGCGGTGACGTACCACTGCAATAGGGGATTCACTGATACTGACTTGAAATTTACTTGCAACGATGGAAAGTTCGATGAACTGGACACAGATGCAGATTATTGTCAACGTTAGAACCTTTTAGTTCGGAAAAAAATATCTGTATAGTAAAAATACCGATAAGGCACGCTTTTATTAGGTACGCACCTGAATAAAGTACGCATTAGATCTTGAAAATAATCTGGATTAAAATAGTGTAGTATGTAAATAAACTAATATGACACTTTGCTAAACAAAACATATAAATGAAAAAAGACCTTAAAACGGTTAGTTTGAATATAACGCAACTATACTTTGAAAAATATATTCTGTGTAAAATAAACTGTATAATAAAACGTAATTTTATTAAAAGATAAGTATACATTAGTTACATTTTGTGTTAAAAGGGTATTATTAGTCTATCTTTTTAAAAAAACGCATTTCATTTATGTACGCAATTTGCCTGGGGTTCAAGTTACGTACCTAATCGATGTTCCTAATGTAATTATGTTGTTATATAAACATTTTTTGATTTGCTTACCGCTGTATTTCTTAACAAAGTAGTGTGTTTAGCTAAGATCTAATTTTATTTGAAATACTTAAATCTATATTTTGATTTGAAATCACTCTTACTAGTCTAACTAATTTTATTCTATTGATTGTAAAAATAACAGTTTCATAAACTAAATTACCTAAAATTTAACATTTGTTAGTACATACAGATAGAAAATATTGTGCAAAATGAAAGGTTAAAATCTTTAAAAATGCTATAAAAAGACTGACTAAAAGTAGACTTAAGTAACTTTCCTAATCAGAGGACCAGATATAAAGAAAAAAAAATATGGTTCGGATATGTTAGAAAAAAGTTCCTTATTGACCGCGTAGTTTTGAAAAGTTATACTTCAGAAAATTAGAAAAAAATTTAGCCAAATTTTTAGTAAAATGATCATTAAATCAGCATTACGGAGTACCATAGGCGTCGTGTGGAGTAGAGCATTGCAACAATGCTCTAGCTAAAAAAGTTAAAAAGTTTGTTGTAATAATATTAAACTGTTAAAAATATTATTTTAAAAAATAACTATTTAAAAATGATTCGTTGTAGTTTTAGTAGTTTTACTTACTAAATAAGTTTTTAAATATATCACATTAAAAGGTTTTTTAGTACTTATAAACTTTTCGTTTATAAGTACACAACTCCAAACAAAAGTACCACGCGTCGCCATCTTTAATTACTAAAAAAAGAATTAAAAGGACATTTCATAATATATACAATGAAAAAAAAACAGTTTTTTTTTTGTTTGTTACAAGTCGTTTTACAGCTAAATAAGTATGCTTCGGGCTTATGCTTGGCAGGCTTGTTTCCCAATCGGGTTTAGAGAGAATAGCTCTTATCTTAAGTATAAACATTTTTAACTGAGTTTGTTTTTGTTTGTATTCATATGTTTAGAACTGTTAAAATACAATGTTTTTTGTATTGAAATATGAATAATTTCAAAAGTCAAAAGAAATACCTACACTTCAATATCTTACTTAAAAAACTGAGGAATTTTAATGTAATTTTTTTTACGTGAAAACAAAATACCTATGCATATAGAAAAACTGTTTGTACTAATTATTTTACTATTGTGAATCGTAATTGTATTATCAATAAAATATTTTTTTTTAAACGTTGATACTCATTTAATTTTTTATACCTCCAAAGCTCAAAGCTGTATAAAATTATTTTTGATAATAATTTTTTTTTTCTTAAAAATACGCGCTTAATGCATAATTTCACGGCAGCTAAGAAGTATACTAGGGTAGCAGTTACAGATACAAAGCTTTCATTCAAGGAAGCAAGATATCATTGCAGAAAAACATTTGGCGGAGACTTGTGGGGATCAAGTGAAAAATGGTTGACCGAGGATGGAAGAAAGTTATTTTGATTTTTACTAACGCATATTAGCTAACACAAGTGCGTATTAAAATTATATAAACAAGCAGAACTATTAAAACTGTTCTTACAAGAATGCAACTATTTAACCCAATCATTAGATAAATATTATTTAATAGTTTACAATCATAAAAGTTTAACTTTTAAAAGCTGAGCTTAAAACTTTAGTTGAAAAGCCCTATATCTTTAATGTTTTTGAGATTTACACAAATATTTGTTTATTTTTACAGTTTTAGTCAAACCTATACATTTTTATAACACAAATAACAACGTTTTAAGTGTTAAAATAAATATGGTTGAGTTTAATTTTTTTTTACCTCTTCAAAAAGTAAACGACAGTTAACTAGCGTATATAACATTTTAACACCTCACGCCTGCAGATCCTTGATAGAAGTCGAAAGTTTTCCCAACGACTTCATCTGGATCGGCATCTCCAAGGAGGAGGACGGAGCAATGTACCGGAGGGTTTTGGACGGGTGGGTGGCCGACCCCGAATCTCCGACCGACCCGTTCGTCACCTGGTGGCCCAACTACCCGGTGGAAGACGCCGGGTCCGACTTCATTGTGACGTACAACCATTTAAACCACCGGAACCACGCGAAGGTGTACAACTCCGATGAGACGGAGAAGCACTATTTCGGATGCGAGTATGAGAAGTAAAATTTTTTGTAGTTAATTGCAACTCAGTTTTCTTTCACTTTTTTATAAGCTTTTTTAATAAATGAAAAAAATAATAGTGTTGTTCACAGTTTAATTTAAAAGTCTATAGCTAAACTTGATGTAGACGATACATTTTTGGCATTTGCGATAAAGCGTAATTACTTAGATTTACATCCAATTGTAGAATTTTGTCTAGACTCTAGAGGTGAATGAAATAATATATGTACACAATATAACAATAAACTAAAGGTTTTTTTTCCTGTTTAGATCCTCAAAATTTATGAGTTATAAAAAAATCCTGCAGATTTTTAAATTATTTAAATCTTTCATTTTGTATTTTTTACATTACAACAAATCTATCTACAAACTTAATAGTTTCATGCAAAAGTAAAATATTCGGACTCAAAAACTTTTGTTTAGATTTTTAAACAAAATGTTCTGTATTTGTCACAAAAAATTGTATTTAGTGCCGTTTCATTTATTTCTGTACATTACTATTAAAACTTTTTTTTATAGTTCTCAGAGCTTATTTTTAAAATGTGAATGGTTTTTAAAAACTGTGTACTGTGCTTTAAGTTTAGTTTTTCAACTGAATTCGGTTGTAACAATTTATATA
Organism: Thalia democratica; assembly: GCF_965202585.1. Classification (NCBI taxonomy): domain Eukaryota; kingdom Metazoa; phylum Chordata; class Thaliacea; order Salpida; family Salpidae; genus Thalia; species Thalia democratica. Next base: position 13,849,392 of record NC_139170.1, read on the forward strand.
TATATCAATACTTCTCTTTTAATCAAGCGATAATGGTTGTTGTTAATTAATGTACAAATTTAGTGGTCAAACTTCAATATAGTTTTTGTTTTGCTAAGTTGTAAAAAATATCTTATAAAAGCTTTTAATAAAACAATGAGTTTATTAAGTTTAGTACATACTTGACTTCTAGCATTTTCTAATTAAGTACAAATTACACCTAGACAGGTTACTATGCATTGAATATAAAGCTTGTGGAAAAAAAAAACAAAATGATTTTAAAAAAAAAGTTTTAATATTCAATAACTTTAACATAAGCTAGTATAACTCTGCTCAATTTAAAAAACTTTAAAGAGTTTCAGATAAACGATTCAGTAATTCTAATTTTATTTTAAAACTAGAGTTTTGCAGTGGTATTACTACCAGTACTCTTCAGTCAATATAAACTTGCAAAATAACTACATATGGCTACCTAGTATATTGAAAATTATAAAAGTAGTTGGGCGTGTTAATTGTTTTTAAGTAAAGTTAATTAGTTTACTTTTGGTAATTAGGTAGATGTAAAAAAATAGTAGATTACGTTAACAAAATTTCGTAGTAAAAACTTATTTATGATTTATTTGAGGATATTTTCGACTCAATGTGATCGATGAAACAAGCGGCTAACAGTTTATTAAACACGAATACGAGCTCATAAAAATTAGGTCCAAGGACCTGCTGTACAAAAAGGCCTCTATTCATTGAGTCATATACCATATGTAAATTACTAATTTAATTTTATCTTAACTTTTCCGAACGAAGTAAAAAAAGTTTGAACATAGTATAGATCGAAACTTGTCTAAGTGGATTATTAACATTACTGTAATTTATTTGAACAAATTAAATTTATTCTTTAAATTATATAAAATAAATTTACGATACAGTAAGCAAAATTAGAATATAACAAAATAAATCCTTTCAATTACATTAAAAAAACATTTATGACAAAAATTAGCATAATATAACGATTTAATATAAAAATTTTAAAAGTCTAGCTTAGTTTTTAATTGTCTAAGTGTTTTACCGATAACGCTAGTTCGGAATTAATCTAAAACATATTATAATGTTTTAAATGATGTATTTAAGTTACGAACCGAAAAATTTTATTGGATTTCATTTAAAAATGCATGAAATAAATTTTGAGACAAAGAAAGTAATAACGCTGATGGGTGGTAAAGCATAAAGTTTCCACTTTGTTTAAAAAATAACTAACAAAATAAAGATATACAGACAAAGTTTAATTTTTAATATATAAGTAAGCTAAACGTTATCATTGTTTTCATTGTTACACGAAAGTTTTAGCTTTCATCATTGTTTATTTTAATAAAATTGTGTCATGCTTTATTTAGACTAGAAAAGTAGTTATAGTTACGTATCTTTTAGGTACCCGTAAACTTTTTAGGTTTAGAACTAAAGGATGTTATAATAAAGAATTATTTTTAAATCAAGTTTAAAAAGTTCAATGTATAGAAATGTTACGTAACAAAATCTTTACTATGTATAACTTTTAATTTCCAAATGTATTTATTTTTATATAAATAACTAAAGCTACATTGATATAAAGAAAAATTACAAACAGTAATATAATTTAGCTAAACTCGGTATATGGTAACATAATCATTTAAAGTAAAAGCAAAAACAAAAATAAATTAAAAAAGCAGCATAAAGCTCACAAACTGAATACTCAACGTGTGTAAAAATTATACAGATTTTGAGTAATCATATTTTTTGAAAATTAATATCAATACGGAACGCTCTCAAAATGACCAGCAAAAAAAGTTTAAACCCCTACTACATAAACAATATATTTTCAGAAAGATATCACCAATTTTGTTTCAAATCAAGAGTTGGACGTTCGATTATCATCATCTGTGGCTATTGAGTAACATCGTAGAAATGAGTAGAGCTTCTGATAATATTCCTGTTAAATTTTCACTTATTTAACTTACATATGAAAGTGGTCAAGAAAAGAAAATTCATTCTGTTTTTGAATTTTGTACTTTGTTTTGTTGTGGGTAAATAAGTTTAAAGTGTAAAATGTATATTGTACTATACAGTTTTTATAATCGTTGGCCAACAAAATATTAACGGAAAAACAGTATTTTTTGAACAACTCAAAAATTGAATAGCTTACAGTGGAAGGAAAAGCATTTTTCTTCATATCATGTAGGTCCTTGCATGTCCTTATAACATCGAACCTTCCTTCTGCGTCTAATCTCCTCTTAAGGTTCCAAATTGCCACAAACATGCAGCTCAAGTGATCACCAGTTCTAAGTTTGTGTTTAACTGACTATACTTAACTAAAATACTTAAGGTAATATATTTGTTTTAATGTTGACTATAATTATTAATTATCAAAAAAAAAAAAAGATTACTTTGAAACTAAAATTTTTAAGACAGTTTCTTTTATAAATTAACATACATTTATTATATTAAAAATTTTATTAGTAATTTCACCTGCTATGAATAGCAAGCGATTTGTTTCCCGCCATCTTCAGATGACTTTCCAGTGACGTCATAACGTCGGTGAGAAGATAAAAGTTGTCGTCATCAGGCCATTCACGTAATTCAACCTGCTTGATCTTCATCTGTTTTTTAACAATTGTTACATTGTTTTTGAGGTAGCAAACAATAATATTTTAACTTATTTTTGTTTAGTTATAACTTACAACTTAAAATTACACTTTACAAGCTTGAAAGATTATTTAAAATATACGCATTATAAAGCTAATTTTTTGAAAAAAGAAATACAATGTAATACATACTTGTACAAATTGAAATTATAAACTAAACCAGTTTGTAAAACCTTAATAGTTGTCGTTACTTACGTTAAAATTTTATTTTGACAATAGCGAACTTATGGTATCATTTTAAAACAGAGCTGTTAGGTAATACTTAAAATAGTTTTAAAAGTTCCATAACCTAATAAAAATAGACTTCTTTTGGGGTTGTACTTTTATATTCTATATCTTTTACTTTGATTAAACAAGTTAACAAAGTTTGAAATCTACCTGGTTAGCGGTTTGCTCAAGAGTAAGATCATTTGTTGTCACGAGATCTTTTACTTCGCTATTGTTGAGTGTTAGTTTGCACATTGGGGCTAGTATAAGCGATTTTTCCGCTTCTTCAGGTAAAAGTTTTGTGTGCTGGTTGTTAAAAAAATGTTTTATTACAGTTTTGAGCAACAGAAGTTAAATTTTCGGGGTTAATATTCTGTTAGATATATTTCATCACAGAAATGTTTTTTTTACTGACATTATAATTTTGTTTTTACAAGCTTTGGAAATAAGGTAATAAAAAAAATTAAACACTATTGCTTATAAACGATAAAAAACAAGCAACAAACTTTATCTTCTCCTATCGTTAGTAAAACTTCGACATTATTTGCTACACAAGTCAGCCAAAAGTCGTCATTTGCAATATTATGTGGGTCAACCAAAACCATAACTTTTTGGTCTAAACCATACACCTGTTTTAACAATGTGATTGATTCAATCATACAGTAATTAAAAAAAGGTTTACAAAGTAATTCCTATTACGAAAACACATAAAACTTTTTTTACTAATTACTGTCAGTATTTAATTTTGTTCTAATAAAAACTTGGTAAAGTATAAAAGAATGAATTAAGTTTACAATTTATAAACTTTTTATGATCATGTAAAAAGTATTTTAACTGTGTTTTAAAATTTTTCTAGAATAGATTTTTTTTCAGACAGCTATATTGTAGTTTAAATTAAAACAACTTAACTCATTTACAATTAATTAAAAAACTACTTTAAAAGAAAGGTTTAACACTATTTAGTTATGAAAGTCAAAAAGTCTTACTTCCACAAAGCTCCCATTGTAAGGTACTTCCTCCCCACCAATCATCGATTTACAGAAGTTTATCTTGGAGTGATGATCTGTTTGAAAATAAACATTATTGAGCATTAGAAGACATTATAAAATAGGTGAAAGTATTTGCCATACAGTGTTTTTTGTTATGAACAATGTTTTTTTAGTAAGACTTTTTGAAATTTGTTAATTATTATTATTTTATATTATTATACACAATTATTAGCTTTAATTTAGAAAAGTTTCTAATTAAAAAAAGTGCAAAGTAAAAATTAGAAACTAACACATTTTAATTTCTGGATGGTCTCTAATTATACTGAGTTGATGCTGCTGCGGAGATATAATAGTGCTCTGATCAAATTCTTTGTTCATTTCTTTTTGATCTCTGTTGGAAGACATACAAAATATTTGTCTCACAGCTTGAAATAAATAAGTTAACTTGTATTTGGCATAAAAATGAATAAGCTAATACTTTTCAAAGCATAGTCCTCAAAACCCGTTTAAGATTAAATAAATAAACGCTTCAAATGATAATCAAATAACATGATTTGTTTTCAATTTTGAACTAGTTATAATAAAGTACAATTTATTGAGAAAGTTTATTTAAAATGAAGAATTATTTTTTTAAAGTAATAAAATATATGTAAAATCTCAAAAAAGGATAAGTAAACAACAACTTACAGAGTAATAAGTTCAAGATGCTGTGATAACTCATTTAAAGTTCGATCAGTTTTATTCAGCAAGTGATGTTCAGTTGTAAGTTTGTACAGTAACACATACTGATCCTAAAATAATAAATTCTAGTCTAAAATAAAATATTAAAAGTACTAGTAAAGTTATTGGCGTATTTTTTTCTTTAACTAGACAATAGTTTCTTTTATGTAAAATAAAAAAGTTTCTAATGATCTTTAAATTGTTTAAAGTCAGTAAATAATCGTAATTCTTACGCAGAATAGTAGATTTTAAGTTAATGGCTTGAAATATAAACGAAGTACAGTAAATTACTTTAACTTACAACTATTTTTAAAAACATTTTAACAACAAACTAAAACTGTCAAAAATACTGAAATAATTATACATTATCGCAAACCTAATCACACTTACCACTGATTGAACCATGTGAACTCTTTGTCGCCTCATGTGTTCAACATTTTGCTGGATTGATAAATGATCGGTGTTCATCCTGGTGAGGTGTTCTAACTGAAGAAACGTTCCAGTTCTTCCTACTCCTGCGCTGTTGATAGTCGTATAACGTATTTAGTCATTGCACAAATATTTAAAAGTTTTAACTAGTTTTACTTACCAATTATTGAATTACTAAGTTAAGGGTCTATTAACTTGTTGTTGTAACTTGATTAACTAGTTAAAAAGTAACTAAATATTACAAAACTTGTAACAACTTTATATTAACTTTTAAATTAAACTAGAACAAATTTGTTAGTTTTAGTGTTAAATTTAGAATTAGTTTGAAAAATTAAACATATCATAAACAAACATAAAAATTAAAATTAATTAAAAGTTTTTTAAATATTAATTTAAAATTAGGCTAAAATTTTAGAAACTTGTTGTTTAGACGCTAGAGACCAAAAATAGATATTTTAAATGTGGTGCTGTACACATGGTGATCGTTTAAAAATTGCGTTTTACAGTTTACTAAATCAACTTTAAAATATCTCGAAAAAAAGAATTGTGAAACCTGCAATGTACGATAGGAGGACCTCCCGATCCTTCCTTGCAACAATCGTTCATTTCTCTCAGCATGTAGAAAAGACCGCTCGTGATAAGTGGGACTCCGTGGTCTGGCCACTCTACATAGTGCAAGTGGTATACTGTACGTACTGTTTCCTGACAAAAAAAACTATAATGAAAACTTTTAAATGTTGTTGAAATTTTTTTTAACCGATGATTGAAAAATAAACTTTTTATTATTATTTTATCAAACTTATAACTTCAAAAAATAAATGAGATAAACATTTGAAATAACTGTTTATTGCAGCAAAATTATGCAAACTGCTTAGGTTTAGAAATAGTATATTTCACAAACTACTCCCGGTCAAACTGTGATAAAGCTTTTAAACTTTTGCAACTTTAAATAGTTTAGTTCAGTCTTAAAAAATTTTAAGTACGCAAACTTATAATGCAATCTTTTTCTACAGAAACTTATTTTAATTGTAATAGACAACTTTTAACTAAAAAACCGCTATTTGGTTTTTATTATTAACTGTAAACACTTTTACATATTTTTTAGAGCTAATATGAATTTTAAGAGCATTGGTAGGACATTTTTTTATCACTTAACTAACCGAACTTTAACAATTTAACTAAAATTATATTTTAGACTTCCATCTGATAATTATTTAAAAAAAGGATTACTAATTAAAAAAACTTGTTTTTAATTTATTTTTAGATCGTTGTAGCCAAAGTATATAACATACTTTTTACTGAGTTTTTTTTATTTTGTTTTTATTTTCAACAGAAGTTATTATATTCTAACACCAATTTGAAATTAAAAAAAAATATAAGAAATAATTTACTTGGTCATAACTACAACGTATTTGGAATTTTCTCTTGTAGTAAGTACCGACTCTTTTTTCTTCCAACGTGGTCACAGTGAAGTTTCCGTACTGAATTTCTTGCTGGTAGGCAGGCCAGTATTTTTCACATTTCACCTAGTGATTTACGTAAAAAATAGTTTAAAATACTGCGTAGTTATTCTATCAATGTGAATAAAAATACCTAGTAAGAGTATAATGTTTTTACTACTTTTATCAAGTTTTTAAATATTTTGAAGATTTACAACGTATTTTAAACTAGTTGAACTTAGAACTAATGAAATAAAACTATTTTTCTGTGACTACACACATACCTAATTTATAACATTTTTCAAAAATTTTATAGAAAACGAACACAATTGCGTAATGAAATGATATGAATCATATGTTAAAGTGTGTTATTACTTTTGCTATGTATGCCGCTTTTAATCGCATAATAAAATTTCGAGAAAGCTGCTTTAATTAAAATTATCGATCAAATTATTACGCGTCAACGTATAGTTTTTAGGACGTTTCGTTAAGGCAAACTGCGCTAGCTTGGGCATACTTGAAGAATGGAATACAAAATATTGCTAAACTGTATTATATTCACACAGTAGATAAATTTCCAGTGTTCTAGTCTTCGTTGCGTAAAAAAAAGTTCTGAAATATATGCATGAAGTACATAAGGGAGATGTATATAAATCTAAGTGACGTTAGGAGTTTAAAGTAGGTGCAAACTAAATAAAACACTACGCCATTCATTAAAGTTACCAATTAAATTCACTACTAATTAAATATAGTTTGATAAAAGAGTAAGATGCTTCTACTACAACTACTTTTTAGAAAACAGTAGTAACAATAAAGTGTTACAAATAAAGTAAAGGTTATAAATATTAAATGTTTGTGACTACCTTCCCTCTTTCCACGAGTCCGGTTACCATGACAATACAAGGGGTCTTTGAAGAAAATACCATGCACCAAAAATCTTCTACCGTGTTTTTGAGCGGCCCCTGGGCTGCTATAAACATTCTGTTGCTAAGCTGCAACGTGTATTGGTTGTGTAATCATAACTACACATTTAAAATATATAAGCTCACAAGTTTAAGGTTTTTACCCAATGTTGCGTTTAAAAACGATTGATATAAAACCGTTTAAATACATTAGTTAAGTTTGTTTAAGTGAATTTAAGTTCTTTTAAAAAGCTCTCAGTAACATTTTAGAATTAACTTGTTGTATAATTTTAACACGAAATAGTATTTTGAATTTTTCTTTTAAAGTTTATAAACACTAAACGTAAAATACTAAAACACTTACTATAAAACTTAAGTCAAAAAATGTTTTTATTAACACAAAGTTATTAAAAGTCGTAGTATGATTTTAAGTTAATAATACTTTTGGTATTCAGTATATATTAAATATTTTTTCTACAAAACAAAAAAACAAACATTGATCCAACTGGCGTTTATATAACTACCAATTCTTTTATCTGAGCTTTTTTGGCATGGTAATTTGTATCTGGTTCTATCGACTGTAAAATAATAATGTTTTTTTGAGAAGTAAAATGTATCTAATATTTTTATTTAAATAAACTATTTTTACTAATATATTTATGAGTAACTGAAATTAATCCTTATAGCTGTAAAAAGTTGTACTGAAAATAGTCTTACTTGCAAGATAAATAAAACAATCTGTATTTAAAAAAAAATAAACAAAAGACACTGAATACTTTGTTAGAAACAGCCAACTAAATTTTCAGTACAGTACATTATGCAAGTACAGTTTCAGTTGTTTTAAATAAAAAATACTAAACAAAATAATTAAATAAGCATTCAGATTACTGATTTAAAAATATTGTTATTGTTTTAGAAACTATTTTATACAGCGAAGATTTACAAGTACAAGTTTTTATGAACTCAACTTACAAGGTATGATGTCAGAGTATCGGTTTTTAGATTTGTTTTGAGGAATCAATCCAACTGAAGCTACTTGGTGCATCACTTGCCGCTTGTTAGTGTTTTGTTTCACCTGTGAATAATTGATACAATTACAAGTTGTTGTAAACCTGATGTTTAAAATAACAAGTAAAAGTATAACATTTGATTTTCCATTTGTTTTGTATTTGCATAAAATAGTTTATTTTTATTGATTAGAATCTCTTCGTAATAAAAAAATATTTTTCAAGAAAATACGTTTGTAGAAATGACATGTTAAGCCCTAAATGTCCTCAAAAAATAACAAAAATAAATAATTTGGTACTTATAAACCCAAAGAAAGTAGTTTTAATAACTCCATATAAAGTCTCACTATGTTTTTGAAAACAACAGTTTATGAAAATTGCTATTAAAAGTTAAATTAGTTTTGGATGCTCAATCAGCTATTTAGAATTATTTATAAACAAACTTACTTTTGCAAACTCAGTTCTCAAGACCATGTAATCGTCAGTTCTCAGTTCATTAAACCGTTTTAATAAGTGTAAAGGATTTATATCCATTGTGTTTGCTTTTTCTATAAGTGGTTGTGCTTTTGTATTTTTGCTTATTGAGTTTTTTTTCGAAAAATAAGTTTGAAAATAGTTTGAAAATAGTTTTAAAGTACTTAAACTTTCTTTTTATTGAAATAAACCTTAAAAACATCTTGGAAATTTCAAATGATCTATTTTTTGCTTTGTAAAATTAACTTTAAAGCTTAAACTACTAGCATAATCAGTTTGTAGTTTTTAGTGAAATTCATTAAATTAGAAGGCTGCTAAATCTAGACAAAATGGAAATTTACTTAACAGATTTAAAATATAGTATTTTAAGTTTGTGTTATTAAATTTTTAGTAACTTTAAACAAAGTTTTTAAATATAAATCTCAATGTATTAGTTTTCTATTTAAGTAACTTATGACTTTTGAAAATAATCAAAGTATATAGTTTAATATCCAACCTATAAACTTTAGTTGGCTAAACTACGCTGTTATAAAAACAAGACAGTATAATTACTTTACTCTTTAATTTCAATATTACTAAGGTAAATGTTTTAGGTTTTTGTTAGTAAGTAATTTTTTTCTTTAATTAAGTACTGTAAAAATTATGACTTAACAAAATACTAAGTTTGATATAAGTTTCAAACAATTTGTACAAAACAAATTTTTAAAGCTTTAAAACAAACTCTTATAGTTTTAATTTAAGTTAATGTTAACTTTGTTTTGTTTTTGTTGTCTGAAATTTCAAAATTTTATAAAATTTCAAAACTGAAAATAAAATTTCATTGCAAACAATCAAAATCAAACTAGTTGTTTTGTTTGACATTTAAAAACCCACTACAGTTTGAAATATAAAAACAAACTAGCTTAATTTAACAACTTTATTTTTTTCTAAGTTATCTAATAGCTTGATTAATAAATCGATTTAAAACCAAACCAGTTTGTATCAGAAATTTTACTGAAAAGTTTAAATATTTGACTAATTAACTAACTAGCAACTTCATTTGTGTACATTTGAAAATCACTGATACTGACATTTTGACTTATATTTGTGCCAATCATTTTTATTCTTTCTTCGTACATACTACTACTTAACCTGAAGTAGGTCACAATTAAGTTAATTATATAAAAAAAAAACTTTTTAAGATCTATGAATAATATTTTAAGCTTTTAGCTATGATACTCATTGTTTTTACTCAAGCAATAAATAATTTACGTTTAAAAGTACAAACAATTATTGTGTTTATACTTTTAAAGTACACTAAACAAGTTTCACTTATCATTTATTTTATTGAAAATCTTTTTTGTTAATTTGATCAGGCATATTAAGTTTCATAGAAATTTTAACCAATGTTATTTGTATAAACATTTAGTGTAAAACAAACCTTTTTCTAACATAAACAAAGTAGAACAAAAATGCGGCAGTGAGAAATAAAATTACAGCTGCAACTCCTCCTACTATTGCTGATGTGTTGCTGTCTTCCTTGCTTGCAATATCTGCACCAAAACTCGTTTTAAATAGTTTATCACTGAAACTCTCTTTATAATGAGTATAAATTAACAATTTCTAATCTACTTTCAAGTAAACCTACCAATTTAAAATCAACAATATTTTAAGCTCAATTTCAGCTTAAAAAAACTCATTATACGTTTTATAAGTTGTATGTTATAAAAAAAAATAGCGTAATGTAGAAATTAAAGTACGGTAAAATAAAGAAAATAGATTTATTCTAATGAACGCAATAAAAAAAGGTTAATTTTGAGTATTACGTATGTGCAAGGAGTAGTCCTCAAGCACAAAAGGTCTCGGTAAAACTAATTTTATAGACAAAGTTAATATTAAATGTATTTATTTAGACGAAGGCAACGACGTTTTACCCCTAAGGGATCTTCAGGTCTGCAAAATAAATATAAGACGATGGATAACTAAATTAAATAGTGCATAATAGTATAATCAAATTAAAATAAAAAAATCATTGTGTTAATATAATTGTAAGTATAAAGACTACTATTTAAAAAAGTTTTTATACTTTATTTTAATTTTTATTATTTATTTTTTATTTTTGTTAATTTAATTATTGAGTTATAATGTTATATTGACATAATGATTTTTAAATTTTAATTTGATTATACTATTTTGCACTATTTAATTTAGTTATCCATCGTCTTATTTTTATGTTGCAGGCCTGAAGATCCCTCAGGGATGAAACGTCGTTGCCTTTGTCTAAATAAATAAATTTGAAATTAATTTTGAGTATTATGTCAAAAAAATAATAGAATTTTTTTATATATAAGGTAAATATAATAACATTACTTAAAACTAAGATTAGAAAAAAAAGAGACTTTGTGAACTTAATATCAAAAAACTATTTTGTACCCCATAGTTTAGTCTACATAGATATAATTGCATAAAGACTTTTTTAAGCTAAAATTAAATTTTGAATAGGTTTTATAAATAAAATAAGACACTATTAAACAGTAGTTTAGAAAATATATACCAAATTATATCGTTATTAAAACATTTACCTTTCACAATTAAATCTTAATATCTAATAGATAGCTAAAATAAAAAATATGTAAAACTAGAACATAAAAGTACTTTTGACATTTTTTTTCAAACACTGAAAACTAAACTTAAGTCAGTTAAACTAAATATATAAGTTTTAAAGCAGGAAATTGCAAATTAAAGCCTGTGGCTCGCAATTGTATTATCAGCTAAAACCATACTTTTCTAAGCGCTAAAATAATAAAGTTTTATTTAATTTTTTTTTACTGTGGCTCTTAATTTAATAATCACTAATTACTAGTTCTTTATTGTTGCTTATTTCATCACAACTATTGTTTAATTTAGTATTTTTATTAACTAGAAGGCTTTTTGCTAAGAAAACTGGTCCGCGACTTGTAAAAGGCTGCGAACTTGATTTAAAGCTAACTTAACAAAAAACAATACTGCATAATAATGAAAACAAAATGAAAGTTTACTTTATTTTTCAAATTTTATCATGTAAAATCAACTAACTATAATCAATTAATAATACAACATAATATAAAATATAACTCTTTAACTTGTAATATTTGAAATAACAACTTGTATTTGGATAAACAATACTCTGTTTGGTTGAGCGCACATTTTATTAATTTATGTGATAAAAATTATCCCCTTTGCTGTAACGTCCAAAGTGTTCAGTTTAAATGTTTTTGCTAATTTAGTTTTGTATTTACTGTTTCTGCATGAATTAATAAGATAAAAATGATACTTATTAAGAGTCCAAAACATTAAAGTGAGATTTTGAGCTATAAATTAAAGAAGTTTAAGTTTTAAAACAAATAAATTTCCAAACGTAAAAAAGTTTATGTATTAGATTTTAGTATGTACTTTTCAAAAGAATACTTATATTTACCATCCTGTAATAAACTAACGTTGAGTTTTTGTCAACTTTTTACTTATGTTAGGCAAATTAAAAACATTTATTTACTAATCAATCGTTTGTTTTGTAAATAAACACATAAACATAAATTTAAACCCAGCGCATATATAAAAACGGATCTTTATACTGTATATAACTTGTCGGAAATATCTAAAAGAGTTTTTACTTGATTTACAGTCGTCACCAACGAAATTGGGGGGACATTTGCAGTCGTAACCGACACCATCGTTTATCGGGATGCATGTTGCTCCGTTTGAACACGGCTGCACGTCTTCACAGTACTCTGTGACGTCATAGTGAAATGATTAATGTCTTAAAAATTAACTTGTAAATGGTTAATAAACCATAAATATGTTTGAAAAGTCATAAATGAGTTATTTTAGTTGTTGTCAGGTAATAAATATTAACTTTTAAGAAAAATACTGAAAATAATGGGTTTTAATTAAAATATAAACAAAAAAGTGTAAATAAAATGTATATACAGTAACCTCTCGCTTATTTACTCACATTGTGTCCACAGAAACCATGCGTAAAGATACGATATATCGTAAAGATATGAGAGGTACCAAATATACTTACTATATGGGTGTTTTTTGATATTGCTTCTAGTTAAAAGCAGACTGAGGACTTTCCCACTTTTTACAATTTGTTTACTTTATTTAAAAATATGAAAACAATAATAAATTTATACATATATTAAAAAAAAATAAGGATCTAAACCAGGGTTTCCCAAACTCATTTACTAAATCGCCCCCTTTTCAAAAATTTGAAAAATAATCGCCCGCACGATTTTACAAAGCAGTTTTTCTATTGAGTACAAACTTTTGAGCCAAAAAAGTTGTGTTCGAAATGTAATTTAGTCTGGTACTTCTTATGCACGCACTTTTGGGCTGTGTTCAAAGTAGTTTACAGGGCTTGAAAAAATAAGTTACAGTTGTTTTCTTATAAGCCAAGTAAAGTGTTTTGAAATACTTAATTATTAAAAAGCCTCGTGTAATCTGTAATCAATCCCGTTTAAATATGAATTGTTTTGACACTAATGAAACTTTTAGGGTAGTGGTTAACCAATTTTTTAGTCAGCAGTTCATATTGACTAAAAAATCTTCTCTAGTTTTAACTCGTTGTAAAAAGTCATTGTGGGCTGCATAATTTAAAAAATAACATATAAGGAAACTAAAAAACTCGTATAAACTGTATCAAAATTATTTAGTAACATTGTGATCTAGAACTGAAAACATTGAGAACTGAAAACCAAATTAAAAAAGGAATTTCAAAATATTAAGTATCAAAAAACTGAATTTTGTTTATTTTGCACAAGTATTTTTCAAGTTACTTAGCGGTTCGAAATTTGACTTGATCTTATTTGTACGTTACCCATCTGAAATCTTAACTAAAACCTGACATTAGAATAGTCTCTCATATAACGAATTTCGGACATTTAGAAGTTAATATTAAGTAACTTATTTAAGCCGCAAAAAAAACTTGAAATATTATAAAGATAGGCATATTCTAAAATTACTATACAAGAGATTAAAAAAATATAAAAGAATGAACAGTTTATTTTACACATAATAAAATAAATATTAGAACATAATTTTTGATCTAGTTTGAGAAAGTTTGACCGACTGGTTGATTATCTCACATTAAAATTGGTTTCATCAATAGCTTCAGTTAATGCAGTAAAATTATTAATTTAAATGCTAAGATATATTATAAGCAAGCTAGTTGTAAAGTTAAACATTTAATTTTTAACTTTTAAATAAAGATGTACCGGACTCACTATCCGGGTCCGGGTCCGGCCGGATATTGCCATTTTTGTCTGATATCCGGATCCGGCCGGACTTTAATTTGAAAAAAAAGTCCGGATCCGGTTCCGGCCGGATTCTAATTTGAAAAAAAAGTCCGGATCCGGTTCCGGCCGGATTCTAATTTGAAAAAAAAGTCCGGATCCGGGTCCGGCCGGATCCTAACAGAAATCCGGCCGGACCCGGATCTAGTTAGTAAAAAAGAGTATACTGAAAAGTATTTTTTCAAAAACAAACCCTGTGTAAATTAATAAGAGTCATTTTCGTCAGTTAAAATTAAACACCTTCCGTCATTGGCTCATTTTGTACACGTGACTAATTTACATTTGTTTACATTTAAACTATGAAATAAACATTTCAGAAATGCAACTCTTTACATATGTTGTAAAAATTGAAAACTTTGGAATGAATACTTGCATTATTTATTGTTTAAAGTTAAGCTCAGAGAGTATTTAGAGTTAATACGATTGAATGTACGAGCCAATGAGAATCAAATGACGAAATGTTTCAAACTAAATACTGATGCAACAAAACATCAGAACATGACAGGCAGTTTATATGTGAGCAGTTAGTTAGTTTGGTGTGCAGCTTGAAGCAAGAAAATATCTTGAACTTTTTCGTTAATGATTATTGTATGTAGTGTTTTGTTTTAACAGCGAATATTTCAACTGGTATTTAATTGTTTAAATATTTAAGCAAGGTTTATAGTTTCATAGTTTATTAAAAATTTTACAGTTTCTTCTTTACTAAAAGTTTTATTTAATTTTTAGTTTATTGTTTTAAGTCTTTTGATATAGATTTAAATAGCTTCCAGTTTTTAAAGTGTTACCAAAGTAATTAATAATTTTGTATATGCTAGTATTTCTTGTTGTGTTTTATATAAAAAATTCATAACTCAAAACTGACGTGTCTGATTATAGAAAGTAGTCTCAGTTAGAATTTAGTATTTGTTAGATATTAATTAAATAAGGTAGGATTTAATTATGATGGGTAGTACTAATAAGTTAAGTGTACCACAATCAGTCCACAACTTTACTACCAAATTGTCAACCTTTGCTAGCTCTTCTACTGATTAAAGTAATTTTTTCAGTTTTTAAAAACCTTATTCTGACTCAGGCTTGTTTATACTCACTCTAGCTAGTTTTATTGACTTAATCAGTGGCAACCCTGCTAGTTTCAAAATTTTTGGGAATTTTAGAAAATCTTGGACTGCCTCAGGCTAGTTTAGTTTTTTATAAAAACTCAGGCTAGTTTTCTTTTAAATTTTAAATGAGTTTGAGCTGATCCAGTTTTCAATATTTGGTAATTTTCTAGTGTATTTTGTTCAAGAACTTGATTTCAGGTTTTTAATTGTAAATAACACCTAAATTTTTAAACCTTGTGGCTAGCTGTTCTACTTATTATTAGATTAAAGTTCTTTTTTTTTAGTTTTTAAAAACCTCATTCTGACTCAGGCTAGTTTATACTAGTGATGTAGCGGACTCACTATCCGGGTCCGGGTCCGGCCGGATATTGCCATTTTTGTCTGATATCCGGATCCGGCCGGATTCTAATTTGAAAAAAAAGTCCGGATCCGGTTCCGGCCGGATTCTAATTTGAAAAAAAAGTCCGGGTCCGGTTCCGGCCGGATTCTAATTTGAAAAAAAAGTCCGGGTCCGGTTCCGGCCGGATTCTAACTTGAAAAAAAAGTCCGGATCCGGGTCCGGCCGGACCCGAAATTGTGGGTCCGGTACATCACTACTTTTAAACTATATGTTTTGTAGTAGAGTACCATTAAATAGTATTTGACTTGGAATAACCTCTAGGAAGCTAAACCTTAATTTTGACATATTTTTTTCTTAATTTAAATTCAAAAAAAAAATCAAATATTTTACAGTTAATTCTGTGAACAGAAAGTAATTAATAAAAAAATCTTTTAATTAGGTTAAAATTTTGTTTTGTAACTGTAGCGGTCTTTTTGATAGCTTATTTAATACTGTTTATATTTTTTTTCTCTAGTTATTAGTCTATAACAATTTACCAGAAGAAAATGGTGAAAAACTAAAAGCTTGTGTTTAACTATTAGAATAAACAACACATTTTAATTGCTAAAATATAAAAAAATAAGATAAAATAAAAAGCAGTTGTATTAATAGTTTAGGATTCCTTAATATATAAATTTTTTAACAATAATCAATCAAGTTAAAAAATAAAATTGAGTTTAAGAATCTTTTAAATGAAAAATTTGAAGTCATTTCAAACAGAGACCTCAAATCTATACTATTTTAAAACCAAAAAAACAATTTGAAATAAAAACTTTAATGGTTATCAAGAATTTTTTATTTATACAAATTAAACAAGTAATAACAAAAATATGTTAAATAAATTTCTTTCAAAGAAATACTTTAACCACTAGGCTATAAAAACTTTTAGTGTATTGTAAAACGACAAATTAAACTAAAAAATTAACCGGGTCAAAATAAAGCTATTAACAAATTTAAAACATAAACCATTTAATAAATACAGTAGACTTCTGCTTGAGTTCGCACTTTGAACAAAATCAAAAAAAGCAAACTCAGAAATTGTTACCATTTTTTTTACAAAATAATAAATTTGAATATGTTTTATTCAACAACGTTATGAATAAACATGAAATCAACTAAAACAAACATTCACTAAAAAATAGATCTATATAAGCTATTAAATATTATGTATTTTTAGTTTTATTAATAATAGACTTAGTTAGTAATAGACTTTATTTAAGTTAAATTTAAGAAAATATGAATTTGCACTTTTTTTTGGGTAAAAAGTGCGAACTCAAGAGGAAGTCTACCGTAATTAAGTTTTTTTAGGCATTATGCAAGCCTGTTGTAGAATAACTAACTTATTAATTTTTTTATTATAAAAAGACTACTTAAATACAATACAAACCAGGTTAAATAAAAAGTATTTTAAAAGATCAAATAAATAAAAAACTTTTATAAAAAAAATGTCTGCTACTGTAGTCTAATATAATGTGTAGGATGAGGTTTATGACTGCTTGCAAGTTTTTTTTAATCTGATTCTTTATCAGTAAAACAAAGCCTCCTTTACAAATATCTAGATTAGATCTTTTGCTCAAGATGTTGATGACTGAACTAAAAGCTTTCTCAACAACATGGATAGAAGGAAAAACTATAAACAACAATCTAAATTCCTCTCAAATGATTGGATACTTTTGCCTTAGTTTATGTTGAGTCCAAAAGCTTTCATATCGTTCTTTTGAAAAATTTACAATAAGTTCAAGGTCAGTTTTTGAGTCTGAGAAGGTTTCCTGTAAGTCGTTTGCTTCAAAACGATCTGCCTCGAAGGGACCCATATTTTTACCTATATGGTAGCTTTTTTTGTGTCAAATCGAAATTTTACTACTTAGTATGTTGAAATTGTTAAAAATTCAAGACTTTTTAGTTTTTTTTTGCCTAAATTTTCAAATTTCAGGTTTCTCCAGGTTTCTAAGTAAAATGGCAACCCTTTATAGTTTCATTTCTTAGTCTAACTTAGTGATTTTTCAAAAAACAATTGGAAATATCATGAGATGATAGTTAATAATAGATACATAGATTCTACGAACCATTTATAATCCTAAATAACCTATATGTCAGGTTATAAAATGGTGAGAGGGATTCCAATCGTCTATGATCTATGTAATTATCAAGTAAGAAAATATATGAATGAAAATATGTAATTTACTTGAAAGTAAGAGTCATAAGTACTTGATTTTTTTTTCAATATTTTACATAAACAAAATAAAAATTTTTGTTTAAGATTACTTCGGGGTCAAATATTTAATGGCAAGCTGAAATTAGTAAAGTAGCAAGATAAAAAGTAAAAATTTTATGACAGCCCAAAATTTTAAAATCGCCCCCTTTTCGCCCCCTTACTAGTTATCGCCCACCCTTTCGCCCCCTTACAAACTATCGCCCCCAGGGGGGCGATATCGCCCACTTTGGGAAACCCTGATCTAAACTTATATAACATAATAATACTTGTAGAAAATTTTTAATAATTTTGATAATAAGTAGATTTATCTTTATCTTGTGAATTATTTGATAGTTAACATTTATATTCTATTCTACTTGGCAAATAAAATTTATAATTAAGCATTTATTTACATTAAAGAAATGGTGTGGTGTCTATACTAAAATTTGTGTCTATAGCCTTTTACAAAAATATGCATTTGGTGCTGTAATGGATTTTTTCTTATGAACTAAAGTATATTCAAAATATATGAAAAACGTTTAATAAAATTTTTTTATGTTACTACACCTTTTTTTATTCGACTTTTGCCCAAATAAGGATAAACTTGTCTTACATTTTATTAAAGATATATTAATGGAATTTTTGAGTAGAAATGAAATTTTATGCCTTAAGAATTTGAGGAACTAAGTTTTATTTTTGTAAAGGTATAAAAGGAGGGGTGTTAAGATACCTGAGCTATAAAGGTCAAAGCCATCGAGTTCAGTATGCTCCTATTTAGAGGCTTTTATTTTTTGAATTTAAATTTTTTTTTTTAAATTATAAAATGCGTAACTAAACGAGAGTGCGTAACGTCACGAGTGCGTAAAGATGCGGGATGTTACTGAAACTTATTGCTCAGAAAAATCTTAATATTTTTAAAGTTCTATTTTGTTTATTAACTTATATATATTTGAATAGAAAACTTTCTAGCACAAAAATAATAACTTACTACGTTGTATCACAAAAAGTTTCACAAAATAGAATACATTTAAACAAAAACAGTATATCGTGTATTATTTGACGCCATTAGTTTTAAGATTTCGCTAAACAGGTAATTGTACTAACTTAATTCACAATTATTTCCAAAGTTGGGTAAGAAGCAGTTGCAGGTAAAGAAAGGAGAAGTTTTAGTTTTCTTACATTCCCCTTTGTCAGAGCAAGGATTTTGCGAGCATGCATCTAATTCAAATGAACTGTTTAACACTTTTTAAAACAAAAATATTTGTTTAAAAATTAAAATAGCGCTACAGTATAACAATAAACTAAACTTAAAAAAAAACATTAAAAAAATTGACATAAATACGTAAAAAGGTAGTAAAAATATGCTAAACGACATGAGTTACTAAATAGTTAGTTTTAGGCTACAAACATCTTACCAAGTTCACAATTGGTTCCATCGTATCCTTCTAAACAAGTACAATTGTAACCTTCTTTGTTTAATGTTGGAGTGCAAGTTCCGCCATTCATACAAGGATCCTTATCTTTGCAAGCATCTTTAAAATAAAATATTCTGGGTTAAGCTATTTTCATTTTGTAATTTAGAAAAAAGTTGTGTTTAATTTTTTTTGTACTTATCTAATTTTTATCAGTTTTAGTTGCTTTTTTTCGTGCATGAACAGATTCGCACTAAAGTTACTAAAGAATAGTAAAATTTAATTATTTTGTTTTAACAAGTATAAAAGCAAAATAATAATAGACCATATTGAAATATCATTACGTAGAATGTCGTTTACAGTTTACGTAAAACAAGAAAGTTACTTTAGTGTTGTGTTAATATTATGCTTAAGTACAACTCTTTCTTTAATTTAGAAAACGTGTGTAAATGTTTCATAACTTATGAAGGCGGTACTATCAAGAAAAGTGCAACAAACCAGTAGCGCAAGTCTTCCCGCTGTAACCTGGTTTGCATTGACATTTGAAACCGGGAAGTTGCAATGTGGACAAGCATGTAGAGTTGTTCAAACATGGATTGTTGTGGAGGCAGTAGTCTGTATTGTTACAACTTGTTTTTGTTGAAGTTTAGTAACATGGTGATGTTAACCCGGTGTCATTGATACACTTACAAATATAGATCAAATAAAATGGCTAAAAAAATTACGGTTTTGTCCCAAATATAAAATGTTTCGAAAGAAATTTTTTAAGCAGCTTTAAGCAAAATTTTAAGCAGTCTCCTGCGGGTCATATGAGGTCCTCAAAGTAAAAAAATTCTGCCCGCAGTGTGTTTTTCAACTAAAAGCACTTTTTAAAATAACTTATATTCAGTTTTTGTAATAAAATTTACAGCTTCTTTTCTTAGTTTAATATAGTAATAAATAGTGTTTATTAATGCATATTTTAACAAACTTATGATATATAACGTTTTTATTTTATCGATCAATGCAAATATTTTTAATTTTTGCCTCGCGCGAGCAGTTTATTATAAAAAACGTCTCGTAACTCAATAAAAGTTGCCGACCCTTGTTATAAAGTAATTTTTTTACTAACAATAAGAGCTCTTGGTTTATTACAGAAATTAGAAAATTTATTTTTTTTTTTTTTTATTGAACCCAGTATTTTAGATATAGTTTTATTTCTTTAAGGTAACAATGCTATCGTTTTTTTTCTCACGTTAATGTCAAGTACTTGACTAACAAATAAAAAATAATTAAAATAAATTCAAAGTAAGTTTATAGTTGTATATTTTTAAGTTTAATGAAGTATCGTAGACAAAATTACCTGTAAAATAAAACATATCTTAACAAGCAATTAAACTAGTTTAAACACATAAGTAGTTATTAAATAAAATAAATAATACACTAGCAGTTTATTTTTAAGAAGACTATTAATCGTAATTTTCAAATTACCGTATAAAAAGCTTAGTTAAGATTATACAAACAACTAAATATATAACTCACGAAATTTTTTTATTAACTATGTTTTATTTATAAAACTCATTGAAACTTACCCACTACGCCAGAAGAATTGCAACCTCCAGGACAAGCGCATGGTCCTTTTAGTACAAAGTTCTGCAGAAATACAATTTTTTAAATGTTAAAACAAAACACTGTTTTTAGTTTTAATGAATCAATACTCACAAAGTGATTTGAGACGTAAAAAATAGAAATTTTATACTAACGTAAAGTTACTTATGAGTTTAACAGTAGCTAACTTTTGTTGTAGTCTGAGTTATGTCGTTTGTAGTGTCACTAATGTATTTGAATGAATGCAATCCACGCGAACAAGTCAGTTTGACTTTAGATTTTCTACGAAGTAATAAAAATGTTTTTATAATTAACTTACTAACAGCTGAAAATAGTTTAAGAGCTTTAAAACTATTTTTTAAATCCAGGAAATCAACATATTTACTTAAAATTCAGTTTGTAAGAAAATATCATAATGAAAGTCAGAGCTTTCTTCATAAATTTAATTTAAAAAACACTTAAATGAAACTTACACAGTATTTCCAGCTTTAGAAATTGTAGAAAACTTATAATCCGTTTTATCTGAAGTAATGCTGTTAGCTGTAGTAGGCGTAGCATTGGTGCTGGTAATGTCGTTTGGAGCTATTTCATTCTTTGTAACAGTATCAGTACTACGTTCAACATTTACAACCTTCGTGCTAGTATCACTACTACTAGTAGTTGTCTCAACTAAAGTACTGTTATTATAAGTAACTGTCTCAACAGAAGTGCTAGTTTCCATTCTAGCGGTTGCTGTACCAACCGTTGACGTAGCTTCAACTGAAACGTCATACAGTATTGACACAATTCCGTCAGTTGACGTTTCAAATAATGCTGTTGACCTCACACCTAGTTTTTCGTCACCTTCACCATCTCTTCTTATTATCTTTTTTATTGATAATTTTTCATTAGCTTTGATTTTTTTTAACATTTATAAGATTAAAACAAACCAAAAAAAATCCTATACAAATCTTTTTAACTCTTTAAATAAACTTTAACAAATTTTTTTAATCGATAATAGCTAATCAGTATCTATATAAATTTTAGTAATTGTTATTATAAATTATGTAATTGTTATACATAAAAATTACAAAAACAAGAAAACAAACTTTTCAAAAAAAAAAAGGATTTTTTCATTGGTGTAGCTAAGTTTTTACTTTCGATTATAGATAAATAAATGTTTACCAGATTGTAATCATGCAGTTTTTAGATCAACGGTTACTCAACAACATAAATTTATATCTCTATTAAAAAGCTTAGGAAAACTACAGTTTTAAACTATTAGATGCCATTCATCAACTAATTTCAAGGGTTCTACTAAACGTATACAAGCTTTTCCCTTCTTGTTTAAACAAGTACATCGGATACAAGTAGAAAATAAATATTTTAGATAAAACAAAAAACTTTAAGTCTAAAAACTTTGTAAACAAACTTTTTTAATTAAATTTAAATGATAACAAAGCTAACAGAGGTGTCATCGAATTGACCAGGCCACCCATCGGAAGTGCAGGGCAGGTAGACGAACGCCTGCTTGTTGGGCAGCTCGCAATCCCACAACGGGTGCGAGCAAGTTTGATTAGACGATGGAAATTGAAGGGGGAGAAGGGAAATCCCCCCTGACCCGTCGTCCATTTCGCACCTAATTAAAGTTTTTTTTTTTAATAAGCAACAAAAATAAATTACTGAAATAGAAAAAATAATAAATGTTAATTGGTTCAGTTATATAATATAAACATACTTTAAAATTAGAGAGAAAAATTAAACCTCTGTTACTTTCTTTAAGAAAATGTTTTAGATAGTTTGAGGTGTTTGGATGCTTAATATCATTTAATTTATTCGTAGTAGAATTTGTATGATCAAGTGTGTTACTAAGTTTTTGTAAAATTGTAAAACGCAAGTTAAAGATTCGTTGCTTTAAGCTAGTTTTGATTATTATTTTTTAAGTTTCAACAAGCTTATAGTTTCATTTTATTTTACTACGCACTTATATGAAATGTTCTAAATATCACTAGCGTTATTATTTAAACCAAGTTTAGTAGTTCTTTTTATAACAATTCATGTAAAATATTAACCATAAGTGCAAAGTTACAGAATTTAAAAACATCTTTTAAACTTTGAAAGTGTAAAAAATAGGGAAAGTTTTACTTAGGTATTGAAACTATTCAACATAGTTTATTTTTTTCTAAGATATTCAAAAAAAACATATTCAAACTTACTAAAAATGTTATGTAACAGTTTAACTATATTACTAAAAAATTATTACTCAATTTAATATTCAATTACATTCTATAAGTGCATTACTGTATAAGTTAAAATGAATTTTAAAGAGAAATACTTAATTTGTTTAAAGCAAATACATTACTAGAAGCAAAAGTATAAAAACAACAAATAAGTTTAAAAAAAATAAAATAAAATTTATAACTTAATGAAATATTCAACAATAACAACAATTAAATTTTAAACAAATTGTGCATTAATATTTCAGTAACATAAAAGAAATCAGAAAAAATTATGAAAAACTAACTCGCAAACTTTGCCATTATTGTTGCATTTTTTTGAGTACAATCCTTTCACTATGAAAATAAACAAAAAAACAATTTTATACAAAAACATCTATAATTATTTTGCTGTCTAAAATAGAAAGTAGTAGAAATTATAAACTTTACTGTGAAAATGTGTTAACTTTACTTTTAAACGTAGATAAACAGTTTTAAACTTACTGTCAGAAACTTAAGCTGACTCAACTAAACTTTTAAATCAAAATATAAACAACTAATAAAGCTCTTAAAAATGTGTTAATATTAAATCCAACTAATAAGCTTATTTTACCTTGTTAATTATATGATGTAAAAATAATACTTTCTAAGCGCCAAAGCTTCATTTTAATCGCTTTATACTACATTAATCAGACAAAATTAAACAACTATACTCATTATTTATTTAATTTAAAAACAATCTAAAAATCAACAAATCTACAAGCTTTATTTGAAAAAAAATATGACTAAAATCTAAATGAAAGTTTAAAAACATTTGCTGCAATGCAAACTATCTAAAAGTTGTTTGTAAATAAAACCATTGTTAAATGTAAGCTCTAACGGAAATTGTCTAAGTAAAATTTTACAAAACTCTTTATCAACTTTCTTTTTATCTATACTATAATTTAAACGAAAATTCAACTTAAAATAAAAAAAATATATATAGTTATGATAGAACGAGCTATAGTTTGAATATATCTTTGTAATTTAATAAATACAATGAAGTTTGCATGTATTTAGTAAAATAAAAAAAAACTAAGTAGTTTTTAAAATGTGCTTATTGCTACTTACATTAATTATACGTATACAAAACAGCATCTCAACAAACGTGAATGTACGTTGTATGACTCATTACAAAAAAAAAATCACTTATTATTTAGGGTTTTTAGCTTTCAGTACGACAATCAAACTTTAACTTATATTTATTTTACCGAGTATTCGTTTTATTAAACCTCTTTGTTTGCTTAACGTAGAACTTAAAATTCAATTATTCCACACTTAGCCTTACTTTTTTATTAACTTTCATTAAAGTTTTTCTTACATCAGCTTACGTTAATATACAATATAAGTTATGCATAGTTTTTCATATACATACATTTTATATAATGTAGTTTTTATGTTTCAAAGTTTGGTAGATTGTATAGTATAATTTAAGGACACAATAAACAGTTTTAAAATAAAAATCCAAAGAAAATGTGCAACTAATCTTAGTTATAATTTGAAAGTGACGTCAAATGAAAGCTGATTACATTAAAAGTACACTTTCTCCTCAAGTTTTATAAAACATTTCTAGCTTGTTGTTGAACTTTTTTTTTGACTAGAAATTTTCATGTCAAGTGTATGTTGGTATTTTGAAAAATAAACATTCAAAACACGATCGGTAAAGGTTAACTATGAAAGTCATACAAATTGCTGCTTAAATATTTTTTTTACAACATAAACAATAAATAACTATATAATACTTAAAAACGACTTACTTTGAAATATGTTATTATAATTTA
This sequence comes from Thalia democratica, assembly GCF_965202585.1. Lineage (NCBI taxonomy): Eukaryota > Metazoa > Chordata > Thaliacea > Salpida > Salpidae > Thalia > Thalia democratica. Next base: position 13,874,209 of record NC_139170.1, read on the forward strand.
AATATTTCTTAGTTTTAAATTTAATTCTTTCGATATACTAATGAACTATTAAAGTTATGGTAGTTTTTGAACAGTTTGACTTCTAAAATACTGAAAGGCTATCATATCAGAGCTTTTAAAACAAAAAAAGTTTAAAAACAGTATTTAGATTAAGTTTTGACTATGTTATTGTTAAAAAAGTATGTAGAACAAAGTTAGTTACACTTTCTTATGAAGTATTTATGCAAAAAGTTGAAAAACTTAAGAAGGTAATTAATTGAAATTCGACCCTATAAGATTACTGTACTAGCTTTACGTTTAATTTAATCTTAAATTTAAAACTTTAAATACTCTAGGAAGTCAATTATTTAGCTAAAAAACATACAAACTAATTCTTATTAGACTACTTCTTATAAAAAAAGATATTAATTAGAACTTCAAATTTTACACAGATTAATGCAAGAAATAACTTTGATTGATAGCTGATTAGATTAGTTAGTTTTATAAAAATATTTTATTTGAAAAATAAAAATAGACTAGTTATTTTGAGAATTTTGCTGACATTTTTCTTTTCTAAAAACTATACTTGCAAAAACGCTGTTAAGTAAAAAACAAAAAGCTGAAGTAAAGCACTAGATATAAATAAGTGTAAAATATTTTCTTAGACCTTTATAAATAATAATTAAGAGTTAGTATTTTATAACGTAGTTAAGACGTTGTTAACAAAGCTTAAGTTTTATTACAAAACTAATTTTTAGAACATAATTAAGAAGTAATCTAATTTAATGATAAGGTTTTCAATAATAGCAAAAAACTATAAAAAATATCTAACAAACAAATTTACTTTTAAGTTGTACTATTAAGTCAAAACAAAAGCTTAATTTTCCTAGATAAAACTTTAAAAGGTGAATATCATAATGACTAAATACTATTATTTTGACCTTTCAAAATAAATTAGTAAAGAAGCTATATTTTATACCATAAAGTTTTAGTAGTCTTATCTGCATTTTAAATACAATGATGAAGCACAAACTTCTTTAGATTTATAAGAAAATAAATATTTATTTTTGAAATTAGACTATAATAGTTTATTTTTCTATAAAACAAAGCAACAATAACAACTAAGGTTCAAACTATGTAAATACATAGTCATAAATTTAAATAAAGTTTATTAAACAAATATTTTTTAGATATAGTACCCTATTACTGTTAGCTACACTTTATCTAAAATGAGGCTTAGAAAATACAAAACTGGTTATAAACTTTAAATTTCTAGTCTTTAAAAGTTTTTAATTAGTAATTTTTACTTTGATTTAAACCTTTTAGTCTTTCAGTAAAATGATAATAAGTAAAGAGAACTAAAAAACTTGAAAGTAATACAATTTAATTTAATCTAAACAATATAAAGGTTGAAAAAACTTAAAAAACGTTGTAATTAATTATTGCTCTATAAAGTTTATTTTTTACTTTTTACCTCTTACAAAGCTTAAACCTTTCATATGTGCTTAAACTTTAGTTTTACTATCAAAATCAAAATACAATATATGCTTAAATTAAAGTTTATATGCACTAAAAAGATTATTAAAGCGTTGCAGTAACTTACGTAAATTATTTATTAAGTTTAACACAAAGTGTTTACAAAACAATTACTTGAAATTGATAAACCAAATTGAGGCTACAACTATATTTTATTAGTATTTTTTTAAAAACCGTTAGTTGTTAATTTCTTAAGTTTGGGTGGTTAATAAGTCTTTTACTTAATTTATAATTTTATGATTCAAAACTAACATATTTTCGATACTTTGCAATCGACAAACCTGTAAATAAAAAAAGCGAGTTTTTCGTTTATCTATAATTTATAAAACTAATATTATTCTATTTTTACTAATTTTTTAGCGAGTAAGCTTTTAGATTTGATTTTCAATATAAACAATTTTTTTGTTATTATTTGTTTGATAACCATAATAAAACACATTTTAATCAAAACTAGTCGATGGCAGTACGTAAACATTTTAATTATTTTTATTTTAGATGTCGATGAAACTTCTTTTTATTTGTCAGTATTTTTAAGTTTTTTAGTAAATCGTAGTTAAGTATTTTAAATGAGTAATCATCGAATTGTGATAAACTTAATTTTTTAGAAACATTGTAATATTAATTAGAACCAGCGTTAATTTATATAACTTAATTTTAAACTGGAAATTTTAAATTGTTTAAAGAATTAGCAATAACAAATATTCAAGCTGAAGGTTAATACCAGTTAATAACTTTGAGTTGTTTTTGTTCTTAAGAAATGAGCACAGCTTTAAAAATATTAAAAATACCTAGCAACAAATTAAGACTTTATTTGATTTGGAATACATTAAATACTTTGGTTTTAAGCAGTAATCTAAAGCATTACCACTAAAGTTGTAACTATGAACAATAAAAAAACAACAACCTGATACAAGTATTTAAGGTTTTTCAATATTCAATTACTTTTCTGTACTTTATTAGAATTTAAAATCTTTCAAAATCGAATAACTAATAAAAAAAGTTACGTACTAATCTTGCTTAACTTAATAATTAGCAGAAATTTATACAACTATCATTGATAATACATCAATTCTGATTTAACAACTAAAATAAGTTAAAAGTGTTCATGTATTTTAAGGGGTTAAAAATTTATTCTAAAAAAAAGAATTTTGTACCTTTAAATTTCATTAAAAAAGAAATAGTAAAGCGTGTCGTATAATTAATCTATTTTTCAAGCAAGTATTATACATTAGTTAGTCTATAAAGATATTTTTTAACTAATACCAGGTTTTAAATATTTTGATAAGTTAAAAGCATATATGGATACATACCATTTTGTTGCTTAATATAGTCGTAGAGCCCAGTTTTGCTACTTAATATTTTTGTTTAAGAATCATAAAAATTTTACAGCTCTAAAATATATACTTTGAATAAGTCTATAAGGTTGTTATGATTTTTTTTTGTAAAATATCTTTCTACATTAAGAAATATAATGTTTATGGGTTCGTTAAATTTAAAAATTTAGAGAAGTTCAACAAGTACAAATCAAAAGCTGTTTTATCTAAACAACTAAATATAGATTTGTTTCTTTTCATTATTTAAATATATTCTTTTCAATATTTTTTTTTATAAAAATGAACTGGTTTTGCACAACTATACGTTATTAAGAGCTTTAGAAACTAAATAAAATTCTACTGTTTCAAAAGAGTTAATAAAAACAAACAAACGACAGTTGAGCAAAAAGTATACATAACATACGTCCAAGATTTCTTGCTACCTTTTTATTTTTTGAGTATTATTTAAGATACTAAATGAATTTCAAATATACTTAAATATCTCTTAAAGTAATTTTGTATACTTTTAACTTTGTCAAAAATAACGTTGAATGTGTGTTGTAATATAAACTACGTTTTAAATTTTAATATTTTCAAAATATGTTTTAAATGCAAAAAATCTATGCTTACTTCAAACAGTAATAAATGAATTTTAACGACAAAGATATAATTATAAAGATTTTTATAACCTTTTCACACAAGACTTTAAAAGTCTGTTTTATTTGTTGACCTCTTTATAAAAAGTCATAAAAGTTGATTTTTTTAGTTCTTAAGAAGTTTTATACTAAAAGAGTTCAGAAAGTAAGTTAAGAAAATGCAAAGACTATTTTACTTTTACTTTACTTCATACTAATATTTTTAAATAAATAAAGGTTAAAAAAGTTTGATAAGCTTTTACAAACATAATTTAGGGAAATCATTATTTCAATATAAATTTGATTAATAAACTGTTATGAAATTTTACTTAATGTCTACAGAAGACAAAGCATATTTTTTTACTTAAATCTTTTGAACTGATTAATCATTAAAGGTAGAAATCGCTCATTAAGCTTTTAAATATATATACAAACAATTTGGTGTTTATAGACTACTCTCTAGCAATTTATAATATTTGTCAAATTTAGTTGTTTAGGATCTTATAAAATTTAAAATACAAAAAACAAAAGAAAAGTTTAATGCGTTAGTTTTCTTTACATACATATTAAATGAGTTTTTTTATGTTCAGTAAAACTTGATAAACTGTAGTTGATTTTTGGTCATTTCGAGACATAAAGCTAAACTTTTTAGTTTTTAAAGTAAGTTTTTGGCTATAAAATTTAAACAGGAAACTTAAATCAACTACAACCTTAAACAGAAACCTCAGTTAAAATTGAGCAAAATAATATTTAAAGGTATGTTAACTTATTTTAAATTTATTTTTGTGTACCATTTGTTTTGCACTATAATTAAAGTAATTAAAAAAGTTCACAAAAAAAAGTTAAACAACATTATAAAAATTTACTTAGTATGACATTTTATTTGATTGCTCTTGTTTAATAAAACTAAAATATTTACTTAAACTTATTTTGTAAAACTTGTTAGCAATGTTTTGAATATTTAAGATAAAAATTCTACTTGATTGTTTTATTTTTCATCATAATTAAACAAGTATTTAAAAGCTTGTGGACAACATTTTTTTATTAAAAAACGGTTCTTTAACAATGTTTTACATTTCTTAATCAATTTAATCTTAACTTTTGAATATATATAAATTCATGTTGTTAAAAACACAAAAAAAAACTATGTTTAATCTTATCTGTTGATAATTAAAAAGTAATAAACTAGTTTATGCTTTATATTTCATGATACTTTGTAGGTGTTAGTATATTAACTCAGTTTTAAAAGCTAAGTTTATTAATCAACATAATAATGATTTATTTAATAGTAAGTTAAATAAATAGAAAATATTTAAAAAAATAGCATCAAACTTTTTGAAAAAAAACCTTCCAAATATCTTTTTTCAAATTTAGTTACAACGTTTTTTTCTTACCTAAGCTCCTGTAACAAACAAACGCTTGAAATATAGTAAAATCTTAGGTAGAAGAGTTTTTAAAACTTACCCAAAGAAATTAATCTTTCAAACAATATCACTTAAGAAGGCACAAAACTTTTAATTTTATAACTTGAACTGTTTAAATGTTCAAAGATAGAAAAGTGTAGTGACTGTTACTTGTTTCAAATTAAAAAATGTAATTAAAAATACCTTTTTATTTTAAAGCTAAGCAATGACGCCAAATTAAAGTTATTTTGCTTTGAAATTTTTTTTTTCCATTTTATAATGTACAAAAAGATTGAGTTTAACTTACACTATTTTAATCATTAAAAAAATTGCAAGAAACGTAATTTTTGTGCATATATATTTTTTTCTTTTATATTAGTACGTATACGCCACTTAAAATTCTAAACAAAAAGTTTTTTTATTCGCTTGTGATACTTATCAATTAAATGACATACTGAAACTAGTAATTTTTATATTTTAAAATACCGTGTAATCTTAAACTGTTGTTTGTATCATTAAGTCATATTTTATTGTTTAATGTAGAATTTTTTAAGAAATACGGAAGATCTAATGTAACAAAATAGAATTTTTTGTATGCTATTCTATATTTGAATGATAAGTCCTAAATTCTATATTAAGCATTTTCATGTAGCTCGCGTTTATTTAAGTAGAATAAAACAGATATAAGATAAGTTTTTAATGACTCTTATGACGACATCATACCAAAAGTCGCGTGATTTTGAAACAAGCCGATCATAAATTTCTGACGAAATGTTTCTTGTGCAATTTACAGTTATATATACCGAGTACAGGACATAATGGATGCTAACTGTTACAAAAGACGTTTACTATTTTATGCAGCTGAACTAATCACAAAATTATTTTAATTAAAATGCTTTATGTTAGAGTAAAAAGTAAGAGCGGATTCAATAAATATCTGAAAAATAAATCAAGCTCTCTTTTTTGTTATAAAGGATAACTACTTCAAGTCATTACTTCGTATTTTCATATTTTAGTCAAGCTGTATTTTTAGTATTCGAGAAAACAATTTAGTTTAATTAGATTGACCAGAACTGTTAAAAAATTGTTTGTGTTTTTACATCTAAGGTATATAAACGCTTTTTTGCTTAAGTAAAATTTATATTCTAAATATCTATCAACTTAATAAAAATGTCAAAAGCAAAATCCATGATAAATATTAATTTAATGTTACGGTATAGAGGTAAACAGGTGTTTAATACTTAAATGGAAATAACTTTTATTTTAAACAAGTATTTCTTTCTTATTAAAAGTTTTTATAGTGGTAACTACAGAAATTTAGTTTCTAAACTAGAAAATAATTTTAAAGCTAGTTGCAAACTTAGAGTACGTAAGTACTGTGTTTTAGTACAAATAATAACTAAAACTAGGAAAAAATATGTTTTATAAATTTCCAAATGAAAAAACATATACTACAAAAACAAAATTTATAAAAATTAAAAACCTAAAATACAGAAAAAATTACCTTTACATTTGAAATCTGTGCTAGCATTGACGTGTATAGAGTCATTAGAAGAGTAAATGCAAAAAATGAGCCTTTAAAACTTGTTTGTTAAAATTTAACGATATAATTAATGCTTTAGTTCCTACTTAGAATAATTACTGTTTGTTTTATATGCTGTACTTTACTCAAGCAATATTTAGGCTTCAATTAATGTTATACTAATGAGTTTTTCTTTTGTTTTATGTGACTTTAAATAGATTTGAAAATATAATATGTTGTACATAAAAAAACTTTAACATGCAGAAAACACATTTAAAATAAAAAAATATACTAAGTCAATACTAAACAGTAGAAAACTTGAAATATTTGTAGAACAAACAGTTTTTAGTTGTGAGTTTATTTGAGGTTCAGTACATTTTACTAAAAATATAACAAATAGCTTCGCTTTATAAATATAAATAATAGTATAATACACTGTTTGATTTGAATGAAAACATCGGACGATGTTAACAGTATAAAATTTTCAAATCTATAATTTTGAGAATTTCTAAATATTTAAACTTATTAAATTAGATCTTACTTTTGGGTATCTAAATTTTATTTCTTTTGTTATAGAATGCATTAAAAAAAGTTTTAAAGATAATAATATAATTATAAACTTAAATTATTATTTTTTATGGCAAAACTTTAGTTATTAAATAACTGTTCTTAGACTTTCTTAGTTTTGTAGTAATTATTTGTTTATATATTTTAAAAGTATAATTTTATTATTCCAATATTTTTTCATTAGTTCTTTTTTGTATAATTTAACACTTTAAATTTAACAATTTCCAACAGTATAAAGTAACATTGTTCTAGGTCTCGGTTAATTAGAAGATTCGATTGTACACTTGTTGTAAAAATTCTTTAAAATACAATGCTTAAAAAGTTATTTTATTTTAGTTCATTCTTACTAAGATATTGTGTTTAAAATTTTTACAACTTTTTATTTAATACAAAATTATTTTTGTTAAAATATTTTTATAAAATTATTTAAGCTCAGCTACAGTTTTTTTTTTGTATATATATTTTCACTAATTTTGGAATTTAGTTAATATAGTTTAGTTAGATTTTTTTAGATATACAAAACAGATTGTATATAACTATAATTTAACAACTTATTTTTTCTGTACTAAGCTTAAAAATGAACTTTGCTTTATAAATTAAGTAATTTTCTTTTCTTTTCTAACTAAAAAAAAATTGTTTTAGTTTTTTAAAAGTAACGACTTGTACACATGTTTATTTCTTTCAACATGCTTTTGAATTTAATATTTCATAAAGTTTTTAGGTTTATTTTGTTAAATACGTTTGGAAAGATATTTTTGATTCAGTTTTTATTCGTTGAAAAATAAGTGAATAAAAAGTTATACTATTTAAAATTTTCCGAAGTTTGAGAGTTATGTTAGATACAAACTAGAGACTGCTTAAAAACAGTTATCTTATTTCAAGCTTATTTTTTGAAACTATACAATATGTTTATGCACTAATATTGTTTCAATGATGTTAATGTTTCGTCAGGTTAGAGTAAATATAATTTCTTATTTAAACTGTAAACTGTCTGTTATTGGAAATTTAAAGTTTAACTTATTTTGTTCAATACGTTACTATTGTCATAAGTACCTAATAATAATATAAAGAGCATACAAGAAACCAATTACTAAACTTAATAAAATATTTATTTTTAAACTTTAAAAAACTTGTTTATAAATAAAAAATAATAATCAAAAAACATGTAAACTCGATTGAACCAGTAAATAAAAGGTATTTATTCAAAGATATTTTAAAACAACATATTTGCAAAAAACACTATATCTTTTTCGTTTATTAGATTAAATGATGTTTTTTTTTAAATTTATGTAATTTTATATTTTAAATTAAACAGTTAGTCGTGTTTTATGTTAATTTTTTTTTACTTCAAACTGATATCGGTACTAAAACTTATCAATCAAAGTTAAACTATGTTAATTTTTAAATATTTTCTGTATATATCGAGTTTATTCAATTATAAATTATATATTTTTATTTAATTTTTTCTTTGTTTATTGTTCTCTGTTTATTTAAAAGTATTAAATAAAAAAGAAATAGTATACACGAATATTGCAGAAATCTAGTATACTGTTTATTATTTACGTGGGTAACTGAAATGCTGAAAATTACTTGATAATATACTAGTTATATAGTTTCACCAATAAGTTTTCAAAAAAAAACATTTCTAACAAAAAATTAGTACTTGTTAATTACTAAGTACTGTATCCTATTTTTTTAAAAACCATAACACATTATATATTAAGATACTAGCATAAAAAAACTCATTTATCGAAATTTCTCTTTTTTATTTCAACTTGATCTCAAACTGATAAAAGTAACTAAAACTAAAAACCAGAATACTAATTTAAAACCTATAAAACTTTTTAAGCTGAGTATAAAAAACACATTGAACCAATAACTAACGTATAATATCTAAAACAGTAAAAGACAACATCACATAGTTAAAATAAAGATCAAAAACAGACTTAAATGAACTTAAGAAACAAGGTACTTGCTATAGCTTTTAGTTTCAAGAAATATGATTAACTTTAATTTTGTGGCGTTTTCTGTTAACTTATAAGTTAATTTATATTTAGGCTTATATAAAATTGCTTATTTTTTCTATCACTTTTTTTCAACTATTCTAGTTATACGTTATATATTGACTATTATATTATTTGTAACTAGTAAAAATCATTGTTAAAAGATGACTATTGCTAAATTATGGTCAGCTTGGTTTATATATTAGATTGATAATATTTTTAGCATTACGCTAACCTGACGGATTGTGTTTACTGTTTATAAGTAATTTTTTTTTTTACAATAATTTGAGTTAGTAATATTATTTTATTAATCCTGATAAAGAAATTGACGCTTAAAAATATGGCCAAACGACCTGATGTATAGAAAGACCTTTTAGTCATCGAGCTACAAATAGTAAAATACACTAAATATTTCGAGAAATGTAACTAGCATTAGAAATTGGTGCTTTAGATAAAAATGAAGATATAAGAAAATGAGCTCGTAAAAAAAACCGAACATGACATTTAATTCATAATAACTAATGTAAAAAAATAAATAGTGTTTAAATAGTAAAACAAAATGTTGTCTAGAATAGTTAACTCAGTCGTATTGACTAGCTTAAAATTATATAAACATTAAAATAAATTGTAAACTAAGTATTAGTGCTTTCAAATTAAATTATTTTTATATGTTAAGCTATAAACATTTTATAGTTTTATTTGTCTACACATATAATTTCAACCATAACAAGATAAACCATGTAAACAACAACAAAATAAAAACAAACAACTAGCTAAGATAATTTCATACTTAAATTTCAAAAGTATTTAAGTAAATAATTTAACTATCAAACATTTTATTTAAACAATTCGTTTAGGAATTTAGTAAACATACTTGCATAAAAATGAATACTTATTAAACTAAGTATTTGCTAATATTCTAAATATTTCAAAAGTTTACCAGTGTTTTTAATTAACAACAAAAAAAAAATTGCTGAAAATGTTGTGTTCTACGACCTGGTGCAAAACAAAAATTCAGTTATTGAGTTGCACACCACTTGAATACCTTTAAAGGTCCTGTATAGGACGTGCTACAATTTATATTTAATACCTATCATAAAGTTGCTCTATGACTAAATTTAGATAAAAATCAATTTTCGTTATATTCCTAAAACAAACTTTACCTTGTTGCAACCTACCTAAATTTTAATTTTTCAACTGTTCATTTATTAAAGTACCGCTCAGATTAATGTAGAACCTTCAAGGAAGCCCTGATCTTTTATGTGATTTAGCTTTTCAGTTTACAGTTTACTAACCTGATAAGCTAGAGACTTATGTTTATTAAGTCCAGGCAATTAATTTCAACATCAATAATGTTTTACTGTTTTTATAATTTATATATAACAACCTAATTTGTCTCAGTCATATCATTAGTATTGTAACAACTGTTACAACTAATAACTAGTAGTGATTAGTTTTTATTGTTAGATGTATTCATAAAACCTAAAAATAATATGCTCTAGCTTTTTAATGAGCATAATGCTTTAAAGAGGTTTGTCTCAATTTATTTAAAAAAAGTATTAAGGTTATTAAGTTGTAAGATTTATTTAGTCAAGCACCTAATTTGAGTGAACTTTAAAGACTTGAGATATATTTTTTTATACAAATTTAAAGTTTAAAATTTAAATATTGATGTTAAAAATTAGTTTGTCTTATCATTTCTACAGCTGTTTTTTAAAACTTGAGCACTTTCCAGATAGAACAAAAAAACTAATTTAATTTCAAACTTTAAATGTAAACTTTTAAACTTTAAATGTAAAAAAAAACTAATTATGACCTATTTAAAGGAATAAAGTTTTGTTTTGTTTCGTAAACAAAGTAAAATTAGAGAGTGGTTTTAAGTGAGCCAACAAACTTTCTAAACATTTAAAAGGTGTAAAAATATAATTAAAACTTGCTTAAGTTGTTTTAACCTCATTAACAGTTCTTTAAGTTAAACACAATGTTTAAGTACAAATATACTTTAACTAGTGTAAAGTTATATTAAAAACTTGTTTAAGAAGACTGATGTGAAAAAGTGTATAAACGTAAAACGTTTAACTACTTTAATAAAAGCATCGAAAGTTAATGCTGAAAAAGTTATAATAATAGTCTAAAAAAACTAGAAATTATAAACTTGTACAAAAGTTTTTAGCATTGAAAGAAAAAAAATGTATTAAAAATGGTAGTTGTTAATTATTAATTCTGGCTTTAATACTTTTTAAAAATTGAAGTTTATATCAATGTTTCATTTTGTTTCTAATTTAATTAAAAATATTAGTAGCTAAACAGTTGAAAGCTCATTTTTTTAACAAAATTGTAAAATAATTACAGCAAAAAAATAAACTTCCGTATTAATTTGAAAAATAGTTTGATAATTTTTTTTAACTTATGAGTTATAAATAAAAGGTTATAGAAGGTTTGAACTTGTTTACAGTTCATTGGTTGTTAAAGTTGATTAAACATATAGTTATTTTTTAATCTTTGTTTTTTTTTTCCTAGAAAAAAGTTTGAACCTAAAGTTCAGGAAACTTGTGTATAGTTCATTGGTTGTTAAACTTGATTACACATAAAGCTTTATTTACTTTCATTTTTATTTTTTCATAGAAAAAATTCGATATTGTTGTTTTAAAAAGTATCAAAAAATGTTTTTCATTAATTTGTTACAAAAAATAAAACGTTTGGTAGATATAGTTTTAAACAACAAGTACACTTGTAGTTTTCGTGATAGTTTTTAATAGAAAAACTCAAAACCAAGTTTAGTAAAGAAAGTATATGAATTAAAATAAATATTATAACTATAAGATGCTTTTTTTATATGTGTAATAAGGTGTTGTAATTTAAAATAAAACACAAAATAAGTTTTAATAATAAAATTTTAGTTTTAGTTTTGATCATTCTTTTGTATGATATAGAATGTCAATTAAGAAAGCAAGTCTCTTAAATCAGTTTTGTAAGAGGTTTAGATTTTAAGGTAGGTGAGTGTAAGATTTTTATTTAATTAAAGACTTTTTTGTTTAGCGTTTTTGTTGTTTTAAAAGCAAGTTTATTGGTATAAAAGATTAAGTTCCAAAAAAATTTAGTTTACTGTTTTAACATAAAGTTGTCTATTAAGACTATTTGTAATAAATATTTTTTTCAGAAGTATTATTTTTACTTTAATTTTAAATAACTTAAACTTGAGCAATAAAAAATAATTATTGTTGAATTGTTAAAGTTTATTTGTGTCTGCTGTTGTGTACGTTTAATTAATTTTAAAATTAAAACAAAATTAATTTTAAAATAATTAGTTGCTTACAAAACAACTTTTAGTTTATATTCTTGAATAAATTAAAACTAAATATTATAGTATGTTTTACTTGAAAAAAAAGATTTGCAGTTTGATACTAACTTATGCTTTTCATCTAAAGCTGAGCAATATATAAAATAAATTTGCTGTTTTAATTTAAATTTTATGCTCATATTTCCATTTTCATATTGGTTTTTTTATTAATTTAGAGTCAATTTTTTTTCAAAGAAACGGTTGATGTCTTTTCAATGATTTATACTTTTCAACTATACAAAAACTAACGCTAACATATAAACTGTTAATTTTTAGGAAAAGTTTAATTTTAATGATTTTAGCCTTAAAAGCTTAAATTATCTATCAAAAACGAAGCAACACTAGCTTTTATTTAGTGTTTAAAGTTTCAAGATAAAATAAAAAGTTAAAATGTCATTACAATGATGTTGTGGTCGGGAAAGTTTTTGTGAATAAAATAATATTATACCTTCTGAAAATTAAAAATGATAAGTTTTAGGTTAAAAAAATCTTAGATTAAAAAATTGAGCTGGAAAGCTGATTCAATTTAGTCAATAAATTTCACTGAAGTACTTATTACTTAGTACATATTAGTGTACAAATAATAAAGCATTATTTTCCATTATAAAACAGTGTTAATCTAAATTTAAAACAGTAAAAAAAAAATTAATGAAATTGGTAATTAGCTTTGAGGTTAAAAAGATTTAAACATCATATGATTAGCATACACTATTGTTTCATAAAAAATTAATTTGTTTTAATTGAATAAAGTATTGTTAATTTTCAATACATAAAACAACATGTTAAGAACAAGTGTTTTAATCATATTAAGAAACATTTCACTACTAAGTGCTTTATAATCGTATCAAGAAGTATTTCATATTTGAAAACAACAATTTTATCAACTTTACTATAGTTTTACATTAAGTAGTTTTTTTTTTTAATTTGTACAACAATATGACTATAAAAGGCTTAGAATAAGTTAAAAACACTACAAAGTAATGTTTGTACATTGCTTTTTTTTCAAGTAGGTAATCACCTGTAACAAGTAAAGCGTAAATTGCTAAGTAAAACTCGAAGGAGATTTTTTGTTTGTTCAATAAACAAAAATTGGTTTTAAGCTGTTCATTGTAAAACAAAGAATTTGAATTAAAGTGTCAACTTTCACATTTAAACATACGTACTCCTTTGTGTAAAGTAACATTGAATTGCACATTGTAAATTCAATTAGATCTATAAAATATTTCTATTTGAATTGCTTTTTTATTTTGAAAGACAAAAAAATCAATTAACTCTATGACGAAATTTTGGGTTTTTCACACCTTTTCAAATTATTTCAAAAACTTGTCATTGTTAACAAGTAAGCGTGAAGTGTGACAACAAACATAACTCAAACAGATCAGTTGGGCACGAAAAACCGTTACAACTCCAATGGAGTGTGAAGAGTTTAATGCATGTTAAACTAACTTTACAAACTTTTTTGTTGAGAGAATTTTGATTTTGTTAACTTATTAAGTTGTAAAGATAACTTAGACAATATAAGCATTTACCAAAATTAGCTAGTTTTTTTTTTATGTGTACATAGTGTAACTCACAAACTAATTGTTTTTTAAAGAAAACAACATTTGCCAAAGCTTGATTCCTTAAAAACTTTTTTTTAATTAGTCTTGGTTTGATTTTAACACCGAAAAAAACGAAAGTTTGCTTGTTACCACAAAAAATAGGCAAAATATTTCTATAGCTTAATTAAGACTCCATCTAATAAACATAGTTTTTTTAAACTGTTTCTATTTAATTTATTTAGCTTAAAATATTAGTTTTAATATAATAACAGTTAAAAAAAAGTTTAGATAAATTAGTTAGCAGTGCCTTTCCTCTATTAATGAACAGTCCTTTATCAATATGTTCAATGATTATTTATCTGGCTAGTCTATTGTTAATGGATTTTAGGCTTTTATTTTATTAGTCAATGCATTTAAATATTTCATGTTGATCATTCTAATAGAAAAATAATGTAAGTTTGTGGTTAAAAGTTTATGCTTTTCATTTTGATATATAAGTTCTGTCTTCGTTAAAAAAAAAAACTGTTTATGTTATCATTTTTTATTTTGTTATGTGTCTTTCTGTTTAAGTGGCCTAGGTTGTGATGCCTAGGTCTATCGTAATGACAATAAACTTACAATAATAATAATTTAATTTGTTTGTTAGCTTTTGTTTCTTAAACCACTTAATCTGGCAATAAATGTGTACTAAAGCTTTGCTGTTTTGATTTTGAACTCAACTAACGATTTATTTTCTGCACGACAGTTTGTATTGCTTAAGTATATCCTTGTCATAAACTGTTTTACAACTAAATAAATACAGTTATCTTTTATATGATAAAAAAGCTGTAGATTTTAGCAATTAAGAGTAACTTAAAACATTTAAATAAACTTGTCAGTAGATTTAGTTTAAAAGTTAAAGTTTGTGAAACAAATCAATTAAAAAGAATGAAGAGCTACCTAGCAGCATTTTTTGTAAGTTTCAAAGTTATTTACTAGTTAGTACTTTTTTAGATTAAATGAGACTATAAAGAATTATAAATACACTTGTATACATTTTACTGAAAGACAATTATAAAGTAACTTGGCTAACTAAACCAAACAAATAAAATGCCTATTTACGAATACAAAATAGATAATCCTTTTTGGTAAAAGCTGCAGGGTTTTGATCTGTAAAATATTATGTTGTTTTTCTATTTTTTTTTCGTAATTATGAAAAAATATTTACTATAAACAGTCTAACACATAACTAAAAGAGTATTTATTTTTAGCTCCTGTTCTTTGTTGGATCGGCATTTGCAGGTAAGTTAAATGTTGGTTTTAATAATTTAAGTTTATATTCTAATAACTAACCAAAGATTTAAATATTTAAGACAATTTTGGTCTTTTACTAAATATTTCAAAATTTTTGTTTATGTATGCAAACTTTTTACTTTTTAATAAGCCATTTAAACTTTTTGATTTTAAATAATCATGGTGATTGTTTATTAAATGTTGAGCTTATGAATATTTTTTTCATACATTTTCAAGACAATTTTTGTTTATTTTGTTTAAACATAATTTTTACTTACTGTTTGTAGGCTGCACTGAAGATGCGTGTATCGAGGTAAAAGTGTCTGAATCACACACGCCTGGAGAGATAACAATCCAACATCTTGTAAGTAAAACGTAGTAGCAGCAAATAAGTATAATAGACAAAAAGTTAAATCTCACTTTAAGTTTTTTTGAAGTTTTGTTCATTTAAGTTTTAATAAGTAAAGTATGGTTAAAAGTCTTATAAATAAAGTTCATTCTTAATCGTAAAAAAAGTTTCTAACAAACTTTAAAATAAAAAAAAGTTTAAAAAAATTCAAAAAATTTATCAAGTTTATTTATATTTAAACCTAAAATTTTTTAATACAGCTAAAAGTAAAAAGTGCTTACAAAGTCGAAGGCAACGCGATAACAAGTGGAAAGTTCAGAGTGGAAGATCACGACGGGCTGAAGCTGTACTTGAACGAAAAAGTTGACTACGAACAACAACCTGATTACGATTTGAAAATAATCGTCAATGGAATGACCTACCATTACGATATCCAAGTTGTAGATGAAAACGACAACTCACCAGTGTTTTACAAGGAAAGTCTGGTTGTTACTGTGGTTGAAAACAAAGGAATAGGTTATTTTAGAGGATTTTAATTGGATAAATTTATTGAAATTTAGTTTAAATTATACTGAAAATATCGTTTGTAAAATTAAGTTTATTATACTATTTGGTTAAGTTTATATACATATACACTTAAAGTATGTAAAAAGCAATAAAAAAAGACTTGTTATGTAATATATGAAGTTAAACTACAAAATGTTAGAAAAATTTAAAGGCTATTATAAACTGTACACTTGTACAGTTAAAAAAAACACAATCTTTGTTTTTCAATTGATTTATAAACTTAGTTTCGATTGCTTTATAATAGGTCTCAACTAAACATCAAAAAAAAACTTTTTTGTAGGTACTATAGTCCACACTTTAGTAGCAAAGGATGCCGACTCGGCAACAGACGAGAACAACTTGGTAAAGTTCAGTAAGCTGAAAAGTAGCGAGCAGCCCGCAGGTAACAGGTTTGAAGTTTTACCTGACGGAAGAATAAAACTGCTGCAAAAACTCAACTCTGAAGACCAGCAGAAATTTCAGTTTGAAGTCGTCGCGGAAGACAGGAACGGAAATTCACAAGGTCAATTGCAGTTTTTAACTTTTTATTAATAGTTTTCAAGTTAAAAAAAGTATAAATAAGTTTAAAAGACTTAAAAAAAGTCAAATGCTTTCAATTTACTGTCAAATAATAGTCAATTAAAATTTTACCAGGTGTAATAGTGGTTTCACTCATAAAAAATTGTTTCTTTATTAAAAACTCTATATAAATGAGCTTGCATGATTTAAATATGTAAAACTTAATAAAAACTATTGACAATTTTAATTTCTTAATAGTTGTATGTTGTTTATTTTAAATCTAGGTTCAAACAAGGTAACAGCAACGGTGAGAGTTTTCGTCGTCGACCAAAACGACGTACCTCCGGTGTTTGTTGGGGATTCCCCTTTTCAAGCTGACGTCAGCGAAAGTGCTCGAGTGGGCGAAAGTGTTATTTCGTTGAGGGCGAATGATGGTGACATTAAACAAAAGAATAAAAATGTAATTTTAGAAATTAATAATTGCTAGTTGTTTTTGTCTCTTTTATTACTATATAAATTCATTTGATAATATATAAGTTTAAAAATTTTATCATACTTTAGTTTTGTGTTTAATTGATGTGAACAACTCGAATATCGTTTGTTTATTGAATTTGTGTCTCCGGTTTTTTTAAAATTTATCTAACCGTTAAAAAACAAAACCAACAAAAGTAAACTACCAGGTATACTTTACCATAATCAGCGGGAATATCAATAAGACGTTCAAGATAAAGCAAACTTCTGAGACCAGTTGTGAAATTGTTCTTGATAAGCAAGTTGATTTTGAAACCATGGATAGCTATGAGTTGAAAATAGTTGCTCACAACAGACCAGAGTATTATGAGTATGATCCTCACACTGTTAGTTTGAACTGTTTTTATATATGATTAAAAGTTTTTTATTTCATAGTATCTAATAAATTGAACATTTAAAAGTATCTAATATTTTTTAGCAATATATTTTAGATAAGTTATATCTAGTTTTTAATTTTTCTGAAAAAAATAGTTTCTTAGTTTCTTATTAGTATAACGATTTAATAATAGATAGATTGATTGAGTTTGAAATATTTTATCTAATAAATTAACAGCTTTATATACTTTTTGTTTTGGTTTAAAATGTTTCATATGGGTGTAAAAATGCTGGCAAGTGTAACGAATTTGTAAAATTAAAAATTGTAATACTTATTCCATCTTATGTATTTATAAACTTAACCATTGTCGCAGTAATTATAAATTATAGTACTTTATACAAAATTAAACTTTCATCTGAAGTTGGTAAAATATTGTAAAGGTCAAAAAGTTTATACTAAAAAAACTAATCTATAAGTGTAAACAATAAATAATATCTGCTAAACTCTTCACGTGTTTTGGGAAGTCAAATGAGTTTCATTTTCGCAAAATGTTTTAGCTCAATTCTTTGTTAGAAATTAGTTATTTTAGCTTTCATATTTTTAATAGACGACGACGATGTTGAAAGTAACAGTAAAAGACGTAAACGAAGCACCTAAGTTTACAAAAGATGTTTACAAAGTGAAAATTGTTGAAAATTCACAAGAGAAAATCAGAAACTTGATAAAAGTTGAAGCAGTAGATTCAGATAAAACATCGCAGAATGTCAGGTAATTTCTAGATTATTTTAAATGAACAAAAGATGAAAAATTGTGCTTTAATCTTAACATTTAAGTTGTTTTATTCTATAAATTTTTAAACTAATTATCTCTTAATTTTTTTTTATAATAAGTTAGTTCAAGTTTTTGTAGATGTATTATTCACAATTACTTTAAAGTTATTAAATGAAAATCTTTTGAAACGTTAAAAATAATTAAATTTTTATACACGATTAAGTAAGTTGATTATATGATTATAGTTGTTTTCTAGGTACACCTTGGATCAGAATGAAAAGTGGTTTTCTATCGACGAAAAAGACGGACAAATCACCACAAAAGACTACATCGACCTCGAAGACCCAAAAGTTAATCACGAAAAGGGAACTTACAAGTTTTTCGTCACTGCCACCGACCAAGGTGACTTTTATTTACAAAATAATTTACTTAACTAGTTTTTAGTTTGTTTTAAAAGTGAATGTATACTTAGAATGTAAGTTAATAAAACGGAAGCGATACAACCTGTCAATAAAAATTAAAACTAAAAAAAAGTCATAATTTTTTTTTTCTTACTGTACATCGATTATCTCAGTTTCAAAAATTTAGTTTACAACGTTTCCTTTCAGTAAATTTAACAACAAGTTCCATATTTACAACAATTTCAATTTACTTATAAACACAGCACTTATACTAACAGTTTCACCTTACCATACTAATCAGGTGGAAAATTCAGCAAGGCAGTGGTGGAAGTCGCCATCGTTGACGTGAACGACAACCCGCCCCACGCGGTCGGCGACGGGTGGAACTTTAGGGTCTGCCGCACGGTGGCGAACTACTCCCGAGCGGTCACCACTCTCGTCGCTGCGGATTCCGACGTCGGCGAAGTGTCAACCAGTTTTGAGTTTTCCCTGCCCGATTACTCGAAATTCACTGTGATACAAGGTTTGTTGTCTGCAAAAAATAAACGTGCTATAAAAAGTTACAAAAAAAAAAAGCTAACAATAAACAAAATAATTATTCTCAAACATAGAATATGTTTTATTTAAGATATTCAAAGAGTTTTGCTTCATAGAAACTGTTAAGATAATTGTGGTTTCGTACAAAATACGTTAATTTTATTTTTAGCCGAAAAAAACTCTGCGTTCTTGAAAATCTCACCAAGCGTCAATTCTTTTGAAAAAGGTGAATACAACGAAACTATCATTGTCAGAGAAGCACAAGAAAACGGTTTGGAGTCAAAACTTGAGTTTACATACAATGTTTGCGAGTAAGTTTTGTTCCTGCTCTAATTCTAACTTTAGCTTAGGTTTAGGTTTTTACATGGATTTAGTTTTATCTAAAGTGTTGAAGAGTTAATATTTCTGTCTTAAGTTTGAATAAAAGGTTTTCAACAGACTATTCTTTTCTTTATTTTTAAAACCATTACACATTTATCATAAATTTTTGTTAAAAAAAATATGTATTATTTTTTTAATTAACAACAGTTGCAACGAAAATCGGGAGTTTTTGTGCGAAAATGCTTCTCCTTCTACAGGCGGAGGAAGCAGCATTTGGATAATTCTCGGAATAGTTTTTGTGCTTGCAAACGGTCAGTTATACTATAAGTCAAAACAATCAAAAATAAACTAGTTTAGATTATTTAACTTCTAACATTTAAAAATCTACTTTTTGTAATTAGCAGCTATAATTATTTTATATTAGTATTTTATGTATACTTAAATCATATAGTTTTACTTATCCTTTGTTTGTATATTCAAACATTCCGGTAATTGTTTTGTCAAAAGTTAAAACCGTAGTTGCTCACCAAAAAATAACTATTTTACTTTTTTAGCTCACATACATTAACTTATAAAAGTATACTATCAATTAACAGTCATCGGAGTGACAGGCTTTTTGATTCGTCGCAAGCAGCAGCAGGCGAAGAAAAATTCCCCTCTGCCGTTTTACGACGATGACGAAATGCAGAGTTTCGATCATCAAATTGTGGAGGGAGGCTGCGAGGAAGACGTTAGTACTTGTTAATAACAGTTGAAACTGTAACTAATTTAGTTTCCAAACAACTGGATAACACGCAATGTTGTATACTAGTTGAAAACTGTGTGATAGTGGGCCTAGCCAACAAAAGTTTTTCAATAATAGCTTTAGTTATTTTTAATATCTTAACTTTCGGAGGTAATAATACAGACAAAAATATATAACACTTACTAAGTTTAAACTTTATTTTGAATGAAATTTTTCAACTAAAAAAGTTAAATAAATGCAGTTTAGACGAAATCTTAAGCTAATTCGAATTAGAGATGTAATATAACGAAACTAATGATAATAATTAACCGTTAATAAAAGTTTTGTGTTTGAAATATCTCGAAGAAAATTTAAAAAAATAAAAATGACAGGTTGAAGTTGACAACATACAGCAAACACCTTCACCCGAAGTTAAAGTTGATCTAGGAGACGTATATGTTGTAAGTTTATTATCTTGTTTTTTTTTGGATTCATACTTTATGTCAACTTATATTAGACACAGTTATAAGCAACTTCAAATTTTTAAACGTTAATGTCAAAACAATGCTTTACTTATTCAAAATAATTCAACTTAGGATCTCGTTTGAATTATTTCAAACGAGTGAAACATCGTTTTGACAATAAAATTAAAAAAAACTTGAAATGATTATTCTCCTTATTTAAAATCGAGAACTTTTATTGTAATCTCCAAAGTAAAGGATTGTCAGTAATACAATTTATGGAAATTTCACATGAAAATTTTTACTTATTAAACTAAATCATTTTCATATGGCTAATTTTGAACAAAATTAAAATATTTTATTATTTAATAGATAATAAAATGTTTTTAAAATAATTGCTGTTGACTGATTTCATTTAAATCTTCAACAGGAAGAACCAGAAGCTGCAGATGAAACAAATTGCTTCAACAACGAGGGAAGTGGAAACAGTATAAGGGGCAGTTTGAGCAGCATTGAAACGACCAGTTCAGCGAACGTCGACTTTTCTTACTTGAATGACTGGGGTCCCAAGTTCAGCAAAGTCGCTAAAACTTATCAACAAGATGAGTCTTGAGTTGTGATCATAGAAACAATAAAGAAATTTTTTGACTAGGTACTTTTTGATAGACGAAAGCTTTTAAAAAGAAAAGCTTTAGAGTGTAAATAATGGATTTCAGATTAAACTTTAGATGCTTATACTTTACAAATTATAAATATTGTTTATACACAAACATAAATAATTTTCTTAGAGCATTTTCTATTTCAAAAACGTCATTTTATAAAAAAAGATTAGCGGTTTAAATTTTTTGATATTGATTTTAAAGTTTACTAGCGTAATTTTTATCATCCTTTGTCAATTTTTGTTCTACTGCTGCAACAAATTTTTTTTAAATATTTTGTTAAAATTTTTAATGTTAAATGTTTTTCATTAAAATTTAGTTAGTGAAAACTAAATTATTTTAGTGTAAAAAATAGTTTGTTAATTAATGTAAGTAGTAAAAAAATAAATCACGACTTTGGTCTAGTTAGCAGTTTTATAACAATAAACTTTTTTTTATTCTCGTAAGTTTTCAAAATAAACATTGTTAAAATAAAATTGTGGTTATTAGTAGTTGAAGAGCTTTAAGTTAAAATTGCTTTTAGTAGTTAAATTAGCCACATTAGAATATGTTTCAATTTAAAGCTCTTCAACTACTAATAACCACAATTTTAAAATTACGAGAAGAAAAAAAGAAACCTACATCTAGGTTGTTATTATTGTTTTAACATTCTTTTATTATCATTTTAATTTACAAATTTTACTTTTTACATACATTCAACCATAAGATTAAATTTTAATTAGTTTTGTTATATAAATAAAAAATTGTTTTTATTTATTTGTTTAAGCACTGTTTTCCATGACTTTCACATATTTTTCGAAATTTTTTATTTAAGCACTGACAAGGTCTTTGACCAAAACTGAGTTTGCATTAAAAAGTCTTGATAGAATAAAATAAATGTAGTTTAGTGTATGTCATAAATAGAAATTATGAATTGCTTTCATTAAAGAACGATGCTCAAAAAATTAACCGATAATTCAACAACTTTTTGTAATTAAGTAGTTATTTAATTAAAAATTGTTTTAATGCCTATAACCTGTTTAATGAAATAGATAACTTGGAAATAAATTTTTGGTATCATGATCTTGAGTTGAATTTTCACGAAAATAATTTAAAGCTAGACTTTATTTGACGTTGTTTCAACTGGAGTTCAATGGTAAATAAATATTTATAATTAAGTTTACTCAAATCTATGGTCAAATTTAGGTGCGGAAATAAAAGTGGAAAAGAAGAGACATTGTAAAAGTTTTAACATTGTATTATTTGAAAACTATCAAAAAAAACGATTTATTAGTTACTTTAGTAATTACCAGCTTCACTGCTGAACGCATTTTCAAAGTACAAAACTTATTCAAATTGGTATTTTATTGAAGTAAGCTTTATAATTTAAAAATCAACTCTTCGATGATACTGGTTATTATTAAGGTATCTCATAAATTTTTTGTTTATTCTTAATATTTACTTGGATTGACTTCTCTGCTATACCTGTTTTAATAAGTTAATAAGAGCACTATTATAGGTATAAAATAAAATTAGTTAAGTATACATTTACTTAAAGCTGTGGTTTACAACCTTTTATATGTAAAGTGCTGTTATATTTTAAATTTATAGTTGTTAGACTGAAAGATGGTATTGTTTATCGGGTTTGCCTACGCGTGGTGATATGAAAATTGCAGTTAATAATTCTATCAAACGTACTATTTTATACTATTTTTTCCTTTTGGAAATACTTTTACTATGACGCAAATAACTCGTTCAAAATAAAATGTAATCAAGTTTATTTTAACTCAAAAAATTTTTGTCAAGATAAGGCGCCTTTATAGAGGAACTGTATTTTGTAAACAAGTTAAAGCACATCCAAATGAGTAAAGTTCCACGTGGTTTTAGACAATTTATTGAAAGTAAAGTTCAAATAGGATCCACCAGTTAGTTTAAATACAATTTACTTTATGCAGCTTACAACAATTAAAAAAGTCTACATTTATTTAAAGCCAATAACAAACTGACTTTGAATGAAAATAATCTCGAAAAAACTATAACTTTTATTTAAAGCTAGTATCTAAACAAAAATGCTTTCAAAATAAACAGTCATTACAAAAAATATTTTTTGCTGTAAACTTTTTTCTACAAAAGGTGTATTGTTGTAGAAAAATTGTTTTGCATTTAAAATTGGAATAAGCTGATTACTATTCGTCGTATCAGGTTAACTGAAAAACTTTATCACGGGCCAGACTTATTACAGAAAGATATTTAAGGTAATTAAGGCAATAAAAATAGGTCTTCTTAAATTGACACGTTGGTCTTGTGAAAATTACTGTCTGAGTTGGTATAAGAATTTTACTAATATGATAAGTTTCAAACAGCTTCCCGTACGTTTAAATCAGAATAAGAAAGTTTAGTAAAATTCCGAACTTTTTTTATAAAGTTACGATTTGTGAACTTTTCTAGTTCAATTCTATCAAAAATACTTTCTTAACCCACTTTCGAGGAATCTTAACAGCAAAATGTAAAATTATATTTTACATTTAGTTTTCTTTTTTGTTTGTATAACTATACAAATTATTAATATATTGAGATTTTTTATAAAAAATAGTTAGAGAGTATTATAGTACAAATGTTTTTGAGTTTAGGTTTTGTATGAAGTTTTTTTTCTTAAATATATTAAACTAAAAGATTTAAAACTATATAAAGTGTTAACTTAAAACGTTTGACTTCTTTTAAAGAAAGCTTAGTAAAAAAATAAACTTTCATTTTTCTGAGAAAATTAGACATGAAATGTACTTTTTCATCGTTTTTGTTTGAAATAGTTTTGAACCTGACTAAATAATTGCAATAAATAAAAAGTATTTAAACTTCAGAATTTTTTATTAGCTAGTATGTTACTAGTGAATGAACACATAAGAGTTATCGACTGACTTTATTGATTGACCCACACTAAAACATAATTTTCAAATGTGAAAATTTAGTCTGAGAAAATTTGAAAACATTTAAAACATTTATATATTTATTTATTCTTGGTTTAAAACGAAATTTTCAAATTTTCTTTTATTAAAAAAACTATAAATTGTAGTTTGTGAGACTTATGTTTAAACTTTTGCTACCCTTAGACGTCGTTGATACCGGTTTCGACTTGTCGGTTTGATCTTGAGGGTTGACTGTTATGTTACACTGATCTAATTATCTCTACATAGTAACCCAAATAAAATGCAACTGGTAACAATTTGTCTATAAAATACTAGCTAAGTCAAAAAAAAGTTTTAAGAGTAAGAAACAGTTAAAAAACTTTCAAAAATGTATTCTAAATATTAATTCTTTTCAAAAATTAGTTAAAACAGTTCATATAAACTTAAGCAATAGATTGTTTAAAAAGTAACTACAATCATAAAAAAAGCACTCAGGTGCATTGGCTATAAAAAGTACAACGAGAGTGTACGTAATTTATAATTAACAAAAAATATTAAATGATGAAAATTAATTCAAATATGAGTTGAAAGTTTTTATGTTCAAATTTGTAAATAATTTTTTACCAGCAAATTTTAAGTGTTACTTTAAAAGCATAACTCAAGTGCATATCCATTCAACAAGGTCCTCAAAACATTTTTTTCCTACCAAGATTTAAAAACAGTAATGGTCATAAATCACTGGCTTACCAAGGTAGTATGCTTTGGATACACCTACCTATTAGTTTAAAGACCAAAACCATCTTGGAAGGTTCCAGGTTGAACTGAAGGGTAATTTATTAAATGATCAACTAGTTAAATAGAGTTTACATAAGACGAACAGGTTTTTTTATATGAACAGTAGACTAGTATTCATTTGACATATTTATACTTTTTGAGTATGTGAATTAGGTTTGAGCAGCATTGGTCCAGTCTAGTTTAAAAAAAGTTGTTATACGTTTTTTTTTTTTTTTTTATACTTTATAAGTGTATTAGTAAACAGTTTCATTAAATAGTCTACATTTTATCTGTGTATATAAACTTATTTATCTCTATATATTTTTTGCCTATAAAAATTTATCAAAGCTGAAATTACTGATAACATTTGAAATTATTAATAGGTTAACTTTTTCTTAAGATTGTTATTGTTTTTTAGTTTTTTTTTACAAAAAAAAAATGATTTACTTTTTATTTTTTTTGCTTGTTTACATTATTATTTTGATTTGGTTAAACTCTTATATTTAGATATTTGTTAAAGTTTGTAAAAACTGATAACTTTAGTTAAAAGGTTATTAATAGTTTATTCTTTTTATTTAGTTTAAGCATAGTATTTTTTTTTGGATACAGATTTTTTTTAGTATATAATTTTTCATATTGCAGCTTTATTTATTTCTTTGAAAATGTTATAGTTTTATTCTAATATTCTTACTTTTTTAATAATCAACTTGTAGTAGGCATTAGCTTAACTTAATTAGAAAAAATTGCACCAAACTTGTATTTCTTATGTAAGTTAGTCTATACTTAGTTCGACATAAAAACAAGGTCGTTTTTAAATGAATATATCAAATCACACCAGTAAACTAGTTCGAAACCGTCAACTTGATTTCGAACGTGTTTTAAAACCAACAGAACCCAGCGAAATCGACCACGTGATTAGGCGAGCGTTGGCCATCTACCGGTTGTGTTGGCTGGGCGTGCCAGACGGCTGGGAAATACTGGATGAGAAACTGAAGGAGGTCGTCGGAGAAAACTGGCAAAGTGAATACGAGGAAAGAACGGAAGAACCAATCAGATTGGAATAAATAATAAAAACAAAGTTGAATGTTCATTAAGATAAAACTGTTAAGTGTGTATGTTAAGAGTTTTCGGGGCAATGAAATTAAAAGGAACATTTTTGCTTGAAATACAGTAGACAAGCACAAACATAGTTTTTAAATTTTCATTTACGAACTGTTTTGACAAAAAGTATTTTTTCCAAAGTTGTAATAATTTATGAAAACACAACTATAAAACCGATTACATTTTAGTATATTATATTTTTAAATTACATGCTGAACTTTACTGAATCTAAATTAATTAGCTCACGCATGAAGAAGAAAACAATAGACTAATATTGAATTAATAGTTAATAAAAAAGGTAAACATTTAATTCAGTTTAAGATTGATATAAATATAAATCTTTATAATAAAATTGGTGATCTTAGTTTATCTAGTTTAAAAGAGCTACATTTTTTTTCTAGCTTTATTTTTCAAGAAAACTTTAAATTTAAGCCAATTGATTAAACTATGACGAACTACAAACAGTCATAACTATAGCCAGTTTTTTTTTTTTTTTTTGTTTTATTGAATTAAACTATTAATTCTGGTTTCAGTGTTTTAGTGTTTTTATATTGAGCTTTTTTTTTCTAATTTAAAAATGCTGAAAAATTTTGCAACTGGTTTCACAAAATAAAAACATTCTTATCATAAACTCATCAAAATATTTTGTTTTATAAGAGTAGAAACTTAAAAAAAAAACAAACATTTACTTGACATAGAATACAGTGAATTTTTTTAAATACTTTTTAACCTTAAACAACACGTTTTGTTAAGATTTAAGCCGTTCTATAATTAACTTGTTTACTTTAAGTTCATTACATACTCAAGTGTTTTTATGTAACTTTTGATTTTCACAATCTTTACATTAATACAAAAACCATAGCAAAATTGTTATTTTTTGCTAAAATATTAGAACCCTAAAACTATGCACATATCTAAAGATTACTATAAATAAGTTTGTTAATTTTTCAAGAACACCTCGCCATTCCAACTTATATATTTTTATTACACGATAAACAATCACATCAATAGACAAACACTTCTAACATCGCAACTTATAAAGCAAAATACACGCTAAACAATTAAAACCTCTGTAAAGCAAGTAAGACAATAAGCATTAAAACGATAAGTCCCAATAAAACGTACAACGGTACGTGCTCTTTTTTGTAATATTTGGTAGGTTCAGGAGACAAGCCAACTTTTTTGGTTTCAGTTTTTGATTGACTCTGTGAAGTGCTGGTAGACTTTGAGCTGCTTGAACTAGCAAGAGACGATTCTGACGGAGATTTGTAATCTGGGTTCCGAACGTGGCAACCTAATTGCTCATTGTAAACGTTTCTTGGTATACCCTCCTCATAACTGCTATCATCTGAAAAGAATTCTGCTGGGTGATTTGTAGTAGACTGGTCGGCAACTGTCGTTGTGTTGTTAGTACTGCTACTGCTTGGGAGTCTTTGACGTGCCAAATTCAAATCCTCGTTGGAAATCCACCATTTGTTTACACTTTGTGGTATCTCGGCACGTTCTTCGGCGACACGGTCACAGTTTGAACTTTTGTCAGACATTATAAATAAAAACCTTTAAAAATGTGAATTAATAAGTTTGTTAAGATAAAAGTTTTTATATAGTTGTTTTATTATTCTGTCATTGCTAGAAAGTTCTCTACAGTGCAAAACTAGTTTGAGTATAATTATAAAAATTTCAGACTTTAGTTGTTAAACACCTTTTGTCTTTAACTAAAATTTTTTTTATTATTAATCATACTTTAAACAAATAGCATAAATATTTATTGTAATATTTATCATTAATGGTATTATTTTTATTAACAGAAAAAATACATTTACAGTTTTGTTCTACATTATGAAAAAACTCTAATAAAATATAAACCTAAATTAAGGTTTAAATACTTTTTTACCTAATTATGATAACTAGTATATTAAATTTAAAAGTGTAAATTGATAAGTTGTAATTGCAGTTATTGTTTTTCTAATTAATTTTCCCCTACATAAAAAGTTTGTAGTGAAACTGCGTGTATACATTATATAGAAGCATAGTCTTAAGTTGTTAAAGTTTAGGGTCGTTGTTCGAATGAATAGACATGGACTTTATAAAAATATTTTTTTAATAGAATATTTTTGAATTTATAACGAACATAAGACATCTTTCTTACTTTATAGTTTTATCTGAATATTACTATTGAAGTAAAAATACCAGATATACACATTTTAAAAATGTCTATAAATAAATCAAAACAAAAAAATAATAACTAATAAAAAAATAAGCTTTATTATAATATAAGTTAAATTGATTGTTTTTCGTATTACAAAAAAAAAAAACTTTACTTTTTTTCATAAAAAGAAAACGTCTATGATTATCTTAAACAATGTTATTATGTTAGTTTATAGTCTACTAGCTATTATTAGAGTTCTTTTTGAAAGACGCTCAAAATATTAGGTCTTAGGACCTGGTGCACGTAAAAAACCTTTCAGTTATCGAGTCATACCTTTTCGATACCTTTTAACGTCTTGTCCAGGACAACATTAAATTTTATGCATTTTATTTTATTCATACTCATTAGCGCACCCAAAATAAGCAACACTAGAAAACGATTTTTCTTCCTAAATACTATCAAATGATTTTTTTATTTTGTACTAAGACTCTTTATTATTTGTATACCAAGTTACTTTACACAATGCATACATTTTTACTGTTGTAATTTTAAATGTAATGACTTGTATTACCTTGGATTACCGACTAAATTTAAAATATCGAAATTTAAATTATAGTAGTTTAAATTTTCAAAAATGGAATTATTGTTTTATGAAATGTCCGAGCTTGAATTTTCGTTATTTAAAACTTCAGATTTTGATTAATTGTATTTTAGTTCTTTGAATTTGAACTAAAAGAACTTATATTATTACGAGTTTAATATATAGAATACGGCAATAAAGATAGATAGTTTTTTAATTAATTTTTACTAAAATTTGCTGTTTTTACTTTGTTTGATCCATAAAATAATTAAAATTTTAATTTAAGATTTAGAATATAACTACAATCTACACTTTTGGTTGAGTTTTTGGTGAATATAGTATATTTCTTATGTAATTAGTACTTCACTAATTAAAAAAATTAACAATCTCTAAATTAAACTAAATAAAACAAACATTTTTTTTATTTTCTTTATTTTTTACTCTAGTCTAATTAATTTTTTATAAATAATACTTCTTTGATTAAGAAATAGAATCACTTAGCTCTGTTTGAAGATTTTAAGTTTTTTTTTTCAAAATAAGGAATTAAGGGAGGTAGTAAAAGGGATACAAAAAAAAATTTGAATACTTATTTTTCTGCTTTATAAGTAGTTGTACAAGTTTCAAACAATAACTGCTTGATTTATTATTGGATTTATTCTAACAATATTAATCTCAAAAATATAAAAACTAAAAGTAATGTTTGCAAATAAAACAAAAATGAAGTTACTTAACTTTAGTTATATATGAAAAAAGTAACTGCTTACGATTATTAAGTAAAATACTTTCTAAAAACTTAATTAAAAGTACATGAAGCTTGAAAATACATATTAAAACTAATCATATTTTAAACCTTTTAAATTACATTCTCTGTTTTAAGTTTTCTGTTAAACCATGCTTGTCAGTATGAACTTTAAAGTTAATTTTTTTTTAGGATATTTTTCTAATCTTGCAATAAATAGTTGGTTTATATTTTTTTAATAAATAAGACTCATTGTACTTTTCTTCGTTTCAAAAATCCATAATTAAAAAAACTATCAGTAACTATAGTGAGTTTTAACCAGTATTATGAACAGCTAGATTTTAACAAGTTTTATTTATTGCTGGCAAGCCTAAGTTTAACTGCTACACTTTTACTTTCGCCCTGGTAGTAAGCTAAAATTTCAGCTCCTCTGAAAAACATTTTGAAAAAGCTGACCTTTGATAAATTATTATAATTCATTTTTAAGTTTAAAAGTAAAAGTAAGAATGAACAAATAGTTTAAAGTTTAAAATTTTTCAAGTGTTAAGTGAGCTTATTTGTTTTATAGCAATAGTGATTTCTTTTCATTGGTTTATTTATTTTTTAGTAAACTAATACAAATTAAAGTCCTAGGAATTTATATTTCTTAAATTTAAATAACACTTTTAATATTTCTGAATTTTTTTAGCATGAAAATTTAACTAATTAAATTATAACTAATTACTTAACTATATCTAAGGTTTTTATAAACAGCTAAAAAGTTAGAATAAGTTAAACAAACAAAACATGGCAAACTGATTTTTTTCAAATTTATGCATACTAGTTATATTTAATTTTATGTTGTATATGCTAGTATAAAATAGATAAAAACAACTAAAAGGAAATTTAAGATCTTATGGTTTATTTATGTTAAAACTTCAATTACAATTGTTTTAAGAATATACAATGGTTACAAATCACTCAGGCTTACATAAGCTTGTTTTTAGAATATAAATTAATAAAACTAAAACAAATATAAGTTCTTAGAAGAATTTTAATTTTTTACTTTTAATTTCTAATTTTCTTGTTGTTTAAATAATCAAAATATTTGAATTATTATTTTGACTTTTTAGTCTTTTTTCAAAAATTAAAGTGTGTTTATAAGA
Source organism: Thalia democratica (assembly GCF_965202585.1). Lineage (NCBI taxonomy): Eukaryota > Metazoa > Chordata > Thaliacea > Salpida > Salpidae > Thalia > Thalia democratica. Next base: position 13,904,825 of record NC_139170.1, read on the forward strand.
CAATTTAAGGGTATATTGAGGGTTATATAACTTAAAAAGTCTATTGGGTATCCTCACCTTATATTTTCTAAGGTAGAGCACATATGTTTAAGAGACTAAAAATAGATTAACAGAAGGTTCTGTTACTAGGCAAGCACATAACATTTTTCAGATCAGGATTTCCTAAACTTTTTTTTCAAAACGCTCCTTTAAAGCTATAGCCTCTTCAACGCCTAAGACCTTTTTTTCTTCATCATCAGTTCTAGAATATCTAGTGTAAGTTTCAAAACCACCATTTTAAAACACCTAAGACCTTTAGTTCTTTTGCTCTTCATCATCAACTCCAGAATATCTAGTGTAAGTTTCAGATTATGGCCTTGTGGCCCTTTTACTGCTCATGGCCCCTAAATTTCTGTCTACCCCAAATTTTAGGAAACCCTGTTTCAGATTTATGCAAGCAATGTTTAAAGCCATCTACGATATTAAAATCAATCTTGTTGTACTTTAAAAGTTTTGATTTTTAAACAACTTATCTTATTTTTTGAAAATTTGATTTTCATAAAAATATTACATAATATTGTTTAATTTTTCAAATTTAAGTTCATACAGTTTACTAAATACTTACCAAGTCATTAACTCAGTGACATTTCAAAATTTTCTATAATGTTTTATTTAGGTAAATACTTTATTTGCATTTTTATTATTTATTTTATTATTAAAGTTTTATGCAAAAATCATTAATTTTTATATTCTTTACTTAGCTTTTAAAAACAAAATTTAATGTTTAAAATAATTTATCCAATAAGAATATATATTCAAGTATAAAGTAATTGAGATTTATATTTTTAAGAAGAACTATAATAGTATCCAAAGTTTTTTAACATTTGATTTATAAACAATGTTTTGCAGTTTTACCTATATTCTATATATAAATACAGTAACCTTTCGCATCTTTACGCACTCGTGACGTTACGCACTCTCGTTTAGTTACGCATTTTAAAATTCTAAAATATTTAAAAGATAAAAATATAATTTTTTTAGTTGCACAAATTAGGTTTATTGTATATTTTTAATTTAAAATATGTTTTCAAATGCTAAATCACTTTTCTATATCTTTAGACTTTGTAAACTTATGTTCCTTGACTAATTGAAAAACATTTAGTTATACCTAAGTTTATCAGAAATTTTGAAAGAGGTTAAATTAAAATTCTGAAAAAAATATGACTGTGTTAAATAATGAAAGTATAATGAAATAATGAGAGTTTAAAACACAAATAATAAACAGCACTCTTGCCCTATATATGAAAAAACATCTAAAAAAGATAATGAATGAAACTTCCCAATCCAAATTTTTGTGGCATGAAATTTCATTCCTACTCAAATAATCCATTAATATATCTTGAGTACAATGCAAGACAAGTATATCCTTATGTGGGCAAAGGTAATAAAAAAATGTAGTAACATAAACAATTTTGATTATACATTTTTCTTATATTTTATATATTGTTTTTCAAAAGAAGAAATCCATTACAGCACCAAAGGCATATTTTTGTAAAAGGCTATAGAAACAAATTTTAATATAGACAGCATACCATTTATTAATTGTAAACAAATGCTCTACTATAAATTGAATTTGCTAAGTAGAATAGATATAAATGTCAAGTATAAAATAATTCACATATAAATAAAGATAAAATCTACCTATTATTAAAGTTAGTAAAATTTTTCTACATGTTTTATTATTTTATATAAATTAAAATCTTTTTTTAAATATATTAGCATCTTTTCACAGAGCAAAAGCTATGTGGAACAGACTATCTCAGGATATAGTATCTTGTGAGGGGGTTAAACAATTTCGTTTAAAGCTAAAAAGATTTGATTTAAATACAATAAATACCAGTAAAATTCACTAATTTTTTTCTATAAACAAAAGAAAAAAATATTCTTTTCCCTACGCCTCCCTCCTACAAACTATTAGTTTACTCATTTATTTTGTAATTATGAATTTTGTTTTTTAAGCGATGATTTTAGACAAACTTCTTTACTGTGTCTACTAAGTAATATAAGTTATGATAAGTTTGAATTTTTGGTATTTAATTTTTTTAAATTTAGTTTATTTGTATATCATATTGTGTTTAACTTTGTGTTTTCATTTATAATATGTTTATATATATATATATATAATTTATCTTATAGTGTTGAATATAAGTTTATTTTCTTTTTCTCTTTTTGTGTGTCCTGTTTAAGTGGCTTAGGTTTTGATGCCACAGTCCAACATTGCACAATAAACAATATAATAATAATAATATGCATAATTTTAATCTTTTGTTTTCAAACTTATAAATAAAGTAAAAAAGTTGTTAAAAGTGGGAAAGTCCCCAGTCTGCTTTTAACTAGAAGTAATATAAAAAAATCAGCCATTATAGTAAGTATATTTGGTACATCTCGTATCTTTACGATCTCTCATATCTTTACGCACTTTTTCTGTGGACACAATGTGCGTATTTAAGCGAGAGGTTACTGTAGCTAATTTTTTACAGAGTAGATTAAATATTGTTAAGTCTTTATATGTTAAAGAAGTTAAAACCATATTCTTTTTAAACCTTCTTTTTGAAGATAAACTTCTTTAATATATTTAAACGGAAGGACCACTCCAAATTTCTTAATAAAAATATTACGAAAATATACTTTTATTCACACTAATGTTTCCTAATTAGATTACATAATAATAGTTATTTACTAAAGTGTTTTATTTAAAACGAATTTGAATAAATGATTATTTTAAACGAGCAGTAAAAATTGTGCAACCCTACATTAAAAACCTTTAACATGCCCCTGTAATACACTGATCAACTTCAAAAATTCAAATTATCAGTAAAACACTAGACAACAGAATTATTAAGATTAGTATAATGCTTAAACTTTTTTTTGAACGGCCCCCTTTAATGAAATTAAAAAAGCTATGGCCCCTTCAACATAATTACTCAAAAAACTACCATTAAAATCACTGAAGACCCTTTTTTTGATTTTCATCAACAACTCTAGAACATCTAGTGTAAGTTTTAAAACTACCATTAAAAACACCCAAGACCTTTTTTTTCTCTTTATTAACAACTCTAGAACATCTAGTGTAAGTTTTAAAACTACCACTAAAAACATTTAAGACCTTTTTTTGCTCTTCATCAACAACTACAGAATATCTAGTGTAAGTTTCAAATTATGACCTCATTGCCCCCCTGTGGCTCCTTCACTGCTCATCCCCCCTTGGCGCCTTGGATATCTGTCACATTTTGGGAAACCCTGGTGTAATGGCTCTTTATTAGCTTTTGATTGAAATAAAAAATCGCATCAAGTAAAGCCGTGTGTTAAGTTAATACGTTTCCAATTAGCTGTTTTCAAACAAAACAAAAGTTTAATGTAAAAATTTTAGCTCGTTTCATAAGTTTTCTAACTTTTGATATTATAGTTTGTGATTATTATTGAATAAATTTAAAACTTTGAAAATTTAATGCATACTTCTAGCAATGATAACTTAATTAGTTAAAGTAAAATACAATATATTACATCAATGAATAGTAAGATATAGTAGCTAGGTTTTATGCCATTAAAAAAGCATGCTGAAAGTTTTACTTTGTGTAATTTTTAATTTACCAACTAGTTTTTACAAAAAAAATGATGTTATAATAAAAACTATGCTTTATTTTCAAAGTTCGTTATAGATCCTCAACAGTGTTTACTAAACTTTCAAACAAAAGAAATGGAATTACAAGAAGAGTTTAAAATACTGGAAAAGCATAAAAAGTTTAAAATTAAGTTTTTAAGCGCTAAAAAGCTGAACAAAAATGCAGTTTTTAACATAGAAACCGTTTCACTGTGTGACTTTAGACAGGGTTATATTGGAAATTGCGCATTAATAGCTGCACTGGCATCTATGTCCCAACGCACTGAGTTTTCAAACGAAATCGCTCCCAAAGTTGATTACACAAAGGAAGGTATAAAACTTTATTTCAATATGTATTCTAAAGGGAGGCCCGTAACAGTCACGATAGATGATAAACTGCCGTTTTTCAAACCGAACTTTCTTGTCCGGTTGTTTGGTAAACAGCCATCTTTGATATATGCAAAATCTTTACAAAGTAAAAGTTGTTATTTAGCCTCAGTTTTTGAAAAAGCTGTTGTTAAACACGCATGCTCCAACTCGTACGAGCGCTCTGTTGGGATAGATCAAAATTTTGTCTTTTCAATTTTCAGCAATTGCATGTCTATGTATTGTCAGTGGAAAAAGTTTAGAAGTTCAAAGCACAAAAAACTCGAAGCTAACCTGTTGTTCGAGCTTGCCAATAAAAGCTCTGTTGTCTTATGTGTAATACCACATCTCTTTAGCGATAATGTAGACAAAAAAGGTCATGCTTACACCGTAATGGACTATGATGAAAAACACAAAGCTGTTAAACTTTATAACCCAAATCTTAAAACGTTTTCGAATAGAGATCTGCCTCGTTGTATCACTGAAAAAGCCAATCCGGACAAAGGGGAACTTTGGATTAAGTTAGATCAGCTTGGAGGAAGATTCGTAAGCATCAGTTCTTTGTATTCCAAAAAAATGTACAAATCTATTTTCGAAGTTGAACTAAAACCGAATGCTTCCGACAAAAATAATTTGTGCTTGACCTATAGTTGTGGGTTCGACATTGAACAAGCATCGATGTTTGTGGTAAACGTTTTTGCATACACTCACGAACTTAAAAAAATTCAGTTAGATGTACTAACTGTCGGTACTGGGGAAAAAGTTGTAGAATCCAAACATAAACTACGTGAAAAGAAAAACTGCACGCACAAAACATGCAACGAATTCTTCAAAGGTGAGTATTATAAAAAGTTTAAATTGAAGCCAAACAAATATGTCTTTTGCATACTGCTTCAACTCAAAGAGTGTAAAAATGTCGAAGAAGCGAACGTTTTCATGAGAATCGGTTCCACTTCAGAGTGTAAGTTTGAAGGGTTGAAATTAGAAAATGGATCTTTTCAACCTTGCCTTGAATAAAGTACTTAAACTATTTTTAAACAGCAAAAACAACTTTTTTGACAACTATGGTTACTTACTAGTGTTTGCATAATTTAAATGTTCAACAATATTCTAGTAGAAACTAATTTTTTTTTTTTAGATTAAAGTTTTTGGATACCAATTCTTAAATTGTTTTATAGATTACTGCACTAAGCTTTGTTTATTATTAAGTTTGCACTTTCTCCAAGTGATTTAAAAAAGTTTTGAAAGTAACTTATATTTTTGAAATGGAGATTTTGTAATATTGTGTTGTGGTTCTTTTGTGTAATACATTTTTCAAACTTTTTTTGTCTAATTTTATAAAGTTGTCTCAATTATAATTTAGTATATTTATATATATATATAGATGAGATTACCAACACTTAGCCTTATAGTATAAACTATGTGGAATCTATTTACTGAACATCTTTGTAAAAGTTTACTAAACATCTTTGCAAAAGTTTACGAGCTGATTATATTAAAACAATATGTAAAATATTTTGTTTTAACAAGCACATTTATGTTCTAAAGTGTAAGACAATTTATTAATTTTTGAAAATTCAAACCTGTTATTTTTTATAAATTTTAAACAGGAGTATTTGTTCCGTTTAGAAATGAATGTAGTAGTATAGAGTTTTGTTTAAACTTGCTTTAAAGTTTTCGATACTAGATAAACAAATCAAAACAGCATATATGTAGTGTTAACACAGTATATATGTAACATAAGTTACAAACATACGTCAGAACAGTCAGTTATAAGTAAATAAATGACTACAAACGTATTGTAAATTAGTTTTTTGTTCTAATAATTGTTTCAACAAAAAGTCTTTTTTTCTTTTGTTATATTTTTTAAACATAAAATTTACTTACACTAATTTAGTTTTAAGTATGTTAAAATCTGCTTATAGTGTAATTCAAAGTTTAATTTATTAACTGAAAATACCTAAACTAAAGTATATAAGTTAATGTAATTTTAAAACTCAACTGTTGCAAAAAACAATCTAAATAAAGATTATCCGCTTAAAGAAAAGTTAAACAACAAATTTTTTCAAAGAGCAACAACTAAATATAATTTATATTTTTTTAAATTCAGCAAAAAAGTGATCGTATTATAAGCTCTATATTGTAGTAATAAACTTGAACTTTAGTTTTTATTTTGAAAGTATTATTGCTAACAATCGCAAAAGTAAAAACCACCCGTAAATTAGAAAGCATTTGCTTTACAAGCGATGCTTTTTACTTGTTTTAAATATCTAAAACTTTGTGGTGGTAACATTTAAAGTTTTAACTATTCAAAGGAATTAAGAAACTAAAAAATATACAATTTTTTAATTGTTTAACTTTATTTTCACAAAAAAAAACGTAATCACATTATTAAGTTTTAATAAACTAGGTATACTGTAAAAAGTGTTTTTTTTTTTTAAATAGTCTCAAAAAAAGTCAGGCATAATAAAAAAATCATTTACACAAGCTAGTAAGTAAATAAATGTATTATTCATATTAGGTAACATATCGCATATACATATTAAATGTATAAAACACTGGTCTTACAAATTACTGATAATTTGTTGTCCATTATATTTTTACTAATAATTTTGTCCTAAAAACAGAATAAGTCAGATTATGACCATTAAGATTTTTGTATTGTTTCCAAGAGTTTATTTTTAATTTGTAAGACTTATTTTAAAATACTGCTTTAAAATATATTTTTGCATCCGGTAGATCACTGAATTGGTTTTAATCGTTTTAGCTCTTTATAGTTAATATCATATTGCTTAGAAAATTTCCAAGCAGTGGTTTTCACGGAGTGCTTGAAAAAAAAAGTATTTCAAGGCAATTTTGGAACTTTCACATAATATTGCAGATTTATGGTAATTGACAAAAAAATGTTTTCAAAACTGCTCAAGAAAAAATGAATAAGTTGTACTCACCCTAGACATACTGGAAAATTATTAAAAAAATACTTTATATAATGCGAAAATGTGATACTTACACTAAATGTTCCATAGTTTGTGATAAGGAGCAAAAAAGGTCTTAAACGTGTTTGAGGGGAGTTTTAAAACGTATAGGAAAATTTAAACAAAAGTATTCGTACTCGGTAGATCACTACTTCTATATTTCAGTTCAGGATTCTTTTTCAAAATAAAGTTTTCCAAAAATATTAAGCGCAGCGTACTTTAAAAAAAAAAAAGTCGACATTTTTATTCAATATTTTTGCAACTAACTTGATGTGCTAGTTAATTTTACATGTTTAAGAAAACAAGCTTAAAGATATTTGCTTAATCTTATTGTTTTGATAGTGCTTATTATAAATTACTGTCAAAACTATTTAAACATTAAACAGATATATTACTTCTATAAAAAAAGAAAACACAAAGTAAACTTTTTTTTATATTTAGAAACTGATAAAATACATTAATAAAAATTGAAAGTTTTCTTTTTCTAACATAATACATAGTTTACAACAGTTAACAATTCTAAATATTGTTTAGTTTGTTTAGATAGCAGTTTAAGATCGCTATAAAAGCTAATATAAATTGAATTACTATTTTATATAAGTCTTCAAACTTCACTACTCTAACCTGCTAATTCAAACAACATATTGCATACTTGTTTAAATACGTGCGTAAACTTAGCTCGATTAGCACTTTTTTGCAATTTAGAAAAAAATTAAAACTTTAGATCCAATTATTTTCCTTATTTTTATAGCTAAGTAAGATTTTTTTCAACTATAGAGAATGCTCTTTTGTCTTTATTTTTTAAAAATCCATTGGATTGGGGTTTGACTTTTTGAGTGGGTCCCCTTAGAAAAAAAAATAATTTTTTAATACTTTTACTCTGATCGATGTTTTAACAAGATTTTTTTTTTTAATATTCTTACTTAGCTGTGTTTTCAAGAGTTGGTGTTTTCTTTTTTTTTAATTTCCAGTTTTTTAGTAATATAAACAAATATGCCTGATTTCAAAGACCCTCAATTTTCCAACGGTCACTGTAGCAAAAAACAAACTATTTAGCTTTTTTAAAAACACTTAATTATAACAATTTTAAAAGGTTTACGCTTTATTAAATCTAAACTGTTTTATGTCAGACATGACCCATGCACGTTTTACTAAAATTATCATTATTTAAACATGAAATCCCTCATATTTCTTTTTTTTTATTATTTTATGTTCAAATAATAGTAATTTTAATAAAACAAGCATGGGTCATGTCTTACATAAAAACAGTTTAGATAAAAAAATATTTTTTCTCGTTACCACAACACCTAACGTCCATTTAAAATTTAATCCACGTTGTCCTGAAATGCCTGAAAACTTTTTAAAAACCTTATTTTCCCGGCTCAAGGTTTGCCTAAGTCTGTATAAGGTTTCTCAGCTGTATAAGTCGCATCCTACTGCATAAGTGCTGACTTGTAAACTTCGTCAAATAATACGAAGAAAAAGGTTTTTAGACAAGCGAAAAGCCTTATCTCTTTAACTTGTAATTTTTCGACGGATACTGCTGTTATTTTGTTTCCCATCAGCTCATCAAGCAAACAATTTTCAGTTTAAGTCCTGTTTTTTTTACTCGTGCTAACTTCTTACTATAGTTTGGCTAATGTATGACTACCATCAATCACCAGCGCTATTAACAATGTTGCAAAAATTAAACATTTTGACATTTTATTTTTTTTTTCTTCAAGACAAGTTTGTCGCTAGCTGTTAAATCTTGTTTTTTTTTCCACTATTTCCTTAGCGTGTGTATTGAACGACAGTGGCAAGTCAAAAGCATAAGTAAGTAATTGTGGGTAAGATGAGTTTTCCCATATCTCATCAATACTTATGTAGTGGCGAAATTTGTATCAGTTATTGGGCTATTAACAAGCTTTTGTTAATTAACCTTTTGTAATTGGCAGTAAACTGCAATGTGAATAGTTGCAATAAAAAAAGTTGCAAAAACACTTATTTTAATTATTTATAAGAAGTTTGTATCGTTTACCACATTCAGTTTTTATCAAAAAAAAAATTCATGTATCAGAAACCAAACAAAATACTATAAATTATTTGAACTGACGTAACAATCAACTTTCTTGTTTCAAAAGTTCAAGTTATAAAAAAGTAGGGGTGTTATGTGGTAGAAATTATATTATCAGACATAAAATATATTATGTCTGATAAAATCAAACGGATATTTAATAATTCTCCTAGTAGAAGAAATAGACAAATTATTGGTTTGTTAAATTAAAAAATACTTCATAGAGTGTGTTTGATAGATTATATAATTGCTTTTAAACGTGTTTATGTCCTAATAAGTATTTAGAATACAATTAAATTTTTATTTAGCATTAAGTTGCATTCTATGTTGTTTTTGTTTATTTTCTACTTCCAAATAAGTTATTGTTTATCATCAGAGTCTGTTATAATTTTCAAATAATTCCCAAAGCAAGGGACACAAGATTTTTTGGTCTTCCAAAAACTTATGGATCACAAAACAGAGCCTTGAGACAATCAAGACCTCAACAACTTCAAAATCCGAAACCAACAAACTTAAGGCAACCTCGATACCCAGTAACTCAAGTAAAGCAGCATGAAAAAAGAAATCGAGGTAAGGTTTTTATGCAAGTAAAAAAACAACACAAAAATAAAAACAGATATATGAAAAGCTAAAAATTTTCGACCAACTTTTTAAGCACACTTTAGTTTTTAATACTTGAAATTTGTCTACATTAGCTTTTGTTTTATTTAGAAATGTATCACCAACACTAAAGTCTTTGTACATTCAAAAAAATAAATCTTCTGCTGCCAGTAAGATTTTATTTCAGAACGGATTTTTTTATTAATAACGTTAAAACTCATTTCAAGTTGCTAGAAAGTTTAAATCAACCTAATTTTCAAAACCTGACTTTCACAGCGCAGCCTGAGTTCAGCGAGGAAGAATGGCAAGAGATAAAGCAGAACGTCATCACGAGGATGGAGAGAATGTTCTCGAACAGCAGGGGCGACCCGCAAGTGGTGATGGAGGCGAGGAAGATGGCGGAAGGCCGGTGGTCGGGCGGTGACAAGGTCGCGCGGCAGGCGAGAGCGTTTTTGAGGAGGCTGGTGAAGGAGGAGGCGGAAAGGAGAAACGGCGACACCAGGTGGAGAAGGTGGACGAACTTGAACCTTTTGAAAGATGCGTATTATAAAGGTTAGGTAAAATATTAAAGTTTTAATCGAATGCTACCGTAGTATTGAAGCACATAAGAAGTATAGACGTTTTGTTTATCGAACATACCCCTTTTATCTCTTCTTTTACACTTGGAATTTTTATTATTTTTTTTAACTAATTAGCTATTGTTGTCTGTAGTACTTAATTGTATTAAGTATTAGTTTGCTTTTTTGTTATATGCATTTGATAGCATAAAATAACATTGTTTTTCTTTTCGATACCTCTATGTAGTTTTAACATGTTTTTTTTTTTTTTGGGAATACATAGTTGAACAAGTTTCAGAATAAATTTGTACAACACTTAATTGCAGATACTTTAGATAATGATGAAGCATACGACTACTTGGTGGCAGAGGACAAACAAAACTGATTAACTTTATGTTAAAGCGAAACAATAAATTAATGAAACAATGTTTGTGTTTTATTTGTTGCTTCTTCATTACAAATGATAACAACAAAGAGAAAGTTTAGTCAGAATTATTTTGTTTTTAATTAGATAGTTATAAGGAAAGACTATTTATATTTAAGATAAAAGTACGTTCAAGTTGAAGCTTTTTATTAGACCACAGAGTTTTAAAATACACAGTTTTATATTTGAATTTAAACTGTTCTAAATTCGCGTAAAAATTTTTTTTTTCAATATTCAATTTACTTTTTAAAATGTTTTTTTTTTCATTAATATTTTAATCAAAAATTAAAAAAAAAACCTAATGTGAATTTATTGTAAAATTGAAGTTTAAAACCAGTTTTCGTTTGTTCCATTTCGCAAAAAAGTATCAGATCGATTTTAAGTCTTTTCTAATGAAAGCTCAGTCACAAAATCAATCTAAACTGTTTTTAGAGCTCAAGGGTTATAAAGTTCTTGGATACTTTAAACTATCGATAACGTGTAAAACTCCTTGTTTAGATTAAATAGTCTAGTCCAGTGGTCGGCACGGTGTACACTGGTGCACACTAGTGTACATGAAATTTCTTTTAGGGTGCACGAGACTTTTGGGGTGCATGAAACTTATTTTGGGGTACATGATTTTTTTTCGCGCCGAAACTAAATTAAAGTTTTTTTTAAATCTGTCTACATTTAAGACATATTCAACCTTGATATCTAATTGACCATTTTGTTGTTAATAAAACGACCATTTTTGTACTCTCCTAGTTCTATTCTGTTACATTATGTAAAAATTCTTCCACCCTTAGCCGCCCAAAGAAAAAACAAAGTGAGTAAATCTCATAGATTTTTAAAGATTTCGTTATTTGGACGTGGCAATACCTTTGTTAAACACAGATAGTAATCGTTTAACGAAAAATTATTAAGTTAACTTAACTAAATATTTAAATTTACTATTCAATAAAATGTACCAGGACTACTGAATGTTAATTGAGGTAGTGGCAATGTATGAAATTAATCTAGTTAGTATTTTAGACCTGGGTGATACAAGTAAAATATTGTTGTAAAAATTAGATCATCGATATTAAAAGTTTATTGAAATGAGTAGGGTATGCTGGCAAATTTAAAGAAGCGTAAAAAAAATTAACTGGGTGTTACCAAATTATAAAAAACGATTAAAAGTGTTTACATGTTCTTAAACACTAACAGCGCTAAAGAATGCAAATTGGGGTGCACAGAATTTCAATTTTGTGATTTAGGGTTCACGAATTCAAAGTAGCGTGCCGACTACTGGTCTAGTCTACGTAAACTACATACTAAAAAAAATTAGATACAAGCGAACACAAAAAACTTTACTAAACAAATACAAACAACACAAAAAAAAAGGGTTCTAATGTTTGTTTTTAAGGTAACCATGTTGCGATTGAACGCATAAACTGGTTTTTGAATAAATAATAATACGGAAGTTGAGAAACTGAATCAGATTTACTAGTTATCAAAATTAGCATACAAATAATAGATAATGTAATGTACTAACAGTTTGTATGATGTAAATATTTTTTTTGATACTGCAAAACGTTTACTTTCTTATGTGTATGTTTTACTAACATATTTATAAAGCATACGTATATACACTAAAGTAACAAAGTATAATAAAAAAAAAACGTTTTTATTCAAAACTTATATAAACAACAAATAAAAAAGTTTTTTTAAGCTTTTTTTTTTGACATTCTGCTCGCTTTTTTTTTGTCTAAAGTTTTAACAACAAAAAAATTTAATGAAAAGAATCGTTACATTTTGATAATGCTACTATTTGAATGTGCTCATTGAGTCTTAAATGTTAAGCACTAAGTTTCAATATTATTTAAAGTAGAAAATCAACATTAAAGAAAAACACTAACTATTTAAACAGTCTTAGTATTTATGCATAAATATATCATTCTAAACGTTTTAAAATATTTATTCTGTTTTATACAGCAATACAACATTGACATGTGATAAAAAGTTAAGCTGTATGCTTCTCTAGTTCTAGTTGGTTATCAAAAATAAAACTAATATAAAGTTTGATTGAAAGTGTTTTTGTCTTTTTCAACGTAACTCAATTTAGTTTAATAAATAAACTATAAACTTGGGATAAGCAGGTAATTTTTGGGGTTACCTTTGCGTGCATTGAAATTAAAAGAACTCTATATCTTCTAACTCTATCTAACAAAAAAGTATGGATAAAGAAGTACTTAATTTTGATTTATCACTTTACGAGATAGTAAGCTTAAGTTTTACCCAAATCGTTACGTAATTTAAACAAAGTATTTTAAAAAATTTCTCTTTTTATAAAATCATTTAAAAATATATTGCTTCTTAATACTTTTATAAAAATAAATCTACATTAGATTTTACAGCAAGTAGTCTCTAGTTTAAAACAAATGAGTCAAAATATACATTGTTGCATATATAAAAATTTACATAAAAAACAGAGTAAATATTTTTTTAAGTAACGTATTTTTTAAAAGTTTCTTAAAAAAACACATTTAGAATACATGTATGTCTATAAAAAAAGGAGTTACTATGGTTTAATTAGTCAAATAATTTTTTGTAAAAAAACACAATTCATTTAAGTAGTATGGCAAATGAGTAAAACTTTGAACAAGTTGATAACATTTGTTTCCTTTCTAACAACTTTGTTGAAAAGTAAAAACTGAAACTTTTTTTACATAATTAGTTTAGAAGAAAACTTACAAAATTTTGATACTTTAATATTACAATGCTAATAGATTATATTGTCAGGTAACGTTGTTAAAATTGAACATCAATATATATTTTCAACACAATAACTTAGCAACTTGAATTGCCTTATAGTTCGTAGTTTTTATGTTACAGCAATTGATTTTTTTTTATTAAGAAAAAAAATTCTCAAAACAATTGTTTCTAGGACCTGGTGTACGAAAAAACCTTTCAATTTTCGGTTAATCATATACCACAGATACCTTTTAACATCTTGTCAAGGTAGTTTATATTAAAAGTTTTAAAATAGAAATTAAAAAGTGTTCAGTATAGTGTTTTTTGAAATTTCGTTTTTTACGGGATACGCTCACAATCCACCAAATCAAAATCCACCTAGTCAAATTCAAGAACCGCTTACCGATCGAGGGTAAGGGTTAGGGGTAAGAGTGATAGTGAAAAATAAAAATAAAATAAATAAATTGAAAATCTAAATAAAATAAATTAATAAATAATGAAAATGTAAAAAAAAAATGGTAGCTTTGAACGCAGTAGATTTTGATAGCATACCTTTTTTACACCTCTTTTATCTTGTACTCTTTAGCAGAAAAGATAATTGTTTGAATTGATACTTATAATCAGAGTAAGTTTTAACAAAAGCTTACGTAACGTGTAGTGTAAAGCAAATGTCAAAAAAAAAGTTTTCATTTTAACTTTTCAAATATAAACTTAATTAATTTTTTTTAATGTACCACAAAATTTGAATAAAATTACAAGCATCTTTAAAAACCAAATTTATTAAGTTTGCTTATAAACCTTTATAAAAAATTAAGCAGAAAATTTAAATATTTTATACTGCTTTTATTTAGAAAAATAAGCTTAAGCCAGCAATACATTTTATATTTCAAATAAAGTATATTAACAATGCTTGTTTTGCAAACTTAATGTTTGGTAAACAAGGGGCGTTTATGTGACACAATTTTTTTTCTGATAAACTAGCTTTGGAAATTTTACTACAAATAAAAACGTATGGTAGTTTTCTCAATAGTTGGGTACGACGTTTTAAAGTTTAATCATCTATAAACATTACTATGTGTGTGAAGTGGTTTGTTATTGGAGTGCTGCTGAGTAAAGTTGTACTTATATTAATTCGTTAAAGATTTTTTTTAATAACAAGTAAAACAAACTTTTAAAAACGACCGTAGAAAAATACCATTTTAGTTAATCTATCTTAAACTTTAGTTTGAAAAGTATTAATTTTAATTGAAGTAGTTTATAACTAAGGTCACTATATTTATAAAATTTATCCTTAATAAGAAAATTAAAAACATATATTTTAATCTTAGTATGGGAAAATAGATTAAAGAAATAAAAAGTTAAAAATTCTTACAAATCGATAAAAAAGTAGATTTCTTTAGTTCTATTAAAAATTTAAAAATTAACTTTAAACAGGCATATTTAAACTTAAAATGTCGTTGTTCAACAATTTCGTCTTGTTAGCTTCTGTTCTTGTGGTTACTTTAGCAGATTAGTTGGATGTTTGCACTAATTCCTGTGTTCAACTAGAGTTTTTAACTGCTTTTATTTTGTTTAATGTTTATATTTAAAAAAGAATACAAGAAGTTAAATAAAATTTATAAAAAGATATTGTTAAAATAATTTTGTTACTATAACCCTTTTAAAAGAAAATAAATCAAACTTAGTATAATTTTACAGAAAACTGCGTCGGCAAAATGTTCATCTTTACACCAGCCAAGTCTTCATCTGAAAAAGCGCGCGGAATGTGTTTGGCACTAGGGGGCGACATAGTGCAGGAGATGCTTGGTGAGGAGGGCACCAAGTACCACAGGTTTGAATTAAACTAATTTAATTTAGTTTTTAAGAATTTACCGCGTAAAAACCTTAATTTAAGTTAGTCAAAATATTCATAAGATATGTATTTTCAATTAATTTGTTTCCTTTTACTATCTTTCATCTTGAAAGATTTACATAAGTTATTAACAATTAATGCGCAAATAACTAAATTTAAACTAGTGAAGATTCGCTTTCGATATTGTTTCTGTTCTTACTAATTTAATAGTATTATAACATTTAATAAACCTATTGGTCTGGTTTTTACAGATAATTGCAGTAAAAAACTTATGAATTTCACGTTATAAACCAGTATGTAATCTAGTTTGTGTTTACTGGCTAAGGTTTTTCATAAGCTTGTATTATTAAGTAGTTTTGATTTAGTAAGAAATTTTACTTTTTACGAATTCACGTTTATAACGTTTATATAAAGTTTTTATGTTAATTTAGTATGCATCTATCTTTTAAACGGAACTATTCCGTGAAGAATTAAATTTGATATTTAAGTTTCTAAAAATCTATAGTATAAAGCTTGGTGATCATAATTTAAGCTATTGAAAATCTAATTATTTTATTTGCAAGTTTACACTGAGATTTTTATGTTTTTTTCTCAAAAAAAAAAAGCGCAAAAAACTTAAAACCCTAAATCTGCTAGGTTAAAAATAGTAAAGGCCCTTGCTTTAAAAGCAAAATAAATTTTGACGATAAGCTCTTAAAACAGGTAAAGATCAAATGAAATAAAATAACTGATTTGTTTTAATACAAATATTTTACTTTTTTTTACAGGTTTTAAAATAACCTAAGTAAGAATACTAATTGAAAATATCAATTGTGTGCTTTATTTTTTTTTTGTGAATTGACCTTTAAATACAAAAGCCTATAAATTTATATTAAAAAGCTTAGTTTGTACTAAAAGCTAATTGTTTTATTTATTTTAAAAATAAATAAAAAGTATTGATCTCATGATAAAATGATAGTTTAACTTAGCTTTGAAATACTAAAACTTAGTTGTAACAACAAATCAGATTTAGAGTTTAAGATTTTAAAACTATTTTGTATTCTAAAAAAGAGTTCATAAATGTCTACAACCATTGATAAAATTAACTTAGTTTTATTGATTGAAAATATTGTCTTAGCTAAGATTAAACATCACACAAACTACAGTGTTTCTCAGTTTTTCTAATTTAAAACATGATTATGTTAGCCATATATTGTTTTTTAATAGAATACTATTTCATCCCTAAATATTAACCAACGGCTAAGATTATACACACAATACAACATAAACAAACAAATTTGCAAACAAATGAAGGAACATAAATTTAATTTAGAATTTAATATTTTGCTATAACATTTTTATTCTCCATGAAAACTAGTGAAACTAATTTAAAAAAATATTTAATTTGGAAGCACTTATGTTTTTGAACTAGCTTTAAGGAAAAAGTTAACTTCTATTACTACTTTGTTAAGATATACAAGATTTTTTCGTTTTTATCAGTACATTTAATCTAATAAAAATGTACAAGTAGTTTAAACATTAATATAAATTAATTGGAGCTTCATTAAGGTAAATAAGACAAAATATTTAAAAGTCAATTAACGTATGATTTTTATTCTCTACAAGCGAGAAATTAAATAGTTTTGATAAATATAAATAAAAAAGTTGTACTTATAAAAACGTAATAAAAGAATAAAGTAACCTCTGAGTTTGTGAAATAAAATGTTTCTATCGTTAATTTGATATTTTTTAAGATAGTTAGCAAAAGCAGTACTTAACTAATATAAGGTTAAATATTACTTTTACAACTTTTATGCTAAAAACCTTTTCAATTATAAGTTTCTCTTATTTTTTCAAGTATATCAATAATAGGCATCATTGTTATTAAAATTCGTGAATTTCATAACTTCTACAACATTTAAAGTTTAAAATAATAAAATTATTAACAAAGAGTAAGATTAACTAAAGTAGTAAAAAAAATGTAAATATTATGATTGACAGGTAAAATATTTTTTTCTTTTTTCCGGTTGATAGTAATAAATTATTTAAAGGAATTTTAATCTTATCATAATGTGAAAAGTGTGCTTAAACGAAATATTTTTTTGAGTATTATGCAAATTTTTGTAGTTTTATGAAACTAATTTAGGTAAATTTGTGATAACGAGTTGTAATCCTTTAATATGAAAACATAAACTTTTATATTTGGCAACTTAAACGAAAAAATAAGTTAGCAGCTTGTAGTTTAATAACCAAATACAAAGACTTAAGTCTTAAGTTTAAACGTTTCGACTTTGTAAAATAAATGTTGTTTAGAACTCTGATATATGGTAGTTTTAGAACTATTATGTAATATAAAAATAACTTAGATTAGTTTGTTTTTTTTTAATTATTGAAGAAACTAAAAAAATTTACTTTAAAATAAACTTATAAGTTTTTTTTTACAAATCGTTTTTTTAAATTATACTTTAAAGCAACCGCTACTTAGTAAAAAACTTAAGTTCTTTGTGGAAAATATTTTTTATTTTAAGTATTTCAGGTTTTAAAAGTCTTATAAGCAGTAACTTATAAGTTACTAAGAAATAAATAAGTTTAAACAGTTCTTATTCTAGCGAACTTATAAATTAAAAAATGTCTTACTTTTGAATATTATCATTATTGTCTATTGAACAATAAAAAAAGCGCTCAAAAAGTTTGGTCCAATGACCAGGTGTACAAAAAAACATACCAGTTATCGAGTCGTACATAATGGATAAAGTTTTACTCTTTGTCCAGGACAGCAAATAAAAATAACGCAAAAATTTATTTCTTCATTATGGTGGTTTTTAATTTTTTAAATTATGCAAAAACAACTTAAAATATTTTTATAGCAAAAATACTACTTTAGTGCGAAAAATATTAACATCAGTTTTGTTTGAAATCTGAAGTCAAAGTTTATAATGTTTTTTTGTATATGTTTTTTTAACAGTTAAAAATAAAAGTAAATACAGATTTAAAAAGCAAGTAATTTTGAAGATAAAAGTTACCATTCATTTAAATAAGTTTAATAAACTTTAGTTTACACAACAAGTCAAACTATGTTTATGTAAATAGTTAATTCGTGGTATAAACTAAAGTTTAAGTAAAAAACACTTTAATAACTTCCTAAGTTTTTTTACTGAAAGAGTTTATAAATAAAAACAAAACTTCCACGAATTTAACTTTAGGAAGTTTATATAGCTTGCAGTATAAATTCAAAGGCCGCAAAAACAATGGCATCTGTTATCAAACTGATAAAAGCCACATTAAATATTGCAAACAATTTCAACTACATTAAGTTGTCATAAAAATGTCAAACAATTTGTCTCACAATTAATTACCGTATCAAAAACTACTAAAAAATAAATTTCATGCTAAAAGTGCCGTCTGTATTGTTATCGAAAAGTTTATGACAATTTTAAATCAAATTAGTGACCCATTTGTTTAGTTATTTGTTTGATTTTACTTATAAGTAATTTATCATAATTTACAAAACAGTCAACTTAAAATAAAATAAATAAAATTTTTCTTAAAAACTTGGTTTATAGGCAATTTATTTCATACTTTCTATATTAGAAGAATTAGTTATAGTAAAAACATAAGTTGCTTTTAAATCCGATAAACAAAAACAGTTTACAAACAAAACTTTAAGATAGTATTTCAATCGTTTTAATTAAAATAAAATAAATCTTGACCTCATGTGATATTAGTTACAAAAAAATTCAATGTTGTTTTTATTCATTATCAAAAACATAATTATCCATTATTTTTAATAAGTTATAATTAACAGAAAAGATTTACTAGTAACATAAACAAAAATTTAATAAAATTGCTTATCTTTAAAAAACATTCAGTTTAATAAAAACGAAGTAAAGTAAGAACTTTAAATAATTTTATGAAATAGTTTAAGTTCGTGTAATCTACAATTTTTCTCTTATCAAACTACATAGGAAGTAGTAAAAAAGTTTTTATTTTTATTTTTAGTTAAAACTAAATTCTTAGTAAACTCAAATTACCGTTTTCACTTAATAACTTAATAACTTTGTTTAATTATAACACTACATTATCATAAAAAAAAGGGTAAGTTTAATATTTCAAGTGCGGAAACATCTTTTTTGTGTATTTTCAAACCAATTTGACACGTTTCGGTTTTTTCTGCTAATGGAAATTAATATTAAACGTATAAATAAATCAGCAGCTTAAACATTGAAACGACTATTTAATGTTTTATGGGACACAAGACAACACAAGTTTACACTTTAAACAAAAACTAAATTTGTTTTTATTTGTACATCATTACAGATTTGAGCTTCAGGTTCAGTTTTAGTTTAATTACGAAATGGTACAATTGTCTGAAAAACTTTATTTTGGTTTGTGATTAAAAGACGCAGGATTTTGAAAATCACTAATTCTTAAAATCTCTAAACACTTATTGTTTTTTAGTTTGATGAGTTAAAACTCCTCGCCACAGCTTTTGTACGTGCCAGGATAGTTAATAAATTACCTTGAATAAAATTTTATTTAAATAAATTTTTAAAAACATCAAACTAATTATGATCATTTGAAAAAAATATAAAAAAACTTGATTTTACTTTGACCCGACATTCTTATTACTACAATGATATTTTTAATGAAAATTATATTTAAAAGCTTTTTAACTTTCGCGATTTACATTAAAAAAACTTTTTTTCATGATTTGTTAAAAATCATGTGTAAATTGTTCGTGCTTTATTGTTTGTGCTTAAAGCAACCATTTAAGCTATTAAAAAAGATGACTTAATAAAGTATAAGTAAAATTTCCTTCCCCTACTGTTATTTTTAATTATTACTTTGCAGAGTTTCAAAATGTAAAGCTGACAAAACAAACAGTGTGCTCAAGTAGTTAAAATACTAGGTTTTATGTTTTTTTATTTATTATTAAACAATTAGCTTATATTTTATTATTTATTTTTTTTTTGAAGTATGTTGATAAAATTTCATAAATATTTTATCAACACAAGCACATAAATGTGTTAAAATAAGTGTTTAGTTAAAATATGACTATTTTTAAAGACTTAATTTAAGTATTCATTTAGTTAAGAGATGGTAAAATAATGTTTATGTATGTAACTAAAACTGTTTTGTTTATTTGTGTCCTATTTTTAAACTTAAAACAGTTGATGTATTAAAGAATAGATAAGTACAGCTAGAGTAGTAATGCTACACCGAATTTAAAGTTAATTAAGTTAAATTGCAATGTAAAGTAAAAAAAGTGGTAGTATATATCAAGCTAACTAATAAGTCAACAATGTACGGTTCGCGGGCCGGATCCAGGCGCCAATGTTTACAGAACTTACGTGGAATCCGGCCTGCGAAAGGTAAAGTTGCGGCCTGCTAGAAAGTAACTCTGTTCATCGAAACCAATTTTAATAAATATACTTACACAAGATAAAATAAATAAAACTAAAAATTTACAAATAAGCTTACAAATAAAAAATAAACTTGCACAAGATGTTAATGGATTTGAAATTTAGAGCAGAAATAAAACAAAAAAAATAGTATGAGTTAAAACTTACGGGAGATATGAAACTTACACAGAATATAGTTAGTGTATGTTACTCTTAATTAGCATTTTGTACAAATGGATTGGACAAAAAACAAGTCGTTTTTGAATTCAAAATACGTTTAAATGCTCCGCCTGGCAAGGACAAGTTTGTCTACATCTGTCCCTCCGAATGAGAACGTTGCCCACCTCTAAAATAACATATAACTTGAAGAAATACTTTCAAAAGTAGATTTGTTATTATATTATATTATTATGTGTTAAAACATATTATTATAACAATATTGTGTTACAATTTTAGAATATTTTTTTTTAATTGTTAATAAGCTTCTTTAGATGACGTTTTGAATCTGTTCTTAAAATTAAGAAAATTAAATATGAAAACAAACTACAAAACTATGTTGTTTAAGTATAGTTTCAAACTAAAAAAATTTAAAATATAACGGAAAAATAAGTATTTTAATTCTGATACAGCAACATCAATGGTAGAAAATGATTGACAGTTTTTTAAGAACAAAATAACAAAAATAATGATTCATAAACATATTAAATCTAAACAAGGCTAAAAAAAATATATACATTTTAATTGAGTAAATTATTGATAAAAAGATGTAAACCTTTTGTATTATAAATTTTAATGGGTTTTAAGTTTAAAAACTTTAACAGCTCATACAAAATACAGATTTATTATCAAGTTTTGTGTGCAAAAATTGACTACGTTCTTTCATATTTGTTTGCAAATACAAATTAATTGGTTTACTTGACAACAAAGTTATTTACAATCAGATGAAGTTCTTAAGAAACTATAAAAAATATAGCAAACTAAAGTTCATTAATCAAACACTTTACTACATACAGTCTACTACTTATTCAAGATTATAATACTATTACATTGAAACATACAAAGCAACGTGTTGTTTAACTAAGTTATTTTTATCAGTGAGTATAGTATACTTTTGCACCGATCTAGAATTTTGAAAATTGTGTATTTTGTACTAATTGTAAAAACATTTATAATTGTTTCAAAGTTATTAAAACGTGCACGTCGTATAATGAATTATTATCTTCAGAAGCTCTACTAATTAAAAAATTCCAGCCAAATTTGAATAATCAGCTTGGTCCTGATAAAGGATCAAGAGTAACTATTAATATATTTAAATAATCCATTTTGTCTTAATTGTTTATAAAAATCCAGTTTTGTTAATTACTTGTCGTTTTAATTAGTTGTGTTTTTTACAAATGATATAATTTCACTCAATATATTTTGTGTTTGTTTAACTAGGGAGTGTTTAGTATTTTGATAAGGGAATTTGGACATTCCGAAAACGCTTAAGTTTTTAATAAAGTTTATAATGAAAAAAATTGTTTGTTATGTAGTAAAATGGTACTGAATTATCTTAAGTTTATACAGTTTTTTGATAAGTAAAAAAAATCGTGTATTCTAATTGAAACATAGAAAGCCAATCACTAAAAGGAGCACAAATAAGTTTGAAAATAAAAATTACTCAACTAAAATAACTTTATGGATTGTTTAACTTAAGGTTGTAAAAATAAAATAGCTCTAACTTTATTTAAATCATACAATTGCATATCACTCTTTATAATCTTTATAAATAAGTATACTACAGCTCCTTACAAACATTATATTCTCTACTAAATGCTTAGCTTTTGATGATATATTCACATCAATGCCTAGACAAACCTTAGTTAATTATGAATGTGTGTTTACGATCATAATTAGGAACATATTATTTGTTATCGTTTATAAGTGCCTAAAGGTCTGACCTAGATAGCTGCTTTAACAAAAACAATCCTGTTAAAACAAACCATCAATAAGGTTAGACAAACAACAAAGCTGCTTGTATTTTTAATTTTAGCTGTTTTTAGTTTTATTTTGGTCAGTTTTTTACACTTGAATTAACAAAAATTACTACTATTAATATTAAAAAATGTAATTTAGGTTAAAATTTATCATATATCATTTCAATTGTATACACACACTGACCAAAGTTTTCAAAACAAAGAATTTTTTTTTATATAAATACAATAAAAACACATACTAGGTGTTTTACGTTTTAAAATTGTAGAAAAAAAAAGTTATGCATACAACTGTAAAACTACATCAACGAATTTTGCTTTATCAATATAAATTTGAGAAAAACTGAGTTATATTGTCAAAATGCAACAAAATTTATAACAACATTTTACAGGGCTTATAAATACTAATAATACAATATTAAGTTGCTAAATATAATTTATTGTTAAATTGTATTCTTAAGTTACTTTTCTGAGCAATTTATAATAAGTTTGTATCAATTTTTTTATACAGTAAGGTATAAAACCATTAAAATTTGATATGTTATTTAATGTGACTAATTAAGGAGAACACGAAAAATAAATACAAAGACATATCAGTAAATAAACACCTTATTTCATATAAGTAAGTACGTACCTGGAAATAAGACTCAATGATTAAGAGGTCTTTGCGTACATAAAGACCCTTAGACCAGAGATTTTTTGAGATTCCTCATTTTTTGTTTTTGTTCAACAAATTTACTACTATTTAAAACCTGAATTAGTTTTTATAGTTAAACTTTTTGCATTTTTTACATACTCTGGCCTATTAAGATTATTATTGGTTTTTATATCCCCAAAAAACAATAATTATTTGCAGTTTTAAATTTTGTTTTTATTATAAGGAAAATTTAGCTTTGTTTACAATAAATATATTTGTGCTTATTATAAACCAGGCTTAAACTATTTTTTATTTTAACTACTTCCACTTAATAAATTATTTAACACTATTTATTTAAACTTGGTTGTGTGATCAAAAGATGGATTTACATCTGTCGTTTGTAAATTTGGTTGACTTTGCTTTAAATTCTTACTTACCTACATTGCTTTCACATAAATATGGAAATTTAGTAGGATTAATGCATACTCACAATAAAAAGATTTAAACTTTTTGAATATAAAACTAACTAACAAATTTAATTTGGTCAGAAAACGCTTTTAATATTGCAATTATCAAAAGCTTAACTATTGAATTGTTAACAAACATTTAATCAGTATGTTTATAAAGTTAAAAAAGAATAAAGTTATTTTAGAAACTTCTAAATAAGCTAAAAAAAAAAACACTTACGTTATTTAAAGGTCAAAATATTAAGTAAATAGATAGCAGCTGTTGACTAAAAGGTTAAATCTACTTTTTTTTTATCTTATCCTAGTTTGTTTGCAACTAAAACAAATTTAGTATTTATAACTGAAAAGTTCACCAAAAATTTCTATTTTTCGCTCGTTATAATTTTTGTCTGTAGCTTAATGTTTCAACATGAAAAGAAACATGTATTAAAGTTAGTGTTTGACCCAT
This sequence comes from Thalia democratica, assembly GCF_965202585.1. NCBI lineage: Eukaryota > Metazoa > Chordata > Thaliacea > Salpida > Salpidae > Thalia > Thalia democratica. The sequence goes on from NC_139170.1 coordinate 13,928,913, forward strand.
ATAACAGTTATGTAAAAATAAGCAACGCTTGTTAAGTTTTGACAAATTTGTACTACTTGTACAAAATGTAAAATAACTAACTAAAAATTAATAAGTGTTAAACGTATGCATCTTGTATTTAAATTCAATTTGATCGTGTGTAAACAACTAAGAAAAAAAAAATAAACTGTTTATAAATATTATAAAAAAAACATATATTCTTGTTAAAAAAATTTAATCTCGAATTGTTTAAAACAAACCTAATTTAAAATTCTCTAAATAACTTTTCTAAAGTTTCTTTAACATTGATAGACTTTTTTTCTCTCTTAAAACGTACCACAAAAACTAATAATTTGTTACAGTCTTTGTTTATTTTGTTATATTAAAATACTTGTTAAATACTTTATAAAATATTTTAAAAACTAGAAGTTACATGTTTGAACACTTAACTTTAGTTCTATCAAACATGCTGATTTTAACAGTGTTAGCAAAAATTTTTAGTAATGTTTAACAAAATAATCCACTAAAGTTCACGCTACAAAATTGTTTGTTAAGGTTTATCATAACAGCTTTAATCTTGTTTTTTTTTTAGTTTAGCTTAAATTGATTCTTAAAACATCTTTATCAAACGTTTTGTAAAGTTTGTATTTTTAATCGAGAATAAGTCTGTGATCTGCTGATATTAAAGATATTTTAATAATAAAAAGTGTTCAAATGCCATAGATAAAACTAATGATATGTTGACACAAATACAATAAGAAAAGTTGATTAATCCTTGTTTATGAATTAAAACTTAACCAAACTTACTTTAATAAATTCTATTTAGGCACATGCTTTAAATGAAAAAAATATTAATGTTTATACTTTGTAATTTATTGTTCAATGATAAGGTTTTATTTAAAAATTTAAATTTTATTTACTTTTGTAACATCGGAATACATACTTTACTCTAAAAATAGTAAAAATACTTATTAAACGTTTAAAATATACACTAATGATACAATAAAAATTCGTTATTTTATTACTGATAATTTGATATCTAAAAATTGGAAAGAATACTAAAAATTGTAGTTTATAAGTTATTTCGCAAAGTTTGAATGAAAGATAGGAAGTATTATATTGAATAAGTATATTACTTAGTGAGCTGATAAAGTTTGATTTAGTAATTTGATGATAAATGCATTTAATCCTTTAACACAACAACAAGTCTTATTTACTTTTGACAGTTTAAAAATGAGCAAATTTTCGTTAATGTTTTTTCGAATTTAAATACATATTTTATATTTTTTTTATCAAATTTATTTAAATTCGGTTGTTTAAAAAGCTACTGTAGTTATTGATATATTTTTTAAATAATCTAAAACAATATTATATAAACAACAGATAAACAAAAGTTACATATACAGTTATTAAATACTAACTAGTTTTTGTAAAACGTTTATCTTAAAAGCTTTTTTTTAAATAACACTTTTTATTAACAACTCAATATCTGCTATACTTAATTTTATTTTATCTCTATAGTTTGAAAAAAAATTTTACAACTCTTACAAATGTTATTAAAACTAAAACTAACGAAATTATTTAAGTCTTTTATAATTTGTTTACTCACAAATACGTTGGGTTTTTACATAATTTTATATAAATTAAGTTTAAAAAAATTTAAAAACAAATTAAACAACAATAGACTTGTAGAAACTTTTTTAATAGTATTTGAACGTTTATGTCTATCTTTTTCTAAAAAAAGTTTTAATTTATAATTGTTTTGAAAATATATTTGCAATCTAAAGGTAGTTTTTGGCTTGAAGTTGTCTAAATGGTTGTAGTATTTGAATTTATTTTTAATTTTTTCAATCTCTAAACAAATATACTTTTAGTAAACAATAACTTCTTTTACGAAATATGTTAAACCGAAAACTTTCAAGTTTATTAGAGCTTTTTCTTATTGTCTACAACAGCGATTCTCAACCTGGGGTGAATTCCTTTGTTTTAACGGGTAAGTTTTCTTACATAGAAGTTATTTAAATTTACGTTTGTTAATTGTTTCTCTTATTTATAATTCAGGATTTAAATGTATTTCTTTTAGTTTATTAAAAAACTTATTTATTTACATTTTTTTAGTAAGCTTAATATTCAAAAAAATAGGTTTTTTTTTTGAAATTAGTTAAAGTATTTTTCTGTTGGTAAATTTTGTTACTAACGTTTCTGTAAAGGATTACAATATTTTTATAAAAAGTTAACAACCGCTGGTCTACAACAATTCAACTACGTTAATCAAAATTTGTTAATAAAAAATATGACTTTTTGTTGTTACTCAGATAGTTTTTTTTTCAAAAAACAAACTTTTTTATACTTAAGTTATTTTATAATGTATTCGTCTAGTTTTAAGCAAAACAATAAACTTTTTTTTTCAGCAAAATTATATTTGTTTGCTTTTTTTTTGTAAACTCAAGCTTAGTATTTGTTAGCTTTTTAGTTGTTAAGTATGTAAACGAAATGTTTTGTTTGTTTAGAAAGTTTACATGCGTGCACTTTTTTTTCTTGTTTAATGTTAAATTTTTAAGGTGGGAGCTAAGTTTTATTATTAGTATTAGACGTAAAAGTAAAGGAAATTAAGTTTAATTTTTTTTTAGTTCAGTGTGTGTTTAAATATTTTACACTAAAAAACATGTACTAAACTTTGTTCGTTTTTTTTTTTATGTTTTTGTTAGCAAAAAAGGTACAACATAAAAACAAATGTTGGTTCAGAAGTATTTAAAAGACGAAAAAAACTAAAATTTTAGTATAGAAGCAGCATTTTGCATAACATAACTACATTGATACAAATAGGTAATATAAATTGCAGACGTTGTTTTAAATTTGAAATTTTAAAGAAAAATTACTTTAAATGAAATCCAAGCTACTCATCTATTTCGTTATGAGTCACGTACGAAAAAAAAAATTATTACGATCTGTCATCATATTGTGACTTCTAAAGACTTTAATATTTCATAATTTTCAGTTGCTAAATACTTCTTTTTTTTATTGTAAGACTGTTTATAAATATAAAAACATGTTTGGGTTTGTTTTGATTCTCAAACGCGTAATTAACCGTGTATTCATGCGTTGGTCGTGAAATCACCTACAATGTTTTATGATTTTTATGATTTAAATTTATAATCAATCTACACTGTAAATTTGGTTGTAAACCATTGAAATGCTTAATCAATTAAAACATGAACTCATTTTAGATTATTCTGTTGTCCAATGTTATTTATTAATGCAACTCATCAACTTATAAGTAAAAAAAATTAAATTTTAAGTATTGCTCCTTATTGAAATTTTTGATATTTTTTTAAATAACTTTAACTTATAATTTATTTTTTTTACTTATAAGTTGATGAGTTGCATTAATAAATAACATTGAACAACAATGTATTGCTCTTTATTGAAATTTTTGATATTTTTTTAAATAACTTAAACTTTATCCAGTAAAAAGTAGCACAATTTCTTAAATGAAATCTTTTTTACGTTGTTATAAACACAAGGTAAAATACTTTATTTAAACAAAATACTTATACTAGTAAAACTTCTATTTATTTTCAAAATTTGTATATAAGGTGAATACTGTTTTATAAATTTTAATTAAATAAATAATTTCTGTTTTTGTTAAATTGAATTTTTAACAACAAACCGTTTTTAATAAAATCTGTCGTCAGTGCCTCGAACATTTTATAAACATTACGTAGCTCGTCACGGAAAGTTAGAAATCAAACAAATTTCAATATAAACAAAAATGTTATGTTTATTTTGCTTCTCACAGTTCGTAGGTGGTCATATTTTTTTCAAACAGTCTTAAAAAGCATTTTTCGTAAATAAAACTCTTATCTAAACGAAACTTGAAAATTCCTTGTAGAAAAAAATCATAAGGATAATTCAATAGTTTCCAAAACTATGAAATTATATTTTTAAGGTTTTTTTTTTTAATAGTCAAAGTAATATTTTTAGTAACCAGCTTTTGTAATGACGCTGTTGTTTTTAGCAGCTTATCTTTAGAATATTTGCTTTGAAATAAACGTAATAAAACTATGTTTAAAAATTTAATACTGTATTTACTTTTGGTTTTTGTTTTCAACTCTTTGTTATACTATTAGAAGTTTGTTTGTTAGGTTATTTGTACAAGTTGTAACGACATGATCTGAAACATAAATTGAGGACTACAAACACTAACCTGTTTGTTGTAAACAAACTAACATACCTGAATTTTATTAATAACTCATTTGGCTAATATATTGCTTAAATGTACAGGTTTTCTATAATATTATTTAAAATAAATTGTATTTAACTTAATATTTTCATAATAAAACTGTTTAATAGCTAAATTCAAACAAACTTGTTTTACTAGTGTTATTTATTTATATCGTTTTTGTTTAGTTATAACAATTCTGAGCCAATTTATTACACAAAAAATAAGTGTTTAGTATAAACATATTATGGAAAAAAATATTAGTCGAACTTAAAATAATATAACTAATCATCTAATTTGTAAATAACAATATCATAACTGTGATATTGAATATTTTAGTTAGTTGAAAGAAGTTTACGTAAATTTAGAAGCTAGCACTTCTAGTTTAAACAGATTTCAGAAAGAACCTAGTAAACTATTAAATAGTAGTGTTTTGCTATAATTAATTGCTAACAAACTATTCTAATGATTACAAGTTATCAGAAGCTACTATGAGAACTAGAATCAGCATAAACTATACTCAAATAAAAAAAAGGAGTTGTTTTGAAGTTCAGTGTAAATTTTCGTCTTCTTTTATTCTGAATATTCTGCTTCCGTTGTAATAGAACTAAAAAAAATATTTATTTCTACATTCTTATTTACATACAAATATGTTTAAGCTATAAGTTTTTGCTTGAATTTTTTTCATGTGAACAAAATAGATTTAATGATTAACTATCACAGAAAGTTTTATTTTGTCTGATTGCTTTAAAAACATCAAGTTAAAAAAACCAGACATAAATATCCTAAAGACTCAAGTTTTATCTAATTTAAAATAAACTCGAAAAAGTAACATCAGTTAAAGATAATAACCTAGTAAAACTCGACAAACTTCATTAATTTAATTTATGGTAAGAAGTTATAATTGCTAACTATAACAAAAAGTCTTTGATTTTAATTTTACATTTACTAACGAGACAAATTTCATGTACTAAAGTTTATTTGTAAACACAGACTTTAAAATTTCATACTTAATGTAATTTTCTTCTCAAGTAAGCTTTATAAAAATATCTAACAGTAAAAATTATGTTTACAATTTAATAAAGGTTATTTACCTAAATCAGTAATTTTTCTTTTGATAGATATACATTTTATAATTTATATACAAAACTCATAAGTTTAATAAACTGTCATTTTAGTATTAGTTTTTTAGACATTTATAATATAATATGATTAGAGTCTGAATTATTTAAAAAACATTGTTAGATTCTGTAAATATATTTATTCAGTTTAAAACTAACTTACTGATCACTTTTTTATCACAAACTTTTACTAAATAAGTATTTAAATTAGTCATAACTCGCTACAAGCTTAAATTTGTTTTTAAATGTCAGGAAAATTACATTATTTTTCAAATTTTAATTTAAAACAAAATAAAGAATTTTTCACAAATTTAAAATAAAATGCATGCTTTTTGTATTTTTAATATTGTAGTTATTAACTAATAACTACTTAACAGTATTTTCGGTTTCAAATATCATATTTTTTTATATATTATAAACTTAGTGGTTATAATATAGTTTTTATATACTTAAAATTAGTTATAATCATTTATTTCATTTATTAGTTCTAGGAATTTTTTTAATGGTTTAGAGTAACTCAGACTAAACTTGTTTAATATTACCTATAAATTCAATAGTTTATAAAATATGCATTTTTAACTATAAAAGCTAAAAAACTAACACTATACTCTAAGTAGAAATCAAAGAGCATATTTATAAAACTTATATTCTTTAGTTAGCTTTTTTTATACAATCACTAGAAGCTTGACTTTCTAGTCACTAAATTCAAAATAAGAATTTATAAAAATACATGTTTTAGTTGAAACCTACTTCTTTTTTATCTTTTAAAATAAATACTTTAACAATTATTTTAGAAGATCTTTTATAAAATATGGTGTATTTAAAATTTTTAATAAACATTTACTGTTTACCTTGACAAATAAAATAATTTTTATAAATTTAATTAGAATAGTTTACTTTGTTTGATGGGTTGCTACTAGTTATAACTTTAGAATCAATAGAAAAATCTTTGATCGATTTAAAACAGATGATACCTTAAAGTTACAATGAACTCACTTACAACTTAGTAAATGTTTTTTGGGTAGATGTACAAAAAATTAATTTTTATCCATAAAAATAAAAATTCGGTAAAACTACCATAACAAACAAGGTTTAAAAACTGTATGGTTATTTACACTATATAAAAAAGTTGTTCGAATAAAAATTGTTCATGAATTTTGTATTATAACTGTTTTGCCAAGCTTTAAAAGTTATATTTTTATTTATAGTTTGTTATTTCGTTACTAAACTTGAAGAATTGGAATAGTTTAAGTTTTATGTCGAAATCAAAAAGGTTCATACAACTTAATACAAATATAGTTAGGAATTTGTTAATATAAAATTTAGTTGAAGTTTTTTGAATTATAAGTTAAAGTTATTTTAAGTAATTTTTATTTTGACCTGACTTAGAAAAATATAGAATAGGAATTTTAAAACAATTTTGCAAATTAAACTTAACTAAATAATTATATTAAAACAAGTTGTAATCCTTTATTATTATACTCTAACGGCTACTACAGAACTACATTCACGAAAAATTAACGAGCTTTGATCTTTCCTACGGTTACGTTAATAAAAGCAAAATAAGTTGAACACTAGTTAATTAATGTTTTATTTAATAAACATAAGTAAAATTAATTACACTATGTACTTAATCAACATATAAAAAGCAATAACTATTGCAGCAGCATCGCTGTTGCTGAAATATACTACTTTTTTTTAATTTACTTATTGTGTTATCTCAAATTATTTACTTAAATCAAAAAATAATCTTTAAGCAAAGTATTTATAAAGGATCATGTTATATAAAATGATTTGCCCACTTATTAATTTTTAAATTGTTTTTCAATTAACAATTACATTATTTAAAGAAATAAACAGTTTAATTTATTTATATCAAAATCAGTTGCACAAATGTTATAAGACTAACATGTTATAACGGATGATAAGACCACAAAATTTAAACCTTTATAAGTTTGTGAAACAATTAGAGTTCTTCATTTAATAGTTAACAGCTTGTCACACTAGCATAGTGTAATTGAATAATCTCTATGTACAATTAAACTTGAATGTCATTAATTAAACTTTCCAAATTGATACTGTAAGTAATGTGAATATGATCCTCAATTACAAACAAATCTCTCAACTGTTTACTTTTGTATCAGTTGTAAATAACAAACTTTATTACACTAACAATACTTTTTGTTTGAAAAATAAGTAAAAAAGCAAAAAAAAAACTTCCTCTGCAGATGACTAACTAAATTATTAAAAAACTGATTAGGTAAAACCGTAAGTAAGACTATTTCAAATTGATATGTATATTATTTAAAAAATTAAGACTAAAAGATTGTTTTAGTTCTTATTTATTCAAGTTAACGTATTAAACATTATTTATTCTTTTGAGGAATTACAAAACCTTTAAGAAATTATGAAACATACAAAGTTTATGGCTGATATTTCAAAAAACAAGTTAATTAGTAAAATGTAAACAATATTTAAAGAATTTTGTAAAAGTAAATTTTGTATGAAACAACTTCAACAACTGTTCAAATTGAAATTTAATCGCAAATGCTTAATGGCTTTTATCTCGAGAGCAAAATGATTTATCATAAGTTTTGAAAACAAAACACTCGATAGATAAGTTTGAGTCAACAGCAAAACTTAATATTATCTACTTTTAAGATTTCTAATCGATTTTTTAGGACAAGTTTCTAACTTAACTCTATTTTGCATGTTGCTGTGTAAAAAGTGTTGAAATTAAATACCCGTCATCTACTAAGATTTTATATAATTTTAGTTTTAAAAAGCTGCTTCAGTTTAGTTATGAAGTACAAATAAAAGTTTAATAAAGCATTTTTTATCTTAAAACAAAAAAAAGTCAAAGTATTGTTACACGGTATAAAAATTAGTTCGAATTGTGTAAAAACAAATTAACTAATTTAAATTTAACCTAACTTCATGTGAAATTCTATTTTCTTAGTTAATTGAAGTGTTTACCTTGAAAGGTATTAGTTTGTTTTATAAAAGTTTTACTTTAGGCTGTTTTCTTTTTAAATTGAAATTATTTACAAGTAAATATTAAAATAATAACTATACACTTTGTAATAAGCATGTACAAGTTTGTTTTACAGACTTTAAAATAAATATATTGTTAGTTATTTTACCACGATGTTTTAATTATATAGTCACTTTAAACTACCTGTAATTCATCTTCAACACAGACAAAAGACTGTCTGAATCAAATAGTCAATGTTGTGAAAACTTTAAATAAGCTTAAAGTATCAAAATATTTACTAAACCAAACAAAACCTTGTTAGTATAAGTCAACAAAACGTGCTACAACATTTAATGTTTTTGGCAGGTAACTATCTATGTTTTTAATGAGTTAACTAATTAATTGAAAACAGCAATTTGGTTAAGGGCTAAACGAAAGAAAGTTTTACGAGTAGAGAAAAAGGATAAAAAGTAGCTGTTTTAGAGACCTACAGAAAAAAGTTATTATTTAAAATAGTATAGATAGCCATTGGTCAAACTTAAGTAAGTTTATTAGAGTTGAATTAATGTTGAGTTTTATTTAACTTTTAAAGATTTAATTTTTATTTTGTTACACGTGTTGATAGTTTTATAATAACTATTTAAACAAGTAAACTTAGTCTTAGCTTGAACAACCAAGGTTGTATGTAGTTAAAGTTTATTGACTTCAGCAGTAGACAGACCTTAAAGTTTTTTTTGTAACTTTTTCTTACGCTTACAAAATGAAGATATGAATCGATTTTGTTATAAAATAATAGTGCTAGTTTTAAATTGAACTCATGTTGTAATACTTTGCAGTATAAATATATTTTTCAAACTTTCGTTTCCTTTTTAAAGTTTATTTGTTTTTATTGTCGAGTAACTAGGAATATTGTGACTAGAAATAAAAAAGAAAATAGCTTACTTGTATAAAATGCTTAAAAACTCTCACAGTTTTATTAGTTTAGCTAACATTATGTTATATGTAAAGTACACTTTAAATATTTACATATTAATATTTTGTAACAACAAAAAGGAATTTCTGCTTCTTAACACGTTTTTGCTGTAAAGTATACAACTATATACAGCTGTTTTTTATAAAGCAAAAAAAGAACAATCAAAATAGTATAAAAAAAAACAATTACTTTTTGCTTAAAATTTTGTAATTAAAGCTATGTACTTCTTTAACAAGTGTTTATCTTGTACAATTATTCATAGAGCAAACTTTGTTGTTTTAAACTTTAAACCAAAAAAAGCAGTTGAATAAAAAACCATACTTAACATATATTTCTTTATGAATCACGTACCAACAAAAATATTATTTCCATAACAATCTGTCATCATAATGTGACTTTACGACAATTCAAATCTATTTCGTCACGGAAAAATTTGTTTTTTAAAATGCGCTTCTTAAATGATCTGAACAGTTTTATAACTACAAAACGGTTTTTAACTAGATACCATAGCAATTAGTTGCTAAATTCTAAGTCTTTTGTCAGCAAGTGTGTGAAATCTGTATTTTGATAACTTTATATTAAAACTGAAACAAACATTTATTTCAAATCGGTTTATGTTCTTCTTTTCTTAACCACTTCAGTAGGATTTGCGCGATCAATGTATTAGAAAATGACTTGATACCGAAGTGTAAGTTTCAAATATTTTGCATTTACCAGCTGGAAAGATTACTACGCTATAATTGGTTAATCTTTATATAAATAGACTTTACTGTTGCAATGGGCTTGTTCCAATTTTTTGTGAGAAACAGTGTGATTATAAGCTTAAATAATAAACAATGATGTACTGTTACTTAGTTAATTTTGTGCGGAAAACTGAAAGCGTGTTTGTTTTTTACAAAAATGTAAATCGTAGTATTCGTTAGCTTATGTTTAATTTCTCAAGCCTAATTAGAATACAATTCAGTTGATGTGAAAAAAAGAGAGTGAGTTTTGGCAAATAAAAAAGTGTAAAAAAAAATTCGAAAACATGTTTTAGTGTTCAATTAACTTGGTTCATTTACTGAAACTTTTATAACTTCTAGTTTAGAAAATAAAATTGAAAACTTGTTTGATAATTTTTGATATTTTTGTTAGTTTTATAAAAAAATGAATAATAGTTATTATTTACATTGATTACATTGATTACATTGATTACTTAATAATTAAGGCTATTAATTTTTAACATGTATATACAAGTAATTCATCATACATTTATACAAGTTTTATTTAAGAAACTAAACTTAAATACATTGAGTTAAAAATCATCTTAAAGTTTACTAAAAAGATTTTTTATAGATAATAAAAGAAGTTATAAACTTTTTGATAAAACTAAGTAATATAAAACAATAAAAAATTGAGAGTTCGTCTATAAAGTGTTAAACATTGCTTATACTGTTTTTAAAACAGCAGTCCTAGCTGTTATTTTTGTTTAAAAACAATTTTCGTTTATAAACTATACATTAAACCAACTTTTAAGATAAATTTGTTTTAACAAACAGAATTTACTTGAAGAAAATCTTTATTTATCGTTGATATAACATAAATATACTTAAACACATTTTATTTTAATTTATAGAGAAAACTTTTTTTTTAAGTCTTTCGTTTGTTTAGTAAGTTTATACAAGTGCAGCTTTTATTTACTTAAAGTTGTAAAGTGTTATTTACCACACTGATCAATTATATTTAGTAGTACATACATGCTTACAAAAAACATGTTGCTTCTTAGACTATTAAGTATATTATAAAAGAAATTTTTATTAATCATTTTTACAGCTATTGTATTCACTTTTTATAACAAATTTTAAATGTTAAATTTGTTTCAGAAGTATTATTTTACAAAATAGTATGAAAGATATTTATATCTAATAATTTTAAACTAAATAGGTTTTTTGTTATTGATAAAAGCTGTCAAAGTAACAACATCTTTCTTACAAAATCATTGACAATTTAACAACAATAAAACGAGGTTGAATGCTTAAAACTTTTAACAGAAAGTTATAGAATTACAAAGTTATTTTTTAGTATAAAAGTAGATTTTTTAGTAGATATAAAGTTTTTGACAAAAAGTGATTTTTTTAGTATTAATAACGTAATGATCAATATAGCTTTACTCGTAAGTTATATCATATCTAACGTTGAAAATTGTTATTAAATCTATAAAATTTGTCAAGGAAAATTAAGAATCAAAAGAAAGCTCAACATAAATGTTTATGTTTATTTTACTTCTCGTACAACGTAGGTGGTCAAACTTTTATAACGAAGTCCTAAAATCATAAAACTGTCACAAGTTTTCATATTCATATTTACTATTTGATGTATTGAGTCAACGTGAAAGTTTGTTTCATTGAAAAAACTTTTACAACAGTTCAAACTTATTATTTTATTGATTTTGTTGTGTTTTAATACGTATTGTTGAAGGTTAATTTATAGAAGCAGTCACTTATTGTATTTTTTATTACATTAGGTTGAAAAAATCCGATGTCAGTTTTAAACTATATAGCTGACAAAATTAAGTACTATAAACTGCTTATACCTTGTAGTTAAAATTTAAGCAACGAAAAAGTAAATTTTATATTTTAATTTTGCGAAAATTCATATTAAAGGCCACGAATGGAGCAAACAAATTAGAAATATCTCACTTAACTTTGAAAATTTGGTTTTAAATACTTTTTAACATGTCAATACATACATCTTGAATTTATATATTTGTAGTTAAAAAAGCGTTTGTTTTAGTTAAGTTTGCTTTTTACGCACATTTTCGTCCTTGTTGTAAGTTTGAAGTATATAAAAAATTTTATTAAATTACTAAATATATACTTTTTATGCTAACATATAGCTTTTTAAAAATAATTTTTTTCTAGGATGAATTATTTTAATTTTAGTTATTTATATTATTTTTAAAAACGATATATATGTAAAAGATGTGTATCACTTAAATATATGTACTAGAAGTTTGAAGCTGAAATACATTTTGTAGTTTTTTAAATCATTACAACATTTTATTCTTAAAAGTTAGAGTTAGTTTTAAGAGACTATTTTATAAGTTATCAATTTTTCTGCAATAGAAATTTCTTTTTTCTAAGCGTAAAATTGTTCTACTTTAAACAAAAAGCCTTTACCAATAAAACTTACTTACAAATATTGTACTAAAAAACGTTACTAATAGTTTCACTCAACAAACAATGCATTAAGTTGTCATGAAAATGTCAAACAATTTGTCTAACAGTTAAATAGCGCATTAAAAGTTACTAAAGACCGAGTTTCAAGAAAATTTTATGCTAAAAAGGCTGTCTGAAACTTTATCAACAGCCATTTCACAGTTTTAAATCAAATTAGTGACCTAAGTTTTTCTGTATAGTTTAAATTTATGAGTAATTTTTAAAAAGTTCTTTACAAATAACTTGTTTTTAAGAAGTTAAAATTATTTCAAGAGTTTAAAGTTTTTCTAAAAGCTTTAGTTTCTTTTTAACTTTTTTTAAGTTTTAAGTTAACTTTATGTCTAAAAGCTTGCTACAAAAGCTATTATTTGTAACTTTTTGCACTATACTTGAATTAAACTGATTTTGTTATTGAATTTAAGGTTTTGTAAATTGAAACAGTTTGCGCATTTTAGCAAGTTAAAATTAGACTAGCTTTCTATTTGTAACTTTTGGTTTAAGCATAAGCGCAAAGTAGTTTTTTACTAGGTTAACAAATAAAAAATTAAAACTTAAGTAAATTGATTTCAGTTTTAAATATGAAACTGTATAAAAAGTTGTGAAACTTTTACTTTTATTTTAAACTAACATAAATCAGAAGATTTTTAAAAAAATGTTGTATTTTTTAAATCTTTAGCCTAATACATATTGTATAATTAATATATAATAAACAAAATTTTGTTAATACCATCTAAACGCTTTTTATATAACTTGCTTAATATCTCAAAACTCTTATTAAGCAAACTCAAGCAAAAAAATCAGCTAACTAAAATAGAATTAATTTCAACGTCCGTCTTGAGAAAACGAAGATTTTCTAAAGATTTTATAAAATAATAAAAATTATACTTCTGAAAGTTTATAAATTTTGTAGTATTATATGTAATAGCTGAATAGAGTTCTTCCTTTAGAATACGTAAATACGTAATAAGTTTTGTAAAAGTTGACTTTTTAATTACAATACAGCAATTTGTAATCAATCAGTTTGTCAATAAAACGTTTGACAACCACTAATTAAAACGAGTTTAATTTTCTAAATAGAAACATAAATTTCGAACAACAATTCTAGACAGTTTTAAAGTGAACTGATGAACTTTTGTTTAAAGAAACATAAGTTATACTTGTGCATGTACAAATCAATGTATTCTGAACAAAAGAATTTTTTTAATCTCAATAAGCTCTAACATTTTTATTTTTCTTAGCTCTGTTATACACATCTACTTTATAAAAATGTTCTCGCTGTACAAAAGCTTGAACACCTATTACCATAGAAACTTTAAAAAACTACAAAAATTAATGTTATAAATCTGTGCTTCGTAGCAAAGTAAGTAAAAAGCAGATCAAAAGTGTGATCAAAAGCAAGAGTCTATTTTAATTAAGGTGCAATAACTTGTAATACATAAATTATTAATGTTTTATACGTACAACTTAATTTTATTAAATTTTCATAAAACTATAAAATCTTTGTTCATAATACCTTACAGTTTGTCAACTATTTGATACTAATATATCAAGTTGTTTAAAGTAATAATTTATGTGTGAAAAATTAAAAAAGTAAGTTCATACTAGTTTTATACGTAGTAAGAAAATTATAAAGTGATTTTTGTTGAAAATAAAGTTTGAAAAAAAAAAAACTGTTTCTAGCTTTTAACGAAGAGTTTGTAAGTTTATGATTCGAAACATGAGATTTTATTTTCTAATTTAGTAACATAATATTTGTATAAGTATATACTTTATAAATGGAGCTTTTATGAAGCTTTTTTTTTAAATACCAGTTGTTACTTTTATATAAATAAAACTATCAAAATTTTCTAGTGTTAAAATAAAATAGTTTAGGAACTGAAATCCTTCCTAAAAAATATTCAAAAATAATGTATTAATGAATAATGTCGCGTATACTTATGAGATGTTTTAATATACCCCTTGTATAATTAAAGTATGTTGACATGTTACAAAAAATCTTTATTGAAATAAGAAAGAAAGTTTTTCCAATACTTTTTATAACAGCTGGTCAGATTAGCTTAAGTTTGTACAAGATTTTATAAACAAAATTTATTGTTGCGAATTAACTTGTTTCTATTGTCGAGGAAAAAGCTTTGCGTTTATAAGCTTAACTAATAAACAAATGTTTATTGTGTTTTAGTTTACTCTGCTAAAAAGTTGGTGTGCTCCTTGTTAGCCCGCGTAAATTTTGTTAAGTTTTTATTTTATTTTTGTTAGAATATGATAATTGGTTTTAGGAAATATTGATTTTTCAAAATATGATAAAAACTGTTTAAACTTAGTTATATTTTTAGTATTAAAAGTCTTTAATATATAAAAAATGATTAATTAAACTTTGTACTTAATTATCAAAATATTCTGTTCAACGGTAAAAACATGTAGATGTAAAGAAATTAAGTTTTCTTGAAAAAAAATTATAAAATGCTTATAAACACTCTTGGCTTTTTGTACTTCAATTTTTTTCGTTTATAAACTAAAGAAAACAAACGTACAGTTCTGATTTTAAGTGCTATGAATTTGACATAATTTTTTGCTTTTAGAGCTATAAGTTTATCATGTATTCATTGACTTTGCAAACTTGACTTTAAAGTAAAATTTATTAAAATATAAAAATTTAAAAGTTTTTTTGTTTCTCTATTTTGACTTTAAAACTGTTGTTTTTAAACTCTAGTTAAATTAAATGAGTAAAAACAGTTTTTTAACTTTTTTGCTTAGCTTTTACATTCTTACTTTTAACTAAAATGTCAGATTAGTTCTGATTATATCTGTAAAATGAAACTTTTACAGTACACAAGTAGTACACAAGCAGTTTAATAGGTGTTTTTGTTTATACGTTTGTTTTATGTCCATTGCAAGTATATCGATAATCAAAATAAACGAGTTATTAAAAAACATTATTTAACTTTAACATTTTATTTTTGAAGTTATGTAAGTTTTATAGTTTCCGGTATACTACTTAAACTTATAAAAGTTACAAAGAATTTGTTTTTACTTATATTCTATATTTTATAAATTTTAAAAGTATTTGAATAATTAGAATTATTATTGATGATATATTGGTAAGAATTTTAATTAAGTTTCGTTTTAAAGATAAGCACTTAAAGCTAAGTACTATATTATAAATGACCTTAAAAAAGCTAAAACAAGGTCAACTTTTATAAATTTATCTTCGCTCTTTAACCTTTGACATGATTCGTTATCTCCAGGTCAAAAATAACCAGAATATTCATAAAAATGATTAAAAACGAAGATTTAAAATAATTGAGGAAAGTATTAACTTTCTCTTAAAACAGTAAAACAGTGTAGTAGTTAATCTTTTAACTAATAACGCTATAGACTTCAATTTGTAGCGTAGTTAAGATAATTTTTTTTTATCCTACTTTCCATGTTTTAATACACTTTCATCATTAATTATCAGATATACATGATACGCTTACTTGCATTTATTTGGTCAAAAAAAAATCAGCATGTTTATTATTGCATAACCAAGATTGTATTTATTTATTTATTTTTTTTAATTTACAATTTTTGTGTATAAAGTTTATATTTTCCTAAAAAATAAAAAATAAATAAAAGCAGAACTTTTTAATTCGGGCTTTAAAATTTTTGTTTTAGGAATTCCTTTTAAGCTGCTATAAATTTTACTTCTAATTTTCATGCATGATTATGAATTTCCTGTTAGACTTGTAATTCTATGCAGGTTTGTTCGATACTCTGTAATTCATCTTAAGTCAATTTCGAGCCTGTGAGTTTCACTCTTTTTCGATTAATACAAGTCTTACAGTAATGTGACTTTCTGGTAAAAAACACCTTTGTTTATATTTATAATGAAAATTAGTGGTGTTAAACCATTGAAAATGTCTGAATTCTATAAAGTTATACTTTTTCAAAAGCGCTAGCGTTTATTTTTAATTGTGTTCGTTTGAATGTTTTTTTTTAATTAGATTATTTTTTTAGTAACAAGTTAGTTAAAAGGCTCATCAACTAATTTTTTTTTGATAGCTTATCAAAGTATTGTTTTTTTTCAACTTTTTTTTTTTGATAGAATAGCATACTCATTAGTATATGTAAACATTTACTTCAAAGTTTATCAATGTCTTATAAACATATTTTAATAAAGAATCTAGCTTTTAGTAAAAATTAGAAAGTAGATAGCTTTGCAGGTATAATTTATCCATAAACTATGTCCATAGTCACTGATGAACTTTATTTTCTTTTGACAAACCTTTAGACAACCAAATTTTCGTTCTTCAATGTCATTATTTAAGTAAAAGTAAAAGTTACTGAAAGTAAACTAGTTAAACGTTAATTTGTTTTATAAGATTTAGTTAGTGTTAAGTTATACTTACCAAGTTTTATGTATAGTTAAAAAAGGTGTTAGTAAATATGTATACACAATACCCTTCGCCACAAACTTTTAAAGGCTACTAAACTTTAAACAGTGTAAGCCTTTTTTTAAGAAACTAAACTTTTATACTTTGTCTGAAAAAACAAACATTAAAACACCGGAAATAAGTATTAAGTACTGAAAGTAAAACTGTTTCACAATAGCTAATACAATGCCTTGAAATTTAGCTAAGAAAAGTTAACTTTTGTTTGTCGCTGATTTACTTTAAAACGTGGTTTTGTTTGGTTAAAATATTTGTTTACGTACAATTTTTTTTATTGTTTGAGCTAACGAAGCTTACATTGTAAATTTTTACTTTTGGTCAGTTTACGATTACTTATTAAATTATTTGTGCAAACAATTACGAAACAAGCATAAATGACTTAAGTAAATTTGAATTCTTTCAGAATTTTAAAATAAAACATTTATTTTAATTCATTTTTTTACACAAATAAAGTATACATTAACTTAAACAAATAATTTTTATATAAATTAAACGTATTTTTATATAATGAGCTTTAAATACGTTTTAACTTAGCAAGAACAGTTGTACATTTTGAAATGAATAATATTGCTTTATAT
Source organism: Thalia democratica (assembly GCF_965202585.1). Taxonomy (NCBI): domain Eukaryota; kingdom Metazoa; phylum Chordata; class Thaliacea; order Salpida; family Salpidae; genus Thalia; species Thalia democratica. Next base: position 13,946,387 of record NC_139170.1, read on the forward strand.
CAAATTGAACGTTAGTGAAAAAGAGTTATACGCAGTTTTTTTTCTTACAACCTGTCAATGCAATGCGAAATTACACATTTGTTAAATCTAAACAGTTCAAAATGGAGAGTTAGAATTCTAACAAAAGTTTATTGTATACAAACATTTTGATTTTTACAGTATGTTAGATGGTCAAATGTCTGTTGTAAAAATGTAAAAATAAATGATAATTCAGATACATTCATATTTTTTGTTTATATGATAGTAACTATTTAGATTTGGCTAAACTGAAATTTTCAGATGCTTTGTTTTTTATGGTATTTTGTTTCACTATAAGTCGTAACACACCTTAGTAAGTTTTTATCTTTAGATACTTTAAAACTATTCAGTATTGTAAGTACATTTGTGCTTCTACATATCATTACTAAAATTTTAAATAGCGTACAATTCAGTTGTAAACTAAAGAGCTCGTTATTTTTGTTTTTGTTATTAAATTTGTTAAGAGTTATTTTTGTATACTTTACAGATACTTACGCTCAAAAATTTTGATAATTTTACATCTAAAAAACTAGTTTTTTTTTAAACTGTTGTTCAATAGTCCAATAATCTTTAAGTTAATTGGCTCAATCACGCAAAGTCTAATAAATAAACAAGTTAAATATTGTAAACGTAAAAAAAAAACTTGTTTTTAAAAATAAATACAAGATACCCTAAACAAAAAAAAAGACCGAAATAAGACCACGTTTCAAAACTAAAGTTTAAAAAGATTGTAACAATTACATAGTATGTAGTAATTAACCTTTTTTTATATAAAGTATAACAAAAATATAATTTAAATGTTATACATTGTGAAACAACTACATTATTATGAGGTTTTTTTTCATTTGTAAACATTTTGTAGTTCGTCATATATAACTTAAAACTAAACTATAGACTTTTTTTCAATACCTACTATTTCTATTGATATTTACTTGGTTTTGCTTCTTTTATTTTAGGCTGTATTCTAATTTCAATTTATTTATGAAATCGAAGATCATAAGAAAATAATAATTGTTTAATCATTTTACGTTATCACTTTTTTTTGGTAATTAAAAAAAAAAGTAAAAGCGAGCAATTTAAAGAAAACAACCAAATTAAAAAACTTTAAAAGTGTATGTATACTAAACAAATAATTTGTAGACATTTGCAACAAAATATTTAGTTAGACTTCGACTGTTATTTTATATAAATCTAAAGTATTTGTTGTAGTATAGTTTCAGTACAAACTATTTCTTTCGAAACAGCTTTCTCGGGTTTGAACCGCTATTATAAACTTTTCAAAGTAAAAGTTACAATTAATTTTCAAACAGTTGATCGAAAAGATTGACAGCTGTAAGATTAAATGTTAAGTAAAATTTCTTCAAAAACAATATTAATATCATTAAATGAATTTAAATCTTAATCTAAACCGAAGAATGCTTGTGAAAAAAAGCGCGCTTATAACTTGAAGTTGTATCACTAAGTGAGCTTAAGCAAGTTAGTTGGTTAATTTGCTGATAACAACTTGTAATCCTTTAATATGACAACAAAAACTTTTACTTTTGACAGCTACCGATTGAGACCCGCTCGGTTTGTAGTTTTGTTTGCAAACATAAACTTTGAACTTTTATCTTAATCCTTTGTCAGGTCCTTTTTACAACCAAAAGGTTACATTTAATTATGTTTGGTTTTGCTATATTATGAAAATCATAGTTAATATTTTACTAATTAAAAAACTAGCTCAGTCAGGTTTATCTTGCCTGTTAAAATAAAAGTTTAAGTTTATATGAGTATTGTAGCAAAAGTTATTTAAGCTTTTTAAAGTATTTATAAGCCAGAAAATTGATATAAAAATAAAGATATATTAAAACTATCACAAGTAGTTTCTATTGCAAGAAAGATAGGAGAAATATATTAGGTTGTATGAAAATAATGTTAAATTACGAATATATCTTCTATAAAGATATAAATTGTACAAATTTTTTTTTTTGTATTTTAGAAGTATATAGTAAATAAAGAAATATCGCTGTAGTTAATTTTAAACTTTTGCTTTAGTTTAACCAAAGTTTACATACATTACAGTTAGTTCATCATAGCAAAGCTTTACTTACACTTCTATTAGAAAAAAAAATTAAGGAGCTCTAAAGTTCTTTTAAAAACAATTGATAAAAAATTTTTTAAGTACAAACTTAATCATCAGAAAACTTCTTTCTAATTTAAAAAGTAAAACGTTTAGTCATATCATATCATGCTTAAGTTGAAAAAATAAGAAAATTTTTATTAACTTTATTTTAAATCCCTTTGATAATCATTATAAATGTTTTATTTGGTAATGCTTTTGAGAAAATAAAGTAAGCAAATGCTAGTTGTAGTTATATTTTACAAAAAGTTTACTTAGTACTTTTGACTAGACGATAAAAATATTTAACTTCCTTTTTATTTTTAATATTTGTTAAAAAATAACTGTTGAGTAAAAATATAAAATTAAAACAAAAATATATAACTATGTTATATAATGCATAAAATAGAAGCTGTTTGCTTGATAGGATTTAATAACTTTTGAGAAAGAACTTAAGTTACAACTTTTTGGAGTAAAACTTATGAATATCTTCAAACAGTAAACTTATAAGCTTAAGAAAAGTTTTATAATTGTATTATATCACAAAATAGTCTTAACTTGTAGATAATCTCCGTTATTCGCATGTATTGAATGAATTTACGTTAAATTGTTTCTGGCGACAAAGTATAGATAAAATCGTCAACACTATGTTTGCTCTTTTGTTCTATAAGCAGTTAAGATCGTAATTTCATTGTTGTTTAGTGCGCAATATAGCATTTTTGTCTGAGTCGCGTTTAAGTTCCAACAATACGCTATAAAGTTAATTGAATTTGAGCAGACATTGCTTTGCGATTTTTGCGTGCAAATTAATTCTACAAGTTTATAACTTGGCCGCTTATATTAATTTTCATGCTTCATTTTAAATTTATTGCGTGTCAGTTGTAATTTTATGTTGGTTTTGCTGAAAAAAGCCAATTTTTATGTGTACTAAAACTTTCGTTTTATATTATCAACGAAAACTAATGAATAAATACAAAATGTATTAAATTTATCCTTTGCAATAAAGATTTAAGCACACATCTAACTGGTTAACTAATTCGTTGGAAGTTTTTGAACTTTAAAGTAGTAGAAAGTAGTAGATAACTATATGTCGAAACTAATATGAAAACAGTAAAGTAAACAAGTTTTTAAATGACGACTTGTAGTAAAGCAACTGTAGTAAAGCACTTGGTGTTAGAGAAGCAACGAAAAAAAAACGTAAAAAAAAGTTACGAGAACAATATTAAAACAAAGTTTATATTGAGCAGAACACTTTAAGCTTTTAGTTTAAAAAGCAGAACCTAGAAAAATTACTTCAAGTTTTAAACTAAAAAAGTACAAAACCTTAAAGACTTAAAAAATTGGTTTTAGTTTTATACTGATTTAATACAGTAGCCATACTTTTTCAAGTAGGTATAGTTGACAGTACAAGTAGTATAGATTTTTGTAATTAGTTACAGTTTAAAAAAATTGTGTGCTATACATGAACCTTAACTTTTGTTTAAACTTCACAGCATGAAGTTTATACTTTTAATTTTGCTACAAGCCTTACTTTTTACTTCTATTACTACATTTAAGCGAAGTTTTGTATTGAAAAAAATGTTTATATCTGACTGCAGTTCTTTTTTGCTATAGTAAAATACCTTAACAGATTCTTTCATCAGTTTTATATTTCTTTAAGCTTTAGTTTGGAGTTTAAGACTGTTTTAAGTACATGGTTTGAAGTACAAATTGTACAAAAAATTCTAAAATAGCTACAGGTTTATATATTAATATAATAGAATAAAAAACTTATTATTGATACAAAGTGTTTTTTGCTTTTTAGCTAAATATACAACAAGATAAAAAAACTGTCTAACAAAAGTCTCTAATTAAAATCAACTTTAAACTCGGATAAAATAAAAACACTTTTTTGAACGATTCTTCTTTAATTTGTGCCAACAAAGTGTTTATTAATTTATAGCAATATTAGATAACAAAATTGTTTAATATTAAAGTTTTATTCTTTTAAATTTCAAAGTTGTATTAAAAAAGCAAAATGTGTATGTTTGACTCTCACAGCGCATGTAACAGCTACATATATACACAATGTTTTTTTAAAGTCAAACAGTTTCACGAGCTTGTGCACAAATTGACAATATACTACTTGATTCAATCTACAAAGTCATTTTGATAGAAAAACCTTAAAAACTCAAGCTTCAATCAAAACATGAGAACTTTATCAATTATTCTCGTGTTTGCTGCTATTTGTTGTTGCACATCTAGAAACAATCGCTTACCTTGGTGAGTTACAGTTGAAATTTAATAAACCGTAGCTTTAGCTTTTAAATTGTTTCAAACATAACCGAAAATTAAAAAACAAATTTAAAAAAGAAGTTGAAACGTTTCTATTAGCTTTTGATATATTTGACCAGTCACTTTTGACCATACAAAAATTTAGACTTTTCTTTTAAAACGTTAATACATTTATAAATTGTTCTTAGCATAGCTAAAATATTATTATTATCAATATTTTTGAATATACTTTGTACATCATAAATTTAGGAAAAACTCAAATATAAACTTATTTATATTAAATAAGTTTTAGTATTAGTATCATAGGCATGTTTAAGTTTTCATAACAAAAATATGCATAATAAAATATACATTATCTTTATTTGTATCAATACAATGAGTAAAATGATAAAATGTTGTAGCTTATATAAGTAAAAGTAAACAATCGTAAAATTTTATCGCAAGTACATTTAATGAACCATATGAAACACTTAAATTATAATTATTACTTTTTATTTAGAATTTTTAATGAATTAAAAAAGATAGTACGACTCTAATCTGAAGTTTTTAAATTAAATACAATTTAGCGTACCAACTTTTTATAAATTTTGTTTTAGTTTATGCAACAAATTTTTAAAAACCTATAAAAACTTAATATTTACAAACTATTTTCAACATTTAGTTTACTGATAATAAGCTTTACTAATTTAAGTAAATCTTTGTGTAAACAGGAAAGAAAGCATAACAAAAACCAAAGCAAATTCTTGGAGTGACGAAAAGAGCAAACTATACACGGGGAGGTTTTGTAAGGTTCCAAGTATCAGGAGAGTGAGGGAGAAACATTTGAACGGATCTCAAACTTTTCTGAAGCGCGTGGTTTCTAAATGTTCCTGGAGTTCTTTGTATTGCAACAAGGCTTTCAGGTAACTAAATTGTTTACTTTCAATATATCCTATTAAAAATTGAATTAATATGCATTTGTGCAAGGCTAATGGTTTGATATTATAACTAATAAAGTTTACCATAACTTTAAACAAACAATTTTTCAGCTACGTGATCGACAGTAGACCAACATACTCTTACCGATTTGTCACCAAGAAAGTATACAGTTGGAATTGCTGTCCTGGATTCGCAGGCGAAAATTGTGATGAAGGTCGTTTGTAAGAATAATATTGAATAAACTTATTGTTTTGTAACAAAATGTTTTAATTCTAATCACATAAAATAAACCACTGTGTAATTTTGAAATGTTTTCGTTTATTCAGCACTTAAAATATTTCAAATAAAGCGATAAAGAGTTTGCTAAAATTACTAGAAAGTGAAGCGTAGAAACATAATGCTTATTTATTATTGTAACCATTAAATATATACACTTCAATCAAAAACTTAAAAACTTGTTTTTGTAAATTTAAAATGTTACAGATCTGTTAACTCCATAAACCTTTTATTTAAATTAAACAATAGTTTCTTTACTAAGTTCTACTGATTGAATTCTACTGATTGAATTTGAATTTCATCAACATTTTATATTCATGATTGTTCTCGTCCGTTACACTTTACATTCCAAAATAGATTGATGAAGCTTCTATTGACTATTTATTTATTTCCGTTTTATGTAATATATGCAATACAAAAATTAATGGTAAAAGCAAAAGCTAATAAGCAGTTATTTACTATATTGTTTATTTTAAGTTGCTATACCATTTTTAAAACAATATTTTAACATTAGCAACAAAATTAATCTTTAAGGCCTTTGATGTAAAAAAAAATTATAATATATGTTTTCATTTATTAACAGAGAGTTGCTTAGATCAAGCTAGTTTAGGAAATATGATAACTAAACTTATTGCTTAAACCAGTGATCGGCACGCTACTTCGAATCTGTGAATCCTAAATCACAAAATTAAAATTCTGTGCACCCCGATTTGCGTTCTTTAGCGCCGCTAGTGGTTAAGAATATGTAAACACTTTTAATCGTTTTTTTACTTATGGTTCGGTAACACCCAGTTAATTTTTACACGCTAATTTTAAATTTACCAGTTTACCCTATCAATTTCAATAAACTTTTAATATCGATGATATAATTTTTACAACAATATTTTACTTGTATCACCCAGGTTTAAAATACTAACTAAATTTTTTTTAATGTAGCAAAACGCTTTTAAACAATAAAAATTAATTAAATTAAAACTTAATAGAACACTAACCGTTTAATTTGTTTTAAGAATTTATGAGATTTGCTCACTTCGGTTTTTCTTTGGGCGACAAAGGGTGGAAAAAATTTTACATAATGTAACAAAATAGAAATAGGAGAGTACAAAAATGATCGTTTTATTAACAACAATATAGTCAAATAGATATCAAGGTTGAATATGTCTTAAATGTAGAAAAATTTAAAAAAAACTTTAATTCAGTTTCTGCGCGAAAAAAAACTATGTACCCCAAAATAAGTTTCATGCACCCAAAAGTCTCGTGCACCTTAAAAGAAACTTCATGTACACTAGTGTGCACCAGTGAACACCGTGCCGACCACTGGCTTAAACTACTGTAAATATAAAATATTTCAAATCATAAACTTACTTTTGCAAGCATGAAAATTAAAAAAAATATGTTTTACACTAACAAAGTAAAAATTGTACTAACACATCTGTTTGCTTAACTTAGTTTATTTTAAGATATTCTTACCATTAAAATCAATGTTTTTGTAAAAGTTTTAAGTGTTTAAGAAACTAAAGTTTTAAACTTACTATATACCTAATACAGAAAAAAAAAGTTTTTAACAAAGATAACAAAAATGATAATTTACACGTACGAATTAAAAAATTATGACTTTACTTTTACAGTATGCTTTAATTGCACAATGAACAAAGAATTGCGTTCAAACGTTCAACTGCTCGCAAGTAAGGTTAGTACAATATTTGCTTTAATGTTAAAAACTGTTTCGCAACCTAATTTTTCCCTGCTATATTTTCTACATGTCTAACCAAAAAAAAAAGTTTAAATTTACAACTTTAAAGGTCCGAACAGTTGAAGACACTTGTGCAAACTTCGCCCGAATCTCTGGACCACCGGGTGCTCAGGGGGCAGCTGGACCTATGGGAGCTCCGGGAATGAATGGCGAAACCGGTCCGAAGGGTTCCATGGGAAGGAAGGGTGATAAAGGACAGCCTGGTATCCAAGGCTTACCAGGCAAGAAAGGCGAAAGGGGAATACCGGGAAAAGATGGAAAGACCGGGGACAGAGGGACCGTTGGTAAAAAAGGCGAACCTGGAGTTCCTGGTCTCCATGGTGATAAAGGTTATTTAGCTACAAGATTAAATATATGATAATAATTTTTATTTCACATTTTAATATAAGCAAATAAAGTACTTAATAATATTTCTACTAACATAGTTATGTTATAACTGTTTTGTACGTTACACTAAAGTTGAAAGTATATTAAAGTTTTGCACATAATTTAGTAACAATTTCGGAACAAAATTGTATAAAAGTAATTTTAAGTACAATAAAAATGTGAGGTTGTATTTATTTTAAACTTCAAGTATGTTAAAACTACTTTAAGTTGTTTGTTTTCATGATTATTAAAACTTTCGACTGAATACGGTATCAGCCGTCTGTAGCAGCACAGACATGCATGCGATGCAATATTTACTAATTTGTTACAAAAACAAACGCCCCGAGCACTCACAAAGTAGGAAATGAGTTTTTCTTATAAACATGTTTTCATACAACACTTTAAATATCGTGTTTCATTTAATGTGACCGACTTATCATTTGTAAGCTGCTAATTTTCGTTTATTGTTACACCATAAGCTTTCTGATAGCCGAGCTAGAAACTGTAAGACTTTAAAAACCCTATACTTTTGTTTTGGCAAGTGAATTTTAACTGAATAAATTTTATATAGAATAATAAAACACATTTTTTGTTTTTTCAGAATTAAACTAGTTTATCAAACTCTGTTCAGTATTTAAACATAAAACATGTATTTTTGAATTAGGCTAGATATAGTAACTTTCTAGCTATTTTTTTAGAAATTTTAACGTAAAGTTAACTAACGTTCTTTATTGTACAAGTTTAATTTATTTAAAAAACAGTTGAAAACTGTGTATCATATTTAAAAACTTTTAATAGTTTATTAATATAATAAACTTCAAAATTTAATTAAATACATATAATTTGCTTTATTCTAGATTTAGATTTATACCTAAAAATTTTAGGTGAAAAAGGAAATGACGGAAAAATAGGTATCAATGGAATTCCAGGTAAAAAAGGAGAAAAAGGTAATTGAAAAGTGTTTAAAGTTACTACAAACTTTATATTATAAAACGACAATACTTTTTTTTTTGAAAATTAAGATTAAAGATCAGTAACTACGTTTGTAATTTTTTATTTTTGAGCTTTTAAACAGTTTAACTAAACTGTTTATTTAAATATGTTGAGCTCTTAAAAATATCTAAACACTGAATAATGTAATTGATAGTTTTATATAGTTTTTTTTTTCTCATAGTTTTTTGATTTGTTCTTAAACTTATTAGTTTAAAAAGGTTTATGTTATTTTTTTTGTTTTTTCTTAATTAAAAAACACAAGCTTGTAACGTAAAAAATCTTTACATTCGTAGTTTCACAATGTGGCAGTGAATAATAGCACATGGTTTTGGTCAGTTACATATCTTAATTAAATTTATATCTAAACGCAGGAACTGCAGGACTTTCAGGTAAAAACGGCATCAAAGGATCGGCAGGCAGAAAAGGAGAGAGGGGTCTGGTGGGCGTCCCTGGTCTTGCTGGTGTTGCTGGACCGCCAGGACCTCCTGGTCCGCCTGGAAAATGTGAAATGCAACCAGCGGGGCTCAAGCAAATCGATATGACGGCTTCTGACAGTTAGTATATTGAAAGTGTCAATATTAATCTTTAGTTTTAATGGAAGCAACATAAAATTATTTTTACGTTGTTTAAAGTTGTGAATAAAAAACTGATGTAGTGTTATCAAAATTTTTAAACTGTTATGTTATAGAAACAATAATTAAAAACTTTTTATATTTTTTTTTAAAAGTTTTTAAAACGTTAACTTTCAAAGCAGTTAGGCCGTTCGAGTCTTCAATTTCCTACTTTGTCGGTCCACTTTCGATAAACTACTGTCAAAACAACAAGCTGCTGAAAAAATCAATCATCCAATTAAGTTGCGATTTCGACGTGTTCGCTTCTTACAAGTACTCGTGGCCGATCCAAAGCAAAAAGGAAAAAGGGACGTTTTGCTTCTTCGAAAACTCCAACGAAAAGTGGTCAGGTGCCGACAGAATAGGAAAGTGGAAGCTTTCTTCTATTCGAAGTAACTCCAAAAAAGAAATAATTTCTAATAATTTTCTGACTTTTTCCCGGTCGGCTTCTGCCGATCGAGCGAGACTTGCGAGCATTTTCTTCCAGCTGCCCTCCAAGTCCTCTCCTACCTGTCTGTTTTTCCGGTTTGCTTTTCGCGGTAACCCACAACACCGTTGTCATGACAACTCAACGAAGATAAACGTGTTTTTGTTTCCATGTCAGCCGGCCTACAGGGTCCCCGTTCTGTCGTTTAAACCTTCGGACCGTCGCTGGCACTTGGCAACAGTGCCCCTTCCCCATAGCAACCACCCGTACCAAGTTCTCATTGAGGGTATTTCCAACCACAAAAGTTGTAAAGTAATGATTGATGAAGTTGTATTCTCTAATTGCGGTGAGTATAAATTGTTTTATTTTAGTTTGTCTAGTAACACTACCAGCAAAAAATATTTGTTGTACTTTTTGTGATTTTGAATATATATAAATAGGTTTCCCACTTATTTTAAAACTTTGAAATATATTTTTGCCACTAAAAAGCATTTTAAACACTTAAATACATGTTTAAACAGCATTTATTACGGCCATCATCAACACAGTTGAGATGCTTCGCGCCATCAATAATAAATAATGAACTTTACCACACGAACATCAACAGCAGTATCCGAGACAACCTACGACCGTTTCGTCCTAAATAGGACTCTAATTATGAATATGCCTGCCTGATGAGTACTAATTAGGACGAAACCGGTCGTAGGTTGTTTCGGAAACTGTTGTTGATGTTCGTGTGGTTATTTGTTATTAAATACATATTATAAGTTGTAATTACGAGTAAGAATTTTTTAGGTTTTTTACAGTTTTTTAGGCTAGTTAACAATGTAATTGATTGATATTAGTGCTTTAAAGTCTTTATTTATTTATTTTTGCTTTCGGTATACTAAAAAAAAATAGTTTTGTTATTCAGTTGTTTGCTTTTTAAGCTTTTCTTCACTAAATTACACGTAAACCAAAAACCGTAGTTTTAAACAATATAGTGTTTGGTAAAGTATCAAAACTTAGTTTTATACTAATTTATGTATATTGTACGACCACCAAGTTAATTTAACTATCGATTATCCAACTAGACAAATTAAAAAAAATCGTACAAACCATTTAAAGTAAAAGAATAATTATAAGTTTAATTTTTTTAAACTAAAAGAATTTTTGCAATAATTTCTATTTTAATAATTTTTTTCAATCTGCTATGTTCAGCTTTTTTAATATAAATATAACAATTTTTGTTTAATTGTAGTAGCAAACTTTGTATTGACAAATGTAAGTAAAAAAATGGTTAAGTGTTATCCGATATACAGTATTTATATTTTACAACTTAATTAACTTTTAATAAATATCTCCTCAGACAAGCTTCATTGCATGTACAATGGGCAAGTTTACAGCGACAAAGTAGTGTGGAAAAACAAAAGTTGTTTTGAGTACAAATGCGTTGAAGGAGATATTGTTTCCAGTAAGATAAACTGTCCTGCTGCAAAGTGCAAATATTCCTACAAACCCCGCGATTACTGCTGTTCTGTTTGTTGTCCGTACCAGAACATTAGCGGTCAAGGTTTAATCAAATTACTTTTTATACTAAATTAAGCTTTTTATGTGTTCAGACAAAATTTAATAGTTAACAAACTTTATTTATTTATTTGTAATGAAAATATTAGAAAATAATTGCTTTTGTTAAGTTTTTAAAACTTTGTTCTTAAAATAAGGTATTTAGTAAAATTGTAGAAAAAACTTTGTACAAATTTATTGCTTTGTTTTTGTTTAAAATTAAAAATAAACTTAGTTGAGTTTGTTCGAAAACTAAGCAATATACTATTATTACTCAGTAAAAAAAAAAGATAAAAATTATTCTGTAACTTTAACATGTCTGAGTGGAGTTATTTCAACAGGAAGCTTGTACGTATACGATGACGAGGAATCAAATTACGATTATCAGTCGAGTGGAGATTATTACGAGTATGATAACTTCTTGGATGATAACGGATGTCCTGTGCACTATCACATGTCTAAAAGTAATGATTAATTATCTTAATCGCGTAAATGTTTTATCAACTACAATTATATGTTAACTTTTAGTAAAATTAAACACTTTTGCTAGCTAACCAGTTATTTTGGAAGTATTAACAATTGCATAACTGAAAGTTATAAAATTAAAACTGGACCATATCTAATGAAACATTTGTTTTCCCGCTGTAAAAACCGAACTAAATATAATTTTTTAATCTAACTTAAGTACTTAGAATAAGTTAAAGGTTATACAAATCGGCTGTATTTCAAACCATAAATTTTTTAAAGCAGTATGTGTTAGTATTTAGTTTGTGCTTAGTATTTTAATTATAAAGCATTAAATCTCTAAAAGAGTGTAAATATTAATTGGTTTTATCTCTCTTGAGTGTAAAAAAAACAGTTTATGAGCTACTTAAAAAAAATATTTTGTTAATGTATGAATATCAAATTGATTACAGGTAAAATTTGAAATAAAATAGTTACTGTATTAATTCTTGCTTACGTTTTTTAATTACTTTTAATAACATTCAACAAACTTAATATATTTAAATGAGTTTTGTAACGTTTTAAACACAAATTAAACCTTAATCAGTGAATTCACGACAGTTCAAATATAAATAATTTTCAAATAATTTAAATTATTTATTTTAATAAATCTTTAAAAAGTGAAACATTTTACCATCATGATATTATTAATTAGACCTTTAGAGCATTATTTTCTGCACCACTAAATTTTATTCTAATAATTCAAATTGTCAAAAGTTTATTTGTCATGTAACCCTGTAACTAAAGCTAATAATTAGTTCGAAAAAATAGTTGAACTTATTTCAAAAAGGTGTTTAAAACGCTTAAATAAGAAAAGTACGTTTGGATTTTTTTTTGTTTGTTTAATTGTTTTCATTTGATAACTACCAATTAAAAATGCATGCTTTTTTTTAATCTATATCGTCCTTTTTTTAAAAAACGTTTGAGTTTTTATCAATTTTTGTAGTTGTTGTTTTGTAGGAAAAACTAAAGGTTTCATGTAAAACTTTCTAAGTAGCTGAAACATTTTAAATATCATAACAACGTTGAAAACTATTAAAATTTATTAAATCAATTTAGAACTTTAAACATTTATTTTCTAATCATAACTTTATTTTATAACTAGGTAACCTAACTAAAATTTAGTTTTATAGCATAAGTGAATATTGTAAACGTGATAAAACTTTATAGAAAAATATTTATTATCTAATTTATCTTATGTTGGAAAACAGATAAAACAGAACAGACTAAATGCTTTATTTGTTAAATTTATGGTAAAAGTTGCACAATTGTAGTTTTGTAACTGCCGAAAATACTGTAAATACCGGAAAAAGATATTTTTTAACAATAACCAATTTTGTTAGCTTTAAGTATCTAATAGAACAATTTTTTTGTTTAATTTAACAAAAAATGTATTTTTGACATTCCAGAATATCATTTAAACTTATTTTTTATTCTAGATGTTTATGTTAAGTGATATGTTCTGTAAAAAAAAAGTGTTAATATAATCATTTTTATAAAAAAAAGTATCGCAGTATTTTACTTTATTTTATCTAATTAACATTTTTACTTGTGCTTTCAATTTTTATTAATAAAAAAGAATCAAAAAGATATATAAAAACAAAATATTTTTCATCTAAACTTTGTTATAAATTGAAATCAGACACAAAATACTTTAAGCTTGTTTATTGTTATTATTTTCTAAAAACTGATTTCATATTAACATCTAGTTCTGGTTTACAGTAAGTACATAATAACTAAATTTGAATGTTTTAGATTTACTAATACTATTATAAGTATATAAAATTTAGAAAACAAGAACTTCCATGTTTGTGATTGGCCGAAAGACAAGGGTCCTTGTTCGGGTAGTTTCCCTAAATACTATTACAACGGGTCGTCATGTGAACGGTTCGAATACGGTGGTTGCGAGGGCAACGTGAACAACTTTGACACGCTGGAGGAATGTCACCAAACTTGCGCGTCGCCTCCACTGCACTCTCCGGACAAAAGGTTAAAAAGCAATGAAGTCGTCAAAGAGGATAAAGCTTTGTTGAAAACGAATAAGAATGCAAAGAGGAAGAATGAAAACGAAACGGGAAAAGTCAGTTGTTTTCAGTTTTCACATCACCTGTTAACGCGTAAACTTTTGTTTGTTGAAAATTTTCGAGCTTGCTTCAAAATTTTTGTTACGTGCTTTTTTGCATCTTTTCATTTGAAACATTCATTTACCGGCGCTTTACTTTGAAGTAAGTTCTTTGATGTTTTTTGTTAGTACACAATTAATCGAGTTTATAATAAAAACAACAAATGGTTATGAAACTTTTTTATTTGGACTTTAAATTCAGCAGGTTTGTTTTAATGACTACGAATGTTAAATTGGGTAACTATTGATATGCAAACAACATAATTCTTTTCTAGTTTATTCTATTATGTTATTTTATAAAGTTAAATGACTTATAAAAAATAAAATAAAGCTTTTAAAATCTTATAGAACGCTATTATAAATATTTTGTATTAAAAGTTTACTTTTGTCTCATGAAAGTAGAAAATAGTAATAACTTATATCAAAGTCAAATAGAAACTAGCCAAACAAATTATAATACACTTTGTTAGTTGTTATTTATTAAAACTTTATAACAGACCTCAGAAGAAGTGGAAAAGTTGAAAGCAATAATCATAAACTTAACAGAAAAAGTTAACTCAATAGAAAAGTCGCTCGAACAGATAAAAAAAGGTTAAAGATAAAAACAATTAAAAATATTCTTATAACAATTAAAATTGAGCACTATATTATCATGATTAGTTTTCGTTACAAACGTCTTAATATTTGATAAATAAACATAAGATAAACTTAAACAAACAACTGTTTGAATATTTAAATTTATAAATCTTAAAAAGTTATAGTACTTTTAAAGATTTTACTTAAAATTACAATACGAATAGGAAAACAAAAAAGGAAAAATATATTACCAAGCAGAAGAAAAAAGTAACACATGATTTGAGATAAAGGTAAACATTTTTTTTTTTGTGTTAAAATATTTTTAATAGTCAACTTTAAAATGAATTTTTTTTAGTTTGAATTCTGAATATTTAAAACAAGCTTGAACTTTTTTTTTTAGAATCTAAATACAGCTAAAAACGACTAAAAACTGACATAAAAACTTTTTTAGGTATAATCACAACCAAAAAAGTTCTGATGGATTCAGCTTTACAGTTTTGTCTTCCTAATAGATGTTTATGTCAATATCAAACTATAATGCTGCCACTTTTTTTTGCTACAAATTTTTTTAATTCATCATATTATTTTTAACCACTTTTGTTTGTAAGTTAAGTGAAACAAGCTATAAATTTATTATTTATGTTTTTTTTATGTTGGAAA
Organism: Thalia democratica; assembly: GCF_965202585.1. NCBI lineage: Eukaryota > Metazoa > Chordata > Thaliacea > Salpida > Salpidae > Thalia > Thalia democratica. The sequence continues at coordinate 13,961,528 of NC_139170.1, forward strand.
AATCAATAAGAGTTGCAACTAATTAAAAACAAATAATTGTAATAGATATGACTTTGCAAATATTAAAGTTTAACTTGCTTTAAGTGAACCTAAATTGTTTTGCTACTTACTAATTTTTGATATTTCAGACAACAAAGTTTAATCCTTTAGCTTTTTTTTTGATTCATATTAAACTTAATTTTTTTTTTACATTTTCAAACTTGAAGTTAGTTTTTTTATCACAATTAACGAATAAAAACTCCAAAGTTTTAGTTTTTAAAGTATTTATTTTTTTTTTTTAAACAAAAACGTTAATCATTAAATGTTCTTACGACCTACACAAAATACCTTTCTGTATAAATTCAATCATACTTTTGTTACTTTTGTTTTCTTTATTTTAGTGCATTTTTGTATACTATTTTTTTAGTTTAAAGTTTCTAAATTAGTTTTAACTTTGTCTGTTACGTTGAATACAACTCAGCATTTTTTACTGTAAATGATTTTTAATTATATGCTCAAATTTATTGAATCTGATTTTAATCTTTTTTTAACTAAAAACATTATTTTTACTTAAGAAGGAAAAAATTAATAATAAAACTATTACTGTTCCGTAGTTAAGTATCTATAAACATCTAAGGATAGAACTTTTTGTATATTTAGTTTTTTCATTTTACTTCAATTAAACAACAAAACAGTATTTTTAATTTGAAAATAAATAACTAAAAAAGCAACTCTTACTAGATTTCTAGCCATATTTAACTTAATTTAAAATAACATTTAGACAAAAAATATTTACATTATTAAAATCTAGTAACCAACCTGATTCGTATCAAGATTATATTGATTTTCAAAAACTAAAAATGATTTTATACAATTCGAGTTTTTTTTTTCGTTTTTTACCTATAAGGATAAGCAATTTTTCTAATCGACCGGCCCGGAAAACCCTTTTACGGGCGTGGAGTATAAGAAAATAAATATTGGGGAAACTCGTAATAAAAAACAAGTCTATAAAAATTTTAACGCAAATAGTTTATGTTAAATTTTCCAATTTAGATCAGTAGTAAGACATTCAATTAGCTCTTGTAGTCTATCAACAAAGCAAACAATCGTAATTTTGCTCTAAAGAACCATCACTGAATTTTTAAAACTTGTTGTTTTATCAAACAAAAAGAAACAAATTAACTAAATTTTTGACAAAAAGCGTTCTAAAAACAAGAACTGGAAGTTAATTGAAGGAAACATTTAACATAAAAAATTAAACTTAAAAATATCTTATTTATAGCTCTATATCTAAACAATTTAAATTATTTGATTCATTTGATTTCTAAACATATTTATAATGCTATCTACAAATAGTTTTTTTGTGACAGAAAATATTGGTGTTATAATGATTTAACTTTTCATATAAAACTTAAAAGGTGAGATTTACATTATTTTTAGGCTTTATATTGATTTTTTATAAAGCTCTGACACATTTTAATATCAAATGCAGTAATATAAACAAATTTCATTTTTTTAAGTTTATCAGGTAAGACAATTATAGTATTTTAAAAAATGCTTTTATGTTGAATTTGTTAGATTTTTTTTTGTATTTGCAAGACTTCATAATAGTTATTAATCAGTTTTAAACCGTTACAAGTTTTTTTGGTTAAACGAGCTTGTTTTTACTAAATTTTGTTCAGTGAACTAGTCTCAAAGTCTTTCTTAAAGATAAAAAAAAGCAAAATCTAACTATCAAACTTAGTTTTTTTTTCAGCTTGTTTTTTAAAACCGTTAAAAAACTGTTGTTACTTCCTAGTTCATAAGCTATTATTTAGCAAAAATAATGTTTATTGAAAACTCTGTTTAGCCTCCATAAAGTTCTTCTGTTTAATAAAAAAAAAAAGTTAAGCATTTGATCTTTAACTAAATCTAGACTGTAACAAACAAATAACATATATTTTGCACAACCTTATTTTATTTAATATCTTTTATATTTTTTCACGACTTAAGTACCTTAATGTCGATTAAGGTTTTTTTGAAAGTAGCTAGTACTTTACTTTTTAAACTACATACAAATCAGTTTTTAAAGCAACTATCATTAGAAGTCAATAAAGTTTACAAATTTTAACATTACAACCATTTCTATATTTTTCTTGTATGAAAATTAGTGTTATTAGTTTTATTTTACTATGATAAGCATTTTTTGCAATGCTTAAATTTTTGGTGACTTTTACGTTGAGATAAGATAGACCATTGTTGTTATTTTTTCTTTTGATCTTTTTGTCTTCAATATAATAAACAATTAATAATCAGTTTTGTTTTCAAATAATTCAATGTTAACAAACAAGTAAATAATCTTAGTAAAATTAAAATTCTAGCTTTTTTATATTTACTTTTTGTCCTTAATAAGTCATAATAAATAAAATAATTAATCATAATAATTAAATACTTCAAAAAGATATTTGTGATTTTGCTATACATATGCCTATAAACTAGTGATGTACCGGACTCACTATCCGGGTCCGGGTCCGGCCGGATATTGCCATTTTTGTGTGATATCCGGATCCTGCCGAATTCTAATTTGAAAAAAAAGTCCGGATCCGGTTCCGGCCGGATTCTAAATTGAAAAAAAAAAATCCGGATCCGGGTCCGGGTCCGGCCGGATCCTAACAGAGATCCGGCCGGACCCGAACCTAGTTAGTAAAAAAGAGCATACTGAAAAGTATTTTTTCAAAAAGAAACCCTGTGTAAGTTAATAAGAGTCATTTTCTTCAGTTAAACTTAAACACCTACCGTGATTGGCTCATTTTGTACACGTGACTAATTTACATTTGTTTACATTTAAACTATGAAATAAACATTTAAGAAATGCAACTCTTTACATATGTTGTAAAATTGAAAACTTTGGAATGAATACTTGCATTATTTATTGTTTAAAGTTGAGCTCAGGGAATATTTAGAGTTAATACGGTTTAATGTACTAGCCAATGAGAATCATATGACGAAATGTTTCAAACTAAATACTGATGCAACAAAACATCAGAACATGACAGGCAATTTATATGTAAGCAGTTAGTTAGTTTGGTGTGCAGCTTGAAGCAACTAAATATCTTTAACTTTTTTGTGAATGCTTATTATAAGTAGTGTTTTGTTTTAAAAGTGAATATTTCAACTGCTGTTTAATTGTTTAAATATTTAAGCCAGGTTTATAGTTTAATAGTTTATTAAAAATTTTACAGTTTCTTGTTTACTAAAAGTTTTATTTAACTTTTAGTTTATTGTTTTAAGCCTTTTGATATAGATTTAATAGCTTCCAGTTATTAAAGTGTTACCAAAGTAATTGATAATTTTGTATATGCTAGTATTTCTTGTTGTGTTTTATATAAAAGATTCATCACTCAAAACTGTCGTGTCTGATTATAGAAAGTAGTCTCAGTTAGAATTTAGTATTTGTTAGATATTAATTAAATAAGGTAAGATTTAATTATGATGTTTAGTACTAATAAGTTAAGTGTACCACAATCAGTCCACAAATTTACTTCCAAATTGTCAACCTTTGCTAGCTGTTCTACTGATTATTAGATTAAAGTAGTTTTTTCAGTTTTTAAAAACCTCATTCTGACTCAGGCTTGTTTATACTCACTCTAGCTAGTTTTATTGACTTAAACAGTGGCAACCCTGCTAGTTGGAAAATTTTTGGGAGTTATAGAAAATCGTGGATTGCCTCAGGCTAGTTTAGTTTTTTATAAAAACTCAGGCTAGTTTTCTTTTAGATTTTGAATGAGTTTGAGCTGATCTAGTTTTCAATATTTTGTAATTTTCTAGTGTATTTTGTTCAAGAACTTGATTTTAGATTTTTTATTTCAAATAACACCTAAATTTGTAAACCTTGTGACTAGCTGTTCTACTTATTATTAGATTAAAGTTCTTTTTATTCAGTTTTTAAAAACCTCATTCTGACTCAGGCTAGTTTATACTAGTGATGTACCGGACTCATTATCCGGGTCCGGCCGGATATTGCTATTTTTGTCTGATATCCGGATCCGGCCGGATTTTAATTTTAAAAAAAGTCCGGATCCGGTTCCGGCCGGATTCTAATTTGAAAAAAAGTCCGGATTCGGTTCTGGCCGGATTCTAAATTGAAAAAAAAGTCACGATCCGGTTCCGGCCGGATTCTAATTTGAAAAAAAAGTCCGGATCTGGGTCCGGTACATCACTACTATAAACTTTGTTGCTTTTACAGTAACAAAAATACTAAGTTAAATAGTAGAACTCATACCTTGTGTAGTTTTAAACTAAGCTATTTAAACTTTTACTCTTCAACAATTTATTTAGTTTATTAATAAATTACATACTAATATTACACTTCATAAAAAAATGTTTTATTTTTTTTAATTTAATTTTACAAAATTACTTCAACTTTAAAAAGCTATAGTTTAAAATTTGAAGATAGTACTTATCAAAATACAACTCGTCTAAATCATAAACAATATTAAAAAGAACAAGTTACAAAAAAAGCTTTTTTAATATAAGTGATCTGAGTTGTATAGGACTACAAAAAATCATGTTTATTTAGAAGGTACGCACTTGTATGTGATCAGCTCACGAAGTCCGTATAATGGAAGCTTTATCGAATTATAGTTGTAAAACTCTTTGTCGCACTGATAATCGTTAATAGAAGTTATTCCATCGCGGGAAAATATATGAATGCAATTTTCGTTGTTTTCAATATTGTTAGGCTCCCCGCTTTTCCATCTGTAAACCGCGGGCTGATTTACGTGTGTGACGTCATAAGCCGTTCCGTTCGTCAACCTGAAACTACCTTCCTGACCTCTATCGTTCATACCTATACAGAGAAACTTGTCATTGATTTGTCTTATCTAGTTTAAAAAAATTTTTAATAAATTTAGTTTTACATTTGTAAAAGCTTTACTGTTCACATGATATTGTGCTTTTAATATGATAAGCTATCTACATGCTTTTGTTCATGCTCTTTTTAAAGTATGCTTGGATCTTTTTAGAAACAAAATTTATTTTAACTGTTTTTTAACTTTATGATAGAATAAGTTTTTTTATATACATTAGTCAGTTTTTGTTGTGCACATATATTTATGTATTAAGTACATTATTTTTTGCCTTTTAGCTCACCCTTATATAAACTGTTTTGATTACTTGAAGACATGTAAATTGTTTTAAAATTTTAGGTAGCAAAAGCTCTCAATTTAAATCAATTACTTGAAGTATAGGATATATAATCTTCGAAACATTTTTTTTTTCGTTTTTTGCGTTAGTTCACAATTTTATTTTATTTTACTTTCTGTCAATATATTATATTGATATTTTGTTGTGATTACGAAATATTAGGAAATTAAACAATCAAATATATTTTTTTTTTATTAGTTTAATTTAATAGTATAATTTGCATTATAATATTTTTCCTGTAGATTTTAGCTATATAAAATGACTTTAGTATATTTTTATATGTTCGTTCTTAGAAAAATAATTGGTTGTACTAAAAATTTAGCGTGAGTTTTTATATTTTGAGTTTTGAAGCATAATTAGCTACAAACTTTTGAACATAATATTTAGATAAAACATAATGACTTTAAAGCGTAAAGAAAATTACAAACAGAAAAAGTTATTTTTAGCTAATGAAATTTTATTTCCTTACTTTCACATTTCTTATGAACTAAAATATGTTAAGACTAACCTAGAGAACAGTTGATAAATAAAATTGTACACCTTAAAAAATGAGACATGAGTTACAATAGAAAAAGTTTTCTTAGTTTTATATAATGAAACTATTTTTCTTTTAATTAGGGGTAGGTAACGTAAGGCCCGCAGGATGAATCTAGTCCGCAGGATGAAAGGAACCGGTCCCCTAATATGCATAATATTTAAATGGAAACCGACCCGCGAGCATGTAAATCTGGCCCGCTAAACTAAATTATTTTGAAACTTGCACTAAATAATCTGAGATATGAAACGAAGCGCAAAAAAAGTAATAAGTGATAGGTGCAATTCGAAGGCAATTTAAAATTCAGGCTAGATTTAGTAAATAAAAAGGTAAAACAAAATTAGTATTTTGTCAAAATGAGTTGGACAATGTGTGAGTTTTTCTAAGTTAAGTAAAATTGAAATGTTCCGACGCTTCTGGGAGTAGTTTTTCTAAATCTGGCCCGCTGAGTAAAATCGTTGACCACCCTTAGTTTAAATCATCTAATATTAATTTGGTCTTCCTTTGAGAAGCACTTGTTATAATTGTTTTTTTTACCAAACTTTATGAAGAATTAAAACTAACTACAAAATAACTACTCAAAGATAAAAACTTAAACGCTTGTTAACAAAGATCCGAGCGAAACAACTTCACTTGAGTATATAATAATAACAGATTAAACAGTATTCCTTATTTATTATCTTAATACATGTTTCTGTGTGTTAACGGATTACTCTGTAAAAAAAATGAATATTGTAAGGAAAGATTAGAAGCTAAAGTAGAATGTACATGTGCTTAACAAAAATAACAATAAATACTATAGATTATTGTAAATTAATATTAAATCTAAATAAGATAAAGTAAAGTAAAATACACAATAAAATAACTACTGAATCAAAGTATTCAAACGTTACTAATCATTAAAAAAACTTATAATAAAAACTTAACTAAAAAATATAAATTGTATGCAAAAGTATTTATGTGATTACATAAAATATTCAAATGCTGTATTTATTATCACGTTGGTACTCTTTACCTTCTAACACCAGTTCAAAAATTGGTGTGTTTTTTTGTTACGAACGGTGTGTTCTTATAATACTTTATTATGTTTTTCATGAAATAAACAGATTATTTTAAATTAGGTGCTCGCAGGCATGTGGTGGTTGTGGGCTAAAAATTTAAAGTGAAATTATTCGCGGACTGCAGTTGTATTTTTACTTTTTCTACTGCCCACGATTACTTGCACATGTTTTAAATTTCCCAACAATAACCGCTATGACCTTGTTTTGCTCTTTTTTAAAGCTCAGAATATCAGGTTCAAGTTTAAATGAAAAATTCTTGCGGGTCGCAGTTTGCCAACTTCCGTTTTAGAAATATTTAATGTACGTTACCAATTGTCCTCTTTAGAGTGGACAAAAAAAGCAACTGATTAAAGTTTTGAGCCTTGTATTATTCAGAGTGAACACTTAAAAAGCTTTTTTTGTATTCAAGATTAAGTTATATTCTTTAGCACATTTTATTTGCAATTTTATTTAAATTTCGGTTTAAGTTTTCTATTTCAGTAGCACTTGAAAAACTTTATTCTCTTAAGTTAAAAATCTACAAATAAAAGATGAAGACTATATAACTCAATTTTGTAATCATAGCGTTCTTAATATTGCGGCTTATTTTTTTCATTTCTAGTGGAGAATTTAAATAAGTTTTTTTAAACTTAGGTTTTAAAATTACAAACTATTTTTTAAATATGGTTGACTGTAAGTTAATCTAAGATCTTATAATTATTTTTTTTAATCTAAACTTTTGCATTTAATTTTTTTTTTATATAGATTATAATAAAATTTTTAGAAAAATTAAAATATTTACTTCATTTTACTGTTATATTACGAAACTAGTTTTAACTTAGTTAACTTTCATCTTTTTCCATCTAATGATAACATTAGTACAACATTCGTTTAATTTTCTATCTGGTTACAAGGTTTATCTCGTTATACTTGGATCTTTAAGTATAAATATGTATTTTAAATAGTATTAGTTTAGCACCTCTAGTTAGGTAATCAAAATGTTTCTTCTCCGAAAAGCAAACATACTTAACTTTGAGATTTATACCAACTTTTTAGAAACTACAACAAACTTATATGCCTGAACTTCTTACACTTAGCAAAAATGTTTTCTTCCATTTTAAAACCTTTTTTTAAGGTAATATGAGTAAAAAAATGATTTGTTTTTTTATCTGTATGTGTTCCGTTACCTTTTAATAAAATATATAAAATGATTATCATATTGTTACATAAGTTAAAATAATAAAGTTGTTTTTAGCTCGATGACCGAAAGGTCTTTTTATACCTCCAGGTTTTTTGATTAATTATTTAGCTTCTTTTTATTTATCGTGTTTAATAGTACAAATTACAAAGTATTTAGCAATAAATGTAAATAAAAGTTTTGTTTTTGTTTATACCTTTTACTGTATTCTAATTTTTGAATTCTGTTTGTTTTTTGGACTTGAATGTTCAACTATTCATTTATCTTTCGGTATGTTAAACGTTTTTATTTAAATTGAAAAATTAAATCAATTTTTTTGTATAAAACGTCATTATAAAACTAAGTCTTTTTTTTTACATTTAAATTTTTGTGGATTGAATAGTGTTGGCTATAACATTTTCCTAAAATTTCCAAGGAATACTAATGCTATAAAGTTTCCTATTGATCAGTAACAACACTTAAATCAATTAAACAGTTTATATTGTCAACTTATTTTTTTAAACAACGACTAGCAGCGCCCAAGAACTCTTTTTATACATAATTACTAAAAGATAAAAACTTTGGATACTAATTTTTAATTTAAAAATGCATATTTTTTATTAACTATTTAAGATAACAGAAAAAATTATTTTTCTATATTTTTACAAAATAAGTAAGTAGCTATATTTTATTCAAGTTGTATAAACTTGACACTTTTTGCCTTAACAGACTAGCAAACTGATGAGTTTTAATTTAAATAGTAGTTTTTGTTTATACCTTTTATTGTATTTTAGTTTTTGAATTCTATTTGTTATTTGTACTTGAATGTTCAAATATTTATTTATCTTTCGTTGTATTAAACATTTTTGTTTAAAATGAAAAATGAAATTAATTATTGTTATTTTCACAAAAAAATTATTAACTATTTTTCTAAGTTTGATAAGCTAAACGAGAAAGTTAAACAAAAGTTTGTTGTTTTTTTAGAGAGTAAATACTTCTATTTAAAACATTCAAAAAATACTTGTAGATACTTTTAATACTAAGATAAGGCTACAATTAAAAGACCTGAATAACACTTATTTTTTTTCTTATAACATAAGAAAACAACAAACTTGTAAAAAACTGTAGTGTGCAATGCTCGTAATAAGGTCTCATGTAAGTACAAGTTGAATTAAAGCAGAAAAAAAAAGTTCATTCAAATATTTAAACGTCTAGCAGCTAACAACTTTTCAAAATTGTAACGTTTCAACCTTATATTTAATCTTTAACAATCTTGTATATATGTAAGAAAAGCAGCGAATGTTGAAGTGATCAGCGGTAATGGCCTCTTTCGACAGAAACTCCGTTTTTGCGGTCCTTGCAGCGACGGTTTTGAAACCAAATCTGGGAATAAAAAGTTACCTTTTAAATAAAAAAAAAGTAGTTTTTAGTTGCTAAATGTTTTATTAGCGGTCTGCTTATTTCGAAAATATTTGAATTTTACGAAAACAGTTTTCAAAGTTATTAAAGTTTTTTCTTGATAACTACAAATAAAAAAACATGACTACCTTGGCTCTAGTTAGGCTTTTATCAAAAAAAAAAGAAATGTTTTTAATGATAAGTTTTAATGATAAAATATATACATAGTGAATTAATAAATTAGTATAAACCTTCAATTCTTTACTAGACAGTTTTGTACTTTCAGCCAGTAGCTGAATTTGATCTACCAGTGGGTATTTTGTTCCGTTCAAATAAAACTCCTCCAAAACATCAGTTTGATCGAAACTTAACGAAATTCTTTGTCTATAATAATATTATTTTATACATCATGAGTACCCGTTTTAACATTTTTTATGCATTTATCAAAAAAAAAGTTAAACTTAGTTATAGCTAAAAATTTGTTCTCCACCTGAAAAACTTAGTTTTTCTTCAAAACTATAGTGTAACAAATTTTAAGCAACTAAACAGTATCTAAAGCCATAAACGGTTTTTTTTTTACTTTTTACGTCTATACATAAAACAAAAATATGAAAAAACACGAAACAAACTTTCTTTTCTTCACCGCCACTTTACGCTCTGAAGATTCTTGGTCTGACTCTTCTTCAGATAGAGCTCTTGCTGCCGGCTGTGATAATATCATGTTTAAGTCAATGTTTTTTTAACCTAAACTAAAAAGTATGTCGTATTTAGAATAAAAAAGAAATAAAGTTAATTTGGTCAAGCAAGCATTTTAAAGGGTAATTGTTTTTAGATCAATTTTACTGAAATAATAAATTCTTTTTAGAACATTTTCTACTTAAACTTACTCTCATAACGTTGCTTTCAACTTTTGTCCTTTTCAAATCTGTTATTTTTTTTTTATTGTTTGAAAAAACTTGACTACCTCTAAAAAACATGTTATTATGATCGTTATTAAAACTAGTATTTTTTTAACTGCTGAAAATGTTAATAAGTTTTTTTTTACTTTTGTTTCCATTGTTTTTCTTTCGTTTTAAGTATTTTCTTGGCTTTTGGCCTCTGCGTTGTCTGGTGAGCTTTGCTCTTCGGTTTTGAAACCAGTTCTGTGTTTAAACAGTATCTAAGTTGTACTTTAGTTGTCCTTATACAATGAAACAAGCCAAATAAATTGAATTAACTTATCTAATTTTTAACATCTATTAAGTTACAACGGTTGATTAGTATAGACTTTAAATATCAATAAAAACTAAAATTATATACAAAGGTTTTTATAAAAAGATATAATGAACAAACATATATTTCTGTCGGACTCAGACCAGTTTGCTGCGATATTTCTTGTTTCACGTGTTTTTCTAGATACTCGTTAATACTGAAGTAGTATAACAGAACCTCCATTTGATGCCTAGTAAACTTTATACGTACTCTGTGAAAAAACAATAATTTAGAGTGAAGTATAAATTTAAAAATAGTTATTTCGAAATAAACGACTAAAGTTCTTAAAATACCCAAAGAAATTTGTAAAACCAGAATTCATAAAAAGAATTAACTTTTTGAAAAACTTCATATAAAACTTACTTTCGGGGTTTCCTACCGTCTGAAATCGACTCATCACCAGAGTTTTCATCGTTCTGCTGTAAGGAGGAAAACGTGTTGTTGAGCTAAAAGTATAACTTTTTAAATAATTAAGTAAAATATTTTATTTATAAAATTGAAGACTAATTTATACCTGATTAGCGCTACTTGCAGGAGTGTTTTCGTTATGCCCATACCCTGTAAAAAAAAATGCATACTTTCAAATCAAACGAGTCAAACCTAAAATTTTCTAATATTTGTTAACTTGTGGTCATACAATTTACAAGAGAGTCTAAAATAATACCATTAGTTGATGAAAATGTAGCTGGTTGTTGATTGAAGCTGGTTGCTTGAATAGGATAATTCACTGCTCCATTGACTGGAGTTTGATGCTGAGGTTGAAACTGGTTTTGTGCTCGATAACAGTCATTTAGCTGTTGACAGTGATTTAATTTGTAGTTTTGCTGGTAATTTATTCCTACATTCGGTACGTTCAACTGCGGGTGTATGTTTGGATACTGACTAGAGTAGGGAATTTTCGTGTGATGACTGTAAACATTCACTTTACTCGGGCTGAAGTAGTAACCAGCACCGTTTTGTCTTCCAGGCACAGGATAAAAACTTTGAGCTGCGTGCTGACCGTTTTGCTTTTGCACTGCATAACTACCACCTTGGTTAGCCGAAGGAACTTGCATCGGGTAATAAATTTGCTGGTTGTTCAGATTGTAACCAGTTTGCACGACCGGCGCTGGATGACTTGGTATGCTGTTGTAATGCACCATTGGAACAGAGCCTTGTACTTGCTGATGCATGACCTGATGTGTGGGCAGCTGTTGCGTCGCTTGCAACGTGTGGTAAGTTGGTTGGTCCGGTCGCACAAACGGTCCGCATTGTGGTGGTAGATACGGTGGTTGGGCTGGCTGAAAAGTTTAAAGTACATAAAATAAACCTTCAAAGTTAAATAGACTATTTTCTCAACTTTATCTAATATTCAAAAGAAAACAGTTTAAACTGTCACCTGTTTGTTTGTTAAATCTTTAATAGAAGGCTCGTTTTCAGCATTAGCCGACGCACTGTCATCAACTACAGAGATGCGCGCGTTCTCGGTTGCAGAAGGACTGCTTTTTGGAGAATACTCTGTCACTTGCTCAATCGATGCATCTCCACTGTCATTCAGCAGGGACACAAAGCTCTGACCCATCACTTGGCTGCAGCTCGTTTTCATAAGCGGGTCGTTGTCTGAAATCACCGGACCTCCTCGCTTTATCATGTTAAAAACAAATCTGGCGAAAGAATTGTTGTGAACTAAGTCGAGCACATTAAGTAAACTGTGAAAGCTGTTTTTTTATTGAAATAATAAAATATATCCTTTTACTTGAAATGTTTATAAAGGTTTTTTAAAGTTTTCAGTACATCATGTTCATTAAAAAAACATATAAGAAACTAATGTAAGTTTACGTTTAGTAATAAAAATAGTTTATGTTATTCAGAGAAAAAAGGTTAAAATATATGAATTTTGGTATAGTTTGATATGTATAAACAGCTTTTTTCTACAACTAGCAATTACAAAAGGATGACAAAAGATATTTAAAACAGAATAGTATTGTAGAGTTTAGAAATGAATTAAGAAATTAGTTACAAGCTTAAAGCTAATAGACTTATAAAAAATTAATTTTAAAAAATATATACTAGTTATTTTCTGAAACATTCTTAAAACTTTATACAAAAAACTTTCAAACTAAGCTAAAAAAATTTTAGTTTGTAGGTTAAGTATATTTATTTTGTAACTAATAAAAGTTACAATAAAAAAATAGATTTTTTAAATTTATTTGCTTGTTTAACCTAAAGTATGATTGAGATATTTGTTTTTTAGTTTCTGTTTTATTTTATTCAATTACAACAATTAATTATTGTTACATATACAACAACCAACAAAAATGTTATATCTTAAAAAGCTATTTTTGTAAAAAATCTAAACATATAAATTTCTTAAATCTACTTTTTTAAAAGCAACAATACTTATTATCTATTACATAACTATCAATTTTTTACGTATGATTCGTTCTATACTAACAGTTTTGTATTTTCATCAGGTTTAGTCTCTAAAAACTATGAGATAATTGATTCTAATTGTGCCTGTTTAAAGTTCAGTTTTAAATGCAAAGTTTTCTAATTAGAGGCTATTAATTTTGTAAATAAGTTTATTACCATAGTTAATTTATTTTTTAATTAATCTTTTTAGATGTTTAAGGTATTATTATTAAGCTATCACTTTTAACCATTCAAAGTTTTCAGTTTTTTATAATTATATAATTAAGCTCTACAAAATTTTACTCTTTTGCTTTTTTTTTAGTATAGTTTTTACATAACTAAATTATGTTTAATATCTTTAAAATAGAAATTCTAAATGTTGTAAAAAGTAGCCTATTATTTATTTACTTTTTTTTCTAGTTTGAATCTATATATAAGTTTTTGCAAGTCTAAAATATATTTTTAGATATATGTAGATTATGGTATAATATATAGTAGTTTTTATTAATAATATATTTTAATGAGCTGAACTTTGTAAAATTAAAAACCAGTGGCCGACAAATCTATAAAAAATTAAAACATCTCGTTTACATTTTATTACATTTGCAAATTTACAATTACAAAACTTTTATTACATTTTTGTATCATTTGTTCAAACTGTAAGTAAACTACACAAATACTTGAAAAAATAAGGTTTTAAATTGAATGAATAACACAAAACATCAAAAACTAAGTTAAACAACAAAATATATTCAACAGAAAATACTACGCTGTCATGCAAAATAAAAACTTAAAAGTATAAAGCAGATAAAAATACGTACAAGTTGGGGTAGAAATTTAGTATGCTAGTTGCTAAATTGGGTAACTTTATTTTAAACACTTGTAAATTAGAATCTTGAGTTATAAAAACCATCAGTCTAAAAAATGGCATTAATTATTTTATTACAACTGTGAATAAAATCATTTGAAATGTCGAATAGCCATCACTTTTCATAATATTATTGAGCCATTGTTTTTGGTTATTGTTGAGAAAATAAGGTTTTTAATTTATTTTTTACGTTTACGTTTTAGAAAGTAAAAGTATAGCCGGGTTGTTTGAATTTAAAATCGTTAAGTAAGTTAACATTGCCATAAAAAAATTTGACTCACCATTTTAAACTGAATTACTCTAATCAAGTAAAAAAAAGTTTAACTTAAACACAGTCTTTTTTTGCTTTGAGTAGTGTGCACTGTACTTAAGTCTAGTTTAAAACTGCTTTAAATAAACTATAAATCATCGTTGTTAGACTATTTATCTTTTTTAGATGTAAACAATTTAAATCTTCTTTAAAAAGTATCATAAAATTTCTTATGTTTATTAAACTTTTATCTTTTAGTTTTAAATGTTTTTTTTAGTTTTTTTCTTTTGTAGAATATGCGATGTGAAAAAGTACATTAGTTTAAAAAAACTTATAGTTTTAAACAAAAAAGTTTAGAATTTTCAAAATATACTAAGCTTATTTTTTAACGATATAAAAGTGCTTGTATGTAACAAAACTGCCGAAAAAATTACCACACAGATAGTATGATTAATTTGCCTAAACAAACTAACTAAACTAAATTATTAAGCAAGTAACTATTTTCTTTAATATTAAAATCAAATACAAAACTGAATGAAATTTATAAGTTTAAAGAGCAAAACGTAATTTGTTTCAATAGCAACGCAACTGTAAACTGTAGATACATGTTGTTTAAAATAAAAAAGTAACAAACAACAATAATAAGTAAACTTTTCTGAACGCAAGCTAATTTTTAAGCTTCGAATCTACCACTATTAACACAAAGCAAACTGTCTGAAAAATTAAATGTTACTTACAAAACAAAACAGAAATTACCAAAAAGTTCAATAACTTTCATAAGTTATGAACTAATACCTACTCGTACAGCAATCGAGTGTAAATGAAACAAGGCAAGCATGTCTTCTCTTAAATTTATGTTCTAATTAAATCGAATTAAATCACAAAAATTTAGTTGAATTAAACAAAACTCACTTTTAAAATCACTCTTTAATTAAATAACTGCTATCAATTCCAATTATATTAGGTAGTAAATAGGCTTTAATTTTGTAATAAATTGAGAAATAATTAATGCCTAAAATTACCTTGACAAATTAGTAGTATGTTTATTGCAATTACCAATGATAAAGCTTATTATAATTGGGTAGTAATTATTGCAAAATAAAAGCACAGTATTAAACAAGAGATTGATTAAAAGTCTTGATTTTCGTAACATCATTTAATTTTAGTAATTTTTTTTCAACATAAAAATGTTCTTAACTTGTAACTATTTTATAAACTTTCGTTCTAAGCTCAAACTGTTTCTCACATGTGAAACAAAAAAAAATACTGGTTTAAAACTTCAGTTAGTCTTTTGAAAGTTATACTACAGTATTAAGTGCTTAGTTAGAAAACATAATAATAAAAGCCATTCATTCTTCAATTTTGTTGTATTATTAGTGTAATAAAATAAAAAGGCAGCCAGATACTTAAACTTTATACTTTTGTGTAAAATTAAGCAATCTTTATCAACTGTTTAGTTGTTTTAAAAAACTTAAAAGTTTTAAACCACAATGTTCATTCAAACAGTAGCATGTGAATAACTAAAAAAACCTTAACTATTATGTACTAAATACGAATTTTAACTAGTATGAAGTTTATGACATGATAATAATTCATGTATATATTCATGTTTGTTTTCAATTTGTAAGTTTAAAGTTTAAAGCAAACATAAACATTTAAGTTTAATAACAGTTACCGCCAAAATATACAAAAAAATGTAAATTTTATATTGTGTATCAAGTTTCTTGATCAAATTAACGTTGAAATGAATAAAACAACGTATATACCGCATACACTTTCTTTTAAAAAGTCGTACAAACTCGTTTTAAAACTCGACTGTTAAGCATTTTTAAGACATATTATAACTTAGTTTTTAATCTTAAGTATGACACTTTAAATTTTTTCGAAAACACGTTTTAATTAACTTTTTTTTTCTTGTAGTCTGTTAAAATACTAAATCAGGGTACACGGTAGTTCAGGTTCTTAAAAAATATTTCAAAGAAACTTAACTCAAAAACTAATATACACTTAAAGAATACATGTATGTAGTTCCTCTTAATATATACAAGGCATTTTTTTCTTGTTGCGAAAATTTGAATAATTTTTGAAATATGGTTTAAATAAACTTAAAAATAAAATTATTTTTAGTTTTTATTTAATATCTTAAGAACTTTTTTAAACTTGCAATAAAGATTAGTGTATTTAGTTTTGATAGTTTTAATTTTATCTATTAAGTACAGTTTAATAGTATGACATTTTTTAATTTGTATTTTAAGTTAAGCTGTAATAAAAAAACAAAACCTTGTGCAAGAGTACTTTGACGTTTTTTTTGAAAAACAATTGGTTTAAACAATTGAACTTATTCTACTGTTTTCAAAATAGAACTTTATATTGTATCAAAATTCGTAAACTATCATTTAAAAACAGTGAATGTTTTTTTTCGTATCACGTGTTTACTTTTATGTGAAGTTTTTTTTTGGTGTTGTTATTACAAAACAGAGTGGTTTTGATAAATATTAGAGATTAAATATGCTTTTATAAAAGACATGGAAAACATAATTAAACCACGAAGCTAGTTTGTTATTCAACTTATCTTTACTACTAAAACAAAGTTTGTAAATAGGTAGCAAGATTTGTCTATAATAAATAAATAAAATATTATAATACTGTTGAAATTTTGTCGTTTGGGTTCTTTAAACTTTATTTTTAAAACTTATAAGAATTCGAATGTTTTTCAATACGCAATATATAAGTAAAACTAACCAAAAATTTTTTTTTTTTTGTTATTAGTACATGTATATTTTTTACTTTTATTAAAACATTGTAATAATTGAAGGGTACTATTCTAACAAAAAAGTTGTAAACTCTAGGAGCAAGATGTTTTTCGAAGTAAACCACTGCTTTAATTAAATTACAATTCAGCACAATGATAAAATAGTTCTAATACACTTTAGATTGTTGATAAAGCTGTTAAATTAATCTCATTTAGTGTGTTTTTTTTTTTTTTTTTTTTTAATTTTTTAAAAAACAGTTAAAAGCTCTTAACCGAAACAGAAATCAAAATAGAGTTTTTAATTTGTTCTAATATGGTGCAAGACAATTCAAATTTTGCAACACAGTTTTAATAGTCTTGAGTTATTTTAAATTAAGTCTTTTAATAATTATTAAAACTTGAAAGTAAGTTATAATGTTATTAATTAGACCTATATGAACTTTTTTGTTTTAATATGTACAATTTTTTGAGATATGGCTAACATTTGTTTAATATTTTACTAAGATATAGTAACTTTTAGTAATTATGAGTTTTCTTTTTTTCATAGCTACTTACTTTAAATAATTTTCTGATTATAATCTTAAAAGTTAGACTCCAATATCAATAATAGATACAGGCTTATTATGATAAAGCAAATACTTTTTTTGTCTTTTACATACTTTGTATTAATTTAGCCAAGAGCACTATAATAAATTAAAAATCAACAAATATATACTTAAAACTATTATATAAAAATTTTGCTTAATATACTTAAGGCATGCCGTTAATAAACTGCTCTTATAAAATTTTGTAAAATATTATACTTGTCACAGTTTATATTCTCATATTTAAAAAGTTATTTTAATAAACAGTAATTAGAACTTGGTATACAATTATGGGGCATCACCTTTTTAACCTTTTTTACTAAACATTTTACTCTTATAGTATATATTGGGTAGGGCTATAAATTTTTAACTTTGTGAAAAAATACAAATTGTAAAATTATATAAGTTATTTTTTGGGTAAGGTAAGTTTAAGAAGGGTTGCCAAAATCAAAAAAAATTAAAAAAGAGTTATGAATACTGAATAAACGTTTATTCGTCATAAGTTAAAATGTCATGTTTGAGTATATTTTGGCGATTTATTAGTAATATTTAATAGTAATATTAGCATGGTTATCATATGTTTAACTTAAGTTTAAGTAAGCAATAATTATTTCTTTCTTTAATAGTAGTATTAGCATGGTTATCATAAGTTTAACTTAAGTTTATGTAAGCTTTAATTAATTATTTCTTGGCAGTGTTACAGACTTCTAAAAAAAATCTATTTTATGTAATTTTAACAAAGCTTGTACGTTAACTTATTACATGGTATAGAATACAAATTTTACTTATGAACATTATATATACTTAAAAACAACAAGATATAATTTGTATAAAACCAGAATTAAATAGTTACTGAAATAATTTACAACTAGTCGTTATTGATCAAATTGAGAAAAAGATCACAACAAGGTAGTTCAGATCTATAGTTTGTTTAAAATCATATGGTTTAACATAAAATAATGTACAGAAACTTGAATAAAATTTTGTTTGTTCGTACTTTTTACATAAAGTGTTGAATTTACAAAATACAAACATTTTATTATAGATAAAGAAGAATTTTAAAGCTGTAAGCATTCTAAAATATAAAATATGTATGATGTCAATTTTAAATCATTATAAATAAAAGCTTTTCTTTTAATAGTCCATGCGCTAAGTTGCATCACATTTTTAATTAAAAACTCTGTTATATGCGAATTAGGTATCATTATGCCTTTTTATTAAGCTAAAAACTGCAACTTTACTTTAAAAATCGTAAATGTTAAAGTTTAAGTTAAAATAATTCTTATTTATTTGAAGAATATTTCGTTTGAAATTTAGGCTACTTTAAAGATGATTCCTACACATTTTTTAGCATAATATTTTCTTTTTAACTTATGCTTGTTTTTTTAGTTCAAAGTTATAGTTCTTATTCTTCTCCTAAACCTTACCATGTATCTTTAACTACTGAACCACGACATTACCATAGTTATATTTCAATAATTTATTTGAAATGGTATTTAACTTTTAGTAGCTAGCTATTTTTTATAATTATTGTTTTTAATCTAATGTTTGTATACCTAAAAATTATTATTTGAAAAAGTACATATACAAAGTAGTACTATTAAAAAAAATTAGATTTGTTTGAATTTTTTTTTATTTTATATTTTTTAAATCATTGGGCACAATTAAGTTTAGATTGTGTAGACTGTAGAGTATATTTTTAATTTCAAGTTAGCACAAAATAAATGTTCTATGAAGAAATGTCAAAATCGGCTGTTTATGTGATGTAGATTTTTTTCTTAAATTGTTTGATTTGTTTAAAAGTTTTACATATATTAAAAAACCATATGAAGTAGAGTGCTCTAATTATTAATAATATAAAGAGCTTAATTATCAAATACAATTCTTTCAACAATTGTCAATTCAAGCTTATTTTATAAAGTTTTATAAAAAACAAAGTTATTAGTCATTTTTCAAAGATGACGAAAGTTTTTATTAACCATCTTAACTTTGACATCTAGTTTAATCGGTAAAAATATCTATACTATGAATAAGGTGTAGGCTAGTTTGTAGTAATTAAAGGTATTGCTCATTTATTAAATACTCAAGACTCTGTAGTTATATTGTTAGAGAGAGTTGTGTTTCAGAAAAAAATTATAAAACAATATTATTTCTACTATTATTTTTAGATGAAAAATTTGTATCAGTGTTTTTATGTTTAATCTTTAAAAAAGAGTTTTTTGTGTTCTTTGGGGCTTATAATTTTTTATTGTATGTTTTTTTTCGTAAAATATATTAGATTTAATAACAATTTTAGCCGCTAGATACTAAGAAGAAAAGTGAAAAACAAAGAAAAATTGAAGTAACAAATATGAGTCTAAAACTAATTACGTCTAAAATAAATAAAAGAACATCCAATTAAGTAAGCCTCTAATCGTATTGTTTCACAATTACAACTGAAGAAACACACCAAAAGTTCCTACAAACTTAATATTTGAATCATTTAGTACAGCTTGCTAGTGTACTACATTTTAAATTTTTTTTTTTATAATCATAAAAATTGGTATTCTTTATAAATTTTTTTCTAACTTCATACAAATTTTGACAACTTTTTAGCTTGGTTTTGTTTTCAAAAGAAGTTTGTATATGTTATTTTTTTTACTAAACTTCTTGGTAGCAACAACTTGTTAAAACGTGTCAACCTTTATATTGTTTTCGTTTTTAACAAAAATGTGTTAATCACATGAACATGCTTCATAATACTAAGTTTTGAAATATCAAAATTGTTTCCACAGCATGTATTGTTTACTAAATTTTCAGCTATAGCTGATTTTTTTATTGCACTTTTGATTACTACGCTCTTTTTATCTTTTTTGTCAGTGATGTCAAAAATGCAAAGAAAAAATCAGCTATAGCTGAACATTTAGTAAACAATACCTGCCGTGGAAACAATTCTCATATTTTAAAATTTACTATCATGAGACAATTTTCAAATACTTTGGAATTAATAAGACTAGAACCATTCTAATACATTTAAATAAATCTAAGTTATGTGAAAAGAAAGAATTTGATAACACTTTAGACTAATTTAGTAAAAAGCCATTTTGTTTCATTTTTAATGTTACTTATGTTGATTACGCTTGAATTTAGTTAATTGATTAATTAGTATATTTTTGTATTGTAGAATGTTTGTTTTTTATCTTAGTTTATTGTTTCAGTTGTACTTACCCTGACAAAAATTGAGGAAATGTATTGGAATAGAAAGAATTTGAGTAATTTTTTTTATTGAGATTTCAAAGTTTTATGTTTTTGGTCTGGAAATACTATTTGAAATGCCTGCTTTTTCAAGTATAAACAATTTTATTTAAATGTATTCTATTTCAAAAACTGCTCTAATAATTAACCCCCTAAAAGTAGCTAGTTTTTTGATTAATTTAGCTTAGAAAAAATTATAATTTAATTAATTTTAAATACGATGAAACTCTGCATTTAGTAGTATTTAATTTTAAACATAAATTAAATTGTTTTAGTAGACTTTAAGATAACAGCATAACAATGACCGACAATTCAGAATACTCGGATTCTTCAGATTACTCAGACCTCGAAGAAGACTTTGATGAAGAGTTTGAAGAATTAAGCCAAGAAGACGAACACAGAGCTCCGCAATACACAGAGCTGAACCAAGAAGAAATCCTCGAGTGCATGGAAGCCGAAATAAAAAATGTAACTAGTCTGTTCCCCGACGTCGGTAATGCTGAAGCCAGATGCTTGCTTCGGTGCTGCCAATGGAGCAGGGATCTCGTGGTTGAGGCGCTGATAGATGATGGATGTAGGAAGAAAAAAATTTACGAGAAAGCAGGTATCCAAATGAAAAGCCCTTTGAAAAAAGGCAGCCATCCTGAGTCTTCTGAGTTTGAATGCGAAGTTTGTACTGATGAAGTATCTATTGAAGATACGTTCAACTTGGAATGCGGACATGTATTTTGTAGAGGATGTTTAAAAGAATGTATCACTACAAACATTAACAACAGAGTAAATGTGTGTTGTCCCGGTGAAAACTGCAAAACGGTGTTAAGTTCAGACGCAGTTCTGAGCTTGCTCGACAGCGAGAGATCCCGCTCCTCTTACTTCCGCTTCCTCGCTCAATCTTACGTAGAATCCAACCCGCTGACCAGTTGGTGCCCCGGACCAGACTGCAGTCTGGCGTTTAAATCAGAGGATCCTACCGAGTACAAAGTCGAGTGCTCTAAAGGCCACAGAAGCTGCTTCAACTGCCAGATGCCGTGGCACGACCCGCTGGACTGCAATTTGTTGAAAAAGTGGTTCAAAAAGGTTACGGACGACAGCGAAACGACCAACTGGATCATTTACAACACCAAGAAATGTCCTAATTGTCAAGCGAGCATCGAGAAGAACGGCGGGTGCAACCACATGCGTTGCTGGAAGTGCAAGCATGATTTCTGTTGGATCTGCTTGAACAGTTGGGAGGATAATCACAACTGCCAGCCGAAAGAGGAGGGAAAAGGGGACAATGAGGGGAGGGCGGCGTTGAGACGATACAATCTGTATTTTGACAGGTGATTTTTTAGTTGCTTATTTTTAGATAATCTGTTGTACAAATTGCTTTATAGTTGCTGTGCAAAGTGTGCTTGTTATATGAAACATATACATTATCCGAGATTGATGCTTTTTGCACAGCAATCACAGACAGATTAGTGGATAAAGCATCAAGCTAGAACCAATTTTAAATTACTTTCTGTTTTGTACAACCAGTAGATATGTATATATACATATATATTTATTTATTTAATTATATAAAAACTATAATTCAAACAGCTGTTTCACACATTGAAATGTAAAATTTCATGTGATCGTCAGTAAGTTACAGTTTATTATAATAGTGAACAGAAATTTCGATTTTAGAATTTTTTATAGTAATTATGACGTAGTAATGGTACAGTTTATTGTACGATTAGTTGAATTTGAAATACGCTGTGAAAGTTATTCTATGCTTTTTAGGAAAGTTTAAAAAGGTTATTTTGGAAAAATGTTTTAAGCTATTAGTATATACATATATATATATTTATTTATTTAATTATATAAAAACTATAATTCAAACAGCTGTTTCACACATTGAAATGTAAAATTTCATGTGATCTTCAGTGAGTTGTAGTTTATTATAATAGTAAACAGAAATTTCGATTTTAGAATTTTTTATGGTAATTATGACGTAGTAATGGTACAGTTTATTGTACGATTAGTTGAATTTGAAATACGCTGTAAATGTTATTCTATGCTTTTTAGGAAAGTTTAAAAAGGTTATTTTGGAAAAAATGTTTTAAGCTATTAGAAAAATTTTTTAGGCTGTTGGGAAAAATGTTATAAAATGCTATAAAATACTCGTGTTTGCCGCTTCGATTTTATTTTGTTTTAATATTTAGTTGGTTTTAATTTTGTTAAAAAAGTATTTTTGATAATGGATGCATATGTTTTGTCTTTCGCTTTTCTTGTTTAGTGTTACGTTCTTATCTGATTTTTCGATTTCTATTTTTTCTAAGTTACAAAGTTTGCAGCCGAATTTAGTATTGAATTTTAATTTTGTCCTGTTTAATATTTCCCATTTAATTTTGTAGTCTGTATTGTTGTCTTTTAAGTTCCATATGTAATTCGCTAGTTCTGTTGTGTGTCTTTTGTTAATATTGTTGAATGATGATTTGTGGTTTCTGTATCTTTGTTTAAAGGTATTTCCTGTCGACCCTATATACTGCTTTGTTGTTTTATTTGATGTTACTGTTGCTTTATAAATTATATTTGACACTAGGCATTCGTTATTTAAAGGGCAAGGTTCTTTACGGCAATTACAAAGTTTATCTTTTATGGTGCTTTTATCGTCTATATTGCTTTTGTTTAATATTTTGTTGTTGTGAGCTATTATTTTACTTCTGAAATTATTTGTGCAACTGTAAGATATTTTGATTGTGTTTCGGTTGAATATTTTATGGAATGGGTGGTTTTCGTCAAATGATGTAGTAATCAGGTTTAAGAATTGTTTGCCTATTTTTGAACTTATATTTAGACTGAATGGTGGGTTGAAATATATTATGTCTCTTTTTCTTTGTTTTTTATTTCTTTCTGGTAAAGTGGTTTTATCGTATTTTAAGATGTTTTTATAATTGGCCGAATTTAATGCTTTTTGGTATTCATTTTTTACATTGTTGAAGGATTCTTCGTTATTAGATAGTTTTATTAGTCTTCTGTTTATTGTTTCGGGTAGTTGTTTTAGTATTTGTCGGGGGTGGTTGGAGTTGTAGTTTACGTATAAAATTGGTGAGTTTGGTTTGTTGTATGGTTGGTAACTTGAGTTTGATATGTTGAAGGATACATCTAAGAAGTCTGTTTGGAATAATCCGGATTCTATTGTTATTTTAAAGCCGTTTTGTTTGAATAATTTAAATAAATATTTAGCGGTGTTTTCGGCTGATCTCGGTGATTTGCTTCTTATTATCCCTAGCCCGTCATCTCTATATAATCCGAATTCATTATCTATAAAAATCTTACTTTTTTTGATTTCATTTAGTAAAAATAACCCTATTAAATCGCAGATTTCTGCCCCGTTAAATGATCCCATACTTACATTAAATAGTTGGTCTGAATTTGTTTTTTCCCAGGTTTGGCTTTTATGAGTTAAAATTGCTTTACAAGAGTGTATAATTAAATTCATTTCTTTGTCTGTTATTGGGTAATATTTTTCAGCGAATTCTAATGCTTTAATTAAATTATTTTTGGTTATACTAGGGTAAAATTTGGTGATGTCGAATTTTATAAATCTGTAGTTTTTGTTAAATTTAGAATTTTTGAACCAGGTGATAACTTCGTCTGTATTTTTCCATTGGTTTAATTTAGATTGTTTTCGTATTATACAATTAATTTTATCTATTAAGTTTTTTGAGTATTTGGTGAAAGGGGATTTACTTGGGTTTATGAGTCTGTATTCAATTTTATTCGGGAAGTTTTCTTTGTGGTCTTTGATTGTAATAAATGCTTGTTTTTCTTCTAGTTTTGGAATCTTGCCTTCTACGTTGTTTTACCAGAAAGAAATAAAAAACAAAGAAAAAGAGACATAATATATTTCAACCCACCATTCAGTCTAAATATAAGTTCAAAAATAGGCAAACAATTCTTAAACCTGATTACTACATCATTTGACGAAAACCACCCATTCCATAAAATATTCAACCGAAACACAATCAAAATATCTTACAGTTGCACAAATAATTTCAGAAGTAAAATAATAGCTCACAACAACAAAATATTAAACAAAAGCAATATAGACGATAAAAGCACCATAAAAGATAAACTTTGTAATTGCCGTAAAGAACCTTGCCCTTTAAATAACGAATGCCTAGTGTCAAATATAATTTATAAAGCAACAGTAACATCAAATAAAACAACAAAGCAGTATATAGGGTCGACAGGAAATACCTTTAAACAAAGATACAGAAACCACAAATCATCATTCAACAATATTAACAAAAGACACACAACAGAACTAGCGAATTACATATGGAACTTAAAAGACAACAATACAGACTACAAAATTAAATGGGAAATATTAAACAGGACAAAATTAAAATTCAATACTAAATTCGGCTGCAAACTTTGTAACTTAGAAAAAATAGAAATCGAAAAATCAGATAAGAACGTAACACTAAACAAGAAAAGCGAAAGACAAAACATATGCATCCATTATCAAAAATACTTTTTTAACAAAATTAAAACCAACTAAATATTAAAACAAAATAAAATCGAAGCGGCAAACACGAGTATTTTATAGCATTTTATAACATTTTTCCCAACAGCCTAAATAATTTTTCTAATAGCTTAAAACATTTTTTCCAAAATAACCTTTTTAAACTTTCCTAAAAAGCATAGAATAACATTTACAGCGTATTTCAAATTCAACTAATCGTACAATAAACTGTACCATTACTACGTCATAATTACCATAAAAAATTCTAAA
Source organism: Thalia democratica (assembly GCF_965202585.1). Classification (NCBI taxonomy): domain Eukaryota; kingdom Metazoa; phylum Chordata; class Thaliacea; order Salpida; family Salpidae; genus Thalia; species Thalia democratica. The sequence goes on from NC_139170.1 coordinate 13,986,936, forward strand.
ATCGAAATTTCTGTTTACTATTATAATAAACTACAACTCACTGAAGATCACATGAAATTTTACATTTCAATGTGTGAAACAGCTGTTTGAATTATAGTTTTTATATAATTAAATAAATAAATATTAAGCTCCAATTTGATTTGTCGAGCACTATCGATCAGAACTTTGTATAAAACCTTTAATACATATATATATATATATACATATTTCAAAACGGACTAGCTGAAGATTAAAACATTTAGCTTAATCAAACATACTACTTTTTTTTTAAATCTACTTTTCTTAATATATTATATAAATATTGTTAACGTTGCCGAAAACAATTTATATAAAAATTGTAATATCAAATGCAGTAATAAGTTATTCTATTATTACGTAATATTTTATTTTCAATTTTGTTACTATACTTAGAAGTTTGCTTTTAATTGAATAAAATAATTGGCTAAGGACGCGTGTAAAACAAAGAAACAGTTGTTCCAAGAAAAGTACATTTTTGTGATTATATATAATTACATACATGGCTTATTAAAAATTGTCAAGTTCAAAAAAAAAACAGAATAATTGTTTCTTACATAGTATTGTGTTTTTTTTTTGTGTAACTTTTGTATCATTGTTTAGCAAAGTGCTTTTCATTTCAAACCTTACTAGCTAAAAATTAAAACAAATTTATTGTTTCTATGAAACGTATGGTCAAGTTTTCTTAATAAATTATTTAAAATCCCTTCAAAGGATTTTAGTGAATAAAGAGAGTGAATAATTTTATACAGTCACACGATTTTCTATATTTATATAGTTTAAACCAGTTTCCCGATGGGGGCAATATTGCTCTTTTTTCTGCGATTATAGTAAATCGGGGGACAATAACTGATAACGGGTAAAAATGGGGAATAACTGATAAAGCAGCAATAAATTACGCTTTTATATTCTGGAGTTGTACAGAATAGTGAAAAAGAAGTCTTAGGTACAATTAATGGTAAATTTGAAACTTTCAGTAGATATTCTGAAGTTTGTAAAAAAATAAGCAATCATTTTAACTATTTTAAACGGGGAAATTATGTAAAATAATTTGATCTAGTCTTGTATCTACAAATATTTATATCTATAAAAAAATAATAAGTTAGTAGTTAAAAAAAAGTAGTTATTAATTTTATAGGTATACTAGCCACAAAATGAGTCTTGAAACTGAAAGCAAAATCACATTAGAGACCATATTTGCGAGAATACAAGAAGATACCGTTGAAGGGGGAAAGAAACACGCATATGTCTACGAAAAAGAATTTATTAAAAAGGTACAACATCACTAAATTTGTCTACAATTTACTATGTTAAAGTGATATTAATGATAACAGTTTCTATGAGATAAGTATCAATTTTTTTACCTTTTCTAATAAGTTGTGACTTTAGCATTGCAATTGTACGTTGAGTTGGCATTAAATCTAAGACATGTAACACTTGTAGGCGTGCGAGACCCTCAAGACGAGCAGAAACACTCTGATGTATTCCTACGTGTTTGCCTTCTACCTCGTCGAAGATAACGAGGCGCAAATGTTCAAAATAACCCAGGGGTTCTTGCAGGCGAGCGTGGAAAAGCTGAGCCGCTTTCTGGAGAGTGAGGAACACTGGTTGAGAGACGAAAAGAAGTGCGCGGAAGTGAAAGATGTTGTTGCTTTCTGCGAGAAGTTTTCCAAGCAGATGGTCAGGACCGTTTCGGACGGAACCCGTGAAAACAAATGGAATTTCAGAAACGTTTAGCTATAAAGTGTTATTAACCTTAAACATTTTAATAATAATTATCTTTTGTGTGTAAATTATCTTTGAGAAACCTAACAAGATAGTAGTTGTTTTCTTTGAATTTGTATTTAATCTTATCACAAATTTTACGAAGCTTTCCTGCATAACTAGCTTAAAAATAATTTTATAGCGTTGTATCGAAAACTCCGCAATTTTAAATAGTACAGTTCATTATTAAACTCTGTTTTTAGAAAATGCTTTTTGGATAGGTGTTGATTGTTTGAAAAAATAAAATAAAATTCTGTAGAATCTGTATTTTAGTATTTTATTTTGTACGTAGAAAAAAGTGGCTGTTCTATATCGCTTACAAAGTGCTTTACTTTGCCTAAAGTATAGAGCATTATAAAAACATCTTTTAATAAAACAACTTACTATTTTTTATAGTTTTATGTACGACATTACAACTTAAAAAAATACAGTGATTTGCATTCTGCAAACTGCAGCCTTACAAAATTTCTATCCCGCGGCGTGCTTTTTATCTAGTATGAAATTGTTCTGACTGCTTTGTGTTTTTTCTTTATATAGCATAGCTCAAGTATAAGTTTTTATAACAAATGATGTGGCATGCAAAGCATTGGTCTTTTTTCCTGTTTCTTTTGTGTTCCAAAAAAAAAGAAGCCTAAGTAAATTATTTAATAAGAATCTTTACATCTATTAATATTTGATCATGCTTTTTTTTCCAAATATTTTAACAATTAGTGTTAAATTCATAAGATGAAATATAAAGTTGCAAATGTTGCTGATGCAATCGTTACAATTAGGTAAAACATATTAAAAAATAAAATGTAGTTCTGATTTCAAGAATTCAAACTTTAAAAATACTACTTTTAACAGAAAACTTATAACTCAGTCGCAAAAAGTTTTTAATTAGAAATACTTAAATAAGTAATAAATGATGATTATGCATTGTTTTTGAACTAAAAAACTTAAATGAACTTAGTATAAGAGAATTAGAATAAGTTTCCAGTTAAAAATAGGTTTTTTGGTAATTTTTTTGATAATTGATAAATAATCTAGCATATGTAAAGCCTCTTTAAGAACGTATTTAGTGAAATATACAAGCTTTTTTTTTTCTTTTTTTTTCAGGAGTTGCACAAGTTACAGGGAAAAACACGCTCCTTAAAACTTTTATAAGAATTTTAATTGTCATGTAACTGTTCTAAAAAGTTTAATTTACTATAAAAGAATTTAATGTTTTGTATGTATAAAGTTAAAAACAGAACAAGTAATAAAAAATAACTATAAAAAACCAAAAATATTAAACTAATTCACACTATCTTTTTGTTGTCTATCTATTCATTATAAGTTTTTACTGTATTCTGTTTCAGTTTTATTTAAAATATTTTCTATTTAACATCATCATCCAGGGTTTCCTAAATTCATTATTAAGAATGCCTCCTTAGCATAAATTTGAAAATAAACGCTACAGTTTACTTTTTTGTCGCCTTACTAGTTCATGCCCTCTGATAGATAAATCCCCCCTAAAGAGGCGGTGTTTCTCTATTTAAATTCCCTGCTGTAGACTTTTCAGTATAAATTAATGACAATTTTATGAATAACAGTATGGCTTTACGTCATTAAGTAAACTTAACCAATTACTATATTTAACTTTCATGTTGTTATACAAAGTGAAATTGTAAATACAAACTAGTTCTTTATTTTTTAAATACGATGACATTTAAGCTCGCTATTTTTAATTTAATCGGAATAACTGTAGTATTGAAACAAAAAACAATATTAATGTAATATGATATGTAACTTTTATTAAAGTAAGTTTGATTTAAACATATTCTGAACGATATTTAAAATATTTTGGCAGTATATATTGACCAAAACTTATACTTTTTAAACTTTTTTAATAAAAATATAGACGAAATTTTACAGCCTAACCCTAGACTTTCGTATGCCGTGAGACAAGTTCAAGTATAACAAAAGGTTTTATCTCAGTTTACCGAAGGCTTGTGGTCTGATGATCTAATTGGTATGATAAAACTTTATTTTAAACTTATTTGACAAATTAGTATTTATCTTAAGCTTCATTATTTAAGCAATAAAAGCTGTTAAATCTTTTATTTATTTTTCTAATATCTTTGAGGTACGTAGACTAAAATACCAAGGGCAAAAATGTTAAAGCCTTTCAGTTAAAATGCTTTTCTCATATTTAGTCACTAAAAGAAAAAAGTAAAAATTGGCTATCACAGATTTACAAAACTTTTAAAGCCTTCGAAGTGTAAACTATAAATTGCCATTAAAGCTCACAAAACAAAAGCTAATCTTAATTCGCTAAAAATAGGCTTAGAACCTTAAACTGGATGCATTGTAACATGTTCTATTCCTATGATTTCCAATGTAATTCCAGGTTTATTAAAAAGTTCGTTGTTAAAAAAAAATAAAAGCGAATAAACATTTGTCAATAGCAAATAAAACGTTAACATTTATATAATATAGTTACATGAAAACTACTGAAATAATGAGCAAAGTGAACATCCTTAACAGATTGCTACGTTTGATTTTTGAATTCTGAAAAAACTTGTTGGTTTGTCAATAGCAATACTTTTTTTAAAACAAACATAGAAGTTATTCTATAAAATAAAATAATTTTTAATAATTATTTTTTGATGTTTAGTAAATTCCCAACTGAAAACAAGAAGTGTAAAGTTTTTAAAAACAGTAAATATTTTTAAATCGACTTCAACAAAGGCAGTCGAAACAAATACAAACAGTTTAAAAATTTATATAATAAGTAAACAAGTTACACGATAGCACGTGTGTCACATTTGTATGGAGTGCAATTTTGCACGGATGACTCGTGTGCACGGATAATTCACAGTTTTTGTTTTGACTTAATACTCAATGGCATTTGAGAAGTGTACGATTTAAAGGTAAAATAAAAAATCGTAAATAAACTGTTTGTTACTTTAGGATTACAGTAAAATATTGTGGATAGGATTTAAATGTTAGGGCTGTGGGTTAAGACCTAGCGAATTCGGTTTTTGAGTAGTAACATAGTCATTTATGTAAAAAACTAGCCCGTTAAAATTAATGAGATTTTTTTTATAAAACAGTAGCAATCTGTATAAATTTTCATTTTAAATTAATTAAAATGTATTTTTATTAAAACGGGTCTACATATTTTCTCATTAACTACACTTTAAAATAATCGTAATAAGGTAGTTTAGTCGTGTTAAGAATAGAAATGAAAATACTTTAGAAAAAAGTTACTCTAAAATGTTGTAACTGTTAAATCTGTTAAACTGTTAAATCTGTGAAACTGTTTGTTTGAATTTGCGTTTGCTAATAATTAACCAAACGTAGAAATCAAACAAAAGTATTGTTTACTTAAATTTGTACAAATTGAATTTAAACTTTTTTTTTAGTAATGTATACAGTGACACAAAATAAACGGTGTTCGTTGAATTTATTAAAGTTTAATTTTTTTCATTTAACTATATTCAACAATTGCCTATACTTATGCGAAAAGTTAGAAACTTTGTTTAAAGTACTTAACTAGGTTAATTTTAATTTTCATATGTTTGTGTGCACCTTTTATAAGTGCTTATTAAGTCAATCTGGCTATAAAACGAAAAATTAACATCAGAAGCAACGAGGGTTTTAGCTTTAACTAGAAAGTTCGTAAAGAACGTGTTAGCTACAATCTGTGTAGGTTATCTTAAACCAAAAGTATTAATATTTAAATAAAAACTAAAAGATTTTTAACAAATGTAAATAGTAAAAAATATTGTAGTAGATCTTTATATAAGTTTTTCAGAAATTTTTGATTAAATTTTTACCAAATTTAATTTTTTTTTTAACTATCCAAAGTATAGTTTTAAGCTAAACGAAAACTTAAAAATAAGTTATAAGGTAAACAAAATACCTCCTAAAATAAATATATAACATTATAGTATTAAGTTGTTATACATTATAGTTTAAAATGAAGGTAATTTATGCTGGATTTTCAAAATGTGGTACAAAAACCATGCAAAGAGCATTACAAGAGCTCGATTATACAGTTTACGATTTCTTAGAAAACTACGAATACCTAGGAAATAAATGGCAAAAAATCTTTAACGAAGGTAAACTTATATAATGATTTTATTTTTACTAAAAGTAGAACACTGTTCTTTATCTAAGTAGCTGTTTTTATTGCTTATTAATTTATAATATATTTTAAAAATATATTTAACCCATTAATATTTTTAATCTTCGAAAGTTGACTATCAAACTTGGTTATGTTTTAAATGAATACAAAGTGAAAAATATTCGTAAAATTTAAACACTTTTCATTCGTTTTAATTTATGTTTAAGGTTCCTGAGAACTCTAGTAATACTTTATATGTGTATTTTAATACCAACTTTAAACATACATACTTTTTAAAATTTTGTATATATTTCAAGTTTTATATTACAATGTTAATTATACCAAGTTTAAGTGCAAAATGTTTGACTGACTTTTTTTTTCAAAAATTATTTTTTTATTAGTTATTTCGTAAGACTTATTTGGTATACGAGGTAAACTAAATTTTGCTGTATGTTTTATAAAGTATGCATCATGATACAATCGTTTACACGGAAATTGTTTTACTGCTCAAAAATATCTTACAAAGTAAAAACAATTTTAAATAAGTAATTATTGTACCAAATACTAGTTTAAACTATACTTTTTCGTAAGTGTCAAATTATTTTAATATATTTTTATAAAAAATAACAAAAACCATTAAAGGAGTATTTAGTGCCATAACTGACATTTAGTTATCATTTATTGTTCATAGTATTTAAATAGTTTTAAACCACAATTGACAGAATATATTCTAAATAACATACTAACAGATAAAAAATTGAAAATTTAATTATTTTATTTTCATGTAGGCATAATGTGTTAATATTAAAAAATTACTCTTGAAAGTAATCTTGAAATCTTAAATAATATTAAAAACTATTAGGTAATCAAAACAAAAGTTTTTTTTTAAATATTTTTTTTAGGAGGTACAAAAGAAGATTTTTACGAGATGTTTAAGGATGTAGATGCAGTAACTGACATGCCTGCTTTTTATTTCTGGAACCAAATACTAGAAGCTTTTCCTGATGCTAAAGTTGGTTTGTTATGTTGTGTTAAAACAAAATTATTTTATTTTATTACGGTTCACAAACAAAAACAGTAGAGGGCTCTAAAAATCAGATTAATGATTTATAAACTTTACTATTTTAAAAAGATAATCACATAAGTTTCCGGTTCAAAGCTGAATTTATTTTTTAATTTTTATAATTATAGTGATAAAGTTAAACAAAAAAAAATATTTATAAGGGTTTAATACTTTAGAAATTTGGTTTCATTATATATAGAAGAACTTAAAACTACACATCCAATCTGAAGTTTTTAAAAAAATAAACTGCATTTAAAACAACTTTTCTACAGACTTTAGAATTAATCTTCTCTAAAAATAGTTTTATGTCTAGTTTTTTTTTTGGTTAGCATGTTTCGGCATAAATTTATTACAACATGACCAAATTATAGCCAAGACTAAAAATTCACAGAAGATATACACATATGTTTATTTATATGTTGATTTTTTTATTCTTTTTGTGGAATAAGAATCTTGGTGAAAAAGTGTACCAAATGCTAAATAAGCTGTACAGGGTAAAATTTGTTTTTAAATATTAAAAAAATACTTTTAAATTATTACCGTATTAAACTAAAAGCTGTCATGAGTATGTTTAAAGTTTTGTAGACTTAAAACAAAAAATCAGGTTGTCTTTTCTCAAAGAGCTACGGAGGAAGAGTGGATGAAATCAATGAGCAATCAAATCGATCAAAATGAAAATCCGTTTATGAGCATGATCGCTGTTTTGCTGTCTCCCACTCACTACAGACTCAGAAAGTGGAGTATTGATATGAGTGAGTGCTTAACTTTTACAAAAACATAAACTCTCTTACTTTTTGTAAAAAATAATATAACAATACTAACGTGTAAGAACAAACTTTTTTATAAATAACAATACTACAGCAACTATTTGTCATTACGTTGTTAAAGATTGTTTTTTTCTATTTACTTCAGTAAAAATTTAGACTTTTAACTGAACTTTTAGTGAATAATTACCGCTTATTTTTTAAGTTTATTTTATATTCAAAAAATAACACAACAATCGGATCTTAAACACCTCCAAGTTCTACTTGTTTAGTTTTCTAACAATTTTTTTAGATTATTGAAAAAAAAAATGTTTGGTAAATAAAGTTTAGCACATAATTATTTGTCAAAATAGTTTTAAGAAAGTTTTGTTATTCATATTTGAAATTAAGAACATATTGATATAGTTTAAAAACACTTATGTAAATGGTGTTTAACTAAAACTATATTAATTTACAACTAAATTTCAGTTCGGGTAATTATTGGTGCAACTCCAAATGGGTGGTTTAAAAGTGAAAAAGATAAAGTTAATCGAATGTTGTTTCTTCATGCTTACAGAAGCCATAATGCGTATGTCCTAAGTGTAAGTTCAGCACATTGTACAAAACTAATTTTTATAAACTACAGATACTTAATTCAAAACATAAGATTATAAATATTATAAAACTTAAAAGGTATTACTGTATAATTATAACAACTTTTTTGAAACTTTTGACGTTAAAATAAGCTGCTTTAAAAACTTATTTAAGGATATTTTTTTTAACAAACAACAGCTTTTAATAAGTTTATATTAACAGTTTTATTTTTAAACTTGCACAGGACAGTTTTTTACTAGCTACTTTTGTAAACCTTTTCAGTGCGCGCCAAAAGAGCAACTGTTAGTGTACTCAATGGGCGACGGCTGGGGGCCGTTGTGCAAGTTTCTAGGTCGGGAAGTTCCCGACAAACCTTTTCCTCACCGCAACAAGAAGGGGTCGATCACGATGGAGTTGATCAACGAGTCAGCCCTGTTCAAAAGAATAAAAACAGAAATGGTAATTTCGTCCAGTTTGCTGGTAGCGGGAGGTGCTTACTTGATTTACAGAATTTACAAAAACCCAATCAAGTTCGACTTGAGTGCAGCAACTGAACTTATTAGCGGCGTTAACAAATTTTGGTAAAAAGTTCTTTTGTCTTGTTTCTTTTGTGCAACTAAGTTGTTTAAGTTAGATTTTAGTAATACAAACTATGCATACAAAATCTTTTTTTGATGAAAATAGTTAAATGTTGAGTTTACTTCTATTCATTTAAAATACTTAAAGAATCAGGTTTTGTTAAATACGGTGATTTAAATGTATTAATATAACATATCTCATTTATAACTTTATTTTAACACTGATAGTTCTAACTAAAAATTGAGTATCAGCATAGTAATGTTAGTTTTATGGCTTTAACTTTACTTTCAAGAGACTTTTTTTATTTTGTTTAACACAATGAAAAAATTTATTAGTTTATTGTTTTCTAAATTTTAATCATTTTCTACATGCTGGTGTAGAAAATTAGTAAGTTTTTATGTATAGTTTTAATTATTAACTACCGTTTTACCTAAAACTTCGTTTGTATACTCACTTTTGTATTACGTGTTATATATAAATAATAAAATAAAAATATTTTGCTCTGTTTTTTAAAGTATAAGGGTTTACTTCAACATACTATAAATTTTAATTTTATCTTAATAATAACAATACAAAATATTATTCGAACCTATTAAAAATATTTTTATACCTGTTTTAAACATAAAATAGCTTTAATACTATTACTACTCTTTATTTAAAGACGAAAAATTCCCAAAATACTAGGTATTAGGACCTAGTGCACAAAAAACCTTTCGGTTAGAGTATAGAGTCGCAAACCACTTGGATACCGTTTAATGTCTTATCCATTACAAGCAAGAACATATGTTTATGCATAAAAAATTATAGCATATTTAAAATTTAAGACAAACATAACTTCTTTTTTATCACTTACTAAACTATCTACTCATTTTTTTACTCTGTAATTTACACAAAAAATTGCTTAGTTCTATTTATACTATTACTTTAATTTTAGTTACTTAGTTCATTGCAATATGACAACTTTAGTATTGTTTTACTTTGTTTTGTCTACTGTTTACTTTGTAAAATGTAGCAATAATTTTTTACAGAAAAATTTTTTGTTCCTTTAAAACTATATTTTTCAATTGTTTAACAAAATCTTCATAGTGCTAATTTTATACTAATAGTTTTTAAAACGACAAAAAACGCTCAAAATATTTGGTCCTAGGACCTGTTGCACGAAGAACCTTTAGGTTATTGAGTCGTACACCACGGATACCTTTTAACATCTTGACCAAGACAGAGTTTTTTTTTGTGTGTTACAAAACAAACAAAAATTAACAAATTTTGTATTAATAATTAATAATTTTACAAAATAATAAGATCATAAAACATGATAAATAAACTAGACACAGTATAAAATTTTACTCAGAATAGCTTATCATGAAAAACTAAAATATATTAATGGTAGTTTAGCTGTAAAATAACAACTTAGGCTTATTGACTTGTTTCTAATTGTTTATAACTGTGTAGCTCTGTATTCTGTACTTGATCAATTTCATCAGAACCCAATTATTATGCTATAACTAAATGATTATTATTAATAAGTAAGTTTAAATATTTTTAATATTTTCAATAAATTGAAAAACTGTGTCTCAAAAAATCTTAGTGTAGATAGCTAAAGAAAAGATCATCCGGTGACCGCTTTGTACTTTGATGACGCACAATGGAAACAACGAAGAAAGCTGGCACACCTTAGCACCGCTGGAGTGTTACTACTGATAAATGTTTTTTTTCAATCGTGTCATTGTTCTTTACAAACATCTCCCAGTGCTAAACTTTTAATGAATTCTAGTAAGAGTTATTTAAAATAAAAACGCGCATATTTAATCATATACAGTAGATATTATATGTCAAAACAAATCAAATTTCGTTTTCTTATTTTATGTATTATTTTCTTCTAAATACTATAAACCCGCTCGACTTTTTTACAAGCCCTAATTTTTTAATTTAATATTTAGCTAATATAACAATTTTGAGTACTTAATAAAATATGTATTTTAACTAGTTTATTGTTTAAAACAAATGTTTAGTTTTACTTTTTAAGAACTAAAAGTGTATAAACTAAGTAAGTAAACATATATAAAACACTAATTTTGTAGATAATCATTAAATACACTTTTTAAAGTTCTATGGGAAATTTTTATTGCAGGTAGTACATACAAACCTTATAAAAATTTGAAAAAAGCGTTGGTATAAAAGTTAAAATGTTTTAGATTAACGTATCAAGAGTTTTGCATAAACTTTATTCAAAGAAAACATTGAACTTGATAAAAACCAGAAAAATAGTATGTTTTGACGTATAAAGTTATGTATTTTTATATTTTTGATAAAATATAGATAAAACTATGTTTCGTAATACTATATTTACTTAAATAAATTATTAAAAATCATACTTTTAACTTTAAAAAAGGTCTATAGTTTGTATTAAGTTATTTAATAAGAAGGCTGATACTAAAGTAAAAAAAGCTTTAAGTTTAAAAGTTAGAAGTTTTATGAAATTTCTTTAAGTTAAGTTTCTGACATTAAATATTTTTGAAAAGCAAAAAACATTCTGCATTTAGTATTAACTTGATATGGCCAGATCTTAAATTTAGAACTGGTAACTTTTTGGATCAGGTTTATCGCTAGCATAGTGTTAAGTATACTAAATCATTCGTTTAATATATTTAATTCATGGTTAAAATATACATTTAGAAGAATCAAACACTATTTTAAATCTGAGTTCATTACTAGGTCACTTTGATTTCCATCACCTTAATTGCCTGTAGCGACTGCATTCTAATGCTGGTGAATTAAAACTGTTCCTATATCGTCTTAACAATGCTAAATTTGTATATTCTATTGTTATATTAATCGTATAAACGTTACAAACTTCGTTTTTTTAATCAATGATATAAGTAGGTCGTTTTAACAAAATATTTTTTAACGAAATTCTTCTAATTAAACTATCTTCCTCCATGGAAAACTGGAAGAAAGTCTTTATTTTAGTTTAAACTAATAAGTCATTTATTAACTCAATTATATTCGTAAGCTTCATCAAAATTGACCTAGTTTCTTTAATTATTTTCTTTAAATACCTAGAAAATTATTGCAATTGACTACTCAGATTAATAAACTGCGCTGGTTCACATAATACGAACAAGGTTAGTCAATTTATTCTAAGTATTTGTTATACATGTTGCTAAACATTTATCAAGGAGCATTACTTTCAATTCGAACAAAACTTTTATTATTTATTTCAAGGCGTTATTAAATACTTTTTACGACAACATCAAGTCTTTTCTAAATCGAAGTTTCCATAAACACCCCTTTTTCAGTAAAATTTAAAAAAATTATTATCCCCACTCATTTCGTACCCTGAAATATCTAGTAGTGTAATTTTCAAATTTTCCTCATACATTTTTTTCTATTTAAGACAAACAACAATCCTTATGTTTATTCAACAACTGATCACCATTGATTTAACAACTAAAATGTAGTTTTACTGCGACTTTTTTGCAAATTAAATATGCAAGAAATTATAGTTTGGCTTTGTAGGTTTATAGTCATTATTCTTTTTTTGTACACTAATAAATCAATTGTAAGCTCACCTTTGATGTATTTCAAATTTATTGCAATGGAAATAGAAACAACTTTGCGGAAGAAATTTTCATTCATTTTTGATATGTTACAATATTTTTAAACTTTTTTAAATAAATTATTGTTTGATACTTATATATCTTTATGTAAAAACTGTGCAATTAGTCGTCTAATTTTATTAGAAAGAACAAACTATAAAACTTCGTCATTCCTTTAATAAAAGAGCTGAAGTAATAATAAAAAATTGAACTAGGTCATTATGACTGCAGTTATCGTGGTTGAAAAATTAAAACCTGAAAAACTAGATAGTTTAGGAAAAGTTATCTTTTTAATTCGAAATTATATCTAGATATAAATGGTGTTAGTTCTTTACATAATTTTTTAAAGGTTGACTATTATATACAATTTTTGTTTGTTAATTTAGATATTAATTCATAAAATTAACTTTATTTATTTTAATTGACTACAGTTTATCTTTCTCAAACAATTTTAATTGAAGGTGGAAATTTATCTAAAGCTCTTGCATAAAGGGAAAAAATTGTCTTAAGCTCACAGCAAATCTAGACATTCATAATTATATTATAACGATTCGCTATTAAGATTTCAGCTTTATGCATTTTTGTGTAAATAAATTTATTTTTTTGTTAGTAATATAGTTTTCTTTTGAATTTAACAGGGTTGCCACTCTTTTTTTTAATTTTTTTAAAGTTTTCCAAATTTCTTCCAGGTTTTTAAAAGTACACATTTTTGGGTCTATTTTTAGTTTAAAGTTAATTTAAGGTAAGAAACTGTGTTGAATAGTATAAAAACATTGAAAAGATACGGTAAAGCTACTGTAAATGTGATTTTCAATAAAAAAATCTTGATGATGACTAAATTCTTTTATCTATATGATAGGTTTTTAGGTCAAATCAAAATTTTACTACTGAACATATTAAAATTGTTAACTTACGATTTTTTTTGCCTAAATAGTCAAATTCCAGGTTTTACCAGGTAAAGTGGCGACCATGATTTGAGGAAATACTGATACAAATCTAGAAAGTGAAAGCTTAAAACTTCAAATACCTTATAAAACTTATTTAGGAAAACTTTAACTCTCGGGTTGAAAAATATAATTTAAGAAGGTAGAAATACAATAAATCAATTATTAATCGTTTTATTCAAATTTTAGAGAAAAACTTTTTTGAAAAATAGTTTATTCAGTTCAACTTATAAAAAATCCCAAAACAAAGTAGGTATTATCAAAAAGAAATTTATTTAACTTAACCAAGAATTTACTATAGATACAAAACATCATGTTACTAAAACGAAGACGGAAAGAAATATCAAAGAAACTCAGCCTTGAATCAAATTAATCTATCTACTTAGAGCTCAGTAATAATATTGTTCAAAAAAATAATTATCTGAACTGAAGAATTCCGCACTCCATCAACTTCTGTAACTTTCTACTGATTACTTGGTCCTTTAAATGCCTGTGTTTAAAAATTTTATTTATGTAAATACATGTTAAAAATTTTTTAACTTCACAATATTAAAACTACTCCGCTTTTAAGAGGATGAACTCAAGTTACTTAACTTCATTTTAGTACAGCATCTCTTAAAATTTATGTTTTATACAATTTCAAACTAAAGTTTTATCATTTGTTGTATGCGCAACAAACAACCATATAAGAAGAGGTGCAGGACTATTCAAATTCAGACAATTCAAATTATTTAAAAAAAATTGAAACAGCTGCAAATAAAAAATTAATGTATATTTGTCAAATATTAATGATACATATGTAGATGATATTAATATCTACAAGCCATTTTTTCTTCTAGCAAAACATTAAATACTTTATGAGATATGGCTTAAATAAAGTAAGAAACAGTTATTTTCAATAGTATTAAAATATGAAATTTTAAAATTTAAAAAAAAAAAATTGGCTTGTAGATATCAATAAGATCTACATTTGATTTTTTTTCAAATCTATATTACTGAGATATATACTGAGATAGTCTTTCAAATATTTTTTAAGAATTTGAATTGTCGGAATTTGAGTTTTCCGAAATTAATTGTCATATATAACCTATAAAAAGATACCAGTTTAGGCCAGCCAACTCAAAATAGACTTAAAAATTTTTAAAATTTATTAAAAGTTGCTGCGACTTAGGGCTCCAATGTACAAATACTGATTTATTTGTATATTTTAAGTTTACATATAACAAGATTATTTTCATAAAAAAACAAGTTGTATATAAACTTACATTGAACAATTTTGCTTATAATTTACAATTTAGCTTGAAATAAAAGCTAAACTGTAAATAAAAACTTGAGTATTAAATGTAGGCAGGATTAGTTATCTCGTAGTTATAAAGGGTAAACATTAACTCTAAAACTTAGATAAAATACTACACACCTTTCATCAAAGTATAAAGTTTTGGTTTACATACACTTCGAATGGAATATTAGCTTGTACTATTTTTCATAAAATCTGTTTAACAAACATTTTTACATAAAACTATATCAAACTTTCTTTTAAACGTTAATTGCTCGGTTTTTTACACAAGGTTATTCAATATTTGATAAAGCAGGGAGACTAGGTAAAATGGTATAAGACAACAGCGTTGCTTTTCACATTCATTAGAATTCTGACACAAATTAAAAACAACAAACTCTCTGGCAGCGGAAGGATCTTGTTCCATTTGTTTGAGGATGGAACCGATGATGGGATCCCTCAAAATTTCCTGAACCTCCGGATCGTTCATCGCTCTTTCGCGGATCTCCTTTTCATCAGCACCATTCATGTTCTTGTGTTTTTGCTGTGCATTGTAATTGATGCAATTAGTATTCAAGTTTTAACTAATAACTCATAGACTGGGTTGCCAAATGTTTTTAGCAAACTTTCTACAGATTTTCAAAATTTCTTCCAGGTTTTAAAATAACAATTTTTAGGGTTTATTTTTAGTTTAAAATTAAGTTTTAGGTAAAAAACTATGTTGGCTAGTATAACGCCATTTAAATGATATTTTTAAGCTTTTTTATATATGTTTTTTTTGATGATGACAAAAAATTTTTATCTATATAATAGATTTTTTGTGTCAAAACGAAATTTTACTAATTAACATGTTAAAGTTGTTTGAAATTGCAGGTTATTCTTGGTTTTTAAAATATTTTTGTTCAAAATTCAAGGTTTTACCAAGATTACAGCTTTTTTAGCAACTCTGCAATGAACAGCAATAATAAAAACATCGACCTTTAATTTAAAAGTAGTCTTATGCATTTTTTTGTCTTTTTATAGTGACATAAGTTATTATCTGGTTTTGAAATTGCAAAACGTTTTCTTAAAAATTTGAACTTAAATTAAACCTTAGCACTTGCAAAAAAAATTAAACTTAAATCAAAAAAATTTAGCAAAGGAACAAACGTTCATGCATCTTGAGTAGCCTTGTTTTGCTTCGTTGTTGTTAGGATCAATTTCAAGTGCCTTCTTGTAAACATCAATAGCTTCTGTGTATTTCTTCATGGCTTCCAAAGAACCACCTTTCCTCACGTATCCCTTAACTGTGATTATTATCATAATAAGAACTTATATACTTTCAAATATTATGTTGATATGTGTTTGCAAGATTTTTTTTTATAAAAGAATGATTTAACACAACATATTTAAACGTTTATTTTAAAATAAACTTTATTATGAAGATTTATAAAAATACTTATATAATCAGTTGTATTTGGATTTGGACATTTACACCTCTTTTTTTTTTAAATACAAAAACAAACTAAGGCTGATCATTAGGAAACAGGTATATTATGATGAGATGGTAAGGGTATAGGAAAAGAGCTTAAAATACTGCCTTTTTTTACCAAATTGATTTAAAAACTAATTTAAGTAGATTATTTAATTTAATTAAGGTAATTAATGAAAATGATAGTGTAACATTTATGTTTATACTTTAAATGTTATTTAACAGTTAAAAAGGAAATTAAAACTATATATATTTAGTTTTTATAAATATCAAACAAAAAAAGTTCTTTCTTTCATAAAACTATTTTTAAATAGCCTAAATTCAGTTGTAGACAGTAAAAAATCCTGTAATCCTAAAAAACTTCCGAACAATTTCTTCATAAAAAAAGAAACTACAAAACAAAATCTAGATAGCAAGCTTAAAAATAGCATTCGAATTTTGATTTTGCAAGAAAAATAGTAATAACAAACCGAATTTAGGGTCAAGTTTGATGCAGGTTTCAGTGTCTTTCAAAGCGTGTGTGAATTCGCACAATTTCATGAAGACTGCAGCGCGATTGGAGTATGTTGCAGCCGCATCCGGGTTTCTTTTGATTGATTCGTCGTAATGCTTCTTCGCTTGTGGGTAATCACCTAGAATTTTTTTTGTAAAATGTAATATTTAACTTTTTTTATACAATTTAAAGCTGAAGGTTATCGAACCTTATTGCTATAGACAAAAAATCATTTGTATTGGTTTTAGTTGAAAAATTATAGTTGATCTAACTCAGACTTTCCTAAACTTTTATGCAGGAAAACCCCTTCGAAGATAATTAAAATGCAACTGCCCTTATTTATGATTAAATATTTTATTTTCATAGGAGAAATACTGATTTATTTGGTTACCGAAACTTTTAACTCATAAGAAAAACTTTTTAAATCTCTATTTTCTACCCTTTGAGCTTACAAAAATGGAGATGTTGACTACAGTAAGACTAAGTCGAAAACCTAACATAACTTACTACTACATTTAAGTTGTACCCTCTTATACTTATGATAGTTACAATTTTTAATATATCTGATGCCAACCTTTTTTGAAGCACTCATTCCCCTTGTTTTTCTCTTCGATGGCAATTTCCGGGTTGATATAGGCCAACTTCTTCTGCGTTTCCAGCTTCTTCTCGCAATCTTTGAACTTTTGAAGCGTCTCCTTGCACCTGTTTTCCAGCAAAGATTTGTCGTAAAACTTCTTTGCGTCTTCGAAGTTGCCCTCTTTGAAGTAGGAGTTTCCAATTCGAGTTAGGGCTCTGTAATGGAAAAAAAAGTTATTTAAGTCACATAAAAATTTAATATTTATTTGCCCAACACATAAATTTTCACTACACTTACAAGAGTATTTTATTAGTTATAGAGCTTTATGGGCGTTTGAAGAAAATGCAAACAGTCACATTTTAAAAAATCGTTATAACCTTTACATTACATACATAGGAAAAT
This sequence comes from Thalia democratica, assembly GCF_965202585.1. Lineage (NCBI taxonomy): Eukaryota > Metazoa > Chordata > Thaliacea > Salpida > Salpidae > Thalia > Thalia democratica. The sequence continues at coordinate 14,004,549 of NC_139170.1, forward strand.
ATTTTTTAACTGTTGTACAAAAATTTGCTCTTAATTGAACAATTTATACATTATTAAACATATTGAAGACTGCAGTCAGTCATAATATTAAGCACATATCAAGTCAGTATTAAAAATTTATAACTTCATCTGAGTTACTATCATGACAAAAACTGACTTAGCAATAAGCTTGTAATCGACGCGATTTTCCCTTCCGACTTCAACGGCTTTGTGGCAAACTTCCCTGCATTTATCCATGTCTCCCATCTCGTAGAAGACTGCGGCTTTGTTGGTGAGGAAGGCGATGTTCTTACCGTCCAGCTCGAAAGCTTTGTCGTAGTGAGAAAGTGCTGTTTCGAAGTCCTTTTTCTTGTAAGCTGCGTTTCCCAGCGCCTTCTCCTCCAATGACTAAATATAAAAATATTCAATTTCATCTTAATGAGCTAAGTAAAAACCCATGTATTTTTCATACATAAATTCAGCTTTCAGTATATTTGTGTATTTTTATTGTAGCTAGAACAAATAGTTATCCTATAATATCTTTACTAAATAAAAATGACCAAAATTGCTCAACTGAATCAAAACAACTAGCTTGAAAAAAAAAGGAGCCGCCTGCACTTTGAGAACAAACATTTTTTTTATAAATTTACGGCAAGTTTATTTTCAATCATATTTTATAGCTATATGTAATAACAATATTTTTTAATGAAGCACTCCAGCTTTAATAACTTTAGATTCAATTTGTGACAAAATACTTTTTTCAACTTAAATATAGTCATTTTTTTATATTTATAATTTTAAGCTCTTAACATAGGTTGAGCGTAATAAATATAACACTTTTAAATTTAATTTCAGTTAAAACAACAGTCCAACTTTAACAGTCAACATCACAACATAATTAAAACAAATCTACCAACTTGTTCGACGTTGTCAGGTACTTTCACGGGTTCTGGTTTCGATTCTTCCTGCTTAGGGACTTTTTCTTTTGGTGGTTCAGCAGGCTGTTGGCTCGCTCCTCCCATGTTGGACAGGTCGATTCCCAGCAACACGCTAATCGTTGTCGTTATGCGCGGGTCTCGCATATTCCTGTTTTGTTTTTATAATTGAAGTTAATCTAAAAGTCAGAGCGCAACGGACAACACCTAAAACACGTATTGGATGTCTTAACTAAAATAATTACTTTTATTGATATAAACAAATTTTAGATTCAAGAAAACGTTTGTACACTTTTTCAATTTTATCTTTTTTTTTTATTAATTAACGTTAAGCTTTTAAAAATTATTAAAAAATTGCTTGACTAAATTTTTTTATCATTTGTCCAACTGGTATTTTGAAAAATAACAAATGTTTTATATAACATGTTGTACAAATGTTTCAACAAAAATCTTTCATCAAGTCAATAAGGCACGTTTACAAAGTTATTGTAAGTAGTAAAAGTAATTTTAGAATGATGGTTAAAATTGTTACACAATTACCAATATTTTAAGTAGAAGTATGTCCATGCATGTCACAGTAAACAAGCCATTTTACTAAAAACTTATTTTATACAGTATTTAACTTATTTTAGTGAAAACATAACAACTGAAATGGGTTTTATTTCAAACTTTATAATTAACTTAATCAAAAAAATTTTTGAACTTCAATACATGAAAAATTAGTTCTGCGAAAATATAAAATTATTAAAGTTTTAAAATATTCTTTTTTAAACAAAACGACTTCTTTTTTGCAACAAAAAAGTTAGTTAGATAGCAGGAGTCGCTTAATTTTTCTTAAATATCATATTACATTGAGAAGTAGCAACACTACTGATAGAACTTACTAAATGATTATAAATTTAAGTAAAACATTAGAAAATAAAAATATTATCTATTTAACATTGTACAAAGTTATTTTTGATTATTAATATCCTAAAACACAAAAACAAACTGCATAAGGTCTTGTGGGTTGGTGGCCATGCTGTTAAGGAGCGTTTGGTAGGTAGGATCACTAAAAAAGCCTGCTGTTCTTGGGTCAGCTCTCAATTTTCTTTCCATTTCAGCTGGATTTCCAAACAAATTACCCATGCTTCCCATTGGTTGGCTGCCAGCTGGTCCTAAAAATACTTTTCTTAATAAGTTTTGCCACTTATGGTCTTGCTTCAAAATATTTTTATTTTGCGAACAACAACAGATAAAACGTATCAGTATTTCAGATGAGTGAAATTGTGAACGAATTAGTATAGATATGTTATGACTTAATTAAGCTAAAACCTCACAAGTTTTTTAAGAAACGTATGCTACCTAACCAAGTCATCATATCATATAAACAAAACCCAAACTAAAAAGTATTGAAAATTTTAAACCTGTCAAGTGTTTTTTGGCGGATTCAACACCTTTCTTCAACAACTCGTTATCAGGACAAAACTTGAGGCCTTCTTCGTAAGCGAGTTTGGCAAGCTCGTACTGTTTCAGGAACTCAAGTGCTGTTCCTTTTCTTGAGTAACCCTAGATTATAATCGTTTGTTTTTTTTTTTACATTTTCAAAACTACAACAGAACACATTAAACTGGAAATTGTATGTTTGAGTTTGGTTTATTTGAAAGAGTCGTTAATTAAAAGTGACATATCTATTGAACATTAGTTTTCTTGTCCATAGACTCATAGGCATTTTTTAATAAGAATAACTGGTAATTGTTTTAAGTAAGCAAAGATTTCATATTTAATACTTTTAAACCATAAAAAGACAGGTTTGAACTGCAACAAAAAACTTTTAACAAAATAAAACCAAAGTTGTGTTTTAAGGATTTTGCTTTTAATAAAACTTATTATCTGTATAATGGTTAAAAAAAAAAATCATCTTAAAACTATTGTCAACTATTTTAGTAGATTTATTAAATCAGAAATGAAACTTAAACAATTTGTTTAAGAAAGGAAATTCTGTTTAATATAACAAAATTTTTAATGCATTATTACAAAACAAAAACAAGAAGTAAACTATAAAAAAAACCTTAGGCCAGTCAGGTTTGACTTCAATGACACGTTCAGCATCTTCAAGAGCTTTGTCGTAATCATTCTTTTTGAGGTAAGCAGCACTTCTGTTGCTGTACAAGACATGATTTTTAGGGTCGACAGCTATTCCCTGCACAAAAATGTAATTGATTCATTGACCATAAAAATTGTAAGATACATATGTAATATAAAATGCAAAAAACTTTAAATTTAGTGTTTTTAATTCTTATTTAATACAGTTGCACTGTGAAATAGTTCAAGGAGCTTTGACAACTATCCTCTATGCAATATATGAACTAGAGTGATTGGATAATTTGAACTTAATAAAACAAAAAATTTCTGAATGTGAATAACTAAAAATTAAGTCAAAGTTGTTTATATAGCTATTAACAAAACATTATTTAGTTTTCAAATTTACACTATTATAAGGCTGTTGTTATAATTAGATTTATAATATAAAAATGGTAGGTGAGCATACTTAAACGTCATTCTTTTGTAAAATGATAGGAAAAATTTACTCTTTAATACATTAAAAAACTGAGGTTTTACAAATCTGCAATAATGGATCACAACAAATGTTAACTTTTAATTAAAATCAAAACAAGTAGCTAGAGGTTAAAAAAACTAAGTTTGTTTGAGGTTGTAGTGACTATATGATTTTTTGTAAGTTTAAATACTTTCAACTCAGAGTAGTCTCAAAGTACTACAAAAACAGTTTGAATTCAATTTCAGAAATACACATATTTCAATTTCTTATGCATAGCATTGATTTTTACCATCTACTTTAAGTAGAACTAGACTTCATTTTCAGCTAGTTAAAAACTTATTTTTTTATAGAACTATAACTTCTTTTAACCAATCTATTTCCATTACACTATTTCTACATTTAAAGATTATGAACTAAAATTTATTTTTTTCATTAATTGATTTTTTAACTTGAAAAATCATATAACTTTAAATAACAAGTTACAAAGACATATGCTGTAGAAATAAATAATTATTATAACAGACAGATGAAACTTTTAAGTGTGATAAAAATGTTGTTGGCAAGAAACTTTAAATATTGTAGTTGATAAAAAAAAAACTTACAAATGCTTTTTTACTAACTAATAAATAATTAAATTTGTCTATGCCATAGGGGGTTTCACTTTGTTTTTTTCAAGTTGATATTGAATTGTTAAATTTTATTTTGGTTATCATACACTCTTGTGAAAACTAAAAAGGCTAAAAAAGAACACTGTGTTAAAAATCTATCACTAGTTTTCCTTTATTTTTCAACTTTCTTTATTCCGTATTTTAATTATGATAAGTCTATGACTAGTTTTTTTTTATATTAACTTTTTTGCTTTTTCTGTAAACAAATTGCTACTTTTCAACAATTTTAAAGTTAAAATCATGAAACTTGTCAGGGATATTTCCTGAAAACTTAGGGTATCTAGCTCAAAAAATAAAAGGCAGATATTATCTCTTAAGTTAAATTTAACTTTAGATTAACAAGATCAAAAATTACAACCTGTACGCTATGATTATAAACTTTTAAGAAAATAAATGAAATTAAATAAAAATAAAAATTATTTTGTAATGTTTGTTATATATAGATCATACTAAAAGCTATCATATAATAGAAGTTATGGTTCTTTTTTGTAAAAAATATCTTTTTATCCTCATGGCTCTAATGCAGGGGTCGGCAAACTGCGGTCCGCGAAGTACTTTTCAGCTCAGAACATATATATAGCTCAGAAAAAAAGTAATAGGAAAAAAATTGTAATAAAATCTTACAATTAGTGTCACAATTTAATAATTACTCATTACTAGTACTCTACTAATGCTTATTTTATCACATTTTTGGTTCTAAAATTTTTTTTTTGCTAATTCTTATGAGTATTTAAAAAAACTGCAACCAGCACGCAAATATTTCAAAAAATATTGGCCCACAACAATTAAAAGGCACCCAACCCCTGCTCTATTGGTTAAACAATACTTTATGAATAATATAGAAATATAAATTATAAAAAAAATTATATACTGAAAAAATAATGCCTATATATAATATATTCTTATTTTAATGTTCTATTCACTATAGATGAAAAAAAAGTTCTCTTACCTGGGTATAAAAGCCAATTGCCTCATCAATTTTACCAGCACTCAAAGCTGTGTTGCCTTGAGCTTTGAATCCAGCTGCATCTCCTGCCTAATATTTATAAATAAAATTAAAACAAACAATCAACTTCAATTAATAAATATAATCTTGTAAGATGTTATATTAATTTTATTCCTTAATTGACTACCTCTTTATGATGAAAAAAAAATTAATTGTAAACTTAGAATTACTATAACTTTATCCTGAAAATAATCCTGATTTATGTGACTAAATTAATAAAAGATAGAGTTACTAAGCTTACATAAGATTTGAACTTTTTTAAATGTTAGGAATCATAAAACCAATTAAATGTTTTAAACATGTGCCTTTATTATTAACTATCTTCTAGAATAGGGATGTAGCTGATATAAAAAACATAGCTTTGGTAGTTTATCACAGCCTTCAAGCAAGCAAACTTGTAGTCAAGTCTTTTTTTTACAGGCAAAAAGTTGTTGTAGTTTGCCAACCCATATTTCAAACTTAATCTTAATAAAATCAAATTTTACGTAATTCTAAAATACTACTTTTTAAGTAAACGTACTTTTTTAAATACAACTCAAATTATTATAATAATAAATGCAAAAAAAGGGTAACTACAGCCAACTTGTTAAAACATGCCAAGTATTATTAAATTTAACTTTACTTGAAAAAAAAGATTATAAGTAAATTTTAACTTACTGAGCTCATTTTGAATTTTCAAATGTAATATTATGTACTATACAAATCTGAAAAAATAATAACTTTAGATTTACTACAACTTAAATAAATTATCTAATTTGTTAACAAAATTTTATGTTTGATAAACAGTTTTTCTACTGTTTACAAAATTAATATTTTAACTACTACTTTAATAATCATCCAGAAAAAAAAACTTTTTAGACTTATTAAGGGCATAGAAGTTACTTTTTACAGATTTTTAGATAATTTTTTTGAGATATTGCTGGTCTAAGTCAGAGACTACAATAGATTCCTTATGGGAGACGCAAACTAGATCCGCAAATAACTAGATATCACTAAAAATCTATCTCTTCCTATGTTTTTTGAGGTAACTACCTTAAGCAGAAAATGTTTCTTGCAATATTTAGAAAATTTTGTTGGAACAGAATTAATTTTTTTTTTTTTAATGTATGACAAAAAAAAAAAATTTTTTTTTGTTTATTTTATATGAAATTTTTATTTAAAAATTTTTTTTTAATTCTGTTCTGACAAAATTTTTTAAATATTGCATTTTCTGAAAGTTTGAGGTATATATCTGAAAAAATTTAGGAGAAGATAGATTTTTAGTGAAATAGCCTTTTTTTGCCGTTTTAGTTTGCGCCTCCAATAAGAAACCTATTGTTGCCTCTGACTTTGACCTTAGTTAAATCTCTATAAAAAACATCAAGTTGTGAAAAAATTAAATTAACTAAATCTTATTGAAAATCTATAAAAAAATTGAACTATCCAGAATTTTACATAAATAAATGTATCCTTAGTCGGCCTTAGTTCAAAAAGAAAAATAAAATATTAATCTGGGTTATCCTGAGCTCTGAGTCATCTTAAAATCTTTAAAAATTTCAAAATATTCTGCGTTATTTTGAGTATCTTGAGTGTGTTAGGCCTGCAATTACCTTAAAAAATTGCTAACTAATAACTGATGAACCCTTTACATGAAATATGAAACTATAGTCAATGATGTTACACTTTTAGTTCAACCTACATAAATACAGTGTGAAAAAATATCTTAGTTTTATTAAAACAGATTCTATTTACAAAACAATATTTAGCCCAGTGTAGGCTCTTCATTATAATATAATCTTATTTGTACAGAGATTAATTAATCTGATAAAATGTTGGCATTCCGGCTGATAATTTTCAAAAAACAATTATTTCATTTGTCAAGTTGCTAGCCCACTGTGGGATGCTAACTTTTCAGTAAAAAAAAAAATTTTTAACTAAAAATCTACCTTCGACAAATTTTATAAATTGATTTCAAACTCTTTCAGTCAGACCTTAACTTTTTTTTCATATGTCAGAGATATTTTTTTTATTTTCAACTTTTCTTACAAAAAAAACCTACTTTTAACAACTTCAATTTTTTGACCATTAGTTTTTTTTTTTGTTGCAAGGAGAAAATCCTGAAAATTTGAGATCTCAAGCTCAATAAATAAATAAATTTTAGTAATTTTTAATTATTTATTTCAATTAAATAACTTAAGTAAATAGGATGATTTTACAAAATCTTTTACAAAAACAACTTTATCTTGTTCTGGACAAGAGGTTAAAAGGTATCCTTTTGGCAACTTGATAACCAAAAGGTTTTTTTTGTGCACTAGGTTTTAGGACCAAACACTTTATTTGTTGTTCAATAAACAGTATCTCACAAGTTAATTATTTTCTATCTCTATAAAAATTTGACTTATGGCTTATACTTTCATTACAAGCTTACTTCATACAAGCTTTCATTTAAGTGTCTATGTCAATCTTAATGAAAATTTATTATTTCACTATGGCTTTAAGGGCATAGTGGGTCCACCTTGATTTTTACAAATTGATCTTATTTTGAGTTTTGTCTGAGCTGTCAGACATTTTAGCTTTATAAATTAAAAGTAATTTTTGAGATATAACCAATCAAAATTGGTGACCTCAATAAGTTCCCAAGGAAGGCACAAACCAAACACACAAAAAAAAGACTATTTCATTAAACATATATATTCTCCTTCATTTTTTAACCAATATTCTACAAATTTTCAAAAAAAAATGCGTTAATAAATTTAAAAAAGACTGAATGCAGAACTTAGTTTTGAAAAATGTACTTTTTGCTGAAATAAAACCTTTTTATTATTTTTTTATCTGAAATTTATTAAAACGTAACATTTTAAGTCTTTTAAACTATAAAAGGAGCATTTCCTGAAAGTTTGAGGTCTATAGCTCAATAAATGAAAGATAAAGTAGATTTTTAGAGATGTTTTATATTCCCAAGAAAATTGACCCCAAAAAAATTGTGGTCTATACGTTTGTATTTGAAACTTTTAACAAAAATTACAATACCGCAAAAGTTAATTATTTTTAGTAAACAAATAGTTTAATTCTTGCTCATAACATATTGTTAAAACAAAAACAACAATAAAATAAGCATTTGACAAGTTTGATCTCCTAGGACTAGTATATAAAAAAAATTGGCTATTGAGTTGTAAACCATGAATAGTTTTATGATAGAAAAACATAAGACTTCCTCTGGATTCTACAACCTTAAACATTTTTTGAAGGTCAAGCAAGCAAATTTTAAGTCTTCTACACAACTTTAACCTAATAGTTACTTAAGGGCATAGGGGGGGGTAAACACCCTTTTTTGGTTTTTGATCTTATTTTATATAGTTTTTACTAAGCTACAAGATGCTTTTTACAGATTTTAAAAATTATAAATATTTATTGAGATATAGCCGGTCAAAGTCGGAGCCAACAATAGGTTCCTTATGGGAGGCGCAAACTAAAACGGCAAAAATAGACTATTTTACTAAAAATCTATCTTCTCCTACGTTTTTTGAGATAACTACCTCAAACTTTCAGGAAATGTTCCTTGATATATTTAGAAAATTCTGTCGGAAGGAATTTTGAAAAAAATAAAAAATAAAAATTTTATATAAAAAATAAACAAAAAAAACAGTTTATTTTTTGTTTTTTTGTTATAAAATTTTAATTTTTTAATTTTATAAAATTCTGTTCCGACAGAATTTTCTAAATACTGCAAGGAACATTTCCTGAAAATTTGAGGTAGTTATCTCAAAAAACGTAGGAGGAGATAGATTTTTAGTGATTTCTAGTTATTTGCTGTTTTAGTTTGCGCCTCCCATAAGGATCCTATTGTTGCCTCTGACTTTGACCGGCTATATCTCAAAAGTTATTTTGAATTTTTTAAATCTGTAAAAAGCATCTTGTAGCTTAGTAAAAACTACATAAAATAAGATCAAAAACCAAAAAAGGGTGTTTACCCCCCCCTATGCCCTTAATGGATTGATTTTGAAGTAGATTTCGGTAATAAACTATTCTTAATGATACTTATAAGATTTTTTATAACTATATGTGCAGTAACTTCAGCAAAAAACAAGGTTCTAATCCAGAACTGCACTATATTCATATTCTAAAAAGAATATAAAGTTGAGGTAAATGAGCTAATGTGCCAACCAGTAAAGTTGAAAAGTTCACTAACTTCTAAAGCAAATTAGTCCACTTTTTTATTTATTTTAAGAAATACTTCATTGCATATATGTGAGGTTTATCTTGTTAACTTTATTTTAAGCTATTAGTTAAGATTTTACCTTAATTTTGAGATACTTTATGACATTTCACTAAACTAATTGTAAACTTGAGATTGTAGGAGTCAAAGTTAAAGAGTTAATGGAAGACAAAAGTTAAGGGCATAGGGGGGGGGGGGGGGTAAACACCCTTTTTTGGTTTTTTATCTTATTTTATATAGTTTTTACTAAGCTACAAGATGCTTTTTACAGATTTTAAAAATTCAAAATAATTTTTGAGATATAGCCGGTCAAAGTTGGAGGCAACAATAGGAACCTTATGGGAGGCGCAAACTAAAACGGCAAAAATAGACTATTTCACTAAAAATCTATCTTCTCCTACTTTTATAACTACCTCAAATTTTCAGGAAATGTTCCTTGATATATTTAGAAAATTCTGTCGGAAGGAATTTTAAAAAAATTAAAAAATATAAATTTTATAAAAATAAACAAAAAAAACAATTTTTTTTAGTTTTTTTTTTATAAAACTTCATTTTTTAATTATTTTAAATTCTGTTCCGACAGAATTTTCTAAATATTGCAAGGAACATTTCCTGAAAATTTGAGGTAGTTATCTCAAAACACGTAGGAGGAGATAGATTTTTAGTGATTTCTAGTTATTTGCTGTTTTAGTTTGCCCCTCCCATAAGGTTCCTATTGTTGCCTCCAACTTTAACCGGCTATATCTAAAAAATAATTTGAATTTTTAAAATCTGTAAAAAGCATCTTGTAGCTTAGTAAAAACTATATAAAATAAGATAAAAAACCAAAGAAGGGTGTTTACCCCCCCTATGCCCTTAATGAATGCAAAATTAGTATTTAACTAATTAACTATCTCTCCTTCTCATATATTTTTATTTGAAATGATTTGTTTTTAATATTTAAGGGCATAGGGAGGGTTCATCATTTTTTTCAAATTTGATCTTATTTTATATAGTTTTCACTAAGCTAAAAAATGCATTTTACTGATTTAAAAAATTCAAGATATTTTTGAGATATAGTTAATTAAAGTCAGAGGCAACGATAGATTTCTTATGGAAGGCTCAAACTAAAACAGCAAAAATAGACTATTTTACTAAAAATCTATTGTCTATATTTTTTGAGATATCTACCTCAAAATTTAAAGAAGTGCTCCTTGATATATTTAGATAATTCTTGGAAATTTTTTTCAAATATTTCAAATTTAAAATTTAACATAAAAAGTAAACAAAAAACAGCTTTTTTTTGTTTTTTTTTTGTTATAAGTTATTTGTTTTTAATTTTTTTTGATTTTGTTCCAACAAAATTTCTAAGTATTGCAAGGAACATTTCCTAAAAATTTAAGGTAGTTATATCAAAAAACGTAGGAGATAGATTTTAAGTGGTTTCTAGTTATTTGCCATTTTAGTTTGTGCCTCCCATAATGAACCTATTGTTGCCTCTGACTTCGACCAGCTTTATCTCAAAAATTATTTAGAATTTTTAAAATCTGTAAAAAGATAAATCTGTTAAATTTCTGACTCCTTGTATGACTGTCTTGGGGCATTGTCTGTTTCTACTGGAGCTGGAGACTTCTTTCCCAGGCACTAGCCATTGTGTCTAGTTTCATTCCTTAACATACAAACACAAAAATAATCTTAAGCTGTATTGAAACTAATTCTATTCAAATAGAATGTATTGATTCATGTTTTGAAGTAAACATTTTGAGGTCTATTTTTAATTTATAACTAAGCTTAAGGTAAAAATCTTTAATAGATAGTATAATAACATTGCAATGATACTGTAAACGTAGTTAAAATCTTTTTTTACTTTTAATTTGATGATGACAAAATATTTTGGTCTTTATGATAGGTTTATTGTATCAAACTAAAATTTTCCTTCAAGAGATCGAAAAAATTGTTGGAAATTTCAGGTTTTTTAAAAATTTCTCAGATTCCAGGTTTTTCAAGGATTATATGTTTTGTGGCAACCCTGCAAATAACAGCTCTGCGGTCTTGCAATGTAGTGGATATTTTAGGTTCATGAACAGAACTAATTTATAATTCTTTTTGACTTAATTCAGAATGACAACTCAACTACATATAAAAATTTTATGACAGTTTAAAGTTAACATTCTAAACTGATTACACAATCATTTCTTTAATAAATTTAAATTTGGCAATATGCCACATGATAGTGAAGGTAGCTTTGGTTTATTAAATATTTAAACCAATTTTAGAGTAATTAATTAAGTACACATTTGTTAACATTTGAATTCAGCATGATATTTGTATTCATGAAATTTCTAGAAACATTTAGAAGCTCAACATTTTAAATAATTTTAGGTTTACAGTTAAACGTAATATTTGTGGCAATATACTTTTTTTTTTGCAAGTAAAACAAAATTTATTCATGAAGAACTTAAATGAACTATAAAATTTTACTATTTACTTTTCGTTTTCATCCGAAAGATTTTTCTAATAAATTACGTTTTTAAAATAAATTTACGTCTCTTATAGAACAAGACAAAAGCGTAAAACAGAACATTTGAGCAGTTAAATAGTTAGGAAGTTTCACTTTTAAATATAAAAAAACTTATATTAACGATTTCTTTTGGCTATATATTTTAAAGAAATGATAACTTAAAACTTTTAGCTCTATAGTTATGTCGAATTTGTATATCCAACATGCAATTTAAAAAAAAAGACTAGAATTTCCATTTTATTTGCCAGTTCAATAAAATTTGTAAAACAAAAGTAATTTCAAAATAAACTAAATGAAACATCCTATGACACGAACAAACTACTAATTAGACTTACGAAAAAGAAACGAAAAATTATCGATAGTTGAGTACCTAATGACAGCATTGACTATATAGTAGTTTACTTTGCAAGTTTAAAATCCGCTAGTCAAAACATAAATATAAAAAATCAGCAAAAGTTCTTAGTTTTATTACTTATCTTAGTAGTTTTAGTTTTAGATATATTTATTACGTTTATAAACTTTTAATAAAAGTTTTGGAAAATTTATTTGCTAGATAATTATTTTTATTTAACTATTGAATACGTAAGCATTGTATTTAAAAACAATATAAAAACGTAAAACGACTATTTTTTCTTTGAATAATGTTATTATTTTTGAAATGTAAGTAAGAGATGCTAGCTATTTATCTTTGCTTTTGTATTCAAATCATAGTGACCATATTTTATCCAATCAGATTATTGCATTTTAGAAACAGGATTAAGTTTACTATTTTGCTATTGATCTTATGATGTATTTGGTAGTTAACCTATAATTCTTAAAACTTTCATACCTTCTAAAAATTGTTTAAAACTAAATTTAATAATTTTAAAGTTTTTACAAAGTTTTACTTTCAAGCAAAAGTTTGTTGATGTGAATAGTGTACTTGAATAACTTAGGATAACATTTGAAAATATTTTTGCTTAAAAAAAAGCCTAGTTTAAACATAAAGCTTAAGAGACGTTTCTAAATAATGTAATTAGATTGTTTTTGTCTCCGATTTGTTTTTAAGTATTAAAATTTTTGTAAAAAGTTTGTGCAAGTACGTATATTTGGTTTTACTAACTTTTTTCTTTATTAGAAGCCTTTAAAGTTTATAAAATAGATGAGGATTGGAGATACAAAAACGTCTAAAAATTAGAGTTTTTGGTAAACTAATAATTCCCACCCACACGATTTCCACCCAAACTAATCTCCACCCGATCAATTCCAACCTGATCAGTTCCTACCCGATTAATTTCACCCAAGTTATCCGTCACTTTTGCAAGATCTTTTTTTTGCACGGCGTCATTTTTGTACGAAGCGTTTATTTTGGACAAGTATCAACTTTTGTATGACGTCACTTTTGGAGATGTGACATGTTTGCAAAGTTTATAACTAAATTATTATAAAACTCTATTAAAGATAAATTAAACTAAGTTAGATATAATTTCTTAAACCTTAAAAATATCAAACAAATCTAAAACTATTTTTAAATTTCTATTATACAAAAATTTTAACTACTTTAGTATAGAATATTTTAAAGTCTAAATAAACTTAACCTAAACTAAACTTAAAAAAGGATTATAGCTAATAAAAATATAATGTAAGGACATTGTCTTGAGTAATTGCAGTTATAAAAAAGTGGTAGTTCGTGAAAAAGTGACACAAATGCAAAAATGACTCTCCGTGCAAAAGGATAAAAGTGACGTGCAAAATTGATTGGGTGGGAATTGATTCAGGTCGGAACTGATCGGGTGGGAATTGATTGGGGTTGGAATTGATCGAATCGAAATTGATTCAGGTGGGAATATTTAAGGGTAGGATTTAGTTCAAGTGGATAATTCTCGGATAGGTTTTGATTTGGTGGGGAACTAATCGAATGGGAATTTATTCGGGTTGGAATTGATCGGGTGAGAATTAATTCGGGGTGGAATTGTCCGCAGGTTGGAACTGAGTGGTTCCTGAGTTTTCAATCTTATTACAAAGATAAAATCGAAAGAAACAATTGAAAATTACAGTAGTAAGGTTACTACAGAAATAATACTTTGAGATCTTTTTAATAAAAAAATTTAAAGATATTCGACAGCTATATAAAAATAGCTATGTATTAGTAAAATTATTTTCGTTAATTTTTTTATTTTATTCATTGACAATGTTTGAAATAAAAAGGTTCTTAGAGTAGTTTAAATTTACCTGCATATAATAAAACTAAAATTATTTACTCAAGTAAATTAATAACAATGTTTAGTATTTCTTTAAAGTTTTAGTCTAAAAATACTTTGTAGTTTTGGTTGTTAATTTTAACACTTTTATAGTACATTTTAATGTACTCATCATCCTTACTGTCTAGTGATGCAGATTGTCGCCCATACAGATATTAAGGTTAAGAAATGAAAGATTTAAAATCTATGTCTAACCTGTTAACATGTGTAGATAAAATAATCTATACATAACAATTAAAAGTGTATTTTTATGTAAATAGAATCTCAACTTATCAAAAAAACTTTATAAAAGCTTTAATTCGTATAAAATTTTATTTTCTCATCTAGTTTAGTTTATCATTCAAAACAACAATACCTTTCTTTTGATTATAAAACTGTTGAATAACAAAACTAATAATCACTACACTAAATTCAAACTTTTTTTTGTTTAAATTTCAGCTATTTTTTGTATTGGAAGAGTTTATAAACACCTATTATCTCGGAACCATTATTAAATCTTAATAACTTCTTATTAACGATACTATTTACAACTTAAGGATCATTTTTTGGAAACTTAAGACATCCTTAACAATAAATTTTTTACTTTCATTTGGAGCATTCTATAAAAATCTGTAGCAGACAGTATGTTATCATATTTGCAACAAACAATAACGGATCTAAACAAATATTTCCGAACTGAATTTTTGAAGCCTTATTTTTACTCTAGACTACAAATTGTTTTTAAATTTTAACTACATATTTAAAACTTTACTACAATTATGATAAAATAGTTTGAATTTCATTTTTAAACTTAAATGCAGTATTAAAGTCTTAAGTTATTTATTAATTACCTTATGTTAAGAAAACTTATGAAAGTTATAAACAAAACTAACTGTACGTGTAACAGAAAAACGTTAAACTTTAAACGTTTATTATTATTATTATTATTTGCATAAAAATATAATTTATTGAAACAACTACTAAAACTAAGGAATATCAATTACGTTAAGAATAAAAGGTGTAACTCTTTATTCAAATAATTTTCAGTTGTCGATATTTTTTTCTTAAACTATTACAATTACAACCAGACAAAATTAAAAACTAAACAGTTACTAAAAAAACTACTACTAAACTTTTATATACCTAAGCTAAAAATTTATTAACAACATAATGAACATATTTGATAATATTTTAGGGTGGTAAAAATAAGTTTTAGATTGTATTATCAAAATTTCAGTCCTAATTACGGCAAAAGCTATTAGAAAAGTTATGTCGTTCTTCACCACAGTAGTCGGCGATCTTGCAGTTATTTGTGCCACACTGATGCTGTTCCTTAATGCTTGGTCCATGCTCGCATCTCGCAACAATAAACTGATCAACGTAACAGTGATTTGTCATAATTTTTAGATTTTATTTAAGTTATTAAGTTAGATTAGTAAAAAGTCTTTCAATGTAAAAGCATATTGGTTTAAAACAAATACTTATAATCATCAATGTGTGCAACATTAATTTTATTAAAAACAAACTTTGTTGTGTAAACTGAAGTTAAAATATTAACAAACTAAAAAGGATTAACTACCAAAATATATGAAATATTTACAAGCAGAAGTACAAATCTAAACTTTGTTGTGAAGTGAGGTTATTAAAAGATTAAAACGTACAAAGTTATTTACTTACAAGTATCAATAATTGTTTCAAAGTTGTGTTTGACTTTTAGTTTATAGCTGGTTTTTTTTTAACATTTAAACTATTACTCATTATCTCTATGTGCTTGTTTCATATTTGAAACAGTAAGAACTTGACCATTCTTATGATAATTTTAAAAATATTAACTTTAGCAATTAAACAATGTCATTAGAAGTTAAAATAAAAAGGTTGTTATAAAGTGTTTTTATTTAGCCCTGGTAACAAATAGTAAACATCAAAATAAAAAAGTACCAAATATCGAAACGATAAAAAAATAAGTTCTTGCGAACCTTTTGTACTTAAATGCCAGGAGTTCTTCTGAAAAACTTTAATACTAGTATTACAGGTGTTTAAGATCAGCTTCGAGTTATGGTTACTAGTTTTAAATAATATATTTTATTTGTGTATTTAATTTTAATGTTACATTACTGATTTGCTGTTTTTAGTTTTTTATATGCCCTTTTTCTTGAAATAAAAAATGAAAACAACTAGAAATGGATGAGTGATAAAACTTATAAAAAACCATTAGTGGTTATCCTGTAGTTTAGAACCGCGTATTTTACTTATTAAATGATTGTTTTCAGAGAAACTTTTTCATATTAACTTCATTTTCTTTTACACTAGCAGGGCTAAAATTATTACTAGAGTTAGTTTTAATTTTTAATTATGTTTATATATTATTTAAACTTTATTATAATTTTTTTTATTATCACTTTTACCCCTAACCTTTGCCCTCGGTCGGTAGCTTTTTTTCTTTAATTACTATTTTTTATTTATTTTTTTTTGTTTTATTTATTTTTATTTTTTATTAGTTATTTTTAAATTTAAAATTACTATCACTGTTACCCCTAACCCTTACCCTCGGTCGGTAGCTTTTTTTTCAACTATTGATTTTTGAATAATTAGTTTCTTGTTTTTTTTATTTAATTTTTAATAGTTATTTTTTTATAAATTTAACTATCCCTGCTAAAATAGAAAAATTATTATAATATTTAAAAGCTCCACTGAAAATAATAAATTTTGTAAGTAATATACGCGCTACTAAACTAAAGGATTAATTCATTAGTTATACTTTTTATTTTTGTGAAGTATTTTCTTCCTAGGTATTACAATTTGGAAGATTAAATACTTTTGTAACTTTTGTGTAGAATATAGCTGAAAGTGTGTTCTTTTATTATGATTTAAAAAATACATTCTGATCTAAATTAGATCAAAAATTAAAAAGCTTTTATTTTTCATTTAATAGCTCGAATACTTGCTAACAGTAAAAAAAAGTTTTAAAAGATTTATAAATAATAGGCCACTAAGTCTAAAGAAAGGAAGTTTTTGAAGTTTGAATTTTCTTATATTTAATTTTGGTGACTAAATGAGGATATTATTTTTTAAGATAACACAGGGTTTAAATTGAACACTTTCAGGATAGAGATGCCAAAATACTTTGATACATGGCAAACTTGGAATTTCTAAACATTTTTTCATGGTAAGTAGTAAAATTTTGATTTGACACAAAATATCTTCAAGGTTGATTATTTTTTTTTGTCATTATCAAAGACTTTTTTATTAAAAACACATTGAAGTAGCTTTACAGTATCTTTCCAAGGTTTTTATTAATTAAACACAGTTTTTTACCTTAAACTAAAAATAGAATTACAAATATAACCTTTTTAAAACCTGGAGAAAATGTCCCAAAAACTTTTTGCAACCCAGCACAGAATATCTTAGAATAATTTGAATTATTTTTATCTCCAGCTAAATTTTTTATATAAACTTAAAAGGAATCAAGTCGGTTTGGTTTAAAAAAAGCTAAAAATAGTTTAAAAACATTTTTTAAATGGCATCCCAGTTATTTTATAGATCTTAAATGGGATTTAGTTGTTCCAGTTTTAAAATTATTTATCTAATAAACCAGTTTTGTTCAAAAACTTTCTACCTTTCAAAAATTAGTTAAACTTATTTTGAAATTTTTCCAACATTATTTTTTAAATTTAGGATGGCTCAGGATATTTTTTTGACTTAAAGAGTGGCTACATATAAAGTTTCTAAAAAAACATATGCAGTTTTTTTTAATGATATTTCTTACATTTGTACTCTAAAATATTTGTTGTTTAAATTTCATAAGATGTTTGTTTTTTAATTCTTCTACTAAATTTATGTCGCTAGTTGGCTTTTAATAAAATTTAAAATGTTTGTCAAATTTGTGGCTTTGCAGACGCAGAGAGAATTTGTGTTTCAAAATAGCATCATAATGATTTTGTTTTTTTTTTTTGTACTATTTGTTAAAACTTTCATATGTGTTTCAATTCAAACAAGTTACTAAAGAAATAATAAAACTCAAGTTTTGTTTTTGTTTTATAAACAAACATATTTAATCCCTGTGATACTTAATTGCCATTTAATAGCCAAACGAAATTTGTTTTCAATGCAGAACCGTTTTAATTGAAACTTCATTAAACTTAGCTGCACTATGAATTGCTAAGTGCGCTCAAATACAAAAAAAAAATTAGTGATATTAACTCAATTAATTGGTTTTACATTTTAAATAAAAAGCCACTATTCTTTCAATGGCTTCACGGATTAAGCGAAAGTTGTTTTAGCTTAGTTTTTGTATAAAAATATATTCTATTTATATTTTCAATCAACTTTTGGATTATATTTTGCTTTTCAATTTGTTTTTAATGAGTTTTGGTTTAATTTAGACACGGGAGCTTTTTATTTTTTAACTATTGATATTTGTTTATTTATTTTCTTGCTTTTTCTGAACAACTTTTTATAGTTAGTTTTTATATATTTAACTAGCCCTGCTAATATAAAAAATTGAAATTAATGTTAAAAAGCTCCTCTGAAAATTATAAATTCAATAAGTAAAATACGCGCTTTTAAACTGAAGGATAAATCTATTAGTTATATTTTTTATTTTTGCTAAGTATTTCCTTCCTAGGTTTCACAATTAGGAAGATTAAATACTTTGTAATTTTTTTAAAGAATATAAATGCAATTTTATTTTCTTTTATCTTGCTTTAAAAAACACATTCTGAATTAAATATGTTCAAAAAAAATAAAAAGCTTTTATTTTTCATTTAGCAACCTGTAATACTTGCAAACATTAATAGCAATGTTTTAAAAGATTTATAAATTTGAGGCAATAAAGTTTCTTTTTAGAAAGAAAGTTTTATAAGTCTAAATTTTCTTATGTTTAATTTTGGTGACAAATTGAAAATATTATTTTACAAGATAACACAGGATATAAGTTGAGCACTTTCAGGATAGGGTTGCCAAAAGACTTTGAAACTTGGAAAAACCTGGGATTTGAAAATTTAGACTAAAAAACCTGGAATTTCCAATAATTTTTTCATGTTAAGTAGTAAAATTATGATTTGACACAAAATATCTTTCAGGTTGATTAATTTTTTTTTGTTATTATCAAAATTTTTTTTTTGTAAAATAACGCATTGAAGTAGCTTTACAGTATCTTTGCAATGTTTTTATTCTTTTAAACATGGTTTTTTACCTTAAACTTAACTTTAACTTAAAAATAGACTTATAAATGTCTACTTTTTAAAACCTGGAGGAAATTTTGAAAACCTGGGTAAAATTTGTCAAAAACATTTTGCAACCCAGCTTAGAGTATCTCAGAACAATTTGAATTTTTTTTATCTCAACCAATTTTTTTGTTATATAAATTTAAGAAAACTCAGTCCAGTTTGTTTTTAAAAAAGCTCCAAATAGTTTAAAAACATTTTTCAAATGTCATCTTTTTTTATAGATCTTAAATGGGATTTAGTTGTTCCAGCTTTGAAATTATTTATTTTCAAAACAAGTTTTTTTCAAACAATTTCTAACTTTAAAAAGTTAGTTAAGCTTATTTTGAAATTTATTAAATTTTTTTTCTTAATTTAGGATGGCTCAAAATATTTTATTGACTTAAAGAGTGGCAACATATAAAGGGCCAAAAAAACAAATGCAGTTTTTTTTTTAATGAAATTTCTTTTACTTGTATTTTAAAGTATTTGTTGTTTAAACTTCATAAGATGTTTGTTTTTTAATTCTTCTAATAAATTTAAGTCGCTAGTTGGCTTTTAATAAAAACTTAAATTTTTGTCAAGTTTGTGCACATGGCGATTAGGCACTGCAGACGCAGAGAGAACTTGTAATTCAAAATAGCATCATAATTATATTTTTTTGTACTATTTGTTAAGCTTTGAACTTCACTTGTGTTTTTCAAATCAAACAAGCTATTAAAGAAACAATAAAACTCAAGTTTTGTTTTTGTTTTATTAATAAACATATTTTATCTCTGTGATGTGATAGCCAAATGAAATGTGTTTTTAGTGCGGAGCCGTTTCAATTGAAACTTTATTAAACTTAGCTGCACAATGAATTGGTAAGTGCACACAAATACAAAAATAATATTAAGTGATATTAACTAAGTTAAACTAGTGTTACATTTTTTAAATGAAAAAAAAACTATACTTTTGAATAGCTTCACGGATAAAGCAAATTTTTTATTCTTTGTTTTAGCTTAGTGTTTATATAGAAATATATTTAATTTATATTTTCAATCAATTTTTAGATTATATTTTGCCTTTCAACTTGTTTTAAATGCGTTTTGGTTTAACTTAGACACTTATAGAAACAACTAAAAGGTCTACAATTAATTACTAAACTGTTTTTATTTCTAGTTGGATGACAGTTCAAATTTGGACAATTAAATTCCGACAATTCAATTACCAAAATAGTATTTTAGAGACCATAACTCAAAAAGTAAAATTTGTTTTAAAAAAATTATAAATAGATATTTATGTCTTATTAATATCTACAAGCCATTTTTCTTATTTGCAAAATTTCGACTACTAAAAAATAATTAAAACTATATTTCAAAACTTATTTTAACCATATCACAAAAATATTTAAAATTTTTCAAAAAAATGCTTGTAGGTATCAATAAGGTCTAAAAACAAATTTATAGTCTTTTGAAAGTATACATTACTTTTTAAGTTGTGGCCCTTCAAACATTTTTAACTTGATTTGTCGGAACTTAAATTGTCCGAATTTTGATAGGCGTACACCCGTTATTTCTATACACAGCCTTAAACTTTTGGTAACTAAATATAATTTATGTTGTAACTTAGAATTTTTTTTTTATTTAGCTTCAATAAATACTTTTCAGAGTAATAAAATAAACTCTAAAAATGTGTAAAATTACTATTTTATGTTTTAAAAAAACAATTAAATTCTTTTATAGTTAGTTGTAATAAATAGCTAATTTAATATTAATATAAAGCAAATTCGAATACATTTTAGCTAAAATTTATTATCATGCTGCTTATAATTTGATATTCAAATCTATTAATCAAAAAAATTAAAAAAATAGTTTTAAAAAATTTATAAACTTTTATTACACAACCTATAAGTTTAAAATGTTTTTAGGTTTACAAACCGTGCTTAACAAATTGTCAATAAACTAATAGAACAGCGACTAAGTAAAAATAGTGAAATATATATGAAGACGTAACTATCCAAAACTGTGTAAAGATTTAATTTTTAAAAGATAGAAATTTTTTTACTATACTATAATGATAACTTTGTCTGAAAACTAAATTTAAATTAAAAAAAAACGATACAAAGCTTAAATTAAAAAATATCTTAGTAAGGTACTATCAAACGTAAACTGTTGTTGATAAATAGTTACTGTTATCGATGAAATAAAGATAAAAAACTTTTCTAAAACAAAACTTATAGTAAGTTTAAAAACCTATGTTAATAAGAAACTGTTCTCATTTAAAAAAAATAGTATTAATGATGAATAAAAATAACTTTTTTGAAACAAACTTTACGTTAAAAAATAAAAAAAAAGATATATTTTAATAAGATAATATTTTTCCTAAACTATTGTTTTATAAGTGTAACTTTTATCAAATAAAAAAATGATTAAAAAAATTTGTGTTACAAAAACTATTTTTAGTAAAACTACCTTAATAAAAATATTGCTGTTGTAAACTAGTTGGTTTTAGAAGTTTGCTATTACTTATAAAAAGGCAGTATTGATTTATTTATGTTTATGCATGCTTATATTAATTTAACTCATTCACTCTCTAAATAAATTAAATTCGTATGGTTGCAATTAGAGTCTGTAAAAACAATTGGTTATGCTTCCTCAAAGGTTTTGTTCGATGTTTGATGTTTGTTAGCATAGTGAAGTTTGAGTACGGCTCAATCAATTGTCTTGCTGGTGGTCATCTTCTTCAATTTATGTATGTGAAAGCACCATTTTTTTAAAAAAGACGTAATTGTCTTTTCCACATAGTTCTCATCACAGACATTGCACTCTGTCGCATAAGTCCCAAAATGTTTGCTATTCAAAAACATTTCATTTTTATAATTTTACCACTTTTTTATTTTATTAAGTAAGTTTTTTCACTGTTCCACCTTCTCCCCTCGGCTGCACAGTAAACATTTTCCACAAGGGTGTGACCCACCAATTAAACCACATCTTCATGGGCTTGGATCTTATAGTTGGTCAACAGTGTTGAAATTGTTTGTGGACGTTTATATGCCACTTAAATTGTTCAATTGTCGTATTTTCTCGTTAACTTCTTTGCCTTCTTCATTGGTGGTCCAAACCCATGTTTCCATTCTGCTGAATTTTTAACCATATCGACAATTAAAGCTTTGCAGAGACAAAACTAAAAACATTTATCTTTTTAAGCCTTTAGTACTTTTAGATAGTCGTAGTCACGTTCGCACAATCTTCTTGGTTTAGTTTGTAGATTTTTTTAAAACAACTATTTGGTTTTTTTGATTAGTAGAAAAATCACAAACAAAAAACCAACTTTCCTTGAGTGATTTAAGCAATATATTTAGTATATAAATGTTGTCATGTTCAATTCTATTAATTATAAGTGCCAATTTAGTCTGTAGTAATAAAATTTTTAAAACAATTTTAGCTTATTGTTAAATCGAACTTTTATACGTTTGTTCTAATGTTTTATGTTGATGAATCTTTTTTTCAATTTAGTTGTAGTGTTAAAGTATATATATATTTTTATTAATTTAAACTATACTGTTTGAAATTAATAATAATAAAAGTATTGATATCTATTTTATTTTAGTTGAAGAAGTTTAAATTTTTATTTTTATATGTTTATTTTATAACATTTAAAGATAATAGTTGTATGTTAATTTTAACAAATATATAAAAGTATAAATAAAGTTTCACAGCATCTAAGAACAACTTTATCAAGTTACAAAAGGCTAAAGTTGAGTAGTGTTATTCTTTGTTTAGCTTTATTAAGTATAATTACTTTTTAAAATTTTAGTCTTTGTAAGTTGAAGAATTATTGTAAGATGCTGCAAAAACTGGTGCACCACAATTTTAAATGAAAAATAATTTTAAGGACCACAGCTAAAAAAACTTATAGGAAAAAAAACGTGTGTAAGACTAAGTAATATCTACAGACCATTTTTTTATTTTTCTAAATTTTAAGTAGTTTTTGAGATATGTTTAGAATCAGGTTTTATTATAGTAAATATTAATAAATTTTAAAACATTTTTTAATAATTTTTGTTATTAGTTAATTTTAGAATATCATAATCTTAACTGTAAGATCTAAAATCGCTGTTTTTTTTTTTTTCAAATACTAAACACTCCTTGGGATATGGTCTGTAAAATATTTTTTAATAAATTTGAATTGTAAGAATTTAAATTATCCGAATTCGAATTATCGTGACTCATGTAACCTGTAAAATTTAAATGGCTCGAGTTTTGGTGCCTGAATCCAATGTTGCACAAAAAACCAAAAAGTAATAATAATAAAATCAAAGCGGGGGTCTGCTTGTAACTTTTTGTTATTTGTTTGGTTATTTACACATGCCTTTTTTAGTAAATTGTTTGCTGAAGAATTTACTTTGATGTACTTGCTTTTTATTTGCTCTCCTATGTGTCATAAGTAATTAAAAAGTTTAAATAAGCTTGTTTTACAACATATTATATTGTCTAATTGTTATTAACATGTTTAATAAAGTTAAAACAAAAAAAAAAATTCACAGATTTGACGTAATTTTATAAACAAAATATGGAAGAGTTTTTAAGAAGTTTAAAATTAAAGATAAATATTAAAATGTTAAAACCAACCTTCAAAAGTTTCCTTCATGATTATATTCAAAAGGAAAAAAACAAAAGCAATAAAAGAATGTCAGACAAAAAAGAAGAGTTGATTGAGGAAGCTAAAAAACTTTTGAAGGAAAATAATATAACTTTCGAAAAAGATTTTCCTCCTGGTTTCAAATACAAGCTTGAACCTTTGAAAAACGATGACGCTGATTATAAGCTTCTGGAAAGCTCAGTCAGATCAAGCGACAAACTTGAAAAAGACTACCAGACTGCTTCTAACATCAACAGACCGGATGCAAACCGCAAGGCAGACTCTTTGAAGATTTACCGGGTCGTTTCGACTGACGGCTTCTCAGAAGATTCTAACGCTTCTGACTGTTCGCAACTTCTTTTGCTGCACGGAACGCAAGCGCGGAACGTGGAAGGAATTTTGAAAACGGGGTTCAACCCCTCACGTGATGGAACATACGGAGCCGGAGTGTACCTCACTGACAGCGTTGATTACGCGCAACTTTACGGAGACAGCTTTGCACTAGAAAATAAAAGTATCAAGTGTTTCAGTTACATTTTTGTAAGCAAAATAAAACAGACTTGTGTAAAAGTACCATCGGACGGTGTTGAACATTATACTTACTACCATAAATATGTTGATGAAGAACCAACGATGAAGGTTTTTGACAGCAGTTGCTACTTAGCAGAAAATTTAAAAAATACATCAAAAGATAAATTTGATAGTAAAAACAACAGACTTTTACAAGGTACGTTTGAAATAGAAGACTTTATGATATCGTTGGCACATCACGATTTAGTGATTCCTGTTTATCTTATTCAAAAGGAAGAACAATACAATGTAAAAGAAATTGCACAACTAATTCTTTATGATAATTTAGATGTTGAAAAGTATTCGACGGAAAGTACTTTTTCTTTAAAATCTAAGATGTTATGCGCAAAAGACAATAACTCTAACAAAGTTAAAGATTTAACTTTAGAGTTATTAAAAAAAGCATTAAATACAGAAATAGATGCAAATGATAAGGCAAAATCGAAAATTCTTAAATATGATAAAATATTTGATGAAAAGATTAATCTAATTATGAAACAACTTACATTTAAACTTAGTAGTCTCATAGAAGGAAAAAACAATTCGTACGCAAAGTTTAGAACAGAACTTTTGCAAAAGGAAAACGACGATTATAAATTTATTTCAAGGTCAGTCGTAGACAACAAAACAGAAAACATGCCAAAAATTTTGCATTTGTTCAAAATTCACCCCGCTGAAAAACCCGAAGCAGCAGTTTTCAAAAACAAGCAACTTTTGCTCTACGGCGTCGAATCGTTTCGTGTCAACAAATTTCTTACCGGTGGCTTTCCTCAACGGGGCGATAAAGAGTTTCTTGATACGGAATATTTTGCTACGAACTATTTGAAATACGAAGTGCATGACTTTGTTAGTCACTGCGAAGTTGACAAAGCTGTGAAAAGGTTGTCGTTTGTGTTCGTTGTGACGACTGAACCGCCTTACGGAAGACTCTCCCCGCGTGAAGTAAATAGGATGGAGGCAACGAAAGACAGCAGAGAAAGTTTAATTATAAAAGGAGCATTTACTGATAAAGAATTGAGGCTGGAGACAAATGCTTTGATCCCGGCATACTTGATCGTTTTCGAGTCGGTATAATTACGACGAACGTGTCCTATTTCAATAGACGTTGCATTTAATATTCGCTTTTTAAGTATAACATTGAATAAATTACTTTCTTTATTAACACTGCTTATGTTTTAACTTCAAAATATTACCATTTTTTTATACACACACGTTTTTTAAATGAAACACAGCAGAATAGTTAATTAATAACCTATTAAATCAAGGGTCAAGTGCGGGCTAATTCTACTGGAAGAAGTTGTTAACAGACACTTTATAGGAAAAACACTTTTCCGCGTCCCCTGCATTTCTTAACAATAGTTGTTGAAAAAAACTTGTGGTACTAGTTTTGTTGAATTTAAGTACTATTACAAATCATAAGCTCACACTGGGAGTGTAAAGACAATGAAGCAATTGTCATACGTAATTTCTTGCTGTCAGCTACAAAATTTAGGCACTTCTGATTGGCTGGAACTTGACTTTTGCTTATTTTTAATTTTAACTAATAAAATGCGTTTTTTTATTTATTGGTAATAAGTTTAGGTGAGGTAGGTTAAGGATAACGGTTTAGATGTTAAACTTTGGGTAGTATTGATTGGGTTAAGTGTTTAGATGTTATGTACTGCTGTGTTATTATTTGACCTCATTTGCTTAAAAGAATGAAAACCTAATAACTGCAGCTGACCAGATTTCTTGTTTAAAATCTGTTTTGATTGTTTTCTTAAAATATTAATGAAGTTATGTAAGTTTAAACCCAAACCAGTACTTCTGCAAGCTTTATTTTCGATTGAAATTTTTCAAAAAAATATTCATTAAAAATCTTCATTCGTTAAACAACTAACTTGAGGTCTTAATTTGTAAGTATTACACTTTTCACCATTTTTTTAAATACGATAAAATTATATCAAAATAGGAGTTAAGTATTAAAACAAATACTAAAATTAAGGCATATCAGTTTCGTTACAATATAAAATGTATATAAAAATAAGAACTAATTATTCAAACCATTTGCAATTTTCGATAACTTTTTTTAAACTATTGCATTTACAACCAGTCAAAAATTAAAAACTAATTGGTCACAAAAAAAACTACTAGTAAAATGTTATGAACCAAAGCTGAAAATTTATAATTAACATAATGAACACATTTGAATATACTTAAGAGTTGTGAAAGTAGTTTTAAGTTTGTGTTATTACTAGTTTAGTCCTAATTACGGCTGAAGCTATTACAGAACTTAACTTAAAATCAGTGTATTTCTAAATTGAAAACATGTGTTTTTAATTATTTTTAGTAAATTTAAGAACTAAAGATTTAAATTACAAAAAAAAAAAAACGTTTTCTAAATGCCACATTTCTATATTATATTAAAAACTATGATAAACCTTTAGTAGTTTATTTAAAAGCGTCAAAACATTAAGAGTATTAATAATCTGTTCTAATTCAAAACTGATTATTTTTCAATCTTTATAAAAAGAAAACTCAAAATTTAAATGTTATCAAAATAATTACATATTTCCTAAGATAAACTTATTCGAGTGCACTTCCACAGTGCAGATTGCTTTTGTATTTCATTCATATCAATGTCGTTCTTCACCACAGTAGTCGGCGATCTTGCAGTTACTTGTGCCACACTGATGCTGTTCCTTATTGCTTGGTCCATGCTTGCATCTCGCATTAATGAACTGATCAACGTAGCAGTAAAACTGTCTCCCGACCCGGATACGTTTTCCACGGGCTTACTGAGAATTTCTATCTCCTCTACGCTTTCCAACGTGTAGTAAAATGCTTTTTTACGCTGTCAATTTGTTTGTAATAACATTAGCTTCAAATGATTTTTCGTGTTTTTGTGTAAATAGGTGAAAAATAATTTAAAGTTAAAAAACATACTTTGATAAAAGTAACCACCTAAAAACTGTACATATTGATTAAACTATATTGATAACTGAAAATAGTTTCATTATAAAAGTACTTTTCAACGTACAAACATAAAAGACTTACTACAAAAAGAATCGCGGCGAAATCTAAGAGTAGTTGTAAACAAATGTTGTTTTTCTTTAAGTTTATAGCGTTTATGCAGTTAACTGTTAATACGGACACTCTATTAAGCTAAAGTATAAAAACAGTACAAATCAAATGTACAGAATAAATTTCGAATATACACTAACTGAATTTTTAGATACAAGTAAAACGCCAAACTCTCCAAGTGTAATAACAACATGTTGCGAATGCAGTGTGAGCTTACTTGCAATTTCACCAATTTTTTTCACAGTTGCTTCTTGCTTTTCATTACACCTTAACTCATCTTTAAAGAATAATTTGAAAAGTTTATTTAAGCACTTAGATTTTTGATTTTGTAACGCACTTAAGGTTTAATTCTACTTTTAAAATATTTTTTTTTTAAGTATTAATATAATTTTTATTATTTTAAATAATTTTAATTTAATAATTAATAAAAAAATCATATCATAGTTTTACCTTCATCAATTTTTACACATTCTTTTGGAAACATTTCGTTGTGCATTGATACAAGTTCAATTAAGTTAGGTGTGACACAAAAATAGGACGGTGAACTTTCATCAGGTAAACATCCAGCTCTAAAAGCTTTTGCTGACTTCATCACTTCTGCGGGTTCGAGTATGAAAGGTATCCCGTTTCTGATTAAGAAATTATTATAATACATAATGATAATAAAAAGAGTATAATAATTATTTTTTATAAACAATTAAAAAAACACAAATAATTTGAAAACTTGATTTCAGCGGTTAGTTTTGATTAAACTTATAGATAATAAAGATGAAAACCAAAATGTTGATAAAAATGGTTTTAATAAAAAAACTAAAAAGTACAATTATAAACTAAAATATTAAGCAACAAAATTTTATACTTGTAACACAGGTTACTGATGTAATGAATAGTTTCCGTCAGTAGATTTCCGTCAACACAGACAAAAGCTGCTGTACAAATCTGCTCGGAAAAATTTTCCACTACTTCAGGGGTCAACCTGAAATTGAATAATATGTAGTATACATAAAAGTTTGATAGGGCTTAAAAACAATTTTACTTATGAAAATATTTATTTTAAGTTATTTATCTTTACAGATACTTTGAATGTATTGAATCATCAACAGTTCCCAGATAGAGTTCCCCATCACTTGAAAACGTTGCATTGTAAATAGCTGTCTTTTCGTCTTCTAGTTTGACTATCCCTGATATATCCTTTATAAAAAAAATGTTTTTTAAAGATATGCTAGGTATTTAAGATATACGCTTAAAGTTATTGAAAACTTATTACTTTAAAAATTGCATAAACTGTTGTTAATATTGTTAACTTACAATATTCTTGTTATCAATGTTGATAAAACTTTTAATATTTTCGTTATCTTTTTTTATTTAATATGCATTTGTTTTACTTTTTTTTTAATCTATATATAAAAGTTTCGATTTTTATTTGGTAAATTTTAATTATAATTTTTTTGTTATAGTACTGTAAAATAAAAATTTAGTTTAGGGTTTTCTTGTTATATATAAATTAAGAAGAAAGTTTAGAGCTTAACAAGCACCTAAAATTTAAGTTTCCAAATATATCAATTTTAGCAATCAGAATTTTTTTATTAGTATTTATTTTAGTTTTGTATTCCTACCATTCCATCAAGGTGGTGTAAAATAATCTTTCCAGCCGAGTCACAGCCCACTAATGAGATGAACAATGGATTTGTTTTTAATCTCAAAAGATTCTCTGTTTGAACAACTATTAATTACAAATTATTCAAACCAATACGATAATTATAGGACTATACAAAATAAAAAAACATATACGTAAAAAATATTTTTTAGTCTACGTAATTGAAATTTTATAAAACTACAAATTAAGGTTTAACCAAAAATATAAGCATATTTAATATTACCCGCAACATTTCTTCCAACTCCACCCGATGACATGCAAATACTCGCCTTGTTAGAAGGTCCTCTAGCGGCTAAACGTGAGTCACGTGACTTGACAACTACATCCAAATTGGATCCACCAATGACAACCTGGATCACGATTTCAGTAAGTAAACATGAAGATACTCTTATGTTAATAGAAAGAGCGGCTCTAGGTCCTCAATTTAAGGTAGTAAATGTTTAAAAGAGAAAATGTTTTTGTCGTGGTCCTACGATTTCTGCTTAAGGTTTATTCCGGACCCTGACTTACAGTATAAACTAAAGAAATCATATTTAAGTACGCACATAAAAAAGTTTAACTGTTAGTATGTGACCTTAATATAACGTTTTATTTCAGATTTTTCAGAACTTTACCTGTACAAATCAATAATGAATGAAGTTAAAACTAACTAATTTTGAAATTTATAATTTATACAAAAATATTCTGTTTGATTGAGTGACTGAAAACTATTATATGTTTTTATAAAACTTTTGTTATAAAGTATTTTAACAACAATAAAAGGTCAAATTTTGTTTCAAAAATAAAATAAAAAACAATTTAAGTTTTATAGACTTTTAGCAGATGTTTATAAGTAATTATTTGTAGTAACCTTTTAGCTGAAAAGCATTTAGAAAATTCTTTAAGAAAACATATCGTGATTTCATAGAAGCTAGAATCGTCACAATGTTTAACTACGAAGAGGGATTAAAAAACTTTTTTATATAGTGTTTAAATATTTGTTTTTACTTTTCTACTTTTAAGTTTTTAACAAATTTTCAGTAGTAACTTTTATATGTTAGGTAATTCATATAGTGCAGACTTTAAATATCTTAACGATAACTGATATTGAAAAGTTTAAACAATACATTTAATTTTCAAAGAGATTGAATAAAAAAGTTATATAATCGTGAAAAAGTATAAAAGTAAGTAGATTTTTTTTTATTTATTGTACTAGTATGTTAGTCTTAAATATAAATGATTTACAATGTTTTTTATATTAATATGATTTAAATAATGCAATGAGATAAACAATATACAACTAGTATGACAAACTGATAAAATGTTTTAAGATGGCATATTTTTAGAAGTAAATTTTTTAGTACATGATAAATAAATGAACCATAGTGTAAAAATATAATTACTAAAAAAACAAACCGGCCGTTTAAAGTTGGTTTTGACGTCACCACTTTTATGGTACTTGACTGCGAGTGATGCACCAATTTTCGCATTGTGCTTTATTAGAGATATGTCTGTTACAAACTTTTTCTTTTTGTTTTTATAACAACTATTCTAAACTATCATGCAGTGATATGCAGCAACATGCAATAATAAAAAAAAACTATACTGCTGCATCATTGCTATTTTCTATATAAGTTCAGAGATAAGTTAATATTTAGATTATACATATAAAAATAACTGCTAAAATACAAAATATATTTTTATACAAGCTTTTATCTCAATTTTGTAATAAAAATTCATTATGACCATAAACATGCAAAATACTAAATTTAACTATAGAAATATTGTTTTTGTACTAAAGAAAAATACTTAAAAAATCAGTCTTAAAATATCAAGTTTTAAAAGATACTCACTTGAAGACAAAGATTTTCCTTTAGTAATTTTGTTGACATTTTTCAGTATAAAAGGAGTTACATCTTTACCAGTGACTCCATCTGCACTAAAGAACACTAGTTTTAAAGACTGGCTTTAATATTACATTTAACAAAAAAAAATCTCACTTTGCTTTTAAAATAGAACGATCAATTGCCCTTTGTATCTCGTTTCCGTCTGCTGCCAAGTGTTCAGGTATTGGAACGGCGATCAGAACTCCCGAGTTCAGCTGCATGCTTTCGTGGGATTTAATCAGCCTCACTGCTTCCGCCTCGTCGGTGAGGTGAATCGGAGATTCAATTCCGCTGGAGCGCGTAAAAAACGCGGGAAAGTCAGCCGAGTTGCCGAGAGTGGCAACGGAAACTCCCTCTGTTTCCTTTTAAGTTAATACTAAAGTGTTATTGGAAACACTTTGCATAATAACTTCATGATCGATTTAAAATTTAATAAGTTTTTACTTTCATTATACTTTTGATAAGAAACTTAATGTAGTTTGCAAAGCTTTATATATTAAATTAACTTATTAAAATGATATATGCAGTGATTTTAAGTTGCATATGTTTTCAGTACAATAAGATATCTCAAGTTAATAGACTTATTCAAAAAGTTTTTTTTATCTTTACTTAAACTAATTTGCTAAGCTATAGTTTTATACTGTAAAATATAAAGATAAAAATTAACTGATAAGTATAAACTCCATGGTTGCTAAACAAAGTGTTTATTTTTGAACCTGGTTTAAACAGTAAATGTACTTTTAATTATCAACAAAACAAACCAAGTACTGAAGTGTCTTCTCAATATCGAGTATTGACTTGACGCCTGCACAGATGACGGTGACCGGGGTTCTCCCGAATTCCCTCAGATCCGAGCTGACATCCATCGAGTTTTCTCCATCTCGGTGAACTCCCCCCACCCCGCCCGTCACAAAAAACTTTATTTTGTTTCTGAAAATTGTTTGTATAAACTATTCTGGACAAAAAGTGTATAAAATGATAACAGAGTCAATGTGGTATAGACAATGATAAGGAAGGAAAACGATAGAAAATATTTGTCGTACTCTTATAAAATCAGTTTTCTAAGTCTATTATGTTACCTTAACATATATTTGTATAGTTCTTCAAAAAACGCCTAAAAAGTTATACACAAACTGACAAGCTTGCGAGTAGCATGGTCGCTGCGACTGTTGTGCCTCCGCACAGCTTTTTTGCAATGACTTCAGGCAGATTGTGCCGTGACACTTTCACACATTTCTCGTCTTGCGAAACTTCATGTATTTCTTCTTTGCTCATTCCTTGATAAAATAGCTTTTAAGTTTTGATCACTATGAAAGTATAAAGACTACTAAACACAAAGTCTAGAATTTTTAATTCAGAAAAAGTCAAAAGATAACAAAGTTTAGTCAAATATTAAACTTACTGTTACAGGTAAATACCTAAAGTAGTATTCTTAAGACTTTTTCAGTATTTTGTTTTTTAATAATAAATGGTTTAGTAATTCAGTTTCTGAAAAGTATATTTAGGTGTACTTCATCAAAATTATCAAAATGTCATTAAAACTTATAGGCTATTATTTACCTACAATAACTTGACCGTTGAGTATTCCTATAGTTGCAGGCATTGCTCCCTGGCTACGAACTATATCTTCAACTTCCAAAGCTGTTCTAAAATAAAAAGTATAAAACATTTTATAATTTCAAATACGTTAAAGATATAACTTACTGAACATTTTTTGGATAAGGCATTCCATGTGTTATGATCGTGCTTTCTAATGCAACAACCGGCAACGTTTTGTTTTCTAAAGCATTTCTCACACTTGGATTAGTTTTGATTATCTTGTCGAAACTGAGGTTGTTGAAAAACCTTGCTGATTTTTTTTGCTGCCATATAAGTTTTAACATTATACCTAAGATACAAGTGTTTAAGTTATTATAAGAAAAAGTTAACTGACTTACTTGCTAAGCATGCTCATAAATAGATACAGAAAAATTAAGTGAACAAAATGATACAAATACTCTGTATCAAATTTAAAAAATCATAATAATTATAAAATTATTTATAAAAATTTGGAACTAATAAAGAACTATCAAAATTTGGTCTTATTTTGCCTAGTAAAGTTTTTATAATAGAAAATTCAAAAAGTTTTAATTCATCTAAATTTATTTTGTGTAAAAAACTTGATTATTTTTGTTTATAAATAGCGCAAATAATGTTATTTTTAAATGAAAGATAATAAAAATATATCTACCAAAATTTGTAAATGTTATTTAAACGAGGTTCGTTTTAAATTAATTTAGTATTTCATTTCTAAATGCTAAATGTATATAACAAAATATCTTAAAAGAAAATCATAGCTATGACTTTAATATACTTTTTAAAAAAAGTCTAATTTTAAACGTTTGTATGAAAATACCAGTTAAAGAAATTCAAAACGAATGAAAAAGAAACATAAACTGCAAAAATTACTTTTATTTTTAATATAATAAATCATATTATTTCTAAAACCTGTAAGTGTTTACATCGTTTATGCTTTATTGCTATAAAAAATATCACAACACTGGTGTGCTAAAAAAAAGTTAATTCACTTAAGATATGTTAAAGAAATTTTTTTAAACAGTTGTTTTCAAGTCAGAGAAATTTTAGTTGTTCTAAACTAACTACAATTGAAAATTTAATAATTTAATTAGTTTACTTCACAAAGTATAAATAATAAACCTGTTTTATACTTTAGCTAAATGACTATAAAAAACTAATGGAATATATCTTTAACGTTAATTAAAAGATATATTTTATATATTTGTCTACATAATAAATCATTACGAATACAATTTTTAAAACAGGCAAAGCTATTATTGAACCATTTACAGTAACTAAGAGTAGTGTACAGAGGTAACTTAATAATTTTTGACAAAGTTTGTGATAGGATCAATTTATATTGGAAAGATTTATTTAAACCATCATGAATGTGGTGAAAAGTTTTAACAACTATGTATCAAGTAAACTAAAAAGTTTACTAATTATAAGACTTGTAAAAGTTTTTATTTTCAAGGCTTTTATGATAGTTTCTTTAAAAAGTTTTAAAACGAATTATTATATAAAAGTTCGTTAGTCACTGACCATGAACATTTTTTAAAAGTTTTACAGATAAAAAAATACAAAACTTAAGAAAAAAAAAACTGCTATATTTAAACTTAAAATACACTTAAGGAAAAAAAAATTAGATAAAAGTGCTGGAACAAATTGCTAAGTTTTTATCAGTATTTATGCATATCCTTTATTTAAAATCATTTATTTTAAAACCAAATCCAGAAAAAAAGAACATTTTTTAGATAAATTTTATTTTTATAATGGATAATAAAAATAACAATACAAAACTTCCAAACGACATTTCTGTATATTAACTTAATAGACACTTTTAAACTGTTGTTTGGGAACGTAGAAAAATAATTTAAGATTCTTTTTACAAACTTTACTACCTATAAATTTTTATTTCAAATTTATAAGAACTGCTTTAAAAAAATAGTGTTCTCGAATTAAAAATAACTATTCGTAAGAATTTATTCTTTTTCTTGATTTACAAGTGTTTTTGTTTTAGAACGTGTTCACTATACAACTCTACTAAACTATAATCTATAACTAATAAAATATTGTTGACGAATAATTATAAACTTAATTATTCTAACATTGTGAATCAAAACTTATTTCCATATACTTACTTAGTTAAACAAAATTATCATTTCTCAGGTAATTTGTCATGAAAATAGTTTTGACTTTACCTCGTTAAACTATTTAATTACATACTAAAAGCTATTAAAACTATCTAAAAAAACAAAGATTTTGTTAAAAATGAAACAGTTAGTGTTGAGTACCGTTCGGCCAAAAAATATTTCAAAATCATTATCAGTAGTATATTAAAATTTTTATAAATTTTACTAGTTCAAAGCTTCTCTTTAAAACCGAATCATTGTAAAAACATTATCGCTACTTGTTACAACAAACTTTTTCGAACTATAACTCCTTTTCGTTCCCAAGCGGAGATTAAAATTTTTTTACATACAACATGTTTTACTTTTTAGAACAACCTGATACTTTTAGACTTGTTTAAAAGAATTTTTACAGTAAAACTGTTTATACTTTTACGTAGATTTTACAACTGATATTAGTACGAATGTGGTTTTATAAAAAAGCATGTTTTTATAATATTAATATAACTGTTATTGTATATTACTAACTTAATAATAGTTACTTTTATATATTGAATTTTCCTCCATGATAAACGATCAAGTTTCGTGCTTGAATTGTTTTATTAAATATTAAAGTCAACAGTAAAAACATACCAACAAAAAGTTTTAATAACATTTTTTATCTAAACTTGTTTAACTATTTTGTATTTCATAAACTTTCTACACATAACAATAAAGTTAACTTAATTTTTGACACTATAAATACCTCTTTTTAATTATTTAAAAATAAAGGTCATACAAAAATTTTACTAAGATTAAAAATAGTTGGTTTGACTAACAACATTAACTTTTAAAAAAATATATAATTTTAGTTCCTATATTAAACTCTTTAAATATTTTTTAAAATAAAAAGTAAAAAAAGGGATATTAATTCTTCAAATTATATGATTTAAAATTACAATAAAACTTATATTAATTCTAAATAAAAATGTACGTTCAAAGATATATCTAATATTGATCTACTAGATGAATAAAATTAAAATCCGGCAAAATAATA
The DNA here is from genome assembly GCF_965202585.1 of Thalia democratica. NCBI lineage: Eukaryota > Metazoa > Chordata > Thaliacea > Salpida > Salpidae > Thalia > Thalia democratica. The sequence continues at coordinate 14,040,294 of NC_139170.1, forward strand.
TTTTTAAATTAGTATCCGGTAGGATCAGAATATTGTTTTGAAATTCGGATCCGGCTCTGCATTACTAGCACTTATTTGTTATGTAGATCTAAGTTTAAATTTTATGTAAGTTTTATTCGCAGAACAATAGTAGTTTAAACTGTAACTGAAATAACATAAAATTGTTAAAAACTTCTAATTTTTATAAAATCTGAAAATAAGAAATAAGTGATATTTTTAAGTATTAAACTGAGTACTCGCACAAGTTGAAATAAAACATTTAAAAATCTTTTAGACAAATTCTTATTACTTTTAAATTTAAAGACTTTCTTTTTTTTTTTACAGACTATTTTTATACCATAAGTTACGAAATAGCTCAAATATTTAATCATAAAAAAAGAAGTGGCTTAAATTCAAGGTGGTAAAACACAACTAGTTGTAAATAAAGTTAACTACTTAGCATATGATTACTTTCAAATTTAATTATTTTTCTAAATATATGTAGATTTTGCTTAGATCAACAAAAATTAAAACCAGTGATTTTTTTTTTCAGATATCAAATTTACGACAGCTTTTTTAAAATAACGAAAAAAGTAAATTACTGGTAAAGTATTTGTAGAATTATAATTGTTTAAAAACTAAAAAATAATTATTTGTTGTAAATAATAACATCTTTATATCTATATGACTTTAAAATAAAGACTAATTTGTTTAATTTAGTATATATTGTACTGTACTGAACATATATAGAACTGAAAAGCTGTTCTGTCAACTAACTGAACAGTAAAACATTGTATTAGTAAAACTTAGTGTTATCAAAGTATATATACTTAATAAACACTCAAATTTTAAAATTTTTATATTATATATTTTGATAACAAGCCTGTTTTACAATCATCGAAGAATTAGTAATGGTTGCTAGTTTGTAAGAAGTTTTTGTTACATGTATCTTACTAATAGTTGGTAAATTTTAAATATACTAAGGCATTTAGGAAACGAAATAACTTTCTATTTGTCCTTGACATAACATTAAACTGTATACTGGTGTATGACTCGATAGCCGAAAGGTTTTTTCGAACACCAGGTCCTTGGACCAATTTTTTTTTTTCTGTTCAAAAAATAGTATATTCAGATTTTTTTAAAATTATTTTTAAGCTTTTGCACATTTTAAATTAATCAAGTTTAAATTTGTTAGTAAAAATAAACAAACAAAAAGTTAAACGAAGTTAATGAAATTCTCACTAGCTTAATAAATCTCGTTCAGTATTTAATAATACTATAAAATTGGAGTTTTTGTTTCTACAATATAGCCTTTTTATCAAAAAAGAGCAACCTAATTTTACTATTATACACTCATTAATGAATAATAAAATTAGTTTACTTTTTGATATTCATACTGTTGTTACTTAAAATAAAACATAAAAGTTAATAAACATAAGTACAGGACTACGGACAGTTATCTGTACCGACAGTATTTTGTATTGTAAATATTTATTATTTAAAGCTCCAACTAGACCACATACGTTAAGTGTACATCAAGTAGTAATATTTATTTTATAAGACTAAACAATGAAATATAACGTAAAAGAATTTTTAATTTTTAATTCTCAATAGCTGAATTATTTTTAAGCAATTTTTATGAGGTTCGTATATTATTAGTTTACAATAAAAACCTACACCAAATAAATCATCATTTAGTTTCTGAAAACATACTAAAAGTTCTAATTAGTATACTAAGTTTAAAAAAAATTGAACTTTAATTTCTTTAAAATCTGAAAGTTCTATCGGTGTTTTAAAAAATAGTTTTAGAAGAAGTTTGTTATAAATATTTTACATACGAAAATAAATATTTTTTGATATAACTCAACATAAAATACAACAATTTAACTATTTTACAATATATAAAAGCTTACATTGGAAATTAAAAGTATTTTTGTTATCTTAGTTATTATTTATACTTGATTAAACTTACACTACTAAATTACTTTAAATTGCTGTATTTAAGTATATAAAAAGCTAGTTTTTTTTTTGAATAAATTAACAAGACTCACTAAACTTGTTTTGTTAATTAAAAATAAAAAAATTTCAAGGTAGCTTTGCTCAATTTTAAAAATAGCAAAGCTTTACCAGAATTCCACAAAGAAAGTAGTTGATATTTGTTTTAATCTAAAATATAAGGAAAGGTGTCAGAAAAGCACGGGCGTCACGTTAGCACAGATTGACACTTTAGCACAGGCCTGCACTTTAGTATGGCATGACACTTAAGTACAGAGTGACACTTTAGCACAGCGTCACTTTAGCATGGACTGAAATTCTTTTTTATGCTTACATAACATTTTTACTGTCATGTTTAAATATCTAAATTCAAACTCTGCAACATGAAGATTAAAGTTAGTAAGCTTGTTACAACCGAAAGCTTTAATAAGAACTTTAATTAAATTGTTTAATATAAAATAATACTAGCTTTGTTAAAGCAAACCTTAACTTTTTAATAGTAATATAAAAGTAGTTTTACAAATTTTATTAATTCATTTTACCAAGATATTTTAAAAAACATATTTTTAAACTTTTACTTTTATATTTTTAACATAAAACTATTTGTATAAAACTAGCAACATAAACGAGCTCCAAGTTTTTTATAACATTTTAAATAAGCTTAAATTAATTTTAGTTAGTAAAGTTTAAGTGTTAATAAATACTGATAAATAATTTGACTTTGTTTTTTAAAACTCGGATAATTTTTTAGATTATTAAAAATTTACTTAATTCATTTTGAAATACATAAAGTTCGAATATTGCAATACAAAAGTTCCTCTTATTTCTAAACTATTTCTAAACTAAACGAAAAATTACAAGAATTCCTACGCGGAAAACAGTACAACTTTAGTATAGATTAATATAGTTTTGTAAATTTGGTTTTTGTTCGTTCTTCTAATAAAGTTTAAATTAGTGTTTTACATAAATAAAGTATCTATTTCAACCTTGTTAGCCAAGCAAACTGTTTAAATAAATTTTAAGTAAAATATTAGTACAAATATTATGTGTATCAAAATAGTATAAAGTTTAAATTATAGTATGTGTGTATAAAAGATTTAATTAAGTATTTAATAGTTCAATTACCATTAAATTTACAAACTTCTTGTTTTCTAGTATTTATTTTTGTTATTAAGTTTAGTTCTTATCAAAAAACATGGCCTACTAAAGATGTTTTCTAACTTATTGCTACCTACGAGGGATTTCTTTTAATTCATTTTAAAAGGCTGCCAAGATTTGTTTTACAATATACTCCATACCTAACATAATTTTAAATAAAAATAAATTTGGTAGACACACTTCCCTTTGAATTAACACTTTAAAGTGCCTAAAATGCGTAATCAACAGGATGCTAAATATATAAAGTTATGTTTTAAACATTTTACAAAATAAATTCTCATTAGTATTTAACTTAATTTGTACACCAGGTTCTTAGACCAAATTTTTGAGTGCTTTTTTTATCACTCAATAAGCAATATAACAATAATTTAATTACTTATCGATCGTGCTTAAGTGTCAGAATGTGCTAAAGTATTACCCCGTGCTAAAGTGTCATTCCGTGCAAAAGTGTCACTCCGTGCTAAATTGTCTATCTGTGCTAAAGTGTCACCCGTGCTAAAATGACGCTCTGCTTTTCTGACACCTACACTTTAAAATTACCAAGAGTCCAAAATCCTAAAGCTCAAATCCCCAAGTTCACACCTACAACTGAAATTCAAAATCAAAAAGATATGCAACAAATAGTATATATTCTACTATTTGTTATTAATTTTAGGCCAAAAATAAGTTCTATAACAAATGCATAATGAAACTCTTAATAAACTTACAAAAGCAAATATTTGGGTGATGACAAGAAATAGTATTAAAAAATTTTAAGGTTTGTAATATAATAAAACTAAGGCTAGTTATTGAAATTTTAAGTGTTTAACATGAAAATGTTGAAAAAAAGTTTATTAAAAAGTATGCAGTTCAAATGGGAAATTAGCTACAAACAGCCATAACATTGTTAGGTAAATATCAGTACATATTCCTAGCTGTGCGTTTAATTAAAGTTTAACCTTATGTGGCTTGGTTGCAGCTTATAAGCATTATAATGACACAATATAATAAAAAACTATTACAGATATAAAGCATCTAAACCAGGGTGGCCCTTTTACCTTAAAAGTCCTGGAAATTGATCATTTGACCAAAAAAAAACTTGAATTCAAACAAAATTAATAATAAAAATCTGGAGTTTTGTATAATTTTTGTATGTAAAGTATTTTTTTTAAGGTAGAAAAACATCAGAATTAACTCACTCTCCCCTCTACAACTCTAAACGTTTTCTGAAGGTCATGCAAGTGAGTTTGAGCTCATCACGTGTTATTCCACCTGCCCTATCTTTAAATTTACTAAGAAAAAATTTTACCATTTAATTAAAAAATAAAATTAAATCTATAAACAAAAAAAAGTAGAACTTTTAACTAACCAAAATAAAAATAACTAATAATAATAAATATAGTAATAATATAATAATAATAATAATAATAATAATAATAATAATAATAAATAATAATAAATATGCAAGTAAGGTTAGATTAAAAATAAATATTTGGTACAATATGCTTTTTTAATAATTGAAATTTTAATTTTTATGTAAAATAGATTTAAATTAGCATTACAGTATTTTTAGTAATTTATATAAACAAAAAGTTTTTTAATTCTTTATTTACTTATTTACTAATGAAATACAAGAAACTTATACTTTAAAAAATCTGGAAGAATATTTTAAAAAACCAGGGACCTCCATCTCAAAACTCACTTGTATACACATATACCCAAGCTGTGCTTGTACTTTAAAGCATTATTTTAATCTACAGTAATCTTCCTCTTCAGTTACAGTGCATCCTTGCTAATCCAGCCATGTTGTGCTAGTTTTTCTGTAGTTATGGCTGGATAATAACAAGTCATTTTAAAAAATAATCTAACTCTTTTATCATATGCAATGCAAATGGTGAAGTACATACTACATTTTAAGTTAATTAATTTTTTCTTCAATTTTTTTCAATAATTTAGACAAGTAAATCAGAACAAAAAAGTTAAAACAAAAATTTGATGAAGTTTATAGAATTTTAAGTTTAAAGTGAAAAAATTGGTTTTAGCTGAATTAATTAAATCTACTTCTCTTTTTAATTTAGCCGGATTAGCAAGGGCCAGATGAGCAAGGATGTATTTTACCAAAAAAAAACATTCTATTTGAAATGAAACTTCATTTAAAAATTTTACTTAAAAAGGTTTAGTTCAGAAGTAAAAAAAAATTTTATTTTTATAAAAGTTTTCCAATAATCAAAAGAATAAAATGGGTGGAGGGGGCGGGAGCCCAAAATTTTTTTACAAAAATAACATTGGCTCTTGTATTTAAGCTTAAAGTATGTACTATAAGATATATTTTTACAAAACAAAAAAAAATTAATTAACTTTTTTTATACAAGTTTTATAAAAAGATTCCGATAAAACCGTATGAAATTGAAAACTTTCAAGGGCTAATTTCTCTGAATTTAAAAAGATTGACTAAAAATCTATCTCCTCATCACTTTTAAAGCAATTTAATTTAAATTTTCATGAAATGTACTTTTAATATTACAAACAACTTGAATAAAGGGTATTTTTGGAAAAAATTATTAAAAAAAAATCTTTTTTTTGTTTCTTTTTTATAATTTGTTTTTTCTTTACAAAAATTAGAATATCTGTTTCCTACAAGTTGTTGAAAGGTTACTCTGAAAGTGTTTCAAAACAATTTCTCAAAGACTGAAGGAAGAGATAGATTTTTAGTGAAACAGTCTATTTTTGCCCTTTTAGTTTGCGCCTCCCATAAGGAATCTATTAGATGCTTTGATCGCTTATATCTCAAAATTTACTTTGAGTTATAACAAGGGGTAACAAGTAGCTTATCTAATTGTGTAAAAATAGGACTAAATTAAAACAAATAAGTGTTTACCCTCCTATGCCCCTTAACAATTATAAAAAGAAAGTGTATAATATAAATAAAAATAAAGTAGTAGGTTGCTAAAGTTTGATGATTGTAAATAATAGTGCAGTTTAAGTCTAACAAAGAGTAAGTTAGTCATTAAGCGTGAGTTGATCATCAAGGGTAAATGATAATGGCACAAATTTAATGAAATTGGACATGGAAAATAATCTTATACATATATTAATTAAGTTTTTCTAAATAATTATCTGAATCTTAAAGTTAAGTTACAACTTTTATTGTTAAAAATATTAAATATCACTTATTAGTATTTAGGGAAGAGTCAATGTTAAAACATCTTTTCTTTGAGTTATTCAACTAACTATTTTATAAACTTCATTTTTTTAGGAAATACAAAATATATTTATAGTCTTAAGTATTAAGAACTTTAAAAATGAATTAAAAATGACTTACACAAGTTTTTATTAAGTAAACTTAAAGTTTTTGGATGGTAGTTTGATTTAAATGTTTTGTTTATTATTTAAACATTATGTAGAACTTATTTGCCTTTTTTGTATAGTAAATTTATATTATTCCATAGTTAAAGTTTTTGTGACACTTTTTAATTACTTCATTTTTTATAACACTATTTTTATTGACATCTCCTTTAACTTAGTTTTCAGTATTTAAAAGTAAAATATTTTACAGAATTAAATAAGATAATGTTATCAAGATTCAGCAAAATACCTTCTTGCAACATCAGCAAAGTTGCCATCATAGGTGGTGGTCAAATGGGTTCAGGAATTGCCCAAGTATCTGCAGTTGTAGGCCAAAAAGTCACTATAATAGATCTTGACTCCAATGTTCTTGCCAACTCTCAGAAGACAATCACCAAGAGCTTAGAGAGAGTCTTTAGGAAAAAGGTTCCTGATGAAGCTGAAAGAAAGGCAAAGATTGAAGGAATAATGGCTAATATCTCAACTTCAACTGAGCTCTCAGGAGCAGCTGGTTCTGATCTTGTAGTTGAAGCTATAGTTGAGAATCTTGACATTAAGAAGAAAATATTTGCCCAACTTGATGATATAGCTCCAAAGGACACTATTTTTGCATCTAACACTTCTTCATTACCAATTACTGACATTGCCAGCTCAACAAAAAGGTTAGACCGCTTTGGAGGACTTCATTTCTTTAATCCAGTTCCTATGATGAAATTGGTTGAAGTTGTTGGCACTAAGGAGACCAGTAAAGAAACTTTTGATGCTATGGACAACTGGGCAAAGGGTCTTGGAAAGGTAACAGTGGCATGTCAGGATACCCCTGGGTTCTTAGTAAACAGGCTGTTAGTTCCTTACTGTCTTGAAGCAATCAGGCTGCATGAGAGAGGCCATGGTACAAAAGAAGACATTGATGTTGCCATGAAATTAGGTGCTGGATACCCAATGGGTCCATTTGAACTGACAGATTACGTTGGCCTAGACACCATGAAGTTTATCATGGACGGCTGGTCAGAAGTTGAACCGGACAATCCACTTTTCCAGCCCTCAGCCATGCTTAACAAGCTTGTTGAAGAAGGTAAACTTGGTAGGAAGACACAACAGGGTTTCTATGACTACAGGAAGAAAGTCTGAGAATTTTATATAGTTTTTAAATTGATATTGAACTTGATTTAAATACCAATAGTCCCAATTATTCAAATTTATACAAACTTATACTAACAAGTTTATATAGTTTTATCATTATTTGCTGTAATGTTTTAATTATTTTATGTAAATTTTATTTTTTGTGCATTATAAAGGTTGCCTTTTTTAAAGCTTCTTTACAAAGTTTATTCCATAAATAATCAAATTAAATAGCTAAATTGTCTAGACTATTTTTAATTTCTAATAATTAAAGCGTTATTTACCAAAACAATTATTAAGGCAATATATAAACAATATAAAAACAACATCTACTATATGACTGAACCATAGGTGGCGTGTGGTTTTCGTTTGAAGAACTTACAAGGTTTGTATTAAAATGTTTATTGTTTAATTTAATACTAATAAAACAAGATAAAAATATATTATCTTTAATTAATTTATTAATGTATAATTATTTGTATATATTCATATTATAGTAATATAGCCAATATTATTGTTTAGTTATATGTATCAGAGAAATTATTTGCTAGGCTTACAACTAAGACTTTTTGTCTATAAATAATAATTTAAGATAATCAAAATACACCCATTACAACTACTAAGTAAAGGAGTGATACGCATATATGCTTATATTTTAATTGTTTGCAACAGCAATAAAATTTCTTTTTTGAACACTTTACTATTTTTAAAAACTATATAGCCAATATTTGTAATACTTTATAATTGCAAGATGTGTAAGAATATTTTTATTTTACTTTGTATATAAAAAAAGACTGGTGTCCCAACTCATGTTTTTGCTAATTGTACACCTCATAAAAATAAATACTATACAAAATTAAACTGACTTTTATACATAATATGTATACAATTAAATATTTCAGTGTAAGACAGTTTTTTAACTAGTATCACAACAATTTGTATTTTAAAAGTGTTCTTTTTTAAACTAATAACTTAATAGATAAAAATAACATTCTAAAGCTTAACTAAAGTTCTAAAAAACATTTAATAGTGGTTTTTATTTGGTTATAATTCAATTTTACAACAATCTACTTACTTAAAGTTAAAAAATCTTATAAAAGAGCAACATTTTTAAGGAATTTTTAAAACTAAGTTTTACATGTTTTTGATAAATAAAATATGTGGTCAGTTTTTCTAACTTATATATTATTAAATATCAATAAAATAATTACCCACTGTTTTTTAACCTGTCTATGTTCTTTTGTTTTGTTGAAATTTTAGTATTTAATTAAAAGATATATTAAAATAGGTTTAGTCAATCATTATAAATTAATAAGCCTTAAATAAAATTATATATAAAAAAGCAAATCTATAAGCAGCATGCTATTGATAACCTTCAAAAGTCTCTAAATAGATCTAGTTTTTTTAAAATATATTATAAAATTAGACATGCAATAGAAATATAAAAGTTTTTACACATTCGTCTAATTCATTTGACTTCCTAAGGTTATTTAAAAATTGAACAAAAACTGATTTTAAAAGATTAATTAAGACAGTACAAAGTATACAGAAGTATAAGATCAAAATATCAGGGTTGCCAAAAAACCTCATAACCTGGAAAAACCTGGAACTTAAGATTAAAAAAAACCTGGAATTTTGAACAAAAATCACTAAAAAAACCTAGAATTTTAAACGATTTTTACATGTTAAGTAGTAAAATTTTGATTTGACGCAAAAAATCTATAGTATCGATAAATTTTTTTGTCATTATCAAAATTTTGACAAAAATTTTTATTTTAGAAAACACATTTAAAGTAGCTTTACAGTATCTTATCAATGATTTTATACTATTAACACATTTTTTTACCTTAGACTTAATTTTAAACTAAAAATAAACCTTTAAATGTGTACTTTTAAAAATCTGGAGAAAATTTTGAAAACCTGGATAAAATTTGCTAAAAATATTTGGCAACCCTGAAATAAGTCTTGGTATATTAAATAAGCAGTTTACGAAAAAAAAATACTATGAACCTAAATAAAATTAGATAATGCTTTTTTGTTCGTTGAAAAAATAGAATAAACAGTGCTATAGCTTGTAATTTTTTTTATTAATGGGAGTTTAAAAGTTTAATATAGTTAAGTAAAATTAATTGCTATAGTTTGAAGTAACATACTAGATACTACAATAATAAGTTTCCTTTTATCACCAACTTGAATCTCAAACTAAGGTTAGCTCAGAGGAAGCAAAAATGACAAAAAAGTGCTTAAAGATTTTGATAACAACTAGTATAGCCTACCAAAAAGATAAAAGATAGGAATTAAGAACAGAGCTGAATTTTATAAAACTGAAGTAAAAGCACAGTATAATTGTGTGAAGTCACCTTTAAGCTCATACAAAATAAAGTAGAAGTTGATAAGTTTACCTATACTAATATGAATAATTGTAGTACATTTTATTAGGTAGGAGCAAAATAGTTAAATGGTTGGATGCTATAATACTTACAGATTTTTTTGTTATTGACATTATTATTTAAAACCCGTTATTCATTTGTTACAAAAAAGTTCTTTATGTTTTAGTCATGTTGTAACTTTTCTTTAGTATAATAAACAAACGTACAACGCAATTTTAGGTAACAGTTAGCTTTTTATATTCATGAATTAATAAGCTGAGTTTATAACTGAAATTTTAAATTAGTTTATTGTTTACATTTTGTAACTTTTAAAATAAATAGAAATTTTCAAATATTTTATTATTTTTATATTTTTAAATGCATATAATTTTATTTAAACTTAACATTTATTCTACAGTATTCCTGATTCGAGCTCAAAAATTTTATTCATGTTATGATACTTTTAAAAATTCATTCAAGTACCAATCAACTATAGCTGTAAAATATAGATAAATTATATAACATTTGTTACAATATTAAAAATAATATAAAATTAGTCTTTTAGTGTATTTTTACTATACTAATTTTATTCTTCGTTTTAATAAGTAAAAAATAAGTTATGTGCAGAAAAAAATTCTAATTACTGTTGTTTACAAAAAGATTTAATGTTTTAATAAATTATCTAATTTCGAAAAGAAATCAAAAATTAACATGCAATTTGATTTAAAGATTCTAGTTTTTTAATTAAAAATTAAAACAAATTTTGCTGAAGTATTGTTTGTCTTGTGTGTGTGATAAAGCAGTGTAAATATTTACTCAAGTCAACGTTTTGTTCATTTATGGTCAATATTTGTATAAAATAACCTTTTTATATAGTAATCATTAAACAATTGATATTAAACTTAAGATGCTTAGATCATTATACAACCATTCTAATAAAAAATAAACTGATATTCCAAATCTTTTAATATTAAGTTTGTAGTTTTAATTTAGAATAGCTTTAATATTACTAACAGTTTTAATTGAATATTATAACTTTGAATGAAAATTTTTAAATAATTGTTAATTAAAATTAGGTGAACAAGTAAAAGGGTGTACGAGAGAAAAGTACATGAAAAAAGTTTAAAGATTATGAAAGGTTAGAAGTCGTCTCCATACAGCTGATCAAGTGACTTCACAAATAGAAGGATATTTTAAGATGTACAAGGAAAGGTGACTTTATAAGGATGAAAACTTTTTCAGCACGAACATTTTAGCTGTCTTCCACGAGTAGAAAATACAGAACCTGAGAAAAAAATTGGTTTGGTGATAAAATTGTATAAAGAAAAATTTTATTTGAGAACTTAATATTCCGTTCTTTGATTTAGTCTTGAGTAATTTTTTTCATTACAAGAATCCAAATTGTAAACTAAAAGTAAATATTGTTTTTATTTCCTTCCATCAAAAATTAAAGATTTTTATTAAATAATTTTATAACTATTAATATTTGTTTAGATTCAAAATCTAACTTTAGTTTTTGGCAAGTTTGAGACTTAAGAACTTCTAAATAATTTTTGATGTTTAATAATTGTTTCTTCACAATTTGTCTAGTCGTTATTTTAATGAAGTTTAAACAATTTTAACTTTTGTAAGATAAATGTTTTTAAATGCTAAAAGTATTGAACACTGTACTTAATGTTTTGATTTTGCTCAGATTAAATTTTAATAATACATATTATGAGCATCCTATTATTCGAATATGTTTATATTGGTTAGCTTGTTAGATGCATCGAATCACTTGATATGAAATAAGAAAAAAAAACATTTGCCTTGGTTTGCCTATGGATATCTTTTAGCAAATAAAAAAAATGTTAATATTGTAGTAACATTATGTAATTATCAAATTAATATAAAAATAACAACAATTCGCATAGTACTTTTTTGTTTAAGCAACTTTTTTTTTGTGTTACACAAATTAACACAGTTTCACGGAGTTATGTTGAGAAATAAGTGCTTCAACAATAGAAAATACATGTGTCTCCTAAATATGAGCCGTAATTTTTGTAGGTTGAAATTTATAGTATATATTATATTTATTTTTTTAATTCGACTGATACAATAATATATTCACAATGTATAAAATTCAAACTGTATAACATAGGTTTTATCTACTATTAACCTATAATTATTATGGCTATTGGTTTGGGAAATACGTGTATTCATATGCTTTATTTTCTATTCTAACATAAGTTTTTTACATAACTCCATGGGACTGTGTTAACTTTTTTAACACAGAGTAACATATGTCAGTTAAATGGAAAAAGTACTGTGCAAAATGATGTTATTATTATATATTCTAACGAACTTGTTTCAAACTTGTTTTGTATTAACAAACTATTAGCTGGACAAGACATTAAACTACATCCGTGGTGTTCGACTTGATAACCGAAAGATTTTTTGTTCACTAGGTCCTTTGACTAAACTTTTTTATCGTACAATAAACTATATATAAGCCAGTAAATTTTTAATAACTATAATTAATACAAAAAGAAAGATATAATTAGTAAACGTTCTACACATAGTTTTGGTTATTTTTTAGTATTAAATTCAGTTAGGTGACATTAATTGGTCATAAATTTTTACCAACTCCATAATTAACTCTAGCAGTATGGGTCTAATTTCATTAATCTAAAATTTCAAACATTAGAATTCCTGTTGATGTATAAACAAATTATTTCTGTAAATATTTTTGAATTAACAGCAAAACTAGTTTATATAAATTTATTAAACTTTATAGTGTGATAATATTCACATTTTATCGATTATTTCAAAGTTAGTTAAAGAAAAAGCAAACATTTCAATTGATTGAACAAAAAAATTAATTTGTTTATTGAACAAATAAAAACTCTCAACATTTTTTTGGTTCAAGGACCTGAGTACACAAAAAGACCTATCGGTCATCGAGTCGCATACCCAACTTTAATCAAAATTATAATGAGCAAAAAAAAAAAAAACTTAACTTATAAATTTAATTTAGTCAAAATTTAAACTCTATAAAAAATAAGACTATTAAATTTTACAACATTAAATATTTTCCTAAACAAAAATATGTACAAGAGTATCTAACATTAAGCACACATAAAATGTATATTGAAGTCTACTTTAAAAGGTTAAGTTTTAATCTGAAATGTTTTTAAATTTATCAATAGTTTTAGCATTAATTTAACCTTTTTTATGATTTGTATATAAAAAAAAAATTAGTTTTTAAAAGTATGTTAAATAAATTGGATACTACTATTAACTTATTAAAAATGAGTAATAATGAAAGAAACCTATACCATTTAAGAAAATAAAATCTAAATAAAGCTGTAATATTTAAAAAAATGGGAAAATAAAGCTGAAACCAGTAAAATATTATGCTTAAACTATATAAAAAGTATTAAAGAAATATCCCCTTTTATTTAAAATTATCAGTTTTAACGAATTTGAATAAATACCTTAATATAAGAGTTTAACCAAACCAAAATAATAATTAAAAGTACAAAAAACACTTAAATTAGTAAATAAAACTATAATAATCACAAAATAAGTCAACCTATTTCCAATTTAAAACTTTATCAGTAATTTTAACATATTCTTTAAATAATTAACACAGATAAAAAGTAGACTAATTTAATTTTATCGAATTGTTTACTTTTACACTAACAAACTAAAAAAAGTACATATTACAATTTTCTACAAACTAAATAGGGCCAATGCTATTGCAACCCAATTAATATACTCAAAAAATTATAAATACTTACTCAGATGAAAATTAAATATTAATCTACTCCTAATAAATATTAAAAAATATCCCTGTTCATCTTATGTAAACTCTATTTAATAAGTTGATCATTTAATAAATTATTCTTCAGTTCAACCTGGAACCTTCCAAGATGGTTTTGGTCTTTTAGATTAATAGGTAGACCATTGCAAAGATTAATACCTTGATAAGCTAGTTATTTATGACCATTACTATTTTTGGTAAGTAAAACTGTTGTATCTACAAAGACAAGAAATCTAACAATTTCAAAAACTTCCATTATCTGCTGTTTGCGGCTTTTTAAACTTTGAGAACCACCAAACTTACAATTGTGTATAATTTTACTGTGTGAACTATAAAGGTCAAAAAAACGTTACCGGATAATAAAGAAAAAGTGAGACCTAAAAAAGTAGGTTTGGTCTAGCACCCTTGAAAATTTTTGCGTTTGTACTCTAGTGTTATGGTAAATATTTCGCAGTGGCGTCGCGTGGTATTTTTTTAGGAGTGTATTTAGTAATTCGACTAACATATTTTTTTAAAGTATTTTTAAAAATTTAATTATAAAATGTTTGTTTTTTTTAATGCATATTTAAAGAAAATAATAACTTTTGTTAGTATCTAAATTTTTGGTTCTACATAAACCTTAAAACAATATTTGGTAGTTAACACTATATACTTGCCTACAAAAACGAAAATTAGGATGTTGTTAGATATCATATCGCATATTTAGTCTATGTTTTAACTTTATAGAATAAAACCATGACATTAGTTCGGACCAGTTTTAAAATATATGAATAAAGATGCTGGAAAGTTCAATGACAAAACTAGATTAGTTTGATGCCGAAGTTCTTTTATAAACCAATGGTAATATGAAAAAAATAATGTAAATAAACAAATAGATAAATTAAAAGGCTGTTATAATATTTCTCCAGTTTTATGGCAGGTCCGTTGTAGAGAAGTCTTTATGTAAACAACTACTTGTATATACTTAAAACAAAGTTTATTACAGGTAGTTAAGTTAACCCCCTTTTTCAGTTGAATAGCGATTCTATACACTCCGAGTTCAAGTAAATTAAAAAACTAAACTTAAAAACACATATTTGTTTGTAATTAACTAACTTAGTATGAAAAAAAGTAACAATAGATTAAATAATAACAAAGGTGTGTCATAGCACTTACTTCAGTTTTACTTTCTTTAACCTTAAAATAATTTTGTTAAAAGTCGAAGAATTTAAGCAGTCTAAACTCTAAAGCTTTTTGTTAGTTTCAAGAATTGCAGTTACAAAAAAAAAACTTTATATCTATTACTAAAAATATTGAGTAAAAAGTACGGTAAACACAAAATCAATTAATGTTTAATTTAGTATTTTATGATAGATTGCTGTGATTGTTTAAAAAGACTTTATTTTTTTCTATACAAGTATTTCAAATTAAAGTGGGAGAATTTTTATTAAATATAATTTAATATTAATTAATCCAAACTTAATTCGTACAAACTTAGTCTATTTAAATTAAAAATAAAATATTTTACAATTTCATATCTAAATTTTTTTTTTATAAACACTAGTTTTTTACATTACAAATTAATACGAATTTTTTAATGTTTAAACATACAAAAAATTTCATTTATTTATTAAATTAAAGAAAAAATAAGTTATGAACATTTTCACTCATCATCTATGTGAACAAGAATTTTCATAACTAACAGGATTAATTTAAATGACGCTATTATGTTCTTGAAATATCTTTCACATTACCTCCATAAATTTACACAGAAACATAATAAAAGTTTTTAACTTAATGTTCCTAAAGAATATATGTTGTATTATAACGTAATTATTCAAACTAATTTTAGTATTTTATAGTTTTACCAAACAAAAGCTATTGTTACCATCATATAATCCTGCAGATGTAGTATACAATTCAGTAACAACTCTTACTAAAATCTTGGTAAATAATGGTAAATACACATTTTTATTTATGTGTTGATAACAAAAACCATGTTTTTTTTAGTGTGAGAAAAAGATGAAAAACAAAATTAGAATAAATAAGAAATAATTAGTACAAACTATGTAAACATCACATTGTAAAACTAATACAATATAAAAGTAGTTTAAAGGTTAATTTTCTAAAAACAAACACCATTTAGAAAGTTTAAATTTAGTATTATATTTTTTAAAATTGTTAGGTTCTGTTTTCACTATCATTTATTTCATTATTATCAAATTCATTAAATAAAAAAACTTTTATTTGCAATTTTTTTTGTTTTTCAAACAATTATCTATTAGATTTTACATTATTAAACCACAACGTATATACATTTTCATTATTAAGTTTTAGTACATCAAGTTATTTTTTCTATGTAACCACAAGTATAACTGAAATATGAACACTGCCCTTTAAGTTCAAGGAAATTTCAATGATTAGCGACTTTTTCTATAATTTTAAATAGTAGCCTCAACAAATTTTTTATTAATTATTAGGTAAGGTAAATTAATAATTTACTATAAAACTCTTTAAATATAAATTATAAAACGACTTATTGATAACTTTTAAAGTAATGTTTCTGATTAACTGATCTCTGTATCAAGTGTCGTGATTAAACTAAGTTTCAAAAGACAATCCTACAAGTCAAGATATTTGTGGAACACCAACGGTACTTTTGTTTTGAAACCTTAAATCACAGCTAACCATGGAGGCATAAATCTCTTCAGAAAATGAACTATATGATGACCTCAACGAAATATTTTAACAATAATGTTTTTTTTTTAAGTATAAAATATGTTGAAAAGTGTTTAACAAATCACAAGGTAAAAACAGTTGAGATAGATCAGGGGTCGGCAAACTGCGGCCCGCGGGCCAAATGTGGCCCGAGAAGGGTAATTCTGCGGCCCGCGAGCACATTACTTTTTTGAATGGAATGCAGCCCGCGAAAGAAAACTTTGCGGCCCGCGAGCATGTAAATGTGGCCCGCTGAGCAAAAATATATTTTAAATTAAATTTGCTTGATTAATTTAGTTTTAATTCCCTGTATAACACTTTAAAACAATCGAAAGACTTTACTTATTTAGTTTAAAAATGTGAAAAAGACAGCATTCAACTATTTTTTTTCTTAATTTCATAATAACTTTCTTCTTACAACAGCAAATTATTTTCTAAAAAAAGAGTATAAAAACGCCTTAAAATTAGTAAGATAGTTATATGATACCTATTTTGGAAATAAACTAAATGTAAATTTTTTCCGTTTTGTACAAAAGTAACGCACAGTAATTAACTAAAATGTCATTTCTTTACAGTTTAGCTTTTTTACACGTTTTTTATAACTTAGTTTCTATTACAGATGTTTTATTACTAAATGTTATATTTTAGTGTGCACAAAAACATTTAAAATTATATTATAATAAAAAATAAGGTCAATTTTATTTTGGCTTTGAAACCTTTAATTTTTTAGAAGTTTTCTTTGCATTTTAAACTAATTTCTATGCAAACAAATGTACAAAGATGCTCACATTTTAAAACACTTTTTATTTAATACTTAACGAGATAAACTTTAGTTTATGCATAATTTTCTAACATATTTTTTTTACATAATATCTAAATGTGTACTTACACATTTAAAACAACATATATGACACAAAATAAAAAAGTTTTTGTTGGGTATACTTTTTGATTTTTCCAACAATGTTTTTTGGCAAAATAAGTTAGTTTTTATGCATTGCATACTAATATAAACAATTGTTGTTTTTTGAAACTACCTATTTAATTCAAACTAGATTGAGAAGTAGTAATTTATTAAGTTTAAACATTTTTAGTCAAAATAGTTCAAATTCGATCAAATAATCAAATAAAAATTGCCACACACTCAGACTATGACTATTTGAAGACTTCAAATTTCAGTCCAATTTAGTCATTTTTCAGTTTTTGGCTTGAATTGCTATTTTTATGCTAAAATATCAGGCTAGTTTTGATCACTCGGACTAACTTTTTTTCTTTAAAGAGTGGTATTATAAGTTTATGATGTATGTTTTGTTCAATGCACAGTGTTTGTTTAAATTAAAATACATTTTAAATTTTAATTTTTGCAGCTGATATAATTTGAATAATTATTTATATTAATTGTATACATATAACTGTGAACAATTAGTGTTGCCAAAAAATCCTTGAAAAGCTTGCAATCTAAAAATTTATACTTAAAAAATCTAAAATAGCCTTAAATGTGAGAATTATCGAAAAAACCTGGAATTTTAAACAATTTTTACATGTAAAGTAATGGAATTTCGATTTGACACAAAAAAATCTACCATATAATTATTTTAATAAAAAATTTTTTAGCAGCTCAACAGTATCTTTTAAATTTTTCTATATTATTTAAGACAGTTTTTTTTTACCTTCAATTTAATTTTATACTAAAAATATAAGCAAAAAATTGTACTCTAAAATACTTTATATTGGTGCATTGCACCTTTGCTTTTAAATGGTTTTACCTATTGTTGTGCTTTGTTTTGGAATTAAACCTAGAAATTCTTCTAAAATGTCAAAATTAGTAAAACCACCTGTAATAAAAATTTAAAAATGAGCAATATCTGTTGTATCAGTTTCCCATTTTAACAGATTAATTTAAGTCCTAATTTGGTTTATGCGGCTTTATAATCTTCAGACATTTCCTAAACACGACTTCTTGTTGATAGCAGAGAAATAAACAAAAACACTGTACTAACACCAACACAAATTATTTAAATGAGTTTTCAACTCCAAACGCTATCTTTTTTTAGTAATTACTTTTGTTACTTTATGATATGCCTTAACAGTTTTTTCTGACCAGTCTGTAGTTACTGAAAATAATCATGTGCGTTGTTGAAACTGACTTGAGCGGTTTTTTTTTTGTTTCTCGCAATAACTTGAAACTATGTATTATAGTTTTTATAGCTCGTCTTATAATTCATATTTGCTCTTTTTTCTAATGCAACATTTTATTGCAGATAAATAATTGTTATAATGCACAATAAAAAATACGTTTTTTATAAATCATTAATAGCTTAATAAATTTTTATACATGTGTTAAAAATGTTTAAAAACTTAATTGTTTATTAAAGCTGAATTACAATAATTTTTTTAGTTATATAATTAATTCACTATTAATAAACTTCGATATTTCTTTATTTTGTGAATTTTATTTTAAATACAGTTGCCAAACAAACAGGCTAGTTTAAAAATTTTAAAAGCTAAGAACAATTAAAGCTGCTTAAGAAGTTTTGTTTTAAAACTCAGGTGTATCTCAAACTTTTATTTCAAACTCTTTGAATAAATCTTCGAATTTTCAGAACAGTTTTTATGACTGTAGTGTAGTTTACTAATTGTAATTTTTTTGTCTATTTATATATTGTACTTTTTTATAATAATTATATTTTAGTTATGTATTTAAGCTTGTTTAACAAAAAGTGTTTAGCTATTTTTACTTTTAATAAACTTTTAATATAATTCAGACATTTTTGCTTTTGAAGTGGCATCCGTGTAATAGACTAATTAAACATTAATAAAGTATTTTATTAAAGTATTCGAGAACTAATTATATTAAAAATTTTATTTAGCTTGTCTATATATAAAAAGTATTAACTTTATCTAATTAATTAATTAATTAATTACTAAGTTTTCAAAAAAGTGCAAACTACTAAGACGCAAAAACTATTTTCAAAGGTTAACATTTTCTAAATATGACAAGGTAATTCATAATATAAAAAATTATAAAAGTGACCCATAAATTTTTTTTCAAGCTCGGTTTTTATAAAGAGTTAGGTTGTAAGTAAAATAATAAAAATAACTTGTTAAGTTTAACTAATTAAATGTTTAAGAAAGTGAATATTCTTTTAAGACTTAAGTATATTTAACAATATAAATTCTATTCCAATAGAAAATTATATATTAAATAGGCATTCTTTTTGTAGCTAAAAGTCATTTAAAGTAATAAAGTGAATAAAAGTAAAACTATCTCTGGTGTGACCAAAACTAAAGCCAAAAGAAAATTCATATATCACTAAAACTAAAACTGTGGCCCGCGAAGATTTTGGAAACTTCATATTTGGCCCGCGAGCACCAACTGCCTGCCGACCCCTGAGATAGAATCAAGGTATTTTCAGTAATTAAAATATTATTATAAGGTTTTAAAATGTAAACACATTTAAAGTAAAGTAGCATTAGAGTATGTTTTTGATTTACTAATTTAGTCAGGTTTTTAATTAAAAATTAATTTTATACTGTGTGAGGACAAAAAAACTTGTATTTCAGAAACCTGAAAGAAATTCAAAAAATATAGATTTTTTTTTCCAAAAACCTTTTGGCAACTCTGTTAATACAATGATATCAAAGTAGTAGCGGCCCGAAATGAATTTTTTCTGAAAAATGCGGCCCGCGATCAACAATATCTAGGAAAATTTGTCCACAACTTGTATAAGGCTGTCGACTCAAAATCTAGATCAGGGTTCCCAAAGTGTGCCAAGTGGCCCCCTTGGGGCCATGACATATACTCAGTAAAGAAGCCACAGGGGGCCATGAGGTCATAATTTGAAATTTACACTAGATATTCTGAAGTTTTGTTGACTTAGAGCAAAAAAAGGGCTTAGGTGCTTTTAATGGTAGTTTTTTAATAACATTTTGAAGGGGGCCATAGATTTTATATTTTCTTTTAAAGGAAGCCATTTGAAAAAAAGTTTGGGAAACACTGATCTAGATTTTAGATGAAATATGAGTTTAGATTCCTAAAAAGAAAATTGTAAAACAAAAAAACTCTTTTAAGTACCATTACCTTATAAACATAGTTAACTGTATAATAATTAGTGATCTAGCAAATCCACAAACTTCGGGTCCGGCCGGGTCTGAATCCAAATATATTTTTTAGATTAAGATCGACTGGATTTAGATCGAGATATTTCTATAACTTAAATTCTAAAAATTAAATTTGATTGTAATGTAAATAGAATACAAGGTTAAAAGTAATAATTATGTGTTATAATGTTACTTAGTTAATAAAAAATGTTAAGACAGTATTTTAAACGAGTTAATAAGTAAATCCATTGGTATTGTTGAAATAGTTTACTTTAAAAACAAACGTCTTGCTAAAAATATTTAAAAAAAAACAAGCTACATATACAATATCTTAGTTTACATTTTCGATATGCATGCAAGCCACATAAACAATAAACTTGAAATTTTGTTATTTGTATTCCTTAAAAGAAATAAAATATCGACTTTAATAAAAGCCTAAAATAGAAAACGAATCACAAACAAAGTTAAAATGTTTTACGTTTAACTTAAAAACAAGCTTTTATTGTTTCAACAAACAAATTAGAAAACTTATTTTCGCAAGTGTTTGAGATTATAAAACAAAGTTAGTAAAGAATAAAACTGAGCCGTCATAAAATAAAAACCTAGTATCAAATATAGTAAACGCCTGGAATAGAATAGAAATTACAGTTGTAATAAAAAGTTTTTACACTGTGTACAAAACTCTAAACCAAAGGTCGGAAGGCTTTTATAGGTCGCAGGCCTAGAAATTACCCTTAAAAAATTTGAACTAGGCCGTAGTTATTTAAAATAAAGTATATGGCTTAATAAAAAGTAACATATTTTGATTGTTTAATAAAAATTAATGTGACATTTGTTAAACTAATCTTAAAATTTTTGAATGAAATATTCCTAAATTCTCTATTTTCTTTAATCACAAATTAAAAACTGTTACAAAACTTGACATTTCTAAAGTTTTCAAACCACATAAAATATATACTGTTTAATTGTATACTTTCTTTTGTACTTATTTAAAGCTGTTAAGTTTATTTTTATATCGTATTTGCATTATTTTATTTAAGACATTAGAAAAAAAAATCTAATTATCAAACTGTAAGATACAATAACCAAATTTTTTGTTATTAATAACACGCTAAAGAGCGGTAGACTTTTACACTCTAAAGTTTTCTAAGCTACAAAATAGTAATTTAGATATGAAAAGTCATCTTATCTACTCAATCCACAAATTTCGGATAAGGCTAGATCAGAATCCAAATATTTTTTTCAAATTAAAATCCGATCGGACCCGATCCGAGTCGAAAAAGACATTATTCGGCCGGATCCGAATACTTGGATCCGATAGAACACTAATAATAATTCAAAATATTGATTTTTTTAAAGCTATTGTGAGAATTTTTAATCAAAACCAACAAATTTAATTTCTTGATATTATATACTTATAGCTTTAAGCAAATTTAGAGACAAAACTAAAAAATAATTTTGAGTAAGAATCATGCGTTTGCTTATTCCTTAAAGAAGTACCTTGTATTCTCTAGTTATTTCTTGATGACTAAAACAAATCTTTAATACTGTTGTCAGTTATCATCACTAAAAAAAGTATATATAAAAGCTGTGACAACCGTTTTTCCTAGACTAAGTTAAATTAATTCTAATTAGATCGCAACCATTTTATTCATTGCAGTTAACTATAGTAGCATTATACAGTTTAATGTTAGCTTTAACTAACACCTGTTCTTAATGGGTAAAACACTAACATAAACGATTCATGGTAACTTTTTTTTTCTTTGCAATTAGCAAAACCTTATTACGTTTTTGTGTGTTTAAAAGGTGAGAAGAAACTTTCTGCATCGAATTAACTATTTTGTGCTTTTAATTTTTGTTTTATTTTCAAGATCTTAACCCAGCCTTATTTTTATCATTTTAGTTTTTTAAAGCAGACTTAAAGGTATTTGATAATTTACATCCTACATCATTAAGACAGTTCAGTTTGTCTTCCTTAATATTGATAAAAACAAACAAACAAACAGTTTATTTTTTAGCTTTTACTTTCAAGTTCTAGGCAATATATTAAATTTACAAAATAATTAGTTTTATTGACGCCGTTTAACAACTTAATATTAAATTTTTAGTAGTTTAGTTTTAATAACATTAAAGATGTAACAAGAAAGTTTGTAATTAATTTTATTGACCAACCTAATTTTTCTTTTTAAAGTATGTTAATTTTTGACAAAAGTTGTTCAGTTACAGATAAAATTTACTGCTAAAGGTTAAAAAGAAAAAAAAGCTCATAAGCAAAAAACTCTTACTTATAACTTACATAGTTACAGTCATAAAACTTACAACTTTAACTAAATTATTTCATATAGTTTCAAACATTTATTACCAAAAACATTGTTTAATAAACGACAAAAATAAAAGCGCCCAAAATTTTTGATCCTAGGACCTGGTGCACGCAAAAACTTTATGGTTATCGAGTCGAACACCACTTGGATACAGTTCAACGTCTTGACCAGGACTATATAAAAAAAGAATAGTTTTTTTTTGACTGTTTACTCCCTTCAATAAATAAGTCTAAAAGGATGTTTTTTTCTTGTTTTAGGCTTTTAAAGAATATAAACATCAACTTAAAAACTGATCTTATTTTGAAATTTATTTGATTTCAGTAACTGTTTCTTGTTGATAGACTTATTTAAAAGGTTTTTAGACTTCTGTGACTTGTTATTTGTTTAGTAAAATTAAACTTCTTTGTTTCGTATAGCTATTACAGTATAGTTAAACAAAAAAGTTGAAATGGCTAAAACATGTTTTTCTTTTAGTTTCAAACATCTATTTTAAGCCCTTATTCATTGTGTTAAACATAAAAGTTATTGAAAATTTTTAAACACCCTTATTTAAAAGTACTTCTTTCGCTACAAAAAATTATTAAAATTTCAGTTTATGGATAGAAATTAGCTCAAGTAGTTAAAGCATATTCGTATACTAAAAATGAAGAGTTTAACTTCGTTCTTCAAAAACTCAATAACCAAAAGTATTTAATTTCAGGAAAAATTTTCTGAAGCATTTTTGGAATATTGTTTTCAAAAAGTATATTTTATACTACAGAGCTTCAAGTAAAACAATTTATTATTTTTTTCAAAGAATTAATTTACTTTAAATAAATTAGTAAAGGCCACCGTGTTATTTTATTGTATAAAATATTTACTTGACTATCTAGGCCAGCTGTTATTAATATTTTATGAAAGGTAATTACAAAACTTACCCCCAACATCCAATATTTAATTTTTTTTCAGAAAAAACTATGTTTTTAAATCTTAAGCTTACAAGATACACAAAATTGTAACAATTTGTTTAATTAGTATAAAAATACTTAAAAACCAATTTATATTAAGAAAAAGACAGTTAAAAAACATTTATTTACATAACTTTCTAACCAAGAAAACTTACCACCTAAAATAAGTGAATTTACTCAAAAATGTAAATTTACCCAAGGTTAAGAATCGATGATCTAATCATTAAAAAAAAAATATTACGTAGTCTTAAAAAGCAAGATATACGCAGAAAAAATTACTTTATGAAACAAACAGTTCTTTTGAATTGAGTAATTAAGAAAATTATCTATTATAAAAATTAATACTAATTATAATTCTAAAACGTTATATTAACCAGTAAAAACTATTATTGAAATTATTTTTTGAGCAATTTAAGTATTTACTTAACGTTGAGAAGACTAAAAGCATTTATGAGTTACATAAGTTAAGTTTACAAATGACATATAAGGAGAAGATTCAAAAACTTATAATTGAACTATTAAAAATTAAGTATACTCTACTTAGGCTCTGCAGTTTTTTATTTTTGTCTGTTTTCAAACTTCACTGTTGGCACTAAACATTTCCGAAATTAAAAAGTATTCATACTAAAGCAGGTGTTTTTATTTTATACTAAGTTTGTTTAAAATAAATTTGAGCATTTATAATTTAAACTATAGTAGTTTTTGATAAAGCTAATATAAGAATAATAATATAGCGTCTCAGAATTATTTATCTGCTACTATGCTGTTCATCACTTTTTACTCTATAAAACTAAAGCAGTGCTTCTGAAATGGGGTTCCGCGAAGCCTTTCGAAAGTAAAAAAAGAACATTTATTTGATTAAACATTTTATGTATAATTAAAATTAGGGGTTCCGCGGAAAAGTTGAACTTTGGAAAAGGGTTCCGCCACTACAAAAAGGTTAAGAAGCACTGAACTAAAGGTTGTTTAATTACAAGTACATAGGTTTATTGCTTTCTATATCTTGTAAAAAAATAAACAGTAATTATTTTCAACCAAACTTTAGACATAGAGATACTTATTAATAAACTGTATATTTAAATTTTTCTATAAATTATCTTTAAATCCAGATATTTTAAACTTATTCTATATCTAAAAATTCTATTTCTTTAAAATAAATTGTTTCGTCTTCAGTTTAACTGACGTTTTGAATAAAAACACCATGTGGATTCAATTTTTCAAATATATCTAGCCTTAATGATTTGTATTTTTTTCTTTCAATAGTAAATTAATTTTAGTGAGTTATAGTTATGATTAGTCATAAAAAAATTTTAAGTTTGACTTAATTTTCTATAAAAAATAATAAAATTAACATTTTTATACATTAAAACCCCTATAAATTTTAAATTTAAGAAATAGCAAACATTAAAAGTTACTCAATTCTGAGTAGTTTAACATACTGATCATAATCAATAACCACTTATATAAAACAACTTTTACTCTAAAATTTATTTAAAACACACGCAAGCTAGCAATACAATTTATCAAATTCAACCTACAGCTATTAGCTACGATGATCAAGAAAACATTGATATACATAAAATACGGATTTAACTTGAATAGGAAAAGCTTAATTAAATCATGAGGAGAAAACCTTACCATTCAACACTAAATATTGATTAACTGTTTGACTTTACGAATGTTCAAACTATAAATCAGAGATAAAAGTTTAGATAGGTGAGAAACTCAGAGAAGACAAGTGATAAAGTGGAATTTTGTATGACGTAATAGAAGTGTAATGTTTTGGAATTTATGACGTACAAATCACATTGAATACTTTTCTTTTCCAACATCGTTGATCAAGCAAATATGCTGTAAAATAATTTATATACATAATTATAATAACTCTCTAAACAAACTTAACCAAAACTATTAAAATAATTTAAAAGTGCACTTAAACTGTAAAAGTACTTAAAGTTCAATTAGAAAAAAATATGTCATTACTTTTAAAATAATCTTTTTCAAATTACACGAAGTTAAAATTTACAGCGTGTCAGTAAGATGGAAATATTTTGTAAATTATGCAAATAACTCACCTTTAAATCTCTAAAGTACTCATTGTAATCACAAGCGTATCCAACAACGAACTTGTCAGGAATTTCAAATCCGATGTCTGAAAAGTATGTGTATATTTACTATTATGTGAAAATAGCATAATTTGTTTGTACGTCCGTAAAACTATACTTGCTTGGCATAAACTAAACAAGATATTTGAAAAAATTAAACTACATCATATTTTCACTTTAATACTAATTTATATCATAAACGCTAATGAAGTAAATTTTAAATAAAAAGCTTAGAAAAAATTATTTTAACGGTATACTTTTTAAACAGTTACTTTTTTAGGGTAAAAATAAATATTCTTGAGTGCTGAAGAATAGTTTTATAGCATGGCTTAAATTAAAACTAATCTCCTGTCATTCTTCAAAATTTTCAAATATCTATATGTGTTTAAGACTTTAAAATTCATAGAAGTTGTTTTAAAACTTAACAAAAAGTAAGTACCAACTGCTAATTATGCTAAAATGAATGTGTAAATTTTAGTGTCAATAATTAATTTTTAAATATTACCTTTTTATATGAAAATTTTATTAATTTTATCTATACGTGCTTTTCTACTTTGTAAATTAGCCATATAATGATGTTGCATATATGCATACTTAAAAAAGAAGTTTCTACATCAAATGTTAAGAAGCTGCATAAATGATAAAAACTATATGTTGCCTGACAACAGCTGAATCAAACTTTGTTTATAACTAACTTTTTATCAGCTTAGTAAAAACTTATAGCTTGTATAAAAATTAAGTGATAAATGGCAGATGTGTCATCAAATTAACAAGTTATTAAATCATAGCAATCATAAGATCACAAAGCAATTTCATAACTTTTAGTGATTTCCTTGTTAAAGTAATTAAAAGATAAACTAAAATATTTTATTTTTTTAAGTTCTTGTGCACATTGAATGAGTAAAATTTGTTTTAATAAAAATTGTTTAACATAAACTGATTCTAGATACTAAATAAATTCAACCGCAAAAATTTAACTAAATGTAACCGCAAGTTTAAATAATTTCTATGCCACAAATAAAAACCAAGGTCGTTTAGAACAAACTGACAACTCTATAAATTATCAAATAAAAAATTGACGATAAATTTTTGATAAAGTTTATGCTTACTAAAACCACAGATAACTTTGTGTAACCTTTTATTAACGGGAGGAAAATTAAGAGCAACAATATTTTAATTATGCCTAAACAAATCTATATTTAAATATTTTTGTTAAAACATTTAAAAACAGGTGTGTATTTTTTTGTGTTAAAAAACATTTTTTTTATTAAAGTACAATTATAATCGAAAATGTTCTAGATAAAGTATTTAATGGTTGTATGTCATTTTAAACCAAAGGTGACCTGCAAACCCAGTAAAAACGTACCTGGATATGCTAGTTCACATTAATGCTATGTATAAAATTATCATGCTTTCAAAAAAATCGACAAAGCTTATTTACGTAAGTAAAAACAAACATTATATTAGATAGCGAGATAAAAAATAAAATCAGCTGTAAGTACTTCAATCAAAATTGAGTGAAAATTTAATTAGTTTTGTAGATTTAAAGCTAACAAATCAAACACATAGCATTACCTTTTGAAAAAATAATGCTGGTTGGATAAAAACACTTTACTTTGCATGCATAACAGCAAAACATAAACTGATTTTCACTTTTACAAACATTTAAATTAAATTTATATATGTGTGTGTCTAATAAAAACTGTGTGCAAACTAACAGTCAGGCCTGTACCCGGTGCTTCTCGGAGTTCTCTTGACGAGCAGGCAGCACACGCTGACAGAGTGGGGTTTGTACTCCTCCAGCGTTGACAGCAACTTCTTCATGGTGCGACCGGTGTCAATCATGTCCTGGCAAGTTTTCACAAAAATAAAGTTCAACGTTGACTGAACGTTGCAATTTAGTGTTTGTTTGCGTTAAAAAGTTAACTCTTTTAAGACAATTTATAGACTAAAATTGAAACTGCTAGGTAATTAGTATACATAACTTATTTTTTAAGAAGCAATTTTTCCAAGCTACTGAAAATATATATAACTATGAAATTATAACTAATTCGCAACAAACTTTGATACATGTACTAAATTATAAATTTTCATAACAATATCATTATTAATTATTCAATTTTTAATCTAAAAAAGAAAGTAAAATTGAAAACAAAATTTATTGGTATTTCTAAAAAATCTAAATCGATTTAAAATTCGCACATATTTAAAGTATTGATTTATGAGCAAACATAAAAGTTCTTCTGCTTCTCAAAGAAACAGCTGTTTACTTTAATTGCTTTTTTTGTTGTTCTAAAAAAGATAAGAAAATTAAATTTTCTATTTAAATAAAACTTTATGAAAACATAACTTTTTTAAAGAAAAACGCAAGAAAATTTTCAATAACTCACAAACTACAGAGCTATACTCTATATTTTAACATTCTACTAAGTTCATAATGTTTACTACTATAATTCTTGTTGTAATAAAAACTTTAATGAAGACTAGTAAACATATTTATGTTTTCAAAAAGTAATTGTAAAAACAATGTTTAGCACATTGAGCTTGTCAGTAAAATAAATTTTATTTCAAATAAACATAAGTCTACCTAATTTTTAAGAATAAAATAAACTGTTTGAAAACTACTCACTTCAACAATAAGGACATTTTTACCCTCCAAAGCAGACAAATCATCGCTTCCAATGATTCGAACTTTTCCGGTTGATTGAGTATTCTGAAAATGTATTTTCAATTATAGTGGTGTGAAACATTAATATTCAAGTAACATAGTATAAACAAAGATAGTTTCAAGTTTGTAACATGCTTTTATATTATTATTTTAAATTTTTGTTTTAATGACTAAGAAATATATAAAAGTGTTAACTTCTTATCCAGTTTCTTATACATGTGTCTTTAATCAATATGACAAGGTTTATTAAAGTTATTTGTAACTCAGTTTGAGTATACTGTATTAAGTTATGAAATACAAACACAATTTAGTTTTATACTAGAATTGTATTTTAGCAAACATGTAGTATTTAACATATATAGCAAATAAATAGTCCTGAAAGTTATTTTACAGGAGTGAGTAGAGCAAACTCTAATTTTTGAGTAAGTTTAAAACTTCAAGTTATATATTTTTAAACTTCAATATTGCTTGAACTTATCGCAAACTAAATAAGATTAACTCCAAATGATAAAAAGTTATAGTAAAAATTACAAGACTCATTAAATATAGATTAAAAAATCAACTTGCCTCTTAACAAATCAACTGAAGTCAATAAACATAATATATAAAAATCAAACTGTGTATTTCCAAATTCTAACTACTGATGTAAATATCAGAAAACTATTGTAATTTTATAGGTGAATTTTAAACTAGTGTTTTTCAAAATAAGTATAAACATTTTACAAATTAGATTGAACAATTTAAAAGTAAAATTTTGGATCATAGATACTTTCATACATTGTTTTTAATGACCTATTGTTCAATGCATTCATAATTCATTAAAGAACTTTTATGTTGGCTAACTGCATCCTAAGTTGCATAACTAAACACTCAATCAAAATCAGTTCAATATAACCAAACTATACAAAAAAATGCAAACATTTTTCAAAATTGACGTGATTTGCAAAAATACTTTAAAGTATTATTAAAGTCAGTATGAGTATAAGCTTATAATTTTCGCATACTTTATTATTTTATTATATTATAAAGTATAATAAATGTATTTACAGATTAATAAAATAATTGTGTTTCAAATTAAACATTCCACACTTAAAATTCAATTGAAGTAAAACTTTCTTAAACAATATTCAACTACAACATGCAAATTTTCAACCTCATAACTTTTGAGACGGATAAAGTCAAGTGACATTTGGCAACTCTTGTTGGAAGTTGCGTTCAAGTTTTGAATGCAGTTTGAAAGATCACTGAAGAACTGGTATCCTCCTTTCAACACGCACAAGCAAGCAAGCGGCTTTGAAGGGTCCAACTTTTCAAAAATGTCCTTGGCAAGCTTATCAACCCTGTTGTTTGGAGCAATTTTTTTTAATGAATATACACAACTCATGTAAAATATTTTTCTATACACCAAAAAATTAAAATCACTTTTTAAATTTTTCAAGGACTTTAATCACTAGAGGTTATCAAATTATAACAATTAGTATAAGTCCTTAAAACAAATAAATTAACTAATAAAAATAGTGTAAACAGAGTTATTCAGTTAGGTCAAAAATTATTCAAATATTTCAAGTAATTTTTTATAATAAAGTCTCTAGATCGAAAAAAAAACAATAGTAAACAAACTTGATCTTTAAACATTTGAAAATGATAGGCAATAAAAAAACTGTTGTGCATGCAGATATATATATATATTAGTTTAAAAGTATAAGAATTTATATAGAACAAAATGTTTTTTACTTTTTCCTTTAAATTCACAACAGCAAGTGTTAAGGGCATAGGAGAGTTCAACATTTTATTTTAACAAAAATTAACATTGGCTCTTATTTTAAAGCTTAGAGTATGTATGTAAATACTATAAGATACTTTTAATAGAACAAAAAAATTCTAGTAACTTTTCAGATAGAAACAGTTCCGTAAAAATTAATATGATACAAACCTATGGATTCAAAACATTTCAAGGCCAATATTCTCAGAACTTTAAAAGAAATTTTCTTCATGTTTTTAGGAAATTTTATTTTTCAATATTACAAACAAATTAAAGGAAGCAGATTTAAAATAAAACTATTTTGTTTCCTTAATTTTAAAATTTAGAAAAAAATAGAAAAATCAGTTCCCTACAAATTATTCAACAGTTATCAAAAATTACTCTCAGAAAGTTTTAAAACAATTTGTCAAAAACTGCAGTGAGAGATAGATTTTTAATAAAATATTTAATTTTTGCCTTTTTAGTTTGCACCCCCATTAAGAACCTATTGAACTCTCTAACCTTGATGGCTTTGAAAAGTTACTTCAAATTTTAACAAGTCGTAAAAAGTGATTGGTAGCTTAATAATTAATGTAAAAAATAAGACTAAATTTCAAAAAAATTTATCCCTCCATGCCCTTAATATTTATAAAAACTGATCAACCACTCCTTATTAACCTTAACTTAATTAAATGTATTTAATATAACAACCTAAAAATAATTTTATAAAAGTTGGGTATTTAACTTTACTGATTTAGTTGTATCAAAAGAAATTAAATTTTTAAAACTAACAAACCTGTCCAAAACTAAGCCTTTGGGAATCATGACAGTTTCTAAATCATTTTCATAATGCTTAGGGATGCACAACTGATCAACTGGGTATTTGTGAAAATCATCTGGAATCTATTTAAAAACTTAATATTCATTTTGTTTTAAAGTTAACAAAGCAACATGGCCAACAACAAAAAAGACTTTTATATAAACTTATAAAGTAAACCTTCTTTTAACTATACTTTAAATACGACATTTTAAATGATTTAAGTTTTTATGTTAAACAATGAAAAAATAATCAACTTATACCTAAATAATAAATTGAATTGTTTAAACATAATTTATACAAAAAAAAGGTTCAAATTTTAAATACAAAATTTATTAAGACTATCAAAGTATTTTTTTAGAAAAACTTTGAAAATACAATTTCATTTTGTGTTTATTGGAATACAATTTTTTAAGTCTATTATTTAATAAATTAACACAACAACAACTAACATTTATAAAGCTTTCTTTTTTTTCTGACATTATAATGATTTGATAACAAAGTGTTTCTATAAATTTATTTTTATAATTAAGTATTAAAAAACTTGAGTATAAATCTAAAATGAACAGCTAAATTTAGTTTTCAAACAAATTTGATTGATTTTATATAGTAATATAATGACTGCACAGTTACACACTACAGTGTTAAATTATGATTGTTTAATTAGTAGAAAATAAGCTTAAACAGTAACCTTTGGACTATACAACACTAATTAAAAAAATAATGGATATAATAACTATAAACATATTCAACTTTCTAGATATAAAAAGTTACTAATGCATTTCGAAATGAAGTTTTAGTTGTTTTACTAAAAGGTTCAAAAAAAAAAAACTAAAGTGCTAAATTATGACTGCAAAACTAGTAAAAAATAAACTTAAGCAGTAACCTTTGGACTATACTCAGTAATTTAAAATTGTTATGGATATAATAACTATAAACACATTCAATTTTCTAGATATAAAAAACTACTGATGTATTTCAATTGTTTTACTAAATAATGCAAAAAAAAACAGGAAAATACTTAGCATGATGTTGCACCAATATTGAGCTGAAATTATATAAACATGTTGATAATTATTTAATTTTAGACTGAACCATAATTTTAAAATGTGCTTCGAAAAAATTAAAGACATTAGTAAGGAAAGTTTTTAAGAACACCTTAAGAAGTACGTAACACCTGCGTGCTCACTAAGTTTTTATGTTATATCAGGTTCAAAATTATGCACGCACATTTATCTATTATATTTAATGGTGTTTTGAGGAACTTTATTAAATACTAAATAATTATTTGCAGATCAGAGACAAGTTTTATATAGCAAAGATAGAATGTAATAGATAGATGTATGTGCATAATTTTAGTCTATTAGTAAACAAGAATTTAATGTGTACATTTACGAGAGTGTGCATACTACTCAAAGTGTGTACCTTATTGATGTCGTTTAAAAACATTATAATTTGTTGTCTTTTGACTTATTGAAGAGGATTCAGATTTAAAAAATATTATTTCAAATAAAACACTAACTTTTTTGTTAAAACATACCTAACTTATGTCTATAAAGCACATTCAATCAAAATCAAGTATTATAAAAACTTTATACTGGGCTGCTAACTTTAGAGTAATTAAAGTATATGTACACACAAAAGGTACTTGGTTTACACTAACTAGGCTTAATATAAAATTAAGCACCTACATTCATTATATTTTTGAAAACCCCTATCTATTGATATTTTATAAAGTATCAAGTAAAAAAAATACAACTTCCACATACATGTGAAATATTGAAACAAAAAAATAAATCTCATTTTAGATCTTGAAAAAAGTATGCGCTAAAATTACTAAAAAACCTTTAAACTATCCTGAGAGTTTTATAAATAAATTAAAAATAAAAACTGCCCTTAGTCATCCAGAGTTAAAAAAAAAAGTCAAAATAATGGGTTAGCCTGAGTCTCCCTGAGATTTTCTAGAATTTGAAAATATTCTGAGTTTCCCTGAGTGTGGTAACACTGTAGAAAACAACAGAGAGTGAAGTTAAAGGTTATTTTAAAATAATTTATTGTAGTTTTCTATTTACAATAAAAATTTTTAGGTTTTTGTCACTTTAAGTTATTTCAGTTATTGTATTTGTAAAAACTAGTTGTTGGATGCTTTTTTTGATATTTAAATAAAATATTTGAATGAAGAAATAAACTTCATAAGTTTTATAAGGTTTGAAAAGTTTTGAGTCAACCTTATACTGAATAGTAGTAGGCCTCCTTCAATCAAGAATTATTATGTAATAAGACTAATTTAAAACAATGTACTTATATATATACTTAAATACTTATAACTGGTTTTTTGGTTGGTAGTGTTTTTTTCTTCAATACATTATATATTTGACGTTTCTATAGTTAGCTTAATATTTGCATCCTTATATTCATATTTATATCCTAGGGCACCAAACCTTAAATTAAGGTTGTATAGTTTTAATACTTTATATATGTGTTCTTGTGAGTCGTCTGAACCTTAACTTGAAATTAAAAATAATAAAAAAACATTTCTGACGTCATAATCGACACTTAAAGACAAAAAACCCGTAAAAACCGTCTAGTTACGTATACCCTAGGGCACCAAACCTTAAATTAAGGTTGTATAGTTTTAATACTTTATATATGTGTTCTTGTGAATCGTCTGAACCTTAACTTGAAATTAAAAATAATAAAAAAACATTTCTGACGTCATAATCGACACTTAAAGACGAAAAACCCGTAAAAACCGTCTAGTTACGTATACCCTAGGGCACCAAACCTTAAATTAAGGTTGTATAGTTTTAATACTTTATATATGTGTTCTTGTGAGTCGTCTGAACCTTAACTTGAATTTAAAAATTAAAAAAAAACATTTCTGACGTCATAATCGACACTTGAAGACGAAAAACCCGTATTGACTGTCTAGTTACGTACGGCGAACCTTTTGGTTATTGTGTCGCATATCACGGTCTTTTCCATGAGTTTAAAGTCTTTAAGTGTCGATTATGACGTCAGAAATGTTTTTTTATTATTTTTAATTTCAAGTTAAGGTTCAGACGACTCACAAGAACACATATATAAAGTATTAAAGCTATACAACCTTAATTTAAGGTTTGGTGCCCTAGGGTATACGTAACTAGACGGTTTTTACGGGTTTTTCGTCTTTAAGTGTCGATTATGACGTCAGAAATGTTTTTTTATTATTTTTAATTTCAAGTTAAGGTTCAGACGACTCGCAAGAACACATATATAAAGTATTAAAACTATACAACCTTAATTTAAGGTTTGGTGCCCTAGGATATAAATATGAATATAAGGATGCAAATATGAAGCTAACTATAGAAACGTATATATTTGCTAAATGTTAGTTTTTACAAGCTTAAAACAGGTTGAAAGTAATTTCTTTACTTGCAGATGTACATGACAACTTTTTTTAATTTATCAAAATTTAATAAGTTTGTTTTTGTTTCACTTGAACACCAATGGAGTAGTTGTTAAAAACTTAGATTTCCTATACCAAAATTGAGCTTTCTCTACAAGATTAATTAGTTATCTTTATTTTATTTGTCAGACACAACTTAGCCAGCACTAACTTCATTGGGAAAAGCATTAAGAACATAGTTGGTGGTGCCATTTAAAGGGTTCCCACTAAAACTTCAAAAAAAAATTATAGGGAAATCTATGAAATATAACAAATTTATAAAGAAATTATCAAAAAAAAACAATGAATTTTGAACTTTATAAACATATTCTTATAGTTTGTAAAGTAAAATATGACCGTTTATAAGCACAGTTTTAAAAAGAAATTTACAAAAGTTTGAGGGTTTTGTAGCTCTAATTTTAATTAAACAAGTTAACTTTATAAAAAAACCAATAAAAATAAATAAGGGAAAAAAATTAGCCGCTATGTAGCACCAAGGAATCTGAGTTTGTACTGAGCTACAAATATTTTATTATAGAAAAAGTAATTACTTTTTTGATATGTTTTTCACAACGTGGTGTTACTGTTTTGGCATTCAATCACCAAGCATAAAAAAAAATATATAGGAATTTTTTTATATTTTTCAATTTTTTCTAGGGAAGTTGGAACATTGCATTTATACAGTACATACAGTTTCCTGCTAAATAAATAGGTAAATACCTAGGATGATGTCTCACCAATATCAAACTGAAATTTAATAATAACTGATGTCTTTTTTGACCAATTATAAATTAATATTTTATAGATACCAAAATAAAATTAAGCTTATTTATCATAAACTAAAAGATCTTAAATACTTAATTGATTTTACTTAACAGTATAAACCAATTCTATAAATACAATAATTTATATTGAATACAATATTGTAAAATAAAATTGATTAATATTTTACCTTAAAATTTAATTCTTTTCAAGTATTTATATAGCTTGTTTAAAACAAATTATCTTAATTAAACATATTAGGCTTTAAACATTAATTTATACACTAAATTATGGTTAAAAAAAATTCAAATATAATATAGTTTTAGTTTGCTTTGGTGCAACATCATCCTAGGTTATTACTTAATTCTACAGTAATATTCTTATTATGTGTTTACTTTTAGTCAATGCCCGGTGGCCCAATTTGATATTTATTCAGATTTTTAAGGCATCAAACTCCATCATTGAAAAAATGTTATAATTTGAATTTTTTAAGTAAATTGGTTATTATTTTTTTACACTAAACTTAGCTCATTCAATTGTTACTTTGAAAAATTTAAATAGTATTGTTAACTTTTTAGAGCAAACATGCATTTAAGAGAAAACTTTTAAAAGTTATTTACAATATGGTTTTTATTTTTTTGCTTTTTGAAAAAATTGGATTTTCAAAAACAACTTTCAACAATTAAATTTATGAACAGTACATCAAAACAAAGAAAAAAACAATCTATATACTCTCTCTTATAGATATCGACTTTCTAGGCTGTAAGCAAGTTCTTTTGACAGATGATTTATCTTTTTTACTTGTGATTTGATTTATTTTGAAAAAAGAATTAAAATATTTAAAATTAACAACAACAACAACAACAACAACAACAACAACAACAACAACAACAACAACAACAACAACAACAACTAGTCAGTAAAATAATATATACATAAAAGAGTTTTTAAATTTGAAAGTAATAAAGTATTTAAAGGTAAGATAGTTAATTAAAAATTCATAAAGCGGGAGTCTGTAAACACCGTCACAAAAACCATGTCAACAAAGAAAACTAATTAAAACTGACTTTTTTAATGTCCTAATGATTTATTTTGTTTATACTAATGTGTTTTAAAATTAAAACTTGTTAACCTGCGGCCTACAAACATGTAAATTCGGCCCGTGAACAAAAAATTAACTTACTCTAGGTATTCTGAGGTTTGAAGCTAAGAGAGTAAAAAGTCTTAAGTTTAAACCACGGAAATTCAATACTTACAAAAGATATTTTGGATATGCTATGAAGAGTAAAATAAAAACTGAAACAACGAATGCCGCCCAAGAATATTTATGTTTTCGAGATTCGGCGCCCGACCACCAAATTCCTGTTTTCCGCACGACCGCTGTTTTAATACGTGGATTCACTTGTTTTCAACGTCAGCTTGTTCTCTCGTTCCCTTATTTCGTACATCAGCACTCGCTCGAATCTTTCGTTGACCAGCAGCGCCAGCTTGCCCATGCAGCTCACGTTAAACCCGATCACGTGAGTGTCTCCGATCCTGTCCGCGGGAGTGGGCAGCGCGAAATGCGGGTTGTAGACGCTGACGTTCTTCTTCGCGCTCCTCTTCGTCGTCCTCTTCCTCTGGAACACGCCTCTCTCCGGCTCCATCAGCCTCTTCACGTCGAGCTTGTACAAGTGAGCCTGCCGGCTCGCGTCTCCGCACACCAGCAGTCTCGAGCACGGGCTGAAGAGCAGTTTTTCGACCGCCAGGTGGCGCTTCTTCGTCCGCTCGATCTCGTGCACCAGCTCCCCCTTTATGTTGAAAACTTTTATTCTTCTCGCTTTCTTCGAAGTGGTGGCGATGAGCGTGGCGTTGGAGTTGAGACAGGCGACCATCACCCGCGACTTGTGCGCCTTCAAGTCCAAAACCACCCTGTTTTCTCTGACGTTGCAAATTTGAAGCTTGCTCTTCGACGTTCCGGGAACCGAAACCACCTCACCGTTGCCGCTCATGGCAGTTGAAACTATGCTGAGCCTCAGGTTTTTTCTTATCTTGATTTCGTAGAAGAATTCTAAAGCAAACGAGTTTTCGTCGTCGTCAATTTGGAAGACTGAGATGCTTTTGTGCAGAACAATTATCAAGTAGTTGTTAATTTTCTTTAGACCCCCGACTTCGTCATTAAATCTAAAAGTACTTTAGGTTTTAAAGATACCGAAGAACTATAAGTGTAGTAAAAAAATATTAAATTTCACTTACACTAATAAGGTGTGTGTTGACTTTGATTTAAAGTTGAAATACTTTAACTCATTTTCATTGTTATATTTCGTAACAAAAATCATTGAATGATTACAGCAAACGAAAAATTTGATTTGTTCTTTAACTGATGAAAGCTCAAACTTTAAAACATATTTCATAAGTAGAGTAAAATAAATACAAATTCATGATTAATAAACTTACTTTTTAAATTTCCAACGTTACTAAACTTAAATAAAAGCTTCAAAGTATAATTTATACGTAAGATTATTTAAAAAGGTATCATAAAACTGAAAAATGATTTTGTGTGAAAGTTATTTTTTGGTATAATTAGTATAATACTAAATAAATTAGTTTTATTTAGTTACTTTTATAACGTTTTAAAAGTAATTAAACAAGTTACGCCTAGTTTAAACAACAAATAATTTTCACCGAAATTAAATAAAGCTTATTAGTTTTGGTGGGTATCATTTATCTACGAGGGTACAATCTTGCACGAGGTGACACTTTTGCATGAGGACACTTTTGCACGAGCGTCACTTTAGCACGAGGAGACACTGTTGAACGGCGTCACTTTTGCACGAGTGAACAATTTGCACGAGCGTAACTTTAGCAGGAGGGTACACTTTTGCACGACGTCACTTTTGCACGAGTGAACAATTTTGCACGGCAAATCTTTTGCACGAGCGTCACTTTAGCACGAGGGGACACTTTTGCACAAAGACACTTTTGCCCAGGTTGAAATTTTTTTTAGTTTTTTTATTTTTGCTATCTTTATTACCTCTACTCTAACCCTTACCCTCGGTCGGTAATCGGCATACATTTTTTTAAAGTTTTTTTGCTTTTTATAATTTAATTTTTATATATGTTTTTTAATTTTCAGTGTTTTTTTTTGATTAACAATTTTTATTAGGTATATATTTTTTATTCTACCACCTTTACCCCTAACCCTTACATTCAGTCGAAAACCTTTTCATTTATTTATTTTTTATAGCTTTTTATTTTGATTTTGTTTTTTAGTTTTTTCTTGGTCGGTAACTTTTTACTTTCTTTTATTGATCAATCTTCATATATATATATTTTTTTGCAATTTATTTTTTTTTTTAATATTGTGCAAAAATGACCCGTCGTTCGAAAATGACCCTTCATGCAAAAGTGTGCCTCGTGAAAAAGAGTCGCCGTGCAAAATTGTCTACTCGTGCAATGCGTGCTAAAGTGACGCCGTTCAAAAGTGTCCCCTCGTGCTAAATAAAACCTTCGTGCAAAAGTGTCACCGTGCAAAAGAATCCCCTAAGGCAAAAGTGACTCGTTCCCAATTAGTTTATACTAACAATATCTACGGTCCAATTTTTTGATATACAAAAAACTCTGATTTTTTTTTCTCTTGGTACGTAAACCAGATTATTTTCATCATTACTTTCAATACAGTGAATCCCTGGATTAAAAGGACTCAACTCATCAGTCTGTGATTCATTGAAATTTTGGTTTAAATTCTTACTGACAATTTTCTCTTCGTTTTCAGAATCACTTGAGCTTGTGATGCAACTTTGAATATTTAACATTTTTTGAGATTTATCTGATTGCTAATAGATATTTTAAAAGTAACTTATCAATATATTACTTTAAAAGCATAGCTTGTTAATTTATTAAACTTAATTTTTAAATTATAATAATTAAAGTTAACTCTTGAAAGCTACTAAAAGCATACTTAATAAAATAAATTATACATTTTTGTACGTATTTTTCTGAACTTCTGATAAAAATCAATATAAATGTATTTACATATATGAAAAACTAAAAAAAATAAAAATAATAAAAGTTAGATACAATAAAGTAACATATAATAATATAAAAGGTTGAATTTATTCATTTAAAATTTTAAATAACATGTGAGAAAGTAGTACCAATAGTTTAAGAAATGTTAAATTAACTTTTTAAAGACAAATTTTTTCTATTTTTTTTTTTAATGGTTTTAACTATAATTTGTATATTATTAAAAATAATAGTGAGTATGCTGTTTTTTGAAATTAAAAATAAAAACAAAATTTTTTTAGAACACAAATATTAGTTACTTAATCCTAATTCTTAGCGAAATCAAAACTTGTTACTTTTTGTAAAAAAGTATTTAACTTATTTTTAGATCTTTGGTATAATAAAGAAAATTAGAATAAAACTAAAATAGGCAAAAAAACAAAAAACATTAAAGTCAACAGGAATTTTATAATTTTTTCTGAATTCGTACAAGATACTTTTGTTTAACAAATTCTTAACATTACGAAAAAATTTTCTGTTAACAATGAAATGCTACCAATAAAAAATTGTATATATTTGTTCTTTTACTACAGCTTTTAAAAAGTTTTTGCAGTTTTATTTTTTAAAACTTTTGCTTTAACTTTCAAAGTTGTAAATATTACGGTGCAGATTATTTTACCGACTTCGATAACCATCAAGTTATTTTATAATTTATTTTAATAATTTTAAAGCTAATACTTTTTGTTACAACATATTTTTAATTAATTAGTTTACTAAAAATAATCTAATTATTACACTAACTAATAATAATCTAACTGAGTCAGAAATATGAATATTTTTATTTACATTTATTATTTTAAGTTATTTACACTTATAATACTACAACACTTAAAATATATTTACTATTAACAAAACAATATCACAATTTAATACAAAACTTAAACTCAATACAAAGTATTTAAAACTTTATATATGAGCTTTTTATGATTAAATTTTTAAAACTTAAAAATATTATAAAGGTTTAATTTATGTCCTTAAAGATACCTTATAATATTCAGTCTAAACAACTAAGTTTATATGTTGTTTACTTAAAAACTTACGACTTGTATTAATTTCAGATGGTTTTATTTACAAATTTGAACAAAATTTAGTGAAAGATAAAGTATAATTCTTTTATATTATTAATAAAGAATTTACTTATTTTCCTTTTTAAGTCATACTTTAAAATCATAACCTCATAAAACAAACGGCTTAAATTTATAATTTTAAGA
Organism: Thalia democratica; assembly: GCF_965202585.1. Taxonomy (NCBI): domain Eukaryota; kingdom Metazoa; phylum Chordata; class Thaliacea; order Salpida; family Salpidae; genus Thalia; species Thalia democratica. Next base: position 14,080,884 of record NC_139170.1, read on the forward strand.
GGCTGGTTTTGGAGTAGTTGAAAACTTTTAAGAGGCCGAATTAACTATTAATTAATAAATCGTATAAAAATTTACGATAATCTTGATAAAAACAAAAAATTAAGATAGTTCCACAACAATTTAACTAAGTTATATAGATTAATATTAACTTAACAAACTGAACAAAAATCTTCAATTTCTATAAAATTAAGTAGAGTAGAGACTGTTTCTTTTTTGATTACAAAGTTATTTTTTAATGAAATTTAAGAATCCAAGAGAATACTTCTTGAAAGCATTATGAAAACATATATATGACAAATAAAATAGTCTAGTACTAAAAAAATATTGTATTGAAGTGTTTAGTCAAGCGGTTTCAACTTGATTTTTATATAAATCATTGTTTTGTATATTTAAAACTTACAGATAAAACTTAAATAACTGAATAATAAGCTAATAAACCGATAAATACATTTTCGTTTCAGATCTATTGACAATAATTATGTCATTTTTTACTGTTTGTTTTAGTAACAAACCAAAAACACTAGAACAAATTAAAAAATGCTTTTTGCAGCTTAATGAACAGGATTAAAGATAAAAATTAACGAATACAAAAACAAAAGTAGTTTCTACAAACTTTATTAAACAAAGTATTAGAAGAATTTTTTATTAAAACTTCTCGAATTTTTAAGGCAAGAATTATCTATGATTAACATATTAGGTTAATGTATAGCGAAAAGTGTACTTAATTAAAAAAAGTTAAATATTTACCTTTTTTCAAAGGTGAGTTTTTAAGATATATTGTATGAAACTAAACATTATGAATTAGTGTTTAATATAAGTAAAAATTTGATTCTTTTTGGTTAGGATTAAAGATTTAAGTTTAGAGTTGTAGTTAAAGTTAAAAATATTTTACTTAAAAATTATTGCCTAAATTATATTAGAATATGAATACCTTGAAAAACATACCCTGCAAAAAGATACCCATTTTCTTCTGAACTTTAATACTTTTTTTCTTGCTGTAAAAATCTATTACTATTTTTACCATTTTACCAATTAAATCAATTTTATTCGCTACAAAATATTTAACTAATATTAAAACAGGGGTCGTGTAAAAGTTCGACCCGCGTGCATGTTTTAATTTAGAAAAATATGCAGCCCGTGAAAGGTAAAACCTGCGGCACGCGAAAGAAAACTTTGAAACTTACATCGAGTCTGATATAAAGAGCAAAACCTAAAAAAAACAACAATTTAGAAGATTTTCATTTTCGACTTTTGGCCTAGACTTTGCAGCTGACAGCGTGTATAAATAAGTCATGATTAGTTTAAAATTTAATTTTCACATTCTTTAAAAATTGTTTACATTTAATTAAACTTTTGATAAATAATTGAGATTCAGCTCGAAAATATTTAAGTATTGAAAAAAAATTCAAATTAAAAATATTTTGATTTTAGGACGCCAATGGAATTTTAATAAAACATAACCCCTTTAGATAAAAGAATTTATTTTTGAAACGTTTCACCTTAACTGATGATTTTAAATTTGCTATCTTAAACTCTGAAATTCAGATTACTTAAACTTTAATTAATCTAAAATTGACTTTCTGTTACTAGAAATGACATAAATCGATAATCAAGTTGTAGTTATCTTGGCTATTTTTATTTTAAATAAAATTGTTTTATCATAAAATACACAACCATTACTTGTCGCAAATTACTTTGATGTAGTTTTAATTTTCAAAAATTGATATAATTAATAATAATAGTTTTTATTATTAGTAATTTATCGTGCGCTGCAATGTTTGTGTAATAGCTAAAGTTTAGAAAATAATTTTTAATCTAGGTCTAATTTGCCTTTTTTATATTTTTTTGGTGCTTTTATGGTATTTATTTTTGACAAACTTTAGAATAATAAAAAATAACTAATCTAGCAAAAGTCTAACGTTTAATTTATTTTTATATGTTTATATTTTTATTTAATTTTTTACAAGTTTGAAAAAGTAATTTAATTACTGTATGTTGCAACATTTTTTCCTTTTTATTGTACTGATATTTTGTAAATTGTTTAAAGGATTTAACTATTATTAATACTTGCATTCATTTTTGATATAGTATATTTTTTAATACTTTTTATCTTGTCTTTTAAAATAAAAAAGTTATTGCACGTTAGGTTTGATGTTTAATTCAAATAATAAGACCTGGTAGTTTTAACAAAAATTGAATATAAAAACAGCACATAGGAAGCTTGTAATGAAAATTTATTTTAAATGTTGCTACTGTAAAACTAAAACAAAATTAAAAAATGTTGTAAACTTAGTGTTGTAGTTACTTTACTTAAGATACATTGGTTGAAGCAAAAAAAAAAAAGGCTGCAGTTGTAAGCTTGTAGAAATTTTTCATTTATAAGATTATCCAAATGAGGCAAAGTGATAATACAGCAGAATATTAAGAACATCTATACTCTTATCCCTAACCCATCCTACCCAAATATATAAAAAAAAACCCATAATTTTTTTTTATACTTAAAACTTAAAACAGAAATATATAAAATACTATCCAATCAGAAGCAACCTTAGAATTCAGTGTTTAACATCATTAAACAAAGTTTGTGCTAATTAAATCTTATCACAATTTTTTTTATATGCTAGAAAATCATTAGTATTACTATTCCCTCTACAACAGAGTGTACCAAACTTTTTTTCCAAAACACCCCTTAAAAGAAATTAAAAAAGCTATGGCTCCCTCCAAGACTATTTCTCAAGGGGGGGGGGGGGGGGGGTAAACCATGTTTTTTACAAGCTTCAAGATGATCTTATTTTATAGAGTTTTTTCTAAGCTTCAAGATGCTTTTTATCGTTTTGAAAATTCAAATTATTATTTTTTGAGATATGACCAGTCAATGTCGGGCCTCCCAATAGGTTCCCTATTGGGAGGGAAAACTAAAACAGCAAAAAAAGACTATTTCATTTAAAATCTATCTCGTTCTACATTTTTCAAGCAATCTTTTTCAAACTTTCTAAGTCTAATCTTTATATAATAACAAAAAAAAAAAACGTTGTATTGGAATTTAAATTTTTTTTTTGTAAAAATATATTTTTTTCAAAAAAAAACATTTTTTTTATAGTTTTTGTGATAAAATTTAAATTTTTTAAAATAACTAAAATTCTAAAGTAACATTTTTTACTTTTATTATAAGGAATGTTTCGTGAAAATTTGAAGAAGATTGCTTGAAAAATGAAGGAAAAGATAGATTTTTAGTAAATTTTAAAATTTCTGAGAAAATTGACCTGAAAAAACTTGCAGTCCATACGTTTATATTGGAGAATTTTTACAAAAAGTTAAATATCTCAAAAGTTAAATTATATTTTTGAATTCTATAAAAACTGGCTTGTAATTTGTACTCAAAGCTTTCATATAATAGCAAAAGTTAATTTTTGTAAAAAAAAATGTTGGACCTCCCCCTCCCCCTATGGCCTTAAGACTTATTTTTTGTTTATCATCAATTCCAAAATGTCTAGTGTAAGTTTCAAATTATGGCCTTGAGGCTTCCCCTTATACAGCTTATTTATGGCCCCCTAATTTTTTCATAATATTTAGTAAATTTTTTAAAACTATCATTAAAAATGAATAAGACTTTTTTATTTTTGCTATTCATAATTAACTCCAGAATGTCTAGTGTAAGTTTCAAAATATGACCTCATGGCCCCTTTACTGCTCATGGCCCTCCTTTTTGTTCCTTTGCTGCTTGTGGCCCCAAGTGGGCCAATTGGCCTACTTGTTGGGAAAACCTATTCTACAACAGTAAACATTTTTTGAAGATCAAGCAGCAACCAATATTAACCATTAAAAAGATATTAACTAAAAAATAAACTGTACAGTTTGTTAGGAACACAAAAATTCTCACAGCTATGCTGGGTTCAAAAGAAAGAAAAATAAAACACTCTCATTTATGGTCAATAAGTTGGTGTGGAAAAAGATATTTCTGCACCAAGCTTCACACCATCATATACTTAGTAAACAAATTTTGAAATTTTGATTAGTTTAAACTAAAATATTATTAAAAAATAAACTTTAAGATAAAAAAAAATAAAAACAAATTATACAGTAATCTCCCTTAGTTCTACCAACATATGTATCATCTTTAAGTTCAGCTAAAAATAAACTAGCAATAGACCACTATGAATTTGTACATAAAAATTCCTAACTCATACTTTTCTATATTTTTAACATTTTAAAATTTCATTGCTATTTTTAAACTGCTAACCCTTTTATTCAAAGTTTTAAATTGAATGCACCTTATTGCTCTATTTATAAATTTATTAATCTTAGTAATTTTAGTTTTACTTGCTCTACTTGCCTAACTTAGTCTAGTTAGAATTTTTAGAAAAGCTGACTTCATTTTGATGTGTCAAACACTGGGTTTCAATCTTGCAATGTTCAACTCCAGAGTTTTTTCAATGCTGCAAAAAGGACCCCTACACCACCCCTAGTTTTCTCATTAGGAAGCTTATAAATATAGCAACCTTTGAATTTTCAGCTAGATAAGTTTCAAAATGTTACAAATATCAAAAAATAACAAAAACACCCTATGCAAAATTTTAGATGATTTTGGGAAGTTTAGAGCAAGATGAAGTAATTTTTTTCTGAAAACAACCCCTCTGTAAATTAAATAAGACCTTAAAATTTGACTTTCTGGTTGGAAATTTTATAAAATGTACCAGTTATCTCAAAAACACATTCTATGCAATTTGAAGGAAATTTCATGTAGGCACTTATTGATTAAAAAAATTTAAAGTTACAGAAGATCTAAAAAAGTCTAAAAGAAACTTACTTAAAAAAAAGTCTTTGTAGACAGAATAATAGATGAAATTGCAATTTCCTCTATTCTACTATTTAAGTAAAGAAGTTTTTTAAGTAGATTCAATATTAATTATAAACATGGAAAACTTCACATTGCTCTGTATTAGGGGGTAACAGGTCAAAAAAGAAACAATTTTCATGTGCTTAAAAAGACATAGGTTTTATAATTTCTTTTAAATAAAAGAAAACTAAACAATAGATTGTCTTTTAAATAATAACACTAAAATAAATAAATATTTTTATGAAAAAAAGTTATAATAAATTAGTTGATCTTTTAATTAGTTAGAATATGATGCTGAGATTTGCTCTTTTAAAATTAAAACTAGGACAGTATTGTTTGTCAATGAGTGTTTTTACGCAAATCAAACTATTAAGTTGGTGACCACCTTCAATCTGTTAATTTTTACTATATTTAAGAAAAAGCCATGAATGAAGCTATTTAGCTATATTAAGTTGGTTTTCTAGATACTAATTACTATCTACTTGTGTAGTTTTAGATTCATTACCACTCTGTATATATGATTGATTTGCGTCATAAAAGAAAATTGCATCATTGGGAAAATGATCTAAGAGTGCTGCATTCTGATCATTAGTGAGTTACTTGAATAAACAAGCTAGTATAAAATAATATTATGCTTGCCGAAAATAACAAATATTATAATCAAAATTGTAGTAACTATATTGTAATTGTGTTTTGAATAAATATGTAATTATTTACAATTGTTTTGTATACTATTTAAGGGCATAGGGGGGGGGGGGGTAAACACCCTTTTTTGGTTTTTGATCTTATTTTAGATAGTTTTTACTAAGCTACAAGATGCTTTTTCAGAATTAAAAAATTCAAAATAATTTTTGAGATATAGCCGGTCAAAGTTGGAGGCAACAATAGGATCCTTATAGGAGGCGCAAACTAAAACAGCAAATAACTAGAAATCACTAAAAATCTATCTCCTCCTACGTTTTTTGAGATAACTACCTCAAATTTTCAGGAAATGTTCCTTGCAGTATTTAGAAAATTCTGTCGGAAGGAATTTAAAAAAAATTATCAAAAAAAAAATTAATAATAAAAAAACAAAAAAAAAACTGTTTTTTTTGTTTATTTTTTAAATAATTTTTTTATTTTTAATTTTTTTAAAAATTCCTTCTGACAGAATTTTCTAAATATATTAAGGAACACTTCCTGAAAATTTAAAGTAGTTATCTCAAAAAACGTAGGAGAAGATAGATTTTTAGTGAAATAGTCTATTTTTGCGGTTTTAGTTTGTGCCTCCCATAAGGAACCTATTGTCGGCTCCAGCTTTGACTGGCTATATCTCAAAAATTATTTTGAATTTTTTAAATCTGTAAAAAGCATCTTGTAGCTTAGTAAAAACTATATAAAATAAGATAAAAAACCAAAAAAGTGTGTTTACGCCCCCTATGCCCTTAAAAATATTAGTTAGAAATATAACAGAATGTTTTCTACAAGTTACTTATAGTTTATTCAAGACCAGGCTGGGAAATTTTTGAATAAGAATTGAGTAAAATAGTTATTTTTTGCCTTATATAAGGAATCTATTGAACTCTTTAGAACAATAACATCTCAAAAGTTATTTTGAATAAGTAAAAACAGTGAAAAGCAAATGATAGCTTAGTTATTAATATGAACAATTATACTAAGTTTTGTTGAAAATTACCTCTTTTACTATGGCGTTAATTTGACCTTCCATTAGTAAATTAAAATTTTTAATGTAAAAAGTAAATCAATTTTAAGAAAGATTTAAAAAAACAAGATGTGATTATGAAAAAATCTTTACCCTGTAGTCTTAAATCATCAAGACTTAAGCACATATGAGTTGAATTATTAAATACAAAATTTACATAAATTAAACTATGCTAAAGGGTATACTTAAAAAAAGTTTTACTATGAATCTTAGTAAGCTGTTTTATACAAAAAAGTTAAATTTAGGTATATGCCTTTGGAAAAAACAGTTTAAAGTATAGTGTAAATTGTAGTTTTTTAAAAGGTATTCTTATTTTATATAATTTGTGGTGAAGAAAGCTTTTAATAATTATGTATTTTAAAATCTCTATAAATATATGAAAGTTGCCTTCACAGATGTTGATAAATAAAGATTTTATCTTTGTAAGTGCTATGATTTGTATATGAGATTTGTTATGATTTTGTAGTAAAAAAACTATAAGGTTAATAATATATGGTTTACAGTTATTATTTTTTTGCAAAGTAGTTTTAAATTTTTCTTACATCATATCAGTTTCTTGCATATATTACAAATACACAAGATTAATTAAAATTTAGGTTTGATAAAAATATTATATAATTTCATAAATATAATGAATAATGTGAATTTTCTTAGAGGAATCGACAAAGATGGGTTTTATGTATCCCTACCTTCACAACAAAAAACAAAGGTTAACTTTATCAACGCAACGTCAGTTTGTGTTCAACTTAAATGGATTGGTTTTGACGGTTTTCTAGTAAAAGTAAAAGACATACCACCTAAACAAGCTGTCACAGCTGATACATTTGCTGGCCACCCTTTTGCTGTTTATGAACAAAAATCACAGCAGCCTCTTCAGTTTAAGTTTACAAATTACAAGTGGTTCCGTTCACCAGTTTACCATCCCAGAGTTTGGAGGACTGTAAGAAATGGAGTTACTTGTAAAGTTGTGGAAAATGTTAGGATTGTTCTTCCTAAACTGTCTCTTAAAGAACTTTGCCTTCGACATGTTTTAAGAGGTGTCAAATGTAAAAGTGACATAAACAGTTTGAGTTTGCCTCATGTGATTAAAGTGGAACTAGAGGCATTGTATAATCACAGTCATTGTAAAAACATTAAAATTAAAGCTCAATAACAAATATATATTGTAAATAAGCGTTTTATTCTAAATTGATGTTTGTTTTGCAATTTTACTATTTAAAAAGTAGTAATGTTTTAGAGTTTTAACGCAAAAATTGGTTAATAATTTTCTACTTTGTTATACTGACTTCCATATAGTTTTTGTATTACTTTTTAAATTTTATATTTTTATTCACACAGTTATTTAAAATTTTAATTTCATAAATTTTTATAAGAAAGTGTAGAAAATTCCTAATTTTCAAAGTATAGTTTAGCATATTAAATTATATGCAAAGATTGTGAAGACAACATAAATAAAAGATTCAATTAAAAGATTCTTAGATTAAATTAAAAGACTATTTTAGTTTCAAAGTCTAAAAGTTCATTTTTAACAAAGAAGAATTCTGTTTTTGTTTTAGTTGAGTCTTTTATGTAAACTGCAATCATATTTACAAAAATTTTTAAATTGTAGTCTAACTTTAGCTTTAAAAGTTTTATTCTAGAAATTTTGGTGCAAGTTTTGTTACATTTTGTTAATAAAATATGTATTACTCTAAATTTTAAACTAGAGGTTTGAGAACTTTTAAATTTTGTTACTGAGTTTTAAAATTTAGTTTTATCATAAAAGAATTTTTTGTCATAACCTGAAAAAAACTTGACCTGAATATTTTGACTTTTGTAACTGTTTTTTTCAAATTAGTTGTGTCTTGATAAAGTTTTTTTGCTACAAAATCAACATTATAGAAATAAAATATACTTTACTTTTTTATCAACGAAAACTTAAAAGAGCAGAGGGAAAGCTAAAAATAGTAATTTGTAAAACTGTAAGTAGTTTAAAATGAACTGAAAGTATTAAAAATATTAATTAAATGTTTTAACCTCTACTTATTTATATGTCTTTTAGATTCATTATCAGTTTAAGAATTACTAGTTGTATCAATTTCAAAAAAAAGTGCAATCGAAATTATTTTTTTCAAATCTTATTTGTTTTTGACAAAAAAAGGGATTAAATTTAAATATTTTTTTAATCAAATTAACTTTTGTTTTTTATATTACTGTAAAATGGTTGAAAAATTATTTGTAATCATTTTATTTTTTTAAAGTCTAAAACAAGTCTTAGTATTTAAAAATAAAATCTAATATAAATATGCTTAATAATTATAAAATGTAATTAGTTGGTCATCTATTTCTTAACATACAACTCATTTTTATTGAGTAATACTTTTTTAATGAGTATTTTTGAACTTTTATATGCCATCATTCATATATAAAGAACTTTCTGGTTAGACATGTATTGATAAGTTCTGTGGCTATGATAGTTTATTTTGTGGTTGTACTTTTTTGTTATACGTCTAATAAAACAATAATTTAAAAATTCACTTTTTTACGTTTAAAAAAATATTTTTTTTCATGCCTATTTTAAACAAACTTTTTATCTAAAAATGCTTAAGGTTTCTTTTGATTTGTTACAAAATTTTAGTTCAAATTAAAATAAAAAAAAAATCTCATTAAAAGTTTGAAACAGTTTTTTGAATATTTTTTCAAAGTATGCCAGTCAGACCTGAAGGTTTCAAGCCTCCGGTCCAGGCAAAGTCGGAAGCTTACGAGGAGAACAGCAGCGATGAGGATTACGTGCAAGAAGAGGGCGTTCTGACGAAACAGCAGAGAGAAAGAGTAGAAAAAATTAAAAATGACCTGTTGGAAGCCAACAAACGCATGCTGAATGACCTTTTTAATTTACAGCAGGAAGAAATTGAGGTTTATTAATGTAATTAAACATAGTTCTTTTTTTTTGTATAACTCAGATATTATAAAATTAAAATTAAAAAAAAAACTTAGTAATTTGTTTTAAAAATCTTACAAAAAAAAACACTAAAATATATTAATAATTTTTCAACTTTTTTACTCCAAAAAAAAGAGTGATGTTATCACAACTTTTTATTTGTTAAACATTTAAATGCAATTACATTTTGGAACTAAGCCCTTTTCGTTTTCCCTCAATCAGTACTCTCTAAACTTCAGGTCAACCAGCAAGTGGACAGGTGGTCCGCGCACCACACGTACACACTGCAAGCCGAAAACTCGTGCCAGCAGGACGACCAGCAGTACTTCAACAGGAGCGTGCTGCAGCATCCCATCGCCGCCAAAATAAACAACCAGATGACAATCGACGCCTTCCTGAAGGACCACCTGGTCGAAATGGACAAGCCCGCCAACGCCAAGCCGCCTCCTCAACCGGTGAAAGTTGAAACTCCGTCCGCTTCCGGTCAGTTCAGCTCGCCGAAGCAAACCAAGTTGCCGAAGTCTCCTCTTGCAGGAAAGAGCGCCGAACAGACGCCTGTTAAGAAACGGCCGCGCAAAAAAGCAGTGAGGAAAGCGGACGGCTCGGGCGGAAGAGGTAGGAAGAAGAGCTGCGGCCCGGTTGAGGTGTCGCAGCCCGCTCCCAAGCCAAGAGGACCGAAAGCAAAGGGGAGGCCGAGGAAGCGAGCGACGCCTTGCTACGTCGTAGACGTGCGAAAGGACAACGAAAGAGAAACGAAAGGCGGCGAGGTGACGTTCAGAGTGGGAAACTCGTCATACGCGATCAGGAAGCACGTTGAAGATGTTGACGTCAATGGGGAGTACACTCCGCCCGAGGAACCAACTCACCAGTGGAAGATGTTCTTGAAGGATCACCCCGATGCAGAAGAGTCGGCCATGGGGATGGTGAAGAGCGTGCAGTTTTTATTGCACGACAGCTACGAGGAACACTCTCCGATCGTCAAGCGGCCCGAGTTTTGCGTGGAGAATAAAGGTTAGATGTGGTAGTTGCTTTTAGGTGGTGGTTTTTTACTAAAGTTATTAGGAAAAAAAGCGTAAAAGTGGCCTAAAATAATATACAAGGGCCTGAAGTTAGTTAAATATGTTTTTTATGGAAGATATGAACGAAACAAAAGATTTTAGTAAAACACATTTAAGTTTTTTATTTGTAGAAAAGTTTTTTTTTTAAATAAGGGTTTTAATTTGGAACTTTGGGTCATAAAATTTTAATTTTTGTATTTTTTCACATTTTAACACTCAAAATCTTTAAAAATATATAAGGAAACTGTTCTAATGATTGAGATCTTTAGCTTAAAATACTAAGAGGTTATAGATTTTTATTGAATTTCCAATTTCAAAAAACTAACCTGAATTAATTTTAAGATTATAGTAAGGGAAAAGTTTTATAAAACCGACAACATCTCAAAATTTAGTTAAAAATTTAAACTTTTATTAAAAGTAACTTTTAGTTTATACTTTAGGGTGTGTTATTATCTTAATAAAAAATTTTATACATAATCTATACGGTTTAATAGTTTATAATAAAAATCATTAAGCAAGCATTTAAACAAATCGTTTTTATATACTTTTAATTAGTAAGCGGTTTAACTTTTTTACGTTAAGTTATTTATATACTTAAGATACTTACTTTTTTAACTTAATTTATAAGTTGTATTTTAGTGATATTGTATATGTAGACTATGAAACCTAATTAAAGCTATTTTACCTTTTATTAACAAATTAAAGTAAAAATTAAATTAAGATATTCTACTATAAATAATTATAAGTGTAATAATTAATTATTTTCTTGTTTTCTACATTCAAAAAGGTCATGGGTTTTTCCTCTGCAACTATGGTTTGTTAGATATTTTTCTATACTTATTACAGATTTTAAAAAACTATTTATGTTAAGAAATAATTAAGTTTTGTATCCCAAGTTTCTAACGTGTATAACTGGTTTCAATTACTAAGGTACTTCATTATTAAAATTTGATTTTGTAAAATGTATGTTTTTGTATTATTTTGATCTAAAGGTTTTATATACTATTTGTAGTTTTATGTATGTAATATGTGTTTTTGTTTAATTTTTTTTACGATAAAACTTGTTTTTGATGTGTTTTGATGTGAATAAGATTTTTGACTAAAATGAATATTTTGCTTAGTAGCTAATGAAAAAAAAACTTTAATAGCTTGTTTATAGCGACTACAACGAAAAAAGTATGAAAATAAAACTTTTTCATTTAGATACATTAATAAGATTCATACTTTATTTCAATTACTTACAACACAAACATTCGAAAAGGCTGGGGCGAGTTCGACGTGAAGCTGCGAGTGAACTTCAAGAGCGACCGGCTGAAGCAGTTGGTGCACCAGCACGACTTGAAGCTCTACCACGGACCGGACGTTGGAGTGTCGCAGTTTTTCGAAACCGACCTGAAGGTGAGAGTCCCCGAAGACATGCTCGGTGGCAACAAAGCTGCGGTGAAAAAAGATCCTGAAAACTCGCTTTCTGAAGTTGCGGATGCCGAAAATACTGAAAGCTCAGAAACCGAAGTTCGTAAAAAAGGAGCAGCCAACGCTTCAGATAGTTTAGAAACCAAAGGCTCTGAAATTTTGGAAGTTAAAGTGACCGAAAGTTCGAGCGCGAAAGCTTCTTTGAATATAAAAGATGAAATTCTGGATGACTCAAAAACAAAGAAGTTTGAAAATCAATACACAGATAAACTGGAAACGAACTCTACTGGTTTAAATCCACCGAAAGAAACTTCAAGTAGCGTTGAAAAAAGTAACGCTTCAGTTGAGTTGAAACAAATCACAAGTTTAGAAAATAAGCAAAATGCAAATGCTGATTTTACAAATGCTAATGACTCCAGCTCACATGCTGATCCGCAAAACAACTTGCAAGATGGAGTTATGCAAGAGTTTGTATTAGATGATTCAGAGTAAAAACTTGTGCATCAAAAAATAATGACTCAATTTATAATAGTTTTTGAGGATATTGGTTGATAGGCTGTTTAGTTTGTTTAGTACTTTATTATGTGTTGTTTTAGATGTATTTCGTTATATGTGTTGTAGGTAAAATAGTTGTTGCTAAATTTTGTTGTCTACTGCTTGGTATGTATAGATAATTTGTTCATCGTGGTACCATTTGATGCTTTTATAATGTCTTTCTTAGCTAATGTTCTTAATACTACTGGAGCTTTTTGTATTTAGTTCCAAAAAAATTTGCACATATTTACTTAGTTGTAATTTCAAGCATTTTTGAGTACCAGATAATAACATTGATTACACTCCTCTGTTATTTTGTTTTAAACTTTCCTAAGTAAGTTTTTATAACTTAGTATATGTTGAACTACGTTTTATATAAAAGTAAAAATGAAGCAATCATTTGTTAAGATTGAATATGTTTTTGGTTTGACGTTTTTAATTATGGTAAAAATCATTTTTTAGTTACTGTTTTTTTTTTCAATTTTAATGGAGTTTAGGTTTCATTTAAAAAAAAGGGTTTGATAACACCTGTATAAAATTAAGTGCATGTAAAATCAAGAGTATAAAAACACATGACACTGTTTTTCTTACTTAGTTAATATTTTATTAATTAAAAAATATGTTTTTTTGGTAAAAAAGAAAATCACAAATTGATTTTTTTAATGGTCTTTAACTATTAAATCCTAAATCACAGAAGCGTTCAAAAGCGTATAAAATAGTTTGAAAAATAATTTCTACTTGTCTACATTTTTTAATTATGTTTTTTGTTTCAATTATCATGAATTTTTTTAATGGTTAATAAAATTAAAGTCCGTATTCTTTTATGCATTTAAATTGTGTTGTCGTCATCGTTGTTGTTTTGTATAAAATTATCTAATCGTTAGATTTAGACGAATTAATAAAGAATATCAATGTAAATTTTTGTATTTTTTTAATAGTAAGATTAGAAATTGTGTTGCAAATTCAAATATAAAACTTAAAATTAAATAATTTTTGTAATACTTTTTAGTATTTAGTTAAATTACATGAATTAATTAACATTTTAAAAAACTTGTGTAGTTGTTTTGCAATCAAAGCATGCTAATGATTCATATAAAGATTTCTATAGATGTAAAAAAAACCCAAGTAGTTTCCATTTTCTAATATTTTCAATCTAAATTAAGTTTTAAGTTTTCTCTCAAGAAGCTTTGAAAAAACTATCTTTGATTGTTTTTTACTTTTGTTAAACTCTTTGTAGTACTTTTGTTTTTAAATAAATTAACTTTAAGTAATTGATGGTATAAAATTAGGTTTTAAGCAAAAGTTTTTGTAATAAACAACATTTTTTGCTCGAAACACAATAAACTCTAGTTCAGCAGTTCTTGACTTTTTTTTCACCCACTTTTAGAAGGTAATAACAAAATTGACTCACCATATACAAAACATTTTTCAGGAAAAAAAACTAGATTTTTAGAACTTTAAGCTTATTAGATATAAAAAATCTTAGAATTTTAAGAGTTTATTTGATTAAACAAAAATTACAGTTAAGTACTAACTTATATGTTAAAAAGACAGTTAATAAACATTAACTTACACAACTTGTAATAAAAAAACATTACCCCCTAAAACAAGGGAATTAACCCCAGGTTAAGGACCGCTGCTCTGCTTAGTTATTAAATAATTAACATTTTATTATTATTTTAAACGTAAATAGTAGTAAACTTATAGATCAGGTTGTAGCTCGTGTTTTTAGATCATGGTTTTTCATTCTCAGCTTCTATTAGAATAAAATTTAAATGATAGCAGAATAAGAACCCTACATAGCGGAACATTGCTTTAAGTTTAGAATATGTTTAAAAAAATCTCTATAGACACTAAGACCAAAATTTGATTTTTTCAAGTTAGTTTCGAAGTTTGATTTTTATGAACATCATTACTTTATTTATTTAAATACTTTAGCTCATCTGATGACAGGTTTTTTTAAATTTTTTTGTTAAAAAATATTTAGCAAAAATTTATGATTTGCTTGTTTTTTTTTTCTTGTTTTTACTCCAAATTTTATTAAATACTGCAAGGTTAGTAGGAGCAGTCAGAAAGACAAGAATTTCTGATTATTTTAAAGCTTTATGTCGATGATTAGATTGCTTTAAAACTTTTTGAATAGTTGTACTGCATAAAAAACTACATATCAACATAAAAAGTTAGCTGCTCAATTCAACTTATGCTAGATGTAACACTAATTTCAACTATATATTATTAGCAAATCATCTCATTTTCAAAATTTTAGGTATATCATATAAATTTAGTAGCCATTTTAAGTTGTAATTTTCATAACGTTTTACAAATACATTTAAAGTTCAGGACTATTGTAAACTTTAACATTGTTTGATTTACTTTGATTTTTAATTGTATGTTTTGTAAACTTTTAAATTATAGGTTTGTAGCCATCTTTTAAATAAGAAGTAGACTTGTTTTTTGTCTTTCTTACGAGAAACATCTAAAAAAAAGCAAAAAAAAAAGGTGCGTCATTTCAAAATTTAAGTTTCAAACAGTCTTATCAATTAAAAAATAAACACAATATGCTTTATTTATACAATTAACCTCATAAAACTTGCTTTTTTGTTCTTGGATAACCTTTATGAGGATTACAGTAGCTGAGGTAAGTAAAAAATGATCTACGTCCTTGAAATTAGTCATAACATTTTTCAGCATAAAATTGATACTGCAATCTGCTAGTTGGTTGTAGCTCTGCTAATGAACCTTCAATCAAAATAGCTTTATTTTCAGATTTGTGGATCTATTATAAGTTTTTTGAGTTTCATATTAAATACTTAATAATATTAATAAACCAGTTTTGCGATGTTTTTAGTTCAACAATATCTTGGTAATTTGACATTTTTATCTAGAAAATCTGGTTTTAAAATTAATCAGTCAAGAAGACAAAAATTTGATACCTATATAAAACGTTTGTAATGTTTTAATGTATCTAGAGACTGTTTAAGTACTAATTTTTTTGTCAATAATAGGTTTAATTTTTTTAAACAAGTCTGCTTTTCAATTAGGTATACTTTTAACTATTTTTCTTTCCTTATTTAATTAGTACTACTCCATATTGAAAACAAATAAACAACATATTTATATGATCTAGTTCTAACTAGTCCTGGACATGACGTTAAACTGCTCTGGAGTAAGACTCGTAAACTAAAATGTTTATCGTGCACCAGGTCCTTGGACCAAACTTTTTGAGCGTTTTTTGTCGTTCAAAAAACGATATATATAACTACATGTGTATTTAAAACTTTTAAATACACATTTTTGTCCTGGACATGACTTTGAACTGTATCCTGGTGTATGACTCGATAACCAAAAGGTTTTTTCGTACACCAGGTCTTTGGACCAAATATTTAAGCGCTTTTTTTTCGTTAAAAGAAAAAAAAAACATTAAAAAGAGTATCTTAAAAACTAGTAAAACAACATAAGTGTAGGTAGATTTGAAACTATTGTTTGTTTTGGTTACTGATACGTTTAAATAAAGACAAAACCGAATCTCTAAAATCTTTGAGTAGAAGTTTTATTATCAAAAAAAGATTAAAAAAAAATTCGAGCTTTTAATTATTATAGTTAATTAATATATCTATAAATAGTTTTTTATAAAAACAAATTGTACAGTAATCTTCCTTTATTGTACCAACATATGTTTCTGTGTGTTAACGAACGTGTCATTTTTGAACAGTTAAATAGTTTTTACAAATCTAACTTAAATAAACTAACTATTAATGTACAAAAAATTTTCGTTATATAATTGATGGTTCTAAGAAGAGCATGTTTTTATATAATTATTATATTTAGTTTTCAGAATGATTTTAGCAAAGAAAATATACAGAATCATGCTACAGTTGAAATTTTTCTTTGCATTATTGTTTATTATCTATACGACTTACAAGTTTAGGATATTAATAATTAGCTATAAGTTATAGATAATAAGCTTACTGATTGTTATTTGTGTTTGTAATCGTTTCTATTACCTTTTCTGTTAGTAAAACTTTATTAAGTAAATATCTAAACCAATGTTTTCATTAAGAATATGACGAAAGACTTCAACAAAAGACCAAACTATTTAATTTTTGCAGTATAATAAGTTTTTGTAAGGATACCATTGGCTTACTGATTACAAATTTTTGCTAAACTACATTTAAAAAATACTCAAATCAAAAGTTATATGATACAAGTATATAACGTAGTTTACGAAAAAAAATTCGTCGTTCGAGACAATAAGAATGCGCAAAGTGCAAGCTTGACAAAAAAAAAAGATTATTAAAAAAAAAAAAACTTTGTTATTTTGTTGAAAATGACATGTAAAATGAAAATTTATGTGCTTAACAAGATCAATGAACATCTGAAAGTTACATAGCTTTGAATATCGAGATCACGGTTTGGCAAACTGCGGCCCATCAAGCAAAAATATCTGGCCTACGACGTGCTTTTTGAGAAAAAAAAAATCAAACGAATAACTATTTAAAAACTTATTTTTAGTAAAACGTGGAAATGAAAACTTAAAAATTCTACGCCATAATATTTTGACTATTACATTGATCACACTTTTTTATTTTTAAGTTTCCAGATATATTTCAATATTTTGTGCCGTTTTTTTTGTAATTTTTAGAGTCGTTGATATGAATATAAATATCGAAGTACATCTAGAAACTTAAAAAGAATAACATTGATTATAAAATTGAAGGGGAAATAATGCACCACATTGACAAAGCCAAAAACCCACAAAGTACTTGCATACTAGTATAAGTCGCGAATGTCAAAGCCGAAAGAAGGTATAACATAAATAAACGGTACAAACTCTTCTATTCTTGTCCTCACTTCAAAAAACTACACTTCAAAACTTTAAGCTTAAATTTTCAGTAATACTGGTTTTATATTTGCGCTTAACAAAAATTTATCTAGATACTATTTTCAGCAAACTAAAAGTCTTTTTTAAAATTCAAGCAAAATTTAAAATTTTCATAGTCATTACAAGCGTATATTCATTCAAAACTTAAGTCTTTTATTGTCCGTAATATTGGTTTTATGTACGCTCTTAATAAGTTTTTATGTAGCTGCTATAATTAGAATCTAAAGTTTTATAATATCAAGCAAAATTTCAAATTTTATAACCAATGAAAGCAAATATTTCTTTAAATTTTCTATAGCTACGTCATGATTCAAATTAGCTACATTAGAACATATTTTAACTTAAAGCTCATCCACAACTAAAAACTAAAATTTTATTATAAAAATGTTTATTTTGAAAACTCGCAAGAAGAAAAAAGAAACCTACATCTAGGTTTTTATTATTATAATATTATTTTTTTATTATCATTTTAATTTTGAAACTTAAACAAAATTTAAACTTTAACACTCATTCTACAGTAAGATTAAAATTTAATTAGTTTTGTTTTATGTAAAAACACTTGATTTTTAGTAAAGACTTGTTTTTATTTTATTTATTTGTTTAAGCACTGTTTTCCATGACTATCACATATCTTTCTAGATTTTTTAAATAAGCACTGATGAGGTTTTTGACCGAAACTGAGTTTGCATTAAAAAATCTTAAAATAATTTAATAAATATAATTTCTCCTCTAGAAGTTGAGATCTTTTTATTAGTTTTCGAAAAATCAAAACATAATACTGTAATATATTTTAATTTTGCTTTATTTTAATTTCACAAACTTCAAGCGTGCAAAAAAGACGACTCATGATAAATATCTTTGTAAAATAGACACCGTGCATATATAACTCTTTCTCATTAAAGTAGTGCAGTATTTTGAAATAACTTTGTTATGCAGGTATTTATTTAAAACAAAACTCGTTTAGCGATTGGATACTTTATACTTAATGTTGTGAGACAAACTTTAATCATACTTAACTTAAACCACTAGAGACTTTTTACCCAACGTAAAAATAACGTGAAGAAAACAAGGACAAAATTTTAAAACATATAAACACTTTTTTTTATACTTTTGTAAAATTGTATTTTAAAAAATTAACATTTAATAATTTTTGTTAAGTTTCAAGTATAAAAAAAACTGAATAACAAAAATGTAAGTTATTACATAGTAAGGTTCAGTGATTCTTCGGTTAAAAAGCAAGCAAAAAAGTTGTTTATTTTTAAAATACTAACTATCAAAGTTTGTTTGTTACTGTAATGTAGTTTTAACTCTTCATTTTAAACTCAAACAGCTTAGGATTGTAGCAATAAGATATACAAAACAATTGTATTTTGTTTTGAATTTTACGCTAGAAGTAGATTGAAACATAACAAAATACGAGATACACATTAGCTGGGTAACAAAATACCACAAAAACCTTAAATTATTAAAAAGTAACATATTTAATTGTTCTAACAATTTTTATTCTACAATATACAAACAGTCAAAAAGTTTATAAAGCTAAAAAAAAGAGAATTTCATCCTATCATCTTAAGTTACAATTTTGAGCGTGACTGAGGAAGCAAAGTTTCTATGTTTTGTCGTTGTTGCTTCCTTGCCATTCTTCATCAGATACAATCCTTCTGAAGCCTGCTTGAGAAGAACATCATCAGAAGTAGCACCTTGAATAAAACTTATTTAGTAAATGCAAACTGCAGCACAAAACTGAACCGGTTTTATATTTAAACAAATTAGAAAAAAAGGCTATTAATGCTTAAGTTTAACTTAACTTATTTGATGTATAACTTAAATTATATTGTACTAGAACAATTTAAGGTATAAATTATGTTTTATAAAAACTGATGTATTTTGGAAAAAATTAAAGTGAAAAATTGTTTAGAATTAAAGTAAAATATAAATAATTTTATCAAGCACAAATAAAGTTTAAATTATTGACATAGTTACCATTAATAAAACATTAATTGATATTACCAATAGCAGCAGAAAATTGAATAGAAATTTTTTCAGTTTTAATACTTAAAAATAAAACCAATAACAGGTTCACATCAAGTCTTACCTTTTTCGATAGAAAACACTCTGGCATCTCCTAGATTACTGGGAAAAGTTTCAACCACAGATTCATAAAATTTACCGTTGACGGTCATCAAATACTTCTTCCTGTTGCTTTTATCTTCCTTTGTAAACACGAAGAAGTTATCATGTTTGTACGCAGTATAAAACACGTCTGTATTCTTTTTAAAAAAAGATGAAACAAATATACCTTTTCTTTTCACTACTAGACTTTTCCCCCTAACTTTGATTTTTAGATTTATTTTATCCCACTTAACCCTATCAATTTTGTTTGAATTTTTAGCAGCATTAATCACCGATAAAAAACAAAGACAAACAATAAATATAATGTTTTTCATTATGTACTGTTTTTGGACCTACTTTGATAACTTGAACTGTAGGAATGAAATATTATTTTTAACTTGCTTGCTTTTTAACCGTAGAATTACTGAACCTTACTATAAAAAAAAAATCTCCAATTTTTTTTATTTCACTAATTAAAACTTAACAAAACTCATTAAATATAAATTAGAAAAATGTCACATTACAAAAATAAATATAAAAGTTTATTTAAAAAAAGGTATTTGTTTTCATTTTTTTACATTGTATTCCCTTGGGTAAAAAGTCTCTAGTGTTTTAGGTTATATATAATTAAAGTTTTTCTCATTAACATGAAGTATAATATTTCCAATTACTAACATAAGTTTTTTAAAGTGAAAACTGAAAAAAAAAGTTTTTACAAAATACTGTTCTATTTTAACGGGAACAAGTCAAATATGCACAGCGTCACTTTTATACTGATGTATCTTTTCATGAGTCGTAACTTTTAACGTTTTGTGAAATTAAAATAAAGCTAATTAAAATCTAATAAAGTGTAGTTAATGATAAAAATAAATAAATAAACTGAAATTCATAATTAATTAAAACAAACCTATTAAAAATCAGATAAATCTAGCTGTAAACCTAAATTTTATGAAAAGTTACGACTTGTGCAAAAGTGACGTTTCGTGCATATATAACACCTACCCACTTAAACAGATGAATATACAGTCCTCAGTTTTTGCTTTAAATTATGTAGATAAAACAATATATGTAGCTCTTGAAAAACTATAACTTAAAAAAAAATTCTTGCGTCAAACTAACTTTACGCAGTTCGATGGCTTGAGTACGGCAGACAATGAACACTACCTTTAAATATAAAACCAGGAATAAGTTTGATTTTGAATAAAGCCTTTTATGTAAACTGAATAACTTTGTTTATTTTTTTTAACTGAACCAGAAGTTTTATTTTTCACAAAACGATTTAATAAGTTAAGTTTACTAACTTGTCTTGACAAAAATGATCTAATAAAACAAGTATTTTATTAATTGTATATGATTTTTTAACTTTTTTTCTATCGTGTAAAATACTTCGCTCGTATAGTAAAAGAATAAAAACCAATGTGTTGTTTTATCAAATAGA
Source organism: Thalia democratica (assembly GCF_965202585.1). NCBI lineage: Eukaryota > Metazoa > Chordata > Thaliacea > Salpida > Salpidae > Thalia > Thalia democratica. The sequence continues at coordinate 14,101,780 of NC_139170.1, forward strand.
AAATCCTAAAAACAAAAATTTTGTAATATTTAATAACCTTTAAACAATAAGAAAACTGTAGACTTTTTATTTAAACGTTATAAAAGTTGTACAAAATGTACAAATGTACAATGTTTTTAAAATTTGTATAAATAAGAATATTAAGAATTATTATTGTAAAATTATAAAGTTAAATTTAATTAAAATCTCTATGTTAAACTGTAGTCATTTCGTAACCTATTTTTTATACTTAAAAAGACAATACTATAAATACTTTTTGATTCAAATAAAATATTCAAAAATTTCTTCTAAATTTTAGTAAAAACTCAAGACAAGTAAATAACTATTTAGATATAGTTTCTTGATACTAATGCTAAGTTTGTTCGAACATGACTTAATACAAGAACTAATTAACTTTAAACGTAAGCGAATTTTAAGCACTTCTGTCTGTGTTATGCACACTAACAACTACCTAGCTGTGTGTGCAGCTTGTGTCGGCTTCAACCAATCAGTTGCTTACAACTGTAAAAAAAAATAAGTAGTACATATAACCATACGATGAACAATTGAGTGTCTAATATCTTTAACATTGCACAGGTAAGGTTAAGACAACTAAGATGAATTTCAAACTTTGCATTTTCATAATCGTTTGGTTGGCTATGGTTTGTTTCAGTACTCCAATGAGAAATCAAAGAAGAAGACCAAACTGATATTGAAGACTTTAAAAGTTTTAAAAATAATGCTTATTTATAGAGAAGATTTAAATCGAAAAAAAATGCTATTAAAATGATACAACATGAAAAAATATTAACAAAGTTATTTAGTTTTAAGAGACTCTTGTAAAGTTTTTTTAAAATCGCTGAGTCACACTTTAATCAAGTATGTTATACAAATTTCAGTTAGTTTCAAGTCGAATTTTGAAGAGTATGAAAGACTGAAAAGTAATTTTTCTGATGACGAAGGTGAACTTTTATGTATATAAAAGGTGTATATTGAATTTAGTTTTAAAGTTTTAGTATGTTAAACATTGGATTTAAAATTTGAAATACAAACTATTTTATCTCATTTATATATCTTAAAGTATCGCTTATTAAATAATATCCTGATATATTCCGGATATATATCCAGATATATGTATTTATTACATTAGAAATTTTATCCAAAAATAGAAAACACTTTGTTTACATATATTGTTTATTGAACAATAAAAAAGCGCTCAAACAGTTTGGTCTAAGGACCTGGTGTACGAAAAAACCTTTCGGTTATCGAACCGTACACCACGTCTTTATAACCACGTACACCACGTCATATAATCTACAGAGTAAAAATAAAACTATAAAGTTAGTTAATGTTAATTAAGATCTTAAGGATATTCAAAGGTTGAAAAGCAAAATAAATCAGAGCTAGTATAAAATAATGTTGAGATAATTGCAAACTTAAGTGGTCTTGTATTATACGCATATCATTAAAAAAGTATTAAATAAGTTATATTATGTATTTTTTATCAGGTTGTACAAGTTACTTATCAAGCTCTTTTAGAAACAAATATTAAAAATAGCTCACCACTTTTGTCTGAGCTTCTTTATTTGAAACGCGTAACTTACAATTAAACCTTAATATGTTTACAAATATGCAACAACTAGTTTATTAAAAACGTTTATGTTTAGTAAAGTTCTTTAGATTTAAAAAGCTTATGTACTTTTTATATCAAATTATATATTATATGTCTTGTAGTTTTTATTATACTGTATCGTTTATTTTTAATCTACAGGTTTTATATACGTTTGATTTAATGCAGTAAAAAACAGCAACACATTTAGTCCTCTATAAGAAAATAATAAATTGTCCTTATTGTATAAAAATGATAAACTGCTTTACGCTTACTTTTAATAAATGAATTTGTTAATTCCTACTTGTCTACTATTTAATGTTAAAATTGTTATATTTCAGCAAAACACGAAGACCAAAGAAGCTCATACTGTAAAATGAATAAAAAATAGTTGTAAAAATTCGAATATAACGAAAAAATTCAAAAAATATGTATTGAATGCTAGAAAATGTGTTTAACGTTGTTGGTATTCGATTTCAAAATTAACAATATCTTAATAAAGTTACTCAAGATTGCAGACGTTTGTTGTTTTTATGACAGAATTTAAAAACTAAACTAATAAGTTTATGTTGCAACACTATCTTCTTAGAATGCTAAATATTTTTTCTAAATGGATTTAGTTTTAACTTTCTTTATAAGTTTAGGCAAACTAAATTCTGTAGACTTTAATTCTAAATGACACGCTTTATTAAGGATAGAACTAAATACAAATATCAGCGGCTTAACTTAGTATTGAAAAAGTTTTTATTTCTTAAAAATCTCTTAAACATAATACAAAGTAAATATGTGGTGAAATAAGTATACAATACCAGCAAATTTTTCTCACAAACAAAGGGAAAGTAAAGCTATAGGTCACCCTGAATTGCAAATTTTTTTTAAGTTAACAAGTTTTTTTAAAGCTTTTGTTAATTTTTTCAAAACTCATACTTTACTTAAACATAATGAAAGTTGAGCATAAAAACAAATTTTTGCTGGTTAAAATTTAAAATAACAACATTTTTTTAAAAATCTTTTTGCTGAATCAGCAAATATGAGTGGCTATTATGGTCACGACTGACCTTTAATTTTAATAGCCCAAACACAGAAAGAGTGCACAAAACAAAATTTTGTTCTAAAAATCATGAGTTTATTTTTTTAAAGTGCTTGTTTATTTAGCTTAAAAGTATTACATCAAGTTAACACTTTAGAGCTTTAAAACTAGTTTAAATGAATAGTTTAATTATATAGATATTCAATTATCAAATTTTACTTTAAAATTTACCAACAAAAACGTCGATATTGCTTTACAGCTAATGGGACAAAGATTAAATAAACCAAAGCTATTATATTGACAATCAAAAAGAAACTTTATTAATTCCTTTACTTTTAATACTGATAGTTTCAAATATAAACTTTAACCATACCTTAAATACGAATAATGTAAAATTTCGAGGCAAGCTTAAAAAACATCGTTGTTTTAATTCTACAATTTTTTTTTTTAATTCAATAATATTTTATTAGTTAGCATCATATATAATGTTTTATTAGTAAAATGAATTTAATTTTACTATTTTAAACCAATATCGTACCTCTAAACATCATAACTCGAAATTTTTTATATTTTTATAAAGATTGAAAAATATTAAATGCTTTTAAACATATAGTATGTACAAACTCTGCAAGCTCGCCTAATATCGTATTTGCGAGTTGACCTCATTTACAGAACCCGATTACAAAAACTTTATTACCACTTTTTAGGTATTCCTATAAAGTATTTGGAAAAATTTAATTCGAGCTTAAAATAACTTACACTAAAAACTTAGTGGGTGCATTAAAAATGTAAAATACGAGAAAATAAAAATTATTTTCAAATAAAATTATAAGTTTATTTTTCTTCTTAATTTCTAAAAACAGTGTAAGTTTAAAAAAAAAGAAAAGATAAATCAATACTTTTTTTAGCTTTAACAGAATAAAAGAAGTAATTAAATTTAGAATAAATATTATTGATGTTTTTTTACGATCACACTAATGTATAAAAGCTAAAGACACAAGCATGCAAAAATATGTTATTCAAAGACACTATAAAAATATTTTCAGCGAATACTTTAAAATAGACACTTAAACTTAAATAACAAGTACAAAGTATAATTTTAAAAAGCCATTTTTTTAAGTAAAAAATTGATTATTAGTTATTAGTCAAAATATGATTTATGAATATTATCAACAAGAGGTCTTAAGTTCCATCAAATATCATCAAAATCAAAATAAAACACAGTATGTAAAAACTACTAATTAAAGTTTTTTAACAAAGCAGTTAATTTAAATAAAACAAAACTAACTGAAAAGGCATTAATTTTTGTAAGACAGTTTTATGAATAAATTGTGTGTATATAACTTAAAAGCCTTTATAAACAGAAAATATAAAAAACAGGGGTCAGCAAACAGAGGCCCGAGAGCACCGGACTCCGTTTCAACTTCGAAAACAATTTTTTTTTGTTGTTTATATATTTATTTGTTTTTTGTATACGTAATGTTTTGTCTGTATCGATTTTTCGTAAAAGTCAGTTTTAATCAAACAAAACTGTATTTTTCGTTTTTATTTAAAAGTTTATTTTTTTTTGACAAATTTATTATTGATTTTAATTAAAAATATGTTTGCAAAAAATATTTTACTTCGTATTTACTCAGTTTTTTAACTCAAGTTAGGAATCATTTTACGATTAAGTTAGCTTTGGCATGTTGAAATAAAATTTAAAGCTAACATACGTATTTCAAGTATTTTCAAAAACCGGTTTGAAACAAAAGCCGTCCCTGGAAAAAGTTTCAAGTAGTTATTAAGTGGATTGTAATTTTTTTATCGATTATGCGGTCATTCTACTTCTAAATATTTCAGAAGCTTTTACTCTTTAAAGAATAACAAACCCTAAATAACTTTATGACTGCAAACGAACCGTTTTCGCAAAGGTTGTCAAAAACTAGAAGTAATTTAAGCTTGCCAATGAAGGCAAATGATTTTCGAATAAAACGAAGGTTAGGAAATTTTGTTACTTTCTTAAAGCTTTTAAAATTTTAGGTCGGTTTAATTTCAGTTAACACTTTAAGATTGTTTAAAGTAAAACTAGATTTTTTTTGTTTAACAACTAGTTACTATTACTTATTGAATTCTGTAGTTAGTAATTATAACTAGTATTTAGCATTTAAATTATAGAAATACTTTAAACTTTGTAGGAAAAAAGTCAAATATGTTTTTTTTAAATATATTATTTTTTCAAATATATTATATGTCAAATATATATAAATAGTATTTAAGTTATGAGCTTTTAATAATTTATTTTTAAATTAAAAGATTATAGTACTTTCATGCAACACGTAATATGAAAAATAAATTTAGGAACACTTGAAATTTTCAAGTGACACTTAGAGTATTTACCTACCTAAGTAGTCAATATAAATACAAAGAAAGTCAAGCAAGTTAAAATAAGTAATTAAAAAAAACCATTTCTTTTTATTCTTACTAATTTAACTAAATTAAATTATAAAATTAAATAAAAAAAGTTCTAAAACACTTTACAGTTTAGTTTCTTTTTTCTCTAGCTAGACTAGGATCAATAAAATTTTATAAATTAGTTTTAAAAATTTAGAATGTTCAATAATTCAGGGCAGCAGCTGAGTATCGTGTACACTGACTGCAGTGACGTCACAACAGAAGTTTTAATGACTTCAAAAGATCAGAGTCGTGACGTCACAAAAACGCACGAGCTGTGCTTCGCCTCGAGTTTCAACTAGGTAGAATAGTTCAGGCAGAGAACGCTCCACCTCGCAACAAGATAAAAAATAGTCAGTCAGGTTGGCGAGATTCAAGCGAGAAGACGAGTTTGAAAGTTCTTGTGAGAACAACGCTACTCAAAACAAGTTGAAAAATGACATTTTTGTAAAAACCTTAGTCTCGTGCAGCGTACCCGTAGCACTCAGAGACCACGGAGATTGTGCAGTAGACCTGGACTTTGAACGGTTTAAACCGCTGCACGGGTGTTGCTTTGAGATTGCGAATAAAGAAGTGGCGAGTGATTACTTGTACGTAGTAAAAACACTTTATAAAACTAACAGTTCGACTTCGGTTGGGAACATGCACCAGGGCTCTTCTTCGAAGGAGACGTCTCACTTGGAGTCCCACCAGATCGAGTGCCACACAGTCGGCGATCTTCTCTCGTTCGCTTCCAACACCATGAGGTTTGTTCTTATTGGTATTTTTTAAGACGTATGTTTAATTTAGGTATTAATAAGTAGTTTCAATGCGCTATAATGATATGTCTTTAAACGTGTTTTTGACTATTTACTTACTTGTTTATTTTTAAATTTAAAAAGTTTTTTAGAAAAAACTTTAAAAAAATACATACGTAGTGGTTTTAATACTTGGAATTTAAACTTTAAAAATACTTCTGCTCACCTTTAGATATTTCGACAACCCAGATTTAAGTGATGTTGTTCTGTTAGTTGGTGAGAGCAGATACTATTCGCACAAACTTGCTCTTGCAGCTCAATCCGATGTTTTCAGAGACATGGTGATGAGCAATGAAAATCTTACTAGTGAATGTCCTGATTTTGACAAAGTTTTACGTGTTTTAATTGATTAAAACTAGCCAAAAGTAATACACTTTTAGTAGTTTAAAAAAAGTTAAATGAAAACAAAGCAACAAAAACGTGTTAATTTCAAGCGATTGAAACACTTTTTTATTTGTTTTTAAAGGAGCTTGAGCTGGAAGAAACAAAAGAGTGCGAGCGAGTCTTTGGCGAGTTCCTGAGGTTCTTCTACTGCGGCAGGATCTCCTTCAGCCTCGATACGGCGCTTCCCCTGCTGGTGCTGGCGTGCAAGTACCGGGTTCAAGCGCTGAGGTGCGCCTGCGACTCGTACATTTACAACCTGATTGAAGAAGGCGACCTGAAGATCTCGCTGCGGTGGCTCAAGTGCGCTGCACGGTACAATCTACATGTTGGTGTTTTTGAAATTTTGTATGTAGGTTTATTTTGTTTATATACGTTTGTTGTATTTATTCAAGTTGAAAAGTATAGATTAATTTAATTGAAAATAAAAATTACATTTGCATTGGTATAAAATAAATGTGTTAAGTTGAAGTTATACATGCGTTAGAGTTTGGAATAGCTGTGTGTTTTGATATAAAAAGTAATTTAAATGATCTTGAAAAAAAAATAGCTTATATTAAAACTGATTTTTAGTTTAAAGTTTTACTATACAAAAATACTTTTCACTGGCATAAGTTCAACAATTAAAAAAAGTAATAATTTTGTAATGAAATTTTATTAGTTCAAAAAATAATTTAAAAACTAATTTTTTAAATGAAACTAAACTTTTGAATGCGCTTTTATTGGTTTTACATTAAAATGCTACTTTAATTGCATGTTCTTTTCGTTCGATTTCTATAAAACTACATTTTTTTTGACGAATTAAATATATTTAATAACTTTTCTTATACTATGTTTTGTTATTTTAAATGTTATTAAGAAAGTTAATATACTGAGATACAAAATATATTTTTTGTATTAGTAAGTAGTTTGTAATTAACATAAAAAAGTTTTAAAACAAACTAAGCAAAATCTATTTCAAAAAGTACTTAAAGTGTTTATCTGACGAATTATAAAAACTGTTCGCTAAAATGCTTACAGCTTTCGAGAAATGATTGCAAAGTTAATACAAATTTGTGTTTTATTTTCTAATTTTAAGGAAAACAATCAATTAGTTTTAAATATACAAAAAGAAGATTTTTAATATTTTAAAGAAAGCTTTAATTTAAGTTTATTTGTGTTTGTGTTACACTTTATGAATAAGTTTATCTCTTGATGTTAATCTTCGTTATGAGTTTAAACTAAACCACTTTTTCTAGTTTATACTTTTAATAAAAAACTGTTTTACGTTCCGATATTTTAATATTTTGCCAACTTAAAAGGCTGTAACCATCTTTTTTGTTAAAATTGAGATATTTATAAAATTCATGCAGGCTTGAAACTTAAAGTTTTATAGAAAATATTTCAGTTATATACATTACTTTGTTTAATCAAAAATTTATACAAAACGCATTTCTTATTAAAAGCATATAAAAAATGCGACAAAATTTTAAAGAGTCGATTTTTTTTTCAACTTTAACACCAAATTTTCTTAACCTTTTTTGGTTATACTTATATTATTTTGAACATATTCAAATATTTTGTGTCTGCAATGCAATAAAAACATTAAAAAACAAAACAGCTTTGGACAATTATCGAAGTAAAGCAAGTGAAAACGTTTAAGAATCGTACATAGTCGTAAAATAATCAAAAACAACTTAAGAAAGTTATACTGCGTTTGCTAGCTTGAAACAACTAAACAACAAACAAATACAAAAATAAATTTTCAGGATCTGACGGAAAAATGCGTCAACGGAGCGATATCGGACTTCGTGACGGACCTGATCGAATCGAACGACTGGATCCTGCTTCCGCTGGATTGCGTGGACGCCATACTCGCTTCGAACTGCTTGCTGGTTCCCGACGAGTTCTACTTGTACGAAGCCCTGCAGCGGTGGTTCGTCGTGCAGAGGAAGAACGTGGAGGACGGAGAGGAGGAAATACTGGAGGAGAAGATGAAAAAGGTTGACTGCTTTGGTTTTAAATTGAGTTAAAATGGAAATGTTATTCTATGCTTAACAAATGGTATGTAACATTATTTGAGAGCTCTAGAGGATAGTCAAAATTAATTGTTGTAATCTTAAAGTTTTAAATTTTTCCATTAAATTTCAAAATACATAAGTATAGTTTAAAACATACTTAAATTAAGCATTTTGGGTTAGAAGTTAAGCAGTATTAACAGTTTTTAAAACGTAAATCTGAAGGCATTAATATGCTCAATTTTCAACATCATGTGTTTAATTTTTTTTTTAAACAGACATTGAAAAAGATAAGGTTTTCTCAAATGACTGGAGCACAGCTTTTAGCAGTGGAAGAAAGTGGACTTGGTAAAAGTTTTAAAAACTCACTGAAAACATGTCTTAGTGATGCCTACAGGTGATAAGCAAAAAATGTTTATAAAATTTTTAATTTAGTTTTATCAAGCTGATCTTTCAGATTTATGACAAAAATATTAAAAATAAAAAAGTATTTAATGAAATTAAATCTAAGAAAGCACAAGTTTTAGAGTTTCAGTTTTGAACTTTTCTAAAAGTTAAATAATAATGATGATGTTTTAATATAAAACTAGTTACTTTTAAAGGTACCAGATACTGATAAAAGAAAACGGATCCTTCCAAGAAGACTTGTACTTGTCACGTGACTACACAAATACAAGACACTGCACGCAAATAACTTACAATCCGAACAGAATGAAGAGAAACACGAGTTCGTCGTATTACGATGATGAGAGATGGGAGATACAGCCGAGAAGGTATTACGACACAGTCAACATTGTCATCATACTCAAGGTCAGTTTAAGTGTTATACATTGGACATAAGATAAAGTATATAGAGAAATGTTGCATACAGTCATGTAGGTATCAGTTGAATTAGTTTGACAGATCAATATAACTTTGTTATTGTAGTACTTTGGAAAATCTTAACAGTGAATACCATTTTTATTTGATTATAAAAAAATGAGTTTAACAAAACTAAAGCTACTTAGTAACTAAGAAGTAAAGTTATCAAAACAACATTTAAAATGTCAAAGCTTTTAAAAAAAGTACATCATGAAAGTTTAAATTTGTCTTAAAAATCAAACTTTAAATTATCTGTATATCTTTTTAACAAAATAAAAACATGCAAGCTTTAGGTCTGGAAATTAAGCAACAGTTGTTTTTAAGTGTACTTTTCATTATTGTTTACACATTTTTAAGTTACTAAAAAAACAAACAGAAACCTTTAGAAAATGACATGAAGGTGTATGTTTCAATTCTTATATACAAGAAAAGCGGAGGAGTTCAAATGAGGTTGAGAAGAAAAGCTTGTTTGTTGAGAGCTTTCGACTCTTCAACCATAAGAAGCAATTCACTCGTCGGTAACGTTACCCCTATAAAAGGTGCTAAAAGGTTTGGAATGAATTTATAAACAGTTATGCAGATTTAAGTTTACACTAAACTTAAGTAAATAAAGTCTATTATAAGCTTACATAAATTTATTTATTTGATATACTTATAACACACCCTTTTGGCTTTATTTTTTATTCCTTATTGTCAAAAGTTGAACCTAGACATCACTTAAACAGAAGACAAGCGGTTAATTCGCGTAATAAGAGTTAAAAAATACAAGACAAAATACTATTTTACAACTAAGAAAGTAACATCTTTACAAAATAAACTTAATTTAATATGCATTAAAAAGTTTTTTAAAAGTTATACATTATTATATATGTAGTTTTATTGTGAAATTTGGTCAATAGAGTTAACAAAGTTAAAGTAAAATTAAGCCGCGCGCACGAACAGTTTATTTTTAATTTTTCAAATATTATTTTTTATTATCTTACTAAACATTCTTTAAAGCAACTACTAAAATAAGATTTTTCGAAAATAATAAGTTCTTAGATCAATAACAGCGTATTTTAAACCTCAGCAAACTGAACAAAATAACTTTAAAAAGTATAAAAAAGTTGTATTATTATTATTATTGGAGTTTATTGTGCAAAGACGGACTCGGGCATTAAAACCCGAGCCGCTTAAACGATACACACGAGAAAAGAAACAAACAAATTACATTCAATGAAAATTAAAATCTAAAAACAACACAGTAAAAAAAAAAATTATAAAAATTACAAACAAGTAGTCCTGTACGATAAATAATAACTTAGTATGCACATAGAACAAAACGAAATAAATTCTAATATAAAAACCTATGCATAGACTAGAAAAGATTACACATTTACAAAAATTATATATAAAAACTTATAATCTGTAGGGGGAAGGCGTAAGGAAGAAAAATTGATCTTAGTGATACTAATATTTTAAAATGAATTTTTATTCGTTAATCACTGTATTTTACTTGTGTTTATATTATTTAAATCGAATTTTTTTAGTTTTAATCGAAATTGTTCCACCCTCCCACACGAAACCACATCCTGCGGTAACCTATTCCACATATTTATTGTTCTGCAGAAAAAAGAGTTTTGCCACTGACTGTTATTAAAGTTAAATTTACATTTTATTTTTTTATTATTTCCTCTCAAATTACAATTGGTCCTAGAAAAAACAAAAAACTGATTGAAAAATTCTCTATATTTACCATTAACAATTTTAAAAAGTGTTATCAAGTCAAACTGCCATCTTCTATACTCTAGAGACTCCAATCTGAGTTTCACCAATCTATCTTTGTATGAGGTATTTGAAATGTTGCATCTAATACAAACAAAACGGGTAAAATTTCTCTGCACAGACTCAATCCTAATAATGTCTTTTTTTAAATAGGGTGACCATATTGGGGTATTGAATTCGAGTTTAGGGCGAACGTAGATTTTAAATAGTTTAGTGAGAATACTAGCAGAACTGGTCTTAAAACTTTTAAGTATTTGATATGATGAGTTTTGAGCAATTTTGTATAAATAACTTATATGTTTGTTCCATTTTAGATTTTCAGATATATGTATTCCCAAGTCTTTAAAAGATTTTACTGCTGGTATTTTAGTTTTATTAATTAAAAGGTTAATAGAGAAGGGTTTATTTTTATTGATGGTTAGAACTTGGCATTTTTTTGGATTTAAATCAAGTTTTCTTGTTTTTAGCCATTCGTGAATATTATCTAATGTTAGTTGTAAAGAAGTTTCTGACTTGCTAAATACTTTTGCGTCATCTGCAAATAGACTTATTTCGCTTTTAATGTGAGTATTAAAAGTGATATCGTTGATGTAAATTAAAAAGAGAAGAGGACCAATGACTCCACCTTGTGGTACTTCACTGTGAATTTTTAGAGGATCTGATAATGTGTTGTTAATGAGTACACTTTGTGTCCTATTATTTAAAAATTCGCTTAACCAATTCACTAAGTTATCACCAAAACCATATTGAGTCATAATTTTTAATAATCTAATGTGTGACACAGAGTCAAAAGCTTTTTTGATGTCAGTATAGACTACTGTGACTGATTCATTGTTTAAGTAAGTTATTATCCAAGTATGTAAACATGTTAATAATTAAATTCCTGATGATCGGTGGGGAACGAAGCCAAATTGTTTTGGTGTTAATAAATTAAAGTCGAAGAGGTGGTTAAATATTTTTTGGGAAATAATGTGTTCAAAAATTTGGGAAAACGTACTGGTTAAGGATATTGGCCTATAATTTAATGGATCGTGTTTGATACCTTTTTTGTATACTGGAATTACATAAGATGTTTTCCATTGTTTTGGTATTTCTGACAATGCTAGGGAGCAATTTAAAATTAATAATAAAGGAAAAACTAATGATGGAATAGCATGCTTAATAAAATAAAATGGAGTTTTCTCTGGCGTTCTAATATTTTTATCTTTAAGATGCTTCGTCGATGTGTTAATGTCTCCAGAACTTATGATAAAACTTTTCATTTTACTGCATGTTTTTTTAGGTTGCTTAAAACTTTGATGATTTTGATCTTGTTTAAATACATTTTGAAAATTTATATTGAAGAGTGTGGCTCTTTCAAAATCTGAAATTACTGTTTTGTTTTTATGGTGATCAAATAGGGGAGGCAATGAAGTATTTAATTTAATTTTAGATTTAACGTAGCTATAAAACTTTTTTAAATTTGGGTTAGTGTAGAAGGATTTTTCATATTCTAAATTGTATTTTTTAACAGCTAATTCATATTCTTTTGATTTAATTTTATAGTCTTTGGAAAATGATTTATTTTTCTTACTTTTTTTGTCAAGAATAAGTTTTTCTTTAAATAATTTTATAATGTTAGATGGATATTTTTTGCATTTGTTATTTTTAGGATAAGATGGAATAAAGAGTTTAATTGAAGTTTGAATTAAGTCGACAAATTGGTCATAAAAGTGTTGGAGATTTTTTGATTTATTAAATAATGAAGTCCAATCAATTTTTGATAAGTATTTGTTAATATTTCTAAAATCAGCCTTTTTAAAATTATATGAAACTACTTTAGAATTATGTATTTTTTGACTTTCAGTTTTAGTGTTAAATGAGATCAAGTTGTGGTCACACGTGGTTGTTAATGGGAAGCTAGTTAAAAGAGATGTTATTCTATCTAAACCCAAATGGTTGCAAATTAATAAATCGAGTATGTTTCCACTTTTATGAGTTGGTTTTTCAATTACTTGAGTTAAAAAAATATCTGTGCAGAAATCAAGAAAAAATTCATGGGATTCATTAAAGCTTGTATAAGGAATTCTCCAGTTAATGTTTGGCAGATTGAAATCCCCAAGAACAAAATAAAAATAGCTATCCGGCAAAAACAACTTAATCAGTTTAATTACATTTTTAACAGTTGGGGCACATTTCGCAGCCAGTGGAGGAAGGTAGATACACAAAAATCTTAGTTTAGTCTTTTTAAAAATCACATCTATACATAAATATTCAAAACCAAGGGTATTAATCAAGTTTATATCATTTTTAACAGTAAAAACTTTAAAGGAATCTTTGTAGAGAACTGCAACACCTCCACCCCTACTTATCCTATCGTTTCGGACTATGTTATAACTACGAGGACAAATAACGGCATCGTTGACTTTAGAATTCAACCATGTTTCAGTTAAAAAAAATAAGTCAATATCTTTCATATATAAATAGTTTTCTAAAATATCAACTTTATTTAAAACAGATCGTATATTAGTATAAAAAATCTTTAAATTACTGTTAATATAACTATTTATAGAAGACTGATTAATCTTATCAGAACTAGCAGATAGATTCAATTTTTTATAAAAGTTTAAAACGTCTGACTTACAGTCTGTCCTATTAATCCCAGAGCCTCTGGGTGTCGAATCGAAAAAGATGATTCGTAGCTTCCACTATCTCATTGTTCTTTATCAAATATTTTATGTTGAGATTATTTTGTTCTGCTAAAACTTGTTTTCTTTTTAATTCTTCTCTTAGCTTCTTAAATTTTTTCATTTGTTCAATGGTTCGATCTTGATTTATGTAGATTTTAACTTCAAATTCATTTGTCACATACTTGAGATTTCTCAGTTTAATAAGTCTTTCTTTAGCTTTTTGTCATTGAGTTTTACAATTATAGGTCTGATTTTTCCATCTTCAAATTTACCTATACGGTATAAGGATTTTAGTTCGTATTTCTCGATTTTATTTTCACCTAAAACTTCTTGTAGGACTTTGAAATCTTTCTTGCAGCCATCAAGTTGAGGAACACCTTTATTTTCAGGAATATTAAATACGATTATATTTAATCTTTTTTTATCAATCTGCTTTTGTTCGTTATCAGCTTCTATTTTACTTTTTACAACATCGAGTTTATTGTTTATGTCGGTAAGAACTTCAACTGGCTTTTTTTTGACAATATAAGCATAGGTTGCTTCAAAACTGTTAATTTTAGTATTGATTTTGGAATAAAAGTCTTTTGGTTTCATCGTTTCCATTGCATCAACATATGTAGAAAACTTTGATTCAAACTTTTCAAATTTGGAAGAAAACTCTGTTTTGAATTCCAAAAAACTTCTTTGTAACTCTGTGACTTTTTCTTCTAAAGAAATAACTCTATTACTAAACATCACATATTTGTCATCATTCTGAATTTCAACAATACTCTTTTCAATGCTTTTACTTTTTTCATTATACTCAGTTTTTATTCTACAAATATCAGCCTGGAGTGAGTTGAATTCATTGTCTTTTCTACATCCAAACGCAATCAACTTTTCTTTCAACAGTTTTCCTATTTTGGAACATTCAATCAAAGCTTTAATTTCAGCTTCAATTTCTGTATTTACCATAATATCAAAAAATTTTAAAGTTTTTTGTTATTCACTTAGACTTCTTTATAAAGCTATGATACTTATGATTTACAGGAATGTTTTCATAAGATAAAATAATATTTGAGGATTTTCAAAACTATTTTTTAAAACTACAAAAGTTTTTTAAGTATTTATGTGAATGGTAAATATATATGAAAGTTTTTTTTAAGCTTATCAATGGAAAAACAAAAAACATAACGAGACTAATAACAGCCTTGTTTAAATTGTTATAAAAGCTTTTAAGTACGTACTACAAAAGCAGTATTTGGCGAAAATTTTGTTTACTAGCTTAAAGTAAAACTTTTGACTCAATTATAGAATATTTTGAATACAAATAGTACTATTTATACTTTTCTAAATAGTAATTTTCTTCTGTAGGTTCAATTTCTTACATCTTCAATCCTGTTAAATTTTCAGTAGCTTTGTTTTTACTTGATTTTTTTGCTTATGAAAATAAAAATACAAAGTTTCCAGAAGAACCTATTAGAAGTTTTAGTTTTTTGTTGAAATCAACAAATTTGTTTTAAATGCTGCTATTTTAATTGCACCATCCTTTAAATTGTTGTTTTACTCATTTAAGTTGTAACACTTTTTGTTATGTATAATTATTGTTCTAATAAGTTTTCAATATAATATAGCTGCTTTTAATTATCTTTTACAGTCTTACGGTACTATACGTGTGGTAGTGACTTTTTTGGTAAGCGCTACCCTAAACTTTGATTGCATATTTTGATGAAACAACCTACAAAAAACTACTAAAAATTTAATACTCCAACAGCTACACTTGTTAAAGAGTGAAAATAAAAACTAATTTGTGCATTAAACGTCTATCTCTTCAATAAATAAACCTTGTTAATTACTAAATGTAGTGTAATTAAAATTGGTGTGCAGTTCGATGACTAAAAAGGTCTACCTTACATCAGCTTGGCCGAAATAGTTGAGCGTTGATTTTTTATTTTCATCAATAAACTAATTTATAAGTATTAGTTCATTTAAAGTTGTCGACCATAACAAAGCTTCTCTGAATAAAAAAAATGGCATGAGAATAAAACCAAATCCGTATTTTATGTTAAAAAAGATGATTTTTTTAAAGTTTTTATGATTTACATGTATAACAATTGTAACCCTAATGTAAATGTTCGTACTAAATACTGCAGTTACTCTAAGTCGCTCAACTTTCGTTTTAATTTAATCTAACTTAAAATACTTAAAATAACTGCTTAACTCATGCTACGACAAACAAAATACTTTTCAGGTCAAACAAACTATCGAGCTCGGCACCGGCCAACGTCAAAGAGCAAGGCTCTAAACCTAGCACCAGTCCCAACATCAGCCCGCACAGAACGCCCCACGGTCCACCGTCCAAGCTTCACGGACCGCACAACGGACAGGAGTACTACGCGATAGACAACATCATATCGGATGCCGACTTCCAGCAGGCGCTCAACCTATCGAACGGCGGAAACATAAAACTGGGTGTCATTATAAGAACGTGGACTGTTTAGATAATTGTTTTTTCAACATTGTTTATGATTATTTTAATAAAGTTAGATTTTATTGGGCATCTTATATTGTTCGAGTATTTATACATTCTATGGATGAGCTAATATTTAGATTATTTTTGTTTTGTTTTACATTATTATATTAAGTTAGTACGTCGTTTTGTTAACATAGTTTAATAACACAGTTGTTCTGAATTTTAGTTTGAAGCTAATGTGTTATTGCTTAAAAAAAACAAACTAGAGTACTTTAAAACTTTTATACTTTAAAGATATATATTTTTTAAACTTAAAGTTAGACAAAATCAAAAAGTTCTAAATACATGTATAATTATGAGTCATACCATTTTAGTGATATTTATTTTAGGTTTATAATAAAATCAAACATACATTAGATTTTTGCCACTTAATACTGTATTTTTTATAGAACTATGAAAATTGCCCTGAAAACAATTGGTCCTAGGACCTGGTGCACGACAAAACCTTAAGGTTATCGAGTTGTACACCACGGATACCTTTTAATGTCTTGTCCAGGACAAGTTGATAGTTCTACATAAAAAGTACGTACATATTTTTTCATTTTCCTAAGATGATAAGATTTTTTTTTTTAGTTGTATAATCACCAGTAATATAATTGTTTATTGGTCTTAAATAGAATAAACGAAAACTAATAAGTTTTTTTTTATTATACTAAAAAATATAAATTAACTTTAAACTCTAAATTTTTTTCTTGTTAGATATTTTATAGCAGGTTTCAGAAAACTAAAGCCCCCGAAGGGTAAAAGTTCGGCCCATGAACATGCAATTTTGGCCAGCGAAAGACTAAGAAACTTACACTATATTTTCTGGGTTTAGAAAAAGGTGCTAGATACAGTTCACACTAAATTCGAAATTTTGCGGCTTGTATATATTTTGTTATCGAAAATTGGCCCGCGACTACCAAATGCCGCCGAACTTTGTTTTAAAGCCTTAGCCCTTATACACAGAAACAAGCTTTAATACGTAATTAGATTTAAGTTTGTGTTTGTTTATACTAATTAGTTTTATCAATAAGATTATTAATTTAAATTTCGTATGTAATAAGTATTTCATTTTTAGTCTAAATTTTTACATACCTGCTGCTTTAGAATAAACCAAGCTTCAATACCTCGATTTAGAAGACTAAGTTGGATAACATAAAAATGCTAGTTTTAAAAAAATACTATGTCATTTTAGCATAATTGCAACTAGTTTTACTGTCCTGGACAAGATATTAAACTTTATTCATTGTGTATGATTCAACAACCGAAAAGTTTTTTCGTACACCAGGTCCTTGGAACAAACTTTTAAGCGCTTATTTTTCAATAATCAGTTAAACTGGTAGTAAAAATTACCAATAAACTCTTCAGTTGTTTGTATCTTAATAAAAAATATTAGAAGCTTTGTTTTATTATTATGTTAAAGAAGTTTTTCAACTAATGTTTCTTGTTGTATTTCTTTTACATGTTGGTTCATAGCAATAGAAAACATTCTAAATTTGTATCTTCCCAAAAATTAAGGTTAGAATAAAAATATATTTCTTTATGTTCACAGATATGTGTTATTCAACACTTTATTAAAGTAGTGAATTTCATAGCTAACATTTAAAAAATTGAATTCACAATTTATTATGGACAAAAATATTTTAACATGAATATTCAATAAGCAATAACACAAAATATTTTAACATGAATGAGTAGATTTAAAAAAAATTTTTGAATTCCTAGTTATTGTATAATACTGTTTCAAAATTTAAGGTTTTTCTTAATAGTTATCAATTTCAATATTTGTTATTTTTAACTGTTTACCTCGTTTAATTCTGGCGATAAGTAATTTAAAAGTGAGCTAGAGGTTTATAAATTACAGACATAGTATCGTAGGGTCAGGCAACTTTTCTAGTTAGCAGACCAGATTTGTTAAAAAAGAAATAAGCGTTCTGCAAAATTATTAAAATTAATATAAAAAAGGTATATTTTGTTTGTTTTGCACAAAGTGTTATAAAGCGAAAAGATACGTAGTAGACCAAATATTTTTGTTGTCAGGCCATACTTATCACTTAAGTGAGAACGGTCAAAATCGTACGAAGAAAAAATTCCACGAGATCACAAAATTGCACGAAGATACTTTTGCAGGAAGACAAATTTGCAGGAGGGAACAAAATTACACGAAAATAATTTTGCACCAAAGGTCAATTTTGCACGAGAGTAAAAAAAAAACAGAATAAAATAATTAAAATAAACTAAAAATTAACAAAAAAAGAAAATTTACCGACCGAGGGCAAGAGGTAACAGTGATAGTAAAAATAAAAACATAACTATTAAAAGTTATTGCTAAGAAAAATAAGAATAAAAAAAAAAACTAAACTTAAGTGTTTAACGGATTTACACACTTCAAATAGGTTCTGTAAAAAAAATAAATACTGTAATGAAATAATAAAAGCTAAAGTAGGTGTATACATGTGTTCATTATAATAAAAATAGTTCCTACAGATTTTTAGAGGTTACGTGTTAAAACCGTTTAAAGTTTGTAATACTTAATATTAAGCATATATTTTTTGATATTTATATTATCTTAAAAAACTATAAATAAGCTCTTGAGAAAATCACACGTTTTGAAATTAAACGCGGAGAACATTTTTAGTTTAAGTTAAAGTAAGTTTTTTAACAATTCGAAAAATTTCTTTATTAGTTTTAGATTTCCTAATACCGTTAAGTTAATTTATGTATAAGAATTAATTAACCTTTATTATAACATTATATTATATTTATAATACAAGTTTTAAACTAAGTAACATTTATACAATTATTTAGTTTTCGTAGTGCATTAAAGATATTATAACATTTAACTTCCCTATTTCGCTCCCCTAACATGTCCTTTACCCCTCATAACCATTAGAGACCTTTTAGTTATAATGACCCTAGGTCAGATCTTTATGATTATAGATCAGATGGTTATACAAACCGAGGGTAAGGGGTAACAGTTTTAGTAAAAAAAAAAAACTAAATTAAAAACAAAAAATTGAAATTAAAAAGATTTCACCCGTGCAAAAATGTCTTCGTGCAATTTTGTACGTTCGTGCAAATTTAACAGCAACCCCACAAAGAATCAACTGCGACTAATTTATAAAAAAACTTAATGACAAAAGTATAGCAACACATACAACAAGAACATTTTCAACGTACTTAAAAGTAAAATTCGGACAGTTTAAAAATATTGCTAATGTATAGAGCAAAAAAGTTTGCAGAAAAAAAGATTAGTCATTAAATAAAAACTATATTATTGCTATTATAAATTTCATTTCCCCTTAATTTAACTGAAACCATAACCAGATTTTTTTTTAAACGTATTATATTATTTCAATAAAACTAGTTTCATTTAAATTCATTTGAACTTCTATAATTAAGTAATAAAACTAGCTTTTATTTTATAAAACTTAAGTATTTGTTTTCAGTGTGTGTGCTATACTTAAAAATATACATTTAAAATATCTAATATTTTTTTGAATCAAAAATAGAAAAAAAACTTTTTTTTTAATAGAATTAGTTATTAAAAAAAACTAAAGTACCTACAAATTTCTAGGCTAGTTTAAGTAAAAAGTACAATATTATTGTTTTCTAACAATAAAGTAAGAATAAACTAGTGACATTTTATAAACATTCTTAAATAACGTATTTAAAAAATGAAAACATTACTTATTCAAAAACAGCTTTTTTAATTCCAGAAAAACTATAGCGTAAATAGCTAATAAGCTGAAAACTTTTTAGAAAGGTTTATTTATAATATTTTTAGACACATTGGTAATAAGTTCATTTAAATGTTAAACATGTTTTAAGCTAATGTAAATTCCTAAATAAAACTATTCTTCAAATTAAAAACGTGTTAATTAAAAATTTTCTACTTTTCAAATTCAATTTTATTTTTACTGACCAATTCGAACATATAAAAACTTTATTTTAAACTAGAAATCTTAACTAAAAACTCAAAAGCATCCTAAGTAACTATTTCTCTATACGTGACAAAAATATTTCTACGTGAAAATAGAGGAGACCATCTTCTTCCTCTTCTTCGTCACTTCCTGGTCTTTTCCTCCGCTCTTCCTCTTCATCTCCTCCACCGTCTTCCTCTGCCACTGCGCGCCGCCCTTCTTCGGCTTCCACTCGTCGCCCTTCCTCTCCCTGATGCTGTTGATCTTCTTGCTCTCTTGGATCTGCCTGGCGAAGATGGTGGCCTCCTTCTTCGCCTGCGTCATCTCCACCGTCTTCAGCTTCTTCACGTTTTCCATCTTGTCCACCAGCTGCGACTTCAAATGCCGCCACCTGAACCTGTTAACGATAAAAAGTGCTGATTCAGCAGAAAAAAAAAGCGGGAACACACGCTGTAAAATCTCACTATCCCAGGTGCGTAAGAATGTTAATTTTTCATAAATTAAATAACAACGTTATTGGCAAAAACGAGCTATTCAAGTACATAAACATTAAGCGATAACTTCATTGCTTATACAAATCAGCCTATTTATGAACATTTGCATGTTATATTGGTCGTCATGTTTTGTAATTTACCTCGGCAGGTACCTAATGGACCAGAGGTAGCTCTTGAATCGTTTTCCCTCGCAAATAGGCGTGTTGTTGAGCGAGCTGGCCAGCTTCCTCGCCAGCCTCTTGTCTCCCATCTCGAGCCAGCCTTCTTTGAAGAATCCGCTTTCGTACTTGCCTTTCTGTTTCTTTCGTTGTCTGTCTGTTTCAAAAAAGAAAAAAAAATAAAAATTGTGGGGAGGTAATAATTAAGTCTTTATATACAACAAACTAATATTAGTTTATATTAATTAAACTAATATTAGTGAAGCACAAATCCCAGCAATATTTTATATTATCATTTTTATGTTGTTTATTGGGTAATTTAGAACTCGAGCATCAATATATTCCAAAAAAATAAAAATAAACAAAAGTTTAAACGAAGTTAAAACTAAAAAGAACTCATTAATAAGTTTAACCTTATTTGCTCAATATAAAAGGCGATAACTAAGCACAAAGAAAAATAAATAAAATAAATGAACTACCATACGAAAGTATAACCTAATAAATAAATGTTTATACAAAATTAATACAAGTTAATAAATATTCTGTTAGGGTAGAGAAGTAGGGAAGTAAAAATAATTAATATTACAAATAGAAAAAAGAAAAAATCAGTACTTAATTTAGATGAGATAAATTATATATTTTTTCTTTAATTGTTTTTAATGGAAAGTTATTGAACTTCGCTAATATCTATAGTATTAGTTTTAAGCGAAAGTGTTTGGCTCTCTCATACGATACCACATCCAAGGGTTCATTTTTTAACAGAGCAAAGATTATGTGGTAACTTGTTCCACTTAGTCTTTGCTCTGAGAAAAATGAACCTTGCCACTGACTGTTATTAAAATTATTTATGTACTTAATTTGTCTATTATTTCCTCTTAACTAATATTTATAATGGGAAAAACTAGAAAATTGACTAAAAAACCATATATTTGTTATTAATAATTTTATAAAGAGTATATAAACCAAATTTCCATCTTTTATATTCAATAGATTTCAATCCAAGTTAAATAATTTATTGGAAATGTTTCAACAACTACATATAAAACGGGTAAAACTGCTTTGCACAAACTCAATTTTGATAATGTCTTTTTTTAATTAGGATGAATAACACAAATTTGGGTGTTGTATTCAAGCTTAGGACGAACGTATATTTTAAATACTTTCGTTAGAATATTAGCTGAATTAATTTTTTTTTTTGATATTTGATGGGATGAAATTTGTGCAACTTCATATAAATAATTTATGTGTACATTCCATTTTAAATTTTTATAGATATATTTCTAAATCCTTAAAAACTTCAACTGTTGGTATATAATTGTTATTGATTAGTAGGTCAACCGGGTCAAACGGTTTTCTTTTCTTATGGTTAGAATTTTACAATTATTTGGATTTAAATAAAGTGTTTTTGTTTTTAGCCATTCGTATTATCTAGAGTAAGTTTTAAAGAGATAATATATAATATTTCACTGATGAAAAACAGGCATTTAAAAACAAACTCAAACAAATGTATTTGTTAATACCTGTTTGTTCGAAGAACACATGGCCGACCTCTCCGTGCTTCTTGAATATTTCAGTGACGATCTTGGGAGTCATGCCCGGCGGTATGTAGCTGAAATACATCATTCCGGGCTCCTTTTCTCTTGGCTTCTTGAATTTACCTTCTCCTCCTTCAGCTGCCGGTTGAAGAGACCTTAAATAGTTGGTGCTTCAAATAATAAATTTATCATTAAAAGTAAAACTACAAAATATTTAGTGTTTAATTGGTAAATGTCGGTTAAGGATCAAATGATTTTTTTTATCAAACTAAGGGTGGTCAGATATACAAAAAAAATTTTGGAAACTATTATATTATTAAATTTAAAACTTATGAAAAAATCTTGGCGTGCCACATAATTCTAAAATTGCACTAAAATATCAAAACCTTTTAAAGTAAAACTATAATGAAGTAAGCACTAAAGTGAAAAATTTAATAAAGATAACATTCAAAATAGTTAATACTATTAAACTAAATTTCATCTGAATATTACAAGATATTTTGTAGCTAATAAAAAAGTGTAGGCCAAGAATTTTTGGCGAACCAAACGTTGCCCACTCCAATACAAAACCATAAACATATTTGGGATATTCATTTTGAAAAAGTTTCTATTTATTTAGGGCTGCCAGATGTTTTTGGTAAATTTTCTCCAGGTTTTCAAAATTTTCTCCAGGTTTTTAAAATTTCCTCCAGGTTTTTAAAAGTACACATTTTTCGGCCTATTTTTAGTTTAAAGTTAGTTAAGAAACTGTGCTAAATAGTGTTAAAACATAGAAAAGATACTCTAAAGCTACTATATATTTGTTTTTTAATAAAAAAAGATTTGATGATGACAAAAATTGTTATATGTATATGATAGAATTTTTGTGTCAAATCGATATTTTACTACTGAACATGATTAAATTGTTAAACATTTTTAAGTTTTTTCAGATTAATTTAGTGATATTTGTTCAAAATTCCCGTTTCTTTTCAAAATTTCTCAAATTCCAGGTTTTTAAGCCTTAATTGTCAAATTCCAGGTTTTTTGACAACCCTGTGTTTAGTCTAAATTTATACCAACTACAGTATAAAAAAAATCTTAATCTAACTACTATCTTATAATTTTTTATAAAGACAAATTAATTCAACTAACTTTGTTTCTGAGTTGTTTTCTTCTACTTCAGAAAGCTCTTTAGTTGTGTCAGTATCACTCATTTTGTACAATTGTAATTAATTGCTTAAAGCAAGTTTTTTTTAATTTTTCTAAAAAACATACAGACTTTATTGTAGTTTAACAAAAAACTGACTGCATTATCATAAGTTGTAGTTTCAGATTTTAAAAAAACTAACACTAATGACAGAAAAATTAGTTGATTACAACTAATTAAGGCAAACTAATAAGTTTGCTGGTAAGAATCATTAACATCATTAAATATGAAAAAAAACTATATTACAGAATAAAATAACATTGTTTAAGTTAATTATAATAATTTTACTGATTTCTTAAATAAGTTGTTTATGAAAAACCTACAGATACAAAGAAAACAACAAAACTGTGCTTTAAAGAAAGTTGTTGATGAATTTTTACTTAAATAAAATTTTAAACTTAAAACAAAAATTTCAATCACATCAGTTTTTTATACTTTTAGATAATATAATAAAAGATAACCAAAAGCAAATAAATAACCATTTATATTTAAATATATGTTATAAAACTAGTACAATAGACTTATAAAACTAGTACAAAATCAATATAAAAAATCAAATTTTAGTGATTTTTGCAGTGTAATTTTGAACAAAAAGCAAAACCTTTCAAGCTTTTAGTTTTTCAATATGTAGAGGTTGGTTTTAAAAATCAGAAGTTAGCAAAAAGTTTTATACAAATATTTTTCAAAGGTGTACTTCATTAAATTAAACCTATATTTTTAATTTAAGTCTTACATTGTTAGAACCTTTAATATGTGAAACATTAAAAAAAATTAAAACTTTAGATATTTTTTTGGATTATATTAATTAAATCTTATTAAAACTTATATAGTTATACATTTTTTTAAAGTATTATATTAGCATTCAAAAATTCATAGAGCTTGATAGCTTTTTTGCAGACAAATGAATAGCTTTAAAAGCTATAAACTTATTTAATAAAAAGTTAAACAAAAAAAACTAAAAAATTTTTTTGTTACAGTTTAAAATTTAATTGTTATTTCATATAATAAATATAATTCATTTAGCAGTAATAAATCATAACTAATCAATCTTTAAAATGTATTGATAGTTTAAAAACAGAGTGGCCACTGCTTTTTTGGCAAATTTTTTCCAAGTTTTCAAAATTTATTCCAGGTTTTAGAAAGTACTTGTTTTTTTGTCTATTTTTATTAAAATTTAAGGTAAAAGTGTGTGTTAAATAGTAGAACAATATTGATAAAATATTGTTAAGCTACTTTTAATATATTTGTTAATACAAAAACTTATGATGACCTTTTGATTTTTTTTATCAATATGATAAATTTTTTGTGCAGTATAAAAATTTTACTATTTAACGTGTAAAAATTGTTTAAAACTTCCAAGCTTTTCATTGATTTTAGTACAAAGGTTTTTCCAGTGTTTTTTTTAATTATTTCTCAAATTTCAGTATTTTCCAGGATCCAAGGTTTAGTGGCCACCCTGTAAATAGTTTGTTGTTTAAATATTTCAATTTACATTTTCAGATGTAATAGAATACTTATTGTAAAGCTTCAATATTTGCAGTATGACATTTCCAACCGCACTTTCATAAGCCCAGTTGTTGCGCCTCCATGGGTTTTCTACCATGTCCTCAAGCGCCTCAACTACTTTTGGGTCGTGCAGGCCAATATGTATGGTTGGGTTTCTGAGCAAAGACTTGTACAACTCACAGTCTGGTGACAAGCTGGCATCTGGGTCATCAAACGGTGGTCTGTCACTAAGCAGCCACTCACAAGCAGCATTGGCGTTGTTACCACTCACTTTGAGCGCCAGCACAGAGTCATCTCTGCTGAAGCCCATTGCAAGCAAGTTGGCCAAGTGGTTCTGGTTTGGAACAAAAGACTTCTTTCTGCTTCTGTACTTGTAAGTTACTGCGGTTGAAGAGGTGCTTGTAGTGGGTTCCTCTTCAATGTTGACCTCGTCATGTGGATTGTTCAGAAGCCATTCCATTGCTTGTTTTTTATCCATGTTGAAAAGCAACAGGGCATGTTTTGAAATTTTTTCAGAAAACCCCATGTTGACCAACTCTTCTAATTTCTGACTGTCAACCACAGGTTTTTTCGGAACGCTGCTACCATCATCTGTTTCAAAGTGCATAAACTTGTAGGAAAGGTCCAGTAGGGCAAGCAGAACCTTCCTCAAAGTTTGTTCAACTTGAGAAGTGGTGCTGTCGTTGCTGACAGAAACTCTGGGAGGCAAGCGGCTTCTGCTAGTGATGCCTGCAGTGGCTTCCTGTATTTGGCTTTCAGTTGGAGCATCGTACACTCCACTGCTGTTTAGATTGGGTGCAACAGGCAGCTTGTGGTTGGGAGTTTTTATTATCAGCAGGTTGTTTTGATTTTTTAAGTTTTCATCTTTTGCATTGTTCGAGTCACACAATGACCTCATTGTGTCATTTACCAAAACAAGTTTGTACTTGCATTCATTTTCATTTATTCCCAAGAGTTTCATGACATTTTCCTTTAATTTTTCAATCTTGGAATCAGATTCAAAACTCACTTGTGACTGTTTTCCATAAACATCTCTTACATTAAGCCACATTGATTGAGAAACTTCCATAGACATAGTTGTAAAACCTTAACTAGTAGACTATAGAAAAATAAAATATTTATTCAAATAACATAAGTTATTTTTAAATAAACTGATTCTATCAAGAGTTTAATTTTTTTGAATTGAACTAATCTAAAAATAAATAAAAAACGAGAGTAATAATTTATATGAATCAGTCATAATTGTTTACAAAAGACAGCATAAAAAACCAAATATTTTCACAAACTTAAACCCCAAAAAATCTTTAGATGACTTAAACCTACAATTAAGTTTTAGTTTGATTTTATATTGAAAACTTAACAAATTTTACAAGAAGATCAATATTGTGACTAGTATATTAAGGGCATAGGGGGGATAAACACTTTTTTTTTTTGAAATTTGATCTTGTTTTATATAGTTTTTACCAAGCTACAAGATACTTTTTACAGATTTAAAAATTCAAAATAATTTTATAGATATGGCTGGTCAAAGTCAAAGGCAACAATAGGATCCTTATGGGAGGCGCAAACAAAAACGGTAAATAAGTAGAAATGACTAAAATTCTTCCCCTTCATTTTTTGAGATAACTACCTTAAACTTTCAAAAAATGTTCCTTGATATATACAGAAAATTATGTCAAAACAAAATTAAAAAATGTGTTTTGTTTATTTTTTATATAAAATTCTTTTTGACAGAATTTTTTAAATATATCAAGAAACATTTGTGAAAGTTTGAGGTAGTTTTCTTAAAAAACGTAGAAGATAGATTTTTAGTGAAAAAGTCTATTTTTGCTGTTGTAGTTTGCGCCTCCCATAAAAATCCTATTGTTGCTTCCTACTTAGACCGGCTATATCTCAAAAATTATTTTGAATTTTTTAAATCTGTAAAAAGCATCTTGTAGCTTAGTAAATACTATATATAATAAAATCAAATTTCAAAGAAGGTGTTTCCCCCTCTCCCTATGCCATTAATTCATAAACTAAATGCAAAACACGTTTTCTGTACTTTTATGTATGGTTCAGCTGCAGTTGTAAGGTTTTGGAAATTTATTCATTCATAATTATGCAAATGATGTAAAGTGATGATTTAGCATTATAGTAAGAACATCTATACCCTTATCCCTAAGACACTTCACCCAAAACTTTAAATACATACCCTTATCCCTAACCTAATTCACCAAATATATAACAAATAATTAAAAAAAAAATATTTACTTAAAACTTTTGAAAAAGTAAAATGTTAGTCAATCAGAAGTGCCTTTGATTTGAAGATCAATTTTTTAAACAAGTTTAATTGTCAATAAATATGTATTCAACTTGAAAATATTTACTATTTTTTAAAAACTATCACAAATAAATCTTAACAACTAACCTATATATATTTTGTAAATTAATTAGAAATATTAAGATCTTTCAAAAACTTAATACTTTTTGTGGATAGCATAGATTGCTTACAATTGTAAATTATTGCAATCTTTACAAACTAATACATTAAAATAATTTACTAAGTCTAGTTTAATATTAAGTACTAAACTCCTAAATTGAAGTAAAAACAATTCTTATTTGGAAGTAACAACTTCTTTAATTTTTTGTGTATACTAAAGAAAAAAAATCTGAATAGTTTTAGTTATTGTACTTAGTATAAAACTTTAATGAATGAAAATGTTAAAATAAAGTTTTATAAGGGCATGAAAAGATTCACTTTATTTAGCTTTTTAAGTAAAAAATATATAATAAGTTTTCCAACTACTTTTAAGTAGAACAAATGTTATGTTTTTCAATATAAATCTAAGCCACTTTTCTGATTACTTATTCACTATTCAAAGTATTTTTAACTAAAAGTCTATAAAGGTCAAATTAACTTAGTAACACTTTAAAATTTTGAACTTTTATAATCTTGTAAATCTAAACAAGGGGTCCGCAGGTCAAAAATAGAACAATTTTAGTGTGCTTAAAAAACATATATTTTAAAAATCTTATTGAATCAAAATAATAAGGCAATAAATATCTTACAATACAAAAACACTAAAATTATAAAATATATTTTTGAGAAAAAATGATATTAAATTATTTGAAACAATTTTTTCAATGCGGCAGCATTTTGAGAACATATGACCTAAACTCTAAAAATATATAACTTATCAGACAGATTTTTTTTCATAGTCTTACTCATTAACTTAAAACGTACTTAGTTTATAATAAGAATTTCTTATTTTAACTTGAGATTCTACAATTTTTTTTTAATAAATTAACTAAATTATTTAAACAATTTTCAGTTATCATCTTAACCCATATGAAACTTTTTTTAGTTTAGAACTACAGTCTGACAAATCTACATACTTAAAACTTTTAAACTATATATACATACAATAGACTAAACTAGGGTTTCCCAAACTTTTTTCAAAAGACCCCATTTAAATAAATCAAAAAAGTTATTGCCCTCTCCAACAAAATTTCTCTAAAAACTACGATTTAAAACTTAAAACCTTTTTTTCTCTTCATCACCATTTCCAAAAATATCTAGTTCTAGCTTCAAATTATGACTACATGGTCCCTTCTTTGGCCTCTTTTGCTGCTTATGGCTCCAAAGCCACTTTGGGAAACTCTGGACTATATTAATCTCTTTGTTCTTTTATGGACACAGAGAGATCAACTTTGTTTTTTACAAGCTGATCTTATTTTGTGAGTTTTGTTATATATTTCAGACACTTGTATAAACTTTGAAAATTCAAAATATCTTTTGAGATATAAGAATCAGAGTTTTGTGAGTTTAAGTCCCTTATGAATTGGAAGCTCTAGTGGTAGAAGCCTGAATTTAATATTCTAGTTATAAATGATTAAAGATTTACTAGACAGTATTTGTAGAAGTTAATTAAAGGGATGTATTATTAATAAATGACTTTTAAAACTATTAAGTAAGTTAGGAAAAAAGTAAATGATTGATCTTTCATTTAAAATATAACATACCTTTAAAAGAAGACTGACAAGTTGTCAAAAATAAAATGCCTAAATTTAGATATTAAATGGCTTAGAAATCTAGTTTAGTGAATGGTTAACCCTATTCATAAGAACTGTTTCCTAAGAAATAATAAATTTTATATTTAACTTTCTTTTTTATTGAAACAGCCAGTTAATAAACTTTTAAGTATGTTCTAAAAAACGTGCTCTTGTATCATCTCTGTAACAAAAAGTATCACAAAGTAATTGTTAAAAATAAAAATTATATTGCAACAAAAAAAGATCATAAGTTGCTTTTTTGGTTATGGTCGCTTTTAGGAGCGTGTATTTTACTTATTAAATTAGTCATTTATTTAGAGGTGCTTTTTGACATTATATTCAATTTTTTGTATAATGGGCATGTAATGAATATAATGTCAAAAAGTACCTCTGAAAGGATGAACTTAATAAGAAAAATATGCCCTCCTAAAAGTGACCATAACCGCTTTTTCTACTGTCTTCAATTTTTTTTGTATATAAAACCAAATAGAACAACTGCAATTTTAATAGTTGTTAGTATACAAAGTAGTTTTTTTATTATACATTTAATAACAATTTTTACAACTTTATATATAAAATATAAAGAAAACACTAATTGCATAGCAATTTTGAAGCAAAAAAAGCCAGGCTGAGTTACATCAAGTTAGACTGAGTTTTAAATAAAATTAAAAAATAGTTAATTTAAGTGAGATCAGAATAAATAGCTGCTAATCAATTTAAACACCTTAAAATTAAAATATAAAAACAAAAGAATTTTAAAAATGCACCAAATTCAAAAAAAAAGTTAAGTCAATAAAATTTATCAGATATTTAGGAAAAATATATAAACTAACCTGATTTTTGAAAGAAAAAAATAAACAAGCATGATTTTAATAAAATAGTTCAAACGAGCCTAAATTATCTTGAGTAGTAGACAACCCTGCAATTGAATAACTTTATTAAAACTAGTTGAGTAATACTTTCAGTAGTAAATATTTTACCAGTTATTTATTATCATTTATACTGTTGGGCACACTTAGCTTTTTAAAGAGAGAAGTTTTGCACATTAAATATTTGGTTTTACAAAACACATATTCCACAAGTTTAATTGCCATTTTTTGTTTTTTAGCAAAACCAGTCAAAATTTTATACTTTAATGCTGACCCCTACTCTACAATTTTACATTTAGATTTGTGATATCAATTTTAAACTATCAAAAACATTATTCAAAAAATAACAATTAAGATTTAGAGTATAGTTACGTTTAAAATAATTTTACTTCACATAAAAATTTCTGTGCTTAAGGGCATAGGGGTAAACACCCTTTTTTGGTTTTTGATCTTGTTTATATAGTTTTTACTAAGCTACAAAATGCTTTTTACAGATTTGAAAAATTCAAAATAATTTTTGAGATATAGCCAGTCAAAGTCAGAGGCAACAATAGGTTCCTTATGGGAGGCGCAAACTAAAACGGCAAAAATAGACTATTTCACTAAAAATCTTCTCCTATGTTTTTTGAGATAACTACTTCAAATTTACAGGAAATGTTCCTTGATATATTTAGAAAATTATGTTGGAAGGAATTTAAAAAAAATTAAAAAACAAAAATTTTGTATAAAAAATAAACAAAAATTTTTTTTTTTTAGATTACTTATTATTATTATAAAACTTTTATTTTCAACTTTATTTTAATTATGTTCCGACAGATTTTTTTAAATATTGCAAGGAACATTTCCTGAAAATTTGAGGTAGTTATCTCAAAAAATGTAAGAGGAGATAGATTTTTAGTGATCTCTAATTATTTGCCTTTTTAGTTTGTGTCTCCCATAAGGATCCTATTGTTGCCTCCGACTTTGACCTGCTATATTTCAAAAATTATTTTGAATTTTTTTAATCTGTAAAAAGCATCTTGTAGCTTAGTAATAACTATAAAAAATAATATCGAAAACCAAAAAAGGGTGTTTACCCCCCTATGCCCTTAAAAAGTTCTTTCTAAAACTGTTCATTCCATTACATGCTTTGGTTATAAATGACCAGAAAAGACCTTAATAATGTACACTGGTTAACTTTTTTCAACTATACAAAAACGAGCATAAAGTTAATTTTATAGACAAATTAATAAATTTTTCAAAAAACATAAAACTTTAATGTCAATTATTTTCCTTATCTTAAAAGCTATCTAAAAAATTATTTTTTTATCTTAGAGAACGCACCTTTGTCTTTAATTTAAGAAAAAAAAAATTTGGATTAGGGTTTTAATTATTTCATGGGGTCCCTCCAAAAATAAAGGGTTTTTTTTCTTTTTTTCATTCAAATTGCATTATAACCAAAAATAATTTTTTTTTTTTAATATTTTTTTTTTGATTTCCCTTAGTTTGCATGTTTTTTAAACTCTTAAATAGTTATTTTATAAATAATGTTAATATCTTTTACGATTTGGCCCCAAAACAAAATGATGTATATTACACTATAATTTGCCTTGGCCGTTTCCAAGATAAAAAATTGATAAAAGGAAAAAAACGATTAATAAGAATGTAAATTACAACAAATTTAAATAAACTATAATAATTTAATTAAATTTGTTGTAATTCACATTCTTATAAATTGTTTTTTTCCTTTTATCAATTTTTTATCATGGAAACGGCCAAGGCAAATTATAGTGTAATATACATCATTTTGTTTTGGGGCCAAATCGTAAAAGATATTAACATTATTTATAAAATAACTATTTAAGAGTTTAAAAAACATGCAAACTAAGGGAAATCAAAAAAAAAATATTTAAAAAAAAAATTATTTTTGGTTATAATGCAATTTGAATGAAAAAAAGAAAAAAAACCCTTTATTTTTGGAGGGACCCCATGAAATAATTAAAACCCTAAACCAAATTTTTTTTTTCTTAAATTAAAGACAAAGGTGCGTTCTCTAAGATAAAAAAATAATTTTTTAGATAGCTTTTAAGATAAGGAAAATAATTGACATTAAAGTTTTATGTTTTTTGAAAAATTTATAAATTTGTCTATAAAATTAACTTTATGCTCGTTATACAAAAAGGTATAGTTTTAAGTGATTTGTAGCAAACAGAAACTCAACATTCACAAAGTTCAAATTTTAGAAAAATAGAGATAATTTGATGATAACATTGCAGATATTAAAATAGTTAAGTATAGTAGAAAAAATTTATAAAGTTAATAGTTTTAGTAAAAGATAAAGTTTAAAAAAAAAAAAAATAAGATGAAAGTTAAAACAAAACAATGTACAAGGTAGATAGTAAAGTGGTATACAATTCGGTAACTGAAAGGTTTTTTGTATACCAGGTCCATAGATCAAACTTTATGAGCGCTTTTTATATCGTTCAATAAATAAGAAAGTAATATAACAAAAAGTAAAACTAGTAACCAAACTGAAAATAAAACCGACTGTTCTAACAACTATTCTATTAAAAAACTACTAGAAAACAAAAATACAAGAAAAAATTTCGTCTTCTAATTGAAATAGAATTAACTTAAAAATATATATACTATACAGTAATCTTTCTTTTTAGTTCTATTCTTTCTGTTGATTACTATTGTTTATTGAACGACAAAAAAAGCGCTCAAAATATTTTGTCATAAGACCTGGGGGTGGGGCACCAAAAAACCTTTCAAGTATCGAGTCGTATTACGCGTTTTTAAACAAACAACTTTCATGTTTTAAATAAAGTTTTAGTTAACATACAGTAGAGTATACACTTGCGATAAGTACGCTCTTTTGTGCCGTTTTAAAAGTGCCTGTATAAGTATAACGCTAGTATGTATAATGCTAGTATACCGTGTAAAACACCCTGATTAG
This sequence comes from Thalia democratica, assembly GCF_965202585.1. NCBI lineage: Eukaryota > Metazoa > Chordata > Thaliacea > Salpida > Salpidae > Thalia > Thalia democratica. The sequence continues at coordinate 14,134,438 of NC_139170.1, forward strand.
CGTTTAATGTATATTTAAAAAGAAATAAACATTATTTTCATATGTTTTGTTATCTGTGTTTTTAAGTTATAGCATTGAATAAACAAAAATACAACTTATATTTTCTTTTCTTTCATTAAGTTTAATTGATTGTTTTATTATTAAAGATTTAAACATTTAGATGATAAAAAAAAATTTGTCTAATAGATATAAGAAATTGTATGAGCACGTGGTGTACGACTCGATAACCGAAAGGTTTTGTCGTACACAGGTCCTTAGGCCAAACTTTTTGAGCGTTTTTTATTGTTCATTAAACTCTATATATATATATATATATAATTTATTCAAATTGCGATTTTAAAAATTCTGGAACATATGTTTCACAAAGCTTTAATTTTTCATAAAGCTTTGATCATCAGCCAGTTAAATTCAAAATACAAAGCACTGTACTAAACAAAGATACAAAAGTTATGCAAAAAAACAAAAAACAGTATGACGTAATATTGTACATTACAAATATTCAGTACAAAAATCGATTTACCTTCTAACTAATTAAACAACTAAAATTTACGAAAACAACAGTTAATTGACTATAAAATGCTTCAAAATTTGACAGTGCTTTGTATTTTGAATTTAACTGGCTGATGATCAAAGCTTTATGAAAAATTAAAGCTTTGTGAAACATATGTTCCAGAATTTTTAAAATCGCAATTTGAATAAATTATTTAAAAGCCCTTCAAGTGGGCTCAGTTGAAAGTGTTTACGTTTAAACATTTACCTTATTTTATATATATATATATATATATATATATAGAGTTTAATGAACAATAAAAAAATAAAAAAACGCTCAAAAAGTTTTTTTTTTTTTTTTTTTTTTTTTTTAAACTTGTTTTGAAGCTGATGAGTGAGTAATCACGAAACTCGAGTTCTTTGAGTTTTGCATCTTTAAATAAACCTTTTTATTAATAAAGCCCTCAAGGTGGGCTCAGTGTGAAAAATTTAATTTATTAAGTTAAATAACTTAATTCTATATATATATATATAAATGTATTTTTAAGTTAAATAACAGATCACTCAAAAAATTCTTTGATTTCTATCAAAAGCTTGTTAAAGTTATACTATAAAAGTTTATTTAGGGAATCTTTAATAATTATTGAGGAACTTTGTATAACAATTTAATTGTTAATTTAATGACATTATTAAACTACTTATTAGCGTTTATAGGCACAAACAAAATATATCTTCATTTTAATACAAAAAAGTTCAAAATACTAACAATTTTAATTTTACTTGGACACGTGGTTAAAACATATATCTAAGGAAAATTAGAATAATTAGGTCAGTGCAGTTCACAACACTTCTGATCTAGAAAATCTTATGGGGAATTGGGGTCATAAATTGCCATCTAAGAAAAATTAAAGAAGAAATAGTTAGTGGTCAAGTGTAATATAAAAGAGATTTACTTCTTTTTATTATTATTATTATTAAAAACTTAAATTGTGCTTCTAAATAAGAGAGTCTTAACTGAAGTAAGTAGGATTTTTTAAAATTTGTGGTAAAGATACTTTTTTTATATTAACAACACAGAAAAAAGTAGTACTTTTTTATATAAGTACAGTAGACTACCGCTTAAGTACGCAAATTGAACCCGAACAAAAAGTGCGTACTTAGCACGATAGTGCGTACTTTTTGACGACATAGTTTAATATGAAATTAAGTTGTTTGTTTTCTTTCTCACAACTAGCCACCAAATAATTAAGCCAAATAAACAAGTCTTTTTATTTTAAATAACATATAATACATAACTCTAATCTGCAATATTTTCAATAGATTTTAAAATGATTTATTATTTCTATAAAAAATTTGTACATAATTAATAAATACATTTATTATAATTTTTTTATTAGCTAAAAAGTGTTTGATTTTTTTTTTTGAAAGAAAAACGTTTCAGGACTGTTTTTGTAAGAAAGTTTATATCAGTAGAAACATTAATAGTATAAGTGCATAATGATAAGATGCTCATTATTTTTTTTTAACTTTAGTTTTTTGTTGTTGTTGTTTCTTTTTATATGTTTATTTTGACTTTATAAAATTTGTAACTAGTTTTTGTGGTTAACTAGTTTTATATTTTGTCACATTAAAATTAGCCTTTCTTTTGCAATCATTCTGAAAGTTTTTGAATAAAAGAAAATTTTGAAATTTTAGAAAATTTAGAGTAATTTAGAAAAATGGATGGAAAGCGTCAGAAAATGACTCTATGGAACAAGTCTAAGGATAAAGGTAAAGTTGCACCACCAAAGTCAACATAATGTCTCCCGTGATAATATGAGGGAACTTTTTAGGATTTTCAATGCTAAAATGAGAATGGATTCTCGATTTTGTCTTTCTTGATAAGTGCGTACTTAAGGCGGGGTGCGTACCAAAAAAAGTGCGTACTTAAGCGGTAGTCTACTGTACATTTTCAAAGTCTTTAACAAAGTTGTTAAAAAATTGTTTAGAATGTAATCTTTTATGGAATGAAACAAACTATATAAACAATAGTTAACCTAACTACTCTTCACAATCAATATATTAACATTACCAAACAAAATGCAGTAATCTGCCATTAAAAAATGCAATTTTTAACGAAAAACTTTAGTTCTAATTAAAAATTTTAAAATAAATTAAAGTGAACAATTAGATTTAAGTAATAAATTTTACAGTTTTAACTTTTTTTTTTTAATTTACATTGAAATAAGTTACATATAAAGTTTAAAATATTTGGTAACTTTAATGATCAAATAGTTACGCCATGAATAACTTTTTTAAATAATTTTAGTATTAGTCAGTATATCAATTTTGGTCACAAAAACAACAAAATTAGCTTCTACTAATGTTTCATTGTCTTGAAGAAAAATCTTAACTTAGTTCTAACAAATACTGAAAAAACTATAAAATTTAGTTAGCTCGAATTATATTCTTTTTTCACATCATTTTATTCGTAATTTATTTAAATCGTACTGCCAGGAATTTTTTAACATTAAACGCACTGCTTTTTACATACTCAGATTTTGTCTTTTAATGAAAATGAAGAGATAAAAACTACAAATACTATAAAATAATTCTCCTCTAGAGTGCTCACTTTCTGTTGATAACGCACTTTTGAAAAAAAAAACTTTTTGTTTTATTAAAGTTAATTTTTACATGTATTTTTCTGATACACAATTTTTATTAGTACGCTTTTTTTGTGCTGTGTTAGAAATGCCTATTAAAGTGTGTTAATACTGTATAAAACACCCTGGTAAACGTTTTATCGAGCAGTTTTTAAGATCTTTTTAAAATTTACCCTTTTATAGTCTAGCTTTTTTAGATAAAAGAAAAGTATTGTAGACTTAATTCCTGTTTACAAACAATATATAAACATCTTTAAATACTAAACGTAAAGCATTAATCTTTTACTAGAGTATGCACTTTTTAATCAGAAACAACTCTAGTCTTATTTAAAAAGTTAAAATTTTTATGAAAGTGGACAATTAGATTTACCTAATAAAAGTTACAGTTATACCTTTAGTTCTAAACATTTACACTTAATAAGTTACATATAAAGTTTCGAATATTTCAAAACTTAAATAATCAAGCAATTACGCCATAAATGATTTGTTAGTTTTTAAACAATTTCAATATTAGTTAGTTTATCAATTGTGGTCAAAGAAATAGCAAAATTAGTCTCAAGTAGAGTTTTATTTTGTTAGAGTAAAACTCTTGAAAATCACTAATATTATTAAACTAGAAATCTGAGTTATCTACTTGTTACAGATTAAAACAAAAGTAAAAGACTACACATTAGGATTTGTCTGTTACCCCTCAAAAATGAAAATGTTTGAGTAAAGCTTAGTTTAACTACTGTCCCTGGCAAATCACATAAATAAACAAGACAAAAAAAACTTTTTAGCTTTTATTACCGTCCGGCTACTTACTAATTTCTAAAAATAAACCCTGTGTAAGTTGTCTGAGAGCTTAGAAATTCAACCTTAGAGTTTTTGGCTTATTGTTGTATATGTAGCAGTCATCACAAAAATACATTTTACCCATTTTCAGATGATTTAAAGAAAGTTTCATGGAGGCACTTCTAAATTTAAAAATAAAAAAAGTTTTCAGAAAATGATAAAAAAGTATTCAAAACCAAAAAAATCCTCAAAAGATGCACCCTACTGCACATTGAAATTTGACATAGAGTTGATGATCGTGTGGTGTAGTCTATTTGTTATTTAATGATGGTGTAAAGAATATCTCCGCTTTGCTAAAAATACCTAGAATTAAGTTAAATTAATAAAGAAAAAAGCATAAGTTCTTTTATTAATTTAGAATATTTAGGTAGAAACTAAAATTTTAGTAAAACATTTAGGTCAACAAAAAATTAGTAAAAACTAAAAACGTAATAATAACTATACTAATACTATTTTATAACTAATGTTAAGTCCTGGACAAGAGATTAAAAGGTATCCAAGTGGTGTGCGACTGGATAACCGAGAGGTTTTTTTGTGCACCAAGTCCTAGAACAGAATATTTTAAGCAATTTTATTAGTCAAATAATAGTATCAGTTTATTAAACGGCAATAATATAAGCACTCAAAAATTTTGGTCCAAAACCTGGATACATGTAAAAACCTTTCGGATATCAAGTCATACATTAGGATACTGTTTGATGTTTTGTCCAAAAATTTTTGAGGTAAACGCTTTTTTCTAGTTAGAATTAACACAAAATAGAATATTTTAAAGTTTATAATAAGACTATGGTAGTTTATAAACGAGACGAGCCTATGACACTAATATTTTTTTTTAATAAAAACTGAATCAGTTATTAATGTTTAATTTAAACTTATTAGAAATATTACAAATTTAAAACACTAAAATTTAAACTTAAACAAAAGTTTTTTTTTTCTTTAAAAGATGCTAGTATTTTAAATTTTTATGTTTGTTATATGAGGTAATACAAAAAAGAATTCATTTTTAGTAAAGTCTGGTTGTAAGCCTTATAAAATTTAAGTATATTTATAATTACAGTTAACAATTTTTTTTCTAGTTCGTTAAAGCTATATAATTTTAAGCTAAATCAAATTTAAAATTTAAGTTATTATGTGTGTGTTTTAGTTTCTATATTATTTATTAATTTGGGAAAAATGCATTATTTAAGAAGTTGTATGTACAAAGTAAAGGATAATATTAAAAAAATACCTTGTAGGAATTTGTTAAACTATTAATCAAAATCAGTAATTTTGAACAGTTTGGTTTTAAAAAATTCAATAACTTTTTTCAACTTTCTTGGTCGTCAAAATAGCAACAATGTTTTTATTTGTGTTTTTCCTATACATTTAATTTAACAAAGCAACAAAAAGTTATTACAAAGTATTTATTCCAACAAACTTTTTTTTAAGTAGTATTGTTCGTAATCTTACTTTTTGCTAAAACAAAAGTATTATTTGTAAACATTTTAGTATACAAGCAATATTGAAACAATTGTATAAACTATTAATGTGTACTGTGCGTATTGTGGTGTACGATTCGATAACCGAAAGGTTCCTTTGTACACCAGGTTCTTAGACCAAATTTGTTGAGCACTTTTTTTAACGTTAAATAAACATTATTTATTAATATGTATGTACGTCAGTTCAAGTGACAATTATATGTTAAATTTCATAGTTTAAAGTTCCTCATGCAAACAAGAGAACGCCCGGAAATATTGACAAAGACAGCACTTGACTATTAGGTTCGCAAACAAAGTTTTTCTTCGAAATGCAATAATGTGTAGACTTAAATGCTATCGTTTAGAAAAGTTTTACAATTCTAAAATTTAAATTTATGAATAACCAAAACATTTGGACAAAAATTTTAATTTTTCTATTCGAGTTTTGGAACATAACTATATTTTATGAATACCTTTTTAATAATCAGGTAATATAAATCTTTCGCTTAAAGCTAAACACTTAAACAAAATGATTTTTTTCGTATTTGAAGATTTTAGAGCACACTATTTTTAACTTATTTATATGGAGCTTTTGTATATTGAAACCATCAAATATAATTATTCTTTTTTGCAGTTGTTTTGATTTTAAATGCACATCAAATGCTTTAACGTACTTTGATACTAGTGCATGTAATAATAATATTACTTTGAATTTTTTAATTGTTAGAATAAATGTTCATATGTTTTGAGTTTTTAAAGATTTTTGTTGTATACTTGTTCGATAATAAAGTTAGGATATTGAAAGTAATTTTTTTTTAGAATTTATCTACCAGCTAGCTAAAAAAATTAATTCTTTTAACTTTTGGATGGGCAACTTTATTAATCGGCGGGTCAGATTTATAATAAAATGTAACATATATAATAAACTTCACTGCACGACCAACAAGAACAGCATGCGAGACAACCTACGACCGGTTTGGTCATTATTAGGACTCATCAGGAAGGCATAGTCGCAAAAACCGCTGTTGTGATCTAACCGAATGGGCGTAAGTGCAAATGCACTTAAGCGACCGTTAGTGGGTAAAATCTGAAAAATTGACGCAGTCAAATCGTTCACAACCCAACGTCTAAGACATTGTCAGCTTGATGTGAGATTTTAGTCTCCATGCTCGTTTTAATAACTTTTAGCTAGTATTTATTTCGGCCATCTTTAACAAAGTTCAGATTTGTAAAACAATAAAATGTACATGCTGTCTGCGTAATTTAAAATATTGTGCTATAGAATAAATTGTTTTGAAAACTACTTTTTAGAAATAATAATTTATGAAGCACCGACGTAGACTGGAAATTAAATTACAAGAGCACATAGCAAAAATAAAAATTATCATAGCTTAAGTTTATTTCCGTTCATCAATTGTTTTCAATTAAAAAAATACACTACCCATCCCTAATTAATTCACAAAAGATTTATTTGTTTGAATAAAATTGTTTACAAGTTAAATTAAATAACGAAAACAAAAAGTCCTGAACATCTAACACTTCTTATACAACAAATGTTAAAGAAAAGTTTTTAAATCTGCTTATTTGATAAAACTAACTATTTACCTAGTATTATCAAATATTGAGACAAAATGTGAACAAGTTAAACATTTTATTACCTACATACAGCATAACAAAGTTTTGCGAAGAAAAAAGTGTTATACATACCATCAAAAATATACTATGCAAAGCCTAACACTTGACGTGATAATTTTAACAATGAACAAATTGTTCCTATCTATTTGGAACAAAAAGGAGGTCTAGCATGATTGTCATGTTTACATTAACTAAAACTTTCAAAATTACATCTAAGAAGAAAGTATAAGGTAAGGAATAACATTATTCTAAATTTAGTTTTGAAATTTCAATAGATTATGCGAAATGCTTATATATAACTAAAGAAAAAATAACTAACTATCATTAAAAACAAAAAAGAAAATAGTGAAAAAAGAAAGAATTTTTTATCAAGAGAAAAAATCGTCCACATTAAAGGTGGTCGACTCAGATTCGGGTTGTTCCAAATTACTTGCATTTGTTTTTTTATTTCCTTGAAGTTCTGATGAAACATTAATGTCTTCTTTAATTGGAACTAGTTCTTCCAAACTTTCATCTTCATCACTTTCAAGCATGTAGTACTCCAGTAATTCTTCTTCCTGTATTAATTTATTAAATTTAAATCAACTAGTTAAAAATGTTGTTAGGTAATTAAATTCAGGAAAACTTCTGTTAACTTAAATAAATTATTTTAATTATATATAGTATAAGAAAAACGATACCATAAAAATTATACGTCATAGTTAAACAATAATTCATAACAACATGGGTTTATATGTTAGGTTTAAATTTTATGGCTAGTATATTAACTTACTTCTTCTTGGACGATCATTGCACTTTTTTCTTCTTCATTTGAAAGTGTTTCTTCTAAAGCAGTCAATTCTTGATGATTTTCTGCTGAAGCAGTCAATTCTTGATGATTTTCTTCTGAACCTGTCAATTCTTGATGATTTTCTTCTGAAGCAGTCAAATCTTGATGACTTTCTGCTGAAGCAGTCAATTCTTGATGATTTTCTTCTGAACCTGTCAATTCTTGATGATTTTCTTCTGAAGCAGTCAAATCTTGATGACTTTTTGCTGTAGTGGTCAATTCTCGATGATTTTCTCCTGATTCAGTCAAACTTTGATGATTTTTTCCGGAATCAATCACGTCTTGAAAGTTTTCTCCTGAATCAATCAAATCTTGATGATTTTCTTCTGAAGAAGTCAATTCTCGATGATTTTTTGCTGAAGCAGTCAAATCTTGAGGACTTTCTGCTGTAGAAGTCAATTCTTGATGATTTTCTTCTGAAGCAGTCAAATCTTGATGACTTTCTGCTGTAGCGGTCAATTCTTGATGATTTTCTTCTGAACCTGTCAATTCTTGATGATTTTCTTCTGAAGCAGTCAAACCTTGATGATTTTCTTCTGAAGCAGTCAAATCTTGATGACTTTCCTCTAAAACAGTCAAATTTTGATGATTTTTTGCTGAAGCAGTCAATTCTTGATGACTTTCTGCTGTAGAAATAAATTCTTGATGATTTTCTTCTGAAGCAGTCAAATCTTGATGACTTTCTGCTGTAGAAGTCAATTCTTGATTATTTTCTTCTGATGCAGTCAAATCTTGATGACTTTCTTCTGATGCAGTCAAATCTTGATGACTTTCTTCTGTAGCAGTCAAATCTTGATGACTTTCTGCTGTAGCAGTGAATTCTTGATGATTTTCTGCTGAAGCAGTCAAACCTTGATGATTTTCTACTGATGTAGTCAATTCTTGATGATTTTCTTCTGAACCTGTCAATTCTTGATGATTTTCTGATGTAGCAGTCAAATCTTGATGACTTTCTGCTGAAGCACTCAACTCTTGATGATTTTCTGCTGTATCAGTCAATTCTTGATGATTTTCTGATGTAGCACTCAATTCTTGAGGATTTTCTTCTGTAGCAGTCAAACCTTGATGACTTTCTTCTGAAGCAGTAAAATATTGATGATCGATTTCGTCTTTATCACTTTCATCAGTTGAATCCAAGTACTAAATAAAACATAAAATTTATTAAACAAGGCAATTAAAACAATGATTTAAAAATAGTTATTTAGATTTTTCAAAAAACGTTTCATAGTTATTAGTTATAGAAATTTTTTAATTAACAAACACTTTAATGTTTAAAACCTTGAGACTGGGGTGGAAAACTATTTTAAAAGGTAGGCCATATTTACCATAAAAATATATCGCGGGCCAGACTTGTTAAAAAAAAAGTATTTTTGGGCAGCATAATTTTGAGATAATGCAATACATAAAAACAAATAAAAGCTTTTCAAAGAAAGTTTTTATGAATTAAGCACTTCTACGTACTTTCAAAAAATTAAGAGCACATTCTAAAACATTTGCTGTTAAAAAGCTCTATTAAATTTGATTTGCACAAGTAGTTACCAATTAAAAATTACGTCGCGAGCCAGATCCGATCAGTAGGCCGTATATTGCCCACCCCAAAGGTGACCACTTATTTTTTTTATAATTTCATAAAAGTTTTATTTTATTCTTTCTTCTAGGTTTTAAAAGTACAACTTTTCTTGTTTGTTTTAGTCAGGGTTGCCTAATATTTTTGGCAAATTTTCTAAATATTTTCCAAGTTTTTAAAAGTACACGTTTTTGGGTCTATTTAAGTTTAAAGATAAGTTTAAGGTTGAAAACTGTGCTGAGTAGTATAACAGCATTGGAAAGATACTGAAAAGGTATTTAAATTAAACGTATTTTTAATAAAAAAAATGTTAAATGATGACAAAAAAGTTTTGTCTGTACGGTAGATTTTTCGTGTCAAATTAAAATTTTACTATTTAAAATGTAAAAACTTTTAAAAGTTCCAGGTTTTTCAAGGATTCCAGGCTTTTTGGAAATTCTGGTTTTAGTATTGATTAAAATTTAAGGTTAAAAATGTTTAAATTACTATAATACAACTTTATCCAAGTTTTTAAATTCAACAAAGTTCTAAACAATATATTTTTTGTGTATTTTTTATCTAATCTAAATTGTTTTAAATGTAAAATTCTTTAAAAGCTCTGTTTTTTTTTTTGGTTTTTGTTTAAAAGAATTCCCCAGATTGTTTTATAAAATACAAAATTCCAGGTTTATGGCCACTCTGCCTACCTTAAAAGCTACTGCCTTAAATATTGATAAAATTAGACTACAATATAAATTAAAAAAGATATATATAAACTGGCAGTAAAAACTTTAATGACAACAAATATAAAACAATAAAGTTAAATTTAAATAAAAACCATTTCACTGATTAGTTCGTCATCATCGGATACATGAAGCGTTTCTTCAGATTTACAACTAGAAGTAATTCCTGATCCTTCCCTAGGTTTATCATTTCCAGGTATTTGATGAACTGCATGGCTTTCTTTATGACCTAAAACTTCTTGATTATCACTAACACGATTTGATTCAAAAGCACTTTCTACTTCCATTTGTTCACAGTTTAAAGTTTTACTTGATAGCACTTTATTATTCTGATCTTCTATATAGTCTTTTTTCTCACTCGCATCAAATTTTGAAGCATTTTTGTTTTCAGGTTCTCTTTGGATTTTACCAACTTCTTCTGGTGAATCGTATTCTTTTGTCAAATCAAAAACTTCAGTTTCTTTTTCGGTAAGGCAGTTTAAAATGGCAGTGTTCAATTCGGGAAATGGTTTATTAATTTTGGCCTGTTTCAAAACTAAGCTTGTTGGGTGTTGGTCTTCATTTGGTTTCGGAGGAGCTTGCAGATCAATATCCATTGTTGTTTCTTCAGATACCACATCAACTGCGTTCGGTCTCATCAAATCTTCTGGTTTTGACAAACTTTTATTTGTCGAATCAGCTTGACAATTCTCTCCTTCTTCGTTGAAAGCAATTTCTTCAGTGCAATTAGCTTCTTGAGGCACATTTAAATCGCACTTTGCACCTGAGCTACTCGGATTACCACTCACCTCGCTCAACTTATCGGCGTTCCTGCTGATTAACATTGATTTTTCTACTACTGCATAGATTTTTTCGTGTATGCCCATGACATCGTCGTTTACATTAAGCTTGTCACCGGCAAATATAGTAGGTCTACTATTTTGTAGATTTCCATCCAGTACTTTTTGACTGACAGGAATTGTGCGATCAACAGTTAAAACGTCGTTGTTTTTAAAGATACTTTTGAGTAGTTTTTGTCTCAAAAGAGCTTCTTGTCGTAGAACTGAAGGGGGTTCTATTGAAATTTCAATTCGATCAGTAGCAGTATTTGCAGATATGTTATGATTTTCAAACCCAGGAATTTCACCAGCATTAAGCGCGTTCATTTGTGCTGCATTAATTTTAATGAACTTATGTGGGCCAGGCTTTTTTGTATCAATAATATATTCAGCAGGCTTCTTTAAGTTTGGAGTTATACATTTAGGACTTTCTTCAGCATCACTGAGCGTCAAATCAACTGTTTAACAAATTATAAAGTTTTTTTCTAGCTAATTTATTTAGTTATTTTCAAGGAAAAAATTAAAAAAAAATTTTTAATTTATTAAAAAAAAAATCCTTATATGAAAAGTTTTTAAATCACAGGGAAAAAACTAAATTTATACCTGCGTGGATCATTTTAAAAGTGTTTAACTACTATAAAAAGTCCTTGAAAAATCAAGAAAAACTTACTAGTTTCACACTTTTTTTTATGACCATCATAATCCAGTGTACTAATTGGGTGAACTGTTAATTTTTCAGCTTCATTCTTTTTTCTTTGATCTTTTTCTTTAGAAAAAAATTACTCTTATTAAACTTTTACTCAACTTTAAACTTAAAAAAACATATTTAAGAAATAAATAATCTTACTTTTTAATTTTATTACACAGTGACCAATTTAGCAAATTTAATTCAGTTTTTGCTAGTAAACTAGACTTTTAAGTTGTTCATGTATTTGTACTTGAGTAAATTAATGTTAAACAAAGTTTTTTAATTACACAATTTGAGTTAAACATTTTTTTGAGGTATTAATTATTGAACAAAGTAAATTAATTATACAAGCAAATGTTTGGTATAAACTTTTTCATGGAAAAACAATATTATAGTTAAATTTACATAAAAATTATAAGATGTTTTCTTTAAAAGGGTATACAAAATTATAAAAAAACTTAATATCATTCAAACAATTAAAAACTCAAAAATGTTTATGTATTATTAAACTTTTATTAGTAAGTTTAATAAAGAATTAAGTTAACATAAAAGTAAGAGTCAATCATCTTACAAATTAAATAAAGTATTTTTTTTTAATTTAAACTTAAGTTTTATCAAGATGTAGGACTATGTATATTTGGACTAAATATTGCGTTATAATAAACCTTAGCAAAGCTATACCAGTATACTTTACAGATTTTTAAAACTTATCAATTAAAAGTTATTTTTGTGTTTAACAAATACTTATTTCGAAAGTATAATATTTACTTTAAAATAGTCATTACCTTCATTTTTATAGTACACAAAAAACATACATGTTATCTAAAATAAAATTATGCTAGTATGACATCAAATCAGTCAGCCAATCTACTATACTCAGAAATAAGATATGTCTATGTCTCTTCTGGTAGAGGGTTTTGAACTTGTTTTGTACAACAAAATGACTATCTTAATATTTGTTTTAACCACCTACTAAAATTGAATCGATATGAGTCTTACTCTTTTCACGAAAACATGGTTGCCACTCTTTTGAGGCGTGAGTTACATAAAACTAGCCTGAGCTTTTGAGAAAAGTTAAAAAAAAAATCAGTAAGAGCCGATAACTAAAAAAAATACTGTAAAACAACATTGAATACTTAAAAAATCATAATAACAATGTTACTAATAAATGAACTAACTTCAATACTTATCATCTAAAATAATTTTTTTATAAAAAATATACATAAAACCTATATAAACTAGCCAGAGGTTTTTCTAATTTTTTTAACTAGGTTGAGCCTAAGTGATCAGCAACCTTGTAAATACCTAAAACACAGTGTAAATAGCTAAAAATATTCTTATATAAAAACTAACAAAATAAAAAACCTGATAATCTACTCATTATATTGAGTATTGCGGTTTTTTGGTCATCTCTCAGCATATCTTTTCTTATTTGCTCTAATGATATATTGTTGTACTGTTTGGTTACAGCAGATGGTACCGAAGAAACGTCGGGTTTTGGTGAAATTAATCTGAGTTCTGTATTAATTTGTTTGTAATTTAAGTTAATCATATTTTTTGTGTTAGTTTTAACTATTCAAACAAAAAAGTTAAATATATTGACAATTTTTATTTAAATTTAAAACTTTCTGCATAATTTAAAATGTTTTACGTACCTGTAATTTATCATATGTATCATTACCAGATATACTGAATAAAATGAACGGGAGTAGAGTGAACTACACAAAAAAAGTTTATATTTCTAAATAAATAAACTTCTGCAAAATACACTATCGTTTAAACAAACAGAATTAGAAATAATTTAAATTGTTAGAAAATTCTATTTTCTTTACTTAAGATTAAAAACAGTTAAAGTTCGTTAGTTAATTATTATTAGTAATAAACAGGCCTTAATTTTATCATGCTTTAATTAGCTCTTAAAACATGAATTAAAAGAAAATAAATTAAAAGAAGGTAAAATCTCACTTTTAGGATCTTTTTGCATATTAAATGCTCTTCTCTCAGTTTCGGAAACAATTTTTTTTTGGTAATGAAGTTCTTTAAAAAAAAATTTAACTTAAAATATTTTTTGAAAAAGATGTAAATCTTTAGTGAAGCTTTAGGTAAATTCTTACAAATATTTAGAAAAGTAAAAACTAAAATACTTAGTAATGTTGAAACTGTTTATAGGAAAGTATATATAAAAAAACATGCATATAGTATAAAAGAGATTTTTTCATCTAAATAGCTTTTTATTAATTTATTCAAGAATTTAGCTAAAACTATTTAAATGCAAAAATTCAAAAAAAACTTTTCACATATACTACCAAGCGTTTCCTAATAAAACTCAAAAAAGACAAACTAAAGAAGAGTTGATAAGAAGATTAGTTGTAAAACTTTTAACTTTACTTTTTTGTATTAAACATTTAGAATACTTATAGATACATCAAAAACATTGCTGTCATTTCTATTTTATTTTAAAAAACTAAGCATAATTAGAAACTTACATAATAAAAATCACTAACAGTTGATTAGAATTTAACTTAGACAAAAAAATACTTACTTTGACTGACAAGACTTTTTTTTTAAATTTTACTAGTAACTATGATATGGTACTTTATAAATGTAAAGATATAAAAATATTGAAAAAAAACAGATTACTTGTTTTAGTTTGGACGTTACCAATGGGAGTATCGATTTCGTTGACTAACTTTTGAACTGAAAAATACAATTATATAATAAGTATTAAAAAAAAAAGAATATACGTTTTTTATACAAACTATTTACTTCGATTTAAAGGGCCCAAAGCAGTAGAATTGTTCTGTATTTTTGTGTTGGTGGGTTGATTGAAATTTTCTAGCATGGTTGTTGGCAACAGTTTTTTAAGAACAGCATACTCAAAAGTATTTTGACCTTTATAGAATTTGAAATAATTAAGTTAAAACTTTATGGCATTTTAATTATTGTCTTATGATTGTTTTAAAATTCACGGTTTTGCTAAAGTTTTAGATAAAATATAGCAGAAAAAAAACATTGAGAAACATTTTAGAATTTAAAGCACATATTCGGTTGATTAAATTCAAAGTTAAAAAATTTGAAAAAATTACTATAAGATATAAAATTATATAATAAAACAAATGTTTAAGCACTGCTTTGGTTTATTACCGGTTTCGGTGAGCCTTAGCCGACCTTTTCAAATAATTTCAAAACAGTAAATAACATTTAGACATTGGCAGTAATGTGAATCTGAACTCATTGATGCGTAAAAAATAAATAAACATTAACTATTCAAATTTTAATGAAAAATGCATAATTAGGTGAACTAAATATTGGTATTAATTAATAAATAAAAATAAAAGAAATTAAAAAACTAAATGCAGTAATATAAACGAAAACACAACAAATTCTTAACAAAATTCTGAAAAAACTAACGGATGATTAAAATGCTAAAAATATTTAAATTATTAGGTTTTAGACTCATTCCAATAGAATAATAAAAATTTGTTTCTGTGCCTGCAAGAGCTCATTACTTCTGATCTTTTATTAATACAGTTCTTATCTGCTTGTAGGATCTTTAATTGCACGTCTCGATTCTCGGTCTTGATTCATATTCTTTTTCCAGTATTGTCCAAGTCAATTCATAATTCTTATTTTCGTTCTTCAATGTGTGGATGTATTTTGATAGCTCAGTTGCTTGTTTGTATTGAATATAATTTCTATCTTCTGGGTTGCTATTTATTGTCGTTCTGTGGGTTGCCACTCTTTTTTTAAATTGGTTGGCGCTTAGACCAATATATGATTTAGTTGCATTGTCAGTTTTTACTGTGGCTTGGTATATGACATTTTTTGCCCTACAGTTACCGCCTTTCAAAGGACATTTCTCTTTGTTTCTACAGTTGCATGTTTCATCTTCATCATTCTTGTTGCAGTTTGTGAGCTTCTTGTTATGATTCTTTATGATTGTCTCAATGTTTGGCAAACAGCTGTAACTTAATTTGATGTTGTTCTTATTCAAGTATTTTTTGAATTTACTGTCTACTCCGAAGTATTTGTTTATTATTTGGAGAAATTTCTTGCCAATGTTTGTTTTTATTGATTTGCAGTATGGTGGATTAAACCATATTATTTTTCTTTTTTTTTTTCTAGGCTGTTTCTTTTCATCATCTTCATCTTTGAACTTTATTTTGTAATTATAGCCACTTAACTTTATTGCGTCATTGTAATCTTTACTTATTTCATTGAATAGATTTTCATTGCTAGAATTTTTGGAAAGTCTTTCTTCTATCATTTTTGGGATTTGTTTCAGTATAGCTGGAGGGTGGTTGGACTTTGAATTAATATATATAATTTTGCTGTTTTCTTTTCTATATGGTTGGAATGTGTGGTTGTATAGATTGAAGCTTAAGTCTAGATAGTTAATTTTACGTGAAGGATTTTCAATATCTAACTTTATTCCCATTTCTTTTGATATGTTGTGCATGGATTTTTTAATTTTCTCTATATCAACAT
This sequence comes from Thalia democratica, assembly GCF_965202585.1. Classification (NCBI taxonomy): domain Eukaryota; kingdom Metazoa; phylum Chordata; class Thaliacea; order Salpida; family Salpidae; genus Thalia; species Thalia democratica. The sequence goes on from NC_139170.1 coordinate 14,150,607, forward strand.
TACTTTTGTTTTTTTCTATGACCATTAAGCCATCGTCGCGGTACAATCCTGTTGTTAGGTTTGGGAGCGCATTCCTGAGTTTATGTAGTATATAGAGACCTACTAGTTCGCATATTTCCGTTCCATGCTTACCTCCCATGGTGATGTCGAAAAGTTCATTCTCTTCTGTGTTACTCTTTCTTTTTACCCATACTTCTTCTTTATTATGTAATACAGATTTAGATGCGTTTAAGATGATCTTAATTTCTTGTTCGCTTACTTTTGTACTTTCTTTTGCAAAAGCTAAGGCTTTACTTAATAGTTTTTCTGATATAGATTGGTAAAACTCCACAATGTCAAACTTCATGAACTTGTATTTGTGTTTTTTTAGTTTTTTGTACCAGTTTAAGACTTCTTGGGAACTTCGCCACTGGAGGTATTTGGTTGATTTTCTTAATACATTGTTGATTCTGTCAATTATACATTTGCTAATTTGACCTATGTCTGAATAGCTAGGATTTATTAATCTTGTTTTGGGATTGCTGGCGAAATCCTTTTTGTGGTCTTTTAGCGTTATATAGCATTGTTGCTTAGGTAAGTGGTTTACTAATTTTTTTCAAGTTTTAGATTTGTTACTATTTCTTTGGCTTCTTTATTTATCTCATTTATAATTGTTTTGTCACTTTTTTTATATGATTTTCGGATCGATTTTAGTAATAGGCTGTCGTATTCTAATTTAGGAATCTTGTAGTAGTTGTTTGTCTTGTCGGCTGGTACTATTAGGCTTTTGGTTTTGCCTATTTGTCTTAAGTCTTTTTGAAGCTCTTGTTGGAATTTGTCTTTAGATTTTCTAAATTTAACTTGATTAATTAGATCGAACATTTCATTTTCAAAATTCTTGAGTTCTTCAGGTTGCTTAGGTGTGAATTTTGATTTGAAACCATATGTCTCTTTATTTTCTATCATGTCTGTGCTATCTTCATCATTGGTGCAGAAGTAAAGTTTGATTCTAATTCGTCTACAGAAACTTCTAATTTTTTCCATTAACTTTATTTTGTATTCTATCTTATTGCATAAAGGAATGTTCTTAGTTGAATAATTAAAATTCAGCTTTTCATATGCTGCCATTGTCACTTTGTGTCAATTGAAGGTGGATATAAAATTATAAGAATAAGTGGCGTAAATCTGTAAGTGTCATATACAGTTACAAATAATAGTAGCGAAATGTGTTACGTTGGCTCAATTAGAAGGTTTTAAAACATATACTATGAACACAATGTATCATTTATTACTCAAAAATAAAATTGTTAACACAAAAAAAAAAGAAAAAAAAACTTGCAAACTACCTATTTAATCGGTAAAATAAAAACTAAAAATATTAAATCAATTGGAATATATATACATCAAAGAAAGACTTACAAAAACAATTTTAGATTATGTTTATAATACAACTTAGAAAGAAAATACAAAGAGGAAAACATTCTTAAATAAATATAATGAATTAGTAACTAAATTCCCAGTGCCTAGACAATTTATCAAGACATCTTTAAATTATATCAAATTATTGTGATTTTAGTTTGTTTATGACTATGATTTTTGTCTGTTGAATCTGACCAACCAAATAAAATTTATTTTAAAACTAATTTATATGTCTAAATTCTATACATTAAACTTAAGTAAACTTATTTTCATGTTGATGTAAAACAAGGTTTCCCAAACTAAATTTCATAAACGCCTCCTTGGCAGAAGTTTAAAAATAATCGCCTCCAACTATTAGATATTGCCTTGTTAATTAATGTCCCCTGATAGCAAAAATATTAAAACTGCCTACTTTGAGAAACCGCAGTGTAAAGTATCAGTAATATACGTGAAAATAAATTCACGGTTTTACTATATGTTTTATTATACTTAAACCATTTTGGTAACTTCTTTATAAAATACATTAAAACTATCACTTCTTTAACATTGAATTACCAAAAATGCTTGCCTCGTGTTTTCGTTTTGTTTCAAGGATATTGTTTTTATTTTTTTCCTAAAACCTTATCTTATTCATTTAATATCAATATCTTTATGTATTTACAACAATGTAAGTAATATTCTATTTTAAAACTTGTAATTTCGTTCACAGCATTTTATCGCATGAATAGTGACGAGCATTGAAAATTATTGTAAATATGAAAATATTTATAACTGTAACTTTGTGTAGAAGTTGACGACATTACAAAGATAATATTTTTGTTTTTAATTAAAAAAACTCAGATATTTTAATATTTTCTACATTTAAAACAAATTTTTTAGAGACAAATAACATTATAAAAGCAAGTAAACTGTTTAATTTTATTTCACTAAAATAGTCTGTTGTGATACATCTAGAAATATCAGGTTAGAGTTACTATGTTTTTAAAATAAAAAACCAACTTTTATACACATTCTTAATCGTTAGAGGGTTCTCTTCGCCTTCAACCATAGTACCTCCTGTTACAAATTTATTTTTATGTTTTCAAATGCTAAAACCAAAACAAACTATTTTGAAATACCTGTATTAGCATGTCTCATGTTCACTCCAGACTTTCCGAAAGACCTTCGCGTCTGCGGATGCTTGTCGATGATATTCTTAACTCTGTGCTGGTTGATTTGAACGAGCTCATCAATACGTTCGGGCGGGATGCATATGTCATTAAAGCATATGTCATTAAAACGCCTGACAGGCGGAGCTTCAATGATTTCATGAGAACTTTCAACTTGTTGCTGATTTTGTTTAGATGGCTTTTGATAACTTCCTAAAATTTTAGTGATGTTTATTAGTTTTCAATCAATTTTATGAAAAAAATTCCAAACCAACCAGACTGATCAATACGTTTGGGATGAAGGTTCACATTTTTCAGTCGTGTAATATACGGAGTTTTAACACTTTCATGAGAACTTACAACTTGTTGTTGTTGGTTTTGTGTAGTTAATTTGTGATAATTTCCTAAATTTTTAATAATGTATTTTTTAAACTTAGCTTATCAAAAAACGAAAGTCAACTAAAGTTTGTCTTAATTTAAAGCAACGAGCTTATTTATAAACAGTAACTAAACAGTTATAAGATTCATTAACTAGAACAACGCTTTCAAATTATTTATTTATGAACATAAAATTTCATCTCTTACAAAAGCGTAATTTTTTAATTATGAACTAAAAAAGAAGTTATCACTTAACTTGAAATATAAAAATTTTATTGCAATTGAGTAGTGTTATCCAATAAAAGCTTAATTCGAATATGACTAAAAAAATAAATTCAACCTCATAACAAAACTAACTTGTAAAAGAACAAAGATTCTTATCATCATGAATCCGGCTGTAATTTGTTAACTTTTAATAAAAAAAACTATCCATAGGCAGTCGCTTTTAAAATTAAAACTATTTCTAACACAATATTTTATTTATACATTGTTTACAAGAATTATCTAATTTATACGGCTTATAAGCAAGACATAATTTCTTTAGTTTTTCAATCTATCTGTTGATTAAAGCACAAATTTTTCAAATCAAATAATAGGTAAAAATATTTTTCTTATGACATTAAATTTAGATAACAATCAAAACTATTTTTTAGTTCTAAACATATTGTACGCCTATACTTTAAGTTAGAATTTTACTTAACCTGAAAAATTAAGTTATATTTATTGAACATATTACAGTAAGTAGTATATTTTTTCTTCATAAGTATTAAATTAAATTAATAAACACTTTAAATAATTAAAAACTTACATGTGTTGGTTAGATATGTTTGGAACAAACTCCGTTGTGAAAGAAACAAAACCTAAAAATTGCTATTTTGTGTTTAAATTATTTTTACAAACAATATAACTATTTATCAGTCTAGATAGATAAAACAAATAGAATTTGGATACTATTTATAAGAATTTTCTTTTTTTTAAACAAAAAATCTTACCTTCATTATAATGGCTGTTTCTGTAAAAAAAAATTGTTTTAATATATAATTGTAAGTATTAAAAAGAAAAGAATAAAATAGACAAATTAATTTTTAGAAGCTATTTTAAATTATTCAATATTAGTTCAAAAAAATAATTAAAGGTGTAAAAAACAAACAAAGAATTTTTTCAATACAGTAAAATACAAGCTAAGACAAAAAAGTAAAAACTACTTACAAAAATGATTCTTTAGCATGCTTTCCTGCAGATATCTGTATATAAAGTGAATTATAATTTAAGTTTATAACATATATGAAGAAATATTGTAATAAAATATTAAAACTGTAGCTTCTAAAATGAATATTACGTTAATGGCTACTATATAATATAGTAAAATAAAAATCATTTAAGTTTTAAGTAATCCATTTGTAAATACTTTTTTTTTTTTAATTCGTTATATCTTAGTTAAAAATTAAAGATATATTAGTATTTTAAGATGAAATAAAATAAATCTTAAACGTCAATGTTAACTCACTCTCGGTTTGTTTGAAATAGGACTGCCTGAAAAAAGATGTAAAAAGTGGTTAACAAGAAACATTTTACTCGTTTTATATTTAAAAACTTTAATTAAAATTTTATAAACAAATTACTATAAGCAGTATAACACAAACTTTAAAACACTGCTAAACGGCTCTGATTATAACTTCCAAACTAACTTCTGATCCGGATGTTTTTGGCATGTTGGTAACACTGTATGTGTTTCAAGCTGTGAAAATGGCCTTCGATCGATTCAGTTGTGCGGTTTATTTTTACCAAGCAAAATTTGCAGTACAGTTGATCTTTCAGCACCACGGCACACTCCTGCACTGTGGCTGCAGTGAGTTAATATATTTTAATGTAACGATCATTCTTTAACGTAAACACTAAACATGAATGTTAGTTAAAGCCTTATATTAGTTTATTCAAAAAAAAAATGACTGATTTTACTTATCTTACTGCAACTAAAAAATTAACAACCAAAATATTTAAATACCAAAAAAATGTTACATGCTTAATGTAATTAAAGCTTTAATTTTTTTTTATTAACAATCAAAATGCAAAGTTTTTGCAGTCAAAGAAAAAAGAAAAATCTTTTTTTCGAGTATTTTATAGGTGTAAGTTAATAAAAATGTTATTACCAAAAGTAATAACTATAGCATAAGTTCAATATGTAAGGTGATACAAAACAATAGTCTTTACACATAACTGTAGTTTTGAACCAGTTTTCTGCATGGACTAAGTTTATAAAACAAAACTGCTTTAAGTTTTAACAAACAGCATAAACATGTATACAAACATCTGATGCTAAGCCTGAGAGCCATCTCCATAACCTCGCAGGCGTCGTCAGTGTCATCAGATGAACTTTCTGAAGACGAGCAAATCATCTTCTCAACTTCATCTTCGTTGTACAGTTGCGAGGCTGAATACGAAGGAGCTTCATATTTCTGCAAGAAATTGTATTTCTTTGACCATATTTGAAGTTGGATTTAAAAGTTAGTTCAACTTAACAAAACGTTTCACTGATAATATGCATAACACTTGACCATAAGATATATTTTCAGTGTGTCCAAATGGTAACTGAACTTTTTTATTAAAGGTTTATACTATATATATATATATATATAATAAGGTTAATGTTCAAACTTGAACACCTTCTACTGAGCCCACTTGAAGGGCTTTTAAATAATTTATTGAAATGACGATTTTAAAAATGCTGGAACATATGTTTCATTAAGACAAAAAAGATTGTCTCTAATCTTCAGCCAGTTCAAATTTAAAATAAAAAGCACTTTGGTAGACAAAGATGCAAAAGTTTACAAAAAAACAAAAACAATATGACGTAAGAATTGAACATTGTACATTACAAATATTTAGTACAAAAATCGATCTACCATCTAATTAATCAAACAACTAAAATTAACGAAAACAACAGTTAATTGACTATTAATTGAATATAAAATACAGCAAATTTTGAAGTATTTTAGAGTCAATTAACTGTTGTTTTCGATAATTTTAGCTGTTTGATTAATTAGATGGTAGATCGATTTTTGTACTGAATATTTGTAATGTACAATGTTCAATTTTTACGTCATATTGTTTTTGCTTTTTTGTAAACTTTTGCATCTTTGTTTACCAAAGTACTATTTATTTTAAATTTGAACTAGCTGAAGATTAGAGCAGGGTTCGTGCGCAAATTGTTTTTTCATTTAGCTTGACTGAGACCAATTTAGCCTGAAATTATTTTCAAAGTAAGTAAATCCCTTAAAGAAGTCATTTTAGGTATTTGGGGGTCTTGATTAGTACTATTGTAGTCTCCAACTTCAACCAGCTTTATCTCAAAAATGTTTTGAGATTAAAAAATATGCAAAAAGCAACTCATAGCTTAGTTCCAACTCAATAAAATAAGACTAAATTGTGAAAAAGGTGATTGATCTCTCCTATGCCCTTAACATAACAAATACAGTAATAAGTTTTTTGTTAAGTGTTATATCTAATCTATTACTAGTGTAAAATAATAATATATATTACTAAACACAATTGTTTAATTTAATTAAAACATTATAATCAGAAGATTTATAATAAAACGACGTGCATTGTCGTGTTTTATTAAAATTTAAAATAAAACGCTTACACGAGTATTAACATAAGTAAAAAACATTTATTATAGTATTTTGAATAATACTAAAAATTGATTCATAATTTTAGATTCTAAACTCTAAATATATACAGTGACTGTTGACGTCAAATAAGATTTAAAAAGCTTACACTTAAATTGAGAAAAAAAACCTTTAATATTTTGTTCTTGTAATGAAACATTAATTGTACCTAAAATTTGTACTCGCACAAAACTTAGTACTTATATATTAAAGCTAAGTTTTAATGTTGTGAATTTCTTTAATAACTTTAAACAAACAGTAAAGTATATGAATTAACTGCTAAGAGTTTTAATCTAAAAAATATTTGGTATAAAACCTTTAAATTAGAAATTAAAACAGTTCAACCAACTAAGCTCTGAAAAACATAGCTGATGTAAATAAATTCAAACAAACAGCTAAGTTGTTGAAGTAAACTGTAATGTTAAACTGTATTTTTTTAATGAATTTTCATAATTATGACGTATATAATCTAATCAAAACAAAATAGTGAAGATTCATATATTTTTTCTAGAGATTCAACAAAAGGCTTTAAGCATTTATTTTTAAAAATATTGACTGGTTTTGTCTTTAACAACTAAATCATTATTTAGAAATAAATTGACATCTCAATCTGATTTTAAAAAAATTTCTCAATTTTTTCTAATTAAAAATTTTCAAGCATTTGAACTGATAAAACTGAGAACCTCAAATTTTTAAATAAAAAACTGATTTAGCCTGACTTCGCCTGATTTAGCCTGACGCGCACGAACCCTGTCAGAGACAAACTTTTTTGTCTTTATGAAACATATGTTCCAGCATTTTTAAAATTGTTATTTCAATAGATTATACATATATATATATATATGAAGGTACTATCTAAATAAAAAAACTTAAATTTACCTTTTTCTTTGAAGTTTTGTTAGACGTGGAGTTTGAAACATGTTCATGATCAGTAGGGCTAATAAAATAGTTGTGATCCACAAATTTAATATCTTCACTAGATATTGCTTCATCATCTGGAATATAGTCTTTACTTGTATCTTTTTCTTCAGGTTTGATACTCCTAAATGGGTGCTTTTTTAGTATCAAATGGGTATGTTAATAAAAAAGTAAAGCATATGTTAGAGGAGATAGATTTTAAATGAAATAGTCTTTTTTCGCGGTTTTAGTTTTCCCTTTCCATAGGGAACCTATTATGCGGCTGGACTTTGACTGGTCATATCTCAAAAAATAATTTGAATTTTTTAAAACAATAAAAAGCATCTTGAAGCTTAGAAAAACCTCTATAAAATAAAATCAACTTGTAAAAAACATGGTTTACCCCCCCTCCCCTATGGCCTTAACAGATTGCAGTCTGCTAATAAAAGTATAGCTTAATTATTATCAACAAAAACATCGGCAAAAGCCTGCCGAGCAGGAGCCTAGACTTTTGCCATGAGACAAACTCAAATTTAACAGAGGGTTGATCACACTTATTCAATCATCAGACCACAAGCTTTCGGTAGATTGAGACCGGTTTGTCCTTATTACGACTCAAAAGTCTGTCACAACCGAAAAACTTGCCATCGTTAATCTACTAACAGTTTATTATGTTTTCACATGAGGAAACCACTAACTGGTATTAATCAGTGACGTCAGCATTGCCTTTTGCCGTGCAACGTTTATGACATTGTCCACTAGGCAACACAGCTAGCAACCTCGTATTAAATACGATCAACAAAACATCGGCGAAAGTCTGCAAAGCAGAAACATGGATCTTCGTATGCCGTGAAAAGCTCAAGTTTTTCAAAGGGCAAAAGACAATAATGATGTCACTAATCAATACCAGCAAGTGGCTGCCTCATGTGAAAGCATCATAAATCGTTTATAGATGATAACTACAAGTTTTTCTGTTGTGACTTACTTTTGAGTCATAATGAATACGGAACCGGTCTCAGTCTACCGAAAGCTTGTGGTGTGATGATCGAATTGGTATGATCAACCCTTTGTTAAAGTTAAGCTTAATACTTATGATAACACTTATGAATTTAAAAACATAATATCAAAAAGGTTTAGCGCTACTGATGATGCTTTTATATTTAAGGTATAAAAAATTGGTTATCTGTTAGCAAAATTTAATAAAACTTCAATACTAAGATTTTTACCTGCGGGATTTCTTAGATTTCGGTGGATCAGAATTAGTTTCTACTGTTTTTTTAGATTTTTCCTTTTGGTGCTGATTGGAAATTCTTGCACTTCTTTTTACAGGGATATTGTTGTAAAGTTTTCTTTTTCCTAAGCTTTTTTTACGATCAAATGTATTTGGAGGTTGTGAATTCACTGTTTTTTCTGAACTTCTGGAGATTTTTCTTAGTCTGCTCTGATTTTTTAAATTTTGTTACACTTACTTTTTTCTAATTTAGCTGTATAATAATAAAAAAAAATACGTTATTAGCGTTTTGTTATTTGTCATACAAATATAATTTATTAGTATTATTAGTTTAAAAAAAACTTATTTATCATAACTTTTACTTACCGTAATCGTACTTTTACAATTAAAATAAGATTCTACACGTATAAAAATTTTGGTTTCGTTAACCTAATTAATATTACATAACAATATAATACTAATAGCTAACTTTTTACAAGAACTAACTAGTTTTGGTGAGAGCTGTTCCTTTTTCCTCTTAGTATCAGGATCTATTTCACTTTCTTTGTATTTTGCAGGTAATTTACTTTGTCTCCGCCTTCCTGATATTACACCATGAGAAATATTCATGCTGCTTTGGCTAGCTATTTTTTTCAACTTGGCAAACCTTTTGCTTATTACAGGTTTTTTACTACTACGTTTGGATTCTTCAGAAGGAGATTTTTTAAAAGCCGATTTTCGCTTAGGAGAGTTCATCACTTCGAAAAGTGACTTTCTTTTTGGTTTTTCTGATTGCTTTGTTGCTGAAAAAGACTTTTTGTCAAAGAATCCTAATGCCGGTTGTTCTTCAGAAGTAACTTTGTGAACAGAATTTCTTTTAACACCTGCAGATCTTTTTACTGAACTTTCAAATTGAGATAACTTGCTATGCCTCAACTGTTTGTGCAAAAAATAAATTTCATCATTTTTGTGTAAAACCAAGGAGAAAAATAGAGGATTTACAAAAATTTAATTCAATAAAATACACTTTCAGTTGCTATAACTTGAAAGTTTTAGTAGTAAGTTTTTACTGTTTTTTAGTAAGATGTTATCATAAACTTAACAAACTTGTTTTCTGACAATTACATCATCTTCTTCATTATCACCTTTCTTATAAAGTTCTGAAGTTTTTCTTAATAAGAAGCGACTAACTTTAGTTTTCTTTGAACAATTTTTTGTCGGTCTGATGTACAGTTTAAATCATTTTCTTTTAACAAAATTAAAGAAAAATAACAAAGTACTGTAAACTATGTTTGAAACAGATGTTTAAATAGTAATCATATATTAAAAAACTACAAATAATCATTTTAAATATAGTTTATCATATGTATACAATAAAAGACTAATTGCCTACTGAAGAAGAATTTGAAAGTACTTTAGGCAATATAACGAATACTAATAAATTTGTAGATTTTTTTGTTAAATAAAAAAAAAAAATTTATTTAAAACGTTGTATACAATAAGAAATGTCTAAAATTAATTACGTTTTACTTTCTAAATTAGTATTTGCATTATTTTCGTTTTCCTCATCAGATCCTGAAGAGTCTCTATATCTTGTTGGTTTTTTAACTTCTCTTTTAGTAGATGTCAGAAGTGACCTTGGTGCTTCAGTTCTGTTTAATTTTATTTTTTCCAAGTTATATCATAAGTCACTTGAACAGAAACAAGGTTCCGTTTAACTTGAGATTTTTAAAATTATACCAAAAAAACAACATTAAAACAACTTACTTTTTATCATCAACCTTCAATGAGGAAACTTTCTCTTCAGTGTATGGCAGTTCATCTTCGGACAACATCTGATCTCTTAACTTCTTTTCTTTCTGCTCGTTTTTCTTTGCCATTCTCTCATTTCTCTTTTCAGTCTTTGTCATTAACTTTTTCCTTACTTGCTTTACCTTTCCTACTGTACCTATTGTGAAAGTTCTAAAAATTAAATACAAATCCAAATTTAACAAATAAAAAACATAACAATTTAATATGAAAAATGCAACATATATAAATCTTGTATATGTATATATCAGTAAAAACCTTAAACTTAGTATGTTGTAAAAGAAACTGCAGCTCAAATTAAGTTGTTTTTTTTTTTAGTATTATTATTTATATTTTAAATAAAGTTGCTTTCACAAATAGTTGCTGTTAAACAAAAATAACTAACATATTGAGTTCTATTTTACTTAAAAAAACCTTCACTTTCTATATAAAAAACATAAATAAATTACGTTTTAGAATACTACTACTAAAAGATTAAACATTTTTATTAGCTAGAAAAGTAATTTAATTAATAATTAGGCAACATCAAAATTTATTTTTGACAAGATTTACAAAAAATATTTTATTTTTCAAATCTCCTATTTATAATTAGAGCAATTTAGGGCTACTATAACTTCAAAATAAACGTTAATAAATAACTGATACTTTGAAAAATAGTAAAAATTTTTATTTTTATTTTGTAATTCAATATTGTTTGTAAAAACTTGAATAAATCTAAAAACAGACCATTTTTTGTTTCCAAATGCAATTTACAGTTCAAATGAGATGGAATGTTGTCCTTGTAAGGTTTTTGCATTGGAATTTCACATGTTTTACACAACAACTGCTCGCCTACCATCACTAAATCTTTCTGATACATAACTATGTACTTGATACATAAATCTGTGGCGGTCATCTGTATAATATAAAAATAATTAAAAACTTTTGATTTCAGATAAAAATATATTTAAAAAACTATTTATTCAATAAAAACTAACTTGGTCATCTTCTGACACATGTCCATTTAACTCATCAAGTTCATCATTTTCATTTTTCTTATTTGCCTGCATTGTATTTTTTAAATTTTAAATTAATAATATTTAATAGTAATGGTTTTATTACCCATATAAAGCAGGATTTATTTAAAAATACGAAAATAAATAGTTTACCTAAACAAACTCAAATTAAGCCTATTAGTTAAAAACATTAATTGTTTCTCACTTTTATTTTAGCCTTTTCTTTGTGTCTTAACTGATCCATATGTCTAACAACATCTTCAGCACTCTCAATGTTTCCAATTATCTCATCACAAACAAGACATCTGAGTGCAACTTTTCCATTCTCAAGATCTTTCATGTAAACTGATGGGTATTTGATGCAGGCGACATCGTAAACCAAGTTTTCAGTTTCATCTACATTCTGTGTTTTTTATGGTTTCCTTTCAACTTAACAAGAAGAAAAAAACTTTAAAGCTTTTGTGAAAAGAATTGTGATATGTAAACTAATAAAAAAATTAAATGTTTTGTAAACCAAAAAAGTCATATAAAAATTTTGTATTTGTTTTATAAATATTTTACACACTAACTGTAGGTGTAGGGAGTACTTGGGTTATGTTCGCTTGACTTATTTTGACATATGTATTGGATATATTTGGCTGAATTAAAAAAAAAAAAGTTTTAAAAAACTTGCTTTCCAAAAACTCTATATTTTAATAGTAATGAAGTCACCTATACATGTCCTAGACTTATAAATTTTATATTAAACGAAAGTTTATAGCTTTAGGCATACATTTAAAGACATTTCAACTGCATACAAAATATCATGACGTCATAATCACACAAAATATGCAACAAACGCTGATGCATTATTAATTGTAAGGGCATCTTCTCTTAATTTACAGAAATAAAAAAATAATATATTGTGATAGGGTATTGTTATGCCACATTAATTAGTGAAGGGTCATCAGACACATTGTATTTTGCTACTTGTAAAGGTAAAAATGATGATGGGACTTACTAGGTGGACCACCTCATGAGAGTTCGAGATGGAAATAATTTGAAGTGGAAACACCCACCAAAACGTGATTTGCTGAACTTGCATTTAGATTCTATTCTTGATTGTAAAATTGATGAGGAATAGAATGTTTTTAATGAAAGATATATTACTTTTTCACTGAGAAATAATACCGAAATATTTTTTTAGTAGAACAGATGTCTTTTACAGAAAGTTAAATAATAGTTTTTTTGTATCTTTATATTTATGTTTACATTATTACAGGGTATTATGTTTACCTAATTACTTTGAACAGATAGTCCATTGTATTTTATCAACCAATCATGTGACAGTTTTTTAAACTACCATTTTTCAAAGTATTAGTCATTTTGCAGTAATGTTTAAAATTAAAACTAGATGACACAGTGCAACAATTGTTTTATTTTGCTATGTTCTATATTTCTTTACTATAGTATTTATTTTGTAATCAATAACTAATGTGTTTTGAAATACAACATCATCTTGTCTATAGTTTATTCAAAAATTTTAATATTTCCTTGTTTTGTTGTAATGCTAATTGAATAATTATTTAAGGTTTTTTTAAACACTTATAGCTATGTAAAGTTACTTGGTTGGTTACAATATATAACACACCTGCACAGATAACCATAATTAAATCTAATTTAATATACATACCATATTACCGAAATTTTAAAAGTTAGTAAGTATACTTACTAAGTTTTATTTTACAACAAAATTTTTATTTAGATTAAACAACCAGTTATGCTTTTTAATTTTCCAAAAAGCACCATTTTACAGAAAAAATTTGCTTATTTTGTGTGAATATGACAACATAATACATCAAAAGCACTTGAAATGTCTAAAAATGTATGTCTATAAGTATAAGCTTTCATGATGACATAAATTAAAAGACTAGGACATGTATAAGTGACTTTATTACTATTTACGTCAAAAAAAAAAAAGTGATAAATTTTTTAAAATTATTCTTAATGAAGCCTAAAGACATCCGAATCAAATAGGAATTTTACAATATGACAAAAAATGTGCTCTACTCCCTCTCCTACTAGCTGATCTTATCTTTCGTAAAGTTTAACTTGAATAAAAATAGTTGAAAAAATTTTTTTATTCAAAACATAAACACTTTTATTTCAATTTAAAAACGGTAAAATAAAAGTTATCAAATAAGATAACCTTGTCAAAATTTTACATTAAACATTTTTTATGTACAACACTTCAAAGATTCTTTTCAAATATATTTTTATCAGTTAAAGACTTAACTAAAAGACTTACAAATCATTCAATATTGATTAAAAATTGTATCTCCAAAATTTAAAAACTAAAGAATCAAATATTTAGCCACAGAGTGAGATTTGTATACAGTTATAACAAACAAACACATGTTAACTATTTTACTTTTAATTTCATACCGAAATATTTACAACTTTTAAACAATTAAATTTAAATTAAATAAAACGGTTAAAATTTTATTTAAAGAAAAAAACATTTCTCACAGTATTTTGAGTATCTTTTTCTTCAATAATGAATTCACCTGGAACAAAAGAGATGCCTATTCAAATTATATTAACTTATACAAGTTAAAAACATAATAAAAAATAATAGTAATATTTTACCATACTTGTTTAACTAACCTAGAATATCAACTACAACAACTATTTTAATACATTAAATTGTTTGAATTAATAATTTTAACATTATTTAAAAAAAAAACCTCCTTTTTTATTGTCAATATGGATCGGATCTATAATGTGAGATGTAGCATCTTCAGTAGGCACAATTTTGTGGCACCAAATACATCCTAGATCTTCTTCAAATTTCTCATAATCTTCAGGGTATTTACCGCAATAGTAATTAACATCTTTAACTTGCTTCATCTTCTTCTAAAATGAAAATTAGTTTAAAACCCTATTCATATGTTGTTGTTAACTATTTGTAACACAGTCTCCAAAAACTTATTAAAAAAACTTGCGTTTTTTTAGACTTAAGTTTTTAATAATGCAAAAACTTACATAAATTACAGCTGTTAACTTTCTTTGACTTGCTGTAAAAATTCATATAACACCTGTTTTCAGTTAATATTTTAAGAAAATGTACACTATTTTTTTCAAATTAGTTAGTTTTGAAATAATTTATATAAAAGCTATAATGTATGTAAATGTTTAGTAAAAGCAATACATTTTTTCTTATATTTAGATAAATTTATGCCACGTCCGTTTTTACTAAAACGAATTTAAAGTTCAGTGGTTGTGATGCCCTAAAAAACAACCAGGGTAACTAGGCAACTTTAAAAAGTTAAGACTAAAAATAACTTTTTATATGAATAATGAGCAGGGTTTCCCAAAGAGGGTAATGTGGCTATCAGGGGGGCTTAATTAGTAAGGCCCCACGAAATAAAATGGGTATTTAACTAGTATAGGGGTGATATCTAATAATGTGGGTGATTGTTTTACAAATTTCTGCCAAGGGGGCATTTATGAAAATGAGTTCGGGAAACCCTGATTTTGAGTTATAAAGCTAATTGTATTGCAATTCATTATCTATTATCATACTTACAGATAGTTTATTATTAACTAATTAAACAACAAATTATTCTTCATTAACCACCTTAAATATTTTTTAATAGATAATAAATTTACATTAAAGTGATAGTAGCAGGAAAGAATGATAAGCACTAAATATTTTTACAATTGGCATTCTTTTAGTCGAAAAATGACCTTTAACTGTCCTGAGTCATCTTGAGTTTTTTAAATCCTTCAAAAACTATTAAAATTCAAAAAATAATAAAAATAAAGCTCTTTAACAAAATTGGTTATCAAAAAGATATTAAAATTAAACTAACTAAATCTTATTCAAAATATATATATAAAAATTATATTCTGATTTTTTTTTCTTAAGTCATCCTGAATTTTTTATTTAAGAAAATAAATTATCCTAAGTCAGCCTGAGTTAAAAAAAAAATCAAAATATCTAGAGTTGTCCTGAGCTGTTCTAATTATCCTGAGATCCTTAAAAATTTCTAAATATTTTGAGTATTTGGCAACCATGACTTTATACAAAACAGGAAGATACAATCCTCATTAGTTTTCTATTGCAGCTTAAATTCCTAAAGCTGTTGATTATCAGCGGTTGATTTTGAAGCTGACACATGTGTTTTTACACACTTCCTGTATAATTAAAGGATTTAAAATTCAGGTGTATAATGTCACTAGATCAAAAAAAGCAATTACACATCTAGTTGTGCTAAAAATGCACCTCCTACTAATTCAACTAAAAGTTGACCAGTCAAGAGACATTATCTAATTATATACAAGGTTGCTACAAGTTTTAAATAGAAATTTCCAAGTTTTCTGAACTTATTCCAGGTTTTGAAAGTACAAACTATTTGTCCATTTTTAGTATGAAATTAAATTGATAGTAAAAACTATGTTAAATAGAATAAAAATATTAAAAAGATACTATAATGCTAATTTAAACAGGTTTTATAATTAATTAAATTATAAACAATACAAAGAAAATTTGTATGTGATAGATCTTTTATATTAATCTAAATTTTGTTATTTCTTATGTAAAAATTGCTTAAAATTCAAGTTTTTTTGTGATTTTTCTATTCCAGGCTTTTTCAGGTTTATTGAGTCTAAACTGTAAATTCTAGGTTACTAATAGTTTTTCAGCTATTTTGGCAACCCAGTTTATTCACCAAATAAGTAAACAAGAACTTATAATAACAATATGCAGAAGCTTATAATCGCATGCATGCAAATAATCGTTACTATTGACAAATACAGGAAATAAAGTAGCTATTTATAAATTAAGTTATGTCATTAAAGTTGCCATTGGTGTAAAAACAACAGAGCTTATGAGCCCGTGCAAAGATTATGATACACTATTTTGATTATTTAATAACTGATTACAATGTAAAATATAAACTTGTAATTTCAAAACAGTAAGGCTGCAAAGCAGACTGTCAAGCAGTAGGTAAAAAGAAGTCTTAAGTAGAAAACTAAAAGAATCAAAGATATATTGATCAAGTTTGACTACATTGATACTATCATAAACATCAACTGCATTATCGAAATTTTGTGTATATGATCCACCAACCAGAAGTGCATTTGTCTCATCAGCTTATTTATTGTCACTTTGATTAACTTTTTTCCAGGACTTTACCAAGCATTGTTTACAGTTAGAACACTCAATATACTTCTTATTTGTTCTGCTCCATATAAATTTTTGGTTTAATACACATGTTACAAGTTAATTTAAATTTAGGTTTTAAAGTGGTTTTTCTTAAAGATTTGTATGAGCAAACTGAGACTTAAACCGTAATAGCAGGTTGTGTCATTACATCATATGCCATCTCTTTTGTTTCAATGAAACTGATTGTCTCAATGACATCTTATTCATCTAGACTTCCCATCCTAACACCTATTTGCGGATATCCTCACCTGCTAGACCAGTAACCATAATTTTTTTAGAATTATGTCAGTGAAATATATTACTTGATTTCAGCCAAATTTTGGGCAAGTAAGAGCACAGAATGGCTTTTCCCTTTAAACAGGCAGCAAATGATCTGGTGTTTTCAGTCAAATTCTGTCTTGTACCAAGAAAGTCTGTCTTAACACTGGACAACAACTGAAACCGGAATGACTGCAAGCTGCTTGATCGTGCTTAAAAGCTCTTGTTCACTTAAATTTACTACGTCTGCAAGTCCCTTAATCACCTAGAATATATAGCATTGCCTAGACCTTCATCACAGGACTGGTGCAATTGACAAAGTTTTTCTGACTCTGACATCTCTGTACTGTCTTTAAACATTGTCCACTTTTTCAGAAATGTGTTACATACCTCTTCAACGGTCCATCTTTGAAAGCTTTGGTTTTGAAAATCTTGCATTAATGCGGAAATTCTTATGTATAATTAGCAAAGTGGCAGCTACAGAATCATTTACATATGGTGTCTCATATGTGCAACTCTCCAGTGGGCATTTATTCTCTGGCAATTTTTGTAGGCAATTTAATCAATAAGACTTTATCATATATAAGTATCTTTCTTGGTTGAGTTTATTAAAAACTAGTTATAAGATTAACAAAATCTGAAATAAACCAAAACAAAATGAAACCTAGATAAATACTAGTGTTTAAAATTGGTTTTACTACTTTGTATTCTGTACATATGTTTTTTTTCTAGGCTGATAGCAAGTCTAATATTATTTTATGTTATCTGAGATAATTATGTGAGATAATTTCATTTATTGAACTTAAAGGCAAGGACATGGTCCCCATGCAACTTAACATCAGTTGTGGCACTTTTATATCGGTAATATATGCCTACTGCAGAATCAAATATATCCTTACTATAGTATATGATAAAGTATAAGAAGATAAAATAATATAGATTGTTTTACTTATTCATTTTGTAGTCAGAATTTATTACTCATTGAAACAGTTAGAGAAACAAGAAATTTATGAGGTTGTACATACAATCTTATGTCAAGTAGTATTAATACTCTGTTTTAATTTTTTAGTACTATGAATAATGTTGATTACCTATTTAATGTTGCCAGTAATAGTAAACCAATTATGAATAGTAGAAGAAGAGCTTTAACCAATTACAAGTTCAGTAAAAAAGAGGTTTTTAAATTCAATACAAATCCTCTAATTTATTGCGGCCAGCTACAGAAGAACTGCTCAAATTTGTTCGTTTAAAGTTTGAATTCTGTCCATTTTATGTTTTTATTTTTTAATTAAAACTACTACTTTTTATATGTTAGGATAAAAGTTTAGTCTTCAAGATTTTTGGTAGATTGGTTGGAGGTACAAATATTAATCAGGGTTTGTGAGCAAATTTTTCAAATATACCCTGACATGCCTCAATTTAGACCAATTTGACTGATTTTTTTTTTAAGTGGGCAATATTAACCTTTAGGGGTGGAGTTTTGCTGTAAGGGTTTGGTGATTTGTAAGGCACAAAAGTGGAAATAAACTAATAAACTAGTAATGGGACAATTTCTAGAAACTGGGGCAGTAATTAAATTTTTGCCGAAGAGGGAGGGTGTTTAAGAAAATAGAAAACCCTGCTCTACCCTTTGTAGGTTGGAGCCCAGTTAGTCTCATAAGAAGATGAAACTACATAATCTATAAGACAGGTCGTAGTTGATTAGCTTATTAGTAATAGACTATTCTATTACTTTTTTTTAATGTAATGAAGTGCTGTATTTACTTGCATTATTCATTATTTTGAACTCAGAATATGTGGAGCCACACAACAATGGCCATATATGGAATTGAAATGTAATGAGCCAATCAGAACAAGAGTTAGTGAGGTGTGAAAAATACTGAAAAATTTCCATAAAAAACATAACAAATACATTGTGCAGTTAGTTGTATATTATGTAGCTGAGAGAAGAATCTATTTAAAAATTTGAAGTACTATTTGAACTTTATTTTCTTGCATATTAGCTGTAAGTATTTCTTAAGACACAAATTTAATATTTAATCTCTGTGTTTAATTGCTTAAATACTTGAGCTAGATTTAAATGTTTAATAGCTTATTAAGATTTTTATAGTTTATTGCTCACTAAAAGTTTTTATTTAAGCTTTAGTTATTGTGTCAAGTCTTTTGAAATAGATTTAAATGGTTGACAGTACTTTAATTGCTTTATAGTACACTGCACTAAAGCTTGGTTTATTAAAAACTGCACTTTTACAAAAAAAATATAAAAGTTTTATAAGTAACTTATATTTTTAAAATCTAGTGGTTACACTATTTTTTGTTGTTCACTTTTATAATAGTTTCATCACTCAATTTATATAACGTAGTCTGGAAGAGTCTCTAGTATTGAAAGATAAAATTCACTGATAAATTATAAATCAGCTTAGAGTATTTTATATTTATTTTGTCCAATTTAAGTTAGATAAACAAAAGGCTGTCTACAGAGGGTCCTAAGTATAAACGTCCTAGAAAGTCACCTAGTTTGCAGGAAAAGTATGACCAAAAAGGTCAGGTTGAAAATCTGCACACAGACAGTCAACCAGACCCAACTGAGACTGTGGATGTTGGCCCGACTTCATCCATAGCTTATAGTGGCGTCCTCCTATAGGTCTTATACAACAACTCTATCACACAATAATGATCATTGCCTGAGATACTTGCATTCTAGTTGACTGATTTTGTAACACTCAGCACTAAAAAATGGAAGAGCATATGAAAGATGCATTCCATTACACTTCTTCTTCTTCCCATTTTGGAAGAGGATATTTACTCTACCCTATACTATGCTTCCCTCTTGTTTCAGGGTTGCTACTAGTGATGTACCGGACCCGGACTTTTTTTTTCAAATTAGAATCCGGCCGGATCCGGATATCAGACAAAAATGGCAATATCCGGCCGGACCCGGATAGTGAGTCCGGTACATCACTAGTATAAACTAGCCTGAGTCAGAATGAGGTTTTTAATACTGAAAAAAAAAGAACTTTAATCTAATAATAAGTAGACCAGCTAGCCACAAGGTTTACAAATTTAGGTGCTATTTACAATTAAAAATCTGAAATCAAGTTCTTGAACAAAATACACTAGAAAATTACAAAATATTGAAAACTGGATCAGCTCAAACTCATTCAAAATCTAAAAGAAAACTAGCCTGAGTTTTTATAAAAAACTTAACTAGCCTGAGGCAGTCCAAGATTTTCTAAAATTCCCAAAAATTTTCAAACTAGCAGGGTTGCCACTGTTTGAGTCAATAAAACTAGCTAGAGTGAGTATAAACAAGCCTGAGTCAGAATGAGGTTTTTAAAAACTGAAAAAATTACTTTAATCTAATAATTAGTAGAACAGCTAGCAAAGGTTGACAATTTGGTAGTAAAGTTGTGGACTGATTGTGGTACACTTAACTTATTAGTACTACCCATCATAATTAAATCCTGCCTTTTTAATTAATATCTAAGAAATACTATATTCTAACTGAGACTACTTTCTATAACCAGATACAACAGTTTTAGTGATGAATCTTCTATATAAAACACAACAAGAAATACTAGCATATACAAAATTATTAATTACTTTGGTAACACTTTAAAAACTGAAAGCTATTTAAATCTATATCAAAGGACTTAAAACAATAAATTAAAAATTAAATAAAACTTTTAGTAAACAAAAAACTTTGAAATTTTCAATAAAATATTAAACTATAAACCTAGCTTAAATTTTTAAACAATTAAACACCAGTTGAAATATTCACTTTTAAAACAAAACACTACTTAAAATAAGCATTCACAAAAAAGTTCAAGATATTTTGTTGGTTCAAGCTGCACACCAAACTAACTAACTGCTAACATATAAACTGCCTGTCATGTTCTGATGTTTTGTTGCAACAGTATGTAGTTTGAAAAATTTCGTCATATGATTCTCATTGGCTCCTACATTCAACCGTATTAACTCTAAATATTCTCTGAGCTCAACTTTAAACAAAAAATAATGCAAGTATTCATTCCAAAGTTTTCAACTTCACAACATATGTAAAGAGTTGCATTTCTGAAATGTTTATTTCATAGTTAAAATGTAAACAAATGTAAATTAGTCACGTGTACAAAATGAGCCAATCACTGTAGGTATTTAATTTTAACTGACGAAAATGACTCTTGTTAATTTACACAAGGTTTGTTTTTTAAAAAATGCTTTTCAATATGCTCTTTTTTACTAACTAGATCCGGGTCCGGACTTTTTTTTCAAACTAGAATCCAGCCGGATCCGGATATCAAACAAAAATGGCAATATCCGGCCAGACCCGGACCTGGATAGTGAGTCCGGTCATCACTAGTTGCTACTCGTTTTTTAAAAATGTTTTCCCAATTTTATAAATTTCTTCCAGGTTTTTATAACTTAATTAATTGTTAACATTTTTGGGTCTATTTTTAGTTTAAAATTAAGTTTAAGGTAAGAAACAGTGTTTAATAGAAAAAAACACTGAAACGATACTGTAAAGCTACTTTAAATAAGTTTTTTAACAAAAAAAAAATTGATGATTACAATTTTTTTTTATTTGTAGGATAGATTTTTTGAGTCAAATCACAACTTTACTACTGAACATGTGAAAATTGTTAAAATTACAGGTTTTTTTAAAGATTTCTCAAATTCCTAATTTTTTTTGCTTAACTTGTCAAATTCCAGATTTTTCCAGGTTTCCAAGTAAAGTGGCCATCCTGTTACTTGCAGAATTCAAATGTGTTATTTTTCATTAATCTAGTTGGTAAACATTATAACAAAATAAAGAACAATATAAAGCATATGTAAACTCAAAATAGTCTTATTAATAATTTAGTAAAATACTAAATATTTTATCTATAAGGTAAAAAAAAAAAATTTATAACTGTTTTTTAGAGTCTCAAATAATTTTTTTTCACTTTTTAGAGAAAAAAATATAATTTTTTATTAAAATATTTAACTCAGAAACTAATTTAACAAAATAGTATATATTGTTTTTAACATCAATTTATTTGCATTAAAAAAGAAGAAAACTTATGTAATAATACAGAATCATTACTCAACTTTCATGCCTGACTAAGCCCTAGATACAACTTGAAAATTAATTTGTCTAGGGATAAAATAATTGAAAAAATACTAGTCATTAGCCTAGTCATAACCAGATTCATAGTAATCAGAGTCTTGTTCGTACATTTGAAAATGTCTATTTTTTACTTGGGGGGTCATGCTAATATTTAAACTTTCTCTGTAATTGTTTGTGTGGGTTACTTTAGATATTTTATGGTTATAGTGTAACTTTAACCTTCACTATAAACCATAAGAAATAGATAATAATATTATTAACTTAAATAAAACTAATACTAAATTACATTTAGGGCAACTCTATATGAAACTAGGCATGACATTGAATGAACATATTGTATTGAAGAACCATGTAGAAAATAAATATATAAAAAAAACTTTTTGCTTTAGAAATACCTTAAATGTTATTAAAAACCTTTTAATTCCTAGAAAAATATATTCAAGGCAGTATAAAACAATTTAAAATTTAACTACTTCAAATTTAAATCAAAAGACTGCTTTAAGAAACAATGTGTTAAAAAAATAAGTTAAAAGTAAAAAACAAATTACTTAGCTGTCTATTTGAGCTACATGTTAGCAGCAGCAAGATCTAAAATGATCCTTTCTAACTGATTATTATCTATATATGGCTGTAGTATGCAAATGCAAAATTTCATGAGTAAAACACATGGCCTTGCAAGCTTTCTATTAAACGCTTGGATGAACAATTGTTATCAAAATGCAGTTTGAAATCATTATACATTAATACAAAATTATATAATAAGATATGTTCCCTAAAAAGTACCTTAAAATGTTCAGTTTTTTTTAAATGAAATTTTTATGTAACTTTTACAAATATTTTTAACTTTTTACTTGCATAGTGCTAGCTCGTTCTTAAATGTTTTAATTCTTAAAAGTACATCAACACTGACTAACTCACATAATGGTACTTCCTTCTTACTAATAGACATACTCACGTCTTCGCTTAAAGTCATTTTGCCTTGAAAACTTAATTTTTATAAAGAAACGAATTGATATCTTAATATAATCAATTCAATAATAGAAAATAAAAATTTAACTTTTGATTATTTTAGAAATTCAGAAAATTCCAAGCATTTAACTGATAAAAAAACTAACTTTTTTCCACTTTTTTAAAATAAAACTAATTTGGCCTGAACACACATACTCTTGTTATAGTTATTTTGTTTATACTTTGTGAAATACATTAGATTTTAATATTTGCATCTAAACATTTGCTTTCTGCTAAGTAAGCTTTTCAAATTTGCTTTTAAAAAATCCCCTTATCTGAGCCTAACAAATTTTATTCAGGGAACTTAGAGAATTAGTATCATTAGAAGCAATATTAAAGCAAGTTACAAACTTCAGAGAAATTTTTGTTTAGATTATTAAAATCAAAATCAGAATCAAAGTAAGCTTTTAGACAGATTTATCAAAGAAATTCTTTATTTTTAAGCTCTAAAAAATTGACTACACTTTTGTTTTTACTAAAATTAAATGATTATTTTGCAAATATCCTATTAAAAGTTTAAATGCAAGGAGTGTTTTATTTTTGGTTTAATAGATTTGGAATTTAAGAGCTTTTAGATAAAAAAGAACTAATGAATATTTAGAATATAAATAAAATTGTGTGACCACATTAAATAATTTACTATAAAAACTTTTAGCTTAGTTAGTTAATAACAAATTAAACTATAATTGTAAAACTAGGTTTAATTTCTAAATATCAAGTTAAATATATATAATAATTTTACTACTTATTTAGAACTGTATAAAAAAATTTAACACATAATTGCATGAAATTGCTATAAAATTTAAATTATTTCTAACAAAAAAATAGTAAGTTACATTAGTTTGTAATGTTTAAACTTTGTCTACAAATTTCAATGCTACTATTAAGTACAACTAACTTTATATATTTTTTTATTTTAAGAAATAGCTTTATAATTTCAACAATTTTTGAAATAAAAATTCAATTATTAAACAAGTGGACAAACTAAATAAACTTATCAGATTAAAAATTAAAAGATTTATTGTATTTTAACTATCTTGTATGCTGGACTTTAACTAAACAAATAAGCTGAAGAAAAATTTAAAACTGAATTAAAATAATTAATGGAAAGTTTAGATTATAGTTTTAAAATTAAGATTATTAGTTTAAAGTGTTTTCTTATTGTATTTTATATATAACTACAATACTCCTCTGTTATTTGTTTATTAAGTTTAAAACAGTGTTCAGTAAAAAAACATGTAGCTTATTGCCCTGATAAATATTTGCTTACATTTGGAAAATCATAACAAACCTAAAAAATCATTTCGCACTTTTGTTAAAATATCTTGTAAGGAATCAGGGCTAGTTTTCAAAGTCGAAAAACAGTAGAGAAAATAAGTTAGTATCATTTTTAACATAATAAACAAAAATAATAGTAGTTTACTTTAATTAAATTATAAATAAAACAACTTCTACTTTCAACAAGGTTATAAAATGCACTTAACTAATTTTCTTAAAATGTTTAGGCTAAAATGATGGAAACGTTCAATAAATTGAAAATTAATATAAAAGTAATTAAACACAACTCTTTTTGAATAAAAAAAATGTACATTGTGTAATCGTTTTTAATAAAAAAAAAGTGTTTTTTTAATTAAAAAAAATAATGTTGTAAATTAAACAACATTAATTTACATACAAAATTTTTTAACGATTAAAATAACTGATATAATATGCTCATCAAGATATTATTTTTTACATAAAATATATAAAAGTAAAAATTTCTTTATTTCATAAAATTTTCAATTTTTACTTTACAGAACATTTTAGACTATTTTTCCTGTTGATTACAATTATGTAACACAAAATTTACAGGTAAAACTAGCATTTAAATGTTTTAGTAGTTCAAGTTTAACTTTTGTAATCAACTATACACTAATATCTCTATTTTACAGGTAAAACTTGCATTTAAATTGTTTTTTTATTGAAGTATCAAATGTACATAAATATCTTTAGCACAAATGAAAAAGTATTTATTTGTTAAGCTATTTAATCTTCTTTACTTTTAAATTTAGTTAAATAAACTAAGTTTGAATGAACATATTTTACTGATATTATATTTCTATCAACTGTTCGGAAATAAAATATTCTAAACTCTACTTTTAACGATAGTTGTCTTTATCTAATCAGACAAACTAAAAAATATATACTTCAAGGAAAAACCTTTTGTGTATAATTTTCTTAAGATTTTAACTAAACTTAAATTTGCAATCGATTTCTAAACAGGTTTAAACAAAGCAGCATCATCAGATTATTTCCTAAGATTATATTTTATTGTACAGTAATAAAAATAAATTTTACTAAAAAGAAATTTATGCGAAATGCAATATAGTAGTCATGCCTTTCATAACTTTAAGGTAAATTTAAAACCAATTTTGAATCACTAAGTTTTTTAGGACAAAATTTAAACATTTAGTTGTTATCATTGTAACTATTTTAACTTTTTTATATACTTTTTTGTTAGATACTTTATCTCTTAAAACGTAAATATGCTAGTTCTAAATTTCTAAATGTAGTTTTAAACTGTTTATTAGAAAAGCAGACACAAAAAATACTTAAATGTGGAACAGTTTAATACTGAACGTAAAATACTTTCAGTACCAACGCTAAGCAAAATTTAGTAAACTTACATCTTGAGAGTTTTTTATTTTTTAAAATACTTATGTTTAAACTTTAAGCTACTTAGTTATATTTTTAAACCAATAAAAACTTTTTCATTGGTTTATCATTGAACATAAGTAAAAATATGTTGTTATTATTTTTTTCTTAATATATGCAGTTTGTAACTTTGTAAAACTTAAAAAAATGTTTTGAATTTGAATAAAATATCTAAATTTTTATATAAATACAATCGTTTTTTTAAGTTGATACTGGTACATATTTTGACCATTAAAAATACAATTTTGTAATTTAAACAAAAAGTATTTCAATACACTTAAAACTTGCAATACTAATAGTTTTTTGGTTTAACTATAACAATTTGTTATATAATGCACACTTAAATACTATGTACAAAAGCATTTTATTTTGAAATTTTATCTCTAACCCTAACCTATCAAAAAACAAATAGAGCAGGGTTGAGCAATTTTTAGGTTATTGGGTCATGTTTACTAGTAAGAGTATTTTAATCGTCATACTTTTTAAAAACACAGTGTTTGGGGCCGCGAAATTTGAAATAGTTATAGTGTACTAATTGGAAAAACTTTTTTAAATAAAGTTTACTCAATGATAACTATTTTGAAATGAATATTAAACTCTAATACACAATTCCAAAGCTATATGAAAATGAACAGTTTAATTATTTATGTACAAGGTATTTACTAGCATAAAACATGTAGCTTACGATCTAGTAGGATTTTCCACTCTTAATCTAAAAAGAGAATTTTAAGTTTTAAATTTTACGTAGATTAATTGTATATAAGTTTAAAATATTTAAATATAAGTATTTATCATAACTTATACTTAAGTATTGTATAGTTATAATGATTTTCAACAATTTTAAATTGAAAAATATATTTACCATTAAAAGCACGAATATTATTTATTTAACAATAAAAAACCGCTCAAAAGGTTTGGTCTAAAAACTTGGTGTACGAAAAACCTTTTGGTTATCGAGTGGTACCCCACTAATATAAATGAATTTATACTACTCATTTGTGTTGTTGTCCTAATCAAATAATTGTTTACTGTCAGCTTTTTCAAAAGCAATTTTAGAGATTGTAGAGGACATTAGAGGAGTTTTAAAACCTAATAGAAATAAAAATTGCTTTTTACTTAAGATAATTTCAATTTTACTTTAAAATCAAAATAACAATTTGCTTTTTAATACTTGTTTATAAGTTATATATAAAGCTTATCAAAAGTAAAGATTCCTAATATTAGTTTTAAGTAGCAAATGATAACTTTGTTTATCACAGCCCATACACTGAATACCGTTTTTTGCTTTTAAGTTTAAATTAACTTATATATATATATTTATTTATATAAATACTATAATTTTTCAAACTCAAACTAAAGTTACTATTTTCAACTCAAGCTGTTAACTTTATCGTTTATGTAAAAGTTGACATATATCTGTTAGTACTAGTCAATTAAAGTTTTGTATACAAAATTTACTCAACTGTATGATAAACTGGTAAATTTAACTTCCACTATACATAATTGGTAAGAAACACGTTTTGTTGACGAGTCAGATATGAAAAAACTTACTTAATGGTGACCTGGGCATTTCAATTTTATTTAATTAAAAAAATATTCAGTTTTTCAATTCACTTTGACTATTTATTAATTATATGTTACCTTTTTTGCAATAAAAATAATGTAAGTTTTGAATTTCTTGTCTATTATATCTAAAACCTTTTTTTACTCTTTACTTCAAGTCAGAATATTGAAAACTTTGATTTAGCGGGCTAGAATTATTTCATCATGGTCTGTTTTGTCTTCTGCGTGCTTTATTCTACTTAAAATTTGTAGAAGTTTAGCATGCTCTACATTGCGCAGCCGAACCCTACTTTAATATACAACATTGATTGTAATAGTAGAATGCTGCACTGCATACCTTTGCCACTGTTATATATTATTTTATTACGAAAATTTAAAGTTTCAATCAAAATAAAATAACCTAGTCAAAAAATTTTAAACGAACTATTGTTTGAGAAATTTAAAATAATCAATGTTAAAACTAAACAAGTCGTTTAAAACTTATACTTCAAACTATCTACATGTAATAGATAACGGTTATCAAAACTTTACTTATAAATAACATATACAACAAAATAGTACACTATAATGCTAATAACTAAATTAAATTTATTTTTAGGCTATCACGTTTTATAATTTATTAATGCAAAACAAGTTAAGTACTGAATTTTATAAAACTAATAAATCTAATAATTACTTTTTATATAATTTTATTCGAGTAGCTTAGGCATAAGTTAACAAAACCTCAAAGTATGAAAACTATTGTATATAGTTTTTAAAAACAGATAAAAAGGTTATACTTAAAATATTGAACTTATACGTTATGGTTTATTGTAAACAGGTTATAAACAAAAAGTGCTTACATGGTTAATATTAAAAATTTAAAGGCTCAATATAAAAACCTTCTGTAGATAAATTTATTCTAGCATAGTTTTAAACAAAACTGTAAAACATAAAATTTTGAATTCCAAGAATGCCGTAACCACAATATTCTATTGATTACTATATCATTACCAAATTATTTATGCAGCTACTGTTGTAGTTTGAAGGTGATTTATAGATACATTTTATTCTTTTTATTTTTTAAACCTTGATAAAATATTTCTAACAAATTAAATCCTGCTCTAGTTCCCAAGCAGTGCTTTAACGCGGATGCATGACAACTAAAAGTCTGTATTTTTTTAAAGGTTTTTCTAAGTGAGGACATTTCAAACTCTAATAATTTAAATTCCAATATTTAAATTTTCTACCATCCAAATCGACAACTCAAGTCAGTCATTTTATTTCAGACGATTAAAATCCTGACATCTCAAACTACAAGAATATAAATACTGAAAATTTAAATTATGACATTTTAAATCTCTGTTTTATTTCTGACAACTAAGAGTCTTAAACTGAGTATATGAAAATTTAAATTCCGACATTTGTAACTACAAAATTCGTTTTTGCTAATATATCACTATATTCTTTAAAGTATGTCTTATTACTTTAAATTTTCCATAAGCACTGCAATAAACTGCAGCATTACACAGTTTTTAATGTTTAAAACTGTACTTATTTTTTGTTTAATGATCGTTGAATTGTACTTTATCCAGTAGATCCAACACAAGACTTGTTGTCATTTTCAGATTTAACAGTTGCTTTATAAACTAAGATTTTAGTTCGAAATTTGCTATTGACCGGACATTATTGTTTTATGTAGTCACACACATTCTTCTTTTTTTTTTTGCACATATGACAGTTTACAGCACTTTGTCATTATTAACTGTCTCATATTAAGCGTGCAAGAATAGAAAGCTTTCAGTGTAGTCATGGTGAAAACTTAACTACATGGGTTGTCTTCAGTGAATTTTTTCTCCACAGTCTCTAAGAAAGATTTCTAAACCCACGTTGCTGCACTTTTGCAAAACGATCGTTGAAATATATTATATTTCCTATGCTTCTTTTCTTGTTCTTGTTTTTCTCGTGTTTTTGGCTATAGCTTAATTCGTGATCGTATCCAATTGCTCTTGTAGCTTCCTGGTAGTGTGGGTTGTTTCCTTAAATATTCTTTGACTGCTAAAGATATTTTGTAGGCATTTGTTTAACGCAACCGGGATGTGTTTTAGTTTTACACATGCTCTAGATCAGCGATTCTTAACCAGGGGCAAATTTACCTCTGGAGGTAAATTCCCTTGTAATAGGGGGTAAACTTTCTTTGTTATATACTATGTAAATTAATTTTTACTGATTATCTTTTTAATTTATAAATTAGTATACAACTAAAGTATTCTTTAAGTTGAAAAAACTTCTTTTTAATTTTTACAATTTTTTATATTTAATAAGCTTAAAGTTCAAAAACTTTTTTTTTCCTCAAAATTTGACACTTTTTTGTATATTGGGGGTAAATTTCGTAATTACATTTCGAAAGGGGGTAAAAAATTGAAAAAAGGTTAAGAATTGCTACTCTAGATCAACGGTGCTTAACCTTTTATTTATGTTTTACTCCTTTTCGGAAGCTTAATACTAAATTTATTCCGAACTTACAAAAAAACTGTTTAATTAAAAAAAAAAAAACTTGTTTAAACTTACTTTAAATTAATTGAATAAATGGTCATAAGATTTAAAGAGTTTATTTAAAGTATAAAAATTAAAGTTAGACATTAACTTATAAGTTATGAAGGCAATTAATAAACTTTAGTTGTCATAACTTGTGTTAAAGAAAATTTACCCCCTAAAACAAAGGAATTTACTCCAGGTGAAGAATCGCTGCTCTAGACGGTTTGACTTGCTATTCATATAAATTGTACGCGCATTTGCTTTTCTGTACGATTTGTGGCTTTTGTTTTGTAGATCTAAAAATACATCTAGGTAGCCTGTTACAAACAAATTGCCTTCAATAGTAACATCAAAGCCATTTTTAAAGACTTTTTTACTTGTTTAATTTTCCTACCCTCACTTGGTCCCGGAAAATGTCTACCACTGCCAAACTATCGTCACTTCATATACCAGAGCTAGCATCACTAAAGATTTTTTTTCTTCTTCAGTATGTTTAAGACGTATAGACAAACTAATTTGCAAGTTTCTGCTCTATTAAAGTTTCCCATCGGTACATCGAAGCTGTTCTTTTTATGCTTTTTCAGCCATAGTTAACTTTGTAGAATAGTATTGTTCTGCAGCTATGACTAATTATTTCTTTTTAATAATCCGTGGTTTCAGTAATGCTTGCAGTAAAAAAAAGAAAGAAGTTTTACAAAAGTTTTTTGAGATGCTTAGGTAGTAGTATAATTATAATGAATTTAACGATATACTAAAATTTCCCACCCGATTAATTCCCACCAGAATCACATCCCACCCGATTAATTCCCACCAGAATCACATCCCACTCGATTAATTCCTACCCAAGTTTTTCGTCACTTATGCAGTTTTTTTGTTTGCATGACATTTTGCACAGTTTAAAACTTATCAATACAAAACTATATATAAATAAAACCAAGTTGAATTTAAATTTCATAAACCTTGAAAAAATCAAATAAACTTAAAAATATATTTTAGTTTCCTTTTTACAAAAACATTAATTTGTTTAGTATAAAATATACTAATATCAAAATAAACTTAACCTAAACCTAAATTTAAAAAAGTGTTTATTGCTAATAAAAATTTATTTTCAAGTATAATATTTTAAACACTTTAAAAATTAATAAGATTTTTGCTTTATATTATTTCTATTTATTTTAGTAGAAATCATTTTAAACATGACTTGGTTTAAAGTCAAAAATACAAGACAAACTACATATACGCAGAAAAACATGCACGAACCAGGATTTTTGACAATGATGTTAAATTATATTATTTAAAGTTCAACTGTATAAATGTCAAAAGTCTTTAAAAAATTTTGCTAGTGTAAAACTTTTTTTTGTAATTAAAACAACAGTATTATAGTTTTACTTATTTTTAGCTAGTTTAACAGCATAGTAGTTTTAGTACTCTTCATTTTTTTTATGTTTAACTTATCATTTCAGCTTTAAAAAATGCTTAAACTTGTATATTAATACACCTTACAACTTTTGAAAACTTAATCTTCAACTATTAGTAAATGTTATGTTATAAAATAAAATAAAATTAAGTTTAAAAATCTTAAAAACAGTTTGAAATATTTCAATTTATACGTTTTTGCCCGTATGGTGTGTAAGTGCAGTTTTAAGCAGTAAGTTAAGTAAATTTTATTATATTACTTAAATTTTAGTAATATTCATGTGTAAATACTGTTATACATTTTCATTATAACCACTTTATGTCTTCAGGTTCAATCTGCTGTACAACTTAGAAGTTATTTGTTGTATAATGTATGTATCTTGTTTTAGTGTGCCTTAAAGTTTTTATTTTGTTTTACATGAATGTCGACGTAACTTTTAAATTATTTGTACTTAAAAGTGTATAAAAAAAATTTAAAAAGATAGGCTAAACTTATTTAAATTCGTTTGTTAAACTACTCAAGCAACTAGTAATCTTTAAATTTAAAATTCAAACTAAGTTAAAAATATGGTATAAATTTTGTCGGTTAAAACCCAAGTAAAGTAAAAAAATATATTGCTTTTATTGTCTGCAGTTGACTTGCCTTCAAAAATCATAATGACATGAGACTCTCTTTTGAAAAAGTTGTTGCTTTAACAGCATATAATTAAGTGTGGATAGTCCAAACTGGTAAAAAAAAAAGATAATCAAAGTAAAATAATAAAAGTAAGTCTAAAATTACAAAAATTGAAATAAATAGTTGTTCCCTATATCATCCGTTTTTTTTTTACAAAAAAGTTTTAATATATTATTTGATCTACTCAAATAGTTTTATATTAACTTAATGTTTAGTTTTATTTTAAGTTTATCTTAAACTTTTTTTGGTTTATATTCAAGTTTATTTTTTCATTAATACGTAATTATTGTTTAAACAAGTGAAATTTACACTTAATACAATTTTAGTTTAATTTTTTTAATATGTATTCATTTAATTTTCGTCAACTTACTTTTATAAAAATTTAATAAAAACAGCTTGCAAAAGTGATCACAGCCGCAAAACGTGGCAACAATAAAAAATGCAAACAGAACGCTTTGTGCAAAGCACAGTCATAAAAAAGTAATAATTCGTTGAAAATTGACACCTATGCAAAACTGACACAATGCAAAAATAACTCTCCGTGCAAAAGTGATGCTGTGTAAAAGTTACGTGCAAAATTGATTTGGGTGGGAACTTACTGAGTGGGAATTGTGTTTGGGTTGAAACTAAGCGATTTCGGAATTTATAAACCTCAAGTTAGATTTTCTTGTCATTTACAAAGATAGAACATTTTAAATGTTAAATGTATTAGGTTGAACGTAAGTGTTTTTTAAGTTAAACCTTCACAAATGTGATATTCAGATACAAAGGTTTTCATATTGCAACTATAACAGGGTTTTCCAAAGTTGGCCATTTCAGGAATTTAGGGGGGATTGGGGCCATAATTTAAAACTTATACTAGTTGTTCTGGAGTTGACGGTGAAGAGCAAAAAAAGATCTCAGTGTATTTAAGGATAATTTTGAAACTTATTTTAGATACTAAAGAAAAATTACAAATTTTACGAGGCCATAAGCTGTTAAAAGGGGAACCACAGGCCATAGTGTGGAACTTACACTATATTTTCTTGAATTGATGGTGAAGAGTAAAACAAAAAAAGTTTTAGGCGTTCTTAATGGTAGCTTTTTGAGAAATTTTATTTATTAAAAAATATATTTTAAGATTACTTTTCTAAATAAAATCTATAAAACAGTTATGTCATTTTACAAATCGCAAAAGCATCTAATTTCGACTGACCGTCTAGCTTTATTTTATTGACAAATTCCTACCTAGATCAAAGCGAAAATCAACGAAAATTAAACAGACTTGTTTGTTAAAACAACAAGTGCGAGGATGATCAAATCTTTCTAGTTATTCTTTTTTAAGATTTTATTTTAACTTAATATAATTTATAAAAAGTAAAATCTTTTTATTCAATTGTTATTTTTTTTGTACTAATAAATTTATTTTGATACATATTTTTTTTATTCAAAATAGTTGAAACAACGTTAACACAAACGAAATAACATTGAAAAAATAGAGCTTAAAAATTATAATAATTAAATAAAGTATAATTACGAACAAAAGCTCGTGAAAAAATTTTACTATAATGTAAAATCAATTGTAAAAAAGTATATATCAGTTTAAGTACTAAATTAAGTCGCAATTAAAACAACTTTGATATTATTTAAACTTAAGTGAAAAGTTTCAAGAAGGCTAATTTGACGAGATTTGATAACCCTCTTGGAGTCAAACAAACGAGTCAGTTTAAGTAGTTCTTTATATTAGCTCAAGTTCTAAATTTGTACCACAATATATTATTTTCAAGTATATTTTTAGCTGAAAAGTTAATGGTAGACCGAAGTTTGTCGACATGGCCTAGAATCATTTTGAAAGGGACTTCATACTTAAACTAAAACTTTTAAGAACTAAAAGAGCTAAAAAAATGAGGTTTGATCGAGTTTAATTTATATAATTAGAAAGTGCTAATAATGAAAAGACGTTCAGATACCAAAAATTTATTTATTACTAGTACAATTTCACTGCTTTATAGTAGATCTTCAGGTACAATAAAAAAATGACGATCTAAAGCACTCCTTATATAGAGAGAGATAAGAAGGTCATTAGAGTTGATTATTAATACTCTAAATAAATTTATTCGTGTTAGTAGTTGGCCCGACTAAAATTAACTAAAATTTAATTAAATTAAGTATATACGACGAAATAAAATAAAATAATTAATAATAAAGTTAAGTAAATTAAATTAAAATATGATTTTAACTTTAATAAAATAGATAAAATATGAAAAAATTAAAAATAGCACGAATTGAAGTGGAGGAACAGGGCAGCAAGCTCTGTTCGCTGATTCAACGATCCTTCTCTGTAAGACTCTGCAATGGTTGTTGTTGCAAATAGTATACGCTTTTGGTTTGTGGGGGGGTTCGCATGTAGTTTTATACACGATTGACCATTATATGTTTATATGACTTAAGTAATTTATATATATGCCGTCAACGTTGTTTAGGTAGATTTGTTAGGCTTAGAGCTGAATTTCTGCTGGTTGTATCTGGTCTTAAATGATACACCAGTGGAGCTTATGTATTATTTTGTTATATTCTGGTGTGAAATTGTGGCATTATGTATCTTTTTCAGTAGACATTGACCATTAAAGGGACATTGAGTGGTGATTCTGCAGTTACAGAGTTTATCAGTTCAGCCTCGAGCGGATAAAATTTTTTTTTTGGGTGCTTGATTAATTGATTTGAGATTTGTAGAATGGCTATTTTTGATCTTGACTTTGTTCTTGATCAATATCTTGTAGAGCTTGGACCCTTCAGGGAAATACGTGAATATGAAGTGAAGGAATTATATTCCGACTTTGATTTTGACTGTGCTAAAGTTTTTATAGAACAAGTGCTAGTTATCTTGCTAAGAATATCTTATAAGTATGATAACTTTTTGATTTACGAACAATCAACTTTATTTTTATTATAGTATTTTGTCTATAAGAACCATACTCAAAACATTTGTGGAGCCAGAAAAACCAATTAATATACAAAACTGTTGTCGATCTCTCAAAAATAACTTGAATAGAAGTATGTAAAGTGGAAAAAGCAAATTATGTCATTGTCCTAATTAAATTAGAGTACTTTTAAAATTTAGATTCTGACTTGTGAAAACAGAGTGCTTTAACTACTTGAGCGTGAGATTTTAATTTTAAGTAAATAACAGTTTATACACTCTAGTGCTAAGTTTTTATAACAACTGTTAGTATTATAAAAAAGTTGTTCTAGACAAAAACTATAGATTAATGGTAATTTAGTGAACACAAAACATTGTAAATAGCCGAACGAACTGTAAAAAGATAACAAAGTGGTTTATTATTAAGGAAATATATATAAAGACATAGCAAACTAAAAATTTATTAAAATATCTGTCTACCAAGTTTTGTTTTCGTTTTTTAATGAATCAGTTGCATTACTAATTATCGCTCAAGGCTGAATTGCCAAAAAATTAAAACTTGCTCCTTATGTCTTTATACTAGTTATTGATCCTCAACATACTGAAATTGGCCAAAAAGGGAAACCCTTTGAGATATCCTGATCAGTGTGGTTCAAAACAACATTCCAGAGTACAACGTAACTAAGTGATTATAATAACAAAAAAAAGGAACGGGTCTAAATTGCGCGAGAATAAAATTGCACAAATGTACAAAATTGCACGAAGATACATTTGCACGAAGACTAGTTTGCACGCGGGCACAAAATTGCACGAGGGGACAAAATTTCATGAAGACTATTTTGCACAGAGGGTCAATTTTGCATTTAAAAATACTAACTTTAAATAACTAAATAACAAGCTTTTGACTAAAATGAAACAAACAAAATAATACAACAGCTACAATTAGTTAATTTCTATTTAAAAAAAATTATTAATATAAACAAAACTTATTTTGGTAATTATTTTTTAGTAAGTAAAAAAGAGATTTTAATAACAGAATCTAATTTTACAATCTAGTTTTTTTTTTATATAACTTTTTGTAATTGGTTTTTAGTTTGATTATATAAATTACTCATTTTGACTTTTTAATTATTATTATTTCTATTAAATTTATTTAATTACTTGTTTTGACTTTTTTATTAATTTTACTAACTTTTATTTTGGACTTTTATTTAAAGTATTCATTATCTTATTTGTTAATATCTAATATTTATAAATATAATTTTTTTTTGATTATTTTAATATTTATTTATTATTTAGTTATTAGAATTTTTAAATTTTTACTTGTTTTATTTTCTTTTTGTTTATTTATAATCTATTTAATATTTAATTTATATTTTTTACTCAAAATTATTATTTTTTACTTATAAATAAATTTTTTATTTTATCTATTTAAATTTTTGATTTTTTATTGATTTGTTATTTTTTACTTAAAATTTTTACTTTTTTTTTTTTAGTTTAAATAAATTAGTTATTAATTTTTTTTTATTTTTTTTAAATATTATATAAATTTATTTCCTATTTTTTATTGTTTAGTTATTAAGTTTTTTAATCCTAATTTTTTATTAGTTTTTTTAAATCTTATATAATTATTTTCGTGCAAAAGATTCTTCTCATGCAATTTTGTCCCCTTTTGCAAAAATGTCTACGCGCAATTCTGACTCGTCCCTGGGAAGGAAACAAAACCCGTGCAAAATTGACCCTCCGTGCAAAACTGTCACTCGTATTAAAATGATCCTTCGTGCAAAGTGTCTGCATGCAAAATTGTCTGCTCGTGCAAAAATATACCCTCGTGCAAAAGTGTCTTAGTGCATAAGTGAACCTTCGTGCAATTTGTCTACATGCAATTTTATCTACGTGCAATTTTGTGCTCTCGTGCAAATTAGTCTTCGTGCAATTTTGTATCCTCGCGCAATTTAGACAGCTACCCCAAAAAAATGTTTGTATGGCAAATATAGTGTTTCATCAAATGAATTTGTGAGCAAAACTCCCAGGCTTAACTTAATATATTTTAATTTTTTTTTGTTAGTTTTTAGAGACATTTATACCTTGAAATTGACGTTAAACTGTATAGAAGTGGTGTAAAACTCGATAACGAAAGGTTCTTCCGTGCATCAGGCTTTTAGACCAAATGTTTTGAGCGCTTTTTTTGTCGTTCAATAAAAATAAATTAAAATGTTTTAAACTCAAATTCAACTAAAATAAGTTATTGAAAGCATATCAACAAAAATTTACGACACAAGCATACATTCAATAAATTAAATAAAATCATGAAAATTTTATTACAAAATACTTTAAAAATGTGCTCCTAAAGTGTATTCAAAAAATCCTACATGAAAATAGACGGTAGTGCTATGGGTAGGCCATCCTATACGATCCTAGCCAACTTGTTTAAAACATTAAAAGAAAACTACCAAATTTAAATTTTACAACAAAGCCTATAATGTACACAAGGTATGTAGGTAATACAGTAACCTCTCGCATCTTTACGCACTCGTGACGTTACGCACTCTCGTTTAGTTACGCATTTTAGAATTCTAAAATGTTCAAAAAATTTTTTTTTTGATATTGCACAAACTAGGTTTATAGCATATTTTTAATTTAAAATATGTTTTTAAATGCTAACTCATCTCTCTATATCTTTAGATTTACTAAACTTATGTTCCTTGACTAATTGATAAACATTTAGTTATACCTCAGTATGTAAGAAATTTTGTTAACAATAAGAGATTAAATTAGAATTTTAAACATAAACAATTTTTATTAAAAAATTTCTTAAAATTTACATATTTTTGTTCAAAATAAGAAATCCATTACAGCACTAACTGTATGTTTTTGTAAAAGGCTACAGAAACAAATTATAATATAGAGACCACACCATTTCTAAATTGTAAACAAATGCTTAATTATAAATTTAACTTGCTAGGTAGAATGATATAAATGTTAAGTATCAAATAAATCACTTACAAATAAAGATAAAGATAAAATCAATTTATTGTTAAAAATTAGTATTTTACTTAAACTTAAATCTTTTTTTAATGTATGTACAGTTTTATCTTTGGTTTTCATATTTAGAAATAAAGTAAACAAATTGTTAAAAGTGGGAAAGTCACCAGTGTGCTATTAACTAGAAGCAGTATCAAAAAAAATCCATAATGGTAAATATATTTAGGAACTCTCGTATCTTTACGATCTCTCATATCTTTACGCACTTTTTCTGTGGACACAATGTGCGTAAATAAGCGAGAGGTTACTGTATAATCTTAATTGTGGAAAAAACAGATTAAAACAGCTTCTATTATTGGATGTATATATTGCATCTTTACTTAAATTTTACTTTAGAAAAAATTATTTACTGCAAACTACTGCTTTCAGACACCGAAATAAAGTGACTATAAGTTCAAAAGATACAGTCCTAATAGTGCATATACTAGTGTATGTCCAAAATCTTTGAAGCATTTTGATAAAATTTATCTATACAAAGAGCTAACTATATGCTCTAACTTTGTTTCTACTAAAATAAGTTTATATAATTTATAACTGATTTTTAATACTCAATGTGCTAATAAATTATACAGTCTAAAATTAACATGCTATTTGAATAAAAAAAAACAATTCAACAAACGAAACATGACCACAATAATAAAAAAATAAAATAACCGTGTACCAGACAAAATCAAAGCAATATTTGATCATCTGTTTAAAACAGGGTTTCCCAAACTTTTTTGCAAATGGCCCCCTTTAAAGAAATTGAAAAAGCCATTGCCCCCTTTATCTGGGAGCGGGTCAGAATGACATAGCGACAAAATGACACGGTGCCGCACTTTGGCACAGCGACAAAATGACACGGTGGGTCACTTTGGCACGGCGACAAAATGACACGTTGCGTCACTTTGGCACAGCGACAATATGACACGGAGGGTCACTGTGGCACGGTGCGTCACTTTGGCACATAGGGTCACTTTGACACAGCGACAAAACGACACGGTGCGTCACTTTGGCACAGAGGGTCACTTTAGCACAGCAACAAAACGACACGGTGCGTCACTTTAGCACAGAGAGTCACTTTGGCACAGCGACAAAACGACACAGTGCGTCACTTTGACATAGCGACAAAAACGACACGGTGCATCATTTTGGCATGGAGGGTCACTTTGGGTCAGCAACAAAATGACAGGGAGGGTCACTTTAGCATAGCGACAAAATGACACGGTGGTTAATAAGGGAGGGAACGATTTATTGTGAAACTTCAATCTTCATTGGTATGGACAACTATCTTGTTTTTCTAGGAAACGTTTCGGTTTCCTGTCTTCTATCCGGTTTTGTAGAATCAGCAACAATCACATTGAATAACTTTAAAAACAAAGACCGCAGGAATTTTCGATTGTGACTTCATAAAATAAAGTGAAACACGTAATGTTTATACCTTCAATTGTCCATCGTTGTACTTATAAACAACATACTCATTTTCAAGCAGTAGCAAGGTATAAGGTGTGCTTAAAAGCTGTGCTTAATAAACGACAAATAATTATTTGTATCAAACAAAGTAAACAAAGATGTAAACGCAGCAACTTTTTTTAACAAAATACTACTGCCAAAGTTAACGCGAATTTATTTTTGATTTCTTTCGAATGGAGAAATTTAAACACAGTTTTGTACTAGAACTTGAAACGAGTAATGAAAATTAGAAAATGACTTGCCAATTTACGACTAGAAAGATAAAAACTCATATAAACATATTTTTTAAACTTCAGCAACATTCTGATTTAAAAAATACAATCTACATATTAGAATAATCATTCAGCACATCAAAACAATAAACTAGTAGATGTAAACACAGAGAAAAAATTGTTTTATAAACTAAAACTCAGACGTTATCGAAAACAACTTTTCTGCTGTTGTAATTCTAAATTCTAATGCGGTTCTTATTTTACTTTTTTATGCTTAAAAAAATTAATACTTGCGCTCTTTTGGCAACTTAATAGGTTGCAATTTTGAACTAAAATACTGCATTCCCTGACGACCTACGTTAGTAGCAACATCTTCAAAAAATCATTGTGCACTTGATTTAAAAGATCGAAATTTAGGGCCTCTATGCGACTTATGTTAGTTGCAACATATATCGTGCACTTAGAAGTAGAAATATAAAGCTCTTTTGCAAATAAAATTGTGCACCTAAGCACTAAAAATGCATAGATAAAAGTATAAGTACAAATAACCGCAAATAAACTAGTTTTTTAGCAAAATATTCCCTACAACAAGCATCTCTTTAAATAAAACTCAATAAACTACTAATACACACTTGTAATACAATTATAGACTTGCTTTAACAAAATACAATTTTTCTTACTATTATAATAGTAAAACTTCGCAAAATAAAATATTATCGCAATTAGTATAGTCAAGATTTTAAACTCGTTAAAAAATTGATTAGTAATTATCTAAATTATTTTCTCGCACCGTTTTTTAATGGATTAGGCGTCTGATTCCTATTAGAATATTCCTAAAGCTCAGGCAACTCGTGGTCTCCAATGTCTCAATACAGATATTGGAGACCACGAGTTGCCCATGATAACTAGGTAAATAGCACATTGCTTTTACCCATTACTGCCGAATGCCCCATACTTTCAAAATGTTGTCTTTTTTATATCAAAAGCAAATAAATTTTTTTTTTTTTACTTTTTCATCAGAAAGAAATTAGCTCCTAATTAATAAAAAATATTGTTTTAAAATTTTAGAAAAAAGTTTTTAGAAGTCCTAGAAAATGTATTTATTTTTACAAAAAACTCATTTTTTTGTTCGCAAGATTAAAAATAGAAAATTAAATAATGTTTTCATAACAGAGTTAAGACAAAACCGAGTTTTTTAAAACTTTGTAATAAAACTCAAGAATATAAACTAACAGAAATGTTTTATAAGCAAATTAAAATCTGCTCTTACTGTATTATTATGAAATTTATTTACTGATTTTGTTTTGAATATAAATGCTATGTAATTCCTTCTATGCAATAAAATACAATAATATCTGTCATACTCTAAGTTTAACTCTTTATATTTTAGGCTACAAAGTTTAGTAAAAATAAAAAAACTTAAAGTATTAACTTTGATAGAATTAACTAAATTGACGATAAACCTAACATTTAATACACTATTTTTAAGAAGAACTAATTTTGATTTATTAGCTATCAAGTTGTGTCAACGCCGTTTGTTACTAGTTTAGATTAAAACTTGGGCAATACCCTTGGTATTTAACTGAACATTAAAAGGAGCACATACATAATAAATATGCGCATTGTTTCTGAAAAACTAAATGAAAGTTTTAATGGTAATATTTCTATTAATCCTCTATCTGAAATGCTTGGTGCAACAAAAAGATTAAAAAAATTGACGGTGTCAGTTAAATATTTTATATATTCTGCCGTAACTGTAAAAGGTTATATGCTAGTAAAATATATTAAGATAAATTTCTACCTTAGTCAAACTTTTATCTGAAGAACTGATGATTCTTACCTGAGGAGACTCCATCGAAACCTAAACTAATTACATTGAATAAATGTTTTAGTTTTAATTTTTTTTATTAAAGAAAACAACGAACTCGGACAAAATTAAATAAACTAATATGCTAGTCTAAAAAAATATCTTACCAAAGAAAAAAACGAACATGAACAAAGATTTAAAAACAAAAATGTTAGTCTATAGAAAAATTGTATGAAATTCCCCTAAGAAATTCAATCAAATTGGTGCTTTGGCCGAATTCGGAGACAAATTGGTGCTTTGGCCGAATTCGGAGACAAGAGTGTGCAGTGCAACCTCTGATCTGCTTGTCTTAATCTAATGTTTTTTGGTGGCGGTGGTATGCCAGATATAGCGTGCTCAATGCTCAAATCTCTGGAGTTTTGTGTTGTCTTTAAAAGATCAACAAAAGTCCAGAGGTTAGGGTGATCGCCCCCAAGTACGCTATACAGGGCACGATGAGCAGTCTCTGCTACGTAATTAGTTCTGTCTGTTGCAGTGAGTACGCTGTTGTGTTGATTCCACGATGCTACTAGAAATAAAGGCTGCCCTCTGTTACCTATATTTTTTTTTACAAATCAACAAGGTTATTAACAATAAACAAACTTTTTGAGCGATAAACTTTTGTCGTTTAATAAACAGTAATAAAAAAACTTTTATGTTTAAACAAACTACTAGGTTAAAATGTTAAACTTATTTAATATAACTGGCTAGTTACTACAGAAGCAGCTTAACTATGTATTTTTAAAACTAGAGTTAAAACACGCATGACTTAATCTTACAACGGAACAAGTCTGTATTAAATTAAATTTTAGTTATTTTCAATAACAATACCTGATAATATTTAATTAAACGTTTAACAAAAAGTACTAAATTTTATTCATTACACAAATATGAAAAGTC
Organism: Thalia democratica; assembly: GCF_965202585.1. Lineage (NCBI taxonomy): Eukaryota > Metazoa > Chordata > Thaliacea > Salpida > Salpidae > Thalia > Thalia democratica. The sequence continues at coordinate 14,192,912 of NC_139170.1, forward strand.
GTGAAACGTAAAAAATAGAACTTAAGAATATTTTTGTTTTTATACTATGACTTAAATTTTAAAGCATTGTATGATATATAGTTTCAAATGTATCAAGCTACTATAGTTTAGAAAAAATATAATAAATCTTTTGTTTAAATAATTTCTATGAAAATTTTACAATTAAAAGTTATATTACTGAAAAAATTTAGTTTTGCTTATAGGCTTGTTAATCCATGCTATAGTGACGCACCATGTCATTTTGTCGCTGAGTCAAAGTGACGTATCGTGTCATTTTGTCGCTGTGCAAAACTAACGCACCATGCCTAAGTGACGCACCGTGTCATTTTGTCGCTGTGCCAAAATGACGTACCGTGTCAAAGTGACCCATATTGTCATTTTGTCGCTATGCCAAAGAGATGCACAGTGTCGTTTTGTCGCTGTGCCAAAGTGACCCTCTGTGCCAAAGTGACGCACCGTGTCATTTTGTCGCTGTGTCATTCTGACATCCATCCTTTCAACTCATAAACTTCGATAAAAAACACCAAAGACATTTTTTTTTTTGCTATCCATCTGTAACTCAAGAATATCTAGTGTAAGTTTCAAGTTATGACCTCATGGCCCCCCCTCTTACCCTTTTTTTGCTGCTCGTTGCCCCCTGAGTATCTACAATGGCCCCCAAGGGGGCCACTTGGGAAACCCTGGTTTAATAGCATTAAATGCCAAACTTAAAAATTGTAAAAAATTTTACAATTCTAAAACGATGTAAGAAGGGTTATATTATAGCCTGAAACAATAACAAACGAATGACATAGGCCTGAGTAAAATACTCGAGTAATTATACATTAAAAAGAAAGGCTACATTGTTAACAACTAGCACAACCTTACTTAACTTGTTTTTACTATAATAAGTCCTGGACAAGACGTTAAAAGGTATCCAAGAGGTGTACGACTCAATAAGCGAAATGTTTTTGTGAGCGGTCTTTGGACCAAACTTTTTGAGCGCTTTTTGTCTGTTGTTAAACTACAATATTATACTGTTTAAAACTTTCAGTAGAAAAAAAAACGACATGGTTTTTGTTTAACTTTTGTAAGACTTTCTGTGAAAATACTAGTTTGTAGTTAACACCTTAAAAAAAATGTGATTTTTGTAATCAAATTTTTACTTGTTTTCTCTCGTTTAAAAATTTCAAGTTAACGTTAATATAACTTATGGTTTTAACAAAAAAAAATTAAAACAAATAATAAAAAAAAACACGTAAAGTATGTTTAAACGCTAGTACAGTATAAAAAAAATTAGTTTCGAAGTTGCAATTTTTTATTTCATAGTTATAGAAGTTTACAGAAAAATGCCATGAAAACACTTTGTAACAAATAATAAAAATTATATTTAACAAACTACAAATTTACAAACTATGTCGAACAATAAGAAATTTTAATATGTCAATTCATAAGAATACATATCATCGCTCAATATTTTGAAAATTTAAGGCTCTAAACTCAAGCATGCATTAACTTTTAAAATTTTCTTTTCTAGCTTACTTAAAAAACTTGCGTTTTTATTATTTCACAGATTTAAAAAAATACCGTTTCGATATAATATGTTAAAGTGAATGCTTTTAACTGTTTTAGATTGCAAAAGGTATTAAATTAGTCAAGTTATTATATTCAACTGTTATTTATAAAATTGAGCGAGAAGTTCTATTGTAAATTTAGGGGTGTACTGCTTTAACTTTTATTTACGAGCATAAAGTTATTGTTATAGGAAAATTTATTAATTTTTCAAAAAACATAAAACTTTAATGTCAATTATTTTCCTTATCTTAAAAGCTATCTGAATTTTTTTTTTTTATTTTAGAGAACGCACCTTTGCCTTTAATTTAAAAAAAAAATTATTTAATTTGGGGTTGGAATTATTTCATGGGGTCCCTCCAAAAATAAAGGTTTTTTTTCGTTTTTTTTCATCAAATGGTATTAAAACCAAAAATAAATATTTTTTTTAATTATTTTCTTTTGATTTCCCTTAGTTTGCATGTTATTTAAACTCGTAAATAGTTATTTTATAAATAATGTTAATATCTTTTACGATTTGGCCCAAAATCAAAATGTAGTATATTACACTATCATTTGCCTTGGCCATTTCCTAGATAAAAAATTTATAAAAGGAAAAAAAAAGTTAATAAGAATGTGAATTACATCAAACTAAATTAAAATAAAATAATTTAATTAAATTTGTTGTATATTCACATTCTTATTAACTTTTTTTTTCCTTTTATCAATTTTTTATCTAGGAAATTGCCAAGGCAAATGATAGTGTAATATACTACATTTTGATTTTGGGCCAAATCGTAAAAGATATTAACATTATTTATAAAATAACTATTTACGAGTTTTTATAACATGCAAACTAAGGGAAATCAAAAAAAAAATTAAAAAAAAATATTTATTTTTAGTTCTAATATTATTTGATGAAAAAAAACGAAAAAAAACCTTTATTTTTGGAGGGACCCCATGAAATAATTCCAACCCCAAATTAAATAATTTTTTTTTAAAATTAAAGGCAAAGGTGCGTTCTCTAAAATAAAAAAAAAATTTCAGATAGCTTTTAAGATAAGGAAAATAATTGACATTAAAGTTTTATGTTTTTTGAAAAATTAATAAATTTCCTATAACAATAACTTTATGCTCGTCTTTTATTTTGCTGTTATACTTTGTATTTAGTTTTAACTAAGGGAATTTAACGACAATGCTTTACAAAGGTAGCTTGAAAAACCTTGAAATATTACAAATAAGCCAGCTGGTATACAGAAAATTCACACTGTTAATCATCTCATCTCTCACTCTAAATTTTTTATGTTTTTTGATTATTCATTTATTTTGTAATATTATTGTTTTATTTTTATTTATTAATAATATATTTTTTACTATCACTGTTACCCCTAACCCTTGTTGCCGTTATAGACTTGACCAGTGGGATTTGATTGCAGGTTGGAAATGAGCTGCTTCCAATCCAGCTACAGAAAGAAGAGCAATACACACCGCGCACAATTCCAACCCCAGAATAGCCGATCAATAACCTCTAACAAAAGGATAAGGATAGCAGTGGTAGTTAAAGAATACAAAAGATATAAAAACAAATTTATAATAAATGAATATTTAATGAAAATAAAAGAATATTTGGGTTTGAATTGTGCTCAGGTGGGACTTGTTAGTATACCAATTACTACATATCTACCAGATAAAGAAATCCCGACTTATTTTTGAAACTAAGCATTTTAACAGATTTTGTGTTTTTTAAAAGATTTGATTGTGAAAGTATGAAATACTTTCCTTTAAAATTATATGTAAATATATATTTTTACCATTTTTTTTCTCAAGGAATCTATTTAACTTTAGTTTTGATTTCTTGTATATGAAAAGTAAATAAAAAGTTTAAAAAGAAAAATAAATAGTTAATAGTTAATATATAAATAAAAAATAAGATGAAAAAACTAAGATATTCTTGCACTTACTACTGGTAATCTGCATCTAAACCTGGAATCCTGGAAAAACCTTAAACTTTAAGCAATTTTTGCTTGTTAAGTAGTTAAATTTCTGTTTGAAACAAAAAATCTACCATAGAGATAAACATTTTTTGCATTCATAAAAATTTATTTTATTAAAAACATTTTAAAGTAGCTTTACATTTTTTTAAATGTTTTATACTATTTAACACAGTTTTTTACATTAAACTTAACTTTAATTTAAAATTAGACCCAAAAAGGTGTACATTCAAAAATCTGAAAGAAATTTCTCTAACCTACCCTAAGAAAAAGGCTACCCTGATAAAAGTTTGCAACACACTCAGGATACTCGGTGGAATCAAGACAGCTCAAGATAACTAATGATAACTTGAATTTTAATTTTCAAACTCAGGCTGACACAGGATAGTTTAATTTTTTTTAAAACAAAGGGTAGTTTTTAGATTGCTTAAAATTTCAAGACAATTTTTATTCTAGATTTTGAGTAAGATAAGTTGATTTAATTCAATATTTTGTTTTTTTATAACCAATTTTGTTAAAGAATTTGATTTTTATTAGTTTTAGAAAGTTGAAATTTTTTTAAAGGTTTAAAAAAACCAGGATACTCAAGACAGTTTTTCTTAACTCAAAGAGTGGCAACACTGTAAATGTTTTTTATTGGTGGAAAAATAATAATATATAAAATAGTAAACATTGCAAAACATTTTTTAATAAAAGATAACATCACATGATTTTTGATTTACTATTTAATTGCAGCAGTTTACTAGTTGCTTAATTTTGTTTCTTATATTCTTTTTAATTATTAAACAAGTTAAAAACCAAATAACAGACAACTTGTTTTATGAACAGTGTATGCTTAATAATCTATACAACTTACTTTTAAGGTTTGGTGAAAAGTTGTATATTTTACAATTTAACAACTGTGATTGTGAAGATTTTAATTTAGTAAAATAATTTAATACACCATAAAGATTATTTGATCAACACTAAACAAAATTTTGAACAGATTATGGAAATATATTTTATTTTTGTTAGATAGTTAAATTATAAACAAATGTGTTAAATGGTTTATATGTAATTACTATTATTATTAAGCTAAATACTAAAAAAAGAACTATACTTTTTAGATACTTATTTTTTACTTTAAGTTCAAATACAGACTTATCTTTAATTTTTTAAGTAAGAATTAAAAAAGACAAGCTTGTTTTTCTATTAAAAATTTTTTTAAGATACCATTTTATTTTTAAACATATTGATGTTTAGATTTTAGAACACATGATAGGAATACTCCTTAGTTATGATGTAGCTTTAGTTCAAGACTTGATTTAAAATTTATATAAGATTGTTAAAGCTAAGATATAAAATATTTTACTGTAGCTAATTTTAGGATTTTTTTAATTGACAAAAGGCAAATGATTACTATCAGGTAGAATAAGTTTTCCTGCAATAAACATAGTATAATCTATTTTATTAAGAATTTTTAATATTTTTATCTAATTTTTATACAAAAAATAAGTTTGACACTTAAGTTTTATTGAGCAAATAATTTGATAATTGAAGCTACAGTAATTAGTTTTTTCATAAGTTATGTGTTTAAAATGTAACAAACTAACTGTTTTAAAAAATAATAAAAATAATATTTTTAAATAAAATAAAAGAGGTAAAATAAAATTTAAAAGATTCTGCTTTTTATGATGGCAAGGATGTATGTAATGTACTTATTTATTAGCATAGTCTATTTTTTAACAAAAACTTATAAGAAATAGGAAATCAAAACAAAAGAAAATTATGTTTCAGACTATATGAAGTAAATATAATATAATATACATTAAACTATGGAATTAAATGTTTTTAAAGTTTTTGTCACCGGTTTTATGTCAAAGAAAGTAAATAGTTGTTCTTTTGATCAGATAACAAACAATATTTTAAAGAAATTATTTGTATTTTGTCCTAATAGGAAACTTTTGACTAGCTGTGAACTTAAACTACATATCAGTTGTTATAAGAAACTATATGATTTAAATTCTAAAATTGTTAAGTTTTGACTATTTTAAAAAACACAATAAGGCTGTTATTCACAAAACACTTAAAAATAGTTTATAAAAATATTTCACCATTTTATTAAAAATATTTTAAAATTCTTCACTGATACCTTATAAGACATAAGACAAATTTGTTTTTAGTTTGTTGAGGTATCACAAAAGTTAAATTTATAAACCAATAGAAGTGATTAGTATATTTGTATAAAGTATTATTTTTAGTTTATAAAATATATCTTTAACAAAAGTAAAGAATCCAGATAATTTTTTTTAAGTTTATAATTATGTATTTTTTCTCTTTAATGTCTACTTTTGTTAAGTTTAGCAAAACTACACGATTCTCCTATTTGTCCAGACTTTTTACATGAACAAAAAATAAAAGAAACCTATATAATAAAAAATTCAATGCTGTCAAGCAAGTATAAAAGGTATATATACTTTTTTATTTATGTTTATGGATTATTTTATTTACACTTTGTAGTAATTAGGTTTTTTGGTTTTAAGAAAATTTAGTTATATTTTACCTGCATTAATAATATGAAGTATGGTAATCACTTTGACAATATGCATATGTTTTTTAATATAAACATTGATGACCATGTAGTAGAAATAAAAACTTAAAAAAAAACCTAAGTTTGATTTCATAAAAAGCAATCTGTTGAACAAATCTATAGTTGTGATAGTTGAAAAAAAGTATAAAGTAAAATTTTGTTGCAGTAACAATTTTTTTACAGCTTTTTTTTAATAAGTTTATAAATACTTTATTAAATTTATTTATATATTTAATTTAAAATATTTAGATGAAGTTATAGAAGTAAACACTGATGAAAACAGTTAACTTTACCTAAACAGTATTCTGCTTAGGGTTTTGACTCAATACAGTGTACTTTTAAACAAAACCATTTTGAAACACTTTTGTTTACATTTCAAATTATACATTCAAACTTGTTTAAAATTATATCAAGTACCTGTCAGCTGCAAGTCTATGGCATTTTACTTCTTTTTTTAATTAATAAAACTTTTTTTGGTTTATTTTTTATATATTTTGGTAAGGTGGATTAGGGTTATAGATTAAAAAAAAATAGGTAAAAATGGTAATGGGTAGTGCTTTAGATGTTAAAAATTTCCTGCTGTATTTCCTTACCTCATTTGCATACTGTTATAGATAAAAAAAATTTCCAAAGCCTTACAACTGCAGCCTACCCACAAAATACTACAGCAAACTGTTATCTTAGAAAAGACTTTATTATTTCTGTATTTATCATTTGCTAGTTTAACTTTAAATATGTGTTAAGTAATATAAAAAAATATGAAAAAAACATGAGACCTGATATTTATGAAATTTGCGTTTTTGTTTAGTGCTAGACCAATTTTTAATCGCACCTACATTTTTTTATAATGATTAATTAATGACAAAAATAAGATCTAGTCTTATAAAAGCATCAGAAGTTGTATAATATATTATCAGCTTAATTTGATGTACTAGAATGCTGCACCTGCATTTAGTATAGAAATGTTTTTATTTTGTCATTATAGAAACTATAAAACAGTGTTTCCTAAAGAGGCAATAAAATAACCCTATGATAGTCACTCACTTTATAAATTACTGCTATAAACTATAGAAAACATACAAAAAACCTTTTAGGATTAAATTTTATTCTACAAAAGTAAACTTAAATTATACGAAGAAAGTACATTAGTATTAACCAATAAACTGCTTTTGAATGAATGATGATAACAGCTCAAGTAACTGGTTGTCTTGCTCTTTAAAGTATGTGGAATAAGATAATTAAAGGTAAAGTCTGGCACACCAAATTGAGTTTAGTAAATGTTTTTTATAAAGGTATAGTATGTGAAGGTAACATTATAAAGTAAAATAAAGAGTTTAAATCTGTTAAGAAAACGAAATAAAAGTTATTCAATATAAAATTTATGTTCTAAAGAGGTCAAGATCTTCTGCATATAAAATTTAAATTTAGAAATTTATCCTGAAGCACTTAAAAATATTTGAACTTTTTCAATTTATGGAGTCTTTTGTATGTAATGTAACTACAAAAGAGAAAAATGAATTGTTTTTAATTATTATTAGTATTTTTTTATACTAAAATACCCATTTAAAAAAATTAAGATTATATTTAAAGTTCTCTTAACAAAATAATAATAAAGTAGTGAAAAAATAAAAAGAAATAACGATGTATATTATTTTGTACTTAGTCAAGGTTAAAATTTATTCAGTCAATGATTTTAGATTTACTAGTACCAGAAAAAATGTTGAACAAAAATCCCAAAAATAAGCTGGAAAAACCTGCAGTTTAAGACATTTTTTACATGTTAAGAAATGATATTTAGATTTGTAACAAAAAATCTGTCATATAGATATTTTTTTGTTAATATTAATTTTTTTTTAAATAATAAAATACATTAAAAGTAGCTTTACAATATGTTTTTAATGTTTTATACTAAAAAAAAACTTTTTTTACCTTAACTTAATTTTATACTAAAAATAGATTCAAAAACTTGAATTTTTGACAACCTGGAAATTCGGAAAACCTGAAAAAAAAATTTCTCAAAAACATTTGGCAATCGGCAAAAAAGTACATTACTTTCTTTTAGTACTACAAAAAAGTTATTTTTTGATATAATATACAGATGGCAACTAGTTTACAAAATAATGAAAATTTAGTTTATTATATTTTTAGGTTTCTTATTGTTGTAATCTAAAAACCAATAAAAACTTTAAAACAAGGGCAGATGAGACAACATTTAAAGAAAAAGATAGTACTGAAGCTTTGGTTAGTTTACATATTGATCACTTAGACAAGATTGACTTTTAAAACTTAAGATAGCACATTTTAATTTTAAAAAATCTCTGTCCTGTACATATATAAATTTTATGTATAAGAAAACAAAATGTTCGTTTAAGTAATTTGTTGTAACAATTATTTCATTTTCCCTATTTTTTGAAAACTATTTTATTAATTATATATTTTTGTTCAATGATAAATTTTTAAAATTTTATTACAATACAATGTTTCACTTGTTTAAAAAAACGAGATCTTCAGTTGTTTAAAATCTTATTCAAATAGATCAAAAGTATAGTTTTTTTAAAAATATATCTCCTCCAAAATTTTCTAAAGTTTTGTTTTAAATTTTGTGTTAACTAGCATTCATTACGGCCATAACTTTGCGCTATAAATAATAGATAATAAACTTAACTACACAACCATCAACAACAGTATCTCAAACAACCTACGACTGGTTTTGTCCTTATTAGGACTCATCAGGCAGGGAAAGTCGCAAGAAACCTAGATACTTATTATTGATGGCGCGAATCATCTCAACTTTGTTGATGATGGCCATGATAAATGTTCGTTAAAACTGATCAAACTAGCGTAGACTAAAATCTCACAATAACTTGACAATATCTGAGACATTTGGTTGTGAATGATTTGGCTGCTTTGATTTCCCTGAATTAACCCACAAACAATTGCTTCATATGCACTTAAGCCCGCTTGGTTTAGATATCAGCAGCGGTTTCTTGTGACTATGCCTGCCTGATGAGTCCTAATAAGGACAAACCAGTTGTAGGTTGTCTTGATACTGTTGTGGATAGTTAAGTAGTAAAGTTCATTGTTTATTTTTCAATTTTTGTGGAAATGTTCTTCTATCCGTCAGACAGACACATAATTTTACAAAGTCTAAAGATTTATAGAGTTAAGTTAGCATTCAAATTTTCATATAGAAAATAATTATACTTTTAATTCCATATACAAAATAATTTTAATTTGTATAATATAAAAACAGATATACCAATTTTTGTAGGTTTTGAGAATTGTATAATGCGTAACTAAACAAGAGTGCGTAGCCAGTGTGCTTGTAGATTTGCAAGAGGTTACTGTATTAGTCGTTCAGACTTTTTATGTATTTAAGAACGAAACACCAATAAAAATATATTAAAGAGTAACTAAATTTATATAAAATTTAAGTAAGTATTGTAACATTACAGGGTTACCAAAAAACCAGGAAGTTCGAACAAAAGTAACTAAAAAACTGAAATTTTAAGCTGTTTAGTTTTCACATGTTAAGTAACAAAATTGCGATTAGATACAAAAAATTTTCCAAAAAGATTTTTTTTCATAATTAACATATTAAAAGAAGCTTTATAGTTTATTTTTAAAGTTGTTATACTATTTAAGACACTTTTTTTACATTAATTTTAATTTCATACTAAAAATAGACCATTAATTTGTTTTTTATAAACCCGGATTGGAAGAAATTTACAAAAAACATTTGGCAACCCTGAACATTACTCTGTATTAGTTGTAGTTGTTTGATCGGCTTGTAAATTAATGAACTTAATTAATTTTATTATTAAAAAACTGATTGTATATTTATAAAAATACCTTAAATCAAAGTAGAAATAAAACAGTTGTTAAATATGGACATTTAACCTAGTAAAATTAAAAAGTTGTATCTCACTAATATAGACTTATAATAAACTGAAATAGATTTAATTGGATTTATCACTTCTAAAACTTAACCATTGTTTTGATATACAGCTTCATTACTGACCATGTATTTGCAGTGAATATTTAATATTTTAAAAATGTACTTTAATATATTATAAAACTCACTATTACAGAAATTTGTGAAGATGGATTTGTTGATATCACAATATAAAGCAAGTATGTATCTCTTTGAAAGAGTGGCTGAATTCGAAAAAGAGTCATTCTAAAGTCAACTAGATTAAAAAAGATATTCAAGGTAAAAGATTAGTTTTGTATGAAGAAAGTTTATCCTATAAATAACTTTAAGTGTTTTCTTATTTAGTTTAAGACCAGAGAGAGAGGAGCAACATTTTTGTTTACAAAAGTTAAGATTGGTTTATATTTAAAAACTTAAAGTAGTTACTTTTTACATTTAAATAAGATACTTTTTATACAACAAAAAACTTCAACTAGTTTTTGAGATATAATAGATTGTTAATGAAAAATAAAAAAAGTTTAATTCTTGTGAAACTGTCTTTTTTTGCCTTTTTAGTTTGCGTCTTCCAATAGAAACGTATGAAGTTCTATCTATCATTGCTCATAAATCGAAAGCTACTTTTAAAAAAAGACACTAGTAGCTTAGTTATCTATGTAAAAAACAAGTGATATATCTCCCTATAGCCTTACTTTAAGTACTTACTATTATTAATTCATCATATATTTAGGTGGTGAAACGTTTTTTTCTTATTTATATTTTCTACCTTAACAACTAAGCTACTGTTTACTTTTTAAGTTCAAAGTTACTTATTGCGTATTTTCAGAAAGTACCAGGGAGTTTCATAGGCTTCTAAGGCACAAACTAAAAAGGCAAAAAAAGATACTGTTTCACAAAAATTTTATCATCTTGTAAAACTTTTGAGCAATAGATTTTATAAAACTTTTAAAAATCCGCTAGACAGAGCGTTTTTTTAAAGTAACTTTTTTTTCAAAAATTAACAAAAGTGTTAAATATTTTTATTGGCCATAAAGTGTTTGTTTTTCAGTTAAAAAATATTTTTGATGCGTATTTATAAATATTTCAAGGTGTATATTAACTGAAAATTTGTTTACTTCAATAAACGTAGGAGGAGATAAGTTTTCTATTGTTTTAATATTGTGCTCTTTTTATTTTCTCCTTCCTTAAGGAATTATTGTACGCTCTGACCTTGATATTGAAAATTATTTTGTATTTTTAAGAGCTGTAAAAAGCAACTTCTAGGTTAGTTAAAGCTAAACAGGCTAAAGATCAAGGTGTAAACAAACTAATTTATTTCCTTATGGTCTAAATAATTAAAATATGGATTTGTTATACAAGTTTAATTTTATATATGTTAGCTTTGAAAATCATATAATTTTACTGAATGCAAGCGTCAAATTTTAACAAAATTACATTAAAAAAATATCAAAGGTTTTTTTTTCTAGAGTGATGCTAAGAATTAGTTTAAGCTTTTAATTTGGTCTTTTACACAAAAGTTTTATATAAAAGTAGGCATTCAAATAAGTGCTTAATTGTATTAATTAAACATCTTTTAATAATATCTAATTTTAATAAAAAAAAGGCATTTAATGTGGTTATATGAAACATTGTTTAATAACTAATTTTATTGCAATAATACTACTCTTCAACAGTTATCAATCTTATCAAAAATAGTCTTTATTTCAAGCAAATTAAGTACTTAATACAAGGTTGCCAGAAAACCTGTAAAAAACCTTGAATTTGAGATATTTTTGAAGAGAAACTGGAAAAACCCGAAATTAAAAAAAAAACATGTAAGATAATGATTTTTTGATTAGATACAAAAAAAAACTATCTTTTACTACTTTATTTATTACAAAACACATTTAAAGTATCATTACATTATCTTTTTAAATAGTTTTGTACCATTTAAGAGACAGTATTTTACCTCAAAATATGTTTTATTATAAAAATGGACAGTTAAACTTCTACTTTCAAAACCTGAAAGAAATTAAGAAAAACTGGAAAAAAAAAATTCAAAAGACTTTTGGTAATTCTATTATTAATATTATTGTTAGATAAAAGTTACTATGTCTCATTCTAAAAAGAATACTTTTTTTATACATGTGCTCTACCATACATAGCCAATCAGCTTAATACAAATATGCAATTTTAACAAGTTTTAAATATAAAAAACATTTATTTTATTTATTTTCTCCTTGAAGTTATTCAACATTTCAAGATAGTTCAAAGTGTCTTTAATAAATGTTACAAGGTTTATATCTTTTATATGCTGAGTTGAACTAATCTTGGTTTTAAGATATTCTTTTGTTTAACATTTTTGTTTAGTTAAACATTAAAATGTTTACAATGCGTTTTAACTTTAGAAACTCAGAGTACAATAAGTCGTAAAAGGTAGTAGTTAGTATTAAAATTTTTATTAACTAATGCCTATCTTTTCTGAGATAAATTATATCCATTTTAATTTGACCAAATCTTCTAAATAGAAAATAAAACTATAAAACTCCTTTTTATTTTATGTTTTATCTTCTGTTAGTATTTTTATTTGATATAAAAAACTTCTCTATGCAGATTTATATTAAGAATTTGATCAGTATTGCTATTTAATATTTTGGATTGATTTATAGACTAAACTATATACATATGAAAAAGCTCCTCTTAAAATACAATAAATTTTGAAGTATTTTATAGTCATTTAACTGTTGTCTTTGTGAATTTTAGTTGTTTGATTAGTTAGATGGAAGATCGACTTTTGTACTGAATTTTTGTAATGCACAATATTACATCATACTGTTTTTTTTTTTGCATAACTTTTGCATCTATATTTAGTAAATTGCTTTTTTTGTTAAATTGAACTGGCTGATGATTAGAGCTTTATGAAACATTAAAGCTTTATGAAACATATATTCCAGTATTTTTAAAATCGTACCTTTCCAATAAATTATTTAAAAGTCCTTCAAGTGGGCTCTGTAGAAGGTGTTTAAGTTTTAATAATAACCTTATTTTATATATATTTATCTAATTATATAAAAAATAAAATTTATATAGCTTTTTCACACATGAAATGTAAAATTTCATGTGCTCCTCAGTAAGCTACAGTTTATTATAATAGTTAACAGAAGTTTAGATTTTGAAAATTTTTATAATAATTGTGACGTAGTAATGGTACAGTTTATTGTACGATTAGCTGAATTCGAAATAAATTGTTAATTTGTGCTTTTTAGGAAAGTTTTGAAAGATTATTTTGGAAAAATGTTTTGAGCTATTAGAAAAATTTTTTTAGACTGTTGGAAAAATGTTATAAAATACTCGTGTTTGCAGCTTAAATTTTATTTTGTTTTAATATTTAGTTGGTTTTAATTTTGTTAAAAATGTATTTTTGATAATGTATGTTTTGTCTTTCGCTTTTCTTGTTTAGTGTTACGTTCTTATCTGATTTTTCGATTTCTATTTTTTCTAAGTTACAAAGTTTGCAGCCAAATTTAGTAATGAATTTTGATTTTGTCCTGTTTAATATTTCCCATTTAATTTTGTAGTCTGTATTGTTATCTTTTCAGTTCCATATATAGTTCGCTAGTTCTGTTGTGTGTCTTTTGTAAATATTGTTGAATGACAGGGTTGCCACTTGACCTGGAATTCTGGAAAAACCTAGAATTTGACAATTTAAGCAAAAATAACCTGGAAAAACCTGGAATTTAAGAAATTCTGAAAAAAACCTGGAAGAACCTGGAATTTTTTATTAATTTTAACATTTTCAGTAGTAAAATTTCGATTTGAGACAAAAATCTATCATATAAATAAGATTTTTTTGTCATAATCGAAATTTTTTTCGAAATTTTTTATTTAAAAACATATTTAAAGTAACTTTACTGTATGTTTTCAATGTTTTTATAGTATTTAGCACATTTTCTTATATAGAAATTAACTTAAAACTAAAAATAGACCCAAAAATGTGTACTTTTAAAAACCTGGAAGAAATTTTGAAAACCTGGAAAAATTTGGAAAAATGAGTGGCAACCCTGGAATGATGATTTGTGGTTTCTATATCGTTGTTAAAAAGTATTTCCTGTGGATCCTATATACTATTTTGTTGTTTTATTTGATGTTACTGTTGCTTTATATATTATATTTGACACTAGGCATTCGTTATTTGAAGTGCACAGCTCTTTACGGCAATTAACAAATTAATTAAATATATCGTAAGGACGAAATCGACACAGTTATTAACTGCTGCAAATCTGTCCTTATTTGCAGCAATTGTGCGTGGTCGAAGAAGGATATGGGCGATGGTTTTGATATACCGCAGGGAAGTTCTCATGGTGCAGAAGTATGGGAACTAGTATGGTTACTCATACTGAAGGAAATTGAGAAGGAAAATATCTTTGAGCAGAACAAGTTTGGAATTTATAGAGACGATGGCTTAGCGATCGTAGAAAGTAAGTCAGGTCCAGTTATTGAGCGGCTTTCAAAAAGACTCAGAAAGGTGTTCAGTAGATTCGACTTACAAATAACTATAGATTCCAATCTATTAAGAACTGATTTTTTGGATGTAGAGCTAGATCTTCGCAATGACACTTATGCACCGTACAGAAAACCAAGTTTCCAAGCCACCTATGTCAATGTCAAATCAAATCACATTTGATATGTTGTCAATCAAGTACCTAAATCCATCAACAAAAGGTAGACAACAATATCTAAGAATGAGAGCTCCTTTAACAGAGCGAAACCGCACTACCAGGAAGTGTTAATTAAAGGAGGTCACAATCACGATTTGAAATATAACGCTGGTAACGAGAAAAAGACCAAACGGAAAAGGAAAAATATCCTATATTTCACGCCACCAAAAATTGGTAAACGGTTCCTGACAATTGTTAGCCGAAACTTTGGCCCAACGCACCCTTACCATAAAATTTTCAATAGAAAACTGTTGAAAATTTCATACTCGTACATGCCAAACATGAAGAGCCAGATAATGTCTCATAATCGTAAAATGTTAGAAGATAAGGCAGACAAACGAAAGCAATGCAACTGCAGAGACAAATGCATGGTAGATGGCAATTGTTTATTAACAAATGTTATCCATAGCGCGACGGTAATAACATCAGACAAAAGTAATCAGTATGTTGGCTCATCAGGTTTATTGTTTAAAAGTAGGTACACACGGCATAAATGTTCATTTAACAACAGTAAATACAGACTAAAAACTACGCTTTCGAAATACATCTGGCATTTGAAGGATAGAAATAAAGATTTTAGCATTAACTGGAAAATTTTAGCACGAACAAAAAACAAATTCAGTTTAAAACATGGCTGCACTCTCTGCAATATGGAAAAACACGATATCTCAAAATTAAACTCAAATCTAGCTTTAAATAAACGAAATAAACTTTTTAGTAATTGTAAACATTTTTCAAGCTTTTATTTTAGACAGTTTTAAACATATATACAATTTTAGTAGGTCTTATATTTTTTAATGATTTACTTTGTGATGTTATAATCCTTAAAGTTTTTGTTTAATTTCATGTAACCGCACTACCGCATTGACTTATGTTTTAAAATATTATCACAATAAACAAACTGAAGATCTGTTCTGTTTAACAGAGTAGTGAAACAATTGTATTTGTAAAACATTGTGTTTTATTAATATATATATATATAATTTATTGAAATGGCGATTTTAAAAAATCTGATACATATGTTTCATAAAGCTTTAATTTTTCATAAAGCTTTAATCATCAGCCAGTTAAATTCAAAATAAAAAGCACTGTACTAAACAAAGATACAAAAGTTATGCAAAAAAACAAAAAACAGTATGACGTAATATTGTACATTACAAATATTCAGTACAAAAATCGATCTACCATCTAACTAATCAAACAACTAAAATTAACGAAAACAACAGTTAATTGACTATAAAATACTTCAAAATTTGTTGTATTTTAAGAGAAGCTTTTTCATATGTCGACAAGACGATATAAATTCGCTCCTCTTATTTAAATTTAAATATAGCCTTCTACAAAAAAAATGCATTTGGTGCTGTAATGGATTTCTAATTTGTACAAAAGTATATAAAATATAAGAAAGATGTTTAATAAAAATTGATTATGTTACTACAATTTTTTTTAATTTGACTGTTGCCCACATAAGGGTAAATGTGTCTTGCATTGTATTAAAGACGTATTGATGGATGTTTTGAGTAGGAATGAAATTTCATGCCATAAGAATTTGAAGAATTGAAAATTTTTATTTATTTAAAGATGTAAACAGAGGGGTGTTAAGACACCTAAGCTATAAAGGTCAGAGCCAAAGAGTTACCATTTAAAAACATATTTTAGATTAAAAATATACAATAAACCTAGTTTGTGCAATATTAAAAAAAATTAAAATTTTTAATTTTTGAAATTTTAGAATTCTAAAATGCGTTACTAAACGAGAGTGCGTAACGTCAAGAGTGTGTAAAGATGCGAGAGGTTACTGTACATATGTTTCATAAAGTTTTAGTTTTTCATAAAGCTTTAATCATCAGCCAGTTAAGGCCATAGGGGGGGTAGAAGCCATTTTTTGACCAAAAATAACATATAGACTTATATTATAGTAAATTTCATAATCTTTCAGATGCTTTTTTTAGATTTTAAAAATATTAAGTAACTTTTTTTTTATGACCGGTTGTATAAAGGGTTGTCTTTATAAAGGGTATATAAAGGGTAACTTTAAAGCCGTTTTTCTCGAGTTTTTAAAAACGGGCTTTAAAATCTATCTTCTCCTTCATTTTTCAAGCAATCTTCTTCAAATTTTCAGGAAATGTTCCTTACATTATGAGAAAAAACGTTATTTGTGAATTTTAATAATTTTTAAAAATTAAATTTTATGACAAAAAAAAAAATGATTTTTTATCAAAAATTTTTTTTTTTTTCAAAAAAAGGTATTTTTACTTAAAATTTTTTTCAAGTCACAAATAACGTTTTTTTGTTATTGTATAAAGAATAGACTGTGAAAGTTTTAAGAAGATTGCTTAAAAAATGAAGGAGGAGATAGATTTTGAATGCATTAGTCTTTTTTTGCCGTTTTAGTTTTTCCTTCCCCATAAGGAACCTGTTATGCTGCCCGACTTTGGCCGGTCATATCTCAAAAACTAATTCGAATTTTTAAAAACGATAAAAAGCAACTTGAAGCTTAGTAAAAACTCTATAAAATAAGATCAACTTGTAAAAAACATGGCCTACCCCCCTATGGCCTTAAATTAAAAATAAAAAGCACTGTACTAGACAAAGATGCAAAAGTTATGCAAAAAACCAAAAACAGTGTGGCGTAATATTGTGCATTACAAAAATTTAGTACAAAAATTGATCTTCCATCTAACTAATCAGTTAAATGACTATAAAATACTTCAAAATTTATTGAAAGTCTAATATATTTTATTTTTATGAAACATATGTTTTTGTTTTTTGTAAACTTTTGCATCTTTGTTTACCGAAGTGCTTTTTGTTTTAAATTTGAACTGGCTGAAGATTAAAGACAATCTTTTTTGTCTTTATGAAACATATGTTCCAGTATTTTTAAAATCGTACATTTCATTAAATTATTTAAAAGCCCTTCAAGTGGGCTCAGTAGAAGGTGTTCAAGTTTGAATAATAACCTTATTTTATATATATAATTTATTCTTAAATTATCTTTATATGAAAGTTCTTTAAATACCTTATAATTTTAACAGATGGAAAGCTAATCAAGTGTTTTAAACTACGAAGCGATAGCTTACAAGGAAACCATTAAACAATAAAGCATGGCCCAATAAGAAACAAAAAGTTATTTTTGTAAGTTGATGAAGATTTTGTATATGAGCAATATTTACGTATTTTAATGTATATATTAAGTTAATAAGGAATCTTTATTGTTATCAGGGTTGCCACTCGGTCAGGAAATCAGTAAAAGTCAGGAAATTTGATAAAATTAAAAAAAAGTCAAATTTTGTCTCTTTAAATTTCTAGAACTCCTTGTTTCCAAAGCCTTCAAATGGTAAAGATTAATTAAAAGTCCTTTGAAGTCAGAAAAAAATTCCAAAATTTTCCCAAAAATTTACAAAAATATTTAATTTTATTTCCTATGCCTTCATCTGGTATAAATTAGTAAAATATCCTTTATTAAACTGCAGTCTCCTGTATTAAAATTAGATTGAAAGCTAAATATAGTTTCTAGTGTTAGATTATGTATTATAGAATGAGTTTAATTTAAAGTTTGATTTAGAAAAGTCAGGAAAATTTTGGTAAAAAGTCAGGAAAAGTCAGGAAATTTTTCTCAGCTTGATCAGTGGCAACCATGTTGTTATTCAATGCTTAAAAGTTTTAAGATATATATTTTACCAAATATTAACTTAAATAATTTAAAGCGTTATAAAGTTTCAAAAAAAAAACATTTTTCGTTTATTTAAATTTCTATCAAAATTATAACTGTTCAAAATATAGTTTTAATCGTTTGCTAACAAAAGATCCTAGTAAAGTAATTTCACTGGAATATAAAGAGTTATCTTTCCTATTAACAACCCAGTTGAAGTGTGTTGATTCGTTGACACACAGAAACATATGTTGGTAGAATAAAGGAAGATTACTGTATAATTTGTTTTTATCAAAATTATATACACTAAATTTTATAACTTGTTATATAAACTACGCAAGACACTGCACACACTTAGTAAAAAGCTGTATTAAGACTAAATGTCGTAGTTTTGAATTTAAAACAAAAACTATTATAATTTTAAATTATTTTGCAGATCATATCGAGTTGGAAACTAACTTCTGTTTCAAACGGTTTCAAAAATCAATCCAGTTTTCTACACCTTGGTTTCTTATTGGCTTGCAGCAGTAATCTTTCAGAATATATGTCGAAATAGGTAAATAGTTGTCAAAGTTTAGCATCTACTAACTTGAGAAAAATCTGTTCTATTTTCGATAGTTTTTAATTCCAAATTTTAGAAATCTCAGTTTATTTTTCGTCTTTTTCTGTTTTTATTGTATCACTAACAAACTGGTATTGTAAATTATATTTTAAAAACTTGTATGTGTTTTATTTTGTAACATTTAGTTCATTTTTGATGTTAAAATATTATTTTATTGTAATAGTATTAAACATTTAACTTAAAACTATAATTTTAATTACATTCAAATCATGTTGAGTTTTATTTCCAAACTATTATAAATAACTTCTTAGTTTCGATATTTCGCTCTTTTTCAAACGGCGTATTTATGCAGAAACCATTTTGTTGCTAATATTATAGTTAATCAGCAATAATGTTTCCTCATTTATTTAGTTTAAAGAATAGCTTTCTAACACTACTCTACAACTCGAGGTATATTTCTTATTTTTTTCTTTAAAGGTATATTTAAAAATTATATATGTTATATACAAAAAGGCCTAGTTTAATATTTTTTATCTTGAACTATTTAAAAAGTTTTTAGTAATCATTAAGCTTAGTTGGTAGTTATGTCAACATGAATTAAGTTATCGTTTATATATTATATAAGTTTGTTTAAGGTGTATATTATCTAAAATGTTATTATGAAATTTTGATATTTCAAAGGGCCTTTTAGAATATCGGCGGAAAATGCTAACAAAAGTTTAAGTTTTTTACTGTAAATAATTTATTTAAATTAAACCCTCGCAGAAATAGATTCTAAAGTGTACACGTTTAATGTTTTGAATACTTTAAGTTTTTAACTTGTTTAATTTATTACTGCTACGTTGTTAACTTTTATTAACTTTTATACTGGAGTTTCTAAAAAGGTATCTAAAAAATTTTTTCAAGTAGGCTAAAAGTATATTTGAACTGTTTTTTAAAAAATTTTATTATGATTACTGAATGTTTGTATTTTTTCCAAAATTATTAAATCTAATCAAATATTTTTATTAATGTTTTATTAATATTTTTCACCATTTGATAGTATTTAGATTAAAAATTTTTAATCCATTTTACAAACTATTTTTTAAGTATTTATAAAGGATTATAAAAAATATTGTATGCTATATAAGAAAGTTAACAATTTCAAGTAATAACTATTAGCTGTAGTGGAAGATTTTTTGATAACTAATATAAATTGTATAGAAGATAGTTAAGTTAAAACTGCTTAATACTTTTGTGTTTAATGATTAAGCTATCTAAAAATTAGGTTTACATTGTTTAAAATAAAATAATGTATTGTTGTAGTTGTTTAAAAATATAACTTATATTATGTAAATCATTATAACTTAATTTACTTATTTAAAGTATAATCTTTATTAAGACATGTTTGTAATAATTTTTTAAATAGTTTACTTTATACATGTATATTCAGTTTTGTATATCTTTTATTTAAGTTTCCCATAAATATAATCAGAAAAAGGTAACAATTTGAAGCTTTGTAATGTAATATAAAATAAATTTGCGAAGTGTTTTGATTTTGTTTAGCTAACTTACGAAAAACTTGAAATATATTCAAGTATATAAATTCAAATATATCAATACGACATAATTTAATTAAATTATCACACCTGAAACAGTTGACATCAGTTTTGTTCGAACTTTTTTGAAAATTTTTATTATAAACTTAAGTAGTTAAAACTTACAGTTTTTGTATTTTTGTTGTTGTTGTGATTTTTAAACTTTTTTAATTGTAATGGTATTATTTACTGCACAATAGTTTTAACATTTAATATTCTTTTATTTAAACTATCAAAATTCATACCAATTTAAATTAAAAACTTTGTTAGCAGCAAAAGTGTTGCTTATTCTTTACTTCCATGTTATGAAATTAAAATAAATGTGTTTTCGTAAACATACTTATACATTTATCTTTACACACATAATTATTACATTTTATTTATTGTTTTATTTTGTATCCGCATACTTGAAACGAAATTGCAGACGTTGTGTAGATAATTTTAAGTTAAAAATATGTCATGAATATCAAACATGATAAATATCATTTTTATTTTTCATTTGATAAAGATCATTTAAAACCAAGTTTGGTACTTATAAATTTTTTGTTTATTCCGCATTTGTTGTTAAATTCAAAAAGACGTTTGGAAAACCAATATAACATTAAACTTAACACCAAAGAGTCTGCAGATTTAACTAGTTATTCAACTTTTGTAGAAAATTATCAAAAATCTTTAAAAATAACTAGTTGTTTTTTTAAGTTAAAAATTTATCAATAAAGTATTGAACTTGTATTATTTTCAATTTCAAAGAATTTTATACACCAAATGATTATTTTTAAAGGTTTTCATTACACTGAATTATAAAAAAACTAAGTGCACACTATAAAAATTAAAAATGTATAGTAACTTTATAACGCTTTTGTTTTTTAAAGATAATTAAATTAATAACAATGCAAAAGTTTTCATAAAAAAAGTCTGATATCTAAAGTTTATAAATTTTTGTTGAAACTAATGTAACCTTTTTCATACAAGTATTAATGTTTTATGATATTTGTTTCCATAAAGTTCGTATTTTAAAGAAGGTTTTCGTTATAAATTATGTATTAAAAAAACGTTAAATTAACCATCAAAATATTTAAAATTTAAACAGATTAGTTTATTTACAATGTCATTATTTATTTTACGAAGCTCTATTCTTTAATTTTTTTTGTCAAAACTATTAAACATACTTAAGCAACATTCGACTTGTATGTATTTATAAATAAACAGGGTTGCCACTTTACCTGGAAAAACCTGGAATTTGACAATTTAGGCTAAAATAACCTAGAAAAACCTGGAATTTGAAAAATTAAAATAAAAAAAATAGGAATTTTAATAATTTTAACATTTTCAGTTGTAAAATTTTGATTTGACACAAAAATCATATAATTAAGATTTTTTTGTCATCATCAAAAAATTTTTTATTAAAAAACACATTTAAAGTAACTTTACAATATCTTTTCAATATTTTTATACTATTTAACACAGTTTATTAAAAAGAAATTAACTTAAAACTAAAAATAGACCCAAAAATGTGTACTTTAAAAACATGGAAGAAATTTCGAAAACCTGTAAAAAAATTTGAAAAAACAAGTGGCAACCCTGAAATAAATCTTGAGTATTTGTATTAATTTGTTTTTGCTTATGTTTAATATGTAAAAAAATAACTTTGAAAGTAGTAAAGTTCATTAGTTTGATCGTGCTGAAATGAATTTGATGTTTTAATAATTTATAGACGCCATGGAGATCGAAGTACAGAAGATCCGGAATTATTTCGTGCACATTGCAAATGACGAGTCGTTCATGCTCATTCACCAAGTAACTACAAAGCTGTACCGCCAATACGAGGGCGGTGAGCTGATAAATGAGTGGCAGCGGACTAAAACCAGGTCCCGCGCAATCCTTCACCCGCGGTTTTTTGAAAATTTGGTTTAGTATTAAAAGTTTTCTTAATTTTTTTGTTAACACAAGTGATTAATTTAATGTTTTTTAATAGTTTTATAGTATTTTCACTAGAATTTACATCAGTTTATAAAAAAAAACTTATTAAATTGTAATTTCATATTTAGTAATCTCTACACTTATTAGTTCTTGACTTTTTGTGCTTTTTTAATAAAAGTTATGTTATAATTTCTTCCACATTATAATTTTAAAGCTTTAATAAAAATTGTTATGTTGTTTTATGATAGTTTTTATTTTAGATATAAATAAAAAGTACTGAACACCCTTTAAATATCTTTTTATCCTTAGTGATATAAATAAAGTTGAAAAATTATAGCTTCATACAAGTTACTACTTTTTCGTAGGTTGTAATTACACTTTTGTTTGTTTTTATGACAAGAACTCTAACATAGGTCATAAAGTTTAGAATTTCGTTAAAAATTGTGAAGTTAAAATTTTAAGCAGTATCGTAAATAGTTATAGTTGAAGAAAATATTTATTTTTTTATTAGTCCATTAAGTAAAAAATGTTTTTTAATCTAATTTAACAGGTTTTGAAATATTAATTATGCTACTAGTTTTAGTATTTTCTAGCTGTTAATCATTTTAAGCAAAACACTTATTAATTTTTGTAATAAGAAAGATGTACTAAAATAAATCCATAATAAGCTTGAAAACATTTTTGTTATTTAATGTGGATAAAAGAAAATTCTTTTTTTTTGATAAAAAGATAGTCAATAGTAGCCTAAAAACTAATTTACGGTAAAATTTATTTAATCTTGTATAACTTTAAAGTTATGGAAACCAAATTTAAATGTAGAAGTAAATGTGTAAAACTGTACTTTTTAGTAAAAATATACTTAATCAGACAACTTACTCTAAAAATAGCATACTTAATTTCATCTTTTTTAAGGTTACTACAAATATCTACGACCAATTACTTAGAATTTGTATGCATTGTTATATGACTTTTAGATTAAATTTATATTTTTCCACTCCTATTATATGACATAAATCAGTAAAATGAAATTAGTTAAGCCTTAAACAGTTTTTCAATATTATTTGATTCTAGACACTCAATACAATAGACTAGAGATGGGTAGCGTAATCCACAGGGACGACTTTTTAATATGTAAAAAAACAACTAACATTTAGCTTCTTCATCAAGTATCTCTGTCCTGGACAAGACAATAAACTGTATTCGTGGAGTATGACTTCATAACTGAATAAATTTTTAATACGCAAGGTCCTTAGACCAAGTTATTTGAGAGCTTTTTTTTGTCTTTTTTATGCTTCTATTTTATTTTCACTACACTGTAAAATTATAAAGTTGTTATTTTAGTAAAATTTGTAATTTAAAACTTTTTTAGTTATTTTTATGAATATATATATATTTTAAAGCTTTACTACCTGCTGACACTCATTTTTTGATATGTGCGCCCGCAAAATATTTTTCTGGTAAATCTTGCCAATTTACTAAAAAAAAATCTAACCTCTACTATAAACAACTTAAAAAGTAAATTTGAATGCATAAAAACATTCTAACATATAAAAACTAAAAGTATCTGTATATAGACCCAGTTAGTAATCCAGCCTTATCTTACTTAAAGAAAGAACCGGATCCGGTAACATATTAAATTCAAAAAAATGTTCTGCGGGTCCTAGTTTGTAAATCATGCATATCGACATTTAGAAGTCAGATGTAGTTTTAGCTGTGAAGTTTCAGATTTAGTAACCTGCCAACTAGATACGAATTTTTAGCCAAAGATGCTGTGTTCAAAAATCAAAATAATTTGGATTTCAAAGTTTTTTAATCTAGCCTTAATTGTCCTAGTTGTTCTAAATGACCTAATGTTGTGGTAAGCATAATAAATACATACAAATAAGGTATAAGTCAACTTATACAATTCTTAAGCACTCTTTCTTAAGTTCGTTACTGCCAGTATTGACTATGAAAACCACAGTCTTTTCTCCTAAGAGCACCTGACCAGTTTATACTTTATGTTGTGCTTTCTACCAAGATAACCAATCAAAATATAAACGTTGCTAAATAATAAGTTGAAGGGAGTGAAGTTTTATAACTTTAAACTAGCCTTTTTAATCAACACAATTTGGTAAAAGCATGATTTATAATTCATGAATCTTAATTTATTAAATCTAGTAATTAATAATGTGTACTATATAAATTCTTTAGGTACTACGAGATACAAGATATAAAAAAAAACTGTGGGTTAAATATAAATTCAAGTATGCATACATAAATGATACTTACCTAAAATATACATAAATGAATAAAATACTCAAGTATTTTATTAAAATAATCTTAATGAGTATGTTTTGTTTTTATGGTCTAAGTTATTGTTTAGGGGGATAGTCATTTGTAAACTTTATTTGCTTTTAACATGTTTGTATTAGGCTTAATGATGGTAGTTAAAGACACAAGTGCGTACCCAACCGGCATTAAGTACCTTGTTGACAGGTAACTGTACTTGTATAAAAAAAAAGTATGTTTGTGTGAGAATTTTCTAAAATAATTTATAGTAGTTGTAAAGTATGTTTTTGAATCATTTTTGACTTTATAAAGTAACACAAGCAGTAGAAAACAAATACTTGTGCTGTGACTGCTGATAGATAGTATGTATGCGTTCTTTTGGTTGAAAAAAGATGTTTAATACTTTTTAGCTTTCTTTTTAATTTATTTTCTTCCACCACAAAAAGAAACTATTGTTGCCGAAAAAAATCATAAAAAGTCCTTTGTCTATGATTCAATAGTTCAAAATATTTTTTTGTAGATTCTATATTATTGTACTCTATTGTTTATTTATCAACAAAAAAAAAGCTAAAAAGATTTGGTCGAAAGACCTGGTGCACGGAAAAACTTTTCGAGTCGCGTACCACTTGGATACCTTTTAACGTCTTGTCCAGGACAGCCCAAAGAAAAAAAAGAGGTCTCTTATAGTATTTTAAATCATATGACTCTTAAACAATCTTTGTTCAAGAGTGCAAAGTTTAAGAATGGTCTTAGTTTGACTTGCTAGTATTCGATGAGACAACTTTATAAGCAAAAGGCTTTACTTCTTAAAATCAATTCTTAGAAAAACTTTAATACATTCGATGTAAGGTGGTGTATTGCTGTTTTTATTTATGCTGCAAAAAACTAAAAATTAGTTTAAAAAATTAAGTTTACTCACTAGTTTATTTACTTTCAATTCAATTAAGATTGTTATAGAACAACATACGGCTTGTAGGTAAAATATAGCTTGCAACTTCTACTTTTAGTTTAAAATGTTTAAAGCACAGTGGTTTATGTCTGCTGTCAATAAATTTGTTAAATATATTAAAATTGTTTGTTGTTACGTACCGAAATTTCATTGCTAACGTGAAATTAATCATACAGAACTTTTACGTCGACCAAGTTTTCGATGAAGCTTTACTTTAAAACTTAAATTTTGGCATTTGCAATCTTTAAAATATTTTCAACACTATAAGTAGTACACGGTAAGTTGTTGTCAAACATAATACTAAAGTTTGGTTCAGTGATTATCAAGTTAGTTGCTTCATTTTAAAACTTTAGATAGTTATCTATCGGATACAGATATTTTTTCAAACTAAGATCCGGTATCCAATATTTTCTAAACTAAGATCTAGCCGGATTCTGATATTATTTTTTAGTACTGAAACCCGGACGGATTTGGATCTATAAAAGGCAATATCTGGTGGGATACATTCGATAGATAACTACTTGGGAGGTTTTAGGTTGTTTTAAAATTTAATTTAATGAAATTTTGTCTTTGATAATAATAATTACTTTATACCTAAGAACCGTACTTACTAAATACGTTTATTAGGTTCTAAAATTGACCCAGTTTAGATGATAGCAACTATTTTTATCTTTTGCGATACATTTTAGACTAATGGTGAAAAGTTAATATTTAATCTTATTTTGTTGTATATCTAATTTTACCGAGGTGTTAGTAAAACAGTTTAAATAAAAGATGAATTCTTAACTACTAGCTGAAGTTGTTGTTAAAATATCTCATCTACATTATTACATTTTACTTATTTATTTTTATTACAGCTGATTTAAAAATCTATTTTCTTCTAATAAAGAGAGTATTACATTGTTGGTTTTAAGTTTTTTTTAGTGTTTTATTCGTTTTTTATTACATAACTAAATGTAATTAATAGGTACAGGTATACGCTTAAAGCTATAAAATTTTAATAGCAACTAAAACTGATAGTTTTTTGGTGGAGGAAAATAAACTTTAATTCTTATGATTTAAATTTGTTTTTTTAATTTATAACTAGTTAATACGCATAAGTACTATACCATTCTAAGCACAATAAATTTTATCATTCAAATACTATGTTTTCTTTGTTCATGTTATATTATTATTATTTTAGTATTATACTTTGTGTAACTTTTTATTTACTACTTATTTATTTAATTTTAAACTAATTAAAAAAAAATCTTTGACAAAATATCTTTAATGATAAACAATGTTTATATAGCCTAAAAAAGTTAAATACTTAATATAAGTGTAGCATGATGACCGAAAGGTCTCTTAACATCGAGCACTTTGACCATAATTATTAGCGTCAATACTAGTTTATTGAACGACAAAAAAAAGCTAAAAATATTTGGTCCTAGGACCTGATGCACAAAAAAACCTCTCGGTCATTGAGTCACACACCACGGATACTTTTTAATGTCTTGCCCAGGACAAAATACCTTTTAATGTTTTGTAAATTTATCTTCTGTATTTAGTTGCATGTTATTATAAAAAAATTCAAATCTTAATTAAAATGTTTTTTAGTGTTTATTCTAGTGTAAATGTAAGAAAACAAACATATCTTGCTTTAACAAGTAAGTTTTCTCCATGGTATTTTGATTCAATTTTTTTGTTTTGCATCTACGTTTTCATCTCCATCTTTGTTTTGTCTATTTAAAATTTTCTATTTATGCAAGTATGTGTTTTAATATATAATTAAAACAAAATTTTTATTTAGTTTTTATGCTTTACAATTGTTTCTCGCTTACGCAATGATCACAAGCAAATAAACTTGTGATCATTTGTTTGTTTATTTCCTTGTAATCATCGCGTAAGCGCGAACAATTGTAAAGCAATAAGCTCAATAGAACTTTTGTTTTAAATTTAAAAAGGCTCCTTAAGTTTGAAGCTGTCTAGCAATTATTTGTTTAAATCTCAATTTGTTGTTTATATCTCAATATATGTTTTAATATAGTGAACACGAAAAATTCTTAGTTATACATAAAGTATAACGTGTGCTTTGCTTATTAAACTTAGTTTTGATTACTTGCTTTAAAAAGTCTTTGCCTTTTACTTGCACACTTTTACAGCTATATTTAAGTATACTTACAAAACATCTTCATATGCTATTATTCAATTGTCTATATAGCTCAGGGACCCGCGGGCCAAATGCCGCCCTCAAAGCCAAAATCTGCAGCCTGCGAATACTTTTAAAAAACTTAAAAAAAAGATTTTGCAATAAAAACTTACAACTAGGCTTTTAGTTCAATAATTACTATGATTACTTTTAAATAACTGCGGCCCTCAAGCATTTTTTTTGAGAAAGTTGGCCTGCAAGTTACAAAAGGCTGCCGAATCCTGATATAGCTATACAAATATATTACAATTAATAATATAAAAATACGACTAATATGTTATTTTAATACCTTCTATTTTAGAAAAAAAAAATAAAGACAGTATGTTTCAGACTTTTACAATATTGACTGGATGTATAATTTTCATTTAGTTGAACAAAATCTATGTAATACCAAGCAATTAGTGTTATCAGTAAATCTTAAACAAAAAAAAAAGGTACACCAAGAAGGATAAAGATTTTTTTCCAAAGTGTTGAACTTATTAGAGTTTTTATGAGAAATTTCGTAATATATTAATGTACCCTCATTACTATCTCGAGTCTCGACCAATTAATCAATACCTTTGTCTCCAAAAACACATAAGTTTATCTTAAGAGCTCAACAAGTTTTTGTAGCCTTGAAATTACTTTAAATGCCCAAGCTATTTAGCTTAAACTTTTGTAGTACAACTCAAACGCAACCTATATTTGACAAATATACTTTAAATATTTTGTTCAAAAATGTAGCTTAAAACAGGCAGTTTATATATCTATTTCAATTAAGCTTTTAATTCAGTATCAATAAAGTTTGTCTGTAAAACTATTGGTCTAAAATAACTAAAAAATTATCAATGACAATTTTCTAGCACCTCAACTAAACAAAGTTTAGTTTTGTGCAGTTGTAGTAAGCACCTTTTAGTTATATTATATGTAAAACCTCTAGAAGTATTTTATTTTTGTATATGATTTATTCCTAAACTTATAAGAGGTGAATTTACACTTAATAACTTATTTGTTAATTTAGTTTTGTTTACATAAGCCTTGTTACAACTAGTAGTTAGCATCATGGTGTTTTTATTCATGAGCTAGCAAAAAATCATAACGTCATGCTCTAAAGTTTTTCAATTATTAGTATATATATTTATACCACTTTTATACTACTTTTTATTTTATTTCGTGTCTAAAGTTTGTCGTAAGTATAAAATTATATTGTGTAGATTAAAAGTAAAACACCAATCGTTACAAAACAACTCTATTGACTATTAATGATCACTTTTTAGAAAATAAGTAAGAAGAGTTATACATTTTAGCAACTAGTTTATTGAACAAAAAAGGGCTCAAAAATTTCAGTCCAAGGACCTGGTGTACAAAAAAAACATTTTAGCTATAACATAGCTAACCATTTTTTTTTGCCTTACTTACATCAAAGTTATATAATGGAGAATTTTTATTTAAATATAATTTTGCTTCTTGAAGACATTAGTGTTTCTCCAACTTACTGGGAGCTATATAAATTATTCTAATTTAAAAAAAACTGTGTTCATAAAATTACTATATTTTTTAGATTTTGAGCTTACTAGACTACAAGAAATATAAATGAAAGTAGAACTTTTTTTTTTGAGTTTCTTAACATGTAGATAAAAGGCCAATTAATTAATTTAAATTTTTATTTATTTTATATAATAATTTACAATAATTATATTTATATAATTATATAATAAATATTTTTCACCTTACTAATTGTTCTTTACACAGTAAAGTCTTTTTACTTTTGCACACAACGGAAACTGGTAGACACAGTGAGGACATAACTAGTGTAAATATATATCTTTGCTTTTAAATATAATTACATTAGTAAAAAAAATCAAAAACTTGTAAAAAATAAGAAAATATTTCTTTAAATAGAAAAAGCTTAAGTATAAAACGACTACTTGTAAACATTTGAGCAGTTTTTGAAGTACTAATTTAAACAAGTATCTAGCTGTAGAAACACTATGGCATATTTGGTATAAATACATGTAAAATCTCCTACTTCATAAAAAGTTTTTGTTTTTATCTTTATTTAGTACTGTAACATATTTTAGTCAAAATTTATTTTTAAATGTTACCTTTTATAGTAAATTTATATATCTTCGTTTGCTTAAAAATTATCATTTTTTGCATAATGATTTAGACACTTAAATCAAACAACCTTATGATTTTATTATGAAAATAGAGTTATTAGTATTGCTGTATTTTGTAAAACAAATCTATTTTTATTGATTAACACGGCATAAATATTTAATAGTTTATTAATTAAATTATATACACTCTTTGGTTAGCTTTATAATTTTTTTTTATGTATTTCAATCATTACTATATGTACAACCGTAACTTCAAAATTAAAGTTATTGGAAAAAACTGACTTTATTGGTTTAGAAATACAAGGTTTCCTAAAATGACGTTATCATCAGTTATGGCGATTTAAAAAACCTGAGGACAACTGAGGGGAATTTTCAAAGTTAGAAATTTCCAAGTTGAGCAGTTTTTTTTTAGAATATTACTAGAGAAACCCGAGCTTATCATTTGATTATTTATCACACAAGGTAATGTAGAAAAAAACAGTAAATTTTACAAAAATCAAACTTTCTAAACGATTGTAATACTTCTATCAACTAATTTAACTTTTAAACTAAAATATTGTTAATAATCTTAATAATTACCACAAACAACTTTTTTTAACAGTTTTGGTCAAAACTGTTTTTTTAAAACAAATTTAACAAACTTTTTAAAACGTTTTTCATCCCTAAAAAAGTTTTTTATTAAATTTGTATCTTCTCCTGCAGTCTTTAGGCAAGCTTTCATAAACATTCTCAGTTCTCTAAATTACAAACAGGTTGTAGAAGACGGAATTTAGAATTAAAACTTAAAAACACAGTGAACTTATTTTTTTTCAAAAAATGTTTTAATTGCATTTCTTACAAGTTAATTGTTATACTAGAAAACAAACTTCCGGAAAACTTAAAATAATTATTTTTATAGCAAGCGATATATATTGACTTAATTTTTGAAAATTTTGAGAAAACAGGATAAAAAATTCTTTCTTTTACATTTTAATTAAATATTATTCTACAAAAATGATTATACTTCAAAATTGATCGATATTTTCATAAATATCTATAACTAATAGTATGTAGTAAGATCAAATTGTTCTGGTAATTTGCGAATCCGGCCTCGTAATGAATAATTTAACTTGTGAACATCCTGAGTAGATAAAGTCAGATGTTTTTCAAAACCTAGGGTTTAATAAACGACTATTTTAGAAAAATTTTGCATTTGTTTTTAAATAACTCGTCCGACGAAGACTTTTTTAATAGCTAGCAAAATACTTTTTAGTTTTAATCTGTTTCATCGACTAGAAAAGTTGCTAATCCCTACCCTATCGCCACAATTACATCATTTAACTGCTAATTTACACACGTTTTCGTTACATACTTATATGGTTTTGAAACAGTAAACAAGATAAAACATAACTTGGTATTTTTTTAGTTTCTTAGAACAAACTAGTATAAGGTTGTTAAAAACAGCTCAACATTAAGGTTTATAGGTTTTTAAAGTTACAAAATAACTTTAATATACTTTATTAACCTATAGAAGTATGAATTGGTACATAAAAAAAAATTATTAAGTTTTTACAATTTTTATGATATTTTGTTTTCCCTACTAAAAAAACTCATTGTACTTAACCCTTTAAAAAAGCATCTAAATATGGATTATAAGTAGAGCAAAATTTAAACCCTCACAGTTATGGTCAGATTAATTGACTGGTATAGATTTTGCTTTTCAGTCATCAAGCTGCACATCATAAAAGTTTATGTATTAACTTAACTAACCCTATGTCTTTTTTCAAAAATTTTCGTTTATACATCTTCAATTTCGGATTAGAAGTTTTTTAAGTTTTATTAGTATATTTACAAGCATAGTGGAGTAAGATATTTATTTAGTTACACTATAGTTTGTTTAAAGCGATAAAGAAATCGAGAGTCAACAATATGCGTCATAGAGCTTGAAGTATAAAAAGATCTTTCAGTGTTTAAGCTACACACCGTTTATTTAATTTAAGTGTGTTGAGCCTTATTTAGAAAAACGAAAATTTTAACATTAGAAACTTAAATAAACTCATAAACTTAAGAAGAAATAGGAATGTACAACCGCTGTCCTCTTTTGTGAACATTTTAACTAAAATTTTTAGTAAAAGTGCTTACTGTTAGTCTATATAATTTTTTTGATAAAAAAACTACAACGGAGCCGATTTACTTTTCAATCTTCTAGCTGGCTGGTAAACCACGTAATAGTTGTGAACTATTTCTTTATGTGTTTTGTTTCGTAAATGCTTCTTCAAAACTTGTAGTATATTTTTATTATCTTTGTGCATACAACATAACTGTTCGAAATCACACTGCTCATCACAGGTCCAATCTACTTCTTGAGTGTTGTTTAATTCCTCTGCATCAAATGTTTCTTCATATTCCTTTCCTTGGTAATGCTCATTGCTGTTTACTTGTAGAACATCGGGAGTTTCCGCTGCATCTTTTAAAAACTTCTCAAGAATTTTTGTGGGATTCAAGTTATGTAACTTACAATCACTATCAACGGATTTCTCTGCTCTTCTTCTTTTAATTTCGTCACTGTCTATTGTATTTTTAAAATTGTCGATCTTGCTTTTAAGAAAAGAAGAAGTAGACCTTTTTCTGTTTTGCTTTTTATTATTTTTCAACGTAGTAGACATACTTATTAAAACTATTAGTTTCTGAAAAATACGTGTAAAAAATTAGTTTCTGAAAAAAACTTACATAAATACCAAACTAAAGATTTTATAAATGTTTAGTTTATAAGATACCTTATTTGTTAAAGTTTTATAAAAATCAGTTTTGTTAGTAAAGACATATACAAATAATTTTTTTCGCAAAGTTTTTTAACAATATAACTTTTATACAAACTTCAAAATCAGTAACTAAATATTATACAGGTTTTGCTACTAAAAGTTTTTACAAAAAAAAGTTTTAGATAGACTGAGCATAAAAACTACATAACAAAAAAAAAACAAAGTTAAAAGAGTAACATTTATATTATAACTAGTTTGTTTTACATTAGTGTATTTACATTTCCTTGCTTTTCAAAAGTTTTAGTATAAATTACTACAAAAATGAAAAACTTATCAATTTAAACCATTTCATTTATTGCATACTTTTATAGCTTAATTTGCATTTTATCTTTTTCAAAAATTTAGGATTTTATTTTGTTACTTGAAAATGAACATAAGTAAAGTCCAAAGCGTAAGTAACATTTTATAACAAATTAAAAAATAAAAACTCATTTTTGCATAAAAATTACTTTAGTTTTATAAATATTAAACGTCACGCTTTTTTTAATCTTTATAGTTTTCATTTTTATTCCATATAGAATAGTAAAAAAAACTTATATGTAATACAAAGTACCTACAAAACCTTGAAGTATAAGTTTTTAGACAAATTAAAAAACAATTGAAAAACGGTTAATGCTTACCATCTAAAACAGTGGTCCTCAAAGTTTTCAAAAGTTGTGCAAAGTAAGTAACTTGAAAATAAAACCTGTGCTAACTAAACTATAAAAAATATATGTTATTAATAAAATACAATACACACTTTTTATGTTTATAATGTATAAAAAAAGTTGTAGAGAATTGTTAAATTATGTAATTTAGCTATCTCTATAAAAAACAGACAACTAAATAGTCATTAAAAATTATTATTTTTGCCTTACTAAATTCTTGTGTACAGTAAAATACTTTTCTAATTACTGTGCACAGGTAATAAGTTGAATACCACTGCTCTAAAAGAGTACGTTAGTTGGTGTATAAACCAATGGATGGGTAACTAAAGTTGCACAAACAATTTGTCTGTTGTCACTCAAATCATTTTATTCACATAACTGGGCATAAGAATTTTAATGTGTAGTAAAGCAAATTTTTCTATTTTAATTTCTAACTGTATTTTGGTAACTTTACAAACTCAGCAAACCAAGTGCAGTCACAAACAAATATAAACCAAAATAAAATGATGAACAAAACTGTTTTTAAGTTATCTGCAAATGTTTTTTAAAGTTAAAAACCATTTCAGTGTACCAAATTAATCTATGAAAAAATCCAAATTTTGAATGCAATACGCCAATATCTAGTTTAAAAATAAATTTTATCCGCTAGATGTTTTGGGCTTTCTTTCATCCTTTCATTTGAATTTATTTCGTTTTTTTTTGTAATAAAGTAAAAACTTTTATTTTATTTTTCATGATTTTAAAAATAACAATTTGAAATAGATTGATTTACTAAAGAGAATTGTTCATCTCATTTTACTGTGTAAAGATGTTATGAGTTAGAAAACAACTGGTTTAAGCCACTGTTCATTTTAAGGTATTACTTAAATTTAATAAAACTTTATCAATATCAATACTTTCTTCGTCATAAATTTTAAGCTGCATTTTATAGAAAAACGTTGCTTTTGTAAAAACACTTTTAATGTAGTTTTTTATGTACACTAGCAGAATTAAAATATTTTGCTGTGTACAAAATTAAACTAAGTACAGCACCTGCATTTTTGTAGATCAATAAAATAAAGCAAGGTAAAATAAGGCCTCCTGAATGCTTTTCTAACAAAAATCATTATATAATGAGGAAAAATAAAAACTGTTCCTTAATTTAACGATTTCAAAACATAAAAGTTATATTCTGTGTTCTTTAACAATATTTTCTACAATCAATTATTGCTTGAATAGCAATTGCTTGAATAGCAAGATTTTTTTCTGAAACTGAATTGATTGGGTTAGTACTAAAGCTAAGGAAAAGGGCACAATTTGGGCGTTTTTAGTATTGGTATTATATTTCAAAAAAAAAAAACTGTATAAAATTTTAAAAATTCTTGACTAAACCTCTGTTGTAAAAAATACTCCATTCTTGATTATTACTAATTTGAAGTTTTTAAGTTTTATCTGCTTCCAGTGATTATATCATAAAAAATACTTTATTTTATGAAAAAAAAAAAAACAAATAGGTTTTTCCTTTTAAGATATTATAAAAACTTTAATTTTAATTTTTTGAAATATTGTACCCAAAATCCAAAATGGTCTTTTTTTTGAAAAAATATTTAAAAATTAATTTTACAATATATATTATTAGTTTTAACACTACCTTGATATTTAAAACTCTGGTCTAGAGACTTCTAAAACCTAACAAATAAATGTTATAATAAATATAGATAAAATTAAAAAACATTACGTAATTCGTCTCTAATACAATTAAAGGCCCACAGACCTTCTAATGCAAAACATATAATAAACAAGTTAGAGAGAAAAAGATGAATAAACCTAAGTTGTGTCTAAACAAAACGTTCGAAATAAAAAATCTTAAAGAGGAAGTAAATTATTAAAGATAACAATTACTAACCTAAGACAAAGCGTTTATTGAAAAAATAATTTAATAATGCAAAGTACTGACAAGTTTTAAAAATAGCAAGTTTATAAGGTTTGAGCTAAAATGTACTAACTATTTTAATTTCATAATTTTAAGCCAGCTTTCAAAACTATAAGAAAAGTAATTTATATAATGACATAAACACCAAATTAAACATAGTTACAGTAAAAATTAGTACTGAAAACAAAGGAAAATTTTAAGAAACAAAAACAAAATCTTTTAAACTTGTAGTGTTAGATGCCTTAAAATAAGCTGAAATTATAGTTCAACTAATGATGCAAAAATATTTCTAGTAGTGTTAGAAAACATCGCAACAACTAAAAACTTTAAAATTAAAATAGATTTTATAATTATTAAACCAGTGGTTGTCAACATTCAAAATCTGTATACAGTTATTTACTGAAAAATAAGTTATATGCACACTAGACTTTAAAATTCATACATTGGTTTACGTTTTTGGTTTGTTAGTGTATAAATATCATTTTTAAAACTGTTTATTTATCGTATATTAGATTTTTTTATTAAAGAAAAACAAATGAAACTCTCAAATAAAGTTTACTTTACCTTACTAAACTTTTTGTAAAAAATATAATATAAAGTAAAATAAAAATTTAAAGTAGTTTCTATTTACACCACTGTGAACAGGTACCATTACAACCACTGATTTAAACTTTGTACTTAGGGACATAAACAGTAAGTAAAAGGTGATACTAATTATAGTTTAACTTGAAATAGATGCATAAAAATATTGCTTATACTAATAAACAAACAACTATATCTGGTAAGAAAAGTATTTATGCAAACTTTTACAACACTAAAATTAACTTGGAAAAATTTTTTAAATATTTTTATTTTTCAACTGGAGCTTTTTAAAATCCTGGTGATTACTTGAAAAACTGTCATATTAAAAAAGTTTATATGTATATATGATTTGATATGAAAAAATTATATATGTAAAGAAATTTAGTTCATCCAATAAAAATAATTATAATTATTTTTTTAAAGTTATATACCTGAAAATCTTGAGCCTTTAGTGTACTTTATCAATGCGACATAAATTATCGTTCTGTTTATAAATGTTGTGTACTAATTTGAAATATCTTTTTATAAGATGATTATATTTTAAGAAAACAAATTCTAACTATAACCTAAGCTCAAATATACAATAACTTTAAAGTGTGATAAAACATTATGTTAAAAATAGTAGGGAGAAAAAGTTAATTCAATTTCATGAATTCAATGAATATTCCTTAATTCAAAAGTAAACGATCATTTTTGACATTTAAACATCAATTAAACTTAAAATTATATATAAGCTAAAATATAATATACACTTATATTAGTTTACAGTTTGAAAAACTCATCTTTATTAAGCATGACTTGTATAAACTTTTAAGAGATTTTGTTCTACGTAATATATATTAGACAATCTTTAGTACAAATTAAAGTTAATGATAGAGTTTAAAACTGAGCTAACTAAAACTCATACCCATGACGACTTAAATTTTAATATGATTTTTGTTAAAGCTAGAATTATGTCAAATTAGATTTAGAGCAGGGTTTCACAAAGTAGTCCATATTGCCCCCTTGGAGTAGAGTTTTAATTCAGATTTCAGAGGACCATAAGCTGCAAAGGGGCCAAAGGAGGGGGAAGTGAATAGTAAAGGGGCTATTAGGCTACAACTTGAAACTTATACTAGATATATTTGATTTGATCATGAAGAGCAAAATAAAAAGCGTATTAAACGTTAGTTTTTGCGAAACCTTGTTGCAGGGGTCATAGCTTTTTTTCATTTTTTAAAGGGGGCCTTTTGAACAAAAGTTTGGAAATCCCTGGTCTCTTTACTAACATTTTGAAATAAGGGGGTAACTGTCAAATTTGCACGAGCGTACAAAATTGCACGAGTGCACAAAATTACACCATGATAATTTTACACGAGGGGATAAAGTTGCACGAAGATACTTTTGCAAGAAGACACTTTTGCACGAGCAGAAAATTTTGCACGGAGACATTTTTGCACGGGCTAATTTTCTTCTTTTTTATTATTTTTTTAATATGTTTATAATTTTTTATTTGTTTATTTTTTTTACTATCACTGTTACCGTTAACCCTTACCCTCGGTCGGTAGCTTTTTTTTTTTTAATAATTTACTTTTTTTCAAATTTTTTTGTAATAGTCTTTATTAGTTATTCTTTTACTTTTATTTTCTTTATTACCCCTAACCCTTACTCTCGGTCAATAATATTTTTTTTTTTAAATTTTTTATTGATTTTGTTTATTTTTTTTTATTCTCGTGTAAAAATGTAAATCGTGCAAAATTGACCCTCGGTGCAATACCGTCTTCGTGCAACTTTGTGCACTCGTTTAATTTTGTTCTCGTGCAAACTAGTCCGCTTGTGCAATTTAGTAACCTCGTGCAATTTAGTAACCTTTTGCAATTTAGACTTGTTCCCCAAGTAAGGATATGAAGTTATACGTTTTAAATCTTTTGAAATATCTTTCATTGGATCAAAAAAATATTATTTTTAAGTATAGAATATATAATATCTATACTTTGATAATGAAACTTGAAAATTATTATTTTTTTTATCAACGATGAGCTAAATACCTTTTTAAGTTAAAAATTAGAAGTACTTTGAATGCACATAGTTTTTATAACATTTGGCTTAAAATGTCTTTTACTATAACTTATTTTCAAATTCATTTATTTAATTAATTTATTTGTCTCAAAACAAACTTTGTGATGAATAAAATAAACTTCCAGATCGTTCTAAAATCTAGCTTCATGATCGTAAACTTTCATGATCAGAATAATTTAGCTTATTGTTTTTAAGCTTAAAGTTTGATTTTAAGGTAAGAATATTTTACATTAGTTTGAGATATAAAAACCTTATCTACCTATTTCGACAAGTTTCAAAATTTTTAATTAAACAGTTTACTATACTTCTTAATACGCTTTCATTGATTGACGTTTATTTTAACATACTTTTAATACCTTTTAAAAGCAAGGTTATACTAAAACACCTATATGATTTTATATAAACTTAGTGAACTTTATTTTTTGCTTAAAGTCTAAATGTCTAACTTTAAATATATATGTTTTTTAAACTAATCTGTATTTTTTGCGATTTTTATCGTTTACTAGTTGAACTTGGTATAGCTTTAATTTTATTAAATAAAGTACACTCATGGTAGCCCTAATATCTTTATAATTTTAAAAAAAGTGTCTAGCTTCACTAAAACATAAAAGTATCATTTATTTTATTGTACTTAAATATATGTAAATAAATACTTAAATTAGTATCGATTAAATTACTGTTTTTTTAAAATGCTGAAATCAAGCAGTATTTATCATTCTCATATGTTTTTTTTCTTATAATAAAAATTTTTAAAAGGAAGTTTATTTTGTTAAAGATAAAGTAAAAAAAAATAATTTTAGTTACTTAAATCGACAAAAATTAAGATAAACAACGTTTTTAGAATAAATAAAATTTAAAAGAGCTTTGATAAATTAGAAAAAAAAATTATTGAAAAATGTTTTGCAAACCATCGTATTTTACAGAACTTGTAAATTTCTTTATATAGTTTTGTTATAAATTCTTTATTTGTAGTGTTAAAGTTAAAAAAAACATTTTTAACGTTTTAATACTGTTTTACTTGTTTCTTAAGTAAAATCAACCATAAATAAATTAAACTCATACGTTAATATATTGAATGTTTGTTTTATAAAAAAAAAAGTTAAGAAAAATAGCAAACTTTAGGTTTAATAATTTTATAAAGTATAATAACTAAACCAAAGCCAAAGTGGCCAAGTGGTCTCCGTTGGGGCCATTACAGAAACTTAGGGGGCTATGAGCAGTAAAGGGGCCACAACGGGCCATGAGGTCTTAATTTGAAATTTACACTAGATATACTGAAGTTGATGATATAGAGCGAAAAAACAGTTTTTTTTTTAATTTCTAATTTTTTTTAGGTGTTTTTAATGTAGTTTTTTTAGAAATCTTTTTGAGGGGTCGTAGCTTTTTTGGCTTTTTTAAAGGGGGTATTTTGAAAAACATTTTTGGAAACCTTGAACTAAACAAACCGATTTTTTTAAAAATGCTTATAGTTTATGAGTAAAATATATAAAAAAGTACAAGGAGTTTAGTCAGCAAACGCTGTAAAATATATGGTAAAAACAGGTTTAATATTGAAAGGTGAGTTTTTTAAATTAAAGTTTTTTTTTGTAAAATTATCACTTAAACTTGATGCTTGATGATGTACCTTAACAATATAAAGTAGAAAACAACTACATTCTGTTAAAATCAAATTGCAGAACCCACGGTCCAACGTCTTTCTTGCTCACATTTCCCGAAAAACCCATCTGGCAACTTCTCCGTTAGTAGTTTCGAAAAACTGCACCACCGTTCTCCTGCGGTTTTTCTCCGACTGTACCTCATTGAGCGATGGATTGATCATGCTTTGACTAATCAACAAGCTGTCGTTGGACAAGGAGTCTTTACTGGCAACGATCGCTCCGTTGGCAAGGGAAATATCCGACTCTTTTCCCAGCGTGATATCGTGATCCCTCACGAACTGGCTTTAGCACCATCATGTCCGTGTCTAAATAAATTCCCACGATATGAAAAAGAATCTGCAGTCTGGCCACGACTTTACTGATTTCAACTTCAACACAAAAAATTTCTAAGGTGGGGATTTTTGGACAAACTTGAGCTTTTTACCCGCCACTTGCTTCAGCATTCTCCAGTATTCGCCTTCTGGCTTGCAATCTCCGTGCACCAGAACACATTCGGTCTTCTGGTAACTGAGAGCACGCAATGAAACTTCAAACCGGTGGCAATGAACAAGAAAATATGGACGATGATCGGATCTTTTAACTTTTTATTGTCGTGAGCGCTCAGGTGTTTTTTTCGAAAATGCCAAGTTTGCCATATTGTCGTCGCCTTTTGCGAGTCCGAACATTTTCTAATAGTCTAATTTGTCGTTTATCAGCGTTTCGTTTATTTCCTCTTACTTTTCGGGCCCAGCCAAAGCCTTTTGGTATTTTTAAATGGACGAAAAACGCACCTTATATCGCACCTTATATGCAAAGTTCTGCACCTACTGACTTTCGTTTTTAAAAGTTCTAATTTTTTCTTTTTTAGTTCTGCAAGCTGTGCGTAATTATCGGTTGAATTTTCTTAAAACACAAAAGTATTTTTTTTAAGTTTTGTTAAACCACTCTGAAGAAATCCCTTGTATTGTTCATATTTAATTTTGTAGCAAATATTAAAGGAATTAATACAATGTTGTAATTGGTGTTTGGTCATGTACTTTACTGAGTCGCAAAAGACTACCGCTTTTTTAAACGAACTTGTTCTTATTTCGAAAAGTATTTGAATGATTGATTTTTCCAAGCAAATTTGAATAGATATTGCGACTTTTGAAGGTAGGGCAAGTGCAAACTAGATACTTCTTTTTTTCTTATACTTAAATGAATTGTAACTTGTTTACTACATACGACTAATTTGAGACGCATTTTATAAAGAAGAATAGTTTTAAGGTTCAAAAAAATTTTTATAAATTTAAATAACTAATCTAATTTTTGGTTTTTAAAACTAAATACTCTTAATAGATTTTTTTTATCTACAACAAGGTTCAACATCAGACTTTACAAACTTCTTTAACTAAAATATTTTATTCTTTTTTTCAAATTTTTTATATACTACTTTTGGTAAACATCAAGCTTATATATGATTTATACACTTTAAAAAAATGCATATAGCTTTTGAAAAATTAATAAGATTTTTTTATTTGTCATATAGTCTTTTTGCTAATAGATAAACGACAAAGTGTTAACAAACTGTTAACGGTACACAGCAAAAAAAATTACTTTTACTTCAAGTGATAATTTTTCGATGGTCTGGCAACGGTTATTGACTTTATCAGAAGCTAGAAAATTAAACTTAGAGTTATACATTGCTTAATATATCTGTTTTTTTTAAATTTAAACTTTTTTTGTCAAGTATTTAAGAAGTTATCTAAGTCTAAATACGGCCAGTTTATGTAAATATTATATTCAAAACTTACCCAAAATATCTCTTAAATCTACTCAATTATCTAATTATTTTTTACAAAATACTAATTCTATGTTAACAATTTTACTAAATTTTCAAATCTCCAGTAATTTGTATAAGAGACTTTTGATTTTTTTTTGCTCTTTGTTTTAGTTCCGAGAATATATAGAGTACATTTAAAAATCATTCAAGCAGGTAAAATGGTAGCGGGCTAAATTTTTACTTTTTGGATGCCGATACAACTTAAACTTTATGAAGGTTAATGAGTCTGACCCATGGGCTTTACGTTGCCGAATGCCGATCCTATAATATGGTATGGTTACAATTGAATATAAAGTTAGTATTTTGAAAAATGAAATACTAAAAAAAAAGGGTGGAGCAATTTTTAAAAGTTTTCTGTAATAAGAGCAATAAAAAAATGATTTTAAGAGAATAACCTTAAACTAAAGGTTAAACTAATGGTCGGTTTAAAAAAAAGTATAAACGAAATAGCATCATCAAAATACTTCCTAAGATCACAGTTTTATTGGATTATAAAAAACCCAACAACTATTAAAATATATTGATAATAATGAATGTTGTACAACTGAATCTTTAAGCATATTAAACTGTAAATTCAAAACAGGTATATGTAGCGTTACCAATAGTTTTTTAGCATGAAGTGCAAAATAGTTAGTTGTTATGACATTAACCTTTTTAATTGTACAATATAAATGTACTTTGATATTTACTATAACCACTTTAGAAAACTGAAGTATGCTAATTCTAAATTATTAATCGTAGTTTTATGCTGTTTATTTTAAAAAGCAGACACAAAGTTTACTTTAAAGTTGAACAGTTTAATACCGAACGTAAAATATTTCAAATTTAATGCTAAGCAAACTAGAGTAAACATACATCTTAAAACTATTTTTATTAAAATTAAAACAACTTTTTTGATTAAACTTTAAGGTAGACTATAGTTGTAAATATATTACATTAAATCTAATCAAAGTTTAATTTTATTACAAGTATTTTTTCTTATTTTTTTAACTCTTAACAAAAATAATAAGTCTAAATAAGATATCTGTTGTTGTTATCTTAAAAACTCATATAATCTAAGACACAATCAGTTTTTTATGTTGATATTAACTTATATATTAAGTATAAAACATAGAAATTTGTTTTTAAAAACACACAGTATTACTATAGGAGGTAAAAATTGCAGTGCTAATAGTTTTATTTTTACTTTTAGATATTATCATTTCTGTATAACGCAAATTTAAATACTATGTTCAAAAGCATTTTATTTTGAAAAAATTCTCTAACCCAAACAAAACACCTATTATAGTGATGAGCAAATTTTTTAGTCATTGGGTTATATTTACTACTAAAAGCATTAAGAGCCGGGCTTATTAATAAAAAAGTCTATGGGAACCGTCTAATTTTGAAATAAACTTAATATTAAAGTTGCAAAACTTTTTAAAACAATGTTTTTTTAATGAATACTACTTTGAACTAAGTATCATACTTAGAGCTCATTTTAAATG
Organism: Thalia democratica; assembly: GCF_965202585.1. Classification (NCBI taxonomy): domain Eukaryota; kingdom Metazoa; phylum Chordata; class Thaliacea; order Salpida; family Salpidae; genus Thalia; species Thalia democratica. Next base: position 14,235,794 of record NC_139170.1, read on the forward strand.
ATTTTGTCAGTTATGCACAAACTATTTACTAGTAAAAAAAAACATGCAACAAGCTGCGATGTCGTAGGCTGCAAATATATAATTACTTAATACTTTAAACTTTACGTAATGTTGGTTATAATTAAAGTTTAAAATATGTATATGTATAAGATAATCAGAGCTTGTAGTAAACCCTTTAAAATAAATAACGATTATCTTCCTAGTAATTTAAAAGTTGTAAAACATATATACAACTAATAAAATGAATTTATCAAAATATTTGTGTGATCTTCTGTTCGATAGTTTTTAGCTATTAGAAATTTGAAATAGTAACTGGGACTTAATACTCAGTTTTAAACTTAATCAAACTAAAATTACGTTTTACTTTTAGTGTTCTACATTTATATATGTAAGTTTTAATTTAAAGTTAAAACAAAAACTAGAACTTAGATTATTTGGTTTTAAGTTACACAAAAATGTGTATCAAAGTGAAAAATTCTTTATACTTTAGTTTAATTGGCAATTGAAACTTAGTATTTTAAAGAACATACGTTGAATACCATTTTGTTACATTTAAATTGAAACTAATTAAAAAATTTAATTAAATTTAAATCATATTTTTTTATTACACTATGCACCATTAACCGTATGTATTAGTAGCAAACTATGTCTTGTTTTCGAAGTAGGTCGGATAAAATGAACACTTTTCAACTCTAGCAGTTTTAGTAATAGTTTTTATTTTAATTCAGTTTGTCAGCAATAGACACATGACGATCTAATAAAAAACTGTAGCACTTATAACTGCTAAATTAAGAAAATTAAAATCAAGGCGACTGTGTTTTACTTCAAAACAAGTGATGAAAAATTTAAACTACCTAAAATCTTAATTTGTGTAAAAATATAATGTGATTTTAAAACTGCAAAAAAAGAAGGAATTTTTGAAAATGAGAAATAACATTACTTCATGCTGTACCGCACTTATTTGCCACTGTTATACATATTTTTTTATTAAGTAAACTTGAAATAAAAATTGAAATATAGTGATCTACCAGATCCACAATTTTGTTACAGCTAGACTTTAATTTCTAAAATGGAACCAGATCTGGTTTTGGCGAAATCAGGTTCTGGCTATATTTTACTTTCGAAATTAAATCTGATTCTAGTTGATTGGACTGAAATTGGTGGATGCAGTATTCAATAGTTATCCAAAAGTAGATTTATTTATCTGAAGCATGCAATAGTCTTTTTTTAAACAATCACCTTAAATTCATACCATAACGTTTCCTAAAACGACACAACTAAACTTAAAGCATAAACATATTAACAGTATCAGTAAACTTTTAAATAGTAACTGATGTTTATTTTAGATTTTTTTTTCTTGTTGCTATAATAAATTTATTCCAAAGATAAAAACACAATGCAACTTTCACAACAAAATATATTTCGTGCAAACTAGTCAGTTGTTTACTTAGCAATAGAAATAAATTATTTATAGTTACTTAATCAATGTATAAGTAATTTAATGAACAAAAACTAATTAAGATTTAATACGCAGTTTTAACTTAAATCTAACTAAGTCTAATAAAAACGTACGTAATAATTTATAAAACAATTTACAAAAGAAACAGTATAATCAGAATCTTTATGTTTAGACAAACAATGTTTTCTCAATACAATACATTTAGCCTAAAGTTTAGTTAGTTTAAAAGTTTTATAACAATTTATAGTACTTTAAAATCTTTTCAAACTACAATCAAGGTTCTTTACTAGATGCTCTGCAATAGCGATCGTTTCGTAGCATTCAAGGCTCTTTTAGATTTATTTTTTTATTTCCCGATTTAAAAAAACATTCAACATTTTTTGGAATATGCTCTTTAATCCACTTACCAAACTGCCTAGAAGTCATTTCGGTATTAGTATCTTCACAAAAGCATTTAAATTGGTAAAATAACATACTTTTTTTAAATTCTGATATTGGATCTTTACCCAAAGGTCTTATCAGTGGTCTAGATATAAAATAACTCTAGGTTTATCTGAGTGATAAGATTTACTAATATATAAATTGACATTTTTCTCTGAGTTCTGAAGTCCTTATTAACATAAGTAAATATAAAAGCGATGGGACACTTTTCAGGCCTTACTGGTTTTACTTTGTTTTAACTTTTTAAATGTAATTTAATAGTTTTGTTTAATAGTTTTCTTTAGGATAACCTTTTTTATTTAGTATCAACTCTATCTGATATGTTAAATCAGCAAATAATTTCTTTAAACAAATTTTGTGTGCGCAAAGGCAAAGCGTTCTTATCAAATTTGTTTTCCTTCTCATACTAAAACGAATGAAAGTTTAAAAAGTTTCCTATAATTTTTTTTTCTAAATTCAGATGTCACAAACTTATTTTTGTGTCGTTTAATTAACACGTCCAGAAAAGGCAGTTTATTGTTTTTTTTTCCTAACGTAAGTTTTGTTGATGAATGTGTTTTGTTTGAAAAATATAAAATTGATACTGATAAAAATGGTATTAGACTAAAATTTTTTAGACGCTAATAAACAAGTTACCTAAATTTAATTAACTAAGGTTATCAAAATTAAAATTAAACTGTTTCATATTACAAAACAATACACTAAACTGCTCTTAACTATAATTAATGTATTTTTAGACTATTAAAATTTTATAATTCTTTAATTTACAATAAATTAAGTACTAGCTCATATGAAACTTATAAAACTAAACATACTTTTCTTTATACGTTTGTTCGAATAGCTAAAACATTTGTTCACAAAAACTACAAATGTTAGTTTCTTTTATAAATGTTTTATAATAGAAAAAAAAACATTTACTTAAAAGTTAAAAGTTGTTCTGAACTTCGTATATCTTAAACCAAAGCTATCAAACTATTGAACTTTTGCTGTCCAAATGTTTTGATTTTAAGACATATGTTCTAGACTATTATATCATTAACGTTATTGTATTATAAGTTATTATAATTATATTATATTATAACGTTATTGTTGTAACAACTGTTGTAGTTAGAAAGTATTTTGTTCTCCCTTTAAAATAATTATTCTCAGCATTCAAATAAAATAATGTCTGCTATAGTTATTAAGTAGTTATTTATCGCGTGTGCACGACAACTCAAGTTCTGAAATTTTAAATTTGACAACTCAAGTTTTGACATCTTGAACTAGTACGTTAGTACGAATTCTAAAAATTCAAACTACGATAATTTAAATATTTATGTTTTAGTTTTCAACAATTTAAATTTATAAATTTATAGAATTTTAGACAATTCAAAATACGAAAACTTAAATTCCTTTATTTTTATCAAGGGCTTTTCAAGTTTTAGTGATATAAATTTTAACCTAAACTTTTGTGTCAATTTGAAACTATTAGTAATTTTTAGTTTTTTCAATTACAGTTAATTACAGATGTTGATTGTCAGTATATTTACATTTTTTGTAATTTTTTAATGTAACAAACTTTTTAAACTTATTTTTTTTAGTGATTCTAAAAATTAACTTTTTTTCAAGCAGGGTTTATCATGGACAGATAAAATAATTATATATATCAGGGGCGTCGCGTGGGGTGTTGCACTGCCGCAACTGCACCACCTTGAAATTTTGTAAGAAAAAAAAAAGTATCTATAACGTTTTCGTTACTTTTTTGAACGAAATCTCTTTTAAAACTTCAGTTTTGAAAACGACCATTTTGCCCACTTCACTGCCGCAAACTCTTAGCTGACTGCCGCAAATGAACTCAAAAAAGCAAAATTTCTTCAAGAATTACCGCAAAATCAATATCTTGCGGTAAGTAAGCTAAGTTGAAAATTCCCTAAAACAGGACTGCTTAAGTATCATCTACAAGCTATTGTAAACATAAAATAAAAACAAAGCTAAGCTACTGCAAAGGATTAAACTTGAGTTTATGTACCCACATGATTTTTTAAATTTAACAGATCACTTCTATTAAAAGATTTGTCATAATTTGCATATTTTGAAAAAAAGATAAAAACCCTAATTCACCAAAGTCTTAAAAATTTGATTTTTTATTTTAATCTGCATACATAAACTTAACTATAACTGATTATTGTTATCATAAAGTTAATAAAATAATTAATAAAATTTAAGTTCTGAAAAAAATAATTAAGAAGTTTATTATAAACTTCTAGTTCACTCTTGCAGAAAAATATTTTAGGTTTATATTAAATAAAAAATAGTATTATTTAAACAATCACATATTTAAATAAAGTAAATAGCCTTAACTTAGAAACTTCGATTACTTTGAGTAGTTTAACATTTTAGGAAAATTTAGTCTACCTCTACTTTATATAACTTTTGGTTTAATTTTTTCATAAACAAAGCAAAAAATTTAGATAAAATTGTTGAAACATGCATGCCTTGCCTCATAATCAGGATAACTTAGAAATGTTAAAAACTCAAGATGACCCAAGATAAATTAAAACAGACCAAATTAGAAAAATATTCAGGCTGACTAAAGCAGTTTTAATTTTTACTCTGAAAATAACAAGCTTATTTAAAATTAAAAAATAAGTGTTTTACTCCTATGGCCACATGAAAACTAACTAACCAAATTTTTACTTCTATAATGGTTACATATTTATAAGTTATCTTTAAAGTTCATGAAAAGTTCAACAGCCTCACAACTAAACTTAAAAAAGTTGAGCTCCTGACAAAAATACTGTCATCAAAATGAAAAACAAATTAAAATTATGTAAAGAAAAGATACCCAAAAAAAACTATTGAATTTTAAAACTCCAACAAAAAACATTAAAATTAGAAAAAAAGTTTATAAAAATTTTTATGTTTGTAAAAAAAATGTGCAAATTAGTGAGGGGTAAGGGGGGAGGGTGTATAGGCACTTTTTTACATGTTGTTCTTATTTTAACTTTTTCAGAAAGCTAATAGTTACTCTTTAATAAACTTGAAATTTCCAATTAAACTTTTAGTTACAACCAGTCAAAGCCAGAGAGTACAATGATTTATTATACAAGGAGCAAACCAAAACAGCAAAAAATACAATTTTACTGAAAACCTATATTCTTCATCATTTTTAAAACAATTTTTAATTAAACTTTTTCATCCTAATTTTTATAAAATTTTATACTTTTGTTTAAGAGAAGTTTTAAATTTTTAAGTATCAATATATATTTTTATATATACAAAAAAAAAACTTTTGTTATAACTTGTTTTTTGGTGTTTTAAATATCTAATTTAGCAATTTTTTTTTTGTTTTATAAAAGAAACATCTAAAGATTTTGAGGCCAACTTATAAAAAAAAGATATGATTTTAGTGATTTGATTTATTTGTTGTTTGAGTTTATATTATAAAAATAAGGATTCATTTGTACCTCTGACTGTGAATTACCATATCTCAAAAATTTTAATGAAATTTTAATATTGATAAAAGATTACTTGTAGTTAAATTAAAACTGTATAAAGTAATTTCAGTAAAATAATTCTAAAGTAGATGTTAAGGGCATAAAGGGGAGGAGGGGGGGGTTAAAACATTTTTTAAAACACTGTTTTAGTTTGTGCCTCCCATTATCAACCTTTTGTTGCCTTTGACTTTGACCGGCTATATCTTAAAATATGTACTGAATTTTTAAAATCTGTAAAAAGCATCTTGTAGCTTAGTAAAAACTACATAAAATAAGATCAAATTGTGAAAAAAGTGTTTTATCCCCCTATGCCCTTAAGAGCAAAGCTTATCTTCAGGTGTAGCAAAAGTTCAGTTGTTTTCAAACTTGACAGTAAAAATATATTTTTATTAAAATAATTGATTTTTTTTTAATTCTGCACCACCTAAAAAAAATACCACGCGACGCCACTGATATATATTATTTTTTGAAATATAATGTTTTAAAATTTAGTCCGATTTGTCGAGTCTTTTACATTTAAAGTTATTACTAAGAAAATGGTTAGAATTAAACTGTTGTATAGAATATATGAAAAGTAAAATTTACAAGATAAAGTATCAACTTTTATTAGTTGATTTTTTTTCTTTCAAAACATTTTGGTTAAGGGAAACAACCTTCTAACAGTACCGGCCCAGATGTAACAGAACAAGTGCTATGAGGGTCGCTGTAACATTTAAAAGTTGCACGAAAAAAGAAAAGCTTTTAGAAAAATATTAGAATTATCATATAATAAGCATCAATGTTTACTAATAATCAAATTAATAGTATAATAAAAACACAGTAATTTTGATTTTTTTGTATAATTCATTTTTATGTCATATAAACGTCTTTGACCTAGCTTTTGTTTGACGGTTCAGATCTGGTGCACGAGAGACACCAAAGTTAGGTATTGAGATAAAAGCTTCTTACTTGTAAGAAAAACTAATTAATCTAACTAAAAATAAATATCTAGTCTGCAAAGTTTTGAAGATTTTTGTCAATTTTTCTATAATAAGTTTTTAACAACGACTATGTGATATGTCATGCTCTGTAGACAGTCAATCCGTAAATAGAAAGTTTCTACTTTACCGGTCGTGTCCTCAAATATTGTCTAAAATTTAATTTTTGTAGGTTGTTTATAAATTGCAATTATTTTTCTTGCTTTTAATTAAGTAGCATGACGAAAACATTATCTCAGTCTATTGCGAACTTATTGGTGAATTAGCTGATTGTTGTGGTATGAACTTTAAGCTAATCTTATGGCAGTACCGCACATTCGTTTGCAATTTTTATATATGTCCAAACTAATAAAATTAACTGTAATCATTTATATTGCGAAATTCTTAATAATACGGATAAATATAAGGACCATAAAGTATTCAAATTTAAAGTTATAAATTGAAGCTACATGAAATATTTAATAAATAAATTTATTATTGATAAGTAATAAAAAATATACTTCACAGATAAAAAAAAAAATGTAATCAACTATTTAAAACTGTTATAGATAAATTTTTTTATCAATATTCTAAATTTTAAGTGTTGGTTGAAAAAATAAATAAGAATAACAAAGTTTTATTGATTTTTCACCTTTTTTTATAATCAAAATAATTTAAATCCTGTAGAAAAATCTTCAAAAACATTCATGTTTTAAACTAACAAACTTGTTTATTTAAGCCTTTGAAATAATCATTATTTGTGTCTTTACAAGCTTATATGCATTTTACGTTTGTTCAGGCTTTTATTTTTTATAGTCTAAAACAGTGGTCGTCAAGGTGTACACTGGTGCACACTAGTGTACACGAAATTTATTTTGGGATGCACAAAGTTTTTGGGGTATTCAAAACTTATTTTGAATTTTCAAGTTGCACTAAAAAAAACTTAGCTTTTATTCAGTTTATTAATTTTTTAAGTTAAAATTTTACATTAAAGCTACTTATTCCTATATGACCTTTTTTATTAATAAAGTTTTTTTATGTCCTATAAGTTAAACTTAAGTTTTTTTGTAAAGAGTAGTTCCTAGAATATCTATTGAAAGTTTTACCTCTCGCGGGCCTGATTCCATTCAATTCTGTAAGTATTTCAGAATGGTAATTTTCTATGAGGTTCCTAAAGAAAGAATTGAGCGATACAAATAAGAATATTGTTGTGAAAATAAAATTAAAGAAATAATTATTTTTGGAAACAAAAACAAGTACATATTTTTGTGGGAGTTTTCCAAGAATAAATCAGCTAGGTTCTAACACCAAAGCGCAAAAAATGCTGCAGTATCCTTATACAGAAAATTAAAATTATAAACGTGTTCCCACCACTAGCGGCGTAACTTAGGGGTACACAGAAGTTGTTTTTCACAGTTTAGTGTGCACAGAATTTTAGCAGCCTGACGACCACTGGTGTAAAAGACCGACTTTTACTTTATGTATAATGTATAATTGCAAAATTCTATTATCAAAATATTTAATTGAGTGCTACTTATATCCTGATATCTAATTGAAGTTTTTAAAGAGAGACAAAAATTTCACTTTGCTTTTATTTTAATACTTTTTTTGTCTTTTTTTATGATAATTTATTTTGAAGAAAGTTATAAGTGTATTTTAATTCCAATACATTCTTTAACGCAAATAGATTTTTGTTTAAAAACTGTTTTAATAAATTTTTAGGTTATTAGCTTTATTAACAAATCAATTTATCTTAGTGTAGTTGATTTGTAGATACATTTATACTTGACAAGTTGAGACTTTAATTTTTACAAGTTTAACAAAATAATAATTAAGTTTTACTCGATAAATTTGCATCTAAATATGAACATGATTTTAATATTATAAATAAAGCTACTAATTAAAAAGTTTTATAACTTATACTTCTTGCACATTTGTCACTACTAGGTACATGTCAATATAAGTGAAGAAACCTTGTGGTTTAATTCTTATAGACTTACTAAAAACTTGTATTACAATAACAAGGTATTTCTAAAGAAAATAATAAAACAATCAAGTAAAAAACTACAATTTTTTTTCAAATACTTTAATTTTTTGTTGCTCAAAAAGTCAATAAAACAAAATATTTTAGAAACTTAATTTTAAATTCTTTAATTTATTAATCTATGGCAATAAGGCTAAATGTTCTTCTAGAATCTGGAAGTTTATGGTTAATTGTTAACTTAATTTTTTATTAATATTATTAATTTTTATTAAAACAAATTTCTATACAACATAAATTAATCAAGATTTTATTAGTAATACTCAGTTTCATCTTTTAAGGGATCTTCAGTTACAATTTAAATCTGAAAATTAAAATTAAAACAAAACATGGAAGATACTAAAAAGTGAAAAAAAAAAGTAAATTAGAATTTTTAACTTATGATATTCAAACAAGCTGAGAACTATTTTTGATCAATTTAGAACCTCAAATATAAAACAAATTTCTAAGAAAAAAAGCAAGGTGCGTGAATTGTAAACTGTGGGTAATTTGCTTCATGTGTCACTTATGCCTGTCGTCACTTTGGCACAGAGGATAACTTTTTCACGGCTTCATTTTAAAACGGTGCGTCAATTTAGCACAGTGGGTCATTTTAGTACGATGGATCAATTTTGCACGGAGCCTTATTTTTGCCCGAACTAAAGCTTTCGAATAAAAAGATTTATGAAACTTTTTATTCAACAGATAAAAAAAAATGTTGATACTCTAAATTTGTATAAATTTTAAGCTTGAATTAAAACTTTTTGTTTTGTTTATCTTTTTTTTTAAGTTTAAACTTACTTAATTTTAAACTTTTTAGTACTTTGTAGTTGTTTAAGTTTTAAATTTTCAATCATCAAACCTAAAAATTCTAAAGTATTTTACTTAATAATCATATACATATTAATCTTGTTAGATAATACGATAAGATAGCATTATAGGTAATTACTATTCAGTATAATAAAATATTTTTTTAATTTAAAAGAAAGCTGAGATTTTTCAAATTTTTGTCAAATAAACACAAGAATATAAAGTAGCAAAGTTGTTTAAAAACAAATTTAATATCTGCTCTTAGAAACTTTTAGTGTATTACAATTTAGATTTACTGATATTTTAAATAATGTATATTGTTTTTTGAATTCCTTATACCATATGGTAATATAATATTTTAAACATTGTAAATTTTTTTTTTCTATTTATTAGACTAGAAAGTTGAGAAAAACTAAGAAAAGCCCTTGCGTATTAACCGTAATTAATTAAATTATACATTCTAAATTTATTAAAATTGACCAAAAAATTGAAAATTTTATACTGTAACAGACTATATAAGTCTCTAGTTAGATATTAGTAAAGTGCTCGAACAAACGTGAGCGATTACAAAATTATAATACGTTCAGATCAAACGGTTATTAGTACTACCGAGTTTTCACTGCTAAGCAGCTCTTTAGGTACAATGATAAAACAAAAATCTAAAGTATTTTATATATATAGAGATAGAAAGGTAATTAGGAGTGATCAATACTTTAAAAAGTGTTTATAAATATTAATAAGTATTATAGTTTTAGCACAAAATTTAACTAAAATACAACTAAGTTAAGCATTTACGACCAAATTATAATTAGAATTTAAATGAAATAAGTAAGTTAAAGTAAAAGGGCAATTTGAAAAACATAAACAGTCAAAAAATACATTTGTTTTATTTATTACAGAGCTCTAAATATTTATAATTAAAATTTTATTATCAAAAAATTTTCAAATGAAGGTTTAAAAAGGTTAGATTTGCGTAAATTAACGCTCATGTAAAGAAATTAAAACTGTTAAAAAAACGCAGAAATATTAGAGAAATAAATGGTGCAAAAACGATACTCTGTGATAAATTGACGCCGCGCAAAAATGACCTACCGTGCTAAAGTGACGTAGTGTAAAAGTGGCGCATCGTGCTAAAGTGACGAAGTGCAAAAGTGGCGCGCAGTGCTAAAGTGACACCGTGCAAAAGTGACGCACCGTGCTAAAGTAACGCCGTGCAAAAGTGACCCACCGTATCAAGGTGATCCACCATACTAAAGTGACGTACCGTGCAAAAGTTACTCACTGTGCAAAAGTAACGTACTATGCTAAAATGACGTTGTGCAAAAAAGACGCACCGTGCTAAAGTGACGCCGTGCTATTCTGACCCTCTCCCAGATATAGGCTTCTTCTTTTTTTCTAGTTAGTTTTCAAAATAATCATTGCTCAAATAAAAATGTAGTTATTTGTAACAAAAAAGCTTTAATTCGACATACAATCTGTAGTCTGAACTACATAATAAAAACTACATAAAAAGATACATAACAAAGTTTCGAAGAATATTTTTTTTTTCTAGTAGTTGATATCTTTTCATTTATAATAACACAGAATATAATAATTATAATTGTTACTTAAAGTTCTAAAGATCCAGTGATTAGGTAAAACAGTGTCATCTGAGTAAGAATTGTTAAAAAAAAATTTGATAATTGTAACAAAATATGTTATATATCTAAAAAAAAGTATATACAACTAATTTTTTAGACTATACCTTTAAAAGTATTTTCTGAAATAAACATAAAATAATATGATAAGTCTGTTTTAACGGCGTGTAGTCGTTTGTAACAATTATTTTAGTTAAAAAGTTTTAAATAATATTTTAACTATTACCTTATAACATTTTATGTCAGTTAAAACTGATGTGTCAGTTTTAAATTATTTCGTTTACGATAGATCGCAGGTACCCATTTTAAAGTTATTTTATATCAAAATTAAGATTGTCGAAGTTATTGACATAAAATGTTTATAACAAAATTTCGGTTATTAGTAAGTCTATATAGCTCTCTAAACTAAGCAGACTCATTTTTGACAACAGTACGTTTTTGCTCTCTGAAACTTTTATCAAGAAAACAAATATGATAGTTGTAAAACTGCTTGTTAAAATATTGAACTTTTGAGGATTATCTTTCGGAAAAAAAATTGTAATACTTGAAGATCTGTTGTTGAAATTGAGAAAAAATGTGAGCTTTGTAATCAAATTTTTACTTAACGTTTTATACGGCATTTGAATAAATTAAACTAGCCTATCCAAAAGTTTTAATTAAACAATAAAAAAACACTTGAAGATATGATAGAAATTTATTTCAAATTTTAAAACGTTGATTGCAAATTAAAGACTTTAGTTGAAAATTTCTACGCTAAAAACTTATGCTATTTCTTTAGTTAAAATTTATTGATTCAATTAACAGATTATCAAAAACAGTAAAATAGTTTAATTCTAGTTTAAATTCTAAAAGGGTCTATAAGAGACCTTTAGTTATAAATTAAATAGTTAAATCTGAAAAATATGTCTAAACAAAAAAATCGAAGAATTTGTGAATTAAGATTTTTAAACTAATAAAAATTAATAAATTAAATAGAAGTAATTGTTTATTGCACGTCAAAAAAAAAGTTTAATTAAAGGACTTCGTGTACGAACGAACCTTTTGGCTATCGAATCATACAACACGGACACAGTTTAATGTCTGTCCAACAAGGCTAGAAATTGAAATGTTAATTAAAGAAAATTTAAAATATAAAGTTTCGTTTGGTTTTTATCTAAACATCAAAATGTTTAGATAAAATGAAAGATTAATAACATTCAAATGAAGATAATAAAAACAAAACTGATAAATAAATATATAACTTATAAACTATATAAATAACATATAAAAAGTTGTAAAAAGTTTATCGTATACATAAATATAGACTATAAAAAAAGAAGAAGTTAGAAATAAGCAAGAGGTCTTATTGATTTAAATTAAGTGTTTTATTTTTCTCAAAAATTGGTACGTATAAAATAAATAAATTAAAAATTAAAAGTATACTGAAAAATAGTAATTAAGGTCGTATTGATAGTTAATATAAAATATTATGTTGATTCGTCATTTAATAGTTCATTATTTCTCCTATAGTAGTTGAGATCTCTTTATTTGTTTTCTAAAAATCAAAGCATATAATAAAATATTAATGCACGTTTAAGCTTTATAAAAACCTTAACTTAAATTAAAATTATAAAAAAATACTATAATTGTGTATTTAATTCAGTTGTAAGTTGTACTTAGATTAGCTGTTTATAATTTGTTAATGTATGTGTATTAAAATATACATTAAAAAATCGAACTTACCTTGAAGACTTTTACAAGAAATGTTAAAGTTTAACCTTTAACTTATTAAGATTTTGTATTGCCTATTATTTAAAACTATAAAAGATCTTCTGTTTTTAATAAATCTTAAAAATGTGTTTAAACAAATAAATGGAAGATATTATAATTCAAAACAAATAAAAGATAAACATAAGTATACAAATAAAGAAATACAAAAAGCTAAAAGTATCATTAGTTTAAATCTAATATTTTATTTTTTAATTAAAAAATCTTGAGTACCAAAAAAACACTTTATCATAATGGCGTAATTATTTAACCGTCTAAATTAGTATAATCAAAAAGTAAAATTTTATTTATGATTTGTCATTGTTTTATATTAAGTATTTTTTGGCTAACTGTTTCATTAAAAAAGGTTTTTTATTCAAAGTTTTGAGCTGAAATCTCATTCTTACTAGAATTTTTACAATTACATTTAACACTTGAAACTTACAAAATGTATTCACAAATGATCATCAAAGTTTTAAAGCAAAGTTTTTTGAAGTTTGTACAGAATCCAAATAATTTGTACCTCTTGTTTAAGTCGCACCTCTTATTAATTTTGGCTATCTTCATTTTAAATGAATAATATTTTTCTAATGTTATACGCTTTTAATCTCCGTAATGTCATAGAGGATACTCCATTTGGTGTTGCAATTGAATTCAGTTTTTTTTTTTCTAAATTTAAAATACATTTTGATGATTAATATCGTTTTCCTTATAAATTTTGAATCCAATAACATTGTTGTACGAGTACCATCTACTTTTGAAAGTACCACTAGTATATCCAATATAACCCTATGTTTCATTTGTAGATTGTATAGGTGCTTTATGAATTACATTTTATATTGAAAAATAGTTATGCACCGAGCATAGATTCATAAAGCGCTAGTCACAGTATTAAATGTTAGAGATTTTGTTTATTTTAGGGTTTTTGTTTAATGATATCGTTTTTTTGTATTTTGACTTAGATATTGTTTTTACAGCTCTATGAGAGTTTATAATCAACAATATTTTTTTTTTTGGTGTTTTGGTTTTTTTGTAGTGATTTTATGAAAAGTCAGTCTGAGCTGAATAAAAGCTGAGTCAGCATTTTTTTAAAAAGCTTCATATTGTTTTTATTAAACTTATAGTCTTATCATTAATAGACCTTACCCAAACATATTAAAAATTAATCGAGAAAAATATTAATAATTAAAATTAAAAGTAATATGAACAAAGCTTCTTAATTTTGCCGACTCGGATATTTCAGCTCAAGACTTTAAGTACACTAGCCGTTATTTTATTAGCTAAAAAAGTTCTTTGCCCATAACATTTTATTTTCACGGATGGCAGTAGGAGAGATTAAAGTAAATGTTTTTTTGAATTCGTTTATTTGCGTTTTTTGATCGTTTGATAATGAGATCGTTATATATGCATGAGCTAATCTCGTTGTTATTGTTAAAAGACTTAAGGCAATTTAGGAAGTACAGCTCTACAACGTTTCAGAGCTTAGCTCCGAAGAATGAGCCCATATGTACGTAATTTAGTTTGTTTTTGTTATTTTAATCTAAATTGATATTTTTAAATTAAAGCATTGTTGCTGATATGTTCGATTAATTTTACGTCTTTATCTTATATACTAGTATATGTCCTTGCAAAGGTTTTTTATTTAACAGGTTATTTATTTTACACTGTTGTAGATGTTAACAATATCAAAGTTTACAAAGAATTTTTTGTTTATGCTTTCAAACCGCGTTATGACGTTGTATGACTTTATCAACTGTGTTAGAGGAGTTTTCGATTTTATTTCGCTAACTGCTTTATCTAGAATGTTTTAAATGGTTCGATCTAACTCTTTTTTATCTGCACTCAATAAATTTTAACAGATTCGGCAGTACTTTGAAAAAATCAATAGAGGACTTTTAGCATTTTAAAATTTTGTATTAGAATATTAAAAAAAAAAACGAAACTTAAAAACTGATGTAAAAGTTAAAGTTGCCGTAAATACGGGATCAGAACAAATTCCGGTTATCTTTTTTTTCTGACAGTTAGAATTTTATATTAAATCAGTAAAGCTGTATAGTTTAAAAATAAACTGTAAAGAAATACCAACCTAACTATTAATTAAACTCATTTCGTTTAAACGATTGTTTTATTACTAAAAATTTGAATATTTAAACAATATAAAAAAAACTATGTGCAATAGCTCGTAAGAAACTCTATAAGCATGTGGTGTACAACTTGATAACCGAAAAGTTCCTTTCTGCAAATTTTTTTTAATCGTTCAATAAACAATATACATTAGTTAAGTTACTACTCTATATAACACCACAGTTGGGTAGGTATTTTATTAGACAGTTCACTTCTGAGTTATAAAGCTATTCTGATTACTTAAAAACTGAATTTTAATTTTTATAATAGTAATATATACAATACGACATTTTTCAAGCTTTCAACATTTTTTTCTCAAAAATTAAGTTCACTAAAACTATTAAAATATTTATCACTAAGTTATTTTTTTCGAGTTTTTTCAACTTATTTTAATTTAAAAAAAGTATTGTTGTTGAACACAATTTTTTTTTTCCAATCTTTTAACAACAACGAATATTTTTATTTATAATTTTTGCTTTAGTCCTTAAGTTCCATTGAAGGGAATTAAACCACAATACTATATATTTAGCTGCAGACTCACTAATGATAATTTTACTATTCAACTGCTGTAATAATTTCATTATTGTGCTTAAATTCAAATGTGTTAAGATTTTCAAACAAGACAAATAAATTAGACTAAACATTAAAGGTGTATAATATAAATTGGTGAAAACAGTTAAAAAGTTTCAAATTTATTGTAATAAAAAGTTTTAACTACAATTAAGGGCGTAGTTTAAAAAAAAAAAAGCTCGTAAATGAAAGTTTCAAGTAAAAAACAGATAGTGTATAAAGAATTAAAAAATCAACAATTTTTAGATTAAGTCTTTTTTTATCAAAATATTCTATAACAAAACTATGTAATATTTTAGTTTTTCTCAGAAACTTTAAAGTATAACAGTTTTAATTTTTGAGGTTGAGATATCAAATTTTCAAAAAGTCTTCCTTGCAATATTTTAAATATTTTTCAGATTTAATTTTTTTTAAACCAAAAAAATCTATGACCATAGCAAATATGTATATTGAAAAACAAGACGATTATTATATATTTCTTTTAAATATTTCAAGAATTTGTTTAATATTAGATTGTAAAAGCTCACTTAATTTAATTTAAGATTGTAGAAAAACATGTTTTTATCATTCAAACAATTTTGTTTTTCATCTTCAATAAGTAACCTTTAAAATTTCTAATCCATGATCACTTACATCTCATAAGTACAGGGTTGCCACTTTACCTAAAAACCTGGAAATACCTGGAAAGAACTGGAATTTGATAGGCAAAAAAAAGACTGGAAAAACCTGGAATATTGAACAAAAATCACTAAATAAACCTGTAAAAACCTGGAACTTTGACAATTTTCACATGTTCAGTAGTAATATTTTGATTTGATTCAAAAAATATATCATATAAATTAAAAAATAATTGTCATCATCAAACATTTTTTTTATTAAAAAACATATTTAAAGTTGCTTTACTTTATGTTTTCAATGTTTTTGTACTTTTTAACAAAGTTACTTACCTTAAACTTAACTCTAAACTAGAAATAGACCCGAAAATATGTACTTTTAATAACTTGGAACAAATTTGGAAAACCTGGAAAAAATTTGAAGAAACGAGTGGCAACCCGGTAAGTAACTTAAATTTTCGAAACAGACAAAAAAATAAATGGTATTTTACTTGTATATGTGAACAATGAAATTAACAAAAAAGTAACTAATCTCCTAGAACCTTACTAATGCAATGGTTTTTGTTAATGTAGAGAGAGTTGCCACACACTCAGGATAACTTGGGATATATTGAAATTAAAAAAAAAATCCAATTGACTTAGAAGAGCTCAGGATTATTCAGGATATTTTGTATATCATTTTTAAACTCAGTTAGAGCAGAATCAGCTTAGTTTTAGATTTTTAATAATCTAATGAAAATTTTTTTTCCTGCGTCTTGAATGATACTTAGTTTAGTCACAATATTTTGGTTTTATATAACCAACTTTGTTGAAGAACTAGATTTTTATTAATTTTGAAAAGTTAAATTTTTTTTTAATATTAAAAATCTCAGGATGACTCTGAACAGTTTTTTGTCACTAAGGACAGTTTATTTTTTGACTCAAAGAAAGGCAACCCTGTGTAGTTAAAATCAACCAAAAACAGTAAAAAAAATATTGCAATAAATAAAAATCTTTTGATTTTGTTACCAATAATTTTGTTTGAAAATAAAGTAAATTTATTTTTTAATTTGATCATCAGTTGCAATTATTTACTTGTTTTCCTATTTGTTGCTTCTATGCTTTTCATATATTAATAAAAATTGAATAAAGGAACAAAAATTACTATTTTTTCTGAATAATATATGCCTAATATTCTCTTAACAATTTACTTTCACATTTCATTAGAAAGTTGTATTATTTACAGTTTTATAACTGTTGTTGTGAGGAGGTTTAATAAAAAAAGTATTCAGAAAAATAATATATTTCAAAACTAAAAGGAACATGACTTGAATATTTTTTCTTTTTAATTCTCTTCAAATAGTTAAATCAAATATATTAACTAAGTTGTACTTACTATTATTAAAATATTACTAAAACTTAGAATTTAAGTATTTAAGATATTTATAGTTTACTTTAAGCTTAAATATAGACCTATCTCTAGTTTTAAAAGTAAAGTTTCAAATGTAAACTTTGCTTTACAACTTAGAAAAATACTGTTTAGAAAACTTTTGATATATACACACATTTCAGTTTTGAGAGCAAATAATAATAATTTGCTTTAATCATAATCTTTTTTTACTTCAAGACTTAACTTTAAAGTTTATTGTACTTGGTAATGAGACTTGATTTCTAAGTTATAAAAGATTTAATCTATTCAGCTTGAAACTTAGTCACAAAAGATATGATTAATATTAGATGCTAACAATAAGCATAATTATTATTTAATTAATTGATGAATTCAAATTTTTTGTTATTAAAGTTGGTCACTATATTTTGACTCAAAAGGCAATTAAGTTTTATAGATTAACTGAGTTGATGTAAGATGATATGGAAATTAGTTTCTTTAAAGTTATGAAGAAAAGATGTAACAGTATAACTGTTTACAAAATAACAGATTAAATTTAAGAAGAATTATTAAAAGAGGTAAAAAAATAAATCTTTAAGGGTTAAATTCAGGTAGTGTATAATGTATATTTTATTATCTTATTCTAGTTTTAAACTGAACTTAAAAAAAAAGAACTAGGAATCCAAGATAATTTTTTTATATTAGCTTATTGCATGTCAGTAGAAATTTTTTTTCGGTTTTTAGTTCTAGGTGTTATATCAAATAAGGTAAATAGTTGTACTTATGAGTAAGTACCAATATTTTAGCAATGAAGGTTAATTTTTTAATCAGATAGGACTTATTTTAAATTGTTATGACCTTGCACAAAATTAAAAACTGTATGATTCAAGTTTATGTAAATGTTTACTTATGATAATTGTTAAGAAATTATTTTAACAGTTTATTTTTGAAGTATTGTACTGTAATTTAAGAACTAGTGTAAAATTAATCATCAATATTGTAAGACTTAAGACTACCTAACTTGTTTTTATATTGTATGGGCAATAAACTAGATATATTTAATATGATCTGTTTATATAAACTCATATGTTCAATATAATATGTTTAATATGTTTATATAACCTTTTTATGTTTTTTTATACTCTAAAAAATTGTATAGTCTAAGTTCTAAAAAGAGCTAAAGATAGCTTTTTTTATGTTTATTTTTGGTTACTTTTTCAAAGTTAAATATTTGAACTCTGAAATTTATCTAGAGTTTTTACAAATAAAAAGAAGTTGAAAATGTAGAAGGAGCCTTAATAAAAATACGAATATATTGTGAATGAGTACGTGTCAAAAATGCAGAAGGGACACTTTTGCACGCAGGGTGACTTTTGCACTGGTTGAAATTTTTTTTTAACAATTAATTTTTTCTTTAAATTTTAGTTTGTTTTAATTTATAACTGTTACTTCTTACCTTTGTTCAGTAATTTTTATTATTACTATTACAATTTTTATGTATTCTTTTTAATTTTTTACTTTCACTTTTATCCCTAACTCTTACACTTGTCAGTGATTTTTTTAAATTAATTTTCATTTTATAAGTGTCTTTGTGCAAAGTGTCTTTGTGCATAAATGCCCCTTTCTGCAAAAGTGTCTTTGTACATATTTGACCTGTAACCATTTTGAATACTGTCAAAATAAGTCTTAAAGTTACATAATAATTTATCAGTAATCTTTAACAATTTTTATTTATTTACACAATGTAGTTAAAAGTTTCAATAATGTTCAAAAATATATTAACACATTTTAAATATAATAATTAGTATAATAAAGATTGTAACATGTTTTGATAAGTTATTAATATATATGATGATAATGTTCTTAGAATAAATATTGAAAGAAAATTTGATTTTATGAAAAAAAGACCGATGGAACAAATGAACAGTTAAAAATATTATAAAAAAGAAAAATGTCAGAAATAAAGTTTTGTTGCTTGCAGTTCCAAAGTTAAGTTTTTTCTAGCCTCATACTTTGTAATTTATAACCAAGTTATTAAATTTTAAAGTAAAAAATTAAAAAACATAAGTTTTATTCTCAGTAAAATCTTATTTAAGCAGTTTTAATAGTTAGTTAACTAAACCAGTTTTCTTAATTGTTAGCTTTATAGTTTTGACTCTATAAAATATTATATATTTTAAATAAAATTGTTTTGAAGCACTTTTTTGTTTGAAAATAAATATTCAAGCTTCTTTGAATATAGTTATTAAGTATTACAACAAACTGTTTTAATCTTTAAAAGATTGAAATAGTTCACTATCACTGTTTTTATCATATGTAATATAACTTTAGCAACAAAACAAAAAGTACTATATTTTAATTATATAATTTAAAACCAAACAAAACTGAAAAAACGAAAAAACAAAACTTCTATAAAGTAAGGTATTTTACCTAGTGCTTTAATTTTTAATCATAAACTAATAAACAGGTATAAAATAACCTTATACAAAAAGTTGTGATAACTAATTATAAAATTTAGCCTTTGAAAAGCTTTTAAAGTGAATATAATATCATATTTTATTCTGTTGACCTTCTAGAGTGCTTCTCCTGTATTTAGTTTAGCAATGTTTATAGGAAATGATTTCATTATGATATTATTGATAGAGTGTTTGTACAGGTCAGGCCAAATTTTTTCAAACTGAATGAAGTTCAGTAGTAAAATTTCGGTTTGACTCAAAAAATCTATCATATAAATAAACATTTTTTGTTATCATCAAAAATATTTTTATTAAAAACATATTATAAGTAGCTTTACAGTATCTTTTCAATGTTTTTATACTATTTAACAGAGTTTCTTACCTTAAACTTAACTTTAAACTAATAATAGGTCCAAAATTGTGTACTTGTAAGAACCTGGAAAATAAATTTAAAAAACAAGTGGTAACCCTGCATTGAGTAAACTTTCAGTTCTTATTTTCTTTTAAAATGAGTATTTAGTTTTTGTAGCCTCAATTTTACTAAAATTAGTACTATACTTACTAACTGCAGTATTTGTCAGTACAAATGCTTAAAATTACAGTTTTTCATTGCTTTGAGTAGAAAGTACAACCTCCTTACCAGAAATCTATTTTTCTGATATATATACTCACTTCTTCTTAAGAAATTCTTGAATGCAATTGTTGTACAAGGGCAATATCATAAAATGAGTGTATCAGTGTCACTAAATTAAAATTTAATTGTATAATTTATGGACGGTTGAGCTAACACTCTGGAAATAGATTGTAGGACTTAAAAAAACAGTTCAAGTTTACAAAATTTTAACTTTGTGATATTTTCTTGGGTCATGTCTAATCAATTACATGTTGTTAAATTAAAAATATAAATAGTGTTCTAAAAAAACTTCTAGTACTAATAGGCTATACAGTCAAAGCTTATCTAATAGGTTATGTTGTTTCATCATATGAAGCCAACCAGAGCAATTCCAAATACATATCAGTCTAATATGTTCTAAAATAATGGTTGTAGAAATCTGTCAGTCTAAATTCCAATAAAAATCTTTTTCATACTATAAACCAGTTTTGCCTGAAGGAGCAATATCACTGCTTAATGGCGTCTAACTTTTGGGAACCATGTACTACTATAAACTATACAAAATGTTCACAAAAATATTTTAAAACTAAATTTTTTTCATACAAACAAATTTTAAAACTATAATGAAGAAAGTACAATAGTGTCAACTAATAAACTGCTATTAAAGTAATTAAAAGTGAATAGTAGCTTAAAAAGTGGTTGTCTTACCACTAAAAGTATTATAGCACAAGAAAAGTAAAGAAAAATGTGCAAGTTGTTTAGTAAATGCTCTTTTATAAAGATATTGTTTGTAATTGTAACTTTAGTAAGTTAAATTAAGTTTTATTATCTGTTAAAAGAATTATAAAACTTGATTTTAATATATAATTTGTTCCAAAAATTTTAGGTTCTTCAAGAGGAATTATTAAATAACTATCTTTGAGATCTGTAAGGTATTTTAACTTTTAATTATAGAAACATATTTTCTAAATGTGTAAATTACAAATGAGAAAAGTTATATGTTATGTTTAATATCTTATAATATCTCACTAACTTTAGTTCTAGTTGTTTTTATACTGAAAATACTCAATTTTAAAAGTTATGATTAATTTTAAATTTGTCTTAAGTGTTTTGAAAAAAGAAATAGTTACAAATTTTCAGACAAGTTTTTACTATACATTTAGTCTATAATATAATACTGTACACAAATTTATATCATGGTAAAATTTATTAAGTTCAAAATTTGTATATTTTTTTTATTTCAAGTTTAGCCTAATGTCTTCTTGCATGTTATTTAGGAGTTTTTACAGATTTTATTCAACTGATGATCTTGTTTGACTAGATTTAAGTGAGTGAAACATTCTTTTGGTAATAAAATTTAAAATTTTGAGTTGAAGTTCAAAATTTTACGCTTACTTGTATAGGAATAAACAAATTATGTTTTAAAATAGTTACACAGCAGGCCTGCAACTAGAAATGGAGAAATATATTATTTTTCTTTGAAACTTTATTGAAATAAAGAAAATAGTCTACTGCATTTAGAGCTTCAAACAAAAAATATCAGCTTATATTAAAAGTTATGCCAGCAAAGACATCTAAAGGGTTTTTGTTTATTCTAATTTGGATGCCATTAAGAATATAAAAACTCTATTTTACACCAAAGATTTTTTTTTTCCTAGTTATAAAATTTATTTGAAAGTTTTCTATATGAGGTCAAACTTGTATTTTTATCTATTGTTCTTAATTTATTTTTGCAAAAATATAAGATAAACTAAACTCTTGCTGTTGATAATAAAATACAAGTGGTAGTAATTGAACATTTAAAAACCATTTTAAACAAATGCACATTATGTTTTCATAAATTATTTGATTTTGACAACATTTTGACCTTACATCAGTTGTTTTCAACAATAAGACTGCATAAAAAAACAAAAATTATTGCTAAAAACTATGTATATAATACAGATAACTAAACTAGGTACTACCCACAAATTGAGAACTCTTGATGAGATATTTATTTACCGCTATAGATATTTTTTTACTTAAGTTTCATCATTACATTTTTAACCTTACATCATGAAGTATATAATTTAAAATGTTTAGTTTTATATGTCTTGTTAACTAATTTGTCTTATATATTTAGCTTTTAGCATTAATTTTCATTAAACAATGAACTTCTACGCACAACCAACAACAACAGCATCTGGTCAACCTACAACCAGTTTCGTCCTTTTTAGGACTCATTAGGCGGGCATAGTTGCAAGAAGCTGCTGTTGCGATCTTAACCAAGCGGGTTTTTGTGTATATACACTGAAGGGACCGTTTGTAGGTAAAGTCCAAAAAATTGACGCAGCCAAATTGTTCACAGCCCAACGTCTAAGACATTGTCAGCTTAACGTGAGGTTTTAGTCTCTGTGCTTGTTTTTATCAGTTTTTTAGTTTTAGACATTGGGCTGTAAACAATTTGGCTGTGTCAATTTTTTGGACATTACCCACAAACAGTTGCTTCAGTGTATATACACAAAAACCCGCTTGGTTAAGATCACAACAGCAGCTTCTTGCAACTATGCCCGCTTAATGAGTCCTAAAAAGGACAAAGCCGGTTGTAGGTTAACTCGGATGCTGTTGTTGTTGTGCGATGAAGTTTATTGTTTATTATTGATGGCAAAAATTTCTCAACTTTGTTGATGATGGCCGAAATAAATACTGACTAAAAGCATTAATTTTTGTTATTTTGCACAATTTTTTTTTAAAATGAGTTATGTAAAAATGAAGGGTTGTCAAAGTCAATTTAACTATGAAAAAATCATGTGTAAATATTTAAAATAGTTTTTAAAACTAAACTTTGGTATATCTTATACTTTTTGTCATTAGTCTGATAAACTTTTAAAAACTATGATTATTTGTATTTGTCAACAATAAATATTTATATATTTTTTTATACCATAGATTTACCTAGTTTTATTAAAGTTAGTGAATATTAGCTGAAATTTGTAAAAAAAAAAGTTTTTGAATTAGTACACAGTTTTAGCCAAATTATTTTTCTAAATTACCCTGTAAAACTTTTGTGAATAATTTATTGAATAATTTCAGTATAACATGCTATTGTTTGTTTTTAAATTCTTTATGTTAACATGTACTTAATATTTACAAATGTTACAAAACAAAAATAATTGAATTAATATACGGTTGCACACTCAGGGTCTTTTTAAATTATAGGAAATCTCAGAGAGATTCAGAGTAACTCAGGATAACTCAGAAATAAGTTTGCGTTTTTAAGACACAGGATGGCTTGGGACATTTTTATTTTGAATGAAAATCTCAGGACAGTTTTAATATTTTTTATTAATATCCAAGCAGATTTTTTCTAGATCTAGAATGAGATTTAATTGATCAAGTTTCAATATTTTGTTTTTCTGTATACCTAGTTTTTCAAGAACATGATTTTTATTAATTTTAAAACCTCACCAAAAATTTCTTAGCCTTGCAGCTAGTTCTTTATAAATCTTAAAAAAACATTGTAGTTTTTGTTTTGAATCTGATATTAGTATTTGTCATGATTTAAGTTTATATTTAACAGAAACAGTTTAGAGATATAAAAGTTTACCTATGCATTAAAACGCTTTTATATACTTTGTAATTTTAGTTGATTATATAGCTAGTAAAACTATATAGTTTTTTACATCTTTAATTTATATAAAAAGTTGTTTTTCATAATTTATAAATGCTGGTTTTCAGTAAAAAAGATTAAATATGAGTATAAACTAGTGTTGTCTAATTTTTAAAAACAATATTTCTCACAAGTTTAGTGAGCTTTATGCAGAATCATACATAATTAACCTTCACTTTAGTTATAAAAACAAAAAATGAACTTGAGGTTCTGTAGTTTCCGCCAGGGATTTTTTTAAATGATTAAGGATTATCAGGGTAACTCAGGACACTTTAAGGTCTTTTAGGGCAATTTTTTGGTTAATCAGGGTAGTCTTTTTGACTCAAAGAGTGGTAACCCTGTTATTGGTTGAGTTTGTCTTATTTTTCAGTTAAAAATAAACTTGCTGTTTACTTAAAAAAAAAGTACAGCAATTGTATTTTAGAAAATTCACTCTTTAGATCTAATAAACTTTGTTCTTTTAAGTATTATTTTATTAAGTAGGTGTAGTTCAAGTTTTAGGCTCTATAAAGTTTGATTTAAAATCAAACTTCTGAGCAAAAAATAACTGCATAATTTGATTTATTACCTAGAACATATTAAAAAAAAATTTATGCCTACTGATAAAATGTGTTTGTATTTTTTAGCTTTTAAAATAATCACTTTAAAATTAGTTTACAGAAATATTGTAGATATTAAACTAATTAAATGTGTCTTTTAAATCTGGCAAGAGAAATCTTTAAAGAGAAAGATACTAAAGAAGCTTTGGTTAGTTAAAATATTATTTACTTATACAAGATTGAATTTTAAACACTAAAGACAGCATGTTTTGGAAATTTATTAAGATATAAAAATATTATTCTTTAATTTCCAAGTTCTTAAAAAAAAATTATAATCTTATTTAAATGCATTTTTACAATACTTATAAACTTAAAACTTATGGTTAACTTAGTTTTTTATATTAAGTTATGTTACTCATTATTTTTACTTTGCAATTCATCTTTTGAGTAAAAACAAATATTTAAAAGACGACTAGAAAGTTATTCTTTTTTTTAAGTTAAGAATTTTTTTTCAATTGGAGATTAAGTTGTGGACCTATTTAAACAGATAAAAAAATAATTTCAAATTACTTGTGTTATTTATTATCAACGAAAATTCCCTTACTTAAACTAGTATTCCAAAAGAATAACTTAATAGATTTTTAAATAGACAACAACTGATTCTTAGTTTATGTTGTTTTGTTTTTGAAAACTATTCAAATATCATAAATAAGTAAAAAATGATTATAAATATTATGTTTTATCCGTTTATGATGTACAATTTAGAAAAAAGAATATTAAATTTTGTTAACACATTAACAATAACCTTTGGTACAATAATTTTTTTAGAAAGTAATGTATAACAAAGTATTTTTTCTATTGGTTAAATTTTCAAATTTTATTAGATTTATTAAATAATTAGACATAATATTTCAAATCTTTTTGTAATGACAAGTTTAATGCTGTTATGAAAACTGTCATATTTTTATTTGTAACAAACTAGATAATTACCAAACAGAAAAACAGGGAATGGACAAGTTGATTAGGCCTATTGCTACTGCTTGTTAGCTGTGTAAGTTAAAAAAAATTGTATTTTTTTAATACCCCTGAGGTAGTCTTACAGTGTTATTATAATTAACTTTAATGCAAATGTGTCACTGCAGTAAAAAAGGTGACAAAAATAGATTTTATTATATAATAAACTTTGTTTAAGTTTATTCCAATTATATATAAGATTATATTGATCAACTTAATTTATGCTTATGCTACTAGATAAAAGCTAAGTTTTTTAGCCAATCAGAGCTCAGCTGTTTTAAGGTGTTCCGATTGTTTTTTTTGATTTCAATTGTTTATTTACTACCATACCAGGTCCAAATATCTACAAATAATATAATTTATGTTATGTTTAAATTGAATTTCTAATCTTTATAAACTAACTATAAAATGTGTTTAAATTATTTATAATTCATATAAAAATAACAATAAAACTATATATTATTTTATTAATTTTTGAATATTTTTCATAAAACAAATTTGCTTAATTATAATATTAGTATAGTTATAAACTTTTTTCAGATAAGAGTTGAATGAAATAACAAAAATAAATACTTTTTAAAAAATTTGAAACATTTTTAGCTGTTTTTTAGTTTAAGTTAATTAAAAAAAAAGTTAGATGTTTAATCATTTAATAGTTAATTGATGATTTAAATTACTTTTTGTTTTTAAATTTAAAGAGATTATTTTTATTGTTATCAAATTAAAAGTTTATAAAGTCAAGAATAAAATACTACACCATTTACAAACAATTTGGTTTAAGTTCCTAGTAATTTTTTTTTTATGTTAACAAGAAATGAAGTAAAGAGAAAATGATTAATATTTGCTAATATTTCTTCAAATAACAATTTTTATTATATTCTTTAAATCTAACATTATAAATTTTTTTTATTATAATTAAGTTCTATATTTTGTATTTAAAAAAAGTAGATGCAATATTTTAAGTTAATTTTAAACAGATAATTACTCATTAGATGTTAAGGATTTTTGACCTTAAATGTAACTGACTTTATTGACAATTAATTATACAGTAAGATAAAGAAGACACACAGTTCAGTATACTAAATATATTTCGAGAAATTCTTATCAGTAGTACAAAGCTAAGAGAACTGAAATTGTTAAAAGATACAGTTGTTAACTATAATTTAAGCTTATATGGTTTTAATCATAACTCATATTTTTAGTACTTTATTACTCTTTTTGATTACTTTGTCATTAGTTTTTTGCTAAATAAGTTTGTAAGATCATATTTCTCTTAGCTTTGAATTATATTAAGAGATTTGCTTGAAATATATTGAGTTTACTAAATTTTGTGTCTTGTTTTTCTAATTGTGTTATTAACAACCACTAAAAAAAAAGGTTGGATGCTATTTATCTTATGCGGGGTTTCCTACAGTTAGCTAATCATTTCATAAAAACTTAAGGATTATTTCGAAAATTTAGGGGGCATAGTCTGCAAAGAGTTGTGACAAAGGAGGGTTGTGACTAGTAAATGGTCTATAAGGGACCACAAGGTCTTAACGTTAAACTTACACTAGATATTTTAGAGTTGATGGTGAAGAGCAAAAAAAAGGTCTTTGTTGTATTTAGGGGTAGTTTCAAAACTTATCAGGTTGCCACACACTCAGGATACTCAGGAATTATCTGGATATTTTGAAATTTTAAAAAGTTTCAGGATGACTCAGGGTAACTCATTTTTTGACTTTGTTTTTTAAACTCAGGATGACACAGACAAATTTTGATTTTTTATAAAAATATCAGGATAGTTTTAAGATTTTGAAAAAATATCAGGACATATTTCTTATAGATCTAGAATGAAATTTAGTTGATCCATTTTCTAGATTTTGTTATTTTATATAACTAATTTATTCGAAAACATAATATTTATTGATTTTGAAATGATTATTTATTCTTGTATATTTGCAGCTAATATTTAATTATTTTTATAAATAATTTAGTAGTTATTGTTTTCAATTTGAAATTTATATTTATTATGATTTGAGTTTATTCAAGCAAGTGGGTACTTAATGAGGTAAGACTAAAGTTAGTCAATTAAAATGTCAAAAACAAATCAAAATGTTTTCAATAATGTATATAGTTCTGAACTGTTCACTGACATGATTACAAAAGATTATCCTCCCTTTTGTTTTTCAATCTCAGTTTATTTAAACTTTTGATGTTGAACCTTTGAAAACAGTATTTCTCATAACAATATAATGAACATAAATACCAAATGCAGAAGAATACACATACAACCTTCTTTTTAGTTATCAAGAAGAAAAAATAACATGAGGTATAGATAGTTTGCGCCAGAGGTGTATTTCTATTTAAGGATTATAAAAAAGCAGGATGACTTATGAGATTTTTTGACTTAAATATTGGAAACTGAAACTTAAAAAAGAAACACTTGTTATAGACTAGTGCTTTTTAAAGTAGGCCATTTTAGAAAGTTTAGGGGCCTTAAGCTACAAAGGAGGGGCATAAGGTCATAATTTAAAACTTAAACTAGATATTCTAGAGTTGATAGCTAAGAGCAAATAACAAAGGTCTTAGGAGTATTCAACAATAGTTTTTTTGAATTTTATTGGAGGGTTATTACTTTTTTAATTTCTTCAAAAGAGACTTTATTAAAAAAGTTTTGGGAAGCCTGACCTGAAGTTTTAAATTAATATAATAGTTTTGCCCAACACTCAGGATACTTAAGGCACTCAAGATAACTTAATATATTTTGAAATTTATGAAAATTTCGCGATGATTCAGGACAGCTTAGGATAAATAAGGATATGTATTTTCTTTAAATTAAGGCTGACTCAGGATAGTTTTGTTAAAAAATATCAGGATAGTTTTAAGGTTTTTTTAAATCTTAGGACAGTTATTTTTTTATAAATTTTGAATAAGATACAGTTACAGTCACCTCTTGCAAATCTACACACTTGTTTGGTTACGAATTTAAGAATTCTCAAAAATTTATTAACATGAAAAACTTTTAATATTGTAATTTTATCTATGTTTTGAGTTAACAACATATTTAACATTTTATATATAAATTTTATACCAAATTTGTTTAAAGTTCTATGTTTTTTTTTATTTCTCAAGTTCCATGTTTTAACACTTTTTTTTTGCCTAAATTGACAAATCTCAGGATCTTACAGGATTCCAGGTTTTTTGGCAATAATAAAAAAAGAAACATTTCAAAAAAAGTAATATTTCGAAAATATAGCAGTAGATAGGTTTTTAATAAAAATGAGAACTTTACATTTTTAGTTTGTGCCTTATCTAAAAAAGCCTATTTAAATCTATGACTTTGCTCTATATTTTAAGTGTCCTTATTCCTCCTTTATACCTCTAAATCAAACAAGGTAAAATGTTCAAAATCTTACAATATTTTTAGCTCAACAATTTTTTTTTTGTCAGCTAAATTGTTCCTTGCCCACCTAAGATTAAACTTGTTTTGCATGGTATTTGAAAGACTTACTTAATAGTAGAGTTTCTCTAATGTTTATACTTTTACTAATAAGTTTTTTTAAAGTTAATAAAGTTTTAGTCTATATACATTTAATTTTTTTTTAATTAAAAGTTTATTTAGGTAAATTGTTTAAATTTTACTAATTGACTAACTTGAAGAACAAATCCTTATTTAATTTTTAAGAGTTGAAATATTTACTGTTCCGTTTGCTGCTGCCAACATTACGGTAATACTAGATTAAAGGTAAACCAAAGGTAAACATTCAGGGTTGCCACATGGTCAGAAAAAGTCAGGAAACCAGGAAAAGTCAGGAGAAATTTAAAAAAATGACAAAATTCAGGAAAAGTCAGGACATTTGATAATATTTAAAAAAAGTCAGATTTGTCAGTTTAAATTTACAAATTTCCTTATTTTCCAAAGCCTTCAAATGAATCAAATTAAAAAAAAAACCTTTAAAGTCTGGAAAAATTCTAAAGTTTTCCTAGAAATTTACAAAATTAATTAATATCCAATGCCTTCATCTAGTAAGTATAAATTAGTAAAATATCCTTTATAAAACTGCTAAATTTTTCTATTAATATATTTAACAAGTACTCTACTTGAACAAGCATATTTTGTAAGCTTTTTAGTATTGATGATCTGTAGCAAGGACACTTCCATAGTGAAACTGTGATATATACACAAAAGTTTAAATGCAAGTGGTGTTCATGTTCTCAGTCATTGTCAAATGTGGGAAGAAAAGCACTCACTGTACATATGAATGGAGCTGAACATAGAAATTAATGGCCAGGATTTCACTGAATTCAATAATTTTTCTATAATGCTGGATCAAGCTCCAGTGGGGTAAGTGGTGAGAGCAGCGGCAGAGTAGCAAGTTGTGAGAGCAGTGGTGTAAGCCCATCAATGCCACTTTACTTGGAAACCTGGAATTTGATAATTTGATCAAAAAACCTGGAAAAACCTGGAATTTTCAATAGTTTTAACATTTTCAGTAGTAAAATTGTGATTTGACACAAAAAATCTGTCATATAGATAAGATTTTTTGTCATCAAATTTTTTTTTTATTAAAAAATTTTATTTTAGTAACTTTACAGTATCTTTTCAATGTTTTTATATTATTAACACAGTTTCTTATATAGAAATAACCTTAAAACTAAAAATAGACCCAAATGTGTATACTTTTAAAAACCTAGAAAAAGTTTTGAAAAAACAAGTGGCAACCCTGGCATTACACACTGTCAAGCACAATTACTCAGCTAGTTTGTGTAACAAACTGGCAGAGCTGAACAAAAATGTTTTCTGACAGTGCAATAGCACAGGCATATCAGATAGCCGAACAAAGTTATCATATATGATAATATATGATATTATGATAACTTGGGCCACATTTCGAAAACATCTTGCTGGAATAATAATGGACGAGCTGTGTTTATAAAGTAATAATATAAGTATTTTGCTGATAGAGCTGTATATTGTAAATACATCATACATACACAGATGGTTCAAGTGATGTAATGGAAGTTTGGTGATTGAATTCAGCAAAAAAAAACTGTTGTTTTAACCTGTATCAAAGTTAGATTGAAAGCTTTATATAGTTTCAAGTGTTAGATTATGTATTTTAGAATAAGTTTAAATTAACAGTTTGATTTAGAAAAGTCAGGCAAATTTTTCTAAAATGTCAGGAAAAGTCAGGAATTTTTTCTCAGCTTGATCTGTAGCAACCATGAACATTCTTAGACACCAACAATTTACACCTGATTCTGCCTATTGAAATTGGACTATGAACACTCATTTCCTGCAGTGGTTTTTGTGGGAAAACATTAAATGTTGAAACTTGGTACTTTTGTAACATCAATTTAGGCATCTTGCTCACATTCATAATTGTATCCTCTAGTGGTAACGTGGTTCGTAGACTTGGTTCTTAGCAGTTAATAACAAGTTACATAATCATCAACTTTAGTCAGATATTTTCCTTAAGAACTTGGAATATTTCTTGAATTCCAATTAGGTGGTCAAGGTCTAATGATAAGAAAATATATTAATTAATAATCAAGAGGTTTACGGTGGTTTTGTAAACTTGGAAAAACCAAGTTACTAAGAGATAGGTCAAATATGCACGAAGACACTTTTGCATGAATGGCCACTTTTGCACAAATAGTCATTTTTCTTAAAGAGTAAAAATATCTCTTTTACTAAAAAAATATATTTTGGCCAAGTGTAAGGGTTAGGGTTAACAGTGAAAATAAAATGTATATATTCAACCTGGACAAAAGTGATGATGTGCAAATTTTTCTTTGTGCAAAAGTGTCCTGTTGTGCATATTTGTCACTAATTTAAACAATGCTCTAGTAGCTTTGAATGGACTTTTTAACTGCAGACTAAATACTGCAAATCTCAAATTTAAAAGGTTGCTCATTTTTTACCTTTAATTTGAAACAAAAATGCAGTCTTTCTAGAAATAAAAAAATGTTACATTATATGCATTTCAACTTTTCAGCTTTCCTCTATACTCTTTTGAGTATGTCATATGCTTTTTCATAAACATCAAGTTGTCATATAGAGGAAATTTTCAGCAAGTATAATAAGCCCTTTTTGAAATCCTTAACACCCAAAAGGTACTTCATGTCTATATTGTTGCTGACAAGTTCTTTTCTTCTGCCAACTGGTTTTTTCTGAAGGTAATTTTTGTATTAGAAGTTAACAATTTCTGTATTGTTTTCCACAAATATCTATCATAATAAGAGTTGGAAAACACTTGCTTTACACTTACTACAAGACAACTGTGTTATTCTAACAAGCAGCTGTTATCAATTATTTTAATGTTTTGATGCCACTTGACCTCTATAATTCTACTATATTGATTACTGGATCTTCAACTTATACCATTTGGTATTCCAATTTGACCTTTGGATCTGCCTTGACAATTATCAAACTCTACAAGATAACCATAGGATCATCCACAATTGAACTTTTCTTATCAACCGACTGGTCTTCCACATTGAACATTAGATCTTGCATATAAATCACTAGATCTTTGATATATGATAAGCTAGTCAGAGTTGCCAAAAAACCTGGAATCCTGGAAAAACCTGGAGTTGGACAATTTAGGCTAAAAAGACTAGAAAAACCTGGAATTTGAGAAATCTAGAAAAAAAAACTGGAAATTTGATCAAAAATCACTAAAAAACCTGGAATTTCAAACAATTATCACTAAAAAACCTGGAATTTTAAACAACTTTTACATGTTAAGTAGTAAAATTTTGATTTGACACCAAAAATTTATCATATAGATAAAAAAGGATTTTCCTCAACCATAATTTTTTTTATGAGAAAATATATTTTAAAGAAGCTTTAACATTTTTTTAATGTTGTTATACTATTTAACACAGTTTTTTACCTTAAACTTAATTTTAAACTGAAAATAGACTCTAAAACGTGTAATCTTAAAAACCTGGAAGATATTTTTGAAAACCTGGAGAAAATTTGCCAAAAACAATTGGCAACTCTGGCTAGTGATTTAATCAATAAAGTTGTATATTTTCAGGTTGAAAAACATTCACAGATCATTAACAAGCTTAAGATCACCTAGCTTTTCATGTGCACATTAGAATAGCTAGTTCTATGCATATATTTGACCCGAACTTAAACACCTCCCATTTTTCTGATAAATTATAGTTAATTTTCTCAAGTTATGCCCTGGTTATCAATTTAATCAAATTAGCAGAGGCAGGATTGCCACAAGGTCAGGAAAGTCAGGAGATCAGGAAAAGTCAGGAAAAACTATAATAAAAAAGACAAAAGTCAGGAAAAAATAGGGGTTTTTGAAAAAAAGTCAAGAACAGTCAAGAAATTTGACAAAATTAAAAAAAAGTCAGATTTTTCAGCTTAAATTTACAAAATTCCTCATTTTCCAAAGCCTTCAAATGGTAAAAAATATTAATTAAAAATCCTTTAAAGTCAGAAAATAATTGCAAAATTTTCCTATTAATTTACAAAATTATTTAATTTCCAATGCCTTCATCTGGTATAAATTAATAAAATTTTCTTTGGTAAACCGGAATTTTTTTTTTATTAACATAATAAACAAGTGTACTCTACTTGAACAAGGAGTTTTTGTAAGCTTTTTAGTATTGATGATCTGTAGCAAGGACATTTCCATAGTGCAACTGTGATATATACACAAAAGTTTTTCTAGCATAATTTTAGAATCAAAGTGTTTTTTGTTTAAGTAAATAATTGAGTTCTTTATAACTAAGCAGTTAGTTTAGTATTTTATGTAACAAGTTATTGTGTATACTTTACCTCTTTATAATTTTTTCAAAGTTGTTTAAATTTGTAAAATAAGTTATAAGAGAGGTGTATGCCAAGATTAAGTTTACTTATGTATTTTTGTAGAATAACTTAAGTTTTTAAAATAAAAAAGAGTATATTTATTTGTTACAAACTTTGTACTAAATAATAAGAGGAAATATTTTATACAACCGATATTTTTTACTTTTTTATGTATTTTAATTTTTATTTATTGTTTTTATTTTAATTGTTAAAGTTTGTAATTGTTTTAAGGTTTTAGTTGTGAAGGTTTGTTATTAATTTAATGTTTTAATTGTAAAAGTTCCTTATATGTTGTTTCGTTTATTTATATGCATTTATGTTAGGAAATGCTAAAAAAATGTGTCTTTTTTTCAGACAAGCTGTGTTTATAAGGTAATAATACAAGTATTTTGCTGATAGAGCTGTTTATTGCAAATACACCAATCATACACAGATGGTTCAAATGATGTAATGGAAGTTTCATGATTCAACTCAGCAAATAAAAAACTGTTGTATTGTATTGTAAAAACCTGTATTAAAATTAGATTGAATGCTTTATATAGTTTCAAGTGTTAGATTATGTATTTTAGAATAAGTTTAAATTAAGAGTTTGATTTAGAAAAGTCAGGAAAATTTTTGTAAAAAGTCAGGAAAAGTCAGGAAGTTTTTCTCAGTTTGATCAGTGGCAACCATGCAGATGTGTGTTTGTAAAACCTGCACGAAATTGAATGGATGTACTGGATGAGTTGTTGTTTTTTTGTTTTAATGACAATATAAATCTAGTTTTTTAGTCTTCAAGTTTCCATGTACACAATACAATCTTTATTTTTCGAAATTCTCAGTGTGTTAGTACAGTAGACTATAGCTTAAGTACGCAAATTGAACCCAACCAAAAAGTGCGTACTTAGCACGGGTAGTGCGTACTTTTTGACGACATAGTATAATATGAAAATTAGTTGTTTTTTTTCTTTATTACATCTAGCCACCAAATAATTAAGCCAAATAAACAAGTCTTTTTATTTTAAATAACATTTGATACATAATTCTAATCTGCAAAATTTTTTAACAGATTTTAAAATGATTTACTTTTTCTATGAAAAGTTTCTATATAATGCTAGTTAAGCTAAGTTTAGTTTAGTTAATACATTAATTATAATTTTTCATTAGCTAAAAAGTGCTTGATTTTTTTTTATTTGAAAGAAAAAAGTTTTAGGACTGTTTTTGTAAGAAAGTTTATATCAGTAGAAACATTTATAGTATAAGTGCACAATGATAAGATTCTCATTATTTTTTTTTAACTTTAGTTTTTTGTTGTTGTTGCTTCTTTTTATATGTTTATTTTGACTTTATAAAAATTATAACTAGTTTTTGTGGTTAAATAGTTTTGTATTATGTCACATTAAAATTAGCCTTTCTTTAGCAGATATTCCTAAAGTTTTTGAATAAATTTTTTTTAGAAATATTTGAAAAGATTAGAGAAATTTAGGAAAATGAATGGAAAGCGTCAGAAAATGACTCTATGGAACAAGTCTTTAGAAAAAATCTAAGTCTATGAAACTTTAGAATTTTTTTTGTCTTTCTAGGTAAGTGCGTACTTAAGGCGAGGTGCGTACCAAAAAAGTGCGTACTTAAGCGGTAGTCTACTGTAGTTGAATATTTGTAATCAAGGCAGCAAGTTCAGGAAAATAAGCAGCAATGACATGGATTGTATCGAGGATTGTATTGTCTTTATTCTATTATCACCTAGGTCATTTATTAATGACCATATGAAAATTTTGCCTTACATAGTGAATCTAACATAAATAACGAAAACATTTATAAACAAGAAACTGAACGGACTAATTAAAATTTTTAACTAACTTGTCTTAATATTAGTAAAACTTATTCAATGATATGTAATAATTGATAAATAAAATAATTTTAGTCAAAATAATTTAGCTAAACATCAAATTTAAATCAAAAAATAATTATGTTTTTGAAAAACTTTAATAAGCAAAAGTCTAAAGTTTCTAAACTAAAAAATGAAATGCTTTGATTTGTAATAACATTCAAAAATAGTTTTTTTAAACAACTTTGATTTACTGTTTTGTATCAAAAGTTTAATTTTTTTTAGTGAAATTTTTTAAGTTACAACATTTTTATACAGTTTTTACTTTTTTTAAGATGAAAACTTACAAAATACGTCATATTAGCTCAAACTTATTCAAAAGTTAAGCAAAAAAGCACAACTAAATCTGGCAGAACTTAATTCCACTGTGCTTGGTTTTAGACTGTTTGCATATAGATGATCTTTGATCATTCTTTGGGACCTTATTCTCATTATTTTCTTGTTAGTTGATATTATAGCCATATTTGAGCTAAAGCCCCATTTAACACTTGCCTCAAGAACTCTTCTCAAATATTTATACTTTTTTAGGATGTCCAGTGTGTCAAAATAAAAGATAAACTATGATATTCATTGACAAAACTTTCAAAAAGTATTTGAGTGTTGGAAGAACAAAAGAAACCAATGTATTGATTAATGCTGTCATCACCCTTTTTTGCCTTTAGTATCTTCATGCTGACGAGTTGTTGGATCAACCTTGTAAAGTTTCTGACACATAACGGTCTTTACCCATTCCAACTAGACATGCCAGATTTAAAACAGAAGCCCTTTTAAAAAAAGTTCATACAACAACCATTCTTGTTTTAACCCTTTTAAATACAGCAGATATAAAAACTTCACATTCGTTGTGAAATGACTTGTTGTTTTATTAAAGTACATAAGTACCTAAAATAAAAAGTTTATTACAGCTTTTGAAAGCATACTTAACCACAACTTTCATTTTTATAAACTGTTAGTTTTGTTTAAGTTTAGTCATGATAAATATAAATTTATAACTTAAAAAAAAAAAACCTACAATGTTAAGGGCATAGGGGGATAAAATACTTTTTTCACAGTTTGATCTTATTTTGTATAGTTTTTACTAAGCTACAGGAGGCTTTTTACAGAGTTTCAAAATTCATAAGAATTTTTGAGATATAGCCTGTCAGAGACAGAGACAACAATAGGTTCCTTATGGAAGGTGAAAACTAAAACTGCAAATAACTAGAAATCACTAAAAATCTAACTTCTTCTACATTTTTTGAGATAACTACCTCAAGTTTTTAGGAAATGTTCCTTGCAATATTTAGGAAATTCTGTTGGAACAAAATTTTTAAAAACTAAAAAATAAATTTTAAACAAAAAAAATTATTTAATTTTTATTCAAAGTTTTAATTTTTGATTTTTTAATAATTCCTTGCGACAGAATTTTTTTTAATATTGCAAGGAAATTTTCTGAAAATTTGAGATAGTTATCTAAAAAAACGTAGGAGAAGATATATTTTTAGTGAAATAGTCTATTTTTGCAGTTTTAGTTTGCGCCCCCCATAAGGAGCCTATTGTTACCTCCTACTTTGACCGACTATATCTCAAAAATTATTTGAGTTTTGAAAATCTGTAAAAAGCATCTTGTAGCTTAGTAAAAACTATATAAATAAAATAAAATTATGAAAAAAGTCTTTCCCCTCTATTCTCTTAATACCAAGAATATTGAAGAACTTGCTGCAAGGCAGAAAAAATTCTAAATAAGCACTTAAAACTAAATAGAATTTAATTTTTTAAACAAAGTATTGAAACTGGACTAACTAAATCTCAATTTAGATCTAGAAAATATTTTCCTGAGATTTAAAAAAAAATCTTTAAACTTTCCTGAAATTAAAAAACGAACCAAAACCGCCTTGAGTTTCCCTAATTAAAAAAAAATCAAAATTCCTTCAGTCTCTCTGAGATTTTCTATAATTTGAATATTCCCGGAGTCTCTTTCAATGTGTGACAACCCTGAAAATGTCAGCTTTTGTCAGTTCAAATGCTTAAAATTTTATGAACTTAAGTAACAAGCTGGTTGCACATTTTAGTAAAAAATGCTCTGTTTATAATAGATTTTTTCTACTTCAAGATAAAAAAACATTGTCAAGCTTACAATTTATTTACCAAATCTAACATTTAAAAATTAAATATTACAGTTTATTTATTCAACATAGTAACAAACAGTTTAATCGCTGTTTACATACCTCTTGTCTAAAACATAAGGATAAAATATTCAAAAAAGTTGTACAAAAGTTTAGATAAACGAAAAATTGAACATTGCAAATGACATTTACATACCCCATGATTGTAACATGAATGTAAAAAACAATAAAAAATATAAAAATCTATATTTTTATCTAAAATTGTAAACAATACAACTGCAATTTGTTTAGAACTAGATGCTCTTAAAGACATGTTTGTTAATGTAGCTTATTGTTTGGGTCTAGCAGACACTTTTGCAGGGTTGCCACTTTACCTGGAATCCAGGAAAAACCTGGAATTTGACAATTTAGGCAAAAAAAAAACCTGGAATTTGGAAAATTTTGAAAAACACCTGGAATTTTGAACAAAAACCATTAAAAAAAGCTAAAATTTTGACTACTTTAACATGTTCAGTAGTAAAATTTTGATTTGACTCAAAAATCTATCATATAAATTGAAAAAATTTGTCATCATCAATTTTTTTTTTAGAAAACATATTTAAAGTAGCTTTACAGTATCTTTTCAATGTTTTTATACTATAAAACACAGTTTCTTACCTTAAACTTAATTTTGAACTAAAAATAGACCTAAAAATGTGTACTTTTAAAAACTTGGAAGAAATTTTGAAAATCTGGAAATTAAAAAAAAAAAAACAAGTGGCAACCCTGCTTTTGGTTATTCGAATTGTTTTCAAAATGTGCTGAAAGTTTTTTAAAGCTGATTTTAGTTTTCCATTGTTGTTTTTATGAGCATAGTTATTAGATATATGTAGCTCAATGTACAATATTTCAACTGTTGTTATCTTTGCAGACCATTTATTATTTAAAACTAAATAGGCTTTAAAAATTAAAAATGAGTTTTTCTCCAACTGCATTTCTTGAAGTATGGTTATAAAAAATAATAACTTTTTACTCTTGGCAGATCATGTCCAGTTGGTTATAAACTTCTGTAGAGATAACTTTTCAAAATGAAGCCAGCAGGTTTTTCTTTATCGTGATAATTTATATGGTTTGCAGCAGTCAACTTTCAAGATATATATTATGAAAAGTAAGTGGTATTTTATGTTTTTCATCTACTGGCTTTGATTACATGACTATTCAAATTTGGACAATTCAAATTCTAAAAAAAAGTGTTTAAAAGGCTATTTCTCAAAAAGTAATAAAAATTTCAAAAAATATATATGTTGATCCTATTGATATCTACAAGCCTATTTTACATTTTTGGAAAATCTAAAATATTTTTTAACATATTTAAAAAAAACTAAAAATAACTATGTTTTTTACTTTACTTAAGCCATATCTCAAAAAATACTTAATATTTTGCATAACGAAAAAAATGGCTTGTAGATATTAATAGGACCTACATATATATTTTTTATATTTGACAAATATACATTACTTTTTTAGTTGTGGCCCTTTCAAATTTTTTTAAGAAATTTGAATTATCGGAATTTGAATTGTCCGAATGTGAATAGCCGTGCACCCACTGGCTTTAATAAATTATATATAATATTTTAATTGAATTTATCATTTAAAGTTTCGGTTTTTAGTTTATCATTATAAATTTACAATTTTATATGTGTATAATTAAACTTTTAACACAAAGCAAAACATTAATTTTGATAATCCACCAACAGAGTTGCAAAAAAAACCTGGGTTCCTGGAAAAACTAGAAATTTTGAAAATTTTTAAACAAAAATCACTCAACAACCATTAGAACCTGGAATTTTAAACTATTTTTATATTTAAAGAAAGAAAATTGCAATTAGATACCAAAAAATTTTCATGGAAAAAGTTGTGTTCTTAATTATTTCATCAAAAAACACATTTAAGGTATCTTTTCATTTTTGTTATACTATTTAAGAATTTTTTTTTTAACACATAAATTTTCTGCTTAAAATGGACTAAAAAACTTGTTTTTTTTTAATCTGGAAAAAATTCAGAAACCTAGAATAGTTTTTAGAAAACCTAGAAGAAATAAAAAAAACTTTTGACAACCCTGACCCAAGAGAAAGAAACAAATTTCATGTTCCAATCGTTATTTTTGACATAATTTATACATTGAAGTTTAAGGCCATAGAAGGAAGGGGTAAATAACTTTTTATAAAAGTTAGTCTTTTTTTACTTTCTTAAGAATTTTGACGTAATTTTTGAAATTTAAGCGATCATATTCAAAAGTTTCGATTGGTTATTTATGGAAGGCGCAAACTTAAAAGGTGAAAACAGAATAAATTCAATATTTTCGTTCAGTTTTTGAGCAATTGTTTATAAACGTTTTCAGTCTAATCTTTAGTAAATTCAGAATAACTTAGAGGAAACAGATGGTACTTTTTTTAATTTTTTAATATAAAATAAACAAAGAAAATAGACCGAAAAAAAAATGAGTGATAAGTTTTTAATAGTATTAACAAATTATACAGTATCCTTTTTTATTACACTAACACATGTTTCTGTGTGTTAACGGATTAACACACTCAACGGAGCTATGAAGTTAAGGAATTACTATTTCATAGCTCCGTTGAAGTGTGTTTATCCGTTAACACACAGAAACATAAGTCAGTGTAATAAAAAATGAATACTGTATAATTTAATTTTATTATATATTTTAGTGAACTCGTTTCGCTATGATCTCTTATTAAAAAACGCTTGAGTTTATATTTTAAATAGTTTCAAGGTTTTATTAGTTTATTTTCAAGAATTATCTAAAAGTTTTGTGTTATACCAAAAACAACATTTTCTGAAAGTTTAAAGTAAAATAACTCTAGATGTTAATTAAAAGGTAAATTTTAAAGATTTTTTTTTATTTGAGAACATTTATTATTTATTATACCAGTGCTTCTGAACCTTTTTCTAGTGGCGGAACCCTTTTTCAAAGTTCAACTTTTCCGCGAAAGCCCTAATTTTAATTTTACATAAAATGTTTAATTAAATAAATATTCTTTTTTAAATTTTGAAAGGCTTCGCGGAACCCCTGAGAGGCGTCGCGGAACCTTAGGGACATTTCAGAAGCACTGTATTATACAGTTTATCGGGTTTTTGTTACATAAAAAGTTATGCCTGAAATGTTATTTGATTTTTTATTTGTTTATAAAAATTATCTTATAGAAATACTCTGAGCTTTCAAATGAAAGCCAATGTAAGTTTATCTAAAAAAATAGTTTCCACTAAAGCCTTAATAAAATAAATATGATCTTTATTTGTGCTAGTTCACATGTGAGCTACGTTTCAAAGATTTTAATTTGTAAGTGTTTTTGAATAATTTATGTAATAAATACTTAAATAATCTGCATTTGCTTTGAAGTTTTTGCCATAGTCTATAAAGTTTATATATCTGTAATAATTTTTAATACAATTTCATACAATTAATTACTAGTCTTTTAAGTTTTTAATTCTCTAGTTTAAAAAACTCAAATATATTAAAAATTTAAACTCTTATTACTTTATTATTTGGATTTCACGGTTAGTTAAATGTGTTTTACAAGCCTAGAACTGGAATCTAAATTATAAGTTTCTATTAATACTAATAGTAGTTTCTGTTAATAATATTTATTGTTTTAAATTTATTTTTGTTTCAATGAAAAGGAATTCCTACTCAGTATAAGACTTTATAGTATTTAATCTATTGCTCGTAATTCAGCATAAAAAAGCTTTTTTATGATTCATAAAATGTTTTTATAAATTCTTTATATTATTTTATATTATATTCCAGTGCTCAGTTCTTTAATAATTTCTTTTAAGTTTATTCATTCTTAATATGTTACACATTCAAAATTCACCCGCGTTCAAAATCCACCCGATCAAAATTCACCCAGTCAAATTCGAGAACCGCTTACCGATCGAGGGTAAGGGTTAGGGGTAACAGTGATAGTGAAAAATAAGTAAAAAAAATGTCAAACATCTATAACATAAGTTAATAAATAATGAAAATATTAAAAAAAAAATTGGGTGGATTTTGATAGTATACCGTTACATATATTTATTACAAATATATGATACAAATAGTGATAGGTTTATAAGTTTATTAACCCATCAAATAAAGTACGTAAATTAAAGTTAGTTCTAAATTTAGCTTTCTTATTATTTATTTTTTGTAAGTAACTGATAAACTTTATAAGAAACATTTATTATCATAAACTTTGAATTTTTGAGTTAAAAAACTTATATCCGTAATGTAACATATTGTACGATTTAAATTTTAAAATTTATTTATAATATTACACTATATTTAAATAATTAGTTTATATTTAATTACTCATAAATCATACTTGTTTAATTTCAGTGCTAATACATGTTAATCCTCTGAGTTCTGATGCATTGCTTTTGTGAAAACGGCTTAATTATGCAGAAACCATTTTGTTGCAAGTTCTATAGTTAGTCAGCAATAGTTTTTCCTCATAAGTTCAGTTGAGGAATAGATTGAAACAAGACTCAAACAAGGTAATATATTATGGTTTTTTTTTATAGTTACTTTTAGAATTAAAATTTTATTCAAAATTAAATGAAACTTTGTTGAAAATCTTATCTTTGATTAGGTAATTAAAAGAATTTCAATAGCAACTAAGTATAACTGTTAGTTATATATACGTAAATTAAGGTATTCTTATATATTTGAATGAAAGTTAGTTTAAAGTGTATTTGTTAAAAAGTATAAGTTTAAAATTTGAATTTTTAAATTATTTGTTTAAACAAGAATTCATTAAGTATTGATACTTTAAAACGGCAGAGCGTAAAATAAAGTAATGATAATATTTTTAAGTTTTTAAGGGTTTAGGTTTGTATATAATCGTATAATATTTTTAGTTAGTTTAAAGTTTTCGACAAATTTTTGCTATCTACTGTTTTACTTGAATTGATCAAAAACTACTTAAATCTTGTTTATAACTAGGCTATATGTACATTTGATTCAACTTTTAAAGGCTCTTAATGATTATTGAATTAAGTTATATTTA
This sequence comes from Thalia democratica, assembly GCF_965202585.1. NCBI lineage: Eukaryota > Metazoa > Chordata > Thaliacea > Salpida > Salpidae > Thalia > Thalia democratica. The sequence continues at coordinate 14,278,120 of NC_139170.1, forward strand.
TAATCAAGTTATTTTAGTTTGCACAATTCTAGGTTTATAAAAAATATCGAAATGGCTTCTAATTAAACAACGTCAAAAAATTATTGCAATGATTATTAATTTCAAATTAAGATATTTTATATTTCTCTGCACGATGTTTATTATTTTTTAAACGTTCGGCTATTGTGAGGATCTTTTCGCAGCGTTTGCGGTTGCTTTTGTCTTAATTTCAAGTTTTTTTTGTACAAATTTTTACACAAAGTTTAAATTAAGACAAAAACAACCACAAACACTGCTAAACGATCCTCAATAGCTGAGTATATAATAAATGTTGTGCAAAGAATTATCAAATATCTATATTTGAAATTATTAATCACTGAAATAAAGTTTTTGACCTTGTTAATTTGACTGTACAGTTTTCAGACATTAACACGGTAAAGTTTATTAAAAAATTTATAAAAAAAAGTCTATCCTCACATAATTTAAGCGCTTGTGAATTTTTTTTGATATTTTGTATGTCAAAAGAAGATTAACAATGTGATAAAATAACTATTAAAATATTAAATTAAAAAGTTTTTGATAAACAAATAAAAAATTATTAAAAGTCATAGTTTTAATAAGGTTAATTTTTAAACTAATGAGAAAAAATTAATTTAAAATTATTGTTGTACTTGTTTAAAGCTAATTACAATATTGAATAACCAATTATTAATTAGATACACTTACAGTTATTTTATTGTAACATGTTATAATATAATTTTTATTTATTTACTAAATCATTTATTAACGTATTAGGTGTTTTTAACTTTATTATCGTTTAGTTTACGAATTAATATGCTTTAAAAAGTAAGCAATTTAATTTTTAAAATTTTTTGTGACCTTAACCGTTGTTACATGCAGTAAAGCTTTAAAATACAAAAATAATTTGTGACTTTTTAAAAGTAATTTGTACTATCGTAAAATGTTAAGTAGAATGTTTCTATAATTTAACATTAATTAAATAAAAAAAACTGTTGTGTTAGTATCATATACTTTACAATAGTTAAAACAAAAATTTTATGTTCTTTTGGAAAGTTATTAAACACTAACTAATTTGTTTTAAACCTTTGTAGTTAACATTATATAATTACTTTTTTTATACTTACTCTTTTTTAACGCAATAAAAGCAAATTAAATTAATTTTAATCTGTATAAAAGCACAAATTTACTTACAAGAAACTTATTTGTTTTTAATTTTTTTCCTTATATTTAAAACAAAATTATGTTTTACGACAAAAGTTTTCTAGTTGAAATATGTTATAAAGATGAATTACGAAAACAAAAATATTCAATTGATAAAAATATTTGATACTAAGATGATACTTTTGAAATAACCTGCTTTTTATTTCTTCTAAAATTTATTATACCGTCAAAACGTATTAAATTTTTGAAATCTTTTTTAGTTACATAAAAGTTGACAGGTTGAACTAGTTGTCATGTTCTAGTTTTTATGAATCATTTTGTATTATTTTTTTAACTTCTAGTTTTACTCTAACTTATTTATAATGTTTTCGATTATGTATGGGACTAAAAGTTGGTTATATTAGGGTTTTGATGATTGAAATACACTAAATGCTTAATTTAAATTAAATAATTTAAAGTTGTTTGATTTTTTTTATTTTAATAATATTTCTATTTTTAAACGTATTTTGAAAATCAAGTATATAATCAACCATAGGGCAAATTAAAAAAATTGAAGAAGCATTTTACAATCAAAAACATTTCGTTATGTACCTCTGAAATTTTAAGACTATTTTATTGTTTCTAAAATTACGTATTTTATACTTTTAAAATAAAAATTAGAATGCTTAATGTTCTACTTTTCCGAATCATTTCGCAAAACAACAGGAACAACCGTTTAACTTGACGCTGCCAAAATAAATAAGACTCATCATCGAATAATTTTTAGATGGAAGTGCACTACGACTCCACCGTTAGATTTGCCACCTTCGCGCCACCGAACAATTGTTTCCTCATGATTCTGCGAATCGAAGATATCCTCGTAACCGAGACGGTCGGCGACCTGGTTGTTAGGGAGTGGGGGGAGCGCGAGATCAAAACTCGCATCATAGTCTACCCCCACTTGCTCAACCGAGGTCGAGTTAGAGGTCGATTTTAACTTTTTAATCTTATGAACATTATCTTTACTTATCATATATGATGTTCTAATCAAGTTTATAAACTCTTTTTTATTAATTTAAAATTTTGCTTGTTTAAAAAAATTGAAGTTCTGATGAAGACATTAATTTGAAAACTTTTTGATAACTTGAATAAGTTTAAATAATCTTGAACAAATATATACTTTTCTTTTTTTCTTATAAAATTGTTTTTCAAGTAATTTAATATTTTTTGTTCCCCTTTTTCCAAAAGTTTTCAGCTTTGTTTTATTAAAAAGTGTTTTTCTGAATTGTCCCACATACCGAGTTTTTTTTTGCTTATAATAAAAGTTTTGTTTGTTTTTTGATAGTATTTATTTTGTTTTATTAATTTCTTTTCTCAAATAATATTTGAAAAATTAGATTTAAAGTAGTCATAAAAAAGAAGACATAAGTTGTTAAAGTATTTCATAAAATTATTGGCTCCTAACAAAATAAGATTAAAACGAAATCCAATAGAACGTTTAATTAAAGCTTGGCTTACGTTTGGTGAATTAAACTTTTTTGTTTTAACCGAACGACTATTAAAGTAAAAAACTATTTAAAACTAAATATTAATAAACGGGTTTCGTAAGTAAGGGTGGACAACGTACTGCACGCTGGCCAACAATAATTTTTGCTTAAATAGCTTGTACAAATAAAGTTCAGTTAATTTATTTAAAGTGCCCATAATTTAAATTTTAGTACACAACAGTTCTTGATAACTGAATATTTCATCACATTTTTATTGTTATAAAAATTTCATAGTACATGTTTTCACAAAAAGATAGCCAACAAAAGATTTTTTTCTGGCCGCCGGCTATATTGATTACTTGCTATAAAAGTTTCTTACATTTAACTTGAACATGAAAGCTTTAGATCATATTTAATTTAAGCTGTGGGATTCAAGACTTTTTACTTAAACCTTTATATAACTACACTAACATATTTAAAAATGTAAATTTTATGGCATCTTAAATTTTTGACCTTCAAGTATTTGGTTGTAAAATTTCCTACACCTAGCAATTATCATAAAACCACATTCTTCATGTTTTAAGACGTTTTGAAGAAAGTTTCATGGAGATACTACTTGATTCACTTTAATTTTATTATTATTTTTCGTGAATTTTGAGTTTTCAGCGAAAATTATAATGTTTTTTAGGTTGTCTTAAAACCGCGTAAAATGTTTTTTGTGTGATAATTGCAACATGTAGAAAAATTTTCAAAACAACTACTTGAAAAAAGTTTGAATTTTATGGGTCATTTAAATAGCTTAGTTGTTTTATTGAAAAAATCGAACTAGTTTTAACTCCATATAGTTACAGAAGCAATAGCAACTTGTTAACGATATTTTCTTTATACTTTCTTTATATTCCCATGATACTTTTTTTAATTAACAAACTAATTATGTTAAGCGTTTAACGATAAAAGTATTATTTAAAAAATTTCAAGCTTTTGATAGACAAGCTTTGGTTAATTCAGCAATTTTTACTTACTTTTTATAAGTTATTTTCAATAGTTCATTCTAAACTTGTTTTTAAGCTAAACAATTTTTAAAATTCTATTAGCTGTAACAATGTTTTTATTGTAATGTAGGCTAAAGAGATCATTAGTCGATATTACAGTACAATTATTTTTAAAAAGTAGCAACAAATACTTTGGATTACCAACTACTTTTCATGTTAAGTTATTAGCATTTATATTAGTTTTTTGTTCAGATTTCAAACAAAATATTTTAGTTTAATTTTTATTTATAAGAATAAGTCTTTAATATAAAACATAGATCTTTATATAGCTCAAAACTACTTAAGATACCAAGATGAAAGAAAGGTATTTGTATACATTAGGTTCTTTAACCACAAATTTTAGCGTCAATTTCTGGATCTTATAAAACAAAATATGATTACAATATGTATTGTCTTCATCTCAAAAAAGAAACAAAAAATTATTATCAGTGTACAGGGTGCATCTGTTACCCCTTAAATTTTAAAATTTTTGAGTACCGCACTGAAAATTTTTTCACCGTGAAAATCATATAAAAATTAGCGCAAAAAAAAATTCTTTCTAGCTTTACCACCATTCAGCGCTTTGAAATTTTTTCTGAAACAACCCCTATTTAAATTGTGTGGGACCTTAAAACTTCGATGTTTAAGTATTTAGTTGAAAAATTTTCTAAATGTCGCATTTATCTCAAAAAAACATTCTGCGCGTTTTAAGACGACTAAAAAAATCATGATTTGCTCTGAAAACTCAAAACTAACGAAAAACAATAAAAAAATACACTAAATCAGGTAGCGCCTCCATGAAACTTTCTTCAAAACGTCTTAAAACATGTAAAATGTGTTTTTGTGGTAATTGCTATATACAAGAAATTTTTCAACCAAATACTTGAAGGTCCAGTATTTAAGATCCCATACAATTTACACAGGGGTTGTTTGAGAAAAATGTCAAAGCGCTGATGTAGGGTAAATGCTAGGAGGTTTTTTTTGTGGTAAATGTTAGGAAATAAACATATATTGTAAAAGGATTTTTTGTACAATTTTTTTGTCACATTAAGTTTCACAGTAGTTTTATTTAATTTTTGAAATATGTATCTGTTTTTTGTTTTGTATCTTTGAAACTTCTTAAATTATAAGTTTATGATTAAAAAACAGGATACAAAATTTCATTAGTTATACATAGAGTTTTACAAAAGTTTTGCTTAATACCCTTAATTTGATTACTTGTATTTGACTTTTACTAGCACACTTCTACAACGGTATGTGAATTTGCCTACAACAATCTCCGTATACTAGTTTTCATTGTCCATATAACTGTGTTATTAGATTTTAAAATTCAAATTTTTTAGATAACTGTTTTTATAATAAATTTAGAAAGAAAAAGTGTGTCATAGACTTTCCCTTTAATGCAAGATTTAACAGTTTTGTTTATTTAAACAAAATAGTGAAAAGAAAATGTGTGTTACCTTATAAATATTACTAGTAGTAAATGATGTACAAAAATAGCTACATCAACAAGAGTTTCAAATTTTTTTACTAAGTATTGAACTTAGTAGAGGACGATTTTAGAAATTTCTTAGTAACTTTTACCCTGTATACTAGTTTTTCCCACTAATCATTACCTCTGGCTTTAAACAGTTTTGAAAAATACAAACGTTTGACTCAAGCTCTTAACAGACTTTTAAAAAGCGACGTATTATATGTTTTGAACAAGCTATATAAACTTTATCTTTTGCAGCAGAACTAAACTCAAACCCTATAAAAAAATTTTTAGCTTTTTATTTGTAATCTATGATTAAAAATTGGTAGTTTTGGTGTAAAAATTATTTATACTTTTAGTTCTGTTTTCAAAGTCTGTTAAAGCGTTGTTTTGAAATTATTTGAACATTATGACTTTAAATAGTTATTACTTTTTAAATAAATTAAACAAATTTCTACAACAAGCATTAAATAGTTTTCTGGTATGCCATAACTTTATTTTTTATTTACCACTAAGCTTTAAAGCTATAATTTGTGAATTTATTGATCAATTTTTTCTTCTATTTTTTTTACATAAAACTTATTACAACTAATAGTTAGAATCATAGTGTTATTTTTTCACAAACTGGTAAAAAAAATTAATGTCAGGCTCTAATGCTTTGTCAGTATTTATATATAAGATATTTTTACCGTTTTGTGCATAATTTTTCATTCCATTTCGTGCAATGGAGTACTTTGTGCTGTTTTTTAGTGAAACATTTGTTGGTTCAAAATAGTTAAATTTGCTTATAATAGCGACTTCCGCGCAAAAAAGTAAGAACAGTGTAAGTATTATAATATGAGCAACCAAAAGCTTTTGCTATACTTATTCAAAATATTGAAATTGAGGAAACTTGTTTAAATATAGTCTTACTTAAAGAAATAAGTGCTTCTAAAACTTAATGTAAAATAGACAGTGGTTTTAAAAGCTCAATACAATCACTTATGTACAGTACACATTAGACTACAAAAAGTATAATCTGTGATTATAAGCAATATTTACTATGAGTTTCTTAATATATGAGTAAAATGTTTAACTATATACTCGTAAGATATGAGAAAATAAACGTTATATAAAGAATAATTTTTCACCTTACTACATTTTTTATTCAGAGTGTAATAATTTCATAGCACAAAACGGTGAATAGGTACACACAGTGTGAACCATGAACTAGAGAATATAGTGTAAATATTCATTGTTAACTTTAAATTAAATCAAATATTCATGTAAAATAAAATATAAATAAGAACTAACCAAAACTAGTTTTATTAAAATACAAGCAGAAGTATAAAACAACTGTATATAATAATTTAGCACAGGTTTAGGAGCACTTACAAAAAATATTTTTTAGCTGTAGAAACATCATGACATATTAGACCTGAAAAAAAAACTTCATACGTTACAATATGCTTTTTATTTTTATAATTTTATAGAACAAATGTACTGTAACACCTTATGTTTTTTATTATTTTTTGTTAAATGTAACCTTTATTAGTAACTTTAACTAATACAAAATTTCTTTCAACAAGAAATAGTTAGTTTGCTTACTTTATTATAATTTTAAAATGTTATCTAATGAATCAAACAGTTTAGCCTGAAAAATTTTGAAATTTGAAACAGTTTAACTTCTTGTTTGGGATAGTTCAAGTAGTGTATGTAAAGTAGTAGAGCTAAATAAGCAAAAGTTTGTAACATTTTTCCACGTGTTTACTATTTATAGTAAATTTTTTTAACAGCACATCCCGCGAAGAACTTTTTTAATAAGTTTAGTCTACGAAAAATTATTTTGTGTTGATATGACCCAATAACTAGAAAACCCTTTCCCTATGGCAAAAGATAAACATTGTTTAAGTTAGGAGATAAAAGTTATAAAAGATAAGTCTAAAACATTTTTATGGAAGAATTACAACATTTTGAAAAGTAAAATGAGATAAAGTATAGCAAAGTTATTTTTAGCTTCTTTGAAAAATTTACCATGAAACTTTGAAAAATATACCTGATTTATCAACAAAAAACATGTAAGTTTTGTTTTAATTACCAAATAATAATAATTTTTAGGTAGTTTATAAACCAATAAAATGTGAATTGTCACTGCCAAAATAACATATATTACGCTTTAACAATCTTAAGTGTTGTTTTCTTCCACTTACTGAAAAATACAAAAGATTCAATTCTCAAAAATTTTAAACCTCTAGAATAGCAACTGTGTATGTTTTAGAGAAAAGAATATGAACCCTCAAATCTACAGTCAGGTCAATGGATTTATATATATAAAAGAATCAATTCGGTCATCGAGCTGCACACAATAAATAATTTCGGTTTAAAATAAACAATTTTTTGTACTCAATCTAAAATTTACCATTATTTTTTTCTAAGTTTCATTACGAGTTTTATAAAGTTTTATTTTATATTAAAATATAGAAACTTCCTTAAACATTTAGTAACATTGTAGTTTATGTAACACGATTAAGAAGTCAAAGCTTAAAATTTTCATAAAATAACGTGATGTATTTAAAACCATTAGGTCATCGAGCTACTTAATTTGTTTAAACTTGTTTATATTAATAGACATAAACAAAAATTTTCTAACATAAAAAACTTAACCATTTCATATAAAGCTACAAAGTAAAATCATTTACATCGTTATTAAAGATCCTAACTATTAATTTAATTCAAATGGTTACTACTAGGTTTTGTTAATATTTCAATAAAAGACTACAACGGAGCTGATTCACTTTTCAACCTTGAGTTTGGTTGGTAAAAGATATAATAGTTATAAACTATTTCATTAGGGTTTTTGTTTGGGAAATGTTTCTTCAAAACTTCAATCATGTTTTTCTTGCCTTTTAAATCATTGCATAACTGTTCGAAATCACGCTGCTCACCACATGTCCAATCTTCTTCTCTATTGTTGTTTAATTCCTCCGCATCAAATATTTCTTCATATACTTTTCCTTGGTAATGCTCATTGCTGCTCTCTCGTAGAAGATTGGGAATTTGAGCTGCATCTAAAAGAATCTTTTCAAGAACTTCTGGTCGATTTGAATTATATAATCTACAATGACGATTAACGGCATTCTCTGCTCTTCTTCTTTTAATTTCGTCACTTTCTATACTATTTTTAAAATTGTCGAACTTGCTTTGAAGAAAAGAAGAAGTAGATCTTTTTCTGCTTTGCTTTTTTATATTTTTCAAATTAGAAGCCATATTTAATAAAACTATAAGGTTCTGAAAACTATTTTAAACTAATTAAGGAATATATTTACAAGTATTTTATTATGTACTGTTTGGTTTATAAGATACTTTGTGGGTGAAACTTTAAATTTAAAAAATTTAATATTAAAAAAAACAATAGCACATGGCTTTTAAAGGAAAATAATCCGTTTAAGATATTGATTTGCTTTACTAGTTATATTATTTAATAGTTTGAGCTTTCCGCTCACTTCATAAACATTTGTTTGATATACAACAATTTATACAGTTGGAGCTTTTTATAATTTAAAACATTAGTTTACATATACTTAAAATAAAATTTTAAAAAATTGAAAACCTATTATAAAGTAAAAACATATATTAATATAGATAAAGAATAAAACAATCAAACATCATTTCATTTAAGAGAATACTGATAATAAAATTACAAGAAAAAATTAAGTTTGTAAAAAATACTATAATTGCATATTTCTATAATATCGTGTCAGGAAACGCGTCAAAATTGCTCGAAGACAAAATTGTATGAGGTTACTAAATTGCACGAGGTGACTAAGTTGCACAAGTTCACAGAATTGCACGAGTGCACAGAATTGCACGAATATATTTTTGCACGAAGACAAATTTGCACTAGGGCACAAAACTGCATGAGAGAACAAAATTGCAAAAAGACAATTTTTCACCAAGGGTCAATTTTGCACGAGTTACATTTTTGCGCGAGAGTAAAAATAGAAAAAAAAAGTATATAAAAAGACAGAAAAACATAACTAAAAAATAAACTGTTAAACAAAAAAAAAGCTACTCACCGGGGTAAGGATTAGGGGTAACAGTAATAGCAAAATATAAAAAAATCATAAAAAAGAATTAATAAATAAATAAAATTAATAAAATTAATACAAAAATTAAAAAAAAATTCAACCCGTGCAAACATGTCTCCGTGCAAAATTTTCTGCTCGTGGAAAAGTGTCTTCGTGCAAAAGTGACCCTTCTTGCAAAAGTGTCTTTGTGCAAAAGTATCTTCGTGCAGTTTTGTGCACTTGTACAACTTTGTCCCCTCCTGCAATTTTGTACGCTCATGCAAATTTGACAGCTACCCATAGTGTCATTATAAATCTTTTTTAAACTTAACTTTTAGGGATTATATTGTTTTAAACTCAGGACTTTTGTGCGACTTTTTTTCTATTAGCACTTAACACTACTTTAATGTATTGTTTATTGAATAGGAAACAAGCACTCAAAAACTTTGGCTCAAGGAACTAGTGTACAACAAACCTTTCGGTTGTCGAGTCATACATCACTTGGATACAGCTTAATGTCCTGTCCAGAACTAGTTTTTTTGTAAAGGTTATAACTTAATGTTGTTTTATAAACATTCAAACACAATTAGTATGTTATACAGGATTACTACTAAATTTTTAACAAGTCTTTCTTTGTGCTACTTTTTAAAGTCAAATTTGACTGCAAGTGCAATTACTATCCATTAAAAATTCTGCTGTATGCTGTGTAAATGAAGATTACATAAAAATTAAAATTCAGACAAATCAAATTCTTTCAAACGATTTTTTAAGGGCCACAACTCAATTATACTTGAAATAAGTATAAAAAAAGCGGTTGTAGGTCTAATTAACAAGAGTAAGATAGTAAAGAAAACTAAAAAAGCTTATCAAAACAGAAGTTTTTAATTACTAAAAGTCACCCTATCTTAAAATTTTTGTTAGTCATATTTCATAAATATTTACACTTTTTCAATAATGAAAAAAATGTTTTCAACTATTAATTAGACAAAAGTCGTTGTGGCCCTTTGAATATTTTTAAAGAACTTGAATTGCGCGAATTTGAAAAGTGGTGCACACATGTATGGCTACTAAAGTTGCTGATACACTTTGTACTATGTGACTTAAGCCTGGATTTCTCAAAGTGTATATATCTGTTTGCACATAACTTAGAACACAAGTTTTAATGAACTGTTCAAATATATTTTTTAAATCAAAATTTCAATTAAATTATATTTTGAAAACCTTCTTTTTTTAGTTATAAAACAAAGTTTAGTCAGTCCCAAAAAGAATTAAACTAAATTTAATTGATTATTGTACAAAAAACTTTTTCCTTTGTTAACTTTTATGTAAATATTTTCAAAAGCTATAAAAAGAATTATTGTCTTCAGCTACACTTTCTTTTACTTCTTTTGGTAGTTATATATTAGTTGAAAGTTTTTAGTGGGAACGGGTCAAAATTGTACGAGGGGACTAAATTACACGAAGACAAATTTGCATGAGGGGACAAAATTGCATGAATGAGAGTTTTTCTCGGAGGGTCATTTTTTCACGAAAGTAAAAAAAAGCAGAGAAAAAAAGTTTGAAAAAAATACAGAAAAAAAAACTAATAGATATATTAATAAAAACTAAATGATAAAAAAAGTTACCGACCGAGGGTAAGAGTTAAGGGTAACAGTGATAGTTAAAATAAATACAAAAATAAAATTAATAAAACTTTTAATTAAAAAAATACAAGAAAAATTAACAAAAGCAAACTAATTTAAAAAAAAGAAATAAAAAGCTACTGACCGAGGATTAAGGGTTAGGTGTAACAGTGATAGTAAAAATCAAATAAAAAACAATAAAAACTAATGTAAAAATAAAAACAAGTATTAACTAATACAAGAACAAAAAGTTAATTAATAAAAAATAAGTTACCGACCGAGGATAAGGGTAAATTGTAACAGTGAAAATATAAACAATTAAAATTAATAAGAAAATAAAATGAGAATGAAAATTAAAAAAAAAATCAACCCGTGCAAAAATGTCTTCGTGAAAAATTGACCCTCCGTGCAAAAAGGACCCTTTCGTGCAGTTTTTTACGCTCATGAAAATTTGACACCTATCTTTTTTAGTATTTCATTTTCAAGATTACTTTTTATCAAAAAGTTAATTTTATAACTTTTTCTGAGCAACTTGTATATCTTATATAATTAGACAAAAATTTTTGTATACTTTTGTGTTGTCTTTAAATAAACAACATCAATAATATAGTATCTATTTCTAATAACTATAAATATACATTGTTTGCAGTGTACAGGGACAGTGTTTAGGCAAAGAGTAGTAGAACCAGTCAAGTGGATAAATAAAATAGGTAAAGATACCAGTTTCTTAATGTGGGTAATATCATCCCTTTGGGGAAATATTGGCTATCAGGAGGCAAAATATAGTAAAGGTGCAAAAGAAAAATAAGCGATATCTAATAAAGGGAGTGGTTTTTTTATTATTCTGCCTAGCAAATAATTATGAAACTGAGTTTTCGAAATTTTCACCTGGGCCTTTTAAACTATTTAAACATTTCTTAATTTTCTTTCAAATTCCTCAAAAAAGTTATATCTAAGTATCATAATTACTCCATTATTTTATGCTGGTCATAAAGTAGTAAAATAAACAGATTATCATAAAAACTAAATAAATTGTTAAACAATATTTTTTTACTTGAACTATATTGTATGCTCACACAACAAACTAATAAACCATGTGTTTAAACTGACTTAAAAAAATCAAATGTTTTAAAATTTTACATGTTTTTTGCTTACTTAAGTTTTTCCATTGTAGTGGGAGCCCTAATTTTAAGTACCCAAACGTTAAAACATGAAGAATAATTTTCAATATTTATTTATTAGGTTTAAATATGTTAAAAAATTAAGAATTTACTACCAAACAAAACTACACTTTATTATCTAGTTAAAAATTCTAAGTTAGTTTTTATATTTCTACCAATACATGCATAGTTTAGTAGGACTAACAAAATTGTTTCAAAATATTCTTGTCTTAATATCTGAACCTTTAATACAATTTATCAATAAATTTTCTAAAGAAAGCAAAGCAGTCAGAAGGAATTTGATAACTTAAAAATATATTAATCATTATTTTAAAGCACTAAAAACCTGATAAGCTAAAATTATACTGAAACAATAATTAGAATAATAAAACTGAAAAAAAAACTTACGTATTATGCAACTAGTTTTTGTTAATTTTTTTAATAAATATAAAAAGGCTAACAGATAAATTAAATACTAGATGAAAGGCAGAAAAATTAACGAAACTAGTTAAAGCTAATAAAATATTTAAACAAAATAGATCCAAAAGAAAGTTTTGGTAGGAACAAATTATTACTTTTAGCATAAACAGCGGCTTAACTAAGATTTATAAAAGAAAATATCAAGGAACATTTTCAAATGTTGTTAAGTGATTTAAAAAAGTTTTAAGCACGTTTACTAAGTTTGAACACAAATAAGAAAATTATGATACTAAAGCTTTATCTTATAAACAACTTGCAAAACTAATGGAACACTTCTTATCGCTATAAACAGTAAACTAAACGCAGTCAAGTAAAAATTGATGCTGAAGTTTTAATAAAATAGAATTGAACAAAAATACTATATTATATTGTATACTATTTTTTTTTTAATTGTTAAAAATTATCCAGATGATAATAAAAAAGATTTACAGGTATGTACCACAAGACAAAAATGAATCAAAATAAAATACTTTCATCTTTCAAAAGTATACTATCTGGGTAGAGTGAGTTAGGTAAAATAGAATAATTATACTAAAACTGAAGATAAGAGTTTAAGAAAAAAGTGGTTTAGGTAAAGAAAACCCATAATTGTAAGTGATAGAAAAATATATATTAGTTTCAAGGAAGCTAAACTAAGAAAAAATTGTTTGGACAACTACAGTACAGTTTCAAACATAAAGAGTGCAACACTGAACAATGAGAAATTGAAAACAACTAGATAGCGTAGTTGCCAAACTTATATCTGCTACAAAATTGCTCGAGCATGAATATTTGAATTAAAACAAACAAACGTTTTACCAGTAAACTTTATTCTTGAACTCTGGTAAACCTACTGATCAACACTTTTAATTAATTTTTTATGAATTTTCAGAGTGAAAATATTAATTTTAATATATAAACCATTCAAAAAAATTAATACATATTCAGTTTTTGTTAAGTTTTTGCTCTAAATTTAAGTAGCAGGAGACTTGAGCTTTTAATGTATTTCAAAAAAAAAACATTATAAATATGTTTATAAATACAATATACTACTAAAAAACGTTCTGGGAGTTTTGTGTAACAAACTAAAAAAATATTACCTAGTCAAACAACTTTTTTATTCTTTAATAGTAATAATATTTTTAATAAATTAAACACATGAATAACTTAAAAAAAACTAACTAGTTTTATACAATTGTGTAACTCCAATAGTTAATAAGTATAAATAATCTTAACTTTACTTTATTATTATCTTTTATGGCATTGAAAAATATTTGTAGGAACTTCAACCTACCAAACACAAGTGTGACAATCTTTAGTACAGTTTATTCAGAAAAAAAACTAGTGCAATTAGTTTTTTAACTAGGGTAATTGAAACTCTTATCCAGGGTTTCCAAAAGTGGGCCATGAGTAGTAAAGGAGTAGCAGGGGGGATAAGAGGTCATAATTTGGTTTTTTTTGGAGTTGATGATGAAAAGCAAATAAAAAAAAGTCTTAGGTGTTTTTAGTGGTAGTTTTTTGAGTAATTTTGTAGGAGAGAGCCATAGCTTTTTTACTTTCTTTAAAGTGGGCCTTTTGAAAAACAAAGTTTGGGAAACTCTGCTCTAATCGAACCTACAAAGATGTAAATACTCTTAGTCTTATATAACTTTAATAAATCTTATAGTTATACATTATTTAGTTTACAGAAACTTTCGTACTCATATTTATTTCATTGACTATTATAATTCTTTACAATCTAAGAACTGTCAAAAAATTTTTCTAGCCTTTATATTACAAAAAAGCAAATTAAAAAATAATTCAAAAACCTTAAATTTGAAACTTTGTTATAAATAAAGCATAAACATGTAATAACTTTATTACAAAAATTTTAGTTTAATTTAAATGTTGCGAATTTGTGCCTACATAAAAACCACGCTTCAAAAAGCAAAATTAAGGGTTATTTAATATTATAAAAAACTTGATAAAATGAATGGACTTAAGAGATTATCAGGTCGCTATTAAATTTCAACACAAATCAATTTTTGCACAAATATTAAATTTGAAAAGTTTCATCTTATTAAGTTTATTTTTACTGATATATAAAACTTTTGTTAAATTTTTTTTTGTACTTAACAAAACTTTTAAACTTTTTTAAAATTTTTGATTATTGCTTAAAAATTTTAAACGATTACTTTCTTAACTTTTTTTTTTTTATATATTTATATATTGAGAGCAATAACTAATTAGCTGCTTTGATTTGAGGTGCGAAAAACTTACTTCTTGGGTGTTTTAAAGTATTTTTTATCCCAGCAAAACTTTTAGTTAGCTTTTTAAAGTTACCTAGAGTTGATTTTTCTTTGCTCCACATAAAAATTAAATGCACAAATTAAAATGAAAAATTAAAATAACATATTTTCTTTTATATGAAGTGTATAACTTTTAAACATATAAACATAATAACAACCAATGTAAAGTTATACACTTCATATAAAAGAAAATATGTTATTTTAATTTTTCATTTTAATTTGTGCATTTAATTTTTATGTGGAGTAAAGAAAAACTAACTCTAGGTAACTTTTAAAAGCTAACTAAAAGTTTTGCTGGGATAAAAATGATTTTAGTGCAAAATCATTAGTAAGAGTTTAATTTAATGTATATTGAACAAAAAAAGCGCTCAAAATGAATAGTCCTAGGAGCTGGTGTACGAAAAAAACCTTTCGGTTATCCAGTAGTACGCCACTCTCGTCAAGGATGTTAATGCTATTATCAAAAACAAAAACAAAAATCTATACATTAATTTATTTTTAGAGGTGGTATAAGTATTGAATTAGTTTTTTAAAATTGGTTCTCTCAATCTTTAAAATTTCTCTCTCAAACAATCTTATATCACCTTTAAAAATACAACATCTACTTTAACTCATAAAACATTTACAGTTTGATTTTCTTTCTTATTGCTCACTGTGCTTTCAAAAACTAAAACGTTAACTCTTTTGGTATTTGTCAAATTTTATTTTAAGTTTATATATTCCTATAACAAAATAACTTTTTTATCTGTTAAAAATACACGATACATTATTACTTCAACAAATTTTAAATTAAACAATAACTTATTCTGATGTTCTTGTTAAAACTTGCAAAAAGCAAACTAAGTGCATCAGTTTAAAAGTTAGTACAATGTTATATTTGGGAACGGGTCTAAATTGCACGAAGACAAAATTGCACGAGGTTACTAAATTGCACGAGGGGACTAAACTGCACAAGAACAAAATTGCACGAGTGCACAAAATTGTACAAAGCCAAATTTGCACGAGGGCAAAAAATTGCCCGAGGGAACAAAATTGCACGAAGACGATTTTGCACCAAGTGTCAAATTTGCACGAGAGTATAAAAAAACAAAAAAAAAAAAAAATTAATAAAAAACAAAATGAAAAAAAAAACTTACTGACCTAGGGTAAGATTTAGGGGTAACAGTGATAGAAAATATAAAAATAAAATAATAACTTATTAAAAACAAAAATAATATAACAAATAAAAAAGTTCATTATTGAAAAACAGCTACCGACCGAGGGTAAGGGTTAGGGGTAACAATGATAGTAAAAAAAAGACTAAATTTAAAAAAATAAAAATAAAATAAAATAAAAAAAAGTTATTGATCGAGGGTAAGGGTTAGGGGTAACAAAGATTTAAAAAAAAAAATAAATTCAACCCGTTAAAAAATGTTTCCGTGCAATACTATTTGATCGTGCAAAAGTGTCTTCGTGCAAAAGTGACCCTTTGTGCAAAAGTATGTTCGTGCAATTTTATCCTCTCGTGCAAAAGTGTCTTCGTGCAATTTTGTGCACTCGTGCAATTTTGTCCTCTGATGCAGTTTTGAACGCTCGTGCAAATTTGACAGCTACCCGTTGTATTTCTTTACCAGTTTTTTATGGTGTGCTTAAGTATAGAATAACAAGGTCATTTTCAAGTTAAATGTATTTAAGAAAAGTTATTTTTAAGACTGAATTTTGCATCTACGAAAGTGTTTTTGCAGATCATAAAAGAAGTTGTAGTACTTCATAAGTTACTTCATAAGTAGTACGCTAGAAAAACATAACTTAAGCTTAAGCTATCCTAACAAACTTTAAGCTTTTAGTAACACTTGTTTTTCGAAAAAGAAAATAAAATCACAAAAGTTAAAAAAACAAAAAAAAAAAATAAATTTATAACTTTTTTGACTAACAATATCTTTAACTTAAAACTCTGCAATCAGCAAAATAAAAAGTAACTACACATAAAAGACTGTAGAAAGAAAAAAAAATCAATTTTTTTTTTACGGTAGAAAAAAGATTAAATAACTTATTTCGATAGTTAAATATCAGTAAAACTTTAGTGTTGGTAATCGAGTTGTGTTATATCGAAAATATTTTTTTAAGAACCAAATAAGAATAATTAAGCTTACAAAGGCACCATAAATTCAATTTTCTCTTTCTGTATGCAGCGGTTTTTTATTTTATAATCTAAGAATTAAAAATTGCTTAATAATGTTTAAATAGTTTTTATCACAAGTTAAATAATTACAATTTTTTGTCCCTTTAGTTATATGCTAATTCAATAACGTTAAATTTTTGTTTAGTATTCCTGTATAGTACATAGGTTGTATTTGATTTATACAATTTCAGAACTACTGCTAAAACTATTACTAACTCTGAACATTGTCATATTTGTTGCTATTAACTAGAAGTGTCTTAAGACAGTTAGCTAACAAAAAAAGCTTGTTAAACCTAATTACATCAATTATTGTTTGTATTATTTTTTACTTACATAATGAAAACTTTAAAGAAAGTTGAGTTTAATCAACAAAAAGAGTTTGACTAAACTTATATTACAAACAACCTAACACTACTCAATGTCATTATTATCAGTGTTCAGTAGGTTTAAGGCAAAAATTTTTTGCTACGATGAATCAGCCAAAAAATTATTAGTAATCTAGCATCAAAAGTTTTGTATAATTCTTTTTAGTTTTATAAACAGAAATTTAAAAACTAAATAAAAGTGAACAAGACACAGTTTGAGTAAAGTCTTACGTTTATACTAAGTAGTTACTTTTAAATTTCAAAAGATAAAAAGCGTTAAACCAGTTATATACACCAGAAATTTTTTTTAAACAGTTTTGAAAGAGTTAATATAATATTATAAGTTTTATACAATATCGTTGGTTTATTCAAGCAATTATATCCTATTTAATTTCAAACATAAAAATTTTAGCTCTTGATTGTAAAAAAAAAAAAACACTTCAAATAAAAAATGGTTTTATTAATTCCCTATCTGAAATTAACTATGCTAAGCTATATAAGAATAAGCATATATAGCCTTTGGTAAACTAAAAAAGTTTCAACAATAAAAAACATTATTTATATTTGTACAGTTACAAATCAGTTTCTTTCATTTTTTCCCATTTTTTACTTGAAATGAAACTCATTAGATCATCATTAGACGAAAAACTTGTTGTGACGTCACAATTAGAACTGCTTGACAACGGTTTCCATGCAGAAGCGGGTCGGAAACCCAACTTGTATTTATTTTTGCGTTTAGAAGAAAACTTGGACCTACTTTTTGTCGTTTGACTTTTCAGAAACGATGTGGAGTCTGTAATGTATATTGAAAGTTTAATTTATTTTTAAAAGTCTCAATAGTATAATCTACTCAATTTGAAAAATGAGTGTGATAACTTAGGCTTCTATTAACTTTTTTTTTTTGACATATAATTGATGCACAACACTTTTAAAGTCAAAATTAATATATTGATTTATTTTTAAGTTATGCAATATAAATTTTGTAAAATGTTTGTAATTCGCACGTACAGATACTTTTTATCATTACTTTTTATAAAAATATTACATATAACTCAAAATCTTTAGTATAAGACTACATTAAAACACTTAATAAAGTATAACTTACTGAACATTTTTTTTTCATTTATGTCAATAAAAAGCTAACACCTGAAACTTAAACTATTTATTTTGATCGACTAATTACAATAATTAGATTTATATTATTGGTAATTCAAACGTTATTATTGGCATACAAGCTAATTAAAGAACAAAATTACTCTGAATTACAATTGAGTTTCTTTATATAAATTTGGTATTTCCAAACCGTTAACTTGATTGTTTTCTCCGAAATCTAAATTAAAAATTGAATTAGGTAAACCACTTTAAAACTGTGAATATAAATTTCTTCACAAAATAGTTCTTAGTTTGTAAGATATTCAGGAGACTTACAGAATAAAATTTTAAAACAAAAAAAAATAAACAGCATAGTAGTAATTTACAACAGTAAATGTTTTACTATAAATCTTTTATAATTAGAATTTTGGAAATAAAAATTAATATTTTGTTTACTTTACCTTTGACTATTTTTTTTAATATACAGTTCTTAAAATATTTTTATTAAAACTAAATATTGTCAGTTTATAAAATAACATTTTAAGGTAATCTAAAACTTTTTTTACGTTTTTAAATGAGAACACTATTGAAATAGTATGAATAAAAATCGAGTCTAACTTTTTTTATGTTTATAAAGTTTAGAAGATAGTTGTATCTAACAACTAACTATAATACCTTAAATACAAAAAACCTATAAAGTCAATAAAACTCAGTTCAATAAAACTAAATAAGCTTGTGATAATATACTAAAAAAAATGATAAAAGTTAAATTAAGTTTTAATAGTTAAACAATACTTAAATATTCAAATTAAAAATGCAGTAAAACTTTTATGAATAAAAAATTAGTTAATTAATTTGATTTATTAAAAGACAACAAAAAGCAATATTTCAAAAAAAACACAAATAAACTAAGGTGTCCAGTACAGTTTAATTTATTTAACGTAAATTGCTAAAAAAGACTAAACCACAGAAAAAAAAAGAATAAAAAAGTACAAGTAAATAAAAATATTAAAATTTTACTAAAACATACCATTTACATCGGGAGAAATGTCAACAGTTTCCTTAACGTTTCTGATTTTCATGTGTTGCGATCGTGAAGTGTCAGACTCGTCATCCTTGGAGATTGGCACGGAATAAGTTTTCAACTTGCGACACATCCTCTGAAAAAGTGAGGAGTACACAATGGGGTTCAACGCACAGTTAAGTGGAAGCAGAAATGAAACTGTTGCCAAATCGTAAATTGTTACTGTAAAGTTGCACCAGTAGTAGTTCGTAATAAATTGACAACAAAACTGGCTCAGAAAAACTTGTACTTTGTTGAAGTCTAAATAGTTTAAAACACTTTTTTTAAAGATAGAATTTTAAGTTTAATTAAAACGTTAATACTCTAAAAATTTAAAAGTTTTAATTAGATGTATGTTTCATATGTTAAGTAGGCTAAAAAAAAAGGAAGTTTATTTATATAATTAAATTATACAAAAACTGTTGTATTAATAAATTTGATAAATTAACAAGGTTAAAAACAATAATTTAAATCTCAACAAAACGCTATTTTAAAGATTATTGAATTTTTTCTGATAGTTAAAAGCTTTGTTATATGTTTATGTTTAGTTTTTTTAATCAGAAAAAATAAATCCTTTAGAAATTTATTTATAACAAATAATACTGAGTAAAATTCCGGGTATTAATAAAAACTCACTAGTATAAGCGTAGTACTTAGCATCTACATAGACACCAGTGTTTACCAAAATAGTACCGATACAGATTGGAAACCAGCAACAAACACCAGTCAATACTGTTTTTTAAAATGTTATGTTTTATTTTTTTTTATCGTTCATATTTTTTATTTACTGATTGTTTACAATGTTGTTTACCAAGTAAAACATTAGTTCAAACTAACAAAAAGGTTACAATGTTAATACTTTAGCAGTATACTTAAAAACTACTAACGGTTATTAATTTAATAAAAGGAACTAATATTATCGTAGGTAAATTTATTTTGATTAATGATTTTAGTATTTTATTTTTTCATTTTAAACGTTCAAAATATTTAGCCGTAAATGTTAGCGTTAAGAAATATCAAAACTACTTAGGTTATTTTCACAATACTAATATGTTATAGGTGTTATTTAAATTTATTATGTTCAAAAAAGACCAAATTAACTTAAAGCAAAAAAAATAAAGTTTTTTTTTAAGTTTATTTTTTTATTTTGACTTAACTAAGTAATAATAATGGTGTAAAACCGGGTTTTAATATACTTTTAATGTTAGTTTCTATAGTACACTTTTTAAACTTAGTTTTTTATTGCTAGATGCTTCAGAAGTAAAACATAGCAAGTTATTTCTTTATATAACATATAAATTATAGTATATATAACTAAAATTTTGATAAAAAAATACTGTTTTAAAAACATTTAAAGTTTTTTGTTTTACTATCAAATAATTTTTAGGTTCTGAAGATTGTTTTTCTGAAGATAATCAAAAAGTGAGACTTTAAATCTAAAAAGTGCGTAAAACATTGTTTTATATACTTTTAATTAAATTATTTTTTCTTTTTAAGACGTTATAGAGTTAAAACTCTAACTACTTTTTAGTAAACACTAAACGTTACATACAGTATCTAATTACGTCTTACCAATAAAAAGTATTCTCCTTTGCATCTTCAAATTGTCCTTTCTCCACTGTCGGCTCCTCCTCCTTTGACTTTTCCTAACGAGGGGGCGCTGCGACGAGCAGTATATGCTGACATAGGCGATTATGACGTAACAGACCACAAGAAAGTGCAACCACACGACTATTGTGACGTAATGCCAGGCGGGCTCGTGCGGCTTGGGGTACAAGAACATGTTGCAAGTAGAACGCTTGTTGTAGACACCTAGTTTCGTTTCGCATTAAAAACAATTAAAAACATTTATAAAACCCAACTGTTTCTCGTATTGTAGCTTCAAATTTGTATATTACTAGCAATTTGGGTTGAAATTAAAAAACGTATAGTCTTGTGAAGTTTAGTAGGTTATAATTTTGTAGCCATAAAGTATTATGTTAACTGAGTATGTTAAATAGGTAAGTTTTATATTTTTTATTAAAGATTTAATTAGTATTAGTTAACTTTTCATATGGTGAATTTTCTGAAATCAATTTTTATACTTTTCCTTTTATTATTTATTTAAATTAACTTTTAAAAAGATTATAGATTTTTGTATTTCTTTTTTTTTTTCTTAACAGCTTTTTCAAAAAAGATACACAACAAAGTACTTTTGAAAACTATTATTCTATTTCAACCTTAACATTATTGATGATCATTTTAGCTACACATTGTAAAAATTAACTATCGATTTTTTATTATAGCAGTTTTTGCAAAGAGTAAATTATAGTAACCGTTAAAACAAAGTATTTTAAGTAACTAATATGTCAAAAACGTTGTCCTAATACGTCAAACCTATGGCATACCAATGTAAGATAAATCGTTTTTGTACTGAAACCTTTCGTTGATCCGACATCACATTTATTTTAAATATCATTTTTCAACTTGGTATGTTTATAAAGTTTCAAGGTTTTAATGGTTTGAAAGAGAAAGTTAATCGTTTAATTTAATTCAGAGCCCACATCAAACAACTAAAACGTATATCATAGTGCCAAAAAAGGTTTACTAAACACTTTGAAAAATAAATTCATTTTGCAAAACTTATGTTTGACATAAAGATACTCTAGAATGCTTATTTATAAAAATTGTAAAAAGTTCATGTTAAAAAGGTAAAAAGGTATACAAATTAGTTATTATACAGATTATTAACCGTGATAACTATTTTTCAGATCTTTTATTAAAATCTCACAATCGATCACTAAAGACGATGCAAAATAAAAAATCGTTAGTTTTTAAAGAAAAAGTACTTACAAATATTCAGAACATTGAAAAATTTGATTTGTTAATAAGTTTTATTCTAAACTACTGTATAAAAAATAAGAAACAGACAAAATGTATTCACACTTTTCACTATATTTATTAGAACAACAATTTTAAATACAGTAGAACATATATCTAATTTAAAAATAAATAACTTATTAATCAAGTTTCATATACAGTTTGGTGAAATATCTGACTATCAGTTTATAATAAATATTAATATTAGTAACCTATTTTTCTTAAATTTGGCTTCCAATCTTTGTGGATAGGTCTGATATTAGGAGTTTCTTCAATATACTTGGTCATAGTTTGCCATTCTAAATCTAATTTGCTTACAGTAGTCAAACAATGTATGTAAAAAAAGATTTAAAAACTTTGTTAAAAACTATCAAAATAGTTGTAAAAAGTTTAACACGTACAATATTATTTTAAGTTTTTTTTTTGATATCAAAATTAAAATTGTATAAATAGAGAAAATAACTACTTAAAATTATGAAGTTTAGAAATAACATTTTTTAGTGATAAAACATCATACATACACTTAAACTATCTTCGGCCGGTAACATTATTAAAACTCGCTCTTCCAAGAAAAAATCCTTCATGTTTATTTATACGAACAAAAAATATCAAGTTGAACTTAAAATTATAACATACTTTGAATTTTGCTCCTGTTAGCTGGTTGAAAAGCTGCAAGGTATAAAGAAAACTTTTCTATGAAATCCTTTTCTACCAAGGCTGATTTCCAAAAAGGCATTGGAAACCAGTACTTGAATGTAAAGTATTCTGCTAAAATCCTTGCCTGTAAATGTCTAAACTGTAAGTTACACCAAAAATGCTTAGTTTAGTTTTAGAAAATATAATAGTAAATTTTTTACTAGAACTTTTTTTTACTACAAATTTTTAATTACTTTGTAAAAGTAAACTTTAATAAAATTAATAATAAACTATTCTGCTTTTTTTTTATTAGTTTTTATCAGTTGTAGCTTACAAAAAAAAAAGAAAATAAGTTTTTGTTAGAATTTTTGTAAAAATATCTAAGTCTTTTTTATCTACTTATAAAAATTTTTTTATTCGTTTTTTACTAAATTTTGTAGTACTGGAGCAGTTTTTAAAAGTTTTAGCTATTTGTTTTATATAAATACACTTTTTATTTACAAAAACAAAAAAAGATGGTAACTTAAAAGTAAAGACTATTTTAAGTGGTAAAAAAACATACAAGTAAAAGTTAAAAATATTTTTGCAAGTTAAAAAAGACTTTATGCAACACAAAAAAAATTATTAAAACAAAAAAAAAAAGTATGAAATAAAGTTTTTAGGTATAAATAATATATTAACTGAAAACTTATTACCTGTGGGGCGAAAGCGAGAATGAAGGAAACGGACCACGAGATGGCGATGAAGAGCGAAACCCTACTCATCATTTTCGAGTCCTCCGCTTGAAAAGGGTAAAGAACCCCGTACAATCTGTTTGACATCATGATTACATAAAGTGTAATTATAACTATAGCTACTGGTTTTAAATATAACTGTTCTTATTATTTAAATATAGCTACAAAAGTAAGCTACTGAAACTTATTTTTGATTTTAAAACATAACTTTTTTGTTAAAAAAAAACTATGAGAAACCTATATGACGTCATTATGAAGAGAATGAAACACGATTGCTGGGTAGAAAGTTGGGCAAGTATACCGAGCGCCAGGCAAGATCTGCTTGTCAGCCATTTGAACTTGAACAAGCAGTACCTGGAGCAGATACGTTAGAATAAATTGTAACAATTTGATTATAAAAAGTGTTGCGCTTTTTTAATAAACTCATTAATGTTATACTTACTTTTTATAGTTTTTTATACTTCGTATTACTTTAACTTTATAGCTTAGAATAAAAATATTTCTCACTAAAACTATGTACTAAACACTTGTTTTATTTTTTTACTGCATGCAGTTAAATACAAAAACTAACATTTTATTAGTGCTTGTTTTTTAACTCCTTTTTTGAATAATAATGAAACAAATCGTTTATGACAAGTGTACTTAAACTAATTTATATTTTTCTTTTTTTTTTTTCAAAATGTTTAATTAAACATTTTTCAATGCATAAAAAGAAAACTACTACGTTCTAAAATAATATTTATTTACAAAACTTTCACATTTAAATTTTAGGAAATTAAATTAGAAAAAAAAAAAATAATTTATATTTTAAAACAACAGTTTAAAAAGTATATATAGCATATACTTCATTTGAACAAAAATAATTTAGTAGTATTTAAACAACAAAATAAAACAATACAATTCAATACATCAAAGCTAAAACAAGACTATAAAACAGGTATCGGCAAATTTCGATACGCTGGCTTAATGTGTCCCAACAAGCAAAGTTTGCTAAATGTGACTTACTTTTAAATGAAAAACAAATATTTTAGAAGAAGAAAGAGTAGGTTTTATAGTTAAAAATTAGTATTATACTTATTTTTGCTTGTTTATAAACAGTGCAGCGAGTTTTATGTTTATTACATTATATATATCTTCTTATAATTTTTATTTGACATTTAAGTAAACTTCTAAAAAATTGTGGTCTGTGTATACTTTTTCTTTAATTTTGCCATAAAAAGTGTTTTCAATAAATCCAGCTTAATTCTTATAACACTCTGTCGACCCTACTGTAGAAGCTAAACTAGTTTTACTAGCTCTCTGAGCTTTTAATAAGACAAATAAGCTACAAAACAAGACAGTTTTATTAAAACTTATCCAAAACAAAAATATTTTTTTAATTCTATTGAAAATAAGTTTAAAGAACTTTTTACACCTGGTAAAATAAACCTACGTATTATAATGAGCTTCATTAACAATAGATGCAATCAACAGTTGAACGCCCATCATTAAATCCGATATTGATAAATTTAACACTAAAACTCTGTTGTATTTTGCTTGCTTTCCTAGCCTGTTTTTTAAATAAATTTTTAAAGACTTATATTAAGTTTATAAGATAGAAAATTAGCTACAATTTTAATTTAAAATTCAGTTTTTAAGTAGGTATCTAAACCAACAAATACAAAAATGTTTTAAACTTTTAAGAAAAATATAAAATACGTTTTGTTTGAACTAACTTTGAACCATCAATAAATAAATAATTGAAAAACCGCAAAACAAAAACAAAAATTATGAATATAAAAACGACTAGTTTAATAAAAGAAACATAGAAAAATTTTCAGACCAAACAAACAAAATTATAAACTTATACGACATTGAACATAAAATATCGTTTTATTTGAAAGTTTTTTTTTCCTCTTTGAACACCACATGATAAGTTATAAAATAAAACTTTTGCCTAAAGTAAAAAAAAGAAGAAAAACCTTCTCAGACTTCTATCTTGCATCAGTTCTTTCCAAGTCGTTACCAACACGAAAAAATTCCCCGAAACTGAAACAATGCCGAGCAACCACTTAAACACTCTTGCGCCTTGGTCCTTTATAATTGAGTTCATATTGTTTCTCACTCCGGGAAAACATTCGTCTTTGTTTTTGTAACAATCAAAGTTGGAATCGTGACGTTTCTTTTGCAACGCAAAAAACTTAGTGTTGTTATCATCACCTAATGTAATTTTCAAGTTATTTGTGTATTTCTAATACTTTTTGTCAAAACCTAAACTGTTCATCTTCCATAAGAAATAACTCAATGGTTTTATTTTATGCTAAAGGTTCATTAACTATACCAATTTTGGTTAGTCTTAGAGTGAACACTTTGTTTTAACGAAAGGTTTTTTGTTATGTTTAAAGCAAAACAAACACACTTTAACTGACTACACCGACTCGATAACTGAAAAATTTTTTCGTACACCAGGTCGTACGACGAATTATTGTGAGTACAGAAACTAAACTACAGAAACAACACCAGCTACAAAAAAACATTTAAAACAAACGTTAAAAAGTCATCTAACGGATTTTATTGCTAATAGTAAAAAGAAAAAAAAAATTCTAAAAGGTTTTTAACCGTTTACTAATATGAACAGTGATTAGCAAGTGGTAACTATTGCTTAATTATGAATACTGTGTTATGAATATTAAATATGTAAGCGAGGACTACCAGTTTTTCTATTTGCAACTGACCTATAGGGTTCAATAAAAAAATACCTAATTCTTAACTTACCGAATGCCGGACTTTTTATTTTTATTACTTGTTGTTAATAAATTTCTATCTTTGTCTCTAGGGATAAGAAACTCCAGGCTAGAATTATTTACATAGGATTTTATAACAAAATCTTGTTTATAGTTTTAATTTTTAACAATGCCTAGCTAAACGAAAATTCAAACATAAAACACTTTAGGTGTAAATTTAAGGTTCATAACTCATAAGTTAAGAACTAGTTTTTTGAATAATTTTCGTGTTTTTCTTAAAAATATGTTTATAATTATTTAGTTAAAGCTCTACTTTTTTGAAATGATTTTTTGAATTTTATACCAAAAATGTTAGCAAAATTTATTCCCTTTTAAAGCATTTCTTTAAATACAAAATTATTTTTGCCCTAAAATATTAAAAATAGTTTTGTTTTAATTTCTATGTTTTAGTTTGTTTGTATGTAATTTTTGAACTTGAATATTGTATGGTTACAAAAGCTTAAAATTATTTTAAAGTAAACTCGTAAAAGAATACATACTAACTGAGTGTTCTTTTCGATTTTCTTCTTTTACTATCGCCTTTATCTTCTGTATCATTACAATAAAAATGGGTTGAGTAGGGACAAAACTGTTCGTCTTTACCATCTGTATCATCAACAACTCCATCGCAAAGCTTTGAAAAGTGGTAAACTTTGTTACTTCCATTAAACATAAGGCCGTGCTCTGTGATTGTTGCATTTTCACAATATGGTGGTTTTTTCCAACATTTTTTGTTGCACTCATCGGATAAATCAGGGCAAGTTGCGATCCCGTTGCAAGCAACTGCTGTAGTGTTGTCTGTTTTATAATTTCTTCATGCATTATTTTATTTATTTTTTAAGAACTTTTTTTGATCGAAAAAACAGCAGAAACGTTTAATCTTGAATCTAGGTGCCACATTGAGGCCCTTAAGTTATAAATTTGCCCTTCACTATATGACCTTTTTGATTATATAAAACAGTATCTAACGTGTTTGTTTTGATTTGTGTTTATGTTTCAAAAGACTTTATTTAAAACTAAGCAGTTTATAATTTTGTTTATTAGTGTGTTCAAAACACATATTTTTATCAATTTTCAAATACTTTAGTATAATATCATTTAAATAAGTTTAAAGTAAAGCTGTAAAAATTATTGCAAGTATTCAAAACAAAACAAATAAGTTATTGCTTATAAAGCTAATACATACGACTTTTGTGAAAATATTTATAAAAAATATTGCGAAACACTAAAACTTATTGTTTCTGTTAAAGTTAACTACAAACTGGTTTGTTTGAATTATACCTTGGCATTTAAAATCAAAAGGGCAGTAAATTTCATCGTCGTTTTGAGGACAGTCATAGTTTCCATCACAAATTTGTTCTGAATTCAAGCAAATATCGCTTTCATTGCATTTTAACTGTCCAACTGTGCAACTACCGTTAGTCAGCGGAATATTGTCTAAGTTAGGAAGAACGACCTAAAGTTTAAGAATTTTACAATTAAACAAAACAATAAATGTGTAACTTGTGTGACTTCTTTTTTTTTAGTTTAACTATATTTTACACAGCTATTCTGAATTAAACAATCTTTACAAGCTGCTTGAAATTTAATTTATAAGAAAAAATCACTAATTAACCTGTTGGCACATCGGATGAATATCTTTCTCTTCAAAACAGAAACACTCATCAGAAAGATCATGTACACAGTCAATCACACCATCGCAAACCTGATTTTATTAACATTATTCTTAGTTTCTCTTTTGTTATAACCGTTGTAAAAAGCTTGTAAAAATTTTGTTATTTAGTTGCCGGTAATTTATTATATAGACAAACTATTAGCAGTTTTGAAAAACTAACAGAAGAAATGGAAATGTTCTTTTCTCCACTGAAGCAGGTGAAGTAAGAGTTTAAAGAAGCAGAAGAAATATCTGTACTCGTAAGTCTGTAATAAAAAAGAAATTTTTTAACCATAAATATTTTATGTTAAATAAGTAAATAAAGATGTTTAAACAGAAGATGCCTTTTACAGTTGTTTGAGTAAGTTAAAACGATGTTTGCTTTTTATGCATTTATTGTAATTCCAAACAAATATATTTGCTTATTTTTTTACAAACTTTTAGTTTAGGCTTACAGGAAACTTTTTTTATCTTATAAATAATAAAGCTGTCAATTTTTGTTGGTTCTAATAGTTTAATTTTTACTAACCTTTTTCTGCAATTTAAAAATATATAAAACAAGTTACTGATTTCTTTAGTAACTTATAAGATTTAGCTTAACGAGAGTTAAAGTTATAAAACAATATTACTCTAAATAAAACGTTATACTTTACAAACAAGTTACAATACTAGGTAGTTTATACACTACATGTAAACAATATGAAATTATTACTTTTTGTTAAACGTAGTCGTTACTATTTCTTGTGTTTCACATCCGATGAAAGTCAACAAAATTATTACAATAATCTTCATGCATTTGGTACTACACTATATATATTTTTTCTATTAAGTTATGTAACTTTTCGTTTCTCGTAATAACTGAATTGTTACTTTTTTATTGACTTTATATTATTACAACAATTTCTATAGCTGCAGTTTAAAAACAAATGATGTAGTCATTGTAAGCACTTATGAAAATATTATTTTAAATTGATATAAAGTTTGTAAATATGTACATGACGACAAACTTTTATATACATTCTGAGAAAAAAAAACAACACTAAATAATAGATAATCAAAAAGTTTAATACAGAAAAAACATTTACAAATACACTAATTCGTACTGCTATCTAAAGTTTTATAAATCTATTTTAATACCTTTTTTTAAGTTAAACTAAAACTAAATCATTACACATTGTGTAAATATTTTGTGAAAGTACTTTACTGTGCTTTATTTACATATACAACTTTATACTATATATGTAAAAAGAGTACTTAAATAAAAAGTTTATATATTTTTGTTTTGCAATGGTTATATTTTAAAATTGTAAGCGATTAAAACTCGTTGTTTCACTTAAATTTGAAATTAATGCTTTGAGTATTTTTAGTGAATTTAATTCATTATCTTATTAAAAAAAGAACTATTTATACTTTTTACTAGCAAAAAAAAAGTAAAATTTTTTACAAACTATAAAGTCAATTGTTAAGCGTATAAAGTGTTTCAAGAAAAACTAAGGTTTTCGTATTTTCAAATGTTTCGACATTTAGTTCTATTTGCTAAGCTGCTTACTAAACAAAAGTTTAAGAACAATCTGCCTTCAAAGAGTTATATTAGCTTACTAGTTTAAAAAAAAATTAAATAGTTAGATAATACGACCTATTAACACTAAGAAAATTTTAGTTACTTTTGTATTTAATCATAATTATTACAAATCAAACAGCAAAAACTTCTTTTTTAGCAGTAATATGAAAAAATAAACAGTTTATGATTTTACAGTATACGTCAAATTACTAGAAAAAGTTTAAATAAAGTTTTGTGCTAAAACTTTTCAATTAAGTTGAGCAAAAGACAAGAATTAGTAGTAAAAAGGATTTTTAAAAGAAAAAATGTTTAAGTTGTAAATTAAATTACGCGCACAAATAAGTTAATTTCTCTTTTCAACGGTGGAAAGTTGCAGTAAAGTTGTCTCAAGCTTGAAGGATTAATTACTTGTTTGTTAACAAATACCAGATGTTTTAACAACTTTAATTGATGATCATTACTTCATAAAAAACAATAAATGCTTCTTACTATTAGTTGCCTTTTATGAGAGTTTAATGATTTAGTGTAAACAGTATTTGTTTACTCAAAACAACTCAAACTACTTTATATTATTTTTATGAGTATGCAGAAAAAGGTATTAAGAGTTAAAATATCCTTTTAAAAAGAACTAGCTTCTCTTGCTGTTTGTCTTTAAATATAAATCATTTTTATTTAAATAAAAACTTTTTTCTTAGTCATGTAACTTTTTCTAAAAAATATAAACACAATAAAAACGTGTTTTAACTAATAAAAAAAATATAAACTAGTTCAGTTCGTTGAATAATTCAATGAAACCTAGCTGTAAAAAAAAAGTAATAAGTTTATGAAAAAATGTAAAACTTAAGAAGTAAGGTTAATTATTAATCTTGATAGATAAACAAGATATTTGCAGAATATAACACTAAACTTAACATACTATCAAACTGCAAACAATGTGTATTTGAACTTTAAAAATGTAGCAGTTTTTATAAACAACTTTTAGTGTTTTTTGCACATCTCATGGCTATGTTATTTTGCAGACAATTTATTTATTTTCAATAAGTGATATTACTAAAAAGCTAAGTCACTTGATATAAAGTAATATACAAAATGTTCGCTATTTTGCTTTAATTTAGAGAAAAAACAACATAAAACAAAAAATTAAATTAGTTTAGATAATCATAGATAAATTTCATTTATGTTTTATACCTTTTTTATAAATAAATTAGATTAGAAAATAATTGTTAGTAAAATAAATTTACAACTTTCTAGTTTTTGTTAATTATTTTGTTTATATTTGTTTACGTACTTTTTAAATAAATCTCTACAAAATTTTAAAATTAGTAAGTTAAAAATTTAATACAATATACACTAGTTTGAATTTAAACTGCCAAACCTATAGGATATGAAGATTAGAAAACAACATTGTATAACTCCATTAATTAAATTTTGTATATCATTTAGCTCACTTAAAAATTGAGAAATCAAAAAAAAATAAATTTGTAACTTTTTACACATAGTTCTAACTGTTTTAGTTTGTTATTTTTACATTTTAAAGTGTCTTGCTTTATACAATAATATTTTTACTATAGTAAGAACTATTAATTGTAAAGTTTTAGAAGAAGCTTTCTACTATATGTGTGGTGTACAACTAAGAAACTTGAAACACAAACAACTTTGTTGACTAATGTTTTGCCAGCATTACTTTTAATATTTAAACTACAAGTAAAAAACGTCTTTCTGACTTGTGATTTGTTATCTTACTAGTATCTATATAAGTCATAGTAGCTTAAATAGTTCTAATTGAATTTAAATTGAGCCATTTGATAAAATTATATAATAAGCATTATATTAAAATAAGATTTAGAAAAAAATATGACAAACTATTAAAACTACGGAATGAAAACTTTTAGCTAAAGTTAGAACAAATTTTAAGGTAAGTTAAATATGTTAAAGTTTATAGTAATTGTTAAAAAAGTTTAAGAAAATAATAAACCGGGTATTTAAGAAAACAGGTTGTTAAACTGATGTTAAAAGTTAAGTAAGATTGTTAAGAAAAAATTGCCTAAAATAAGTTTTAAACACTATTTTTTTTTATTTTAATATTTTTAGTAAAAAAAACTGAATAACTTTTAAAAATAATGAGTTAGGAAAAGTGCTTTTAAAGTTTTGTGTTTACTCGCTAGTAAATAAGACTTACAATAATTAAACCGGTAAAATTAGTTTTAGTTGACTTGGAGAGCTTTATTCGTTTAAATTTTGCAGAAAAAATAATAATTATATTAAAAAACATTTTGGTAAAAATATAACAGCAAGTTTGTTCAGAAAAAGACGTAAAACTTTTGCATGTCAAAAAAGTTTTTAACTCATTTATTTTACTTTGGTACATAAAATACGGAAACGGGTCAAATATACACGAAGACCATTTTGCATGTATGGTCAAATATGCACGAAGGGACACATTTGTACAAAGACTTTTTGCACGAAGGGATATTTTTGCACAAATATATTTTTGCATGAAGCGTCACTTTTGTACAAGACGTAACTTTTTCCCGAAGGGTCATTTTTGCACGAGAGTAAACTAAAAAACTATAAGCATAGATTGTAAAAAATAACAAGAAAAAAAGTTACCGACCGAGGGTAAGGGCTAAGGGAAACAGTGATTGTAAAAATTAAAAATAAAATACTACAAACAATTAAATAGTAAATTTAAAAAAAAAATATTTTAAGTAAACTAATACAGAAACAAAAAATGTTACCGACCGAGGCTAAGGGTTTTGGGTAACAGTATTAGTAAAAAAATAAAAAATTCAACTTAAAAAAATTATTAATCTAAATTTTAAAAAACCTAACAAATAAAAAAGATAGTAAAAAATAAACAAAAAAAACAAAAAAAAAACACCGATCCAGGGTAAGGGTTAAGGCTAATAGTGATAGTAAAAAAAATGAATTAATTAAAGTTATTTTCAACCCGTGGAAAAGTGAATCTTTGTAGAAAAGTGTCTTCGTGCAAGAGCGTCTTCGAGTATGTTAAACTCATACCCATAAAACACTAACAGTTTTTCTTAAAAAAAACATATCATACAGTGAGATCGCACGCACTTTAAGACGTACACTCCTGCGTTTGGTTTATTCAACAAATATCAAAATAAACGACGAAAAAAAAACATTAAAAAAAAAGAATTCATATTTCATTAAAAAAATAGTATGAAAAACAGCAGGATCTTAATATTATTAACTAGAATACTACACATAAATTAAAAATAAATTTAAAGAGTCATTTGGCGCTTGTTTTCGACAGAAGTAAGTAAATATTAGCTTTTATTCGGCATGATAAGGGTAAAGTTTGTCCTCAAAAATATAAGATACGCAATCATTTCGTGAATTCATTTGTTTACCTTATTGATATCCCTATTGTAGTTTAAAGCTTTTATAAATTTTTGATCAAGTTATAACAACTTTTATTCTGATTTTATTTTAAAGTATGCACTGTAAATAGATGTAACATGTTCAAAAATTATATATAGGACAACAATACTTTTAAAAGAATCTAGATCTAGACATCTCGGCT
This sequence comes from Thalia democratica, assembly GCF_965202585.1. NCBI lineage: Eukaryota > Metazoa > Chordata > Thaliacea > Salpida > Salpidae > Thalia > Thalia democratica. The sequence continues at coordinate 14,311,264 of NC_139170.1, forward strand.
TAAGTATTGTTTTTTGAACGACAAAAAAGCGCTCAAAATATTTTAGGTTCTAGAACCGGGTGAATCAAAAATCTGTTTGGTTATCAAGTCGCACAATACTTGGACACCTTTTTGTATCTTGTCCAGGACAGAAAGTATACTTTAAGTTCAGTCTGAGCTGAAAAAAAGTTGAGTCAGCCATTTTTTTAAAGTTTTTATTTTTAATTTTTTATGTTCATCATACCCTTATCCCTAACTCACTTTACCGAAACATATCAAAAATAAAATTTAAACAATTAAAGTTAAAAAGTAGAAGAAAAAAGCTTTTTTTGCTGACTCAGTTTTTTTTCAAGCTTTTTTTCAGCTCAGACTGACGTTTAAGTATTTTATCCGTCCCGGACTACTTTATAGCTTGGGTGCTTTCTAGTAAGTAAATAACCAATACTTATTATCGCCATCATCAACAGAGTTTAGATGTTTCGCGCCATTAATAATAATTAAAAAACTTTACCGCAAGATCAACAACAACAGCATCCGAGACAATCCTACAACCGGTTTCGTCCTAATTAGGACTCATCAGGTAGGATGTTTTCAACTTTACTCACAAACGGTCGAATAAATGCTTAAACAAAATGTAAACTGTTTATTTTTTGTTTTATGAAGCTGAAGCGTCTGCAGTTAAGCTAAATAAAGTTTCTGTAGATTTTTTTTTATCTGTCCTCGTATTTGTTTGTGTATGTCTTTAAATTTAGTTTTATTACTATTATAAATTAATTTTGATAAAGTCGCTAAGATCTTGAGTAAAAAAATAATTGATCACACTAATTTGAGCATCAGATCAAAAGCCTTCAATATACTGAGACCAAAAACTTTATGTTAAGTTGATCATGTTTCACCGCATACGAAAGTCCAGACTCCAGACTCCAGGCTTAGGCTCTGTACTCTGTAGACTTTCGTACTCTTGTGTTTTCGTTGATTGAATAAATAAAAAATTTAAAAAGGGGATACCCTCACATCAAAACTGTTTTATTGCAAGCCTAGCATAGGTATTTATGCTTCAAAATTACCAAGTTTTAATTAAAAAAACCTTTTTTATTTCAGATTATTTGTTCTATGTTAGTATATGGTGGGTATGCGTAATGATTAAAAGATTTTCAGTCTTGTCCTTAATATCGTCAAGTTTTTAAGTTTTATTAACAAAACAATGTTTTACTTTTTTGAAATAAATCAAAAAGGTCATAAGTTGAACACAAAATCTGTAATTTTTTTTAAGGATTATCCTGGGCAAGACATTAAAAGGTATCCGTAGTGTACGACTCAATTACTGAAAGGTTTTTTCGTGCACCAGGTCCTAGAACCAAATATTTTGAGCACACTTTTCCTCATTTAATATAAACATGCAAGAAGATAATAGTCTAAACCAGGTTTGCCACATGGTCAGGAAAAGTCAGAAAAATTTTAAAAAATGACAAAAGTCACAAAAAGTCAAAAAAAATGGGGAGTTTTGAAAAAAAGTCAGGAAAAGTCAGGAAGTTTGATAAAATTTAAAAAAAAATCAGATTTGGTCAGTTTAAATTTACAAAATTCCTTATTTTCCAAAGCCATCAAATGGTGAAAGTTAAATAAAAATACTTTAAATTCAAAAAAATGTTCCCAAATTTTCCTATAAATTAACAAAGTTATTTAATTTCCAATGCTTTCATCTGGAAAAAATTAGTAAAATATCCTTTTTAAAACTGCAAAATTTTTCTATAATCATTTTAAACAAGTACCCTACTTAAAGAAGCAGATTTTGTAAGCTTTTTAGTATTGATGATCTGTAGCAAGTACACTTCCATAGTGATATATACTCAAAAGTTTATCTAGCATAATTTTAGAATCAAAGAAATTTTTTTTTAAGTAAATAATTGAGTTCTTTATAATTAAGCAGTTAATTTAGTATTTCATTTAACAAACTGATGTGTATACTTTACCTCTTTATAAGTTTTTCAAAGTTGTTTAAAATTATAAAATAAATTATTAGAGAGGTATATGCCAAGATTAAGTTTACTTATGTATTTTTGTAGAATAACTTAAGTTAATAAAATAAATAAGAGTATATTTATTTGTTACAAACTTTATACTAAATGATAAGAGGAAATATTTTATATAACAGATATATAGTTTATTTTTTTACGTATTTTTTTACAGTTACTTAAGTATATTCTTTTTTAATTGATTTTCAGTTTAAAGATTTTATATCAAATAGTTTAGGCAGTATTTTATCAAACTAAGAGAAACAAATTATATAAGTAAAACATGTTTTAAGTAAATACTTTTTATTATTAGATATTTTTACCTTCTAGGTTGTATTACAAATTTTATACTAAGTCTGACTAAAGTTTACTTTTGAAAGTTCTAAAAGATTAAGCTCCTTATTGTTTCAAGGTTTTAATTGTAAAAGTTCATTATTGTTTTAAGTTTTAGTTGTGAAAGTTTGTTATTAATTTAAGTTTCTAATTGTAAAAGTTCCTTATATATTGTTTTATTTATTTAGATACATTTATGCTAGGAAATTCTAAAAAAATGTGTTCTTTATTGTTTTAAGGTTTCAACTGTAAAAGTTAGTTATTGTTTTAAGATTTTAGTTGTGAAAGTTCAATTTTAGTTTAAGGTTTTAATTGTAAAAGTAATTTATATGTCATTTTGTTTATTTAGATACATGTATGCTAGGAAATGCTAAAAAATTGTGTCTGTTTTCAGGCAAGCTGTGTTTATAAGGCAAGATAGCATTTGCAACTGATAGTGCTGTTTATTGCAAAAACATCAATCATACACAGATAGTTCAAGTAATGTTTTGGAAGTTTGGAGATTGAATTCAGCAAAAAAAAAACTGTTGTTTTAACCTGTATTGAAATTAGATTGAAAGCTTTATATAGTTTCAAGTGTTAGATTATGTATTTTAGAATAAGTTTAAATTAAGATTTTGATTCAGAAAAGTCAGGAAAGTTTTGGTAAGAAGTCAGAAAAAAGGCAGGAAATTTTTCTCAGCTTGATCTGTGGCAACCATGCTAAACTTGAAATAAAACTGGCATTTGTGTTTAAAAAATATACAAAATAGAATTTATAGTTTAGGAAAACTATCAATTTAGGAAAACCATAACATTAAGTTAACAGGTAATTTTATGCTAAAGTTATAAAAATATAAGCTACTAAATAATATATTAAAGTTAAAAACTTGAAAGATATAAAACAAACATGCTTTTAATTAGCATGCTTGTAAAATGTAGGAACAAAAAAAAATCTTGTAACTAAAATCTAGAATTAATTACTGCTTTTGCTGTTTAGAAAAATTCAACTATCTATTGTGTCATAATTATAAGTTTTGCTTAAAAAAATTTAATAGTAGTATAAATTTAAAACTTTGAAATTGAAATTGGTTTTAACTTGTACAATTAAAATAGTAATCTAATTATCAAACTTCCTTAAGTTTTAAAATATTTTTTTTTTATAAAATTAACGCATGAACAATGAAAATATTAAGTTTTTCCTTTTTTTATGAAGTTCCCCAGTCAGTCTTAACTATTTACATGTTTTCATAGGCACAGGTCATGCAGATTCTCTGCGGACTGCTTATTTCCCCGATGCGATGTAAAATGTTCCAGTTAATGTTGTAATCAATATTATTGTTTTTTAATTTCCAAATATACATTGACAGTTTGGTGTGGTTTTCCTTGGAAATTTCAAATATCTAGTTTTTCCATACTAAACTATTTTAAAAGGTCACCCAGTGCTTCCAACTTATTGTTTTATTTATTTTTTGATAAGAACAAAAGTAAGAAGTTTGTTTACTAAAAATAACAGCTCACACCTAAACTTTCATGATTAAAGCTTGTTGTTAATCACAACAGCTATAAATTCACAGTATTGACTTTAGTTTTTCCCTCCTAATCTCAAACAGGAAATTGTAGGGCTGTAAAAATTAGAAGTATAAAAAATATTTGTCCTGAGACTGGTCAAAGTTGTCACTTTCCTCAAGCACTGCCTAGCAATCTTAAAACTCTACTATTTATAAATAATGTTTCTAATTATTTTTTATTGTTTACTCCTCATTAGAAACAGAAACAAGTACAGCCACTCACAAAATCAAGCAACAACTTCAGTTTATCAAGAGACTGAGACAGAAATTAATGGATTATTTTAGCTGACAAAAGTTTACTAAAAAAAGTTTAAGAATGAAGTTATACCTTGTAGGAAGTCAAAGAAGAAAAGACACCTAAATCTATCCAGGTTATAATCCATGTTTGCATGGGATTACGTTTCAACACCTCCATCTTCTTTTATTCTGGAAGGTTATTTTCTGAAGATGGTAACTTGTAGAAGCAAAAGCAAAGATTATTGCTTCTAAAGACCAGCAATTTGTTTTTATTTCTTTACCTAATTATTCAGTATTATATATATGTGTGTGGTGGTGCTGTAAATTTGAAGCCAATTGTTAATATGCAAAAGAGTATTCTAAGATATGTTTGTCATGTACCTGCACTGACTTCAGCAGATTCCTTGTTTGTGAAAACTGGTATTATCAGACTAAATGAGGTGTTTAATTTAAAAGTTTGTAAGTTGATACTGATTATTTCGAGAAGATTCAAGGATGGCCACAGTTGCTTTACTCCAGTTATTATGGTTCATATACTCACTACCAGATATTCAAAAGTATTAGTTTTTATTTGAAAGACTACAACAGGGCTTGGATTTAAACTTCTTCTTGTACAGTATTCTCCACAAGGTACAAAGCTGAAAAACGCTGTGTTATAAATGCATGTTTATTACATTGAAATAGGAGAAAAACTAAAATTGGTAATACAAAAGTTTTATACTATAAAATAAACAATGCTGTATTAAATTAAAAAAATATAACTTAGACTAGATGACAAGGTATTAACATACAAATTTTGAATCAAATTTAATATTTGAAACAAACATATAAAATTGATTTCTACAACAAAAATAACAAATAGTGCAATTTGAATTTGCATAGCACATACTAAAACAAAGAAATAAAAAATACTTCAAAAGTTATAAATATATTAGATAAACAAAAGTACATAATGAACAACCCAATTGACATTTACACAGCCCATGATTGCAACATAAATTTATAAAACTGATTAAAATGTAAATGAAGAACATTGCAATTGAGAACTGATGCATTTGAAATCATGTCTGTAAGTGCAGCTTGTCGTTTTGGTTTAGCAAACACTTCTTTTAGTTTCTAAATATATTTTTAAAGTAATTTAAAGCTGGTTGTAACTTTCCATAGTTATTATTAACAGCTACCTGCGTTTCTGCTGAAGACAGCCCTCCCTCTAGAATGACATACTTTGTGCAAATGTTATCAAGAATATTAGTAGCCTGTAAACCTTAGCTATTTGTACAAACATCCATTGACTCATCCTCATATAATGTAATATTTTCTTTTTCATTTAATGATCCTACAATATGATAAAAATTAAACACTCAATTTGATAAAATGTGATAAACATTTTCACAAATCATTATTTATTTGAAATTAGTAAATAGTTGTATTAACTTTATAAGTTTTAAAGGTACAATAAATGTTTAGAAAAATTTGATTGAATATAAGTATACATACATAAATAAATACTTTCATATAAATACATACATTTAATAAATACTCTTCAAGACTTTTAATACACTTTCACCAAATATGCTTAGTTTTTATTGTTAAAGTTTTTGTTATTGGGCATTTTGCTCCAATAGTTTTTATAAACGTTGATGGCTTTTACCATGTTCAATTCGATTTAATGTAGGTAAAAAATGACCAAAATTTTCTAGGTTCAAAAGGTTGGTTGCAAACTTTGCACTGTGTTCAAAAAGTGTAAGTAGGTGGCAGCTTACTGTATTGGGGTCCTAAGAGGTAGACTAGTGTTCCAGAATGTTTTAAGTACTTTAGAAAGGATGAGTTTAGTTACAGCTAGAAAAAAACTCTCGATGAAAAGTTAATTAAGAATGCTATTAATTTGTGACTTGTAGAGCCTAAATCTGTTTAGTATTTGTCATGTTTGTTTAGTATATGTCTAGTTAATTGTATTTATATTTATGTTAGGCTAATATTAGTTTATTGATAAGAAAAAAAAAAACTAACTTGTTAGGGTTTATTAGTATGCATAAGTATAGTTTTACTGTTTTCTAATTTTTTTTTGCAGAACTTATTTAAAATTCATACTAAAGTTTTTTTTTTGCCTGTTTTAGATAATGTATTAAATTAAATATTGAGATAAAAACTAACTTGACAGGGTACTCTATCCAAAAAGGAAATTGAATTAATTCTATTTGAATAAATCGAAAATCTGCTTTGCAGTAAAAGAGTGTTTATTTAAATAATAAAAATTTTAATGTTTTAAATTATACATTTACAATTCAGAATTTTCAATTTTGTTAAATAGTTTTGAAAGTTTATTAGTATTACTACAGTAAAATAGTTGTTGTATAACATTCTTTATTAAGATATTATTTAAAAATTGAGGCATTTATAATGAAATTAATTTAGTGTGGGTGCTTAGTCAACTACTGATTGTTGGTTCAATTTTGTGGCAATTGTCACATAATTGGATTGTTGTTGTTGAGACTATTTGTTGTAATGCCAATGGTTATTATTGTTGAGATTTTAGCTTTATACATGTTTTAAAAAAGTTGTGTCAACTAGAATTTTTTTAAAATTAAGTATTAATTGGGCAGATAATTGCACATAATATAACACTTTTGCTTTTACCAAGATAAAATTTATCTTACAAAAGGTAAAAACAGGGGCTGGTATTTTTTACCATAAAAAAAGTGTAATTTTTTTTAAAATTTTTTAACTTTTTGTCTGGTAACAGTATTTAAATTATAAGATATATATTTTTTGTTTTTACTGTTAGCTATATAATGTTATGTCACAATTTTATTTAAGGGAAGTTCTTAACTTTAATTGTAACTTGTTAGCTCTTAATGAAATTAATTTGCACCCTAATTCTGCGCATCAACAGCTGTACATATGCAAATTTTTATAGGTATTTATGCAGTAACTTTGACAAACAAAACTTTCCTTTTCTCAGTAAGTTATGTATTAAATCACATTATTAAACACTTGTTCTAGTCTTTTCCTGCTCTACTTTGTAGTTATTTTTCTCAAGTTTGCCTCAAGTTTAGAAACAAACAAATATTTTATACTTTGGGACCTGTTTTAGGGGTGGGGGTACTTGGGTGATGTTTGCTGGACTTATGAGTCCATATGATTTGGATGTGTTTTTGCTTGATTAAGAAGAATCTAAAAAAATAAAAACTACATAAAAAAGTATGCCTCCGAAAAAACTAATTTCAACCCCAAAAATCATATATTTTTCGATTTTTTGACTTAAACACTAATAAAGTTACTTATACGTGTAGTAGACTTATAATTTATATCTTAAATAATAGCATATGTTTATTGACTAGATTTAAAGACAAATTAACTGCTTTTGATTTGTTATGACGTCATAATAACCCTAAATGTGCAAATTTTGTCTGCAAAATTGTGCTTTTTGGAAATTAAAAAGCATAGCTTGTTAGTGATGTTAATAAAAAAAAATATTTTTACTTACCTTTAAAAATTTAGATGATGTGGGATATTTGATGTGGTATATGATGTGGTTATATTGGAGGGATATTTGATGTCATAGTTCATTTAGCTTTATTTTTTGAAAACCCTTAAATAATTATTCAATTAGCATTACAACAAGGTAACAAAATATAAAAAGTTATGATTTATTATAGGCAAGATAATGGTGTATGGCATTGAACATTAAGTTAATGATTGCAGAATAAAGACTTTTAGAAAGAAATAAAGAACATTTCAAAATAAGACAAACATTGTACAGTATCATTTAGTTTTAACACTTAACATTATTGCGAAATAACTTATACGTTTAAAAGTTTTAGTATAAAAAAAATGTCACATAATTAAATATTATGGGCTATCTGTTTGAAATAATTAGGTAAACATAATACTCTTAAAGATTTAAAAAACTACCATTTAACTTTCTGTTAAAGACATCTGATTTACTAAAAAATCTATTTGGTTATGGTTTGTCAATGAAAAAGACTTTTCATTATAAGCATTCCATTCCCCTTCAATTTTACAATCAAGAATAGAATCTATATGCAAGTTCAGCAATTCACGTTTAGGTGGGTTTTTCCACTTCAAATTAATTCCAACTCTCATGAGAAAAACCTGGAATTTTAAAAATTTTCAAATGTTAGGTAGTAAATTTTTGATTTGACTCAAAAAATCTTTCATATAAATAAAAAAGTTCTGTCATCACCAAATTTTTTTTTTAAACATTACTAAAGTAGTTTTACAGTATCTTTTTAATGTTTTTATGCTATTTAATGCAGTTTCTTACCTCAAACTTATCTTAATACTAAAAATAGACCCTAAAATATGTACTTATAAAAACATGGAAAAATTTTAGAAAAATGAGTGGCAACTCTGGATATAAACAAGCTCTCCTAAATATTCAAAAAAAAATTACAACTATAAATTCATTTTAGTATAATTTTTGATGCTTTAATCTTGATAAATATACAACAGTAAATAAAAAAAAGGTTTTTGTTTGTAATTTTTACTTATAGACCATTGTTATAGTGTTTATACATCTAAATTCTGTTTTTTTTTTTTGAGATATAACTTACTAAAAGTATTTGTATTTTATGTTATCTAAAGTTTTATAATTGTTGATTAAATCTGGATATAATATTAAAAAACTAGCATAATACAAAATATTTTGTTTTAATTTAACTAATGAGATTGAAACTATAGAGATATATAAACAGTTATTTAGTTGTTTTAATAGAACATTTTTTATTTCTCCTTTGTTTTTATTTTACTAAATTTCTAAAATTTTATCACACACCAACAGAAAAATATAAATTAAAACAATGAAGAGAGTACATGAAGACAAACAAGATTTTTCCAAGTTACAATTGAATGCTGTTGGCTATATGGAGAGCTGTTTTAAAACCAAAAATGGAACTCCTCGCCAACCTACAGTGTGTCCCTCTTCAAAAGGCAAAATAAAAATTCTAAAATCCACATTTAACAATGCAAATCATAGCCTTGAAGGTCTAAAGGATTTCTCACACATTTGGATCTTGTTTCATTTTCATCTAAATGAAAACACAGGTTAAAATATTTAATTAACTGAAGTCTGTACAGTTACATAGAATCAGGGTTGCCAAAAAACCTGAAGTATTGAAAAAACCTAGCATTTGACAATTAAAGCCAATAAAAACCTGAAATTTGAGAGATTTAAAATAAAACCTAGAAAAACCTGGAATTTTAAACAAATTTTACATGCAAATAACCAAATTTTAATTAGGTACAAAAGGCTATCCTAAGACAAAACATTTCTTGTAACATTTATTTTTTTATTAAAAAACACATTTATAATATCTTTTAATTATTTTTTTACTATTTAAGACATTTTTTTATAATAAGTGTAATTTTAGTTTAAAAACTAACCAAAAACTTATTTTTTTTTAACGTTGAAGAAATTGCAAAAAACCTTTTGCAACCCTTTGTTATGTAACTTTGTACCACATATTTGTATAATGCTTAGCTTTTATAAAAATTCATTTGTGTTCAACATGAATCTTTTTTTAAATATTGTAAATAGTTTAAATGTTTTAATGGTTTATTAAGAACTATTATGATATTTATATGTATCACATAGTAAATTTTTTTGCAAAGTTCTTTTAATGTAATTGATAATTAAGCAAAAAAAAATATTAATATGTATTTATTATTAGTTATACTAATAACTCATAACTGTTTTCCTTTTAAAGACATTTTTATTTAAACTTTTGTTAAATTGCTGTTTACATAATAAGTGACAAAAGGTTTATTAAGATTATTTTGAACCATGGTTGTTATCATTTTTTGATATATTTTGACTTTTACATTGATTTGTAATGTAAACTTCTGTAATAGGTAACTTCGTTTGCTTTAATATCAAAAGTGTATAGATTTTTTTTATTTTAGCCTTATATTTTTGAATAAAATACACATTTTTTTTCTACTATTATCCATTGATTAAAATTACTAAAACTGCCATAAAAACTTTAAACAGGCATTAAAGCAAAGGTAAAACCACCTAGAATGAATGGCAAAAAAACAGGGGTATTTTCCACTAGAAGTCCACACAGACCTAACCCTATTGGACTCACTTTGGCTACTTTGGAGTCAGTGGACCATGACGTAGTTAATGTATCAGGAATTGATATTATCGAAGGCACACCAATCATAGATATCAAACCTTATATTCCCACTTATGACAGCCCTAGCGAAAGGAAGCTATCCACAGAAGTCAATAACAGTAATAACGTTACAATTGTTAAAGAAGAAATAAAGATTGCTGATTGGATTGGTAAAAATACATCAATCCAAGTAAATTTCACTCCTAGAGCTCTAAATGATATTGAAAATATAGAAGCTGATAAAAATTTTACAACAAACTTGGTCAAGTCCATCACCTCAATTCTAGTTGAAGATCCTAGGTCAAACTATAGAAGACAGAAGTGCGAAGATCGACTTTACTACCTGCCAGTAGATGATTTTAAAGCAACTGTGTGGTTTGACGAGCAGACATCTCCTACGACTGCTGAAGTACTTCGAGTTGTGCATGTTTAACCAAAATTTTTAGGAAAACAACTTGAATGTAAACAATCATTATTTGTTTTATATTTTAATTAGGTAAGTTTGTGAAAGAATTACTTATAAATTTAAACACTAATTGTAAATGGAAGAAAACTTTTTGGAATAAAAGAGTTTTAGTTTAGCAGTAACGAAGCTAATTACAACCATAATGAGAATAAATTTTTCACAAAGATGTTTTGTATAAATATACAAAAGATTGCTTCAAGAAATTTAGTTTATATTTAAATAAAAAAATTGTTTTAACTTTTTAACTACTTTGATTTTATAAAATTAATTTAAAGTAAATATACTACCTTTTTAGCTTAGATACTGAAATTTTGAAAAATATAGAGAAATTTACTCAAAGTTCTTTTATAAAGTAATCTTTACCTCTAAAAACTTGAGTACAAATAACTATAATCTTAAATCTTGTTTCTTAAAACTTATGGTTTTTTAGACTAGATATAAAGTTATTTTGTTATAATTATAGTTTTTTAAACATTTAAGCTCGATTAACGATAATTTTTTCAGTTTTAACTCATTTTTTTCTATTTTATGATAAACTTATTCCTTTTGAACTGACTTTTTGCCTCAAAGAGAGACAATCTTGAAAATAAGTCAGATAACATTTTAAAATTGTTTTATAAACAAAAGAAAAGATTTAAATATTTATGCAATATTATTAGTTTGTTTAATCTTCTTAATAGAAGAATGCACAACGAAAACTAAGCGCACTAAATAATTTAAAAAAAGTTGTTTTTGCTGTTCGATAATATTTGTTTATAAAAAAGTTCAAAATTTTAGTAGAAAAAATTAAAGTTTGTAAAAGAATAACTTTTGTACTTTTCTGAAATTATAGTATTAATTGTCCTTATATTATAAATTAAAAATATACTTGGCATAATTTTAGTTATTTAAACTAAAAATTGATAAGATTTTTTCATTATAAACTTTAAAACAAACTAGCTCATAAATACGTTTTTAATCGCTCTTTACTTACTTATTTTCTTGTAACTATCTTTTAAGCTTTTTTAATATTTTTAACAGTTTTTTAGTATAAATTATTTTATTTTCAAAAGTTTCTAGTTTTGTATACCTTTCAATATCAATAGGAATGCAACATATTTTCAAAATTTTGTAAAAGAAAGTTGCTTTAAGTGCAAAGATTATTTTATTTATTATTATTTTATGAATAGACCTAGCAAAACTAAAACAGAACTGGGTTTAGATGCAAGTTCTTTACATTTTAATATGGATTTTTTATAAATTAAAATTTTATAATTTATTATTTTTTAATTTTTATCTAGTTGAATAGTTTTAATATAATTTTAAAAGTTTTCCTTTGGTACATATTGGTATATTATCAAAACATATTTTAAACAATATAAAACAGTATTTAAAAAGCTTACTAAGAAGTCAATTTGAACCCTTACTATCGTTATGACTACACTAGTTACAAATTGGCTTTTATAGTCATAATTGATTGTTTTAATTTATATTTGTTGTGCCGATATATCATAAGTAAGTCTTAAATTCTTTTTATGACATCAACTTCTCGATTTTAGTGACTATTCTTAGTTTGATAATAAACCTAGTGTTAATATTTATAATAATCGATTAATTATCTAGTTTTAAAGTTAAACATTTGCTTATAGAGATCCTAGCAAAGCAAGTTTACTGAAATACACAATTACAAAATTTCACACCACTGTTTCTTTATTAAACTAACATATGATTTATGTGTTAACAAGTTAACACACTTCAACGAAGCTCCGTAAAAAAGTAAATATTGTGAGGAAGCTAAAGTAAAAGTATATATTTGTTTAGCAATTAACTTTTTTTAATATAATATACTAGTAGAAGCTAAAGTGGGTTGATGTGTTTAAAGCTATGAGAAGTATATACGTGTTTACTAAAAGAAGCATAATTACTGTAGTTATATGGATAATAATCGATACCATACATGTTGTTTAATCTGACTTTTATAAAAGTATTTAGTTTTTTAAATCCTTAAAAAATAAATTGTAAGAAAGTATAAACATTTTATAGTTTTGTAACAGCTGGATTTAACAACATACATTGTATCTATTACTAAGCATAAAACTATAGTAATTATGCTTATTTTTAGTGAACACATATATACTTCTCTTAGCTTTTATACATAAACCTACTTTAGCTTCTATTCTTACCTTACAGTATTTATTTTTCTACAGAGCTCTGTTTAAGTGTTTTAATTTGTTAACACATAGAAACATATGCAAGTTTCCAAAAGAAAGAGTACTGTAACAATATGTTATTATAATAATATATTATTAGTTTATACCTATAAGAAACAGTTATTGTTATTTTTTTATAATTAAAAATTAGTTAAAATTTCTTACGATTTGATAACAAAGTATATGACATTAGTGATGTTAAAAAATAAATAAAGTAGAACAGTAATTGATGTAACATGTAATTTTTCTCATTCAGGATTATCACGCTTTTATTTAATACAAAAGAATCTACTTGTATTATTTAAATGTTGAATGTTTCTAAAACTTATTATTTTAAAAATTGTGTTCAGAAAACTAATATTGTGTTTTCCTATGCTCTGAGAAGAAAAGATAGAATGTGTTTTGACAAATGCTCAAGTTTTATTCTTGATACTACTACTAGTAATTATGTTTTTTAGATACCCTATTTCTAGCAAGCGTTAGTAAACAATAAAATTAACCGCACGACCAACAACAACGGCATCTGAGACAACCTACGACTTTTTTGTCCTTTTTAGAACTCATCAGGCAGGCTTAGTCGCGAGAAACCGTTGTCGTGATCTAAACCAAGCGGGCTTAAATGGAATGCACTGAAGCGACGGTTTATGGATAAAGTTCGAAAAATTGACGCAGGCAAATTGTTCACAGCTTAATGTGAGATTCTACTCTCCACGCTCGTTTTATCACAACAGCGGTTTCTCGCGACTAAGCCTACCTGATGAGTCCTAAAAATGACAAAACCGGTCGTATTGTCTCGGATGTTGTTGGTCGTGCGGTGAAGTTCATTGTATCGATGGGATAAACATCTCAACTTTGCTGATGATGGCCGAAATAAATACTGGCTAGCAAGCATTAGAACATTATTTTGATTATAATGTACACAAAAATTGACAACTATCGTTTATGTGTATGATAATTTTTTACGGGAAACACTACTTTCACATTATCTTAAGCAGTGTGCATAAAATTTACTTTGGGGTGAATGAAAATCATTTTGAAACTTACACTTTATATCTTGAAGTTTATGTATAGAGTAGAAAAAAAAGTTTTTGGAAATTTTTAGCCTGGGTGGCACAGAAATGTCTTACTATAGTTTAGTATGTTTAGTTTTAATTTTTCGTGAATACCACTAGTTTAAAGATCCTAAGATACATTGTCATGTTTATTTTAAGTAATTATAAATGTCCTATGTAAATGAAAACATTGCTTTAAATAACAAAAATATGTAAAAAAAAATGTCTATCTTACACTAAACCTTAATCTTTTATTTACTTAAAGGTGTTTAAATAAATTTGGCTATTTTAATTTTTTTTACAATTTTCGGTTTTGAAAATTGTAATCAAATTTTAGTTAATTCTTTTAAATATTCTGCAAAATATATAAATTTACTTTAATTGCAGGAATAACATTTTATACAAAAATTTAAAATATATACATTAATAATGTAAAGTGTAGCTATTTTTTCTAAATCAAATACTAAACAATGCAATACAGGTCTTTTAAAAGTTAAACTTCCCAGTACATCGTTAACTTTTTTCTAGTAAGTTTTATCTTTAGTTAATTTTTAAGTCAAAAAAAAATCCAAAATTATATTTAAATTGTTAAAAGATTGATATACTTAAATAGTTTTAGTGCATTTATAATATACATCGCTGTAATAAAATGACAAAAGCATTATTTTTGCTAAAATTTTGTTTGATTTTTAATATTATTTACTTAACAAAAATTTATAAAATTTCTTAAATGTGCTTGGTATTTTAATTTTCATGTTTGTCCGTAGAACTCCGTACGGTCATTACTATGTAACAAATAATTATTCAACTAATAAAACATGTTTACTCATATAGATTTTCCTAAACAGTTGTACTGTATTTCAACACCAGAGATTAAGAGTAATGTAGTTGTACTTACATACATTTTATAATAACGAAAAGTGTAAAATGTTTTTAAAGCTTTTGTTATCTTAAGTTAAAAGAAGCAGTTCATTAGTTGAAAAATATTACATCAGAAAGTTTAAGCGAATTCTAATACTATGGTCTAAATAATTTTCTTGCTTCCTACTAATGTCTTGAAAACTTACTAAAATATTTGATGTCTAAAATACTTTTTTTTATTATTCAAAGAGAAGCTTAGCTCTTTATAGCTAACAATCAGTTACCACTTAATAACACTTTAATAAAAATAATACTGGACGATAAGTAAATTACTTTTGATTTATAGTAGAAAATTAAAATATCTCTAGTAGAAAACTGCCTAAAGAACTTCATTTTAAAGACACCAGCTAGAAACTTAAGATTGATGTGAATTTATTTTTAACAGGTTGCTAATTTAAAATAAGCTTAGTGTCTACTAACACAGACTGCATATACTATTTACCCAAACCGGTTGCATCTATACAGAACGTTCAAAATTTTGGTATTCAAATAAATTAGGGTTGTACTAATTAGTATTTTCTTCAACTATTTGTAAGTAGGTTTCTTAGTTTTATCTAAAAAGCCGTATAGAAATACGCAGGAATTCAAAAACTAAGAAGTTTTAAAGTTTGTAAATTTCCGAAAACAGATTTGTTTATATAAACGCTTGACAGTAAAGCTCGAATTAGAAAAAAAACATCAATTACACATGAAGGGATTTAATTTATTTCGACTTAAGTAAACTAATTAGCACTGTACAGACCTCAGAGTCAAATTGATAATTAACTAAAAACTATGACATAAAATGCTATATACTCGTAGTAATCTAGTTTTAAATATTGTGAAAATATAACTTAAGTTTAGAAGTTAAAAAAGTATAGGTAAAAGCAATCTTAATTTTCATAGTTTTACTGGTATAACTAAATAAATTTATACGACCTTTTTTTTGGCTTGACTGTATTAAAGGTGAGCGCTGTGAAAAAAAACAACAGAACAAAATAAAAATTATTAAAGGTAGAGTCCACTGTTTTTTTAACTGACGGTCAATTGCATAAAACTGCAGATTATAGACTGATGTTAGTCAGCCTAATAACTCGGAACATAAAATTTAGAAATACTTATTTCACTTGATTCTGTAGTATAGAAATAACTTCTTTTAAATAAAGACTTAAACATGCTTAATTTTTATTGCAAAAATTCAGTTTCTACTTTTATTGAAAGCTACAGGACAAGCAATAAATAAAGAGCCTGTTGAGTACATAATTTTTACAATATTTTTAGATGTTATGATGCCTGAAAAGGATAACTGTCAGTATTTGTCTTGATCTTTAAAAACCTATAAACTGGTACCTTAATGTTTTATTAAAAAAACTATATCAAAAAGCAAAACTGCAAAATTTATATGAAGAAAAAAAAGATTAAATTCTGTTGAAAAACTTTGTTGAATTAGTATTAAACAACCCGCATTAGGTAAAAGCAAAGTTTTATTAGCGCGAAAAGTTAAGCAGATTATAAAACAATTTTAAAAAAATATGATAAAAGTCTAACAAAAGATACGCAAACAGAAATTTAGAAAATTTTAATATTTTATAAATAAAACTTTAATGCTGCTCTACTTCATGAGTTTTATGAAGTATAAAATAGTAGATTTTATTATTTCTTAAGTAAAGTGTCATAAAAAACAAAAAAAAAAAATAGCAAAACTATTTTATATAATTATTCAACAATATTTGCCTTGAAAGTTTAACAATTTAAATCATTTAACAGAAGTTAAAACTATAAAAAAACACTTAAGCAAAGCTTTAAAAAATAAAACTCACTTTTTGAGCAAATAAATATATAAGGGGTCAAACCAAAGCTTTAAACAACTTATATAGTAGTACTCACTACTCATGTACCCTAGATTTTTTATTAGTAAATAAGAGCTCAATTTAAGTAATAAAACTATTCTTTTAATTTGTTACTTAAAAATTGAAACTTTATATACTGTTTTCATGCTGATTCATATATTGAGCTTTTTGGTTTTTAAATAAACTATTGAAACTCTTTTTTTTAAATAGTAAGACAGCTGAAAATAAATTAAAGTAGTTTAATAAACTTTAAACGGTATTTGTGTTGTATATTTAAAAAAAAGACTATAGTAAAAAAATTTTAGTTTCAAGTTTTTTAAGATATTTTTTCACCTCTATTTAATCACTTATAATATATGTTAACACTTGCTTTGAAAAAAATTACTCATAGATAGCTAAAAAATTTAGTTAGAAAATACACACTGAAAGTTTTTTGTTTTATTAAGCAGGAAGGTTATTTATAAAAACTGTTATAATTACAGTACCCTGGAATTTTTTTATATAGTACACTACTGTATACTAAGGTTATCTTTAATAATCTGATTTTAAGATTTGTCAATATTAGGATCATAACCCTCTGTTAAACAGCAACCATTTTCTCTCTTTGTTATGAGTTTAAGTATTATAAAAGCTCTTGTCGGAACTTTGGGAATAGTAATATTTATTGAACGACAAAAAATAAGCTTAAAAAGTTTGGTCCAAGGACCTGGTGTACTAAAAAACATAAACATTTTAGTTATCGATTCGTACACCAGAAAAACTTAATGTCATATCCAGGACAGGAGTATTTGTAATCCAATACACAAACTTATAGTTCGAAACAAATCAATCTACAGCCAGTTTATAACTAAAACTATTTAGTTAAAGGTTATTTAAAGGTAGCTGGCTGAATTAGTTGTCAACATCTACTAATAACCTAATTGACGTTTTAACAAAACTTATCACGTTGCCTACTATACTGTCATAAACTTTTATAACTTAAGATCATCACACCATAAAAGTGTCAGTGTTTGTGTAACAAAAGATAGTTTTTATTTTCTGATTTAAATAACCGTTAAATTGACCTATACGACCGTAAACAACAATCTATGTGACATTGTACAACCTGGTTTTGCTCTCATAATCAGACATAGTCTCGACGAGTTGTTTAACTAAATTTGCTTCCTTTTTTTAAATTAAAGCGTCCTTTTACACGTTTCAACCAGGAAAGTATGATGCAGCTAAATTATAACAACTCAACGTTATATTTGACATTCCTAATGTGAGATTAGAGTTAACACTCGTCTTTTTAAGCGAACGCTTCAGTACTAATGTTCAATTAAACAAGCTTGGTTTGAGTCGAACTTATTGTGACTAGTTATGCCTAACATGTCATAACGAAAACAGAACCAGGTCGCAGAATATCACATGAATTGTTGTTGATGATCGTGTAGTTTAATTTAGTGCTGATGGTGACTGTGGGAGCCGCTTTGAACAAAAACACTATTCCTAAGTTAATGGTTTTTATTAATAAAGGCCTAATAACTTTTTTTTTCATTCATTTAAATTAATTCTAAAGACCACCTTGAATATTACCTTTATTAAATGACAAAAAAGCGTTAAAACATTTAGTCCTAGGACTTGTTTTCGCAAAAAACCTTTCGGCTATCAAGTCGCTTATCACTTAAAACCTTTTTAACGTCTTGTCCAGGACTAAATTATTCTTAGTTATAATTAAAAATTAAAACAAAGCTTAAATACTGTGATTACCTAAATCTTATGTGACAAAGTAATTTGAAAATAAAGCTCAGACACATTAATTGATATTAATTTAATATTTTTAAAAGAGTTTAATTTTTTTATTTATTTATTAATATAGCAAGCCAGCCGAAAATTTATTTATTTATTTTATCTTCTTTGATAAAATAAACTAATAAATTTTTCTAGGAATAGAACACTTTTTTTTAAACAAAAGTATTAATTCAACGGTATAATAAAGCAAAATAAAAGGAGACTGAGCCTTTATGTCGGCTAAACCAAAGTTTTTAGTGCATGAATATATATTTAGTTTCATTAATTTTTAGTTTAAATAATAAAATTTTGTTAAATACTTTATGACCACTTTTTATCTAAAAAGTTGAATGTGTGATTTTTCTTTCAAAATTTAGTTTTTACGTCGAAAGCAAAAGGTGAATAGGTTCACCGTACAAGATCTACGTTTTACTGATGATGCTGCTTTGTTGGCTCTCAAAAAAATCTGCAAATATAAATGCTTATCTCCTGTGCATACTCATGTTATAGACGTTTTAATAATCACAAATTTTTAATGCTAAGCTATGAAAAAGATGTTTTATGAGCAACTAAAATTGATAACAAGTGCATTAAAAGTATATATAATTTTTATACATTGGCTTAAGCATCTAACCCATCAGCAGACACTAAAAATAACTTTTGTCTCAACACAAGCTTCAGACACATTTGCTTAACAGTCTGCAAGAATTTGGAAAATTAGCAAACTGTGTTTTTGCACTAAGTCGGCTTTGTGTTGTGTCTTTATCAGAAGTACTCTGCTGTACGATAGCAAAAAGTGAACCTTGTTATTTTTTAACATAATGAAGACATAAACTAAAACAATAGTTCTTCATAACAAATTAAACGGCAACATAGAATAAGCGATTGAAAAATGCTGAAAATATATAGTCTCGAAAATATTTACACTAACCTAAGCCAATTGAGGTTGTGTTAAATTATTCTTTTCATTTTTAAAGATAAGTAACAAGCGCAAGTTAAACCTAGTATTAGTCGTCCAAGACTACGACGCAAAATCGTTTGCAAACTCGTCTTAAGCACCTTGAATTTGTAAACGGAGGACTACTCATCACCACAAACTAAGTTATAGAATCTTCAGCACACCCAAGATGCCTAAGGAATCAGAAAAAAATTAAATAAATTATTTTTATTTAAATAAGTTTTATCTGTACTCTTTCTAGATGTAATTAGTTTTTAGTATTTCTATTGTAATTTATTTTAACTTAAATAATATAAAGTTCTTAATTCATGTAGTTATAGAGAGACGAATTATGTTACTACAAACAATACAATGTTTCTTTCTTATAGTAAACAATAAAGATGATCATTCTGAAAAAAGTTCATTAGTTAACATAAGTATTTATGTTGCTAAATTTACTATATATACAGTTTGTTTATGAACACGCCACGTATTTCCGGTTATGGCTGTATTATTGATAAACAACAGTTGTATAAACAATTAGATGATATAGAAAATGACATTTTAAGTTAGTATAATACTAGAAAAAAATGGACAACAAAATTTTTGCTTACCAAAGTTATTATTTATTTTTACTTTTGTCCATTATTAAAGACTAAAAAGCTCCTTTTTTTTGCTTTATAATATTCTAGGCTTTTTTTAGATCAAACCTATTGTTTTGTTTAATCTAATTATTGCTCTGTACAGTTAAAATTTGAATAGTTTAATTTAATTGAATAAAACATAATAAAAGAATTAAAGCTTTGCAAAACTTTATTTAATGATTTACATTATTTCAAAAAGTTTCAAACCAAGAGATCAAAACTAGTTTTAGTTGAACTTTATATTTTCAGTAAACAGGTTTTATTTATTTATTCCGGTGCTTAATAACTGGCTTTACGAAATATGCTTAGTATTGTTACAGGTTTACTAAAAAAAGTAACTCATAAACAAAAATGTAAGTATTTTACAAGTTACTTAAAAGTTTACAACGTATACTTTTTGGAGTTAAAACAAATGAAAATTTAATAGTTTGTTGTTAGGTTAAAATAGCAACTAAATATGAAAAGCTGTAGTTTGGGTATATGACAAACATTATAAATGAAGCTTTATATAGACTTTTGATTAAAAAACATCACAATACTTACGTGAAGCCATAAAAAACTACAATAAATAGATTTTGCGTCTACAAAAATAAAAGTTTGTAGGCTTTATAAATAAAATACTTACAAATTGCTTACTACGTAGTATCTTTGGCAATCTTTTTAATTTGTTTAAATTTAATCAGATACATATTTTACGTCTTTAAAATAAGGATGATCATAAAATCTAATAATTGACTTAACAAGAAAAATCGATAGTTTTAATTGTTTTTTAGTCACGTAGTTATATATTAACAAAATAAATGAAAAACATATAGTAAATTTCATACTTTTAAATAAACGTTTAAAAGTTTATAGAACTAAATACATACTTAAATTATGGGATAACAGCATTACTTATCTTATGAAACAATTAGTGTTTTAATATTTTTACTTGACTTGCTGTCTTACTCACAAATAGTCAGTACAACTAACAATATTAGTATTAATTGTAACTATGTGTCATAAAATACATATACAGTTTTAAAAGGTTGAAAAAGCACAAAAATGAATAATCTTAAATAACTAAGCTACAAATTTTTGTTTGGATTTTAACTTTGTTTATTTAATAGTTTAATTTGTTTTAACAGTGCTACATAAAATTTTAAACAAAAATTGTAACAGGGTTTAAAGTATTTGTTTTTTTTTAAGTATATTCAACGCAAAGATAAATATTTTTTTGTTATAAATTTGTTAAGTATATTTTTAATCAGTTTATTCTTTTTAGACAAACTATTTCCAGTTTTTTAAATTCTTCTTATGATTCTTACACGCATTAACAACAAACTGTAACTAATCTTTTTTTTGTTTTTAAAGAAATTTGTTATTAAAATACTTTGTCAAAACAGATATTTGTTACTAGATAGGTGCTTAGTTCACCATTTTATTACATACCTGTAAAGAGATTACGACAGCTAAGATAAATTTAAACTATATTTCAGTTAAAGCACATGAAGTTATTTATTTCTTAGTTTTCAACTTATTAGAAATGTTTAAGTTATTTAAAAGAAATCATCTTAAAACGATCATATCATAAAAAATAAATATTTTAAAGCAAGGCCGTTTAATTCTTTCATTTGCTACTTAAGGAAACATAACAATTCAAGAACTTTTGGTTGTTTGCTTCATTCTTTAACTTCAGGAAACCATGGATATTAATTTGTTATGTGTACAAAAATTAAAACAAGTACTTGTTTTAAAATATTTTTATTCTTTATATGTTGCTCACGAACATTTTACTTACAATTTTTATTGAATATAAAATTTGTTTTGTTTATAACCAACTGTGAAAATAAAATATTACAATTTTTTGTTTTATTCTAAATACAAGCACTTTGAAAATTATTGTTTATTAGCCCTAAAACATATTTCGCAGCTCAAACAACTTAACTGTATTTTAGAAAACACTGATTTTATAATTGTCATTGGGTGTAGTAACTTAATTTTACAAAATGGTCGTGCTTTACAAAATGGTGTTGGTTTACATTGTAATTTCACAGTTGAGTACAAACATTTTATAAGTAACTGATCTTTAATTGTTAGTAATATCTCAAAAAAAGAGAATTAAATTTATAAATTAAAATAAAAATACAGTAGTTTTACAACATGTTAAGTTTTAACTTAAATTTTTATTCAACAATTCTAAAGTTTAAAAGTTATTAATTTTTAGTCGAAAAAAAAAACACTTTGTATAACAAACGAAATAGAAATAATTAATTATTACAAAAGAATGATTAAGAATTTTATTTGATTAATAATTGAAAATATTTTTTAATAAAAAAAGATCCCTTTTATTTCAAAGAATTGATACAGTTAATTTCAATGGTTTTTAACCAAATTTTATTTAGATTTATATAAAAAATATATATATTGAAGCTAGTATCAAAAAAAAATACTTTGTGAAAAATTATAGCGATTTTTAATTATAAACAAAATAACCATAATCCATAATGCTATAGTTTTAAATTTAAAAAAAATCATAAGTATTTCAAATTAAAAATTTTGACAATAACAAAATAAATTGAAAACATTTTTTTTGATACTAATCATTTTTATCTTCAACATCAATAAATAACATATTCAGTATAAAAAATTCATTGGAATTTTTAGGCAGATCATGTATCAAACAAATACAAAAACTTATTTTAATTTTTCAGCTGATGAAAGAACATAATAGTTGATAGTTGTTGAACATAGCAACTGAAATAAAATAATTAAATTAAAACATTGATAAAAAGATCATTAGTTAAAAAAAAACATGATTTAAGAAATCAATTGTTTAATATCTCAATTATATAAATTAGCATCTAACATTGCACCAAGGGTGATGCATTATGACGTCATATGGGTTTGCTAACTTAAAAACAGTTATCTCAAATATTTTACGGTTGTTTTTAAATATTCATTGTAATTTTAATTTAAGTGTAGTTTTAATATAAAACACTTTAACGTTGGAGATAAATCAAATTGCTCGACAACACCCTTTGATGCCATCACACATCCCGACACATATATCATATATTATAATATGTCTTCGTTATCGCTTAATAGAATAATGTAAAAAACAAACGTACTTAGAGAATAAATAAAGCTTTTTCAATATTTTTTCCAGGTTTTCCAAATTTCATTTAGGTTTTTAAAAGTACATATTTTTGGTTTTATTTTTAGTTTTAAATTAAGTTTAAGGTAATAAACTGTGTTACACAGTATTAAAACATTAAAAATATACTGTAAAGCTATCTTAAATATGTTTTTTTATAAAAAAATTTTTGATGATGACAAAAATTTTTATTTATATGATAGAATTTTTGAGTCAATTCGAAATTTTACTACTGAACATGTGAAAATTGTTAAACTTCCAGGTTTTTCCAGGATTCTAGGTAAAGTGGCAACCCTGTTAGTATAGAAATAATCCTATTTTATAAGTTTAGAAAAATTTGTTATTTAGGACCAATTAGGTCTGTATTAATATTTTAGATAAAATTTCTATATTCTTTAGATAAACATTCTATCAAGCTAAATCATTAATCATTATTATTCAATTTTTTATTAATCATTAAATTGTACTTGCACACTAACAAATTTTTACTACTAAAATCTTGGAATTTATTTAAGTTATGATATTTAACACTTTTCTAAAAGACGAATCTTAAAAGTATTAAATTAACAAAGTTGCATTAGTATTAAAAAGTACAATTCACAGTGAGCAGGCAAACGGAAATTCACTTTTATGGTTACTAAACAATTTAACTTAGAGTTACGCATTGATAATAAAACTTAGTTTCTTCGTTTCAAAACAAGTTTTTTTTCTGCTTAGATTATTTTAGAAACTAAGCAAGTTTAAATGCGGCCACTTTTTTAAGTTCTTAACTTACATGAAATATTTCTTAATTTTATCAAAAACAAAGCTTGCAACAACTACAAAAACACATCTGAAATACTTATATATATATAACTTTATCTTTTTCATCTCAAATAGTATAGTACTAATAGAAAAATAAAATAAGTTTGTTAAAAACTTAAAATAGTTTGATGTTATATTTGGTTTTTAAAATTGCTATTTTTTTTTGTAAACTCAGGAGGTTTTTAGAGAAATTTCAGGGAGGATTGAAGGTCATAAACCTAAAGAGAGACAAGCAAAGAGCATGAATAATAAAGTACAAAACAAATTAAGAGAATATTTGATTCTTAAGACCTAATTTTTTACATGGTTTTTGTGAGCAAAACTTTGAAGAATACAAATTCCTATGCAAAAGGATTTTGAGCAACTTCCAGGGTTGCCACTCGTTTTTTCAAAACTTTTTCCAGGTTTTCCAAATTTCTTCCAGGTTTTTAAAAGTACACATTTTCAAGTCTATTTTTAGTTTTTAGTTAATTTATATATAAGAAACAGTGTTAAACAGTATAAAAACATTAAAAAGATACTGTAAAGTTACTTTAAATGTGTTTTTTTAATACAAATAATTTTTGATGATGACAAAAAAATCTTATTTATATGATAGATTTTTTGTGTCGAATCAAAGTTTTACCACTGGGTATGTTAAAATTAATTAAAATTCCAGGTTTTTCCAGGATTTTTGATCAAAATTCCAGGTTTTTTTCAAAACTTATCAAATTCCAGGTTTTTCCAGGTTATTATTGTCTAAAATGTCGAATTCCAGGTTATTCCAGGTTTCCAGGTAAAGTAGCAACCCTGAACTTCTTTCAGGTTTTATAAATTTTTTCCAAGTTTTCGAAAGCTCCAGTTTTTTGGTCTATTTTTAGTATAAAATTAAGTTTAACATAAAAAATTGTCTTAAATAGTAAACAACATTAGAAATATATTGTAAAGCTGCTTTAAATGTGGTTTTTAATAAAAATGTATAATAACAAAAAATATATCTATACATGATAGATTTTTTGTGTCAAATCTAAATTTCATTACTTAAAATGTAAAAATTTCATTACTCTACATGAAAAAATGTTATGTAAACTTCTATGAATCTTGATAAGATTGAAAGATAAAATCATGAGAATGTTTACTTTTTTTTTGGAAAAAAAAATTAAAAAAATTAAAATACTTAAACTTTAAGTTTGAAACAAATTATTTCATTTATCTATAGAAACTATACTAAAGAAAATTAATAAAAAAAATAAATAACATATAAAAAAAATAATATATTTGAGGCATTTTTGTGTAGTTTTTGAAAGTTTTGACAAAAATTTCAATAAATTATTAGTAACTTTAAAAATAAAAAACATAAAATATTTCCATTTGGAGTTACATAACCTTTCAAACTTGAAGCAAACAAGAAACAAGATCAATTTTGCAAACAAGAAATTAAGTTATATCCATAAATGTACAGCACCTTGTTTTATTTGCTGCTTTACAAAGTTATTTGTCTGTAGTCAATTGCCACTAGATCCGTTTGCAGCCCACTGTTAATTATCAGTAAAAATATTTGTATCTAAACAACTCACTTGTATTTACTAAACAACATGCATATTGCCTATATTTATAATCTTTCCATTGGAATTATTTAGTTGGAAAAACTGTAAGAAGATATTTAAAGCAAACATGTATTAAGATTTTTTCAAACCTTATAAAATATCAGACATTGTATAAACCAGTCGTGGAACCTGTGAAAGCTGTTATATAAAAGACATCATTGTGTAAATTTTAAACTTCAGGCTTTTTCTTTTGCAACATTATTCTGTATTTTCGATGATGACTTTGTTTTACTTAAACAATTACTCTTTTTCACGCTGATATCTTCATGTCATATTTTACACACTTGTTTTAAGATAGTTTAGCTTGTAATACAAATTTTAAGAAATATTTATACTATTTTATAATCTAAGTCTGTAAAAATACATAAAGAATAACATAAGTACAAATATAATAAAGTTTAATTAAAAAAACTTTAGATACAGTTTAGATATAACTTTTACTAAGAAAAACAAAACATTAAGAAACCGTTATTTTATTTACTTTACTAGATTTTTACTTATATACGTTACTACTTAAGTTTCTGTTGAAATTGTACACTAGCACAATCAGTGCTTTTGTTTTAAGTAACTTTGTAGAGTTTTCCCAAAGCTCATTAAAAATCTAAAAGAATAATTACTAAATAAAAATTATGTGCTTACTACAATACTCTATTTAAAAAACTATGGTTATTATCTTTGTTGAGATAGAATACATTTTATACATATTTAAAAAAGAATTTTAAAGAAATTTATAGTTTAGAACTGGTGTTAGCAGCCGTTTTAGCTGGGCCAGCACTTTATAAAAAAAAAGTTTTTCTTGGCAGTTTTTTTATAACCTTAGTAGTGAGTAATATAAAAACACTGTTATAAGCCAAAATGTGATAAAATAAGCAATAAAAGAACACTAGTAAAGAGTAATCATTAAAATAAGACCCTAATTGTGAGTTTTTACCAGAAAAACTATTCTTTCTATTTTTTTAAATGTAAATTTTTAGCTAAAAGGTACTTTGCAGGCCGAAGATTTTGTTGTAAGGGCTGAATTTTGCCTTAGGGTGGCAGTTTTCCAACCCCTGGTTTAGAACATAAGAAAGACCTATTTAGTTTATAATAAAAATAGGATCTATGCTTTGTAAAATTAATCATGAAAATTAATAGAAACAGGTGCAGATATTTTAAAGAACTGCTTTAAAAACATGAGATGTAGTTTTGCTACAAAAATAGTTGTTAGGTTTAATCTATTTCATACTGTAAGTAATGCTAAAACTAAAAAGGCCATAGGAGAGTCCACCTTGTTTTTACAACTTGATCTTATTTTCTAGAGTTTAATCTGAGCTATCAGACATTTTTAACTGCTTAACAAAATTTAAAGTAACTATTAAGATATGAGCGATCAAGCCAGTGACCTCAATAGGTTGCTTATAGAAGGTGTAAACCATAAAAACACAAAAAAATACTATTTCACTAAAACTCTAGATTATTCTTCATTTTTAATCCAATCTTCTTTAAGTTTTCACAGTAAGTCCATTACTAAGTTTTAAATTGATTTAATGTAGAATGTTTACTTTAAATAATAAATAAATAAATTATCTAAAAAAACATGTATTTTATGCAACATTTTTTTAATATTCTAGAAAAACCAACATTCAAAGTCTTTTAAATTATTTGCTTAATGTTTGCTAAATTTGAGGTCTATAGCTCGAAAAAGGAAGAGAAGGTAGATTTTTAGTTAATTTTAAATTTCAAGAAAATTAGTAATAAAAAAATTGCCGTCCACAAAAAATATCCATTAACAAAGTGGTAAATATTGTTTACTAGAAAAAAGTTTTATTTTTCGGTTAGACTTAGAGAAGGTCTAAGTATAACAAATCTTTACTCAGTGAATTTAATAAAAACTCTTTTTAAAACAGCTATCATAAAAAATTAAAATGGTAGACCAAAAGGAAAAACTCAGTGTTGTGCTAATTGGAGATATAAACTCAGGTAAAACAACAGCATTTGAGAACTTCAAAGCACTAACTGACATACACAACACAGTAGATATTAACAAAAAACTTCAACAAGTAACAAACACTACAAAACTAGAAACCTATAAAGATATAAGCCTCACAAGTAGATATCGGCTAACATTCATTGATACTCCAGGAAACAAGAACTATGCAGAAAACATGATAACAGGTTAATAACTTCGAAACAATTTTTTTACTCAATAGTCAATTAGTCTTTACTAGTAATGAATGTAGAACATTTTTTTAATTATAAGGTTAGTAAATAAGACATTTAAAAATTAAAGCAGAAAAAATTCAATTAATAGTAAATAAATTTGTGAAATGTTTAAACATTACTTAATAAACTGACAACCTTTTTAAGTTCGAAGTTAAAATAAAAATATTTAGCTTAAGAATTATGTTATAACCATAAAAAAAGTTTAAAATAAAAACTTTTTACACACAATAAAAAAGTAGCAATACAACTATATAACAAAAGATAAAGTGTGAAAAATCTTGCTTAAAACATAAACATTTAAAGCTTAAATTTACTACAACACATTAAATTTCTTCTGTTGCAAACTAATATACTATTCATAACTTTAAAAACATAACAAACTAGTTTTACAAAGCACAATATCAAAAACTTTTTATTAATATTAAGTTATGATATAACTAAAATAGTTAAAACATGCTGCAGGACTATGTCAAGCAGACTGTGCAGTTCTTGTTGTGTCAGCAAAAGAAGAAGAATTTGAGGAAGCGATGAAGGAGTCGATTGTGAACCAAATAATGTTGGCACGTACGATGGGTGTAAGATCGTTCATTTGTTTGGTAAACAAAATGGATGCCACCCACAACTTTAGCATGGAAAGGTTTAACTAAGAAATTATTAGTATACTGTAGGGTTTTAATTATTGTAATTTTAAATTTGAATTTTACTTTATGGCCTAAATAGTACTATTATAAATAACATTTTAGATGACTTAAACTATACATTTTAAAGATTTTTTATAAAATTAATAAACTTTATAATTGTGTTAAAAATTATACTATATCCTAAATAACACTAACTTTACGGTACTTACATAAAGCTAGTTGAAAGTAATGATGTTTTACAAAAAAAGAAACATGTAATCAATAAATTTAACAACTATTCAAGGTTTGACATAATAAAAAGAGGAGTTTCTAAAAAAATGAAGATGCATGCAATAAGCCCTGAAACAACTCCTTTTATTCCAGTATCAGGGTTAAAGGGTGACAACATAGTATATGACACTTATAATATGCCATGGTTCCAAGGTTGGAAAACTTCTAGGCATTCTGGTAAAACATTTATAGATGCAATCAATTTTACTCAACTACCAATGCCAGATCTTGTTAGTTCTAAATATTAATAAAAAACAACTATCACGCGTTTTATTTGCTAAAAAACTGGCTAAATTTTCAATAACTTTTTTAAACATTGTTTATACAAAAACTTCAAGTTGTTTGTTTTAAAAAAATGGTGATTAAGTACTTTAAAGTATGCTTTGGCCCAAATCTAACTTTGTTTTAATACTTTGTTATGATAATTTTAAGCTCATGAACATTTAAATAATGATTTTTCTAACAATTTATTCTTATTGTAGGTAAAAATACTAACTTAAGAACTATCCATAGTTATAATAATTAAGACTAGTGGAATCCTTTTCTATACTAAGACTATTTGGCAAATACAGTACTTTTTAATCTAAATCTGGCACAACCTTGATTTCAAAACAAAGATCCAGCCAAATCTGAATGTCTGAAAAAATTAGAAGTCTTTTATTTATGTCAAAGTAAATGTCTATAATTAAAATACAAAAAAATTAAATATATATCAAAAATTCCTCTGAAAAACAGAAGTAAAAAAATCAAAATTGAAAAATTTTGAACTCAATACTAAATGTAACAAAAATACATTTAAATTGCAATGTAAACATAATATATATATATATATATATATATAATAGCAGAAAATTTTGCTATGTGCTTTATTTTTTTCTGATAAAACGTTAAAAACGTTGAAACTTTAGCAAACAATACCAAAATCAGTTGTTTTTTTGTGTTATAAATATACATATATATATATATATATATATATGGAAAAGAAAATAAGGCAGCAACCCTGCCTCCATAATCAAAACATGTATTTTAAAAGAACAAAAACCACTAATTAATAACAAAAAAATAACAATAATATAAACCAAAAACAAGAACAAACAAAACAAAAAATAAGTTGACTTGTACATAAATTGTTTTTAGAAAAGGCTAAATAAAATTATTCAATTTTATTTGAAAGGTCACAATGTGTTTTTTGTGTGATTCTTTAAAAATTTTGCTTTGTACTTTATTTCGTTCTGAAGATATGTGCTAAACATTGAAACTAAGTAAACAATTCAAAAATTAGTTGTTTTTTATATTATTTACGTATTAGGAAAATGTAATTTTAAAAATTCATAGAACATATGTTTCATAAAGACAAAAAAGATTATTTTTAATGATCAGCTGGTTCAATTCAAAATAAATAGGACTTTGGTAAACAAATATGCAAAAGTTGTACAAAAAAACAAAAAATAATATGGCGTAAGAATTGAATATTGTACATTACAAATATTAGGTGCAAAAATTGATCTTCCATCTGAACAAATAACTAAAATTCACAAAAACTACCTTTAAATAAGTATAAAATACTATAAAATTTTAAGCTTCTTTAAAAATAAAATAAATTTTACGTATTTTATGGTCACTTAACTGTAGTTTTATATACTAAAAACATATATATATATATATATATATATTAAAGGTTTTATACAAAGTTTTGATCGATAGTGCTCGACAAATCAAATTGGAGCTTAATATTTATTTAATTATATAAAAACTATAATTCAAACAGCTGTTTCACACATTGAAATGTAAAATTTCATGTGATCGTCACATGAAATTTTACATTTCAATGTGTGAAACAGCTGTTTGAATTATAGTTTTTATATAATTAAAAATATATATATATATATATATATATATATATATTTGTATTTCATAATACAAAAAACAGCTCATTTTTGATTTGTTTACTGCAGTTTCTATGCTTTAAGCATATTATCAGGACAATATATATATGTATTTATTTAGTTGTTAAAACTAAAAATAAATATTTATATTTAAGTGCTAATTTTCTTAGTATATCTAAAAAATATACTTTGATAACAATATGGTAGTATTGCAGCAGTAACATTTTTTGATGCAGGATAAACCTCTCAGAATGGTTATCAACGAAGTAAGAAACCAAGATGGAACAAACTATATTTCAGGCCTCATTCAATCAGGAAGATTTAAAATTGGAAGTAACTTCAATAAAAGTTACAAATCTGCAGACTACCAGGAAACAGAGTTTACAATTTCTCCAGGTAATATCAAAGCCAAACTTGATTTAATAGACAACAACCCTTTAAAGAGACAGGTACTAGCTGGTGAGTATATTCAATTTAGCGTGTCTGGCCAGTCATTAGAACGCATAAAAAGAGGCATGGTGGTTGGACTTACTACAAACCAACCACCAAAAGAAGCAGATACTTTTGATGCAATAATTGCAATTGTGAACGACTTTGATGAAATTAAATTAGGGAGCAAACCAAAAGTGCATTGTCACTCATCTCACATGCCATGTGAGCTTGTGAAAATAGAAAAGATTAATGCAAGGACACACAAGCCTATTGAAGATTCTACTTCCTTTGAGCCTGTATGTGGTGCTAAAGTTGTTTTGAAGCCAATTGAGCCAATGTGTGTGGAAACTTTCGATTGTTATAAAAAACTTGGTTCTGTTGTTATCAAAGATCAGAACCAAGTAGTTGTTGCAGTTGGAAAAATTATTAGTATTAAGCATAAAGAACCAAGTGACTAGTTTAAGTAATATTCCAAGTTTATTGGTTTAAAAATTTATTTATAGAACATTGTATAACTGGGGATCTCATTAATGTTATTAATTGAGTGAAACATTGTTTTATATTTAAGTTAGTGAACCAATAAATTTGTAATTTTCTTTTTGGATGCAAGTTGAGAACTTATACTGTTTCTTTTAAAATAAATTAAAATTACATAACTATAATACAAGTTAAGTGTATTTTATTTTCATAAAAGCAAATTTCAAACTAAAAATCTAGCAAAAGATTAATTAAATTAAAACAACACTTAAACTACTTTAAACATGTTTCCTAAAGACTGTTTTTATTTAAAATTTCATACATACTTTTTAGTTTTTTAAATTTATTATGGTTACATCCTTTAACCTACAAATTTTGGTGTTTTCAGGGTTGCCACTCGTTTTTCAAAAACTTTTACAGGTTTTCAAAATTTTGTTCAGGTTTTTAAAAATACACATTTTTCAGTTTATTTTTAGTTTAAAATTAAGTTTTAGGTTGATAAATACATTGAAAAGATACTGTAGAGGTACTTCATAAGTGTTTTTGAATAAAAAAATTTGATAATGACAAAAAAAAATATTTATATGATAGATTTTTTGAGTCAAATCAATTTTTTTTACTTAACATGTAACAATTGTTTAAAACATTATGTTTTTCAAGGTTTTTAAAAGGTTTTTGTTCAAAACTACAGTTTTTTTCCAGTTTTTTTTCAAAGTTTCTCAAATTCCAGGTTTTTTTTTCCTTAAATTGTAAAATTCCAGGTTTCCAGTCAAAGTGGCAACCCTGTGTTTTTAAACTATTTGTTTTAAGCTGGAAAACTTTTGCTAGTTTAATATTTCTCTGTTGTTTTTCAAATTATTAGTAATAAAGCATTCAATTTATAAATTTGAAAACCTAGTTTAATTAATTAATCATTTTGATGTTAGCTAAAAAAATTTTTGCTAAAACTTAAGGTGGCTTATTTAGGAACTTTATATAAGTAAGTGGTAAAATTTATCACAACTTTTAGTTATTGCAAACCATTTATTAAAGTGTTGATTACAACTTTGTAAATGTTTTACTTGATTCTTTTTTAAAGACAAAATCACAGATAAATGAATGTTTAAGATAGGGTAGGAAACTAAAGCCTGCATAACTGATATCTTAGCTAACAATATAATTTTTAATTTGAAACAGTTTGTTTAGAACAAAATAGATTAAGGGCATAGGGTGGGGGGGTCCACCTTGATTTTTACAACTTGATCTTATTTTGAAGAGTTTTATCTGAGCTATCAGACATTTTTAACCGCTTAAAAAAATTCAAAGTAATTTTTGAGATATAAGCGATCAAAGTCAGTGACCTCAGTAGGTTCCTAATGGAAGGCAAAAACTAAAAATGCAAAAAAAACCATTTCACTAAAAATCTATCTCCTCCTTTGTTTTTTAAGCAATCTTCTTCAAATGTTTACAGAAAGTGTATTATTAAATTTAAAAAAGATTGAATGCAGGAATTTTTTGGATTTTGAAAAATAAAGTTTTTATTAAAAAAACCACCTATTTTTTCTGGTTTTTTAATCTAAAGTTTTCATTTTTTAATATTTTAAAATTCCAACATTTAAAGTCTTAGAAACTATAAAAGGAACATTTTCTGAAAGTTTGAGGTCTCTAGCTCAAAAAATGAAGGAGAAGATAGATTTTTAGTGATTTTCAAATTTCTGAGAAAATTGACCCCAAAATTCTTGCGGTCCATACGTTTGTATCAGAAACTTTTTATAAAAATTACAATATCTCAAAAGTTAAATAAGACTTTTTAATTCTTTAAAAACTAGCTTGTAGTTTGTACTTCAAGCTTTCATATAAGATCCAATGTTATTTTTAGTAAAAAAAAAAATGTTGGACCCCCCTATGCCTTTAAGCTTTTATGCAATAGATATAATGTAATAAGGCATTAAACTGGGGGTCAGCATGATTTTTAATTGGCTAACCAGAATTACCACAAAAAATCTTTTGCTGTCTATAATTGTTTAAAAAAGTCTTCTTGGGTCTTTAAAAAATTACAATTAAATGTTGAAAAAACTTAAATTCTGCATTTTAATAATCGGAGTATGTTATTTATACATATAGAAAATAATATGATTAGATAAACTTAATCACAAATCAGGTTTTATTGGACAATCTTAAACACCTTTTTTCTGTTTTACTAATTAAAATCATCCTTCAATATTAAAATATATACAAATACTATTTTGAATTAATATTCCCCTTCAACGAAAAACATTTTTTAAATAATAAAGCTAACTTTAAGCTTCTTGATAAACATAAAGCTACTTCGGTACTTGGTAGCTAATAAAATTACATGAAATATTTTTTATCAGAATCACTATGAACAATCTAGTAACACATATTCTAAGTTATTTGAACTTTGTTTTTTGTATCATTTTTTAAACTAAACATCGCTTGTTTACGTTATCGTAATAATTTAAAAAACTTGTTAATCATATAGAATCTGTTCAAAGAAAACATATCATATTATTCTTTAACCGCTGCAATATTTCTGATATGTCTTGATAGACTAACTAAACTTAATATTAAATCATTAGAATACAGGAAACTTGAATTTGACCTCACTACTTTTTTTTAATATTTAACGGTGAAACTACAATTAGTATACAATCAATTTTTGAACTTTATAGAACTACTACTTACTAAGAGAAAATAGCAAAAAAATTACGTACAAACATTACTTCAATAATGAGGCTTCGCATAACTTTTTTTTATCGGGCAGTTGAAATATGGAACAAACTTCCAAATGAATTAGTATCTTAGAAAAAATTTAAAGAATTTCGATTAAAGTAAAAAATCTATATTTGAATTAATTTTTTGTAGTAAAACTAATAAATAATTTTTATTAACCGTTGATTTAATTTTAAGATTTAGCTTATTTTATAGTTCTATTTTATTAGCAGCACCTTGACATTATTAATGATGACTCATCATTAATGAGTCCTTTTTCAATGTGTTTAATGATTATTCATCTGGCCAGTCTATTGTTAATGTCCTTGGAGCGTTAGGTTTTTATTTTTGTCTTTAGTCAATGCATTTAGATATTTGATGTTGATCGTTCTACATCAAAGCGTAAATAAGTATAAGTTTTTGGTTAAAATTTTTCTTTTTATGATAAGCTATAAATTTTGTATCAAGTTATGTTTTTATCTTTGTTTTAATAAATAAACTTTTTGTGATAATTTTTTTTTAAGTATGTGTTTTTCAGTTTTAGTGGTATATAGGTTTTGATGGCTAGGTCTATCATATGGACAATAAACTTGTAATCGTATTTTAAAATATATAAAAGGCATAGTTGTTAATTAATATATTAAAATTCAAAATAGACTAGAACTATTTATTTACACTTAAATAATTTTTTTATCATAGTTTCTAAATAAATTATTTTTTTTGTCCCTGGTATGAAACTTTTAGAAATTATTTTATTTTTTCTTTTCATTAGTTGGTTTCTAACATTAACTTTTACTGTTTAAGATTTTAAATCTTTAAATTTTTGTCTTTAATATAAGTATGTTATAAAGTTTAAGTTTTCAGTTTCTTTTAATGTTACAGATTTGGTAGTTGCTAAAAAACTTTTAATCGTCCTGCATGCAAAAAAGTCATCGTGCCAAAATGTCGCTGTGCGAAAATATCATTGTAAAAATGTGACGTTGTGCAAAAGGAGCGTTGTGCAACAATGATGCCATAAAAAATTGTTATTATGAAAAATTGTAGCCGTGCAAAGATGACCCTGCGTGCAAAAGTTACGACCGTGCAAAAGTGTCTCCTCGTGCAAAAGTGACTTTCTGTGAAAAAGAGTCGCCGTGCAAAAAGAATCCTACGTGCTAAAGTGACGCCGTGCAAAAGCGTCCCCTCGTGCAAAAGTGACCCTGCGTGCAAAAAAGTGACTCCTCGTGCTAAAGTGACGCTCGTGCAAAAGTGACGCGATGCAAAAGTGACGCTCGTGCAAAAGTGACCCTGCGTGCAAAAAAGTGACTCCTCGTGCTAAAGTGACGCTCGT
This sequence comes from Thalia democratica, assembly GCF_965202585.1. Classification (NCBI taxonomy): domain Eukaryota; kingdom Metazoa; phylum Chordata; class Thaliacea; order Salpida; family Salpidae; genus Thalia; species Thalia democratica. The sequence goes on from NC_139170.1 coordinate 14,346,802, forward strand.
GCAAAAGTGACGCTCGTGCAAAAGTGACACGATGCAAAAGTGACGCTCGTGCAAAAATGACCCGTTCCCGGTTAGGGTAGTTTATACACACGAAAAACAAATAAGTTAAAAAATTATCCTACTACCAACCTAATATAAAAAATATCGTTCAATCAACGATAATAATTAAATTTGTAAACAAAAATTTTATTAAAAATATCGTTTTAAGTATACTAGAAGTAATTTTCAGTCATATAGTGTCTATGTAAAGCAAAACTAACGAAGTAAATTAACAGTTTAAATAAGTATAAGGTACTAAAATTAATAGCCAGTTATCAATTACCAAGTTCTATTTCAAAAATTTATTAGAGTATTCGGCTATTTTATTTTAGAAGTATTGTAAAAATACTATTGACATTAAAACTTTGAAATACTTAGTTTAACATTTAATCTTACTCAACATTTTTTTAATATTTAAAAAACAAAATAAAAGTTTAATTTAAAAGTATCAAATTAAACTACAAGCAAAGAGTAGTTTAAATAGCTCTTACAGTTTTATTTACCTCTGTAAACTGTTTACTAGCTAGTAGTTGCTAATGAAAACGGTTAAAACAGTTTGCAAACTGCGGCTTGCATGCCAAAAACGGCCTTTAAAGCCAAAATATGTGGCAAGTTAATTACTATTTGGCTCAAATCATACTTTTTTAAAACATTTATAGGAAAAATGTTTGTAATAAAAGCTTTTAATAAGGCTATTACATTAGTAATTACTAATTACTAGTGCTTTTCTATTTTATAAAATTCTGGTTTTAAATTATATCTATATGTTGACTACTTCAAATGTTTTCAATAAGTATGTCTTAACTGAGACCCGCAAAAGAAATATTTTATACAATGCGGCCTGCAAGAAAATTTTTCTTGGAAAATTGGCCCACGTTTTAATAAGGCTACCGACCTTACTTAAAAATTTTATTCAGACGCTAGTTTTCATATGAGTTTTAGAATGAGTTAAAAAAAGTGTGTATATCGCTAAGGCAGACTTTAAAAAAGACAGTATGATTTTTTAACATAAATCACACTGATTGTTACCACGCCTGTTCAGATGATTTTTGCCGCGGACTCAAGCTGTGAATGAAACAGTTTTTCAAAACTATTTGTTATCTTTAGAATTTAAGACTAAAATATTGGTATCGCTAGTTAAATGGAATTTTCCAGCAAAAAATCATAACTTTTAAAAGTATATGTAGTTTTATTATTCTTTTAAGAACTTTCTATAAAAGATACATTAGTGCAGCATACATCTTAGTTTAAATAAATATTTGAAAAAACTAGTTTAGATTATTAATTTAAGTTAGGATAAAGAACTAATTAAGGTTTTGATAAAAGATTCTTGTTCAATAAAAAGCTATAAATCTGGTATTACAGTCACCTCTTGCAAATTTACACACATAGTGTCTATAAAAAAAGTGCGTAACTAAACAAGATAACGTAACTAAACGAGAGGTTTTTAAAGATTTGTAGAGGTTTTTTGAGTAATTTTTTTTTTTTAATTTTTAACTGCGTAACTAAACGAGTGCGTAGATTCGCGAGAGGTGACTGTACTTTACTTTATTTTGAAGCTATTATTGGTTAAATTAAAAGTAATGTGAAAATTTCAAACCGGACCTAAACCAGTTTTAAATTTTTTAACTTCGATATTCTACAAAAAAAATGGTACAAAAGACTTATAAACGATTTCTAAAGCTGATGAGGATATAACTATGTTAGAAAACATTATTTTATATTTATTCAATGTTGAGATCTATTTCTTCACTAAAGGTAAAACGTAATGTGCTTAAGTTGCCAGTTTTTGGTTTAATTATTTTTAAATTGTCAAAAATATTAACATTAAATTTTTTATATAAACGTAAAAACCATTTAAGTAGTAATTTGCAGTTAAACTTGATAAAAATCTTCGCAGGCATATTTTTTATAACTTTGTAACCTATTAGTAAGCTTAAACAAAAAAAAAAGTTATTAAACTATATTTTAGTTACTTCAGTTGAAAACATTCAAACAACAATAAATTAATCATATATTATTTTTTACAGTTGATCAAAAATATTTAAAATTATGTAAAAAGTAAAATAGCAGCTTTACTTACAAGTTTAAATTTTACTATTTGTTTAAAAACTAGTAAATAATAAACTTTACATAACGACCATCAACTACAGTATTCGAGAAAACCAACGACAAGTTTCCTCCTGAATAGGACTTATAAGGCAAGCATAGTCGTGAAAAACCTTTCGGTAAAGTTAACATAACATCTTGTTAACAGTGTTTAGATCAGGGTTTCCCAAAGCAGCCAAGTAGCCCAATTTGGGGGCATGCAAGATATTTAGGAAACCATGAGCAGCAAAAGGGCCAAAAGAGGACTATGGGAATTAAAGGAGCCACAGGAGAGCCATGAGGTCATAATTTAAAACTAAAAAGTAGATATTTCGGAGTTGCAGACGAAGAGCAAAAAAAAGGTCTTACGTATTTTTGATGGTATTTTTTTGAGTTATCTTGTTGTAGAGGCCCATAGATTTTTTTAAATTTCTTTAAGGGGGCCTTTTGAAAAACGTTTTGGGAAAACCCTGGTTTAGATTAAAAAAAGGTATACAATTTTTAGTAGTAAATTTATAACTTCTCAACTGTACTTGTGTTCATTTAGAACAGTTTAAGATAAATTATATAGATGAGTAACAAAAAAATTGTCATTATTAAAACTTTAATTTGAGAATTTATATTAATTTTAACAATAAATAACTAACATTGTACTAACCTAATTTCACATTTTGTAATACTTTGTTTGTTAGTACTTGAAGAACTAAAAATTATTACGATAAGTGTCTAGCTAAAAATTTAACATAAACTATTGAAACACATTTTCATAAAGTGTTTATTTATTTATCTTACTTTTTTTTTGAATAAATTTTATCGTGTTTAAGTACCCTTGTTTAATACAAAAGAAAAATTAAATACTTTAAAGGTTTTTTTCTGTATTTTAAAATAACTTTCTGTATTAAATAATTTATTTACCTGTTTTCTAAGAGAAAAAAATATAGTTTTAAGGTAATTAAAAAGGTTTTTTTCTGTAATTCAAACTTTGATATCTATAGAAACCGAAAATCAACAGTTAAACAAAAAATTATTAAATAAAATGTATTTTATTGCTCTATTTATATATAGAAAAATGGTATTTCAAAGCTTTGTTTAATAAAATCTATTTGTTCTATTTTTTAGTATTATCAGTAGAAATAGCTCTGTCATTACTAAAACTTTATATTTAGCACTACTTAACATGTACGAAAATTTTAGATAATTTTTAAGAGATAAACATTAATGTTTTCTACAAGGTGTATTAACTTAACTTTATCCATAATAAAACAAAAAAAAACTGGGTTTACACCAAGTGATACAGAACGAACAAGATAAAAACTTAACTTTGAAATATGTTGACACTTCATTTATTTTTTGATTTTAATATTATATCTATAAGCTTCATTGTTATAAACATATATTTTGATAATTATAAATATTTAATTTTTCTTATTAAAACTAAAAGATACAGGAAATTTTTTCATCTATGGAAAAACAAAAAACGAGTAAAGTTACCGAAAAATTTATAACAACTTGTCTGTTTTACATCAGTTATTGAATTATAACTATACAATAAATACTAAAAACCTGATTGTACCTACTTCAAAAGCTGTCTTAGGCCAGGGTTTCTCAAAGTAGGCCGTGAGCAGCAATGGGGGGCATAATTTGTAACTTACACTAGATATTCTGGAGTAGATGATGAAGAGCAAAAAAAAAAAGATCTTAAGCGTTTTTAATTAAAGTTTTTTGAAAAATCTTATTGGAGGCGCCTGTTGAAAAAAAAGTTTAGCAAACCTTGTCTTAGACCATTTAAAATTTTGTACAACAAGAGAATTCGGATATACCAAATATGAATCAAACAATAACCGATTATCGATCAATAATAAATATGTATTACTTATTACTAAATTGAACTAAAATAGGCAAGAGCAATTAGGAAAAATAGGATTAAAACAAATTGCGTGTATAAAAATACAATTAGACCAAGCTCATTTCATATAAATGCTAATTCTATTTTTACAAAAAAATCTATATATAGATTTGAAATAGTATTTCGTACCTAGGCTTCGAAGACTTAATAAACTAGTTTTTAGGTTTATTCAAATAAAAAAACATATATTATACACGGGTAGCTGTCAAATTCGCACGAGCGTACAAAATTGCACGAAGATACTTTTGCACGAGCAGACAATTTTGCACGGTTGAATTGATTTTAATTTATTTATTATTTCTTTTTTATTTAGTTTTTTTTTTACTATTACTGTTACCCTTAACCCTTACTCTCGGTCGGTAGCTTTTTTTTAACTAGTTAATTTTTATTTATAAAAAAAATTATACAGTAATCTTCCTTAATTGTACCAACATATGTTTCTGTGTTTTAACTGTACAATAAAGGAAGATTACTGTATAATTAGTTTTTATTTACATTCCAGTGAACTTGTTTCACTGAAATCTTTTAATAGCAAACGATTAAATGTATATTTTGAACAGTTAATTTTTCTTTATTCATTTTCTTTAATATAACAATTTTTATTAGTTATTTTTTATTTTTACCATCGCTATTACCCCCAACCCTTACCCTCGGTCAGTAACTTTTTTTCTTTTTTTACTCTCTTGCAAAAATGACCCTCTGTGCAAAGTTGTAATTTGTAAAAATTTGACCCTCGGTTCAAAACTGTCTTCGTGCAGTTTTGTCTTCCGCGCAATTTTGACCCGTTCCCATTATATACATATAACGTTTATACTTTGATTGCAAAACGTGAGGTACAAAGTACTGTAGCATTTAAACAATTTATATGTTACTGAATTCAGTATACAAGTAAATGTGCAGAAAATTTGAATAGGTAGTTATATAACAAAAGTGTATAGAACAAAATGATAAACATGCAAAATTTCATTTATAGTTAATTGAACTGCGTATAAAAAACTTTACAACTTGATTGTTTTTAAAATCTTAAAAGTCAGATATTATTCAAAGTAACTTAGATGGATACTTTGAATAATGTAAAATATAGATCAGTTTTAACAAAGATACATAATAACTAAACTTGTAAAACTTTAAGTATTTTTTATAGAGTTACTGGAATAAATTCTTATTTTAACGTTTTTTGAGTATTTACAAAACATATTACTTGCTAAACTTTAACACACACTGAACTATCTGAAAAATAAAAAAAAGTATTTGCTTTTATGTGAAATATTACTCGAAGAAAGTAAAATTGAGTAAATTATCAAATCATCGTTTCAGTACAAAATATTTGTTAAGTAAAAAAGAGCAAATTTAAGAGAGCGTCATATCAATTAACGACTCATCAGAATTGTTTTGGGAAGTTTTTACGACTTCAATGACTCTACTGGGAGCTGACTGAAATACTGAATTATCGTTCAAACTTTCATCGTTGGCTTGCGGCAAATAAACTGCAAAGTTGTTAGAATATTTATTTACAGACATAATTAACTGTGTGAATAAGAAGCAGTGGTTCCTCAAAACAACTAAAATAACAGTATAAATGTTTATTTCAATTAGAACAAACTTAAAATAAAACTGATTAAAACGTATAAAAAAAAATAATTTGTACTTTTATTTATAAAGTAAGAAGAACACATAAAATATATAAGGAAAACATTCATGTTTATTACAATTTTGTGTGGGCATTTATGTTTTCATGTTCAAGTTTTTTAATTGACTTAAAAATTAAAATTTAGACTTCTTACAACTCTCCAAATTAAAATCTTAAAATTTATACAAATTATTGTAAGTATCTAAAAATAAGGTTATGTAAATACATTAAACTTTACAGTCCTAAGAACTCAATTTTAAGATTTAAGGTTCGTACTAAACTAATTATTTCAGCTAATGAATTGCTTCCACGACTTTATATACATAAACTGATGATTAGTTGTCTATTAGTTTGTTTTTCTTATTAATAATAAGCAATACTTTTACAAAATGCTTAGTAACCCACCTTGGTTTAAGGTGATTTCCCCTTCATCTTGGACCCCGTTCGAAACCCGCACAACCCTGGAAACAGAAGATATGGGAATTGAATTCGAAGAAGTTTGGACCAACATTGTCGGGGATAGAAGGTGATTACCATGGTGTTCCCCGCGGTAAAACTCTGAGTCAGTGACGTAATAATCGTCCGGTTCTACCACGGAAGCGAACGGGTTGTCATCCAGGTTGTCATGGTGATGATGATTAGGCGATGAAGTGGAAATTTCGTTTAGGTTGTGGTCACAAGGTGGAGCCGCCGAGTCGAAGATGTACGAGTGGTCGTTGTGGGATTGTTGCGATGGCAACGACGACGGAATGGCCACTTCTGATTGGTCGTAGTCGTTGTTGTGGGCAAGCTCCATGTTTGCCGCCATCTGAAACCTTTCTGTAAAAAAATCTTTGTTAGGTGGTTGAATTAAAATATAAATGGTCAAAATTGATATAGCTGTATATGATTTAATAGTATAAAAATAAAGTGGTAAGAATTAAAAAAGTTAAGAAAATTAAGAAAAATATTTGAAAAGGCAGTCGTGTTGCAAATTTGTTTTAACTTTAATTAAAAAGAAAATATAGCTTATAAATTGTAAAAATAATAGAGCGTTAAATTTTCATAAACTGTAAATACTTTGAGATAGTTTATAATATTAAACCTGAAGGGTTTAATGTAGTTTGTTCTCTGTAACTTTTGTATCTCTGCGAGAAAGATCTGAAAAATTGTTTCAATTGATCAAACTCCTTCATCAGACCACTGTCATACAGCTTGTGCAAGATATCCACAGATTCTTAATTTAAAAAATATAATTACAATTATTCTAATTATGAACATTTACCACAGTTTTTAATAATTTATCGAGGTGTTATACTGGCTATTATTGACATCAAATGCAGCATTTGTATTAAATATAACTATCTACAGTCAAACTCTGCTATATTAATTTTCAAAAATGCATTTCCAACGTACATTTTAAGTACTTCCAAAACACATTACAGTAACCTCTCGCATCTTTACGCACTCGTGACGTTACGCACTCTGGCTTAGTTACGCATTTTAGAGTTCTAAAAAGTTCAAAAATAAAATTTTTAATATTTTTCTAAAATTGCAAAAATTAGGTTTATTGTATATTTTTAATTTAAAATATTTTTCTAAATGCTAACTCCTTGGCTTTGACCTTTATAGCTAAGGTGTCTTAAAACTCCTCGTTTTATACCTTTAAACAAATATAAAATTTCAATTCCTCAAATTCTTATGGCATGAAGCTTAATTCCTACTTAAAAAGTTCATTAATATATCTTTAATACAATGCAAGACAAGTTTATCCTTATGTTGGCAAAGGTCAAATTAAAAAAATTGTAGCAACATAATCAATTTTAAATAACATTTTTCTCATATTTTGTATATTTTTGTTCAAGAGAAGAAATCTATTACAGCACCAAATACATATTTTTGTAAAAGGCTATAGAAACAAACTTTAATATAGACACCACACCATTTTTTAATTGTTAAGAAATGTTCAATTATAAATTTAATTTGCTAAGTGGAATAGAATATAAATGTTAATGTCAAATAAGTCACATATAGATAAAGATAAAATCTACTTATTATTTAAATTAGTAAAATTTTTCTACAAGTGTTATTATTTTATATAAATATAAATCCTTTTTTTTAATTTATATATAGTTTTATCTTTTGTTTTCATTTTTATAAATAAAGTAAACAAATTGTTAAAAGTGGGAAAGTTCAGTCTGCTTTTAACTAATAGGAATATCAAAAAAGAGTCATTATAGTAAGTATAATTGGTACCTCTCGTATCTTTACGCATTTTTTCTGTGGACACAATGCGCGTAAATAAGCGAGAGGTTACACTGTATTAAACAATATCATATTAAATTTCATTTAATCATAAAAACTGCTTTTTGCAAAAAAAAAAAAATAATCTAAAAATTTATACAAAATTCATCAACTATCATTTGTCGAACAACTGTTCATACCCTGAAACGTGCACTCATTCCAGTGTGTTTCGATGACTTTCCTCATGCTCGACCACTTGAAGTGCAACCACTGGGGCGACCGGGCGCTCGTCCAGTTCTCGGACATGACGGACCAATTTATTTCGTTTTCGCTCGACACCTTGGACTTGTGCACTCTGCAAAAATAGAAAAAAATTGAAATAACAGTTTTCTTGAGAAGCAGGAGTTTTCTATTGAGAAAAAATGTGCTAAGTTGTAGCACAACTGGACTGTAGCTCATCTTACTACATATCAGTGTTAGAATAATATATGTGTGTTTATATTTAAACTATTTATCGTTTCAGATTTTCCATTGTTACTTATTTAAACACAAGGAGTTTTTTTTCATGAAAATGTTTTCAACTTATAATGGTTGTAATAAAATACCCAACTCATGGATGCGACTACGAGACGCCAGATCAACCATGTGATGTAGTTTGCAGACTTCTTAACCCGCACAAAAAGTAAGATGAAAAAAATTATGGGTCACCAAATGCTGTTGTAATGCCAAATGCACCTCACTGATTCAACCAAGAGTTGACCGGGGTATCAGCCAACAAATATGGCTAGCCTTTATTCGCAGGTGGGAGGCATTCTTGACTGGGTCAAACATATGTAGCCAAAATGCAAGCGCACAGTTTTTTTAATGCGCGCATGAGAAACTTGGCGATCTTATTTTGGCAAATGACCTTAGGCTAATGGCTGAGTCAGAAGAATACGTTGCTAAACTGATGGATTAAATTGCGGTCATTGCAGTTGTAATTGGGATAAAAAGAGCAGAACTTATGAGCTTGCATCAATACCACGATGAAACATTTACAACCTGTGTTCGTAGCAAAGCAGAAAATTGTGGTTTCACAACAGTCAGTGAGTGTGGAAAAAATGCCACAAGATATACGGATAAGGCAATAAAATATGTGATGCTTGCAGGTGTAGGTGACGATGATATTAGAAGAGAAGTTCTTAGCACTGGAAATATTTTTTTAAGTCATAATTTGACATAATTTTCTTTATTGAAAGCAAGGAAATGGGTAGGCATGCAACGGAGAACTCATATACAGATCAGCGGCAATTTCCCTTAAACGTAAGAAAAAGCAAAGATTCAATGTAGGAAAAAAGTCCAAGTATGTCCCTTGCCAGCGTTGTAATAAGATATTTTATCAATTTAAAGAAAAAGAAACTCATAATGTAAAACCTTATAAATATTGTATATCTTGTCGGCACAACCAGTCAAAGAAGGTTAATGCTGTTCAAACCCAAAATGAGTGTTCCTGTTTCATGCAAAAGAATTATGTTAAAACCCAAATTATGTCATTACAAGCTAATGAGCGAATTATGTCCATCAGTGTTATATTTAACAAGAAAAAATTGCATAAATCTAAATCCTTAGACCATCCCTTTGCATCAAAAAAAATTACTAAATACGGCACAAATAAGCTTATTAAGGTAAGTGCCTTAGCTGATACTGGTGCACAGTCAAAACTTTGGGGATGGAAGAACTTCCAAGATGCTGGTTTTGGTAAGAAAGATTTTCTTCCTGTATCAATCACAATCCGTGCTGCTAATAAAATTTCAGTTAGCATCTTAGAAGATTTAAAAGCCACTTTTAATGGAACGTATCCAAAGAATGATGTAGTCAGCTGAATTAGTTTTATCTATGTCAGTGACTCAGTAACTGTTTTTTTTTCTTTCGTATGAACAATGTTTTTCTCCTAATTATTAAAAGAGATTTTCCCACTACTGGTTCTCATCTGCCTCATCAGCATTCTAAATTTGTTGCAAATTTGAATGAAAAAATCAAAGTAAGCTGAACTCACATGATGTAACCTGCAACTGCCCAACAAGGAGCAAAGTCCCAGACAAACCAAGCAAGCAACACTCGACTGCAATAGACGGTCACCTGACTGCTGCACCACTGGTTGGAAGGTGACACTTGCAGGCTCAAGATTTCAAATGGAGCAGAAAATATTATGCTGCTATTGAAGGAGAGCCGCTTGCCATTGCTTGATTGTTAGGGCAGAAAAAAGTATTCTACCAAGTACTGTTAAGATCTTGTGGTTGTTACGGATCATAGGCAACTAGTAAAACATTTTGGTGATCAGGCTTAAATTATATTCAAAACACACGCTTATTTAGACTGAAACAGCGCACACTGCCATGGCACTTTAAAGTACACTATATACCTGATAAAACAAATTTAACTGCGGACGCTGCATCACGTTATCCAAACTGACAAATGAAATTAACTAGCACAATGATGATTTGACTGATAAACTTTTTACTGCTTCATTGAGTAGTGAAGTACGCCATTAAATGGCAATCATCTGGAAAGAAATTGTGGAAGAGACAGTGTTAACAGTGTTTAGATCAAAAAGTTATACAACTTTTTTGTACCAATTTTATAATTTCTCAATTATATTTGTGTTCCTTTAAAATATGTTTAATATAAGTTTTATAGGTGGGTATAAAAATGATACTTTTATTAATAAAACTTTAAGTTGTGAGTTCAAATTTATATCAATAATAAAATAAAATATAGTTTTGAATATAAATTTTTATCTACATAATAAATTAATTTAACAAATTACCTAAGCGTTTGTTTTACTTAAAACATTTTCAATACTATATAAATATATATATATATATATATGGGAAATATTAAAACCAAACCTAACTAAGTCTGCTAAAAATTTTATTTTGCAACTGTAAATTTAGTAAGTATAAATATCATTTATACTTATAAAACTTGATGCAACAGTTAAAAGTACTAACTTAGACACAAGTTGCTTGTCGTCAGCTTTTGTCCATTTAGATCCGTTCGAGTTTTTCCAATTGAGGCAATTGAGCCATTTTGCACGGCATTGCTTTTCATTTCTCGTTTTTACCTGAACAGTTTTTACTGTTTACAAAGTTAATTTTTTAGTTTATTTATTCACAAAGGCAACAATGTTTCACCCCTAAGGGATCTTCAGGCCTGCAAAATAAAAAAAACATAAGACGATGGATAACTAAAAACGGGAGCCGATCATTTCTAACCCGCTATCATTTCTAACCCGATCACTTCTACCCCGATCACTTCTAACCCGATCACTTCTAACCCGATCATTTCTAACCCGATCACTTCTAACCCGATCACTTCTAACCCGATCACTTCTGACCCGATCACTTCTAACCCGATCATTTCTAACCCGATCACTTCTAACCCAATCACTTCTAACCCGATCATTTCTAACCCGATCATTTCTAACCCGATCACTTCTAACCCGATCATTTCTAACCCGATCACTTCTAACCCGATCATTTCTAACCCGATCACTTCTAACCCGATCACTTCTAACCCGATCACTTCTAACCCGATCACTTCTAACCCGATCATTTCTAACCCGATCATTTCTAACCCGATCACTTCTAACCCGATCTTTTCTAACAAGATCATTTCTAACCCAATCACTTCTAACCCAATTAAACCCGATCATTTCTAACCCGATCATTTCTAACCCGATCACTTCTAACCCGATCATTTCTAACCCGATCGTTTTTAACCCATTTAACTTAATTATTTTTTAATCTAAATTTCATGCAAAAACAAACTAGTCTTAATGAAGTTATTAAAATAATAAAAAAAGAATTAAACTTATAATTACTTTAAACATAATGATTTTATTGTTTTACGTAAAAATATTTTTAGAATAAGTTTTAATTTTAGTATTAACTTAACATAATCTTAATATATTTTTATTACCTCATTATCATGCACATATTTTTAGTTTTTTTCAATTATTTTTTTTTTGTTTTTTCGATACATTTTAAGAGACGTTTTTCGTTAATCATATACAATTTTGTTTACCTTAAAGTATTTTGAACTCTTCTTTGTAGGATTTTAAAATAAGCAGTGATAGTTATATCTTAGTTGGATCTTATTGTAATTAACGTGACTAAAATAGTTTTAATATATACAAATTTTAAAAAGTCAACTCTTACAATTGTAATATTCAGATACAAAAACTTTTATATTACGGTTTAAAAACTGCATTGAAAGTCTTACGTAAATGTTTTGTTATTGCTTACTAGTGTATTAAACTTTTATAGTAGGGTAGTTTTAAGTTTCATCTTAATAACTTATACAAATTGTTATGCAACTTGCATAGGCCTATTAAGATAATGGAATTCAAACAAACATTCGGAGAAGCTAAAAATACTTTTATTATATTAAGTGGAAAAGTATGGTTTTTAATATAAACTAGCTATTAAAACAGTTATGTCATATAACTAAACCGCAAAAGTTGTTATGTCGATTGCCGTCTGGATTTCACATCATTAATAAATTCCTACTTAGTTTTAGAGCAAAAAAAAAGTTTAACACTAACAGTTAAACAGACAAGTTTATTTGTATAACAAGTTCGAGGGTAATTAAATCTCTTTTATGTTTTAATTGCGACTTAAATTAGTACTTTAATTGACAAACACTTCTTTAAAATTACTTTATTATGAGCAGTTGAAATAACGTAAGTAAAAACAATATAAGTATTAAAAATAAAACATTTTGAAATAGAATAATAAGTTAATTATAGTTGGATTAAGTATAATTATAAGCAGAATTTTATAAAAACTCCATTAAGTTCTTTGTCTGTTTTAATCAAATATTCTAGACGATTATTACACAAAATATATTTATTTTTTATTCATTACAGTAAAGCCAGCTTGCAGTCTATTGACTTTATTCTCGGTGGTTTTTTGCACCTCTAAATTTCTATAAATATGATGAGTTTTTTCTTAATTAAAAATTTAAACCTATATAGTAGGTTTAACAATACAAACTGGTTTTATTATTTTGTTATAAGTTTTTAAGTTATATAGTTTAATCTAGTAATTAATACTTACATTTCAAGTATAATGATCGCTTAATATTCTAAAGTTTTTGTGTTTTTGAAAACATGTAAAACAATAACTTTCAAAAGATATCAAGAAAATTATATTAGAAAAATCTAATAGTAGTCGTGAGAATAATCGTGTTTTTGCAAGTTTAAATTTTGAAAACTTTTAAATTTTTATGAAAAATGTAAATTTATTTTGTTTCATAAATTTTATTTCAAAAGAAAAAGTTAAAATGCGTAATAATAATTTTTCGACACTAAACTTCAATAGTTAAGTTTATTATAACTAAATATAACTTAATTACAGTTAATCTTTATATACAGTTTACCAGTTGATTTAAGAATAAAAATTAAATTTAAGTTCGAGTAAATAACTAGTTCTGAATATTTAAAAACCTTCTACCTCTACTTTTGGCTTTGTATTAAACAGTATACACTTTCGTGTAAAGAACTTAGAATTTAATGATATTAGTTTTAAATTACTAAATTTTATTAACTATATTAATTAAAGTACCATAAACGCTGATATTAATATTTTAAAAAGTTGTATTTCATGTAAATTCTCCCTGAATTTTGAGGCAAATTGGTAATCTGGTTTCTACACTTAAAAAATATATTAACCATATAGAATCATTTCAAAAGAAAGTACAGAATAGACTTTAACCGCTGCGTTACTCATTATATTTCTTACATTGACGACTATCAAAACTTAATATTTAATCTTTAGAATACAAAATACTTATACTTTTCCTAAAGCTTTTTAAAACTAATTAACTACACTTAATCAATAATCCAATTTTAAACCTTATTGTCAAAACAATAAATGAACCAATTAATATCAACAGTTAATTTTTAACAAAAGCTATCTGAACATTTGGTTTTATTTTAAACAAAAAAAATTATACTTCAAAAAAAAACAATTTTGTTGAGATTATTATTTTTAAAAACAAATCCTTATCTTTAAAAAATAATAAATTAATATATTAATACAGATCGGACAAATAAATTTCGGGTTAGATATGATCGGGTTAGAAACGATCGGGTTAGATATGATCGGGTTAGATATGATCGGGTTAGAAACGATCGGGTTAGAAATGATCGGGTTAGAAATGATCGGGTTAGAAATGATCGGGTTAGAAGTGATCGGGTTAGAAATGATCTTGTTAGAAATGATCGGGTTAGAAGTGATCGGGTTAAAAATGATCGGGTTAGAAATGATCGGGTTAGAAATGATCGGGTTAGAATTGATCGGGTTAGAAGTGATCGGGTTAGAAGTGATCGGGTTAGAAATGATCAGGTTAGAAATGATCGGGTTATAAATGATCGGGTTAAAAGTGATCGGGTTAGAAATGATCGGGTTAGAAGTGATCGGGTTATAAGTGATCGGGTCACAAGTGATCGGGTTACAAGTGATCGGGTTAGAAATGATCGGGTTAGAAGTGATCGGGTTAGAAGTGATCGGGTTAGAAGTGATCGGGTTAGAAATGATCGGGTTAGAAGTGATCGGGTTAGAAATGATCAGGTTAGAAATGATAGCGAGTTAGAAATGATAGTAAACCACTAAAAACATACAATAATGCAAGAAATTATAATTAAATTCAAATTAAATTAGAAAATTAAAAAATGTATAGTGTTATTACTAGATAATTAATTAACAAAATTACAAATCTATAATAATGAAAAAGACTTTTTAAATTTTAAATATGATTTATACTTACAATAGCTGATTTGTTCTATACAGATTTGGATTTAGCTTATAACAACACAAAACAAAATGGCGCTTAACAAATAAGGGTACAAGTAATAACAAAAATAGAAATAAGTGTAAAAGAATTAAATACGCTAAGTTTTAAAATAAAATTTCCTAAAGTTCGGGCAGGTGTAGAAGAGCTCTTGTCTTTTGTTTAAAATTCGTTTCTTATTAGCAAGTGCTATTTCTATTTTTTCCAAATTGCAAGTCCTACAGATTTCAATATTCTTTATTTCTTTAATCTTATGCATTATGCTCCACCTTAAATCGTAGCAAGTGTTATTGTTTTTTAATCTCCAAATGTACTTGGAAAGCTCTGTTCCCTTGTTATTTTCATTCTTAATGTCACTAATGTGTGCATACCATCTCTTTTTTAACTGGCCTCCCGTGGATCCTATGTATTCCTTTGTTTCGATCTGACTGATCGTCGCCTTATAAACAACATTCCCCTGCAAACATTTGCCACTTAAGGGGCAGGAGTCTTTGTCGAGGCTGTTGCACGTCTTATCCTCTTGGTTGTTCTTATGATTCAGTTTATTTGGTATATTTACAACAAGTTACTTAAAAAATGACAAGATTTTCAGTAAACAAAAAAACCTGTGATCAATATTTCAAATACTTTTAAATTTAGATTGTACTTGTGGTATATAAAAGTAATGGCCTAACTATACCGTATTGTATATCCTATAAGTATATGTACATTTTATTATATTAGGTGCTATAATTGTCTAAATATCACCAACTGATGATAATTAACATAATAAAAACAACAGTTACTAACCAAAATTAGCAAAAAAAAGAGCAAAGTCAAGTAAAAAAAATAATAAAATCACGAAAAATTCTTTGAACTTGAACTTTGAAAAACTTTTGTAAAAATAAAAAGACAACTTATAAACATAATTATAAGATATTTGTTAGATTTAAGAAGATATTAGACTAGCTCTAAAAAATCTAATGAATTGTTCTTTTAAAATCTAGATTTTATGTAAAATATCATACTTTAGTATTCTGAAGTATTACAGCTTGAAACTATATGAATATGATATTTGTTAGAAGACATTAAAATATATTTTCATTTTCTTTAAAAACAAAGATTTTTGTTCCACACATTTTCATAAATATGCTAAGTTTACATTTAGTGAAAACATACACATACTGGCTAACGATTAAATTAAATTATTTAAAATACTTTCAAACAAACAAACTTGAGAGGCTATTTCTGCCCACGGGATGCCCTCATAAACATTTTGACCTTTTTCAGTTTTGGTTGTATTGCAAACTGCTTTGGTCAGCATTTCTTCCTCTAACATTGTCCATTTTCCTCTTGCTACAATTTTTTTACTTTTATGAAAATTAGTTTTTGTAAATGTAAAATCTAAACTCACAGTAAAAAATCTACAGTGTGGACATCAATGAAGTTCGCACTTTGAACCAAGGCAAAAGTGCGAATTTTATGTTATGTGAAATGCGAACTTAATAGTTATGAGACAAATTGTACTCTCTTCACAGTGAGTTATAGGTAATATAGAAATACAATTCTTAATTAATTTAAACAAAAAATAAATGACCAAAAAGGTTTATTGTTTATTTTTTTTTTAAAAACATTACTTGAAATATTCATTGTATTTAAAAAAAAGTAGATTGACAATTTTTGAAACTACTAAACAGTTAAGACATTTTTGTAACATTTGAAAAAAACATTTACTTTTCATCAAATAAAATTAAATATTATGTTTATTTTAATCAAACAACATAGACTAATAAATTTTTACATGTTATCTCAAGTGTTACAGTAACTTTTAACATTAAACTAATCAAAACTTCACACTATATTAAATTTTATTTTACTCTATAAACACAGATTGCTGTATTTATAGCCTTAAGAAAAAACTCACTATCATTCCAAGTAAACAAAATTGTATTAAATTTCATAAAAAATATAATCAATAATTTTATAATTTATAAACATGTCTTTGTTTTATCTTAAATACAAAAAGCTTGCTAAAAAATATAGAAATACTCTAAAAACATCATAAAATAATTAGACTTATATCGAAAACACAAATCTGTGTATACGTAATACTAAACAATGTTTTATATTATATTTTCTTTAAAAATTAATTGACGCTAATTATAAAGAAACTAAACTTTAAAAAAATTTTCAAACTAACATAAAGAGATTAGTGTAAACCAGGGCTTACGAAAACAGGTTGTAGCTACGTGTGTAGCACTACTAGCGGCAAAACATTAGACTGCTTAATATACATGCAGATTTAGGGTAAGAGTTACCACGTTCTGGTAAGGGTTAAAATATAGGGTATAAAACGTTTGGATAATAAAAATAAGTAAATAAACTCACTCAAGTGTATAAGGTAATAAACTTTGTTTATGAAGCAGCTTCTAACTAGGCTAACATATAAGCCTCCCCAAAATGAATCAGTTTTTGTTATGAGGGGCATTACCTTGTTAAAGGTAAAAGTATAAATTGGTAATTTACTAGTACAATGGCGATATCTAATTTATGAGAAATTTTAACTTCTGCCAAGTAAGCAATTATGAAAATGAACTCTAGTATAAACCAAGGTGTCTAATAATAAGGAAACTATCAAAAAAAATAATTTTATCTGTAAAAAAATGTTTTAGTAAACATTAAGTCAATTTTTATTTGATTTAGAACTATCAGTAGCTAATAAAAAAGATCAAGCAAAAATAATATGTTGATAAAAAACAAAATAAAAGCAATGTTAGTTAAATGTGTATATTTTTTTCATTTAAAAACTCAAAATGTCCAAAATAAAAATCATTAAAATATATATTATTTTTCAAAAGTATAAAAAATAATAATTTGAAATAAAAATAAACTTTAACCATAAAGAATGTTTTTTAAAGTACTTTGTAACAATGTATCTTTTAATTCTTTCTATACTTTTTTTACATACTTTTAAAAGTTGTTTTGAAAATACTTTAAATACTTTTTTATATTAAGTATTTCAAGTTTTTTAAAGCTGTTTTATGCTGTTAAGGTTTTTTTAGTATAAAGTTTTCATTATGAACTTGGTAAAATATCAAGGTATACTTTAAATTGAGGCAGTGTACATTTGTTTACAGTAAATAAAAACATTAAAACTGTAACTAAAAAAATAATATTAAAACAAA
The DNA here is from genome assembly GCF_965202585.1 of Thalia democratica. NCBI lineage: Eukaryota > Metazoa > Chordata > Thaliacea > Salpida > Salpidae > Thalia > Thalia democratica. Next base: position 14,364,686 of record NC_139170.1, read on the forward strand.
AGTAGAATATAAACAAGTTTATAAATGTTAAAAGTATTTTCCTTAACCAAATCTAATATATACTTTCTCTCTTACCCTGATATCATTCAATAAAATTATTATTGATGATTTATCAACTCATTACTGTGGCTTTATAATTGTAATTTTTATTATCACTACTATTACTGTTACAAATTAGTAGCTTAAAAGTTAGGCTAAAATTAAATTAAAAAAAAGCAACTTGCCATTAATAATATAAGAAAATATTTTGTTGACGTTTCGGACGACCAAAAGTATTTAAAACGATTTTTATTTACATACGCAATTGAGTAAGTATAACTATTGTTTATTTTAAACGTTAAACTTATCGTTTTTTTTCTAAACTTATCCTGGTTTTACTATTTCAATTGCAATATTTAGCTCATTTTTTCAAGTCGCCTAGAGTGGTGTCTACGATATATAGCTCAATAACAAGGTAAAAATTAATTACATTTTTGCAGTTGTCTTTCAAAATAAAATTGTATCAATAACTCTATTATATTAAAGGTTTTAGTAACTTTTTTACTTAGAATATATATTTATACTAGTATTCATGTATATGTTATTAAATATAAGTAAACACTAATTTCATTTAATTAAGAAGTTTAAAATAGAAAAAAATTTAATTTCAAGGTATTCAATAAGTTAGAAACATATAAAAATTTATTTTACTGGAAAATAATCACTTATATTTTAAAACAAAAAAATCTAAAAAAATGTTTCTCTCATAAAAAGAGTTAAGAAATTCGACTTAATTTTATAATAATTTAAAATAAAATGGCGAGCAATTATCCTTTAAAGGTTTTAATGCTAAGAAGTTGTACTTAAGTAATTTATCTTCAACTAATAGCTAAAACATTAATCGTACATTTTTGGTTTTATTTTGAAATAAGTATTGCAACACTTTAGATTAATAAAGGTCTTGTTTATAGCTAAAACCTTTTCTAAATTAAAAACATACATTAGTTAGAACAAAATAAACAATTTAAAACCAAAAATGTTTAGGTTATAAAAAAAACCTTAAACCTGTACAACTAACACACTTCACAGTGTACAATTCAACCAACTTTGATTTTTCATGAGCCTGCAGCGGTCTTTGACGGAGTCGGCGCTTCTGCCCATCATGTCCGCGATCGTGGTCCATTCCTTACCGTGCTTCTTGTGGAGTTCGCTCAACTTCTCGAGCTCGTCACTGCTGTACCTTTAAAACGTCACAAATTAGCGAAAATGTTGTCAAACTTTTGGTATAAAGTCAATGTTAACTTAAGCACGAAGACATTTCTCTAAAATTACACCACACAATACAGAAGTTTGATCGTTTATCAAAACCATTTTTTACAACTTTTTTTACTAAGCAATTACTCGTTATTATAGGCATATCCTTAAAAACATCCTATTTTAGATGTTTTCTAATTTGAAATTTTAAGTATCCTAAAAAAACTTAGACTTAAAAAAACAAAAATGTGAGCTTTTTTAGTAGTTTTTAGGTTTAGAAATATTTTTTCTTAACTGCTATTCGTTTTTTTTTTACTTTTAATATTATCATTCATAAACTTTAAAACAGTTGTACAAACTGTATAATTCAGGAAAAACCAACCATTTAACTTTAAATCGTAAACATATACCTAATTTATTATTGGTTCAAATTTTTTTGATATGTTTTGTTATTAAAAAAGTTCCTACAAACAGCTACAATCAAAAATTCGATATAAGATTTTATTTTTATTTTGAAAACATATATCAATTATACTTTAAAACCCAATAATTTTAATAATAACAACAAAACTAACTTTCCCTTGTAGTTTTTCTTGTTGTACATTCGCTTAACTTTGCGGTAAACTTGAAAAAGCTGCCTATCAAGACCTTGGGAAATTGTCGGATAAAAGTCTTTTTTTCGATCGTTTTGAAATATTATTTTCTCTGGGTCAGATATGAGGTTGTCCTTGAAAATTATTCATATAAGTAAACAAAAAAAATCTGATTAACAGAAACACTCAAACAAAATTTAGTATTATACGAAACTACATGTTTAAACTTATCGACTACAGTTTGTTCTTATGTATAAAATGTTAAAACTTTTTTTATCATTAAAATTTTCTATATCATTTATATAAACCAATGTTAACAGTAATTTATGCTTCAGTATTATAGTATTTAATCACTCTAAAAACATTAATACTAATATTTACATCAGGGTTTCCCAAACTTTTTTTTGCAAATGGACCCCTTCAACAAGATTACTCATAAACTACGATAAAAATAACACCAAATACATTTTTTTTTTTTGCTCTTCATCTGCAACTCAAGAATATCTAGTGTAAGTTCCAATTTATGACCTCATGGCCCCCCTGTGGCTCCTTTACTGCTCATGGGCCTCCCTCTTACCCCTTTGCTGCTCGTGGCCCCCTGAGTATCTGCCATGGCCCCAGAAACCCTGATTTAGATAAATTCACATAAATTTATTTTGCTCAAAATTTAAACACAACTTATATAAACTTAAATACTTATAGGTTTAAAAAATAATGCAGTTAATGCTGATCGTGTGAAAAGAGCTACGCACTAGCAAAACATTCTAAATAATTAAAAATCCAATACCTTGCAGTACGTTTCCACATTCTTCCTCAACAGCAACATCTCCTCCTTGCTCCAACTTCCCTTCTTCCACGTGTGCCCCTCCCTCAAAAGCTCCTCCTTCTGTTTGCGCAGCGTCACCCACTGGCCTGTCACCGGGTGCGCGTTCGTCTTCTTCTGCATTGTTTTTATTAATTACGCTTGAGATATAAATTATTAGTTGTTGAAGTGAACTGTGAAAGTAGCTCATTGGTTAAAAGTTTTTTTTTTAATTATCTTTCGGAAAATTATGCTTCGTTGGTTTTCATTGTCAAAATTTACAATAATTCTTTAAATTATATTAAAAAAATTGTTACAACAGGGGTGGAAGCAGTTTTAACAAAAAGTTGTTCGCAGACCACAGTTGTCTAAAATTTTATTGATTCATAAAAAAAACAATAATATCAAAAATGTGATAAAATATGCAGTAAAAAAGCACTAGTCAACACTAACTACAAAAATAAGAGTAAAAAATTAATTTCTTTGTAGTTTTTTTTTCTTATTTGAAAAAGTATGTTTATATCTAGAAAATACATCGCAGACCACAATTTTTGCTTTGTGGGCCACAGTCTACGGACCCCTGGCTTCAAACTCTTTTTTTTAATTTAAAGACTGTATCAGTTTAGTTCTGTCACTATATTTTAGTGTTCATCATCTGTTAAAAGCATAATTTGTTGTTTATTGACAACTATTATAACATCGAATAAAAATAACTTAATTGATGAATATTTTAACAATATTGAAAAAATTTTTAATAAATAAGAATCTTTTTTATATTGCTTTATATACTTGTTTTAGCATATTTGTCTTAGTATTTCTAAGTTAAAATGATACCGTTTAAATTTGAAAGTACTTTATAGCATGTATAAATCAAAAAGTTTCATAAACTGTATCTTTCTTTTTATATGTTATTGTATAGCTATAACACGTATTTATAAACAATGAAAAAAAATTCAATTTAGAGTTGTGATTGATATATTTAAAATATGTTGAGGAATAAAAAATGGTTTTACGGTGCAATGGTAAGAGTAAAGAAGTAACAGTATTGTATACGTATATTCTCTTTCTTGGTATTAAAAATGCAGTACAACTTTTAGAGAAAATTAGTAAATAATTTTTAAAAATAATTCATTACAAAAAAGTATGAATAGGTAGAGAATGACTTTTAACTACGGCTTTCAATTTAAAATTTGAACTACTCATTTAAATTACTAACTAATTACAGCAGTATCAAAAAAAAAGTTTTTCCTAGAACCTATTGATACTGACTTTTTTAATTCAGACAATTCAAGTTCTTGAAAAAAATTTTAACGGGTCAAAACTCAAAAAGTAATACATATTTGAATAAAATAAAAAAGCTCTTGTAGGTCTTATCAGGGCCATAGCGGCTCCACCTTGATTTTTACATGTTTATCTTATTTTGTAGTTTTAATTGAGCTATCAGACAATTTTAACCGCTTAACAAAATTTACAGTAACTTTAAAGATATAAGCAATCAAAATCGTCGAGCTTGATAGGTTTTTTTTTATAGAAGGAGCAAACAAAAACTCATAAAAAAGACTATTTCACTAAAAGTCTATCTTCTCTTCTTAAAATTTTTCCAGAAAGTCAATTACTAGTATTTAAATATTTTTATGAAAAAAAGTATTTTCGAAAATCTTTAGCACCATATATATTGAAAAAAAATTACATAGAACAACGTAAATGTTCGATTATTCGAAAAAAATAATGATTTTATAAATACAAGCTTTTTTCTGAAACAGCTAAAAACGATTTTTTCTAAATTATTTTTAGAATTATACTATATCATTTTGAAAAAAAAAAAATTATTAAAACAAATTAGAGATAAAGCAAAACCTACAAGTAAGACTATTTTGTAAACCTTTGGTAACAATATTACAAAAAATAGTACTGATAACAATTACCAAAAATATATTTACTTATAACTATCTAATCTAAACTGACTTTTAATTTAGATTTTTATGTTTAAGCTATAAACTACTTATAATATATTTTTCTTAAAAATTACTTTGGAATTAACTAAAAACTTACAACTCTTGACTTTCCACTTTCAATGATGATAGTTTGTTTAGGAGTTGGTCTAATATTCATTTGAACATTATTCGCTGGTAGTTTGCTTTTGTTGCTAACAAGCTCCATAGTCCTAAAAATAAAAAATATATCTACTAAAAAATCTTAAACAAAAGAATTTTAATAAAAACAGAACAATTCTGTTTTTGAGTTTGCAAGTTACTACAAAACTATTTTTTTTTAATACAGCTTATGTATGACAATTTCTACAAAACTTTATTAAACATTTAAATTATATAGAATTGTAAATACTACACAACTTAAACAATAAACTATTTAATTACAGTTAGTCTTTTTTATTGTCATTTTTAAAGTATTTTGAATACTGACATGTTTGAAATATTTAAGTCAGTTTCTATTGGCTTCACAATGTATATTTCAGGTGAATTCATGACTTCGTTTTGCCTATTACTTGTTATCTCTGGCTTCTGTGATATTTAAAATACTGAACTATTTAAAAAAATCAGTAAAAAATAGTATTTGATTATTGTAAAAGAAATAACTATGAATTTTTTCAAAAAAAAATTATCTAATGAAAATTATCAATACTTTCTCAATCTTTTTTTATATACAGCTGTGTAATTTTAAAATATGTTTTGAACTATAATGACTGTGACTGATAGTAAAAAATTTCAAAAAATTTTACATATAAAAAACTTCAAATAAATTCAAACTTACTAATGCTTCAAAATGCTCACCAATAGAAACAATGTTATACATAGAGCTTACATTGTTAGTCTGGTTAGATGAATCTATAGAATTTAAGTAGTATATCAAAATTTAAATATTGTTGTTTTCGAAAACATTTTTGCTGAAAAATACTTTAGTAAAACAAAAAAAAATCCTTTAAAACCACTAATAAATACATAACTTTTAGTTTTTTGTTAATTAGTAGAAATAATTTAAATAAGAAAAAAATTTTTAAACATTTATATAAAATGTTTCTACCAGATATTTTTTAAGAAAAAACTGTTTTATTCAAAGTATAATAAGGTTAAAAAAAGTAAATCATTTGTGTGCATTATTTTTACAGATTTATTACAACAAATGTTTTTTTTTAATTTTTAAATAAAAAATTATTATACAAACACAATTTCAAACATCAAGGAAATCTTAATTAAACTAAGAATTTTTAAACTGATTTTTTTTCTTTTCCATTCCAGTGTAAACACAAAATTAAGGCAGTTTAAATGATAATAATATACTTCACGATTTAAAATATTTTGTAGTAAATACCTGTAATTTTTGTAAGTACTATTTTGTTATAAAAAACTAGTATTTATTCATTTAAAAATAAAAATAAAAATTGAGTTATTAACATACAATAAATTTATATATAACATATACAAGACACATTTAAGACACAGTTTTGAAAAAACTATTTTAATGTATCGCCATTTATATTGATATTTAGTGAAACTGTTTAGTCATCATGGACATCAGCTTTAAATTAGGTTAGAATTAATTAACGAAAATGTTATCAGACATAAGTAGTTTTTATATTGTATCTAAATTAGTTTTTCATAAATAATCTAACTAATATTTTTAATAAGTGCCTTTAACAACGAAAACTGAGTAATTTATATATTTTAACCGGCTAGAAATCATCAATTATACAAAATGTCAAAACAGGTTTACAATATGAAAATATTAAAAGTAAAAAAACTTATTTTCTTATTCAAAGATAATTTAAATTAGTTTTATTACAGGGAATTAGGCACTTATTTCTCGTGTTGATCTTATCTGAAAGATTTTAAACTTAAGTAAGAGTTGCTTTTACCGCTTTGTACAACTTAAATTTGTTTTTAGATATAAGGGTGCAAAGTCTGGAAGCTTGATAGGTTCCTTAAAGGACCAAAAAAACTGCAAAAAAAAACTATTTCATTAAAAATCTATCTTCTCCAACAGTTTTTAAGCAATTGTTCTATAACTTTTTCAGTTTAATCTTAACTAAATAGCAAACACTTTTATTGTAGGACTTTTTATATTTTTAGAAATTTAAAGTATTAAAAAATATTGTTATTATAAATTTTTTTAAAAATTATAAAATTTTGTCATTTAAATACTAAAATTTAACTTTTTCTAAATTGTTACAAAAGGATTTTGCTAACAATGCAAGGAACAATTCCTAAAAGTTTGGTGCTGATTGACTAAAAAATTAAGGAGAAAATAGATTTTTAGTATATTTTTCAAAATTTGTTTAGAATACATTCATACATCTGGCAATATCTCAAAAGTCTATTAGTATTTGTTTTATTCTGTAAAATGTATCTTATAGTATATAGTTATACCAATCATATAAAGTATAATGTTATACTATGTAAAAAATGTTGGACTACACCCTTAATCAATGTATTTTTTTAATCAATGTATTTATACTGAAGTAGACCTAATAATTTATTCCAATAATCCAATAATAAAGAGTTTGCTCTTAAACAGTTGTAAAAAAAGTGTATTTAGATTTTTTAGAAATCCAAATAACTAATAAAATTTCAAAAAGTCAATTTTAAAAACGGTTTTGTTTTATGATAAGAAACTTACATATAGTTCAGATAACATTTTTATTACAGCTAAAAACTAAATCAAAAAATTTCAAATTTTTTCTACCTGACGATAGTTGTTTTTGATTGGACCCATCAGTTTCACATTTTATTCCACTACTTTTATGCAAAAGCTAAAAACATTTTGGAAAATTTAAGTCAGTACCTTTTATTATATTATCTTTGACAGGGTTTCCACTCTTTGAGTCAAAAAATACTTTTGAGTGAACAAAAACTGACCAGAGTAACCTTAAATTTCCTGAGTCACCCCAAGCTTCTTTTTGTTCCTTAAAAAACGCTAATCTAGTTATTTTTAGTTTAGTTTACTATAAACAAGTAGTTATAAGTTATAACAAAAAACTCCATCTATGTATAAGGATGCATAAAAAAATATTATTTTACTTAACTTTTTAAAAAATTAAAAATATAAAAGTTATATATCTCAACTAAATCACATTAACAATAAATTTAAATCCTTAAAAATAAAAAATAAGTTAAAATTAAAAACTGTAATGGTATTTTAAGTGTAGTTGAGCTAACCACAAGGCTTAAAACTTTTTAAATAAGTGTCTCAAAACCAATAAAATTTAATTCGTGAATAAAAATAGTTTTAAAAAATTAAAAAAATTGAAACTGAATCAATTAAATTTCATTCAAGATCTAGAAAAAAATATTTCCTGAGGTTTGAAAAAAATCTTAATACTATCCTAAGTTATCCTGAGTTTACAAAAAACACAATTTCCTGAGTTATTCTGAGTCATCCTGAGAATTTCACAAATTTTTAAATGTTCTGAATTATCTAGATTATCCTGAATGTGTGGCAACCCTGCTTTAAGTTAAAAGTTTTAAAAATTTAGCTTACAGAAAACATGCTCATAGATAAACTTGAAAAATATAATCTATTTTAAATAAAAAACTAGATTTAGAAAAGTAGACTAAAACTATATAAACTACTTATATATATTAGATTTATAAAGATATATTTAATTATAACAAAAAAAAACATTTTAAATTATCAATCTACTGGATCATTATTTCAAACAAAAGGTTTAGTTTGTAAACAATATGATCTAGTGATGAAGTGTTGTGATGATACAACAAAAAGTTTAGAAGCTAGTTGTTTTTGAAAAAAAAAATAAATGAATAGTTAAGTTTTTTTAAACAAAATTATTTATATTCCTATAACTCATTATTTATAAAATCCTAGTTTTAATGCAGATCCTGCAATCCCATAGATCATTAATGATAAATAAATAATTTTTTTTTTCTAAAATTTTATAAACCTAGTGCATTAAAGCTTAATAAAAATTAAAACTTTAATTAGTTTTAGTAATAAACAAAGAAAGATTTGAAGATAAAATCAGTGATTCAAGCTTTTAAACTTACTGAGTAATACTTTTGTTTTCTCCTACTTCCTAATACAGATGACTTGTTCAAATATTGGTCAGGATAAATCTTTTCAGTATCCATTTCAAGTATATTTATTCTAAAAAACGTGTTATTTTATTAAAACTTTAAAAATTTATCACATTGTAATGCTTTAAAAAGTTTTCAATTAATAAATGCTAACTAATGTTGTTGAGATAACACATTTGTTTTTTTAACTTTATACATTTAACATAATATTTTAAAAATTAAATATGTGTTATAAGAGCAACTAGAATGCAGATCTATTGTGAAATAAATTGAGAATTTTAAAAGTTATTAATATAATATATTGGTTAGTTTGAGTTAAATATTAAACAAGAAAGCCAACTATATTTTCTACAAATTTTATCATAAAAGTGTAAAGAACTCACTCAACTTCATCAATACTAAGCTTTACTTAATAAGAATTATTAGTTACTTTACTAATAAGCTCAGAAAATTTTAATAAAACATGTACATCAAAAGGACACCAAGGATTAGTGTTACAATTAATATACTAGACTATCTAGAGTTTGGTAAGTTTAAAAAGAAAGAGTTTTAATAAACTCAAAAAATATTTTCTATTTTTTTCTTTATAATTTTTTATTTCAAAAACAATTAAATGATTATATAAGCTTTTTAAGAACAGATTAAAACTTTTAAGCCTAAAACTAATATACTACTTTAAATGAGGTTTATATTTTGGCTTGAGGGTTGCAGTATTTCTATTCTTTATTAGAAGAAACATAAATCTTTTCATATATTTAAATCATTAATGTTTTAACTTGTTGATCATGAAAGAATAAGCTAATAAAACCTACCATTAAAAAAAAGCAATTTTTGTTTGAGGATTAATATTTTTAACATAATAATAGGTAGCAATTACTTGAAATGAAGCCTAAAATCATTCGAAACAAATTAAAATGGATTGACACTTTGGATCAAACAAGCAAGACAGAATGTACAAAAACTAGTCTGACTTAGATCAGCTATCTTGAGTTTGCCTGAGTTGATGAGAAATTTGAAAATTCAAATGTTATAAGCGGCCAAAAACTAAATAAACACTTTTAAGTTTATTCAACTAAAATAATTACATATGGACTTATAAACATATTTATAGAAAACAAAAATAACTTACAGTTTTAAGTTTAAACTTGGGTAAAAATACAAACTAACCAGAGTTCAAACTTTTTTTTTTGAATATGAGTAGACCACTGGTTTTTTGACCTTGAATTTTTTTTTTTGATAGAAAAACATTAGTCTTATTTTTTTCTTAAGAGCAATAAATTTAATTCAGAGAGTGACTAGCCTAAATTAGCCTGAAATATTATTGGTTTTCGTGTAGTATTTTGTTTGTTTTGTAAAAAACTAAGTAATTTTCTATAAGTTGCAAACTTAATGTTTTTTTTATGGTAAAAATCATAAAAAACATCTGTCTCAGCAGCAACAATAAACGTTATCAGGGAAAAAATGAGTGTATTACATGATATGTAATTTCACCTGCCCCTTTAATATTTAACTTAAACTATTTGAAAATAAAATAAACAAAAAAACTATCTTTTAAACAAATAAAAAAAAACACTTGGTGAAACGGCACATGGAGAACACTCACAACGTTAATATCTCAACAAAAGTGTGGGAAAATCATGAGCTCAAATCCCTAGTAAGTGTTCACTAGTGCTACAACAAAAAAAATCACACCAACAATCCAATCATGTGATCACCGTTTTTTTATTGTTACATTTGTTTACATCCTAGTTCAAATTTTTATAATGATGAGAAGTGTGTAGCTCAAGATAGAAAGGTCCATCTATTTAATTAAGATCCTTTAATTTTCCTTATTTGTTTAAATTAAAAACATTGTTTTTAAAATACTTAATTTTTTTACAATAAGTATACTTGATTAAGGGACTTTTTTCTAATATGTTTATGGTTATGCTGTTTACCAAAATGTAAATGTTTAAAGAGAATATCAAAAACAAAGTTTTTAAATAAGTCAGTGAAACTATTGAGAAAAATAATCAATTATTAAAATATACAGACATATTTTGCTTAATAACGTACTTCCTGATGAGCATGCACTTTTTAATCAAAAAAACATTTGTTATCAGTATCCGAGTCGAGCAAAAATTTCCATAGTTTGAATATTACGTAGGCCTAGGGGATGTCAACGCTTTATATACTTTAGTAAAAAAAAAATTGGTTTAAAAAATTTAAAGTTTTGATAGTACAACCTAAAAAACCGCTAGAGCTATTGAAACTTAATCATTAGCGGTTTTGCTTGAAAATTGAGACTTTAAAGTAAAAAAAAAACATCAATCTTAAAGTCTTAAACGCTACCTTTTGCAACAATAAACGTTTTCTGTGGAAAGCGAGTGTGTTATACAATGTGTTAAAAACTTTACTTGACCCATAAACAGTTAAGTTTTTGACAACCGAAAAAAATGACATATACTTTAAACAAATTAAAAAAAACCTTAGTGGCACGCGGTGTTTTAATACTTGCCAAATGATTCTTTTAGGAATATTATTTTACACTTAATGAATATCTTTCGTAGGGGAATACCCTACTTTTAAATATATTATAAATGACATTTATTTGGATACAAAATCAAGCAATCAATAAAATAGAAAGGAGATAATAAATCAAAACAACCATGTAAGTATTTCATAAATGAGGTTTTTAAATAAAAAATAATAATAAAGTTATCTTTACTAAAGAATTGAACAAGACATTTAAATTAAAAAAAATATTTTAACTAAATAATGTGGTGTAGTTTAAGTTTAATGGAAAGTGATGGTTTTATTTTAGCAATTATATTATGTTAAGAATTTGTTTGCTGTTTTAACTTTTGATTTACAGTTTTGTTTACTGTCCAAATTAAAAATTTGAAAATTTGATTGTATTTTGCATAATATCATGTTTATTTTCTAGAAATGTTATTGCTCTTTAGAATTCAGTAATTGAGCAATCTTTTTTAGTTAAGACAAATAATTATATATAATTGCTATTAAAAACAAAAGTATTTTTGTAGTTCTTTAAATTATTTTTTTATTTTTTTACTCTTAGTTTATAACTATTTTTAAATATATTTATAACACCAAATAGTTTTTTTTAATATTTTATTAATTTATGGTTAACTAAATTAGGTAATTGGTATTTTTGTAATTCAATTTAAAGGAAGGGTTAGGGTTTTAATCCATTTTCAATGAATATAATATGATTCAAGTAGTTTGTTAGATAACTTATAAAGTTATACCTTTTCATATAGTTTCGAAATTGCCACATATCTAAACTAAACAAAAGTGTAGTTAGATTAATATTCAAAAACATTAAAAAAGAGGAGTTAAACATATTCTATTGATGTTAGATAAAGGTTTTGTTCACTGAAATAGATCTGTCAAAGTTATAGAGATATTGACTCTTAAACTTAAAGAGAGCTATTGAAACTTATCTTATAATCTCTAATCATACCACAGAAACTAAAAAGTCGAATAAAGATATCACTACAAACCTATCTTCAGTCATTTTTTAAAGCTTATGACCTAATTTTTTTTTTAAAGTGATTTTTCCATGATTAAAAGCAATTTTAAATGAATTTTTCTTTTAATAAATTATATACTATTTAAATAAATATAATTTTTTGATAGAACTTTCAAATATAAGTTTCATAAAACTCTATAATACTTATTTTGATTAGGTAAAGAATGCATAAAAATTAAAGTAAACCTAACACTTAAAATTTGTTGTGAACGAAATATTAATATTTAAACTTTTTATAACTAGTTTGATTATTTGATATAACTAAAACTAATTATTTAAAAACAAATTGTCAAAAATAAATACTATATTTTAATAGAAAGTTTTACAACCGTAAAATTTTGGAGAGGAGATTTAAAAAAGTACAAATAATTTTGTGAGTTGATGCTAAAGATGAAAACAGTTCCTTTTAGCAACGCCAGGATTGAGCGTGATTTTTCTGCCATGAGTAGTGATGTACCGGACTCACTATCCGGGTCCGGGTCCGGCCGGATATTGCCATTTTTGTCTGATATCCGGATCCGGCCGGATTCATATTTGAAAAAAAAGTCAGGATTTGGTTCCGGCCGGATTCTAATTAAAAAAAAGTCCGGATCCGGGTCCGGCCGGATCTCTGTTAGGATCCGGTCGGACCCGCATCTAGTTAGTAAAAAAGAGCATACTAAAAAGTATTTTTCAAAAACAAACCCTGTGTAAATTAATAAGAGTCATTTTCTTTAGTTAAAATTAAACACCTACCGTGATTGGCTCATTTTGTACACGTGACTAAATTACATTTGTTTACATTTAAACTATAAAATAAACATTTCATGAAATGCAACTCTTTACATATGTTATAAAATTAAAAACTTTGGAATGAATACTTGCTTTATTTATTGTTTAAAGTTGAGCTCAGAGAATATTAAAAGTTTATACGGTTGAATGTACGAGCCAATGAGAATCATTTGACGAAATGATTCAAACTAAATACTGATGCAACAAAACATCAGAACATGACAGGCAGTTTATATGTAAGCAGTTAGTTAGTTTGGTGTGCAGCTTGAAGCAACAAAATATCTTGAACTTTTTTGTGAATGCTTATTGTAAGTAGTGTTTTGTGTTAAAAGTGAATATATCAACTGGTTTTTAATTGTTTAAATATTTAAGCCAGGTTTATAGTTAAATAGTTTATTAAAAATTTTACAGTTTCTTGGTTACTAAAAGTTTTATTTAATTTTTAGTTTATTGTTTTAAGTCTTTTGATATAGATTTAAATAGCTTCCAGTTTTTAAAGTGTTACCAAAGTAATTAATAATTTTGTATATGCTAGTATTTCTTGTTGTGTTTTATATAAAAGATTCATCACTAAAAACAGTCGTATCTGGTTATAGAAAGTAGTCTCAGTTAGAATTTAGTATTTGTTAGATATTAATTAAATAAGGTAGGATTTAATTATGATGAGTAGTACTAATAAGTTAAGTGTACCACAATCAGTCCACAATTTTACTACTAAATTGTCAACCTTTGCTAGCTGTTCTACTGATTATTAGATTAAAGTAATTTTTTCAGTTTTTTAAAACCTCATTCTTACTCAGGCTTGTTTATACTTGTTTATACTCACTCTAGCTAGTTTTATTGACTTAAACAGTGGCAACCCTGCTAGTTTGAAAATTTTTACCAATTTTAGAAAATCTTGGACTGCCTCAGGCTAGTTTAGTTTTATATAAAAACTCAGGCTAGTTTTCTTTTAGATTTTGAATAAGTTTGAGCTGATCCAGTTTTCAATATTTTGTAATTTTCTAGTGTATTTTGTTCAAGAACTTGATTTCAGATTTTTAATTGTAAATAACACCTAAATTTGTAAACCTTGTGGCTAGCTGTTCTACTTATTATTAGATTAAAGTTATTTTTTTTCCAGTTTTTAAAAACCTCATTCTGACTCAGGCTAGTTTATACTAGTGATGTACCGGACTCACTACCCGGGTCCAGGTCCGGCCGGATATTGCCATTTTTGTCTGATATCCGGATCCGGCCGCATTCTAATTTGAAAAAAAAGTCCGGATCCGGTTCCGGCCGGATTCTAATTTGAAAAAAAAGTCCGGGTCCGGTACATCACTAGTAAAAACAGTGAAATATTCTGTTGAGATTAATCTATCGCCGACCTAAAGCCTGCATCCTTGAATCAAGTAAAAAGTGTTCAGATAATTTCTTACAAAATATAAATAACTATAAGGATATTTTATTACTTGGTGTTATTAGTACAAACTATCTAAATAGAAGGAATTTTTATGTTGTGAACTACTTATTTAAATTATAGGCTATATCTCACGGATACAATTAATGTTCCAAACAGGGATAAAAAATTGATAGATGAAACATTGATTAATCACTTCTAAGACTCAATCTATAAAAAGTTTTTGGTACTTGAATTTCTTATATAATATATCAGACCATTTTCCACTTTAGATATAAGTTTTACATTTCAAAACGAAGCAAATAAGTTTTTAACTAAAAAAATTAAAAAACTTAATACCAAAAAGTTTATTACTGATGGATAACAGTTTCTCAATAAAACGAAAACTGAAAAATTAATTAAATCTTATGATGGTATAGATTCTAAGTTTGACTATACAATAAAAAAATTAAAGATATAACAGACAGAAATGTACCTAATTAAAAACTTTCTTAAATTACACTAAACTTAAGTTTAAACCTTTGGTAACTAACTAAAGGCACAAAACATACATAAAACTAAAAAGTAAGTTTTACAAAAATATTTCTAAAAACATTTTTTTAAGTCTAATTAAGGAACAAACTAACAAACTTGGAACCTCATCTAAAAAATCATACTATAATAAAAAAGCTTTAAAACTCTAATAAAAACACATACAAACTCTAGTCAGTAAATAAAGAAAACATAAGCAATCAAAAGAAAGTATTTTAGTTCCCAAATAAACTGGAAATCTTTTTCAAACCCAACTGGTGTAGTAAATAAACTTTAAATGCATTTCGCTATATTAAAATGTGGAAATGTAGAAATAATGAAGCAATCTAAAAATATCTATTAATGTAAAAAAACAGCAACAGTTTCTTCTTGTTAGATGTGACAGAAACTGAAATGTTTAATGTTACAACACTTTTAGACCAAACAAGGTCAGTGAATATTAAACTAGTTATCAGGAATTATTTAAAGTAATTATCAAAATAGCTTAATACTATCAAAAGTAATACCAATAAATCAGGATGAAAAACATTACTAGGAAGTAGTAGAAAAAACTCATGTTTATCAAATTCAAAAAAATATATAGAAAAAGTAATAGAAAACCATTTTTTACTAGTACAAAATTAACAACTCCCCATGCGGTTTTACAGAAGGCCATTCTACCGCCTTGGCTTTGTTAAATTTGTTGAAGTATTTCTATCTACATTTGATAAAGGTGAAATTGTATGTGCAGTTTTATTAACATACTGTTTATTGTGCAATATCGAGCTCAGGCATCAGGTATTTATACTACTATGCCAAGGCATAATCAATACAATTGAAAACGTACAAATTCAGAATTAAGGTACAAAAAATTGTAAAAAAAAACATCAAATATTTAAGTGCATTGACTAACAACAAAACTTTAATAACCAAAGCCCCAAGCACATTAACAATAAACTAACCAGATAAATTTACATCGAACACATTGAATAATGGCTTATTATTAACATAGCAAAGGCGCTGCTAACAGAATCAAATTATGGATCAAACTAAATATTAAGATAAATCAACGGTTGATAAATATTAGTTATTAATTTTACTAGCAAAAATTTTATTCAAGTAAAAAACTTTTAACTTCAATCGAAATTCTTCAATTTTTTTGCAAGAAACTAATTCATTTAAAAGTTTGTTCCATATTACAATTGACCGATAAAAAAGAATTTTACCAAGCATATTTATTGAAATGATGTTTGCATGTTAACTTTTTCCTCTCAGTAAGTAAATATTTTTATAAGATTGAAAAATTGATAGTATATTAACTGTAGTTTCACCGTTAGCTAGTTTTAAAAAGTAATGAGGTCAAATTCAAGTCTTCTGTATTCTCAAAAATTAAGATTAAGTTTTGTTAGTCTATTGAGGACGTATAAGAAATATTGTAGTGGTTGGAGATTAATCTGGTATATTTTCTTTCAATAGAACTTATATGGTTGATTTTTTTTAAAGTATGGTTACCAGGTTGGTGTGTGGTATTCCAACTTAGGACGAATGTATACGAGAAATATTTTTTAAAGGATATTTATATCCGTAGATTCAAAGCTCTTTAAAACTTGAAAATATGTAGTTGATGTGATTCGGTAAAGGTCATTAATATGGTGGTTCTATTTTAAACTTTCAGCAATAAAAACTCCAAGACCTATAAACACTTTAGTTGAATCTAAGTTATATTGTTTTTTTTTAAGTCAAAAATAGAGTCAGTAGCTTCTTTTTGAACATTTATACTTTAAAGTTCACTAGGGTTTAAGCTTAATTTTCTTTCTACTAACCAATTGTATTTATTACCCAAAGGAATTCTGTAAAGTTGTGTTAAAATGGCTAGAATTTTTTGTGTCATCTGCGATTAGGTTGATCTTGCTGACTGCATCAACTTCTGAAGCTATATCATGTAAATAATAAATAATAAAAGGCCAACAACCCCTCCTTGAGGAACTCAACTAAAAGTAGGTAAAGATTCTGAAAATGTATTATTAATTACTACTTTTTGAGTTCTATCGTTTAGAAACTCTTTGAACCAACTAATTAGATTGTTATGAGTTTACTATTGCGATAATGTTTAAAATAGTTTAGAATGAGAGATATAGTCAAAAGCTTTTTGGATATCCTATAAACTATTTTAGTATACTTATTGCTTAAAAATGACACCAACCATGAAAGTAAGCAACCTAATAATTGAAAACAGGATGTTCGATAAGGGAGAAAACCAAGTTGTTTAGGTCAAATAAGGTTATTTAAAAAAAAGATGATCGAGTATTTTTATAAAAACTATATTTTCAAAGATTTTGCAAAAACATTAGTTTTATGTTTTTGTTTAATGTAAGGGAAAAAATTTATTTACCTATAGCAAGATAAATTAATTGAAACAATTTTTTTATAAGTTGAATAAGAACTTTAATGTGAACTTCATTAAATTTTTATAAAACTTATTTGTTTTATATAGAATTTTATAAAGAAATATAAAAAAAAAGTATGAATTTTAGGTCAAAAAAATTGATGTTTTTGTTTAGTCTTAATTAAAATGTCGTATCAACAAAGCAAAAGAAATCGTTTATGATGTTTTTGTCTAAATTCAAAAACGAATTATTTAATTCATTAAATTTGTACGAAAACGTGTTTAAAGCGAATAAGTGTTCAAAACCTCAAATAGCTGATTTTGAATACCTGCAAAACTTATGCTTACTCGTTTATTACCAATAAGGTTTTTGAATAGAAAATATTAAATTTATAAAGGCAAAATACAAAGCAATTCTTATGTTTCTTACTTAATTTTTGTAGTTATTTTCGATACTATGATCAAGTTTTAAATTTTTGAATAACTCAGGTCAACTCTTAATATTTTTAATTTATTTTATAAATCTCAGGCTAATTTTATAACTTTATTTTTCATTTATGTTTTTATTAGGTCGTTTGTAACATACAATGATTTTATGTTTATTTGTTTCAAGGTTTAATCTTAGTATTGTACTTATAATACGGAGAAAAAAGTTTGATATATTTTAAATTATAAGTAAATTAAACTTAACAACTATGTTATTTATGCTATAATTGATTTCATAAATTTGTTTGTAAGCTAAAAATGAAACTATAACTACTTTTTTTAAATAGATTTTTTGTATACTTGAAAAGTCAAAATGGATTTCACAATATGATTTTTTGTCAATGAGAGAAATGAAAATTCGATCAATCAGAAGTTTCCTACAATACAATATTTGTTGATTCCTATTGGGATCGTCAGTTATAATACTCTAATCAAAATTCTATTTGATAAGATTTATTTGTAACAACTGATAATCTCTTATATTGAAACTATGTTTTGTTCATAATAAACTGTTAATTTAATATGTTAAAAAAAAGCAACTACTTTTAGTGAAAAAGTTTGTACTTGCTAACAAGTCAGTTTACAGTCCAGTATTTAGTTAATATTTGTTTCAAATTTTTTTTTTTTTATGTGTTATATAAATTACATATAAACTGATAAAATAAGCCATGATTATTATTTTTAGTCCTATATTAGCTTTAGATTTCATATTTTAAAATGTTATTTATTATGACGTAAGATTGTAAATGGCTTAATTTTAAAGTAAGTTTGTTTTAATTTATAGCAAAAAATTTTTAATTCTGAATAACAACTTTAATTTGGAAAGAATACATCACAAGTACGAAGTATGTTTACTATTTTTGTTTTGATTATAGAAGATTATCTCAAACTTAAATATATAAATCGTTTTTTTTTGAATCATAGTAAATATATAATATTTTTTATAAATATATCTTAGTATGTAAACGATAAATTATTGAAAGATTTTAACTTTTGTTTATAGTTTTAATCTTTATTTTCAAACCAGCATAGTTCTTAAATTTCTAGTATACTAAAGCATGTTTATTAAGTGATTTTATATCATTTTCTAAGCGTAAATAGCATCATAGTTTTGTACAAACAAACTGTTTCGATTTTGAAATTAGTTAGTTTTTAAGACTAAACAGATTACATATTTTAAAAGCTTAAGACAAAATTTTAAAGGATGTTGAATATAAACAAAAGTTATCATAAGTAACTAACCAAAATACTAAATAAAATGAATAATTAGAAAAAACAAGTTTAGTTGAAAGGATTAAAACTCAACCATAAACAGGATTATATATCAAAAATAGTATGTCAAAAACCGAATATAAAAATTTGCAAAATTTATGTTTCATGTTTATTAAAAATATAAGTTAAAGCTTTAGTTTTAACATTTTGAAAAATTTTTCACCCTTAATAACTTTTAAAAAACCATTCTATTCTAGAGTTTGAAGTGATAAGTGAAAAAGTCTTAAGTAAAATTTTTAAACTTATAGAAGAAACCACAACTGCAGCCGTGATTATTCTTTAATTTGGCTTGCGGTCACCATATGTCGGCCGGGCCTAGGTTCTAAACTTTCAAGTTGTGTATTTGAGAGCTGTATATTTTTATTACAGCTTATCTTCATGTTATATAATTGTTTTACGGCCTACTTTCAACTGAAACAAATTAGAATTTAAAAGTTAATAAGTACAAATGTAAAAAAGTTGCTTAATGTTTTAAATAAAAAGCAGTTCAAAAAACTTGTACAGTACACTGTAATGTACAGTATAAAGTTGAATAAAAAACTGTGTTACTTTTTTTTTAATCTATAAGATTACAATTCATTTATTGTATGTTTTAATTAAATGTAAAATTTTATGAAACTTTTTTTTTACAGAAGTTATGATTTCTGATGCATTAAGAGCGGCTGAAAATGCGAAAGGTAAACTTAGATTTTTTTCTTATTAAGACTAATTACAGTAAAGTTATAGTTTTATAAATACAGCTTTACTTTTAAAGTATTTTCTTTACTACCATAGTCATTGATAACTAATACAAAGTTATTATC
Source organism: Thalia democratica (assembly GCF_965202585.1). NCBI lineage: Eukaryota > Metazoa > Chordata > Thaliacea > Salpida > Salpidae > Thalia > Thalia democratica. Next base: position 14,384,523 of record NC_139170.1, read on the forward strand.
AGTTTTTCAAATATCAAACCTAGTCCTAGTTAGTCAAAATATAAATTTAATTATGCTGCATTACTTTTATAAAGCATTATTTTAAAAAATCTTTTTGTGTTATTTTTTTGTCGCGCATGTTCTGACTAGAGTGAGTTTTTTCACCTTATACTTAATACTAAAGATTAATTACTACTTAAAGTAATGTTAGTTTTAAAAGTTTACACTTTTTAGCAAAATTTAACAAAGAAAACTTCAAAAGATTTCTCAAGATCCATGTCATGTTGAGGTAAGATTTCTATGAACAGCTAATTTGTTTTAGTTTTTCAGATGTAATTAAGTAAAATTAAGTACAACAAAAAAATTAGAGTTGTAAGTTTTCCGCTACTTTTATTTTCAAAACTAAACTTTAACATCTTGACTATCTGTCATGTGATGTAGCTAAAGTATTGACTATTTGCTTTTTAAATGAAACTTACGTTACGTTTTAGTGAATCGGTAATATTATAAAAAGTTTGATTAACTTAAACTGTTTTATTTAAATTGATTTTTACTAAAATAAAAGTAATAAAACTGTATACTACTTCTAGTTTTCGTTATAACAAAACAATTTAATTGTCTTCAAAAGTAGATAGGTTAAAACTACAATTCATTGAAATGAAACCAGTAAAATATTATTGTAACATCATAATTATTTATCTTAAATTTCAATATATATAACAGGACAAATCTATGAAAAATTGTTATACTTTGTAAAATTGTTTTTGATTGTAACTAGATCTATTTTTTAAAGTTTTTTGTTAATACAAGATATAGTATTTTATTTTAGTTTTACATAATGCACTTTAATAAATAATAAATTATATTAAATAATAATTAAATAAGTAATAAAAAGTATATGTATTTAATAATATATTTAAATAGCTAAAAACACAATTAAACTAATCGAGGGTTATGCTTGGTTATAAAACGCGGGCCTGGCGATTACTGACTATAACGCGCTACTATAATGGTATTCTCATGTAGCTCTGCGCTACTTTTTAGATCAATCTCGTTGATTAATAAAGTAGGTTTATAAAGTGTAAACTGAACTTATACTACTATTCTAATAGGTTATAAGTAGTGATCTACCAAGTCCAAAATTTTTGGATTCGACCGAGCCCGAATCCGAGTCTTATTTTCAAATTAGGATTCGGCCGAATCCGGATCAGGATCTAAATTTTGAAATTTGGACTCGGCCGAATCTGAATATTTTAATAATTGGAATCCTAAAGATTTAAGCTGCTTGTAATGTAAATACAATATAGTTTTATAAATAATAAGTACTTATTATAATATTATTTATTTATTAAATTAAGTTTGAACAAAATTTCTAACTTATTAACAAATATTTATGAAAAACTTATTTCAAAAGCAAACAAAAAAACAAATGTCTTGCTGAAAAAAAAATCAAGCTGTAACGAAATCACCATTTTATGTTTTAATTTTAAAGCGTGTGAACAAATATTAAATATTTTGTAAAAATAAAATCAATGATAAGCCTTCTTAAAACAATTTTCTCAATTTCCCAAAACAACATTTTTTATTTGAAGGAGTTAATTTATCTTTAATGAATACGTGAGAAAAAAAGTTTTCTTTGCTTTTGATATAAAAATAAACAACATTTTGAAAGTTATGAAAATTTAGCAGGGCATTCGGCAGTATAATTGGTGTTCTGAAATAATGTGCTTTAAACACTTACATTTAAGAACTAATGTTTTCTGCTTAAGTTCTAAGATACTTATTAGCATTTCATGATCATTTAACTGTAGCTTTAGTATAAGGTGATGTAGTTATAAAGTATCTTTAGCTTTTTTTAGTTCATGTAAATAAAAGATAAAATTTGTTTCGATTGTTGTATTAATCTTCCATAATTAACTATTCCTTATCACCCATAAACCCTTCTGTATTGCGATAAAGCTACACAGACAAGAACTTAGTTTCAATATTTTGATGTCCATGCAAGCAACAGCAACAATTAACTTGTATTTTTGTTATGCAAAATAAATAAATCACCGTTTTTAATAAATGCTTAAAACAGAAAACAAACCACAAACAAAGTTAAAACTTTTACGTTTAACTTAGAAGTTAGTTTTTATTGTGAAAATAAACGAATTTGATCATAATCTTTTGCAAGTGTTCGTATTGATAAAATAAAGTGCAATTGAAAGTAACATGAAAACGTAACAAATAGAAATATAATACCAACTACAGTAAAGTATTGTATTTTTTGTTGTTCTAACTTAGTTGGAATATATTTTTGTCAAATTACCCAAAGCAAATTGTTTGTTTAAACCTAATATTTTACATACCAACCTTTGTCAATTACCATGTAAATTTTAGTTGTAGACAATACATAAACATCTGATATGTCTCAATCTACATTTTAAGTTGTTACGTTTTAGAAGGTTTTGTGAATTAGAAGTATCCAGAAAAGTGATCAGCCGTATTTATAAAATTAGTTTCCGGCCAAATCTGAAACCGATTTATTACTTAAGCTAGAATCTGATCGGATCCTGATCTCGATTTAAAATTAGTATTCAACCATATCCGAATAATATTTTTTAACTAGAATCCTGCCAGATCCTGATATAAAAAGCATTATCCAGATACTAGATATGGTAAATCACTTATTGAAATGCTCCGTCCAGCCAAAGACAAAAAAATTTCGGATCCGGCCCGATTAAAAACTTTACCCACCCCTAGTACAAAACCTTCTTTCGCCAGCCTCTCCTATATTTTTGGCTTAAGTTTAACACACATTTGATAGTTCTTCTGAGTTTTAAGTAGTGTTAACAAACTTCGTCAGTGACTTTGCATGCGGGGTCACGCTTGAGAGCAATGCTTTGTTTTTACTTCACTCCTTCGTTACAAAAAAAAGGTTCGAGCAATAGAATAATGTGACTGCAATTCTTTAGCTGTAATAATCGAATCTTGATCGTTTTTATAGTTAGCCACATAGTACCGGACACCTGATTTTAGCTTTTTCAGCTAAAAGTATGCAAGCATCTGCTTTAATGTTACATGTATAAGTTGGTTTTTTATTCTTTGTATAAATAATTGAACTTTACATGAAGAATCTCAAAAAAAAAACAACCTTTTAATAACTGAGATTTTTTATTTTAACTAACAGGCCCTCTAAAAAAGACATAACAACATGATTTTTTTTTTAAATTAGGGAAAAAAATAAAACAAAATATACTAGTGCTACAATTCTTGTCACAAGTCATTTATGACACAATGAAATAAATAATCAATAACATCTAAATGGAGACTGAAAACCGTATTAACTAAACAAAAAATACTTTAAAAAATTACATGGACTTTGTCAAGTAAACCTCCTTACTAAGAAATCCATAAGTTTATCCATAAATTATATGTCGTAAATTTTCAAGAACACCTTAATAGATATGTTTTGAAAAAAAAATCCTGGTGAGGCCCGAGCTATCAGATAAGTTTTCACTGAACTGAGGTGACCTGAGGAAAAACTTACTAAAATTAAATAAATTAGTTACCTACAAGTATATTTATTTTCTTTATTCTCGTAATTGAGAAGCCAAAATGTTATTTGATCTAAAATAGGTTCACGAGCAAACGTAAAAATACTAAATATATGATGAGTAAGTAAGAGCGGTTATCCAAAAAGCTTATATTAAACGCTTTAACTATGTACTTAATTTTATTTGTGAGTCTAACAAAAATTAATTACCATAGTCTTTATACTGTGTCCAAAGCTTTTAATCAAAGTTGAGAAGGCTTTTATGAGTGTGAAAAAGCACTATTTTATAAATTAAAGCGTGAAATCTCTAATTAGTTCTACATTTCATTCAACATTTGATAAACAATCGAGAAAAATTTTAAATTTCAAAGTGGTCTACCGGGTCCGAAATTTTAAGTTCGGCCGAATCCGAGTCTCATTTTGAAATTTAGGATTCGGTAGATCACTAGTCATAAGTGCTGATTGAACCTAAACTGCTTTTTTATTGAAATAGGTTTACAAGCAGTTAGATCACTTTAACTATTATTTATTGATGTAAGTTTATAAGGTTGTTAGAAAGCTTAAACTACTTATATAATGAAATCGAGTCAATAAGGTTCGATTGTATTTACAATGAATAAAAGTACGACAAAATACAACAAACTGTACTAGAAAATAACACGAAATAAAAATTTTTGGTTTAAGAGCCGATATTAAAAACAATCGACATCGTTACGCTAGTAACGATGGTAAACATAAAACTCTTAAAAAAAATAACAAATCTAAAGTAAAAGCAAAGTCGTAACAAATTAACAAACCAACTGAGTAAAACGACTGAGCAAGCCAATGAGCTAACTGCGATGCAGCAAAAACTAAAAAAGCCAAGCTCAATAGTAGCAAAAGCTTATAAACAAAATACGTCTCCAAAAAAGAGAAAATGCAAACAGCATTACAGCTCTCTACCGCTACAGAACGGATACACATTCATTACAAAAATTGCAATATTTTTATTTTAAAATTACTACAAACAATTGTTTTTTAAACTTAGCGTTTGTTTTAACTTAAGGATACATGTTTAACAAATTAAGCTTCTGTGTTAAATTGATGTTTTTTTAATTTGACAAACTGCCTTACATTTGCTTTAATAAAACATTTTCATCCCTATACGTCCTGGACATGACATTAAACTTCTCGACAAGCGGAAGGTTTTTTCGTACTCCAAGTCCTTGGAAGAAATTTTTTGAGCGCTTTTTTATTGTCCAATAAACAATACTATAAGTTTTTTATTTTAACTTTGAAGCTTCAGTTAAATTTTTTTTTACATTTGCAGTAAGACCATGAATTGGCTAAAGCCGAAAATTATAGAATTAATGCAAGAAGTCTTGAACTATATACTAGGACAAAAAGGCAGCGTCAAGTATTTTTTTCAAAATAAACTTTAAATGAATTATTAACTAATTTATCAACTTGACACTTATATTTAACATAATTAGCTTTTTTTTTCTGTAAAATGCTTGGAAAAATATTACTATATTTTGTATTATCTTTAAAGTTTTGAATAATTTAGTTTTGCAGAGTTCAAGCAGTTAATTAGACTAAAAGAAAGCTATAAAAATTACTTTCAGTACTGTGCTTCTGAAAATATCTCCACAACTTACTGCAAAAACAATTAAGGATAGATTACGTTCGTTTAATTACAATTGGGATAATTATGATTTTCAATCTATTATAAGTTCTGGAGTTGACAACTATTGGTTTGAAATAATTAGTGTTAGTAAAGCCTACATACCTTTCATAAAAAGCATGTCTTTAAAATAGTTAAAGTTTAGAGCTTAAATGTTTCAAAATATTCTCAGATTTTTTTCAATGTAAACTTTAAAACCGAAATACCTGGTCCAATAGGAAGAGATACTCATTTTGCAAATATAGAGACACTGGACTGCATGGCATTGTTGTCATTTGTAATTAATGTCTCAACAATTAATAAAACAAGTGATGCTGTTACTGTGGATATTGCTAGAAAATTGCTTCAAGTTTGTGTGTTTTTATTGTTTATAAAGTCAAATTTAACATACTGTTTAAAATGATTTTATAACAAAGTTATGTTTTTTCATGTATTTATGTCATTAAGCTACAGAAAAAAAACACTATAAATATTTATATAAATATATACTACTATTTAAGTTTTTTTCATTCTATATATTTGTAACATTTTACTTAACTCAGTTTAATTATTTTTGTATCAAAAAAAAAGAAGAAGCAGCATAAATAGGAATAATATCTATTTATATTTTTTGTACATTATTGTTTTTATTCAAAATCAATTAAAAGTACTTAAAAAAACGGTATTTTAGGTTCGCAACTTTATTTCGCACGCTGATTTAGATGAAATAGTTGAAGAAAGATACAATGAATGTAGAGAAGTATTTAACGAAACAATAATTCACTTAAAACCACATTTTATAGAAAATAATGATGAACTTGATAAAATTACAGACGAAGTAATTCCTTTACTTAATTTTAAATAGTTTTTTTGTAAATTATTTAGGTAAATAGCATTAAAGTAGTTATACACATTGTCTGATATTTTACATTCAATGACCATAAGTAAGAAATACGTACAAACTCAATAAATAGCATTTTAAAACTAGTTTACAATAGTTTTAAGATTGATTTAGAAATTTTAAGTTAGATTTTTGTGTTCAAAAATTCCCTATAAAGCTTAAAAATTAAGTAATGAATAGACTAACAAAATATATAGATTTTAGTTGAAACTTTCAGTAAAAATTGTCAAGCATGCTGTGCTGGCAGAAGAAAGACAAAATGTTACAAGGTATTTCGTTAAGTATCAACGCGTTTTTTTAGAAAGAATTAGCCAAGTCTGTTAGTATTCTGGAAGATGAGTTGTCAAGCGATGAAGGTAAAAATTTAAAAGACAAAATAGCTAACTTTATCAAAAAGCACTACCGTGCAAAAGACGACGCAAATAAAAGCTCGGATAAAGTTCAAAAATTTGAAGAAAACGTCAACAACTTACAGTTTCTCAGAGAAAGTTTTGAAACTTTTAAAGATGTACCTGATGAGCTGCTAAAAAGCATCGAAAAAGCGGAGAAGGATGTCAACAAAAAGGTAAACATAAATGTCCTCGAAGGTTGCTTAGACGAGCTGATTAAAGATTTAAAAGTTCGATTCTACAGCAAAGTAGAAGATATTAGTAATGAAAACACTGACGACAGAGAAACAGCTGAAAAACTGTTAGTTCAGTTGAAAAATGCGTTGAACCTGACGATTTTGTCAATTTGGGTTACTGCCAAAAAAATTTTAGAGGAAGACGCTGGTTTAGATAAAATTGAAGGTAGAAAATTATTTCAAAATTTTAAGTATTAAAATAAAAATCTTTTATCTGAATGTTTTTATATGCTTATAACTTTATTTTTCATAATAAACATTTTGAAAACTTTTTACAATGAAGTTAATATATTTCTCTAATGAAGTTTACAGAAGTCAATGTTTGTGTTTGAAATTTTTAATAAAAGTAATATATATTTAGATTTAATATTTTTATAAACTTCTGTTTTAAAATATAAAATTTACTATCACAAACAACTAAAACAAACAAACTTTAATATACAGAGATTTTACTTATGCATTTATGAACTTAAAACAGGCTGTTGGAAAGAAATCCTGACACCAGTAACAGGAAAGAAAAATTTAGAAAAAAAAATTCAAAACAAAAATAAAAAAGTAGTTTGAACTTTAGATCTTTATAAATAGCTTCAATGTTTCAACGGATTCCTTAATTTTTTAAATTTATAAATTTTTGCTCATGTATATAATCAGTTTGTAAAAAAGTTACGTACTTCATTTATTAAAATGATATAGAAAGATGGTGCCATTTTTTTTTTGAATTTGTTCTTGAGTTTATTCATGTATACACGAGGTATAAATACTTAAATGATTTTTTTTTAACTATAGCTGATTTTCTTAGTATTTGCTTATCAAACTAGTTTATATAGTTTTAAATGGTAATAGTTTTTCATATCATCTTCTTAAAAAGTAGTTAAGCTTAGTTCCATGAAGTACAGGACATAATTTTTTACTTTATCTAGCGTTTTGGTCAAAAATTTCCAAGGACGTTTTATGTTTCGTAAGGTAATAACGGACAATCGATGTTCAACATTAACTATGTGACAAAAAATTTTTTTAACGTATTTTTTGATATTTGCCTTATTTAAAAGTTAATAATAAATTAAGTGTTGTTATCAAAAAGTTGTAACAATATTTTTACTCGGTCGAAATTGAAGCAATATACATTCATTTAAATAAACCGAAGTTATTTAAGTAGAGAGATTTCGATTATTCATTATCCTTTTTTAGTTAATTAGTGCTAGACACAAGAAGAAAAAAAAAAACTAATACTCAACAATTAAAAATAAAAATCCAAACATAATCAAAATTTCCAATTAAAGTTTTAAAAACGACCAATTGTTTAAAAGAGAAAAATCTCAGTTTTGAAAGCTTTCACAGTACGATTTTTTATCATTTTGTTCAGTTATGAATGAGAAAGTTTGCGAACGACTGCTTTAAATTTTTTAGGTTAAATTAGAATTTTAATGAAATCGTTTTTTTTTGCCTTTTTAGTTTTGCTCTTTTATAAGTAACCTATTAAACTTTGTATTATGATCGCTTGTTTTTTTTTAAACAAATGTAATTTTTTAAAGGCGGTAGAAATCTACTGCTTGCTAGCGATCTTTAAAATAAGATTAATTTGCAAAAATATTGCTCAGTTTTCTTATGACAATAATGATTTTAATTTTATTTTTAATGAAGTTGTCTCATATTTATTAGTAAATTACGTATTTAGTACTCATATTTCGTGTAATTAGTTTAGCTAATTGATGATTGTTGATTATAGGAAAACAAAAATATTAAAGAAGATAAAAACCCTGAAACCAACAAGATTGTCAACCTTGAAGAAGCTTGGATATTTTGGCGTGATGCTTTGGACGAAAAATTAAAGCCTGTAATGGAGAATAAAATTAAAAACTTTATTAAATCGTTACTAACAAATATAAGTCAATTTTCAAAAACACTTTTTAATGATAAGGTTACTTTATTTTAAATATTCAGTATTACAAACTTCTCTAAATTAATTCTAAACTACAAATTTTGTAATTTAACTTATCAATTAGTACCTCGTTCACTAAAACTACATTTTAAATAAAACATCAACAAGTTAAAAGCTTCATAAAAGTCTTACTTAAGTGGTCAGTTTTCATTATAGTTTTACAAAAAAGCAATATTTTTTAAAGTTATTACCTTTAAGTTATTTGTTATAAAAATAGTACAAAGATGTACTTGAGTTTTTTTTGTTTTTTCTCAAGATATTTTTTCTTTTGATTTAAGTTTTGCTTATATTCAAAATAAATTAATTATGAATACTTTATGAAGAAAGAAAACTTATCGGACGACACCAAAAGGCTAATCGAAATGTCATTTGTAGTCATGAGTTCAAAAAAAAACAGTCTTAGTTTTATTCAATGTTTTGAAAGTTGTGTACATGAATATTATTTGAAAAGGATTGAAAACCAAGATGAAAATAATAATAGCCTTAGCAAAGACAAAATTATTAAAATATCAACCGCAATCTACAAACAATTTCATAATATTATTGAGATCCAAAATAAAAATCAAAATGTATTTTCTAGTTATTTTATAATTCTTATTAACTTTTTTGTGCTGATCAACTTAGTCATAACAAAAATGAAACAAATAAATAAGTAATGATAAACTAGTTTTAAGTTTGGTTTGAATAAGTAAAAAACACTATCAAAAACTAAAAACATCAAACTACTTTGTGTGACTTAAAGTCAAAAAGATTTGCATAATAAAAAAGTATAAGCACAAAGGTAAATAAAACTTTACTAACCTACAATTCATTAAAACTCGAGGAGTTTGTATTAAATGAGTTTTCTCTTGTTTTTAGGACTATGAGCTGATGAAAAATTACTGTAATGTGCTTGATGAGTATTTACAAAATGAACGAGAACTGGTACGAAAACTATCAGCTAACAACATGAATAAAGAAAATAAAAAAGTTAGTTATATATATAAAGAGTAAAATAAAATATATTTTATACTTTTAATCGCGTTTTTAATTCACAGTTTTGTAATCTAAAGCAACTTAATAACTTTGACTGAAATAATTGCTTAAAGAAATCATTTCATTAAGATTGTTAGAGCAAGATAGTTGTTATACTATATAAAAACTTGTTCAAAAAAAGAGTTAAATTTTCATTTTATCTTACTAGAATTTTAACTTAAGCATAATTAAGTTAAGCTTGAGATTTAACAAGTACCAATAGCCGTAACATATCTCTAATTAGTTTATACTTACCAATAGCAACTTAATATAAATACACTAAAACTATAAGTTTAATTTAACATAATTTAACACGAAGTTTTTAGATATAAACTTTAAGTCCTTTTCAAGTAATAAAAATGAACTTAAAATTACATACTAAATTAAGTGTTTATTAAATATTAAATGTGTTAAAGATATTATAACGCATACGATTAAGGTTTAAGTAAATAAGAAAAGTTTTAACATCGTTAAAGTAAACAAAGTTGACTAGAAACTTGCTAATTAACAAATGGTTTATAGTGTAGCTCTTGTTATAATTTGAGTGTAGTTAAAGTTAGGTTTCTGTGCTTCGATCGTTATCGATTTTGGGCAGAGTCAGTCTTCTTGTTCAGATTTTTTTAATGTCTTAGTTTTAGCAAGGTGTGCAGCTTATGAGGTGTTCAAATACTATGCTGTTTATGTCAGTTCCTGAATGGTCTGCAATTATTTTTTCTACTTTAAATATATTTTATGAGGTACTATTTGAATCCAATTTATTTCAACACTTGAAAAGGGTATAAAATTTGTGTCAAAAGCATTTTAAAATAAATGAAAAATAACTAGTTTCTGTTTTTATATTAGTTTACAAATAGTACCCAAAAACTAAAGTCTTTTAATTATAATATTATATATATATAATCAAATTTTCTGTATAATGTTTAAAAGTAATATTTGTAAGAAAAACTAAAAATTAGTTGAAGTATAACTTAATTTTAAAACATTAGAAAGATTCGATTACTGAAACAAGAACCAAATCTTTTTTGGATGATTGGTTAGATACCAAAAAAAACAAAAAAAATGATGTAGTTTCGCCTAAAATGCAAAAAAGGTTTGACATGTTTCGCTCTTTGCTCAACCAAACTATAACCGACAATGAAATTAAAGAAGATACAAAATGGGAGAAAATTTTGCAACTTGTCGAAAGCATGGAGTCACGAATAGGATCCATAGATCTAAAGGTAGTTTAGTACAAATAAAAGTTTATTAAAAGTTTATTGATCTCTTTAAATCCACAGTTGTAAATATAATTTTTTCTTGTAATGTTTAAATGTCTTTGTTCGTAGTTCACTGTATCCTATATAATGAGAAGAAGTTTTACAATTTTTTTTTCAGAAGCTATAACGTTTCTTTTTATACTAGAACACACTGGGAACATCTTTTAGAAGTTGTTAAATATATAAATAGACAATTTAGTTCTCGTAGTATACTTATTCAACTTTTTTATTACAAAAACCTCAAACAGAATATTTTTCAGTTTAATATTTCTGTTTTTTTATGATTTAATTAAATCACTTTTTCCAAATTCAATCTTAGCTATATTATAAACAAAATAAAGGCGGATCATCAACGGCGTTTTTACTTACTTATGTGCATTGTTTTTGACTGTTTCAAAGTAAAGTTTATCAACTAAAATTTCAGTACCTTACTTTCCATCAACATAAAGAAAAATTAAAAACTTTATAACAAAGAACCTTATAAGCACACATGCTATAATTTACTTCGGACATTTTAATTAAATTGTTCAAACTACAAACTTTTAGAAACTTAGAATACTTACTTTAGTTTTTTATTCATCATAAACCTAAATTTTCAGTTTCCTAATTTAGGAAAAATACAACACTTGATTTTGAAACAGTTACAAATTTAATCACAAGTCTTCATAATTTAATACTATTAATTGCTCTTAACTTTTAACGATATGTTTAAAGTAAGTATTATAAAAAGTAAGTATTATAAAAACTAAATGTTGTAAGGTCAAAACGCACTAGTTAGTACGTATTCAAAAAAACTTTAAGTTTAAATTTTATAAGATAAGATTCAAAGTATTTTTTCTTATTTAACAGATTTTACAACAACAATTGTCAATTGTTCTATTCAGAGTAGGATTTTTTTTTAATTACTTTTTTACGTACAACAAAACTAAATTTTTTAACAGAAAACGTTCACTCTTTACTTGATAGCATGGTATGATTTTAAAGAAAGTGCAAAGGCCTTAGGTGCAGACCTTGTTAATATGAAAATGTTACCTGAAAAACAACGAAAAAAAATGTTACAGTTATTGCTCGTTTATGATCTTCTGCAATCGATTATGCTAGTTCCAAAAAAAAGTGAGAATTGGCATAAAAATAATCTAAATCCAAGTTTGAAAGTTATAGAAAAAAGAATGGAAGATCTGAGTATAACTGAGGTAAACTATTTCAATGTTTTATTAATAGCACAACTTTTCAACTCTGTTCAAGTTTAATAGTACGAACTTACCCGAATTTATTTGTTTTAGGGCGGTAACTTTAAGAACCAGTGTCAAATGATTGTCAACATGTGGTTGCACAAGACTAACATTTTAAGTAAATTAAAAACACGACAAGATTTGTACCCAGACTTAAATCAGCAAAATCAACTTTTGTTGTTGGTAAGTAAAACACCATTGTATTTTACAAATATTCTTTAAGTGAATTTCTTTGTTTAAAATATTAATTTACTTTCACTTATATCAATTAGATTTTATTTATGCTTGTTATAAAAAACTTAATCAAAACATATAGTTATTACAGCTTACACTAAATTTTTAACTTGTTTTATGAACTAAAACTGTCTCTAAGTTTAATAAGCTTTTAAAAAAGCAAAAAAAAAAAGTATAACAATTTACTATAATAAATTGACCTTCAAATCTAATCAGGGCTACTATGGTGAAGAGATAGACCATGACTTCTTTAAAATCGTTGAGTTCGCTCATACCAACAACCACTTAATAGCTTATTTTGGAAGCAAGCACGAGAGTGTGAAGGAAAAAATAAGAAACAAAGTTGTCTTTTACAACGAAGAAGAGATAACAGAGAGTGAGATTGAGTCTTTTATAAATAAAATTATAAAAGACACAAAGCCAGAATGTTGGTTTGAAAGGAACGAATACAATAATGCTGAGGTTAGCGACGCTTTAAAATAAAATTGCAAGTATGTAATAAGGCCATTATTTCATAACGATTTTGTTAAAGAAATAACTTGTAACTTTTACTTTACGTTTTTTTTTTGGAACTTTTAGACAAATAAACTTATTTTTATCTTGCAAAGCTTTTTAATTGCCTTAAATTGTACAAAACTTTTGTTCGAATGCAATTATAATAAAGTTCTCTCTGTGTTCATCAAACGTACTTTTTATCCGTGAAGCTTTTCAAGTTTATGATAAAACTATGGCTAGAATGAAAACAACTGATTAAAAGTATATATTTAAGTATAAATAACTAAATAGAAAAGTAGCTGCTTTAGAGCAGTTAATACTTTGACTTAAATACTAATACTGACAATGTTAAAAGAAAAATGTTAAACAAAATTTTTATAGTATCAATCAGTGGCGTCGCGTGGTATTTTTTTAGGTGGTGCAGAATTTAAAAAAATATCAATTTTTTTAATAAAAATATGTTTTTACTGTCAAGTTTAAAAACAACTGAACTTTTGCTACACCTGAAGATAAGCTTTGCTTTTAAGGGCATAGGGGGGATGAAGCTTTTTGATCTTTTTTTATGTAGTTTTTACTAAGCTACAAGATGCTTTTTACAGATTTTAAAAATTCAGTATATGTTTTAAGATATAGCCGGTCAAAGTCAAAGGCAAAAAAAGGTTCATAATGGGAGGCACAAACTAAAACAGTGTTTAAAAAAATGTTTTACCCCCCCCCCCCCCCCCTTTATGCCCTTAACATCTACTTTAGAATTATTTTACTGAAATTACTTTATACAGTTTTAATTTAACTACAAGTCATCTTTTATCAATATAAAAAGTTCTTAAAATTTTTGAGATATGGTAATTCACAGTCAGAGGTACAAATGAATCCTTATTTTTATAATATAAACTCAAACAACAAATAAATCAAATCACTCAAATCATATCTTTTTTTTATAAGTTGGCCTCAAAATCTTTAGATGTTTCTTTTATAAAACAAAAAAAAATTGCTAAATTACATATTTAAAACACCAAGAAAAAAAAAAGTTATAACAAAAGTTTTTTTTGTATATAAAAAAATATATATTGATACTTAAAAATTAAACTTGTCTTCAACAAAAGTATAAAGTTTAAAAAAAATTAGGATGAAAAAGTTTAATTAAAAATTGTTTAAAAATGATAGAGAATATAGGTTTTCAGTAAAACTGTATTTTTTGCTGTTTGCTCCTTGTATAATAAACCATTGTACTATCTGGCTTTGAGTGGTTGTAACTAAAAGTTTAATTGGAAATTTAAAGTTTATTAAAGAGTAACTATTAGCTTTCTGAAAAAGTTAAAACAAGAACAACATGTAAAAAAGTGCCTATACACCCTTCCCCCTTACTCCTCACTAATTTGCACATTTTTTTTTACAAACATTAACATTTTTATTAACTTTTTTTCTAATGTTAATGTTTTTTGTTGGAGGTTTAAAATTCAATAGTTTTTTATAGGTATCTTTTCTTTATTTAATATTTATTTGTTTTTCATTTTGATGACAGTATTTTTCTCAGGAGCTCAACTTTTTTAAGTTTAGTTGTGAGGCTGTTGAACTTTTCAAGAATTTTAAAGATAATTTATAAATATGTAACCATTATAGAAGTAAAAGTTTGGTTAGTTAGTTTTCATGTGGCCATAGGGGTAAAACACTTATTTTTTAATTTTAAATAGCCTTGTTATTTTCAGAGTAAAAATTAAAACTGCTTTAGTCAGCCTGAATACTTTTCTAATTTGGTCTGTTTTAATTTATCTTGGGTCATCTTGAGTTTTTAACATTTCTAAGTTATCCTGATTATGAGGCGAGGCAACCATGTTTCAACAATTTTATCTAAAATTTTTGCTTTGTTTATAAAAAAATTAAACCAAAAGTTATATAAAGTAGAGGTAGACTAAATTTTCCTAAAACGTTAAACTACTCTAAGTAATCAAAGTTTCTAAATTAAGGCTATTTACTTTATTTAAATATGTGATTGTTTCAATAATACTATTTTTTATTTAATATAAATCTAAAATATTTTTCTGTAAGAGTGAACTAGAAGTTTATAATAAACTTCTTAATTTTTTTTTTCAGCACTTGAATTTTATTATTTATTTTATTAAATTTGTGATAACAATAATCAGTTATAGTTAAGTTTATGTATGCAGATTAAAATAGAAAATCAAATTTTTAAAACTTTGGTGATTTAGGGTTTTTATCTTTTTTTTTCAAAATATGCAATTTATGACAAATCTTTTAATAGAAGTGATCTGTTAAATTTAAAAAATCATGTGGGTACATAAACTCAAGTTTAATCCTTTGCAGTAGCTTGCTTTGTTTTTATTTTATGTTTACAATAGCTTGTAGATGATACTTAAGCAAGTCCTGTTTTAGGGAATTTTCAACTTAGCTTACTTACCGCAAGATATTGATATTGCGGTAATTCTTGAAGAAATTTTGCTTTTTTGAGTTCATTTGCGGCAGTCAGCTAAGAGTTTGCGGCAGTGAAGTGGGCAAAATGGTCGTTTTCAAAATTAAAGTTTTAAAAGATATTTCGTTCAAAAAAATAACGAAAACGTTATAGATACTTATTTTTTTCTTAGAAAATTTCAAGGTGGTGCAGTTGCGGCAGTGCAACACCCCACGCGACGCCCCTGGTATCAATCTTAAATATTCTTTATTTACAATTGAAGTGGATAAAAAATACTGTAAATTAGTAGTCAAAAACAAAAGATTCTAGCGCATTTATAGTTTCAAATTACATCTAAAAGTTCTGTCTACAACAAAAAGCTATGCAAGAAACCCTTAGAGCAGGGTTTCCCAAACTCATTTACTAAATCGCCCCCTTTTAAGAAGTTTGGAAAAAAATCGCCCCCCATGATTTTATAAAGTATTTTTTCTTCTTGAGTACACATTTTGAGCCAAAAAAGTTGTATTCGAACTGTAATTTAGTCTGCAACTTCTTATGCACGCACTTTTGGGCTGTGTTCAAAGTAATTTACAGGGCTTGAAAAAATAATTTACAGTTATTTTCTTAAAAGCCCAGTAAAGTGTATTAAAATACTTAAATATTAAAAAGTCTTTTGTAGTCTGTAATCAATTCTGTATAAATATGAATTGTTTTGAAACTAATGAAACCTTTAAGTTAGTTGTGGACAACTTTTGTCGTCAGCAAGTCATTTTTACTAAAAAATCATTTCTAGTGTCGACTTGATAAAAAAATGTACTTGCAGGCTGCATAATTAAAAAAAAACTAACACATATGAAAACAAAAACTTCGAGCAAAATTTTAATAAATTGGTTTACTATTATTGTGATCTAGGAAGTACTATTGTAAACTGGAAACCAAATTGAAAGCGTATTTCAAAATATAAAGTATCAAAAAGCTAAATTTTATTTGTTTTGCACAAGTAGTTTTCAAGTTACTTAGCGGGCCGAAGTTTGACTGGATCTGGACCGTACGTTACCCATCGAAAATCTTAACTGAAACCTGACATTATAATATTCTCTTATATTACGAATTTCGGACATTTAGAAGTGAATGTTAAGAAGCTTATTTAAGTCGCACAATATACTTAGATTATTTTATAAATAGACATATTCTAAAAATATTTTACCATATATTAAAAAACTACAAAAGAATGAACAGCTTATTTTAAACATAATGAAATAAATATTAAAATGTTATTGCTGATCTAGTTTTAGGAAGTTTGACCAACTTGTTGATTATCTCACATGAAAAGTGGTTTTATCAATAGCTTCTGTTAATGCAGAAAAATTATTAATTTCAATGCTAAAAGATATTATAAGCAATTTAGTTGTAAATTTAAAAATTAGTTTTTAACTTTTTAACTTTATGTTTCGTAATAGAATACCACGAAACAGTATTTGACTTGGAATAACCTTTAAAAACTGAACCTTAATTTTAACAATTTTCTGTTTTCTTTATTTGAATTAAAAATATAATAATAAAAGGTTTTACATACAATTTTGTGAACAGAAAGTAATCAATTAAAAAGATTTTTATTAGATTAAAATTTTGTTTTGTAACTAGCAGTTTTTTCGATGTCTTATTTAATTCTGTACAAAAAGAATTTGTTTTCTAGCTATCAACCTATAATAATTTAACATGGGAAAATAGTGAAAAGTCAAAAGCTAGGGTTGAAATATTAAATAAACAACATATTTTGTTGTCAAAATATTTTTAATTTAAGGTAAAACAAAAAACAGTTGTAATAATAGTTTAAAGTTCCTTAATAAACAAATTTTTTAACAATAACAAATCAAGTTAGAAAATAAAACTGACTTTAAGAACCTTTTTAGTGAAATAGTTAAAGTCATTTCAAATACAGACCTCAAATCTATACTATTTTAAAGTCAAAAAATCTTTTTTGAAATAAAAACTTTAATGGTTGACAAGATTATTTTTTTTACTTATACAGATTAAAAAAGAAATAACAAATATCTGTCAAGTAAATATCTTTAAAAAAGTATTTTATTTACTATGCTATAAAAACTTTTAATGTGATGTAAAACGACAAATATAAACTACAAAATTAACCAAGTCAAAACATAACTATTAATAACTTTAAAACATAAACCACTCTTCAAATATAGTAGACTTTCGCTTGAACTTGCACTTTGAACAAAATCAAAAAGTGCGAACTCAAATATGCATTATCATTTTTTTATAAAATAAAAAATTTCAATTTGTTATAATGCAATAATGTTATGAATAAGCGTAAAATCCAAAGAAACAAAAAATAAATATTAATATAATGGATGACTTTTTCTAAACTGTTTTTAAGACAGGAATAAATATTTTTCTCTCCAATGGTGTAAGGCAGTCCTTGTTTAGCAATTATGAGAGACAGATAATAACAAAATAGTTGTCCATTTTCAATACTTTGTGTAGATTTATTGAACAAGTTTATAATTTTACACTGTTTTTTTCTCATCTCGACGTTTTCTGAAAAACTCTACATTTTTTCCTTCAATTTTTAAATAGAAATTTATACTTTACGTAAACAAAATGGACTTTTTTTGTTAAAGTTTTACCTCTGGGTCAAATTTTTAATGGCAAGCTAAAAGTAGTAAACTAACAAGATAGAAAGTAAAAATTTCATGACTGCCCAAAATTATAAAATCGCCCCCCATTCGCCCCCTTACTAGTTATCGCCCCCCCCCCCCCCTTTCGCCCCTTACTAAAATTCGCCCCCCGACTTACTAAAATCGCCCCCAGGGGGGCGATATCGCCCACTTTGGGAAACCCTGCCTTAGAGCAACAAATTTAAAAGGTATTGCACAGATTAAATTTTTTTATAAACATGATAATAAACCATTAAAGAAGGGCAAACAAACTTAATCTTTAAAGTATTTTATTTATTTTTAACTACTAAATGCAGTATTTTTAAAGAAGTTGTTTATAAGTTAGGTTAGCATTGTTATCAAATCTTATGAGTCTCATTAAAAAAGTTTTCGTGATGTTACCATTTGTGCTTTCATTAATCTAATAAACCTTTTAGATTAAGGTAATTGGCGGAAAAGCACGGAATAAATATTTATATTATATTAAAATATAGATTTAGTACATTTTAACAAAATTAAAATTTTAGTAAATCTGAAGGTATTTTTTTAAACTCTTTTAGGCAGTTTTGGCAGACATTTACTTTGTATTTTAAAGCTTCATCAGTTATATTTAAAACAATAAGTTATTTAAAAAAAAATCGTTATATTTAACATCTAATAAACATAAACAAACTGTTAAAGTATGAGTTGAAGTTGACTCATCTTAAGTTTAAAATAAACTCATTTTTAATTTGAAAGTAGCAAAAAAAACCCTTTTAGGGCTTACTATTTAAGTTGTAATAACTTTTATTCAAAAGCATTTTTTTAATTTCGTTAAAAAAACTAATGATATGATATTAAGCTACATTAAAACTATACTTTTTAATAAAAATATACATCATTACTCTATACCAGGGTTTCCCAAAGTGGGCGATATCGCCCCCCTGGGGGCGATTTTAGTAAGTCGGGGGGCGAATTTTAGTAAAGGGGCGAAAGGGGGGGGGGGGGGGCGTAACTAGTAAGGGGGCGAATGGGGGGCGATTTTATAATTTTGGGCAGTCATGAAATTTTCACTTTCTATCTTGTTAGTTTACTACTTTTAGCTTGCCATTAAAAATTTGACCCAGAGGTAAAACTTTAACAAAAAAAGTCCATTTTGTTTACGTAAAGTATAAATTTCTATTTAAAAATTGAAGGAAAGAATGTAGAGTTTTTCAGAAAACGTCGAGATGAGAAAAAAACAGTGTAAAAATATAAACTTGTTCAATAAATCTACACAAAGTATTGAAAATGGACAACTATTTTGTTATTATCTGTCTCTCATAATTGCTAAACAAGGACTGCCTTACACCATTGGAGAGAAAAATATTTATTCCTGTCTTAAAAACAGTTTAGAAAAAGTCATCCATTATTAAAACACCAGTAATGTTTTACGTTCTATTCCTTTAAGCTACAACTCTGTGAAAAGACGTATAGATGAAATGTCAGAATGTGTTGAACAAAAGTTAGTTTGCATGATGTGCAATAATTTTTTTTCGATGCAGGTTAACGAATCCACTTTGTCAAAAAATAAATGTCTTTTTCTTGTTTGCGTGCGTTAAATAGTTGATGATACAACATACGAAGTACTAGCGTTCTCCCAACTAATGGAAACGCATAGCACAGGAAGGTTTGTGTTTGAAAAACTAAAAAATGTTTTGAAGTAAATAAAATACATTCAAAACAACCTATTGGAATTGCAACAGATGGTGCTTCGTTTATTATAGGAAAGTATTGTGAATTAATTACATACTACAGATAGTTAAACCTTGATACATTTACTACCCATTGCGTTATACATCGCCAACATTTAGTTGCAAAAAATTTGAGCGTCCGTTTGATTGACTCATTAAACTTTGTGATAATAGCTGTCAATAAAATAAAAAGGCATGCTTTACAAAGCGTCTGTTTAAATAGCTGTGCAATGACAATGATGAGGCTTTTGATAAGTTAATATTGTATACAGAAGTGAAATAGTAACCAAAATAAAACTGTTAAGAAAAGTTTTTGGCTGTTTTTATATGATTTATAGATTTTTTTCTTAAAAGGATAAGATGTTGGCAGACAATCTTGTTAAAAGAAAAATAGACATGTGAGACTTATATGGTAAGATCAACAATTGGAACAAAAATTTACAAGGTAAAAACTTAAATTTGTAAAAGTCAAAAGTAAGATAACCAGTTTCAGAAACCAACTTAAATTGTAAGAAAAAAAATTGAAAAATAATCAATTTTCACAGTTTGCAAGTTTGTAAATCTCGAACCTTTAAATAAGTGAAGGTGAAGTAGAAGTACTTTCATCTTATCTGATACAGCTTTAATGTGATATTGATAAACGGTTTACTGACGTTTTTCAATTAAATGTCCCAAGTAAATTATGGATCCCTTCGAAGCAGATCTTTTTGAAGTAAATGTTGACTTTCTCAGACTTACAAACTGACCTTAAACTTACAGTTAATTTTTCCAAAGAACTATATGAAAGCTTTTGGACTCAACAAAAACTAAGGCAAAGATATACAACCATCTGAGAGAAAGTTAGACTGTTGTTTTATAGCTTTTCCTTCTAGCTATGTTGTTGAGAAAGCTTTTAGTTCAGTTATTAACATCTTGAGCAAAATATATAATCTAGATATTTGCAAAAGAGGTGACTTGAGGCTTTTTTTGTCTGTTTTAGAACCAGATATAGAAAAACTTGCAAGCAGTCATGAAGCTTATCCTTCACATTAGATTAGACTTCAATTGCAGACATTATTTTCTGTAAGGTTTTAATTTTAGTTGATTTTTTAAAAGGTTTTTTATTTAAGCTGGTTTGTATTTAAGTAGTCTTTTTATGTCAAATATTTTATAAAGTTATTTATTCTACAACAGGTTTGCTTGATGCCTAATGAATATTAATTACGGTAGA
The DNA here is from genome assembly GCF_965202585.1 of Thalia democratica. Taxonomy (NCBI): domain Eukaryota; kingdom Metazoa; phylum Chordata; class Thaliacea; order Salpida; family Salpidae; genus Thalia; species Thalia democratica. The sequence continues at coordinate 14,405,385 of NC_139170.1, forward strand.
CTTCCTCTTGAATTTGCATTTTTCACCCAAAAAAAGTGCAAATTTATAATTTCTTAAATTTAACTTAAACAAAGTATATAACTAATTAAGTATTTATAAAGAAAAATTATACTTAATATTTTATATAGATCAATCTTTTTAATGAATATTTATTTTTTGTTTCTTTGGATTTTACGCTTATTCATAACATTATTGCATTATAACAAATTGAAATTTTTTATTTAATAAAAAATTGATAATGCATATTTGAGTTCGCACTTTTTGATTTTGTTCAAAGTGCAAATTCAAGCGAAAGTCTACTATATTTGAAGAGTGGTTTATGTTTTAAAGTTATTAATAGTTATGTTTTGACTTGGTTAATTTTGTAGTTTATATTTGTCGTTTTATAGCATAGTAAATAAAATACTTTTTTAAAGATATTTACTTGACAGATATTTGTTATTTCTTTTTTAATCTGTATAAGTAAAAAAAATAATCTTGTCAACCATTAAAGTTTTTATTTCAAAAAAGATTTTTTGACTTTAAAATAGTATAGATTTGAGGTCTGTATTTGAAATGACTTTAACTATTTCACTAAAAAGGTTCTTAAAGTCAGTTTTATTTTCTAACTTGATTTGTTATTGTTAAAAAATTTGTTTATTAAGGAACTTTAAACTATTATTACAACTGTTTTTTGTTTTATCTTAAATTAAAAATATTTTGACAACAAAATATGTTGTTTATTTAATATTTCAACCCTAGCTTTTGACTTTTCACTATTTTCCCATGTTAAATTATTATAGGTTGATAGCTAGAAAACAAATTCTTTTTGTACAGAATTAAATAAGACATCGAAAAAACTGCTAGTTACAAAACAAAATTTTAATCTAATAAAAATCTTTTTAATTGATTACTTTCTGTTCACAAAATTGTATGTAAAACCTTTTATTTATATTTTTAATTCAAATAAAGAAAACAGAAAATTGTTAAAATTAAGGTTCAGTTTTTAAAGGTTATTCCAAGTCAAATACTGTTTCGTGGTATTCTATTACGAAACATAAAGTTAAAAAGTTAAAAACTAATTTTTTAAATTTACAACTAAATTGCTTATAATATCTTTTAGCATTGAAATTAATAATTTTTCTGCATTAACAGAAGCTATTGATAAAACCACTTTTCATGTGAGATAATCAACAAGTTGGTCAAACTTCCTAAAACTAGATCAGCAATAACATTTTAATATTTATTTCATTATGTTTAAAATAAGCTGTTCATTCTTTTGTAGTTTTTTAATATATGGTAAAATATTTTTAGAATATGTCTATTTATAAAATAATCTAAGTATATTGTGCGACTTAAATAAGCTTCTTAACATTCACTTCTAAATGTCCGAAATTCGTAATATAAGAGAATATTATAATGTCAGGTTTCAGTTAAGATTTTCGATGGGTAACGTACGGTCCAGATCCAGTCAAACTTCGGCCCGCTAAGTAACTTGAAAACTACTTGTGCAAAACAAATAAAATTTAGCTTTTTGATACTTTATATTTTGAAATACGCTTTCAATTTGGTTTCCAGTTTACAATAGTACTTCCTAGATCACAATAATAGTAAACCAATTTATTAAAATTTTGCTCGAAGTTTTTGTTTTCATATGTGTTAGTTTTTTTTTAATTATGCAGCCTGCAAGTACATTTTTTTATCAAGTCGACACTAGAAATGATTTTTTAGTAAAAATGACTTGCTGACGACAAAAGTTGTCCACAACTAACTTAAAGGTTTCATTAGTTTCAAAACAATTCATATTTATACAGAATTGATTACAGACTACAAAAGACTTTTTAATATTTAAGTATTTTAATACACTTTACTGGGCTTTTAAGAAAATAACTGTAAATTATTTTTTCAAGCCCTGTAAATTACTTTGAACACAGCCCAAAAGTGCGTGCATAAGAAGTTGCAGACTAAATTACAGTTCGAATACAACTTTTTTGGCTCAAAATGTGTACTCAAGAAGAAAAAATACTTTATAAAATCATGGGGGGCGATTTTTTTCCAAACTTCTTAAAAGGGGGCGATTTAGTAAATGAGTTTGGGAAACCCTGCTCTATACGCTATATTTTCTATTACCAGTTAAACGCATATTGAGTCTACTGTGTACCCGTACAGCATATTTGCTATATTTCACTCAATTAAAAGCAACCACAGCTAAAGTAAACAAAATTTTACATTAGTATTCTGGCAAATCTTAAAATCTTAATTACAAGTACTTAAAACTACTTACAATATTTGATTGCAAATATCTTCGAAATTACTTGTTTATTTGTAAGTCGAAATAGTTTTTTTTAAGTTCGAAGTTGATGCCAATTTAAAAGGTAGCATTTTGTATTTGAAATTAAATAATATAAAAGCTTAAAAACCATTTGATTAAACTTTATTATTTTTAATAAAAGAATCTAAAATAATTTTACAAAAAACATATTTTTTCTAAATAAACATTTGCCAAAATTAAGCTTAAAGCGGCTGTTTTTTTTTACAAGTTTTTATTGAAATTACGGGGAAATTTAAGTTGAAATAGTATTTTTTTTTAAATTTCTCAATTTTATTTATTTCAAAAGCTACGTGATCTAATGAAAGAAGAAATAAGTCTTTTAAACAAAAGCAGAATGGAATACTTTATTCTTAAAAAAGGTCTTGCAAAAGCAAAATCTAATTCTGTAGATGAAAAAAATTATTCTGCAATTAAAAAACTTTTTGAAAGAAAGTTTGTGTACGACATATTTCAAAAGCTAGTTAAAAGTATCAATACTAAAAACTGGCCGATTATTGAAGTATGTTTTGAATAAAAGATATGTAAATTATGTTAAAGGCAAACAATATTTTCAAGTATTGCCAAAAAATGTTTACCTTACTTTAAAGAGCTTTTTTAAAACAAAGATGTATAACAAAAAAAGTTTAAGACTATTAAAAAACTTTAAATTGAGTTTTTTTACATATATTAATTTCTTCAATCTATTAGATTACGTTTTATAACTACTTTAAATACAGCTTTTTATTTTAACCCTTTAAATGTTTTACGTTTTAAACATTTAGCTTAAATTAAAAATTTAATAAATCTCCTTAATTTTTACAAATTCTTTTAGAATAAAAGCAAGATACAATTTTAAAGTTAATTTAAAATGTATTTATAAATTTTATTTTGTATGCAGTTAGATTTGTTTATTAAGTTCGTATCTTGTGTATGGTCTGTTAGATTTTTTCTTTTGTTACAACGAGTATTTGATATTGCATTTTAATAACTGGGTATTCGTAAAATGATGTGATTTAGTAAAGTTTAAATATTAACTATACTTGTTTAAGAACTATAACATATAAACATTAACTAGCTCGGAAAACAACTAAAATGGTTTTCCTTCTGTCAACCACTTAACGATGTTTTAAACAAACTTGAAGAAAATGTTTACTTTGAAATGTTGAAAAGACATGTTTTTGAAGATAAAAGCGAGGTACAATCTATCATGGACAGCTATAATAAAAAAACATTTAAGCAGAGTTATTTACTAAAAAATAAAAATATCAAAAAAATGTTTCGTGAATTAAGAAGCTCTGCAGATGATAAAAATACAAATAAAAGGCACAACGATGAAGGTGAAAGCGGGCCATCGAAAAAGATGAAAACAGACAGTGATGTATATCTTGGTGAATCAGTTTACAAAGATAATGTGCTGTGTTATAAATTTCACGACCTTGCAGAAGCTAATCATAATACTTGCAAGGGTTCAAAAAGTCGTACCATAAATGAAGGCCATACTGTATCGTCTTTTATTGCTAACATCGAAAACATTAAGAAAAATTTAGCAACAGATAAAAGCACGTTGGATAGTGAGAATGCAAATAGATTGGTAAAGGATTATCAAAAGCTTTTAAAAGTGCATGACTTCAGTAAAAAACAGTTAGAAAAAAGCCTTCTGACTGTTATTGAACAAAAAGTTTATTCGCTTCACAATGAACAGTTTCAAAGTTTAAAAAACAAACTGAATATTAAAAACGGTGATGAGAGTTTAAAACAATTATCTATTGACTCACTTAGTAAGGACGAGCTAATAGAATTTGTCAATGGCTCACAAAAAAACGTTGAAGAACTTTTTGCTGAAATAAAAAAAGGCGTTGAAGGGATGCTTAGAAATTGGGCACTTAATATAAACGAAAAGAAGAATTGAACACGATCCATGTAACAGAAAAATGAGTGTTAATTTGTGTAAACTAAATTGTATGTAAAAAATAAACTTAGCCCTAAACTTTTTTTGTTAGCATGTTTATACTTGTCATTATTTAAAACTACGGTCAGATTTATAGATTTTCTAAAGAGTTGAACTTTTTACTGAGGCTAGCCTATATTATTTAAATTTATGTAATTCTGCGACTGAAATATTGAAATTAAAAAATCGAAATTTGAATAAAAAGCCTTTAGGATTATTTCAGAGATTTAAACAGAAAAATTATAGATATAGGGTTAAAGTTAAGTTAAAGATGATAAGTAGCGTACTATCAAAATATTGTTTTAATCAAGTTTAAACTTTTATTCATTTTTAAATATAAATGTAGTATTAATGATATTGAGTAACAATTATAAGGTTTAAAAGAGGTTAAAAGCTACAATTTTGAGCTGAGCTTTTAAAACTGAAGTGGTAGTTACACCACTTTCATATACTTGACTGACAAAGGCCTTGTCTAGAGTTTATAAAGACTTGGCACAATTGAAACTGACGCCTTATTTTAATAGTTTACAACACAGCTGTTCATGAATAAAAATCTTTTCACTACTTAAATATAAAAACTCGAACAATTTTTTTAATGTTTTAAGTTGTTTAGGAAAACAAATATCAAAAACTTGTATAACAAAAACATTTATATTATAATTTTTTCTTTTATGACAAAACTTATAATTATAGTTTAAACTTGAAACTGACACTTTTTATTCATTTTTATTACAAACTTGATACTTTTACAGGCGAATGTCTTGAATACTTTTAACCGAAAACGAAATTTGAACGATTATTAAACAGAACGCCAGTAAATAAACAATTACAGATCTAACAAAAACAGAAATATGAAAAATGTTTTTTGTAACAAATCTTAAAGTATAAAGTTTACCTTTTATCTAAAAAATAACTAAAGATTTATTACCAAAATAATTGGCTTTAAAGAAAGTCAAGGAAAAAAAAAACTTTGATTTTTATTCTAACAAAGATAAAAAGTCTGTAGGTTAGTTTAAAAAAAAAACTCTTAAAGCAAATAAAGAAAGGAATTAAAGCAAATAAGAATTTTACCTTAATTTATTAACAACTTCAATAATTTCAACAGCTAAAGTTAAACATATTTTAGCGTTTGAGGTAATCTTTAAAAAACTTAATTTAGTTAGTTGATCAATTAAGATAATAACAATTACACAAAAAATATTAATAAGTAGCCAAAAAGTAATAGATATAATTTTTTTAAGTTTATCTATAATTTATGTCAAATTTTCATTAAAATATAAAACAACTTTCTAAATTTCTTCCAGGTTTTCTAAAGAACAAGTTTTTTGGACTATTCTTAGTATAAAGTTAAATTTAAAGTGAAAAACTGTCTTGAATAGCATAACGGTAAAACTACTTTAAATGTGTTTTTTTTATTGTAGTTTTTTTTTTGCATCTATTCGAAATTTTATTGCTTAACATACCAATTATTCCTAGTTTTTGGTATTTTAGTGATATTTTACAGGGTTCTAGGTTTCTTTAAATTTCCTAAACTATATGTTTTTTTTTTTACTTAAATTCTGTTTATTTTTGGCAACCCTATTATTTAGTACAGATATTCAAAATGTAGATAGTGTTATAACTACACTCTTGACTAAACATTGACTAATTAAAAGTTTTAGGAAAAAAGTTAAAGCCCAAAATTCAGTCAGGTGCAACAAATTAAGTACATACTATTTTTCTTAAAACTTCTTAAAACTGTTTTTGCATAATCAGATCAAATCTAATTGCAATTTAACTTGATTTTAAAAAATGTTTTATAACAAACCTGCTTTCATAACTCATTAGGCCAACTAGGCCTAAAGTGTATAAGAATCGAACTTAATTTAAAAATAATTATATGGGATTAAAAAAGTAGAAGTATAACATATTAACAGTATATTGACAGCTAAAGTTCATTGTAAAATGTTTAGATATCAAATGACAAGTTTTTGACACGTGCTGTTTTAGTTTTATGATTTTAAAAAGTTGAAGTAGAACAACAAGTGTTGTTAGGTTTTCTCTAACATTGTTGATCATTCAAACATAAAACTTAATGAAACCAACAGTATAATTTTTGAAACTTAACTCGTTAAAAACCTTGTTCAAGCGTCAATATAAGTATTTTTCAAATAATTTTTCGTATCAAACAGTATATTTGGCATAAACTTAACTCTTTTCAAGAAAAACCATATTAACCTATTACTTGAGCCACCACCAATTTATAATTTAGTGGTTTTATTTTGCTTATAATTTAATTTACAACAGGTTCAAACGACGGAACGTATTGACTTAACTAAGCGGATTAATTTAACTCCAAATTAATCGTATACCTGTTTCAACTGAAACTTCTTGCAACCCTATCAATTCAAACCCAAGTAATAAGCTTTAAAACACAAATAAAACCGGTTAAAAACTTAAAATCATTAATAAACTTAAAATGATGCTTGTATTATTTTAAGTTTAAGTACAATTACTTAAGCAGATGACCATTAAAATAAAATCGAGCTCATAAGTACAGTTCTTATCTTGTTAATAATATTGTTAAAGTTAGACACGCGCTACATTTATAAGTTATTACTAATAATGTGTTTCTATTTACAAGCTCATTAAACAATTTAGTTCCAGTTTTAACTCTAAAAATAAACCTACAATGCTGAAAGTCATCGTAATTGTAAAAATTTATTCGTGTACAAATACCTTCTAACTATGAAAGTAACAAGATACAACATAACTTATTGAAACATAAATTTTACTGCTACCACTGTTTTTGTGTGAAGAAAATTAGATGGGAATAGACTTAAGCAGCAATCGAAACGATATAAGTTGGTTTAATGGAAAATAATTGACTAGAAATAAGAACAAGTTTAAATGAAAACAAACCAGGTGGGAGTTTATTGCAGAATTTAAAAGTAGACAAAGTGTTTAACTTTTTCATTTTACATGCAGAAGCTATAAAGTATTTTATAGCTTTACTTCAAATAATATATCTTTAAAATGTTATGTGAAATCTAATACAATTTTATGTGAAACGATTTTTATGAAGCTTAAAAGCTACTTAAGCTTTTAAAATTTTATTTGGAAAGTAAAAATTTTGTTTATCAAAAATAGTCAACAACGTAGAATGAGTTTAATTTTGTACCACTAAGAAGTACAACTTAAAAGTTTACAATTCTTAGTATGTGTATTTATGTATATTACGGTTGGGCAACGTACGGCCCTCAAAGTGAAAATGGCCGCCCCAAGGTTTTTTAGCTTTTAATAGAAACCGGCCCGCGAGTGAAATGAAGTTTAGAAAATTTGTATAAAACTTTGTATCAAATTTTTACAAAACTAAACGTAATGAGTTAGACTTTAAAACCATGATGAATTCAACTTATGAGTAGTAATAAAACAACCATTTTGTCCTGAAATGCCCTGACCAGTTGGAATATTCTTTTGTAAAACTATCTTAAGGAATATGTTATATTTTAAATCTTTATTTTACATATCTATCTTTGTCAATTTACCATGTCAATGACATTCATAAACAGTGGACGAGTAAAAAATGATATTTTTTCTCGAATAAATAATGAGTTGTTTATATCAAAATTAGGAAAACTATTTTTTTATTATTCCCAAAAAGTAATTGACAACTATTTTCAGTCAAACTGCTTAACTTTAAATTCAAACAACGTTCAGGAAAATTTTATAGACGAGTTTGGGCTTAAAGCCGCAAGTACGGCAATTTTTAAAATTTAAAAATATAAATATAAACGTTTTACTCAATTTACCAATAAGGATTAGTTATCAGATTTTGCATTTATGATGAATTTATTTAGGTATATGAAGAAACTAAATACCAAACTGATTGGAAAGGGTACTTTTTCTAATGAATCTACTCTGTAATTAAGGTATTAAGGTTAACGTTAAAATTACTTTTTCTCCATCTCAGTAAAAATAACTTTACGCATTTTGCTGCACTTGCAAATACAGAACAATCAGTGATATCAATAAAAAAGTACATCAATATCATAGTTTCAGCTTACAATGAGTTTTGAGTGACGATGAACCTCGGTAAAACAATACCATCATAGAAAAATTCAAAGCTAAAAAAATGCATGATACACTTAACAAGTCCAAACTTGTCTCAAGAAAGTTTTAGCAGTTCAATTATTTCATTTTTAAAATCATTAACTCTGCCCAGGGTTATAATAAATATAATTTTCGATGAACTTAATAAACTTTTAACTAAAATATCATACTCAAAAATTTTTGTGATTTAAACGGACTCATAATAGTTGTCAGCCGGATCCATAAAATTAGTAACCGGCCGGTTCACTACTAACTAGTAATCTACCGGATCCGGTCGGTTAGTATCTTTTTAGATCCGGATCTTAATTATAATTTAGTATTTGGATACGGCCGAATACTTATTTTATGGATCCGGCTGACAAATATTATGAGTCCGTTTAATTCACAAAAATTTCTTAAGTATGACATTTCATGTAAAAATTAGTTAAGGACAAAATTTTTCCTGATACGGCCCGCCGATTAAATACGTTGCCTACCCCTTATGGATATCGTGCTTTTTTCAGTACTAAATTAGTGAATAAAGCTTAAAACAAGCGTAGTTCAAACTATTTTAGATTGTAAAATAAAAACAATTACCTTAAATAAATTTAGTCACCAGTTTTTTTAATTGAAAACGTTTTTAATTTTAATTGAAAAAGTTGGTCTTCTTTCAGTAAATAATTGTTGCTGTTTAAAAATGTTGGACTTTATTCATATTGCAAGTAAAACTTAAGTCTTTGAATAATATTCTAAAGGTAATACAAAATAAACAAGAACATAAAAAACTACAAATTAAACAATTGTTCTCGTTTAGAAAAAAATTGATGGTTCTGTGTATTACTTGTTCACCATGGATTTCAAAGACATTGTAGTGTTTATTTGTATTTTTTAGTTTATTTTTCATATACAAGCGGGCTTAAATTAAATAAATATCTTTTCCAACTTTTACTCTTATTATAATTTTTCATACAAATGATAAACCTCAATTGATAAAATAACTTCTAGCAGCATTTATACTTTACCAATATTATATCTTTGACTACTAAATTACGATAAAACTCGAAGTTTTGAGTTTAAAATTTTGGACTAATCACTTAATATGATACTATAATATTGCTTAAAGTTACGGAATAACGTTTAAAATGTTTTAACATATAAAAAAGTTTTCGGCTTACAGATAATAATTTTATAGACATCGAAAAAGTTTTCATCTTTAACTTTTGTAATAAAAGTTGTATCTCCTTTTCTTAATTTATGTAAATAAAAAAATTACTGAGTGTTGCTTTTTCATTTCATTAGTTTAAGTTTTAACTCTTAAAAAAAAGAAGTTTAAATTTTATATTTTAACCAGTTACATGACATATATTAACATTGTATGTATTGATTACGGGAATTTAACACTAACATCTCTGTCATTGACATTTTAACTATTAGAATTGATGAAAAAATTATGTTTACAGTGTTAAATGTAAGCATTTTATAAAAAAATATCTTCATAAAAATTGTTAAAATAGTTGTATAAAAATTTATACGTATTAACCTAATCATTAAAATTATATTAACTAAACATATTCATACATTAGATGACAATTTAGAATTTTTTAGTACTATTTACAAGCCGAAATTTAAGGCTAACTTTATATAGGATCTAACGGATATCTAAAAATTTTTGACCCGGGTTTCATAGCGTAGCCGCGTGGCAAGTGACCGAGTATAAGCACCTGTAATTTTATTGACAAAAACATAACTTTGTAAATATGTAAATGCGAATAATGTAAGAACGGCTAAGTTATTTACAACTAGTGTTATAAGGTTATGATCGAAAACATGCAGTAAACTTAAAATTTATTGTATAATAACTTTCTACGTAATTCCAAGTAATAAATACTATAGTTTCAAATTGCAAACACTTTTAGATAACAATATAAAAAAATTTAAAAAATTGTTAGTAATTTGAAAACTTATAAACAAATCAAAAAACACATTGACATTTTCAAAAAATATAAATAGATACAAAAACTAATGTTTATTTTATTTGTGTAGACACTGTTAGTGTAATTTTAATTAAAATATCACTTAGAAAAACACAAGAACTAAGAACATAAAATCTTACTAAAAAGATAAAACTAATTTTACTGTTGGCAAAACAGAAGACTTTTTATATAATATACTTCATTCTATAATACTTTTGTTTTTGTCTTTATGGCTTTCATGGATGAAACTTGAGAGGAGATGTGAAATCCTACATTCGTTTTAGCCATAATTAAAAAAATAATCATAATAATAATAAATTAAATACAAAACTATTTACAGAGTTAAGACTCTAAAAAGTTCGTACTTTGATTTTCATTTGAAATATTAAAAACTGTAATATAACAAATAAACTTAACAAATATTTTTGAGTTAAAAATATACGACATAATTTTTCAATAAAAAATAGCACTTGGATCAAAACATTTAAACACTAAGATTATACATGGTTGCCACAGATCAAGCTGAGAAAAAATTCCTGACTTTTCTAAATCAAACTCTTAATTCAAATTTATTCTAATTACATAATCTAACACTTTAAACTATTTAAGTACTATTATAGGAAGGTTTTTAAACGTAATTATATACCGTTTGTAATTTATTACTAACAGACTACTCATATTGTTTTATATTTTATTTCACAAAACTTTTCAGAACTATACTAGTTCCATTTTCAAGTGATAAAGTTTAATGTTAGTTAGTGAACAGCTCAAAAAATAACTTTAAATTACGGCGTATGAATAAATTAAAATAAATACAAAATTTAGAGATTTAGCAAGTAAAACTAAAGCAAAGGTATGTTTATTGATAAATTGTTAATAATTTTGCTTTTCCATTTCATTCTATTTGCATATTTAATTTAGGTCGCTCTTCTTGAGGAACAATAAAGAACTTAATCAAACACCGTTTTTTAATTATATGTACTAAAATTTTCTCCGTTTGTTTATTAGCACTTCAACATATTCATCTAATGAAGATATGGTTTCATTCATCCGGTCCCCTCTCTCTTATAATTTAATTTAAAAATTTAAACAACTTTGAAAAAAATGGATGCACGACTATTCAAATTCGGACAATTCAAATTCTTAAAAAAAAGTTGGAAGTGCCAAAAATAAAAAAACTAATGTATATTTGTCAAACATAAAAAATATATATGCAGGTTCTTTTAATATCTACAAGCCATTTTTTCTTTTTGCAAAACATTAAACATTTTTTGAGATATGGCTTAAATAAAGTAAAATACATAGTTATTTTTAGTATATTTGAAATATCTTAAAAAATTTTTGAAATTTAGCAAAAAAGAAAAAGTGGCTTGTTGGATTTTAATAAGATCTACATACATATTTTTTTATTTTTATCAAATTTATTTTACTTTTTGAGATATAATCTTTTAAAGATTTTTTTAAGAATTTGAATTTTCGGAATTTGAGTCGTCCGAGTTTGAATGGTCATGTAACCGAAAAAACTATATGAGGTAAAGTATACACATCAACTTGTTACATAAAACACTAAACTAACTACTTAATTATAAAGAACTCAATTATTTACTTAAACAAGAAACACTTTGATTCCAAAATTATGCTAGATAAACTTTTGTGTATATCAGTTTCACTATGGAAGTGTCCTTGCAACAGATCATCAATACTAAAAATTGCTTGTTCAAGTAGGGTAGTTGTTCAATATGTTAAAAGAAAAGTTTTGCAGTTTTATAAAGGATATTTTATTAATTTATACCAGATGAAGGCATTAGAAATTAAATAATTTTGGAAATTTATAGGAAAATTTTGCAACTTTAGCCTGACTTTAAAGGGTTTTTAATTTAATTTTTACCATTTTAAGGCTTTGGAATTTAAGAATTTTGTAAATTTAAACTTACAAAATCTGACTTTTTTCAAACTTTGTCAAATTTCCTGACTTTTTTTCAAAAACCCCCCATTTTCTCCTGACTTTTGTCATTTTTTTTAATTTTTCCTGACTTTTCCTGATTTACTGACTTTTTCTGACCTTGTGGCAACCCTGATTATAGTTTAAAACTAACAGTATTAGTACTGCATACAAACAATATGCAATAAACACAATTGTTAAGTTCTATTTTGTATATAATAACTATAAAAACTAAAACTATAACAATTAAATATAGTTTTAAATTGCTGTTAATATTTCTTCAAAAAGTTTTACTCTTACTTGCTTGATTTCATAATTAAAGACAATAATACATAAAAACATTTTACGGTATCACAAAACACAAGACTTTTATTGAAGCTTATAAAATTGAGCTACTTAAACTTGCAGTTGTTTAAGATTGTTTTTAATTAATAAAAACAACTAACATGTATTTGTTGATTAATGAGATATTTTGCTACTGGATCGGTAGAAACTTGTGATTTGTAAATCAGTTTCCTGAATGGAATAAGTACTAAAAATTACTTTTTTGTTTTTAACTTATTTCAAAAAAGCAACTTAAAAACCTAAGTTACAACTTAAACAAGACCTTAAAATAAAAATTTAACTTTTTTAGACTAAATATCAGTAATATCTCAAATAAAAGCAACTCAGATTTCATAAAATAAACCTTTTATTTGAATTCAGATTTAAGCTTGCAACTTCTTCGTTTGCTAGAGTTTCCAATGCCGGTTTGCGAGTGTATGGTTCAAACCTAAAACAACGTTGTGTAAACTTCTGGGGTAAAAATATACAGTTTAAAAAAGTCATTAGTGAGCAGATTTTCCACGAGTTACAGACAAAAATTTGATAAACTTCTATTTTTTTCATTTAATAGGATCTCGCCTTAAAGAATTTAATAAATTAAAACTACTATCATTAAAAAAAGGTTAGATTCGTTCAAGCTAGATCACTACCTCAAGTATTTGAAACCAATGTGCCGTTCTACAGTATTAACAATACTAACGACGAATTATAACTATTTTTAGGAATTAGTAACCATTTTTTTGTTCAAATAAAAAGATAAATTCAGTACCTTTTTAAATTTAAATGGAACAAAATGTTTTCTATCAACTTATTGACAAAGATTCAAACAATGCATAAACTATTTTTGAATAAATTTTAATAAAAACATTTCCTTAATCTTAGCTTACCGTGAGTAATCAATAAATAAAAATAAAACAATTAAAGTTAATTTTTGGTTGGAACTTAATTCCTGTGAATTACTAATCTGCTCTACTTCATTTTTATTCAATTTGATTTAGTTTTTTAAGTGCAGGGTTGCCACTCTTCAAACCAAAAATGCCAGCCTGAGTGACTAAAAACTAGCCCAAGTTACATCAAACTAGCATGATTTTGACAAAAACAAAAGAACTTACTATCTAGAATAATAAAAAAACTTTTAAATAAAATAATAAATTAGTCTGTAATTTAAGAAAATTAATCCAAATTAGCCTGAAATTTGAAAAAAAATCAAAAAAGTTTGAGTCAACCTGGATTTAAACTAGCCTGAGTTATCCCGAGTATGTTACCCTTAGTAACCTTAAGTAACAAAAAAAATTTAAAAAAATTAATAATAGTCAGATTTCAAAAAAAAATCCTGATTATTTTAAGTAGCCTGAGTGTGGAGCAACCCTGATAATGATGATAACTTTGTGGTTAGTAATGTAATCATTGAATTAACTTTACAAGTAATGTCATGTTAATATGCTATATCAAATAATGTACGTAGTACTTGTAAACTGTACACTATAAAGGTACACGTGTGCTTTGTATAAATTGAATATTGTGCATACACAGAAGGTTCCTATTTTTATTATACTGTTACTCGTATGTAACAAAAATTACATACTAAATCAACCTTTGCATTTAGTCAAAGCTTTTTAATATTGGCTGATCAAGTATATACTAATGCCTCAAAATGGGGAACGGGTCAAAATTTCACAAAGACAAAATTGCACGAAGAAAATTTCGCACGGAAGGTCATTTTTGCACGAGAGTAAAAAAAAAGAACATAAATATTAAAAAATACAGAAAAAAAACATTAAAAAAAAACTAAAAGATAAATTAATAAAAAACAAAAAAAAAAAAAAATTACTGACCGAGGGTAAGGGTTAGGGGTAACAGTGATAGTAAATATAAAAATAAAAAAAATATTAATAAGATTAAAAAAAAAAGAATGAATAAAGAAAAATTAATTAAAAAATATATATTGATAAATAAATAAGTTACCGATCAAGGGTAAGGGGTAGAAGTGATAGTAAAAAAAAATTAAAACTAACAAAAAAAATGTCTCCGTGCAAAATCGTCTGCTCGTGCAAAAGTGTCTTCGTGCAATTTTATCCCCTTGTGCAAAAGTATCTTCGTGCAATTTTGTCCCCTCGTGCAAATTTGATAGCTACCCCTCAAAATGTGTTAAAATCAGCCAATATTAAGGTATTAAATGCACTTTTTTTTCAATCACTGCACATCTTAATTAAGTCTTGATCAAAGCATTGCTTAATACTACACAATAAAAAGGTTAATTAAATTTACTATAACACAAATTGGGGTGAGAAGGGGAGTGGACTTTTTTAGCGACTAGAAAATCTAACAAAGTGAAATACATAGTTGGTTAGAACTGGAATTCTTGATTTCAAAACTGGTTTTGTTTCTTTTCTGCTTCATTTCAAGAACACAATCAAACATGTAAGTTTGAGTGCCTTTTCACAACTTTTGAATTCTAAAATTACTCAAAGTTCTCCACAAATTTTGTATGCACAAAACTACCAAAAAATACTTGATATACTTTTACATAAATATTCTTGTTACCATTTTCTTGTACATCAAAAATAAGATAAGTTGTTTAAAAACACAAAATTATTACTTTTTTTATAAATTTATATAAAAAAAAATGTAAACAGTCTTCAAAATATTGTTTGGAAAAAAGTGTTATCACTAAAGTTCATAATTTCTGAATATTTTTTGAGAAATTTCTCTATAATATGTGCTTTAAACTGAAAAAAAAGTTTTCTTAAAGGCTTTTAAGTTATATGGTCCTCAGATATTCTCTAAAATTACCCTAAAAACAACCCTGAGTTTTTGAAAAAAAAAAAACAATTCCAAAAAAATTCATATATTTTGCATTTCTAAACGACTAATGTTATTTTAAATCGGAACTACATTATTTTAGATAAGAAAGATAAAACCGATAGATGTATTCCACGTACTTTTGAATAGTTTTAGTAAGCAAAAAATTTGATGTAAATTAAGAAAAAATTCGGGTAATTGTGAAACAGAAAATTAAAAAAATTGGCCTATAAATTTACATTACTTCTAAAGTACTTGAAGTAGAAGATAAAAACTTGTTTTAAATGAAAAAAAAAAGTTTTATTTACCAATGTATAACCCATATTTTATTTTCTAGTCACCAAATTAGTCAATTACCAATTGCAAGCGAATTGCGTTGCGTTTATTTACAAATATCTATTATCATTTATTACTTGGCTTTTTTATTATTATTTTTTTGTTGACGTACTTAACTACTTTTGATCTAATTTATTTGTCTAAATAGTATACAAGTCCTAAATGTAATTGGACATATTAAAATCAGCTCTGAATGGCTAAATTTGTTTTTTTAATATTATAATTCTCCGCTCACTACTAAAATAGACGTAGCTTTTACACAAAAAAATGATACAGTTCATAAAAATAAGCATTACACTATGAAACTTTTTTATGGTCAAAGACAGGATAGATGTGTGAAACTTTATAAAATGTAGACATACAAACCTTGGTTTAAAGCATTCGGTCCTTTTCTTCAAAGATTGATTGAAAACAGGCATAGTGTCATTTTCGATGGATGATGTTGTTGTAATATGATTTTTAAACGAACTTGCTAATTTTTGTTCATTTCTTTGTTGCGGTAATTCGACTTTACAAGACTTGAAAATGTTGTCGCAATCTAATCGCTTAAAAAAACTGTCCATTTTGTCTATTGATAAAGCTGCAAATTTAGTAAGAAAATTAAACACAGTATTTAAAACCAAAAGTGTTGTTGCTTTCAAATTCACTTAACTTGCACATTTAACTTGACTATAAAAAAGTGTAGTTGTATTCTACTTTAAAAAATTTAATGTCAGTTAAACATTTTTTAATAAATTTTGTAAACTATTTTAAACTACTAGAAAAGTTATCAAAAGATAAATACAAATTAGTGTCCTAGATTTATATTTACAACTTTAAGACACTGTTAGAATTATTTGTTTTATTAATAAATTTTATAGTAATGCATACGCAGCTTAAAATTTTACAGCTGTTTAGTCAAGTCATAGAAAACTTTATGATTTAATTTCAAGTATTTACTTTCAAAAATTATTTAGAAAAAATTTGAACTAATTTGTACCACAAAACACTCACAATAAAGATAGATGCACTTGATGTCAAGCTTGAAATCAAAAACTATCTTATCACAACAATCACTTTAAAAATACCTTTTGATTGGTGAGCTTTTTTATTGAAGCAAGAAAGTTCGTCTTTCCAAGTTTTCATTTCAGTTTCTTTTTCAGGGTTTGTAGGAAACTCAAATTTGTTTTTTCCAAGACTTTTAGTTGAACCTCCATCTTGGGAAGTTGTACCTTAAAACATTATCATTTGTTATTTTAAGTTTAAATGATACAAAGTCAAAAACCTACTGATGTCCAGGTTCAGCGGAATTGATTCACATTTCTTAACGTTTTCTTCACCGTCATTCTTTTGAACCGAAAGTACTGGGCTTTCTCCACAATCTTTAGCGATTGGTTTACCGCTTGGCAGAGGAGAATACGAACCTAACAAATATTTTTAGGTTAAGGTACTTATCTAAAACAAAACACAAGTTGCGACTTACAAAGAGTATAAACTCGGGTATGTTATACTATGAAGTACACCAAAAGATGACTAAATCAATCAGATTTAGTTAAAGTAAATAAAATTAAGTGTTTTACTTTGCTTCAAGTTAAACTATATATATCTCAACTTCTTGATGTAGTTATAAGTATACAAATTAGATTTTATTTTGCAGATTATTAAAAAGAATTCAACATTTCATTCTCACAGTATAACTTTAAACTATACGAGATATTCAGTTGTTAAATAATTTTGAAAAAAAAACTTTTAACATTAACAATTCAGCCATAAGTTTTTTTTTTGTATACAGGGTGGCCACTGGTTTTTGAGAAATTTCTTTCAGATTTTTGAAAGTACACGTTTTTAAGTCTACTTTTTTTTTTAATAAGTTTAAGGCTAAAAACTGTGTTATTAAGTATAACAACAGTAAAAAGATACTGTAAGAATACTTTAAATGTATTTTTTAATAAAAAAAATCTTTAATGTTGACAAAAAATTTTACTTATACGATAGATTTTCTGTGTATAATCGAAATTTTACTACTTAATATGTAAAAATTGTTTAAAAATCTATGCTTTTTATTAATTTTTGTTCAAAATTTCAGATTTTTTTCAAAATTTATCAAACCCCAAGTTTTTCCTGCTTTCAAGGTTTTGTGTACATTATTAATTTTTGTTTTACTTATTTTATTTACGAAACCTTCTATTTATTTTTTCAAAAACTTTTTGTTAACAAAATTGTTACTAATATGTCATAGTTTATTTTAAGAGTGAAATATTGTATTGTTTTTAATAATCTGTAAAAATAAAAAGTGATGTAAATAAAATATAGATAATTATGGTTTAATACAATTGGTTGTGGTTTAAATTAGATTTTTATCAAAAATTAATTTTCAATTATAGTTATTGAAATGGTTATTATTTTGAAAAAAATGAACACAGCCAGCCATAAAGTTTAACACAAAACTATACCATAGAAACGAACAGTGTTTATTAATCTTTTATGGAATATTATATCAAGATTTTTATAAAGTTTTTATAAAGTTCTTTTTTAATTTTTAACAATTTTTACTAGCATTTAGTCTTCAGAGACTTTTTAACTAGTCTTCAAATTAAATATTTATAGTACTGTAACAAAAAAGTAACAAAAAATCTTAAACGCTCAGTGCATTAACAAACTCGACTTATAGATTACTTTGTAATATACTTTTATTATATGTATAATAATTTTGCGCAAAAATAAATATCTACTCTGAGGCAGGGTTGATGCATCCTTACTCGAAACACGTGCAAACCAGTTTTTGTTTTATACCATTAGATGCAAGCTTTAGACTTAAACTCATTTGTTAGCATGTTCGTTTTATTATAACACATTTAATCTTTCATAAAGGCATACTTGTATAATAATAAAGTACTACTGGATATAACTTACAGAAAGCTCATGCAAACAAGCTTAACATATCAAATTTAACGTGACAAAAGCATAAAAAACAAGTTCTAGATGCTTGATTTCTAAAGCAATTATCATTTTAGTAATTAATTATTTAGTTCTCGCAAAAAATAAGCAAACAAGAAATGGAATTAAGATTTTAATTTTAGAATATGAGTCAAAGGCTTAGCTTAAAAGCATCAAACTATTATTCATAAAAGTAGTTTTCTACTGCTTTCTTGAAAATTCAATTTACAACAATTCGAATTCTAAAAATTTCTTTTTATATAAATATCTTAAAGGACCACATCTCAAAAAATAATTTGAAATTGAAAAAAAAAACTGTACCTGAAAATGTAATTAATACATAAATAAGATTATGATGGTTTGGAAATAAAAGGATAATCAAAGAAAACATCGGTGAAAGTCTATCACAGCAAAAGCCTGGACTTACATGTGCCATGAGACAATCTCAAGTTAACATAAAGTTTTGATCATATTACTTGGATCACCAGACCACAAACTTTGATAGACTGAGACCCGGGTTTTATTATTATTTGAAACTCGTCAGTCAGTTGCAACCGAAAAAAATTGCAGTCTTTAATCAACAAAAGAGATAATTTACGATTGCTCAGAACAGGGTTGCCATTCTTTCGGTCAAAAAATCTTCCCTGAGTGACTAGAAACTTCCCGGAGTAACCTTAAACTTCCCTGAGTTTCCCAGAGTTTTTTGCTAATCCTTAAAACTTTTATTATTTATTAAAAAATTACAATGTTAATTCTGAGAATATTAAAGAACTAGCCGCAACGCTTAAAAATTTGTAAATAAGCACTTTAAAAAAAATAAAATCAACTGTTTTGAACAAAATTTTGAAACTGGATTAAATAAATCTTATTCTAGACCTAGAAAACAAAATTCCCTGAAATTTTTTTAATAATCTTAAAATTTTCCTGGAATTTTTAGAAAAAATCAAAACTGCCCTGAGTTTTCCTGAGTTAAGAAAAGAATCAAAATTCCTTGAGTTTTGCTGAGTCTCCCTGAGTTTCCCTGAGATTTTCTATAACTTGAAAATTCCCTGGGTTTCCCTGAATTCCCTGAATGTGTAGCAACCCTGTGAGAACTATCAAAACTTAAAACTTTGTAATTTGAGTTCTCAGACACCCCTCTCTGCTTGGGTATAAATGTTTAGACTACTTTGCTCATAAATAGAGAAGGTTTAAAAAAATATATAGTGTTAAAAACTATAAAATATATTTAGTTTAATAAATTAAGAAAAAAACTTAAATCTGTTATTTAGTGAAGTAAATTTAAAAAAAAATTTCATCAAAAATAATATAAGTTTATTAAAAAAATAGCTTAAAAAGGGATAACCATTTATTTTACCTGGATTAAACATGAGTCGGTGAGCCAAGGCAGGATTGCTAATTGTGAGCTGTGAGCTTTCACTTTTATTAGGCAATGGTTGTTTCACAAGGCTTCTTTGCAACTTTCGTTGAGACTCTTTAGTATTAGTTTTTAGTAAATAAGCGTCAATTAATTTCATTTTAAGCCAAACAGAACAAATAAAAAGCTTTATATTAGTTTTTAGAAGAATTTTATTGGATAAAATTGCTCCTGAAAACCATATAGCTGATTTGAACTATTTTGTTCTATAATAGAGGCAATATAACCCTATAACTTGATGAAAACTATAAAATTCAATTAAAATATATACAAACTATATCAATCATGACTTTGTTTAAGTATTCTTATTATTTTATATTTTATTTCAGTCTACAACTCTTGATTGCAAAAAAAAAAATTTAGTTGTATAGCTTTTTAAAAATTTAATCTACTATTTTAAAAGTATTATGGACTAAACCTTTTTACTTATACCAATTGAATTCATTTTATAGTTAACTAACAAAACTACTATTTATATTACCTTTTGTACGTGCAAGCAATTAGAAAGCATAAAAAGAATAATTTACAAAAAACATGAAAAACTAAATAAAAAGGTGTTTGTATTTTCTATACTTATGAAGACGTGTGAGTAATAACGTTTACTTGTATTATAGTATATAATATATGAAAAAATATTATATTTGAAGTTTTAATTAGCAAATTAGTGGTAGCCAAAAGCTAGTAAAAAGCTATTAGTTAAAATTGCATGAGAAACTTGATTCCAAGATGTTCTCTAGAAAAATTTATAGTATTTCAAAGTTTATATAAATAAAATATACTACAAAATTAGTTGGAACAAGTTCAAAATTTTTACAAATTTTTTTAAATGAATTTAAGTTTACTGAAGACGAGATTATCTAAAAGTACTAAAATTTTTGATTTGCAAAAACATGTTTGTAAATTTTTTATATAAATAAATTTTTGATTGTCTAATGTTTTTAAAACAAGATTGGCTTATTATACTCGTAAAAATTAAAGTTTTAATTAATTTGTAGAAATGATAAAACTGTAAAATGGGTTCTATATTATTCAAAATAAAGCATACTTAAAGAAGCTAAACAATAATTACAATACAACGTAATAACTCATTTAATCCTAGACACGCAAACATGCAAAGCCGGTCGAGAAATCAAAATGTGTGTTATTTAGAAAAGTTTAAGAAAATAATAATTTTGACTAACGGCACAACTGAATGTTCTTAATTTCTCTTTGAAGAACTTCGATTTTCGCCTTGAGTTTGTCTTCATTTTCTGCGTTGACACGAGCGGCTTTAATTTTGTTTTTCACCGGAGTTACAACTGTCGCGGGAGCCTTCTGAAATTTCAGTTGCTTTTCAGCGTGCAAACCTGCATCCTCCTCTGCAATAGGTTGCAGATTTTTACTGAGCACCGATATGGCGTGCTTGTATTCCTGCTGCAAACTTCGTCGCTTGGTGGCCTTCATTTGCAGCTGGAGGTGAGACAACACGCGGTTTACTGAAGGGTTTTCGGCGGGTGAAGTTTCCGCTTCGATCTGGTTGAGCACTGGCGGAGTTAGCACCTCAATGTTACCATCTTTCGTAGTCTTTTCTGCTGAAATAATTTACTTCCTTTTAGTGTTTTATAACTTTTTTTTACTACATATATTAAACAGAAATTTAAGACATGATTCTTTCAAAAACATTTTTATTTAAACAAACAAGTAAAATCGATTTCAGCTAACACTTATCAACTACTTTTGTCAGCAACTAATTTTAGAACTAAATTTTGAAGTAAATAAACAGTTAGAGGTTTCATCAGAAAAAATTCAATTGACACCAATTAGCATAATAAAGCAAATTTAATTAGAGATAGATTAACAGTTAATAATTACATTATTACAGATTAATTAATTAGTAATTTAACTAAGATAAGCAAACGTATAAATTTAAAAACAAAACAAACAATAAAAATAATAGAACGACAAACAAAAATCATAACAACTTATATAGATTAGATTTGTAAACGTATTGTTGCTTGCATAGATTAGTTTTAAACGTTTGATAAATAAAGATTCTAAAATACATAGATGATAATCATTACGTTCTTTACTTATAGTTGAAAAATTGACACTGTTCAGATGTCTTGAATGTTATTAAATAAAACCTTGTTGTGGAGCTGTGAAAATAAATCAAACTGAAAATTACCTGATTTTTGAACGGGCGGCGACGAGAGCAGCTTCAACTTCCTGCTCACTTTTTTGTTGGCTGGTGAAGATCTTTTATCAACTCTTTTTGATTTCAAAATCGACCTGGGCGGCTTCTGGGAGGCAGCCGGCAGCGGTTTATTTTCAGTCGAGTAAGAACGGTCCTGAAATTACAGGGTTTCGATAATGCACACTAGTTTTGTAAATACTTAACAGAAAAAAGCTAGTCTTACGATTTAATAGAATAATACAGTTCAGGCTTATTATAAACTTGTTGATTTAACTTATAAATTTTAACCCAGAGCAAAACTGCGTCTTTTTTGACGTTTGTATTTTCATTTGTAATTTGCAGTGAAAGAAAAGCTCTTAACACAAAAGCTTGTGCTTAGTTAATCGTTTGGTAATAGGTAAAATAGATTTTCAAGCGGTTTTTATATTCTATTTGGTTGTACACATACTAATTGTGCAAATTGCGTTTTTCTATTTAAATAACGCTGCTGAGAATAAAAACTTAATTAAGATTAAACATGACAGTTATTATATACATGGTGGCAACAAGTTTTATTATGTTCTGAAAGGATCTTACAGAACTTATTTTTTATGTCAAGAGTAAAAAAAACTTTGCTGAAAAAAAGGGATTCGAGTATTAAATATTCATAAAGACATCGGTGTTGTTCATTATTAAATTAGTTTTAAAATTTATTGATAAGTTTAAAAATTCACAAAGTGTAGATTTTGTAGACATCAATATAAAAACGTTAATACTTTTACATGAGTGTGGTGAATTAAAATCTTAAGCTTCTTTTTGTATAACTTTTCTTTAATAACTTGAACAATTTTTATGTAAAAGACGTACTGAATATCTAATTAAAGCATCGGCTACTAAACAAGACACTTTTATATACAAAAAATTACAAAATGAATACTTAGAAAAAAAAGAACAGCGTTAGGATACCTAAAATATGGCTTGGTCAAGTAAGATCTATAACTAAATGTTTTAAATCACGTTTTTAAAACAACTAATATCATACATTCATAAATATTATAATAGTAATCATAAATTAATTCATTATTAATCATAAAAAATAGTAAATTTGTTATATTACATTATTATCTATATCTATATACAGGGCTGCCACTCGTTTTTCCAGAAAATTTTCCAGGTTTCCAAATTTCTTCCAGGTTTTTAGAAGTACACATTTTTTAGTCTACTTTCAGTTTAAAGTTAAGTTTAAGGTAAATATTGTTTTAAATAGTATAAAAACATTGAAAAGATACTGTAAAGCTACTAAAAATATGTTTTTTAATGAAAAATATTTTTGATAATTACAAAATTTCTTCATTTACATGATAGATTTTTCGAGTCAAATTGAAATTTTACTACTGAACATGAGAAAATTGTTAAACTTCCAGGTTTTTTAAGTGATTTTTGTTCAAAATTCCAGGTTTTTCTAGGTTTTTTTTTTATTGCCCAGATTCCATGTTTTTCCAGGTTGTTTTTGCCCAAACTGTCAAATTCCAGTTTTTCCAGGATTCCAATTTAAGTGGCAACCCTGTATATAGATTCGAAAGTATATTAATTGTAACACCTTCAAAAAACGTTAGACCTTTTAAACAAAACAGTTTACCTACAGATTTTGTAACAAGTATAGAAAGATTAATTTATACTGACGAGAACGTAGTGAATGAAGCATTAAGTTTCAAACAATTGTAAAGTATGTTTTATATAACACCTACTGACTAAAATTTTGTTTTCAAATCTGGTTTGTAGTGCTCTACACTATGTGAATAAAATAGAGCGACATATATGCTTTAGGTGCAAAACATATGCAATCTATCGTTCGTTTTTTGTTTCAACCAGTTATATAATGGTTAATTTAAGTTATTTATATACAGTAGAATGCAGCTGGAGTTCACTTTTCAAAAATAGTCTAAAAGTAACAACTCGGAAAACACTAGTTGTTTACACACTATACTAGAATATGTTCAATAACACTTTAAAGTAATCTTTATTTTAGTTTTCAATGTCATTGTTTTTCTTTTTATTTATTTTCGAATGTTAAAATTTTTAGTACAAATTTCTAACCAGATTAGTATTCTAAAATAATGAAAATACTTTAGTATATTTAGTTTAAAATTATAACAATAAATGTTTGTTAAACCCAAACGATAAGCTACTTTTATATGCCTTAAAACGCATCCAGTATTTAGTAAATACAGAAATCACTGTTCATTACGTTTGAAAAGCTACAAAAAAATATTACCTTTTACTTTTATGCATTTGTTTCGATAATTGGGTAATTAGCGTTAACGTATTGATATTCAATCATGAAGTACTAACTGTTGACGACATGTTTATATTATAATTCATTGGGTTGATTTAGTTCATTGAGTAAGTAATCGTGTTTTACAGTTAGTTCTTTATATTTTTTGAACAGCTTTGTATGAACTTAAAATACTAACGTGGGGTTGTATAACTTAATCCTTCTAGCCACGTTAAAGTAAATAAATAATTTAAATTCAATTATATACTACAAAAAACAACTAATCTTCAATTTTTTACGGCTGTTTTAATGCTTTTACGCATATCTTCAGAACAAAACTAAAGTTTATTGGCAATTTTTTTAAAGAGTAAGAAAAATACACATTGTGACGAGTCAAATAAACTTGAATAAATTAAGGTAGCCTTTTCTAAAAATAACTTTTGTACAAGTTAATTTATGTTTTGTTTTGTGTTGTTTGTTCTTATTTTAGTTTTATTTTGTGGCTATTTTTTGTTATTGCTTTATATTTTTTGTTTTGTACAAAGAACAGCGGTAAACAAATTGATAACTAGTATTTTTTTTATATAACACAAATATTAGTTTCTGTGATCCGTTTGTATCAAAAACTTTGAAATTTTTTCATAAAATTAAATTCCAAATACAATAAATTTCATTTAGCTCTAGGTTCAGATTTCTTTAGACCAGGATTTCCCAAAGTGGGCCAAGTGGCCCCCTTAAGGGGCCATGTGGTCATAATTTGAACACTAAATATTTATAAGTTGATGACGAAAACCAAAAAATAAATAAATAAAAAAGTCTTAGGTGTTTTTAATGGTAGTTTTGAAAGTTAGATATTCTGGGGTTGAGGGGGCCATAGCTTTTTTTAAAGGGGGCCTTTTAAAAAAAAGTTTAAATCCTGCTTTCGACCATGTCATTACATTAAAATCAAAACAAAATATTTTAAATTATCACATATTTATCAACCATATCTAGTTTAAATTTGAAACTTATTTACTTAAAAAGTAATAATATAAAAAACTCGGTGAAATTTTAAATAAGTGAAATAAAAAAATTAAAATTAACTTTGTTATAATTTGTATATGCTCGAAATATGATCGAAACATACGCAGGGTTGACACTCGTTTTTTCAAAACTTTTTCCAGGTTTTTCGAATTTCTTTCAGGTTTTTAAAAGTACACATTTTTGGGTATATTTTTTTTTTCAAGATAAATTTAAGGTAAGAAAATGTGTTAAATAGTATAAAAAGATTGAAAAGATACTTGAAAACTACTTAAAATGAAATTTTTAATAAAAAATGTTTGGTGATGACAAAAATTGTTTATATATATGACAAAATTTTTTGAGTCAAACCGAAATTTTACTACTGAACATGTTAAAATTTTTAAAAATTCTAGTTTTTTCCAGGTTTTTTGTTCAAAATTCCAGGTTTTTCCAGGATTTTTTCAAAATTTCTTAAATTCCAGGTTTTGGCAGGTTTTTTTTTTGCTTAAATTGTCAAACTCCAGGTTTTTCCAGGATTCCAGGTAAAGTGGCAACCCTGTATACATAAACAAGTCTAAATTTAAGTCATGATAATAATGGTTTTTTTGTAAAGTTCTATACAAACTCACCATTATAATTTCTTCTTCATCTTCAGCAGCAAACTTCACTCTACTGACCTCTATTCAAATAATAAAAAGTTAATCCTTAAGAAATTCAGCAAGCAATTTATGCTCGATCACTTAAGTATTATTTAAAACATAAAATAATTTATAGTAATATAAAAACAGAAGTTATTATGATGAAGGTAATAACAAAAAAACAAAAGAAAAGTTTGTTAATAAGTTTCTAATAAAAAAAGAAAAAAAGCTGTACATACAACTTTTTTAGTAAAAAAACAATTATCATTATTATATTTAAAATTTCAATAAAAAACAAAAATTATATAGATTAAAGTTGCTTAATAATCAATAATAAACAAAAGACTAAAAGGATATGTAATTTAAAATAATTATTAACTATTTTATTCAATAATTTTTTAAAGTAAAATTAGTTTGTTTTAATATAAATATATATAATATTTTATATTATGCAAAATACTTTTTACATAAGTTACTAATCAACTTTTTTTAATTTATTTTTATATCTATCTCTTAATTTACTCATAAGTTCAAGTTTAGTTTGACAATTTAGGGGTTTAGAACAACAAAAACTTTTTGAATAGTAATTAAAGTTAAAATACCAATCATACTTATAGATAATAATACAATAAAAAAAAAAACTGCATTAAAAATTAAACCCCAAATGTATATTTTTATAAGTCAAGTTTAATAATTGGTCGTAAAATTAGTTTTAAATCATAACTTAAACTAATTGGACTAGCTGTTTTAAATATGTTCCCCAATCTAAAAATGATACTAAATTATATGTTAATCTTCTAAATGGAACTAAAAGTACTTTTAGATGTTTTTATTTTATATTATATAAACAAGACATACAAAATTTATGCAAATGTTTTTTTTAATTCTAAGTTTCCCTGTTTTTAATTTTATTTTGGTAGACTGATATCACAGTATACTGAATTTTAGTAAAGTAGCTTGAACATTTATCTCGTTTAAACTATATTGTTTATTTAAACTTTTCTATAACCAATAATTATTGCTGAAAATATGTAAATTTAACACAATTTTTAGTAAAAATTATTTTAGTTTATACTTCTGCAAAAAAAATACATTTATAAAATAGTTAAATGTTAAAAGCTTACTTGATGGTTTTAATTCTACAACACTTGATTTATTGCTTTTGACTTGTTTCTTTATAAAACTTGTTGGATTTCTTTCATTTGTTTTTTTCAAGCTTTTGTAACTCTGAATATTTTTAAAATAAATTTGTAATAAAACTCTTATGATTTATGTCACATATTTAGGTTAGTTAAAAATACAAATCCACTGTTTAAAAATTACACAAGTTTACACTAAAAATCAAAAGAAAAACACCAAAACTTAAGCTTTAATTGTAAAAACAAATTAAGGCCATATAAGGTTCCATCTTGATTTTTACAAATTGATATCATTTTGTTGAGTTTCGTTCAAATTAACAGAAATTTTTAACCGCTTAAAAAAATTCAAAGTAACTTTTGAGATATAAGTGATCAAGGACGGTGAGAATAATATGTTCCTAATGGAAGGCGCAAATCAAAAACGCGAAAAAATCTATCTTCTTTTTTTTAATTAATCTTCTTTAAATTTTCCCTGAAAATTCATTACTAATATTTCAAACGACTCAGGGCAGAACTTTTTTTAATTTTAAAAGAAAAAAAAATTATAACTACTTTTTTTTTGTTTTTTTAAGTAATTTTTTTATTTTTTTATAATTTTAAAATCCCATCATTGAAAGTCATATAAATTATAAAATATTTTTTATCTTTTAAAAGTTTGAGGTATCTAGCTCTAAAAAAAGAAGGAGTAGATGTATTTTTAGTAGTTTTCAAATTTCCAAGAAAATCGACCTTAAAAAATTTGCGGTCTATATGTTTGTATCGGAAACTTTTTACATAAATTACAATATCTCAAAAATTCAATCAAGTTTTTTAATTCTATAAAAACACTCCCTATATGGGCTTAAAAATATTATATTAAAATTTGTTTTTTTACAGTATTAAATTTCATTATACTCAACTTAACATTTCAGATCATTTTACCTAACTGTAAAAGCCTTTACAGAATTTTAATTAACTACTAAAAAATCATGGCTGTAACTTGTATTTAAACTTAAGTCTAATATGTATTAAAAAAAAATAATAATAAAATTGGCTAACGTTTTGTTTTCCAAGGTTTCCTTTCCACCTTAAAGGCTTTGAGTCTAAAAATATTAAATACGCATTTATACAACACATTTAAAATTATATCTTAATGTACTGAAATGCATAAATTAACTATGAGACACTTAAATTAAGTGTAACCTACTTGTTAAAGAGTTAAATTTTTGGTTTGAACTGAAAGTGTTTGTATTTCTTCTGTCTGAAATAGAGCTAGTGGACCTGCTGTACAGTGATGTGCTTCTTGGTTGGTTTTGTTTTGATTTAATTGTAGCTGTAAAATGTACTGCTTTGTAAAAAAAAATTAATCTAATAAATTGATAAAATAAAACTTTTCCAAATGTAGTTATTTTTTGAATCATTGAGTTGTATTTCTTGAATCAAACTGATAAACCAGTTTTATTTAGTTAGAACAATAACAAATACTTTTTCATACCTATTTTTTCAACCTTAAATATACAATTTTGTATTTGAAAACTGTTATGTAAAACAGAACTTAAATCGTTCATTACCACTTAATACTACAACTAAACTAACTTTTTAAAATTCATAATCGGTATATAAAAATATTTTTTAACTAAACTTAATAGATATCATATAATTTATATATCATTCTACAGTTTCAACAACCACAAATAAATGTTAATTTAATAAAAAACAATTTTTTGATCAAACATGTAACTAAATAATATTAGTTTATTGAAAATTGAAAAAAAAAAACCAACGAAAACCTTGTTTAGTAGACCTGAGAACTCTGCCGGGGCCCTTGTTGAATTTAGTCGGAGTTGAAACTTTCAAGGTTCTTCGGCAACCGGATGGCCTACCATCAGGCAACAACAGCATGTCTGACACTCGGCCATCACTTAACTGTTGCAACATAATAAAATATTACATCCAATAGACTTTAAAACATAGTTGTCACTAGAAACACTAATTAAAAATACATAAACTTAAATATGTGTAAACTTTAAACTTAAATGCAAATAACAATTACTAAATAAAAACTACACTATATTAATTTCGGATTTAAAATTTGACCAACAATATCAAACTTGGTAGTACAAATAACTCACAGAGTTATAAAATTTATAGAATTAAACATTTTTAGAAACATGCTATAAATATTAGTTAGATTACCATCGAAAGTAATTATTTTCGCACTATCATCACTATAATGACTAAATAAACAAAAATTATATCATTATTGTGTTTAATAATTCTAAATAAGTTTCAAAAAAATTACAATTTTATAGCTTATCAAAAATGATAGAAATATATAATCAGGGTCTTATATTGTCATCAGTTGTTGTATGTAAAACTAATAACAAGTACTAAGTAATTTTCATAGACTTTAGTCAAACTTACTTAGTCACTAAATGATTATTTTAACAAACTATATTGTTTTAAATTACCATAATACTCGATATTCGGGGTGTGATAAGGTCTTTCCTGGTAACTCCGTCGCCATTCAGTATGCTGGCAAGCGAAGATGGGTCTGATTTGAACTCGAAGTCTGTTTGATAAAATAATATTCGTAGCACAACTTGGTAGTTTTAATTAGAAAATATCAACCTTGTGTGAACGGTATATAGTAACATATAAGCAATAAAATTTAAGATTAAGATTTTTTAGGCTAATAGTTTTGATTTTAAAAAGTTTTAGTTTTGAAAAACTATAATAAAATTTAACTTTGTAAACCACACTTAGAAATGCTTAAAATCAATTTAGATATTAAACTATCAACTAAAACACAACTTAATAAGATTAATTAAATTGCTTAATATGAATTAATCTAAATGTTACTTGAATGAAAATATTTCGTAATTAAAGAAACAAAAATATAAATTTATGTTCCGTAATTAAGTCACCTGCACAAGTATATAATACAATAAATCCTTCTATAAAAAAGAAAATATCAAGAACGATTAAATTGAGGTTTAATAAACCTACCTTGTGTCGGTTTGACTTTTGGAACTTTGAAATTGAAATCATCGTCTGAAAAGTTTGTAAAAAATTTTAAGCATATAATTTAAAAAAAAAAAGTAGGTTTTTATAACACACATAGTTTGATTTTTTATTCAATTATAAATGTTGAAATGTATAGCCAAATGCGTCAGTCTCACTGTTGAAACAAAACAAAATTTCATAGAAGTATTTTTTTTCTTTTTTATAAAACTATCAAATCAATGATATCATCGGTATGTAACTCAAAGCCAAGCAAAAATGCATATATTACAGTTTTTAGACAAACTTTATAATTTTCACACTAAATAGTAGCTAAAATCTATATTTTAAAAGAATATATGAGACCTATTCTAGTTTATTTTAGAGTAACTTTCAAATAAAAATGTTTTATACTTGTATAATTTTAATTTAGATCATATTTTCGTCTGCTTAAATACGTTTTTTAAAGCATCATGAATTTTATATCAAGTTTTTTATTTCACTCATTTACCTCTTTAAAAGTGTACCTTATAAATGTCCCTTCTGGTATTTTAATATTTTTCGTACTTTTGTAAAATTCAACCAAAACAACAAATTAAGTAATGTAAATAAATAACTTTAAAAAGTTCAATTGCTTGATAAAAACTTTATAACATTGAACTATAATTTTAAAAACATAGTTATATTGTGAACCACAAAACATTTAATTAAGAGATATTATGTAAAACTATTAACAAAGGGGCATAAAACATGTAAAATGATAAAAAATAACAATAATTAAACATTTTAGTTTTTACTAAAACTAAAAAAAAAAACATTGTTATAACAACTTATTATTTAAACTATAATGTAACATACTTCCTAAATATAGATTACTAACTTATTAGTTAGTAATAACTGTTTTTATAAATAACTATTTTTTGCAACAAAGCACCTACTAAAAAGTTATTTCTGTTCTTTAAACTTTAAATCCAAAATGTGAAAGTGTTGTATTTTTTAACGAAAAACCAATAAAACACCTGAAACTTTAGTTTGACTTATAGCAATAGGGGAAACACTGTTGACTTTGACCACTGGAGAATTGTTAGTAATTGTCTGCAATGCTGGTCTGTCCTTTTTTATAGGGGTAGCAACTTTCCGTGAATACACCTAGAAAAAATAAAAATTACGATTTAAATGACTTAAATGTAAAAAGTATTAGATGTTAAAAAAACCTTACCATTATTTATACGTGAATAGTTTTGAAAAAAATACATTTAATTAAGATGTTCAAATTATATATTTTATTTGCACATCTTTATTTAAATAAGCTCTTTAATTTTCAGCAAATAGAGCAATCTTTTTTAGTCAAGACAAATAACTATATAAAAAAAAATCATTAAAAATACAAATGAAATTGTTTGTCTTATGTACTAAACATTTTAAAACAAGTCAATATATAACATTCTCAAAAATAATAATTAAGCTTTTGTATAGCAGAAAAGTAAAATTAAAAGATTTTCATTTTTAACAAAAAAATAAATGTTATCTTCAAGAGTTAAGCTGAGGTTTAAAGTTAAAATAAATAATTATTATTAACTGCACAGTGGCTGAAATAGGGGGTCAAGCAGCAATTGACTACAAAAAAAATATTTTAGTGACTAGAAAAAAAAAACATAGTTTTAAATATAGTCGGATAGAGCTAGGTTTCTAGTTTTCAAAACTTTTTTTTGTTCTTTTTTTTATATAAGTACTTCAGAAGTTATGTATGTTAAAATACAACCAGTTTTTGCTGTCTTTAGTACAAAAGTTACTTATATTTCATTATATTTTTTGTCAAAAAAAGACTTCCAAATAATACTTTAAAAAACCTGAAATACTTAATTATTACTTATATATTTTTTTTATTTATACTTTTGTAAAATAGGGTTTAGCACCTTTCGAAGTATAAGATAAGGTTGATAGAAAGCTAAGGTTATAGAACTAATTTGAAATTTTCTTTTTTTCTTATCATAAAAAGTATTTGAAATAAATTTTACAATAATCTTTAAAAAAAGTTTAGGTTTAAACCAAATACTTTTAATAAGTGGTTAAAACTAATTAATTTTTAGGTTATTGATTTATATGACCTGTAGTACACAGAGGGCCCGCATTAGAAAATTTGAAAAAAAAAAAAAGATTGGAGTTTTTATTTGAAGATTTGTGGCCAGAAAGACAAGATTCTAACGCATTTAGAGTTTTAAAACTAAAATAAAAAATTCTGTCTACAACAAAAGTTATACCACTTAACACGATTTGGATGGTTTTTGCTTTGTTCAAATCTTTAGCCTTTAAAAATTGATTATCGGTGGAAAACTAATTAAATACTACTATAATATTAAAGTATTGTATTGTTTTTTATGGATAAAACAAGGTATTTTAAGGCTTTGTTAAATTAATTAATTAGTAGTTTTAGCAATTTATTGAACAAGCTAAAAGTATATAGTTACAATTAGAACAATTATAATAATCTAATAAAAAACCTTCTTTGGTTTGCAGTTTGAAGGAACCGTTGTAGGAAGTTCTGCCTTCTTTGCAGTAAAGTTCCTTTGGGATTTACCTAAAAACATAAAAATTTATTTAACAAAAAAGTGATGAACAAACTTAATGAAAATTTTACTCCTAACTAGTTGTGTCAGACATTTTAAATTATATAACAACTACACAAAAAGTCTTTTTATAAATGACCCAGACAGTCTTTCTTTTTAAATTTCATTACTTTTAGAATTTAAGCCAGTTTCATAAACAATTTGTTATATATAATGTATAATATTAATTATTTAAATGCAAATATTTCATGTTTTATTCATAAGGTCATTGAAGTCCATGTTTTTTTAAAGTTGATATTATATGTAAAGTTTTTGCTGAGTTAAATAGAATTTTTTAATATTCAAAACTTTAAAGTAATTCTTGAAATGTAAGCCATCAAAGTTAGTGAGTTCTATAGGTTTGTTACAGAATGTGCAAACTAAAAGGCAAAAAAACTATTTCACTGAGAATCTATTCCCTCCTACAAGTTGTGAGCAATATGTTTTTTAATTTCTCCGTCTAATATTTAATAAATAATTAGCATATTGTAGAAACCCATTTTTTTATTTTTTCAAAGTGTTTTATATCAAAAATAAAAACAAAAACACAGTTCTTTTAATTTTTGTTATTAACTTCTTTTGAAACAATTCACAACAATATGTTTCTTACAAATTATCCATAATATGAAATAGAACTTACAATGTATTTTTTATTGTTATTTAAAGTTAATTAAATTTAGTTGTCTTCCTAGTTTCATTCTTCTCTAACTAAGTTATTTATAGTAAATACTAGTAAATAACTCTCTATAAAAATTGAGATAAATAATTTCAAAAACACTATTCTTGGTTAATAAACTACATGTTTCCTATAAGAAGAAAATTTTATTTGATGATGTAACAAGCAAAACTTTTATTAAGTTGATTATCACTACTTTTAACAAAAAAACAAAGTTTTCATTAATTTCTTCAAAAATTGATAGGGACCTCTCCTCTATCCATCATATAATCTTATTTTACTAAGTTAAGTATTTGTTCTTTTATCTTTAACGACTAAAAAAAAATATTTTTACTCAATGTAAAAAGAAAGATAAACATAAAAAATTATTTTAACAAAAGGTCAGATGTTTATTGTACGGTTACAATAATAAATAAAAATCAAAACTAGATAAGTTGACCATTATTATGTTAATCAATAATAATGTACAAAGTTAAGTTCTACAATAACAGTAATAAAATATTTTGTATAGCTTATAGGTCTGCTACTAAATACTTTGTCACTACACACAAAGATGTTTAACAAATTAAAAGACATAAAAAGATAAAATTTACTTAAATGCTTAAAATAAAACTAGCTATGAAAACTTTAAAAAAACATCATGATAATATAACCTGATAAATATCCAGGTTTTAAAAGTTTTGATCCTTCTGGTGGCTTTGTTTTATATCTGTTATAAAATTTTAATTTGCATAAGATATATACAAATTTATAATAAATCACAAAATATATTTTAAAAAATTAGGTTTTTTTAAGAACAACAGTGAAATGTTTTAAAAAATAACTTTTTGGTATCTAGCACAAACAACTGAAGAGAGACTAGTTTCTATTACAGAAAAGAAAAACTTACTTGATGGCCAGTCTATAAAAAGTATCTTATAGTTCAATATCTATTCTTTTACTGATAAGCTTGGTAAAAAAATCTTATATTAAATCTTATAAAAATCCTATAGTTTATATTTAAAGATTTGTTTAAATATAAGGATTTTTATAATTAGATTAAATAAAGACAAAACATGAATAAATAAAACATAATTAATATTAATAAAGCTCACCTGTTCATAGTGTTTGCTTTAAAATCTGTTACTGCACTTACAACTTAACTTTTAAAATTCCTGCAACATTTGTTTTACATTAAAAGATATTATGAAAGATTATTAAAATTATTTCATTAATATATATATAATATATCTATCTACACTTGATAAGTTAAAAAAAATATAAAAATTTAAATCTAGAAATAAAAATAGATACTTTAGGAGTATATTATCTCTTTTAGGATATATTAAAACTTTTTGCAACAAAAAATTACATATTCCAAATCTGAATATTGTGACTTTATATAAAATTCCTAAACCAAAATAAAATGTTTAGCTTTTTGAATACTTTTGAAAATTAGTGTTTCCAGGTAAAATATGTATGTTATACTTACAACAAAAACAAATAAGGTTCTACAGAGATTCCAAACTTAATGTTTAATCATTAAATTATAATCTTACAACAGTTTAATCATTCAACTTGAAACCTAAGTATACCAGTATTTCTTTTTATTTCGAAAATATTCTAATCTGCTTTATTTATTAGCCACCAAAAATTGAAATACTTAATCAAATTATACAAAGTAAATAATTATATTACTGTATATACAAACACGTAAATACAATACATATAAAAAAGGTATATTATTAAAAAAAGACCAATAAATTTTTTGTTTTTATACAGCCAAAAGCTAATCTAGCCATAATTATAAAAAAAAGTTTTCCCAACATAGCTGGATTAGAGAGGATGCACTGTAAATGTTATATAAATTACCTCTATAAGATTGCTTCTTATTTTTTATCTGTTAAGTAATTATGAAACTACAACCTAAATGTAATTTCAGTTTAATAATTAAACTGTTGTCTTAATGTAATAAATATTGGTAGATTAATTAAAAAATATTAAGTAGTTGTAAAAAGATAATCAATAATAATTTTAAAAATTTTATTAACTGTATGTGCAACAATTTTAGCAAAAAAAGTTTTTAGCTAAAACTAATTTTTGTTGTAACATCATTATTACTGACTGCAATTACTTAACAATAGAAACTGTTATTTTAAAGGTCTGCAGTATGTATATAAATTTTGTACACTTTTTTCTGAGACAGTTCTGGCTGAAATTACTTTTGAAAAGAACCTTTGCTTTTGACAAAGTTACTACAAATCAAAAGTTTTCTATATGTAGTGTTAAGGGCATAGGGGGGAGGTTAACACCCTTTTTTGGTTTTTGATCTTATTTTAAATAGTTTTTACTAAGCTACAAAATGCTTTTTACAGATTTTGAAAATTCAAAATAATTTTTGAGATATAGCCGGTCAAAGTCGGAGGCAACAATAGGTTCCTAATAAAAGGCGCAAACTAAAACGGCAAAAATAGACTATTTCACTAAAAATCTATCTTCTCTTACGTTTTTTTTTAAGTTTTTTTTTAAGTTTTTTTTTAGTTTTTTTGTTATAAAATTTTTATTTTTGAATTTTTTTTTAAATATTGCAAGGAACTTTTTTTGAAATTTTGAGGTAGTTATCTCAAAAAACGTAGGAGAAGATAGATTTTTAGTAAAATAGTCTATTTTTGACGTTTTAGTTTGAGCCTCTCATAAGGAACCTATTGTTGCCTCCAACTTTGACTGGCTATATCTCAAAAATTATTTTGATTTTTTTAAATCTGTAAAAAGCATCTTGTAGCTCAGTAAAAACTATATAAAATAAGATCAAAACCAAAAAAGGGTGTTTACTGCCCCCCCCCCCCCCCTTATGCCCTTAAAGACTTTTCTGAGAGCATGTTTAATTTCAAGTCAATCTTTTCAGTAATTATGACATCACAGCTAAAAGTCAAAGTTTTAGAAATCCATAAACTTATATTTTTTTATATCTACTCAATTTTTTAGCCCTTTACCTAGCCCTGATGTTTTTAAATAAAAATATTTTCAAAATACTTTTTCTTCTTCAACTGCACCTTAATTGCCCCTAATCAAAACTTAACTGTTATTCACCAACAAAGGTCCTGTTTGCTTTTAAGTGTTTTTTAAACAAGGATTTTGTCTTAATTTTTTCTTATTACCAGGTATATATATCTGTATTATAAATACTATTATAGATAATCGTACAAGTTGGTCTTTTTTAAAGTTACCATGAGATGCCTTAGTATTAGAATATATGCATACAATTTATTATGACAGCAGTTTAAGTGGCGTTAAAGTTTGAATTGATTAGTAGTTTTTTGTAGAAAACACATTGCTGTAATAGTTATTAACACAGTATACATAAACACAGTACATATTATACTGTGTTTCTTGTAGAGAGCAACAAGAAAAATGTGAACTTACATGATCATAAAAATCAAAATCTTTGGGAAGAGGCGGTAAGGTGCCCATGGTAGACTTTGGTTTTCAAAGTTAATATTGGCAGTAATGGGTTTAAAAAAGAGTGCAGTGCATACAATTTTTTTTCTTTTCGAATTAATTACTTTATTCAATTTAAGTAAAAAAATAAAATTCATTTATATTTACCTTTAAATTAAATTTTATTAAAGTTCTAATCAAAACTTATCAAAATTATTTATAATATATATGGTGTGAGGCTCCATGATCAAAAGGTCTTTTCCACACCAATACATTGACCATAGTTCACAATTTTTTTTCTTTTTTATTGACATCTGGTAACAGGGATTTTTGCCATTACTTGAACTTTTGTAGTTAAACTGATTGTAATTTATTTTCTGTCATTCACCCAGTATTGTCATATTTATATGATAATCAAATTAAACAGAAAAAAATACAATTTGAAGCCATTAGATTCCAGATAGTTTGATTTGTAATACCCTTACTTAGGGTTGCCAATTGTTTTTTTTTTTTTCAATTTTTTCCAGGTTTTCCAAATTTTCTCTAGGATTTTATAAGTAATCATTTTTGGGTCAACCTTTAGTTTAAATTTAAGTTTAAGGTAAGAAACTGTGTTAAATAGTATAAAAATGTTGAAAAGATACTGTAAAGGTAATTTAGTGTGTTTTTTGATAAAAAAAAATTTGATAATGAAAAAAAAATAATCGATATGATAGATTTTTTGAGTCAAATTGAAATTTTACTACTAAACATCTTAAATTTGTTAAAATTCCAGGTTTTTTCTAGTTTTTTTCAAAATTTCTAAAATTCCAGGTTTTTTTTTACCTAAATTGTCAAATTCCAGGTTTTTCCAGGTAAAGTGGCAACCCTGCTTACTTATAAAACAAACTATATTTTTTAATTTGTGTATGTTGACCATGAGGTATTGATCTTGCTATGTTAAACTCAGCAGTAAAAAATTATATGCTTATTTAAAAACAGGAAGTATGTTTAGTATTGAATAAATAACAAATATCAAATCTAAAATAAAACAATTAGTATGAAAAGATTTAAAAAAACACTAAAGAGCTTGTGGACCTAATATCAATATTTTTTTTTATTAATTGAAGAACATGTATTCTTTAGGCTGAAAAATTTATCAGCTTCTTAAATTTTTTAAGGTAAAAACACCAGTCAAAATCTATGCTTTGCAATAATAAATGCTTTCTTGGCAAAAGGGAGTGTGTTACAATAATGTATACACAACTTATGAAAAACAAATTAAGTTGAAAATAAGCTTTTTTTTTGAATAAAGTAACTGAAAAAATTCTATGTAAACTAAATGAAAAACAAACTATAATATGGACTAAAATTCTGTTGAAAAATGGCCTATTCAAATGGTTGTTTTTCGATGTATATTTAAGATATGTGTTTAATGAAGTTTTTTTTTTTTTTTTTTTTTTTTTTTTTTTTAAAGGTAGAAAAACATCAGAAAATACTCACTCTCCCCTCTGCAACGATAAACGTTTTCTGAAGGTCAAGCAAGTGAGTTTGAGTTCATCACATGTTATTCCACCTGCCCTATCTTTAAATTTACTATGAAAAAAAATTACCTTTTAACTAAAAATAAAAATGTCTATGTAATAATAAAAGAAAAAAAAAAATTAACTAACTGAAATAAAAACTAATCCTAACCCTTTATTGAAAAAAACCTTTGGTGACACGTCATTTAGCAAACACTCACAAGGTTAAAATCTCAACACTAAAAACCACAAAGTGTGGGAAAATCATGAAGCTCAAATCCCCAAGTAAGTATTTGCCGACGCTACAACAAAAAACACACCAACAATCCAATCATGTGATCACTGCCACCAGTGTGAACTCACAATCAGCTGTTGCAAACTCAAATAAAAAAATATCTAATTAAAAGTATTTAGTTCTAAAAACATAAAAAACTAACTAGAATAAAGAAATACTGTAGTATGAAAAAAAAAAATACTACTTGTATGGATAATAATATATACATATATATCAACAATAAATTCAATAAATAATAAGAGTTTTTAAAAATTATAAGTATTAAGTTTGTACAAAACTCAAAAAAAATAATAAAAATAAAATAAAAATAAACAAATAAAATAAGTAAAAATAAAATAAATAAAATATTAAATAAAATTAAAAAAATACTAAAATTAATTAAAAAAAAAAAAAATTAAAAAAATAAATAAAAATTTTGTATCAAATTTATACTTATACATCTAATTTCTAATAAAAACATAAAAAACTATCTTAAATCTAACACAATAACAAAATAAAAACAAGTAAAATAACTCGACAATAAACAAATTTATTTCAATAATTTATAACAATCACTCTTTCATTACCAGGACAATTATAAACTAAAGACCTACACATCACAATCTGATGCCCAAATAACATAAATCAAATTTCAACTCAAACAAAACATACATGTAGAAGCACTCTAGATCTACTCCATGTAGTTATTCAACAAAAAGTTTTTGTATCTAAATTTAAAAGGATCTTTCTTTAAGTTTTTAAAAGTTTAAGGGACACTAGACCAAAACTTGGGACCCAAATACCTAAAGCAGTTTAGGCCAAGTCTCGTTCTAGGTCTTTCAGTTACAAAATTCATTTTCTTTGAAAATCTTGTGTTGTGTGTGTGAACAGAGCTAGCAAGTGTAAATCTATTGTGTTCTACATCAAACCCTTTTACAGTATTACGCATCAACTTACAAATTTGCAATTTATACACATCCTTTAATTTAAGCACACCAGTTTTTTTAAATAAAGGGTATGTTGTTGTCAAGGCAGGCACATGACAAACATACCTGATCACTCTTTTTTGCATACAAACAATTGGTTTTAAGTAACAGTCAGCAGCACTACCCCAAACAGATATACAATATTGGATATGCGAATAAAACAAACTATAATATACCATTTTAAGTGTAAATGTGTCCAAATAATATCTCAATTTTGACAAAACATAACAACTCCTAGACAATTTCGATTTCAGAGAACTCAAATGATTCTTCCAATTCAGCTTATCATCCAAAACCACACCTAAGTATTTTATACTATCACTCTGCTCAATAAGAAAACCATTAACCTTGACACTAAATTCACAATTTTTTGAAGTTTTATTAAAAAGCAAAAATTTAGATTTTGAATAATTAATAAAAAGTTTATTAGCATGCAACCATTTATCAGCTTTAACCAACTCCTTATTAATAATTTCATTTAAATACTCAGGATCACTATGTTGGTAGCTCAAGCAGGCATCATCTGCAAACAATCTCATATTTATCTCAGTAGAGGAAAAAATATCATTAATATACACAAGAAACAACAAAGGACCCAAACAAGAACCTTGTGGTATTCCAACATTCACAATTTCACGCTCAGACACAACATTATTTATGACCGTTGATTGACTTCTATCTTTTAAATAATCTTCAAGTAAATTTAACATTGAACCTTTTATATTATAATTTTTAAGTTTAGATATTAGAATTTTATGATTAACCGTGTTAAATGCTTTAGCCAAATCCAAAAATACAGAGCAATTTATTAATTTTCTCTCACCAGCCTCAATTAACTCATCAACAATCTGATTCACAGCTAGTTCAGTTGTACTATTCTCTCTAAACCCATACTGTTTTTCATGTAGCACCTCATTCAACAAAAAGAATTTTTTCAATCTATCACACACTAAAAACTCAAAAATTTTCGAAAATGGGGATAAAAGAGAAATAGGTCTGTAGTTATTAATGTTATTTTTTTTACCAGATTTATAAATAGGGATTACCTCGGCAAATTTAAGCGACTCAGGAAACACACCATACTCAACACATTTATTATACAATTTAGAAAGATAAGGTGAAATTATTTTTGCACTGAGCTTCACAAAACGAATATTAGGGACATCAGAACGCACACTTTTGTTTGGATTTAAAGTTTTAATATAATTCAGAATCTCACTATCAGAAATTTCATTAAAGACATAATCATTTTCAACTGAACCAGACAAATACTCATCATTCTTTACATCAACAACATCTTTTCTCTTTTTTAACAAATTGTCAG
The DNA here is from genome assembly GCF_965202585.1 of Thalia democratica. Classification (NCBI taxonomy): domain Eukaryota; kingdom Metazoa; phylum Chordata; class Thaliacea; order Salpida; family Salpidae; genus Thalia; species Thalia democratica. The sequence continues at coordinate 14,446,377 of NC_139170.1, forward strand.
CAATATTTACAAAATTTTTATTCATTAGATTGCCTATACATTTTGAGTCATTCACAATTTCACCACACTCATCAAGCACACCTTTTATTTTACAACTAGATGTAGATTTAGTGGAAACGATATTAATTTTAAGCAGTTATTTAATATATCAAAAAAACTTTGATTTTAAAAAACTAACTGTTACAAAAGAATACTTTTAAAGATATTTTTTAAGTTAAAATTTTATTATAAATGTTATAATTTTTTCAACTCTACTAGATGTAACAATATTACATGTAGCTTAAATTCTTAAACAAGTTTCCACCAATGTCACAATAACAATCTTTTAAAATATTTTGTATACATTCTTTGATACTCAGTATAACATTTTTTTGTTACTTCAAGAGAGAAAAATAGCAACTAAAGCTTGATTAAATGTTTTATAGTATAGATACATTTAGTTGTTGGTTTGCTAACATGGTTAGTTAAACACACTATAAGTGCTAAATGTTTAAATTTGTAGCAAAAAGCCTGATAACACTATTATGGTTTAAATACCTCATGTTAAACATATATTAGGGAATAGTTTACCTATAGTCATCATAAAACAGTTTTTTGTAATAAAATAATTTTGATAATAAAATGATTAATAAAATAATTTATATTATAAAATAATGGAACTTATTCATATACTTTGGCATACTTTAATTATATAACAATAAATGTTATACTAAAAAAGTAAACCGATGTAAATACATTATTTTTAGTCATTTGTTTAATTTTAACATTCGGTCTTCTACTTAATTCAAACTATCTTTTATTTAACTAATTATATTACTTTAAAACATGTAAGCTAAAAAAAACATTTAGTTAGTGACGTAAAATCTTATTTTTAGTTGTTAATGCTTGTTTTATACTAGAGATATTTTTAGGTAGACGAGCATAAACTTTTAATCACAAAAAGTGGTTAATACTTTTAACTATTCAAGTTATATCTATTGTAGTGTTGTTAGAATATAAAACAAACTTATCTAAAAAACATTCTTTTAATACCTACTATATTTGATTTTTAAATATTTTAGAAACATTTATTTTAAGATTAAATTAAGAGACTATCAGATAATTGTTTACAAACCTTTTTATTCCTATAATTAAAGCAACATATAAACCAAAAAAAAACTTTGAAAATATTTAAAAAGAAATAGATATATGAAACAACTAAAAATAAAATCATGAATACCTATGAACATATAAACAGGTTTACTAGACTAGACATTTTATCTTTTGTTAGAAGTAAAACTTCTTAGTAAAAGTTAAAAGTATAAAATTAGACAATAACTATTTATTAACAACAAAAAGTTTAAAAATCATAAACAAAAATAGTTTGTTAGAAAACTTGTTTAATTAAAATTATTTATTTACACTGTTATTTATTTAAGTATTTTTGACTAAGACTACCAACAACTATATCTTAGTAGATTAAACTAAAATAAAAGTATACTATAGTTAAAACGTTTATAAGTTTATGAAATATAAAATAACGGAGTAATCAAAAGCAAAGTTAGAGTTTAAAAATTGACTAAATGTTAAAGCGAAATAAACCAAACTGTTAACTGTCAAAAATTGTAAGATTTAAAATCCTACTAAAAAGAGTTAATGATAAAACTTACAACAATAAGTTTACATATTAAAAAAAAATAAGAAATCAATTACTACAAAGCTACTTTATATAAAGATTTAAAACGTCTAGTCTAATAAATAAAGTTTTTCTGATTACATGAACTGGTTTCAATCATTGAATTCATAAGGCTTCCAGAATATGTATTTAAAAAGAGTTCTCAGCTCGCATAAAACTAAAAATATTTCTTCTTTGTAATTACTGGCACGCTCATGATTGTCAACTAAACGCTGTTCAGTCGCAGAAAAACATTTTTTTCTTAAGTTTATCCGAAAGATCATTAAAAATTTTTTATAGACTTTTTTAAAATACTAATCAATTCGTAAGTGAAACCTTTGAGACGCCTTTTCTCACGTAGTCACTACCACAGTGACATATAAATTTATCAATAATTGTTTTTTTTTGGGTGGGAATAACGCCTTTGTAAATTCCATTTAGAGGTCGATTAGTGTACAAAACTGTTTATAAACAAATAGAGTCAAAAACGTGGTTTACTTACTCGGAAGCTTTCCTAAGAAACCTCTCAGAAATATTACTAAGATTAATAACTTTTAAACAGACACTTCTGAGGTTCAATCAATCTTAACACTGTTGAACTTCTTGCTCTTGTTATAACTTTCGGTACTAGGTTACCTTGATAAGTATGCGATAAGAAAGTATTTAAAGTATTTTCGATACGCCTTCAAAATAGCAAGGAGAACATAGTCTAGTGAAACGCTTTACTATACTCATTAAAACTTCTAACCTTCTGCTTTTGACTGGACCAAAAGATGACCACGGATCATATAATGCCTCTAAATTAACTTTCAATAAAACTGAGCTATTTTTGAACTGTAAAAGTTCTCTTTTGTATCTTCGATGCGTAGATGACACTTTTGTCATATTCTAAAAAACAAGAAAGTTTCAGTTTTATAATTTACTTTAAAAATCTTCACAAAAACCTTAAGTTTATAAAATAAGAATACACAATAAATAATTAAATATTTTGTATTTTTATGTCCAACGATTAGTCAGTGGTGAAATTGTCACTAAAATCTATCGAAAGTTAAATTCAAGGCATTATATATCTTATTTTTCCTCACTTACTTCTTATAAGTTAATTTCTGTATGTATTTTAAGAAGCTTATAATTTTTCTGTACTAAATTATTCCAAAATCTATACCCTATACATTATTAGCAGTGTCTTAGTGATAATTAAAAATACGAGTATTTCCAAATTTACATGTACTGGTTTGATCAAAATTCGTTTCAGTTTATCGTTTTTTGGGAATAGCTGAACATTTTAACTTCTTTTATCAACCATAAGTTATAACAAACATGAAACTAAACAAATTTTATTAGATTATAATTAGAGTTGATAAAAATTATAATTGTAAGCATATTTCTTTTAATGTTGGAATTTATAATCTGTTCAATATTTTAAGCTCGTGTGCCATAAACCAAATTTTGTTGTATTTAGAAACTAGTTCAAAAAATACTTTAATTTATAATTAAAAAGTACAGCAATAAACAACTAAATTTTAGTTTATGCTTAAATAAAAATATTATTAAAACTTTTTTTTGCAATCAAACACGATAAAAATATACCTAACAATGAAAAGTTCGCATCATAAGACTCTTTAGCGTGTAAAATTTTTAAATTAAACTTATTAATTACAATTTATGTTTTAGTTAATTTTTTAGAGAATGTAATATAAAATACTTCAACACCTAAATACCATGAAATTATTTATAAATCTCTTTTTTTTTCTAAAATGCAAAGTTTGCAGCCGAATTTAGTATTGGATTTCGACTTTGTCCTGTTTAGTATTTTCCAATTAATTTTATAGTTGTCTTTGTATTATTATCTTTTAAATTTCAAATGTAGTTTGCCATTTAATTTAAAAAAAGGATTTGATAAATCAGACAAGAACATAACTCTAAACTAGAAAAGCGAATTAAAAACATATATGCATCCATTACCAAAATTAATTTTTAAGCAAAACTAAAATTAACTAAATATTAAATCAAAGTAAAACTAAGCCGCGAAGACGAACAGTTTAAAATATTTTTTAATACAGTTTAAAGCATTTTTCTAATAGAGCCTTTCAAAACTTTTCAAAATGCATGAGTTCTTAAATTAACAAGATCAGCGTATTTTTCTTTAGACTTAATTTGCTGTACAAAACCCTTCAATATTACTACTTCATAATACTTATAAAGTTTTCAAATTCTAGATTTCTCTTAAACATTGTTAATAAACTTTAGCTTTAAATACATTACCTCATATACGAAACGATCGTATAAATCTATTGTTTTTTATATAATTAAATAAAAAGAAATATATATATATATGTGTATATATATTTATAAATCTAATTATGCACACCTAGTTAATATTTACTTCATGTCAATTTTTCTTATATTAGTCGTACTAGTCTTTTAGTCTTCTAGATTTTAAAAACATATAAAGCTAAAATAAATTACTATAAAACCAATAGAGTTTGTAATCAAATTTACTTTGTAAGAAAAAGATTTTGAAACGTATTTTGTCCTAATAAACTTTTTTAAGCACTAACATAATTTTTAGTGACGATGCTTACCTTAAAAGACATAATCGAGCAAAGTCTTCAAAAAAATTCGTTTTAAGTAGAAATAAAATTGATAACTGAAAAACCTTTATCAAAATTTTAAGATTGCCACATATTTCACAGACTAACTGCTTATTAGCATTACTTGAATTGAATCAACTTCGTATCTGTTATCGCTTAACTTTAATACATTCGGTAAAAGTTCAGAAAATTCAAAATAGTTAAGTGTTTGCAAGAAAACTGCTTCAATAACTTCATATTTTTGTTAGGTTGTAATTTAAAGTTACTGACTGTCAAATGCTATATATCAATGGCTTCTTGTGATTACGCCATAGGGGGTGCGAAGCAATAAAGACTACCTTAATCACATTTTACTCTTGTACTAAGATATTAATTTTAATTTTTTCATCAGCTTCAATATAACTACATATTATATAAAAATAGATGTTAAAGTATTTCAAATTGTCTGCATTCTGTATGACTTTATCACAAATCGCCCTTCTGTATACAATTTTTGTTAATTAAAAATTTAACTATGTTAAGTAAATTACGCTTGTGATTTAACGAGTAAATAAATTTAGAATATAAAAATACTTTATCACTATCAAACTACGACTATAAAGTTACTTTATCAGTAAAATGTAGCTTTAAACCTAAAACTTTAAAATATAACCAATAGTGTTGTTATTTGAAAACAGCTTATACTTCCAGAAAAAATATTTTTTATAAGTTTTTTTAAGATATAAACAAAATAAAAATAAAGCACTTCATAGACTTTCTAATACTTATAAAACGTTGTGATGTAACAATAAACTTGCCTGCTTAAAAACAGAAAGAAACAGAGCAAAGTTTTATCCAAACCATGAGCAACTGATAGAGCATCAAGGTGTCGGGTAAAATAAATATTTACAGTGTTATAAGCTACCTGCTAATTAAGATTCCATCGCCAATATTCACGACCAATCTTCGTATCGAGTTTTGAGTTTGACGTCATCAAAGTGAATTTGTCAGAGTGTTGAGTTACGGTTGCGAAATTTCGACCGTGAGCTAATTTCGGCGGCGATACGCGAATTTTGAGAAGTTTTGTGTAGATTACACGACCAAAAAAATTAAATTACTTCTTAATGTGCGCTGCTTCAGTATTTAACTTGTCTTGAATTGAACTACGGTATTATTTTACATGAATAAGTTTTGTTCGTTCAACACAAACAAAGACTGTTTGGTTTAAAGTATAATAAAAATGTATATTTTTTAGAAAAGTATAGTATTTCTATTAGCACGCATTAAGTCATTTTTTAAAAAGCAAAAGTCTTTGAAAAATTTCTATTATTCTTGTGTTGTAAAAAAAAGTTCTTTTAGTGTCAACTACGTAAAAAAAAAATTTTTTATTTTTTTTAATATTGAATGAACAGTTTTCCAATTATTTTATTATTCAAAGCTGATGCTTGGATAAGTTTTGAAATATATTTTACCTACTAAAGTGATTAGTCTTAGTTTTGAACGAATTAATAAGTTTTGTTCGTTCAACACAAACAAAGACTGTTTGGTTTAAAGTATAATAAAAATGTATATTTTTTAGAAAAGTATAGTATTTCTATTAGCACGCATTAAGTCATTTTTCAAAAAGCAAAAGTCTTTGAAAGTTTTCTATTAATGTTGTGTTATAAAAAAAAGTTCTTTTAGTGTCAACTACGTAAAAAAAAATTTTTTATTTTTTTTAATATTGAATGAACAGTTTTCCAATTATTTTATCTTTCAAAGCTGATGCTTGGATAAGTTTTGAAATATATATTACCTACTAAAGTGATTAGTCTTAGTTTTAAACGAATTAATAAGTTTTGTTCGTTCAACACAAACAAAGACTGTTTGGTTTAAAGTATAATAAAAATGTATATTTTTTAGAAAAGTATAGTATTTCTATTAGCACGCATTAAGTCATTTTTCAAAAAGCAAAAGTCTTTGAAAAATTTCTATTAATGTTGTGTTATAAAAAAAAGTTCTTTTAGTGTCAACTACGTAAAAAAACTATTGTAATTTTTTTTAATATTGAATGAACAGTTTTCCAATTATTTTATCTTTCAAAGCTGATGCTTGGATAAGTTTTGAAATATATATTACCTACTAAAGTGATTAGTCTTAGTTTTAAACGAATTAATAAGTTTTGTTCGTTAAACACAAACAAAGACTGTTTGGTTTAAAGTATAATAAAAATGTATATTTTTTAGAAAAGTATAGTATTTCTATTGGCACGCATTAAGTCATTTTTCAAAAAGCAAAAGTCTTTGAAAATTTTCTATTAATGTTGTGTTATAAAAAAAAGTTCTTTTAGTGTCAACTACGTAAAAAAATTTTTTTTATTTTTTTTAATATTGAATGAACAGTTTTCCAATTATTTTATTATTCAAAGCTGATGCTTGGATAAGTTTTGAAATATATTTTACCTACTAAAGTGATTAGTCTTAGTTTTAAACGAATTAATAAGTTTTGTTCGTTCAACACAAACAAAGACTGTTTGGTTTAAAGTATAATAAAAATGTATATTTTTTAGAAAAGTATAGTATTTCTATTAGCACGCATTAAGTCATTTTTCAAAAAGCAAAAGTCTTTGAAAATTTTCTATTAATGTTGTGTTATAAAAAAAAGTTCTTTTAGTGTCAACTACGTAAAAAAAATTTTTTTATTTTTTTTAATATTGAATGAACAGTTTTCCAATTATTTTATCTTTCAAAGCTGATGCTTGGATAAGTTTTGAAATATATTTTACCTACTAAAGTGATTAGTCTTAGTTTTAAACGAGTTAATAAGTTTTGTTCGTTCAACACAAACAAAGACTGTTTGGTTTAAAGTATAATAAAAATGTATATTTTTTAGAAAAGTATAGTATTTCTATTAGCACGCATTAAGTCATTTTTCAAAAAGCAAAAGTCTTTGAAAAATTTCTATTAATGTTGTGTTATAAAAAAAAGTTCTTTTAGTGTCAACTACGTAAAAAAACTATTGTAATTTTTTTTAATATTGAATGAACAGTTTTCCAATTATTTTATCTTTCAAAGCTGATGCTTGGATAAGTTTTTAAATATATTTTACCTACTAAAGTGATTAGTCTTAGTTTTAAACGAATGTATTTGTTTTAAACTTATTCTTGTAATAATAGTACTTATTAAAGACTATTTTCTTTTATGAGATCAGCCGGTGTATTTATTGCTCTATCAAGATGTTTTATAATTTGTAAGTTCAGGGTTAAGCTCTTACCATATCGTTCTTATTTAAAAATTTATAGAAATTTAAACATAAAAAAAACATTATAAATGTTTAGTTAATATTTACAGTTTTTAAAAATACTTAAACATTGATCGAAAACGTTGACAAAGGTGCTTGTAAAACGTTTATTTCTTCTTTTAGTTTCAATATAAAAGTTTAACAAGTTGTTGAATTATTATAAATAATTCTATGTTAATACTAGTGAATTAAACAATGTTACAATTAGTGTTTTATACATTTGATAATTCTAGATAAGGTTAAGTGATAATTTAACATCATACAACGTTTTTAATTGATGTATAATTATTATTGCTGCTGTTGTTATCTTTATTATTTAGTTAGTTATTTTGTTTATAATTTTGTTGTTACGAATGATAACTTGATATTAACTTTATAATTACCACAACTATATATCAAGTCGTTTAATAAATAATAAAAACGCAAATTAAGTTTAAACGACAAAAACAAGTTAAGTAAACTTAGCATTAAACACAAATAATAAAGCTTAAATTAATCTAACAAACTATATTACAAGTGCATAAAGTTATACCTAGTAGCAGTATTGGTATGCTACTATAAGTATAAGATTACGCGAAGATCTTGTAAAGCTTAATTAAGTATTATATTTTTCGATAAAAATTATTTTATAAACATTCTGTGAGCAGAGTATTGCGAAATGCGAAACAACATTTAACTTCTCATGTTAAAAGTCTAGTTGGTTTTATTATGTAATTTCAGCTAACTATTTTTTTTTAATGTTTGTATTTTTTTCGCAGCTGAAACACTTCAAACCTATATTTAAAACATTTTAGGACACAATTATATGAATTAAATAAAAAAGAAATAAAATCTTTATTTTTTACACAATAAATGTTATTGATAGTTTCTAAAAAGCTAGAATAATTAACAAACTAAAACATATCAACTTTATAATAATTTTTAAACAAAACTTTCTTAGTTTGAAATTTGTTTGTATATATACAAATATTTAACTCTTGATTTTACAATACTAAATATAAATCAAGTCGAAATTTGAAATATTAAACTACTAATGCTTCTAATAAAAGTTTGTGTTCAATTTTTTCAAATGACTAAAGTTAGTGATTTATGTAGATTAAAAAGGTACTATAAAAAAATAAAGAATTTTATGATCAGGTTTTTCTCAAAAGACATTAGTTTCTGGTACTTTTAATTTACTTTTAACCATAAATATATTTTAAATAAACTTTTTCACTTAATTTGTTCAGATCATCAATTATTTTCTACTTAATTTTGAACAGATTTTACAAGTACTTTAATAAAATTATAGGAAGATAGAATTGAAGTTTTCAAATTATCTTTAGTTTTATGAAAAATTAAACATATTTTCTAAAAAAAAGTTGAGTTAATTGTGTCTAAATTTATACACTAAACTCAGTAAAGACATATTGTCAAATATTTTTGGCTACTTCTATTAGGACATAAAACGTAATTGTTTTGCATTTTTAAGCAAACTTTTACGCAGTAACTATTTTAACGTTTTTTGAAGTAAAAATCTAAATATGTAAGATAAAATTTCAGTTACTATTTTTTTTTGTTTATTAAAAATGAGAAAAAACACATTTTTTTTGTTAATTATGTTTAATAATTTGAATTACAAGTTATTTTAATTTATAAGATGCACAACTTTTTGAGAGTAAAGTAAATTAAAGAAAATTTGAGACACAATTTATCTTGTATTGAATAATAATACAATACTTTTTTCTTTTACGAGTAAAAAAAACGTTACACTTTTACACGTCGACATTTTAGATATTTAGTTCTGCGATGTCTTTTCAACGAAACTAGTAATTTTCTACGAGTATGTATCGTTGTTATTTTATAACTGAATTACTTAAATTTAAAGCATAATAAGTCTTAGAGAATCTTGATTTTCTGATATAATGTTTTGATTATTTTGTTGTATTTAAATTACTTATCTAGTAATCTAGATGTTTTATAACTTACTTTTACTGTTTTAAACTAACAAAAAAATTAAAATATAATGTACTTAGTTTTTATTTATGAAATAGCAAGGTTATTTTTAACTTAAACTTATACAGATTAGAGTTTGACTCTAAAGTTTAAAAAATAAGTTGACTTGTAGTATTATCAAAGAAAAATTGTTAAATTTATGACTAAAGTGCAAAAGATATTTAGTAAATATTAAAAGTATACGATATTTTTAGAAATTTTAACAGATAAAATAATTTCAGACATCAACCTTATTCTACAACAAAAAAGTTTACACTTTTTATATACCATGTAAAAGACGATAAATTCATATACAAGTTTTTTTTTTGCGATACAGTAAAACTTCAACATATTTCCTAACTTAGTTATTTCACGTTTAAAGAGTTTTTGATGAACATACTTATTTTGAAATTAAAAGATTTAATGTTAAAAACATATTTACAATCTTTTTATTACGAAACGGTATAATATAAAGCATCTTTTAAAAGCCTCTTAAAAGTACTTTTACTTAATATCAAACTTTTACTTTTGATTAAAAAGAAACTAACTTCTTCTGTTAGTTTTTACCGGCTAATACTTGTTAAGCTTTTATCGAAAAACTTCAATCAACAAGTCATATTTTAGGCAAATTTTTCGGCTTTTCAATCGATTATGCCGATAACTTTGTTATTAGATTTATATGTTTGTAAGTATGCAGTTTTCATGTTTAGCAACATTTGAAATTTATACTTGGCCGAAGTAGCAGAAGTATTACATTGGATTATCTAAAAAAAATTTAATTAGTTATTAAACTTATGATTATCATAGGTGAAGAAAATATTCTTTTTTGTTTTTTTAGTTTATATGTTTGCTAGTTTTATGTTCTTTCCGTTATAAATTGTTAGCTTTAATTACTTTTAGTAAAAATGCTAAGAAAAAGACTTAAATAAACTAATAATTAAAACTAACAAAATTTTTTTTTATAATGCTTAGTCACTAAATACTAAAGGTTTTATAATTTTGATAACCTATTATATAAGTATGTTTTTATAGTTATTAGGAAAACATCACATGTAACAACTAAGATACTATTTTTTTGTTTCTAATAAATAAATTATTTAAACACGTTAATTCCACGAAGTGCTTACTTAATTTTAAAAAACAATAATATTTTTGTTTTTACAACTACTACTATGTTTCTATAACCAACTCGATAAAACTAATAAGTCAGTTTTTTTTTTCAATAAGTTTTCATGTATATGAATAAGCTAAGAAATTTGAATGTTAAAATCGGTTCAAAAAGAAAGTTTACAGGTAAATGTTTAGTTAGAATGAAATGTCGAGTACTGTGAACATAATTGTTTTTGCTTCTATTGCGCTGCATTATGCCACGCTCACTGTGACACTTGACCCTCATTGGAGGTATGTCATGCCTAAGGTTGGTTTTTGTTATTAAATAAAAACAAACAGAAGAAAAATGTTTCTAAAAAACATATAGCAGTTTCAAACATTTACAAAAACTGTATCTCTGTTTTATTTCAAACTTGTTTTAAAAGTTTTTTACCAAAAAATAGTTATCAAAAGAGATATATAATTTTAAAAGTAATTGTTAAAATGATTGAAATCGATAGTATTTTTCTATATGAGTAATAAATTTGATTTATTTTATGGTATGTAAACTATAATCTTAGTATTTTGTACTTTATAATTCTAAACAAACTTTGTCTATACTTATATTTACTAATAAATAGTATAACCAAATACTTGAAAAAAATTTAAAAATTAAAAATAAAACTTTTACGTAATTTTATTTAGACTAAAAATAGTATAACTTTAGAAGAACACACCTTTGAAGTAAAGTATTTTTTATTCAACGACAAAATGGAACAAATTTAGTTATTTTAAGCCGATACATAATTTTTTGCTAAAATTTTTAGTTTAAATTATAAGCAGAAAAACTTTCAATAAAAAAACTGTTTACTTATTAATCTACTAAATCATGTTTTGTTAAAACTACTAATATCATAAAGTTAAAACAAAATAAGGTAGATATTTTGTGGATGTTTTCCAATCACGTTTTAAAACTTGATAGTTAAGTTTACATTACTAACTAAATAGTAGTAAAGGCTGTTTTTACAATGCTTAATTAATAAAATATTACTAGCAAGCAATACTTACAGCTCATAAACAAAGTATTAAGCCTTCTATAAAGAACTGCAAAACTAAAAGAAGGGAAAAAACAAAAAAAAAGCATTTGTATTGGGCTGTACTTACTTAGACTTGTTTTAAAACATATTTTATGGTGTTATAGTTAAAATATTTTTATAAACAGAATTTAGATCCATTCAGAGAATATCATGGGCTTTGGTTAGAATGTTCGATAAGACAACGTCAAAGAACCAGATGTTTTATACAAAACAAATCAATATTTGGATTACCAGGTTGTTTTTTAAGTTTTCAATAAATAATAGAGTTGTAATTTAAAAAAGTTATATATAAAGGGCTTAGTTTTCATGCTTAAGTTTATACAGATTTAAAAAAAAAGTACATGTTTCTTAAAAATACATTCCTTAATAAAAAAAAACGGATAGATTTTGAAACATTAAAAACACGAAAGTAGTTTAAAGTTATGTTCGTAAATTAGTTTGAATTAGCTTCAACACAAAAAAAAGTTTTATTGTAAACATTAAACGTTGTTCATACTTAAAATAATCTAATCAGAATATAACATAGAAATCTTGGTCAGTTTTGTACAAAGACATTATTGCACCAAGGGTCATGAGTGCACGAGTAAATTTTGCATGAGTGAAAATTTTGCACGAAAGTAAAAAAATATGTCATCAAAAGTTAATAAAGATAACAAATAATTATTTAATAAATAATTCCTGAACAAGGGTTAGGGTAACAGTGATAGTAAAAAAAGTAGTTATGATAATAAATGAATAATAACAAGACGAAAAAAAAAGTTACCGACCAAGGGTTAGGGTTCGGGGTAATAGTAATAATAAAAAATGTTAAAAATTTAAAAACTGAAATAAAATTAAGAAAACTTCGTCCCATGCACAAGTGAGACCCTTCGTGAATTTTTGATACCTACCCATAATATAGTGATGATGTATAAAACAAAAAAAAATGAAAATATATGATAGACCTAACATATTATTATTGTAGTTACTACCCATCAATGAGACAATAATTTTATATAGTTAAGACACTAAAAGTATACTATTATATTAAAATAAAGGTGTCTTTACTTTACTTATTGTAACGGCAGAATAATATTTTAGCAAGACAAGTTTTATGCTTAGATATTTGTAAAAATAGTTTAAGACTAAATGTTTTATTGTTTTTGAAACTTTGCGTCGGAAAATTTATAGTGTATACCAGAAGTGGATTTTGGAACAAACTTTAATTAGCAGCCAAACTTTTAATAATAAATTTAAATTATTCTAAATTAATTATTGATTAAATATTTCGAATGCAATTCTTTAAATTAACATATGCCAAATATTTTCTAAATTCATTTGTTAATTTTTGAATATTTTAGGTATTATACGACACAACAACTAATAGTAGTAGTTTTAAGTATAAATTAAAAAAATAATACAAAAAACTATTACAAACTTTTATAACAATAAAGTTTAAAAACAGAAACAAGGTAGTTAGGTGCAGGTTTTTAGATATAAGAAATATCATAATCAAGCTTCTAAACTTCAAAAAAAAATTTTTTGTCTATATACAGTAAAAAAAAGATTGTGTTAAAAAAGTTCATAAATTAATGTTTTTAAAATTAAGCGAAAACTTAAAATTTTAATAATGAATTTGTACATTTAAAAATTGTTTCAAACTCTGATAGTTTTTATTGCTAATGTTGCTATTATTGTTTATTGGACGACTAAAACAAAATCGCTAAAAATAGTTGGTTCCTATGACTTGGTGCATGAAAAAACCGTTCGGTTATCGAGTTTGCTTGGATACAGTTGGACGTCACTGTACAGGGACTTGGATACAGTTGAACGTCACTGTACAGGGACTTGGATACAGTTGGACGTCACTGTACAGGGACTTGGATACAGTTGGACGTCACTGTACAGAGATTTGGATACAGTTGGACGTCACTTTACAGGGACTTGGATACAGTTGAACGTCACTGTATAGGACGTTTAACAGTTTATATTAATATTCAACCAAAAATAATAATTTTTGTGTTGTACAGTTTCTGAAAATCTACGCTTTACAACAATTTTTGAACACAACCTTATTTCAAATGTCACTTTTAATGTAAAGAAAGTTTAGATATAAATTACTTTAAAGATTTGCTAGATGTTAAGTTTACTATTTCAATTATCCGAACCCGCAGATAACTTGGCAATTCAGCGAGCACTGATGGTACTTGCTTGCATAGTGTCACTTCTTGCTCCAGCCCTCGGTTTAACCACAACTGACCTGATGAGAAGCTATGAGGGAAACAGGAAAAAGAAAAAGAACATGCAGACCTTGACCGCCCTGTTGCTACTAACATCAGGTTGTTGCTAAGCTTATTGAAAGTAATTATATAAATCTAGTTTACGTTAGGTTTTAAATTTATTAACTTTTGTATATAACGTTTTTTAAATTTTTTCTTTCAGATTTAAAGTAATCTTATTTGGTGTTATTTTTTGTATTTATATTTAACACGTTTTGTCTAAGTTATAGAATTTAATATTTACTTCAAACCTTAAAAAAAAATCTTAAAATGTTTATTTATTTAATAATATTATCTCATAATATTATTTAATAACAATTTTTTTTTATCAGTTTTTCTCACTCCTCATATTTTTCTAGAATTCCGGTTTATATTTTAAAAAACGATTTCCTTATTTGTTATACCTAGTTTATCTTTAAAGAAATAAAGTATTTTATTTTAACAAAACATCAGGGGTGTTCGTTGGAACTTCGATATCGTTGATGATGGCGCTCGTAGTGAAATTGCAGCATTACCCGAGATCGAATTCTTGGAACTGGCCGGCACCTATCATGTATGTTGGTTGGGTCGTCAGTATCGCTTGTTAGTTAACTTATTTATTTTTAGATGCTTTTTTAATTTAGCAAGTTGTCAGTATGTTTGTTGTCAACATTAAAATATTTTTATTAATTTCAGAGATTTTTTTTTTTTGGTTAATAAACTCGCAGTGGAGTATTTAATTACAAGCTATTTATTTTATTTAAAGAAGTTTATCCTAACTTAAAACTTTTCAAATAATTTTTGCTAAGTAATCTAGTTATTGCAGAATTTTGAACTGTAGACTGTAAAGCAGTTGAAATGTATGATTTTTTGTTGTTTAAAACTAACCACTTTACTTAAAAATTTAGCAGTTAACGCCCATGTAAAACGAATATTTTTCATTATGTATTTATAAAAGGCTTTTCAACAGATTGAATTTTGTTGTCAGCATCAAAAAAGAGTACTAGTAAACATTTCATGAAAAAATTTAAATACTATTTCTTTTTCGTAGTATATTTTTCAAGACTTTTTAACTTAGCAGTGAAAAAATATTCGAATTGACTTTTAAAAGATAAAAAGTGCTTTTTATTGTTACTAGTCGTCTAATTATAAGGTAACTTGTAAAGTAATTTTTAAACGTTTAAAGTTCAAAAATTTTTAGTATTGTTAAAGTAGAGACTTATAATAAGTTACAGAGTGTTTGTAAATAATTTTATTACTTATTAGTTAATTTTTTTTTAATAGCGTTTCTACAGTTCGTTAACTATACACCAACATAAATAAATTTGTCTTATAATTGTTTGTAAAATGAGTAGCACAGATTGCAAAAGGTCGTTTTAATTGCAGATTTTTTTTATTAGTTTTTAATCATTTCATATTTACCTATTTGTTATTAGACTGACACATGCAAGTTTACAGAAAGTATGCTAAAATATTGAACATGTGTAGTTGGAGTACCTAAACAAAAACACTTAAACTCTAGGTAAAACTTATTAAACTAAACATATTTGACTCAAAAATCTAAGTTACTTAACACTTATAAAATTATGGTTTGTTAGTTTAAAAAAAAACATTACAACCTCTTGTTTTTGTGTTTATATACATAAAGATCTTAGTCCGGGACAAGACGTTAAAAGGTATCCGTTGTGTGCGACTTGATAACGGAAATGTTTTTTCGTGCACCAGGTCTTAGGACCAAATGTTTTGAGCGTATTTTTTGTCGTTTAATAAACTATGTAATCATAAATATACACATAAGAAAAGATTATGTTTTGTATAACAAGTCAAACTTGTTTTAAACAATACAAGTTTTAAAACACTTATTGTAATTTAAACAACTTTTATCAAAATAAAAAAATGTTTGTACTTATGACTAACTTGCATTATAAACTAAGGTGCTATTTTTTATTTAAAATGGTCGCTAGATTGGTTATTCGAAATTCTTACAGATATAATACTTTCTTTGGTGCTACTAAAAATAAGCTGCAATGAAAAAGAAGACGACGCAAATGACATTGGATACAGAGGGTTAGAGTTTTCAAAAAACATAATTATGATAGTAATTTAAAGTTTTAATTTTATTAACACAATATTAACTTTAATTTATGTGATGATCAAAGAGTTAATAGTTGTAACGCTTTGATATTTGAAGTACTATAGAAACTTTCTTTATGTTAAAAAACAAATTTTTAATATAAATATTTATTATGATTTTTAAATGTTTGCTTTTTATATACGATTATTTACACGGGTTATGCCTATATATTTATTAAATGTAAATTAATTAAACTAAATTTCTTAATACTAAAATAGTTTCAGTAAAATAACCATGTTTTTTTCAAGTAAAAAACTTGTTAATGTTTATAATCTTTAGGAACAACTACAAACTTGATAAAAAACACGAATATGTTTAACTCAATAAAATGCAATGATGTAGGCGATGACAAATCTCAACTTTCAAACAACGTTACATCAATTGTTGTATTTTTCTTCAAACCTAATTTTTTTTATTTAGTGTATTTTATCTCCGTTTAACTGCTAACTAAATCTTAAAAAAGTTAAAAAATACTCATTAATAACATTAACATTTATTTTAGTAGATACCTGTTTTATATTTTTGTAACTTCTTTCATATAAAAGCAATATATAAATTAGTACCTAAAACCTATTTAAAGTGTATTTTACTAAGTCAGCAGTTATCAAAATTTTCTTAAATAACTTTCTTTAAAATAGTATGTATTTTTTACGATCTTTATATAAACTTACTAAACTTTATTTAAAATATGTGACAATTTATTTATAAACCAATCTTTTAACAAAATAGACCTCTATTAAAATGTAAATGTAATTTGAAATATTGCACATGAATATATTTCAAAACATGGAAAAACAATCGATTACATAAATATAACTGAAATCTTACAGTTTAAACTATCAATACCAATAAAAGTTAATTTATTCCAATTTGGGGTTTCTCAAACGTTTTTTTATATATAATCGTCCGCTTGACAGAAGTTTAAAAACAGTTGAACCTTTTGTCAAATATCGCCGCTTTATCAGATAATTATTAATTTACTTCTAGCACTTCTACTAGCCAAAGTTTCCCAAAAGACGATAGTGCCAAGTTTAAGAAACTCTGGTGTAGTTAAATTTTTAATTAAAAATCCATTATTTTTTAAGACCATAAATATGAATTAGTTTAAATGATACAGATAGTACAAAAGAGAATCATTTATAGATATATAATAAAATTTTTCGTTTTACTAAAATTATGCAGAAAATTTTTATTTAATGAGTACTGTTATAGTCTAACCTTAATACTAGTTTTTAAAAGCTAGAAACCAAGTATAAAATTAAATTTATGCTTTTCAAAATCTATAACCAAGTATTTTTAACAATTACAGTATGAACGATTCACTACACTAAAAATAAACTTTATAAAAAAAATTATAGACAACGTTTTACACAACGCAAATTTTCATTTAAAAGTTTAAGTTTACTGTACTTTAAAAGATTAAATAAAGTGCTTTACTAAGATCTTATAGTACAAAGTTTCAAGTCTAAGAGCTAATTTTCTGGACTAGTAGTATTAAATATAAAAATAATTAATTCTATTATTGCAACGAAGTTTAACACAACTTGAAATTTATCAGGTTATATTACTTGAATTTTAATTTTAACTTAGATATATATAAAAAGATAAGTATACAAGTTATAAACCATCTTTAAATTTCTTTTATTTCTAAAACAATTATGGACGTGAACAATCAAGATTATATTATTTATAAAACTTTACTTCCACACTTTACCCATGTTTGTTATTTGGCTCGTATAAAAGTAAATCGTCGTAAAATAGCAAAAATTTTGTGTTAGATTATAAAATCTTGAAATTAAATATTATCAACTACAATTTTTTTTGTTTTTGAATTAAATCATATTACAATCGCATGTATTTTGTTTTGTAAATAAAATTTTTTATAAAAAACATATAAAAAACCATTTACAATATATAAAATAACGTATTAAATCCTAATAAAAACATAAAAAGACTAATTTATAATCAACATGCATTTCTTCTTTCTCTCCAATAACTGTCATGTTGTAGCCTAGAGAAATCCACTTTGTTTGTCACAATTTAATTTTGTTCATTATTTGCGGCTGCCAAAAAAAATCTTATTTAGCTATTTTGTTTAATGTTTCCTACAAAAATAAGAACTATTCCAATACAAATTCAACTTAATTCAAATAACACAATACTGAACTCCCTAAAACTTAAAAATGAGAAAAAGTTCTCAGCAATTTTTTCGGCATCATTAAATAAATTTAAACTTCTATGATTTAAAGGATTATTTTGGTCGTCACACAGCCTTCTTGCTTCTGGCGAACTCACTTTCACTAAACCCTTATCAAAATACACAAACTCAGTGGGGATGCCTATTAGATAGTCTATTCGCATGATGCTTCTGTCTACTCCATTATCATCTAAATTGTCAATAAGCATAAACTCATACTTCAAGATAATAAGCTGTGGAGATAAAAAGTTAAAGTTACTCCCTACATAAAAAAGTTAGTTCTAATTGGTTCGTATGCAGTTTTTTTTCTCACTTATTTTTAAACAATAAAAAAATACCTACAATAAGTATAATAAACACTAATGGTAACACAATTTTTTGCAAACCTTTAGCACTTCACTTTTAATTTCAGGACAATTATGTTCCATATACTTCTTAATTCCATACCAAGCATTTTCACACACCCTCATAGAAGCTGGTCTTTGGACTACATCATCGTTTGAGTTATTTTCAGGAACTGCTGTCGAAACGTTTTCTTCCTTTTTGGTACTAAGTTGGGCCTTAGGCTTATAAAGTTGATTATCAGAAACTACTTTCGAAACGCTTTTTTTTTTTGATATTTTTTTGAGCCTTAGGCTTAACAATTGGATTATAAGAAACTGCTTTTGGAATTTTTTCTTCCTTTTTGAGACTTAGCTGAGTCTCAAGCTTATTAAATTGTAATTTTGTAATTGCAATTTTCTTACTTCTTCTAACAATTTTTCAGTATCATTTATTAACTTATCTAGTCCTTCCATAATTTCTTTCAGCTTTTTTTCAGATTAAATTAAACGATCACGTGCTTTCTCCAGAGCTCGCAAATTTTGTGCAGAGATGTTAAAATTGTTAGCACCAGACATGATGTAACTGATGATATGCTCAGTACTCGATTATAAAATGTTACAAGTAGAGCTGATTAAAGCATTGATTATTTGTAATTAAGCTCATGAAGTTTGTTTACTTTAATCTTTTTAATTATTTATAGCTATACATAATGTATTTAAAAATTGAAGGTAGAGTAGAAACAATTTTTTTTTAAAGTTTGACTATTTTTTCTTCTAAATATTATCTTTAGTTGTTAGAAGTAAGAAAGTATCAATATTTTTTTAGTTTTTCTGATATATTAGTAAAAGATGTGATCCGAGCTTAAGAGAGATTAAATGTTACAATATGAATTTATTTTAAGTGAAGCTCTATAATTTTTTTTTTAGTTTTGATATATCCCAGTCAAATCATTTTTTTAACTAATAATCTTGCTTTGTAAGCAACAAATAAAAGTTTAACATTTAGAAGTACTACTTTACTGTACTTTTTGATACCTAGTAGGGTGCATCTGTTGCCCCAACCCTCGAATTTCCAAATGATTTAGCGTGGGGTAAACAACACATAATAAACAACACAAAAAAATAAGCTTTTACCACCATCGCGCACTTAACATTTTTCCAAAATCAACCCCTATGTAAACTTCATGCGACCTTAAAACTCGGTTTTCAAGTTTTTAGCTGCAAATTTTTGTTTATATTGCTATCATCACATAAACACATTCTACGCGTTTTAAGACGATTTGAGAAAGTATTATGGAGGCACTTTTTGGTTTTATGTACTTTTTATAACTTTTTGTTATTTTTAAGTTTTCTTGAGATAATCAAGAAGTTCCTCCGTGAAACTTTCTTCAAATCGTTTTAAAACGCGTAAAATGTGTTTTTGTGATCATTGCTACATGTACAAAAAATTGCAGCTAAAAACTTAAAGGTTGAATTTTTAAGGTCCAATACAATTTACATAGGGGTTGTTTTCAGAAAATTTTAAAGTTCGACACGGTAGTAAAAGCTGGAAAGCCAATACTTTTTATGTTGTTTTTTTAATGGTTTCCCCACGCCGAAAAAAAATATCATTGTGCTACTCAAATATTTTCATTTTAAGGGGCAACAGATTCACCCTAATACCTAGCTATAAAATGTTAAATTTTCAGTATTATGTCTAACTTTAGTCTATCTTAAGCTTATGTATTTGAAACAAAAATCAAAACTGAAGATTTGTTAGTAACAGTGTATAACATACAGTAAGGAACTTAATCAAAGTAGTTATTTATTACCACAGAAATAAGCTTTAAATAAAGGCATGTATTTATCATCATTAAAAATCTCAATCAACTTTGTAATTAACTTAATATATGAAGTTTTTATGACTGTTGCTAAATCAACACAAGATAACATTCATTTTACTATTTTTCGAACATTATTTTCAATTGTGTTATATAAGTTAAAAAAATATGAATAAAACTTTTATAATTTACTTAAAGTACTACACAAATTAAAAATAAAGCTTTGAATCATATTTAATGTAAAAAAAACTTGATAAAACTTTAAGTTTAAAAACAATCACTAAAATATTAATTTTGACGTTTTGACAAAATAGGTTAATCGAATTTTAAGGTTATTTTTTTAAACCTTCAAAATTTTCAAGGAAAACCTGCATTCTAATGAATAACTGATATTTATCTACTTTATTTAGTTCTTATCGATATGTTTATTAAAAATGTTAAATTTTGCAATTTTTTCTCTTTTTAAAGTTTTAAGTTTTATCTTTAATATATTAGAAAAAACTGTAACATATCAGTCGGTTAAGCAACTTGTTCTGTCAATTAAATGTACGATAAGTTAGATATGTATGTATTTTGCTTAAATTTGTCAAACACAACAATTTAAGTCTGAATATTTAAATATTCTTAAGGAATTTTTTTTATTGCGAAATCTGAGACTCTTTGATAATTAAATGTGATAGTAACTTTCCAACAAGTTTTATTCTAACACTTTTCATTGCGAAAATTTATTTGAATGTTAATTTCTAAATGTCTCATGATTTATCTCTAATGTTATAATTTATAACGTTTTACTGTATGTTTAAACTTTAAGTATAGATAGTGTAAATGGTGTAAACTATTTTAAAAATTATGAAGTACGTTGTTGAAAATGTTTTTTTTTTTCAAAAAAAATCTTACACTTATATTCAAAGACATTTGTACTTTATGATTACTGAGGTCTTAGTCAATATTAATAGCAACGTTTTAATTTAATACTGAACAACATTTTAAATATTTATCAAGTATTATTTAGGCTCATCATTGAAATATATTATTGTTAATTTACTTGGAAACATTGTAAGTTTGTCAGAGATGTTATATAAAGTGTTACATAAATGGTATACCTGGGTTTAATCACGTAATGGCAACATTACTAGACATACTCAAACTATAAAACATTTTAAGTTAGCATATTAATAAACAATTTTTTTTCTCAACAAACTTTGAGAAAGTTCATCAAAACTAATCAATTTTACAGAAAACATGCTGTACACCTTTATGTAAATATATTGTGACTTTAAATGTTTAGGAAATAAAATTAAGTTTTACATAAAAAAAAACTCCATATAACTAAAAATGTATCAAAATAATGTTATCTTTACATTGATCTACTTAAAAATTGGTATCATTTATTAAATCGAAGGCTAGAATAAATATAATAAATAAGAATAAAATTAATAAAAAACGCAATTAAACAAGATACTGTAATGAACATTGTCTTTAGCTAGAAGTATAAATTTTTATTAGTAGAAACAGTTGTTTTACGTATATCATTTTGAATATATATATATACAGCTCAAACTTTTAAAGTGGTCAAGTAGTGTGTATCTTGATGACCAAAAGATCTTTTTTACACTAAGTCTATTGACCATTCTTATTTTGACAGTTTTGTTTCTGATTTATTTTTTTGTAAATAAACTGTCAATGTGTGTTTAATTTACATTATAATACCTAGAGGCTACTACATGTGCTTTATTTTTTTAATTTGTTAAAAGTGCTCCATACAAGTACATATTTTACTTAAACACATTGAATAGCTAGTAAATCGTTTATATCAATATTACTTTATTAATAAGTAATTCTGTTTATACGACTAAATACTATCTTATTCAGTGTATACCCTTCTTATAATTTTCTTAAGTAGCTTATAAATACTATGAGACTTTTAAAAAATTAAGAATTGCTGACTTAAGCTAAAACTATACCACAACAATAAGCGTTTTTATGATTAAAACCTATTAGTATTTGTTAATATATGTATTTATACAGCTGAAAAAAATACTTTTTAAATAAAAAAATTATGTGTTAATACCTCGCCTAACAAAAAGTTAAACTTTTATTTTAGATAGTGCAACAAATCCTTACTATGAGTATTGATTGACTATTGAGTAGAGTCAATTTAAATGTTTTTTAAATCTTGTCTTCGCTTCTTTAGAGCTAACTAAACTACTGCATGTTAATATTAAAAGTATTGTTAAAGTTAAATACAATTTTTTTTTAAATCTGTCTCTAACCTTTTACGAACGTTTATAATTTATTTTCTATTTTAAAACAAATATTCTGTTTATTGAAGGATAAAAAAAGCGCTCAAAAAGTTTGGTCCTAGGACCTGGTGTACGAAGAGCGTTTCGGTTATCGAGTCATACACCACCCACATACTTTTACAATTTCTTATTATAAAATTTTTTTATAAATTTTTAAATCTAAAAGAAATAAAGCGATTATTAAAATAAACGAATAGAAATCAAAATTAAACGAAAAACAACTAAGCTATATATTTACTTCATAATGTACCAAAAAAATTGTATAATAAAATAAACATAATAATACAGTCTAAGCCTGAAACTTAAAAGATTAAACATAGAAGTAAAACTCAACAATTCTAGACTTAAAAAACTACAGAAAACTTAATTTATAAATTGAGATATACAATACTAGTAGCAGACATAAAAATACTTGAAAAAAAGATCACAACTTTTTAAATAAGGTAAAATTTTAAAAAGCTAATTTACTTTTACGTTTAATTTTATCAGTATTTTATGCTAGAAGTTTAATTTTTAATTAAATTCTTGGTTAATGGTTGAAATACTTAAAGAAGTTAACAATTAAATGAAAAAAATTAAAATATACATTACAAAACTTTATTATTTTATAAAGAAGTGAATTTGATCATAAACTTAATTTAACTTTTATAAATAGTAATATAAAAATAATTACTGTACACTATGGACTTAATGAGAAAAAATAATAGTAAATAAACAAAAAACTAAGTAAAGAAATAACGATGAATAATAATAACAACACAAGTTTTTCTTTTATTAAATTTTTCATTTGTTTTTTCTTCTGAATACTTTTCTGAGCCCAAAAATATTACTATATAGAAGCAAATAATATTTGCAAACATAAAAATAATCTTTTGAAGTTTCCTCAGAAAATTAGATTAACTTATTATAAATTAACTTGAGACAGTAATCTCAACTTACCATTTATTTATATGCAAAACTCTATGTTTAAAAGTACATACGTCAATTAATTTCTATACGGGCATACTACAGAAAAAAATAAATATATACAAAGAATTTTGTAAAAATTGTTAAGTTAATTAGAAATATTAGTCTTACTAAGTATTTTAAAGAATAACCAGATAGAAAATGCTGTAATTTAGACTGAACCACTGTTACTGTAATCAAACAAGTCAACTTTTGAACTAAATTTTTGTAACGGATTACAACTATTATTAGCTCCCAAAACAAAAGTAGATAAACAAGTAGCAATGATCACTTAGGACATTGATAATCACTTTTTAATAAACATTTTTTAAATTTATCCTGGAGTTTTCCAAAATGACTTAGATTTTTTGAACATAATGGTAGCTCAGTCCATAATTTATTACCTAGGTAAGTTAGCAATTTGTGACCACTCTTGTTGTTGAATCTAGGTAGGAAATAATTAGTTTCTGAAGACTTCGTATGACAATCATGGATACTTTTAACACTTTTTAAATAATCATTAAAGCTAACTGGTAACAAATTGTTGTTAAATTTATACATAAGAAGACCTAACTCGTATAAGTACAGACTTAATTTTTTTTTTTTGATTTTCAATTTTCGAACACTATCATCATATTTCTTATAATGTATGTATCTAAGTGCTCTCTTTATGATAACATTTAACATAATTTATACATTTTTACTTGCTGTTCCCCAGCACAACAAACTTATCTAACATTGCTCATAAACAAAGAATTAAAGATTAATTTCAATGCTTTTTCATTTAAAAATGTCTTGTTATATATATACATATAATGTTTTAATTATATGTTAAATATATGTTTAAATATATATGTTTAATATAAGATTAACTTAATTAATAATTTTGTTTTATATTTTCCATACAAATTCAAAGAAGTACGATAAATTAAGTTTTGTAATAATAACAGATTACTACTGTTAAATAGATTTGCTAAAATATTACTAACTTTAAGTATGCTTCCTCTTTTTTACCATTTTGATATAATAGATAAGAACTTTAACTTTTTTTATTATATTTTTAACCATTATATATGATTACAATATATGCAACGAAAATCAATTAAACATGAGAGGAAGGTCGAGAAACTATATTATTATTATTTTTTTTGGAGAATAGTCAATAGTAACTAGTGAACATTAAATTTTTGAATAATAAAAAATTAACATGATTGGTTAAACTTCTAAAATTAGTGCATTTTTACTTTAAGTGCAAGCAGAATTAACAGGATTACAAAAAGTAACAGTGCTTTAAATTATTCATATGTTTGTTTTAACTTAAAATGTAATGCTTGATTAGTTGTGAGGCCTTTAAATGATTCAAATCTGGCAACTTTGGTAGCAATCATAGTTGCTGTATTCGAAGTAACATAGACACACATTTACTCATGCATGGAGTATGCATATGTTAAAAAAAAAGTCAGTACCCAAACATATTATTTCGTTGAGTTCTGGCAATTATTTTAACTAGCAGGCTTGCCGTTTGTCAAACCAACAATCTTACAAATGCTTACAGAATTGTTTTACGAGCATAAAGTTAATTTTATAGGTAAATTTACTAATTTTTCAAAAAACATAAAACTTTAATGTCAATCATTTTCCTTATCTTAAAAGCTATCTAAAAATTTTTATTTTTATTTTAAAGAACGCACCTTTGTCTTTACTTAAAAAATAAAAATATTTGGTTTGGAGTTTGAATTATTTCATGGGGTCCCTCCAAAAATAATTTTTTTTTTTATTTTTCATTATTATTGCTTTAGAACCAAATTTTTTTTTTTGATTTCCCTTAGTTTGCATAGTATTTAAACTCTTAAATAGTTATTTTATAAATAATGTTAATATGTTTTCTGATTTGGCCCTAAAGCAAAATGATGTATATTACACTATCATTCGCCTTGGCCATTTCCTAGATAAAAAATTGATAAAAGGAAAAAAAATAATAAGTGTGTGAATTACAACAAATTTAATTAAATTATTTTAGTTTAATTAAATTTGTTGTAATTTACATTCTCATTAATTTTTTTTTCCTTTTATCAAATTTTTATCTAGGAAATGGCCAAGGCAAATGATAGTGTAATATACATCATTTTGCTTTGGGGCCAAATCGTAAAAGATACTAACATTATTTATAAAATAGCTATTTAAGAGTTTAAATAACATGCAAACTAAGGGAAATCAAAAAAAAGTATTTATTTTTGGTTATAAAGCAATAATAATGAAAAAAAAAACCTTTATTTTTGGAGGGACCCCATGAAATAATTCAAACCCCAAATCAAATTTTTTTTTTTTTTAATTAAAGACAAAGGTGCGTTCTCTAAAATAAAAAAAAAAAATTAAATAGCTTTTAAGTTAAGAAAAATAGTTGGCACTAAAGTTTTATGTTTTTTGAAAAATTAGTAAATTTGCCTATAAAATTAACTTTATGCTCGTAATAGTTTTCGCATAAATTTAAATAAGCAAACGCAAAATAAGTATTCAATGCTCAATTAACATAGCAATTAGAAAAAGATCTAGCTAGGAAGTAGGAACTCTATGCCAACGAGCTAAACATTATTTTATACATATTTTTCTAATTATAGCAATTAAAATCAATAGCTTTTTAAACAATTGTTTGTAGATTATATTTATTTTTTAGATTTGTTATAGAATTTAAATAATTTTTTCACTCTGAGTTTTTTAAAGAATTTAAGTTTTGGTAAACAAAAGTACTCACTAGTTGAACCTCGAATGTTTAGATAAATTAAAAAAACAAAATATTTTGTTAGAATTGCCAGCTTTTATCATTAATATCTTTATCATTGTATTAAATCAATAGATTTTTACACAATTTTTTGTAGATTATAGTTTTTTTTAGATTTGTTATAGAATTTAAATAATTTTTTCACTCTGAGTTTTTTAAGAATTTAAGTTTTGGTAAACAAAAGTACTCACTAGTTGAACTTCGAATGTTTAGATAAATTAAAAAATACAAAACATTTTGTACCAGCATAAAATTAATTTTATAGACAAATTTATAAATTTTTCAAAAGACATAAAACTTTAATGTCTATTATTTTCCTTATCTTAAAAGCTATCTAAAATTTTTTTTTTTATTTTAAAGAACGCACCTTTTTCTTTAATTTATAAAAAAAAAATTTGGTTTTGGGTTTGAATTATTTCATGGGGTCCCTCCAAAAATAAAGAGTTTTTTTGTTTTTTCTATTAAAATTGCTTTATAACCAAAAATATTTTTTTTTAAATTTTTTTTTGATTTCCCTTAGTTTGCATGTTGTTTAAACTCTTAAATAGCTATTTTATAAATAATGTTAATACCTTTTACGATTTGGCCCCAAAACAAAATGATGTATATTACACTATCATTTGACTTGGCCATTTCCTAGATAAAAAATTGATAAAAGGAAAAAAACAATTAATGAGAATGTAAATTACAACAAATTTAATAAAACAAAAATAATTTAATTAAATTTGTTGTAATTTACATTCTCATTAATTGTTTTTTTCCTTTTATCAAATTTTTATCTAGGAAATGGCCAAGGCAAATGATAGTGTAATATACATCATTTTGTTTTGGGGCCAAATTGTAAAAGATATTAACATTATTTATAAAATAGCTATTTAAGAGTTTAAATAACATGCAAACTAAGGGAAATCAAAAAAAAAATTAAAAAAAAAAAATATTTTTGGTTATAAAGCAATTTTAATAGAAAAAACAAAAAAAAACTCTTTATTTTTGGAGGGACCCCATGAAATAATTCAAACCCCAAACCAAATTTTTTTTTCTTAAATTAAAGACAAAGGTGCGTTCTCTAAGATGAAAAAAAAATTTTTAGATAGCTTTTAAGATAAGAAAAATAATAGACATTAAAGTTTTATGTTTTTTGAAAAATTTAAAAATTTGCCTATAAAATTAACTTTATGCTCGTACATTTTGTTAGAATTGCCAGCTTTTATCATTAATTTTAATGAATTCAGATGATCTTAAATGAAAAAATATTTAAGTACAATTTAAGAGTAGTTGTTTACATACTTCATTATTTTATTTATCTTACTTAATTTTTCATTAAATTAATGCTTTTTATAAAAGGTTTAAGCAGTGTATAAAAATATATTTCAATGTTATTATTTATTGTGATTTTTCAATAGAAGTTAACACAATTTATTACATAGTTTCCTTTCACTTTGAATTGTGAAGTTAAAGTTTGAAAAAAAAAAATATATAAATAAAGTAAGTTCAGAAAAATTACTATTGGATAATTGATGAAATAAACATAAAAATCATGTTTTAAAATGTATTATAAGGTTTTCAATTAATATTAATTTGAGAACAAATGTTCCAAATTCTATTTTTAGTTTAAAATTAGTTTGATATCTTACAGTGCAACTTGAATACACAATGGCTAATTTACCAAGAAACCTGAAATTGAAAATTTAAGGAAAAAAATCTTAAAAGTACTGGAACTTGATACTTTTAAAATACCTTAAAATTTAAACCATGTTAAGAATAAGCCTGGAATTTTCAATAGTATTTACATAATAAATAATGAAATTTAGATTATTTTCAAATAACTACACACACAATATAATAGTTATCTATTATTATGAGTTAACTATTAACATTAGTAACATTGCATTGTCTTTTTAATAATTTTGTTTTATCTAAAACATGTTTTTTTCCTTAGATTTAGTCTTAAATAAATTAAAGACATGTAAGCTTAACCAAACCTGGAAGAAAAAATTACAAAATTTAAGTGAAATTTCCAAAACCAATGGCTACCCTATTTAATTTTTATTTAGTGTCTGCAGGGGTAGAGAGTACTTGGTTGATGTTTGCTGGACTTAAGATGAGGTATGATTTACATGTGTTTTGGCTTCATTAAGAAGAATTATAAAAAAAAATTCCAAAAAATATATTGCTGCTCACAAATGACATGTTTTCATTCTTTTTTACTTAAATAGTATAAAGTCACTTATACATGTCCTAGACTTATAATTTTTATCTTAAATAAAAATTTATACTTATAAGCAGACATTTCAACTGCTTTTGTAATATTATGACGAAATAATCACAAAAAATATGCAAATTTTGACTGAAAAAGGGTACATTTTTAATATAGAAGCAATTTCTTTTGCTGTTGTGTTTTTACTTTTAGTTTTTAATTTCGAATGTTAAATGTGTGGAACCAGTCAACCAAAAAGATTTTAACAATATAGTGTCATTTTAATTGCATGTAGATATATATATATAAAATACATTCATCAACTAAATTTTTAAAGGAAATAAGAAGTGATACATACAAAATTTTGTTTTAAAATAAAAACTTTAAATTAGTTTTAACAACAAGCTATGCTTTTTAAATTTTCAAAAAGCACCATTTTACAGACAAAACTTACATATTTTGTGTAATTATGATGTCATTTTACATCAAAAGCAGTTGAAATGTCTTTAAATGTATGCATATAACTATAAATTTTTATTTAAGATGAAGATTTTAAGTACAGGATATGTATAAGTGACTTTATTACTATTTTAGTCATAAATCATGCAAATATGTGATTTATAAAGGTTGAAATCAGTTATTTGTGCAGCCATTTAAAAAAATTTCTTTTTAATGAAGCCAAAACACATCCAAATCATACATCCTCATATAAATTTTACAACATGACCAAAAAAATGTGCTGTACTCCCTACCCCTATCTGTGGTAGATTCTTTTATAAAAGCTGTATGTGAAAAAAAAACAAGGTAATTAGTTTATAAAAGTACACGTAAAATTAAAAAAATGTCAATTACTTCTTAACATTGACTAAAATTCTTTTTTCTTTTTTTTTTATATGTGTAGACCACTGGGTTTCAATCCTACAACATTCAGCTCAGAAAAAAAAATTCAAGCCATCATTAAGACACCCTTAAGCCAATAATTTACAAAAAACTTGTATCACATGCTATTATTTAGTGTTTGCAAACAAAAGTTTATTAGTATCTGTGCTCAACAGTTGGCTATCTTGAAGCTTGTTCCAGCATGCTTCTCAATATAGTTCATTTATTATACTAATATTTTGACAAAAGTTAGGAGGTTAAAGTAATGATATTAAAAAAAAAAACAGAACTTAAAATCACTGGGATTTACTCAGGCTTACTTTTTGCTGTACTTTAACTATTTTAGGTACTTTTACAAAATATAGGCTAGTTTGTAAACACGTGGATTAAAATAGTATCCAACTGTATTCAAAATTTCATCAATTCATGACAGTTCACTAACTTAAACATTTTTTTTTCTGAGTTTATAGTGCTCTTTAATGACTTTTTTTCCAATGATATTGTTGAACACCATTAAAAATCAATTTTTATATTCTAAAAAACTTTTTTAAAGTTTTAATTGAAATTTATCTAATAAAGCCTTAACACACTTGACAATTAATAGCCCAATTTCTTCTTTAAATTTAAATTTTTTATTTTTTTTTATTAATTTTAGTATTTAAAAGAATTATAATAAAAATTTAAGCAGTAAAACAAGGTTGCCAAAAACCTTAGAATCCTGGAAAAACCTGGAAATTGAGAAAAAGAAAACACCTTGAATTTTTAACAAAAATCACCAAAAAACCTAGAAAATCTTGAATTTTGAACTCTTTTCTCATGTAATGTAACAAAACTCTGATTTGGTAGGAAATATCTGTCATAAAGAGAATTAAGATAAAGAAAATTAAGGGCATAGGGGGGGGGGGGGTAAACACCCTTTTTTGGTTTTTGATCTTATTTTATATAGTTTTTACTAAGCTACAAGATGCTTTTTACAGATTTTAAAAATTCAAAATAATTTTTTAGATATAGCCGGTCAAAGTCAGAGGCTACAATAGGATCCTTATGGGAGGCGCAAACTAAAATGGCAAATAACTAGAAATCACTAAAAATCTATCTCCTCCTACATTTTTTGAGCTAAATACATCAAATTTTTAGGAAATGTTCCTTGCAATTTTTAGAAAATTCTGTCGGAAAAGAATTTAAAAAAATTAAAAAATAAAAATTTTATAACAAAAAAACAAAAAAAAAACTGTTTTTTTTTGTTTATTTTTTTTATAAAATTTTTATTTTTCAATTTTTTAAAAATTCCTTCCGACAGAATTTTCTAAATATATCAAGGAACGTTTCCTGAAAGTTTGAGGTAGTTATCTCAAAAAACGTAGGAGAAGATAGATTTTTAGTGAAATAGTCTATTTTTGCTGTTTTAGTTTGCGCCTCCCATAAGAAACCTATTGTTGCCTCCGACTTTGACCGGCTATATCTCAAAAATTATTTTGAATTTTTAAAATCTGTAAAAAGCATCTTGTAACTTAGTAAAAACTATATAAAATAAGATCAAAAACCAAAAAAGGGTGTTTACCCCCCCCCCCCCCCCCCTATGCCCTTAACATTTGAAATTTTTTTATTAAAAAACACATTTCAAGTAGCTTATCTTTTCAATAGAGTTATACTATTTTTTGTACAGTTTTTTAAACTAAAGTTTAATTTTCTACTAATAATTTGTTTTTTGTTTTACATGCCAAAAAACTTGTTTTTTTTTACCTGAAAAAAAATAAGAAAATCTTGAAGATATTTACAAAAAACTTTTGGTAGCCCTTGATAAAAGCTAATGTTTAAACAAAAAGTATAGGAAAAAAATACATGTTTTTCTAACATAAGTCTATAATTATGTGCCTTAAACAAAAAAAAATGTTAGCACTCACAACTCTTGTCAATGGGTTGGTTTGGAGAAATACCTTATGGTCATCAAGCCTCACACCATGTATTTTGTAAAAAAATTTAAGCAGTTTTACATAAAACAGTAAAATTATAGATCTTTAAAATTTATAAAAGAATAATTTCTTTTTATTTTTTATTCAGATATCAAAATTAATTATAAAACAAAGAAAAAATCTCTCTTTTTAAATTTATTTCTGCTTTTATTAACCATGAAAACAGTAGTTTACCACAGGCACCACACCATCTCCTCCCTTAGATTTCAGTTTTTAAGTTCATGTACGTTTAAATTTTTATTGTTATCCTTTTTAGAAGAACAGCCACAAAAATGCAATAATCAATTAGAAAACAAAAAATTACTAAAAGTATTATAATTGTTATCTTTTAAATATATAAAGTTAAACATAAACTGTAAAGCAAGTTTTCCCAAACTTTTTCATAAGGATCCCTTTATAATAGATTTAGAAAACCATTGCCCCTTCCAACAAAATCTCTCATAAGACTAATGTTAAGTATGGCCGAGACCTATTTTTTTGCTGTTCATTATTAACTCCAGAATATCTAGTGTAAGTTTCAAATTATGGCCTTATACCCCCTCCTCACCTTTTACAGCATATGACCCCTTTTATTTCTGTAATTTCCTATAATACCAAGTGTAAGTTTCAAAACTACCCTGCTTAAGACCTTTTTTTCTCTTCATTGTTAAGTCAATAATATCTAGTGTATTTTCCTTGGTATTTTCTTAACTTTTTAAATATGGTTATTAAACTAGCTCTCACAATAATATATGTTAGAAATATGCAAGAAAAAAATTACGTAAAAAGAAATCACACTTATAAATGTTACTTAAGAAAGAAAAAAAAACTAGTAAATAAATCTCACATAAAAATAAAATAAAAATTTCAACTATAGATGTTTTATAAGCTAAAAAAACACTATTTAAAAACTTCAAAAATAAATTAGATAAAATTTTGTAAAAAATAGTTGAATATTAAGTTTTTGGAAAAAAAAGGTATTTAAGAGCTACATGTAGATTTTAAAATTGTGCAAAGTATTATGTAGAAGATTTTTAAAACAAGTTACAATTAAAGTTGTTGAAGTATATTTTTTGAATTTATAAACTGGTAATTGATTGTCAGCCCTTGAACTGCAAGAAAAGTATTTTCAGATCACAGGGTTTCCACACACAGGAAACTTAAGATGTTTTGAAAATCTCAGGATAATTCAGGGCATCTCAGGATAAATTTGGATATTTTGGTTAATTTTTTTTTTAAACATAGCTTTAGAAAATCTCAGGACAATTTTTATAGACTTTGAATGAGATTTAGTTGAATTAGCTCAAATATTTTGTTACTTTGTTAAAAAATTTGTTCAAGAACTTGATTTTTTTAATTTTGAAAAGTTAGAAACTTCATTAAAGATTTGAAAAAAAAAACTCAAGATGACTCTGGTCAGTTCAAGGTCGCTCAGAATAGTTTTTGGTCACTCAGGACATTTTTTTGACTCAAATAGTGGCAACTTTGTAAGTTAACGTGTTAGACTTTTTTCATATATTTCATAATAAAGTAATGCATAAATTATTTATTAGCTAATTTTGTTCCATTGTACATGTGGAATATTATAGCAACCAGTGAAATAAAAAAGTTCATCTATTTCTGAAGTAAATCTACTATCTACTTAAAAAAAATATTGAAATTATCTTAAAAGACTTTAATTTTATCAAAGTTTAAGTTTAATTATGTAATTTTTTAGTCATTAAAAATATAAATACACTCATCATAATGGCTAAAAAGAGGAAACAAAGTTTTAACAAGTTTGACCAAAAGAAAAAGTGTAAAGTTGAAGAAGTCAATGCAGAGAATCAGGAAGAGGAAAAAGAACCTACTTTAAGTGAAATACAGCCTGTTTCAAAGGTTTTAAATTAATTATTTGATCTATTGCTAAAAGTTGAAAAAATCTCAAGTATATTGCTTTAAACTTAAAATTTTAAGTGTATTTTGAATTTTATTTAGTATTGTCCAATTTAAATCTTTTTAGAATATTTGTGTGATAAATAATTGAAGGCATAGGGGAATAAATCTCATTTTTAAATAGTCTTATTTTAAATATAAGTAACTAATTTGGCAGAAAACTCTTTTGTAAAATTAAAAGTAAATTTTGTTAAAAGGCATCTAAGTTAAGCAGGTTCCTTATGGAAGGCTATAACTAGATGTGCAAAAAAGGCTGTTTTATCAATAAATTAGTTCCTTCAACAGCTTTTAATCAGTTTTTCTTAAGCTTTTTCAGTCTTATAGTAAACAAATTGTAAACAACCTGATATATATGGATTTTCTAAGTTCTTACTCTTATTTTTCTATAAAGAATAATCAAAAACTATCTAATTAAAAAAAATGATCATGAAATTATAAAAAACTAAAAACTATATGAACTGTTTGTTACATTGAAAATAATCATTTCTGAAAATTTATAGTAACTTGCAATAAAAGTTAAGCAAGCAATAGATTTGAAGTAAATTTTTCAAAATTTTGAGAAAATGGCAGTGATTTTTTTCTATTTTGGAAGCTTAAAAAGACCAGTAATTAATGTTAAACAGTAAATAGAATGAAATTCAAAATAGTTTCAGATTATTTTCTATGCACAGGAAAATAGTTTTTAGTGCACAATAGTTTTTAATGTTAGGTTACTAGATTAACATGAAAAGTCATAAGAATATTAAAATTCACTTATAATAAATGATGATGTAAATATAAAATATAAAAAAGTAACTTTTTAGGATTAGATCTTCTTTTTTTGAATATGTTGAACTAATTAAAACAAATCCAAAAATGTACTACAACTTTGATTTGATTTTAGTTTGTGCTATAGATACTAAATAAAAAAACCACTTTAACAAGAAATTTTAGTTCTGTTAACCTATATATCTTGTATAAAATCCTTAAATATTGCTATGAATTTACCTGAGAATTTTTTTTGAAATCATAGTGTTTGCAAATATAAACAATTATTTAAATAGCTTTAATAAAATTATTAGTTTTTTTTTAAATTTAGTAAAATTTTAAACTTAATTTTTATAATTTTACTTCAAAAGATAAAAAATTAATAGTTGTGCAGAACAAAATTTCTCACTAACCTAAGCTTGCTGCTCAATTTGCTCATTTTTTTAACGTTTTTGCTCATTTTTACTATTACTAACAATTGCTTAACTGAATGAAATAAACGTATTACAAAAATATAAATTTAAGTTGCTCGATATAAAGTTTATAAACCATAACAGCTTGTTAAAACAGTAATATATTTAAATATAAAATTAAAGCCAGGACAATGGAAAAACAAGCAGAAAGTTCTAATTTTTTGCTCAAGGGGAGTTTCTTTTAAAGGTCGTCACCTTATAAATGATTTTATGAATCTAATGCCTCATGCAAAAAAAGGTGAGTATTTACATTTAAGTTAATTGATGATTTTAGATAATTCTTTGGGATAATATAAGTAATCTTTTAGTATAATATTTTTTTTTTTTGAGTTAAGAAATTATTTTAAGTTCATGTAATATTTTGTTAATTATTATTTTATTATTAAGGGCATAGGGGGGGAGGTCCGACATTTTTTTTACTAAAAATAACATAAGATCTTATATGAAAGCTTGAAGTACAAACTACAAGACTGTTTTTATAGAATTAAAAAATCTTATTTAACTTTTGAGATATTGTAACTTTTATAAAAATTTTCCGATACAAACATATGGACCGCAAATTTTTTGGGTCAATTTTCTTGAAAATTTAAAAAATCACTATAAATCTATCTTCTCCTTCATTTTTTGAGCTAGAGACCTCAAACCTTCAGAAAACGTTCCTTTTATAGTTTAGAAGACTTTGAATGTTGGAATTTTAGAAATATTAAAAAATAAAAATTCAAGATTAAAAAAACAAAAAAAAAAGGTGTTTTTTTTTTAATAAAATTTTTATTTTTCAAAATTAAAAAAATTCCTGCATTCAATCTTTTTAAAATTTAATAATACACTTTCTGTGAAAATTTGAAGAAGATTGGTTGAAAAATGAAGGAGGAGATAGATTTTTAGTGAAAGGTCTTTTTTTGCGTTTTTAGTTTGCGCCTTCCATTAGGAACCTATTGAGGTCACTGACTTTGATTGCTCATATCTCAAAAATTACTTTGAATTTTTTCAAGCGGTTAAAAATGTCTGATAGCTCAGATAAATCTCATAAAATAAGATCAACTTGTAAAAATCAAGGTGGACCCCCCTATGCCCTTAATCAATAAAAGTAAAAGTTTGTTAGTTGGTTAAATAAAATGGAAAATAGTTTTTGCTAAAATTACAGAGTTATAGTTTTTTTTTTCTAAAATTAAATGTAAAACAAAACTTTCCTTGTAATTACTAATTCCATAAATATTTTATAAAAATAGCAACTGACTTTTCTTTAAATAATATTTTTAATCAGAAAATTGCTAAAAGTCTTTAAGTTTAGTATTTTAAAAGATTTGTTTGTATACTTTTCTTAAAATAAATAAGTTTTTTAATTAGTTTTTATTATAATAAACTTCAACGGTTTATAAAAACAATAATTTATAATAAAAATATTTTAATTTTGTTCGCTTTTAAAAAAATTAAGTATATTTTTTCTACAATGAAATATTAAAATAAATTGTTATCTAGCTCATCTTTTTTTATAGTCTCATCATTCTAAATAAAAGTTAGACTTACTTAAATATTGGCGTAGACAACAACAGTTTGTTTTTACATAGTTTGCCTCTAAGAAAGCAGGGAATGTTTTACTTTTTTACATAAAATTTTGTAGAGTAGTACTAGTAGTAGCTCTTTTAAGGACAATAGAAGGTATGAATTTTATCATATATACATTTTCAAGGTTGTTACATACTCAGGCAATTCAAGATAGTTTGAGTTTTTAGCAGAAATTCCAGTTATTTTAAAGATTTTCATTATTTAAGAATTGTTATTATTTATAAAGTTATTTAAGTTTTTAGTAACTACTTCTATTTTTTTTTTGTTGATTTCTGTGTAAATTTTCTTTATGTAGCTATCTTTACTATAGTAACAGGAGTCAGCAAACTGTGGCTGGCAAAGCTTAAATCTGCGGTTGCAAGGTACTTACCTGGAATCCTGGAACAACCTGGTATTTGACAATTTAGGCAAAAATAACCTGGAAAAACCTGGATTTTAAGAAATTTTGAAAAAACCTG
This sequence comes from Thalia democratica, assembly GCF_965202585.1. Classification (NCBI taxonomy): domain Eukaryota; kingdom Metazoa; phylum Chordata; class Thaliacea; order Salpida; family Salpidae; genus Thalia; species Thalia democratica. The sequence continues at coordinate 14,482,988 of NC_139170.1, forward strand.
GAAAACCTGAAATTTTAACAATTTTCACATGTGCAGTAGTAAAATTTCGATTTGACTCTATAAATCTATCATATAAATAAAAAAATATTGTCATCATCAAATTCAAAATTCAATAAATAATAATTAATACTACTTATAATTGCTTATTTTATTATAGTTTTCTATATAATATTATTTTTTGTTTGTTACTACAATCATTTTAAATACAATGCGGAAAACTTTTCTGTACTGTGTGGCCCTTGAGCAACTTTTTCTTGGAAAATCGGCCTGTCACTTATAAAAGGCTGCCGACTCCTGCAATCATATGTCATTTTAAGTTTTTATTTAACTGTTAAAATTAAAATTTGCAGTGATGTCATAATCAGTTGTGTAATAAAAACAAAGTTATTATCTAAACTTACTGTAGCTTGTTATATTCTAATTCAAGTTATTATTATTTTTCATTAGTCAATGGTTTTAGCTGATTAAAATCTTTTTGAAATTTATTATTGCTGTATTAAGATAAAAGTTATCATGCTTATTTCGATTTCACAAATACGTTTTAATTAGTTTTTTAAGTTTTCTGAGGTTCTTAGGATTTTAAAAGCATGTTTTAATAGCTTTGTAAACACAGACTTTCAAGCAAATGTTTCAGTCATAGTGATTTTAATTAAAATTTTAACTATTAAGAAGAATAAGTTTTGCGAGTTGTGTGAACTATATTAAAATATTTTTATTAGAAACTCATTCCAACTTTTTGGTGACTCAGAATATTTTTTGCTTTTAAGTATGACTATTCTGTGTACTTTTGTATAAATTTTACTTAATATCTTAAATTTTTATGGTTTGCCTGATATTACAAATTTTACAGTTAAGTTATAAACTTATATACAAAATTAATTGAGTTATTCATACTTATGTCTTTAAAAATAAAAAAAATTCAGAAATTTGATTTAACTACATTGCACAAAATTAATCTAAGTAACAATTACAATATGTTTTGAATTTTAATTTTCTCAAACCACCTGCAGTTTTTACACTACAATTATTATGAACATTTATGAAAGCCTTAGACTAATCTAAACTAAAAACATGAGAATATTTGTATTTCGTAGTTAAAAAATATCAGAAAACAAATAAGTTGAAAATATTTTAAAGTTTTTATCAAATATTGAACAGAGACAAAGTTTGACAAGAAAGCCAAGCTGACAATCGCCAATGAGATGTGCGAGATGAGAACGTGCAACAAGTGCATCTACTTGGAAGGACGGAAGAAGAAAGACTTGTACATGTGGATTTCCAACGCTCCCAACGGACCTTCAGCCCTGTTCAACGTGCAAAACTGTTAGTTGTGTTTCAAATTAACATCACTGGTATGGTGTAGTAAGTCTAAGCACAGGCTTACATTTGTGAAAAGTAAAAGACTTTTTTGAGTTTTATATTCAAAGCAGTTTAAGTTTTCAATAGTAATTAGATAAAACTGATGCAATAGATCTATTCTACATGTTGATTTGATTAGTAGTCAGCTTTGTAAGGTGTTAAATTTTTTAAATCAACACTTAAGATTATTACTCAATGTTATTATTAGTTTCAGGACCTGATTAATTAAAAATTTTATGAATTAATTTTAGTTGTGGAGATACTTATTTCATACGACTTCAAAAGTGTTTATAATTTTTTTTATGCTGTAAAATGTATTTTAAATTTGCAACACTAAATATAAGCTTTTTTTTTATTGCATAGTATTTACCTTATTTTTTAAAATTATACCTTCAAATAAATCTAAAAATTGTTTTGAAGTTTTTGATAATAATAATAATAATAATAAAATCAAATTTTTTGTTTAGGTTTGTATTTTACGTACTTGATATTAAATTTTTATTACAGCAAAGTAGTTCAAATTAAATTCATTCCTGTAGTTTGTTTTAAGTTTTTTTTAGTGAATTAAATTTTGTTTGTTAATTTCATGTCTTATTCAGGGTTGCCAATAAAACTTGGTATCCTGGAAAAATCTGGAACTTTAAAGTTTAGGCTAAACAAACCTAGAAAATCCTGAAATTTGTTAAATTTCTTAAGAGAAAAAAAATTAGAATTTTGAACAAAAATCACTAAAAATTCTTGAATTTTGATAAAAAATCTCTAAAAATAACGGAAAAACCCGGAATTTTAAACGGTTTTTATATGTTAAGTATTAAAATTTTAAATCGACACGAAAAATCTACCATAAAGGTAAAAAAAATTGTCCAAACTTATTCAAAATTTATTTTATTGAAAAACACATTTAAAGTAGCTTTAAAGTATCTTTTCAATGTTGTTATAATACTTTGCACAGTTTTTAAAGTTAAACTTAGCTTTAAACTGAAAACAGACCTAAAAACGTGTACTTTTTAAAACCTTCAAGAAATTCTAAAAACCTGGAAGAAATTTCTTAAAAAGTTTGGCAACCCTTCTTATTAAAGTAACTACTTTTTAATTATACTATGTTCATGATCAAGTATATTTGAAATTAAATTATTATTGAACAAAATTTATACTAAGTAAAATTAATTGTAGTTTATGTTTTTTTAGAATAAATTTCAATCAGCTAAATCTGATTTTTGTTTGAGTAATGAAAACCATATAGATCTTTAAAATAATCTCAGTTTGTTTTGGTTTAATTCGTATAAAAGTATTTAGGTATTAATTTATTTTTTCATAGCTGCTATCGGTTCTTATGAAAAGTGTTTTTATCATAAAGTGTTAAAAGTTGTTTAAAAAAACACATGTATCACGTTATGCATATCTAAATGTATTGAAATAAGTTTCAAGAACTGTATACGTTTTTTAAACTTAATTCCCTTAAATCCACTGCTAGTCTAAATCTTTACGACATTAAAATGTCGACTAGTTTTTAATTTTCCAAGTTTTTATAGCAGTGCTTATTTCAATTTTTTACACAAATTAATTTCTTACTACATATATGATATACCTAAAGGAATATATATAAAGTTTTTTAGCGTAGTGAATGTTTTTTTATTTAAGTAAATACAGTATTGTTATGAAAGTACATTTAACGTTTTAAGTATAGAATGTTTGCAGACTATGTATAAATTACATAGATTTTTTGATTTACATTACAGTATGATTACTTAAAATACTTAAACTAGTTTGCATTTTTCAATTTTTTTTTTATCAACCAGTTTAAAACATTCAAAATCATTATTGATGTTATTGTTTTTTAAATTAAACTTTCTTAAAATGTTTATTTATATTGACAATTAAACAAACACTCACTTTCACAAACTAACTCACTATGACAAAAATTGTAAAAAATTTCTCTTACAGCCTCAAGAACCTTAAATTAAGTTAGGGTCTTTTTTTTTGTGAAATGCCATGAAAATTAGATTAATATTTTAGTTAAATTAATCAGTTTGATTTATATTCTTGTGTGATAATATATAGCTATCTTAAATTTTTAATGAGTATATTTGCAGTAAATATGATGGAAGAGTTGAAGTTCATGGGAAATTGTCTGAAGTCATCAAGGCCGGTTCTGTCCTTTGATAAGGTTAAATGATAGCTTTTCACATTATATATCGAATAAATTTTATCATATTATAAGTTCAAAAATATCTGATAAAGTAAAATTATATACTCATCATATATAGTTATAGTTGTAACTTAGTTTGTCTTATAATTTTTAATGATTTACTTAGCGACGTAACAATCCTTAAAATTTATGCTGCAATTAATTTCATGTACATTTTGATTTATGTTTTAAGATAATATTATAATACACAAACTGAAGAGCTCTTTTGTTCAACAGAACAGTTAAACAATTGTATTTGAAAACGTAGTGTTTTATTATATTATTATATTATATATATAAATTATATATTTATATATAATTATTTTATGTAATGTTATTTAAACTTTTTTATAATATTAACTAATTTCACAATGATTTTTTATATATAATACTGACATTTAAAAAATATATTATATTTGATAAACTAGTTTTTTTCTATATTCTAAAAAACTTAAATTTAAGCTTTTATTTTAAGATTAATCCAAATGTTTAAGTTTTTAATTAAAAAAAACACTTATACATTTGAGTTATAATTAATAAAAAAGTTTTGAAGTTAGTATCTAATTAATAAACTGAAAATATTTAATTTTATAATTGTAAATTTTTTGTTTTAGAGTTAAAAGATTAAACGTTACTACAAGATATTATAAACCAAAATTTATAATTTCTTAGTTGTTATTTAATGCATGCTGATAATAAAAAAAAATTATGAGTTTTTGTTTTAACCGTTAACTTTCAAAAAACACTGTTGGTTACAAGCAGTAGTTATATTATAAAAATAAACTAAGGTATTAAACTTAAGATAAAAGTTCGATTAATATTTATTGTTTATTATTTTACTAATTCATTTTTCCATTGAATACTCATGTTTATTAAAATAAACCATAAGATATCAGAATATTTTTAAACCCATAGCTTATAAAAAACGATGAAATAACGTAATCGTTTCTTGCTTTAGAATAAGTCCGTTTTGTAAAGTCTATACCAGGGTTTCCCAAACTCAGGGTTGCCACAAGGTCAGGAAAAGTCAGGAAAAACTAAAAAAATTGCAAAAGTCAGGAAAAATGGGGGTTTTTGAAAAAAAGTCAGGAAATTTGAAAAAAAAAGATCATATTTTGTCAGTTTAAATTTACAAAATTCCTTATTTTCCAAAGCCTTTAAATGGTAAAAACTTAATTAAAATCCTTTAAAGTCAGAAAAAAATGCAAAATTTTCCTATAAGTTTACAAAATTATTTAATTTCCAATGTTCATTTGTTTAAATTAATAAAATATCCATTATTAAAACTGCAAAATTTTTCTATTAACATATCGAACAAGTACCCTACTTGAACAAGCAGTTTTTGTAAGCTTTTTAGTATTGATGATCTTTAGCAAGGACACTTCTATAGTTAAACTGATATATCCACAAAAGTTTATCTACCATAGTTTTATAATCATAGTATTTTTTGTTTAAGTAAATAATTGAGTTCATTATAATTAAGCAGTTAGTTTAGTATTTTATGTAACAAGTTAAAATGATACTTTACCTCTTTATAATTTTTTAAAAGCTGTTTAAATTTATAACACAAGTTATAAGAGAATTATTAATCATACACAGAGGTTTCAAGTGATGTAATCGAAGTTTGATGATTGAATTCAGCAAAAAAATGTTGTTTTAACCTGTATTAAAATTAGATTGAAAGCTTTATATAGTTTCAAATGTTAGATTATGTTTTTTCGAATAAGTTTAAATTAAGAGTTTGATTTAGAAAAGTCAGGAAATTTTTTGTAAAAAGTCAGAAAAAATCAGGAAATTCTTTTCAGCTTGATCTGTGGCAACCATGCAAACTGAACCATATGACCCCCTTGGGTACCAATATAGAAATTTAGCGGGCGATAAGCAGCAAAGGAAGCCATAATTTGAAACTTTTACTAGATATTCTGGAGTTCATGGTGAAAAGTAAAAAAAAAGTATTAGGTGTATTTAAGGGAAGTTTTTTGAGAAATCTTGTTTGAGGGGGCAATAGCTTTTTTATTTCTCTAAAGGGGACTTTATGAAAAAAAGTTAAGAAAACACTGATCTATACTAATCTATAACTGATTGAAATTTAAGAAGAATTATTTTAAAAAATGTTGGCTTATTAATTGATATTTAGGAATTGAGTAAACTTAAGATTTTTTTCCTAATAAACCATTAGTATATTAGATTCATTTTATAGTTAAAGTTTAATGAAAATTATTTATACAAAAAGTTAACATATTTTTTATTTTAGACAATAAGTTAGTTACAGTCAAGTGTAAGGAGCTATAATTGATAACATTGTATTCTATAACTTAAACAAAATTATCTATTGTGCAGAAATTCGATAGCGAGCCACACTTGCAGTTGTTGAAGGAATTGCTCACTCAGGTGTTCGGAACTCCCAGATACCATCCGAAGTCTCAACCCTTCCACGATCACGTCCTAAACTTCACATACTTGAACGGAAGAATCTGGTTCAGAAATTACCAGTTTGATGAGAACAAGCCCGGTGAACTTGTTGAAATCGGTTAGCTGATTGTTTTTTGTTTTTAGTTTATATTTTATTTTATTCGTGTAGTAATAAAAATAGTTATTAGTCAAGCTTCATTTTGAGAAGCAGTCATTGTCAACTAGCTTTTCACTTGTTATTGTTCTAATTCAATACAATTTTATTTTAATTTAAAAGTTTAAACTATTATAAATTTATTTTTTCCATTTTTAGACTTTCCAAGGCATTGACAGTTTATTTTGATGTTCTCAATCTTTGACCATAGTTAAAGCATTATTTTTAAATCTTATATAAAGAATTACTATGTACTTATATAAAGAAATACTATGTACTTACCAGTGGCATTGCGTAGTGTTTTTCTTAGGTTGTGCAGAAAAATAAATCCGAGTTTTTGGTGCTTAAATTGCCCCCTACTCGAGATGCTTCTGCTCGAATTGCTTCTGCTCGAGTTGCTTCTGCTCGAGTTGCCGGTGGTCGAATTGCCTCTGCTCGAGTTGTCTCTGCTCTGCTTAGCTTAGCTTTGTTTTTATTTTTTGTTTACAAAGCTTGTGGAATGATACTTAAGCCTGTACTGTTTTATGGAATTTTTAACTTAGCTTACTTACGCAATATATTGATTTTGCGGTAATTCTTGAAAATATTTTGCTTTTTGAGTTTATTTGCGGCAGTCAGCTAAGAGTTTGCGGCAGTGTAGTGAGACAAATGGTCGTTGTCTAAATTGGAGTTTTATAAAAGATTCTGTTCTGAAAAATAACTAAAACGTTATAAATACTTAATTTTTTCTTACAAAATTTTAAGGTGGTGCAATTGCAGCATTGCAACACCCCTCGCGACGCCCCTGGTTCTTACTATATTTGGTTAATTTTGTTTTGGCTAATTAAGAACTACAACCTAATATTTTAAATGTTTAATATTTGCTGCAACCTTGAATAATTTTATTTGTTGTGTTTTCAGAGTAAATACTCTTTTATAAGGTCTTCAAAATCTTAAAGGGTTAATCTGAAAAAAAAACTTTTTCATGTTTTTATTGTCAACCATTATTGAATTTTCTGCTGTCAATCCAAAGATACTACTATCTCGAAGTGGTATTTAAAATGAAAATGATATGAGTTATCTATTATTGTCAATCTACATTTAAAAATAAAATTATTGTTTGTATGACCATAAAACCAAACCAACAAAGGTTAGGGAAAATGTCAGTCTAAATTGGTCTATGTTGACATTCCTCGATTGTCTGTTTAAAAATACAAAGTTTTGCGTACAAACACGTCTAGTTTCGGTACTTATACTTCTAGAACTGCTTTCAAAGTTTCAAATACTCAACTAATTTTAACAATCATCTTTTCAATAGTGATCACTACATTTTGGCCTATTTATTATGAATATCGTATGAAAAAAAGTAGTGTGTTTATAAATTGCTTTAACATGTTTTATAAAGTTCATAGTACGTGAACTGTTAATAACTCTTCCAGGGGAGATATCGCCCAATTTTTAGTAACGCTGGTCTAAAGGCACTAGTCATTACCAATTTTTATACTTCTTTGTTTTACTTTTTTATTAAAATTTTTCTTCTAATACGCCTAATATTTGAATTTTTTTCTGTGTATCTTAACAATATTCATAATATGTTCATAATATTTTTTAGGTTTTATAGTTTCAACATCTTTATTTTAATATTAATTACAGTTTCTAAAATAAGTTATCCTTATGTTTTTATGTGAATAAGGAAGAATTTAAATTAAACTGTGTTCTTGACAAGTTTACATCATTAAGATTTTTTGTTTAAAAAAACTAAGTCAGTTTGAGCAAATTTGTTTAAAATTAAAATGATCCGTAACACTCTTTTCTCTAAAAAAGGGGTTGCTGATGAATCTTTTAGTAAAAACCTCAGTAAGCAAGAAAAAGTGTGTTTTTTAAATTATAAACTTTAAATAAAATAGTGTATACATTTCTACACTTTTTTAAAGTCACATTTTATAGCTAGATTATACAACAATAGTTGAAAGTGAGTCATTATTGTGGTTAACTTAATACCCAATTAGTTTATTAACAAAATACGTAAAAGTTGAAGAAAAACTTTGTTTATTTGCAAACCTTATTTAATTGCGTAAATATTTTAGGACCACGATTCAGTTTGGTTTGCAACAAGATATTTTCTGGAAGTTTTGGAGGCCCGGTGCTTTACATCAATGATGATTATGTGTCTCCTAACTTTGTTAGTTTTGGTTAAATAGTTGTAAAATTATAAAAACTAAATAGAAAATTTGTGTTAAAAAAGAAATTAAAAAATGTGTGTATTTTTTATTTTCTGTACATGAAAACTTTTTTTTAAAGTTATGAAAGTTATATTGAAGGGACTTTGTTTAATTATTATTAAAAGTATAAACCATAATTACAAGAGTACAATAAAAAATTTCAACCTTATTATCGTTCTTAGAACAAAAAATTATAAAAAGTATGATTTAAATTTAAAAATGTTTTTTTTATGTTACAAATGTTATTTTAAAATATGATGTTTTATACGTTGTTAATTTTAAGCTAATTGCTGATAGATAGTAAGTTTAGGAAGCTTATTAATTTAAACTAAAAATTTTGAATTATCTCCGTGTTCACACAATAGAACTCCTAATATAGAATTAAAAAAACATTTCAAAGCTTCAAGAAAATTTATAGATATTTTTTATATTTTAGTGATTGTGTAACATGTGCTTGTCTTAATATAACTTAATAACCCTGCATTTGACAAGTTTGTTTTAAACATGTTTGTTAGCTTACATAAAAGATATCTATCATTTATTTTAACAGTTTATTACTAACAAAACAATGTTTTACTCCTATATTTGCAAATAGGAGATCCTCAGTTGTTGTAAACAAATCTGATCTCCTTAAAGACATTTAAGTCGAGAACTTATTATTGTTTGATTTAAAACAAGTTACAACATAAACGTTATTGCAATTAAAGGTGAGGAGACAGCAGAGACAGGCTGTTTCAGGAAAGTACACCGACAAAACTAACAGGAGAAACGCAAAAAGCGCGAAGGACACCGAACACTCGTTCGGCGTTGACTCAACTGAAAAAGTTTTTGAAAAATAATTTAGATAATTTCTTCTTAGACTATTGCTGTTGAATTAGTACAATAAATTGTTAGTAACATTGTTTGATCTTTAGTATAGTTTTATAACAATATTTTTATATGTAATTTTGATTGCAAGTCAATATTATTAATACTTAGAACTGTATTATGTATATGTTCAAATGTATTTTAAACTTAATATTGGATTTTTGTGATTTATATATTAAGATAAAAATGTGAGTGTATTCATAAGAATTAAATAAATAGATTCTTTGGAAACATATGTAATGGTTCAAATAAAAACTTAGATAAATTTTTATCATTTACAAAAATAGTAATTTTATTTTAAATTATTATAATCTATTATATGTTTTCGATATAAGCTTTTCAAAATAAAGAATATTAAATTCAAACTACAAAGTCAAGTCGTTAAACCAATTGTTTAGTTAACCTTTATTTGTTTTTATGTTTCACGCTGTATGACAGTTGAAAATACTAATTAATTACTATTGTTTACGATATATCAGTGGCGTTGCGTATTATTTTTGTTAGATAGTGCGGAGAAAAAAACCTAAAACTTATTAAAAAAAACCTTTTTATATTAAACCTACACAAGATATTTGTTTGATATACATCTAATAAACTTAAAGAAAGCAATTTATTACTATCTATAACTACTATTTATCAAAAACTATGCTAATTCTGCTCGAGTTGAACATTGCCAGTCTTTTTTTCTTGCGTTGTAGTGAAATATCAACAATGCAAAATCATTATTTATAATTCACATGGTGCTGCAGTACAATTAGCTCTAGCATTTTGTTGGTTAAAAAATTTTTGTATTGAAGCTTAGTATTTGTTTAAGAGGCAGCTGACGCAGATCGAGCTTGCAGCTCCGACTTATCGAATTTTTGATGTTTAAATGTAATATTTTAAAAACTTAACAAGTTTGTCAAATAAATTCAATGAAAAAAACTGAAATTAATCGTAAATTTACTTCTTTTGACTAGGTGGAACAACAGCTCCAGCGTTCTGCCCCTGCGATATACCATTAAAACTTAAGTGTTTGTATCAATTGTAGTTTAATTTAGAAGTGACAAGTTTACTGAAGTATATATTAATTTTGTTTCAAATATAAAACGAATTAAATTAATCTTTTACGAATTTCGCATCAACGTGTTTAGGAAAAGTTTAAATAAGGATGCCAGTAACTTAAATAGTGTAAAAACCTGCAGCCATAGTTACAAAAAAAAAACTCAACAACAATTAACCAATCTTCCCAAAGATCTCGTTATTTTTAAGTTCATTTTTTAAAACTTTGTTAACTAAAATGCTTGTCCCAGAGGTAGACAATGTACAGCCCGCAAATGTTCAAAAAATGAATAACAACAAAAAACAAAGATTTCAATTACAGTTTACGGATACTATAAACTTACTCAACATATAGTAAAAAAAAACGTTATATGTAGTTAGTATTTTGTCGAAATAAATTGGATAATAAAGTAGTTATTATCGCGAACTGAACTAAATAAATTAAAATGCTTCAGCCCGCATAGACCTTAATTTTTCCACAATTAGCCCGCCGACTAAAAATGTTGCACACCTCTAGCTTCAGCTCAAGTTGAAAATAATTTTTCTTTGATAAGCGTCGGTTAACTACGGCCGAAAAGTTTAGACACTATGTTTTATCCAAAACAGCTTGCGCGACGTGATTAATTCTAGCATTTTAAAATTAATGTATTTGGCTTACCTGTAAGTAAACAAACTTGATTTCTTAATTTTTTTTTTTAAACAATTTATTCTAGCCATCATCAACAAAATTTAGATGTTTCGAACCATCAAAAATAAATAACAAACTTTAATCCACGACCATCAACAACAGCATCTGTAACAACCTACGACCGATTTTGTCCTTAAGGAAAATCTCCGTGTTTTTAGTTAAATTAATTATGAACACGGCGTATCGCTAAAGACTTTTTATAAAAGTTATGCCTTCTGATAGTGTAACACTTGAACTTTTATACATATTTAACAAAAATTTTCAAGTTTTATATACACTTTCTAGACGTAACAATTTCAGTTTTGCATCAAAAGATGTAGTTTAGTATTTTGTCGCAAACAGTGGGAACGCTTGTGAGTAAAGGGGATAGAAAAAAATAAAAAAAACGTAGATTATTAGTTAAGAGCAAAGATTTTTTTCAAATTAAACTAAAAACACGAAGATTAGACGCGTAAAGCAAACTAATAGGAATTTAAATTTGCACAAATATACTGTTCGACAACTGTTAAGCACATATTTAAATCTGAAGAAGTCAAAACTTCACAGGCTACGTTTTTGTTGTTAAAACGTTCATAAGTAAACAAAGCTTTTAATTTGTACGTTCACGACCCACCACCTTACTCTGCCGAATGCCACTGCGCGAAATTGCTAAAATTTGTTATTTCATAAGCATTGAAATGAATGTAACTTTTAGTAATAAAATAATTTTATTTATTATCACAAAAATATGTTTAGAAAAACTTCAAGGGTTTGTTTATTAATTCTACTATTTTCAATTTAAGTGCATGTGTTTTTAAAAAATAAATCGTTGTCGACACAGTATAAAAAACATAAAACAGATAGGGAAGAGGAAAAAAAATTGTTTTCAGTGAGTATTATTTCTGTTAAAAGATAAAAGTTTATAAACAATGATTAATTAAAATTTTGTTTTAATTTTTACCTTTGAAAAAAGAGTTTATCAAAAAAGGTATTTCTTATACTTAAGTTATGATGATGGGTATACGACGATTTAAGTTTGAAATTCTAACAAATTAGTATTTTTTTGTATTTTTAGTTACCATAATGTTGTTGTTTAGATTATTAGAAATGATTTTATTAAGTTTATAAGTATTATTCGATATTTAGCAAAAAGGAAATTCAAGTATGTATGGCTATTTTAGTCCTTAAAAGCTTTCTTATGTTCTTATAAACAGAGCCTTTAGATGCATACATTATAAGAAATATGATGATAGTGTTAGAAAAATAAAAACCAAAAAAATAATAAATGTTGAAAGTCTGCATTTACACGAATTAGGTCTTTTTATGTTTAAATTCAACAATAATTTGTTACCAGCTAGGTTTAATGATTAATTTAAAAGTGTTAAAAGTATCCATTATTATAGGGACACGTTCAAAATCCACCCAATCAAAATCGAAAATCGCTTACCGATCGAGGGTTAGGGGTAACAGTGATAGTGAAAAAATAAAAATAAAGAAAATGCAAAAAAAGAAGAAAAAATAATCGGGTGAATTTTGATATTATACCATAGTTATCATACGAGGTTTTCAAAGACAAACTATTTCCGACCTAGATTGAACATCAAGTGTGGTTACAAGTTACTAGATTACCAAGGTAGTAAACTATGGACTGAGCTACCATTATGTTGAAAATATCTAAATATTTTTTGAAAGTTCTAGGATGAACTTAAAAATATTTATCAAATAGTGATTATTGAGGTCCTAAGTGATCATTACTATTTGTTAATTTACTTTTCTTTAGGGAGTTAATAATAATTGTCATCTAATACCCAACAAATTTAGTTCAAAAGTTGATTTGTTTGGTTACAATAACAGTGCTTCAGTCTAAACTGCAGCATTTTCTATCTGGCTATCTTTAGATTGTTTATGAAGATTACTATTTTGAACTAACTTTGGAATTTTTACAAACTTTTTTATATATTTTTTTATTTCTCTTGTATGCCCATATAAAAATTAAGTGATAGATGTACTTTTTAACAGAGAGTTAAGCATATAAGTAAATAGTAAGTTAAGTCTAAAGTTAACTCATAATAAATTAATCTAACTTTATGAGGAAACTTCAAAAGATTTTTTTATGTTTGCAAATATTATTTGCATCTTTATAGTTACATTTTTGACCTTAGAAAAGTTTTCAAAAAATGAAAGAAGAAAGTTTTATGTTGTTATTATCATTCATTGTTATTGTTTTTGTTTTTTTTTTTCATTAAGTTCCATAGTGTATTAATGTTACAATACTTATTTTTATATTATTATTCATAAAAATTAAGTTGAGTTTATGTTTAAATTCACTTCTTTATAAAGTAATAAAAATCATTTATATATCCTGGACAAGACGTTAAAAGGTATCCGTGGTGTACGACTCGATATCTGAAAGATTTTTCGTGCACATGGTCCTAGGACTAAATATTTTGAGCATTTTTTTATCGTTCAATAAACTATAGTATATAATATTTCTATATTTATGTATTCATATATAAACTTCTTTAAGTATTTGAATCAACTATTAAAAAAAAAGTTTAACTTTTAGCATAAAATACTGATAAAATACAATGAAAAAGTATTTTATCTTATTACAATTATACCAAAATTTAAAAAGTTGTAACCTGTTTTTCAAGTGTTTTTATATCTGCTATTAGTATTGTTTATCTGGTTTTATAAATTGAGTTAATTTTTTTTGAGTCTAGAAATGTTCTCTAGTTCTGTGTTTAATATTTTAAGGTTTTGGCTTACACTGTTTTTTGATTTTTATCTTATTAGACAAGTTTTTGAGTACATTATGAAAAAACTTTTTTAAGTTAACACATAACCTAGTTAATTTTTGTTCAATTTTCTTTTCTATTCTTTCATTTTATTGACTATATTATTTCATAAGTTTTAAAAACTCAGATGAAGAAATTTAATTTTTGAGCTCATATGAAATTGTAAAAGCATGTGGTGCACAACTCGATAATCGAATGGTTTTTTCGTACACCAGATCCTTAGACCAAACTTTTTGAGTGCTTTTTTATCCTTCAATAAACAATATATATATATATATATATTTGATAAGCTTTTTATTAAATTTAACAGGTAACAACCTCGTGTTTCTTTTTTGCATGATTAGATTAATCAATTTTTTAAAAGATTTTTAATTACTTTTTAACTCATAATAATAAATCTACAATAGTAATAATACACTGGTCTTAACATCCTCAACTTTGCAGATGACACAATGTTATACAAAACATATACAAAAGACACATATCTAAATGACAGTAAAAATTTTAGCATAGAACTTAAAAAAACAAACTTAAATTAAATCTTAAAAAACCAGAAGCATGATTTTATATCAATCAAAATATATTTTTTGGAAAAATAAAGATCCTAATGTAGAAATAGGTAAAACAGTTATATGAAACACATATAGCTATAAATATTTGGGAATAATTATAGACAGAAATTTAAAATGGTCAGAACACATAGAAACTATAAAAACAAAATTACAAAAAACATTGGGTATATTATGTAAAACCAGACACTTCTTAAATGAAAAAGCATTATATTTGATCTTTAATTCTTTGCTTATGAGCAATGTTAGATATGGCTTGTTGTGCTGGGGAAGAGCAAATAAAAAATGTATAAATGATATTAATGTTCTCATAAACAGAGCACTTAGATGCATACATTATAAGAAATATGATGACAGTGTAAGAAAATTAAAAACTCAGAAAAAAGTATTAGATGTTGAAAGTCTGTATCTATATGAATTAGGTCTGTTTATGTCTAAATTTAACAACAATTTGTTACCAGATAACTTTAAAAATTACTATAAAAGTGTAAAAAATGTACATTATTATCATACCAGGTCTTCAGAAACAAATTTTTTCCTACCTAGATTCACCAGCAAAATAGGTCATAAATCACTATCCTTCCAAGGTTGTAAATTATGGACTAAGTTACCATTAAGTTTAAAAAGTATAAGTAATTTTCGAAAGTTCCAGCATGAACTTAAAAGTTATCTTTTAAATAGTAATTCTCAAGGTCATTAGTGGTCATTCCTACTCGCCTATTTACTTTGTTTAAGGAGTTAATAATACTTATCATTTAATATCCAAATTTTTATCATTGTTTTTATATTTTAGTTTTTTTTGTCCGAAAGTTGATTTGTTTGGTCACAGTAAAATTGGTTAAGTCTGGATTTTAGCATTTTCTATCTAATTATTTCTAAGATTGTAGTTTAAGATTACTATTTAATAATTCATTTAATATCCAAATTTTTGTTTATTTTTTTTATATTTTTGTTGGAAAGTAGATTTGTTTGGTTACATTAACATTGGTTTAGTCGAGATTTTAGAATTTTCTGTCCAGTTATTTTTAAGATTATTCTTTAAGATTACTTTTTTGAATTAAGTTCAGAATACTTACAAACTTTTTTTTTTTCTACTAACAAACTTTTTTTTTATGTATATTTTATTATTATGATTTTTTTTATTGCATGAAAACGTAAAAAGAATAGTTATTGATGTTTATATTTTAGCAGAAAATAAAGTATTTAAAAAGCAAGCTGAGATAACTGTTTCAAGCAAATTTATGTTAAAAAAAATCTCTTTTTGAGCAAAGCAAAATTTTTCTTTTTTATGTTTACAAATGTTGTTTTCTTTCTATAATTTCAGTTAAAACTTAGACAAGTTTTTCAAAGAGAAAATAAGTTTTTTGATTGATTTAATGGAAAGAAATTTGTTGTTGTTAATATCATTGTTGTTAAAATTATTATTGTTTTTTTTTTACATAATACGTATCTTCATATTTTCATTTTTAAAAGTTAAGTTCAATTATTGTAAAAATAACTTCTTTAAAATTCTAAAAGATTTTACAATAGTTTATTTTTCTATTCAAATGCGAAATATTTTTATTTTCTAACTTAAATTATCAAATAAAAATAAAAACCTTTTTAGCACAAAATACTTAATTAAAATGATATATTTGTTCTATACTTTTTATTTAGTTTAAGCAGTTTTTTTTTATGGATACAGCTTTATATTACTTTGTTTGAATATTGCAGCTTAACTTTATTTTTATTTTTTTCAATGTTATAGCTTTATTTTACTGTTACTTATTTTTTAATAAGTTAAAATAAGTTGGTAGTAGAGTCGAAATTCTTAAACACACATAAAAAAAGGAAAAGACTTAATATATATATATATATTTTCTCTTTTTTAAAACATATAAAAGGGTAATTTATTTGCAAAGTTCTGGATGAGTTTTAAAATTAAAACTTCAGATAAAAACTTGACCTTTTAACAAGTTAGATATATATTTATGTGTATATAATGTTAGATATATGTGTGTGTAAAAATTCTTTATTTTTTTTGGAAAATTCTATTTTTTTATTTATTTTTTTTTTTAAGAAAAATATTTAATGTTTTAAAGTTTAATAGTGTCATTTTTCATAGAGCTTTTCGTTTTAAAGTTTGAATTTTTCATTTTTTTTTTCATTTTAGCTCACTATAATTTTGACTAAGTTTGGGTATGCAACTCGATGACCGAGAAGTCTTTTTGCTATTCTGGTCATTGAACCAAAACATTTTTGAGCAAAAATTTTAGTTTTTTTTCGCTTTTTTTCAATAAACTATATAATACACAAGGGTATTTATTAATTAAAAACTTTGCTTAAATGTATGTGTTACAAATAAATAGCATTATGAATAAAACTTTCGTATGCTGAGATTTTTCATTTAGTTAATTTTAATGATCTACAGAATCTCCAAATTAGAATACGACTGGATCTACTCTAGAAATAAAGATCAAACGGGATGCATTTAAAAAATTAATATCCGGCTGGATGCATTTTTAAATTCTGACTGGATCGGGATTTGCATTTTTAAAGTTATGATTCAACCGGACCCGGATCTTGTTTTCAAGTCAATAAAAAATAAAAGTATTTATAAGTTATAAAAATATAAACAATTATGACCTGGTATTTTTTTAATTAAAATCCTATCCTATAAGTATTTACAGTTTTGTTTGTTTTGTTTTGTAAAATAATTCGTTTTAAAAGTAGCCTAATCCTTAAAACAGAGTGTGTTTTAGTAAAGTCTAAAAGTAAAATTGAATTTTGTTGTGCTTTCGCTCCTATTAGTAGAGCTTTTTCTGGAAATAACTAGTTTATAAAGTTACTTGTTTAACAAAATGAAACCGTCCTGCATGCATAGCTCTACGTCGAATAGATCCGACATGTTATGTACATTTTTATCAATATAGAATTGGAACCATATTAAATGGAAATTGTTAAAATATAATTGAAAAACTTAAAAAAATATATTTTAACTTTTTGAAATAATATTTATATTACAGATAATAAATATTTAAAGTTTCAAGTTAATCGTTTGTTAATAAAGGTCCTAGCGAAGCAAGTTTGCTGAAATAAATACATATAATACTGAAGTATATAAAGTACCGTACAAACTGTTTTTATTTCAGACAACGCTGTTTAAAATTAAAAAAAAATATATTGTACTCTAATCATTTTTATGTAAAATAAGTATTTAAACCCTAGGAAACAGTTGAAGTTATAGGTTACGTTTTTAGCAGTTTTCCTTAAAATGTAACAAGTTCTCTAGTGATTTTTACCAAAGATACTTATTTAGCAAAATTAATGCAAAATAAAAGTTTGAGTTATAGCATATATATTTTTTCTAATTTAAAGTCTTAGATAATTTTGATTAATGTTTTGATAAACAATCAAAAAAAAAAATTGATAAAAAATTATAAATAAATTAATTAAAAAAAAAAATTAATTGTAGTTATAGAGTATGTTCCTAAGAAAGCAAAACAACAAATACACAAAAAGAGCAAAAATTTAGCTTAAAACCTCTTTGCCGAAAAATATGCTTTATATTGTGAAATTTTCACAACTTTAACTTAAATAAATTTATGTTAGTTATAACTAATGTTTTATTTGGAAATTAAATTTCTAGTTTGTATTAAATAACGAAAACTTTTGAACAATATTTTATATTAAGTATCGTACGTAATAAAAACAAAAAGTAGATGATTAGGTTAGGCAAGTAAATTACTGACAAAGTTTATTTTTTTAACTCATTTAAATTTAATGATCAAAAACAGGTTAAAAACAAAGTTTAGTGTAGAACTTATAGAATATAAATAAATAGTTTATATAACTTCAGCAGATAAGTTTTATTTTGTTCAAAAAATACTTTATTATTATTTCAGTTAAAAAACTAAACTATTTAAAAAAAAATATTTTTTTTTTACTTAAGGAAGCTAAGCTGTTTTTTAATTGTAGAAGGAAATAGTTTTAAACACTTAATGGTGTGCATTAAATATAAATAAAAATTTTATTGTTAACCAATTTAAACAGTTTTTAATTGTTTCGTTTGCTTATTTACAAAACAATACAAAACTGCCTATAAAAAGAATATCATACAAAAATTATTAGTCAGGATAGTTAAGGTCTTAATTTTAGCCTAGGATTTTATGATTAAATTTGTTACAACTTAAATTAAATTTCAAGTTGTTATGTCAGGAGTCGCAGGCTTCTATAAGTTTCGGGCTAGTTTTACTAAAAAAGCTGCTCGTTGGTAGCAGATTTTTCAAAATAGTTATAGTAATCAATAAAAACTACAAATAAACATATTTTATAAAATAAGCAATGTTAAAGCATTAGAATTATAAAACTAAAGGCCTATTTGTGATTTTAACCTATGTTTTTGTTTTAAATAAGTATTTTTTCAGCTAAAAAGTACATTTCGGGCAGCATTTGGCTCATGAGCCGCAGTTTGCCGACATCTGAGTTATGTGTTATCATTTTGATCTTACAGAAAAAAAGTATTTTTAAAGATGTATCTAAATACAAAACTAATTTTAATTCGGAGTTAAGTTTGTACATAACAACAAATTCAAACTTTGCACTGAGTGAAATGGTTTTAATTTATTTTTTTAGTTTAAAAGTCATAATACTAGTAATATTTGTAGAAATAATTGTTCTAGTTTTAGTAAATGTAACAAGTAACAAGTTATATACTTTTATTAAACTGAAACCTAAAAACTTTAAAAACCATTAAATTTACAAATAAAGCCTACACTTTTATGAAAAACGTATGCTTGTTTTAAATTTAGTTTAGTACTTAGATACTTAAACATGTAAAGAATTAACTAATATGCAGTTTAATTATGTTATTTGATAAGTTAATATCGCTAGTTATTTCTGCTCAAAAATTTAATTTGTAATTTATACGTAAAGTTTTTAGACTTTAGTATACTTATTTCTTATTGTGCATATAATAACTTTTTAAACTATAAAATTTTATTTATCAAGCTTTTTGCTTTTTTAGTCAAATTGAAATGTGAATTATTTTAAAAATAACATAACATTTAGTTATAACTAGTATTTTAATTTTTCTAAATACTGTATTGACATAAAATTTTATTGTGTCGTAAGAAAACTTAATTTTAAACATAGAATAAAGTTGATGTAGTTTTTTGTGAGGTATATATTTAACACTTACTCTCTTTAGTTTATAAGTTAATTTGTTAGTTTACTCAAAGAAGTATGTTTTTATAGATTAATTAAATAAAAGACTTAGAAAAAAAAGACTTAAAAGTTTTAATCTTAAACTTACTTATGGAATTTTAATTTTTCTCCAGTTTCGTAATACTTCGTTAGCTGTATTCTTCTAACAGTTTAATATGTATCTTTAAAAATTAGATATTCATAAATTTATAGTTTAAATACAAAAACTTAACAATAGTAGGTGATAAAGTTTTAGTTTAATCTTAAAAGACTTAGGGTAAAGGCATACCAAACAAGACATACAAATTATTTTATACAAAACAATAATAAAACTTTCTTTCTCTACATAAAAACCGTGTTACAGTTAAAGCATTTTTAAAGTTTTATGAGCACTAATTTTTAAGTTTTAATTGGAAAGTTTTATAACGTAAGTAGGTATTTGTAACCAAAACTTTAAAATAGACTAAACTAAGTTACTTATAAAACGTTATCAAAAATTTATTGACGAGGACCTATCAACTTTTATTTGATGATTTAAGAACAAAAAAAAAGTTTTCTTTTGTATTTCTAACTAGCATTATTTAAGCTCAAAGATTACAAAAAAAATCAATTTAAAGCAATGTATTGAACTTATTTATACTTTTAAAAATGTTATTATTCTTGTAATTTTCACACAAACATTGTGCATATATGCCTAATTTAAAGAAAAACGAAATTATAAGATTAAAGATACATGTAGTTATAAAAAAATAATAACAAAAAAACACCAACTTATTGTTTTGTACTAACTAAATAATTTACACTTACTATCTCTCTTCAGAGTTATAGTATTAAAATGAAGCTAATTTTACTTGTCGAATTAATACTTTCTTCTTATTTGTTTACTGACGCAAAACACAGTTTTGTCATAGTACCAAACTTTCCTGAAATTCCTCGTGAATACTTGCAAACCTACATAAACAGCTACTTTGTTGGTCAGTACAGGAAATATAGAGACAATGACCGGTTAAACGAAATTTGGCGTTTGAACGACGAAGCCTACATCACGAGTGAAGGGCAACTTGATGAAGAAACTTCCCTGCCTCTCACCGCTTTTGATGACCCAACAATCAAGATGATGGTTAGAAAATTGAACGCAGAGAAAAACCAGAGTTACAGCTCTCTTATGAAGCAGCTAGGAGTTGAAAGAGGATTGGCTGCTTTTGGCAATCTTTACAGCTACTCTTACAAAGAAGCTGTAGAAAGAGCTTTAGAAAACAGTGACTTTTACATAGAAGACCCTGATGCATACGATTTTAAATACTTGTTAGGACCGGATTATAGTTGTAAATCTTTTGAGGAATACATGAAATATCGTGCTTACAAAAGTTATTATAAAATAAAACAAACTGCCGATAAAACAACTTTGCCACAAAAAACTTTTCAAATGTATTTTAACGGCTACTTGATAAATCAGTATAACAAACACAAATCAGACAGAAAATGGGAAATGTCAGGAATGAACAAAACTATCAAAGCTGACGTATTTATGGAATACTTGTGCAAACAACAAAATGAGAAAACTATTTGCAATCTGCTGGATAAGATACAGGGGAAGGAAGCTTTAAAAGGAATAATAAACAAAATGGGTATTGAAAACGGCTGCCTTCGGTTACTTGCTTAGTTATTCGCCTAAAGATGCTCAAGGGAAAGCAAACAGATATAATGACGTTTATTTTATTGATCAAGAAGTTCCAGACTATATGTGTATTAGAGGACTTAATGAAGAAAAGTCTTTAATTGATCTTTTGAAAGATTTTGCGCGTCAAAAATACTATTTAGCTAAAACTTTAATAGAGAATCGGAAAACAAATTCTGAAAGTTTTGAGTCAAAACATTATTTTAAGAAATCCAATTTAGATGATGTGGAATCAGAAAACGCTTTATCACATAAAGTTTTGAAAGGTATCATAGTTTTTATAACCAGTTTAAAAAAAAATTGAGGTCACTATTTTATTTAAGAAAAAAAAAAACGGTTTAATTTTTC
Organism: Thalia democratica; assembly: GCF_965202585.1. Lineage (NCBI taxonomy): Eukaryota > Metazoa > Chordata > Thaliacea > Salpida > Salpidae > Thalia > Thalia democratica. Next base: position 14,504,454 of record NC_139170.1, read on the forward strand.
TCATTGATGTTTTTTTGTGTTTGTAAGTTTTTAAGATTTAAAAAATGTTGGACTCTTGTGAGTTAACATGGTTTTAACATTAAGCTAAACATCTTTGTACAAAAAGAAACCCGTTTGAGTTTTTACTAAAGTTAGTATAATTTAAACATAACAAAAAAGATTCAATTAGTATTATTAAAGTAATTAGTAATGTTTATTGGTCGACAACAAAAACTTTTTTTTAAGTTAGTCCTAGGACCTGGTGTACGAAAAAACCTTTAGGTTGTCGAGTCATACACATTGTTGGTTACAGTTTAACGTCTTGTCCAGAACTAGTAAACTGTCAAAGTAAAAAATATTAATAAGGATTTTAATTTATTACATTAAACTAAACTGTTTTTAGATAAAAATCAAACAAAACCAAGACAGTTGAGAAACAAAAACCATAAGAAAAAACGTAAAATGACTGATAAAAAAATTAGAAAAGTTCAAAAGTTTCCCAAAAAATTTGCTTCAAAAAAGTAAGCCTAGTTTTTGATTTGTATATTTAATTTTGTTTTATTAATTAATTGTGCTAAATTTAAAAAAAATGTTATGGTTCTTAGTTTAAAAAGCTATTTATATTGAGTCACATGTAAAAAAGATAACTAGAAAAATATTTGTAGAGTTTAGTTTCTATTAATCTAAATATCTTTAAATCTTATTATCCAATAATTCTTAGCATCCTTGCCTTGCACATAGAAATTATGTTATGAATCGAGATAACAAAAGTTACAAATACTGGGTTCCAAATTGCAACAGACACGGTCTTTATTCTACTGCTACAAAAACAGTGAGTTAAAAAAACTGAAGTCAGTACTTTGAGTACCGTTTTCACTTTTTAAATTAAAAAGTTTAAGCACTTTCATATTACAGTATCTATATTACAATTAAGCTTTCAAATTTTCAGTGTTTTAACGAAGTATGCTGGTGTGTTGATGAAAAAGGAATGTTTTTGAAGCAAGTCCAGAAAAATAAAGTCCAGTGCTAAAAAACAATTACATTTTTACTAATATTTGACTTAAAGTTGAAAAACATTGTTCAAGCTAATTTAAAAATGTACGTGAATATTTATAACTATCAAACTTTGATTTTTTTGTTAATAAATTGTATCAGATACTTTATACAAAATTTTCTTATCCGTTTAATTTTAGTCTGTTTGCACTTAGTTTTTTATGTTACGTTTAAACAACAACTGTAAATTCCTAGTAAAACTTAAACATAAGATAGCAATAACTGTATTAGTAAACAAACCTTTAGTTAAATAAAGTAGTTGATAAGTAACGAAAAAATAAAATGACTATGTTTTTTTAATTTTTACAAAAATGTTTTTAAAATAATAATTTTAAAGTAATATTTTTATGGATAAGTTTTTACAGTTTATTATAAATATCGTGTATAAATGTTTAGAAGTATTTTAAGTAAGTTGCTCACTAGTTATTATTTTCAAGGTAGAATATTTTATATTTTAGGAAGTTAAAAGCAGTATAGCTTAAAATAAAACTTTTGTTTATACTTTATAAAACTCATAAGTTATGTTGCTCGTTCATTTTATAATAAGATTTTAAAAAAATTAAACTAAATTACCTTTCTAGTAAAGTATAAATTGATTTTTGAATTAAGACACTCTTTAGTAATGACAATTCAAATTCTTTAAAAATCTTTAAGAGGCCATACTTCATAAAGTATATACAATTAAAGAAAGAACAGAAAAAGCGGTTGTAGATCAAATTAGTAAGATTATCATAGTAAGTTTTTTTATATTAAAATAAAAAATTACTACACAGAAACTTTTAAAATTAATATTTTAAAAAACTTATTCAAGCAATATCCTAAAAAAAATTTAAACTTTGCAAAAAAAGTTTGTTTAAAGTAAATGGAACTACATACGCATTTTTTTCAACTATCAATAAACTGTTGGGTTGTGACTTTTTATTTAAATAAATTAACTGTCTTTAATATAGAAGATTCAAGTTCTGTTAAGATGAGCATAACTCAAACTAAATTAAGTTAATACAGCTTAATTAAATATTTTTTGCTATGTCTAGGTTTAAATTAAAAGTAACCTTTTTTATTGAAACGTATAACAGCTAGTGAAAATTTATATTAAGATACCAGTATCAGTTAAACAATTTTCTTGTTTTTTACAAAAACTAATGTTAATACTTGTCAAAATAGTTCGCAAAAAAAAGTATATTAATTTTAAGGAAAATTTTTAAACAACTAATAGCGTTTGAAAAAATACTGCGGTTCTTTAAGCTTTAGAACAGGGGTGGGCAGCCGTTTACAAGTGACGAACACATTTACTAAAAAATCCTTTGCAGGCCTCGTAATTATGAATTCTATACTAAGAAAAATTATCTAGCGTAAACTTAAAGTTTATTTAAATTACTTTTTACCCATAATTAAAACAAGATCTCAATAAAAATAATTACTTTGAAAAATCTAAATTTACTTCGTTTGAAGATATTGTTAGGTCAAACATATGTCGCAGGCCAAAAGTTTTTGCTTGGCGGGTCAGATGTAGCCCGCAGTTTGCCTATTTTTAAGCATCCAATATTATTGTTTTGTAGATTTTATAATAAACAAATTTCATTAAAACTTATTAATGATTTGTATACATTTAATCTCGTTGAAAAGTAACAATCAAAAGTCTCAATTTGCACCCAATAAAAAAAAACTAATTTATTGAAAATGTATCTATTTACAAAACAATATTTCACTCAATTAAAAATAATTTTAATGATATCCTGAGTAATATACTAATGATTCAAAAATAAATTATTAGGTTCAGCCCTAATTATTAAGACTTTATAAAATAAGAATTATTAAAACCTTTCATATGTCATACTGTTCAATATGACAACTTTATGGTTGTAAAAACAAACATGTTTATTTGCTGCTCCTACTAAATCATGAATTTAATTAAATTTCAATGAAAAAATAAAGGATGTCAGCTTTTATCACTACTCAAGTAGTATTAAAATTTCGAAAGAATGATGCTTTTTGCACTAATGATAAGATAAATATAATTATTTAAAAAAATAAGAAAAAAAAAACAAAAAGATAAATAAGAATAAAAAATAAACCAAATTAAAAATAATTTCAACCCGTGCAAAATTGACGCAGAGCAAAAGTGAGCCTTCGTGCAAAATTGACGCAGTGCAAAAGTGTACCTTAGTGCATACTTGACACCTACCCTATTTCTATATTGTTGTCAGACAGATGTGTTTGTAATTTTAAAAAAAATATATTAATTGAAAGTGCTACAAAAACTCAATTTAAAAACAATATAAACTTTCTTGCAATCTACCAACTATGCAAAAGTTTATCAACCTAAAAATCAATTTTTAGTAAGTATGTTTTAGACAAATACAATAAGTCTTAATATTTTATAGACTGCCTAAACTTGTTTTAAATCATTTTACACTTGAACAAACTATTTATTGTTGTTATTTCTACACTGTAATTGATATAACACGTGATTTGTAAATTAGTTGTTTTTGTAACACGTTATTCATTGTACTTTAAGTGCGATCAAAAATATAATTGTTATACAAATTCACAGAGCAATCAGCGTTTTAAGTTATTCAAATAACAGGACGAAATAATTTATACATTGTTTGGTTTTAGTTTATAGCTATTTTTATAACTTAAAGAAACATTAAGTTATAATAACGTGAATATTTAAGTTACTTGAAATTCAGTACTATAATTATATTTATCTTATATATATGCAAATAATTATATATATCTATCATTATTTAAACATTATAATCAATACTGGTTTAATAAATATAGTTAATAATTTTGAGAAAAATTGCAAAGTATTATTATACTTTAAAAAAAAAAATAGTAAATGTAAGAGTTATGTTTAGTCTCATTTATACATTTTCATATATATTTTTTCAATTTATTTATAAATTGTCTGACTTGTAGAAACTCTTTCTACTTCAGTAAAATAATATAACATAATAAATAAATAAGCGTAATGATATAAAAGTTATATAAATTCATCAACAGTATTGCTCTTTTATAGTACAACGTTTAGTTTATTTAAAAACTCTATTGAAAACACCAATAAGAAAGAAAAGCATTTTAGAAACATTGTGGACGGAAAAAGAAGTTTAAAAAATAAATAAGACTGCGGTTTTAAATACACCACAAGATGGACTGTTGGAAAAATATTATCTACTTACAAACTCTATAATTTCAGGTGTTCAATATAAATTAAAAAAACACTTTGCACAACAAAAAACTGCTAGAATTTTGAACTTGGTCAGTAAAACTTAATAAATTTAGTGTTAGAATCAGACTAGAACAAATAAATTACCAATTTTCTTAACTCAGTAATATATAAAGTATTTGAATGTACATTTGATAAAAAAAAGTGAATAAAATTAAGAGTCAGCGACCAATCATATAATAATGCACAATATTAGTATCAGCACAAAAAACTTAGGCAAGCATAGACTAAACAAAAAAGAGAATGTACTGAAGATAATTGTGTAACAAAAAAATGTTGTGTGTACTTTCAATATCAACAAGTCAATGTGGTTTTGATGTACAATTAAAGTGATGTGCTCATAAATAACTTCATTGTTTAGTAATCAAAATTTTGATTGTTTTATTTTGATAAGGCATTGGAAAGCCAGTCGAGTCCTTCGTAGAGTCCTTTGCCTTCGGTAGCACAAGCAGCTTGTATGTACCACTGTGACGTATAGATTAGTAAAAAATTGTTGTAAAAGAGTTATATTAGGCAAAAATATTGAAATCTTAGAGTACTAATTTAATTCGGAACTTTTTACTTTAAGTGCATTGTTTGAAAACAAAATCTTAAAAAAATTTTTATTACTGTAAGAGATAATTAAGTTGTTTTTATATTATCAGAGTACAAAAAACTTTATTTTAAGTTTAAACTCATAAGAGATTGTCTTTTTATGTAGTTTAGAAAAAAAATAGCTCGGACATATAATTCAATAACTACAAAATATCAAACTAGTTTCTTAAACTTATTTTATGTTTTATATTAGTTAAAAATAGTTTTAGCATACACTGAAATGTAATTTGACTAAAAGTTTATATAATTAAAGTACTGTGTTTATAAACAGAATATTTAGAATAAATATGAAATATTTGATATTTATTTAATTATACACCTTAGACAAATAATTAGTGTTAAGTTAATGTTAAAAACAAGAATACTTTGGCTAAAAATTTAGTTGAAAGTTTCTAAATACGTCGCTGGCACAAGTTACGAACTATTAAAATATCAACTGTTAAATAAACCATCTAAATGGTAACATGTACTTTGTACTAATTCAAAAAGAGACATACGCACTTGCTACATTTTAAAAAAATCAAACAATACCTCTTTGCCTCTCAGTTCGTTCAAACCGAGTTTTTCGGTGAGCTCCGCGCACGAAAGCGCGTTTGGAAGGTCCTGCTTGTTGGCAAATATCAGTATTTTCGTGTCTTTCAGCTCCTCCTCACTCAACTGTGATAAACAAGAAGTTAACATTTTTACTATTTTATGATTTCAGAATGTCATTTTAACGTAAGGAATTTAATAAAAAATACCAAAAATTACTCTAATATATGAACTATTATCAAATTAAAGTACATAAAAGTAAAATTTATTATTTTGAATTATTGTTTATGTAAAAGAAAACTTAAAGTTGTTTTTTAAAGACTTAAAATAACAGTAGAAACATAGTTAAAACATCAAAAAATTTTAGTTTTGTGATACTTAAAATAATGCTTTAATACATAAAAAATCATATGAAATGAGTTTTATTTAAACTTAAACACAAAATTTTTATTTAAACTTCAAAAAGATCAATTTTGTAAAGCAAGGTAATGAAAAAAGTGACAATTAAAGTTAGAAGTTTATACCCTGAAAAGCAAAACAAAAACCCACCATTCTACTCAGTTCATTTTTGGCCTCTTCAACTCTTTCACTGTCATTGGAATCAACAACGAAAATTAGACCCTGGGTGTTGGTGAAATAGTGGCGCCAAAGTGGTCGAATTTTGTCTTGGCCGCCAACATCCCAAACAGTGAAGCAGATGTTCTTGTACTCCACTGTCTCCACATTGAAACCTGAAATTGTTATTATCAGTTAACAGCATTCTGATTTGAACACAATAAATAATAATAAAATTAAGGACAATAAGGACATTTTATTTTACAAAAAATAATATTGGTTCTTATATTAAAGTCTAAAGTATAAACTACAAGTCAGTTTTTATAGAATAAAAAAATTTTAATTAGTTTGAGAAACATAGATGTTTTTGTAAAAATTTTCCAATACAAATGTAAGGACCGCAAATTTTTCAGGAAGTTTTAAAATTCACTAAAAGTCTACCTCCTCGTTCATTTTTTGAGGTAGAAAGCTCAAATTTTCAGGAAACATTCAATTTATAACTATAAGACTTTTAAAGTTGAATTTTTTTAATATCAAAAAAAATGTTTTGATGAAAAAAGTAAATAATAAGGTGTCTTTTTTTTTCAAAATAAAAAAACTCCCGCATTAAATTAATTTCAATATTAGTAATGGACTTACTGTGAAAATTTGAAGATGATTGTTGAAAAAATAAAGTAAGAATTAGATTTTTAGTAGAACTATTTTTTTGCGTTTTTAGTCTGGGCCTTCTATTAAGAACCTATTGTGGTCCCAACTTTTATTGCTTATATCTTGAAAGTTACTTTGAATTTTGTAAAGCGGTTAAAAACGTCTGAAAACCCAGAAAAAAAAAAACTAACTCTACAAACTAAAATAAACTTGTAAACATCAAGGTGGAATCCCCTATGCCGTTAAAAACATTTAATACTTGAACAAGAAAAAAAGGGTTTTAACAGTCTAACAGAAACTATTTTAGGTAGTGTTTAAGAATGTTTGTAGCGCTTTGTAGCTCATAAAAGTTAAATGTTTTTAATTTGTAATTTTCAGACCATCATTGTTTGTTATTAAAGCTAATTTCAACAAAATACTGAAATATTTTTATGATTGATCCTATTTATTAGCAATAAAGGTTCCCAATTCAGAGATGCCATAACAATCACAAAACTTGACTTCCCATCTTTTTGACCACTACAAACCTGAGCATGAGCAGGCTTCAGAGTCATCCAGTTACTCAAAACACAAAATTCACCCATAGGTTGACCAAGGGATTAATTAAGAGATAAATCATTTAAAGATGGAAAGAACTCCAGGTTAGATCAAATAAAGACTTTAAAAATACACAACTTAAGTTATTCTAATGTGCACACGACAGACTAGGTTATATTATGCTTTGTAACAATCCTTAACTAATGGTAGTGTCAGAAAATCAGTTACAAAGTTAATGGAGTAAGTTTCCATTGATGTGAAAAAAAAACAGAGCTTATTGGTCCTGCTCCACAGATCATTATGCATTTTTATGAACAATGCCTTTCTTGATGAAACCAAGATAAATAATTTTACCATATAAAGTAAAACGGGTAAGCAATAGTGTGGTAAAAATAATGTGCAGGCTACACGGAAGAAATATTTAAGGATATGACTTTTGCTAGAGGCAATGACTTTAGAAAAGAATTCATTAAGGGGAAATGAAGCACTTTTTTTTAAATTGAGTCTTATTTTTAACATAATTAATATAACTACTCTTTACCGTTTGTTGAAATTAGAAGTAAATTTGAATTATAAGCAATCAAAAATAGAGAGTTGAAAGGTTCCTCCTAAGAGGCGCAAACTAAAAATCCAAAAACAGATTAATTTACTAAAAATCTGTATCCTTCTTCATTTTTTGAGCATTTGTTTTAAAACTTTCTCTATAATAAACTTTGATATCTAGTCAAAAACAAATTTTTAATTAAAAAAAAAAAGAATAAAAAGACAAGAATTTAAATTTTGATCATATATTTTTTAATGTCTTTTACTTTTTTAATCTACTTCCTATAAGTTATTTTAATACAGAGAATTACATTTTCTGAAAAATGCTTTTAAAATGAAGGAGGAGATGGATTTTAGTGAATTTTTCTAGAAGTTGAGAAAATTTGTCTAGAAAATTTTAGTTTTCATACAGTTGTATTGGATGTTTTTTAAAACTGGTTATTTTACAAAAGTTAATTTATTTTTTTTAGTTTTGTAAAAGTATCCTTAAACAGGACCCTACCCCCTCTATGCCCTTAACCTAAAAGATATATTATTGTTTGAGATAACTTCAATGCATTGAAAGCAAAAAATAAGCCTCATTGCTACTAAAAACAAGTAACTGTCTTCTTAATATAATATTATAAAAAATGACATAGGAGAAAACTATCATCATGATTTTTATCACTTCATACTTTCATACTTTACCTTTAAAAAGCTTGTTAAAAAAAGTAAATCTATACTACTTTCTTTGTTAGGGCAATTTATCTAAGAAAGTTAATGCTGTTCTGATCCAAAACCAAGACTCCAGTTTTTACAATAAGACACCAAGATTTTATCACTACATACCAGTAAAAGTATCTGGTTAAACACCATAATGTTAAACAATAATATCTCACATTAACTTAAGTCAAAGTAACTAATGACACGGTTGCCAAAGGTCTTAGAGATTTTTTTTTTCAGGTTTTCAAAAGTACAAGTTGTTTGGTTTAGTTTTAGTATAAAAGTAAGTTTAAGGTAAAAAACAGACTTAATTAGTATGAACAATATTCAAAAGATATTGTTAAGCTAATTTCAATGTGATTTTTTACAACAAAAAATTATTTAAATGACATACTTATTGTGTCAAATTTTGTGATTTTTTTTCAATATTCCAGGTTTTTCTAGGTTTAATCCAAATAGTCAAGTTTCTTATTTTCTAAAACTTAAAGTTTTTTGGCAGCCCAGATAAAAGGATAAATACATTAAATTATGTATAAGTTATAAAGTTTTGTAGAATCGATAGCAGCTGTGGAAAATCAAATTTATATATAAATTTTAAAGTGAATCAAAACAAGAAGTTATTCATCAATGTGCTTTTAAAAATGTTGACAGTATTCAAAAATGTGCTATTAAAATAAATAATTTATTATCTAACAAATTTTAAAACCATTGTTTTTTCTCTGAAATATAAAATTTTAAGTTAATGAAAATAACTATACATTGTAAAAATAGCAAAAACAGAAAAAAGTTTTGTTAACAAACCAATAGTTGGTATAGTGGTAACAACCTCTCCTAATTTCAGTTTGTATAAGACTGTAGTCTTACCAGCGGCATCAAGTCCAACTAAAACAGTAAAAACATATATATAAAAAGCTCTATAAAACACATTCGAAAAATTAATTAATAAAATAAAAATACAATTCAAGAACATTAATTATTTTTATTCTTTTTTCATTTAAGTGATCTAATCAATTTAGAAAACAATTTTCTATAAAATTCAGCAAGATGTAAAAAAAAAGACTAAATAATTTTAAAAATCATTATATACTTTGCATAATGTAAAAGTACATTAAACTGTTATTACAAAAAACATAAATTCTTTAATTCAATTTTTTCTTTAGCTTTAAGTAGGTGGGGGTTTAATCATTAAAAAATGGCCTATATCTGAATCCTTATAGTACACACCTTAACCTTTATTTTATAAACTAAAATAAACTATTTTACCCTCAATTTAAAATAAGTTTTGTATACAAACAAACAAAAAAAAAATCTTTGAAAATTATTATTATTTAATTATATTAAATATATATTTATCCTACATTAAAAACAATCATACAAAAATTTCAAAAAATTTCCATGTAACACTATAAAAAACTTGTAGGAACATTTATAAAATAATAAAAATAATGTTTTAGGGAAACATTCCTAGAAAAATAATGAAATCTTCTGTAACAAAATTTAAAAACATTGAAAAATTAAATATATAAGAACAAAAAACGTTAATATACTTCAATGTGTTTCGTATATAGTTTTTATTAAAATGTATATTCTTTGAAAAATTACTTTTTTAAATATCAAAATAAGGCAAATAGAAATTTTTTTTTTTTAATTCCTACATTATTCAAATTTATCATAAAACTAACCCATCAAAATCCTCATAGGTTTACTAGACCACAGATTGCTCAAAAGGCTTGAAATAGTCAGTCCCATATTGAATAATTACAACAGATTCTAATTAAAAAATTTAAACCTGATATGATAAAAACAGGAAATGTAATACTGAGTAGAAAAAACTTCAAAAATAAAAAGCTAAAATACCAAGTAAAATTGTATTGTTATTAAGTAATCAAAAACTTTGAAAGATCAGATGAGCTTGAAATGAAGTTATTTTTTCTTAGATTTATCTAATTACTTGAAAAATTTAAATAATTTTTTTTTTAACTATAATAAACTCATTACTCACTTTTTTAAGAGAGAGCTATTACAACTTATTAAATCAGGTTTGTCACCCTTTGAGTCAAAGTCAAAAATATCTGATTTATTTTAAACTAGCCTGAGTCACCCTAAAATTTTCTAATTGAAAAAAATCCCTCTTCAGCACAAACTACTCATACCTATATTTTTTTCTTATAAATAATAAAAGGAAGTAACATGCTTCCTCATTTAAGATTTACTCAACTAATGAAAATATTTTTTTTTAGATTCAACCCATAAGTTTTATATCAATTATTTTTTTAAAGAGTGTGTGGATAACTTAAGATAATACTGTAGTTAAACTTATATCTATTAACTGTTTCTGCTTAAAGAAAAAATTAAAAATTGAAAAATCAAGATAAAAATTCAGAATTCAAACAAAAACTAGTAATTTATTTCTTAGTATTAAAAGAGCTATTGGCAAGGATAAAAAATTTTAAAATAAACTTTTAAAAATCTATAAAAAGCAAGTTCTCGAACAAAGTAGGTTATAAAATAACAAAATTTTGAAACTGGCTCCACTTAATCTCATATAAGATCTTGAAAAAACTGGCATGAGTATTCAAAAAATTCTTAAAACTATCTTGAGATAAACTACCTTGAGATTAAAAAAAAACTAGACAAATTTTATGAAAAATCTCACAATAACTTGAGCTATCACTCTGAGATTTTCAAAATTTTCAGAGTTATCTTGAGTTATCCTGATTCTGTGGCAACCCTGTTTATTACTATCTTTAAATGTTGTTTAATTTCTAAAATTTAGACAGTTGCTAAACTATGTACATTTTTAGTCATTTTTTGGAATAAATTAATGATTAGTATTTGGCAAACAACATTATATAACAAAAGGGTTAATCATACCAATGTCTCAGTCTACCGAAAGCTTGTAGTCTGATGATCGAATAGTTATGATTAACCCTTTTTTTAAGCTTGAGCTTGTCTCACGGCATACAAAAGTCCAGGCTTCTGCAATGCAGACTTTTGCTGATGTTTTTGTTGATCAAAATTAAATGAAAAATAACTTAAGCTAAAGAAAACAGTTTAGATTGGTAGCAGTGTTTTTAAATATATAGAGAACAAAAAGGTAGAATTACATTTAAGGTAAAATAACGCTGGTAATAAAATTGCCTCAGATACCTCATCTTGGTCAGATATCGCTTTGAAAAAGGCTTTTATTTTGAAAACTATTTAAACTTTATTTAGCAATTCAAAATGAAGGAAAGCAAAAACATAAAACCTAAAAGTCTGAGATCTTACTTAATTCTATAAAAAGTTTATTTAATTAAAATAAAAAAAAAAAACAAGACCAAAAATTAAGAAGTAAGCAAGTATTTAACTTTCTTGAACATAAAAGAATGCCAACTAACTTTTTTTTGAAAACAAGGATGCAATCATTTTTGACTGCTTTTAGCTTAAAATTAAATTAGTAGTAGTAGTTATAATTAGTGAAGTTAAAAAACATCGTTAATTATTTCAGTATTAAGTATCTTGTTTATTAAAAAATGTACAACATATAATTCTTTTAATACTTGGGCTAGCAAACTTTTGCCCTACAAGCAAAAAAATGCTCAACCTCAGATTTTCAACATGAAAACAACTTGTGTAGTACAAGCAAATTTAAGTTTTCTAACAATAAATATTTACAGTTATTATTCATTAAAAACATTGGTGATTTTTAATGACAAGTTGGTTATTAATTTGCTTATAAATAAAGTTTTATTTTTTAAATAATAAATTTTTTTTTAATTACAGTGTTCCTAAAGACTTTTTCCAAAAAATTAAGGTTTTAACAAATTAAAAAAAAAATTGGCCTGTTACTTATAAAAGGCTGTCAATGCTTTTGTACCAGTGGCGTTTTGTAGTATTTTTCTTAGGTGGTGCAGAAAATTACAAAAAAAAATTCCAAGTTTCCTGTGCTCAAGTTGCCTCTGCTCTGCTAGCTTTGTTTTTTTTTGTTTATGATAGCTTGTGGAATGATACTTAAGCCTGTACTGTTTGAGGGAGTTTTCAACTTAGCTTACTTACTGCAATATATCATTTATTTTGCGGTAGTTCTTGAAGAAAATTTGCTTGTTTGAGTTCATTTTCTGCAGGCAACTAAAAGTTTGCAGCAGTGTTAAAAGCAAAATGGTTGTTGTTTAAATTAAAGTTTTATAAGAAATTTTATTCTAAAAAAGTAATAAAACTTTATAGATACTTAATTTTTCTTACAAAATTTCAAGGTGGTGCAATTGCGGCAGTGCAACACCCACGCAACGCCACTGGCTTGAACTTTTTTATGCAAAAGTTATACAAAGTTTTTATATTAAAGAGCCTGTAGGCAACAACCAAGCTAACCTTTGATAGATAATAGAAAAAATTAACTATTATACTTAAAGTGAATAAATGTATAACATTTTTCAATATTTCATTTTTAGTTTGTAAAACTAATGTCATAAAAGTAAACTTTTTTAATTGCAGTAAAAATAAAATATCACCTTTATAATCAGACCTATATAGGGTGGCCATTGGTTGTTTATTAATTTTTTCCAAGTTTTTTAAAGTACTAGTTTTCTTGTCCCTTTTTAGTAGCAAAAAAAATTTTAAGTAAATTTTTTTTAATGGTACAAAATTATTCAAAAGATACTGCAATGGTATTTTAATGTGTTTTATTATACAAAAACTTATAATAGTGTAAAAATTTTATTTGTATATTTTTCTTATCGGTTCAAAAAATTTTATTTTATATATAACAATTGTTTCAAATTACAGGTTTTTTAAGTTTTTGTCAAAATATTCAATTTCATGATTCCCATGTAAAGTTTATTCACAAAAATTCTTTTTTATCTCATCAAACAGCAAATAGACTTTTTTTTTAATTACTTGATGTATCATATTTTTATTTAACTAACAAATAGGTAATTTCTTAGCTACACTAGGAAGTACCTAATTATTGACTTTTTTGATTCTTACATTAAATTATACAATTTATACAACTGAGATAAAATAAAGTTAAGTCTTCTGTGCACAATACTACCAATATTTTATACTGAAAGCTACATACATACATAGTAACTAATTTAGTATATTAGTTTGTATAATTAGAACTTATTTCCTAACATGAAACAAAAATCAATAAAAGAAGAAATAAAATTATTCCAACATTGTTTTTTAGATCTTTTCCTGGATTAGTTTTTAAATCAGATATCCATTATCTTTTTCAAAGCTTTATATGTTTGTTAAAATAGCTTATACTAGGTGTTAAACAAATATAGACTTTATTTTATTTTGAATTATAATATTTTTATATTTTTAACCAGCAGACAATTCTGGTTTTCAACCTTGATCCAAAAAATAAATATGTCAATTTTAACAATTTACTTTTTTTTGTTATGACATCACATTTACTGAGTTGATTGATTTGAATTTTAAATAGTATAACATTACAACCTTAAGTATAATTTATAGAAACTAAATTTTTACATTTAAAAAAACAACAATAAGAATTTTTATAAAAAAAAGGTTCTATTTGAAACTCTTCTGTCCTTCAGGAAAAAGTTGAATACTATTTTGATTAAAGTAACTATAACTTGTAGCCATCTATGTTAAACAGTGTTAATAACAGATAACTTTAATCATTATAATTGACAATATTTATTAAAAAAAAAATAAATTACTTTGTGTGAAAACTTAAGCTTATTTTTTTATAACAAGAATTTGTCTAAATATCATTTAAAACCTCATTATATAGAACAATATTAAATTGAAATATTTTAAACAATTGGAAGCTTAAGAATTTTAGATATTATGTTTAATTTTCAAAAATTTATAAATAAAAACTATTTATGTTCTTTTTTCTTTGAGATAACATCAGTACTTACTCTCCCATCATCAAAAAAAAAATTTCAGGCTATTCATGTTTGAAAGACAAGTAGTAGGCTTTGTTTTTAGTAATAGAAACTGTACTTCTAACCTTGTTAATATGTAATAAAATACCTGTAACATAAACTTCCTCAAGTTAAATACTGATTTAGCTTATGCTTGTCAAACAACTTACAGACAAAATAGTTTCATATTAGGGAAAACAATAAAAGTTATTAAATTAATAATGTAAACATTTCATAGATAGTTTAAATTTAAGTTTTTCCACTTTTATTTAGAACACCATCGTATCACTTTGTTCTAATATTGTTAAGCATTAACTGCTGAAGCATTCTACTTTAAATATTATAACTTTGTTTTCTTTATTTAAATTTTAAACATTAATTATCTCAACGACCCTCGTAGAAAGTTGAATTTTAAACTATTTCTAACATAAACTAATTATTAAACGTTTTGACGTTTAAAAGAAAATAATAACAGATATCTACTTATACAGGTAACTAATAATTATAGACTATCTATGATTAAAATATCAGAAATCAAGTTTCTACTTGAAAATTTTGTAACTTTCTTTACTAGTTAACAACGTAAAAACATTACAACGTCCTAAAAAGGTTATACTTAGGTAACTTTAATTAATTATTGCCTAACATTTCATGAAGATATAAAAGTAGTAAATGCTTAAAAGTTCATTAGCTTTGATTGTAGTTAGTTTTAATATTTAACTTAATTCAAAAAAAAATTTTTGTTTAAGATTTATAAAAAATAAAAGTTATTTTTCGCTAGGCTAATTAGTACGCTATTGTTAAGTTAAATTATTTTTTCAATAATTGTACTTTTCTCGAGTAATAAAGATATACTTATATACTGTATTATTAAATAAGCACTTATAAAACTCGTGAGGTGTGTTAAAGTTAAAATAGTTAATAAAAAGTTGATTACATCTTGTACACATTTTTTAATGAAAAATTTACAAATAACTCAGATAAATAAGATCAAATGCATTTAAAAACTTTAACTTCATACATTATTTCTTTACGGTTTATTAAGATAGCTAATTGCTTGTTTAATAAAAAAAACATTAAACTACATTTTTTTTTAGTTCAACATTTTACGCAAAAAAACGTTTAAAGATAACTTAAATCTAAATCAACAAAAGGTTTGATCATACCAAATCGACCATCAGACCATTAGGTAGACTGAGATCTCGGTGTTGTTCTTATTGAAACTTTAAACGTTTGCCAAGCATATGAAAGTCCAGGCTTAGGCTTTGTAAACTTTCGCGGATGTTTTTTTTTGAACGTATCAATACGAGCTTACTAGCTGTCTTGCCTATGGTTAATGTATTAAACACTACACAGAAAAAGACAGTGCTGACGTCACTGATCAATACCAGAAAACGGTTGCTTTATGGTAAAACATAATAAATTATTTGTAGATTGACGACTGCAAGTTTTTCGATTGCAGATGACTGATGAGTTTCAAACGAACCCGGATTTCATTTTACCGAAGGCTTGTGGTCTAATGAAAGAGTGTGTCTAGATTTTTTTCAGTTGGCTTACACAATCTATTTGTTCAATAATAGAATAATTTGTATGGTAGATTTTAATAGCATACTTTACAAAATTACATAACTTCCTACTAAGAACAGTCTTAAAATTTTTATTTGTATGTAAATAAGAAAATTTTTAACAATTTATAAATACCAGTAAAACAGAATGCAAAGTCTTAATAAGTAATCAAGTTCTTTAACTTTGAGTAAAATAAAAATATAAACTTAAGTCCTGTTTTAGTAATAATGTGAACAGTTTGCCTAACATTGTAAAGCTAATGTGAATAACAAAATATTTTATAGATAAAAGACTAGACACAAATTACTAATCAAAGTTGGTGATTGACTTCTCTTAATAATGGATTACAAATTCAATTATGTGTAAATAAGTTACTTAGTAAAACAGTTCAAGTTAAAATAAGTAGTTAAAAATAAACTTTCAATCAAAAAAAATTATATTTTTGAAAACAAACTAGTAGCAGAAAACAACAATTATTTTACAACTTTATACAAAAAACTAAGTAAAACTATGGTTTTTCCAATGTTTTAAAAACAAAAACATCATGTGATCTGGTCAAAGTTAAAAATAAAATCCTATTGAGTTGAAAAGTCATTAAAAATAGTTTTTTAAAACACTTATGATTGGCTAGTTTTAATAAAAAGAAATTAATTATCAAATTGTGTTCTTTTAGTAACTTAATTTTTTTTTATATAGTACTTGGATCGGCAAACCGCAGCCCGCGGGCCAAATGAGGCCCTCAAAGTCAAAATCTGCGGCCTGCGAGGTACTTTTTAGCTAAAATCGTACTTTTTTAGAACAATAAAAATGAAAGGTTTTGTAATAAAAACTTATTAATAGCGTACTAATCAGCCCAGCAAAACAAGTACAAATTAATTAATTTAAATCTTAAACAAAAAATGTTTTTGAATTTCAGTTAATTGCTAAAACTACCTAATTTTTGACGTAGTTTTTTTAAAAGTATGAACTAAACTTTGGTTGTTTTTAAAGAGTTAATATATAAATATGAATTTTGAGTAAAATATTAAAATCAAGAACCATGTTTAATTTTTTTTTTTTTTTTATTACGTTTATTCCAATATTTTAAGAGGTTGCACAGGAAAAATAAAACCAGTCAAAACATGCCACTTAAAAGTAGTATAAAAACTATAAAATAACTAAAAGGTAGATGTTTAAATTTATAAAAACAATTGTTGTGTAATTTATTTTTGATTAGAATTTTGAAAATATAATAAAAGAAGTTTTAGTTTGAAAAAGTTCAAATTTCGCTATAAAAATTTTAAAAAACTTAAGCTTTTATGTAACTCTATGTAACTTAGTACATGATGACTCTATTTAGTGCATGTTTAAGATACCATGCTAGTCTGAACAAAACTTAATTAACTTAAATAAATCAGTTTAAAAAATATTTGTGTTATGTTTTTTTTTCAAAAACTCTACTATTTTTCATTTGAGTTATCTGACATAATCTATAAACAAAAGAAATATATAAGTTTAAGTTTTTATAACTACTGAATTTTCAATAGAGGATATTTTCTTCAAACAACAAATTAAGAATTGTAGCTATATTTATAGTTTTTACCAAATTTTTTTTTTTGATTTTGTAAATTTATCTTGAATTTATCTTTTTTGTCAAAAACACTAGATTTCTGATTAGTGCTGTTTTTACAGAGTTTTTAATATTAAACTTATTTTTTTTAGACAATAAATTAAGTAAATAACTTTTAGAATACAGATATAACTCTATCTTTAAAATAACTTGTATTTATATTTTGCTGAATGAAAAAGAAAAACGCTCAAAATATTTGGTCCTAGGACCTGGTGCACGAAGAATCTTTCGCTTATTTTCTCTTATTGAGTCGCACATAACTTGGATACCTTTTAAAGTCTTGTCCAGGACTAAAAGTGCATCAAAAAGGATTTTTTAACTATAAACAAAATTAAAAAGAGAAAACAACTTCATATTTATTATTAGTAAATATTTTGTTTAGAATTATTGTCTATTAAGTAAGATAAACGTTTATTATTTAACATTCTTTTATCAGAAAAATATCATGCTACGTTTTAAATAGTAAATAACTATAAATAGTTTATATAAAGTTAGAAAGGAAAAATATTACTTGTTCAAGATAGTTATTTATTGTCAAAACAATTTATTTCAAAGTTATAAATGTTTAATTAACTAGAAAAATTAATGTTAACCTAATTCGTTGTTTTATTTACAAACAAGAAATAAATGGATACAAATTTTTATTACTAAAGACATAATCTGTTTAAATTTAAACTTTTTAAATCGTGTGTACGCGTTATTGAATACCTGATACATTAACTTCCTTGATTCATTGACAAAGATTTAGTTAAAATTTTAAAAACAAGCTTAATTAAGTTAACTAAAGTGCAATTAATTTATTAGAATTAAAAAAAAATTTTGACCTATTTTTATATACCGACTTATTTTTCAAAAACTGAGCTAACAATTTTAAATTTTCAAACTTTATTTTTTTTTAATTGTCTATCGAATGATGTAGAAACTTTTTATTGTACTTAAATCTAGTTTTCAATTTGTTTTTTAAACTTTCTTACGGAAACAATTAAACTACTTTTTATTCTAATTGTACAGCTTAGATCTTTTACATTTGAATTTAACTAATTAACTAAAACAACTGTAAAACGGCTAAGTATGTAATGATTTAATTTCTATTTGTAGTTTTAAAACTTTGTTTGAAAAGTTTATTTTTATTATAAAAGTTTTTTTTTTTAAGTCAGTATGTAAGTTATTTTACTGTCGCTTTGTATACTAAGAATTATACAATTTTTTAAAGTAAAAAAAAATCGGTCAAATAATGTCACTTCCATGTATTTTCTCTCTAAAAGTTCTTAAAATGTGAGTATTTTCGAGATAACTTTAATCTTTATTTTTTCAGTTTAATAGGTAATTCAGCTAGCTACGAAAATAAGTTCAATATAAAGATTTAACCACCATTTTATGTTGAAATAACAAACAATAGACCTAAATTATTTTTTGTTGTTAATTTTTTTTTAAACATGTATGAAAGGTAGCTGTTACTACTTTGTTAAGCTATTTTCAAAATTTTTTTGAATTAATTATATTAATTTGATAAAGAAAATTATAAAGACTTATGTGTTCTAAAATGTGCACTAAATTATTAATCTTTAAATATTGGATATGTTTTAGACTTTTTAATAAATAAAAGATAAATCTAAATAAAATATAAAAAAGAATGAAAATTGTTGATGATCTATAAAAATTATTATTTTAAGATATGTACGATTTCAATTAAGCTGTTTTTTTAATGTAGTTATTTTTTTTATAAATAGTTATTTAAAAACAACTGCTTAACTAAAACAACAGAAGTAAGTTGTTAAACTTTTTCTAATCAAGTTTTTACTCTATGTTAAATGTTTAAATTTACACTAAAAATTACAAGTTTATACTATACATGTTTGTTTAGGTTTTGTAAATATACTCATCTCTTTAGTTTGATACAAACTATTTGTTTTTTAAAGTACTTTCTGTGTAATTTGTTAATCTGTTGTGTTTGAAACATACATTTTAATTATACAGTAGTTGTAAGTTAAAAAGTTTGTAGTTTTAATATTTTAATACCATAAAAAGTTTTGTAAATTTTATAATAAATAGATTTTAAACAATTTGTATATAGTAATTTTTTCATTTCTAGAAGTCAAAAAATACTAGGTATATTTTTCATCCTTGTAGCTGTTTTTAATTTGTGATTTAAAGTTACAGCATACATAAAACAACTAATGATTAAAATGTTTTTTACTCTAAGATGTATGTAGTTTAGGTATGCTTATCTCAAATGTTAATTTTTACAAATTATTGAAAAATATAATGATAAAAATATAATCTGTACAAAAAAAAAAAGGAAAATTTAGCTTAAAGTGTAAAGAATTGTAAAATCAATTTCATATTAAACAACGAAACAGCTTAAATGATAAAGTTTTGTTATGCAAATAGCGTAAACATTTGCTAAACTTTTTTTTTTTGAAAGATATGTAAGTTTAGAGTCCCACTGTAATAACTACAAATTTATCAATATGTAGTATTAGACATACAAATTGTGTTTGAAAGGTAAAATATATTAAATTAAGAGAATTTTTTTTTTTGTTTGTTAGTTAAAAAAAGCAAGTTTGTTGTATTTGTTTCATCCATTTTTAGTTAAAGCGACTAAAATTTACTTCAAAAGCTTACACAAACTATTTACGAAAAATACTAACTTTATCGCTATAAGTGTAACTATTTGTACTTACATAGATTATTACTATGTGTTTTGTGAGTTATGATAGTAAATAAATAGAAAAATATGCTTTAGTTTAGATCTGAAAGAAACAATAAATTTATCTACATGTTTTTTTTTAGTTTGAATTCATTTTTCTGTTGCTTTAAATTAACTAAATGTAAATGCTATTTAAAAAAGAGCAATTTTTAAGGTCATGACACGTATTACATTTAACCGGAAATAAATTGAAAAGTTGAAAGCTGTTTTATTTATAAAAAAAATTAAGTTTTGTTATGTAATACATAACTTTAAGCTTTTAATAAACGAAAAATAAAAATTTAGTTAAACTAGATACTAAAAAAATAAATGCTAACTGTTTGTTAATACAGATCTTAACGAAACAAGTTCCTAGGAATATAAAAAAATAACCAAAATGTCTTCAGTTTTCCTTTATCTAACTCCCGTTACGTTTCTATGTGTTAAACAATTTACACAGTTCCAAAGAGTTGTTAAAGGTTCAAAAAAGTAGTACAGAGAAACGTACATCAGTGAGATAAAGAAAATTAGTGTGAAAGTTGTTGATATTTTTGTAATCGAAAACACGAAAGTTGTTATGTTTTATATTAAAAAGGAATAATGTTAAAAAAAATTGCTCCAATTAAAAGCAACAATAAAGCTATTTGTTTTTTACAGTGATTTTAATTATACTAAATACATAAGTTTTGCTTATGTTATTGAACCCTTTCAATTCGATATTCTAAAATGAAGCTGATACTAGTACTTTTGGCATGTGTTATTAATGTTCTACTTTTTAATTTTAAAACAGGTAAGTTTTTTACTTTTACTGATACATAGCTTATTTCTAATTACAAGAAATTTTATGATTTAAGCAGCTAATACTTTTTAACAGCATCGAATTTAATCTATAATAACAATATCTATACACTAGTTCGTTACTGGAAACAATTTTTAAGGTTCTTATTTGTTTCCAAGTATTCTCATAAGTGTAAGTTTTGTGCAAATAAAAAACGAAATACTATTAGTTCGCGTTTTAAAATACATAAAAAAGTAAAATCCAAAATCACTCCTATTACAATTTTAAACCAAACGTTAAAAATTTCAATTAACATTTCTTGTTACAGTTGATGCTCGAAACATTCGGTATGAAAGAATAACTGTTAACTTTCCAAATGGTTTGGAAAACGATGACATAATTCAATGGACAGGAAAAACCAGTAAATCTAAACGGATGGCTGCGATGACTATTTGGCCAGCAAGTGCTCGCGACAAAAGTTTCCGATTATAAATTCATGGTTTTAGGAAAAGGGTAAACTATTTTAAAGTAAAACAATTTTTTTGATAAGATTCGACAAAACTTTTAACAATTAATTGAGTTATAATATTTAAAAATTTGCGTACCCATAAGCATTTGTTTAAGAAAAAACAAGGTTTAAAGTATAGCGAGTAAAATTTACAAAAAAAAAACCTAAATTTATAGGCTGTTTTGATAAACATACTTAAGTATACTATTTTAAATAATAAAAACTTTATCTCAGATACAGGTGAGAACTCATCCAAGTCGACTACCATGGAGCTACCGTAACTGTAATATAGACAATGATGTGATAAGTAGGGGTGTAAACTTTGATATTATGGTTCGTGTCAACAGACTTACCTACAGAGTCTACATAAATAAAAAGCTTGTTTATTCACTACCGTTAGTTTAATATTTTTGGTAGTTTTTGTTAACTAATGCTTGAAACCAGACGGTACGTTTTTACAAATTTCTTGTTTAAACAAACAATTGTTAAAGTTAGTTTACTTGTCTATGTGCAAAGGCTTACAACTAAAAAACTGTTGTGTTTAATATCAGTTAGTTAATTATATTTTAGTTAGACAAATAGTATTTATGTCAAAAACTTGAGCTAGTTTTATCCAAAGTGTAACTTTTATTAAAAGTATATAACCAGTTAAATTTTAAATTACAATTTAAAATAGAACTACTTGAACAAAAATTAAACGGGTGCGCGACTATTCAATTTAAAAATTTAAATTCTTAAAAATGTTTAAGCGCCACAAATAACTCAAAAGTAATAAATAGTTGAAAAAAAAGTTTTGTACGTCTAATCAGTATCTAAAAACTTTTTTTTTAACTTTAAGTATGTTTTAATGGATGGCTAAAATAAGTTTAAAAATAAAGTAACAAAAAAATTTGTTTACAAATATGTTTTACAATGTTAGATAATCACGTTAAACTTACATAAAACATATCTTTACTAACTTTAAGGTAACATAGATTGTTCTAATTCAATTTATAGACTATAAACGAGAAAAAACTTTAAAACGTTCATGATGATTCAAGTTTTTTATACAATGTAAAATGGTAAATAGATTCAAACAATAAAGTTTTAAATATCGCTTTCATTAAACTATATACAACAATAAAACTTTTAGTTAAGCTTGTGTTTAATCTTATCTGTTTCAAAAAACAGTCTTAGCTTGTTTGTTGAAAAAAATTCTAAATAAATTTTGTTTTTCATATGAAAGTTTACTACTTTTTTCAAAATCAAAATAACATACATGGGTAGGTGTCTAGTATGCACGAAGGGACACTTTTGAACGAATGGTCAAACATGCAAAAAGACGATTTTGCACAAATACTCTTTTGCACAAATACTCTTTTGCACAAATACTCTTTTGCACGGCGTCAATTTTGCACGATAGGGTTACTTTTGCATGGGTTGAAAAAATTAAAGTTTTTAAATTATATTCAATAACTTTAAACTATTTTATTTACTATCACTATTACCCTTTACTCTCGGTCGGTATATTTATATATATATTTTTTTGTTTTATAGTCTTTTTTTTTCTTGTTTTTTATTATTATGTATGGTATTAGGTTTTTGTATTTATTAGGTATATACATTTTTTTTCTATCACTGTTACCCCTTACCCTTTACCTCGGTTGGTAACTTTTTTATTCCCTTTTTTTTATTAGTTAATTTTTAATTTTATGTTTTTTTAGTTTTTTTTTATGTAATTTTTTATTTTTACTATCACTGTTACCCCTAACCCTTATCCTTGGTCGGTAACTTTTTTTTATTAAGTAATCTTTTTTTTTTCTATTACAACTTTTTTTTTGTTTTTTTACTCTCGTGAGAAAATGACCTTTCGTTCAAAAGTGACCCTCCGTGCAAAAGTGTTTTCCTGCATATTTGACCTGTTCCCAATATATATAACTATAAATTTTCTGGGAAATATATTATATTTAGAGTTAAATCATATCAAGTATTTACAACAAACAAGTGTTAATTTTATGATTCATTATTTACGTCTTTAAGCAACTATTCTTAAAAAATATTAGAAAAGAAAGCTAAAAAACAATAACTAGAAGACAAATGAATAATTGACTATATAGATATAATAGACTGTTAATGTTCTTTCTTAACATTTACATAGATTTTACTTTATGCAACAACATTTTTAACCAGAGCGTGTTTGTGTGTTTATATGGAAGCAAAAACATTTAAAGTCTAATATGTAAAATATGTAGTAATATGTATTGATTGCTAGTAGAATATTTTAAATTAGTTTTGCAAAGATGGTCACTACAAAATGTTTAATTGGTATATCTGATTTGTTAATTTTACACCATACATACTTAAGTGCTAAGTTATGTAGTAAAAATATTGATTGCTAATAAAGTGTTTTAAGTAAGTTATGCCTAGATGATTACCACAAAGTATTCTTTTGGTATATCTGGTTTGTTAAACTTTATTTATTAGGCTTTTGTTTATTAAAAGCTGTTTTAATGTGTGAAATATGATTCTGTAAAAATTATCGTCTCCTAAGTAATCATCTTACTAAACAAATCTAGGAACGCAACTCCCCCAGAAGATGTCCGTTTTGCACACGTGGTGGGCTCTGCAAGAACATATACCATTAAAAGATTCGAAGTTGCTGACTATGGTTAGTTAATGTCATGTATACTATATATATGTCCTGGGCAAGACGCTAAAAGGTACCCGTGGTGTGCAACTCGATAACCGAAAGGTTTTTTGTGCCCCAGGTCCTTGGACCAAATATTTTGAGCGTCTTTTTTTTATCGTTCAATAAACTATATATGTTAAAATATCTAAAAGTTACATTAAAACTACAAACATTAGTCTTCATTTGAAATTTTTACTAAAAGTTTTTTGATGTTACTTTTTTAAGAAAAGTATGTATTTACATACAGGTTTTTTAAAAACAAAGCTAATGAGGAAAAAATAATAATTTATACAAATCTAGTTAAAAACTAAGGGATTAACAAATTTCTATAAAATATATTGAAACTATTTTCTTTAATTTATAAATTCAAAAAATAAACAGCAAAGATGCTAAATAAACCAGAGTGTGGAAAATCATCAACTCTTGAAGTTGATCAGTTCATTGTCAACATTAATTGCAGACAACTAGATCCATCTATTTTACCAACAAATCATCGCTTATATGATTATATTGCACAAGCTGGCTCATTGACTTGGCAAGTTAGATCCTCCTTTTAAAAACTGAATTCTTTTCTTTTAATGTAACTTTTTTATATAAGTTGATGTTATTACTTTTTATCAAAAACCCATACTTTAGAACATTCGTTACTATAAAAACTTTATGTTTAATTAAAAGATAGTTTAACGTTATACAATACGGATTTTAGCATAGTTTATTAATTATAAAGATAATAATAAATCAAAGTGATTGATAGTACCTTTAAGTGTTAGTTTTTAAGCTATAAATGTAATAAAATTGTCGTGTTCGGAAACTTAGACACAGATAACTAGTTAAATAAAAATTTTACGTTAATGTTTTTTTTACCAACATTGAGTTATATTTTCTAATTATCAGCTTATAGTTTTAATTTAAACAAACAAATTTTATCACTAATATATCAAAAATCAAAAACATCGTTTATCTTCTACATCTATAATTTGATGTTTAATCGTTTTTATAGGAGAAAATTTTTTATGCCAAGTCAATTTATCTTGATAAGGTTAGCAGTACCCATATAATTACATAAAAAGAATCAGTAAAGCATTAAATTTGTTATAGTTGAAAGTTTGAAGAAGTTATTAGCTGGCTTTAAAATCTAAAATATGTGTAGTGCAAGTAAGTTAAAGAAAAATTTCGAAGTCAAGAATTATATAATACTATAGATATTGCTAAAATGCATTAACCTAAAAATCTATCAAGCATCAAAATAAATTGTTTTATCTTATACAATTTCACATTATTTATTAACAGATTTTCGTTTTACTAGATTAAAATTTTTAACTTTCACTTATTTTTGTGATTTCTAATGTTTTAGTGCAGGAGTCGGTAACTACATCTTGCAGTTCAGATCCCGTCTGCATTTGTCAGCATTTATCTAACGAGTATTTTTAATCAACAAAATAGTTTTGAGTTTAAGTATAAGTGCTTGTTATATAATATTTTTTCACAGTTTTGCTATGAAATATTAACATAGAATATTTAACATAGTTTTTGAAAATAGTGTCGGCTCGTGAAATATTTTAGAACGATTTAGCATATCTTTATTTGAATTTATACAAATGCTTTAATAATGATATTGAACAAATTTAATTAAAATATCCTATAAGCAGATAAATTTATACAAACAAATAAAAGCTAATTATATTTTTTGTAACCTAATACTAAAAAAAGTGTAATATTTTTGATTTAAACAATAATTTGAAAATTCCAAAACTAAACTTTACATGAAACTGTTATGTTGTTAAGCTTTAATAAAAAAAAATATGTATATATACATTTTATTTTTTTATATATTAGACTTAAGTTATTTTCTAAACTTAATAGCTGTTGTACGACTTTTACGTTTTATTCTTTGAAAACTTCTAAACACCATAAAAAACTAAATGCATAAACATATGCTTTTTCAGAAATCATCCAGTTTTTTTACAAACAAAAAAGTTTTTTTAGTATCTCAATTAGTTTGTAAAATAAATTTTTGAAAGAATAAATATATTACTTCTCCTCCAGCAGTTGAGATATCTCTTTTTTTTTTCTTAAAACCAAAACATATAATAGTATCTCAATTTGTTATAGATTGTATCTAAATTTATACGATTACTAATCAATAAGATTTAATTGTAACTTTAAAAAAAATACATTAAATATTACAATGGGTTTAAAGCAACATCTCTAAACTTAGGACATCACCATTTTGGGGCTTTTTTGAATATCAGAAGCAAAAGCAGTAAAGGTTTTAAAAAGTGTGTGAGTAATTAACTATTAATAGAGTTGAATAGTTTTTTGACAATTGGTTTATTACGAACATTACTTTGAGAAGTTCTTGTTTAAAGTCTTAATTTTAAAACAGTTGTAGAAGCTAGTAAAATAAAATTTTAGCTATCAGTTCGTGATACAAGTGCAAGTAACAAGCATATGTGTGGAGCAACCCTAATCAATAAATGTTGGGCGTTATCTGCAGCAAGTTGTTTTCCAACCATTGACACTCAGTTTGTTTAAATGTTGTACTATGTAGTTAACTAACTTGTAATAGTAGCTGTTTTTCTAATTGTAACGAGCTAAGAAATTTAAAGAAACATGTTTTAGAAATAACGAAGCTTAAACTATATGAAGTTAGCTTTTATATATGCAAACTTTTCACGTTTTTAAATAAATAAAAGGAATGCAGTATATATAAAATACAACAAGTAACAGTAGTTCATAAACTAATGAATGTTTGTAGTCTTAGTAGTTTTAGTTTTTAAAAGTTACTAATTCTTTTTTCTTACTATTACTACGGGTTTAAAAAATCTGAATCTGTTTTAATATATATAACAACATATTGTCGAATTTATTTTTGTAAATCTTCTAAGTGAAATACGTAAATATAGAAAAAAAAGAGTTGTTTATAGTGTTGTGACGAAACTTTGAATAATTTTTATTTTTGAACATTTAATTCAAACAGCAAGTAAGTTTACTTATATACAACTCTTAAAAAACTATTTATTTTTGTTTTTGTATATACCTGATGAAGCTTTATTTTTATAAGTTCAAAAATACTCAGACTGTTTTAATCAATCGTTTAGTTGCTGGCTTTGATTTTTTAAATATTTTATTTAGAAATGTTGAAATGGTGTCAGAAAAAAGTTATGTTTAGAAAAATCAAAAAATTGATTTTGAAAAAGCATAATTTAACCAAATTAATACCTATTCAAACTTATTAGATAAACTTTTTAAGGATTCAACGGGATAAAAATAACCTTAAGTTCAAAAAAAAAGCAAATGAAACTTATGCATTTCTAAACTTTTAATCAACTTTTCAAATTCTTAATTTGTTAACTAATATATAAACTTGATTAATTTTTAAAAACTTCACAAAGTAGAAAATTTAGTTTTTTTTCTATTTATTTATACCTTTTCTGGCCTCCTTTACAAAAATTTATAGTTATAAAAGCTTTTTAATAAAGTTAATAAAACGATACATAATTTAATCACTCTTAACCTAGTTTGGATGAAAATAAATCCATCTTAAATTATTTTATTTCTCAGAACATCAAAAAAGTACAAGATTCGTGTTGGAGATTATTTTAACGATGACGAATTGAACACTGAGTTTTTTTCTTCAATAGAAAATCAAACAGACGTTGAGATTGACAAAATTTACCGTCACCAGTTTTACTCATATGGCGAAAATAAAAGAAATGATATCGCATTATTAAAGCTTAATGAATGTGTTGATTTTAAGTAAGTTGTTTTTGGTTTGAGCTTTATTTTAGAAACGAAAGTATAAATTTATCAAAAAATTGAACAAAATATCTATGCTTTAAAAATCAATTATTCTAGTTAAAGTTAAGGCCAAATTTTAAAGTCTTTAATTTTAACTTAAATTTTTAGCATACGAATTCAAATTTAAAAAGCTTTAAAGCTTCTTTTATTGTTTTTAATTACAAATAGTAAATTTAATAAGTTTGTTATTCATAAAAATTAAATCGAGTAAAACAAAATTAACAAACAGCAAACATGTGAAGCCTGTATGTTTACCCACAACAAATGAAATGACTTACTCTGGCTTCAGTTGCACTACTAGTGGATGGGGAACAATTAAAAGAAAAAATCGTTTGTAGTTTATTTATCTATGTAAAAAAACTTATTATTACATAAGTATTCTTTAATGAAGCGGATGTTTTTTGTGTATTTAAACTAAAATGAACACACAAAAAAGAAAATAAACTAAATATGTGCTATACGTAAGTCTTTTGAATTTAAAAATAATGATGGAACCTAACGAAGATATGATAATTTAATGTTTTTGAAAGTTTACAGGAAACTTTATAGATTAATCAAAAACTAAAATGTATAAATAAGAACTAACAATAATCTTAAGAGTTTGTTAACAATACTACAGCTTTCTAAATTAATTTTCTTAAATTTAAACAAACTGAACCTAATTACCCGTTGAGTTTTCTTAAGTGGGCAACATTGACAGCTCAGTTGTCAGTAAATAGTAAATGAAAAAAAAGGAGCGACTTTAATTTATTTGCAATTTTAACTTTCTATTTATGTTGTGAAAAAACAAGCTTACACTCCATTAAGAATCAATAAATATAAATATATAGTTTTGTTTAATTAAACATAATTTTAATATTATAACCAATACATTAAGTTTGTAAGCACAATACTTCAAACAAAAAAAAAACGGCTTGTTTGATATTTAAAGATTAATTTTGTATTTAAACGAAGTATCAGCTAATTTTAACTATAAATAATTTGAAAAAAGTGTTTTTTTATCATAAACTTATTAAGCTAAGTTCTTGTATTTTAAATATATTCTAATTAGGTATTTTTTTACTACTAAGATTGTCACTTATCCTGTTGTTCATACCTGATGTAAAAAAAAGATTTTTTCCTATGCATGTAAAACAAATATAGGTTCATTTTCTGTTGTATACTTTTTAAAATTATCCTTTTCTTTTCCTTTGTAGAATGCCCAAGAATTACATCGCTAATGTAACAAAGTTATGTGCTAAAATTGTTATATTAGTAATTTGATATATAATTTATCATATTAAAACAAAATTCGTAGTTGTATAACAATACAAGATAACGCTGCATTTTAAACAAACATCTGAAAAACAGTCGAAGAGTGTTCCTTTTTTTAACATGAATATTATTATTATTGTTTATTGAACGATAAAAAAAGCCCTCAAAAAGTTTGGTCAAAGGACCTGGTGTACAAAGGAACCTTTCGGTTATCAAGTTGTACACCACAGTCGAAAAGTGAGCAATTTTGTCAACGAATTTTGAAAACTCTGAAGTAAAGCATATAACATTATTTGAAACATTAATAATCCTTTCTATAAATTGATAAATGTTATTAAAAAACGTTATCTCGATTCTCAGAAGTTCACAAATTTCCTAAAATAAAATTATTGCTTTAGTGCCAAATCAATACCCAAAATGTCTAAGATTCGAAGACCAAACACTGTTTGAACCTTCAAAAAGTTTCAACTCAACAAACCATCTAGTAAAATCCGTAGTGTGTGCTAAAAAGGTTTGTACAAAAACTTTAACAAAGAACATTTCAATTTTATAAGCTGTTATCAAAATTTTTATTTTTTAATAATTTTTTAAACAAAGGAAATTAAAAGCAAAAAAAGGTATTATAAGTGTCAATGTGAAATTTTTTAAAGTTTTAACTATTAAAAGGTGCAAAAGTACTTGCAGTTATAACTCTGTCTTTATAAAAAAAGTTATATGCCTAGTCTATTTATTCAAGACGTTTTTACAATTTAAAAATGAAAACTTTAAACAAATTAATTTTTATTTTAAATCGAATATAATGTTTATCTTCAAATAACGATACGTTTACAGAATAAAAACTCACTTTATATAAGATTATAAAACACAGTAATCGTTTGCTACACGTTTTTTTTTTCAATTTAATTTCAAGCAACTTATGAAAAATTACTATAATTTTTAATCTTATGTATAATAAACGATTAAACTTCTAAACAATAAACAACTTCAACGTTAAAATTAACTCAATTTTTTTTTAGAAAAAATCATATAACGGATAAATAGACGTTTTATAATCTTAACATATTTTTCTAGATAGAACTAATATGAGTTGTAAATTAAAAAAAAGTTTCAGTTCAAAATAAAAATATTAAATATGTTTTGTAATTAAAATAACAAAAAGTTTAAGCTTTTATAATAACCTTATGAGATTACGTTGAAAAATAGTTTGTTTACATTGTGATTTATAACTTAATTTTTGTTTGAATAAAAACAGGAGCTGAGACGACAACACAGTCAATTTGTAATAGACAACGGAGGTCCGTTGATGTGTTATTTACAAACAAACATTACTTTGGTCGGCATCTCTGGCCGAGGATCAGGTTGTGAAGATCTGCAGGACTCAGAAGCTTACACGAGAGTAGCTCCTTTTCTGAAATGGATTTTAATCAAAACGCAAGTTAGTCCGAACGACGAGGAACTGAGGAGGATGGCGGGAAACGGAGAAGCTAATGACCGGTACTGCCTCAAGTATAAGAAATAAAAATACTTTGGTCTTTTATAAGTTTTTATGCTTAAGTAACAATTTTTTTTATGCTCTGTATATTTCTTTTTTAACTTATCTTGCATGACTTAGAAATATATAAACAAAAATGTTAAGAAAGTTTGACTATAACATTTTTATTTATAGTCTATTACATTTTATTTTTCTATGAAATCAAAAAAAAAAAATTTTTTTCAAAACATAAACTTTTTAGCTTAAAAAATTATACTTAAAACTTTGTTATTAATTAAAAAAAAAATTCTTTAAATCTAATTTTACTCCACTACATCTTTAAAACTTATATTACACAATATTTATCGGAAGAGTGTTTTTAATAAGTAATTTCATCTGATTTAATAAATTTAAAGTGTTAAACTACTGATAACTTAGTGAACTTAAACAAAAATACTGTTTTTGAGAAAACTCTAAGTTTATAATCAAATTTTATTACTAGTTTTAACATATGTGAAATTTAGTTTTAGAAATTTTAGACTATGAATGTTAAATGTTTTATTATGAGCAAATATTATCTACTGTTATTATAACTAAATTTCACTAAGATCTCATATATTACAAGGTAGAAGTTATAGCAAAAAAAAAAGATTAACGAAAGTTTGCTTTAAAGTTATTGAATGTTTTTCGAAGTTAGAAAAAGAACTAAAAGTCGGTTTATTTTACTACAATCTCAAAACATTCAAAAAATTTACATAAAAGTTATAGTAGAACAATTTTATGGTTTTGTTAAATAACTTAATTTGTAGAGCTTGTTTTAGATTTTGTCTAAATAAACGCACAGTTAGTCATTTCTGAAATTATAAAACAAGTTCGAATTAGTTTTAATAATAAATATTTAAAATGATAAGGGTAGGGATCTAAATGACAGATTTGAAAAACATAATAATGTGCTAAGATAGAGATCCTCTAAACTAGTGGATAAATATTATTACGGAAAAAGTTTTAAGTCATTTTTTTATAACTCAAACAATTGCTGAAAAATTATTGTTTACTAAAAAATATAACTTTATAAAAGTTAATAAAGATTGATTACATATGATATAACTGTTTGAATTGATAACATTAAACAAAAGATAATAACTGTTTGTTAAATCCAAGCAACTTTACTTTTATACAACTAGAATTCATAAAACCTTACCTTAACGTTTTTGAATAAAAATACTCTAAACTTAATAAAGCGCGAGTTTTGAAGTCGGTTGAGTTTTTTTGTTAAATTTAGAAAACTCCCGTTTTGAATTACCAAAAAAAGTTCTAAAACTGAGTTTTTGTTAAAATAAACAAATTAAACTAATTTTTATAGGACGGTTAAACACATTAATAGCTGAACTAAACAGAAAAAAAACCATCATAAAACAGACGACAGTATCAAAAATACTGCATATTTATTATTTTGTTAATAAAGATCACGTTGATTATAAAATGTCAGATCACGAACTTCAATAAACACCAATCCAAGAGATGTAAGGTGCTATGCACTTCTAGCTTTGGATAAATTGTTTAAATATTTATAAGTTTTTGCCCAGCTTATGTTATTGAAAAGGTGTCGTGAACAAATGAATACTTAAATTTTGGCTAACCGTCAAGAACGATTTTTAAGCTTATTTTTAAACTTGAATTACCCGCTTAATATGAAATCATTTAAATACAGGGACCTATGCAGTTATTTAGATAGTGACAGACAAGATGGCGTATTATATAACTCAGCTTATCAAGATCACTAGAAATTCTAAACATTCTTCTTGATTAACAAAGTGTGTTGTACCCAAAACACAATACTATGAACTAATATAAGAAACGCATAGGTAAGTTCAACAAGGATAAAGGAACCAAAGCAGGTAAAGTCAAAGTTTCTTTAATCAAGTTTTCCAGAAACCCTATTTGAAAAATTATTTTGCTAAAATCAAACAAATTTTCATCAAAACAAATCATTAGATTAAATCTTAACCATTCTTTTAGTAATAAAATGAACAATTATGACTTTATTTTCAAGCTTGAAAAAACAAGTCCTAAAATATAATGAAGAGTAAAGACTTATTTTCTGTAAATAAAAGTGTTGCCTACTTTTCTAAAGGTATGAACATAACTCACAAAGGAAGACTTTAGAGAAAACAATAACCAAAAAAAGCTACTTTTTTTTTGCTCAACAAATCAAAAGCAAGTACTAACACTAGGAACAATCTTAATAAACACAATATAACGTTTTGTTTAAACGAATTCTTTTTAGTCTTTAAATGTTTCCAGAAATTTCACTTGTCGATATTTATATTTGCCATAGCCACTAAAGCGTGAAATTACAAAACCTTGCAGGATTTAGTAATGCACAGGATCATAAAACTAAAAAAATCTATTTACTTAACAAAAGTAGTAATGCATTGCGACCATTTATAAGCTACTTTCAGATATATATTTTTTTATTAATTTAATTGTTCTAGATAATCTCCTGCGAAAGTTTTTATAGGTTATACTATTATAAGGTATTATACTTTAAAAGGCACAAAAATGAGTGTAGTATTAATTATCCGCTTGAGGGCAATCAAATTAAGAATTGAAATCCGCTATTTCAAATTCAGAAAATGGCGGCTGATTTTAAAGCCAATAAGATCAAAGAGTTGAGTTTGATGAATAATATTGCAAACGGTACTTTCATATATGCACTTAATAGGTATGAAACCATATTTTTTGTCAATCTCAATCAAATTGCTTCTAGTGAAATTTGAAATTCCGATTTACAAACTGCTGTTATTGTTTGTTTGAAATTTAAGATTTTTGTTCAAATTGGTCTTAAAAAAGACTTTATATGTGATAATCGACATTTAGGTAATTAAAGTAAGAATAATAAAACTCAAATTCAGTGTAGAACGTAAGTTATTTAAAATTTACTTAAAACATAATGTTCCTTCACCAATAATGTTACTAGCAATAAGTTAAAAAAAATTACACATAAGCCTTTATACATATTTTTAAATTATGCTGCTAAGTATTGGACTTTTATTTTTTAGTATATTTATACTATAACTTAACTTTTTAATTTTAGTAAAGACTGTAATCTACCCATAATATATTCAATTTACCAAAAAATAATTTTCTTACAGATATAGGAACCAATACTTGTCGATAAATATATTTACGAGGCAACTGAAACACTAAACTTTTTGACAATATTGAGCTAAAGTTATAAAAAGATTCCTAAAAACGCTAATTAAAAAAAGCTTTGATGATAACTTTAAATAATTATCATATTTATATTATAGTACAGATGCTTATCTAAATTAGAATAACATATTAGAAAAATAATGTTCTGCAGTACCAGCTTGATAATTTTTGGGCATTTGAATAACAATAATTACTTTAGTATGAAACTGAGATAAGTAAAACTAATTTTTGTAAAGTGTTCAGTGGCAAAGCAATTTTTCATTTCATGCAATTCAGCTGCAGTGTCCTAATACTTGTGTCATAACTTCTTTTAAATGAGTTGAAAAAATATCTCATCTTTCAGTCATTCTTATACTTAAAATTTAAATGACTTTAATTTTTACTGAATTTATAATCTTTATTTATCACAACCAGTAACTTTAACTAGAAATGAAACAATACGATTAATAAGTCTCATAAAATTTATTCACTAAACACAAATTGGCTACAAAAAATTAGAATGTCAATTATTTCCGGAGCTGCTCCATGCAGGAGTCCCCTGAGGCGTGATTGTCTCGTATTTTGTGTCTTCTGGCGGATTTGGATCCCTGGCCACTGGGCAAGATGGTCTTTCGATGTCCGACATTTTTATTATCTGTTTATATAAAATAGATTAACATTAGTTGTCTGAACTATTTTGATGAGTATTTTAGAACTTGAAATAAAAAATGTTTAAAAAACAATGTTTTACAAATAAATGTAGTTTAATAATTTATTTATGTATAAGTATTTTTAGATATATAAAAACAATTATTGCACATTATATTCTAAAAAAAACTTTCAAAAATGCCAAATCTAACAAAAAGTCAGTAGAGGTCAAACTGGTTGCTTTATAGAGCAAAGGTCATAGTTAATTAACATATATTTAAACTATTTTAAGCATACACTGTTGCTTTTTAGTTATAAAGTTTGAAAAACAATTATAAAAAAAAATTATCTCAAGTTCCTAAGAAAACGTTATACATAAATTTTTTCTTAATTTAAAATTAAAACATTTAAATTTTAAAATAAGTCTATCAGCTATTGTGAATGTTAAGAAGTTGTTAATTTTACTTATATATTTATTATTATAAATCTAAAAAAATATTTTGAATTAACACCGTGTATTTGCAAAATAGGCAGTCTCAAACTAATTACATAAATTTTTTTAAGAAAGCTTCCAATTTTTATTTTAGTGAGTTATTTTCCCAAGATAAATATTATACATTCCATTAAAATTATTTCCATTGTTAGTCTCTTGGGCATTACATTTTTTGCATTTTTTACACTGCTCACAATGTAAATATAAAATGTAGCTTTAAACTACTTAAAAAGGATTAAAAAAAAATGAAACAGAAATTTTTTGTTTCTTATATATACATTATTTCAAGCACTGATTTCCAAAACTTGTTTTACAGGTGAAAATGCATTTAAAAACAAAACAATATAACTTTAAAATAAAGTAAACATATTTTAAATTGTCAAACTTTGAAACAAAAGATGATCAGTTTTCAAATTCTCTTTAACATAAACCAAATCGAAAATAGATAATTGTTTTTTAAATTTCCTTAACTCCTATTTGATTATCTCAAGATAAAAATTTATATGTTAGCTCTAAACAGTTAAATTTTAATGCCACTTCAATAAACATCGGTGTTACTTTTTTTGGTATAAAATAAATTAATTTTTTCATGGGACCACATTACATCCAATATCTTAATTAGAAATATAAGTCTGTACAAAACTTATAATTAAACACAAAATTCAAAACTAGAAGTAACAGCAATTATTATAAATGTAGCTTACTATTTATTTTAGTAGTTGCTTACTGTATTTTTTAAAAACTTTATAATTTAATGGTGTCATAAGTTTTTATAATATAAATATTACATCTTATTTCATAACAGCTTAACATTTAACTTTTATTATTTTAAAAGTTTAGATTTATATTTAAATTTTATAAAAACAAAATCATTGTGCTTAGAATCAAATTAAAAAATTTAAAACAATGAAATGTTATAAAAATGACAAAAAAAGTTTAACAATAAAACTTTATAATTTTACACTTCTATTTTTAAGTATGGTTTTTTAATTGAAGAAGTTAAATAGATTTAAACAACCATTTTGTATGTGCATAGTAAATTAATTTTTGACTTAATTTCTATCGTAAATTGATCTTTTTAAAATTAGTACAGATTCCCAGTCAATTATCAGTGTGTTACTTTCATTTCTAATGAGATTTTTAATGCTTAAAATAAGTGTTGTAAACCATAACCCTTCACTGAAAGCAGACCATACCGTTTCAAGTAAAGCAAAACTTTGTTGAAAGTTAATTTAGTACAGTGGTAATTCTATTTTCTTATTCTAATGTTTATTTCAGCTTAAAGTTAAGATTATTTTATAACTAAAACACTTTTTGAAACTACTAGGCATAAAAACTTTTCATTTAAAAAATAGTTTATTACAGTTTTGTAATAAAACTTGTCACTTTAACTAAAGAAACTCATCACTTCATTATTTTATCATAGTTTAAACTTTAAAAAAAATAATTTTACTTTGAAAACCTTTCTTCAAAAAATTAATTCCAAGTTGGTAAGGTTATAATGAAATTTTCTTTTTTTAATTGAATGACGGAACTTAACTTTATTTTTAATTGAAATAATTAAGACAATCAATGATTTAAACTGCAATGTTTATCTTTGAACTTTATTGTGTTAATTTTCTAAAAATCCAATACAGAAACAAAAATAACACAAAAAAAATTAATTGGGAATTTATTTCAAATAAGCGACCTCTTTAAAAAAAATTTTTTATCAAGTTTTAACTAAAAAGTTAAAAACACTATATTTATTGAGAATTAAAAAATAATGAAAACTTTTTCATATTACAAACAACTGAGCTTCCTATAACCAAAAAGAGCTTAGAGTGGTCATTGGTCAACTAACGTTCATTTTTAAAGGTATGTGTTAGGTCAATTTTTACTAGTAATACTTAACAACCAAAAGATAAGGTTTTTCTTAAAATATTTATGAAAATAAATGTATTTTCTGAGATGCAGTATGGAACCTATAAGTTATGAAGAAGATCGTTCTATTGTGTTTATTTACCTAAACTTGCCTTAATACTTGACATTAAGAAAAAGCTGAAAGAAAATACCAATTACATAAAGCATACTAAGTTCCGTCAAAAAAAAATACTACCACAAAATATTAAACGTTTATGATTTAAGAATATAAACTAACTTTTTTAAGAGGATAAAGTTGAAGTTTTAATCGTTTTAATAATACTTTAAAAAGTTTCTTATGAAGTAAAAGTTTTCTGACTGCTGAATAAACTGTTAACCTATACGCTAAATTATAATTCATTAACTAAAACAGGAGTTGAAATTAAGTCTTAATTAAAAAAAATGTCAATTTGTTCTTTAATTATTAATGCTTAATTAATAAATGACGAAAAGTGTTGATAAAAACAAAAATTGCAAGCTTATCTTCATTTTAATAAAACAATACATTTTATGAAAAGCTAATTAAATTTTTAGAAATATGAGAAGTATTCAAAACAGAAAAATTTTAACAGAAGATAAATATTATACAACAAATATGTAACTGACATAAAAACCTTAACAAATTTTTGTCTACATCGGTCCAAGAAATACAGTTAAAATGTACTATTATTTTCCAATTATAACAAAACTAAATACTAACCGAATTAAGTGAAGATATGTATTGTAAAAATTGCTAAGTAAATAGTTCTGGTGGGTGACTTAAATAACTTTTCAAATGGGATGTTCAATATTCAAAACCAGCTTTTAAAGTATAAATTACTGATACTCAGTGCAGCATTGCAGCATAGTTATAATCAGGCAAAAAAAGTATTAGTTCTTGCTGTCATAAAAATTAAAAATAAAGCTATTAGGTTTTCTTTAGTTTTTTTGAAGTTAACATTTTTTATGAATTTAATTTTTTTATTATAAAAATTGCCTTTTTATGAATATATATGTCGGATTTTTTTTTAATTGAACGAACGACAAAAATACGCTGAAATATTTGGTCCTTGGACCTAGTGCACGAAGAACCTTTTTGTTATCGAGTCGCACACCACGGATACCTTTTAAAGTTTTTTTATTTTAAAAGGGGAATGCCAGAAATAAAAGTTTGCCTAAATCCAGCTGTGTAAAATGCTGCTTTATATCGTTTTGAATTAATGATATTTCACTTAACTCAAAGTTTATGATTTAAAGAAAATATAAAAATTGTTATAGCTAATAAAGCTTTTAAGCTAAATACTCTACAGCGCTAGTTAAAAAAAACTTAAGAATGAGTTGAAAATAGTTCGTTCTCGCAAGTATATTTAAAAACAAGCTATGATTACTAAATTGTTTTTATGCTACCTATAAATGTTGCATATATATTTTTTAAATATTGTTTTAAAAAACAGTATTGAATGATTTCTCAATAACAAGTCATTCTCGATAAAACCTTACATTAGATAAGAAATTTCTGAAAGTTTTATAAAAGAACTAAAACTCAAAAAATTAGCAAAAACATTTTTATTTGGTGAATGGTAATCTTTTAATAAAGAAGTTTAGTAAACGAACCAAAGTTTAATTGATTTATTTAGGTATAAGAGCTCACTTCGAGAAAAAGTAATACAGAAGTAGATATTGGAAAACTGTTTGAGTTAGAGATTTTTTATTTTTAAAGATTTTTTATTAGTTTTAAATTAGAAGACTAGGTTATTGGTAGCTTTAGAAAAACAATTCAAAAATAAATGTTATTAAATGCTGTTAAAAGTAGAAAAATGCTTATTTTTTGTTATTGTTTTTATGTAAAAGTTAAAACCTTCGGCATTTAATTAATAGAAATAACTTGATTTAAATATCAATTGTTAATTTTTTGTTATTAAAAATATTTTGTACATCAATTATTTTCACCTTTGTCTAGTCCTTGTGTATTCTGAGTTCAAAAGATTGTGCACAGAGCACAATAAACCTTCTAATACAATTTTTATTGAACAATAGTTTGTTAATTATGTATTTATTTTATTAATGCAACTTTTATTATAATAACCTTTTATTTATTGTCATTAAATATACTAAAACTTACTGAGAAATATCAAAATGTTTTTTTTTTAAATACTAACACTTATAAAAACCTATTCTTTTTTATTATCTAACTTAGATTTCGTGCACAGTAAAGTATAAAGCATTTTTAAAGAATTCACTATGTAAAAATTTATTTTCAAAAAATTAAATACTTTTGTTAAATACAGCTCTTTATTCAATTAAATACACGGTAAAATGTTTTGCACAATTATACCTTTTCTTAACCAAATATAGCAATTTTTTTTCTAAAGCTACCATCGCCTAGTCTACTAACTTAAAACTAATTGTAGCAGCCTTTCTATGTGCACACTTTAAGATCGTAATATATTCATACACACTTTTTAATTTCTTCAATTTAGAGCAACCTACCAAAACTGAGACTAATTAAGTTTAAAGCAGGTAGCTACATGTAATTAAACTAAAATTTCCAAAACTTTAAAACTCTATAGTTTGTTATACCAATCTTGCAGTATAACTCTTTTTTTTTTAATTTTAATTTATATTAACTTTTTTTTTGATTAGAATAATAAGTTTAAAAAAAGTTATTAGAACTTTATTTCATTTGAAGGAAAAGTTTAAAAGTGGTGTTAACTTAACACTATTAAGCAAAGTTTAAACACATGAAATATTTGTTTACGACATTATATAAAGAAAAAAAAACAACAACCAACAAAAATTTCAGAGAAGTAAAGCTATCGTTTTTTTTTTATTTATTATTTAAAAACGTGATTAAAAAAGAATTAAAATAAAGTAGTAAAATATTTAAGAGTTATGGTTTATTTTAGACTTGGCTTTACTTTTTAAAAACATTGTTTGCAAAAATAATTTCTTTAAACAGCTTAAACAAAATAATTTCAATTCTAGAGTACAAAATTGGATTAAGCAAACTGTTAATTGGTAAAAGTACAATAGAAGATATAGGATGTACTACTTCAGGAATTTTATATCCTAAGTAGCTAGCGTACGTAAAAACAATAACAGGTAGCCAACTAGCTACATCTGTAAAAACAATCAAAAATATTCGTATCATTAGCCTTTTTTGTACTGTTGAATTTCGGTTAGTGTGTTTTTTTACTGTTTTTGATCTTATATTGTAGAATATTAGGATATACCCTATGACAATACCAACTATTAAAAACAAATTAAAACTTATCAAAAATATTGAAAATACCGAAGCGTTTCTGAATTTCGAATAAAAATCAGGTAAACAAACTGAAGAGGAACTGTAAAAACCAAACTTCTTTTTTATATCAATGCTTGTATTTGGGTACAGTTTTATAAATATTTTTGAATTTAAGTACCAATCTTTAAAGTCTAAAATATTGTAGATACTTTTCGAGGCTGGTACACTGTTTGGCTTGGTAGCAGTCCAAATATTTTCAATGTTTTTAGCTAGTTTAAACAACTCTGTGCTATTAATAACTCTATTAACTCTTTGGTTATTAAATAGTATATTATTTGAAATAATAACTTTTTGCAAAAAACGATTCTTTAGAACTATTGGTGTTATTGACAACAAAAAAGATATAATCCAACAGAAAAAAAGAATTGTTTTGATTCTAATTTTTATTTCATCTAGACTTTTAAAAGGTCTATAAATAGTATATAATCTAAAACTTGTCATTAAAACTAATAAGTGTAATGAAGTTTGAGATGAAAATAAAGTTAAAACTCCCAGAGTTTTACACAAAATACTTGAACGCC
Organism: Thalia democratica; assembly: GCF_965202585.1. Lineage (NCBI taxonomy): Eukaryota > Metazoa > Chordata > Thaliacea > Salpida > Salpidae > Thalia > Thalia democratica. The sequence goes on from NC_139170.1 coordinate 14,545,093, forward strand.
ATTCTAAGTCTATTTCACAATACCTTCCTGAGAAACTTGTTGACAAAAAAGCGATTGTACCTACAACAAAACCAAGTATGATGTCTGAAAATGACAAGTTAAGAACAAATAGCACATTAAAGTATTTAGTGGAATGCTTGTTGTCAATGTTTTTTAATTTTTTTAAGGTATTTGTTATTACGATGAGGTTAAATACAACTATTCCCAGAAACGAAATCCATACAAAATATCTTAAGTACTTGTTTTTTATCATTTCTTCAACAGAACTTATTGTGTTTTCCTTACATTCGTCAGAACGATCAGCACAATCCAATTGGTTTTCATTTACCTTTTCTCTGCTAATTGACACAATATTACCTTTAGAGCAGTTAAAGTGAGACTTGTTTGAACAGTACTTTTCGTCAGATTGGTCCTTGCAGTCAAAGTTAAAGTCACACACTTTATTTATATCGATTATCTCTTTATTGCTGTAATCACACCTAAAAAACCAAGGGCACTCAAGCAAATTTTCTTTACAAGTTTTAAGCAAATTTCCGTCAAAATCAAAACTGATGTTTGCCTTTCTGTCGATGTATTTCAAAAACGAGCGACTGTTTATCTCGATTTTATGAGCAGTTTCATTACCACTGTACGGACTTGGTAGGTATACTAATTTTAAGTCATCAAAATAAAACCGACGTTCTACTGGCTTTGTTCGATAAAGCGAATAAGAAATTGAAGAAACTTCCAAGCGTCTAAAAATAAAGCTGAAACATCTAAGAAACCTGTGGGTATAGAAAACTGTATCAAACTTATGGAAGCATTTTTGCGAGCATTCATCTTCTCTGAATGGACATTCAAATTTTCTATTACAGGTAGTTCCATATGATTGTGATGAGCTAAAAAGTATTTTTCTGTCTGAATTAAAAGAACTTATTTTACCTTCAAATAGAAATGTTAAAAAGTTGTAGCTAGAATCTGTTGGTGGAAGAGCTAATGTGCGGTTAAAAGCGGATGGTCCTTTTGAGCAAGCAACTTGTATTCGTAAATTGCTGTTAGAATCATACTGGCGCATTTCACTAACGGACAAAAACTGGTTGCTGCAAAACTTTTCGTCTATTCCATCGGGCAACTCAAAATCCAAGTTACAAACAGCTTTGAAATGTGAGCCAATCCTTTCAATGGACTTTTCCTTAAACAAAAACTTACATAAAGGCTTTGCTTCAGAACTCTCACATGCGCATTCATCTGATAAATCCTGGCAGTCAATGACCCCATCGCAAACTTGCCTTGTGAGGACTATTGTGCCGTCAAAGCACCGAAAGCATACAAGTTCTCCGTGCCCGTTAAAACAACCGTCTTCTTGCTTTGTGCAGTAAACCTCACTAGATGATGCTCTTGGCTGAGGGACTGTACAGGACCGGTTGATGCTGAATCTATAGTCTGACTCACACTTTAGTCCAAATAAAAGCTTTTTCATGAGTTTTTTACCTTCTTTTATTAACTTTTTGGCATCAAACAGCATAATTTTGGATTGTTTGTGTGGTTGATGTGTAATTAAGAATGTATACCATTTTTGTATAAATGCTTGATTAGTCTCCAAATAACGAAAATAAACTGGGTGTTTACATCGTTCTATCTCATCGCTGCCGTCTATGCATTGGGTGATTCCGTCACACATAAAACTTTTCGGCAGACACCTGCTTTGATCTTGACACAAAAACAAATATTCATGAGTGCAACTTTGAACAAGCTCTGTCTCGTCTCTGTTATTAGAACAATCTCCTATGCCGTTACCAACCAAGTCATAGGAAAGGCATCTGTTGAAATTTCTGCCTGCTAGAGTGCCATTACTGATGCCGTTAGCAGGTAAACATTCAAACTCGTATTCGTAGCAGTCAAAGTTTTCATTATGTTCATCTGACCCATCTAAACAGTTGCTTTCCCCATCGTTCACAAAACTTCGCAAAATGCAGGTATCTTTACCTGACTTGCATTTGAAATCCGTACTTTTGTCACATTCTAATTTTTCAACCTTAATTTTAAAAGAATTAAACTTACATAATAACTCCTATAAATTTGTAATATTCAATCATATAATTTTAGTAGTTTTAAGCAGCTTAAGTTCAAAAAGAAAAATTAAAACGTTTGCTACTGTAAAATATAAAATGTAATTTCATTTTAAACTTACTTTATTATCATCACATGTAGATAACATCGTTAAATTGTTTATCGTACTGTTGTTATACTTAAATATTATTAGACTGTCATTTCTTTCCGACTTTATGCTGTTCCACTCATACACTTTGTTCTGGTCGTCCACTTTAAAACATTTCATGCAACTGAAAATACAGCATCTTTATTTAACTAAATTATTGTTGCAAATTTCAACTAAGTAAGCTTTATAATTTAAAACTATTTAGCTGTTATTACATTGCTCTCTAAAACTATCTAATTTTTACTTAAATCAAAGTTACGGTACAATCAGAATAAAATGTTATTTTTAGTTAAATTAGATAAGCGTAAATGTTTAACCTTTTAAAAGATTTTTTTTTTGCTATGGTTTAAAGATTTTAATACTTACCGCAATGAAGTTTGGTATTCGGTTAAAAACTTGTCATCATCACAAGTTTTAATTGAATATTTAGCGCAAGCAACATACTTTAGTTTTTCCAGAACACAAATTTTATTTCCGTAGGTGTTTCTACATTCATGCTCGTTTTCTATGCATTTTCTAGATGAGTTGAAGTTTTCCTTTTCTAAAAAACATTTATTTTACAACTTCAGCGTTTCTTTTAAGTATTTTACTGAATAAATGACTAAAATTATATTTTAGATTAAAACTACTACCTTTTCTAAAAGAGTATTTCAAAAATATAAATAAAAGTAGTAAGCATCTACAAGAGTCTTTTCCAATTAAAAAACTAAAGTATTTTAAAATTGGTTTGTATTGCCTAATAAATAAATAAAGAACTTTTTTATACATTGTAATAATAAAACTCACTTTTTATAATATTAAAACTCTCAAGTGTGTATTTTGCATTAAGTTCAGTATCTGAGTAACATACACTACAATAAGATAAAAGTATCAAAAATTTGACGTAATGATATGTCTTGTACATTTCTATCCTTGAAGTTTTCTGTAAAAAATTGTGCAAAAATACAGCTTTAGTGTGTATAAACGCATTATAAAGTAACCTGCTTTTGCCTAATTGAATTAGCAGCTAAATCTAAAAACACAAAATTTTATACAATCATAAAATATTAAATACTAAAACAAAACTAAATAACCAGCTTATTAACTAACTAAAAACTATTGGGTTTTAAGCAAAAAAAATCATTGTTTAACAAAAACTTTATTAGAATATTAAATAAAGTTCCAGAGCAAAATACTAGATTTGATCTGATAAAAAAATTTACCTACCAAGGGCACTTCATTAACAAGACGCTGCGTTAAGTAGCTCAAAACTTTTGAGCATTCACCAAATAAAAAATTTTGTCGCCGTCTAATACTGGGGCTTAAGGAAAGTACAACTAATAGAAAGAAAATATCTCGTCTCGATTGGTATTCATGCGAAAGGGCGTGGTCAGACCTACCTGTTTATTTCTAGTCTTCTCGAGCGTTAAAAACTGGGTGTAAGAATCCTTAACTAAAATTGAATTATCTTATCTAGATCCCCTGAATCATTATATTTCTTTATGTCATAATTTTTTTTTAATTATTAACAAAGTAAGCAAAGAAATACAAATAATTTATTAGCAGAACAAATATACAATGCGATGAGTAAAAACGCTATAACACTTCTTATAAGATTATACAATTAAAAAAAAAGCTCTTACTATAACAAAAATACATAAAATGATCAGTTTTAGCAAACGTTTTAGAACAATGATCAAAACACAATAAAACTAATGGCAAATAAATACATCACTAACGCGGAGTAAGGTGCTACTGACACGTTAAACTGAAGTAAGCCAAAGACATGTAACGTTTTGCTTGAAAAAAAAAGTTTAAACAACAACATTGTATTTATTAAAAACTAAGTTAAGTGTAAAATTGGGTTAACTAAGGTTAAAAAATTACTCTTTAGTTTTTTAGAAATAACAATTAAAATCGTGACATTGACAGTTTAAGTTTTAAAGTGTCGTAATACAACAATTAAAAGTTGACTAAGTTCACTTAAGTTAGAAAAAAGGTTTATGCCAAAAGCTACTAAGTAGTATAAAACATATATTTTAACTTTAAATAAAATATTACTTTAATATTTTTTACTTACTTAAATATTAGTTACTGAGTAAATTTTTTTTATTTATTTATAAAACAATTTTGATAAATAAGTTTCAAACCTAGACACTACTTCAACATTTTGTACACCTAAATGTTCTAAGCTTTAGTATAAATTACAAATGTATTTATAAGAATTTATGTAAGTTTTTTCAAACCATTCGTATTCACGGTGTAATCTAGTTTAGCCTTAAACTTCAAGTATATGTGATCTATGAACAGGATTATAACATCAACAAAAAAAGGTGTTGATCATGTCTTTTGCTAATAATTAAAACAGAAAACTGTAAAAAAGCAAAGACTAAACAAACTTATGCGCGGTTTTAGAAGATGTTAAATTAATTATTACGGATTAACTATTTGTAAAAACAAGCTTGATTAAAACTTTATTAATTTATTTACGATATTCCATTAAAATAATGACGTTAAATACAAGGCAAGTAACTTTTTTACTTAGTATTGGAAACCTTAAAGGAAACACTTAATTTAAACAACTCTTAATAAAAACTATTTAGAGCGCTTTGAGAAAATATTTATTAGTAAATGTTTTAGGCGAAGCTTTCAGGTACATGTACAACCGACCAACAAGAGCTAAAAGTTTGACAGAAACTGCTATCAAAAAGATAACTTTTAGCTAGTGGTTAAAAACTTTTTTACACAACTATGCCAAAGAAATTCATTACTGATCATTCTTTGTTTTGAAAATTAACAAGGTGGCTAGTGCAGAAAACTCGACAAAATGTTTCAAAAATATTTTGTAAATAAACAGAAACTTTGCACTATCTTTAAAAACTGTACAAAGTTTTTAACCGAATAAAAATTATTAAAATTTTGTGGTAAATACTTTTATCAAGTAATCAGTGATATTTTTTTCTAAATGTAATTGTTCCAACAAAATACATACAAAAAAGTGACTTGTTGAGAACTATGAAAACTAGCTTATAAATAAAACTAGAAAAAACACCTTTAATACAAAAAAGATATTTGGGTTTACTTTTATTATCAGATTATTGTCGATATTTTTATTATATAATTCTTTAACGGTGTCGGCACGAGCCTTTGTATATTGTTTATTGAACGACAAAAAAAGTGATCCTTGGACTTGGAGTAGAAAAAACCGTTTGGTTATCGAATAGTACACCACTTAAATACATTTAACGTCTTGTCCATGACAAGCTAACAAATCAGGAGAAAATTTTATTGATATATGAATTTTATTTTTTTATAATAAGCAACGTCGTGAACTTTTTAATAAATTTCCCTTTAAAATTTATAAATTAGTTACGCACGATTTTCCGCAAAAATAACTTTATTGATTAATAATATTAGTTTTTATGTTTATTAATTCTAACCTTAACACTTGATTTTATTTCTAAACTTTAGTAATCAAAAAATTTAATCAAAAAGTTCAGTTTTATACAAACCATATACCAAATTTGTATTAATAGAAATGTTAGTACAAGCTTAAAGTTGATGTAAATGATTATTCTAAAACAGAACATTTATAAATCAAGCAAAGAAACTAGTACACATAAGAAAATTAGTAGTCGTTATAATTGTAATTAGAGTTATAATACGAGTTATGATTCGAGTTGTAATCAGAGTAATAATTCGAGTTGTAATCAGAGTTATAGTTCGAGTTGTAATCGGAGTTGTAATCAGAGTTGTAATCAGAGTTGTAATCGGAGTTGTAATCGGAGTTATAATCAGAGTTGTAATCAGAGTTGTAATCGGAATTGTAATCAGAGTTGTAATTTAAGTTGTAATCAGAGCTGTAATACGAATGATTATCCTCATAATGGTAATAAACTGATTCTTGTTCCCTTTCTACTATCACATTACATCTAACTGTTTGTGTGCTCTTCAAATCAGAAACTTGAATGTTGTAATTTCCATGGTCGTTATCAGTGAAGTTACTGTTAGTCGTTATAAAAGTGTTAATTTTTAAAATCAAACAATAGTAAAACAATTATTTATTTAATTATTAAAGTTTTTACTCGCTGATTAATTTTTTAAGTTGTGTGGACAGAAATTAGTATATATAAGATTTTAAGCTTCTTAAAAAAAAGTTATATTGTCACACACTTTTGTTTAGAGTTTTTTTAAGACAGTTAAAAAAAAAAACTAAAATGTAATACTTTTGTTTATTATAAATATATATTATTTAATATTTTGTACTCTACTAATTAGATGTTACTTTTAAAGCATTTAAAAAAAGATAACTTTGGTAACTTTATTTTAAGCTTTAAAAAATTATATGTGATTTGCACTTTTTAAAGTTAATGTAAAACAGATAGTTGTAAAAAACGTAGGTGCTAAGTTTGTAAAAACTTATTTTTATTACTTGATTTTAAGTGATAGCATTATCTCAGTTGAATTCGTTTCTGTGTTATTGATTCTTTTTCTGAAAAAAAAATAAATTTGTTTTAAATTATATCAACATACTTTCTTTTCGTATCACATGTTTAATACACTTAATTTTGAAGTGAAGATGATTAACAAACTTTAAAAACTAAATAAATTCAAGTACTTAAACATCTTAAAACTTATAGCTGTTGAATAAAACTAACAAGGTGCAGTTGAAATTATCATGGTTATGTAAATCATTATAATAATCATTTGTTAAATAATCATAATATTCATTATAATCATTTAATGCAGGGTCGTGCTTTTCGTTTTTTAAATTATCTTCAGCATTACCACACAACAAGTAATCATTGCCATCGATATTCTGTAGAAGTTATATACTTTAGTATAACTATAATTAATACATTGAAGCTGCTACTAAAATTCAATAAGCTTTTTCTTTAAAATAAGAACTAAGAAAATCTAGCCTTGGTTAAACAAAAGTTTATTAGTTGTTTTTTATTTTAGAATTAGATTATAAACTTTTCAACAAAATATTCTTAAAACTAAATTAAAATGCCCGGAACATTATTGAGCATTGATAGTTGAAAAAGTTCAAAAGTTAGTATTTCACTAACCTTATACCAGGAAACATCAACCATTGCATCACTGACTTTGAACAAATAGTCAATTGTTGTTGTCTTACCATTGACAGCAGTTACTACTTTTTTGGCACTGCATGAGCTTGGTTCGTGTATTGTTTTAATTTTAGGAACTATAATTGAAAGACTTTTGATATATACTTTATAAAAAACACGTTAAAAAACTAAAAAAAAACAGACAATGGTCTAATATAACGGCAATGTTATATACTGAGCATACTTTTTAATTTATATAAAGTTTATTAGTTCGTATTTTTTACAAAATAAAATAAGATATACACTTAAAACTTTAAAAAAGTTATCAAGCCATTATCCTTATTAATGTGAGTTTTATTTTATTATACGTTAAACAAAAGTGAACTACAAAAAAATGTTTTGTTATAATACTGAATTCACAGTTAATAAACAATTATGTTTTCAGTAAACTGATATATATGCAAACTTTGAGAAAAACTTGAATAATTGTTCTTAAAAATCTAGTTTTAATATGTCTACACGACAAAAATTTTCAAGATTTTATATTCAAAATAGTAAAGGTTTTGAATACTAATACTTGTATTCTGTATTTAGTAGTTTGAAAACTTTTTAATTGGCTTAAATATTTAAAAGTTCTATTGTTAGCAAACTGTATGTAATACTTAAGATTTACTAATACTTTTTAATACCTTCAGTATAATGAGATTTTGTTATGTTTATAATTCTTGTGATCATTGAAACATTATTTCGAGTTAATTCGCAGAAATAAACTCCATTTACAGAATTGTCCTTCACATTTAAATGAAGCTGATTAAAAAAATATGTGGTAAGTTTGTGAACAACATTAACTTGTAACTTTATTTTTCAATTTTCTTTATAAGTAATTTTTTGGTAGTTTACAATAACCAAAAGTAATTTTAAAGTATGTTTAATTATAGTTAGAATATTGTTTAAAGATGAACAGGAGTTCAAAAAATTACTTAAATCAATCAACTTCGAAGTGCTACTATAATATGCAGTCTTTTGAAATAACTTAATTAAAATGTATTTTTAAATAAGCAGAACGCGTATATAAATTTAATTCTTAAACACACAAACTCTAGTTAAATACATTTCTTCTAAAAAAAATCGTACTACGCTACTAGTATGTACTGTACATTGATTATTGGTATAAGTATAAAACAAAGTATAGTTTTTGTTTATCTTAAAAGATTAACGTTTCTAATATGTGTAAACTAAACTATGTTTGATAAAACTTGTTGAAAACCTCTTTTCCGGAAAGTTTTATTTCTGACAGACCACTAACAGTTTTGTTTTCACTTATTTCAGAACAATCTTTGTACCAAGTTATACTGTTCTCATTTCTAAATGGCGAATAGTGTTCGTAGTCATGGTTGTCTAAAGTTTGTATAATGATAAAAACGAATATTTCATTAAAAGAAAATATTTCATAGTTTTTTAAAATAAACTAGATAACTAAGACATAATATAATACTAGAGTAACTCAATTAAAGTAAAGTAATTAACTATGCGTATATTAAATTAGTTTAAATCTGTAAAATTTTACCGAAACAAGTCAATATTGAAATCCAATTAAAGTAGCGTTGCTCCTTTTCGACATCTAAAAAACTTTGTTTTGAGTGGGAATTACAAAGAAGATTTGCTTCATCTTCATACAAAATTGTATAATTTATACGTATACACTCAGAAGGGAATAGCTAAAAATATAATTAGTATGACAAGCATTAAATAACGTAAACAGTTGTTTAAGTTGTATATGCTAGAATTAAACAATGAGTTATGAAGAATAAAAAGCCAATATTTATTATTACTTAATATTAGTATTAGGTTTACAAAGTTTTACACTTGGTTTTAAATATGCTACAATAAAAAGTACTTACTTAAGGTAAATTAAGGAATATATCTACTTTATTTTTAACTAAAAACTTAAATGTACGTAATCATGTTAATTTAAAAGCATTTGTCACATTTTAATTCTACTATCTGCTTTGTCTCAGTTAAAAACTTGAAATAAAAACAAGCTAACAAATGAGATAACTAACAAATTCAAGTAAATATATTCTTTTGTCAGAGGAAGGCTCTACCACAAACTTATGTTTGACATGATCAAAATAGTCTGGGTCTAAACTTTCATAAGAATAGACAAGATTCGTTGAACCTTGTTTCGTTTCGTAAATTGAATACTAAAAACGGAATGATCGTATTAGTAGTATAAATAACTATTTTCAAACGTTTAAATTTTTGTCACAGTAAATGTACACATAGCTTATGTTTTCATAATAAAAAATAAGAATGTTGAAAATAGTACCAGTGTTTCCCAATTATAGTAAATTATCCACAGTATATTTCTCATTAGAATCCTAGCTATACCTGACTACATTTTAAACACTCCTTTTTGTATAAAATCACTACCCTACCTCTTAGTTATGTATAGTTTTTTTGTTACATCACAACATAGTATACTATAAAAATTAAGTAACTTAGTAGAGAATTCAATAAAAGTTGTATGCCAATAATGGTGCATAGGTGGCACTTTTTCGGAAAACTATTCTCTTCTACTTATAAGTAACTGAAAGACAGAAAAAATAAATGAATTAAAGAAAATCTTTACTTACAAAGTGTAGGTAGAAAAATCTAAGAGTACATTTTGTTAATTTTTTTTCATGTGTCAGTGATTATAGAATATTTGTTTCTTTTCGACACTCTTTTGTTTTCTAAAAATGTTTTAATTGTTTCGTATTTGTTTAGTTCGAAAACATAACAAAAACTGGCAAAAGTATTCAATAAGTATTTATTTATAACTTAAAAGTCAAAAACAATTTAAATAAACTCACATTGAATTTGTATGAATGTGTTAATGGCTCAATTATGTTATACGTATTAATGTCAAGTATATCTATGTAAGTCTTCCACCCTTTGACGTATGTTTGTGTCGTTTCTAGCACACTGCAACTTTCATTGACTTCTTTTGCATCAACTGCAAAGTTTCGGTTATAACTTTTTGTTAATTTTTAACAGAAATAGTGACAAAATAACTTACCTATTTGAGCAAATAAGGAAGAAGCTATGAGAATAGCATAAATTTGGTACAGTATATCCCCTTGATAACTTTTAGCCATATAAGAAATCTAAACTTTTAAAAACCTTTTTTTAAATATATAATGATCAAAATACTCTACTTTAAATAAAGTATTCAAGTGAACCCGTAACTTTAAATATATTATGAAATTAGAAAATTACACCAAATAAATGAATTTCAGTTACGTTACAACTGAACTTATCCTAATAGGTACGAGGTCATTAAAGGGTATTTTGCTTTAAACAAAATTGGATAGTACTAAAACTAAAAAACCTACAATAAAACAAAAAGTTGTAATGTTTTAAAAGTTTTAAAAAGTTATTTTGAAGTGTTTTATATATTTTTTTTTATCAAAGTTTTTTTTTTCAATTTAGAAAACATTTTATGCGGTTTCAGTTCTAACCCAGTGAACCTTGCAAATATAGGAAAAAATCTGCAAATAGAGACTATACACACCAACATAATATAAAGAGTTTAACCCGACTTCAAAAGTATAAAAGTAAAAAGTCGCACATGATTTATTTTAATAATAAGTAATCAAACTTGATTTTTTGTTTCAAAACTTAAGCGATAATATTTTACCTTTTTTTTCTGATCATAGTTTTTATACATTTCACAGTCACTAGGCATCTATGAACTGCTATATTACGAAAATAACTAAAACTTTTTTTATATCTATCTCTTTTTTAAATTAAAAGATTAAACAAGTAAAAATATCTTGAAAACTATCATATTTCAGCTTAATTAACTAACTTTTTCTCTTCGGTAAGTCTTTAGTCTGTTTTCAAAACTTACCTGATAAATTTTTAGGATTACTGATTATACTTTACTACAAAACAAATATATTACGTTGATTTTAAAGAAAAATTAAGTTCAAAACTCATAATTCAAGTCCAGCGCAATTTGGGCCCACAGTGCATTTACAAAAACATGTACAGTGCTTTTTTTTACTTTTATACTATACTTTAATTTTTTAGTGTATAAGCTATACAACTACTTATATACCAATTTAATATTTTCAAAGATGTTGGTATAGAAATATTAAATCAAAACAGTTTCCTTTTACAAAATTCTTAGAAACACACACAAACCTTTATTACGAACTTAACTGTTAAATAAATCTTGTAATTAAAATTTACACAGTCATCTTATAACTTTTAAATAAATAAAATAAGGGTTTTAAAATATTTAACATTAACTGAACTGTTAAATTAGTTTAAAAAAAAACGAATATCACTTGTACATCTTAAAATGACTGAAAGTTGTTTATATATTTGTAAACTCTACCTAAAACTTATAACAAATTACTATAATATCATAAGATTATAAAAAATGGCTAACTTTTGTTTGAAAAGTGAAACTACTAGAACAAATCCAATTTTAAAATAGTTTGTTTAAAAATACGATTAATCTGTTGAGATAAAATACATTTCATATGTATAAGACGGTTTGTCAAATTATCTAAAATAAGTTTTTGTTGTTTTACTAGATTATAAATATCTAAGAAACACGATAGCATTTTACTGATTCAATTTTAAATACTTATTTCTAATCACATTTATTTTAGCTGTGTTCGAATTACTATAGTTTCTAAAATAGTGTTGTAAAATTCAAAATAGTTACAAATAATAATAAAACAACTATAAAAGTTTAACCATAAAAAATTAGTTCTATTAACTATTATGGTTCTTTAGTTTTAAATAGACTAAGTACAAAATAACCATTAGAACTAACAAAACGTTTCAAAAACAACGACTATCTATTTTTTCACGATAAATAAAATGATACAGTGCACATTTTTTATATAACTTTTCGATAAAAATTTAAATAACTTAATGAAGTAAACTTTTATTTGTAACTATGAATGATGTATTTTTCCAGCAGCGATAATTCGGAAAAAAGTATAGATATTTAATTCTTTGAATTACAAACATTTCTATTTTAGCTACCTTTGTACAGTCTATATTCTATTTTTAAAGAAAACATATACAATAAAAAAATGATATTCCTTTTGTTCTAAATTCCTGAAACATTAAGAATGAAGTTTTACTTGATCGTCTTTTACAAGTTACTAAGCTTAAACTATATTTGTATATTGTTAAAACAATACATTTAATTTTGTATAGAGTGTTTTTGAAATGTCATAAAACTTCTAGATGTACAAATAAGATATTTTATTTAGAACAAACATGTAGTGATATTCTGATGTCGTCTACAAAAAAGAGTTGGAAAACTTTATTAAAAGTTGTTTTTTTTTAATGAACCTGGTTGTTTTTCTAACGTATAAACTATACTTAGCTGTGCGGTAAATAAGACGTCTCTTTTAACACCAAACTTACCATAGTTGTTTTTTTTCTTGATTAAATCTTTAATAACATACTTTAAACAAAGTAAGTTTAACTTGCGCCTTAGTTCAATTACATTTTTTTACTTGTATAAAAAATTAGAAGCAAATTGTTCGTTAAATTTTTTAATAATATTATGTTAACTGGTTTGTTTAGAACTTATTCCTAATTTTTACTAATATAAAAATACTTGACTAAATTATTAAAATATTTGGTTTTAATACTTGTTATTGGTGTTTAAGTACAATATTTTGTTTACAGCAAAATCAACTATTGAAAAGTCATATCACTTGTAAAATTGTCAACTCTAATTTTAAAGTTTTTTTTTTTGTGTCAACTATAACTTGTGGCGGTTTAACTATATTTAAATCGTCCTGTAAAATATTTAGTAATTTTTCATGATCTCTATGTTTCTTTTATTCAGATTTTTTATGTGTGTTTTTATATGTGTAATTAACTGTCTTTTACATGACGTTTGACAACAGAATCATCGTTTGATTTCGTTGCATTAAATACAAATTTCGCGTTAACCTTAAATTGATGTGTGTATCATAGAGTCCTAAACATTAAAATTTTTTTAAATGTTACCACAGCAGAATATTTTTTTTTCAAATACAGCAAGTTAAGTTATGTATAAAGTGGCAATACATTTGCTGTTTGAACTGATTGCGTAAAAAATTTTGAAATTATGAATTTGATTGTTGAAGTTTATGAGGTGATAACAAACTGATTTAAAAAATTGTACAAACTTTGAATTTTACATAACTAGGAAAATTATAAAACATTTTTATAATTTCGATAAAAAAAAACTCTTTAAAGTTCTTTATTACTTTAAGCACAATCTTTAATTTTCAAAATATACGACAAAAACAACAACGAAATTGCACAAACAACATAACAATTTTTCTAAAATCATCAAACTATACTACTTAGACCTAAAAAATCTAGTTTTTTTTATGATCATCAGCGTAGTATCTAAAAATTTTAATTCATCATTTTAAAATTGTTAATATCAAAAAACAATAAAGAAACTTGAAGTACCTTAATTTTTCTTTTTTTTTTTGTTCACAACCTAAAAAGTTTTATTTAATAAACCTGTTTTTTTAATTTATTTCTTACTTCTACTTAACTAGAATTGTAATGCTTTCGAGCTTATAAATTCTAATTTTTTAAACGGTGCGCAGTTAATTATTCACGCTAAAAAACTTTAAATAGATAGTTCAATTTGGTTAGAAAGTTTCTCATCATAAATTCAAAAATAAAAAAACCAAGGGTCCTTTTCCAAATCATCGTTTTTGCCGTTTTTAAACCTGCAGCTTCTATCCTTGTTCAGCAACTTTCGAATAATCAAATGGTACTCTTCCGACATTTGGCAGTTGTCCACTCTGAGCTCGCTCGAAACCACTTCTCTGGGACAATTGAAAGCCGGCCTTCCCTCGATCATGAAAAACAGGACCAGGCCCGCGCACCACCTGTCCAGTTCGTACCCGACCACGTGACCTTTGTCGAACCATTCTGGCGGGTGACAGCCCTGGGTTCCGCGAGAAGTTTGAACGGCGTAGTACTGTTTGTGTTAAGTTTACTGTTTTAACGGTTTAGTTGTGCTAAAGAGTGATATGTAATTGTTAAGGTTTTCCTGCGCGAGTTTGGTGTTTTCTGAAGATTTTCAAAGTTTGGAGCAATCAAAAAGCAACCAATCTTATTTTAGTGATGTAGTATTGTAATAGTAAAACTTAAAAAAAACTTAAACTTTTAATAGCTAATTTTTAGTTTATATCGGTATGAGTCCAAGTAATTAATACTCTTTATCTAAAAAAACTAACACGAAAGTTGGTACTGTAGTCATAGTTAATTAGCTTGACTTCGTTTGTATTCGGGTTGAATAAAACATTTTCCGCTTTAATGTTTCTATGCACAACTTTTCTTGCATGCATTTTCATCATGCTACGCCACAACTGTAAAAACATTTTACTAAATTTTGCATTGATTCGAATACTTATTAAGTTTTGTGGCAATAATTTTTTTTTTATTAATTCTATACTCATATGTTGTTCTGAAATAAGACTTTGACTTTTTATTGTATTTATATATTCATTTTAACAAAGTATAACTTAATCAAAAAAATTGTAATAATTTAAAACAATTGTACAAAAGTTGTTCCGTGCCGAAAACTATTTTTAAACTTGAAAACTGTTTAAGTTAATTGAAAAAAATATTAAAGGCAAGTTATTTAAAAATGTTTAAAATAAATTGAATTATTTTTTTATAAATTTTTGTTTAAATATTGTTGCTTCAAGAAATTATTTCATATCTCTAAAATTATTATATAATAATATTTATTTTTTAATACTTTTAAACCAAAACAGGTCATTATTAGACAAAACATAAACAATTACTATCATTTTTTAATCTTTAACAAAATAAGCTTGATATATTAACTTTATTGTAGGGGTGGGTAACATACTGCCTGCCAAGAGAATTTTCTGGCGTGTGATGTATTTTTTAGCTTAGCAACAAATTGTGCAAATAAAATAAGTTTTTTGAAAACAGATATTTTAAAATGTGCTATTAGTTTAATTTTAAGTGCATATTAATGATTTTAAACTATAGTTTCATTGAAAGGTTTAACTATAAAAGTTTTTTAAAAATTATTGTAATTTGTTTAGTACGAAGTCTAAAATTTTAACAAATTCAGCACTCGAAAGACTTTTTTGTTAATTTTAAATATTTTCCACCCTTACTTTATTGTACAGATACATTTTAGTCTATTTTTATGAGTTATACAAAATATACTTTTTACGTGTTTAATAACAGCAGAAAAAAAAATTAAATAAAACTCACTTTTAAAAATATACTTTTAGCCTTTTTTTCAGACAATACACCATACTTTTTTACGTAACTTGCCAAACAAACGAATTCTTTCGGTTTTTCCATGACAATTATAAAAAGCTCTTCATTATGAACGAAAAAATCATACATTTCTACTAAACCTAAAACAATTATTTACTTTGAAAACATCAATTTTGAATTATTTAATGAACTTTTGTTATAAAAAAAAACTGTGCTTACATACACTTTTAATTCAATCTTTTTAAACTACATAGTAGTTGTGTAAGTAATACTAGAAATGTCTATTAATATAATACTTTCAAAAGAAATTAAGCTTTGGTTTAATGTAAACCAGTTCAATTTTTGTTTAGTTTAAAAAAGTTGTATGTGTTTAAAAATTTATCTAATATTTTTTTACTATCATTTTAAAGATATTTTTCGTAAATTTAAATCATAAATACTTTTCACATTTTTTCTGAGTTTAAATAAAAAAACAGCAGTTAAATGTTATTTTTTCTTACATATT
This sequence comes from Thalia democratica, assembly GCF_965202585.1. Taxonomy (NCBI): domain Eukaryota; kingdom Metazoa; phylum Chordata; class Thaliacea; order Salpida; family Salpidae; genus Thalia; species Thalia democratica. The sequence goes on from NC_139170.1 coordinate 14,561,141, forward strand.
GTCCAGTTTCTAATTTTAAAGAAGTAAGTTAAAACGTGTGAGATTTTAGAATTTCTATATTTCAGAAAGCTACAATTATGATGACCCTGCTTTATCAACAATTCCACATTAAATTACAAAACTGTAGTCTAATGACATTCATGCCTACTGGAATTAATATAAGCTTAAAAAACTTTAGTTTTTAATAAACATAAACAAACCTTCACTTTCTAAGCGTCCTTTTTTATCGTGAATTATTTTGTAATGCTGAAGAATTTCATTTGGAACAAGTTTTTTGCAATGGGTTGCCATCACTCTATCGTCTTTAAGTTTTACAACCTTTACAATGACTTCAACTTTTTCTTTTTTGTGAACACCTAGATATTACTTATAATGTTCATAACTTTCTAAATGTTTTACTTTAACTTATTTTTAAATACATCAAGTGAGTAATTGATGTTTGAAAGTTTTTAGTTGCTTCAACAGCTTTTTAACATTGATTATTCTTAATAAAGTTTTATAATATTGAATAAAGGATTCAAAAAATGCCTAATCTTATTTTTTAAAAGTGTAGTTAAGCTAAAAATGTAATTACCTGTGTAGTACTGAACAACCTTATCATAAAACAGTGGCGTTTCTATGCTGTATTTTTCTTGAAAATCTTTTAAATTGCTTAGTGGTGTTTTTGAATTTCGGAAATCATTCATTTTTGAAGTTGCCAGTCGTATTTGTTGTACACGATTTTGAAAATCTTTGCCTACAACAACATTTGTTTGAGAAGCTAAAAGTTGTGGGCTACCAGCTGCACATGATACTGCTTGCTGATGTAAAGGAAATTGCTTCTTACTATGTAGATGTTTATCGAGTACTGAAAAACAACTTGTTTCTAAACTTTCCTTGGTTGCTAAAACAGCTTGTGAGTGTTTCTGAGGATTAAAGTTCAGGTTTTGGTAGCTATTAAAACGTTGCTGATTTCCAGAACAAGTAAAATTATTTTGTTCAAAAAACAAAGGTGTCTCATTAAATTGAACTGGAACTTCAGTATAAGTTTTGCCATAGGTATGAGACTGTTTGTTGTTGTTTTGTTCTAATGGATTCACTGGGTTTACGTAGGGATGAGTTTTGTTGGTCTCTTGTTGTAGACTAACATTATTATCACAAAAGTGCTGTTGACAAATGTTTATATCATTATAAGCCACTGTGTTTTGCTTGATATAACTTAGAGGTCTTGCTTGAGAACAAATTGGAATTAAGCTAGAACAGACTTGATTACAAGTAATTAAAGAGTTTCCAATTTTGTTTTTATCTTCATTTTCAGAGTAGTTTGAAATAAACTGATGAGGTAAATAGTCTTCTTTATTTTGAAAGTCCATTAGTAAAATTTAAATTTTCATTTCTGTGTGAGATTGATAAAGCTTTTTGTTTCAGGTGATTTAAAAAAAGTAAATACTAAAGTACACTGGAAAATTTTGAATTTTTATTCAAAACAAAATTGTTTTATACAATATTTAATCAATTGAATCAGTACAATGGATATAGAGAAATTCTTAAATTATTTAAACTTAAAATTGCTCAAAGATTTTCAAACTTACTTATATTCTAACTTATAAGAAGATAAATTTATAAACTTAATCATTTTTTCATTTAGCATGATAATCAGGGTTGCCTAATTTTTTTGAGAAATTTTTTCCTGATTTTCTGCATTTCTTCCAGGTTTTTAAAAGTACACGATTTTAGGTCTATTTTTAGCTTTAAGCTAAGTTTTATGATTAAAAACTGTGCTAAGTAATTTATCAACATTGAAAAGATACTTTTAAGCTACTTTAAATGTGTTTTTTAATAAAAAAATTCTTGATGATGACAAAAAAATTTTGTCTACGGGGTAGAATTTTCGTGTCAAATTAGAATTTTACTATTCAAAATGTTTAAATTGTTTAGAGTTCTGGGTTTTTTAGTAATTTTTGTTCAAAATTCCAGATTTTTTTCTCAAAATTTCTCAAATTCCAGGTTTTTCCAGGATTCCAGAATTTTGAGCAACCCTGAATAATAGTTTCCAACATTCAACTTTCAAAATTTATAAATACAATACATGTCAATTTTCTTATATTCTATACTTTCTTTCTTCAAGATATCTTCTGAATTTTTCAAAAAGTACTTGAACTAGTTTGAATTTTTCAAAAAAATCTAAATAGCCCAAGTCAGTCTGAATCTATTTTTAAAAATTCTGAATTAAATTGGCTTTCCCAAATCAATAAGTTTGTAGTAGTCATGTTAAATTAAAAAACAATTTATTTATTTTATATAAAAATGATTGACAAGCTAAAAAACTTAACAACAGTGGTAAAACTCATTCTAAAATATTATAGATTAAAGAAGTACCTAATTAACATAATCTTTTACATAAACTTTATTTTTCAAGCATAACTTTGTTAAATGCTTTATCTAAATCTACTAGAATATATTAATGTAAATCACAATTTACTGCAGTTTAAAGCAGTATTTTTTTGGTTCCAATTTTTGTTATCTAAATTAACTACTTATATATCAACTCCTATCATTGATTTTAAAACTTTTTAACTAAATGGAAACTGAGTCTACTTAGATAAAACTTCTAAATAAAGTTTTTTAAACTATTTCATTTTACTTTTATAAATTATCTTATTTTAAAAAACATTAATTTTCTTAAATCTATAAAGCATGGCTTAAATTGGGTAAAAACTGCACTGAACTACTTTTAGTTTTGCTATAAAAATTCAGATTTAAATTTACTATATTTAAGTCATGGTTGAATAGTTAAAATTAAAATGGTCTTGGTCAGCTTATAATGAGCTACATATGAATTAGGGGGGAACAGGTCTAAATTGCACGAAGACAAAATTTCACGAGGGGACAAAATTGCACGAGAACAGAATTGCACAAGTGCAAAGAATTGCACGAAGCCAAATTTGCACGAGGGCACAAAATTGCACTACGACGATTTTGCACCAAGGGTCATTTTTGCACGAGTTAAATTTTTGCACCAGAGTAAAAAAAACAGAAAAATATTAAAAACAAAAATTAAGAAGAAAAAACAAAAAAAAAAAAGAAAACAACTCAAAATTTTTTTTTTAAAGGCAAGAAAATAAAGTTACTGACCGAGGGTAAGGGTTAGGTTAGGGGTAACAGTGATAGAAAAAATAACTAATAAAAATTATTATTAAATAAAAAAATAATAATAAATATTAAAAAAAGCTACCAACCGAGGGTAACAGTGTAGTAAAAAAAATAATAAAGTAAAAAGATGAAATAACTTACTGACCGAGGGTAAGGGTTAGGGGTAACAGTGATAGTAAAAAAAAGAACTTGATTAAAAAAAACAATTAAGTTAATAGAAAAATTTAAAGATAAAAAATAAGAAATTTAACCTGTGCAAAATTGCTGCTCGTGCAAAAGTGTCTTCGTGCAAAAATGATCCTTCGTGCAAAAGTATCTTCGTGCAATTTTGTGACCTCGTGCAATATTGTCTACTCGTAAATTTTGTACGCTCGTGCAAATTTAACAGCTACTCGAGTTAGGGGAACGGATCAAGTGTGCACGAAGGGACTTAAGGTCAGAGGATAACTTTTGAACGGAGGGTCATTTTTGCACAAGAGTAGAAAAAAAACTAAAAGAAAAATTTATAAAAAACAAAAAAAATAGTTACCGACCGAGGCTAAGGTTTAAGGGTAACAGTGATAATAAAAATAAAAAGAAAAAAAGTAAAATAAGAAAATTAGATTAAACTAATTAAAAAAAAAAGCTACTGACCGAGGGTTAGGGGTAACAGTGGTAGTAAAAAAAAAACTAAATAAAATTGTTAATGAAAAAATAAAAATAAAAATAAGTAAAAAATAAGATATTTATTTAAAAAAAAAAAGGTACTAACCGAGGATAAGGGTTAGGGTAATAGTAGTAGTAAAAATAAGATAAATACAATGTTTAATTTAATAGAAAAGTAAAATAAATATAGTGCTAAAATTAATAAAAAAAATTTTTTTAAGTTCCACCCGTGCAAAAATGTCTTCATGCAAAAGTGACCCTTCGTGCAAAAGTGAACCTTCATGCAAAAGTGTCCTTTTGTGCATATTTGACTCCTACCAATTAATTATAGCTTAAAGTTAAAAAAAACCGAACACCAAAAGGAAATGTAATGCTAAAAGTATGTGGAAATCTGGTTGAATACAACTTAAGTTTCAAAACTTTATTTTGAAAATGAATTAAAGTTTGCTGCACATAAGTTTATTTGTACACTTAAACAAGTGTAATTCAATGTTAAAAGTTAGCATTGAATGTTTTTTAAACAAAACTGAAGATTTTAGTACTAGTTAAAAAGTAGGGCATCATCTTAATCTGTTTACTCATATTAAATAACTTCAAACAAAAAAATAACCAATTCCTTATTCCCTTACCGAAAAGGCTTTCATTAAATTTATCACAACATCATCATATAATGTCAAAAACTACTTAATAGCTGTTTTTAGGGTGTAAAGCTATTGTCTAGCCTACTTCTTACTTTATGTTTACTGTTTATTTTTCTGATTGTAAATTAAACATTTTTGCGTTTACAGTAAATAAAGTTGACCTTGTTTTTCTCTTTTTGTTTTCAGGGGTCTTACATGCTTAAGGAAACCAGCCTTAAGCCGCCCCTATTGTTAAGTAAACTACAGTTATTTAAAACTTTAACTTTATGCTTCAAATATTTTTAATAATAGCCTAATACTAAATAAAGTAAAAAAAATACTTTCTGTTACTCATTCATTACCAAAAAAAAATTTACTATCATTTCTATAACAAAGCTAAATTAAAAATGAAACAAATTTATTTTGGTGTCATTAAGTTGTAGTTTCATGATTGTACTTTGCTTTGCAGTTTGTACAACTTAATAAATAGATTTTAGCTTTTAATGCATATTAAAATGTATTTTAAAGTTTAATTAACGGAACTAAAAGTTTAAACCGTACCAGGGGTATACCATTAAATTTGTATATGTATTCTTTCATAATGGTGCACAATGATTCAAAGTCTATTAATTTAAATTCTAGTAATTCTGATTTATTACAAAATGTCTCTTTTAACAATCCTTTTTGTTTTACTTATTTTTTATCATCATAATCTTGTTAGTTAGACCTTCTAGCAAAGTTAAAGTAGCAAAAGTGTGAATACTGAATTTTTTTTTCAACATAAAATGTTATACTCGAGTTGTCGTGTGGCGATTTGATCATAGAAATATAGCAACTTTGTCTTCAAAACTCACTAAAGCAAAAAAAACTTCAAAACTTACTCAAGTATGCACAGTGGAGTGGCAAGTGGCTATTGACCAATTTAGTGACTTAAAAATTGAACCAAGATATTTATACAGTTGTTTAGAGCTGGGCTTCCTCTATTAAAAACTGGGTTTGATTCTCTTCCGCTTTTAGTATACTAAATGTGATGTAAGCATAAATGTAGCAAAAATTTACTGTTTTGAAGTATAAAAATAAGTCAAAAAAAAACTTAGACTTATAAAGACCTAGAGTAAGTGCTAAAAAATACCTTAACAGTTTTTATACAAAAAATTTTTTAAGTTTTTTTTCTTCGGCTTTGTTTAAATAAAAAAAGATAAAACTCTTTAAAAATTTAAAATAAAAAGTGTATTTTTTATCATTTAAGAAAAATGCTATTCTCTCAAAGTTTTAATGGTGTATTTATGGCAATTTAGGTATTTTTAGAGAGAATATATCAACTACCTACTGAATTATCTTTTTTTTTTTGGCAAATATGACAAGGACTATATTTGCAAATTTGCAAAAAAAATCTATTAATTGGTATATAACTATATTTTTAGGTTTCTAAAAGCAATATTTTGATGCATGTGTGACTGTTTTTAGTAAATATGAACTACTTCCTACATCAACATTTTCAAACCTATTGACCATATTTATTTCATTAATTTTACGTAGTAATATTTTTTTTAAGTTCAAGTTATTTTTATGATATAACCTTTTTTAATTTTTATTAGAATTTGAATTGTCGGAATTTTAATTACCCTAATTTGAGTTGTCAAGTAACCTTCTAAAAAACATTTAAAACTGCATGACAACATAAGTAAATTACTAAATCACATATGAGTACCTACACTGTACAGTACACTAATTTAACTAGGTAACAAAAAAGTTAAAAAGTAAACTTTGTATTTTAAAAATTAATAACTTTTTTTTAATGTTTACTCAAACTTTGAAATTTGAAATATATATTATTAACATAGCTAAAACTTTTGTTAAAAACTAACAAGTAACAATCTTCATACAACTAAAAAATAAAAGACAAAATCTTCTAAAATTTGTTTAACAATATTAAACTAATATCAAAAAAATCTTCTATTTTTTGAAATTGAAAAGTAAATCTGTTACAATCTAACTTGTTGCAAAATGTTTTGCATTTTTTACAACTGATTTATTTTTTTGATAGTTAGACTAAAAAAAATTCGGAGCAGGTTTCCTCAGAGTGGGAAGTATCACCAATTTAGTGGTATTTTTGGCTATCAAGGGGCGTTTATTAGGGGTAAATAGTTAATTAACTAATATGGGGGATATCTAACAAAGAGGGCAATTTTTTTCGTTAAGGTGGCCTTTATAAAGTTTTCTTTAAGAAACAGTATTCTAGAGCATACATAAACTTTTTTGGTACAGGGGTCGGAAAACTGCGGCCCGCAGGAGTATTTTTGTTTTAAATGGGATTTGGCCCATGAAGTGCCTACGTTCATAAATTACACTCCATTCTAATGTATGCGCACAAATGACTCTCAGGTTAAAATGTGTCGCTGTGCGATTCGGATACCTACTATGCACTTAAGTGAAATTCTAAAAGATTTAAGTAAAAATCGAAAAAAGAAAAGGAAATAATATTTATTACATGTATTAATTCTTTCATTCTAAAATTTTATTCATATATTCAAATATCTTTAAAAATGTAGCGGACTGTTTTGAACACGTTGTTATGATAAGGTTCATTTTAATCCCGCTTCTGTTGCAACTGTGCCTTACAGACGCGCAGATAACAAGAAGTACAAGTAAAAGGGGCGAGTCTCCGTACGCCATGCAAGTTCACCATATGAAGCCAAAATTCGACATGCATAGAATTTTCACCAACAATTTCGCGAGGGTCATCATCGCACGAGGCGCCAGCGACATCTACACCAAGCGAAAAAACCACGAACCCTACCTCACGGTCATTTGAGAACCACCACGAAGGATGGACTAAGTTTTTTTCTTACCCCGAGTACGACAACCCGCCGTTTTATCCGCTGTCGGGCGATCTGAGAGTGAAATACATCGCATAGTTCTACTTTGCCGATTGGCTGCTTGATAAAAACAACCCTCACACCGCCACCATCGACATCGGTTATAAAAGTTATAATGGGGTGGGGCAACACGAGGCAGTTTTTGGACCGCCGCACGGATAAAGCCTTCGTTTTCAAGTGGGAAGGTTGGCTAGCAGAGGCGAACAAATTTTCCACCACGACTATTTCGTCCACGAGTTCCGCATTGTTTCTACCGGTCCTAAAAAAAGTTAGAGCAGTAATGTTCACAGGGTGCTTGAAAGAAAAGTTTTATGCATATTCGAGGAAAGTTTTAAAACTTACCTTAGATATTACGGGAAAGTTTTGAAAATTACCCTAGATAATATGGGAAAATTTTGAAAACTATATAGGATGCGGATCTGGCCGAATCATATTTTGAAAATAAATTTCGAATCTACATCAGGTCGGTTCTTGATTTTATAGATCACGTAGATCACTAATTGTTTTAGAAGATATGAATCAAGTTAACTTTTTATTTATATAATGTTTAAAGTATTAGTTTATTATACTTGTTTAGTAAAAATATTACCTTTTTAATGTATTTATGATAGTATAGTTAAAAACATCTGAAAATAAAGTGTACCACAAAACTTTTATTTAAAATTTTATTTGAAAGATTTTAACACATTTAAAAAACTAAACTTTTAATGATACCAAGTCATCAGCTGTTAATATCAAAAACCTTTCACAATATAAAGAATGTTTATTTTAGTCAATTTTTAAGTTAAAGTATGAACATTAGGTTGCTTATAAATACCGCAAAACTTTTCAGCTGAAACATTTTTTAATTTGGAAAATACCCCAAAAACTCACTCTGCAAATTTTTTGAATAATTAAAGAACCTTTCTCATTTTATATTTTTTTTTATTTTATGTTTTATACTTTATATTTTATATATTTTTTTATATTCAGATATTTTTTCTAATCGTTTTATATTTTATACTTACACAGAGTATTATAAAAATAATGTTTTATTAGCTTGAAATGCCTTTTTTTTAATAAAATTAAGTTTTCTTGAAATTGGTAAATACACATCTACATTTTCAGTTTGATATTTTTTGAAGTGGTGTTTAGTTAAAGTCAAAAATTTTAAAGGTATTTTATTATTATTATTGAAGTTTATTGTCAAACGAAGGACCTAGGCATTGAAACCTAAGCCACTTAAACTGAAAGACACTAACATAAATATAAAAAACAAAATACAGTGTTTAAATAAATATAATTAAATATTATTTGACACTAAAATAAATTATTTCAAACAATATAAATAAGACTCAATTTTTCAGAACAAAATATATTTCATGCTTCTTTCGTCAGTTGTATACTAAGCAATAAAAATAAAATTTCAAGTCTATCTTATATAGTGAAAATGCAATCAACGTAATTAATAATAAATTAGCAAAGATTAATTAACAATACATAAGTACTCCTAATTACAATACAACTAAAAAATAAACAAAACAGAGCAACAACTTATAAATCAGTTTAAGAAAACAACGAAACAGTATAAACAAACAGTTTCTATTTAAAATTAAACTGCTACTAACAAACGTTTTTTTACATAAGTTATTAAAAGTAAAACTATTTTTTAATGAAAGCATTTATTTTTTGAAAAATTTTTTTTTTTGAAAATTTTATTACTTTACGTATACATATACATTTTTAAATCAGTTTTTTGGAATTAATTTTTATTTACCTTTTAATTCTTTTTACGGATACATTATCAAGAATACAAAAACCAAACTATTAAATGAACTTATCGAAAAAAAAGTTAAAAAATCCAAATTATTACAAAATACTGTTATACTATTTATAATTTAGTTGAAAAAATTTATGCAAACTTTTAGAGTAGCTTTTTTATTATTATTCGTTTTGTTAGTTTTTCGAAAAAAAAAACAAGTATTTATTTATTAAATGAAATGATTTACGTAGTTTTTAAAGCTTTTCATTGGTTTTAGAAGATACTAAAGTTAAATTAATGAATCTTAAAATTTTTACTTTATTAGAAGTGTTGAAGTTAGTTTAACTGAATTTGATTCTTTGTTTTTCGCTCTTTGTCTACAAAAATATTGTACTTAGTCTAACTAAGAATTTTTTTTCAGCTTAAGTACAAAAACTAAAAAAACTAATGAAAAGAAGCAAAACATATAAAACTAACATCGTGCATTTATAGTTTATATAGTTCACGAAATATTTATCATCTTTATATATTTGTGCTAAATAATCTTCAAATTCATTTGAAAAATAGTCCTGTAAGTTACTTTCCGGATAGTCGTGGCCAGGATAATTGTCTTTTAAATATTCCCTGTACCAATCTTTAAACAAAAGATCACGTTCGTTATAACACAGCATACTATCGCTATCATATGTCTGAAAAGTTTGTACGTTTCAATGATAAAAGGAAAGGCAAAGTAGTGAGTCTACATTTTTTATGGTAGTTCTATTTTAAGGATGTGATGTTGTTAGTGTAGTTTGTTTTGTTATCTTTTTGTGGCAACCATTATTTAAAAAGCAAAAGATACTGAGGGAAAGTTTTTTAACATAAGAACGTAAAGTCTTTAAGTAAAAATTAAGTACAAGTAAACAGTTTGTACAAAGGTTAGTCACTTACGGTTTTTTGTTTGTCTTACGTGTTTGTATATTACAACTAGTGGACCAAAGTTTGCTTAAAAAAAATTATTTACTTACAAACGCTCAGTTTAGTACTAACAAGTATTACAGTAAAAACATAGTTTATTCAACACTTGTATAGTTTTGACACTTGTTCCTAATGACCCATTAACTTTTATTTCAAAAGTTTTATTTCTAATTATTTTCTTAATAACAATTATTACTAAAGTACCAAGTTGCTTGAATTTTTGTTGTTATTGTTTGTTTTAGTGTAAAGATTGATTTTGAAAACTGTTCAAATAGCACATAACGTTACATTGTACTTATGTACTTGTTTTTATACTTACCGAAACAACTTAGTATAAAAATTCCATCAACTTGATATTGCTCATTTTCAATCGGCTTTCTTTTAGTGTGGAAATCACAAAAAGGACTGTTATCATTTTCATAAAAAAATTGAATAAAATATCGCCATGCACCCATAAAGTGATACCTTGAAGACAATTGTTTTATATATAATTTTTTGTTATAATAGAAGTTACGTTAGTCAAATATCGAAAAGAGTTTGAGTTTCATGTGAAACAGTTTAACTAGTAAGATTAAAGTTTTACAACTTCTTGCATCACACTATGAGCTGCTGTAGAATATCAGATTGTAGCTGTTTACTATTGTTAATTTTTAGATTTTCATTGTTTTTCATAATGAAGTTAACTACGACATAGATTAAGTACTTAGTTTACAACTACATATTATAAAAAAAATTAAAAATTATTTTTTGCTTATAAAAATGCAAACTTAAATTGACTAATCTGGATAACTAACAAATTCAAGTAGATAATTTCTTACTGACGACAACGGCTTAACTACAAAATACTCTTCATAGTTTTCAGTGTAAAATAGATTTTCACAGGCTCCGTTGAATCACTCATCAAATCGTATATTTAAAACTAGAGTTTATATTCTAATGAAAAAAACATCAATATTTTGTTATAACGACAATTTTAATCTACAGCGGTTCCTCATTTATCCGGCCTTGTTAAGTAAGATTTTTTTGTAAATATGGCCGAATTAGTCTTTGACCGGATAAGAACAAAATGTCGTGTCTTTAACAATCTACCTCATTAATATTATGCAAGGCATATAATAATCGTACACTTATTTATCTGTTAGTTTAGTTTGTTTTAAATTTCTTCAACGTACTAAAGAGTTAAAACAGACAAAATATAAACAAAAGTAAACTTTGTAACGTTTAAGGAAAACAAATTTCATCGTGAATAGTTTAACTAATATCTATCTGAAAAAAAAGGATAAAATGGAGGTTTGTTTAACATAAATTTCCTGTTTCTTAGCATAAAACTCATGGAACCGAATACGTTGTAAAACACTTTCTTGTGTTTTCTTTCATCCGGCCGGTCGTGTACTAATGCTGTTATGTTGTATGTCCTGGCAACATTCTTAAAAAAAACGGTTTCGTCGCAAATAAAAACTGGATAAAAATTGGTCCTCGGTTTGATATTTTTAAAATTTAAATGTAAACGCGAAAAATGTAAACCATAAAATTAAGTATAATTTTTTAAGAGTTTTCACTTTACGATAAACTGCTCACTTAGTTATTGAAATCAAACTAGATATGACGAGTGGAATTACATTTGGAGTTGAAATACAAATAACTGTTGTAAAACAATTGAAGAAAACGACTTTCTAACTAAAATTACCGTAAAGTTATAGTCATCCATTGACGAGTCTACTACTTCATTTATATCGCTGCTGTGTAAACTTATGTAAGACCTTTAACGTACGTTTTTTGCATATACGTCGTATTACAATCTGCATTGAAAACTCTGCTACTCTTGTAATCAACTAAAAAAATCTTTATTGAATTCTATGTATATCGAGATTTAGCAAAGCTATTGAAATTATCATAACACTAACCCTCAGCACATGATGAAGCTATTAAAAAAAAAATTTACTGAAATAGTACGAACACATGATATCTTTTATCATTTAAGAATAATACTTACTAAAACTGTTGACTGAACCTTTGTAAAAACACTTAAACTGATAAAAACCTTTGCGTTTTTTAAATTAAAGCATTTGAATGAATTAAAAAATTGAATATATATTGAAAATGTTACTTAATTTAAAATTAAAAAGTATGTGACTTTCATAAAGTATACAAAAAATGCCATCTAATTTAAAGTTCTAGCGATCTAATGTATGTTAGAGTTATATTAGACATACAATAGCTAATTTTAATATATTTATGTATCATTATTGAAAAAAATCTATTCGATATATTTTTTAGCTAATGTATGGAAATCAAACCGTCTTTAGAAAACCTGAAACAGAGAGAAAAATAGCGTTTGTTTTGTTTTAAATAAATTAAGCTTTGCTTTATATATAAAAAATTGAGTACTTTAATACAAAATTTAAACAGTTCCACATAATATCTGTAGATTTATCGTTTTTTTCTCCTGGATTATTTTTTATATTATACAATTTGAACTGTAACTTCAGCTATTGGAAGAAGTGTATGATGTTTAACTTAAGTAGTGTACAGTAAGCAATTGATACTTTATATAACAAACGTTAAGTGTTTTGTTGAAAATATTGAATTCATTGCAACTATTTGACACTAATTATGGTAAAGTAACAAATTAAGATTAGTATAGTCTTATTTATAAAGTATTGCTAATTTTGTAAATACAGTAAGTAAAAACGAAAAAAAAAACATTTTAGGCAGCATTTCAGGAAAAATGCTTCAATGTCTTAACTTTAGTGAATTAATACTTTACAGTGCTATCGTGTTAAATAACTTAATATTTTATTATAAATCTTTGTTAACAATGGAATATATAAAGGTAAATTTTTGAGTTATGAAACTTTGAACTTTATAAATAAATACTTTCTTTTAGATAGAAAAAGCGACTAAAAATAAGTTAAAAAGAATAACAAAAACAAATGAATACAGATATGTATTTTATTAGTTATTTTTGGTTAAGCTTTCATTAAACCATCTTGAGTATTTAAAAAAAAAAGTTATTTATTAATTTATCAATTTTAATAAATTCGCTCTCATGTATAAATTTCGATTTTTTTCAATGCCTTTATAACATTAAAGCTGTCAGCCATTTTCTATTCTTATTCAATATCAAAACAATCTTTATTTTTTTAATTAATCAAATGTTTGAGGTTTTTATAGAAAGTTTTGTGTAATAAGACTTGAGTAAACTATAACAAAGTAGTTACAGAATCATAGTTTATCTTCTCTGTTAAAACTTATATAATGACAAAAGTTTGATTCGTTTAGCTTTAAAACAACATACTACTTCGTTTTATACACTTATGTATGAAAATAAAATATTTTGTTTTATTAATAGCCAATTCAACAAATGAATCTGACTTATAAACTATTAAACTTTTAAAAACGTGAAGTTTTATAGTTTATAATTTAAAAAGTAAATAGCATACAACTATATATATAAAACACATACTTCTTTATTTTTAGTTTTCAACAAACTATTGTTTGTAAGTCTTTATAGAGAAAAACAAACAGAACAATTTTTAAATTTCTTGTTCTTTATAAATTTGTCTTTACAATAGGCTTTAAATTTATAGGTATTACAAAAGTTTAACGAAAAACTCATCTAACAAAGACAATAGTTATGCCTAGAAGCTATAAGTTTTTTATTGGTATTATGCACTGATAACACTTAATAAAATAAGAAAGTAAACATAATAGCAAGTGCAAGCAAGTTAAAAAAACTAAAATAAAACACTTTTTTAAGTTAATTTGCAACTTTTGACAGATAAGATTACTCAGATTAGCAATAAATTGTCTATCGACTACAGTTAAGCAAATAATAGAAGATCAAAAAAATTACTTAGTTTTTCTAATTTGATGTACACTATTTTCTAATGATTTTTAATTTGTTTAAACTAATTCCATACTAATAAACAGTAATTTGTACAGGCCTTGTAAAATAAAACGAAGTTATGACAAATTTTAGCTTGTATTTTGAAATCTTTTAGCAGTAAAAATTTACTTTTTTTAGTTTCTCAAGTTTCTTATTCAACTTTTTTTTTATGATTTCTTTAGTAAAAACACTACCATTCTAAGAAAAAGTTTTTACATATTTTGTTAAATAAGACCATTAAGTTTTTAAACACTAAAATTAGTTAAAATTTTGTTTAAGATGTTTATTTATTAAAAGTTTAATTACAATTAAATTTAGTTTTTTGATAGTAAAGTTTTGTATTTTATATTCGATATTTTTTATGAAAGTTAGAATTTTTTTTTTCAAAGCAAGCGTCTTACTTTAAAATTTAATTGAAAACAAAAAATATATATAAGCTTGATATGATATTTTACTTTTATTTAGTTCTACTTAAAACAAACTAAAAAGGAACTTTCATTAAGTTTTTTTCAATCGATAAAAACACAACTCAAAGGTTTTATGTACTGTAAATAAAAATTAAACTTCGTAATACCAAAAAGTTCTTTTCGTATTAAAAAACCTGACTAGAAACTACATAAGCCTTAAATAAAATGCCACCAAAAAAGGTATTTCAAAGACAAATTTTTGCAATGTACAATGTTAACGAATTTGTGGTTCATCCATTCTTTCAACAATTTGCTGGTAAAAAATCTTCCAAATATTTCGATGAAAACACAACAATTGGACAAATAAAAAATTTCATTAGAAGTGAATTTTACAGTGAAAACGGCGAATCAAAAGGCAAGTCATTTCTGTGTTAAATATGTTTTGGAAACTTTAAAAGTTAGTCTAAACAAGTTGTTTATAAAAACTTTACTTTAATTCCAAGTTAACATTGTAATAATAGAGTTTTTTTAATTAAACAAACTTTATACATGTCTTATTAAGTTTGCTATAAAATATCACTATTAAGTTTTTTTTTTGACGCAAGCATTTAATAGAACATATCTGCAACAATTAGTTTTAAATTGCTAAAAATATTTTATATAAATGATATAGTACAAATTGTAAAATTTTTAATCTTTTAGCCTTTACTTGCACGAATGGTTGTTTTACCTGATGTTTTGTAATTTATATTTTAGGCTGCAATTGTGTTTTTTTTAACTGGTGACACTTACCAGCTATCAATAATCAGTTTACAACATTAGCAAGGTTTTCAGTATTTATATCTTAAAATAGCTTTGTCACTCATATGCTTTAAAAACTTTCTCAAGTAGTACTTGTAAAAATTTACTTACAAACTAAGTTTCAGTCAAAGACCTCATCAGTTCTTAAATAAATATTATTCAATATATTTGAACTTTGATATATATTTGAATAATGAATAAGATTTATTTAAGCACTGACAAGGTCTTTGACTGAAACTTGATTTGAAAATAAATTTTTGAAAGAATAAATTCATTATTTCTCCTAGTAGTTGAGATCTCTTTACGTGTTTTCTTAGACCAAAACATATAATAGTGGTACTTTTAAGAAAATTTGTCCTAAGTTTTTTTTTTTTGATTCGCATAATAAAGAAGTTTTAAAAATGGAGTTTAACTTTCTTTTTTTCTTTTTCCTTTTTAACAGAATATCATTTTAAATGAAATGTTTTTTCTATGAAGAATCAGCTACGCATTCCAAACCAAACTTTGAACTTTATTTTTACTTCATTTTTTGGTTTAATTTAACAATCTTGAAAGCTTTTAAGCGTTTATCATTTAGATAAGTTTTTTAAAGCATAGCGAAATAATTTATTAAATACTGTTTCAAATACTATGTCTGTACTAAAAATAAGAAACTTTCCAAAAGGAAAATGACCATAATAACATGTATACAGTTCATAGTAACAAGTTAATTTTATTTAAACAACGTTCTAGGTGTGATACGCGAAGTGTTTTCTACGGGAAAAATTCGTGAAAGCCGAGCTGTGTGGAGCGCAGACGTTCAAATACTTGACTTGCAACGAGTTAATAACAAGTACAATTACTTGCAAGAAGACGTAAATCTTTTTCAGTTACCTATAGTCAATAACATTCCAAACTTGAAGTGCTTAAACATCACAGTGCTGATTAAAATTGAGAAGATTTTAGAAAGTTGTGTGTTTACCACTGAATGCGAGTTGTATGAAGAAAACAAAAAAGTTGTTTTGTTGAAGGTGGAAAATGATGAGGGCATCTTTGAAAAATTTGCTGAAAGAAAAAGTGTAGAAACTCAGACTGAAGCATTGTGCTCGAAATGTAGGAAATAATGCTCTCTGTGTTTGTTTGATTACTGAAGTGTTTTTAATCAAAATTATTTTAGTTTTTTTTTTCTAAAAAGTCACTCACTAAATGTTTATTATAAATTTAGTTTTACATTTTAAAATGAATATATTTTTGTTATTTAACTAATAAGAATAGTTTAAAAACATATTTTCATGAAACTATTTTTTTTTCATAATTGTAAATAATATGTTAATAACATAATATAGAAGTATTAATAAATTTCAAATTTTTGATAAAGTCTAAGATCTTATAAACATTTTATTATTTTAAAACTTTGTCATTTTGATTAAAGTAGTTTAGTACTAATTATAGACTTCTTATAACAAAATAAACAGCATGAAAATAAAATTCTGACTTTAATAACTATATGGATTTTCAACTTAATTTAAATTACGTTTTTAATCATTCTTGGTACATATAATTACTTAAAAGAACAGGGTATGTATTATGTGACCATTTTGTTAGTGTTTTTTCATTACTATTTCAAAGCTAGCGCTGTAACTTTTAAGAGTTTACTGCAAAAATTACAGTTCAAAAATTTAATTGTTGCTATTTTTGTAAGCAAAAAATACATATTATTTAATTTACTTACTAATCAAAAAAACTTAATATAAATACTCCAATTAAAGCTAATATACATATATATGTAAAGTTTCACATAAATTATAAAGAAACCTAAGATGAGCCTTATTAGTGTTAAATTTCTATGGTTGTATAAAATATGTATTGGAATTTATTAAGTTTAGAATATAACCATTTAAACTCGGAAAATTGTCATTCCTTAATTCTTAAAGAACTGGTCTGTAAAGACAACGTTTAAATGCTTTTAATTTAACTTTAAACAACTTTGGAAAATAAAAAGTATGAATATTTATTTATAAATAAACTGAAAAACTTACAAATTTAGAACTCTTAATGCTAAGTATTAGCTTCAAGTTGTTTTTTACTTAAAATAACTGATAAGAGTAGACTATTACAAAAAAATGTTTAAAAATTATAAGTGGTAACAATAGTAGTCATGTATTTTAGATTATAAATATTGGGCAAACATGTTTACGACTTATTAGAACTAGGAATTTAAAAACATGATTATTATAAAAGAAAAGTTTTCTTATATTTTGCAGTTATTTGTAGTTTTAGTCATTGCTTTTTTTTTGGAATGTGAAAACTAATTATTTTACTTCAATTGATAATTGTAAGGTTATTTTACTTTTTTTTTTCTTTTACTCGGAGCAGCGAAACATTTTAACAACAATATTATTATTAGTTATTTTTAGTCTTTTGTTTAAAAACTATTTAAATTGAAATTACACATCTAATTGTAGTTTATTGATAAAAGCAATAAATAACAAAAATATAAAAAACATATTTCTAATAAAAAAAGTATTGTTTTTTGTTAAAAAAATATAACATCAAAAAAGCTGTAAATTAAGAATTATAAATTTTAAACCATTTAATTTCAATGGATAACTTAACAAAATAGAGCAAAAGATAAAGTACGTTTTTAATAGTTGAAGCTTTAATTTAAATCAGAAAATTCTTAAAAAACATGTTATTAAGAGCAGCTTTTTAAAGAAGGGAAGGAAAAGTTATTTTTTTATATAGTTACAAAAAAAAATTAATATTTTAAGTTGTATAATTTTAAAGCAAAGTAAAATACATTAAAAACTATATTTTTTGGACGACTGTTGCATTAAAAAAACAAGTACATATACCACAACTTTTACGATATTTATCTAAAAATATAAAATAATAAAAATCTATAAAAAATGAATTTTTTTAATTTAAAATTTCAAAAGCAAACAATGTGTATTTAACATGATTATAAAGTTTTATAAAACATAAAAACTGTTATAATTGTTTGTATATAGTTTTTTTTATATGTACCTTTTTAGGGTTCGTACAAAATATAAAACTTTCAAATGTTTTTAGAACAGGGTTGCCACACGTTTTCTAAAAAAATTTTCCAGGTTTTCCAAATTTTTTGCAGGTTTTTAAAAGTACACATTTTTGGCTCTATTTTTAGTTTAAAGTTAAGTTTAAGGTAAGAAACTGTGTTAAATAGTAAAAGATACTGTTATGCTACTTTAATTATGTTTTTTTGAAAAATAAATTTTTGATGATGACAAAAATTTTTCATTTTTATGATTAATTTTTTGAATCAAATTGAAATTTTATTACTGAACATGTAAAAATTGTTAAAATTCCAGGTTTTTCCAGGTTTTTTTTCAAAACTTCCTAAATTCCAGGTATTTTTGCCTAAATTGTCAAATTCCAGATTTTTCCAGGATTCCAGGTAAAGTGGCAACCCTGTTAGAGCTATTTTTAAACATTCAAGCATTTGAACTGACAAAAACTGACATTTTGCTAATTTTTCTAACAATAATAGCCTGACGCGTAGGAGCCCTGACCATTTAAAAATGTAAACCAAAATGGATGGCAATTGTCAACTTGACCATATTTTAAATTTTGAAACAAATACTGTTTAAAATCCGTGCAAAAGACTAAACTTCTGTTTGAAATCATTTTTATACTTTTCGTTTCCGTGCTCTGAAATTAGATGCCACTGCTTAAGTATGTACTGGATGGTGAAAACCACAAGGCTTTTTATTTTGAAATAATTGCAGACCTGTAAAAAAAATAAATTACATAAACTGTCACACATCGGTATGTTGTGGATTTAAGACCATTTTAAGCCGTAATTAAATATTTGCTCAACTTTTTAGTTACAAGTTGATCAGTAAAATAATTTTTGATTAGAAAACTAAACTGCTGAAAAGTAAAGTACTTTTGCAGAGTTTTTTGAAAATGATTCAATTAAACTTCTTACAATATGGAAAATCAATTCACTAACTTTTTTTAGTTGCAAAATCGAATTACAGTACTGAAAAGGTTGTCACGCATTTTTGAACATTTATTCAACGATTTTAACAGTTTCTCGAAAAGATTTTTAATAAAACTTAACTAAACTTTAAGGTTCAAAAAAATTTAATTTAAAATTAATTTGAATTATAATCAAAAAGTTAAGCAACATACTGTGTTTGTAACTTTAAAAGGTTAAAACATTATACTTAAAGCTACAGACACTATCACTAGCACTAAGTTTGTTAAACAATTGCTTAAAAAGGAAAATTTCCTGTTATTATAATAAAGCTGAGAAAAAAATAATTTTAATGGGCGTAGTAAATAAACAGCAACATTCATTTCAAACTGTTTATATCGTCTGTACATGGCTGCTCATATAATTAAATTAGTATCATAGTTGTTTAGCTAATGATTTATATTTTATAATTTTTACTACTTATGCTTCATGTCCAGTTTGTAGCAATACAATTACTTACAATCTACACTTTATACTTAAACGAAAGTCATAAGAGAGTCCAACTTTTTTTTTACAAAAATTAACATAAAATCTATAATAATATACTATAAGATACTTTTCACAGAATAAAACATAATATTTAACTATTGAGATATAGTCAGTTGTGTAAAAAGATAAGTTTACAAACGTATGAAAAAAAAATTTTTCATTGCCAATTTTCTAAGAATTTTGAAAAGTCTACGAAAAGATCTACCTTCTACATCGTTTTTAAATTATTTAACCTAAAATTTTTATGAAATATTCCTTGCATAAATAGAAAAGCCCTGACAAAAAGATTTTAGGAAAACTTAAAACTTAAGATTATTATAACCATAAAATAAAATTAGTTTTTTTAATATTTTTAGTAAAGTAATACTTTTACACAAAATATAAAAAAATCTACAATTTTCGAATCTACAAATTATGAAACTTCAAATTTCAATAAATGAACTCATTTTAAAATTCAAAGTATAATAAAATTAAAATGCTTGTTAAGCTAATTCACAATGGACTTAAACTAGTATTGAAATAAAAATAGGTATATATAAACTTATTTTATCCAATACAAACTTGAAAAGTATCACAACTTGAATGAAGGGAACTTTTCAATTTAAGAAAAATTATTTTAATGCTCTTATCTCAAATACAGAATTATTTTGGCAGTTATAGACCTAAAGTTTTATGAAATATTTTTGACTAAAAACAGAAAGATTATTAAATTGAGACTGTTAAATAAAAATTTCCTAAAAATTTGAACTTTCAAGCATAAAAAATAGACAATATTTCATAATTCTTATACAATTCACAATGAAAATTATTACGGTCATCAGTGGCAACACAGTTGATTTATATGGGTTGCAGAAAAAATAAACTGTTTAAGTTATTGTTGTTGCTGGTATTTTTAAACTACATTCTTTTTTTTGTATTTTTAACATAACTGCATATTTTAACATAAAGTTTAATCAAGTCTAAAGCAGTTTATTTTTTCAGCATCACCACACATAAATTATGCCACTGGTCAAATAGATTTGTGAAAAAAATGTAGTAAACTATCTTGACTAGCTAAAAAAAAATTTAACTTTTCCTTAACTTTATAATATAAAATTCATTACTTTTCTATAACCCTTTTCAATAAAAACTGATTACTAAGTTTGAAAGTTTTTTATCAAAATGTTTTAAAAATAATTTAGCAAATTAAAAATAAAATAAACTGAAAAAACACTAAAAATAATAATTAGATGTGGTATTTATTTAAGTATCACAACAGTAAATAATCTCTTTTTAAAGATTGGTTATTAAAGCCAGAAAATTTCTTTTTAAAGTTGTAGATCATCAACACTGCAAACTTATTATTAATTTTTTTTTTTAACATGATTTTATTTTGATTTTACAGTACAACGAAAAAAAAATTAATTAAATTATTAACTTTAAGCATTTTATATTTTATAGCTAATAAATATTTAAAAGATGATAGAACACAGAAATGACCCTATTTTTATTTAAATCTATGATAATATACAGTTTCAAAAAAATATCTTATTTTAACTAACTTTTTAGTAGACAACTAGTATGTAGCAAAAACTTGCTTAACTATCTTTACTTAAAGCCTGATAAATAAGGTTCTATAATGGTTAAATTTTATTTATTTTGAATAACTTTCCTGTTAAAATTTAGGGTTATCTAGGATATAAAACCACTGACAATTTACATATACCTAGTTTCGAGTACACTGTGCATTTGAAAATAAAAATGGTTTAAAACTACACACTGAAACTATAACTTTTTAAAGCTCAAATTATAACAAACTTGTAAAAGTAGAAAGTACTCTTCATAAGACCGAATATTATCGTCGAAAAATTGTTTTACATCAAGATTCCATTGTTCTATAGGCGGAATTTTTTTACCTTCGTTCATATTTCTAAATTCTAAGTTGTCTTTAAACTTTGAAATCCACAAAACAACCTGGAAATCAGAAAATATTTATACAGAAGAAATTGAAATATTTTATTGTGCAGCTAGTTATATTTTTGCAGCAATTATAGTCTACAGCTCAAAAAATTAGATATAATTTAGTAAGTCATTTATTGTAAAAAAAAAGAAAAAAAAATTGGGGTGCATAGGTCTATAGCAGAAACTTTATATAATAATGACTAGAGTATAGTTCAACCTTGGTTTTATCAATAAAAACTATCTTATATCTTTTACTTTAAGATTTTAATTAAGAGCCTATGATTTGTTTTTATTGAATTAAAAGATTTTTTTGATAGAGGATTTTTAATAAACTTTTGTAAGAAAAAAACACAAATCTTTTTCTTATTGTAATTATAGCTAATTAACAATTGTTTCTTGAAGTTTTGAAGTCACTCACCTAAACAGACTTAAAAAAGAAAAACTTTTAGTTAAATAAAACAAAAGATAAGTAAAGTGATGTTATTTTTAACCTATTATTTACGCTTTTGTAAAAAAAAAATTATCTCAAAAATTAAATGAAATTTTCTCATTCTGATAGGTTGTATATAGGGTCCACCTTATATTTAAAAAATTTCTTATTTATTGATTAGGCTAACAAGCATTTTTTACCGTAACGGATCAAATATGCACAAAGTTGTTTTTGCACAAAGGGACACTTTTGCACAAAGACTTTTTTTGCAGGAAGAGACATTTTCCACAAAGGGTCTTTTTTGCACAAAGGTCACTTTTGCACAGGAGTAAAAAAAATTTTATGTAAAATAAAACTAAGAAAAAAACATCATTGAAAAAATCAAAAAAAAAGTTACCAAGGGTAAGGGCCTTAAGGGTCATAAAGAAAGTAAAAATAATAAATAACAAAATAAAACTAGAAAAAGAAAATTAACTAAAAAACAAAAAAGAACAAAAATGTTACCTAGCAAAGGACAAGGGTTAGTGGTAACAGTGATAGAAATAAAAATAAAATACACATATAAAAAATTAATACTCAAAAAAAAGAACAAGAAAATAAAAAAATAATTGTAAAATTATTTATAAACAAACAAAAAACAAAATTAAATAGAGGGTAATGGTTAGGAGTAATAAAGATAGTAAAAAAAAAATAATTAAAAATTAAAGTTAAAATTTTTTTTTTAATTCTGTGCAATTCGGTAAAAAAGTCTTTGTGCATAAGTGACACTGTGCAAAAGTTTCTTTGTGCATATTTAACCATTTGTACATAAGTGTCCCTTTGTGCATATGACTTTTTAACCATTTGTGAACCAATTTTTTACAACTTAGTAAAACTTAAAGTTTTTGAGATATGTGAGATTAAAAGTGGTGAGCTTGGTAGGTTTTATAGAGTCTAGGGGTGGGCAATGTACGGCCCGCGGTGTGAAAATGACCGGCCCCCAACTGTTTATTTAATTTTAATGGGATCCCACCCACAAATGAAAATGATTGGCCCGCAAGCAAATTTATAGGCCCGCAAAAATTTAATATTACAATTTTTATATAAAACTTTGTATCATACTTTTAGAAAACAAAACTGTAAGAATTTGACTTAAAAAACATGCTTTGTCCTAATATTTTCTTGTTGTTCTAACTTAGTTGGAATATCTTTTTGTAAAATTACTCAAAGCAAAATGCTTTTTAAGGACAATATTTTACATACGTACCTTTGTCAATTACAATGTCATTACTGTTTATAGACATTATTAAAACTTCTGACATGTCTTAATCTGCATCTTAAGTTGTCAGACTTGAGAAAGTATTTTTTATTTGAAGGATTTAATAAAGTGATCTACTGTATCCATAAAATTATATTCCGGCTGGAATTAAAACTTTTATTTATATTAGAATCCGATCGGATCTTGACTTAAAATCGGTTTCCAGTAGGATTTGGATCTTAAAAATCATTATTCAGGTGGATCCAGATACTGGATCTGGTTAAATATTTTACCTAATTTTAAATGCTCCAGCCCGAAAAATACTAATCTTTTTCCTTATCCGGGCCATTGATTGAAAAACGGCCAAGTTGATTGAAAAACCTTTCCCACCCCTAATATAGACTGTGCAAACTAAAAAGGAAAATAATATTTTTTGAAATTATATCTTTCCTTCTTTTTCAAACGATACTATTTCAGGTTTTCCTTATTCTTAACTAATTAGTCTTTTATTATAACTCAGGAAATTTAAAACTTTCAAAGAAAATCTTTTTTTTACTTGACAATAATTTTTACTAGTACTTTTAATACTTTTAAAAGAATATTTTCTAAAAACTTTATGTTTTTATCTCAAAAAACAACGTAGAACAAACTGTTTGCAAAACTAACAGCATCTCAATTATTAATAAAAAAATTATTTTTTATAAAAACTGACCTATAGTTTATACTTTCATATAAAAGCCCATTTTAATTTCAAATAAAAAATACTTGACCCAACCATACTTTGACTTTATAATTATTTATAGTTCAATATTCAAGCTCTCATTTAAGAAACAATCTTGATTTTTTTAAAACAATGATAAAACTAGGTATATACTTTTATAATGTTTAAACAAAAATGTAACTATTTACCATGTATACATATTTTGGACTGAAATCTTCAATGACTGTTTCTTTCACAATTGTTCTAAACAGCTTTTCATAATGGGTCAAATCCATTACAGTTAATCCTAAATTCTCACATTGAATGACTTCAACTTTACTGTCATTCTTAATCTTAATTCGTAATGACATATTTACTTAATTTTAAAAGCTGTAAAACATATAGTTATTAAGTATTTAAAAACATTAAAACACAATACCTTCAAATTTATTAAAACTTTTGAATACCGAAAAATTAAGTTTATAATTTACTTGTTCGTAGCAAAATTTAACACTTAACAACTTATATTCTAATTACAAAACTTTATTAGATTATAACTAAAGTTACTATCGTAAAGGAAAATAATTTAGTTGACTTACTGAAAGCTAGCTTTATTTTATAAGACTTGTAAAAAAAATTAAACTCAGTACTATTAGTAATAAAACTTAATTAGAATGTATTAAAGAATTAAATAGGTAGTTCTATTTATTTAAAAATAACTTATGTTATTTTTAAAATATATCTTATTGATTTAACCAGGGGTGTTAAAGGACCCTAGGTAAGATTTGGCCTGCGCACATAAGTATCTAGCTTGCACACACTTTTTAATGTGTAAACATTACCTTGAGCAAACCATAAAAACTTAACTATTTTAGTTATTTTGTCTTCCAAATGATTTTTTTATTTTAATTTTATTAAACTGTAGTGCTCCATTTTATAACTACTTTACTACAGTTTTTGATTGTACAGAGTTATTTTTTAGCAATTTTAATAAACTATGCAGCCAAAAAATCAGGCTTACGCTTATCAATTCATGTAAATTTTGCCCACCCCTAGATTAGAAACTTTATAGTACTAAACTTCTACTAATTAATGTAACTAATATAAATTATTGAAAGTAAAAGAATTAAACAAGTACACAATGAAAAATGCAAACTAAAAAAGCAATAAAGAAATATCTAGCTAAGTAGTTATCTTACCTTACATTTTAAAATCAATAATTTTAAATATCATACAACTTGTACTTTAATTTATTGTAATACCTCTTATAAACTTTTCTACAAAAATAATTAAAATAAGAAGTTTTTTTTTTACTCCGCATATTTAGTTTTAGCATTTTAAAGTATTTACTTCAAAATAAAAGTCTCTAGCTAAATTAAAACTTACAAAAATCAAAAAATTTTGCTAGATATAATAAGTGCTTACTGCAAATCAAGCTAAGCACAAACTAAAAAATAAAAAACATTGGTTATATTTGAAGATTATATATGAATATTATTCTATTTGAATAAGGTTTTGTAATTTAAAAAAGTAAATGTCTGTTGAAGCTGAAATTAAAGCATTTGTTGAGTCCTCTAAAATTGGAAAACAGCTGAAAGAAAAACTGATTGCAATTGGAAGTAAGAAGGACAATGAATTTAGTCGTTTTCAAGCTGAGATGCTTAAATTGAAGGAAGATTATAATGAAAAAAGTAAGATCATTGAAAATAACATTGATCAGATACAAAAAGATGAACTCAGCTGTAACAAAAATTTGATGCATAGTAAGAGAATAGACAATATAGAAAATATAAATCCAGAATTACAAAAAAGTTTCTCAGAATTTAAGTCTGAATTTTCTTCTAAATTTGACAAGTTTGAAACAAAATTCTCAAAATATGCTGATGCTATGCAGAAAAGTGAACCAACTGAAATTATCACAAACATTAGTACCAAATTAAATTAAGTAGCAGAAAAAATAGAGGCTGATAATGAACAAAAACTGAAAAAAAAAATGCGTTAAATGTCATAATATTTAACATTCCAGAAAGTAAAAATCCAACTAATAGTGCACTAGAATATTGCAAAAATGATCTAAAAATTATTCAACAAGTATTAGGAGAAAATAAAACAAAAAAGAAGAGTTTAAGTCACTTTATCGAGTTGGTAAAATTGCAGAAAACAAAATCAGATCCATTATAATCAAATTAAACAATTTAGCATCCAAACACCGACTGTTAAAGCTAAGAAATTTAAAAATATTTAATGGTGAAATTGAATCAAAAGTCTACATTAACCCTGTCAGAACTTTCTTTGAAATTGAAGCATTCAGAGCCTTGAGAAAAGAAAATAAAATAAAGCAAGCCATCTCTGATGAGAAAAAGTTGAACATAAAACATGTTATAAGGAACAACAAGATAGTTGAATTAACAAGAAAGCCCTTTTGTTACTGTTCCCAGGATATCTGGGATTAGTGGAGGAAATCGTGAGTCAATAGAAATAAATTTATTAACTGATAGGCTTAACTTTAACGCTAACAAGTTTTCCTATATAAATTGTAACAACAACTATTTGAAAGTTGGTTACACTAATATAAGATCTGTTTTAAATAAATTTTATATTTTAGAGAACTATATAAATTTGAATAATATTGATTTTTTTTTGACTGAAACATGGATGACTAATAAGGTCAACGATGCCACAGTGTGTCCTTCTAACTATAACATTTACCAAAATGATAGGTCTAGTAGGGGTGGAGGTGTTGCTATCATTTTCAAAATTTGCTTAAAGTTATTAAAGTTAAAAACGATTCTATCTCTACTAGCATCATCGATTTTGAATACCTATGTGTAGATGTAATTTTAAAAAAGATAAAACTAAGATTTTGTTGTGTCTACCTTCCTCCACTGTCTGCAAGATGCGCACTGACTGTTCAAAATGTAATAAAAATGATAATGGTTTTTCCAAAAGAGTGTTCTTTTTATATTCTTGGGGATTTTTATATGCCAAACATAGATTGGAGAATTCATGGCACAGATTTCAATAAACCCCATGAGTGTTTACTTAATTTTTGTACAGACAATTTTTTAACCAAAGCAATTGAAAGTCTAACCCATAAGAATGGTAACATTCTTGATCTCATAATTTGCAATCATTTTGGTCTAGACAGAATCATATCACACTTAACTACTTTTCCATTAACAAACACTTGTGACCATAACTTGGTTTTACTAAAAATTAAAATTGAAAATAAAATAGTACCTATTGCTAAAAAAGTCTCATATGACTATAAAAAAGCAGACTTTATAAGTATCATTGATTTCCTGTTAAAAATTAATTGGACATTTTTATTTTTTAACTCAGAAAATGTCCAGCATTTCTATGATCAATTCATTAGCTTAATCCAAATCTCAATTAAACGCTTTGTTTCAATTTATTCTAAAAATAACAAAAGTAAAAAATATCCATCTCATATTAAAAAATTATTAAAAGAAAAAGCAAATCTATACAAAAAAAGTGAGACAAATAAATCACTATTGATAAAATACAAAAACATCTCTAAAGAATATCAATTAGCTGTTAAAAAATACAACTTTGAATATGAAAACAAATTCTGCAAAAACCAAAGTTTAAAAAAGTTTTATAGCTACGTGAAATCTAAACTTAAGTTAAATAATTCTATACATCGCTTATATGATAATGATAAAAACAAAACAGTAACCTCAGATTTTGAAATAGCCACACTTTTTAACACAAATTTTCAAAAAGTTTTTTAAATAGATAAAAGTTACCAGCTTTTTAAGCTACCCCAAAAAAATGTAGTAAAATTCAAAAATTTTTCATAACCTATGAAGACATTAAAAGTTCAATTAACCACCTAAAAGATAAATCATTAAAACACCAGAAAATATTCCACCCTATTATATCAAGCATTTTATCCAATCAATAATTTATAACAATCAATAACTATCATTAATATTTAATTGCTCTCTAGAACAATCTGATGTCAGGGTTGCCACTCTTTGAGCCAAAAAATCTTCCCTGAGTGACCAAAAATTTCCCTGAGTAACCTTAAATTTCCCTGAGTTTCCCTGAGTATTTTTCAAATCTTAAAAAAAAAAATTCTCTTCTAACACAAATTATTAATACCTCATTCTCATTTTTCTTCTTTAATAATAAAAGGAAGGTTGTATGTGTATGCTTCTGCATTAAATTTATGAAAAAAACTGTTTTTAAAAACTCAATCTTAAAAGGTTTAAACCAATTAAAAATTAAAAACTAAATTTTTGCACAACTTTGTGTAAACTTGTTAGTTAACTTTCTACATAAAAGAATAAAGTTTAATTTGTTTGACATTTTAATTGACAAAATTTAATTATACTATAATAATAATTTTACATGAAGAACTCACTTACTCATAATACTTAAAAAGCTTTTAAATTAAATCTGCAAAAAAGTTGTAAAGTATATTAAAACATTCACACTAAAAAATTAATTACCATTACTGCTACTACTTTTGAAACTATTATTTATAAACAAAAATTTAACCTCTATTTTTTTAACAAAAGTAATACAAAACTAATCTGTATTCATTTTAATTTTTTTTACTGAAAACAAGTAGTTGTAAACAAATAACTTTATTATTTAAAAAATAAGAACTAATAGTACAACATAGTGTTTTTTAAACTACATAAGTAACTAAAAATAAAAAAATTATTAGAACTTTTCAATGAATAGTTAACAACAACTTTCATTTCTCTAAACTGTTTGATTTTACTTAAGTAAATATAAATTTAAAACTTAAAAAAACTACAATGTTAATACTAAGAATATTGAAGAACTAGCCGCAAGGCTAAAAAAATTCTAAATAACCACTTAAATAATAAAAATTACTACTTTTGAACAAAATATTGAAACTGGATTAACTAAACCTCATTCAAGATCTAGAAAAAAATTTCCCTGAGATTTTTAAAAACTTCCCTGAAATTGAGAGAAAAAATCAAAACTTCCCTGAGTTTCCCTGAGTTAAAAGAAAAATGCCAAAATTCCCTGAGTTTCCCTGAGATTCCCTGAGTTTCCCTGAGATTTTCTACAGTTTGAAAATTCCCTGAGATTCCCTGAGTTCCCTGAGTTCCCTGAGTGTGTGGCAACCCTGTGATGTTCCAAAACAATGGAAAACATCTTTTATTGTTCCAGTGCACAAGAAAGGTAATATACACAATGCGTTAAATTACAGACCAATATCACTAACAAGTAGCTTTTCAAGAATTTATGAACATATTGTATCTGTAAAAATTCTCAATCACCTCTTTGATAACAAATTATTAACTAACAAACAGTTTGGTTTTGTCCCAAACCACTCATCAACCATTCAACTGTTAACATGATTAAATTCTTGGTTGGTTCCTTATCTCAAAAATGAATTTACTTAAGTAGTTTATACGGGTATTCAAAAAGCCTTTGATTCAATATCACACAAAAGATTA
Source organism: Thalia democratica (assembly GCF_965202585.1). Classification (NCBI taxonomy): domain Eukaryota; kingdom Metazoa; phylum Chordata; class Thaliacea; order Salpida; family Salpidae; genus Thalia; species Thalia democratica. The sequence continues at coordinate 14,590,474 of NC_139170.1, forward strand.
TTAAAAATTTAAAATTGTTTAACCCCCTCACAAGATACTATATCCTGAGGTATTCGGTTCCACACAGCTTTTGCTCTGTGAAAAAATGCGCCTTGCCACTGACTGTTTTGAAAATCATGTTTACATTTTATTTTCAAATAATTTCTTCTAAGTTGATATTTATTTTGGGAAAAACTAAAAAACTGGTTAAAAAAACTGCAAATTTGCACGAATAGGGGCACACCATATTCAACAATATTTGAAGGAACTTTTTTCTATTTTTAATAGATATTCAATATATATTTACTACCAGGTCCAAATTTGTTCAACCTGCTTTTTTATAAGTAAAGACATCGGTAAGATACGCACTTTGAGAGGTACGCACTCAAGTAAAGTACGCACTAATTTTTTTATTTTATGCTGAACTAAATATTTATAAACTTTTTACAGGTGTTATCAGAGACGAAGACAAGCTTTTTAAAGCAAAGAAAGAAAGCTGTAACTACTAATGTCATTTCAACTACGTTTGACATTTTTACTATATCAAAACTTTATCGTCTGACAAACAAAAATTATTATTTTCATGAAAAATGTGTTTGACTAAAACTAAATGAAAATAACAATTAGATTTAAATTAAGTTTTGTTAAACCAAAGTTTAATTAAACTTGTACAAGAACTGTTTTATGTAAAAAATTAATTACATTTATCAGTATATAAAAGTAAGAATGCAACTATTTCAAAGAAATGAAACTCTAAAGTTTATCTGACTTAAATAGAGTTTAACAACTTTTTTAGTTGAAACTACAGACCTTTTTTTAATATTTAAACAAACAACTTAAATTTAATTAAGTATAATAAATATACTATATTTTTATTTTAAATATACTACTCTGAGTTTTCGTTTTACTGTGTATCTTTTTTCGTCTGCTTTGTTTGCTGAAAACTAAATTTAAACAAATAAACAAACATATTTTGTTAGATTGTTCTTATACAATTAAGGTTTTAAAAGTATTAAAATAGTTTAAAGTCAAGTTAGTTCTAGAAAATTTGAACAAAGTCAAAAACTTAAATTTTGAAATCATTTCTTTAAATATGATTATTTACCTAAAGCTTAGTTATAAAAGGTCGTTTTATAGCATTTCAGAAGCAACTGCTACGCTCTTTTTAGTTTTTTTTATAAGAGACAAAAGTTGATTTAAAAAAAGTTGAAACAATTGTTTATATAACAATCAATTTTGCTTAACCTGTTTCATTATCTCTACAAGTTATGTACGCATAAAATTTATTGTTTGTATAAAATTAACAAGATATATATTTTATATAAATAAAGCTTTGTTAAATTGCTATATTATGTTAAAAAACTGTTGCACGCTCTATGTATGTGTTTTATAAAAAATAAACCTTTTAATACATTTTTTTTCTTTATTTTATTAAGTATCTGCAAAATAATTATTTTTTTATTTATTCAACAATAATATAATGTAAGATCAAACCTTTTGGTTATCGAGTCGTACACAACATGCGTATACAACCTATTACAATTTAATAAAATAAGTTTTTTTTTTTTTCTTTAAGAAATAACACAATCAACAAAAGAAAGTAAGTAAAATGAAAACTCTGAATAATATACTTACTTAGAAAATTGTGAACAAATGTACATTTAAACTTTTCTAACAAATTTAAAAAAAAAAAAAAAAAAGAGTTATAAAAACAGTCATGCCAAAATAGTTGTATATATTGTCTGATTACAGTTAAATATGTGTGCCCCGACTGGGGTCTTAATACAGATGTACTGTTGACTAAGCTAAACTTGTTCTTACAGGTTTAGAATATATATTTAAATTAACAGTTAAGTTAATATCATTACCTATAAGTAGATTAACCCGTTTAATTCAATTGAATATTTTCTATACTCATTTCTTTTACACTTTTTTATCATTTTAAGTGGAGTTTCATATTAGAAAAATTTAGCTACTTTTATAAACATCAACTATATGTTAGTTTTTATCCAGCATAAATTCCAAATGAACTAGAAGTTACCTTTTTAATTCCGCAAAGCTATATAAGACAGTTTTTACTAGGCTAGCTAGCGTTAATATTGCGTTCAGTATGTAAATTTAAATTATAATTAAATAAAAAAATCAAACTAAATTTAAAAATAAAAATAGATCACGCTTTTAAAATCTCTGAAAAGGAATTCTGTAAAGTTTCAGGATTCCAGATAAACTAGAAATTACCTTTTTAATTCCGCAAAGTTATATAACATTTCTTTGTATATCCAAATATCGCAATGTTAAATATCACCTAAAATTCCTATCCATAGTTAAAATACAGAAGAAGAAAAAAAGTTGAACTAAACGATCCGAAACTATCAGGCATTGTTTATAAAACTATTTCTAACTTTATTTGAACTAAATATCTTAAAAGTTAGATATGTTGAAAAACGCTAAACTATATTTTCTAATACTATTTTTATAGTAACTCTGAAAAATTTGTAAGATATTTTAAAATTACATTTAATTTTAATGTACTAAAATAATTATATAGTTATAAGAGCCTAAAACAAAACATTATTTGCTCTTTTTACTTTTCGAAATATATTCTACATGTTAAGTAAACTACTATGTTAAGTACTTGAAAGTGAAATTCTGCTCGTTAAATATCAAAGTAAGTTTTTTAGAAATATATTCTTTTGTTTAAAGAGTACTTATCTTGCTATTATTTTTATAAATTTTAACTAATCAAAAATTTTGTTAAAATATGCTAAAAGCCTTAAAAACTTTTATATAGTTTTAATTTTCAAAATAATAAGTCAATATATAAAGTCTTATTCTAAATACAATACTTTAAAATGTTTTAAATTTTAGTAAGTTAATACAGGTTGATTATTTATCCTGTCATCTTACAAACTTTTACAGTTTTGTAAGTCGCTGCAGTAGCTAATTATTTTATGAAGGTAAGCGTATTGCTCAATAATACTATAAAGCTTTAAAGAAGTTTGTTTCGCATACACAGTGTCTACTTATTTTAATTTAGTAAAGTGTTTGTTTATACAACTTATTTCATAGTGTAACTACATATGTTTTTAACTATACAAAAAAATTCTTTAATCTAAATACTTTTGAAAGGTTTTAACTTTTAAATTTAAAACATTGTTTGTTTAATAAAAAAGTACATTTTTATTTTGCCAATCAAAGTTTGAACTGTTATAATAAAACATATGTTTACATTTTGGTAGCTGTTAAGCTGTAATGATGAGTCAAAAAAACTTTTATGAGCTAAGTTAAATTTTTAGCTTTATACCTTGTCTAGGAACCCTTCAGTTCCAACTCGCGCACAGTTCCCACTTTTTAAATCCCAACCTTACAATTCAAACCCGAATTAAATCCTACCTGAATCAAGTCCCACCCAAATCAAAACCTACCCAATCAATTCTAACCCAAATCAATTTCCACCTGATTCAATTCTTTTCCGAATCATTTCAAACTCGAATCGATTACAAATCAAAATCACTATCTACCTTTTTATATGTTATCCGTTTAGTCATATCAATAGTTTACGCATTAATTCTAACCCGTTAAATTTTTGTACATGTAAAGTTTATGAGAAAGATTAATTTTAAGTCAAGTTCTATATACAGTAACCTACCAGCTAGGTACGCACTATCTGAGTACGAACTACCAGTATAGTACGCACTTTTAGCCAAAAACGCTATATTTAATATGATTACCTAAAAAAAGTAGTACATAGTACAAAAGTATTATTTCAGAAAAAATACGGTATAAACTTATATAAATTAAAACAAAATTAACCAATAAAATAGTTATGAACTGAAAAATTTTAATTCAAATCAAATGCTTAAAACAAACAAATTACTGTGTATTTATCTAAAATCACGTAAAGTACAATTTAAATTTACATACGCCATGATTAAAACATTTGGTAAAAAATTCTTAAAAAGTCATACAAATTTTCGATAAAAAAAATGATTTATTAGTGTAATTAACATTTTAATATCCCATGATTAAAACACAAAGGTTTAATAAGTTTTGATAGAAATCATAATGAACAGTGCAATTGACGTTTACTTAACCCATGATTGTAACATAAACGTAAAAAAAAAAGAAAAATGTTAGATATTAAGTAAGCAGAAGTAGAGTTTTATAACCATAAACTATACTTTTTGAATAAACACGATTTAATAAAAGTACAATCGAAATTTGATAAAATTTTATTTGTTTACAATTAGTAATATAATTATATGTATTAAGTAAACTTAACGTTTAAGAATATATAAGATAGATTAACAATTTTTATGGTTTGAAATAAATATAAATACATATACTAAATAAATACTTATGAATTCTATAAAAGTTTTAGCAAAAATGTTTTGTTTTTATGATGGAAATTTTGGTTTTGTAGGATTTTGCTTTAGGCATTACTTTTAAACTCTAGTTTCTTTTAACATATTTGTATAAGGCTTAACATAGGTAATTAAAGACCAAAATTTTCTAGGTACGCACTTTTTCGCTGTGTAAAATCCTTATATCTTTTATTTTCGATAAACTGTACTCAAGCGCAAGGGTGTGTTTAGACTGTTCTGTGCGACCCTGAAAAAAAGATGAAAAATGAAGTTTTTATCATCAAACGTTGTTTGCTCATTTTTACTTGTTTTAGCAGACTTGCTTGGGTTTTCTTTCCAAAATTATAAATTTTGATAAAACGAGTATTAAAAGTGCTTTAACAACCAAAAGCTATAACAATATATAAAACTAGAAGTAAATTATTTCAACAGTTAAAATAATTTTATAGAAAATAAAATTTTTGTTACAAAAAAAGATAAAACATTCTTAATATGATTTAAGTATTTCAGAGTAATGATAAATAATAAATTTAAATGGTCAGAAAACATTAAAATAAAAAAGAGCATACATGTTGAAACAAAATGCTAAATTTATAATTTAACTAATTAAGCGTGAAATAAATAGGCAAATGTTTATTAGGTACTTACTTTTCGGGACACGTTCAAAATCCACCCGCAATCAAAATCCACCCGCGATCAAAATCCACCCGCGTTCAAAATCCACCCGATCAAAATCCACCCGATCAAAATCCACCCGGGTCAAAATCCACCCGATCAAAATCTACCCGGTTCAAAATCCACCCGATCAAAATCCACCCGCATTCAAAATCCACCCGATCAAAATCCATCCGAGTCAAAATCCACCCGATCAAAATCAACCCGGTTCAAAATCCACCCGATTAAAATCAACCCGATCAAAATCAACCCGGTTCAAAATCCACCCGATTAAAATCAACCCGATCAAAATCAACCCGGTTCAAAATCCACCCGAGTCAAAATCCACCCGTTCAAAATCGACCCGGTTCAAAATCCACCCGATCAAAATCAACCCGGTTCAAAATCCACCCGATTAAAATCAACCCGATCAAAATCCACCCGGTTCAAAATCCACCCGATCAAAATCAACCCGAGTTCATTTTTTTTCGAAATAATAATTAATTTCTAATAGAATTTTGTAATATTGAATAAAGTTATATGTTTAAACAACTATTGGTATAAAAATGAGTAAGTATTTATAATGATAGAAATTTTAATTTATTTAATAAAATAATTAAAAAAATAAGTTAAACAATATAATTAAACAGCATTAAAAAAAAAATTCATAGTAGCTTTACAAGTATTTAAAATGTTTATAATTTATTAATGTTAGTAGTGTTGGTGTTACTTTTAAAAAAAGAAGTTAAAAAAAAATAAAAAAAGAATTACGCTCAGTTTCAATCCATTTAAACTTCCTTCTAATTTAATTTCCCAAAGTCAATCATAATTAAATAAAAATATTTACTAAGGATAACTCATAGTAAATTAAAATATCAAAACTATAGAAGTTTATAAATTAGAAGAATCTTTAATAACATTTATTGAGCTAAAGAAAATTACAAAAATCAAATACCAAATAATGTAAATTTATGGAAAATGTTAATTAAATGTTACAAAAAGAAAATGAAAATATTAATCTAAAATTTTTGAGCTTTTTTTTTTGATGTAAAAAGTTTTGTGTTTTATGCTTTACTTAAATTTCAAAATAGTATTACATACAATATTTTATTATATAAAAAATTTCAACTAACAGTGTTTATAAAAAATAAAATATAGATAAAGAATAATATAAAATTGCTACGTGATAATAAAATAAAAATTCTTTGTTAAATTTTGAAAAACTATCACCTATTAATTATATTTTAAACATTATTGTTTTCGACGTGGAAAAGACGTTAAAAGATATTTTTGGTGTGCGACTCGGTAACTTTAAGGTATGTTCATGCAAGAGGACTTAGGACCAAATATTTTGAGCGCTTTTATTTGTCGTTTAGTAAACAATTTATTGTCGTTTCTTTTATTAGTAATTTTTAAAAACAGAACATAAATTTTAATATAAAAATACGAAAAATAATTTACTAAAAATATAAATGAGGAATATGTAAGAAATCAATAACTGTTTTAAAACAATTTTATTGTTTTCTATCTAATTTTTGTTACAAATAGTTTTTAGTTATTTTTTTTAATTTATACAATAATTTTAGCTGCTATTATCGTTTTTTCAAAGTGTTTAAGTTAATTGAATTTTATTTTATTAAATGTTTTTTTTATAAACCATCTATTTTTGAAAAAACTAAAAAATGTTTCGTCTAAAGTAACTAAAGTTATAAGTTATTTTTAATTAGATAACAACTTATTTTGCTAGTTTTTAACTAATAGTACAAATTAAAAAGCTAAACATTTTTCTATGAATTCTAAAGTCCTTTACATAAAACAAATATCGACTCTACAATTCATTCAGTTTGCTCAAATAGCTTGTAAATTGCAACTAAAAAAGTTAGTAGTTAGACTTGAGCTAGGGAAATTATATACTTTAGAATTGTAGTAGTAAACAAATAAGTTGAATTTTTTAGAAATGACACTATATTTGTAACAAATATTACGAAAAAAAACTTATAACATTTTTAATTTACTATTAAAATGTTCTATTTTTACATAGGTTCATTAAAAAAAGTATGTATTTCAGACAAGAGAGTTTAAATTCAAGTATAAGTTATTTTTATGAATTTTTGTACCAGACTGTATCAACTTAAACAATCGTATTATTAACTTTATTAATAGGTTAAGGCCAGTTTTGAAAGTGATTATTTGAGTGGTTTTATAAAATTTAATCTCTTTTGGTAAACGTTTAAATTTTAAATTTAAAATTTTCTTATCTAAAACTTTTAATTTACATGCGATAAATTTTCTTGAATTAATTTCCGACAATTTAAGTTAAAAGCTATAACTGCATGTTTTTAATTAATTAGTTGTAAAAGTTTTATGTTTTTTTATAAATATAAAGTTGCATAGAAATTGTAATTAAGTAAGATAAATTATTATTTACTGTTCAATATTATATTGTTAATTGATATTTTTTTATTCATAGAAATGGAAATGTTATTATTTACCACTATTTTTTTTAAATATAATCTTCATATAAAAAAAGTCCATTTGTTAAAACTTAAGACATTTTAAGTAATTTAATTAAAAATGAAACAATATTAAAATTAAACAAAATTTTATATTGGTTATAACGAATTTAAACGGTAAAGACAACTATTGTTATAACAAATTGTTTAATAGACAAATTAACTTTAAAAGCGTGAAAATTTTGTCTAACAAATAAAACCGAAAATTAATAAATATTTAATTTAAAGTTAATATTGAAAAATATTTAAATGGCAATACAGTAAAGGTAACTATCTAAAGTAAATTAGTGACCTTTTCTTAACAAAGAGAACTTTTATAGATAAATACCTTGTTAAGACCTTTCACATAAAAAAATTATATTAAAAAAAACACAAACTAAATGAATTTTAAACGTTTGCCTTTTACTTTTTTGTAATTAAAAGTAACGAAGATGCAGTTGGATTTAATCAGAGTCGGCAGACAATTGTTTATCTCGGGCCAAATTTCATGTTTCAATTTTTTCCGCGAGCCGTTGTTTTATTCAATTTTTGTTTTTAATCTGTTTTAGTCACGTTTATCTACTTAAAGGGATCAGGCCTGGCATATTTAAAATGTATATTTTTTTCTAAAGTCGAAAACTATTTTTTTAAAAAACTTGTGTCATATTATTATTTCTATCATTATTTACAAGGTGTAGATCATTAAAAACAGGTGTAGATCATTATGTACACTTTTTATAATCAATTTCTATTATTTTATTTGTATTTGTTTTTTAGTAGTTAAAAAAAATCTTTTTTTATTTAATGCACAGCATATCACGTATTTAAAATTTTAGTGATTTTGTTAAACTAGTTAAAATATAAACAAATATTAATACTTTCATTTTAAAGAGTGTAAGTTTTTCTTTTAAAACCTTTAAATACCTTAATAAACTATCTAAAGTTTTTCGGGTTGCAACTTTTTGAAACAAAAAAAGTACAACAGTTACTTCAACCCAGTCACCGTGTTTTTAAAAGTTAAAAACATGTAAAATTGCCAATTAAAAAAACTTTGCAATGTTATATAAGTAATTTATCCAAGTACGTAACTTTTGTTGTTTAAAAGGAAAAGTAAAGTCTAAACTTTAAAGAAAAACTTCTAGATTTACTATTTGTCTTTTTTCATTAGGCTTAAACATAATAAATGATTTTTAAATGTTATTCTGAAACTTAAAAACAAACTATTATAATTTCTTTTTCTTTTTTGAAAATTTCAATTTAAATTTTGTTTTGTTTAGTTGACCAAATTTACATGCTCGAGGGCCGCAGTTTGCTGACCCCTAAATTAAATGGATTAATTTGTAGTATAAATGGTAGCTTTCACTTGTAATACTCAGTTTTTATAAAAATTATATCGTGTGACGTATTTGTTTAAAAATTACTTAAAAGTTCTAAATTATTAAATTTTATACCTAGAAACAGTAAATTATAATTGATTGTCGTGTAATTGTAATTGAGATAATACAAGATTATTTTTTCTGGCACATCCTTTAGTTTTCTAAAAGTTTTAACATAGTCATATTTGTATAGTAAAACTTTAATTTATTTATCCTGACGTTGTTAAACTTTTTTTAGCTCTTATAGTTATACTTATATCAAAAACAACAGTACCTTTAAAAGCTGCTTGCCGGCTGTAGCTATTCAAAATTATATTCAGTAATCAAAAAAACAAAAATATTTTTGTCAAAAATTCCTTATAATAAGCAAAACTACCAAATAACAACTCAAAAAACCTCACAAAATAAGTTCAATCTGTAGTACAGTTTTTATATTCTTAAGTCAATTTATAAGGGACAAAAATACAAGATTTTATAAGTGTTTTTTAAATAAAACTTGTTTAAGATTGGTACTTTAGAGTGGTGAGATTTGTTTAAATGATACTTGATTTAAAAAGAAATAAATAAACAAGGTGCTTGTTTCGATTCGGTTGGATTTTGACTTTGGTTGATTTTGTGTCGGTAGGATTTTGACTCGGGTTGATTTTAACTCGGATGAATTTTGATCGGGTGGATTTTGACTCGGGTCGATTTTGATCGGGTGGTTTTTGACTCGGGTTGATTTTGATCGGGTGGATTTTAAACCGGGTGGATTTTGATCGGGTGGATTTTGAAACGGGTGGATTTAGAGTTGGGTTGATTTTGATCGGGTGGATTTTGAACCGGGTGGATTTTGATCGGGTGGATTTTGATCGGGTGGATTTTGAAACGGGTGGATTTTGACTAGGGTTGATTTTGATCGGGTGGATTTTGAACCGGGTGGATTTTAATCGGGTGGATTTTAACTCGGGTGGATTTTGATCGGGTGGATTTTGATCGGATGGATTTTGAACCGGGTTGATTTTGATCGGGTAGATTTTGACTCGGGTTGATTTTGATCGGGTAGATTTTGACTCGGGTGGATTTTGAACCGGGTGGATTTTGATCGGGTGGATTTTGAATGCGGGTGGATTTTGATCGGGTGGATTTTGAACGCGGGTGGATTTTGATAGTATACCTACTTTTCCGATGGTATAACAAATATATAATTTATGCAAAACTTGTAGAAAGTAATTTATCAAATGCAATTTATATATTTAATAAAACTAGGTAGTTTTTAAGCGAGAAAAACTTATGCGTAATTTAAGTTTCACTTCTTATAAGTCATATAACCGTTTGTTGTCTTGGAGGTAGAAGTTATATAACTAACGTTAATGAAAGCAATGTTCTGTAAATTTCTAAACTTAACTCTTCTGGAAACACAGAACAGTTATATGATATACCAGCTACTTATTAAATGAAGTTAGAGCCATAAAATTTTAAGATTATAAATTTCTTATTAGCAAAACTGTTATTGTAACAAAATCTTAGCTCAACAATCTTAATTTATTTTCATAGTTATAATACAGATAATAATAACAAATTAAAAAGTATCCTTCTTTTATTACACTAGAACATGTTTCTTTGTCTTAACGGATTAACACACTTCAACGAATCTCAGTAAAAAGTTAAATACTGTAAGGAAAGAATAGAAGCTAAAGTAGATATATACATGTGTTGTTTAAAAATAAAATAATTTATATATATTTTTATGGTGAATAGTAGATAAAATACTTAATGTTAAATCTGACTGTTATAAAACTAAACAATATTTGTTATCATTAAGTCTAAATTAAGTAAACTAAAGTAAAAATACAAAACAAAATAACAAATTTGATTTAACGTTAAGTTTAGTTTTTTACCTATTATTTAACATTATCTATAAAAATATATAGAAATTGTTTTATTTTTAAAAGACACATGTATATATCTACTTTAGCTTCTATTCTTTTCTTACAGTATTCATATTTTTACAGAGCTCCGTTGAAGTGTGTTAATCCGTTAACACACAGAAACATGGTTTAGTGTTATAAAAGAAGGATACTGTATATTTTGTTATTATTATATATTCCAGTGAACTTGTTTCGCTAGGATCTTTTCTTAACAAACACTTAAATTTATATTTTTAATAGTTTTAATACAGATATGTCAGTTGACTTTACAAAAAGCCAGAGAAATAATTCTGTTGCTTGTAATGTAGATTATACATATTTCTTTGTAAAAAAATCAAAAAAAGACTGTAGTGTTAGCTTCTATACCTGTGAAAAATATAGGGACAAAAATCTTAAATGCCTTGCTAAGGTAAATTTCATACATAAATAAAGTTATTTATTTTAGCTTGCAAACTTCACCACATCTAAAATGTTTAAAGTATTTTATAAGAAAAAATCGATTAAATGTTTTTTCTAGTTAAAAGAACTAAATATTACTTAACCTAAGTTAACTACTTTTGCATTGATTTAGTAACTAAAGCTAGCATTTTTTTCAGTTTTGGGCTCATATAACTTTTATCTCACAAAATCAGTCCAGCTCAGGCTTACTTATTGTAACTCAGCTGTTTTTGGTCACACCAATCTGTTTTTTATCTCAAAAAGTGGGAAACCTGACCAAATGTCTTAAAGAACTTAAGTTTTAAATACTTATTAAATGAATCTTGATATTTATACATAATTAGAAAGATGTATGTTAAGAATACAGAAGTTGTAAACAAAAATAACAACAGGAAATATCATCAAAATAATGCAATCATTAATTAGTAAAAGTATTTTCCACTAACTAATTTCTATAATAAGTTTTGGTTAGTCACATTGTTTGGTAAGAAGTAAACCACAAAAAAAGAACAGATAAAAAATCAATCGTATTGGACGTTAGAAAAACTTCTTAACAACACTAAAAATATAATATTTGGTAAACAGATAAATATACACTTAAAGAAAAATTTTTAAAAAAGCACATCTATAGTGAGTATTTTTTGTTTTATTTTTTGTGTCTACCAAAAAAAAAAGAAATTCAGTTTTAAGATTAATAAAAATTTTCAATGTTTTAATGCTAAGTTATACAAATTTAATCAACAGGCACGTGAATCAGTTGAAGAATTAAAAAACCTTAGCAGGACTGGTATGGTATTTACAGAAAGCTCTGTTAATTAATCGCTGGAGATTGATGGGGAAAATTAAGGTATGAAACTTCCAAGCAGAAACGCTTTAAAACAGTTAAGTAGACGGATAAGAAGAACAACTGGAAATGTGATTCCCGAACCCCTTAACTTGCGTGATTTAATCTTGACGGAGACTTTAACCGAGCTTTTTGTAGTATGACTCTGCTAGTGAAGAGGAAGACCCTAGAATCATTATTTATGTCACTAGAAAATACATCGGTTTACTATCAAGGTGTAAAAAAATCATGTCTGATAATAACTCAACACCGCACCTAAAAAATTTGTCTGACTGTACACTATCCACAGTGAGATAGTGGAAACAACTTCAGATAAAAATCTTGGTTTTTTTCAATTGGTGTATGCATCACTTAAAAATAAGACACAAGAAACATAAACAAGGCTTTTGACTACACTAGATAGAGTTGAACGGCTTTCACCAGAATAGATTAAGAAAAGAATGCAATCAATGCCATTGAACCTATTTTTACTTGCGTAATAAGAGGTTGTTTCTTTCACGTCCAACAATCTTTGTACCGAAAGGTAGTAGAAAAAGTAAATAGTTTGTTTTGTACTTATTATCCTTAAATTCAAGTTGTTAGTGAGTAATGTAACTAACGTTAACTGTTTTAGTTTTGTTCATGTTACCACCATTTTTATGTTAAGTAATTATAATATTATAGTTTTTAATTATTAATGCTGTTATATAATTTGTTTGGAAATTATTTTTAGTTTCATACATAACCAATAAAATTATTTTCAACTAGTATTAGACTACGCAACAATTTATATTGCTATATATGTTAAGAGGGCTACACAACTATGAAGCTGAAGATGGCTCTTTTACGTTGTTTATGATAATAAACAATAAACTTCACCGCACGACCAACAACAACGGTATCCGAGACAATCTACGACCGGTTTCGTCCTTTTTAAGACTCATCAGGCAGGCTTAGTCGCGAGAAATCGCTGTTGTAATCTTAACCAAGCGGGCTTAAGTGCAAATGCACTGAAGCGACCGTTTGTGGTTAAAGTCCGGAAAAATTGACGCAGGAAAATCGTTCACAGCTCAACGTCTAAGTCATTGTCAGCTTAATGTGAGATTCTACTCTTAATGTGAGATTGCGGTGAAGTTCATTGTTTATTATCGATGGCATAAAACATCTCAACTTTGTTGATGATGGCCGAAATAAATACTGGCTAAAACATTGTTTACAAAACATGTTTCAGCGCTAGAGTTTTTGCTAGTAGGAGAGGTAGTTGAAGCTTCAAATATTTGCTTTGGCAAAGCGACTACCCAATGAAGCAGTACCTATTATTTATTCAAACTTATATTGGTAGTAATGGTGTTGACGCTCAACCACCTATGTTTCCAATTATATTTTGGAACGTTTACGAAAGAACGTTAAACAACTGCTTTCGGACTTACAATTGTGTGGAGGGTTAGCACAGAAGGTTTAAACCTGTTATGCAGTGTGCCAACCCTAGAGCGTTTAAATGTATTGCTACAATAATGAAAGAGCAAAAAACTCAAAGTATGCAGGTAAAAAGAATTAATTAGGGTGAACCTCAAAATAAGAAAAATAAAAAGTACAAAAGTGTAGACCAGTGGTTCATTACCTGGGGTAAATATTCTTTATTTCAAATTATGTAAATTATTGCTTTTTAATTTCCTTTTTAATTTATAAATTAGTATTTAACTGTAGGTTTTTAAAAGTTAAATAAACTCTTCAAATTATACAGTTTTTTAAATTTAATAAGCTTAAAGTTCAAAAAAAAATTTTATTTTCAAAATTAAACAACATTTTGTATATTTTAGGGTATAATTGGTAATCACTTTCTAAAAAGGGGTAAATTTTATAACATCCTTCCAAAAAGGGATAAAAAATGAAAAAAAAGGTTAAGAACCGTTGAATTAGACAATAGATTAAAATCAATAGTAACTGGGCGCTACCAAAGAAATACTATGGAATTACTTAGAGGAGTTGCAGATAATCTCTATTACTCATATTGTATTTGTATTAGTTTTAGTTTATTTTTCATATTTAATTTCTTGTGTTTACTAAATTAGTTGATAAACTATTTGATTATTAATATATAGTCAATTTTTCATTCCACAATTTTTTGTTAATTTTAATATTTTAGTTGTGTTAGAAATGTAAAACACGACGTGCACAACACAATTTTTTTATAAGTTCTTTAGTGGTATTAAGTAAGTTGAATCGATTTTTATAAAAGTTATCTCTGTCCATAACTACAACTTATTAGTATCTGCATCAGTTTTCGTTTTTGTTCGTTACTAAGGTCGTTTATTTCTGTAATAGGTTAGTAACTTCTATAGTTATAAGTATTAGGTGATTTTATCTCCAAACTACGTTATTAATGTTGACAGCTTAATTGGTAATACTTAAAACATAAATATTTAGAAATACTATTTGAAAGTTCTATAGTGGTAGTTATTAAGTTAAATTAGTTTTTAGAAGACGTTTAGAATTTGCATGAAAGACAATTGATAAACATGCATTTAAAGAAAATTTAGATTTTTTAGGTTTTATTGATTATAAATTATACAGTAAGACACACAAGTGTCTTTGTACTTTTATTATTAACCATCTACAACAACTTTCTTTTTGTTACTGTAAGTTTTTACTACTCCTCTGTTTTCACATAAATAATGAAACATATTGTTTTGAAAAAACAATCTTCTTAGTTATAAAAATATTAAGCATATTCTTTGCTAAATATACTACACATAAAATTTAGTTGGTTTTAAAGCTAAGACTTAAAGAAATGCTTTTCTGAATAACTAACATGTTTTTAGCTTGATCTGGATTAAAATTTAGTAACAAGGATAGCGTTTTTCTTGTAAAAACTTATTTTTTCTATAAAAAGCTGATCGTGGCCATCAATCATTTAAAATTAATATTGAAATCAACAAAAAATGTACTATTTCAAACAAGAAATATGAAGCAATAAAAAATAATTCAATTTACAAAACTTCCACTGAATAAAATTATTTTTTACAGTTATAATTTCTATACTTGTTTCAAAAGTAGATTTAATCGGACACAAATCTATACCATAGCAAATTTTATTATAAAAAATAGTTCGGATAATAAAAAAATTGATTTAGCATAAAACCTTTTCTGGGTCTTTTATAAAAGCTTTTTACAAGAAACTGGCCAATTTTTCTAGAAAAAGCTGCTTGCCGACTGAAGTTATTAAAAAACTAATTTAGTAATCAACGAACAAAAGTAATTTTACAGAGTATAATATGATAAGAATTAGTATCAACTTTAAGGTCCATAACTTTTATTCAGGAAAGCTACGTTGTACAGTACTAAATTGTTTTATTGTATCAATGAATTATATAAACTAAAGTTGTATTGAGTGTCAACTGTTCTAACTCGTACAAAAGTAGATTTGATTGTACATAAATCAGTTACCATTATAAAAATAGTTCCGATACTAAAAAATTTAAAGTCTGGGTTTAATTTTACTAGCCATAAAAGCCTTTTGCAAGAAACAGGCCAATTTTCTGCTGCTCGCGAGCCGTAATTATTTAAAATTACGATGTTAATTAACAAAGAAAACCTACATTAGACTAAAAACCCGATAAAACTAGTAATAATAACAATTTTATTTTAAAAATCTTTAACTTAAAAAAATTATGCTTTACATCACTCAATGTATTCTTTAATTGTTTTTATGCTTAATTATAAACTGCAATTTTAGTGTGAGTTACTTTCGTATTAAAACTTTTGAATCGTTCAATAATAACTTTGATGTGAGTTCATTTAGTATAAAAAAATTTAACTCATACAACTATAGATTAATTTAAACTTGATAATTGATTGGGAATTAATTCAGGTGGGAAGTGATCGGGTGAAAATTGATCCGGATGGGAATTGAGCAGGTGGAAAAAGATTTGGGCGGGAATTGATTGGGCTGGAATTGATCGGGTGGGACTTGATTGTGTGGGAATTGACCGGGTGGGATTTGATTTGGGTGGGAATTGTGTGCAGGTGGTAATTGTTACGATACCATCTTGTCTATTTATCACAAATACGACTCAAAATTAACTTAGATAAGATAGTTTTTGATAGATATATATTTATAGATTTTAATCAGAAATGATTAAAATAGTTTCATTATTTTATACTTGTTCTAAAGAACAAACTATAGTTTTAATAAAAAAATCTCAAACTTTTTAAGTTCATTCAACAAATTATTTTCATTCACATTGAATTTAGTTCAATCAAAAAAATTGGTAAAAACATCAACTGTTACATAAGTATAATCTTAACTTACATACATAAAAAAAGATAAATGTATAAAAAATTTTAAGAATAAGTCTGCTGAAAATTAAAATTACTTTTAGAATACAGGCGAATAGTGAGAACAATCTTATCACATAACTTATCACTAAAACAACAGAACATTTGAAGTTTAATGTATTATAAACAAAATTTACTAAAAAATATCATAAGTATAAAAATATTAAATTTCTATATTTATTATTAAATTTACAGTTAAGTAATGTAAGGTGCTTATAAGATAAAATGATGGTTTAATTTTTTTTTTTTGACTAACTGCATAGTTCTATACTATATCATTTATAAACTTGTAAATTATACACTATGATAAACTAAAAGAACAATTTAGAGAAATTAAATATCCCTTTCATAAAATTTTTCTAAACTTTCTTTTTGTAGCAGTCAATCTAAAAGTAAAAAAAAATAGTTTTAAGTGTAAAGAATTAATACTGAACAATTTTTTTTTGTTAACATATATTTGATAAAACTAATAATTTTTTGTTGTTTTTTCGGGTAAAACAATGTGGTATTTGCAGAAGGTTATAAAAAACACGATATAAGTTGTTTGTATTTTATCATTAGAAACCAATAACTGTAAATATAACAAGCAAAGAGCATGTTTCAGAAATAAAAGTATAAGAGTAAAGAAACTATCATGTTACAGTAAAAAAAATATATTTTATACAAAAATAAGCTACCAAAAACAGGTTACAAAACAATTTTAAAAAATAAGAATATAAAAATTACTGATTGGTAAATTTAAAAATTGACAATATTTAGACTAAGTATCTACCAGATCCAGATATTTTAAGCCTTTCAAAATAGTTAATGCTAAATTGACTGTTAGTATAATTTTTTTTTTATTATATTCTAGATAATCATTATGTAAATTTAGATAGATAGTTTTCGATTTTATTTTCAATTCAACAATCTTTCTCATACAAACTACAGTCACATTTATTTGTTAGCTTAAAACAAATTTTTTAAAAGAATAAAATTTAACTTTTGTAATGAAAAGCACTTAAAATTTTTATATCAAGTTTTATTTTAGTAAAATGTAAGGTTTTTTATAAGATTAATGTACCACAGTTTTTTTTATACAGTTGTTATTATATTTCTAACACAGTTTTACAAAACTAAAGTATATACAAAAATGTACACAAAATTTTAATATAATTTTGTCTATAAATAGTTTTTTTTTCATATAAAATTAGTAAAAAGTCAATTTTGTTAAAATTATTGTGACAATATTTTTATTAAAAAAACTTTTCAAACTAAAAGAACTGATATACTTTAAAATAGAGTTCAATTAATTTTTACGTGTCTTTAAAGTCAGATAACCGTGATTATTTATTATAAATTAAGTTACTAGTTTTTGATAAATATTTTGATAAAACAATACGTTTATGATATATTTTTCTTTGAAAATTATTTACAACTGCAAAGTTTGATAGTTCAAAGAAGAGAGATTTTTTTATTTTTAAATTAAAAAGCGTAGATACTTTTTTTTCTATTTTATAGAAATTAAAACAAGTTAATATGGTTGAGACTGTATTTTTTAACAGGTTTTGATAACTAATTAAACTCTATTTTATTTTTAGTCATATAAATTATTAAATAGTTGAATAGCTTTAATTAATGATAAAACTAAAATTTAAAACACTTTAATCTATTGATTATTATTATTTCTTTTAAAGAACTTAACAATCACTTTTGTTACAGTATTAATGCTTTTTCTCGCAATAAGTAAATTACGATTTTTATATATTAATTTACAGTTGTAACATTTACAGTTTGGAAAAAAAAATCTATTAAATTTTGTTTATGTATTTTTCAATATTTATTTTTGTTGAACCTATAACTTTCAACTGCTGCAATCCATATTTTAACTGGTTTTGTCTTTATAGAAATTACTAAAATTTTAGACTACTTAATTTATATTTTTAGATTAGTTTTTATTTAGACTTGTTTTACTAAGGTAGTTTTTAAAATAAATTAGTTGATAAGTTTAGTTCCTCGTAGTTTTTTTACCAGAGAATAAATTTGGAATTAAAGTTCTATTTTTATTCAACGCTTTAATTTATTTTAAAAGTACGACCCGATGAAGGAAGGTTTTTTTGTGCTCCCAGGTATGAAACTTTGTTTTGAGCATCTTCGTATTTCGCTTTTGTTTGACAAACTTATTACACTTGGTCTAAATTTTACACAAAGATACAAAAAAATAATTTTAAACTACACCATAAGATAAACAAACAGTTTTTAATTCAAGAAAATATTTTGCGAAACTCCTAAAAAAAAACTGCTTTCATGCATCTCATGTTTTGAAATGAATATTTTTGGTAAATATTTTTGGTAAATTTTTTGGTAATATTTTTGGTAATCAAATTTTGGTAGTGAAAACCCCTAGTTGTATTGAAGCAATTAAAACCAAAAAAAACAAATCAAACACTTAAATTAAAAAAAACAATGTGTTATGTAAGTATAAAGAGAATCATTAAAAAAAGATTGCAAGTTTAGTATAAAAATAATAAAATTGTATTTTAAACAAGTTTTAAACACATAACAAAACTATATAAAAAGTTAATAGGTAGGCATGATAAGCTTTTTTTTTACTACGGCTGGGCAACATACAGCAACGTAATTTTTAGCTTGAAAACAACTTGAGCAAAATAAAAAAAAAAGAGATTTTTTTCTACAAAATAGATAAACCTTTACTTTTAAGCAAAGTTTTTAGTTCAGAGAAATAACTATATAACAAAAAAATCTAAAATGTAGTTTGATTTTTAGTTTGTGGTGGTGCTCAGTAAATTATTTTGTCATTACAATTTATTTTGAAAAAATTAAAAGTTCTTATAGTTTGCTTATTTAAATTACGCGATTATAATTTTTAAACAAGTCTGCCAAAAAAAAATTCTTGTAAATCTTGTTACTGATTTAATTTTTTTTTACCTCTACTTTGGACTGATATGTGAAAAAAAGTCTTAAAGTAGAAATCGATTTTACAAAGTGGTAAAAGTAGTAAAAAACAATTAAAGAAAAATATTTGAAACTATTTTAACGATTCTTATATGATCATAAAGAGGAAAAAAACAATGTTGTAGTAGCATGGTTGAAGTAGGGATTTGTCTTAAAACAATAGAAAATAGAAAAGATTTAATCTGCAAAGATGTTGGTATTTTATCTGTGTAAATTTTTTCTAACTTTTTGCTCTGAAATATTGACGCTTGTTTTTGAAATTTTTTGTATTTATAATGATAAAAGATTAAAAAAACTACAGTATTGGTTTTTTCTGACACTTTTTTGTTTTAGTTGTTGAAAAAACGGGTTTTAACAGTATTAGCATCCCCTATGACACAGTTTTTATATTGCTACTTTTAAAAAATAGGTTACTTTTCGTAAATTCTCAAACAAAAGGAGATCCGAGTCTATCTTTTAATTAATTTATATTTTTAATTATGTTTCAAATACATGTTATCAGTTTCTAGTTAACTTTTTTTTTCTTTAATAGTTAACTCATAAAAATACATTAAAAGTTAAAAATTTTACTCTAGCTATTAGGCTATCAAACCAATAGATTACTGAGTGTTTTTCTATAATTCAATGAACACCACATGAATAGTTATAGAAAAAAAAAGTGGTAGTTTAGCAAAATAAATGTTAGAAACTTTACTTTCAAACAAAATCTTTCTTTAAAATTTTTAGTTTGTGAAACTTTTATAAAACATTATTCTTTTAAATGTGAGCATTTTAAAAATCTTTGTTAATGTGAAACATTCTTAAACAATTGTTTTAAAATAAAAACTTTTTTTTAATTTTTAGTACTATCATACAATTAAAAAAATAGTTGCATTTAAATTCTTGTAGAACTGATCTTTAAGTATATTACATTTATCAAACACAGTTTTAACTTTTAAATTTTTTCGAACTTAATAATAATAAAAAAATTCTTTGAACTTAGAGTGAACTTTAAATTAGAAATACTTGTTTAAAAAAATTATTTCTTATTGCATAAAAAATGTTCTACTTTTATCTTAAACGGTTGTTTTGTTATAACTAGTGCACAATCAGACAGTGAACACTTTTTAGACCTTTTTTTTACTCTTTTAGTTGTATAATATACCTTGAGTCTTTATGTAACTCTAGTATTTTAACAAATATTCTAAAACACTACTTAAAAAATACAACTAATTAACATATTTTACTATACCTATTATTTCATAATATTTCATTAGTTTATTAAAATTGTTGTCTAACTTTTAAAGGTTGTTACATAACAACTAAAATAAAGACAGCCTATATTAAGTTCTAAATTGGCTTTTACAGAACATATTTATACATATAGTACTTATTTCTTCATTTTACTTTTCATAGTTACAAAATTCATGAGTATTTTGTCGTAATATTAAGTTGTTAAACATGCTTTTATTTATTGACAACAAAAGTACTTATAACTAGTTTTTAGCTAAATTATTTTTTTAAGAACAATTCATATTAATAAAGCTTTCAAAACTGCTTTCATTAAAAATTATGGTTATTTTTGATAGTTTAACGAATTTTTTTTTTACAAAATAAAATTTTTTTTTGTAGTACAGTTTCCAAAAAATATCTACAAAGTAACAGGTTTTAATGCTTATTTATTAAATCAAACAAAAACAGTTAGTAATATTAATTTAACTTATAATACAAACTTATTTTCATATCATTGTTACACATTGTTTTTAAGCAGTCTATATCTTTTAAATACAGTGTAAGTTTTTTACTAAGAAAAGTATATAACTATGTAAATCTAAGTTTATTATTAGTATCACTGCTTTTCAATTAAAAAATAACTTCAGTGTTTATTATTAGAAGTTGTAAGCACAACACATTAGTTATTTGAATTTTAATAAATATTTTCAAATTATTTCTTTCAACATAAACTAAGTTTTTAATAAAAAAAATAAATAAAACACAGATTAGTAACAATATCGTTTTTTTTTTTTGACATAGTTTTCAAACAAAGTTCACTTTTTATCTATGAAAAATTTTACTTTAAGTTACATTTGTACTAAACCATACATACAGATTTAATTCTAAAAGTTAGTTTACTTTTGTAACTTAAAAACATTATTGGAAGTTATGCATTAGAAAATAACTGTTTTCCTTCTTTTAAGTTTAGTCTACTTTCACACTACAATTTTAACTCACAAAGATTTAATTGGTTTTTGTTCCGGATTTAAAATAAAAATGAAGTATGTTATAACTGTTTCCTTAAAATTTGGTTGAACGAATATATTACACTAATATCAGCAAAAGTAAATATTTTAACTAAAAGATTTAAATATACTCAAGCTTTTTCATGTAAACTTGTCTAAAAAATAAACTAATAAGTTTAATATGGCTTTACAAGTCCATATGCATAATCTAATTTAGTAAGTTAATCTAAATGTTACACAATTATCAGTGAAAAATTATATATGAACAAATGTTCTTTAAATGCAATAAAAACCACAATTTATAAAAAGTATCAAAGAAGTCTCATATTTTACTATATCATCCAAGTATTGTTTCCTATGTAATTAAAAATTGCTTTATAAAGTTTAAGTTTTAAACTTTGTTTTTCGAAGTTAATATTATTAGTGCTCAAAAGGTAAAACTTAAAACGTAGTTTTTACATTAAAAAAAAAAGAAAAGTTAGGCTTTTGTTTATAAGTTTAGAGTAAACATCAGTATTTTTACCATTACATTAATACCTTTTAAGTTAAGAACTTGAAAAATTGTAAAAATTCCAAAAAAAAAGTAAAGAACCTGGTCGTAATTATTTTTTAAATTTTTATATACTTCGAAGTAAAACTAATGAACACATGTTAAGAGTAAAAAAATACTTATTCGTTTTAAAACAAAGTCACTAATTAATTTATGATATTTTAATTACCAAAATATAACCTTGTTTTTTACAGTAAGACTCAAAACAACCTCATACAAACATGTTTAATTTTTTTTTTTGGTATTTATAATCATTGGAGTAATATTAAGTAAAAAGTTTAATTATAAAGAAATATTTTTTTATCTACAATATAATCCAGCAAAACACTTCACAAGAAATTATATTTTATTTTATACAAAATTATAAGTCAAGGTAATAGATGTCTGTTAAACACTTAATAATAAATCCATTTAACTAAACGAAATAAAAGTTTTAAATTATTACAAACTTGTAGAACCACACTATAAAATTTAAAAGCTTTATAGATAAGCTTTCACTTTCCAAATTTTTTTTTGTTTTCCTGAATGAAAAAATTTAATAATCTAATTTTTTTATGAAAATGTAATCCATTTATATACTAGCATGATCATTTCTTTTGCCAAGTTATCAGGAAAAGTTTCTAGACTAAATTCCAACCATGTTAGTAAGTTTAATTAGTAAGCTTATTTAGAACTAGAACTAAAAAAAACATTACCAATATACAACAAATTAATACGGTTTCAAATTTGACTTTATATAAAAATTAAAAGTAGAATCCAGCAATAAAAAACTAAGTCTAAAATAAATTAGTTTTCTACCACAGTGAAGTTGTAAGCTATTTTTATTTTAGATGTAGTTAAAGTTAATAACAAAGTGTATAATCTTGGACCTTGTTTGAAAGTCTTACAAAAAAATAACACATATTTTAGAAGTAAACTTTCTTACAACACAAAACGCTGTAAAACTCCGTCCGATTTGTTTTTGGCGGGAAACTCTCACTTGATTTGCACGAGAACTCCTTCACGGATGAGCGATTCGCACTCGCTCCTCGGCAAGTAGTGCATGGAGTTGTGCTTGAGGAGGACGGTCTTGCCGCTGTCCAGCACCATTTCTCCTCTCTCCTCCACGCACCTCACCTCGATGTGCAGCTCCTCCGGCGGCTTCAGTCCCTGTTATTTTAATTGCATCATGAAAAACGAGCCTGAAAATACCTGTTATTTAAATATCTGAGTAGAAATTAAATTGATGTGTTCAAGTACTTTATGCAGAAATAAACAAAAGTTTAAACCAAGTCAAACCTGCGTAAGATCCAGACCGTCCTCTCCGTACGAGCCCATGTACTGGGCAAGTGCACGGTTGTACTTTGTGAACCACTGGCTCTGTTGTATTTGAAACAATGTCAGTAATTATTACTATCCGTTCAAGTTGCATATATTATATGTACTTGACAAAAGCCTTAGAGGTTTTTATCAAAAAATAATTTGATGAAATATTTGTTAATTTACTGTCGTAAAAACTATTTAAAATTAGATATGCATTTATTTATAATAATCTAATTATGTTAGTAAAACTACAATTGTTTAGATTTTATTAATAGTGCACTGTTAAGTACTAAATTCAGGCAAAAGTACATAAAAACCACATATATTTTTATAGTTGAAAATTGCAAAAATAGGCTAGTTTATTCTTTTATTAATTATTAAAAACATTAGTAACAATTAAAAGATTAACATTTAAAAATATCGCCAACAAAGTTATATAAAAAATATATATATACAGTTATTTTAATTCTGTAAAAGAAAATATAAGAAATGTTTTTAGAACTGAGAAAATTGAGTGATAAAAGTTCTTAATACAATAATTAATGAGTAATCTAAAAATACAACCGTATACTTTAGTAAAAACGTAAATTAACTTCAATTTATTTTTTATGGTAATTATACCAAAATATAGTACGTATCCTGATATCTGTTACAACAACAAAATTGTTTAGAATAATCCAACTATTTTTTAACAGTAGAAACCTTTACTTTTATTGGTAAAACTTATAGCTAAACCATTAATTAATATAAAAATATGTTTTTAAGTTTTAGTGTGCTTATGATATGTAAAGATGATTTATAGAAAATTTCTCACTTATCAAATAATTTTAAAATAACTACAACATGTTTACAAAAATTATTTGACTTTAACTAACTTCCATCTCAGACATGTTTGACTTGATATCTGCCGGCAACACACTTCCAAATTCCCATCTCAGATTCTTCACTTTCTCTAAACGATTGTATCTACAAACAAAACATGCTGTTCAACTTTTATATCAAAAAACTTAAGTTGTACAGAAAAATATTTATCTTACACAATTGTTTATGATTAAAGTTTCTCAGGTGATGCATTGTATAATTTAAACTGATTTTAAGAAGAGGTTTTATATTTTTTTTCATTTGAAAGCAAAATCGTCTTGAACATTAAAATAATACGCTGTAAAAATGTAAAGTAAAAAAGCACAATTTAACTAACTTCCAATTTCATTTTAAAGTTGATAAAACAATGTTTTACTGAGAAAATATGGTAACGTTGGCAACTTTTCTTAAACATAAACAATTGTATCCATAATGTAGTAAACTGTTTAGTTGTTGTTAAATACATTCTACTAAAATTGATTAGGATTTCACAAACAGACACTTATAGTCAGTGATTTTTTGTGCCTTTAATAAGTGTCTGTTTGTGAAATCCTAATCTATTAAGATAACTTAAAATTTATTACTAGCAGTCGTGTTATTTTTGTTAATGAATCACATTAAACTTATTTAAAGAAATAAATAATTATAAGGCTTGAATGATGAATCATGTAATCAATATAAATTCGTGAGCACTCTCCAATAGCTGAACATTTGGTAAAAAATTTGGTTTGTTTGAAGAACTATAGTTATTCCAGGTTTATAATACTGTATTGTACAATGTTTTTGATTTAATGAAATTAGATTTAATTATTTATTAAATATAATATTTATTTATGCTTACAAACCTAAGTTATATATAAAAAAGACTCTGATTATACTCTTTCTTTATTTAAGTAAACCATTATGTTCTATTTTGTGACTTAACTGTTTCTTTGTTGATTATTTGTTTACGCACAATTTAACAACAATAATTACTTTAGATTTAATTAAATTCTATATAAAATCGAAACTATTTATGTAATTCTAATTGTATACATAACACACTGGTTAAAGTTGTAGAAATATACTTGTGTTATAATAACAAAAAACATTGTTTCATTTGTATCGATAGAATAAACAAACATAGTAACAGGGTGGCCATTAATTTTTGATAAATTTATTTCAGGATTTTGAAAGTACACGTTTTTGGGTCTATTTTAAGTTTAAAATTAGGTTTAACATAAAAAAAACTGTTTAAATAGTATAACAACATTAATAAATACTTTAAATTTATTATATATGATAAATGTTTTGTGTCAAATCAAAACTTTCTTACTTAACATGTAAAAAGGTCTTTTAGTGATTTTTGTTCAAAATTCCAGGTTCTTTCATTTTTTTTCGAAATTTCTCAAATTTAAATTTTTTTAGCCTCATTTTTCAAATTTCAGGTTTTGTGGCCACCCTGAGAGTAAATGTTTATAGCATAAAGTCTTAATACAAACTATTATACCTTAAATGCATCAAAATATTATACACATAACAAAAGCTGCACAGTAACAACTGACATTAAAGTGTTCTTTAATAATACTTGTTTAGAGTAATAATATATTCATTAAATTGATTTTATTGTAAAACTTACCAGTAGTAAAGTTCATGTTTACGTTGAGACAAAAACTCTAAATTTTAACTTTTTCAAAAATGATTTAAAACTTTTTATTGGCTGTAAAAAAATAAAGCAGTGGTAGTTGAAATTGAATTCAAAGTTTATAGATTTTCATAACTACAAAATGAACAAAATCAAAAGATAGAAGTTTAACTGTTTAAAAAGCCTGTTAAGCATATACATAAAAATTATATCAAAATGGGTTAAAAAAGTACACAAGATATACTACAAAAATCAAACTAGTCTAATATTCAAAAAACTTTCACATTAGCCTGAGTTTTTTGTTAAACCTCAAGCTAGTATAAGTAGTAATTAAATATAAACTAGTAGTAATTTATAAATTAGCTTTATTTTAGACTTTATCATCCTTGACCTAACTGCTTCATACATGCTGTGCAAAAATAAATGTTTAATTTGGAATTCTAAAAGTTTACAATTTTTCTCCTTTGACCTACCTGAAGGTAACCAATACTCATTTGAAAAAAAAACAGTGCTGAAAGCTTAAAAACTCTTAAAGCGATTTCAATAAAATAAAAAATAAATTGTACAAACTAACGCGTAAGCAACGAGGCACCTCTGATTTCTCATCATGCCGTGATGCCTCGCCTCAACTGCAGTCATGTTGCTCGCATCTGAACTTCCGTCTGCTGCTCGGAATCTTTAAAATATTCAATGTATGTTTGATTAAAACTTTTTGAAAAAATAAATGAAAAAAGTAAGTAGCTGAAGATTTTTAATTAGTCAAAATGAGTAAATCTAGTTAAAGGTTTTTGTAAATCATTGACATTTCAATTTGTGTTAAGTTAAAATTAAACTGAAAAAAAAAAGAAAAAATGAGCATTTGTAAGAAGCACAAGCAGTAAATTTTAATTATAATGTATGATGCAAAACAGTTCTTAAAAAAAGTTACTTTTGTTTACGCTAGCCTAAACTAAGTAGTAATTCATATTGATATTTAAATTAATTTTTAATGTTTTAAGGTGATGTAAAGTTAGAAACACCTCATAGTTTAGTTCTAATAATCAATTTGTTTAGTTTTAATGATCTATTTGTCTACCATAGAAAGTTTATTTTTAAATCAGTGAAGAACAAGTTTAATTGGAAAAAAACTTAAACTAGATAAAACAAAAATAATAAGTTCATTTCAAACAATACTTTTTTAAAAGATTTAGCACTTTTAACTACACATTAAACATAAAAAGTTTGTTTAGTTACTTTAATGCACCAACGGCTTATTAAATTGAGTTAAAAAATAGTAGTTTATAAAAGTATTTATATTATTGTACAAAAATAATAAAGCGATTAATTTAGGGGTGGCCAACATTTTAGTCAGCAAGCCAGATGTGGAACAGTTTAGTCCTCAGTAGACCGGAGCATTTCAATTGCTCAATTACCCAATTCACTTCAATAGAATACTGATTCTATGTGACCTTTTTTACCATATCTACTGAAAGTTAAAAATGTTTTGAAAAATGTATTTTTGGTTTTTATTTTTAATCCCTGAATACATAGTGTAAGTTTGAAAAAATTTGGCTTAGCAGACTAGATTGTCGTGCTCGTAGGCTGCAGTTTTACCTTTAACAGGCTGAATTTCAAATATACTTTGTAAACATTGGAGAGTCAGTCATTTTAAAGCAGGTTGACTCCTGCTGGCAGGGCGTACTCTGCGCATTCTTACATTCAGTTTTAGTAAGTTTACTCTTTGATAAATTTTAAACTTTTTTAATCAATAAACAATGCGTTGAATGATGCATCTTTAATTTTATAATTAAAGACAGATATCAACAATCTTCTAGTACTTTCTAATTTAATTTATGAGTTTTTTGTGCTATTTTACATTTTTGTTAATACCTAAATAGGTTTAGATGCATTTACCAAATGTAGAGAAAAATATATTTACATTTAAACACCTTAAAAATTATACTTCTAGTTAAAGATTTCCTAAAATAATAAACTTTTTCTTTTTAATTGTGAATTAGCAACGATTTATTTTAAGTACTTGATTATTCAGCTTGTAAATTTTAATTTTATAAAAAAAAAGACATCTTTAACAGCTCAATCACATACAAAATAAATTTTAATTAAAAAGTTTAATACAGTAGTCATTGCTGTAGTATAACTTATTTTTTGTTTTTCCAGTACAAAGCCACAAAATGGTAGTATAATTTAAATACTATTTAATTGATTATAAAAAAATAATCATTTGAAAAAAAAAACAGTAAACTCTTCTTTTAAATCATTAGAAACTTTAATTATAATATTATAAATTCCAAGACTTATTATAATAGTATTTTTTATAGAATTTACTACAAGTATAATCTAAATTAATCACTTTAAATAATCTTAGGTAGTAATAAATAAGTTAAAAAAATAGAAATACAACTGAAGACCTTTTTTGTAAAACACAAACCTGTGACTAATTTAAAAACAAAGTTATTGTTTTATTTACTAGAATTTAGCTTATAGAATTACATGTTTTTATTTAGTATATTTTATGTTTCAAAAATTTTCTGAATCTGTTGAAAACTCTTAAAAAATAACTATATAAACATGTGAAACAAAGCAAATCGGGATAGAACTCAACTATTGACTAAAGCTATGCATCAATTAAGGTATAAAAAAAGTATATATTTTAACTAATATCCAGTAACTACCCAAAAAAAGTATTAAAAATAGCTTACATTTCTTTTTGATTAGCAGAAACAAGAGCTTGAATTTCTTCTAACACTTGGCGAACTTTTTCTTCCTATGAAATAATGGTCATAGGTAATTTACTAAAGAAACTATACTAACCAGTTATAAAAAAGTAAATGACTAGAATCTTAGAATAAGATTTATTACATAAAACAAAATATAAAATGGATTGGTTAACTTAAGTTATCTGTTTAAATTAAACTCTAAAAACTTACTAAGTGAAAACCAAATATTTATAAAACCTTTCAAAAAGAATAATTTAAGGGCATAGGGAGGAGATAAATATTTTTTTTACAATTTAGTTGCTTTTAACAGATTTAAAAAATTTAAAAGTTTTTGAGATATAGCTGGTCATATTCGGAGACTACAATAGTTTTCTTATGGGAGGCGTAGACTAAAAAGTTAAAAAAAAACAACTTCACTAAAAATCTATCTTCTTGTTTTTTGAGATAATTACCTCAAAATTTTAGGAAATTTCCATTGCAATATTTAGAAAGTTCTGTTGTAACAAAATGTGAAAAAAAAAAATTAATGTTATAAATTGTAAATGTAAAAGAAAACATTTTTTTCCCAATGCCTTAAATTTGTAATTGTTTCAAAAATAATCAGTCAATTAAATAATTTAAACAATTATATTTACAAAATTGAGACAGTTAATGCATTTATTTAGTACATTTAATTTAAATGTTTAATAAAGAACTAAAATATTTATTAATAATTTAAGTATGTATATTGACTAGAATAAGTTTATTTTCATTTTAACTAAAATTTACATTATATGGAGCTAAAGTTGCATCTTTGTTTCTATGATGTTCTCTTATGAGTTCTAATGCTTTGTCTCCAAAGAAGTTGTTCATTTTAGCTAAAATTGTTTCCTTTAAATATATTTAAGATAATGAATTTTATATTATTCCATTTAAAAATTTTATGTCTAAACTATAAAGTAATTAATTAATGTTTCCCTTACTTTATCATACAAATTTTTTGAACATCTTATTGCATCTTTAAATTTTTCAAAAACACTTAAAAATGTTGTAACTTCAATTTTAAGATAACTATATAAAACACAAATTCATTGGTTTCAAGTTGAGATGTTTGATTGTAACTTTTTATTGAAATTATAAGTATAAAGCTATATAAAACTACCAACAATATAAATATATTTGAGGATAAAACAAATATCAGCAATTGAACTTCCAACTACATATAAAACTAAAATATAATATATTATAAAACTTTAAAAAGAATCAAGGTGATACTTGATGATTTGCAACTAAACGTTTATGAATTTTTAAAAATTATGATGACTTATGTTCTTATGTTCTGACTAAATCTTCAAAAGAAAAACCATATTTTGGAAAATAAAAATTGCCTTAAAACTTTTTTAAGTCAAGATTAAAAAGGCTTAAAATTTAAGACTAATTTATAAATTTTTAAAGAAAAAATTCATCAGGGTTGCCAAATGTTTTGGCAAATTTTCTCCAGGTTTTCAAAATTTCTTCCAGGTTTTTAAAATCACATATTTTAGATTCTATTTTTAGTTTAAATTAAAACTAAAGCTAAAAAACTGTGTTAAATAGTATAACAAGATTGAAAAGATATCTTAAAGCTTCTTTAAATGTGTTTGAAAAATTTTTTTAGATGAAGACAAAAAAATTATCTATAGAGTAATTTTTTTGAGTCAAATCTAAATTTTACTACTTAACATTTAAAAGTTGTTTAAAATTCCAATTTTTCCAGATTTTTTAGTAATTTTTGTTCAATTTCCAGGTTTTTGGCAACCCTGATTCAGATAGTTATGAATAAGAAAAAAGTGTGCTGTAAATAATTTATTTATGTGAAATAATAAAATGTGCTGGTAAGTCCAGCTGTATCCTAGTTTATGAATTTTGTAGATTCATGTTTAAGTTTTCTTTTGTAAGGAATTCACAACAATATGCCACCACAATTAATTAAGACATAATATAGCAAAAGACACCTAAACTTAAAAGATGAATGAAGCCCCTCATTACTATATATTTTTAAATTACACTTACATGACACTTACATTAAAAAGTAAATTAATTAAGTATACTTAATAATAGAAGCTTATTTAAATTTAATATTGCTAAACTGCCAATACATAAAACTTAGACTACCAATTTTATCTTCCTGCAACCCTAACTGATATCCGTAATCCTATTAGCTCTCCTTAAAGCTCCTTTGTAATAAAACTTGATGTATAAATGGTATAAATATAAAACTTATAGTATAGATATTGTCAAACTTTTCTATAAAATCAATGATAGCCATTCTGGCCTGTAGAGAGACAAAAGGGTGATTTCTTTTGGAGCAATAATCATTGAAGCATGAATAAATTCACCATACAAAAAGAAAGTTTCCAAATGGTGCTGATATTTATTTTATTTTGCTTGGTTTTACAACTTTGAAAAATAGTTCAGTTGTTTTTTTTTTGTGTAATAATTATTTCTTGTATAATATTAATTTCATGAAGTAATCTTTCACTTTATATCATAACTTTATCACACAGGTATAATATTAAGGCCATAGGGGGGGTCCAACATTTTTTTTTACAAAAATTAACTTTGGCTTTTATATGAAAGCTTTAAGTTTAAACTACAAGCCAGTTTTTATAGAATTCAAAAATATAATTTAACTTTTGAGATATTTAAGTTTTTGTAAAAAATTTCCAATATAAACGTATGGACCGCAAATTTTTTGGGGTCAATTTTCTCAGAAATTTAAAAATTCACTAAAATTCTATCTCCTCCTTCATTTTTTGACCTAGAGACTTCAAATTTTCAGGAAATGTTCCTTTTGATATTTTGAAGAATTTTATGTAGGAATTTTTGAAATTTTGAAAAATAAAAATTTTATCCACAAAAAACTTAAAAAAAGGGTAGTTTTTTGACAATAATTTTTTTTTTACTCAAAATTAAAAAAATTCCTACAATAGATCTCTTTAAAGTTTAATGATACACATTCTGTAAAAATTTGAGAAAGATTACTCAAAAAATGAAGGAGGAGATAGATTTTTAGTGAAATAGTCTTTTTTTGCATTTTTAGTTTTTGCCTTCCATAAGAAACCTATTGAACGCCCTTTCTTTGATCGCTTATATCTCAAAAGTTACTTTGAGTTTTTTTAAGCGGTTAAAAGTGTCTGATAGCTCAGATTAAATTCTACAAATAAGATCAAGTTGTAAAAAACAAAGTGGACCCCCCCCCCCTATGGCCTTAATGTTAATATTTAAAATTTACCTAATTTCTTTGTACAAGTTGCTACTACATCATTAGCTCACAGTGGACTGGCAAAGAGGAATTGATCTTTTTGGTAGTTTGAAAATCAAAGCAAAATTATTAAACAGTTGTACAGGAAAAAATAATTTGCTCAAGTTTTTTAGAAGACTGATCAGTTTGAGTTCAGCTAGTTTTTTGATATTTTTCATGTCAATAAACTACCCAATAAAAAGAATTTTACATCAAAATTAAGACTAATTCAACTGCACAGAAAAAACATTTTTACCACTTTTTTAGGTATTGACAAGGTTGTTGCTCTTTGACTCAAAAAAAATAGCTTGACTGACTGTAAACTATTCTGACTTTATTAAAAAACATGGAAATATTTTATGAAATATTTTTCAGCCCGTGTACTTTATGCACATATAACATGTTTTTATGTGCATAGTAAAATCATTAAAGTTTATAATTAATTTTAAATCTATGCACAATCAGTCTTGTTCTAACTTGCATAACTATTAAAAAACCTTTGTAAATCATGCAACTATAAAAACAAGTAAACTGAGAGTTTTTTATCTATTTAAATTTTGTACCTACTGTACACATAAAATCTTAATAGTGATTTACTGTATACTTTTTGGTTATTTATTGAGTATTTTTAGTTATCTTTTTATCAGCTTTGCAACTGTTTGATACAAAAAAGCCAGCCTAAGTTGCTGAGAAAATTGAAAAAAAAAGTATGAACTTATAACTGAAAAAGAAACTGTTAATCAAGCTTTACTATTTATAAACACAAAAATACAAACAAAACAACTTAATTAAATCACAATTTTCAAGAAACTAAGCTCAAGTCTAAGAAATTAGCTTAAGGTTTAGGAAAAACATTCAAACTTAACTGAGGCAGCCTGAGTTTTTCAAAAAATTCAAAATAGCTTGAATTTTCTTGAGTGTATGGCAATCTTTATATAAACTTAGAAATTTATTTCTAAAACACTAGGAAATAAAAAAGACTTTTATTAAGACTTAGAAGCAGGGACATGTTTTGACTGGTTTCCTGTTTCCTGTCAACCCCCTGAAAAAAAAAAATATTCTTAGAATATCACTATAAACATTTTTTATTGACTTTTTTTGGTTATTTGATAAACTTTGAATAATGAACGTTGAATGTATAACACTGAAAGATTAAAAAGTTGCAAAAACAAAAAATGCTCGTTTTTACCCAGCTAAAATAGATTTTGAATAAAATTTTAATTGTGACATCATATTAGGTTAAAGTTTTAAGTAGCATTTTTTTTTCTAGGAAACTTTTTACTAAGATGCTCTAAGCTCCCATTATAAACCGTCAATTAGTGTAAATAACTTTTTATTAAGTATTGTTTTTGAACTAGTAAGTACAATTTTACTTAAAAAATGTCCAATATAATCAATAAAGTTTTATTTTACTTAATTTATTATACATAATAATGTTGTGTGAAGCTTTTGTGTTATGTTGTTATATAATAATTTGTTTTTGTACTTAAACATTTATATTATTTGTTTATGTGTCAACCAAACATTGAAAAATTCAATCCAGAGAGTTTTAAAATCATCTTTAGACAACTACACCGCCTGGCAATTTATTCTTTTATCATTTAATAGTTTTTTAATGTTTTTATTTAAGTTGTTTTATTTTTGTATATCTGTTGGCCACAATATTGATTCTTGATTTTTTTGAAATTTTCAACTTAAAGAGATTTCAAAACCATCATTAGAATCCCTGCACCATCAGGAAAAACATTTAAATAAAATTTAAATATATTTTAATTTAATTGTATAAGTCTAAACATTTTTTTAGTGAAATTTCACTTATAATAGCTTAATTACTTAAAAAAAATATTTTTATTATAAATAGATATATAAATGTAAAGAGTTTAAAATTTAAAAGAAAAATTTGTAAGAACTCCATCTATACTAACATTTAATTCAAAATTGAAATTCTCTTTACAAAAATTTATTTTAGTTTTAATTATTTTCTTACATTGTTTCCTGGTGAAAAAGTTAATTTTTTATAGAGTATGTTAGTTATGTCTGTAATATTTTTGTTTTAAATAACAGATTTGAATTTTGATATACAATTTGTAAGTTCAACTTTTTTCTGGTTCTTTTAGTTTTAATCTATCTAAATTTAATACAGTATAAAAAAAATAATATTTTACTATTACTACTTATATGTTTTTTTTTCTAAGCAGAAAAAAAGCATTTTAAACACAAGAGTTTTTTGGCTAAATGTTGCTACTTAACTGGCAGTGCGTACCTAAGAAATGCTACTTAAGCGGTAAATTAAAAACAAAAATAATTATGAACCCCTTTTGAAAAAAGTCTACACACGCCCCTGCTAAGAAGTACTCTGTGTTGTAATTTATGCATTTATACTTATTTTAGCTCTGCTAAGAGATAACTTAACCATATATATAACTTTACTATATTCTTTAGCACTTCTAGTGTATTTAGATGTCAACAAAAGAGAATCATTTAAAACTTTTGATATAAATTCTAAATTTTCTTAAATTCTTAAATTTTCCAAAGTAAGCACATTCCATTAATAAAACTCTACCAAAATACTAAAGTGTAAAAAAAAGTAAGGACTTTTATATTAAAAATTTTGGTACAATACGTGGATTGTCAACTATATTTCACATACAATTTTAGATCTTGCCAGACATTTTAAACTATTTTTGGGGTTTACTGGAACCACAGTGGGCCAAAATTGCATTTTCTGGAAATACGAATATTTCTTTTAAATCAATATTTGTAAATCTTTAAAAATATTCAACTTTAATGTAGTCTAAAGATATATCTATTGAACTTTTAAAACTAAAAAAATGATATAACAAAAGTTTCCAAACTTTAAGTAGTAGCTCTTATAAATTGATTTACTCTATGCATTGTTTTTTATTATAAATATATCTGTTAAAAAATAAGGCAAGTTAAACTCATATTTTGATTATTTTTTAAAAACCTTATAGATGTTAAATAGATACTAAATATCAAGTTTTGATAATAATTATTAATTCTTTCTATCAAAATTATTTAATGAAAATATTTAAAAAGGGTTCTATATGATTTTTTTTTAATGTGTCAGGTATTTTTTTTCTAGAGTGCTTCCTTCTTATTTAAAATTGTTTGGTTGGCACCATGTTTACTTAGTTTTTTAAAGTTTACTAAATCTGAGGGCTTTAAAAGTATATATATATATTAGGTGCAAGCATACCACAAAATTGTTTATTTTAAAATTCACTAAAACTTTATTTAAATCAAATGATAAAATACCATCTTTTAATAATTTTATTTTTGAAAAAACAAATATTGTGATTAAAATTCTTATTTAAATTATTAAACAATTTAGTAAAAAACCTTTTTTTAACTCTGGAAAAAGTAATAAAATAATTTTATATTTTAGGAGTATTTTAATATTTTTTTTATTTAACTGTTCATTTTCAACTTTTGAAGACATCAAAACTTTAATAATTAAAAATATAAACATATTTTTCTACAGCTTGTTTAAAATATCTATTTTTTTAACAACAAAAAATAAAGTTAGAAGTATCTGATGAAACTACTGTGTACTACAAAAAACCCTTTTAATTATATTAAAATAAATAAAATACTTTGAAGAAGAAGTGTTTTTTCAAATAATTTTTCTTAGAGCTTAATTTCTATTTTTCTAAACATACAAATCTGACCTATATAAAAATTCTTTGATTTTCTTGCACCAACTAGCAAACTTCTGTTTTTGTTTAAAACAAACTTGATTTAAATCTTTAATAAAGTAGGATTTCGGTTTTCTATCAACTAATTTTCAAAAAAAATTCCATGTTGAGTTGCTGGCTCACTATGTATTGAAGATTAATAAGTGATCTATTTTCAAATTCTAATATTATATGCAGATTAGATAACTAATTAATAAGTTTTTTGCAATCCAGATTGTTAAGTAAATACATTTATCATATCTATATATTATTATTAATGGTAAACATACAAGCTTTTAAGTCAAAATATATCAATAATGTTTTGTGAAAATAAATTCAAACAAAAAATAAACTTTATATATAATCAAGGCTTAATGTCAAGTTTTAAAAAAAAAATTCACTGATTTTTTTAAATTTTAATGTTAACCTTGTATTTTCAAAACCCAATGAAAAATAACGGTTGAGACTAAGTATTTGTTTTTTGAGCTATATTACTCTATATAATTATATATTCTTAAATTTCCCTAAAAGAACCATTGAATTTTTGTTAAAATAATTCTTTAGTTTAAAATAATTCAGGTTTGCCACACACTTAAGCTATTTAAGAACTCAAGCTAGTCTCAAACTTAGACTAATTTAACTTGCTTAAAAAACTTAGGTTGACTCAGACTTGTCTGATTTTTTTTTCAATCAGCCTAGTTTGTAAATTTTTGAAAAATCTCAGATTAGATTTTATTACTTAATTTTTTCTAATTTGAGATCTTCTTCAACTATTTAAGTATTATTAGGTATTCAAGCTTGATTAACTATTTTTTACATTTAGGCTGATTTTAATTGTTTTTTACTTTAAATCAGGATAGCTTAATACAACTCATAGTAGTTTTTGGTCACTCAGGCAGACTTTTTGGCACAAAAGATTAGCAATTATGTTAATAATATTCAAAAAAATCATAAGTTTTGACATTATCAAAACTTATTCAGTTTTAATCAATTTCAGAGTGTTTTCAGTTATGATTTTCAGATAATTTCAGTAAACATATCATCTACTAATTCAGTCACTGTTGCCACACTTAGATTCAAAAAACTATACTGAGCAACCAAAAACTGTTATAAGTGACCTTAAACTATCTGGAGTTTTATAAATTCCTTTAAAAAGTTACATAAAATTACTGAAACTAGATTGACCAAATCTTATTCAAGACCTAGAAAAAAATGTCCTGAGGTTTTAAAAAAATTTTAAAAAAATGCTAGTGGTACTCACAATACAAAAAACAAGTTTTCAATTGACAGAACTATTTAAAAATAGTTTTAGTAATCAACAGTAATATACTATTTTAAACCAAAAGTTTGATATAATTAGCAATAATAACAAGTATATAGGTTTAATAGCCAAATTTTAAGTTTTAACTACTAATCATTTATATATAAGAATTTAAAAGACTATGATTTTATCTAAAAAATACCGCACAAGCAAAAGATTAGTTTAACAAAATTCTTTAGATATAATCAGTTTCTTATATTAAAGTTATTTAAAGCCTCACATTAAAAACTATAAGGTTAAAATATTTTCAATAAATATAAACTTAAGACTTTTATAACACTTTGACATTTTTTTTTAAATGAATTGAAATTACTTGTAGCAATTAAAAAGACATTGTTAATATCAGTAAACAATACACTTTTTTTAACCCCTGATAAACAAAAATAAGGTTAACTATAAGGTGTCTGTGAAATTTATAGTTATTTGAAGACTGCTGCCTCTTAAAGCCACAGTATTTCAGGTTTTAATGTAAAAGTTTTCTTAGCTCTTTTCAGTAAAATAATAAATTTAAATTAAAAAATTGGATTTCATAGATATGAAACTACTGAAAAGATACTGAGAGCTACTATAAATGTATTTAATGGTAAATAAAAGTCTGAAAAATATAAATGTTTTGTTGTAAATAATAGTTACTTTGATTTACATATAAAAATTGTTAAAACTTCATTTTTTTATTGTGTTCAATTTCAATTTTTTTTAATATAAGTTTTCCCTTAAATTCTTAAGCTCCAGTAAAATCCCTGTAGCAATTTATCTCCAAAAAGGTTGAATGTCTTAGATTAGGTATTAATTTGATATTCTTTAAAAATAAGAATTTCTTATTTTCTTAACTACATTCAACATGAATACTATATAAGTAAGAAAATAAATTCAAAGTCTATTTATCCTAAAATAAATATTTTTAATTGAACATGAAAAAATTATGAGCATAATTTCTAGAAAAGTTTAAATGATTAATATGTTAGCCATAATTCATTAGTTTATTCAAAATGTAGTACAGTGTTAACATCTATAAGGTACACACTTTAAGAGGTAACACTTCTGGCACTAAATCTTAAAATGACTTGGATCAAAGTTCCTCTGAAATAATAACTGTGTTTTTTTTATTAGTAATAAAGTTAAATAAATTAAAACATATGATATCATTACTTAAAATAAAACAAACTTTTTTTTCAAATCTACTCAGTATAAAACAAATTAGAATAGTTTGCATTTAGATATAAGCAATATTAAATGTGAAAATAGTCAAAAAAATTTCAGAACCACAGTTTTTTTCTAGATTCATGGTGATAGATATGTCATCAAAGTGCCTAAATTTGCAATTAATTTTAAATTTGTAATAACTTTTTTTTAAATGTATATTTCAAATTGTTGGCGGTTCAAGTAAGGGTATTTCCGCAAGTCATAACTTTAAAATTGATGTTGTGTTGTGCATGTGCTTGAAAACAATGACTTTTTCAGGTCCATCAAAGCTCATAAATGTTTATACGTGTATTGTTTTTTAAGCTAATAGTATCCGCCTTATTTTCCATCCTATCAAATTTGAACACTCAAACCATATGAAAACTATACTTATCCGACCATTTACAAATTAGATAGTCACTTACCATCTTCAAACCATTTTTATTTGACCATTTGCAATCCAAATAACTTGACATATGGTCCATATACCATTTCTAGTTAAATCCTCATATTTATAAGAAAATCATAACCTAACAAAAATCTAAAATTTATTTTCAAACTTGAAAGTACAACAGTTTTAAATAATTTTTTTAGCTAACAAAGATAGAAAAATGCAAACCCTACCCGTGCAAAATTCCTTACTGGACACAATTCCAAACTAGTTTTTTTTTTGTTTTGAACTAATCTTACTACTAATTTTACTTGTCCTTAAGCCTTACCCTTGGTCGGTAGGCGATTTTGGATTTGAGTGACGCAATTTTTGTTAATTGTGCGCGAGTTGCAACTTAGCGTCTCTTGTTTTGTTTATACAATCGTTAATATTGTTTACTTATATAGAATTTTCAAGACAAAAAAATATTACTTTTGTACATATTATGAAAAATTTAATTTTCTTATTGTAGTTTAGTTTACATTGATTAAGTGTAAGTTACAGTATAAAAGTTCAAAAATTCAAACAACTATCTTAACTTTAATCCAATTTTTATTTAGATTTAAGCTTGAAACTTGATGTTTACAAACAAATTCCAACACGCCATTTCATTATTCTAAATTTAAAACGTTTAAGCTAGAGTTAGACTATAACTCATTTTATTATTAGTTAAAGAAAACGTATTACTAACGGTAATAGTCTAAAGTTAATTTAAAATGAACTCTAGTAATGAACCAAGTCAAAATGCTAAAAAAAGCGTCATTATACTATAAGTGTTGTTGTTGACTGCTTTAAAGTGGGACAAGATCTTTTTTTGATACAATTTAATAATTTGACTCTGATATTTGTTTTTACTTTGCTGTAAAATTGTTTATTCAGTTATCTAAAAATATAAATATTTTTGAAAACTGTTCAAATTTAAACTCAGCTAATTTTACAAAACAAAGAATAAAAAGCTATAAATACTTGTTACAAGTTATTAGTCAGACAGAATATAAAAACAATCACTACTTATGGAATTTTTTTCTTATCATAGCAAGTACTTAGTTTAAAACATAGTTGATAATAATAATTTTCTAAAAATCGTGAACATTTTGTTCTTAACCTTTTTTCAATTCATCAAAGTAATTTATAAATATACAGTATTTTTAACATTACTGCTAGTAAAAATATATTTCATTTTATAATTAATGTTTTTGGAATTGTGAATAGTAAAAAGTTCAAATGAGAAAGTTGAGTTTGTAAAGTAGCTAAAATTAAAGTTGAGTTGTAAATTCACAGCTTTCAATTAACCCAAAAAAATTTAAAGTAACATATAATCATGTATTTATAAGTATTTAAATATTTCTTATTCTTAAACTACTTAAGAAAATTATTCAATGTAATAAAATATTTTTCAATTAATTTTTATATTAATAGTAAGTTTTTATATACATACGTAGTTCTTATTTTTAACCATCTCTGTCCAAAGTATATTAAACAAAAAGAAATTCAAAACAATTTTTTTTTCTAAGGAGTAAATTGTTATTAAGTTTTAAAAAAAAATATCAATTAGGCTATTTTCACATACCTTTGCTAAAATTACACTTTTTTAAATTAAATATAAGATAATGACTTTATTCAATTGACCAAAATACTGAAGTCAATATGAACTTAAAAATAATCGGACTAGTTTGATGTTTTGTTTTTGAATTTTGTGTCAGTTTTTATCTTTTAACTTTCAGATATTACACTTTTTTTCACAAGCTTGGTTTACTTACAATTGCCAATTGTAATCAATTCTCACCCAATTTTTTATTAGTTTGTTTATTTATATATATTTTGTTTTTTTAAATTTATTTTATATTTTTTACTACACTGTTAACCCTTACCCTTGGTGCGGTTCTTGGATTTGATAGGAAATTGTTTGCTGGAGCCACTTATATGACTAGACTACTTACAATATGAACTATAAAATTAATAGTTTATAAACTAACTGTCTATAAAATAAATATATATATCTTTAAACTTTTATATGTATTGCATATCATACCAAAATACATGTCATACATATCATACTTTAAAAAGTTTGTAAAAAATCAAAGTTTAATTTTCTTATAATTAAAAGTCTCAAAACATAATCAACTTTTCATTGGTAATATAAGTTGTGTTTTTTTTTTCAAAAATGTACTTAGACAAACCTATAAACCTTGAACACATTTAAAGAAATAGTTAAATTATTTTTTAAACATTTTATAATTTTGTGTTGTGTGATGCATATTATATTTTTGTATTATTATATTTTATATATTATTTGAGACTGCTAAAGTATTCAATTAACCATTACGTTAATATACAACAATATTAAAATAGCTCATAAGTTGAATTGTTTGTTAGTTTTTGTAAATTCTTAAAACTATAAATTATCCAAGTTAAAAAAAATTTAAACTTAGCATTTAATTTAATTTAGAACTTGAATTCAATCAACAATAAATGTAACGGAGTAAAAAAAAAAGATTAGCTTCATATTTTTTAAAATGTTTCAGTTACACATGTTTTGAAAATATCATTATGGCTATAACTGTTTGCTATTCCAAGTTTTTCACATAAGTCTTGATTGCCTTACTGTAGAAAATCTTTTTGGCAAAAATATATTACCTTTATCTAAAGACTTGTCAACTTAATTTAATTTCTAGTTAACACAAAGTTAGGTAATCTTGCTTACAATTAACACTAAAGTATTAGGTGAAAAAGTATTAAGTTTTTTTTATTTTTAATAAATTGAAATTTAGCACTATATTTTTATTAACTTTTTAAAACTAGTTGTGTAATAATATAAAACTAATCATATAAGTATATTGTATCTAGATATTTTGTTGTTTGAGGTATTTGTTGTGAAGGTTTTTGTAGCTATGTGTATATTATGATTAGAATGGTACTGACACCCAGGCTGTAATAACCACTAAATAAACAGTATTTGTTTAACAAATAGTTTTACAGTGAAATAATCTTTATGTTTTTAAGCAAATAAATTTAACATTGGGTTTTAAAGATTTTACTAAACTTATTAAAATATGTCATTTATAAGTGATAGTATAGTATATTAAATAGCTTTTAAACCCTTGACAAATAATGCAACATTTGTAATTCTTGAAAGTATAAACCTCAAACCTAAATTAAAATTTTAATTCTATAAAGTCTTTTGTTTTTTACTAAAAGCTTAAAAATACAAGTCAGTTTTTACTTATTGTCGAAGAAAAGCTCAGACCCCTTTAAAACTTCAAAAATATATAATGTATGCTCTGCTCAGTGCAGTTTTAAGACTTTATTTTGTTTTAAAGTTGTTTTTAGCTTAATGTTAATTTGTACCCTGCTAGAATGTAAAAATAATGCTAGTTTATCTGGGTAGTTGTCTAAATTGCACGAGCGGAAAAAATTGCACAAATATACTTTTGCACAAAGGGTCACTTTTGCACAAAGACACTTTCGCACAAGCAGACAATTTTGCACAGGTTAACTTTTTTATTTTATTTTACCCTTAACCCTCACCCTCGGTTAGTAATTTTAGTTTTAAATTTTTTACTATCACTTTTACTCCTAACCCTTACCCTCGATTGGTTGCTTTTTTTTTACTATTTTTTTTTAAATTTTTATTGTTATTTTTTATTTTTACTGTCACTATTACCCCTTACCCTCAGTCAGTAACTTTTTTTTTATAATTTTTTTTTTTCTCTGATTATTTTTAATTTTTATTTTTTTCTGTATTTTTTTATTGTTGTGAAAAAATGTAACTTGTGCAAAATTGACCCTTGGTCTAAAACTATTTTTGTGCAACTTTGTTACCTCATACAATTTTGTGCCCACGTGAAAATTTGGCTTTGTTCAATTTTGTTATCGTGCAATTTAGTAACCTTGTGCAACTTTGTCTTCATGCAATTTAGACTCGTTCCTAGTTTATCTATCAGTAATTCTTAAATTAAAATTCTTAAAAGTAAGTCTTTCTTTTACCCTTTATCATAAAATCTGATTAAATAGCTAGTTTAGGTTAAAATATTGTTGTTTTTAAATCCTTAAGTATGAACTATAGTACTTTATTATTGGACTAAAATCACTTCCTTTTTAGAGTAAAATGATTTTTATCATATTTTTCAATTAAATGTGCTAAAAACAACAATGTTTTCTATGCGATTTTTTATTTATTAAAAAAAATAAGTCCATACAAGTTTAAATATTTTTTTTTTACAAAAATAAACATACAGTTTTGCATAAAGTCTTAAGTATAAATTGTAATTAATTTTTTATAAAAAAAACTTTTGAAACAATTGTTATTGTAAAAAGTTTTGATGCATAAA
Source organism: Thalia democratica (assembly GCF_965202585.1). Taxonomy (NCBI): domain Eukaryota; kingdom Metazoa; phylum Chordata; class Thaliacea; order Salpida; family Salpidae; genus Thalia; species Thalia democratica. The sequence goes on from NC_139170.1 coordinate 14,633,300, forward strand.
TGTAGTCAATTTTTCAATCTAGTTTTCTCGCAAATTTTAAAATTTACTTTATATCTTTTTTCTTCTACTAGTGACCATAAATTTTTAGCAAAGATTTCTTAAGAAAAACTTTTTTTTTTGTTCTCAAATTAAAACAATATTGAAAAATAAAAGTTTAAGATAAAAAAAGGAAATCTTTGGATCTTTTTTTTTTAACATATCAAATTTTCTACACTTAATAAATTTGAATAATGCTAACGGGTTTAATGTAAAAATTTAAAAAATATCTAACAATGAATGATAGATAGATTTTTAGATAATGTTTTTTTATATTTTTTAGTTTGTGCTTAGCTTGATTTGCAGTAATCACCTATTGTATCTTGCAAAGTTTTTTTATTTTTTGCAAAGGGATAATCTTATAGTTTAATAAAATTGTTTTGAAAAAATATCTCTGTACAAGCAAAAACTGTAGTAACGTAGTTATAAAATGAAGCACTACAATTAAATAAAATTAAAAAATAAATTGGAAGACTTGGTTACTAAAAAAATCAAGTTTGTATGGTTTGCTTAAGGTAATGTTTACACAGAAATTAAGCATACAAAATTGCACAAGGGGAAACAATTTCAGAAGTGCACAAATTTGCACAAGCAGACAATTTTTAAGAGTTATTATTTTTTTTTTATTAATTAATTTAAATATTTTTTTTTACTATCACTGTTACCCCTAACCCTCGGTTGGTAACATTTTTTTTCTTTGATTAGTTTTTTTTTAATATATATATATAATTTTTTTATTTTTACTATCACTGTTACCCCTAACCCTTACCCTCCGTCAGTAACTTTTTTTTTGTTTATTTTTTTACAAATTATTTTTAGTTTTTTTTTCTGTTTATTTTTTTACACTCGGGTAAAAATGTAACTCTGCAAAATTGTCTTCAAGCAGTTTTGTCCTCTCATGCAATTTTGTGCCCTTGTGCAAATTTGGCTTCGTGCAATTTTGTGCTCTGGTGCAATTATGTCCCCTTGTGTTATTTAGTTACCTTTTGAAATTTTGTCTTTGTGCAATTTAGACACGTTCCCTGTTTACACATTAAAAAGTCTGTGCAAGCTAGATACTTATGTTGGCAGGCCAAATCTTGCCTAGGGTCCTTACGTTACCACCCCTGGTTTAATCACTAAGATGAATTAAAAAAATACGATAAGTTATTTTAAACAAATAGATCTACATATAATTGTTTAGTACATTCTAAATAAGTTTTACTTTTAATAGTACTGAGTTTATTTTTTTACAAGTCTTATGAAATCAAGCTAGCTTTCAGTAAGTCAAATAAATTTTTGTCCCTGGCAATAGTAACTTTTGTTATAATCAAATAAAGTTTTTTAATTAAAATATAAGTTGTTAAATGTTGCATTTTGCTACAAACAAGTAAATTATGAACTTATTATTTTGGTATTAGATTTTTTTAATAAATTGGAAGGTATTGTAACTTAACGTTTTTAAATACTTAATTACTATACACTTTACAGCTTTGAAAATTGAGTAAACATGTCATTACAAATTAAGATTAAGACTGACAGTAAAGTTGAAGTCATCCAATGTGAGAATTTAGGATTAACAGTAATGGATTTGACCCATTATGAAAAGCTGTTTAGAACAATTGTGAAAGAAACGGTCATTGAAGATTTCAGTCCAAAATATGTATACATGGTAAATTGTTACATTTTTATTTAAACACTATAAAAGTATATACCTAGTTTTATCATTGTTTTAAAGAAATCAAGATTGTTTCTTAAATGAGAGCTTGAATATTGAACTATAAGTAGTTATAAAGTCAAAGGATGGTTGGGTCAAATATTTTTTTAAGAAAATGAAAAAAGGCTTTTATATGAAAGTATAAACTATAGGTTAGTTTTTATGCAAAATAAATTTTCTATTAACAATTGATATACTGTTAGTTATGCAAACAGTTTGTTTTACGTTGTTTTTTGAGATAAAAAAATAAAATTTTCAGAAACTGATCTTTTAAAAATATTAAAAGTATTAGTAAAAATTATTGTCAAGTAAAAAAAAGATTTTCTTCGAAAGTTTTAAATTTCCTGAATTATAGTAAAAGACTAATTAGTTAAGAATAAGAAAAACCTAAAATAGACTTATTTGAAAAATAAGGAAAGATATAATTTCAAAAAATATAATTTTCCCTTTTAGTTTGCACAGTCTATTTTTAGTTTATATGAAAGCTACCGAGCTCACCAGTTTTAATCTCTCATATCTCAAAAACTACTTTAAGCTTTACTAAGCTGTAAATAATGGGTTTACAAATGGTAAAAAAGTCTAATATCCACAAAGGTACACTTTTGTACAAAAGGTCAAATATGCACAACAACACTTTTGCACGGGGTCTATTTTGCTTAAAGACTTTTTTACACAAGTTGCATGGGATAAAAAAAAATATTAACTTAAATTTTTTATTATTTTTTTTACTATCACTATAACCCCTTAACCCTTACCCTCTGTTGGTAATTTTGTTTTTTGTTTGTTTATAATTAATTTATCAATTGTTTTTTTATTTTCTAGTTTATTTTTTATATATATATTTTTTCCTATTAAAAAAATTTTTTTTACTCTTGTGCAAAAATGATCCTTTGTGCAAAAGTGACCTCTGTGAAAAAGTGTCCCTTTGTGGAAAAATGTCTCTTCCTGCAAAAAAGTCTTTGTGCAAAAGTGTCCCTTCATACATATTTGACTCTTTGTGCAAAAATAACGTTGTGCATATTTGATCTGTTACGGTAAAAAATACTTCTTAGCATAATTAATAAATAAGACAAAATTTTAAAATATAAGGTTAACCCTATATATGACCTAACAGAATGAGATAATTTCATTTAGTTTTTGACATAAAGTTATTTTATAAAGAAAGATTTTACAAAAGTGTAAATAATAGGAAAAAGTATCATTGCTTTACTTAATTTTTGTTTGATTTAACTAAAAGTTTTTCTTTTTTTTAGTTGGTTTAGGTGAGTGACTCGAAATCTTCAAGAAACAATTGTTAAATAGTTATAAATACAATAAAACAATTGATTAATTTTTTTTTCTTACAAAAGTATATTGAAAATCCTCTATCAAAAAACTATTTTAATCCAATAAAAATAAATCATAGGCTCTTAATTGAAAGCTTAAAGTAAAAGATATAAGTTAGTTTATATTAATAAAACTAAGCTTGAACTGTACTCTAACCATTGTTATATAAAGTTTCTGCTATAGACCTATGCACCCCTATATTTTTTTTTTTTGGAAAAAAATGACTTACTAAAGTATATCTAATTTTTTGAGCTGTAGACTTTAATTGCTGCAAAAATACAACTAGCTGCACAACAAAATATTTCAATTTCTACTCTTAAATTAGCTTCTGATTTTCAGGTTATTTTGTGGATTTCAAAGTTTAAAGACAACTTAGAATTTAGAAATATGAGCGAAGGTGGAAATATTCCGCCTATAGAACAATGGAATCTTGATGTAAAACAATTTTTTGACGATAATATTCGGTCTTATGAAGAGTACTTTCTACTTTTTCAAGTTTGTTATAATTTGAGCTTTAAAAAATTATAGTTTCAGTGTAGTTTTAAACCATTTTTATTTTCAAATGCACAGTGTACTCGAAACTAGATTTATAAAAATTGTCAGTGGTTTTATATCCTAGATAACCCTAAATTTGAACAGGAAAATTATGAAATTTAACCATTACAGAACCTAATTTATCAGGCTTTAAGTAAAGATAATTAAGCAAGTTTTTGCTACATGCTAGTTGTCTAATAAAAAGTAAATTAAAGTAAAATATTTTTGATAATGTGTGTTTTAGATTTAAGTAAAAATTGAGACATTTCTTTGTTTTATCATCTGTTAAATTTTTAGTAGCTACAAAATATAAAACGCTTTTAATTCAATTTTTTTGTTGTACTGTAAAATCAAAATAAAATCATGTTAAAAAAAATTAAATTTAATAATAAGTTTGCAATGTTGATAATCTTCAACTTAAAAAAGAAATTTTCTGGCTTTAATAACCAATCTTTAAAAAGAGATTATCTACTTTTGTGATACTTAAATTAATACTACTTAGACATTAATTATCATTTTTAGTGTTTTTTTTTCAGTTTATTTTATTTTTAATTTGCTTAATTATTTTAAAAACATTTTGATAAAAAACCTTCAAATTTAGTAATCAGTTTTTATTGAAAGTTGTTACGAAAAGTAATGAATTTTATATTATAAAGTTAAGGAAAAGTATAAAAAAAAATTAGACAGTCATGATAGTTTACATTTTATTCACAAATCTATTTGACCAGTGGCATAACTTATGTGTGGTGATGCTGAAAAAATAAACTACTTAAAATTTAATTAAACTTTATGTTAAAATATGCAGTTATGTTAAAACTACAAAAAAGAATGTAGTTTCAAAGTATTAGAGATAAAAATAACGAAAACAGTTTTTTTTGCAACCCATGTAAATCAACTGCGTTGCCACTGATAAAGACCTTAATTATTTTCATTGTGAATTATATAAGAATTATTAAATACTATCTAATTTTTATACTTGAAAGTTTAAATTTTTAGGAATTTTTTATTTAATAGTCTCAATTTAATAATCTTTTTGTTTTAATTCAAAAATTATTTCATAAAACTTTAGGTCTATAACTGCCAAAATAGTTCTGTTTTTGAGATAAGAGCATTAAAATAATTTTTCTTAAATTAAAAAGTTCCCTTCATTTAAGTTGTGATACGTTTTAAGCTTGTATTAGATAAGATAAGTTTATAAATACCATTTTTTATTTCAATACTAGTTTAAGTCCATTGTGAATTAGTTTAAAAGCGTTTTAATTTTATTATACTTTGAATTTAAAAACGAGTTCATTTATTGAAATTTGAAGTTTCATAATTTTTAGATTCGAAAATTGTATAATTTTTTTAAATTTTGAGTAAAAGTATTATTTTCCTAAAAAGTTAAAAAAAACTAATTTTATTTTATGGTTATAATAATCTTAAGTTTTAAGTTTTCCTAAAATTTTTGTCAGGGCTTTTCTATTAATGCAAGGTATATTTCATAAAAATTTGAGGTTAATTGATTTAAAAACGAAGGAGAAGATAGATTTTTTCGTAGACTTTTCAAAATTCTTTGAAAATTGGCAATGAAAAATTTCTTCTTCATACGTTTGTAAACTTATCTTTTTACACAACTGACTATATCTCAATATTTAAATATTGTGTTTTATTCTGTTAAAAGTATCTTATAGTATATTATTATAGATTTTTTGTTAATTTCTGTAAAAAAAAAGTTGGACTCTTTTATGACTTTTGTTTAAGTATAAAGTGTAGATTATAAGTAATTGTATTGCTACAAACTGGACATGAAGCATAAGTAGTAAAAAATTATAAAATACTAATCATTAGCTAAACAACTATGATACTAATTTAATTATATGAGAAGCCATGTACAGACGATATAAGTAGTTTGAAATGAATGTTGCTGTTTATTTTACTACGCCCATTAAAATTATTATGTTCTCAACTTTATTATAATATCAAGAAAATTTTCCTTTTTAAGCAATTGTTTAAGAAACTTAGTAATAGTGTTTGTAGCTTAAAGTATAATGTTTTAACCTTTTAAAGTTACAAACACAGTATGTTGCTTAATTTTTTTTATTTTAAGTCAAATTAATTTTAAATTAACTTTTTTTTGAACTTTAAAGTTTAGTTAAGTTTTATTAAAAATCTTTTCGAAAAAACTGTTAAAATCGTTGAATAAATTGTCAAAAATTCGTGATAACCTTTTCAGTACTGTAATTCGATTTTGCAATTTAAAAAAGTTAGTGAATTGATTTTCCATATTGTAAGAAGTTTAATTAAATTATTAAAAAAAAACTCTGCAAAAGTACTTTACTTTTCAGCAGTTTAGTTTTCTAATCAAAAATCAATTTGCTGATCAATTTGTAACTAAATAGTTGAGCAAATATTTAACTACGGCTTAAAATGCTCTTAAATCCACAACATACCGATGTGTGACAGTTTATGTAATTTAACATTTTTACAGGTCTGCAGTTATTTCAAAATAAAAACCCTTGAGATGTTCACCTACCAGTACATACTGAAGCAGTGGCATTTAATTTCAAAGCACGCAAACGAAAAGTATAAAGAAGATTTTAGACAGTTGTTTAGTCTTTTGCACGGATTTTAAACAGTACTTGTTTTCAAATTTAAAATATGGTCAAGTTGACAATTGCCATCCTTTTTGGTTTACATTGTTAACTGGTCAGGACTCATACGCGTCAGGCTAGTGTTTTTGGAAAAATTGGCAAAATATCAGTTCATATGCTTAAATATTTCAATAAAAGTTCTAAAAAGTTTGAAAGTTTTATATTTTGTACGAACCCTAAAAAGGTACATAAAAAATAACTACAATTATAATATTTTGTATGTTTTATAAAACTTTAGAATCATGTTAAATACACATTGTTTGCTTTTGAAATTTTAATTTAAAAAGTTTTTATTTTATAGATTTCTATTATTTATTATTTTTAGATAAATATCGTAAATGTTGTGGTATAAGTAATTGTTTTTTTTAAATGCAACAGTTGTCCACAAATATAGTTTTTGATGTATTATAATTTAAAAAACAGGTGGGGATACTGGAGTTTTTAAATACCAATTCAGTAAGAAACACATTCTACGTTTAAAATTTATTCGCATGACGACGTTTCGACTTTCAATAAGTCATTATCAACAAATTACTGTGCAAAAATAAATAAAATTAGTGATAAACAACTATTCACTTCACGACCATTAGTAGAAAGAATTAAAGAACATTTAAAGGGCAAAACATCGGTATCGGACCATATTAGCAATTGTAATGTTTGTAAAAATGAAAAAATAACTGCTAATAATTTTGGAATTTTGAAAGAATGTAGAAATAAATTTGAGACCCTAATAAGTGAAGCTCTACTAATTAAACGCTATAATCCAATTTTAAATAAACAATTAATTAAACCGGGTATTACCCATACATTAAGAATTTTTGATTAGTTTGATATATATTAGTGTAACAATTTGTTAGTACTTATGTAAAATGTTTTTTTGTATTAGAGTTTATAATCTTAATTTATAAAATTTTTATATAATGTATCACTTAGAATTTTTTTTTTTGTATACTTAGTTGTTTATCACTAATTTTATTTATTTTTGCACAGTAATTTGTTGATAATGACTTATTGAAAGTCGAAACGTCGTCATGCGAATAAATTTTAAACGTAGAATGTGTTTCTTACTGAATTGGTATTATAATTTGTTTTGAAAATTATACAACTTAAAATATTAAAGTTTTTTGTAACTAATAAAAAATTAACTTCTTTTTACCTTTATTAAAAGGCTACTCTTAATAACATGTTTTTTAAGAATTTTCTGATTTAAATTATTCTTAACCTATTAAAAATGTACTTTATTTTTTTCTCTATTTTGTTAAGTTATCCATTGAAATTAAATGGTTTAAAATTTATAATTCTTGATTTACAGCTTTTTGTTTTGTCATTTTTTTTAACAAAAGCAATACATTTTTTTTTAGTAAAATATTTTTATTATTATTTGTTGCTCAGTAGTTTACCTTTTTATCAACAAACTACGATTAAATGTGTAATTTCATTTTAAATAATTTTAAACAAAAGACTATTAATAATAATATTGTTGTTACAATGTTTCGCTGCTCCGAGTAAAAGAAACAAAAAAGTAAAATAAGATTATAGTTATCAATTTAAGTGAAATATTTAGTTTTCACATTCTAAAAATAAGCAATGACTAAAACTACAAATAACTACAAAATATAAGAAAATTTATCTTTTATAATAATCCTGTTTTTTCAATTCCTAATTCTATTAGTCGTAAACATGTTTTCCCAATATTTATAATCTAAAACACTTGACTATTATTGTTACGACTTATAATTTTAAATATCTTTTTGTAATCATCTACTCATATCAGTTATTTAAGTATAAAACAATTTGAAGCTAATACTAAGCATTAAGAGTGCTAAATTTGTAAGTTTTTCAGTTAATTCATAAATAAATATTCATACTTTTTTTTTTCCAAAACTGTTAAAAGTCAAGTTAAAAGCATTTTAACGTTGTCTTTACAGACCAGTTCTATATTAATTTAAGGAATGATATTTTTCCAAGTTTAAATGGTTATATTTTAAACCTCATAAATTCCAATACATATAATATACAACTAGAGAAGTTTGACAATAATAAGGTTCATCTTAGGTTCCTTTATAATTTATGGGAAATTTTTTATACTTTTGTATATTATACTAGCTTTAATTGGAGTATTTAAATTAAGTTGCTTAGTTTAGTTAAATAATTTTTATTTTTTTGAGTACAAAATATAGCAACATCAAAATATTTTGAGCTGTATTTTTTGCTGTAAACTCTAAAAGTGTTAGCGCTAGCTTTGAAGTAGTAATGAAAAAATACTAACAAAATGGTCACTTAATACTTACCTTGTACTTTTAAGTCGTTATATGTACCCAGATTGATTGAAAACGTAATTTAAATTAAGTTTAAAATCCATATAGCTATTAAAGTCACAATTTTAATTTTCATGCTATTTATTTTTTTATAATGAGTATATAATTAATACTAAACTACTTTTATCAAAGTAAAAATAACGAAATGTTTATAAGGTCTTAGATTTTATTAGAAATTCGAATTTTATACGATGTTTATTGATACTTCTATATTTTGTTATTCACATATTATTTACAATTATGAATAATCAAAAATAGTTCTGTGAAAATATATTTTAAAACTATTACTATTAGTTGAATAACAAAAATATATTCAGTTCAAACTGTAAAACTAAAGTGTTATTCAACATTTAGTGAGTGACATTTTAGAAAAAAAACAACTAATATAATTTTGATTAAAAACACTGAAGTTGTCAAACAAACACAAAGAGCATTATTTTCTACATTTCGAGCACAATGCTTCAGTCTGAATTTCTACACTTTTTCTTTCAGCAAATCTTTCAAAGATGCCCTCATCATTTTCCACCTTCAACAAAATAACTTTTTTGTTTTCTTCATACAACTCGCATTCAGTGGTAAACACACAACTTTCTAAAATCTTCTCAACTTTAATCAGCACTGTAATGTTTAAGCACTTCAAGTTTGGAATGTTGTTGACTATAGGTAACTGAAAAAGATTTACGTTTTCTTGCAAGTAATTGTGCTTGTTATTAACTCGCTGCAAGTCAAGTATTTGAACGTCTGCGCTCCACACAGCTCGGCTTTCACGAATTTTTCCCGAAGAAAACACTTAGCGTATCACACCTAGAACGTTGTTTAAATAAAATTCACTTGTTTCTATGAACTGTATACATGTTATTATGGTCATTTTCCATTTGGAAGGTGTCTTATTTTTACAAAGTATGACATAATATTTGAAATAGTCTTAAATAAATTATTTTACTATGTTTTCAAAAACTAATCTAAATGATAAACGCTTAAAAGCTTTCAAATTTGATAATTGAACCAAAAAACAAAGTAAAAATAAAATTCAAAGTTTTGTTTGGAATGCGTAGCTGATTCTTCATAAAAAAATTGTTTCGTTTAAAACAATATTTAGCCAAAAAAAAAAAGAAAGTTAAACTCCATGTTTTTAAACGATTCAAAAAATATTTTAGTTCAAATTAAAAAAAAGTACTACTAGAGAAAGCTTTTAAAACATATGAGTAAGAAAACCATTTAAAGGTATAAATACTGAAAACCTTGCTGTAGATAGGTTCTATTAAATGCTTGCGTCAAAATAAATCTTAATAGTGATTTTTTATAGCAAATTTCATAACACATATATAAAGTTTAACCCAGTTAAAAACTCTATTATAACAATCTTATATTGGAATTAAAGTAAAGTTTTTATAAACAACTTATTTAGACTAATTTAAAAAGTTTTTAAAACATATTTAACACAGAAATGACATGCCTTTTTATTCGCCGTTTTCACTGTAAAATTCACTTCTAATAAATTTTTTTATTTGTCCTATAGTTGTGTTTTCATCGAAATATTTGGAAGATTTTCTACCAGTAAATTGTTGAAAGAATGGATGAACCACAAATTCGTTAACATTGTACATTGCGAAAATTTGTCTTTGAAATACCTTTTTTGGTGGCATTTTATTTAACGCTTATGTAGTTTTTAGTCTGAGTTTTCTTTTTAAACTAAATACATACGAAAAGAACTTTTTGGTTTTACGAAGTTTAATTTTTATTTAAGTACATAAAACCTTTAAGAAGTATTTTGATCTTTAATAAAAAAAAATTAATAAAAATTCCTTTTTAGTTTGTTTTAAGTAAAATGAAATTTAAGTAAAATATCATAATAAGCTTATATAGTTTTTGTTTTAATAAAATTTTAAAGTAAGACTGTTGCTTTGAAAAAAAAATCTTACTTTAATAAAAAATCTCGATTATAAAATACAAAATTTTACTATCAAAAAACTAAATTTAATTGTAATTAAAATAATTGTAAATAAACATCTTAAACAAATTTTAACTAAATTTAGTGTTTAAAAACTTAATAGTTTTATTTAACAATATATGTAAAAACTTTTTCTTAGAAAAATGGTAGTGTTTTTTTTTTTTAACATAAAAAAAAGGTTGAATAAGATACTTGAGAAACTAAAAAAAGTAAATATTTACTGCTTAATGACTTTAAAATACTAGCTAATATTTGTCCTAACTTCGATTAATTTACAAGGCCTTTCCAAATTACTGTTTATTAATTTGGAAGTTATTTAAACAAACTAAAAATCATTAGAAAATAATGTATACCAAATTAGAAAAACTAAGTTATTTTCAAAGCTAATATTGTTCGCTAAACTATAGTCGATAGACAATTTATTGCTAATCTGAGTAACCTATCTGTCAAAAGTTGCAAGTTAACTTAAAAAAAGTGTCTTATTTTAATTTTTTTAACTTGCTGGCACCTACTGTTATGTTTACTTGCTTATTTTATTAAGTGTTGACTGTGTATAATACCAATAAAAGAACTTATAGCTTCTAGGCATAACTATTGTCTTTGTTATATGAGTTTTTCGTTAAACTTTTGTAATGTTTACAAATTTAAAACCTATTGTAAAAACAAATTTATAAAAAACAAGAACTTTTAAAATTTTTCTGTTTGTTTTTCGATATAAAGACTTACAAAAAATAGTTTGTTGAAAAATAAAAACAAAGAAGCATGTGTTTTATATATATAGTTGTATGCTATTTGCTTTTAAATTTTAAACTATAAAACTTCTCGTTTTTAAAAATTTAATAATTCATAAGTCAGATTTATTTATTTACTTGGCTATTAATTAAAAAAATAAAACGTGAATTTAATTTTTGTACATAAGTGTATAAAACGAAGTAGTATGTTGTTTTAAATCTATACTAATCAAAACTTTGTCATTATAAAAGTTTTAACAGAGAAGATAAACTATGATTCTGTAAATACTTTATTTTAATTTATTCAAGTCTTATTACACAAAACTTTCTATAAGACCCTAAAACATTTAAGTAATGTTTGTAAAATAAGTTTGAGTTGATATTGATTAAGAATAAAAATAGTTTTAATATATAAACGCATTAAAAGAAATCGAAACTTATACATGCGAGCGAGTTCGTTAAAGTTGATAGTTTAATAAATAACTTTTTATTTCAAAGTACTTAAGTTGGTTTAATAAAGAACTTAACAAAAAATAACTAATAGAATCTATATAAGTTTTCTTTTTTTTGTTGTTCTTTTTAATTTATTTTTAATAGCTTTTTCTATTCAAAAAAATGTTTGATTACAAAATTCAAAGTTTCATGACTAAAAACTTTACCTTTATATATTCCATTATTAAAAAAGACTTATAATAAAAAATTAAGTTATATAACACTATAGCACTGTAAAGTATTAATTCACTAAAGTTAAGACGTTGAAGCATTTTTTTTCAGATGCTGCCTAAAATGTTTTTATTTTTTTGTTTTCACTTACTGTATTTACAAATTAGCAATACTTTATAAATAAGACTATACTAATCTTAATTTGTTATTTTACTATAATTAGTGTCAAATAGTTGTAATGAACTCAATATTTTAATTTTATGCATTTAAAAGTTTCTTATACTTATACTACTTCAAAAAGTATTCAATCTATTAAATATTTTATTTTCAATTATTTTTTATATTGTTTTAAGTTTTTATATACACTTGTAGTTCTTATTTTTAGCCATCTTTGTCGGAAACATATTAAAGAAAAAAATTCTAAAAATTTAATGCACTATACATTGTTATTAAGTTTAAAAAAATAGTATCAATAAAGTTAGTTTCACATACCTTTGCTAAAATTAAACTTATTCAAAATAAATATAAGGTTACGACTTTCGACATTAATCAATTGACCAAACTACTGAAGTCAATTTGAACATAATAAAAAACCAGATTAGTTTGATGTTTTGCTTTTAAATTTTATGCCAGTTTATAACAGACTTTTTTATAGGTGTGTATGTGTCAGTTTTTTTTCTTTTAACATTCAGATATTACACTTTTCTTCACAAGATACTTGGTTTACTTACAATTGCCAACCTCTATCAATTATCACGCAATTTTTTATTATTTTATTTATTTAATATATTTTTTGTATTTTGAAACTTATTGTAAGTTTATATTTTATTATCATTATTAACCCTTACACTTTGTGCGGTTCTCGGATTTGATTGGAAATCGTTTGCAGGAGCCACTTATATGACTAGACTACTTACAATATGAACTATACAATTAACATTTTATAAATTAACTGTCTATAAAATAAATATATATATATCATTTAAACTTTTATATGTATTGCATATCATATCATACTTTGAAAAGTTTTAAATAATCGAAATTGTTTTTTTTTTTTTTATAAATCATAAAAGATAACAAAAATTCTCCAAATATATTCAACTTTTCATTGGTAATATATATTGTGTTCTTTTTTCAAAAATGTATTTAGACAAATAAACCTTTAACACATTTGAAGAGATAGTTAAATTATTTTTTAAACATTCTACAACTTTGTATTGTCTAATGCAGGGGTCGGCAGGCAGTTGGTGGTCGCGGGCCAAATTTCAAGGTTACAAAGTCTTCGCGGGCCGCAGTTTTAGTTTTAGTGATATTTGAATAATCTTTTGGTTTTAGTTTTAGTCACACTAGAGAAAAATTTTACTTTTATTTATCTTATCATTTTAAATGACTTTTAGCTATACATAGAATGACTATTTAAATAAAATAAAATTAGAATAAAATTTACATTGAATAATACACTTAAGTGTTAATAAACTATGTACTTTCATAAGCACTTAAAAAATTAAATTTAAGAGTTTTGTAATTTTACATACAATTTAACTCTCTATAAAAACCAAATTTGAAAGACAATTTATTAGTTACTTTTATATATTTGTTATATTGTCAACCCCTTTTTTCATATTTCTAGGAATACTAACTTAAAAAATAAGTTTTTGCGTGTTAAATAGTCTACATTCATTAAAAAATTTAGTAATTAGTTAATTTAATAAAATTAATAACTGTTTGTATTATAGAAAGCTAAAACAAACTCTTTAACATAAATAATTCTCGAATACTTAAATAAAATATTATATAAGTAACTAGTCTTTTACATAGTTGTCACTTAAAAAGCAAAAATGTCTGAGTTGTATCAAACCAGCCTAAGTTAATTAAAAGTTTAAAAAGCTAGTAAATCTTTGTAAATCAAGCTTAAGTACCTAGTAAAAATGTCATCATCATTAAAAAGTACACAAAGTGTAAAAAAAACAAGAAAAAACTACAATTAGTAAACTACACTACAGTCATGAAAACTATTCTGGGAATTCTAAGATTTCTTTTAAGTGTTTGAAATAAAAGTTTCACACACATCTGAGTTTTTAAGCTTTTAAAATAGCATGTTTGTGTAGCAACCCAGTTAAAACAAAGTTCACAACATAAAGAAATAACGAAACTTATTAACAATAAACAAATTACATGCCAAAAAATATAAGTCAGCTGGAATGGACAATTAACTTTCTTAAACATTTTTAACAAAAGTATAAAACTTTATTGAGTCATTAGCGAAGATATAAACTTATTTTTTATTAAGCTTTACAGCAATTCTTTATCTGCAATAAGAATATAGCATTTAAAAATATTAGTTGTAAAATAAAAGACGAGCAACAAAAATAAAAAAAACGTTAGTTAGGAGTTATTGCGAGAAACGATAAAAAAATTAAATCACCAAAGTCAGTTCCAACAAAGCACATGATTATCTTCAGTAACTACAGATAATCAGAAAAAAGTTGTTAAGGCAAGTTATAAAGTAGCAAAATTTATAATTAAAAATGAGATGCCGTTTATAATTGAAAATTTTTTTGAAGAAATTTTGTTGGCAGTAATGAAAAATTTTTGTTATTTCTTCAATGACAACAAAACGTCCTAATTAGGAAATGCATTAAGGTTATAAAGTCGTTAAATCAAATTTCGACTTTAATCAATATGTCAACATGAGAGCACAGATAGAAAAACTATTGCTTATCTGAGAATTTTTATTAGAGATGTTTTTTGAACTTTGACACTTTAGTATAATTCCTTGGTTTAGTTCAAACACGAAGCACAGCAATCGGTGAAATTTTACAAGTAAAGGTGCAATGCACCAAAAGCTTTTAGAAGTACAATTCCTTCTTTTATTTTTAGTATAAAGTTTAATTAAAGTTTGAAAAGTGTCTTATAAAGTATATCAATATTAAAAAACACTGTTAAGCTACTTTAATATATTTTTTATTAAAGAAATGTTTATTTGCTAAATTTTTTGTGTCAAATCGAAATTTCACTACTTTACATGTAAAAATTGTTTGAAACTTTAGGCTTTTTCAAAAATTCTCAAATTCAAGTTTTTTTCCAAAATTTTTAAGCATAAATTTTCAAGTTCAAAGCTATTCCGAGATTCATGTTTTTTGGTATCACTGATTGTTCACACTTATACACAATAATATAAATAATATTCTGAGTTGTATCAGCTGCAAGTCTTAAAATTTAACATATATTATAACTAAAACTAACACTTTGGGTGTAGCAAAACTTACATCATAAGTTTAATTTGCCACTCTTTTAAGCAAAAAAGCCAGCCTGAGTTAACAAAAACATTCCTGGTATTTTTGTATACAAAAAACAATTCTAGCCAAAAACTTATAAAATGACTTAGTTGGCCTGAGATTTTGAATTCTTCAAATAGTAATAGTCTGAGTGTGTGTCAATGTTTATAAACCATCCCTAAGTCTAATTTATATTAAATAGGTAGCTCCAAAAAATAGCAAATGTGTGCATGATATGCAAAGCATAAAAGTTAAATTAGTCTGACAAAATCTATGTTTAAAAAATGAAAATGTATACCTAATAGAAACTATATTAGTTTATGTCATATATATTGTTTTAAATGTGTCTGTACAAACTTAGATATTACATGTAGAAAAAACAAACTTAGAAAATTATGCATAAACTAAACTTAAACTAACTAAAGTATTTTATAAAAAGTGGTTTAAAATATGAGCATCTTTTTAAGTTGGTGTGCATAAAAACTAATTTAAGTGTAAAGAAAACTTCTAAAAAATTAAAATGTGTCAAAACAAAACTTAAATAAACCTTTTTTTCTTATTACTATGTTATTTTAAATGTTTTTACACTAAAACATAACATTTACAAATAAAAAATATATGAAAGAAACTTAGGTATAAAAAATATTGAAAAGAATATCTAATCTATAAAGAAATGACACTTTAGTTAATTACTGTGCATTACTTTTGTACAAAATGGAAAACATTTGCATTTAGTTTATTTAATAAATAGGGATAATATAACTAACTTATTATATTCCAGAAATCTTTACACTCTTTTTTAAGATAATTACTTGCTGTTGTAAAATAGAAGTTATTATGAACCTCAGAAAAATATCCTGTTAGAATGCATACCTGTCTTTTTCACATTTTTAAACTTAAGTAGTAACTTCTTCTAATTATTTTTAAATGTTATACAAAGACTTAAAACTAAACTAATCAAATTAAATCGAATTACAGAAAAAAATTTTACTTGAAATATATTTTTGCTCAGCGGGCCACTTTTACATGCTCGCAGGCCACAAAATTTTCTTTCGCGGGCCGCATTCCATTCAAAAAAATAATGTGCTCGCGGGCCGCAGATTTATCCTTCTAGGGCCGCAGTTTGCCGACCCCTGGTCTAATGTATATTATATTTTATTTATTATTTGAGGCTGCCAAAATATTTAATTAACCATTACGTTAATTTACAACAATATTGAAATAACTCAAAAGTTAAATAGTTTGTTAGTTTTTGTAAATTGTTAGAACTATAAATTATCTAATTTAAAAAGTATTTTAAACTTAACATTTAATTTGATTTTAGAACTTGAATTTAATCAACAAAATATATAACGGAGTAAAAAAAAAAAATTAGCTTCATATTTTTTAAAATGTTACACATATTTTAAAAACGTCATTATGGCTCTAACTGTTTGCTATTCCAAGTTTTTCACATGAGTCATTTACTTGTTTTTCATACTGTAGAAAATATTTTTGGCAAAATATATTACCTTATCTTTAGACTTGTTCAGCTAATTTAATTTTTAGTTAACAATAAGTTAGTTAATCTTGCTTACAATTAACACTAAAGTTTTAGGTGAAATAGCATTAGGTCTTTTTTATTTTTAATAAAGATAAAAATAGCACTATATTTTTATTAATTTTTCAAAAATAGTTGTGTAATAATATAAAACTAATCATATAAGTATATTGTATCTCGATATTCTGTTGTTTGAGGTATTCGTTGTAAAGGTTTTATAGCTATGTGTATGTTATGCTTAGAATGGTACTGACACCCAGGCTGTAATAACCACTAAATGAACAGTATCTGTTTAACAAATAGTTTTACAGTCAAATATTTTGTTTTGTTTTAAGCAAATAAATTTAACATTGGGTTTTAAAGATTTTTACTAAACTTATTAAAATAAGTCATTTGTAAGTTATAGTATAGTAATTTTAAAAGTTTTTAAACCCTTGACCAATAATGCAACATTTGTAATTTTTGAAAGTATAAACCTCAAACCTTAATTAAAATTTTAATTCTATAAAGTCTTATTGTTTTTTACAAAAAGCTTAACAACACAAGTCAGTTTTTACTTATTGTCGAAGAAAAGCTCAGACCCCTTTAAGACTTCAAAAATACATAATGTATGCTCTGCTCAGTGCAGTTTTAAGGCTGTGTTTTGTTTTAAAGTTGTTTTTAGCTTAATGTTAATTTGTACCCTGCTAGAATGTAAAAATAATGCCAGTTAATCTGGGTAGCTGTCTAAATTGCACGAGCGTACAAAATTGTACGAGGGGACAAAATTGCACGGGTGCACAAAATTGCACAAAGATACTTTTGCACAGGGTGATAAAATTGCATGAAGATAAAATTGCTCAAAGATACTTATGTACAAAGGGTTAATTTTGCACGAATACAATTTTGCACTGGTTAGTTTTTTTTTTTTTTGTTAATTTTCTTCTAACCCTTACCCTTAATTGGTAATTTTTTTATGTTTAGGAAGTTTAGGTGATATTTAACATTACGATACTGGGATATACAAAGAAAGGTTATACAACTTTGCGGAATTGAAAAGGTAACTTCTACTTCATTTGGAATCCTGAAACTTTACAGGATTCCTCTTCAGAGGTTTTAGAAGAGTGATCTCTTTTTATTCAAAAATTTTATTAAATTTTTTTTTATTTAATTATAGTTTAAATCTACATACTTGAACGCAATATTAACGCTAGCTAGCCTAGTAAAAACTGTCTATATAACTTTGCAGAATTGAAAAGGTAACTTCTAGTTCATTTGGAATCCTGAAACTTTACAGAAAATCCTGAAACTTATATTATTGAAAAACACAAGAAAAATATAACTAAAAACTTGATAACTTATTAAATTTGATGGAAAGTTTTAAGCTAAAATCATTGTTCATTCAAGCGTTTAAGAGAAAGCTCTCAAAGTCATGTGTTTTACTGGTGCAAGATGATTACAGTTAAAATAAGGAGAAAATTATGTGCACACAAGAAATTACTGATGTAATGTAGCATAAAGTTAAGAACGTAGTCTAGTAAAAATGTATAATAAAAAATTATAACAAAAACTTGGTAGAACATTAATGAGTCTTTATTACAATAGTTCAAGGTTAAAACTACTCCACAATTGTTTTAACATACTAATTTTTGGTTTCATATACAATAAAAGTTTAACCGACTGTTTAACGAAACATTAATAAAAAAAACAATGGTATCACTGAAAGATTTTTAGTACTTCAACTCATGTTTAGTATGTGAAATGTAATCACCGCACGTGCAATAATAACAATTATCTTCTTGTTTATAAAACTTGTACTCCTCTTCCGATAGATTCAAACAATCAGTATGTATAGTAACAAAAAGTATGAGTTTAAAATTAAAAAATTAAAAGAGATCACTCTTCTAAAACCTCAAGAGATGTATCCTGTAAAATTTAAGGATTCCAAATGAACTAGAAGTTACCTTTTCAATTCTGCAAAGTTATATAGACAGTTTTTACTAGGCTAGCTAGCGTTAATATTGCGTTCAAGTATGTAGATTTAAACTATAATTAAAAAAAAAAAAATAATAAAATTTTTGAATAAAAAGAGATCACTCTTCTAAAACCTCTGAAGAGGAATCCTGTAAAGTTTCAGGATTCCAAATGAAGTAGAAGTTACCTTTTCAATTCTGCAAAGTTAAATAACCTTTCTTTGTATATCCCAATATCGTAATGTTAAAAATAACCTAAACTTTCTATCCATATTTCAACTATATTGACTAAAAACTTTTCAGGAACATACATACCGCTGTTTTAACAGTAACAACAAAAGTAATAAATATCTTAAAGATCTTAAAATAAAACTAGAATTTAAATTAAGTAATGGAGTGTATGAATTCTTAAGAAAAGAACTCAGCAAAATTCATATTTTATATTTAGAAACTATAATACTATTGGTTAGTCAAGATTATAAATATAAGAGTATCAATGTAATTTTATTTATCAATGTTATCAATTGTAATGAAATTTAAAAAAAATGTTTTAAGTATGTACTATTAGCACGAAATAAAACAAAATCTTAGTTTTTGATGTTTTCAATTAGATTAGAACATTCAGTCATTAAACTTTTTCTTACAGTTGACTGATTAGAGCAAAAGCTTTTTGTGACGTCGTTGTTGTCTTTTTATCAATGTTTGCTTGTGATATGTAATAAGTACAAGATTGAAACAAAGCATTATCAAACCACTTGTCCGTACGCTACTTACACAACATTTTCAAAGCTGTTATAAACACAGCTCAACAAGCTTTTATTTTAGAGATTTAATAAATAAATCAATTTAAGAAAAACACTCTTGAGTTTTAAATTAACATCGTTTTTCTGTTTCAATTAAAACACTCCTATTTACTTGTTTTAAATTCTTTCATGAAATACTTTTAGTGTTAGTTACATGTTTATACTAACTAGAATTTAATTTTTCTTTATAACCTCTAAATTAGTTTTTAAAGAGTTTTGTTTGACAGCGGTATACACTTTTAGTCTTAAACTTTCTAAATAAATACCTACAAACTACTATAAACCTAAATTTTGACTTTTTGTTTTATTTATTTTACCATTAAGAATAACTCAAGTAAATTGAAAATAGCTTACACTGGGTATCTTTTTTATTTTTAAAGCGAACAAATTAATAGTACTTTTCCAATTTACTGCTCTTTTTTCGTCCCTTTTACATCTTTCATGTAGTGCTTCTTAATAAAGATTAAAAGTATGACAACTAGAATGCAAGGAACAACTGTGGAAAATGATTCGGTCAAGGTTAACCAAGGGTCGCCAGCCATCAAGGAACTAAGCTTACAACCTACCTAGAATATTAAATTATTAAAGTTTATCAAGTGTTAACTATTTAAAAAAAAATGTTTAAAATGTTGACAAAAGTTTACTAGCTTCTCTTATGATAAGTAGTATTTTAAAATTGTTTAACAGAAACATTTCAAGAAGTTAACATTATTTGGTAACTATACATTAAAGAGTAAGTTTAAGCTTTAAATTATTTCAAAGCCTTTTAACTTGTTTTATTTTTTTTAATAAGTACAAACTACTTTGTTCAAAAACTATCTAAAAATTTTTAGTTTGAATTTTTTTGTATTTATCATATTCAGTATAAATAAACTATACTTATCATGTAGCACAGTAAACGTTTAAATAAACCAATTACCAATAAAATTTAAGCGAAAACTTTAAATTGTTTTTTTTAAACTATAGCTTGTATTTTGTAAATCTTAATTTAAACTTAAGTTTTAGTGTCACTTAGGTAAATTATTAATTTAATTTAATTAAAAAACAAACTGAGACAGCTAAATAACTGGGCGGTGCAACGCCCAAAAATGTTGTGGTGAAGAAAGTGACCAACGGAACGCCAACTATGGGTGAACAGATGTTAATAAAAATATTTGGTACAACTGGAAGCATCCGTATAATTAACATGTAAAAGAACAAGTTGTCATGGTGTTTGTCCACCTGCGAAACAAATCTTGAGTTGATTAATGATAGTTGTGATTTATGAAACATATTCTTCACGTTTAATAATTGAAGTTTTTCTTGGATTTTAAGCCACTGTTTGTTTTAAAAACACAAAACTAAAAAAAAAGCTTATTGTTACGCAATTTTTTGAGATCAATTAGTTAAGATAAACAGCAACTGTAATAAAATTTTAATCACTAAAATTTGCGTGACTAAACATTAAAAAAAGTGTTTATATTATAACATTTTTTAAACTTAAAAAAATTCTTTATTAATATGTAGTTAACTTTATAAAACTATGGTAATAGAATTAATGTTCATTATTTTTTTTTAGCATAAACTATTTGGTTTAATACAGCACCTCGCTTTATCAGTACACATTATTAAACGTTTAACTAACTCTTTCATTCCATTAAAAAACAAAAACATTTATTTAAAGATGAATTAGTATAAAAACTCTTAGCTTCATATATAAACATTTTACAAAGTACATTATGCCATACTTAAATATACACTAACATGTTCTTTAAAACTAGATATTCTCTGAGGAAAGAAATGGTTAAGAATTCGTTTTCCAACAAAACCAGAAAGACAATAATTGGCAGTTGCTCCAATGCTCGCGCTCTGTAGATAAAATATATAAGTGTTCTAATTTCCTTTTAAAAATTGCGAACATTTACAAATAACTTTGGAGGTAAATTTATAGTTTTTATACTTTTCAGGCACTTATGAAAATAACTCTAGTATAAATATGACATTAAATTTTTGTTCAAAAACAACTAAGTTTTGTTTAACATACAAAACACTTTTATGAAAAACTAACCAAACAAACGTAGAACATAGCTGTATGAAACGGATACAAAAACCCAGCTAAAACAGATAACCCTAATGTTCCAGGTAAAGAAAATGTTAGAAGGCTGAAAAGAAGTATATACAGATTATTGTTTATTTAAGTTCTGTACTTAAAATAGAGAAATTAGTCAAAAACAAACTTCTAAAAAAATTGAAAATTGCTTTTATATTAGGTTTAAATTTCAAGTATTTGTTTTTCTTAACTGCTGATATTAGTTCATAAAATTAATAACTGTAGAAAAAGTAAGGAAGTTTCAAGATATTTTTAATACTGTATATAAGGAAATATTTTAATAACAAATAGTAAATAGTTTGAATTAGTGATTTTCTAAGAGACTTTATAGATTAAATTGTAAAACTGAAGATTTAAGCACTTAGTTTATAAACAATTGTCTGATTCATTATAAAAACTATTGTATTAAGTGTTTTACATAAATGCTTATTGATAATTTATTATAACTATTAGTTTGTACCTAACGGTTTTAGTGTAATGTTTAATATTTTTAAATTTTTATGTTTTTGGCTTAAATAGTTATTTTTAACTTTATGCTTTTTAGTTTTAAAACAAATTTTTAATGACATCTGCATAATAATACTAACCAAACATAAGTTGAGAAGAATGCAAAAAGGAGATGATAATAATTGCTTTGGCTGAGCATTTTTAAAACCTCACTTAAACTTTGAATACTTTCTAATGACGTCGGTAAATGAACTTTGCTATACATCTCACTAAAAAAAATCATTTACAAGAATATATTTATTTTTAAGTAATGCAAACTTATTTTTTTGCTTAGTACTATATTCAGGGTTGCCACTCGTTTATTCAAAAAATTTTCCAGGTTTTCCAAATATCATATAGGTTTTTAAAAGTACACATTTTTGAGTCTATTTTAAGTTTAAAGTTAATTTAAAGGTAAAAAACTGTGTTAAATAGTATAACAACATTGAAAGGATACTGTAAAGCTACTTTAAATGTGTTTTATAATAAAAAACAAATTTTGATGATGACAAATTTTATTTATCATATGATAGATTTTTTGAGTCAAATCGAAATTTTACTACCGAATATGTTAAAATTTTTAGAATTTCAGAATTTTTGTTCAAATTCTTGTTCTTTTCAGTTTTTTTTTTTTTGCCTAAACTGTCAAGTTTCAGGTTTTTCCAGGTTTCCAGGTAAAGTGGCAACCCTGTATATTATATACTATAGTTATTAAATTTTTAAGTGTTAGAATTTGTTTTTGCTCTGTTTATATAAAAATATATTACAAAGTCAAAATGTCACGTTAAAGTTGTTTTTATTTTTTTAACAAGATAAAGAAAACATATTCATTTTTACTTCTGCTTTGTACATAAACCACTCTAGCTAAAAAAAATTATGTTTTCTAGCGATTAGAAAATGTTTTATTGAAAAAACTTAAAGTTTGTTTAAATTAAAAACAAAACATTGAGTATGTCTTACTTTAGGTTAT
Source organism: Thalia democratica (assembly GCF_965202585.1). NCBI lineage: Eukaryota > Metazoa > Chordata > Thaliacea > Salpida > Salpidae > Thalia > Thalia democratica. The sequence goes on from NC_139170.1 coordinate 14,656,306, forward strand.
TCCTTTTTATTTTTACAAATAGTACTTTTAGAAATGAAAAATAAAACTCACGGTGTTAGGGTGTTTACCATTTTCCAGAAAGAAAAGCCAACGGCAGAAAAAAAAAATACTGCGGCGATTCCAGCTAAAGTTAAATTAACAAAATGCGGCCATATTTTTGAGTCTCTTTTTAAACTTGTTGTTTGATCCATAACCTAACACTAAACGTTTTATTACTTTTAAAATAATAAAAAACAACTAAACAAAAACTTTAAAGATTAAATAATGTAACTTAAGCAACAAGTAAAACTTTAAGAATAACTTAACCGTGTATTAGTCTAGAAAAAGTGGGAACGGTCAAATATGCACGAAGACACTTTTCCACGAAGATAATTTTGTACGAAAGGTCAAACAAAATTTTAAATTAAGATAGAATTTAATAATCCAACACCAGTCTTTAGAATGAAAACACTTTACTTCTAAAATTGTTAAGTGTGCTTACTTCTTAACTAACATTGAGAACATAATCCTAAATTTTAAGTGCACATTTAATAAAACACTTTTTACTTGTAGTTTCCTTTTATATAACAAAAAACTTGAAATAAATTTGATGACCTGTACCATATTAAAGTACTATACTAAAATTTTGAACCTTTGTTTCATGAAATCAGGGTAGTTCTTGGCTTTTAAAAGTGGGGATGACACATACTTTATTTGTTTAGAAATATAGTTTTTTCATGGTTACTTTCATAAGCACTTTATTATATTTATAAAATTTATTTCATAAAGAGTATCTTGCTTAGTGAGCTTATAAACATATATAGATATATAAATCTGAAAAACTTTGAAATCGTGTAGAAGATAATGTTAGTAGATATCAACTATAAGTTAAAACTTGTATGGAAAACAATACAATTTTTTGACATTGAAACAAATATCAGGGTTGCCACTCGTTTTTTAAAAATTTTTCCAGGTTTTCCAAATTTCTTACAGGTTTTTAAAACTACACATATTTATGGGTCTAATTTTAGTTTAAAGTTAAGTTTAAGGTAAGAAATTGTGTTAAATAGTATAAAAACACTGAAAGATGCTGTAAAGCTACTTTAAGTATGTTTTTTTAATAAAAAAATGTTTGATGATGACAAAAATTTTTTATTTATATGATAGATTTTTTGAGTTATATCGGAATTTTACTACTGAACATATGAAAGTTGTTAAAGATTTTTCCAGGTTATTTTAGTGATTTTTATTCAATTCCAGGTTTTTCAAGATTTTTTTTGGCTAAATTGTCAAATTCCAGGTTTTTCCAGGATTCCAGGTAAAGTGGTAACCCTGAAATGCTGAAAAGGTTTTAACTAAGTTGTACTTGTTCAATTTGCAGATATGTTGCAGTACATATTAACTTTTGATTAAAACTTTAAAACAGAAGTTTAAAAAAAAAAGAAACTATAAGGAACAATAAATAATATAATAAAAAACTAATTAACTAATGTTTAATAAACTTGGACGTAGGTTAAGTAGATATTAACTATTGGTTAAAACTTTAAAACAAAAAAACGTTATAAGTTTGAAACAAGTACTAAAAAACCATAGGAATGATAACTCAGTAGACAATATAAGGTATGGATGTTAGTACACTTAACTTATTGGTACTACTTACCATAATCCTATACTACTTTATTTAACTACTATATAATAACTACTAGATTCTATTTGAAACTATTTTATATAAATCAGACAAGACAGTTTAGGACTTTAGGTGATGTATATATTGTATAATAAAACCACAGAACACTATTAATTCCACTATTTCAAAAGTATAAGTAACTTTATAAGTAACTTTGAATATATAAAACTTTTTAAAAATCTAAGCTCAAGTACTTTAAAACCTTAAATAGTGTGAAATATATTCTAAACTCTAACTTGAGAGATTCTAAAACAATTAAGTTTTGTTAAATATAAACTCTAAACACTTAAATAATCCACATACAAAATAAATAACATGCAGTTCTAAAAAAGGTCTAACAATAAATCTTAGCAATATCTCAATACAAGTTCTATACTACTATATTACAAGTACAGTAACCTCTCGCTTATTTACGCACATTGTGTCCACAGAAAAAGTGCGTAAAGATATGAGAGATCGTAAAGATACGAGAGGTACCAAATATAGTTACTATAATGGCTGTTTTTTGATATTTCTTCTAAATAAAAGCAAACTGTAGACTTTCCCACTTTTAACAATCTGTTTACTTTCTTTATGAATATGAAAAAAAGATAAAACAATACACATATTAAAAAAAAGGATTTAAAATTAAATTAACAAAAATAACAGTACTTGTAAAAATTTTTTACTAATATTAACAACAAGTAGATTTTATCTTTATTCATATGTGACTTATTTGATACTTAACATTTATATTCTATTGTACTATACTTAACATTTATATTCTATTGTACTTAGCAAATTAAATTTATAATTAAGCATTTCTTTACATTTAAGAAATGGTGTGATGTCTATATTAAAATTTGTTTCTATAGTCTTTTACAAAAACATGCACTTGGTACTGTAATGGATTTCTTCTTTTGAACAAAAATATATAAGATATAAGAAAAATGTTAAATAAAAATTGTTTATGTTACTACAACTTTTTTTAATTTGACCTTTGCCCACATAAGGATAAACTTAAATTTAATCTTTTATTATTAACAAAATTTCTTATATACTGAATTATAACTAAATGTTTATTAATTAGTCAAGGAACATAAGTTTACAAATTCTAAAGATATAGAGAGATGAGTTAGCATTTGAAAACATATTATTAATTAAAAACATACAATAAACCTAATTTATGCAATATTAAAAAAATTAAAAATTTTATTACTTGAATATTTTAGAATTCTAAAATGCGTAACTAAACGAGAGTGCGTAACGTCACGAGTGCGTAAAGATGCGAGAGGTTACTGTAACTCTCTTTTATATGTTTTTAGTGCAATCACCTCAGGATTACACGCTTCATTGTTTTGTAAAACTCAACATTCAGTATTTAACAATTAACACTCAAACGATGGAAGAGTATATGAAAAATGCAGCCCATTACAACAAAAACTTTTAGACAACTTCAAAAATAAAATTATTTAATTCTCAAAATTTAAATAACAACAAAATCTATAAATGTCACTATGATGTACTTAATGATTTTAGCGGTAGTGTTAGTCAAGTATCTTTAACTTAAATTCAAATTTAAAGTAAGTTATATAATGTAACTATTTTGATTTGGTGATCTTGATCTTTGAGTTGCAGTGACTTGATCAGTTTTTAGTAAACTATAAGAATAAAAACTTTTAAAATAAATAAAAAAAGTATCATGCTTAAAAACGCGCTGGAATCTACTTTAATACAACTCAATTTTTAATTCCTATACATTAACATTAAATAGTTTGCTTCACATAAGTTTATTTTCCATAAGTAAGCAAGCAAAATTCAACTATAAAAACTTTGTTACTAGTAAATTTCAGTATCTAGTTCAAAACTAGAAACTGCACACTTTTAATTAGTATATTAATATCTTATTAGTGCACAAACTTAATTTATATACTTTTACTAAACTAGCATTTTCAATTAAAAGTCCTATGCAACTTAGTTAATGGTTTCTTTTATAAACAGGCTCTCATGAAATATAAACTTCTTATGACATTATACAAAAATAATTTAAAATAGGTTTTAGCTGTTTCCAAGGAGTAACTATTAAATAGAGTTAAAAAAGCTTGAACACATTTTTATAAACTTTAATACTCTTGTAACATATCTCAACTATTAACAAAGCAATACAAATTAAAGATTTTATATGCTAACAAAATAACATCCTAAGTTTTTTTTATTAAAACTGAATATTTTCTACCAAAATAAAGTTGGTAACTCATAATCAAAAGTTTTACACACAATTAAAAATAATTAACCAGTTTTGTTAAAGTCTAAAAATAAATTACACTTTCTTATTTTAAATATAAGCAGATTATTACTTTTTGAGTCCTACCTGTTAGATAAAGCGACCAAAACTTAGTTCAAATCTGTGTAATTTTGCTAGATTATTTAATGTTTTTAAATTGCAGTTGTGAACTTTAAAAAACCTAATATTTCAGGGCCGTTTTAGTACTACTCTTTTACATATAAAGAGAATTATAAGTTTTGCAGCATTAACAACTTATTAAAAAAAACTATTACCATTCAATTGGGTAATTTCACCAATTTTAAATATTTAAACGTTAAAAGCAAAAATGAGCTTAAAAAATCATTACTTTTTATTTTTATAGAATATGTAAGTTACAAAACTAAGTATTTAATAAAAACTAATTTTGTTGCAGAAAAAAATGTATGTGTGAATGTTCTAGATGCATTGTTTCAGATTTCCTACAAGCAAATCGCCAAAATTTATTCGAGCATGGCAATTTTTTTATTTCTAAAACTTTGGCAATTCTGATTAGATGCACACAGCAAAAATTCCTCTAGCAATAAACAAGAAACTAAATAACTGTTTTCATATAACGGACGAGGAGGCGTTACCAGAAAATATAAAATGCCATTTTTTTAACCAATAAAAGAAAAGAAAATTTGCATTCTTTATAACTTGTTGCCTCTCAAGACACAATCTTTTTTCCGCTCCTTTACCCCCACTAACTCGCTCAATTCAAACTGAAGTTTACTCTTGTACATTGTTTATCTTTCATAACAATGTTTTCCTAAACAACTTTTTAAAACGTGCCAAACAGTAACTACAATGATACTTGTTAAAATGTCCGAATTTCTTTTTGTGCACCAGGTCAAAAACCAAACATTTTGAGAACTTTTCTCTGTCGTTCAAAATAAACTACATATATACTACTTAAACACAAATGGTATTTATTGGATGAATTAAGCACAATTGTTTACATAAAAAACTAATTAAGTAGTTAATAAAATTTACTTGAAATAACTGTGTTATTTAGTGTTTTAAATCTTTCAAAACATAACTATCTGTTATTACTTTTTATTGAACGTCAAAAAAAAAAATCTTAAAAAGTATGGTCTAAGAACCAGGTGTGCGAAAAAACCTTTCGGTTAAAGAGTCATATAACCCACAGAAACATAAACTTAGGACCAATTTCAGAAATTTAGGGGGACATAATCTTTAAAGGAGCAAAAGAAGGGGGTGTTACTAGTAAAGCGGACATATGCTCATTATTTTAAACTTGCACTAGATATTCTGAAGTCGATGATGAAGAGTAGAAAAAGGTCTTAGGAGTATTTAAAATTAGTTGTTTGAGAAATTTCATAAGAGGGACCAATTCTTTTTAAATTTCTTTAAGGGGCTCTCTTTTTGTCAGTTAACTAATTATTTCTATAACCAAAAAAATTATTTTGCTACAGCTATCTTACTGAAGTTTAGAATAATTAAATTTTCCAAACTTCACAATAACCAAATACTTACAAATATTGATACTATTGGTTACTTTTTAGTAGTCAATTTTTTTTTGAAGTTAAAAACTAAAACAATTTTAATTTATCAATTGTTGCACTTAATTTGTCAAAACGGTACGTTTAATATGTAAGAGTTTTTTTCATCTTAATATAAAAACGTTAGTTATTATATTTAAAAAGTATTTTTTTAATTTTTTGCTTATAAGCTCTGAAAAGTTATTAAAGCTAATAAAGATATTGTTCAAATAATTAACATCCCTAGTTTTTTTAAATTTTCAACAAGTTAAATATGTAATATTATAGTTTTATAAGGATAAATATATCTTGAATTTATAATTTGATTTTTGTCTAACTGAATTGTTTACAAACTAGCAAAAATGTTGGCTAGTATTTCTAAATATGTGCACTTAAATTTATGTTGAGCACAACTTTGTATAAAAATGATACTGGGAGGAAATCATTTTAATGATTAAAACTGTAAGTCGTGGATGTTGGTTTTTTTGATTTATTGGTACTACTCATTATAACTAAATTCTACCTTATTTACCTATTACCTAATAACTACTGTATGTTATTTTAGTCTACTTTATGTAAACCAGACAAGACAGTTTCAACAATGTATCTCTTATATAAAGAACCACAAAAAAATATTATAAAAACACTATTTCAAAAATATAAAAAATATTAAAAGTTTAAGTAAATTAAAAACTATAAATAGTGTGACAACTATATAAAATATTTAAACAACTCTAAAACAATTAAATATTGTTTAAATAGTACATCTTTTACTTGAACCATAAAAATACACTAGTACATTTTCCTGTAATTTTTACTCAATAATAAAGATCTAATTCTCTGTCTCTATAACTTAACCAGCAACTCTATCTCATAATAACGATAAGATTTCCTGAGATACTTACGTTCTGGTTAACTGATTTTGTGACACTCAAAATGAACATTCAAACAATGGAAGAGCATATGAACGATGTTTTCCATTACATAACAATTACCTAATTAGTTTGCTATGAATACGTAAGAAAAAACATTTTTTTGATTCTACAAAAAAAAATCTTGACACATTTAACCTTTATACTACAATAAATAAAACAAAACACGCATAAATTCTATAATATAACTACTATAAAAACGTTTTTGAGCTCTATTGTTTTTAAACAATACTACTGTTTTACTTGTGAACCAATATTTTTTCTGACCCAGTAATTTTTTGAAATAAAAATTTTAATCACAAGAAAAAGTCTACTGATTATATTTTATTATGAAGTTTTAAAAATACTTTTTATTAGTTTAAAACTGATAAAATTATTAAAATTAAGCTCGTTGAAAACAAAAAACTGCTTTTTAAATAACAATTTGCTGTATTACTTTATCGATACTAACCTTTATCTAATTCAAATATTTCATAAATTCATTTTTACCTTCGATATGGTCAACTTTCGATAGATTTTTTTAGTAAATTTCAAATTATTTACTTTTAAAGAGTTTAATCTAGTTGTTATAAAATAAATACAAGGATATTTACAACATTTTTAGTACATTACAAATTTTGTAGTTTCATTGATCAATGTACCAATCTATTGACAAACTATAATCATACTTTATAAAAATATTTTTAATTTACAAATTCATTGTAAATTTTTATATGAATTTTGCTGACACTAATAAACCATAATATTCACTTAAAATATTATTTTTGAATTCTGTTTTTTAAGTCAAACGAAAACTTTTCACACAAAACATAAAGTTATATATGACTGAATAAACTTTTGTTTAGATTTGAAGTAATACTAAAAAAGTTTTGTTTGTTAATTTCTTTTTTTTTATGGAAAAAATTTGGAATTTTTTTTTTATTCTATTACCTAAAAGATAACTATACTTTACAATTAACGTGTAAATCAATAAAGTCTCTCTTGTAATAATATAGGGAACGTTAACTAAAGTTCAAAACACTTTATATAAACAAGTACTAGTACTTGAAAATTTAGTTTACTTAAAAACTGTAGTGTAACATAAACGAGTATAATGTTTTATTGTTGTAGATCACTGACTGAACTATATACATGTAATAGTTAATTAAATATTTCCATCAATACAAAAAAGTAATCGATCTGTTGTTTATTTGTATTTTAATATACATATACAAAAGTATTAACTAATGTTTTGTATTCTTCTGCTTAATTTTTTTAACAAAAGGACACCTAAAATCAAATAACTTATAAATCACTTTGTAAGAATAGTATAATCTTTGATAACATTCTACTGATAATTATATTCAGAGTAGTTTTAACAACAAAAAAAAGCAATTTTCTTCTATTTTAAAACTGTTACTTCGATGTTTTACATGACATAAAAACAAGTAAGTTGTTATATTCTTACAGTATAAGAATGTTAATATTTAAAAGCTAATTAAAAAGCTTAAAACAATTTTCAAAGTTCTAAAATTTATTTACACTTAAACCAGTGTTAAATCGAAAATTTTCAAGAGTAATGTAGTACTAATTTTATTCGTTAAGTATATTTTAGAACATATTTAATACTAAGTTGCAATTTGGCTTAATTAAGTATAAACTAATAAAAGTAATAGTAAGATTTTGTGTACATAAAAGTTTAAAAGTCTAAATAGTATATTTAAAATATACGATAGTAGTTTGTAGTGGTTAAACAAGAAAAAGTTAAACAAGAAAAAGTTCTAATATGTATGTTTTTGTAAACATATGCATGTACTTAACTATGTTGTTAATTAGTTTTTATAAACAGCTAAATTAATCAATATTTAAGTATTGTAGTTATTAGTTACATGCATAAATGTTAAATTTTTCAAATGTTAAAATTGGTAATACTTGTCATAATAATTTTTCATGATAAAAGTGTTTTATAAAAGATACTAAAGCTAAAAAAAACATTTTTCGTTAAAAGTTAAATATTTAGTTTTTGTATTTTTAACATTTTAAACAAACATTCTCTAAAGCTTTTATTTCTCCAAACATAAATTAAAAAGTTCCAAATAGTTCCACAAATAAAAAGTATTTGACTGATGTAAAAAAACATGAAAAACAACAAGTAATTTTCATAGTTCCGGCCAAAAACTGAGTAACCATGAGTTTGAGCAGTAAAATAACATACAAATAACGGCGTGACCATAAGAAGAAAAGAAAGTACTACAAACATTAAGTTTTTAGCCAACTTTACCTCAGTTTTAAATACTTTTTTGTGGTGTGCATCAAAACGCATTGTTTTTGTTTTCAAGTTGTTCGATCTCAACACTAAGGCCGTCATAAAACTTAAAACTATAACTAAAATAGTTTTAATTATCATATTGTAAAAAACGTTCACATACATATCAGTATGTGCAGTCACAGCCAAAGACGCAAAAAAATAATAATAATAGCAATTCCGTTTACAATTAAAACCGTAAAACATCGCAACAGAAAAGCTCACCAACCAGATTAAAACACAAATGCACTTTGATGCTTTTTTCATGTCATCCGACCTGTAAAACAGAGGGCACACGACAACTGTTAGACGGTCGGCGCAAGCAAACACAAACGAGTAGCTTGTCACGGAGCCGGTGAAGTAACTCAACATGGTGAAAGATTTGTCGAATGCACTGGAGCTGTGCCTCGTCCAAGCTTGTTGGTCGTCTCTGCTTGCCAGCAAGCTGTGTTTTGAGTGGCGCGCGTAAAACCACATGTTGCCGATCATCGACGGTAAAATTGCGGTTGATACTATTACGTCACTGGCAGCCATTGATACTCTGTAGCACAACTGGCTGTTGCGCAGTTGTTTGTGACGTAATATTACGGTGATCACGAGCAAGTTGAACGCGAGGATTGACGCTGACAATAGCGTTAAAACAATGGTCGTTGTCATCAAGTAGTTGTAGCACCTTTAAATAAAAGTATATGTTTAAGAACATTTTTAATTTAGTTGAAAAAATTGCTATTTAGTAACGACGTTTAACAGTTAAACTAATATTATACACTTACCCAATATTTTTTTTTATGTAAACAGATAAAACTAGTACTTAATAACTGCATTGTAACCAAAATAGCTACACATACACTTTTTATAATATTAAAATACAACTGTAATAAGAAACATTAGTTTACAAGTTATAAGTATGAATATCATAAAATGCTTTAAACGTTTAAACATACGTGTTTCTTGCGTCAAAAAGCATAGAATCGTTCAAATAGAACGGAAAGTTCGAAGCGAAGTAAGCATAATGCATCGAGCAAAAAGGTAAGTCATATTGAGCAAGATGAACATTAGAAAACTCAACCGTACTTCTACAACTTTCCTCGTCATATATTTTCTTTTGTCTTTGATAGTAGTTTTCAATGCACTTTGTTGTTTGATTTTCTTGTTTGCTTACCCACAACACAATATCTTTAGCTTCTAACCCACACTGTTCTTTTATAAAAACTTTACAGCTAGGCCGTTTTTCTGGCTTGTTTAAATGAACATACTCGGAATAAACTAGTTCAGAATACATGCTCCAGTAACATGAAGGCTTGGTGAAAGGAAAAGTCTTTGGTTTTTTGTTAAATACATCTCTCTCATCACATAACTTGTAGTCAGTATAATTAGTATAGTCAGTGAAGTTTGTGGAAGTGATAATACTCGTAGCCAGCATTGTAGTTAATAGCATCATTGTGAATATGAACCTTTTTCTCAAAATAGCAGTAAATATTTGTTACCGGATAGTTGACTAATTATTAAAAACAAACATTTAGAACATTTTTTATTGATATATTTTTCTTGTAATAATATATAAAACCAATTGATTCAAAAAACAAACATTTCAAACAGTTTTTAATGCACAGCGCACTCTAGTAAATAAAGTTTTTCTAGTGTTTTCAAACACTTAAACTTGAATTTTTCTACAAAAAAGATGACTTTTTTAAATTATTAGTTCTAAAAATAATAGTGTTTTTGTAACTGTCAGTTTTTACAATAATGTTGTACTAAAAAATTGCAAATGTAAAATGCTGATGGATGTTGGTTACAAACTAATGTAACATTTTACTGTTAAAAAAGCATAAGCGAAAGTATATCAAGCTAGAGTTTGGAATTTCATATGCCGTGAGACAAGCTCAAGCTAACATAAAGTTTTGACCATACCACTTCGATCATCAGGCTACAAGCCTTCGGTAGACTGAGACACGGGTTTAAATTTGAAAAACCGGGTCTCAGCCTATCGAACGCTTGTAGCCTGATGATAAGGTCTAAACTATAAACCTCGTTTGTAAAAAACAATTAAAACAAATTTCCACTGAAAAAATTTGAAAGCGTTTATACAGAAATTTTTGTTATACAAAATTTTGCACTGTTTCTTGAAAAAGATTAGGTCATTTTATAATGAAAACATTTTTACAGTACGCTAACCGAAGAAGTTTAAAAACCGTTTTTTTTATTCTCATAAACAAAAAACTTTGCATGATACTAAATATAACTTAATAGCAAATAATATTTTTTTGTTAGTAGATAAAGCTTCTCCGCTTGTAATTCTCACTTGAAGAGAGCACTTACCAGCGGCGTGACCAAAGGTTATTTTCTCCAAACTACTGGAAAAGGCGCTTCTGGCTCGTTCAAGCTTGCTCCAATGCCAGCTGCTGGTCCCAAGAAGAGGACAAAAAAAGTAGCTAAAAATCCAGCAATAAAGAAAGCTGTAGCTAAGAATCGAGTAAAGAAGTGTGCTCCCAAGAAGGCAGCGAAAAAACCAGCAGCCAAAAAGCGACCTGCTAAAAAGTGCGCTCCTAAGAAGGCAGCATCTAAAAATGCTGCAAGCAAGAAGAAGAAAGTAACCAAGAAGAAGCCGGTAGCCAAAAAAGCATCTAAGAAGGCAAGTACCAAGAAGAGCTGCAAAAAATAAGTTGTTCTTTTACCCAAGATCCTTTTCAGGACCACTCAATTAAAATACAAGCAAAATTTAGAATGCTTTAACAATAATAAAAATATGCAAGTTAGTCAATAAAATACAGTGGAATCGCTTGCGTCCGTGTCTCCGTAAATAGTATATATACAGTCTTCCAGCGTATAGCTACATTATCAAAATGGCTCGTACCAAGCAAACCGCTCGCAAGTCAACCGGAGGCAAGGCTCCAAGGAAACAGCTCGCCACTAAGGCCGCTCGCAAGAGCGCACCCGCTACCGGAGGTGTGAAGAAGCCTCATCGCTACAGGCCCGGCACAGTTGCTCTGAGAAATATTAGACGCTACCAGAAGTAAACTGAGCTTCTTTTGCGCAAGTTGCCTTTCAAGCTTCTGGTACGTGAAGTAAAGAGTTGGTATAAAGTGTGGACAATGAAAGAGTTCGTATTAGTAAAGTTCTATGGCATTCCCTGTTTTTGCGATGTGGATTACAGTTAATTCATTTTAATTCTCGAATATTATACTGTTGTTATTTGTTTTTTATTATGATGGTATTTATACTTATGAGAGACCTTAAACTTTCTACCTCTTCCTAATTATTTAATTTCGTATAAAGCCATTAGTATTATTTTATTACTCTTTATATTAATACTATTTATACTATTGTTAATGTTACTATTATTATAATAATATGTTGTTATCAATATTTTTATTTTTATTATCATTGCTATTATTAATACAATTGTTAATGTTATTATGATTGTTATTATAATTACTGTTATTATTATTTACATTTATACTTTTATTTTAGTATGATTACTGATATTATTACTCCTATTATGATTACTACTGTTATTACTTTTAAAGTTCTTACTAATATTTTTATCATTAAAACTGTTATTAACTATTACTAGAATAGTTATTGATACTATTATTTTGTTATTAATATTGTTTCTATTCTGATTATAATTAATATTTTATTGTAATTAATAATTTAACATTATAAAACTTGGAATAGGAACTCTTCTGTATTTGTAAATATTAACAATACCAACCAAACATGAAAATAAAAACAGTAATAATAATAATAAAAACAATACAACAAAAAAATAAGAGTATAAATAAAAAAATAGTAGTTATACTAATAAAAAAGTTGTAATATTAATAAAACTGATAATAATAATAAAAATATTAATAGTTTTAAAAACAACATAACTAAAAAAAATTAATTAAAACTGTAATAATAAAAACAACACAACAAAAAATTAACACAAATAATAACAATAATAGTTATACTGTTTTTTTTTTCTTTATTGAACGACAAAAAAAAGCGCTCCAAATATTTGATCCTAGGACCTGGTGCACGAAAAACCCTTTCAGTTATCGAGTCGCACACCACGGATACCTTTCAACATCATTTCCAGGACACACAACAAAATAATATTATTATTAATAAAACTAAAAATAATAATAATAACAATAGTATGAACGACCAAAATATAAATTTTAAGCGTTTGTTAACAATAGATCCTAGCGAAACAAGTTATCTGTAATATATGATAATAAAAACATGAATAACATTAATATTAGCAATAATAATGACAATAGTTCTAAAGACCTAGAAAAACAGTCTAAATGGTACTGCACACCTCTAAAATTAATGAGATAGACTAGATATCAATTAAAGTATATTATTACTCACATGGCTTAGTTTTCTTTAGCTGCAAACTTAAAATTGTAAGAGAGCTCTAAACAAAAGAAACACTTGAGCAAATAAGCTACAAGTTTCAGACAGCTTATTGGTTTAGCTATTTATCATTTTCAAACGCCTACAACCATACCACACTGAACACACCCCATCTCGTCCGATTTGGGAAGTTAAAAAAGTGTCGGGCGCGGTAAAGAACTTAGATGGGTGACCGCTTGGGAATACCGCGTGCCGTAGGCTTTTATTTTCAAGCTCTTGTTTGTTGATTAATTCTTCATACTTATTATAAAAGTTTCTAGTTTATCTTGAACATTTTTCAATAATAAATGACACACTAACTAGACTGTCATTTAGTTGTAGACTTATTTTGTCTGTTGCTTACGTTTTGCTATTTATACAAAAGCCATAACTTTATTTTTTATAAGCGTTTCATTCTGCTCTACACTTTTAACAAATACAACTTGAAAAAAACAGTTACAGTAGTTTTTAGTCATCAAACCTTAAATCTGTCAAAATCAAAAAAGTCAAAATCTCATACACAGTCTTCAATAGAGTTAAGTGCTTTCTTCAAGAGAGAATTAGAAGCTGAGAGGTCAAGCTTGTAGGTGTCCGCGATATACTTTTGTATCTTCTGGCGGGATGTACCTTTTCGTTCTTTCATTGCTCCCAGGGCAGAGTTAATCATCTCCCTGTAAGTCGGGTGTTCTGCCTTCTTGGCGCTTGGTCTCTTGGAAGACCTGGTCTTGGCTGCGGCCGCCGCTGCTACTGCTGGCGCTGCTACTGCTGTGGTAGACATTTTGTATGTATACTAAAGCAACCAAAACAATAATTTCAGTAGTTACTGACTGTGACGAATTGACAATATAAATTATAAATTGAGTTCTTTCATGTATTCGACTAGTTAAGCAATCAAAAACAAACTAAATAGATGTCAGCTTTGTAAAATAAAAGTTTTAATGATAAGCTTTCATCAATTATTTCAGCTATTTTTGTTTTGGTAAATCGCGTACTTATTTATAGTGTTGTTTTTCTTTGAACAATCGATGTTGTTTACATTTATGTATTTTTATGTATGATTTTTAAATTACTATGCATGTTTTTGATCGTGTTTTAGTTGTAATTAAACTATATTTTTTTGTGAAACAAATACTGTTTGTTGTTAACAATTGAAAACATACTTTGTTGATAAACCAAAGTAAGTTTTATTCTTATTACTATTTAAGTGTACTATTTTCATTGAAAAATATAACTAGTTTTTAAAGTGACGTAGCGTAACTTTTTTAAAAAGTTAAAAAACAAATAATTATTGAATGTTTAAGAAAAGTCCACAAAGTAAGAACGAATAAGATAGAGTTCTTAGAAAAAAAACATATCAAGAAGAAAAAGACATCCAAGTTAGTTAATTATGTTAAGCATTCAATTACAGTAGGCAATAAATTAAGGATTATAGCAGTGATCACACTAGTTTACATCGCAAAAGTTAGATCAAAAATAAAGTAAAAGTAGAGAAATCACAGCAAGCTTAACTGTTCAATTAATAATGGAAAGCGATAAAATATAGTTTGGAAGTAAACAGTGTTGTTCAGAGTTCTTTGATCCTTTATCATCACAAAGTAGATTTAGTATGTAAATTTGTGTCATTGAGTTTAGTACACATTAGAAGCTTGCATCAATGACTGGTGATCCACGTAAGCTTTAGACTCAGGGAAAGTACAAAGAAAAAACAAATGATTTTTGGATTTTGCATTCTAACTAACAAGACTAGTATACTTTAAAAAATTAAACCTCAGTTTAATTGTTATCTTTGACTAAAGTGTTTTTGATATCAATACAAATTCAAGTTTTCTTCTCATTATAATCAACTGAAATTTGAATTTGAAAATTTAACTAATTTTTTCAGTGACATGGTATAATTTTAGATATTTCATTTACAAAACTTATTTTGATATTAAAAATAACACTGACTGTTTGAAAAACTTGTCCACAAAGTAAGCATGAATAAGAATAAATTTTGTTTAATATACCTATTGAAAAACATTTTTACCTAACACTCAAATACTAGTTAGAAAGGAAAACAGATAAATATTATCATTTAGAAGTAAAATGTTTAGATACATTAGTAACTGGTTAAATCAGTTGGTGGTCCTGATTATTTTAGATTTATAACAAACATAACTTAGAACAAACAATTAGAGTTACTTTAGGTCATCAAGTTGTCTAACACCTAGTCTAAACAAGTAACTTTATTATGAAAATAATAAAACAAGCATTTTTTAACCGTGTTTCAGCTAATGAATTGGTTTGTATCATAGGGTGATGTTTTGGCTTAATATGATATCTTAAATAAGCTAAATAGGTGTCAGCCTTGTAGGTGGGAATACTTAAATGTGTTGTGAACTTTTATTTCTATTTATATACTTATAACTTTTTAAAACATTTTACATGGTTTTAACTGCATTTAAGTTGATAAAAAGAAGACGTTTAAAAGTTAAACCTTTGTTGTGTTGCTGATAATCAACAACAACAACAACTTAAAAATGTAACAAAAACTTTTTTTTGTTATAAGTTGAGTATACGTTACTGTATTATTTTTTTTTAAACACTTATTTACTGAATGTTTTAACAGAAATTCAACAAATGAACAAGAAGTTGTATAGAAAAAAAAAAGTTCACGGACAACGTATTGAAGTTAGTTAAATCCTTTTTTACAGATACTACTGTTTTTTCAAATTAGACTTATGCAATGGTAACCATAAGATTAAAACTTAAAAGTACGACAAATTTTAAATCAAACAACTAAAGTGTTTGATCTTTTAATTCTTATAACAACCAGTTTGTTTGTACAATTATCAATTTGTGGCTTGTACTTTAAGTAGATATCAATAGCCGGTTTTGTTCAAATGGTGGTCCTAAAAAGGACCGGTTGTTGAGCATTTATTTTGAGCTGGTGTACTTGGTAACAGCTTTAGTTCCCTCTGAAACTGCGTGCTTTGACAACTCGCCGGGGAGCAAGAGCCTGACAGCAGTTTGAATTTCTCGGCTGCTCACAGTTGACCTCTTGTTGTAATGAGCCAAACGTGAAGCCTCTGCTGCAATGCGCTCGAAGATGTCGTTGACAAATGAGTTCATGATTCCCATCGCCTTGCTGGAAATTCCGGTGTCGGGGTGCACTTGCTTCAAAACTTTGTACACGTAGATGCCAAAGCTTTCTTTGTGCCTCCTCCTTCGCTTCTTCTTGCCGTCGACCGGGGTGGTCTTGGCTACTGACTTCTTTGCGCCTTTGGTTGCGGTCATGATGATGTGTGAACTTCAGTCTCGGCGCCAGCTTATATACTGAAAGTTTATGCAAATTAGCATTTCCGTACGCGAACGACAGCCTCTCTCATTTTATGATTCTCTCGTTTGTCGTAAATATTTTTAGGTGGTCCTGAAAAGGACCTGGTTTGTTTTAACTTAGGCTGATTTTTTTGAAGCGGTCTTCTTGGGCAACAATACTGCCTGGATGTTTGGAAGAACACCTCCTTGAGCAATAGTGACGCCGCCGAGAAGCTTGTTCAACTCTTCGTCGTTGCGGATAGCTAGTTGCAAATGGCGGGGAATGATCCTGCTTTTCTTGTTGTCACGAGCAGCGTTACCGGCAAGCTCGAGCACTTCTGCGCTCAAATACTCGAGAACGGCAGCCAGATAAACTGGAGCACCAGCTCCGACTCTTTGGCTGTAGTTGCCAGTGCGCAACAGGCGGTGCACGCGACCGACTGGAAACTGCAGTCCTGCACGAGAAGACCTGCTCTTCGGCTTAGATTTGAGTTTTGATCCTTTACCACGTCCCGACATCTTGTTGTTCGAATGATTGTGCCAAGATGCTCGCACAGCTCTGTATAAAACTCAAACCTAACCGCGTCGAACGAACAACTAATTTGCATATGTCGTAGCTGCTCTTTAATCTTGTCAAAATGTTTGTTCAGCAGTGTTGAAGAAATTTGATTTTGAAATGGGTGGTCCTAAAAAGGACCGAGTTTGCTAAATGTTTAGCCACCGAAGCCGTACAAGGTTCTTCCTTGACGCTTGAGTGCGTATACGACGTCGAGTGCTGTGACGGTCTTGCGCTTGGCGTGCTCTGTGTATGTTACTGCATCGCGAATAACATTTTCCAAGAAAACTTTCATGACGCCTCTCGTTTCTTCATAAATCAGTCCCGAGATTCGCTTCACCCCGCCTCGGCGAGCCAAACGGCGGATTGCAGGCTTAGTGATGCCTTGGATGTTGTCGCGAAGTACTTTGCGATGGCGCTTAGCACCTCCTTTTCCCAAGCCTTTACCTCCTTTGCCGCGTCCAGACATGTTGAATGTAGTGCTTTCGGCAGTCCGTCGAGTTTATTTATAAGCTGTTACGGACGCGTACGGTTACTACTAAACTAATTTGCATACTCAGAAAAGTCTCTTACTTACATTCTTTCGTTTGGTTTATTTTTTCTCACTATCAAACAAAGTTTAAAAGTGGCCCTGAAAAGGACCGGTTTTAGCTAATGCTTATGCTCTTTCGCCACGCATTCTCCTGGCGAGCTGGATGTCTTTGGGCATGATTGTCACACGCTTGGCGTGGATCGCGCAAAGGTTAGTGTCTTCGAACAAACCAACGAGGTAGGCCTCGCTCGCTTCCTGCAAAGCCATTACGGCACTGCTTTGGAACCTCAAGTCAGTTTTGAAATCTTGAGCTATTTCACGTACAAGACGCTGGAAAGGCAACTTGCGCAAAAGAAGCTCAGTTGACTTCTGGTAGCGTCTGATTTCTCTCAGAGCAACTGTGCCGGGCCTGTAGCGATGAGGCTTCTTCACACCTCCGGTAGCGGGTGCGCTCTTGCGAGCGGCCTTAGTGGCGAGCTGCTTCCTTGGAGCCTTGCCTCCGGTTGACTTGCGAGCGGTTTGCTTGGTACGAGCCATTTTGATAATGTAGCTATACGCTGGAAGACTGTATATATACTGTTTACGGAGACACGGACGCAAGCGATTCCGCTGTATCTCATTGACTAATTTGCATACTTTTAACTTACTGTTGTTATTAGCATTTCATGTTTTGTTAATATTTTGATTGAGTGGTCCTGAAAAGGACCTTGGGTAAAAGAACAACTTATTTTTTGCAGCTCTTTTTGGTACTTGCCTTCTTAGATGCTTTTTTGGCTACCGGCTTCTTCTTGGTTACTTTCTTCTTCTTGCTTGCAGCTTTTTTAGATGCTGCTTTCTTAGGAGCACACTTTTTAGCAGGTCGCTTTTTGGCTGCTGGTTTTTTCGCTGCCTTCTTGGGAGCACACTTCTTTACTCGTTTCTTTGCTGCGGCCTTCTTTACTGCTGGCTTTTTAGCTACTTTTTTTGTCCTCTTCTTGGGACCAGCAGCTGGCATTGGAGCAAGCTTGAACGAGCCGGAAGCGCCTTTTCCAGTAGTCTGGAGAAAAGAACCTTTGGTCACGCCGCTGGTAAGTGCTCTCTTCAAGTGAGAATTAGAAGCTGAGAGGTCAAGCTTGTAGGTGTCCGCGATATATTTTTGTATCTTCTGGCGGGATGTACCTTTTCGTTCCTTCATTGCTCCCAGGGCAGAGCTAATCATCTCCTTGTAAGTCGGGTGTTCTGCCTTCTTGGCGCTTGGTCTCTTGGAAGACCTGGCCTTGGCTGCGGCCGCCGCTGCTACTGCTGTGGTAGACATTTTGTATGTATTTTAAAGCAACCGAAACAATACTTTCAGTAGTTACTGACTGTGACGAATTGACTGTTGAGCAGTTTTACTTTGTGAGGTACCTTTTACTGATTAATACGAGCATTAGCATGTGAGTTTAAAGCGCATATGCTCATAAAAGCATAGTTATTTTTTTACGAACGTCAAAAACATTCCAGTGACAAAGAAACCAGACTTAGCCTGGTCGGAAACAGAGTTTTTTTTAAAGCTTAGCTTTAAAGGTCCAGAAAAACAGTCTAAAAGTTACAGCACACCTCTGCATTTAATGATATAAACCTCAAATGAAACAAAATATATTACTACACATCCGGATTAGTTTTCTTCAGCTGCAAACTTAAAACTGTAAGATTTTAGACAAGCACAAGTATTTTTTCCACTTCAAACTTAAGTTAAGTTTTATTATTTTAATTTCATTCGGTTTTGTCAATTGTAAAACCCATGAAGTATGTTTAACTTGATTACAACTTTAACTGTGCTGGTTAGTAAAAAGTAATTCATAAACAAACACAAGTATTTAATTTATGATACTTTACAAGTTATCATTACTTTAAGTATACTTATATTGAATATGGCAGTACTAAACCACCTAAAAAAACTTAAGTACATAAGTTTTGAATTTGTTCTTCCACATACTAGTAACTTACCTTTTCAAAAATGTTCTGAACAGTAGCCATACAAAACTTGTTAAAAAGCTAGAAACTAATGTTTAACAAAGTTTGTTATATAAAACAGTCCCAACTAGTTACTAGTATTTCACAGTTAGAAAAATTTGAAACAACTTTTTAAAACTATTACACAGTTGTTTAGATTTTTTAACAACGTTTTATTTGTTATACTCGAAGCTGAACTAAGAACTTTTTCTTTGTAGATTTCACGAAAAGAAAGCGAACAAATGGATTTGATCGTAACTTTCCAAAACAAGACGAAATAACTTACACTTAAATGAATATCAGTACTGTTCACTTATGTTCAAAGAAAAGGACCGAAATTTCAATATGAAGTTTAAAAGAGTTGCTTATTTTGAGACGAATAACTTTACTTAAAAAAAGAGGTTAGGCTTATTTTAAAAGTAGTATCAAGTAAGTAACGATCATAAAAAAATATCAATGTTTCATAACTAATTTGAAAAACTAGATTGGATAAACTTTTGTTTACATTCAGTACTCATAAACTTGCGATGTGTTTAAGAAAGTCTATTTGACAATCATACAGTTAAAGTTTATTTTTCTAAAATTTGTTCATCAATTCTCATGAATTGAAACTGTATGAGCAACTAAATTAAATCTTGTTCAATGCATATTACAAAACATCATTAAATGTTCAAAGCAACAAAAGTACAGTTCAAAAATGACTGCATAATGATAGAAGTGTTTATGTTTACTAAGTGAAGATTTGTTTAAATAAACTTTAATTGATTTACTGCTTAAAGTAGTTTCTAAGTGTAATAAAAACTAGATTCATTACAATGTTCTGCACAATTTAGAAATTTGACTGAATGATTTGCTGTGGTATATTTAAAAAAGGTTGTTAAATCAACTCTAACTTGATATAAATGTAATTTCAAAATGTAGTCTTTATTCTCAGGTGTTTTGAGCACTTCTGTTGTAACAACAGAATTTAAATTTCTAACATGTTAACAATTAGCTAATGTGTTTGTTTGATTTTTGTGTCTTTTCCTTTTAAAACAGGGTATTTACTTATTTGAAAACTGTACATTGCTTAAGCACTCGTACTATCTTAGCTGAACAGTTTTACGAAGCTTACTTTGAAGCAAATAAAAAAAAAGAATAAGTAAAGGCAAGAAAAACTTAAATTATTTTTTAGTTAGAACAAAGTGAGCTCTAAACTTAAGAAACACTTAAGCAAATAAGCTACAAGTTTCAGACAGCTCATTGGTTTATAACAACTTTTTATCGTTTTCGAACGCCTACGACCATACCACACTGAACACACCCCATCTCGTCCGATCTGGGAAGTTAAAAAAGTGTCGGGCTTAAAGGTTAGTACTTAGATGGGTGACCGCTTGGGAATACCGCGTGCCGTAGGCTTTTATTTTCAAGCTCTTGTTTGTTGGATTAATTCTTCATACTTATTATGAAAGTTTCTAGTTTATCTTAAACATTTTTCAATAATAAATGACACACTAACTAGACTGTCATTTAGTTGTAGACTTATTTTGTCTGTTGCTTTCATTTTGCTATTTATATAAAAGCCATAACTTTATTTTTTACAAGCGTTTCGTTCTGCTCTAGACTTTTAACAAATATAACTTGAAATAAACAGTTGCAGTAGTACTTTTTTAGTTTTTGTCTCATACACAGTCTTCAATAAAGTTACAAAGCTGTTTACTTCTTTTCCTTTGCATAATGTTTCAGCTATTGGTTTTTTTACGCGTTGATGTTTTATGTTAAAAATCCATAAGCAACTAAGTTTAATAAAACAAGTCTAATAATTAAAAAAAAAAATTCAACTTTGCTATTCATGACAGTTGTACTGAAATTGAATGCTTTTTGGTAGTTTTTTTCTTTAGAACAATCACTGTTGTTTACATTTATTTATTTTTGAAAATACATTTTGATAAGCATGGTCAGTATAATTTTAATGAATAAACCTCTACTGTTCAAGTATTTTTAAAAATAATACGAAATTTATTAAAACTAACTGTTTTATTTTCATTCCATAATGAAATTACTTTTTATAGTGACGTAGAACAAGTTTTAAAAATTAAGTTTAGTATTTATTAAATTAAAAAAAAGTCTACGAAGTAAGCATAACTGAGAATTTTTTTTTTGTCTAAATAAAGAAGTTAACTAGAAAAAGCCTTTGGACAACACGTTTAAGTTAGTTGAAGCTTTTTATGAAACATCAAATTACAACTAGTTTACAAAACTTATTCAACGATTTAGGCAATACTTTCAAAACATAACTAGCTCTTTTATCAAGAGTTGCTTAGAATGTCCAGTAAAAGTACAAAGGCAATAGTAAGTATGCATAACTAGGTGACAAAAGAAAAGACAGAAAAAATATTATTTAGAAGTAAAATGTGTCATTCAACTAGCTCTAACTCTTACTTTTGATCTTTTACCACCACAAAGTTGGTTGAGTTGCATAATTTTGTTGTTTAGTTAAAGCTTGTTTAACACTGCTTAGTAGACTTTAAAGCTGGTTAAATACACTGGTTGTCCTGATTACATTAGATTAACTTGATAAAGCTATAAGCAATGATAGATCAACTAAAAGATGTAAGCTTTTCAAAGTTATAGATTCGAAATGTTTTTTTTCGTTCATGTTGTGATGCATATATGTTGTTTTTTGTTTATGTATTTATGAGTTGTAATGCATGTTTTAAATGTGTTTTAGTTAAAGTTATTTTCTGAAACGATACAACATTAATTAGACCCAAAGCTAAACTAATTTTCAACTTGATAAATCTGTTAACAATTTGAGTTCAATAAAAAGCTTTGTAAAAAGAAATCGGTTGTAATACATGATGGTTGTTGTACTGAAATTGCAGTTTTGTTGACTTTTTTATTTTGGTTTGAACAGCTTCTGTTGTTAACTGTATTTTAAACTGTTTTATTTAGTTTGAGTTGCATTGTAATAAAAAGAAATAATAAATTTTAGAAACTACTGGTTTATTAGATTGTAATTGTTAATATCCAAAGTTAAGTTTGTTTTATTATAATTTAATGTATTATTTTCATTTAAAATATAATACTTTTTACAGTGACGTAGAACAGTATTTTTTAAATAAACTAAATACTTTTTCAATTTTACAAAAAGAAGTATACAAAATAAGCATAACGGATATAAGTTTTGTTTAAAGAAAGAAGTTTACAAGAAAATCTTATGGACACAAAAATCAAGTTAGTTGAAGCTTTCTGCGAAACGTATATTTATTTGTAATGTAACAGACTTAAGCAATGGTTTTTTAAAAATGCAACTAGCTCCCTCCTCAAAAGTAGTTTAAAATGTCATGTAAGAGAACAAAAACAATTGTAAATACAAGTATGTGACAAAAAGTTAAAACACAAAAGTATAAGTTAGAAGTAAACTGTTTTATACAAACATTCTAACTCACCTTTTACCAGCACAAAAAACATTAAGTTTTGTTCGTTTTTGTCGTCTAGTTAGAGCTTGTTTAATGCTGCTTAGTGGGCATTGATATCTGGTTGAGTCAGTTGGTGGTCCTTATCACTTTAGACTTATAACAGAAATAACTATAGACTGTAAAAGTCGTTTTAAGTCATCAAGTTGTCTCACATATAGTTGTAACAAGTAATACAAATGAGTGGTGACAAGCTGTTACTTCTTTTCCTTTCAGCTTATAAATTGAGTTCTTTCATGTATTCGACTAGTTAAGCAATCAAAAACAAACTAAATAGATGTCAGCTTTGTAAAATAAAAGTTTTAATGATAAGCTTTCATCAATTATTTCAGCTATTTTTGTTTTGGTAAATCGCGTACTTATTTATAGTGTTGTTTTTCTTTGAACAATCGATGTTGTTTACATTTATGTATTTTTATGTATGATTTTTAAATTACTATGCATGTTTTTGATCGTGTTTTAGTTGTAATTAAACTATATTTTTTGTGAAACAAATACTGTTTGTTGTTAACAATTGAAAACATACTTTGTTGATAAACCAAAGTAAGTTTTATTCTTATTACTATTTAAGTGTACTATTTTCATTGAAAAATATAACTAGTTTTTAAAGTGACGTAGCGTAACTTTTTTAAAAAGTTAAAAAACAAATAATTATTGAATGTTTAAGAAAAGTCCACAAAGTAAGAACGAATAAGATAGAGTTCTTAGAAAAAAAACATATCAAGAAGAAAAAGACATCCAAGTTAGTTAATTATGTTAAGCATTCAGTTACAGTAGGCAATAAATTAAGGATTATAGCAGTGATCACACTAGTTTACATCGCAAAAGTTAGATCAAAAATAAAGTAAAAGTAGAGAAATCACAGCAAGCTTAACTGTTCAATTAATAATGGAAAGCGATAAAATATAGTTTGGAAGTAAACAGTGTTGTTCAGAGTTCTTTGATCCTTTATCATCACAAAGTAGATTTAGTATGTAAATTTGTGTCATTGAGTTTAGTACACATTAGAAGCTTGCATCAATGACTGGTGATCCACGTAAGCTTTAGACTCATGGAAAGTACAAAGAAAAAACAAATGATTTTTGGATTTTGCATTCTAACTAACAAGACTAGTATACTTTAAAAAATTAAACCTCAGTTTAATTGTTATCTTTGACTAAAGTGTTTTTGATATCAATACAAATTCAAGTTTTCTTCTCATTATAATCAACTGAAATTTGAATTTGAAAATTTAACTAATTTTTTCAGTGACATGGTATAATTTTAGATATTTCATTTACAAAACTTATTTTGATATTAAAAATAACACTGACTGTTTGAAAAACTTGTCCACAAAGTAAGCATGAATAAGAATAAATTTTGTTTAATATACCTATTGAAAAACATTTTTACCTAACACTCAAATACTAGTTAGAAAGGAAAACAGATAAATATTATCATTTAGAAGTAAAATGTTTAGATACATTAGTAACTGGTTAAATCAGTTGGTGGTCCTGATTATTTTAGATTTATAACAAACATAACTTAGAACAAACAATTAGAGTTACTTTAGGTCATCAAGTTGTCTAACACCTAGTCTAAACAAGTAACTTTATTATGAAAATAATAAAACAAGCATTTTTTAACCGTGTTTCAGCTAATGAATTGGTTTGTATCATAGGGTGATGTTTTGGCTTAATATGATATCTTAAATAAGCTAAATAGGTGTCAGCCTTGTAGGTGGGAATACTTAAATGTGTTGTGAACTTTTATTTCTATTTATATACTTATAACTTTTTAAAACATTTTACATGGTTTTAACTGCATTTAAGTTGATAAAAAGAAGACGTTTAAAAGTTAAACCTTTGTTGTGTTGCTGATAATCAACAACAACAACAACTTAAAAATGTAACAAAAACTTTTTTTTGTTATAAGTTGAGTATACGTTACTGTATTATTTTTTTTTAAACACTTATTTACTGAATGTTTTAACAGAAATTCAACAAATGAACAAGAAGTTGTATAGAAAAAAAAAAGTTCACGGACAACGTATTGAAGTTAGTTAAATCCTTTTTTACAGATACTACTGTTTTTTCAAATTAGACTTATGCAATGGTAACCATAAGATTAAAACTTAAAAGTACGACAAATTTTAAATCAAACAACTAAAGTGTTTGATCTTTTAATTCTTATAACAACCAGTTTGTTTGTACAATTATCAATTTGTGGCTTGTACTTTAAGTAGATATCAATAGCCGGTTTTGTTCAAATGGTGGTCCTAAAAAGGACCGGTTGTTGAGCATTTATTTTGAGCTGGTGTACTTGGTAACAGCTTTAGTTCCCTCTGAAACTGCGTGCTTTGACAACTCGCCGGGGAGCAAGAGCCTGACAGCAGTTTGAATTTCTCGGCTGCTCACAGTTGACCTCTTGTTGTAATGAGCCAAACGTGAAGCCTCTGCTGCAATGCGCTCGAAGATGTCGTTGACAAATGAGTTCATGATTCCCATCGCCTTGCTGGAAATTCCGGTGTCGGGGTGCACTTGCTTCAAAACTTTGTACACGTAGATGCCAAAGCTTTCTTTGTGCCTCCTCCTTCGCTTCTTCTTGCCGTCGACCGGGGTGGTCTTGGCTACTGACTTCTTCGCGCCTTTGGTTGCGGTCATGATGATGTGTGAACTTCAGTCTCGGCGCCAGCTTATATACTGAAAGTTTATGCAAATTAGCATTTCCGTACGCGAACGACAGCCTCTCTCATTTTATGATTCTCTCGTTTGTCGTAAATATTTTTAGGTGGTCCTGAAAAGGACCTGGTTTGTTTTAACTTAGGCTGATTTTTTTGAAGCGGTCTTCTTGGGCAACAATACTGCCTGGATGTTTGGAAGAACACCTCCTTGAGCAATAGTGACGCCGCCGAGAAGCTTGTTCAACTCTTCGTCGTTGCGGATAGCTAGTTGCAAATGGCGGGGAATGATCCTGCTTTTCTTGTTGTCACGAGCAGCGTTACCGGCAAGCTCGAGCACTTCTGCGCTCAAATACTCGAGAACGGCAGCCAGATAAACTGGAGCACCAGCTCCGACTCTTTGGCTGTAGTTGCCAGTGCGCAACAGGCGGTGCACGCGACCGACTGGAAACTGCAGTCCTGCACGAGAAGACCTGCTCTTCGGCTTAGATTTGAGTTTTGATCCTTTACCACGTCCCGACATCTTGTTGTTCGAATGATTGTGCCAAGATGCTCGCATAGCTCTGTATAAAATTCAAACCTAACCGCGTCGAACGAACAACTAATTTGCATATGTCGTAGCTGCTCTTTAATCTTGTCAAAATGTTTGTTCAGCAGTGTTGAAGAAATTTGATTTTGAAATGGGTGGTCCTAAAAAGGACCGAGTTTGCTAAATGTTTAGCCACCGAAGCCGTACAAGGTTCTTCCTTGACGCTTGAGTGCGTATACGACGTCGAGTGCTGTGACGGTCTTGCGCTTGGCGTGCTCTGTGTATGTTACTGCATCGCGAATAACATTTTCCAAGAAAACTTTCATGACGCCTCTCGTTTCTTCATAAATCAGTCCCGAGATTCGCTTCACTCCGCCTCGGCGAGCCAAACGGCGGATTGCAGGCTTAGTGATGCCTTGAATGTTGTCGCGAAGTACTTTGCGATGGCGCTTAGCACCTCCTTTTCCCAAGCCTTTACCTCCTTTGCCGCGTCCAGACATGTTGAATATAGTGCTTTCGGCAGTCCGTCGAGTTTATTTATAAGCTGTTACGGACGCGTACGGTTACTACTAAACTAATTTGCATACTCAGAAAAATCTCTAACTTACATTCTTTCGTTTGGTTTATTTTTTCTCACTATCAAACAAAGTTTAAAAGTGGCCCTGAAAAGGACCGGTTTTAGCTAATGCTTAAGCTCTTTCGCCACGCATTCTCCTGGCGAGCTGGATGTCTTTGGGCATGATTGTCACACGCTTGGCGTGGATCGCGCAAAGGTTAGTGTCTTCGAACAAACCAACGAGGTAGGCCTCGCTCGCTTCCTGCAAAGCCATTACGGCACTGCTTTGGAACCTCAAGTCAGTTTTGAAGTCTTGAGCTATTTCACGTACAAGACGCTGGAAAGGCAACTTGCGCAAAAGAAGCTCAGTTGACTTCTGGTAGCGTCTGATTTCTCTCAGAGCAACTGTGCCGGGCCTGTAGCGATGAGGCTTCTTCACACCTCCGGTAGCGGGTGCGCTCTTGCGAGCGGCCTTAGTGGCGAGCTGTTTCCTTGGAGCCTTGCCTCCGGTTGACTTGCGAGCGGTTTGCTTGGTACGAGCCATTTTGATAATGTAGCTATACGCTGGAAGACTGTATATATACTGTTTACGGAGACACGGACGCAAGCGATTCCGCTGTATCTCATTGACTAATTTGCATACTTTTAATTTACTGTTGTTATTAGCATTTCATGTTTTGTTAATATTTTGATTGAGTGGTCCTGAAAAGGACCTTGGGTAAAAGAACAACTTATTTCTTGCAGCTCTTCTTGGTACTTGCCTTCTTAGATGCTTTTTTGGCTACCGGCTTCTTCTTGGTTACTTTCTTCTTCTTGCTTGCAGCTTTTTTAGATGCTGCCTTCTTAGGAGCACACTTTTTAGCAGGTCGCTTTTTGGCTGCTGGTTTTTTCGCTGCCTTCTTGGGAGCACACTTCTTTACTCGTTTCTTTGCTGCGGCCTTCTTTACTGCTGGCTTTTTAGCTACTTTTTTTGTCCTCTTCTTGGGACCAGCAGCTGGCATTGGAGCAAGCTTGAACGAGCCGGAAGCGCCTTTTCCAGTAGTCTGGAGAAAAGAACCTTTGGTCACGCCGCTGGTAAGTGCTCTCTTCAAGTGAGAATTAGAAGCTGAGAGGTCAAGCTTGTAGGTGTCCGCGATATATTTTTGTATCTTCTGGCGGGATGTACCTTTTCGTTCCTTCATTGCTCCAAGGG
Organism: Thalia democratica; assembly: GCF_965202585.1. Taxonomy (NCBI): domain Eukaryota; kingdom Metazoa; phylum Chordata; class Thaliacea; order Salpida; family Salpidae; genus Thalia; species Thalia democratica. Next base: position 14,684,113 of record NC_139170.1, read on the forward strand.
CAGAGCTAATCATCTCCCTGTAAGTCGGGTGTTCTGCCTTCTTGGCGCTTGGTCTCTTGGAAGACCTGGCCTTGGCTGCGGCCGCCGCTGCTACTGCTGGTGCTGCTACTGCTGTGGTAGACATTTTGTATGTATTTTAAAGCAACCGAAACAATACTTTCAGTAGTTACTGACTGTGACGAATTGACTGTTGAGCAGTTTTACTTTGTGAGGTACCTTTTACTGATTAATACGAGCATTAGCATGTGAGTTTAAAGCGCACATGCTCATAAAAGCATAGTTATTTTTTTTACGAACGTCAAAAACATTCCAGTGACAAAGAAACCAGACTTAGCCTGGTCGGAAACAGATTTTTTTTTAAAGCTTAGCTTTAAAGGTCCAGAAAAACAGTCTAAAAGTTACAGCACACCTCTGCATTTAATGATATAAACCTCAAATGAAACAAAATATATTACTACACATCCGGTTTAGTTTTCTTCAGCTGCAAACTTAAAACTGTAAGATTTTAGACAAGCACAAGTATTTTTTTCCACTTCAAGCTTAAGTTAAGTTTTATTATTTTAATTTCATTCGGTTTTGTCAATTGTAAAACCCATTAAGTATGTTTAACTTGATTACAACTTTAACTGTGCTGGTTAGTAAAAAGTAATTCATAAACAAACACAAGTATTTAATTTATGATACTTTACAAGTCATCATTACTTTAAGTATACTTATATTGAAAATGGCAGTACTAAACCACCTAAAAAAACTTAAGTACATAAGTTTTGAATTTGTTCTTCCACATACTAGTAACTTACCTTTTCAAAAATGTTCTGAACAGTAGCCATAAAAAACTTGTTAAAAACTTGTTAAAAAGCTAGAAACTAATGTTTAACAAAGTTTGTTATATAAAACAGTCCCAACTAGTTACTAGTATTTCACAGTTAGAAAAATTTGAAACAACTATTTAAAACTATTACACAGTTGTTTAGATTTTTTAACAACGTTTTATTTGTTATACTCGAAGCTGAACTAAGAATTTTTTTTGCTTTGTAGATTTCATGAAAAGAAAGCGAACAAATGGATTTGATCGTAACTTTCCAAAACAAGACGAAATAACTTACACTTAAATGAATATCAGTACTGTTCACTTATGTTCAAAGAAAAGGACCGAAATTTCAATATGAAGTTTAAAAGAGTTGCTTATTTTGAGACGAAAAACTTTACTTAAAAAAAGAGGTTAGGCTAACTTTAAAAGTAGTATCAAGTAAGTAACGATCATAAAAAAATATCAATGTTTCATAACTAATTTGAAAAACTAGATTGGATAAACTTTTGTTTACATTCAGTACTCATAAACTTGCGATGTGTTTAAGAAAGTCTATTTGACAATCATACAGTTAAAGTTTATTTTTCTAAAATTTGTTCATCAACTCTCATGAATTGAAACTATATGAGCAACTAAATTAAATCTTGTTCAATGCATATTACAAAACATCATTAAATGTTCAAAGCAACAAAAGTACAGTTCAAAAATGACTGCATAATGATAGAAGTGTTTATGTTTACTAAGTGAAGATTTGTTTAAATAAACTTTAATTGATTTACTGCTTAAAGTAGTTTCTAAGTGTAATAAAAACTAGATTCATTACAATGTTCTGCACAATTTAGACAGTTGACTAAATGTTTTGCTGTGGTATATTTTAAAAAAGGTTGTTAAATCAACTCTAACTTGATATAAATGTAATTTCAAAATGTATTCTTTATTCTCAGGTGTTTTGAGCACTTCTGTTGTAACAACAGCATTTAAATTTCTAACATGTTAACAATTAGCTAATGTGTTTGTTTGATTTTTGTGTCTTTTCCTTTTAAAACAGGGTATTTACTTATTTGAAAACTGTACATTGCTTTTGCACTCGTACTATCATAGCTGAACAGTTTTACGAAGCTTACTTTGAAGCAAATAAAAAAAAAAGAATAAGTAAAGGCAAGAAAAACTTAAATTATTTGTTAGTTAGAACAAAGTGAGCTCTAAACATAAGAAACACTTAAGCAAATAAGCTACAAGTTTCAGACAGCTCATTGGCTTATAACAACTTTTTATCGTTTTCGAACGCCTACGACCATACCACACTGAACACACCCCATCTCGTCCGATCTGGGAAGTTAAAAAAGTGTCGGGCTTAAAGGTTAGTACTTAGATGGGTGACCGCTTGGGAATACTGCGTGCCGTAGGCTTTTATTTTCAAGCTCTTGTTTTTTGGATTAATTCTTCATACTTATTATGAAAGTTTCTAGTTTATCTTAAACATTTTTCAATAATAAATGACACACTAACTAGACTGTCATTTAGTTGTAGACTTATTTTGTCTGTTGCTTTCATTTTGCTATTTATATAAAAGCCATAAATTTATTTTTTATAAGCGTTTCGTTCTGCTCTAGACTTTTAACAAATATAACTTGAAATAAACAGTTGCAGTAGTTTTTAGTTTTTGTCTCATACACAGTCTTCAATAAAGTTACAAAGCTGTTTACTTCTTTTCCTTTGCATAATGTTTCAGCTATTGGTTTTTTTACGCGTCGATGTTTTATGTTAAAAATCCATAAGCAACTAAGTTTAATAAAACAAGTCTAAGATTTGTAAAAAAAAAATTCAACTTTGCTATTCATGACAGTTGTACTGAAATTGAATGCTTTTTGGTCGTTTTTTTCTTTAGAACAATCACTGTTGTTTACATTTATTTATACTTTATTGTTTATCTATATTGTTTTAGAAACTACTGGTTTATTAGATTGTAATTGTTAATATCCAAAGTTAAGTTTGTTTTATTATAATTTAATGTATTATTTTCATTTAAAATCTAATACTTTTTACAGTGACGTAGAACAGTATTTTTTAAATAAACTAAATACTTTTTCAATTTTACAAAAAGAAGTATACAAAATAAGCATAACGGGAATAAGTTTTGTTTAAAGAAAGAAGTTTACAAGAAAGTCTTATGGACACAAAAATCAAGTCAGTTGAAGCTTTCTGCGAAACGTATATTTATTTGTAATGTAACAGACTTAAGCAATGGTTTTTAAATGCAACTAGCTCCCTCCTCAAAAGTAGTTTAAAATGTCATGTAAGAGAACAAAAACAATTGTAAATACAAGTATGTGACAAAAAGTTAAAACAAAAAAGTATAAGCTAGAAGTAAACTGTTTTATACAAACGTTCTAACTCACCTTTTACCAGCACAAAAAACATTAAGTTTGGTTCGTTTTTGTCGTCTAGTTAGAGCTTGTTTATTGCTGCTTAGTGGACATTGATATCTGGTTGAATCAGTTGGTGGTCCTTATCACTTTAGACTTATAACAGAAATAACTATAGACTGTAAAAGTCGTTTTAAGTCATCAAGTTGTCTCACATATAGTTGTAACAAGTAATACAAATGAGTGGTGACAAGCTGTTACTTCTTTTCCTTTCAGCTTATAAATTAAGTTCTTTCATGTATTCGACTAGTTAAGCAACCAAAAACAAACTAAATAGATGTCAGCTTTGTAAAATAAAAGTTTTAATGATAAGCTTTCATCAATTATTTCAGCTATTTTTGTTTTGGTAAATCGCGTACTTGTTTATAGTGTTGTTTTTCTTTGAACAATCGATGTTGTTTACATTTATGTATTTTAATGTATGATTTTTAAATTACTATGCATGTTTTTAATCGTGTTTTAGTTGTAATTAAACTATATTTTTTGTGAAACAATTGTTAACAATTGAAAACATACTTTGTTGATAAACCAAAGCAAGTTTTATTCTTATTACTATTTAAGTGTACTATTTTCATTGAAAAATATAACTAGTTTTTAAAGTGACGTAGCGTAACTTTTTTTAATAAGTTAAAAAACAAATAATTATTGAATGTTTAAGAAAAGTCCACAAAGTAAGAACGAATAAGATAGAAAAAAAACATATCAAGAAGAAAAAGACATCCAAGTTAGTTAATTATGTTAAGCATTCAATTACAGTAGGCAATAAATTAAGGATTATAGCAGTGATCACACTAGTTTACATCGCAAAAGTTAGATCAAAAATAAAGTAAAAGTAGAGAAATCACAGCAAGCTTAACTGTTCAATTAATAATGGAAAGCGATAAAATATAGTTTGGAAGTAAACAGTGTTGTTCAGAGTTCTTTGATCCTTTATCATCACAAATTAGATTTAGTATTTAAATCTGTGTCATTGAGTTTAGTACACATTAGAAGCTTGCATCAATGACTGCTGATCCACGTAAGCTTTAGACTCATGGAAAACACAAAGAAAAAACAAATGTTTTTTGGAGTTGTCTCATATACAGTATAAAAAAGAGATCAAGTTGTTATTTTTTTCTTTTGTATCATGTTTTTATGTGTCGACGTTTTTGTTTGATAGAGCCACAAACAATTTGAGTTCAACGAAACAAGTTTAAATATTTGTAAATAGAAACATTTCAACTGTACTCTTAAACTATTGTTGTACTGAAACTGTATGTTTGTTTTGAACAGTCGCTGTTGTATACATTAATGCATTGTACAACTTTCAATCTGCTTTTTATGGTTTCAGTTGCATTCTAACTAACAAGACTAGTATACTTTAAAAATTAAACTTCAGTTTAATTGTTATCTTTGACTAAAGTGTTTTTGATATCAATACAAATTCAAGTTTTCTTCTCATTATAATCAACTGAAATTTGAATTTGAAAATTTAACTAATTTTTTCAGTGACATGGTATTATTTTAGATATTTCATTTATAAAACTTATCTTGATATTAAAAAAAAAAATTGACTGTTTGAAAAACTTGTCCACAAAGTAAGCATGAATAAGAATAAATTTTGTTTAATATACCTATTTAAAAATATTTTTACCTAACATTCAAATACTAGTAAGAAAGGAAAACAGATAAATATTATCATTTAGAAGTAAAATGTTTAGATACATTAGTAACTGGTTAAATCAGTTGGTGGTCCTTATTATTTTAGATTTATAACCAACATAACTTAGAACAAACAATTAGAGTTACTTTAGGTCATCAAGTTGTCTAACACCTAGTCTAAACAAGTAACTTTACCATGAAAATAATAAAACAAGCATTTTTTAACCGTGTTTAAGCTAATGAGTTGGTTTGTATCATAGGGTGATGTTTTGGCTTGAAATGATATTTTAAATAAGCTAAATAGATGTCAGCCTTGTAGGTGGGAATACTTAAATGTGTTTGAAATTCACTTTTTTATCTTTTGTTCTGAACTTTTATTTCTATTTATATACTTTTAACTTTTTAAAACATTTTACATGGTTTTAACTGCATTTAAGTTGATAAAAAGAAGACGTTTAAAAGTTAAACCTTTGTTGTGTTGCTGATAATCAACAACAACTTAAAAATGTAACAAAAACTAAGGTTTTTTTGTTATAAGTTGAGTATACGTTACTGTATTATCTTTTTTTTAAACACTTATTTACTGAATGTTTTAACAGAAATTCAACAAATGAACAAGAAGTTGTATAGAAAAAAAAAGTTCACGGACAACGTATTGAAGTTAGTTAAATCCTTTTTTACATATACTACTGTTTTTTCAAATTAGACTTGAGCAATGGTAACCATAAGATTAAAACTTGAAAGTACGACAAATTTTAAATCAAACAACTAAAGTGTTTGATCTTTTAATTCTTATAACAACCAGTTTGTTTGTACAATTATCAATTTGTGGCTTGTACTTTAAGTAGATATCAATAGCCGGTTTTGTTCAAATGGTGGTCCTAAAAAGGACCGGTTGTTGAGCATTTATTTTGAGCTGGTGTACTTGGTAACAGCTTTAGTTCCCTCTGAAACTGCGTGCTTTGACAACTCGCCGGGGAGCAAGAGCCTGACAGCAGTTTGAATTTCGCGGCTGCTCACAGTTGACCTCTTGTTGTAATGAGCCAAACGTGAAGCCTCTGCTGCAATGCGCTCGAAGATGTCGTTGACAAATGAGTTCATGATTCCCATCGCCTTGCTGGAAATTCCGGTGTCGGGGTGCACTTGCTTCAAAACTTTGTACACGTAGATGCCAAAGCTTTCTTTGTGCCTCCTCCTTCGCTTCTTCTTGCCGTCGACCGGGGTGGTCTTGGCTACTGACTTCTTCGCGCCTTTGGTTGCGGTCATGATGATGTGTGAATTTCAGTCTCGGCGCCAGCTTATATACTGAAAGTTTATGCAAATTAGCATTTCCGTACGCGAACGACAGCCTCTCTCATTTTATGATTCTCTCGTTTGTCGTAGATATTTTTAGGTGGTCCTGAAAAGGACCTGGTTTGTTTTAACTTAGGCTGATTTTTTTGAAGCGGTCTTCTTGGGCAATAATACTGCCTGGATGTTTGGAAGAACACCTCCTTGAGCAATAGTGACGCCGCCGAGAAGTTTGTTCAACTCTTCGTCGTTGCGGATAGCTAGTTGCAAATGGCGGGGAATGATCCTACTTTTCTTGTTGTCACGAGCAGCGTTACCGGCAAGCTCGAGCACTTCTGCGCTCAAATACTCGAGAACGGCAGCCAGATAAACTGGAGCACCAGCTCCGACTCTTTGGCTGTAGTTGCCAGTGCGCAACAGGCGGTGCACGCGACCGACTGGAAACTGCAGTCCTGCACGAGAAGACCTGCTCTTCGGCTTAGATTTGAGTTTTGATCCTTTACCACGTCCCGACATCTTGTTGTTCGAATGATTGTGCCAAGATGCTCGCACAGCTCTGTATAAAACTCAAACCTAACCGCGTCGAACGAACAACTAATTTGCATATGTCGTAGCTGCTCTTTAATCTTGTCAAAATGTTTGTTCAGCAGTGTTGAAGAAATTTGATTTTGAAATGGGTGGTCCTAAAAAGGACCGAGTTTGCTAAATGTTTAGCCACCGAAGCCGTACAAGGTTCTTCCTTGACGCTTGAGTGCGTATACGACGTCGAGTGCTGTGACGGTCTTGCGCTTGGCGTGCTCTGTGTATGTTACTGCATCGCGAATAACATTTTCCAAGAAAACTTTCATGACGCCTCTCGTTTCTTCATAAATCAGTCCCGAGATTCGCTTCACTCCGCCTCGGCGAGCCAAACGGCGGATTGCAGGCTTAGTGATGCCTTGGATGTTGTCGCGAAGTACTTTGCGATGGCGCTTAGCACCTCCTTTTCCCAAGCCTTTACCTCCTTTGCCGCGTCCAGACATGTTGAATATAGTGCTTTCGGCAGTCCGTCGAGTTTATTTATAAGCTGTTACGGACGCGTACGGTTACTAATTTGCATACTCAGAAAAGTCTCTAACTTACATTCTTTCGTTTGGTTTATTTTTTCTCACTATCAAACAAAGTTTAAAAGTGGCCCTGAAAAGGACCGGTTTTAGCTAATGCTTAAGCTCTTTCGCCACGCATTCTCCTGGCGAGCTGGATGTCTTTGGGCATGATTGTCACACGCTTGGCGTGGATCGCGCAAAGGTTAGTGTCTTCGAACAAACCAACGAGGTAGGCCTCGCTCGCTTCCTGCAAAGCCATTACGGCACTGCTTTGGAACCTCAAGTCAGTTTTGAAGTCTTGAGCTATTTCACGTACAAGACGCTGGAAAGGCAACTTGCGCAAAAGAAGCTCAGTTGACTTCTGGTAGCGTCTGATTTCTCTCAGAGCAACTGTGCCGGGCCTGTAGCGATGAGGCTTCTTCACACCTCCGGTAGCGGGTGCGCTCTTGCGAGCGGCCTTAGTGGCGAGCTGTTTCCTTGGAGCCTTGCCTCCGGTTGACTTGCGAGCGGTTTGCTTGGTACGAGCCATTTTGATAATGTAGCTATACGCTGGAAGACTGTATATATACTGTTTACGGAGACACGGACGCAAGCGATTCCGCTGTATCTCATTGACTAATTTGCATACTTTTAATTTACTATTGTTATTAGCATTTCATGTTTTGTTAATATTTTGATTGAGTGGTCCTGAAAAGGACCTTGGGTAAAAGAACAACTTATTTTTTACAGCTCTTCTTGGTACTTGCCTTCTTAGATGCTTTTTTGGCTACCGGCTTCTTCTTGGTTACTTTCTTCTTCTTGCTTGCAGCTTTTTTAGATGCTGCCTTCTTAGGAGCACACTTTTTAGCAGGTCGCTTTTTGGCTGCTGGTTTTTTCGCTGCCTTCTTGGGAGCACACTTCTTTACTCGTTTCTTTGCTGCGGCCTTCTTTACTGCTGGCTTTTTAGCTACTTTTTTTGTCCTCTTCTTGGGACCAGCAGCTGGCATTGGAGCAAGCTTGAACGAGCCGGAAGCGCCTTTTCCAGTAGTCTGGAGAAAAGAACCTTTGGTCACGCCGCTGGTAAGTGCTCTCTTCAAGTGAGAATTAGAAGCTGAGAGGTCAAGCTTGTAGGTGTCCGCGATATATTTTTGTATCTTCTGGCGGGATGTACCTTTTCGTTCCTTCATTGCTCCCAGGGCAGAGCTAATCATCTCCCTGTAAGTCGGGTGTTCTGCCTTCTTGGCGCTTGGTCTCTTGGAAGACCTGGCCTTGGCTGCGGCCGCCGCTGCTACTGCTGGTGCTACTACTGCTGTGGTAGACATTTTGTATGTATTTTAAAGCAACCGAAACAATACTTTCAGTAGTTACTGACTGTGACGAATTGACTGTTGAGCAGTTTTACTTTGTGAAGTACCTTTTACTGATTAATACGAGCATTAGGATGTGAGTTTAAAGCGCATATGCTCATAAAAGCATAGTTATTTTTTTACGAACGTCAAAAACATTCCAGTGACAAAGAAACCAGACTTAGCCTGGTCGGAAACAGAGTTTTTTTTAAAGCTTAGCTTTAAAGGTCCAGAAAAACAGTCTAAAAGTTACAGCACACCTCTGCATTTAATGATATAAACCTCAAATGAAACAAAATATATTACTACACATCCGGTTTAGTTTTCTTCAGCTGCAAACTTAAAACTGTAAGATTTTAGACAAGCACAAGTATTTTTTTCCACTTCAAGCTTAAGTTAAGTTTTATTATTTTAATTTCATTCGGTTTTGTCAATTGTAAAACCCATGAAGTATGTTTAACTTGATTACAACTTTAACTGTGCTGGTTAGTAAAAAGTAATTCATAAACAAACACAAGTATTTAATTTATGATACTTTACAAGTTATCATTACTTTAAGTATACTTATATTCAAAATGGCAGTACTAAACCACATAAAAAAACTTAAGTACATAAGTTTTGAATTTGTTCTTCCACATACTAGTAACTTACCTTTTCAAAAATGTTCTGAACAGTAGCCATACAAAACTTGTTAAAAAGCTAGAAACTAATGTTTAACAAAGTTTGTTATATAAAACAGTCCCAACTAGTTACTAGTATTTCACAGTAAGAAAAATTTGAAACAACTTTTTAAAACTATTACACAGTTGTTTTGATTTTTTAACAACGTTTTATTTGTTATACTCGAAGCTGAACTAAGAACTTTTTCTTTGTAGATTTCATGAAAAGAAAGCGAACAAATGGATTTGATCGTAACTTTCCAAAACAAGACGAAATAACTTACACTTAAATGAATATCAGTACTGTTCACTTATGTTCAAAGAAAAAGACCGAAATTTCAATATGAAGTTTAAAAGAGTTGCTTATTTTGAGACGAAAAACTTTACTTAAAAAAAGAGGTTAGGCTAATTTTAAAAGTAGTATCAAGTAAGTAACGATCATAAAAAAATATCAATGTTTCATAACTAATTTGAAAAACTAGATTGGATAAACTTTTGTTTACATTCAGTACTCATAAACTTGCGATGTGTTTAAGAAAGTCTATTTGACAATCATACAGTTAAAGTTTATTTTTCTAAAATTTGTTCATCAACTCTCATGAATTGAAACTATATGAGCAACTAAATTAAATCTTGTTCAATGCATATTACAAAACATCATTAAATGTTCAAAGCAACAAAATTACAGTTCAAAAATGACTGCATAAAAATTGAAGTGTTTATGTTTACTAAGTGAAGATTTGTTTAAATAAACTTTAATTGATTTACTGCTTAAAGTAGTTTCTAAGTGTAATAAAAACTAGATTCATTACAATGTTCTGCACAATTTAGACAGTTGACTAAATGTTTTGCTGTGGTATATTTTAAAAAAGGTTGTTAAATCAACTCTAACTTGATATAAATGTAATTTCAAAATGTATTCTTTATTCTCAGGTGTTTTGAGCACTTCTGTTGTAACAACAGCATTTAAATTTCTAACATGTTAACAATTAGCTAATGTGTTTGTTTGATTTTTGTGTCTTTTCCTTTTAAAACAGGGTATTTACTTATTTGAAAACTGTACATTGCTTAAGCACTCGTACTATCATAGCTGAACAGTTTTACGAAGCTTACGTTGAAGCAAATAAAAAAAAAGAATAGGTAAAGGCAAGAAAAACTTAAATTATTTGTTAGTTAGAACAAAGTGAGCTCTAAACATAAGAAACACTTAAGCAAATAAGCTACAAGTTTCAGACAGCTCATTGGTTTATAACAACTTTTTATCGTTTTCGAACGCCTACGACCATACCACACTGAACACACCCCATCTCGTCCGATCTGGGAAGTTAAAAAAGTGTCGGGCTTAAAGGTTAGTACTTAGATGGGTGACCGCTTGGGAATACCGCGTGCCGTAGGCTTTTATTTTCAAGCTCTTGTTTGTTGGATTAATTCTTCATACTTATTATGAAAGTTTCTAGTTTATCTTAAACATTTTTCAATAATAAATGACACACTAACTATACTGTCATTTAGTTGTAGACTTATTTTGTCTGTTGCTTTCATTTTGCTATTTATATAAAAGCCATAACTTTATTTTTTATAAGCGTTTCGTTCTGCTCTAGACTTTTAACAAATATAACTTGAAATAAACAGTTGCAGTAGTTTTTAGTTATCAAGTTGTCTCATACACAGTCTTCAATAAAGTTACAAAGCTGTTTACTTCTTTTCCTTTGCATAATGTTTCAGCTATTGGTTTTTTTACGCGTTGATGTTTTATGTTAAAAATCCATAAGCAACTAAGTTTAATAAAACAAGTCTAAGATTTGTAAAAAAAAAATTCAACTTTGCTATTCATGACAGTTGTACTGAAATTGAATATTTTTTGGTCGTTTTTTTTCTTTAGAACAATCACTGTTGTTTACATTTATTTATTTTTGAAAATACATTTTGATAAGCATGATCAGTATAATTTTCATGAATAAACCTCTACTGTTCAAGTATTTTTAAAAATAATACGAAATTTATTAAAACTAACTGTTTTATTTTCATTCCATAATGAAATTACTTTTTATAGTGACGTAGAACAAGTTTTAAAAATTAAGTTTAGTATTTACTAAATTAAAAAAAAAGTCTACGAAGTAAGCATAATTGAGAATTTTTTTTTGTCTAAATAAAGAAGTTAACAAGAAAAAGCCTTTGGACAACACGTTTAAGTTAGTTGAAGCTTTTTATGAAACATCAAATTACAACTAGTTAACAAAACTTATTCCACGATTTAGGCAATACTTTCAAAACATAACTAGCTCTCTTATTAAAAGTTGCTTAGAATGTCCAGTAAAAGTACAAAGGCAATAGTAAGTATGCATAACTAGGTGACAAAAGAAAAGACAGAAAAAATATTATTTAGAAGTAAAATGGGTCATTCAACTAGCTCTAACTCTTACTTTTGATCTTTACCACCACAAAGTTGGTTGAGTTGCACATTTTTGTTGTTTAGTTAAAGCTTGTTTAACACTGCTTAGTAGACTTTAAAGCTGGTTAAATAAACTGGTTGTCCTGATTACATTAGATTAACTTGATAAAGCTATAAGCAATGCTAGATCAACTAAAAGATGTAAGCTTTTTAAAGTTATAGATTCGAAATGTTCTGTTTCGTTCATGTTGTGATGCATATATGTTGTTTTTTGTTTATGTATTTATGAGTTGTAATGCATGTTTTAAATGTGTTTTAGTTAAAGTTATTTTCTGAAACGATACAACATAAATTAGACCCAAAGCTAAACTAGTTTTCAACTTGATAAATCTGTGAACAATTTGAGTTCAATAAAAAGCTTTGTAAAAAGAATTCGGTTGTAATACATGATGGTTGTTGTACTGAAATTGCAGTTTTGTTGATTTTTTTATTTTGGTTTGAACAGCTTCTGTTGATTTAAACTGTTTTATTTAGTTTGAGTTGCATTGTAATAAAAAGAAATAATAAATTTTAGAAACTACTGGTTTATTAGATTGTAATTGTTAATATCCAAAGTTAAGTTTGTTTTATTATAATTTAATGTATTATTTTCATTTAAAATCTAATAATTTTTACAGTGACGTAGAACAGCATTTTTTAAATAAACTAAATACTTTTTCAATTTTACAAAAAGAAGTATACAAAATAAGCATAACGGGAATAAGTTTTGTTTAAAGAAAGAAGTTTACAAGAAAATCTTATGGACACAAAAATCAAGTTAGTTGAAGCTTTCTGCGAAACGTTTATTTATTTGTAATGTAACAGACTTAAGCAATGGTTTTTAAATGCAACTAGCTCCCTCCTCAAAAGTAGTTTAAAATGTCATGTAAGAGAACAAAAACAATTGTAAATTCAAGTATGTGACAAAAAGTTAAAACACAAAAGTATAAGTTAGAAGTAAACTGTTTTATACAAACATTCTAACTCACCTTTTACCAGCACAAAAAACATTAAGTTTGGTTCGTTTTTGTCGTCTAGTTAGAGCTTGTTTAATGCTGCTTAGTGGACATTGATATCTGGCTGAATCAGTTGGTGGTCCTTATCACTTTAGACTTATAACAGAAATGACTATAGACTGTAAAAGTCGTTTTAAGTCATCAAGTTGTCTCACATATAGTTGTAACAAGTAATACAAATGAGTGGTGACAAGCTGTTACTTCTTTTCCTTTCAGCTTAAAAATTGAGTTCTTTCATGTATTCGACTAGTTAAGCAATCAAAAACAAACTAAATAGATGTCAGCTTTGTAAAATAAAAGTTTTAATGATAAGCTTTCATCAACTATTTCAGCTATTTTTGTTTTGGTAAATCGCGTACTTGTTTATAGTGTTGTTTTTCTTTGAACAATCGATGTTGTTTACATTTATGTATTTTAATGTATGATTTTTAAATTACTATGCATGTTTTTAATCGTGTTTTAGTTGTAATTAAACTATATTTTTTGTGAAACAAATATTGTTTGTTGTTAACAATTGAAAACATACTTTGTTGATAAACCAAAGTAAGTTTTATTCTTATTACTATTTAAGTGTACTATTTTCATTGAAAAATATAAATAGTTTTTAAAGTGACGTAGCGTAACTTTTTTTAATAAGTTAAAAAACAAATAATTATTGAATGTTTAAGAAAAGTGCACAAAGTAAGAACGAATAAGATAGAGTTCTTAGAAAAAAAAGATATCAAGAAGAAAAAGACATCCAAGTTAGTTAATTATGTTAAGCATTCAATTACAGTAGTTGTTACATCAAGTTGTCTAACACCTAGTCTAAACAAGTAACTTTACCATGAAAATAATAAAACAAGCATTTTTTAACCGTGTTTAAGCTAATGAGTTGGTTTGTATCATAGGGTGATGTTTTGGCTTGAAATGATATCTTAAATAAGCTAAATAGATGTCAGCCTTGTAGGTGGGAATACTTAAATGTGTTTGAAATTCACATTTGTTATCTTTTGTTCTGAACTTTTATTTCTATTTATATACTTATAACTTTTTAAAGCATTTTACATGGTTTTAACTGCATTTAAGTTGATAAAAAGAAGACGTTTAAAAGTTAAACCTTTGTTGTGTTGCTGATAATCAACAACAACAACTTAAAAATGTAACAAAAACTAAGGTTTTTTTTGTTATAAGTTAAGTATACGTTACTGTATTATTTTTTTTAAACACTTATTTACTGAATGTTTTAACAGAAATTCAACAAATGAACAAGAAGTTGTATAGAAAAAAAAAGTTCACGGACAACGTATTGAAGTTAGTTAAATCCTTTTTTACATATACTACTGTTTTTTCAAATTAGACTTGAGCAATGGTAACCATAAGATTAAAACTTGAAAGCACGACAAATTTTAAATCAAACAACTAAGGTGTTTGATCTTTTAATTCTTATAACAACCAGTTTGTTTGTACAATTATCAATTTGTGGCTTGTACTTGAAGTAGATATCAATAGCCGGTTTTGTTCAAATGGTGGTCCTAAAAAGGACCGGTTGTTGAGCATTTATTTTGAGCTGGTGTACTTGGTAACAGCTTTAGTTCCCTCTGAAACTGCGTGCTTTGACAACTCGCCGGGGAGCAAGAGCCTGACAGCAGTTTGAATTTCGCGGCTGCTCACAGTTGACCTCTTGTTGTAATGAGCCAAACGTGAAGCCTCTGCTGCAATGCGCTCGAAGATGTCGTTGACAAATGAGTTCATGATTCCCATCGCCTTGCTGGAAATTCCGGTGTCGGGGTGCACTTGCTTCAAAACTTTGTACACGTAGATGCCAAAGCTTTCTTTGTGCCTCCTCCTTCGCTTCTTCTTGCCGTCGACCGGGGTGGTCTTGGCTACTGACTTCTTCGCGCCTTTGGTTGCGGTCATGACGATGTGTGAACTTCAGTCTCGGCGCCAGCTTATATACTGAAAGTTTATGCAAATTAGCATTTCCGTACGCGAACGACAGCCTCTCTCATTTTATGATTCTCTCGTTTGTCGTAAATATTTTTAGGTGGTCCTGAAAAGGACCTGGTTTGTTTTAACTTAGGCTAATTTTTTTGAAGCGGTCTTCTTGGGCAATAATACTGCCTGGATGTTTGGAAGAACACCTCCTTGAGCAATAGTGACGCCGCCGAGAAGTTTGTTCAACTCTTCGTCGTTGCGGATAGCTAGTTGCAAATGGCGGGGAATGATCCTGCTTTTCTTGTTGTCACGAGCAGCGTTACCGGCAAGCTCGAGCACTTCTGCGCTCAAATACTCGAGAACGGCAGCCAGATAAACTGGAGCACCAGCTCCGACTCTTTGGCTGTAGTTGCCAGTGCGCAACAGGCGGTGCACGCGACCGACTGGAAACTGCAGTCCTGCACGAGAAGACCTGCTCTTCGGCTTAGATTTGAGTTTTGATCCTTTACCACGTCCCGACATCTTGTTGTTCGAATGATTGTGCCAAGATGCTCGCACAGCTCTGTATAAAACTCAAACCTAACCGCGTCGAACGAACAACTAATTTGCATATGTCGTAGCTGCTCTTTAATCTTGTCAAAATGTTTGTTCATCAGTGTTGAAGAAATTTGATTTTGAAATGGGTGGTCCTAAAAAGGACCGAGTTTGCTAGATGTTTAGCCACCGAAGCCGTACAAGGTTCTTCCTTGACGCTTGAGTGCGTATACGACGTCAAGTGCTGTGACGGTCTTGCGCTTGGCGTGCTCTGTGTATGTTACTGCATCGCGAATAACATTTTCCAAGAAAACTTTCATGACGCCTCTCGTTTCTTCATAAATCAGTCCCGAGATTCGCTTCACTCCACCTCGGCGAGCCAAACGGCGGATTGCAGGCTTAGTGATGCCTTGGATGTTGTCGCGAAGTACTTTGCGATGGCGCTTAGCACCTCCTTTTCCCAAGCCTTTACCTCCTTTGCCGCGTCCAGACATGTTGAATATAGTGCTTTCGGCAGTCCGTCGAGTTTATTTATAAGCTGTTACGGACGCGTACGGTTACTACTAAACTAATTTGCATACTCAGAAAAGTCTCTAACTTACATTCTTTCGTTTGGTTTATTTTTTCTCACTATCAAACAAAGTTTAAAAGTGGCCCTGAAAAGGACCGGTTTTAGCTAATGCTTAAGCTCTTTCGCCACGCATTCTCCTGGCGAGCTGGATGTCTTTGGGCATGATTGTCACACGCTTGGCGTGGATCGCGCAAAGGTTAGTGTCTTCGAACAAACCAACGAGGTAGGCCTCGCTCGCTTCCTGCAAAGCCATTACGGCACTGCTTTGGAACCTCAAGTCAGTTTTGAAGTCTTGAGCAGAGTTGGTAAAATGCTAATAGTTACTATGGTAATTCAGCAATGAAGCGTATAAACTTTGGTTTGTTTTAAGTTAGTAATTTCACGCTCGAGTAAACAAAGCAGAGCTTTTTAACATGTCTGGTCTTGAGCTATTTCACGTACAAGACGCTGGAAAGGCAACTTGCGCAAAAGAAGCTCAGTTGACTTCTGGTAGCGTCTGATTTCTCTCAGAGCAACTGTGCCGGGCCTGTAGCGATGAGGCTTCTTCACACCTCCGGTAGCGGGTGCGCTCTTGCGAGCGGCCTTAGTGGCGAGCTGTTTCCTTGGAGCCTTGCCTCCGGTTGACTTGCGAGCGGTTTGCTTGGTACGAGCCATTTTGATAATGTAGCTATACGCTGGAAGACTGTATATATACTGTTTACGGAGACACGGACGCAAGCGATTCCGCTGTATCTCATTGACTAATTTGCATACTTTTAATTTACTGTTGTTATTAGCATTTCATGTTTTGTTAATATTTTGATTGAGTGGTCCTGAAAAGGACCTTGGGTAAAAGAACAACTTATTTTTTACAGCTCTTCTTGGTACTTGCCTTCTTAGATGCTTTTTTGGCTACCGGCTTCTTCTTGGTTACTTTCTTCTTCTTGCTTGCAGCTTTTTTAGATGCTGCTTTCTTAGGAGCACACTTTTTAGCAGGTCGCTTTTTGGCTGCTGGTTTTTTCGCTGCCTTCTTGGGAGCACACTTCTTTACTCGTTTCTTTGCTGCGGCCTTCTTTACTGCTGGCTTTTTAGCTACTTTTTTTGTCCTCTTCTTGGGACCAGCAGCTGGCATTGGAGCAAGCTTGAACGAGCCGGAAGCGCCTTTTCCAGTAGTCTGGAGAAAAGAACCTTTGGCCACGCCGCTGGTAAGTGCTCTCTTCAAGTGAGAATTAGAAGCTGAGAGGTCAAGCTTGTAGGTGTCCGTGATATATTTTTGTATCTTCTGGCGGGATGTACCTTTTCGTTCCTTCATTGCTCCCAGGGCAGAGCTAATCATCTCCTTGTAAGTCGGGTGTTCTGCCTTCTTGGCGCTTGGTCTCTTGGAAGACCTGGCCTTGGCTGCGGCCGCCGCTGCTACTGCTGGTGCTGCTACTGCTGTGGTAGACATTTTGTATGTATTTTAAAGCAACCGAAACAATACTTTCAGTAGTTACTGACTGTGACGAATTGACTGTTGAGCAGTTTTACTTTGTGAAGTACCTTTTACTGATTAATACGAGCATTAGGATGTGAGTTTAAAGCGCATATGCTCATAAAAGCATAGTTATTTTTTTACGAACGTCAAAAACATTCCAGTGACAAAGAAACCAGACTTAGCCTGGTCGGAAACAGAGTTTTTTTTAAAGCTTAGCTTTAAAGGTCCAGAAAAACAGTCTAAAAGTTACAGCACACCTCTGCATTTAATGATATAAACCTCAAATGAAACAAAATATATTACTACACATCCGGTTTAGTTTTCTTCAGCTGCAAACTTAAAACTGTAAGATTTTAGACAAGCACAAGTATTTTTTTCCACTTCAAGCTTAAGTTAAGTTTTATTATTTTAATTTCATTCGGTTTTGTCAATTGTAAAACCCATGAAGTATGTTTAACTTGATTACAACTTTAACTGTGCTGGTTAGTAAAAAGTAATTCATAAACAAACACAAATATTTAATTTATGATACTTTACAAGTTATCATTACTTTAAGTATACTTATATTCAAAATGGCAGTACTAAACCACATAAAAAAACTTAAGTAGATAAGTTTTGAATTTGTTCTTCCACATACTAGTAACTTACCTTTTCAAAAATGTTCTGAACAGTAGCCATACAAAACTTGTTAAAAAGCTAGAAACTAATGTTTAACAAAGTTTGTTATATAAAACAGTCCCAACTAGTTACTAGTATTTCACAGTTAGAAAAATTTGAAACAACTTTTTAAAACTATTACACAGTTGTTTTGATTTTTTAACAACGTTTTATTTGTTATACTCGAAGCTGAACTAAGAACTTTTTCTTTGTAGAATTCATGAAAAGAAAGCGAAAAAATGGATTTGATCGTAACTTTCCAAAACAAGACAAAATAACTTACACTTAAATGAATATCAGTACTGTTCACTTATGTTCAAAGAAAAGGACCGAAATTTCAATATGAAGTTTAAAAGAGTTGCTTATTTTGAGACGAAAACTTTACTTAAAAAAAGAGGTTAGGCTAATTTTAAAAGTAACAAAAGTACAGTTCAAAAATGACTGCATAATGATAGAAGTGTTTATGTTTACTAAGTGAAGATTTGTTTAAATAAACTTTAATTGATTTACTGCTTAAAGAAGTTTCTAAGTGTAATAAAAACTAGATTCATTACAATGTTCTGCACAATTTAGACAGTTGACTAAATGTTTTGCTGTGGTATATTTCAAAAAAGGTTGTTAAATCAACTCTAACTTGATATAAATGTAAATTCAAAATGTATTCTTTATTCTCAGGTGTTTTGAGCACTTCTGTTGTAACAACAGCTTTTAAATTTCTAACATGTTAACAATTAGCTAATGTGTTTGTTTGATTTTTGTGTCTTTTCCTTTTAAAACAGGGTATTTACTTATTTGAAAACTGTACGTTGCTTTTGCACTCGTACTATCATAGCTGAACAGTTTTACGAAGCTTACTTTGAAGCAAAAAAAAAAAAAGAATAAGTAAAGGCAAGAAAAACTTAAATTATTTGTTAGTTAGAACAAAGTGAGCTCTAAACATAAGAAACACTTAAGCAAATAAGCTACAAGTTTCAGACAGTTCATTGGTTTATAACAACTTTTTATCGTTTTCGAACGCCTACGACCATACCACACTGAACACACCCCATCTCGTCCGATCTGGGAAGTTAAAAAAGTGTCGGGCTTAAAGGTTAGTACTTAGATGGGTGACCGCTTGGGAATACCGCGTGCCGTAGGCTTTTATTTTCAAGCACTTATTTGTTGGATTTATTCTTCATACTTATTATGAAAGTTTCTAGTTTATCTTAAACATTTTTCAACAATAAATGACACACTAACTAGACTGTCATTTAGTTGTAGACTTATTTTGTCTGTTGCTTTCATTTTGCTATTTATATAAAAGCCATAACTATATTTTTTATAAGCGTTTCGTTCTGCTCTAAACTTTTAACAAATATAACTTGAAATAAACAGTTGCAGTAGTTTTTAGTTATCAAGTTGTCTCATACACAGTCTTCAATAAAGTTACAAAGCTGTTTACTTCTTTTCCTTTGCATAATGTTTCAGCTATTGGTTTTTTTACGCGTTGATGTTTTATGTTAAAAATCCATAAGCAACTAAGTTTAATAAAACAAGTCTAAGATTTGTAAAAAAAAATTCAACTTTGCTATTCATGACAGTTGTACTGAAATTGAATGCTTTTTGGTCGTTTTTTTTCTTTAGAACAATCACTGTTGTTTACATTTATTTATTTTTGAAAATACATTTTGATAAGCATGATCAGTATAATTTTCATGAATAAACCTCTACTGTTCAAGTATTTTTTAAAATAATACGAAATTTATTAAAACTAACTGTTTTATTTTCATTCCATAATGAAATTACTTTTTATAGTGACGTAGAACAAGTTTTAAAAATAAAGTTTAGTATTTATTAAATTAAAAAAAAAGTCTACGAAGTAAGCATAATTGAGAATTTTTTTTTGTCTAAATAAAGAAGTTAACAAGAAAAAGCCTTTGGACAACACGTTGAAGTTAGTTGAAGCTTTTTATGAAACATCAAATTACAACTAGTTAACAAAACTTATTCCACGATTTAGGCAATACTTTCAAAACATAACTAGCTCTCTTATTAAAAGTTGCTTAGAATATCCAGTAAAAGTACAAAGGCAATAGTAAGTATGCATAACTAGGTGACAAAAGAAAAGACAGAAAAAATATTATTTAGAAGTAAAATGTGTCATTCAACTAGCTCTAACTCTTACTTTTGATCTTTTACCACCACAAAGTTGGTTGAGTTGCACATTTTTGTTGTTTAGTTAAAGCTTGTTTAACACTGCTTAGTAGACTTTAAAGCTGGTTAAATAAGCTGGTTGTCCTGATTACATTAGATTAACTTGATAAAGCTATAAGCAATGCTAGATCAACTAAAAGATGTAAGCTTTTTAAAGTTATAGATTCGAAATGTTCTTTTTCGTTCATGTTGTGATGCATATATGTTGTTTTTTGTTTATGTATTTATGAGTTGTAATGCATGTTTTAAATGTGTTTTAGTTAAAGTTATTTTCTGAAACGATACAACATAAATTAGACCCAAAGCTAAACTAATTTTCAACTTGATAAATCTGTGAACAATTTGAGTTCAAAAAAAAGCTTTGTAAAAAGAATTCGGTTGTAATACATGATGGTTGTTGTACTGAAATTGCAGTTTTGTTGATTTTTTTATTTTGGTTTGAACAGCTTCTGTTGTTAATTGTATTTTAAACTGTTTTACTTAGTTTGAGTTGCATTGTAATAAAAAGAAATAATAAATTTTAGAAACTACTGGTTTATTAGATTGTAATTGTTAATATCCAAAGTTAAGTTTGTTTTATTATAATTTAATGTATTATTTTCATTTAAAATCTAATACTTTTTACAGTGACGTAGAACAGTATTTTTTAAATAAACTAAATACTTTTTCAATTTTACAAAAAGAAGTATACAAAATAAGTATAACGGGAATAAGTTTTGTTTAAAGAAAGAAGTTTACAAGAAAATCTTATGGACACAAAAATCAAGTTAGTTGAAGCTTTCTGCGAAACGTATATTTATTTGTAATGTAACAGACTTAAGCAATGGTTTTTAAATACAACTAGCTCCCTCCTCAAAAGTAGTTTAAAATGTCATGTAAGAGAACAAAAAGAATTGTAAATACAAGTATGTGACAAAAAGTTAAAACACAAAAGTATAAGTTAGAAGTAAACTGTTTTATACAAACATTCTAACTCACCTTTTACCAGCACAAAAAACATTAAGTTTGGTTCGTTTTTGTCGTCTAGTTAGAGCTTGTTTAATGCTGCTTAGTGGACATTGATATCTGGTTGAATCAGTTGGTGGTCCTTATCACTTTAGACTTATAACAGAAATGACTATAGACTGTAAAAGTCGTTTTAAGTCATCAAGTTGTCTCACATATAGTTGTAACAAGTAATACAAATGAGTGGTGACAAGCTGTTACTTCTTTTCCTTTCAGCTTAAAAATTGAGTTCTTTCATGTATTCGACTAGTTAAGCAATCAAAAACAAACTAAATAGATGTCAGCTTTGTAAAATAAAAGTTTTAATGATAAGCTTTCATCAACTATTTCAGCTATTTTTGTTTTGGTAAATCGCGTACTTGTTTATAGTGTTGTTTTTCTTTGAACAATCGATGTTGTTTACATTTATGTATTTTAATGTATGATTTTTAAATTACTATGCATGTTTTTAATCGTGTTTTAGTTGTAATTAAACTATATTTTTTGTGAAACAAATATTGTTTGTTGTTAACAATTGAAAACATACTTTGTTGATAAACCAAAGTAAGTTTTATTCTTATTACTATTTAAGTGTACTATTTTCATTGAAAAATATAAATAGTTTTTAAAGTGACGTAGCGTAACTTTTTTTAATAAGTTAAAAAACAAATAATTATTGAATGTTTAAGAAAAGTGCACAAAGTAAGAACGAATAAGATAGAGTTCTTAGAAAAAAAAGATATCAAGAAGAAAAAGACATCCAAGTTAGTTAATTATGTTAAGCATTCAATTACAGTAGTTGTTACATCAAGTTGTCTAACACCTAGTCTAAACAAGTAACTTTACCATGAAAATAATAAAACAAGCATTTTTTAACCGTGTTTAAGCTAATGAGTTGGTTTGTATCATAGGGTGATGTTTTGGCTTGAAATGATATCTTAAATAAGCTAAATAGATGTCAGCCTTGTAGGTGGGAATACTTAAATGTGTTTGAAATTCACATTTGTTATCTTTTGTTCTGAACTTTTATTTCTATTTATATACTTATAACTTTTTAAAGCATTTTACATGGTTTTAACTGCATTTAAGTTGATAAAAAGAAGACGTTTAAAAGTTAAACCTTTGTTGTGTTGCTGATAATCAACAACAACAACTTAAAAATGTAACAAAAACTAAGGTTTTTTTTGTTATAAGTTAAGTATACGTTACTGTATTATTTTTTTTAAACACTTATTTACTGAATGTTTTAACAGAAATTCAACAAATGAACAAGAAGTTGTATAGAAAAAAAAAGTTCACGGACAACGTATTGAAGTTAGTTAAATCCTTTTTTACATATACTACTGTTTTTTCAAATTAGACTTGAGCAATGGTAACCATAAGATTAAAACTTGAAAGTACGACAAATTTTAAATCAAACAACTAAAGTGTTTGATCTTTTAATTCTTATAACAACCAGTTTGTTTGTACAATTATCAATTTGTGGCTTGTACTTTAAGTAGATATCAATAGCCGGTTTTGTTCAAATGGTGGTCCTAAAAAGGACCGGTTGTTGAGCATTTATTTTGAGCTGGTGTACTTGGTAACAGCTTTAGTTCCCTCTGAAACTGCGTGCTTTGACAACTCGCCGGGGAGCAAGAGCCTGACAGCAGTTTGAATTTCGCGGCTGCTCACAGTTGACCTCTTGTTGTAATGAGCCAAACGTGAAGCCTCTGCTGCAATGCGCTCGAAGATGTCGTTGACAAATGAGTTCATGATTCCCATCGCCTTGCTGGAAATTCCGGTGTCGGGGTGCACTTGCTTCAAAACTTTGTACACGTAGATGCCAAAGCTTTCTTTGTGCCTCCTCCTTCGCTTCTTCTTGCCGTCGACCGGGGTGGTCTTGGCTACTGACTTCTTCGCGCCTTTGGTTGCGGTCATGACGATGTGTGAACTTCAGTCTCGGCGCCAGCTTATATACTGAAAGTTTATGCAAATTAGCATTTCCGTACGCGAACGACAGCCTCTCTCATTTTATGATTCTCTCGTTTGTCGTAAATATTTTTAGGTGGTCCTGAAAAGGACCTGGTTTGTTTTAACTTAGGCTGATTTTTTTGAAGCGGTCTTCTTGGGCAATAATACTGCCTGGATGTTTGGAAGAACACCTCCTTGAGCAATAGTGACGCCGCCGAGAAGTTTGTTCAACTCTTCGTCGTTGCGGATAGCTAGTTGCAAATGGCGGGGAATGATCCTGCTTTTCTTGTTGTCACGAGCAGCGTTACCGGCAAGCTCGAGCACTTCTGCGCTCAAATACTCGAGAACGGCAGCCAGATAAACTGGAGCACCAGCTCCGACTCTTTGGCTGTAGTTGCCAGTGCGCAACAGGCGGTGCACGCGACCGACTGGAAACTGCAGTCCTGCACGAGAAGACCTGCTCTTCGGCTTAGATTTGAGTTTTGATCCTTTACCACGTCCCGACATCTTGTTGTTCGAATGATTGTGCCAAGATGCTCGCACAGCTCTGTATAAAACTCAAACCTAACCGCGTCGAACGAACAACTAATTTGCATATGTCGTAGCTGCTCTTTAATCTTGTCAAAATGTTTGTTCATCAGTGTTGAAGAAATTTGATTTTGAAATGGGTGGTCCTAAAAAGGACCGAGTTTGCTAAATGTTTAGCCACCGAAGCCGTACAAGGTTCTTCCTTGACGCTTGAGTGCGTACACGACGTCGAGTGCTGTGACGGTCTTGCGCTTGGCGTGCTCTGTGTATGTTACTGCATCGCGAATAACATTTTCCAAGAAAACTTTCATGACGCCTCTCGTTTCTTCATAAATCAGTCCCGAGATTCGCTTCACTCCACCTCGGCGAGCCAAACGGCGGATTGCAGGCTTAGTGATGCCTTGGATGTTGTCGCGAAGTACTTTGCGATGGCGCTTAGCACCTCCTTTTCCCAAGCCTTTACCTCCTTTGCCGCGTCCAGACATGTTGAATATAGTGCTTTCGGCAGTCCGTCGAGTTTATTTATAAGCTGTTACGGACGCGTACGGTTACTACTAAACTAATTTGCATACTCAGAAAAGTCTCTAACTTACATTCTTTCGTTTGGTTTATTTTTTCTCACTATCAAACAAAGTTTAAAAGTGGCCCTGAAAAGGACCGGTTTTAGCTAATGCTTAAGCTCTTTCGCCACGCATTCTCCTGGCGAGCTGGATGTCTTTGGGCATGATTGTCACACGCTTGGCGTGGATCGCGCAAAGGTTAGTGTCTTCGAACAAACCAACGAGGTAGGCCTCGCTCGCTTCCTGCAAAGCCATTACGGCACTGCTTTGGAACCTCAAGTCAGTTTTGAAGTCTTGAGCTATTTCACGTACAAGACGCTGGAAAGGCAACTTGCGCAAAAGAAGCTCAGTTGACTTCTGGTAGCGTCTGATTTCTCTCAGAGCAACTGTGCCGGGCCTGTAGCGATGAGGCTTCTTCACACCTCCGGTAGCGGGTGCGCTCTTGCGAGCGGCCTTAGTGGCGAGCTGTTTCCTTGGAGCCTTGCCTCCGGTTGACTTGCGAGCGGTTTGCTTGGTACGAGCCATTTTGATAATGTAGCTATACGCTGGAAGACTGTATATATACTGTTTACGGAGACACGGACGCAAGCGATTCCGCTGTATCTCATTGACTAATTTGCATACTTTTAATTTACTGTTGTTATTAGCATTTCATTTTTTGTTAATATTTTGATTGAGTGGTCCTGAAAAGGACCTTGGGTAAAAGAACAACTTATTTTTTACAGCTCTTCTTGGTACTTGCCTTCTTAGATGCTTTTTTGGCTACCGGCTTCTTCTTGGTTACTTTCTTCTTCTTGCTTGCAGCTTTTTTAGATGCTGCTTTCTTAGGAGCACACTTTTTAGCAGGTCGCTTTTTGGCTGCTGGTTTTTTCGCTGCCTTCTTGGGAGCACACTTCTTTACTCGTTTCTTTGCTGCGGCCTTCTTTACTGCTGGCTTTTTAGCTACTTTTTTTGTCCTCTTCTTGGGACCAGCAGCTGGCATTGGAGCAAGCTTGAACGAGCCGGAAGCGCCTTTTCCAGTAGTCTGGAGAAAAGAACCTTTGGCCACGCCGCTGGTAAGTGCTCTCTTCAAGTGAGAATTAGAAGCTGAGAGGTCAAGCTTGTAGGTGTCCGTGATATATTTTTGTATCTTCTGGCGGGATGTACCTTTTCGTTCCTTCATTGCTCCCAGGGCAGAGCTAATCATCTCCTTGTAAGTCGGGTGTTCTGCCTTCTTGGCGCTTGGTCTCTTGGAAGACCTGGCCTTGGCTGCGGCCGCCGCTGCTACTGCTGGTGCTGCTACTGCTGTGGTAGACATTTTGTATGTATTTTAAAGCAACCGAAACAATACTTTCAGTAGTTACTGACTGTGACGAATTGACTGTTGAGCAGTTTTACTTTGTGAAGTACCTTTTACTGATTAATACGAGCATTAGCATGTGAGTTTAAAGCGCATATGCTCATAAAAGCATAGTTATTTTTTTACGAACGTCAAAAACATTCCAGTGACAAAGAAACCAGACTTAGCCTGGTCGGAAACAGAGTTTTTTTTAAAGCTTAGCTTTAAAGGTCCAGAAAAACAGTCTAAAAGTTACAGCACACCTCTGCATTTAATGATATAAACCTCAAATGAAACAAAATATATTACTACACATCCGGTTTAGTTTTCTTCAGCTGCAAACTTAAAACTGTAAGATTTTAGACAAGCACAAGTATTTTTTTCCACTTCAAGCTTAAGTTAAGTTTTATTATTTTAATTTCATTCGGTTTTGTCAGTTGTAAAACCCATGAAGTATGTTTAACTTGATTACAACTTTAACTGTGCTGGTTAGTAAAAAGTAATTCATAAACAAACACAAATATTTAATTTATGATACTTTACAAGTTATCATTACTTTAAGTATACTTATATTCAAAATGGCAGTACTAAACCACATAAAAAAACTTAAGTAGATAAGTTTTGAATTTGTTCTTCCACATACTAGTAACTTACCTTTTCAAAAATGTTCTGAACAGTAGCCATACAAAACTTGTTAAAAAGCTAGAAACTAATGTTTAACAAAGTTTGTTATATAAAACAGTCCCAACTAGTTACTAGTATTTCACAGTTAGAAAAATTTGAAACAACTTTTTAAAACTATTACACAGTTGTTTTGATTTTTTAACAACGTTTTATTTGTTATACTCGAAGCTGAACTAAGAACTTTTTCTTTGTAGAATTCATGAAAAGAAAGCGAAAAAATGGATTTGATCGTAACTTTCCAAAACAAGACAAAATAACTTACACTTAAATGAATATCAGTACTGTTCACTTATGTTCAAAGAAAAGGACCGAAATTTCAATATGAAGTTTAAAAGAGTTGCTTATTTTGAGACGAAAACTTTACTTAAAAAAAGAGGTTAGGCTAATTTTAAAAGTAACAAAAGTACAGTTCAAAAATGACTGCATAATGATAGAAGTGTTTATGTTTACTAAGTGAAGATTTGTTTAAATAAACTTTAATTGATTTACTGCTTAAAGAAGTTTCTAAGTGTAATAAAAACTAGATTCATTACAATGTTCTGCACAATTTAGACAGTTGACTAAATGTTTTGCTGTGGTATATTTCAAAAAAGGTTGTTAAATCAACTCTAACTTGATATAAATGTAAATTCAAAATGTATTCTTTATTCTCAGGTGTTTTGAGCACTTCTGTTGTAACAACAGCATTTAAATTTCTAACATGTTAACAATTAGCTAATGTGTTTGTTTGATTTTTGTGTCTTTTCCTTTTAAAACAGGGTATTTACTTATTTGAAAACTGTACGTTGCTTTTGCACTCGTACTATCATAGCTGAACAGTTTTACGAAGCTTACTTTGAAGCAAAAAAAAAAAAAAGAATAAGTAAAGGCAAGAAAAACTTAAATTGTTTGTTAGTTAGAACAAAGTGAGCTCTAAACATAAGAAACACTTAAGCAAATAAGCTACAAGTTTCAGACAGTTCATTGGTTTATAACAACTTTTTATCGTTTTCGAACGCCTACGACCATACCACACTGAACACACCCCATCTCGTCCGATCTGGGAAGTTAAAAAAGTGTCGGGCTTAAAGGTTAGTACTTAGATGGGTGACCGCTTGGGAATACCGCGTGCCGTAGGCTTTTATTTTCAAGCACTTATTTGTTGGATTTATTCTTCATACTTATTATGAAAGTTTCTAGTTTATCTTAAACATTTTTCAACAATAAATGACACACTAACTAGACTGTCATTTAGTTGTAGACTTATTTTGTCTGTTGCTTTCATTTTGCTATTTATATAAAAGCCATAACTATATTTTTTATAAGCGTTTCGTTCTGCTCTAAACTTTTAACAAATATAACTTGAAATAAACAGTTGCAGTAGTTTTTAGTTATCAAGTTGTCTCATACACAGTCTTCAATAAAGTTACAAAGCTGTTTACTTCTTTTCCTTTGCATAATGTTTCAGCTATTGGTTTTTTTACGCGTTGATGTTTTATGTTAAAAATCCATAAGCAACTAAGTTTAATAAAACAAGTCTAAGATTTGTAAAAAAAAATTCAACTTTGCTATTCATGACAGTTGTACTGAAATTGAATGCTTTTTGGTCGTTTTTTTTCTTTAGAACAATCACTGTTGTTTACATTTATTTATTTTTGAAAATACATTTTGATAAGCATGATCAGTATAATTTTCATGAATAAACCTCTACTGTTCAAGTATTTTTTAAAATAATACGAAATTTATTAAAACTAACTGTTTTATTTTCATTCCATAATGAAATTACTTTTTATAGTGACGTAGAACAAGTTTTAAAAATAAAGTTTAGTATTTATTAAATTAAAAAAAAAGTCTACGAAGTAAGCATAATTGAGAATTTTTTTTTGTCTAAATAAAGAAGTTAACAAGAAAAAGCCTTTGGACAACACGTTTAAGTTAGTTGAAGCTTTTTATGAAACATCAAATTACAACTAGTTAACAAAACTTATTCCACGATTTAGGCAATACTTTCAAAACATAACTAGCTCTCTTATTAAAAGTTGCTTAGAATGTCCAGTAAAAGTACAAAGGCAATAGTAAGTATGCATAACTAGGTGACAAAAGAAAAGACAGAAAAAATATTATTTAGAAGTAAAATGTGTCATTCAACTAGCTCTAACTCTTACTTTTGATCTTTTACCACCACAAAGTTGGTTGAGTTGCACATTTTTGTTGTTTAGTTAAAGCTTGTTTAACACTGCTTAGTAGACTTTAAAGCTGGTTAAATAAACTGGTTGTCCTGATTACATTAGATTAACTTGATAAAGCTATAAGCAATGCTAGATCAACTAAAAGATGTAAGCTTTTTAAAGTTATAGATTCGAAATGTTCTTTTTCGTTCATGTTGTGATGCATATATGTTGTTTTTTGTTTATGTATTTATGAGTTGTAATGCATGTTTTAAATGTGTTTTAGTTAAAGTTATTTTCTGAAACGATACAACATAAATTAGACCCAAAGCTAAACTAATTTTCAACTTGATAAATCTGTGAACAATTTGAGTTCAATAAAAAGCTTTGTAAAAAGAATTCGGTTGTAATACATGATGGTTGTTGTACTGAAATTGCAGTTTTGTTGATTTTTTTATTTTGGTTTGAACAGCTTCTGTTGTTAATTGTATTTTAAACTGTTTTACTTAGTTTGAGTTGCATTGTAATAAAAAGAAATAATAAATTTTAGAAACTACTGGTTTATTAGATTGTAATTGTTAATATCCAAAGTTAAGTTTGTTTTATTATAATTTAATGTATTATTTTCATTTAAAATCTAATAATTTTTACAGTGACGTAGAACAGCATTTTTTAAATAAACTAAATACTTTTTCAATTTTACAAAAAGAAGTATACAAAATAAGCATAACGGGAATAAGTTTTGTTTAAAGAAAGAAGTTTACAAGAAAATCTTATGGACACAAAAATCAAGTTAGTTGAAGCTTTCTGCGAAACGTTTATTTATTTGTAATGTAACAGACTTAAGCAATGGTTTTTAAATGCAACTAGCTCCCTCCTCAAAAGTAGTTTAAAATGTCATGTAAGAGAACAAAAACAATTGTAAATTCAAGTATGTGACAAAAAGTTAAAACACAAAAGTATAAGTTAGAAGTAAACTGTTTTATACAAACATTCTAACTCACCTTTTACCAGCACAAAAAACATTAAGTTTGGTTCGTTTTTGTCGTCTAGTTAGAGCTTGTTTAATGCTGCTTAGTGGACATTGATATCTGGCTGAATCAGTTGGTGGTCCTTATCACTTTAGACTTATAACAGAAATGACTATAGACTGTAAAAGTCGTTTTAAGTCATCAAGTTGTCTCACATATAGTTGTAACAAGTAATACAAATGAGTGGTGACAAGCTGTTACTTCTTTTCCTTTCAGCTTAAAAATTGAGTTCTTTCATGTATTCGACTAGTTAAGCAATCAAAAACAAACTAAATAGATGTCAGCTTTGTAAAATAAAAGTTTTAATGATAAGCTTTCATCAACTATTTCAGCTATTTTTGTTTTGGTAAATCGCGTACTTGTTTATAGTGTTGTTTTTCTTTGAACAATCGATGTTGTTTACATTTATGTATTTTAATGTATGATTTTTAAATTACTATGCATGTTTTTAATCGTGTTTTAGTTGTAATTAAACTATATTTTTTGTGAAACAAATATTGTTTGTTGTTAACAATTGAAAACATACTTTGTTGATAAACCAAAGTAAGTTTTATTCTTATTACTATTTAAGTGTACTATTTTCATTGAAAAATATAAATAGTTTTTAAAGTGACGTAGCGTAACTTTTTTTAATAAGTTAAAAAACAAATAATTATTGAATGTTTAAGAAAAGTGCACAAAGTAAGAACGAATAAGATAGAGTTCTTAGAAAAAAAAGATATCAAGAAGAAAAAGACATCCAAGTTAGTTAATTATGTTAAGCATTCAATTACAGTAGTTGTTACATCAAGTTGTCTAACACCTAGTCTAAACAAGTAACTTTACCATGAAAATAATAAAACAAGCATTTTTTAACCGTGTTTAAGCTAATGAGTTGGTTTGTATCATAGGGTGATGTTTTGGCTTGAAATGATATCTTAAATAAGCTAAATAGATGTCAGCCTTGTAGGTGGGAATACTTAAATGTGTTTGAAATTCACATTTGTTATCTTTTGTTCTGAACTTTTATTTCTATTTATATACTTATAACTTTTTAAAGCATTTTACATGGTTTTAACTGCATTTAAGTTGATAAAAAGAAGACGTTTAAAAGTTAAACCTTTGTTGTGTTGCTGATAATCAACAACAACAACTTAAAAATGTAACAAAAACTAAGGTTTTTTTTGTTATAAGTTAAGTATACGTTACTGTATTATTTTTTTTAAACACTTATTTACTGAATGTTTTAACAGAAATTCAACAAATGAACAAGAAGTTGTATAGAAAAAAAAAGTTCACGGACAACGTATTGAAGTTAGTTAAATCCTTTTTTACATATACTACTGTTTTTTCAAATTAGACTTGAGCAATGGTAACCATAAGATTAAAACTTGAAAGCACGACAAATTTTAAATCAAACAACTAAGGTGTTTGATCTTTTAATTCTTATAACAACCAGTTTGTTTGTACAATTATCAATTTGTGGCTTGTACTTGAAGTAGATATCAATAGCCGGTTTTGTTCAAATGGTGGTCCTAAAAAGGACCGGTTGTTGAGCATTTATTTTGAGCTGGTGTACTTGGTAACAGCTTTAGTTCCCTCTGAAACTGCGTGCTTTGACAACTCGCCGGGGAGCAAGAGCCTGACAGCAGTTTGAATTTCTCGGCTGCTCACAGTTGACCTCTTGTTGTAATGAGCCAAACGTGAAGCCTCTGCTGCAATGCGCTCGAAGATGTCGTTGACAAATGAGTTCATGATTCCCATCGCCTTGCTGGAAATTCCGGTGTCGGGGTGCACTTGCTTCAAAACTTTGTACACGTAGATGCCAAAGCTTTCTTTGTGCCTCCTCCTTCGCTTCTTCTTGCCGTCGACCGGGGTGGTCTTGGCTACTGACTTCTTCGCGCCTTTGGTTGCGGTCATGACGATGTGTGAACTTCAGTCTCGGCGCCAGCTTATATACTGAAAGTTTATGCAAATTAGCATTTCCGTACGCGAACGACAGCCTCTCTCATTTTATGATTCTCTCGTTTGTCGTAAATATTTTTAGGTGGTCCTGAAAAGGACCTGGTTTGTTTTAACTTAGGCTGATTTTTTTGAAGCGGTCTTCTTGGGCAATAATACTGCCTGGATGTTTGGAAGAACACCTCCTTGAGCAATAGTGACGCCGCCGAGAAGTTTGTTCAACTCTTCGTCGTTGCGGATAGCTAGTTGCAAATGGCGGGGAATGATCCTGCTTTTCTTGTTGTCACGAGCAGCGTTACCGGCAAGCTCGAGCACTTCTGCGCTCAAATACTCGAGAACGGCAGCCAGATAAACTGGAGCACCAGCTCCGACTCTTTGGCTGTAGTTGCCAGTGCGCAACAGGCGGTGCACGCGACCGACTGGAAACTGCAGTCCTGCACGAGAAGACCTGCTCTTCGGCTTAGATTTGAGTTTTGATCCTTTACCACGTCCCGACATCTTGTTGTTCGAATGATTGTGCCAAGATGCTCGCACAGCTCTGTATAAAACTCAAACCTAACCGCGTCGAACGAACAACTAATTTGCATATGTCGTAGCTGCTCTTTAATCTTGTCAAAATGTTTGTTCATCAGTGTTGAAGAAATTTGATTTTGAAATGGGTGGTCCTAAAAAGGACCGAGTTTGCTAAATGTTTAGCCACCGAAGCCGTACAAGGTTCTTCCTTGACGCTTGAGTGCGTACACGACGTCGAGTGCTGTGACGGTCTTGCGCTTGGCGTGCTCTGTGTATGTTACTGCATCGCGAATAACATTTTCCAAGAAAACTTTCATGACGCCTCTCGTTTCTTCATAAATCAGTCCCGAGATTCGCTTCACTCCACCTCGGCGAGCCAAACGGCGGATTGCAGGCTTAGTGATGCCTTGGATGTTGTCGCGAAGTACTTTGCGATGGCGCTTAGCACCTCCTTTTCCCAAGCCTTTACCTCCTTTGCCGCGTCCAGACATGTTGAATATAGTGCTTTCGGCAGTCCGTCGAGTTTATTTATAAGCTGTTACGGACGCGTACGGTTACTACTAAACTAATTTGCATACTCAGAAAAGTCTCTAACTTACATTCTTTCGTTTGGTTTATTTTTTCTCACTATCAAACAAAGTTTAAAAGTGGCCCTGAAAAGGACCGGTTTTAGCTAATGCTTAAGCTCTTTCGCCACGCATTCTCCTGGCGAGCTGGATGTCTTTGGGCATGATTGTCACACGCTTGGCGTGGATCGCGCAAAGGTTAGTGTCTTCGAACAAACCAACGAGGTAGGCCTCGCTCGCTTCCTGCAAAGCCATTACGGCACTGCTTTGGAACCTCAAGTCAGTTTTGAAGTCTTGAGCTATTTCACGTACAAGACGCTGGAAAGGCAACTTGCGCAAAAGAAGCTCAGTTGACTTCTGGTAGCGTCTGATTTCTCTCAGAGCAACTGTGCCGGGCCTGTAGCGATGAGGCTTCTTCACACCTCCGGTAGCGGGTGCGCTCTTGCGAGCGGCCTTAGTGGCGAGCTGTTTCCTTGGAGCCTTGCCTCCGGTTGACTTGCGAGCGGTTTGCTTGGTACGAGCCATTTTGATAATGTAGCTATACGCTGGAAGACTGTATATATACTGTTTACGGAGACACGGACGCAAGCGATTCCGCTGTATCTCATTGACTAATTTGCATACTTTTAATTTACTGTTGTTATTAGCATTTCATGTTTTGTTAATATTTTGATTGAGTGGTCCTGAAAAGGACCTTGGGTAAAAGAACAACTTATTTTTTACAGCTCTTCTTGGTACTTGCCTTCTTAGATGCTTTTTTGGCTACCGGCTTCTTCTTGGTTACTTTCTTCTTCTTGCTTGCAGCTTTTTTAGATGCTGCTTTCTTAGGAGCACACTTTTTAGCAGGTCGCTTTTTGGCTGCTGGTTTTTTCGCTGCCTTCTTGGGAGCACACTTCTTTACTCGTTTCTTTGCTGCGGCCTTCTTTACTGCTGGCTTTTTAGCTACTTTTTTTGTCCTCTTCTTGGGACCAGCAGCTGGCATTGGAGCAAGCTTGAACGAGCCGGAAGCGCCTTTTCCAGTAGTCTGGAGAAAAGAACCTTTGGCCACGCCGCTGGTAAGTGCTCTCTTCAAGTGAGAATTAGAAGCTGAGAGGTCAAGCTTGTAGGTGTCCGTGATATATTTTTGTATCTTCTGGCGGGATGTACCTTTTCGTTCCTTCATTGCTCCCAGGGCAGAGCTAATCATCTCCTTGTAAGTCGGGTGTTCTGCCTTCTTGGCGCTTGGTCTCTTGGAAGACCTGGCCTTGGCTGCGGCCGCCGCTGCTAATGCTGGTGCTGCTACTGCTGTGGTAGACATTTTGTATGTATTTTAAAGCAACCGAAACAATACTTTCAGTAGTTACTGACTGTGACGAATTGACTGTTGAGCAGTTTTACTTTGTGAAGTACCTTTTACTGATTAATACGAGCATTAGCATGTGAGTTTAAAGCGCATATGCTCATAAAAGCATAGTTATTTTTTTACGAACGTCAAAAACATTCCAGTGACAAAGAAACCAGACTTAGCCTGGTCGGAAACAGAGTTTTTTTTAAAGCTTAGCTTTAAAGGTCCAGAAAAACAGTCTAAAAGTTACAGCACACCTCTGCATTTAATGATATAAACCTCAAATGAAACAAAATATATTACTACACATCCGGTTTAGTTTTCTTCAGCTGCAAACTTAAAACTGTAAGATTTTAGACAAGCACAAGTATTTTTTTCCACTTCAAGCTTAAGTTAAGTTTTATTATTTTAATTTCATTCGGTTTTGTCAATTGTAAAACCCATGAAGTATGTTTAACTTGATTACAACTTTAACTGTGCTGGTTAGTAAAAAGTAATTCATAAACAAACACAAATATTTAATTTATGATACTTTACAAGTTATCATTACTTTAAGTATACTTATATTCAAAATGGCAGTACTAAACCACATAAAAAAACTTAAGTAGATAAGTTTTGAATTTGTTCTTCCACATACTAGTAACTTACCTTTTCAAAAATGTTCTGAACAGTAGCCATACAAAACTTGTTAAAAAGCTAGAAACTAATGTTTAACAAAGTTTGTTATATAAAACAGTCCCAACTAGTTACTAGTATTTCACAGTTAGAAAAATTTGAAACAACTTTTTAAAACTATTACACAGTTGTTTTGATTTTTTAACAACGTTTTATTTGTTATACTCGAAGCTGAACTAAGAACTTTTTCTTTGTAGAATTCATGAAAAGAAAGCGAAAAAATGGATTTGATCGTAACTTTCCAAAACAAGACAAAATAACTTACACTTAAATGAATATCAGTACTGTTCACTTATGTTCAAAGAAAAGGACCGAAATTTCAAT
Source organism: Thalia democratica (assembly GCF_965202585.1). Taxonomy (NCBI): domain Eukaryota; kingdom Metazoa; phylum Chordata; class Thaliacea; order Salpida; family Salpidae; genus Thalia; species Thalia democratica. The sequence goes on from NC_139170.1 coordinate 14,718,670, forward strand.
ATGAAGTTTAAAAGAGTTGCTTATTTTGAGACGAAAACTTTACTTAAAAAAAGAGGTTAGGCTAATTTTAAAAGTAACAAAAGTACAGTTCAAAAATGACTGCATAATGATAGAAGTGTTTATGTTTACTAAGTGAAGATTTGTTTAAATAAACTTTAATTGATTTACTGCTTAAAGAAGTTTCTAAGTGTAATAAAAACTAGATTCATTACAATGTTCTGCACAATTTAGACAGTTGACTAAATGTTTTGCTGTGGTATATTTCAAAAAAGGTTGTTAAATCAACTCTAACTTGATATAAATGTAAATTCAAAATGTATTCTTTATTCTCAGGTGTTTTGAGCACTTCTGTTGTAACAACAGCATTTAAATTTCTAACATGTTAACAATTAGCTAATGTGTTTGTTTGATTTTTGTGTCTTTTCCTTTTAAAACAGGGTATTTACTTATTTGAAAACTGTACGTTGCTTTTGCACTCGTACTATCATAGCTGAACAGTTTTACGAAGCTTACTTTGAAGCAAAAAAAAAAAAAAGAATAAGTAAAGGCAAGAAAAACTTAAATTGTTTGTTAGTTAGAACAAAGTGAGCTCTAAACATAAGAAACACTTAAGCAAATAAGCTACAAGTTTCAGACAGTTCATTGGTTTATAACAACTTTTTATCGTTTTCGAACGCCTACGACCATACCACACTGAACACACCCCATCTCGTCCGATCTGGGAAGTTAAAAAAGTGTCGGGCTTAAAGGTTAGTACTTAGATGGGTGACCGCTTGGGAATACCGCGTGCCGTAGGCTTTTATTTTCAAGCACTTATTTGTTGGATTTATTCTTCATACTTATTATGAAAGTTTCTAGTTTATCTTAAACATTTTTCAACAATAAATGACACACTAACTAGACTGTCATTTAGTTGTAGACTTATTTTGTCTGTTGCTTTCATTTTGCTATTTATATAAAAGCCATAACTATATTTTTTATAAGCGTTTCGTTCTGCTCTAAACTTTTAACAAATATAACTTGAAATAAACAGTTGCAGTAGTTTTTAGTTATCAAGTTGTCTCATACACAGTCTTCAATAAAGTTACAAAGCTGTTTACTTCTTTTCCTTTGCATAATGTTTCAGCTATTGGTTTTTTTACGCGTTGATGTTTTATGTTAAAAATCCATAAGCAACTAAGTTTAATAAAACAAGTCTAAGATTTGTAAAAAAAAATTCAACTTTGCTATTCATGACAGTTGTACTGAAATTGAATGCTTTTTGGTCGTTTTTTTTCTTTAGAACAATCACTGTTGTTTACATTTATTTATTTTTGAAAATACATTTTGATAAGCATGATCAGTATAATTTTCATGAATAAACCTCTACTGTTCAAGTATTTTTTAAAATAATACGAAATTTATTAAAACTAACTGTTTTATTTTCATTCCATAATGAAATTACTTTTTATAGTGACGTAGAACAAGTTTTAAAAATAAAGTTTAGTATTTATTAAATTAAAAAAAAAGTCTACGAAGTAAGCATAATTGAGAATTTTTTTTTGTCTAAATAAAGAAGTTAACAAGAAAAAGCCTTTGGACAACACGTTTAAGTTAGTTGAAGCTTTTTATGAAACATCAAATTACAACTAGTTAACAAAACTTATTCCACGATTTAGGCAATACTTTCAAAACATAACTAGCTCTCTTATTAAAAGTTGCTTAGAATGTCCAGTAAAAGTACAAAGGCAATAGTAAGTATGCATAACTAGGTGACAAAAGAAAAGACAGAAAAAATATTATTTAGAAGTAAAATGTGTCATTCAACTAGCTCTAACTCTTACTTTTGATCTTTTACCACCACAAAGTTGGTTGAGTTGCACATTTTTGTTGTTTAGTTAAAGCTTGTTTAACACTGCTTAGTAGACTTTAAAGCTGGTTAAATAAACTGGTTGTCCTGATTACATTAGATTAACTTGATAAAGCTATAAGCAATGCTAGATCAACTAAAAGATGTAAGCTTTTTAAAGTTATAGATTCGAAATGTTCTTTTTCGTTCATGTTGTGATGCATATATGTTGTTTTTTGTTTATGTATTTATGAGTTGTAATGCATGTTTTAAATGTGTTTTAGTTAAAGTTATTTTCTGAAACGATACAACATAAATTAGACCCAAAGCTAAACTAATTTTCAACTTGATAAATCTGTGAACAATTTGAGTTCAATAAAAAGCTTTGTAAAAAGAATTCGGTTGTAATACATGATGGTTGTTGTACTGAAATTGCAGTTTTGTTGATTTTTTTATTTTGGTTTGAACAGCTTCTGTTGTTAATTGTATTTTAAACTGTTTTACTTAGTTTGAGTTGCATTGTAATAAAAAGAAATAATAAATTTTAGAAACTACTGGTTTATTAGATTGTAATTGTTAATATCCAAAGTTAAGTTTGTTTTATTATAATTTAATGTATTATTTTCATTTAAAATCTAATAATTTTTACAGTGACGTAGAACAGCATTTTTTAAATAAACTAAATACTTTTTCAATTTTACAAAAAGAAGTATACAAAATAAGCATAACGGGAATAAGTTTTGTTTAAAGAAAGAAGTTTACAAGAAAATCTTATGGACACAAAAATCAAGTTAGTTGAAGCTTTCTGCGAAACGTTTATTTATTTGTAATGTAACAGACTTAAGCAATGGTTTTTAAATGCAACTAGCTCCCTCCTCAAAAGTAGTTTAAAATGTCATGTAAGAGAACAAAAACAATTGTAAATTCAAGTATGTGACAAAAAGTTAAAACACAAAAGTATAAGTTAGAAGTAAACTGTTTTATACAAACATTCTAACTCACCTTTTACCAGCACAAAAAACATTAAGTTTGGTTCGTTTTTGTCGTCTAGTTAGAGCTTGTTTAATGCTGCTTAGTGGACATTGATATCTGGCTGAATCAGTTGGTGGTCCTTATCACTTTAGACTTATAACAGAAATGACTATAGACTGTAAAAGTCGTTTTAAGTCATCAAGTTGTCTCACATATAGTTGTAACAAGTAATACAAATGAGTGGTGACAAGCTGTTACTTCTTTTCCTTTCAGCTTAAAAATTGAGTTCTTTCATGTATTCGACTAGTTAAGCAATCAAAAACAAACTAAATAGATGTCAGCTTTGTAAAATAAAAGTTTTAATGATAAGCTTTCATCAACTATTTCAGCTATTTTTGTTTTGGTAAATCGCGTACTTGTTTATAGTGTTGTTTTTCTTTGAACAATCGATGTTGTTTACATTTATGTATTTTAATGTATGATTTTTAAATTACTATGCATGTTTTTAATCGTGTTTTAGTTGTAATTAAACTATATTTTTTGTGAAACAAATATTGTTTGTTGTTAACAATTGAAAACATACTTTGTTGATAAACCAAAGTAAGTTTTATTCTTATTACTATTTAAGTGTACTATTTTCATTGAAAAATATAAATAGTTTTTAAAGTGACGTAGCGTAACTTTTTTTAATAAGTTAAAAAACAAATAATTATTGAATGTTTAAGAAAAGTGCACAAAGTAAGAACGAATAAGATAGAGTTCTTAGAAAAAAAAGATATCAAGAAGAAAAAGACATCCAAGTTAGTTAATTATGTTAAGCATTCAATTACAGTAGTTGTTACATCAAGTTGTCTAACACCTAGTCTAAACAAGTAACTTTACCATGAAAATAATAAAACAAGCATTTTTTAACCGTGTTTAAGCTAATGAGTTGGTTTGTATCATAGGGTGATGTTTTGGCTTGAAATGATATCTTAAATAAGCTAAATAGATGTCAGCCTTGTAGGTGGGAATACTTAAATGTGTTTGAAATTCACATTTGTTATCTTTTGTTCTGAACTTTTATTTCTATTTATATACTTATAACTTTTTAAAGCATTTTACATGGTTTTAACTGCATTTAAGTTGATAAAAAGAAGACGTTTAAAAGTTAAACCTTTGTTGTGTTGCTGATAATCAACAACAACAACTTAAAAATGTAACAAAAACTAAGGTTTTTTTTGTTATAAGTTAAGTATACGTTACTGTATTATTTTTTTTAAACACTTATTTACTGAATGTTTTAACAGAAATTCAACAAATGAACAAGAAGTTGTATAGAAAAAAAAAGTTCACGGACAACGTATTGAAGTTAGTTAAATCCTTTTTTACATATACTACTGTTTTTTCAAATTAGACTTGAGCAATGGTAACCATAAGATTAAAACTTGAAAGCACGACAAATTTTAAATCAAACAACTAAGGTGTTTGATCTTTTAATTCTTATAACAACCAGTTTGTTTGTACAATTATCAATTTGTGGCTTGTACTTGAAGTAGATATCATTAGCCGGTTTTGTTCAAATGGTGGTCCTAAAAAGGACCGGTTGTTGAGCATTTATTTTGAGCTGGTGTACTTGGTAACAGCTTTAGTTCCCTCTGAAACTGCGTGCTTTGACAACTCGCCGGGGAGCAAGAGCCTGACAGCAGTTTGAATTTCGCGGCTGCTCACAGTTGACCTCTTGTTGTAATGAGCCAAACGTGAAGCCTCTGCTGCAATGCGCTCGAAGATGTCGTTGACAAATGAGTTCATGATTCCCATCGCCTTGCTGGAAATTCCGGTGTCGGGGTGCACTTGCTTCAAAACTTTGTACACGTAGATGCTCCTTCGCTTCTTCTTGCCGTCGACCGGGGTGGTCTTGGCTACTGACTTCTTCGCGCCTTTGGTTGCGGTCATGACGATGTGTGAACTTCAGTCTCGGCGCCAGCTTATATACTGAAAGTTTATGCAAATTTGCATTTCCGTACGCGAACGACAGCCTCTCTCATTTTATGATTCTCTCGTTTGTCGTAAATATTTTTAGGTGGTCCTGAAAAGGACCTGGTTTGTTTTAACTTAGGCTGATTTTTTTGAAGCGGTCTTCTTGGGCAATAATACTGCCTGGATGTTTGGAAGAACACCTCCTTGAGCAATAGTGACGCCGCCGAGAAGTTTGTTCAACTCTTCGTCGTTGCGGATAGCTAGTTGCAAATGGCGGGGAATGATCCTACTTTTCTTGTTGTCACGAGCAGCGTTACCGGCAAGCTCGAGCACTTCTGCGCTCAAATACTCGAGAACGGCAGCCAGATAAACTGGAGCACCAGCTCCGACTCTTTGGCTGTAGTTGCCAGTGCGCAACAGGCGGTGCACGCGACCGACTGGAAACTGCAGTCCTGCACGAGAAGACCTGCTCTTCGGCTTAGATTTGAGTTTTGATCCTTTACCACGTCCCGACATCTTGTTGTTCGAATGATTGTGCCAAGATGCTCGCACAGCTCTGTATAAAACTCAAACCTAACCGCGTCGAACGAACAACTAATTTGCATATGTCGTAGCTGCTCTTTAATCTTGTCAAAATGTTTGTTTAGCAGTGTTGAAGAAATTTGATTTTGAAATGGGTGGTCCTAAAAAGGACCGAGTTTGCTAAATGTTTAGCCACCGAAGCCGTACAAGGTTCTTCCTTGACGCTTGAGTGCGTATACGACGTCGAGTGCTGTGACGGTCTTGCGCTTGGCGTGCTCTGTGTATGTTACTGCATCGCGAATAACATTTTCCAAGAAAACTATCATGACGCCTCTCGTTTCTTCATAAATCAGTCCCGAGATTCGCTTCACTCCGCCTCGGCGAGCCAAACGGCGGATTGCAGGCTTAGTGATGCCTTGGATGTTGTCGCGAAGTACTTTGCGATGGCGCTTAGCACCTCCTTTTCCCAAGCCTTTACCTCCTTTGCCGCGTCCAGACATGTTGAATATAGTGCTTTCGGCAGTCCGTCGAGTTTATTTATAAGCTGTTACGGACGCGTACGGTTACTACTAAACTAATTTGCATACTCAGAAAAACCTCTAACTTACATTCTTTCGTTTGGTTTATTTTTTCTCACTATCAAACAAAGTTTAAAAGTGGCCCTGAAAAGGACCGGTTTTAGCTAATGCTTAAGCTCTTTCGCCACGCATTCTCCTGGCGAGCTGGATGTCTTTGGGCATGATTGTCACACGCTTGGCGTGGATCGCGCAAAGGTTAGTGTCTTCGAACAAACCAACGAGGTAGGCCTCGCTCGCTTCCTGCAAAGCCATTACGGCACTGCTTTGGAACCTCAAGTCAGTTTTGAAGTCTTGAGCTATTTCACGTACAAGACGCTGGAAAGGCAACTTGCGCAAAAGAAGCTCAGTTGACTTCTGGTAGCGTCTGATTTCTCTCAGAGCAACTGTGCCGGGCCTGTAGCGATGAGGCTTCTTCACACCTCCGGTAGCGGGTGCGCTCTTGCGAGCGGCCTTAGTGGCGAGCTGTTTCCTTGGAGCCTTGCCTCCGGTTGACTTGCGAGCGGTTTGCTTGGTACGAGCCATTTTGATAATGTAGCTATACGCTGGAAGACTCTATATATACTGTTTACGGAGACACGGACGCAAGCGATTCCGCTGTATCTCATTGACTAATTTGCATACTTTCAATTTACTGTTGTTATTAGCATTTCATGTTTTGTTAATATTTTGATTGAGTGGTCCTGAAAAGGACCTTGGGTAAAAGAACAACTTATTTTTTACAGCTCTTCTTGGTACTTGCCTTCTTAGATGCTTTTTTGGCTACCGGCTTCTTCTTGGTTACTTTCTTCTTCTTGCTTGCAGCTTTTTTAGATGCTGCTTTCTTAGGAGCACACTTTTTAGCAGGTCGCTTTTTGGCTGCTGGTTTTTTCGCTGCCTTCTTGGGAGCACACTTCTTTACTCGTTTCTTTGCTGCGGCCTTCTTTACTGCTGGCTTTTTAGCTACTTTTTTTGTCCTCTTCTTGGGACCAGCAGCTGGCATTGGAGCAAGCTTGAACGAGCCGGAAGCGCCTTTTCCAGTAGTCTGGAGAAAAGAACCTTTGGCCACGCCGCTGGTAAGTGCTCTCTTCAAGTGAGAATTAGAAGCTGAGAGGTCAAGCTTGTAGGTGTCCGCGATATATTTTTGTATCTTCTGGCGGGATGTACCTTTTCGTTCCTTCATTGCTCCCAGGGCAGAGCTAATCATCTCCTTGTAAGTCGGGTGTTCTGCCTTCTTGGCGCTTGGTCTCTTGGAAGACCTGGCCTTGGCTGCGGCCGCCGCTGCTACTGCTGGTGCTGCTACTGCTGTGGTAGACATTTTGTATGTATTTTAAAGCAACCGAAACAATACTTTCAGTAGTTACTGACTGTGACGAATTGACTGTTGAGCAGTTTTACTTTGTGAAGTACCTTTTACTGATTAATACGAGCATCAGCATGTGAGTTTAAAGCGCATATGCTCATAAAAGCATAGTTATTTTTTTACGAACGTCAAAAACATTCCAGTGACAAAGAAACCAGACTTAGCCTGGTCGGAAACAGAGTTTTTTTTAAAGCTTAGCTTTAAAAGTCCAGAAAAACAGTCTAAAAGTTACAGCACACCTCTGCATTTAATGATATAAACCTCAAATGAAACAAAATATATTACTACACATCCGGTTTAGTTTTCTTCAGCTGCAAACTTAAAACTGTAAGATTTTAGACAAGCACAAGTATTTTTTTCCACTTCAAGCTTAAGTTAAGTTTTATTATTTTAATTTCATTCGGTTTTGTCAATTGTAAAACCCATGAAGTATGTTTAACTTGATTACAACTTTAACTGTGCTGGTTAGTAAAAAGTAATTCATAAACAAACACAAGTATTTAATTTATGATACTTTACAAGTTATCATTACTTTAAGTATACTTATATTCAAAATGGCAGTACTAAACCACATAAAAAAACTTAAGTAGATAAGTTTTGAATTTGTTCTTCCACATACTAGTAACTTACCTTTTCAAAAATGTTCTGAACAGTAGCCATACAAAACTTGTTAAAAAGCTAGAAACTAATGTTTAACAAAGTTTGTTATATAAAACAGTCCCAACTAGTTACTAGTATTTCACAGTTAGAAAAATTTGAAACAACTTTTTAAAACTATTACACAGTTGTTTTGATTTTTTAACAACGTTTTATTTGTTATACTCGAAGCTGAACTAAGAACTTTTTCTTTGTAGATTTCATGAAAAGAAAGCGAACAAATGGATTTGATCGTAACTTTCCAAAACAAGACAAAATAACTTACACTTAAATGAATATCAGTACTGTTCACTTATGTTCAAAGAAAAGGACCGAAATTTCAATATGAAGTTTAAAAGAGTTGCTTATTTTGAGACGAAAACTTTACTTAAAAAAAGAGGTTAGGCTAATTTTAAAAGTAACAAAAGTACAGTTCAAAAATGACTGCATAATGATAGAAGTGTTTATGTTTACTAAGTGAAGATTTGTTTAAATAAACTTTAATTGATTTACTGCTTAAAGTAGTTTCTAAGTGTAATAAAAACTAGATTCATTACAATGTTCTGCACAATTTAGACAGTTGACTAAATGTTTTGCTGTGGTATATTTCAAAAAAGGTTGTTAAATCAACTCTAACTTGATATAAATGTAATTTCAAAATGTATTCTTTATTCTCAGGTGTTTTGAGCACTTCTGTTGTAACAACAGCATTTAAATTTCTAACATGTTAACAATTAGCTAATGTGTTTGTTTGATTTTTGTGTCTTTTCCTTTTAAAACAGGGTATTTACTTATTTGAAAACTGTACGTTGCTTTTGCACTCGTACTATCATAGCTGAACAGTTTTACGAAGCTTACTTTGAAGCAAATAAAAAAAAAGAATAAGTAAAGGCAAGACAAACTTAAATTATTTGTTAGTTAGAACAAAGTGAGCTCTAAACATAAGAAACACTTAAGCAAATAAGCTACAAGTTTTTAAAAACATTTTTAAATTTTTCAATAATAAATGACACACTAACTAGACTGTCATTTAGTTGTAGACTTATTTTGTCTGTTGCTTTCATTTTGCTATTTACATAAAAGCCATAACTTTATTTTTTATAAGCGTTTCGTTCTGCTCTAGACTTTTAACAAATATAACTTGAAATAAACAGTTGCAGTAGTTTTTAGTTATCAAGTTGTCTCATACACAGTCTTCAATAAAGTTACTAAGCTGTTTACTTCTTTTCCTTTGCATAATGTTTCAGCTATTGGTTTTTTTACGCGTTGATGTTTTATGTTAAAAATCCATAAGCAACTAAGTTTAATAAAACAAGTCTAAGATTTGTAAAAAAAAAACAGTTGTACTGAAATTGAATGCTTTTTGGTCGTTTTTTTTCTTTAGAACAATCACTGTTGTTTACATTTATTTATTTTTAAAAATACATTTTGATAAGCATGATCAGTATAATTTTCATGAATAAACCTCTACTGTTCAAGTATTTTAAAAAATAATACGAAATTTATTAAAACTAACTGTTTTATTTTCATTCCATAATGAAATTGCTTTTTATAGTGACGTAGAACAAGTTTTAAAAACTAAGTTTAGTATTTATTAAATTAAAAAAAAAGTCTACGAAGTAAGCACAATTGAGAATTTTTTTGTCTAAATAAAGAAGTTAACAAGAAAAAGCCTTTGGACAACACGTTGAAGTTAGTTGAAGCTTTTTATGAAACATCAAATTACAACTAGTTAACAAAACTTATTCCACGATTTAGGCAATACTTTCAAAACATAACTAGCTCTCTTATTAAAAGTTGCTTAGAATGTCCAGTAAAAGTACAAAGGCAATAGTAAGTATGCATAACTAGGTGACAAAAGAAAAGACAGAAAAAATATTAATTAGAAGTAAAATGTGTCATTCAACTAGCTCTAACTCTTACTTTTGATCTTTTACCACCACAAAGTTGGTTGAGTTGCACATTTTTGTTGTTTAGTTAAAGCTTGTTTAACACTGCTTAGTAGACTTTAAAGCTGGTTAAATAAACTGGTTGTCCTGATTACATTAGATTAACTTGATAAAGCTATAAGCAATGCTAGATCAACTAAAAGCTTTTTAAAGTTGTAGATTCGAAATGTTCTTTTTTGTTCATGTTGTAATGCATATATGTTGTTTTTTGTTTATGTATTTATGAGTTGTAATGCATGTTTTTTAGTTAAAGTTTTTTTCTGAAACGATACAACATAAATTAGACCCAAAGCTAAACTAATTTTCAACTTGATAAATCTGTGAACAATTTGAGTTCAATAAAAAGCTTTGTAAAAATAATTCGGTTGTAATACATGATGGTTGTTGTACTGAAATTGCAGTTTTGTTGATTTTTTTATTTTGGTTTGAACAGCTTCTGTTGTTAACTGTATTTTAAACTGTTTTATTTAGTTTGAGTTGCATTGTAATAAAAAAAAATAATACATTTTAGAAACTACTGGTTTATTAGATTGTAATTGTTAATATCCAAAGTTAATTTTGTTTTATTATAATTTAATGTATTATTTTCATTTAAAATCTAATACTTTTTACAGTGACGTAGAACAGTATTTTTTAAATAAACTAAATACTTTTTCAATTTTACAAAAAGAAGTATACAAAATAAGCATAACGGGAATAAGTTTTGTTTAAAGAAAGAAGTTTACAAGAAAATCTTATGGACACAAAAATCAAGTTAGTTGAAGCTTTCTGCGAAACGTATATTTATTTGTAATGTAACAGACTTAAGCAATGGTTTTTAAATGCAACTAGCTCCCTCCTCAAAAGTAGTTTAAAATGTCATGTAAGAGCAATTGTAAATACAAGTATGTGACAAAAAGTTAAAACACAAAAGTATAAGCTAGAAGTAAACTGTTTTATACAAACGTTCTAACTCACCTTTTACCAGCACAAAAAACATTAAGTTTGGTTCGTTTTTGTCGTCTAGTTAGAGCTTGTTTATTGCTGCTTAGTGGACATTGATATCTGGTTGAATCAGTTGGTGGTCCTTATCACTTTAGACTTATAACAGAAATAACTATAGACTGTAAAAGTCGTTTTAAGTCATCAAGTTGTCTCACATATAGTTGTAACAAGTAATACAAATGAGTGGTGACAAGCTGTTACTTCTTTTCCTTTCAGCTTATAAATTGAGTTCTTTCATGTATTCGACTAGTTAAGCAACCAAAAACAAACTAAATAGATGTCAGCTTTGTAAAATAAAAGTTTTAATGATAAGCTTTCATGAATTATTTCAGCTATTTTTGTTTTGGTAAATCGCGTACTTGTTTATAGTGTTGTTTTTCTTTGAACAATCGATGTTGTTTACATTTATGTATTTTAATGTATGATTTTTAAGTTACTATGCATGTTTTTAATCGTGTTTTAGTTGTAATTAAACTATATTTTTTGTGAAACAAATATTGTTTGTTGTTAACAATTGAAAACATACTTTGTTGATAAACCAAAGCAAGTTTTATTCTTATTACTATTTAAGTGTACTATTTTCATTGAAAAATATAACTAGTTTTTAAAGTGACGTAGCGTAACTTTTTTTAATAAGTTAAAAAACAAATAATTAATGAATGTTTAAGAAAAGTCCACAAAGTAAGAACGAATAAGATAGAAAAAAAAGATATCAAGAAGAAAAAGACATCCAAGTTAGTTAATTATGTTAAGCATTCAATTACAGTAGGCAATAAATTAAGGATTATAGCAGTGATCACACTAGTTTACATCGCAAAAGTTAGATCAAAAATAAAGTAAAAGTAGAGAAATCACAGCAAGCTTAACTGTTCAATTAATAATGGAAAGCGATAAAATATAGTTTGGAAGTAAACAGTGTTATTCAGAGTTCTTTGATCCTTTATCATCACAAAGTAGATTTAGTATGTAAATTTGTGTCATTGAGTTTAGTACACATTAGAAGCTTGCATCAATGACTGGTGATCCACGTAAGCTTTAGACTCATGGAAAATACAAAAAAAAAACAAATGATTTTTGGATTTGTCTCATATACAGTATAAAAAAGAGATCAAGTTGTTCATTTTTTCTTTTGTATCATGTTTTTATGTGTCGACGTTTTTGTTTGATAGAGCCACAAACAATTTGAGTTCAACGAAACAAGTTTAAATATTTGTAAATATTTCAACTGTACTCTTAAACTATTGTTGTACTGAAACTGTATGTTTGTTTTGAACAGTCGCTGTTGTATACATTAATGCATTGTACAACTTTCAATCTGCTTTTTATGGTTTCAGTTGCATTCTAACTAACAAGACTAGTATACTTTAAAAAATTAAACCTCAGTTTAATTGTAATCTTTGACTAAGTGTTTTTGATATCAATACAAATTCAAGTTTTCTTCTCATTATAATCAACTGAAATTTGAATTTGAAAATTTAACTAATTTTTTCAGTGACATGGTATTATTTTAGATTTTTCATAAATAAAACTTATTTTGATATTAAAAATAACATTGACTGTTTGAAAAACTTGTCCACAAAGTAAGCATGAACAAGAATAAATTTTGTTTAATATACCTATTGTAAAACATTTTTACCTAACATTCAAATACTAGTAAGAAAGGAAAACAGATAAATATTATCATTTAGAAGTAAAATGTTTAGATACATTAGTAACTGGTTAAATCAGTTGGTGGTCCTGATTATTTTAGATTTATAACAAACATAACTTAGAACAAACAATTAGAGTTACTTTAGGTCATCAAGTTGTCTAACACCTAGTCTAAACAAGTAACTTTACCATGAAAATAATAAAACTAGCATTTTTTAACCGTGTTTAAGCTAATGAATTGGTTTGTATCATAGGGTGATGTTTTGGCTTGAAATGATATCTTAAATAAGCTAAATAGATGTCAGCCTTGTAGGTGGGAATACTTAAATGTGTTTGAAATTGACATTTGTTATCTTTTGTTCTGAACTTTTATTTCTATTTATATACTTATAACTTTTTAAAACATTTTACATGGTTTTAACTGCATTTAAGTTGATAAAAAGAAGACGTTTAAAAGTTAAACCTTTGTTGTGTTGCTGATAATCAACAACAACAACTTAAAAATGTAACAAAAACTAAGGTTTTTTTTGTTATAAGTTGAGTATACGTTACTGTATTATCTTTTTTTAAACACTTATTTACTGAATGTTTTAACAGAAATTCAACAAATGAACAAGAAGTTGTATAGAAAAAAAAGTTCACGGACAACGTATTGAAGTTAGTTAAATCCTTTTTTACAGATACTACTGTTTTTTCAAATTAGACTTATGCAATGGTAACCATAAGATTAAAACTTAAAAGTACGACAAATTTTAAATCAAACAACTAAAGTGTTTGATCTTTTAATTCTTATAACAACCAGTTTGTTTGTACAATTATCAATTTGTGGCTTGTACTTTAAGTAGATATCAATAGCCGGTTTGGTTCAAATGGTGGTCCTAAAAAGGACCGGTTGTTGAGCATTTATTTTGAGCTGGTGTACTTGGTGACAGCTTTAGTTCCCTCTGAAACTGCGTGCTTTGACAACTCGCCGGGGAGCAAGAGCCTGACAGCAGTTTGAATTTCGCGGCTGCTCACAGTTGACCTCTTGTTGTAATGAGCCAAACGTGAAGCCTCTGCTGCAATGCGCTCGAAGATGTCGTTGACAAATGAGTTCATGATTCCCATCGCCTTGCTGGAAATTCCGGTGTCGGGGTGCACTTGCTTCAAAACTTTGTACACGTAGATGCCAAAGCTTTCTTTGTGCCTCCTCCTTCGCTTCTTCTTGCCGTCGACCGGGGTGGTCTTGGCTACTGACTTCTTCGCGCCTTTGGTTGCGGTCATGATGATGTGTGAACTTCAGTCTCGGCGCCAGCTTATATACTGAAAGTTTATGCAAATTAGCATTTCCGTACGCGAACGACAGCCTCTCTCATTTTATGATTCTCTCGTTTGTCGTAAATATTTTTAGGTGGTCCTGAAAAGGACCTGGTTTGTTTTAACTTAGGCTGATTTTTTTGAAGCGGTCTTCTTGGGCAATAATACTGCCTGGATGTTTGGAAGAACACCTCCTTGAGCAATAGTGACGCCGCCGAGAAGTTTGTTCAACTCTTCGTCGTTGCGGATAGCTAGTTGCAAATGGCGGGGAATGATCCTGCTTTTCTTGTTGTCACGAGCAGCGTTACCGGCAAGCTCGAGCACTTCTGCGCTCAAATACTCGAGAACGGCAGCCAGATAAACTGGAGCACCAGCTCCGACTCTTTGGCTGTAGTTGCCAGTGCGCAACAGGCGGTGCACGCGACCGACTGGAAACTGCAGTCCTGCACGAGAAGACCTGCTCTTCGGCTTAGATTTGAGTTTTGATCCTTTACCACGTCCCGACATCTTGTTGTTCGAATGATTGTGCCAAGATGCTCGCACAGCTCTGTATAAAACTCAAACCTAACCGCGTCGAACGAACAACTAATTTGCATATGTCGTAGCTGCTCTTTAATCTTGTCAAAATGTTTGTTCAGCAGTGTTGAAGAAATTTGATTTTGAAATGGGTGGTCCTAAAAAGGACCGAGTTTGCTAAATGTTTAGCCACCGAAGCCGTACAAGGTTCTTCCTTGACGCTTGAGTGCGTATACGACGTCAAGTGCTGTGACGGTCTTGCGCTTGGCGTGCTCTGTGTATGTTACTGCATCGCGAATAACATTTTCCAAGAAAACTTTCATGACGCCTCTCGTTTCTTCATAAATCAGTCCCGAGATTCGCTTCACTCCGCCTCGGCGAGCCAAACGGCGGATTGCAGGCTTAGTGATGCCTTGGATGTTGTCGCGAAGTACTTTGCGATGGCGCTTAGCACCTCCTTTTCCCAAGCCTTTACCTCCTTTGCCGCGTCCAGACATGTTGAATATAGTGTTTTCGTCAGTCCGTCGAGTTTATTTATAAGCTGTTACGGACGCGTACGGTTACTACTAAACTAATTTGCATACTCAGAAAAGTCTCTAACTTACATTCTTTCGTTTGGTTTATTTTTTCTCACTATCAAACAAAGTTTAAAAGTGGCCCTGAAAAGGACCGGTTTTAGCTAATGCTTAAGCTCTTTCGCCACGCATTCTCCTGGCGAGCTGGATGTCTTTGGGCATGATTGTCACACGCTTGGCGTGGATCGCGCAAAGGTTAGTGTCTTCGAACAAACCAACGAGGTAGGCCTCGCTCGCTTCCTGCAAAGCCATTACGGCACTGCTTTGGAACCTCAAGTCAGTTTTGAAGTCTTGAGCTATTTCACGTACAAGACGCTGGAAAGGCAACTTGCGCAAAAGAAGCTCAGTTGACTTCTGGTAGCGTCTGATTTCTCTCAGAGCAACTGTGCCGGGCCTGTAGCGATGAGGCTTCTTCACACCTCCGGTAGCGGGTGCGCTCTTGCGAGCGGCCTTAGTGGCGAGCTGTTTCCTTGGAGCCTTGCCTCCGGTTGACTTGCGAGCGGTTTGCTTGGTACGAGCCATTTTGATAATGTAGCTATACGCTGGAAGACTGTATATATACTGTTTACGGAGACACGGACGCAAGCGATTCCGCTGTATCTCATTGACTAATTTGCATACTTTTAATTTACTGTTGTTATTAGCATTTCATGTTTTGTTAATATTTTGATTGAGTGGTCCTGAAAAGGACCTTGGGTAAAAGAACAACTTATTTTTTACAGCTCTTCTTGGTACTTGCCTTCTTAGATGCTTTTTTGGCTACCGGCTTCTTCTTGGTTACTTTCTTCTTCTTGCTTGCAGCTTTTTTAGATGCTGCTTTCTTAGGAGCACACTTTTTAGCAGGTCGCTTTTTGGCTGCTGGTTTTTTCGCTGCCTTCTTGGGAGCACACTTCTTTACTCGTTTCTTTGCTGCGGCCTTCTTTACTGCTGGCTTTTTAGCTACTTTTTTTGTCCTCTTCTTGGGACCAGCAGCTGGCATTGGAGCAAGCTTGAACGAGCCGGAAGCGCCTTTTCCAGTAGTCTGGAGAAAAGAACCTTTGGTCACGCCGCTGGTAAGTGCTCTCTTCAAGTGAGAATTAGAAGCTGAGAGGTCAAGCTTGTAGGTGTCCGCGATATATTTTTGTATCTTCTGGCGGGATGTACCTTTTCGTTCCTTCATTGCTCCCAGGGCAGAGCTAATCATCTCCCTGTAAGTCGGGTGTTCTGCCTTCTTGGCGCTTGGTCTCTTGGAAGACCTGGCCTTGGCTGCGGCCGCCGCCGCTGCTACTGCTGGTGCTGCTACTGCTGTGGTAGACATTTTGTATGTATTTTAAAGCAACCGAAACAATACTTTTAGTAGTTACTGACTGTGACGAATTGACTGTTGAGCAGTTTTACTTTGTGAAGTACCTTTTACTGATTAATACGAGCATTATCATGTGAGTTTAAAGCGCATATGCTCATAAAAGCATAGTTATTTTTTTACGAACGTCAAAAACATTCCAGTGACAAAGAAACCAGACTTAGCCTGGTCGGAAACAGAGTTTTTTTTAAAGCTTAGCTTTAAAGGTCCAGAAAAACAGTCTAAAAGTTACAGCACACCTCTGCATTTAATAATATAAACCTCAAATGAAACAAAATACATTACTACACATCCGGTTTAGTTTTCTTCAGCTGCAAACTTAAAACTGTAAGATTTTAGACAAGCACAAGTATTTTTTCCACTTCAAGCTTAAGTTAAGTTTTATTATTTTAATTTCATTCGGTTTTGTCAATTGTAAAACCCATTAAGTATGTTTAACTTGATTACAACTTTAACTGTGCTGGTTAGTAAAAAGTAATTCATAAACAAACACAAGTATTTAATTTATGATACTTTACAAGTTATCATTACTTTAAGTATACTTATATTCAAAATGGCAGTACTAAACCACATAAAAAAACTTAAGTTCATAAGTTTTGAATTTGTTCTTCCACATACTAGTAACTTCAAAAATGTTCTGAACAGTAGCCATACAAAACTTGTTAAAAAGCTAGAAACTAATGTTTAACTTGTTATATAAAACAGTCCCAACTAGTTACTAGTATTTCACAGTTAGAAAAATTTGAAACAACTTTTTAAAACTATTACACAGTTGTTTTGATTTTTTAACAACGTTTTATTTGTTATACTCGAAGCTGAACTAAGAACTTTTTCTTTGTAGATTTCATGAAAAGAAAGCGAACAAATGGATTTGATCGTAACTTTCCAAAACAAGACGAAATAACTTGCACTTAAATGAATATCAGTACTGTTCACTTATGTTCAAAGAAAAGGACCGAAATTTCAATATGAAGTTTAAAAGAGTTGCTTATTTTGAGACGAAGAACTTTACTTAAAAAAAGAGGTTAGGCTAATTTTAAAAGTAACAAAAGTACAGTTCAAAAATGACTGCATAATGATAGAAGTGTTTATGTTTACTAAGTGAAGATTTGTTTAAATAAACTTTAATTGATTTACTGCTTAAAGTAGTTTCTAAGTGTAATAAAAACTAGATTCATTACAATGTTCTGCACAATTTAGACAGTTGACTAAATGTTTTGCTGTGGTATATTTTAAAAAAGGTTGTTAAATCAACTCTAACTTGATATAAATGTAATTTCAAAATGTATTCTTTATTCTCAGGTGTTTTGAGCACTTCTGTTGTAACAACAGCATTTAAATTTCTAACATGTTAACAATTAGCTAATGTGTTTGTTTGATTTTTGTGTCTTTTCCTTTTAAAACAGGGTATTTACTTATTTGAAAACTGTACGTTGCTTTTGCACTCGTACTATCATAGCTGAACAGTTTTACGAAGCTTACTTTGAAGCAAATAAAAAAAAAATAAGTAAAGGCAAGAAAAACTTAAATTATTTGTTAGTTAGAACAAAGTTAGCTCTAAACATAAGAAACACTTAAGCAAATAAGCTACAAGTTTCAGACAGTTCATTGGTTTATAACAACTTTTTATCGTTTTCGAACGCCTACGACCATACCACACTGAACACACCCCATCTCGTCCGATCTGGGAAGTTAAAAAAGTGTCGGGCTTAAAGGTTAGTACTTAGATGGGTGACCGCTTGGGAATACCGCGTGCCGTAGGCTTTTATTTTCAAGCACTTATTTGTTGGATTTATTCTTCATACTTATTATGAAAGTTTCTAGTTTATCTTAAACATTTTTCAATAATAAATGACACACTAACTAGACTGTCATTTAGTTGTAGACTTATTTTGTCTGTTGCTTTCATTTTGCTATTTATATAAAAGCCATAACTTTATTTCTTAAAAGCGTTTCGTTCTGCTCTAGACTTTTAACAAATATAACTTGAAATAAACAGTTGCAGTAGTTTTTAGTTATCAAGTTGTCTCATACACAGTCTTCAATAAAGTTACAAAGCTGTTTACTTCTTTTCCTTTGCATAATGTTTCAGCTATTGGTTTTTTTACGCGTTGATGTTTTATGTTAAAAATCCATAAGCAACTAAGTTTAATAAAACAAGTCTAAGATTTGTAAAAAAAAAATTCAACTTTGCTATTCATGACAGTTGTACTGAAATTGAATGCTTTTTGGTCGTTTTTTTTCTTTAGAACAATCACTGTTGTTTACATTTATTTATTTTTGAAAATACATTTTGATAAGCATGATCAGTATAATTTTCATGAATAAACCTCTACTGTTCAAGTATTTTTTAAAATAATACGAAATTTATTAAAACTAACTGTTTTATTTTCATTCCATAATGAAATTACTTTTTATAGTGACGTAGAACAAGTTTTAAAAATAAAGTTTAGTATTTATTAAATTAAAAAAAAAGTCTACGAAGTAAGCATAATTGAGAATTTTTTTTTTGTCTAAATAAAGAAGTTAACAAGAAAAAGCCTTTGGACAACACGTTTAAGTTAGTTGAAGCTTTTTATGAAACATCAAATTACAACTAGTTAACAAAACTTATTCCACGATTTAGGCAATACTTTCAAAACATAACTAGCTCTCTTATTAAAAGTTGCTTAGAATGTCCAGTAAAAGTACAAAGGCAATAGTAAGTATGCATATCTAGGTGACAAAAGAAAAGACAGAAAAAATATTATTTAGAAGTAAAATGTGTCATTCAACTAGCTCTAACTCTTACTTTTGATCTTTTACCACCACAAAGTTGGTTGAGTTGCACATTTTTGTTGTTTAGTTAAAGCTTGTTTAACACTGCTTAGTAGACTTTAAAGCTGGTTAAATAAGCTGGTTGTCCTGATTACATTAGATTAACTTGATAAAGCTATAAGCAATGCTAGATCAACTAAAAGATGTAAGCTTTTTAAAGTTATAGATTCGAAATGTTCTTTTTCGTTCATGTTGTGATGCATATATGTTGTTTTTTGTTTATGTATTTATGAGTTGTAATGCATGTTTTAAATGTGTTTTAGTTAAAGTTATTTTCTGAAACGATACAACATAAATTAGACCCAAAGCTAAACTAATTTTCAACTTGATAAATCTGTGAACAATTTGAGTTCAATAAAAAGCTTTGTAAAAAGAATTCGGTTGTAATACATGATGGTTGTTGTACTGAAATTGCAGTTTTGTTGATTTTTTTATTTTGGTTTGAACAGCTTCTGTTGTTAATTGTATTTTAAACTGTTTTACTTAGTTTGAGTTGCATTGTAATAAAAAGAAATAATAAATTTTAGAAACTACTGGTTTATTAGATTGTAATTGTTAATATCCAAAGTTAAGTTTGTTTTATTATAATTTAATGTATTATTTTCATTTAAAATCTAATACTTTTTACAGTGACGTAGAACAGTATTTTTTAAATAAACTAAATACTTTTTCAATTTTACAAAAAGAAGTATACAAAATAAGCATAACGGGAATAAGTTTTGTTTAAAGAAAGAAGTTTACAAGAAAATCTTATGGACACAAAAATCAAGTTAGTTGAAGCTTTCTGCGAAACGTATATTTATTTGTAATGTAACAGACTTAAGCAATGGTTTTTAAATACAACTAGCTCCCTCCTCAAAAGTAGTTTAAAATGTCATGTAAGAGAACAAAAACAATTGTAAATACAAGTATGTGA
This sequence comes from Thalia democratica, assembly GCF_965202585.1. Classification (NCBI taxonomy): domain Eukaryota; kingdom Metazoa; phylum Chordata; class Thaliacea; order Salpida; family Salpidae; genus Thalia; species Thalia democratica. Next base: position 14,738,549 of record NC_139170.1, read on the forward strand.
CAAAAAGTTAAAACACAAAAGTATAAGTTAGAAGTAAACTGTTTTATACAAACATTCTAACTCACCTTTTACCAGCACAAAAAACATTAAGTTTGGTTCGTTTTTGTCGTCTAGTTAGAGCTTGTTTAATGCTGCTTAGTGGACATTGATATCTGGTTGAATCAGTTGGTGGTCCTTATCACTTTAGACTTATAACAGAAATGACTATAGACTGTAAAAGTCGTTTTAAGTCATCAAGTTGTCTCACATATAGTTGTAACAAGTAATACAAATGAGTGGTGACAAGCTGTTACTTCTTTTCCTTTCAGCTTAAAAATTGAGTTCTTTCATGTATTCGACTAATTAAGCAATCAAAAACAAACTAAATAGATGTCAGCTTTGTAAAATAAAAGTTTTAATGATAAGCTTTCATCAACTATTTCAGCTATTTTTGTTTTGGTAAATCGCGTACTTGTTTATAGTGTTGTTTTTCTTTGAACAATCGATGTTGTTTACATTTATGTATTTTAATGTATGATTTTTAAATTACTATGCATGTTTTTAATCGTGTTTTAGTTGTAATTAAACTATATTTTTTGTGAAACAAATATTGTTTGTTGTTAACAATTGAAAACATACTTTGTTGATAAACCAAAGTAAGTTTTATTCTTATTACTATTTAAGTGTACTATTTTCATTGAAAAATATAAATAGTTTTTAAAGTGACGTAGCGTAACTTTTTTTAATAAGTTAAAAAACAAATAATTATTGAATGTTTAAGAAAAGTGCACAAAGTAAGAACGAATAAGATAGAGTTCTTAGAAAAAAAAAGATATCAAGAAGAAAAAGACATCCAAGTTAGTTAATTATGTTAAGCATTCAATTACAGTAGTTGTTACATCAAGTTGTCTAACACCTAGTCTAAACAAGTAACTTTACCATGAAAATAATAAAACAAGCATTTTTTAACCGTGTTTAAGCTAATGAGTTGGTTTGTATCATAGGGTGATGTTTTGGCTTGAAATGATATCTTAAATAAGCTAAATAGATGTCAGCCTTGTAGGTGGGAATACTTAAATGTGTTTGAAATTCACATTTGTTATCTTTTGTTCTGAACTTTTATTTCTATTTATATACTTATAACTTTTTAAAACATTTTACATGGTTTTAACTGCATTTAAGTTGATAAAAAGAAGACGTTTAAAAGTTAAACCTTTGTTGTGTTGCTGATAATCAACAACAACAACTTAAAAATGTAACAAAAACTAAGGTTTTTTTTGGTATAAGTTAAGTATACGTTACTGTATTATTTTTTTTAAACACTTATTTACTGAATGTTTTAACAGAAATTCAACAAATGAACAAGAAGTTGTATAGAAAAAAAAAAGTTCACGGACAACGTATTGAAGTTAGTTAAATCCTTTTTTACATATACTACTGTTTTTTCAAATTAGACTTGAGCAATGGTAACCATAAGATTAAAACTTGAAAGTACGACAAATTTTAAATCAAACAACTAAAGTGTTTGATCTTTTAATTCTTATAACAACCAGTTTGTTTGTACAATTATCAATTTGTGGCTTGTACTTTAAGTAGATATCAATAGCCGGTTTTGTTCAAATGGTGGTCCTAAAAAGGACCGGTTGTTGAGCATTTATTTTGAGCTGGTGTACTTGGTAACAGCTTTAGTTCCCTCTGAAACTGCGTGCTTTGACAACTCGCCGGGGAGCAAGAGCCTGACAGCAGTTTGAATTTCGCGGCTGCTCACAGTTGACCTCTTGTTGTAATGAGCCAAACGTGAAGCCTCTGCTGCAATGCGCTCGAAGATGTCGTTGACAAATGAGTTCATGATTCCCATCGCCTTGCTGGAAATTCCGGTGTCGGGGTGCACTTGCTTCAAAACTTTGTACACGTAGATGCCAAAGCTTTCTTTGTGCCTCCTCCTTCGCTTCTTCTTGCCGTCGACCGGGGTGGTCTTGGCTACTGACTTCTTCGCGCCTTTGGTTGCGGTCATGATGATGTGTGAACTTCAGTCTCGGCGCCAGCTTATATACTGAAAGTTTATGCAAATTAGCATTTCCGTACGCGAACGACAGCCTCTCTCATTTTATGATTCTCTCGTTTGTCGTAAATATTTTTAGGTGGTCCTGAAAAGGACCTGGTTTGTTTTAACTTAGGCTGATTTTTTTGAAGCGGTCTTCTTGGGCAATAATACTGCCTGGATGTTTGGAAGAACACCTCCTTGAGCAATAGTGACGCCGCCGAGAAGTTTGTTCAACTCTTCGTCGTTGCGGATAGCTAGTTGCAAATGGCGGGGAATGATCCTGCTTTTCTTGTTGTCACGAGCAGCGTTACCGGCAAGCTCGAGCACTTCTGCGCTCAAATACTCGAGAACGGCAGCCAGATAAACTGGAGCACCAGCTCCGACTCTTTGGCTGTAGTTGCCAGTGCGCAACAGGCGGTGCACGCGACCGACTGGAAACTGCAGTCCTGCACGAGAAGACCTGCTCTTCGGCTTAGATTTGAGTTTTGATCCTTTACCACGTCCCGACATCTTGTTGTTCGAATGATTGTGCCAAGATGCTCGCACAGCTCTGTATAAAACTCAAACCTAACCGCGTCGAACGAACAACTAATTTGCATATGTCGTAGCTGCTCTTTAATCTTGTCAAAATGTTTGTTCAGCAGTGTTGAAGAAATTTGATTTTGAAATGGGTGGTCCTAAAAAGGACCGAGTTTGCTAAATGTTTAGCCACCGAAGCCGTACAAGGTTCTTCCTTGACGCTTGAGTGCGTATACGACGTCAAGTGCTGTGACGGTCTTGCGCTTGGCGTGCTCTGTGTATGTTACTGCATCGCGAATAACATTTTCCAAGAAAACTTTCATGACGCCTCTCGTTTCTTCATAAATCAGTCCCGAGATTCGCTTCACTCCGCCTCGGCGAGCCAAACGGCGGATTGCAGGCTTAGTGATGCCTTGGATGTTGTCGCGAAGTACTTTGCGATGGCGCTTAGCACCTCCTTTTCCCAAGCCTTTACCTCCTTTGCCGCGTCCAGACATGTTGAATATAGTGTTTTCGTCAGTCCGTCGAGTTCATTTATAAGCTGTTACGGACGCGTACGGTTACTACTAAACTAATTTGCATACTCAGAAAAGTCTCTAACTTACATTCTTTCGTTTGGTTTATTTTTTCTCACTATCAAACAAAGTTTAAAAGTGGCCCTGAAAAGGACCGGTTTTAGCTAATGCTTAAGCTCTTTCGCCACGCATTCTCCTGGCGAGCTGGATGTCTTTGGGCATGATTGTCACACGCTTGGCGTGGATCGCGCAAAGGTTAGTGTCTTCGAACAAACCAACGAGGTAGGCCTCGCTCGCTTCCTGCAAAGCCATTACGGCACTGCTTTGGAACCTCAAGTCAGTTTTGAAGTCTTGAGCTATTTCACGTACAAGACGCTGGAAAGGCAACTTGCGCAAAAGAAGCTCAGTTGACTTCTGGTAGCGTCTGATTTCTCTCAGAGCAACTGTGCCGGGCCTGTAGCGATGAGGCTTCTTCACACCTCCGGTAGCGGGTGCGCTCTTGCGAGCGGCCTTAGTGGCGAGCTGTTTCCTTGGAGCCTTGCCTCCGGTTGACTTGCGAGCGGTTTGCTTGGTACGAGCCATTTTGATAATGTAGCTATACGCTGGAAGACTGTATATATACTGTTTACGGAGACACGGACGCAAGCGATTCCGCTGTATCTCATTGACTAATTTGCATACTTTTAATTTACTGTTGTTATTAGCATTTCATGTTTTGTTAATATTTTGATTGAGTGGTCCTGAAAAGGACCTTGGGTAAAAGAACAACTTATTTTTTACAGCTCTTCTTGGTACTTGCCTTCTTAGATGCTTTTTTGGCTACCGGCTTCTTCTTGGTTACTTTCTTCTTCTTGCTTGCAGCTTTTTTAGATGCTGCTTTCTTAGGAGCACACTTTTTAGCAGGTCGCTTTTTGGCTGCTGGTTTTTTCGCTGCCTTCTTGGGAGCACACTTCTTTACTCGTTTCTTTGCTGCGGCCTTCTTTACTGCTGGCTTTTTAGCTACTTTTTTTGTCCTCTTCTTGGGACCAGCAGCTGGCATTGGAGCAAGCTTGAACGAGCCGGAAGCGCCTTTTCCAGTAGTCTGGAGAAAAGAACCTTTGGTCACGCCGCTGGTAAGTGCTCTCTTCAAGTGAGAATTAGAAGCTGAGAGGTCAAGCTTGTAGGTGTCCGCGATATATTTTTGTATCTTCTGGCGGGATGTACCTTTTCGTTCCTTCATTGCTCCCAGGGCAGAGCTAATCATCTCCCTGTAAGTCGGGTGTTCTGCCTTCTTGGCGCTTGGTCTCTTGGAAGACCTGGCCTTGGCTGCGGCCGCCGCCGCTGCTACTGCTGGTGCTGCTACTGCTGTGGTAGACATTTTGTATGTATTTTAAAGCAACCGAAACAATACTTTTAGTAGTTACTGACTGTGACGAATTGACTGTTGAGCAGTTTTACTTTGTGAAGTACCTTTTACTGATTAATACGAGCATTATCATGTGAGTTTAAAGCGCATATGCTCATAAAAGCATAGTTATTTTTTTACGAACGTCAAAAACATTCCAGTGACAAAGAAACCAGACTTAGCCTGGTCGGAAACAGAGTTTTTTTTAAAGCTTAGCTTTAAAGGTCCAGAAAAACAGTCTAAAAGTTACAGCACACCTCTGCATTTAATAATATAAACCTCAAATGAAACAAAATACATTACTACACATCCGGTTTAGTTTTCTTCAGCTGCAAACTTAAAACTGTAAGATTTTAGACAAGCACAAGTATTTTTTCCACTTCAAGCTTAAGTTAAGTTTTATTATTTTAATTTCATTCGGTTTTGTCAATTGTAAAACCCATTAAGTATGTTTAACTTGATTACAACTTTAACTGTGCTGGTTAGTAAAAAGTAATTCATAAACAAACACAAGTATTTAATTTATGATACTTTACAAGTTATCATTACTTTAAGTATACTTATATTCAAAATGGCAGTACTAAACCACATAAAAAAACTTAAGTTCATAAGTTTTGAATTTGTTCTTCCACATACTAGTAACTTCAAAAATGTTCTGAACAGTAGCCATACAAAACTTGTTAAAAAGCTAGAAACTAATGTTTAACTTGTTATATAAAACAGTCCCAACTAGTTACTAGTATTTCACAGTTAGAAAAATTTGAAACAACTTTTTAAAACTATTACACAGTTGTTTTGATTTTTTAACAACGTTTTATTTGTTATACTCGAAGCTGAACTAAGAACTTTTTCTTTGTAGATTTCATGAAAAGAAAGCGAACAAATGGATTTGATCGTAACTTTCCAAAACAAGACGAAATAACTTGCACTTAAATGAATATCAGTACTGTTCACTTATGTTCAAAGAAAAGGACCGAAATTTCAATATGAAGTTTAAAAGAGTTGCTTATTTTGAGACGAAGAACTTTACTTAAAAAAAGAGGTTAGGCTAATTTTAAAAGTAACAAAAGTACAGTTCAAAAATGACTGCATAATGATAGAAGTGTTTATGTTTACTAAGTGAAGATTTGTTTAAATAAACTTTAATTGATTTACTGCTTAAAGTAGTTTCTAAGTGTAATAAAAACTAGATTCATTACAATGTTCTGCACAATTTAGACAGTTGACTAAATGTTTTGCTGTGGTATATTTTAAAAAAGGTTGTTAAATCAACTCTAACTTGATATAAATGTAATTTCAAAATGTATTCTTTATTCTCAGGTGTTTTGAGCACTTCTGTTGTAACAACAGCATTTAAATTTCTAACATGTTAACAATTAGCTAATGTGTTTGTTTGATTTTTGTGTCTTTTCCTTTTAAAACAGGGTATTTACTTATTTGAAAACTGTACGTTGCTTTTGCACTCGTACTATCATAGCTGAACAGTTTTACGAAGCTTACTTTGAAGCAAATAAAAAAAAAATAAGTAAAGGCAAGAAAAACTTAAATTATTTGTTAGTTAGAACAAAGTTAGCTCTAAACATAAGAAACACTTAAGCAAATAAGCTACAAGTTTCAGACAGTTCATTGGTTTATAACAACTTTTTATCGTTTTCGAACGCCTACGACCATACCACACTGAACACACCCCATCTCGTCCGATCTGGGAAGTTAAAAAAGTGTCGGGCTTAAAGGTTAGTACTTAGATGGGTGACCGCTTGGGAATACCGCGTGCCGTAGGCTTTTATTTTCAAGCACTTATTTGTTGGATTTATTCTTCATACTTATTATGAAAGTTTCTAGTTTATCTTAAACATTTTTCAATAATAAATGACACACTAACTAGACTGTCATTTAGTTGTAGACTTATTTTGTCTGTTGCTTTCATTTTGCTATTTATATAAAAGCCATAACTTTATTTCTTAAAAGCGTTTCGTTCTGCTCTAGACTTTTAACAAATATAACTTGAAATAAACAGTTGCAGTAGTTTTTAGTTATCAAGTTGTCTCATACACAGTCTTCAATAAAGTTACAAAGCTGTTTACTTCTTTTCCTTTGCATAATGTTTCAGCTATTGGTTTTTTTACGCGTTGATGTTTTATGTTAAAAATCCATAAGCAACTAAGTTTAATAAAACAAGTCTAAGATTTGTAAAAAAAAAATTCAACTTTGCTATTCATGACAGTTGTACTGAAATTGAATGCTTTTTGGTCGTTTTTTTTCTTTAGAACAATCACTGTTGTTTACATTTATTTATTTTTGAAAATACATTTTGATAAGCATGATCAGTATAATTTTCATGAATAAACCTCTACTGTTCAAGTATTTTTTAAAATAATACGAAATTTATTAAAACTAACTGTTTTATTTTCATTCCATAATGAAATTACTTTTTATAGTGACGTAGAACAAGTTTTAAAAATAAAGTTTAGTATTTATTAAATTAAAAAAAAAGTCTACGAAGTAAGCATAATTGAGAATTTTTTTTTTGTCTAAATAAAGAAGTTAACAAGAAAAAGCCTTTGGACAACACGTTTAAGTTAGTTGAAGCTTTTTATGAAACATCAAATTACAACTAGTTAACAAAACTTATTCCACGATTTAGGCAATACTTTCAAAACATAACTAGCTCTCTTATTAAAAGTTGCTTAGAATGTCCAGTAAAAGTACAAAGGCAATAGTAAGTATGCATATCTAGGTGACAAAAGAAAAGACAGAAAAAATATTATTTAGAAGTAAAATGTGTCATTCAACTAGCTCTAACTCTTACTTTTGATCTTTTACCACCACAAAGTTGGTTGAGTTGCACATTTTTGTTGTTTAGTTAAAGCTTGTTTAACACTGCTTAGTAGACTTTAAAGCTGGTTAAATAAGCTGGTTGTCCTGATTACATTAGATTAACTTGATAAAGCTATAAGCAATGCTAGATCAACTAAAAGATGTAAGCTTTTTAAAGTTATAGATTCGAAATGTTCTTTTTCGTTCATGTTGTGATGCATATATGTTGTTTTTTGTTTATGTATTTATGAGTTGTAATGCATGTTTTAAATGTGTTTTAGTTAAAGTTATTTTCTGAAACGATACAACATAAATTAGACCCAAAGCTAAACTAATTTTCAACTTGATAAATCTGTGAACAATTTGAGTTCAATAAAAAGCTTTGTAAAAAGAATTCGGTTGTAATACATGATGGTTGTTGTACTGAAATTGCAGTTTTGTTGATTTTTTTATTTTGGTTTGAACAGCTTCTGTTGTTAATTGTATTTTAAACTGTTTTACTTAGTTTGAGTTGCATTGTAATAAAAAGAAATAATAAATTTTAGAAACTACTGGTTTATTAGATTGTAATTGTTAATATCCAAAGTTAAGTTTGTTTTATTATAATTTAATGTATTATTTTCATTTAAAATCTAATACTTTTTACAGTGACGTAGAACAGTATTTTTTAAATAAACTAAATACTTTTTCAATTTTACAAAAAGAAGTATACAAAATAAGCATAACGGGAATAAGTTTTGTTTAAAGAAAGAAGTTTACAAGAAAATCTTATGGACACAAAAATCAAGTTAGTTGAAGCTTTCTGCGAAACGTATATTTATTTGTAATGTAACAGACTTAAGCAATGGTTTTTAAATACAACTAGCTCCCTCCTCAAAAGTAGTTTAAAATGTCATGTAAGAGAACAAAAACAATTGTAAATACAAGTATGTGACAAAAAGTTAAAACACAAAAGTATAAGTTAGAAGTAAACTGTTTTATACAAACATTCTAACTCACCTTTTACCAGCACAAAAAACATTAAGTTTGGTTCGTTTTTGTCGTCTAGTTAGAGCTTGTTTAATGCTGCTTAGTGGACATTGATATCTGGTTGAATCAGTTGGTGGTCCTTATCACTTTAGACTTATAACAGAAATGACTATAGACTGTAAAAGTCGTTTTAAGTCATCAAGTTGTCTCACATATAGTTGTAACAAGTAATACAAATGAGTGGTGACAAGCTGTTACTTCTTTTCCTTTCAGCTTAAAAATTGAGTTCTTTCATGTATTCGACTAATTAAGCAATCAAAAACAAACTAAATAGATGTCAGCTTTGTAAAATAAAAGTTTTAATGATAAGCTTTCATCAACTATTTCAGCTATTTTTGTTTTGGTAAATCGCGTACTTGTTTATAGTGTTGTTTTTCTTTGAACAATCGATGTTGTTTACATTTATGTATTTTAATGTATGATTTTTAAATTACTATGCATGTTTTTAATCGTGTCTTAGTTGTAATTAAACTATATTTTTTGTGAAACAAATATTGTTTGTTGTTAACAATTGAAAACATACTTTGTTGATAAACCAAAGTAAGTTTTATTCTTATTACTATTTAAGTGTACTATTTTCATTGAAAAATATAAATAGTTTTTAAAGTGACGTAGCGTAACTTTTTTTAATAAGTTAAAAAACAAATAATTATTGAATGTTTAAGAAAAGTGCACAAAGTAAGAACGAATAAGATAGAGTTCTTAGAAAAAAAAAGATATCAAGAAGAAAAAGACATCCAAGTTAGTTAATTATGTTAAGCATTCAATTACAGTAGTTGTTACATCAAGTTGTCTAACACCTAGTCTAAACAAGTAACTTTACCATGAAAATAATAAAACAAGCATTTTTTAACCGTGTTTAAGCTAATGAGTTGGTTTGTATCATAGGGTGATGTTTTGGCTTGAAATGATATCTTAAATAAGCTAAATAGATGTCAGCCTTGTAGGTGGGAATACTTAAATGTGTTTGAAATTCACATTTGTTATCTTTTGTTCTGAACTTTTATTTCTATTTATATACTTATAACTTTTTAAAACATTTTACATGGTTTTAACTGCATTTAAGTTGATAAAAAGAAGACGTTTAAAAGTTAAACCTTTGTTGTGTTGCTGATAATCAACAACAACAACTTAAAAATGTAACAAAAACTAAGGTTTTTTTTGGTATAAGTTAAGTATACGTTACTGTATTATTTTTTTTAAACACTTATTTACTGAATGTTTTAACAGAAATTCAACAAATGAACAAGAAGTTGTATAGAAAAAAAAAAGTTCACGGACAACGTATTGAAGTTAGTTAAATCCTTTTTTACATATACTACTGTTTTTTCAAATTAGACTTGAGCAATGGTAACCATAAGATTAAAACTTGAAAGTACGACAAATTTTAAATCAAACAACTAAAGTGTTTGATCTTTTAATTCTTATAACAACCAGTTTGTTTGTACAATTATCAATTTGTGGCTTGTACTTTAAGTAGATATCAATAGCCGGTTTTGTTCAAATGGTGGTCCTAAAAAGGACCGGTTGTTGAGCATTTATTTTGAGCTGGTGTACTTGGTAACAGCTTTAGTTCCCTCTGAAACTGCGTGCTTTGACAACTCGCCGGGGAGCAAGAGCCTGACAGCAGTTTGAATTTCGCGGCTGCTCACAGTTGACCTCTTGTTGTAATGAGCCAAACGTGAAGCCTCTGCTGCAATGCGCTCGAAGATGTCGTTGACAAATGAGTTCATGATTCCCATCGCCTTGCTGGAAATTCCGGTGTCGGGGTGCACTTGCTTCAAAACTTTGTACACGTAGATGCCAAAGCTTTCTTTGTGCCTCCTCCTTCGCTTCTTCTTGCCGTCGACCGGGGTGGTCTTGGCTACTGACTTCTTCGCGCCTTTGGTTGCGGTCATGATGATGTGTGAACTTCAGTCTCGGCGCCAGCTTATATACTGAAAGTTTATGCAAATTAGCATTTCCGTACGCGAACGACAGCCTCTCTCATTTTATGATTCTCTCGTTTGTCGTAAATATTTTTAGGTGGTCCTGAAAAGGACCTGGTTTGTTTTAACTTAGGCTGATTTTTTTGAAGCGGTCTTCTTGGGCAATAATACTGCCTGGATGTTTGGAAGAACACCTCCTTGAGCAATAGTGACGCCGCCGAGAAGTTTGTTCAACTCTTCGTCGTTGCGGATAGCTAGTTGCAAATGGCGGGGAATGATCCTGCTTTTCTTGTTGTCACGAGCAGCGTTACCGGCAAGCTCGAGCACTTCTGCGCTCAAATACTCGAGAACGGCAGCCAGATAAACTGGAGCACCAGCTCCGACTCTTTGGCTGTAGTTGCCAGTGCGCAACAGGCGGTGCACGCGACCGACTGGAAACTGCAGTCCTGCACGAGAAGACCTGCTCTTCGGCTTAGATTTGAGTTTTGATCCTTTACCACGTCCCGACATCTTGTTGTTCGAATGATTGTGCCAAGATGCTCGCACAGCTCTGTATAAAACTCAAACCTAACCGCGTCGAACGAACAACTAATTTGCATATGTCGTAGCTGCTCTTTAATCTTGTCAAAATGTTTGTTCAGCAGTGTTGAAGAAATTTGATTTTGAAATGGGTGGTCCTAAAAAGGACCGAGTTTGCTAAATGTTTAGCCACCGAAGCCGTACAAGGTTCTTCCTTGACGCTTGAGTGCGTATACGACGTCAAGTGCTGTGACGGTCTTGCGCTTGGCGTGCTCTGTGTATGTTACTGCATCGCGAATAACATTTTCCAAGAAAACTTTCATGACGCCTCTCGTTTCTTCATAAATCAGTCCCGAGATTCGCTTCACTCCGCCTCGGCGAGCCAAACGGCGGATTGCAGGCTTAGTGATGCCTTGGATGTTGTCGCGAAGTACTTTGCGATGGCGCTTAGCACCTCCTTTTCCCAAGCCTTTACCTCCTTTGCCGCGTCCAGACATGTTGAATATAGTGTTTTCGTCAGTCCGTCGAGTTCATTTATAAGCTGTTACGGACGCGTACGGTTACTACTAAACTAATTTGCATACTCAGAAAAGTCTCTAACTTACATTCTTTCGTTTGGTTTATTTTTTCTCACTATCAAACAAAGTTTAAAAGTGGCCCTGAAAAGGACCGGTTTTAGCTAATGCTTAAGCTCTTTCGCCACGCATTCTCCTGGCGAGCTGGATGTCTTTGGGCATGATTGTCACACGCTTGGCGTGGATCGCGCAAAGGTTAGTGTCTTCGAACAAACCAACGAGGTAGGCCTCGCTCGCTTCCTGCAAAGCCATTACGGCACTGCTTTGGAACCTCAAGTCAGTTTTGAAGTCTTGAGCTATTTCACGTACAAGACGCTGGAAAGGCAACTTGCGCAAAAGAAGCTCAGTTGACTTCTGGTAGCGTCTGATTTCTCTCAGAGCAACTGTGCCGGGCCTGTAGCGATGAGGCTTCTTCACACCTCCGGTAGCGGGTGCGCTCTTGCGAGCGGCCTTAGTGGCGAGCTGTTTCCTTGGAGCCTTGCCTCCGGTTGACTTGCGAGCGGTTTGCTTGGTACGAGCCATTTTGATAATGTAGCTATACGCTGGAAGACTGTATATATACTGTTTACGGAGACACGGACGCAAGCGATTCCGCTGTATCTCATTGACTAATTTGCATACTTTTAATTTACTGTTGTTATTAGCATTTCATGTTTTGTTAATATTTTGATTGAGTGGTCCTGAAAAGGACCTTGGGTAAAAGAACAACTTATTTTTTACAGCTCTTCTTGGTACTTGCCTTCTTAGATGCTTTTTTGGCTACCGGCTTCTTCTTGGTTACTTTCTTCTTCTTGCTTGCAGCTTTTTTAGATGCTGCTTTCTTAGGAGCACACTTTTTAGCAGGTCGCTTTTTGGCTGCTGGTTTTTTCGCTGCCTTCTTGGGAGCACACTTCTTTACTCGTTTCTTTGCTGCGGCCTTCTTTACTGCTGGCTTTTTAGCTACTTTTTTTGTCCTCTTCTTGGGACCAGCAGCTGGCATTGGAGCAAGCTTGAACGAGCCGGAAGCGCCTTTTCCAGTAGTCTGGAGAAAAGAACCTTTGGTCACGCCGCTGGTAAGTGCTCTCTTCAAGTGAGAATTAGAAGCTGAGAGGTCAAGCTTGTAGGTGTCCGCGATATATTTTTGTATCTTCTGGCGGGATGTACCTTTTCGTTCCTTCATTGCTCCCAGGGCAGAGCTAATCATCTCCCTGTAAGTCGGGTGTTCTGCCTTCTTGGCGCTTGGTCTCTTGGAAGACCTGGCCTTGGCTGCGGCCGCCGCCGCTGCTACTGCTGGTGCTGCTACTGCTGTGGTAGACATTTTGTATGTATTTTAAAGCAACCGAAACAATACTTTTAGTAGTTACTGACTGTGACGAATTGACTGTTGAGCAGTTTTACTTTGTGAAGTACCTTTTACTGATTAATACGAGCATTATCATGTGAGTTTAAAGCGCATATGCTCATAAAAGCATAGTTATTTTTTTACGAACGTCAAAAACATTCCAGTGACAAAGAAACCAGACTTAGCCTGGTCGGAAACAGAGTTTTTTTTAAAGCTTAGCTTTAAAGGTCCAGAAAAACAGTCTAAAAGTTACAGCACACCTCTGCATTTAATAATATAAACCTCAAATGAAACAAAATACATTACTACACATCCGGTTTAGTTTTCTTCAGCTGCAAACTTAAAACTGTAAGATTTTAGACAAGCACAAGTATTTTTTCCACTTCAAGCTTAAGTTAAGTTTTATTATTTTAATTTCATTCGGTTTTGTCAATTGTAAAACCCATTAAGTATGTTTAACTTGATTACAACTTTAACTGTGCTGGTTAGTAAAAAGTAATTCATAAACAAACACAAGTATTTAATTTATGATACTTTACAAGTTATCATTACTTTAAGTATACTTATATTCAAAATGGCAGTACTAAACCACATAAAAAAACTTAAGTTCATAAGTTTTGAATTTGTTCTTCCACATACTAGTAACTTCAAAAATGTTCTGAACAGTAGCCATACAAAACTTGTTAAAAAGCTAGAAACTAATGTTTAACTTGTTATATAAAACAGTCCCAACTAGTTACTAGTATTTCACAGTTAGAAAAATTTGAAACAACTTTTTAAAACTATTACACAGTTGTTTTGATTTTTTAACAACGTTTTATTTGTTATACTCGAAGCTGAACTAAGAACTTTTTCTTTGTAGATTTCATGAAAAGAAAGCGAACAAATGGATTTGATCGTAACTTTCCAAAACAAGACGAAATAACTTGCACTTAAATGAATATCAGTACTGTTCACTTATGTTCAAAGAAAAGGACCGAAATTTCAATATGAAGTTTAAAAGAGTTGCTTATTTTGAGACGAAGAACTTTACTTAAAAAAAGAGGTTAGGCTAATTTTAAAAGTAACAAAAGTACAGTTCAAAAATGACTGCATAATGATAGAAGTGTTTATGTTTACTAAGTGAAGATTTGTTTAAATAAACTTTAATTGATTTACTGCTTAAAGTAGTTTCTAAGTGTAATAAAAACTAGATTCATTACAATGTTCTGCACAATTTAGACAGTTGACTAAATGTTTTGCTGTGGTATATTTTAAAAAAGGTTGTTAAATCAACTCTAACTTGATATAAATGTAATTTCAAAATGTATTCTTTATTCTCAGGTGTTTTGAGCACTTCTGTTGTAACAACAGCATTTAAATTTCTAACATGTTAACAATTAGCTAATGTGTTTGTTTGATTTTTGTGTCTTTTCCTTTTAAAACAGGGTATTTACTTATTTGAAAACTGTACGTTGCTTTTGCACTCGTACTATCATAGCTGAACAGTTTTACGAAGCTTACTTTGAAGCAAATAAAAAAAAAATAAGTAAAGGCAAGAAAAACTTAAATTATTTGTTAGTTAGAACAAAGTTAGCTCTAAACATAAGAAACACTTAAGCAAATAAGCTACAAGTTTCAGACAGTTCATTGGTTTATAACAACTTTTTATCGTTTTCGAACGCCTACGACCATACCACACTGAACACACCCCATCTCGTCCGATCTGGGAAGTTAAAAAAGTGTCGGGCTTAAAGGTTAGTACTTAGATGGGTGACCGCTTGGGAATACCGCGTGCCGTAGGCTTTTATTTTCAAGCACTTATTTGTTGGATTTATTCTTCATACTTATTATGAAAGTTTCTAGTTTATCTTAAACATTTTTCAATAATAAATGACACACTAACTAGACTGTCATTTAGTTGTAGACTTATTTTGTCTGTTGCTTTCATTTTGCTATTTATATAAAAGCCATAACTTTATTTCTTAAAAGCGTTTCGTTCTGCTCTAGACTTTTAACAAATATAACTTGAAATAAACAGTTGCAGTAGTTTTTAGTTATCAAGTTGTCTCATACACAGTCTTCAATAAAGTTACAAAGCTGTTTACTTCTTTTCCTTTGCATAATGTTTCAGCTATTGGTTTTTTTACGCGTTGATGTTTTATGTTAAAAATCCATAAGCAACTAAGTTTAATAAAACAAGTCTAAGATTTGTAAAAAAAAAATTCAACTTTGCTATTCATGACAGTTGTACTGAAATTGAATGCTTTTTGGTCGTTTTTTTTCTTTAGAACAATCACTGTTGTTTACATTTATTTATTTTTGAAAATACATTTTGATAAGCATGATCAGTATAATTTTCATGAATAAACCTCTACTGTTCAAGTATTTTTTAAAATAATACGAAATTTATTAAAACTAACTGTTTTATTTTCATTCCATAATGAAATTACTTTTTATAGTGACGTAGAACAAGTTTTAAAAATAAAGTTTAGTATTTATTAAATTAAAAAAAAAGTCTACGAAGTAAGCATAATTGAGAATTTTTTTTTTGTCTAAATAAAGAAGTTAACAAGAAAAAGCCTTTGGACAACACGTTTAAGTTAGTTGAAGCTTTTTATGAAACATCAAATTACAACTAGTTAACAAAACTTATTCCACGATTTAGGCAATACTTTCAAAACATAACTAGCTCTCTTATTAAAAGTTGCTTAGAATGTCCAGTAAAAGTACAAAGGCAATAGTAAGTATGCATATCTAGGTGACAAAAGAAAAGACAGAAAAAATATTATTTAGAAGTAAAATGTGTCATTCAACTAGCTCTAACTCTTACTTTTGATCTTTTACCACCACAAAGTTGGTTGAGTTGCACATTTTTGTTGTTTAGTTAAAGCTTGTTTAACACTGCTTAGTAGACTTTAAAGCTGGTTAAATAAGCTGGTTGTCCTGATTACATTAGATTAACTTGATAAAGCTATAAGCAATGCTAGATCAACTAAAAGATGTAAGCTTTTTAAAGTTATAGATTCGAAATGTTCTTTTTCGTTCATGTTGTGATGCATATATGTTGTTTTTTGTTTATGTATTTATGAGTTGTAATGCATGTTTTAAATGTGTTTTAGTTAAAGTTATTTTCTGAAACGATACAACATAAATTAGACCCAAAGCTAAACTAATTTTCAACTTGATAAATCTGTGAACAATTTGAGTTCAATAAAAAGCTTTGTAAAAAGAATTCGGTTGTAATACATGATGGTTGTTGTACTGAAATTGCAGTTTTGTTGATTTTTTTATTTTGGTTTGAACAGCTTCTGTTGTTAATTGTATTTTAAACTGTTTTACTTAGTTTGAGTTGCATTGTAATAAAAAGAAATAATAAATTTTAGAAACTACTGGTTTATTAGATTGTAATTGTTAATATCCAAAGTTAAGTTTGTTTTATTATAATTTAATGTATTATTTTCATTTAAAATCTAATACTTTTTACAGTGACGTAGAACAGTATTTTTTAAATAAACTAAATACTTTTTCAATTTTACAAAAAGAAGTATACAAAATAAGCATAACGGGAATAAGTTTTGTTTAAAGAAAGAAGTTTACAAGAAAATCTTATGGACACAAAAATCAAGTTAGTTGAAGCTTTCTGCGAAACGTATATTTATTTGTAATGTAACAGACTTAAGCAATGGTTTTTAAATACAACTAGCTCCCTCCTCAAAAGTAGTTTAAAATGTCATGTAAGAGAACAAAAACAATTGTAAATACAAGTATGTGACAAAAAGTTAAAACACAAAAGTATAAGTTAGAAGTAAACTGTTTTATACAAACATTCTAACTCACCTTTTACCAGCACAAAAAACATTAAGTTTGGTTCGTTTTTGTCGTCTAGTTAGAGCTTGTTTAATGCTGCTTAGTGGACATTGATATCTGGTTGAATCAGTTGGTGGTCCTTATCACTTTAGACTTATAACAGAAATGACTATAGACTGTAAAAGTCGTTTTAAGTCATCAAGTTGTCTCACATATAGTTGTAACAAGTAATACAAATGAGTGGTGACAAGCTGTTACTTCTTTTCCTTTCAGCTTAAAAATTGAGTTCTTTCATGTATTCGACTAATTAAGCAATCAAAAACAAACTAAATAGATGTCAGCTTTGTAAAATAAAAGTTTTAATGATAAGCTTTCATCAACTATTTCAGCTATTTTTGTTTTGGTAAATCGCGTACTTGTTTATAGTGTTGTTTTTCTTTGAACAATCGATGTTGTTTACATTTATGTATTTTAATGTATGATTTTTAAATTACTATGCATGTTTTTAATCGTGTTTTAGTTGTAATTAAACTATATTTTTTGTGAAACAAATATTGTTTGTTGTTAACAATTGAAAACATACTTTGTTGATAAACCAAAGTAAGTTTTATTCTTATTACTATTTAAGTGTACTATTTTCATTGAAAAATATAAATAGTTTTTAAAGTGACGTAGCGTAACTTTTTTTAATAAGTTAAAAAACAAATAATTATTGAATGTTTAAGAAAAGTGCACAAAGTAAGAACGAATAAGATAGAGTTCTTAGAAAAAAAAAGATATCAAGAAGAAAAAGACATCCAAGTTAGTTAATTATGTTAAGCATTCAATTACAGTAGTTGTTACATCAAGTTGTCTAACACCTAGTCTAAACAAGTAACTTTACCATGAAAATAATAAAACAAGCATTTTTTAACCGTGTTTAAGCTAATGAGTTGGTTTGTATCATAGGGTGATGTTTTGGCTTGAAATGATATCTTAAATAAGCTAAATAGATGTCAGCCTTGTAGGTGGGAATACTTAAATGTGTTTGAAATTCACATTTGTTATCTTTTGTTCTGAACTTTTATTTCTATTTATATACTTATAACTTTTTAAAACATTTTACATGGTTTTAACTGCATTTAAGTTGATAAAAAGAAGACGTTTAAAAGTTAAACCTTTGTTGTGTTGCTGATAATCAACAACAACAACTTAAAAATGTAACAAAAACTAAGGTTTTTTTTGGTATAAGTTAAGTATACGTTACTGTATTATTTTTTTTAAACACTTATTTACTGAATGTTTTAACAGAAATTCAACAAATGAACAAGAAGTTGTATAGAAAAAAAAAAGTTCACGGACAACGTATTGAAGTTAGTTAAATCCTTTTTTACATATACTACTGTTTTTTCAAATTAGACTTGAGCAATGGTAACCATAAGATTAAAACTTGAAAGTACGACAAATTTTAAATCAAACAACTAAAGTGTTTGATCTTTTAATTCTTATAACAACCAGTTTGTTTGTACAATTATCAATTTGTGGCTTGTACTTTAAGTAGATATCAATAGCCGGTTTTGTTCAAATGGTGGTCCTAAAAAGGACCGGTTGTTGAGCATTTATTTTGAGCTGGTGTACTTGGTAACAGCTTTAGTTCCCTCTGAAACTGCGTGCTTTGACAACTCGCCGGGGAGCAAGAGCCTGACAGCAGTTTGAATTTCGCGGCTGCTCACAGTTGACCTCTTGTTGTAATGAGCCAAACGTGAAGCCTCTGCTGCAATGCGCTCGAAGATGTCGTTGACAAATGAGTTCATGATTCCCATCGCCTTGCTGGAAATTCCGGTGTCGGGGTGCACTTGCTTCAAAACTTTGTACACGTAGATGCCAAAGCTTTCTTTGTGCCTCCTCCTTCGCTTCTTCTTGCCGTCGACCGGGGTGGTCTTGGCTACTGACTTCTTCGCGCCTTTGGTTGCGGTCATGATGATGTGTGAACTTCAGTCTCGGCGCCAGCTTATATACTGAAAGTTTATGCAAATTAGCATTTCCGTACGCGAACGACAGCCTCTCTCATTTTATGATTCTCTCGTTTGTCGTAAATATTTTTAGGTGGTCCTGAAAAGGACCTGGTTTGTTTTAACTTAGGCTGATTTTTTTGAAGCGGTCTTCTTGGGCAATAATACTGCCTGGATGTTTGGAAGAACACCTCCTTGAGCAATAGTGACGCCGCCGAGAAGTTTGTTCAACTCTTCGTCGTTGCGGATAGCTAGTTGCAAATGGCGGGGAATGATCCTGCTTTTCTTGTTGTCACGAGCAGCGTTACCGGCAAGCTCGAGCACTTCTGCGCTCAAATACTCGAGAACGGCAGCCAGATAAACTGGAGCACCAGCTCCGACTCTTTGGCTGTAGTTGCCAGTGCGCAACAGGCGGTGCACGCGACCGACTGGAAACTGCAGTCCTGCACGAGAAGACCTGCTCTTCGGCTTAGATTTGAGTTTTGATCCTTTACCACGTCCCGACATCTTGTTGTTCGAATGATTGTGCCAAGATGCTCGCACAGCTCTGTATAAAACTCAAACCTAACCGCGTCGAACGAACAACTAATTTGCATATGTCGTAGCTGCTCTTTAATCTTGTCAAAATGTTTGTTCAGCAGTGTTGAAGAAATTTGATTTTGAAATGGGTGGTCCTAAAAAGGACCGAGTTTGCTAGATGTTTAGCCACCGAAGCCGTACAAGGTTCTTCCTTGACGCTTGAGTGCGTATACGACGTCAAGTGCTGTGACGGTCTTGCGCTTGGCGTGCTCTGTGTATGTTACTGCATCGCGAATAACATTTTCCAAGAAAACTTTCATGACGCCTCTCGTTTCTTCATAAATCAGTCCCGAGATTCGCTTCACTCCGCCTCGGCGAGCCAAACGGCGGATTGCAGGCTTAGTGATGCCTTGGATGTTGTCGCGAAGTACTTTGCGATGGCGCTTAGCACCTCCTTTTCCCAAGCCTTTACCTCCTTTGCCGCGTCCAGACATGTTGAATATAGTGTTTTCGTCAGTCCGTCGAGTTTATTTATAAGCTGTTACGGACGCGTACGGTTACTACTAAACTAATTTGCATACTCAGAAAAGTCTCTAACTTACATTCTTTCGTTTGGTTTATTTTTTCTCACTATCAAACAAAGTTTAAAAGTGGCCCTGAAAAGGACCGGTTTTAGCTAATGCTTAAGCTCTTTCGCCACGCATTCTCCTGGCGAGCTGGATGTCTTTGGGCATGATTGTCACACGCTTGGCGTGGATCGCGCAAAGGTTAGTGTCTTCGAACAAACCAACGAGGTAGGCCTCGCTCGCTTCCTGCAAAGCCATTACGGCACTGCTTTGGAACCTCAAGTCAGTTTTGAAGTCTTGAGCTATTTCACGTACAAGACGCTGGAAAGGCAACTTGCGCAAAAGAAGCTCAGTTGACTTCTGGTAGCGTCTGATTTCTCTCAGAGCAACTGTGCCGGGCCTGTAGCGATGAGGCTTCTTCACACCTCCGGTAGCGGGTGCGCTCTTGCGAGCGGCCTTAGTGGCGAGCTGTTTCCTTGGAGCCTTGCCTCCGGTTGACTTGCGAGCGGTTTGCTTGGTACGAGCCATTTTGATAATGTAGCTATACGCTGGAAGACTGTATATATACTGTTTACGGAGACACGGACGCAAGCGATTCCGCTGTATCTCATTGACTAATTTGCATACTTTTAATTTACTGTTGTTATTAGCATTTCATGTTTTGTTAATATTTTGATTGAGTGGTCCTGAAAAGGACCTTGGGTAAAAGAACAACTTATTTTTTACAGCTCTTCTTGGTACTTGCCTTCTTAGATGCTTTTTTGGCTACCGGCTTCTTCTTGGTTACTTTCTTCTTCTTGCTTGCAGCTTTTTTAGATGCTGCTTTCTTAGGAGCACACTTTTTAGCAGGTCGCTTTTTGGCTGCTGGTTTTTTCGCTGCCTTCTTGGGAGCACACTTCTTTACTCGTTTCTTTGCTGCGGCCTTCTTTACTGCTGGCTTTTTAGCTACTTTTTTTGTCCTCTTCTTGGGACCAGCAGCTGGCATTGGAGCAAGCTTGAACGAGCCGGAAGCGCCTTTTCCAGTAGTCTGGAGAAAAGAACCTTTGGTCACGCCGCTGGTAAGTGCTCTCTTCAAGTGAGAATTAGAAGCTGAGAGGTCAAGCTTGTAGGTGTCCGCGATATATTTTTGTATCTTCTGGCGGGATGTACCTTTTCGTTCCTTCATTGCTCCCAGGGCAGAGCTAATCATCTCCCTGTAAGTCGGGTGTTCTGCCTTCTTGGCGCTTGGTCTCTTGGAAGACCTGGCCTTGGCTGCGGCCGCCGCCGCTGCTACTGCTGGTGCTGCTACTGCTGTGGTAGACATTTTGTATGTATTTTAAAGCAACCGAAACAATACTTTTAGTAGTTACTGACTGTGACGAATTGACTGTTGAGCAGTTTTACTTTGTGAAGTACCTTTTACTGATTAATACGAGCATTATCATGTGAGTTTAAAGCGCATATGCTCATAAAAGCATAGTTATTTTTTTACGAACGTCAAAAACATTCCAGTGACAAAGAAACCAGACTTAGCCTGGTCGGAAACAGAGTTTTTTTTAAAGCTTAGCTTTAAAGGTCCAGAAAAACAGTCTAAAAGTTACAGCACACCTCTGCATTTAATAATATAAACCTCAAATGAAACAAAATACATTACTACACATCCGGTTTAGTTTTCTTCAGCTGCAAACTTAAAACTGTAAGATTTTAGACAAGCACAAGTATTTTTTCCACTTCAAGCTTAAGTTAAGTTTTATTATTTTAATTTCATTCGGTTTTGTCAATTGTAAAACCCATTAAGTATGTTTAACTTGATTACAACTTTAACTGTGCTGGTTAGTAAAAAGTAATTCATAAACAAACACAAGTATTTAATTTATGATACTTTACAAGTTATCATTACTTTAAGTATACTTATATTCAAAATGGCAGTACTAAACCACATAAAAAAACTTAAGTTCATAAGTTTTGAATTTGTTCTTCCACATACTAGTAACTTCAAAAATGTTCTGAACAGTAGCCATACAAAACTTGTTAAAAAGCTAGAAACTAATGTTTAACTTGTTATATAAAACAGTCCCAACTAGTTACTAGTATTTCACAGTTAGAAAAATTTGAAACAACTTTTTAAAACTATTACACAGTTGTTTTGATTTTTTAACAACGTTTTATTTGTTATACTCGAAGCTGAACTAAGAACTTTTTCTTTGTAGATTTCATGAAAAGAAAGCGAACAAATGGATTTGATCGTAACTTTCCAAAACAAGACGAAATAACTTGCACTTAAATGAATATCAGTACTGTTCACTTATGTTCAAAGAAAAGGACCGAAATTTCAATATGAAGTTTAAAAGAGTTGCTTATTTTGAGACGAAGAACTTTACTTAAAAAAAGAGGTTAGGCTAATTTTAAAAGTAACAAAAGTACAGTTCAAAAATGACTGCATAATGATAGAAGTGTTTATGTTTACTAAGTGAAGATTTGTTTAAATAAACTTTAATTGATTTACTGCTTAAAGTAGTTTCTAAGTGTAATAAAAACTAGATTCATTACAATGTTCTGCACAATTTAGACAGTTGACTAAATGTTTTGCTGTGGTATATTTTAAAAAAGGTTGTTAAATCAACTCTAACTTGATATAAATGTAATTTCAAAATGTATTCTTTATTCTCAGGTGTTTTGAGCACTTCTGTTGTAACAACAGCATTTAAATTTCTAACATGTTAACAATTAGCTAATGTGTTTGTTTGATTTTTGTGTCTTTTCCTTTTAAAACAGGGTATTTACTTATTTGAAAACTGTACGTTGCTTTTGCACTCGTACTATCATAGCTGAACAGTTTTACGAAGCTTACTTTGAAGCAAATAAAAAAAAAATAAGTAAAGGCAAGAAAAACTTAAATTATTTGTTAGTTAGAACAAAGTTAGCTCTAAACATAAGAAACACTTAAGCAAATAAGCTACAAGTTTCAGACAGTTCATTGGTTTATAACAACTTTTTATCGTTTTCGAACGCCTACGACCATACCACACTGAACACACCCCATCTCGTCCGATCTGGGAAGTTAAAAAAGTGTCGGGCTTAAAGGTTAGTACTTAGATGGGTGACCGCTTGGGAATACCGCGTGCCGTAGGCTTTTATTTTCAAGCACTTATTTGTTGGATTTATTCTTCATACTTATTATGAAAGTTTCTAGTTTATCTTAAACATTTTTCAATAATAAATGACACACTAACTAGACTGTCATTTAGTTGTAGACTTATTTTGTCTGTTGCTTTCATTTTGCTATTTATATAAAAGCCATAACTTTATTTCTTAAAAGCGTTTCGTTCTGCTCTAGACTTTTAACAAATATAACTTGAAATAAACAGTTGCAGTAGTTTTTAGTTATCAAGTTGTCTCATACACAGTCTTCAATAAAGTTACAAAGCTGTTTACTTCTTTTCCTTTGCATAATGTTTCAGCTATTGGTTTTTTTACGCGTTGATGTTTTATGTTAAAAATCCATAAGCAACTAAGTTTAATAAAACAAGTCTAAGATTTGTAAAAAAAAAATTCAACTTTGCTATTCATGACAGTTGTACTGAAATTGAATGCTTTTTGGTCGTTTTTTTTCTTTAGAACAATCACTGTTGTTTACATTTATTTATTTTTGAAAATACATTTTGATAAGCATGATCAGTATAATTTTCATGAATAAACCTCTACTGTTCAAGTATTTTTTAAAATAATACGAAATTTATTAAAACTAACTGTTTTATTTTCATTCCATAATGAAATTACTTTTTATAGTGACGTAGAACAAGTTTTAAAAATAAAGTTTAGTATTTATTAAATTAAAAAAAAAGTCTACGAAGTAAGCATAATTGAGAATTTTTTTTTTGTCTAAATAAAGAAGTTAACAAGAAAAAGCCTTTGGACAACACGTTTAAGTTAGTTGAAGCTTTTTATGAAACATCAAATTACAACTAGTTAACAAAACTTATTCCACGATTTAGGCAATACTTTCAAAACATAACTAGCTCTCTTATTAAAAGTTGCTTAGAATGTCCAGTAAAAGTACAAAGGCAATAGTAAGTATGCATATCTAGGTGACAAAAGAAAAGACAGAAAAAATATTATTTAGAAGTAAAATGTGTCATTCAACTAGCTCTAACTCTTACTTTTGATCTTTTACCACCACAAAGTTGGTTGAGTTGCACATTTTTGTTGTTTAGTTAAAGCTTGTTTAACACTGCTTAGTAGACTTTAAAGCTGGTTAAATAAGCTGGTTGTCCTGATTACATTAGATTAACTTGATAAAGCTATAAGCAATGCTAGATCAACTAAAAGATGTAAGCTTTTTAAAGTTATAGATTCGAAATGTTCTTTTTCGTTCATGTTGTGATGCATATATGTTGTTTTTTGTTTATGTATTTATGAGTTGTAATGCATGTTTTAAATGTGTTTTAGTTAAAGTTATTTTCTGAAACGATACAACATAAATTAGACCCAAAGCTAAACTAATTTTCAACTTGATAAATCTGTGAACAATTTGAGTTCAATAAAAAGCTTTGTAAAAAGAATTCGGTTGTAATACATGATGGTTGTTGTACTGAAATTGCAGTTTTGTTGATTTTTTTATTTTGGTTTGAACAGCTTCTGTTGTTAATTGTATTTTAAACTGTTTTACTTAGTTTGAGTTGCATTGTAATAAAAAGAAATAATAAATTTTAGAAACTACTGGTTTATTAGATTGTAATTGTTAATATCCAAAGTTAAGTTTGTTTTATTATAATTTAATGTATTATTTTCATTTAAAATCTAATACTTTTTACAGTGACGTAGAACAGTATTTTTTAAATAAACTAAATACTTTTTCAATTTTACAAAAAGAAGTATACAAAATAAGCATAACGGGAATAAGTTTTGTTTAAAGAAAGAAGTTTACAAGAAAATCTTATGGACACAAAAATCAAGTTAGTTGAAGCTTTCTGCGAAACGTATATTTATTTGTAATGTAACAGACTTAAGCAATGGTTTTTAAATACAACTAGCTCCCTCCTCAAAAGTAGTTTAAAATGTCATGTAAGAGAACAAAAACAATTGTAAATACAAGTATGTGACAAAAAGTTAAAACACAAAAGTATAAGTTAGAAGTAAACTGTTTTATACAAACATTCTAACTCACCTTTTACCAGCACAAAAAACATTAAGTTTGGTTCGTTTTTGTCGTCTAGTTAGAGCTTGTTTAATGCTGCTTAGTGGACATTGATATCTGGTTGAATCAGTTGGTGGTCCTTATCACTTTAGACTTATAACAGAAATGACTATAGACTGTAAAAGTCGTTTTAAGTCATCAAGTTGTCTCACATATAGTTGTAACAAGTAATACAAATGAGTGGTGACAAGCTGTTACTTCTTTTCCTTTCAGCTTAAAAATTGAGTTCTTTCATGTATTCGACTAATTAAGCAATCAAAAACAAACTAAATAGATGTCAGCTTTGTAAAATAAAAGTTTTAATGATAAGCTTTCATCAACTATTTCAGCTATTTTTGTTTTGGTAAATCGCGTACTTGTTTATAGTGTTGTTTTTCTTTGAACAATCGATGTTGTTTACATTTATGTATTTTAATGTATGATTTTTAAATTACTATGCATGTTTTTAATCGTGTTTTAGTTGTAATTAAACTATATTTTTTGTGAAACAAATATTGTTTGTTGTTAACAATTGAAAACATACTTTGTTGATAAACCAAAGTAAGTTTTATTCTTATTACTATTTAAGTGTACTATTTTCATTGAAAAATATAAATAGTTTTTAAAGTGACGTAGCGTAACTTTTTTTAATAAGTTAAAAAACAAATAATTATTGAATGTTTAAGAAAAGTGCACAAAGTAAGAACGAATAAGATAGAGTTCTTAGAAAAAAAAAGATATCAAGAAGAAAAAGACATCCAAGTTAGTTAATTATGTTAAGCATTCAATTACAGTAGTTGTTACATCAAGTTGTCTAACACCTAGTCTAAACAAGTAACTTTACCATGAAAATAATAAAACAAGCATTTTTTAACCGTGTTTAAGCTAATGAGTTGGTTTGTATCATAGGGTGATGTTTTGGCTTGAAATGATATCTTAAATAAGCTAAATAGATGTCAGCCTTGTAGGTGGGAATACTTAAATGTGTTTGAAATTCACATTTGTTATCTTTTGTTCTGAACTTTTATTTCTATTTATATACTTATAACTTTTTAAAACATTTTACATGGTTTTAACTGCATTTAAGTTGATAAAAAGAAGACGTTTAAAAGTTAAACCTTTGTTGTGTTGCTGATAATCAACAACAACAACTTAAAAATGTAACAAAAACTAAGGTTTTTTTTGGTATAAGTTAAGTATACGTTACTGTATTATTTTTTTTAAACACTTATTTACTGAATGTTTTAACAGAAATTCAACAAATGAACAAGAAGTTGTATAGAAAAAAAAAAGTTCACGGACAACGTATTGAAGTTAGTTAAATCCTTTTTTACATATACTACTGTTTTTTCAAATTAGACTTGAGCAATGGTAACCATAAGATTAAAACTTGAAAGTACGACAAATTTTAAATCAAACAACTAAAGTGTTTGATCTTTTAATTCTTATAACAACCAGTTTGTTTGTACAATTATCAATTTGTGGCTTGTACTTTAAGTAGATATCAATAGCCGGTTTTGTTCAAATGGTGGTCCTAAAAAGGACCGGTTGTTGAGCATTTATTTTGAGCTGGTGTACTTGGTAACAGCTTTAGTTCCCTCTGAAACTGCGTGCTTTGACAACTCGCCGGGGAGCAAGAGCCTGACAGCAGTTTGAATTTCGCGGCTGCTCACAGTTGACCTCTTGTTGTAATGAGCCAAACGTGAAGCCTCTGCTGCAATGCGCTCGAAGATGTCGTTGACAAATGAGTTCATGATTCCCATCGCCTTGCTGGAAATTCCGGTGTCGGGGTGCACTTGCTTCAAAACTTTGTACACGTAGATGCCAAAGCTTTCTTTGTGCCTCCTCCTTCGCTTCTTCTTGCCGTCGACCGGGGTGGTCTTGGCTACTGACTTCTTCGCGCCTTTGGTTGCGGTCATGATGATGTGTGAACTTCAGTCTCGGCGCCAGCTTATATACTGAAAGTTTATGCAAATTAGCATTTCCGTACGCGAACGACAGCCTCTCTCATTTTATGATTCTCTCGTTTGTCGTAAATATTTTTAGGTGGTCCTGAAAAGGACCTGGTTTGTTTTAACTTAGGCTGATTTTTTTGAAGCGGTCTTCTTGGGCAATAATACTGCCTGGATGTTTGGAAGAACACCTCCTTGAGCAATAGTGACGCCGCCGAGAAGTTTGTTCAACTCTTCGTCGTTGCGGATAGCTAGTTGCAAATGGCGGGGAATGATCCTGCTTTTCTTGTTGTCACGAGCAGCGTTACCGGCAAGCTCGAGCACTTCTGCGCTCAAATACTCGAGAACGGCAGCCAGATAAACTGGAGCACCAGCTCCGACTCTTTGGCTGTAGTTGCCAGTGCGCAACAGGCGGTGCACGCGACCGACTGGAAACTGCAGTCCTGCACGAGAAGACCTGCTCTTCGGCTTAGATTTGAGTTTTGATCCTTTACCACGTCCCGACATCTTGTTGTTCGAATGATTGTGCCAAGATGCTCGCACAGCTCTGTATAAAACTCAAACCTAACCGCGTCGAACGAACAACTAATTTGCATATGTCGTAGCTGCTCTTTAATCTTGTCAAAATGTTTGTTCAGCAGTGTTGAAGAAATTTGATTTTGAAATGGGTGGTCCTAAAAAGGACCGAGTTTGCTAAATGTTTAGCCACCGAAGCCGTACAAGGTTCTTCCTTGACGCTTGAGTGCGTATACGACGTCAAGTGCTGTGACGGTCTTGCGCTTGGCGTGCTCTGTGTATGTTACTGCATCGCGAATAACATTTTCCAAGAAAACTTTCATGACGCCTCTCGTTTCTTCATAAATCAGTCCCGAGATTCGCTTCACTCCGCCTCGGCGAGCCAAACGGCGGATTGCAGGCTTAGTGATGCCTTGGATGTTGTCGCGAAGTACTTTGCGATGGCGCTTAGCACCTCCTTTTCCCAAGCCTTTACCTCCTTTGCCGCGTCCAGACATGTTGAATATAGTGTTTTCGTCAGTCCGTCGAGTTTATTTATAAGCTGTTACGGACGCGTACGGTTACTACTAAACTAATTTGCATACTCAGAAAAGTCTCTAACTTACATTCTTTCGTTTGGTTTATTTTTTCTCACTATCAAACAAAGTTTAAAAGTGGCCCTGAAAAGGACCGGTTTTAGCTAATGCTTAAGCTCTTTCGCCACGCATTCTCCTGGCGAGCTGGATGTCTTTGGGCATGATTGTCACACGCTTGGCGTGGATCGCGCAAAGGTTAGTGTCTTCGAACAAACCAACGAGGTAGGCCTCGCTCGCTTCCTGCAAAGCCATTACGGCACTGCTTTGGAACCTCAAGTCAGTTTTGAAGTCTTGAGCTATTTCACGTACAAGACGCTGGAAAGGCAACTTGCGCAAAAGAAGCTCAGTTGACTTCTGGTAGCGTCTGATTTCTCTCAGAGCAACTGTGCCGGGCCTGTAGCGATGAGGCTTCTTCACACCTCCGGTAGCGGGTGCGCTCTTGCGAGCGGCCTTAGTGGCGAGCTGTTTCCTTGGAGCCTTGCCTCCGGTTGACTTGCGAGCGGTTTGCTTGGTACGAGCCATTTTGATAATGTAGCTATACGCTGGAAGACTGTATATATACTGTTTACGGAGACACGGACGCAAGCGATTCCGCTGTATCTCATTGACTAATTTGCATACTTTTAATTTACTGTTGTTATTAGCATTTCATGTTTTGTTAATATTTTGATTGAGTGGTCCTGAAAAGGACCTTGGGTAAAAGAACAACTTATTTTTTACAGCTCTTCTTGGTACTTGCCTTCTTAGATGCTTTTTTGGCTACCGGCTTCTTCTTGGTTACTTTCTTCTTCTTGCTTGCAGCTTTTTTAGATGCTGCTTTCTTAGGAGCACACTTTTTAGCAGGTCGCTTTTTGGCTGCTGGTTTTTTCGCTGCCTTCTTGGGAGCACACTTCTTTACTCGTTTCTTTGCTGCGGCCTTCTTTACTGCTGGCTTTTTAGCTACTTTTTTTGTCCTCTTCTTGGGACCAGCAGCTG
Organism: Thalia democratica; assembly: GCF_965202585.1. Classification (NCBI taxonomy): domain Eukaryota; kingdom Metazoa; phylum Chordata; class Thaliacea; order Salpida; family Salpidae; genus Thalia; species Thalia democratica. Next base: position 14,767,217 of record NC_139170.1, read on the forward strand.
GCATTGGAGCAAGCTTGAACGAGCCGGAAGCGCCTTTTCCAGTAGTCTGGAGAAAAGAACCTTTGGTCACGCCGCTGGTAAGTGCTCTCTTCAAGTGAGAATTAGAAGCTGAGAGGTCAAGCTTGTAGGTGTCCGCGATATATTTTTGTATCTTCTGGCGGGATGTACCTTTTCGTTCCTTCATTGCTCCCAGGGCAGAGCTAATCATCTCCCTGTAAGTCGGGTGTTCTGCCTTCTTGGCGCTTGGTCTCTTGGAAGACCTGGCCTTGGCTGCGGCCGCCGCCGCTGCTACTGCTGGTGCTGCTACTGCTGTGGTAGACATTTTGTATGTATTTTAAAGCAACCGAAACAATACTTTTAGTAGTTACTGACTGTGACGAATTGACTGTTGAGCAGTTTTACTTTGTGAAGTACCTTTTACTGATTAATACGAGCATTATCATGTGAGTTTAAAGCGCATATGCTCATAAAAGCATAGTTATTTTTTTACGAACGTCAAAAACATTCCAGTGACAAAGAAACCAGACTTAGCCTGGTCGGAAACAGAGTTTTTTTTAAAGCTTAGCTTTAAAGGTCCAGAAAAACAGTCTAAAAGTTACAGCACACCTCTGCATTTAATAATATAAACCTCAAATGAAACAAAATACATTACTACACATCCGGTTTAGTTTTCTTCAGCTGCAAACTTAAAACTGTAAGATTTTAGACAAGCACAAGTATTTTTTCCACTTCAAGCTTAAGTTAAGTTTTATTATTTTAATTTCATTCGGTTTTGTCAATTGTAAAACCCATTAAGTATGTTTAACTTGATTACAACTTTAACTGTGCTGGTTAGTAAAAAGTAATTCATAAACAAACACAAGTATTTAATTTATGATACTTTACAAGTTATCATTACTTTAAGTATACTTATATTCAAAATGGCAGTACTAAACCACATAAAAAAACTTAAGTTCATAAGTTTTGAATTTGTTCTTCCACATACTAGTAACTTCAAAAATGTTCTGAACAGTAGCCATACAAAACTTGTTAAAAAGCTAGAAACTAATGTTTAACTTGTTATATAAAACAGTCCCAACTAGTTACTAGTATTTCACAGTTAGAAAAATTTGAAACAACTTTTTAAAACTATTACACAGTTGTTTTGATTTTTTAACAACGTTTTATTTGTTATACTCGAAGCTGAACTAAGAACTTTTTCTTTGTAGATTTCATGAAAAGAAAGCGAACAAATGGATTTGATCGTAACTTTCCAAAACAAGACGAAATAACTTGCACTTAAATGAATATCAGTACTGTTCACTTATGTTCAAAGAAAAGGACCGAAATTTCAATATGAAGTTTAAAAGAGTTGCTTATTTTGAGACGAAGAACTTTACTTAAAAAAAGAGGTTAGGCTAATTTTAAAAGTAACAAAAGTACAGTTCAAAAATGACTGCATAATGATAGAAGTGTTTATGTTTACTAAGTGAAGATTTGTTTAAATAAACTTTAATTGATTTACTGCTTAAAGTAGTTTCTAAGTGTAATAAAAACTAGATTCATTACAATGTTCTGCACAATTTAGACAGTTGACTAAATGTTTTGCTGTGGTATATTTTAAAAAAGGTTGTTAAATCAACTCTAACTTGATATAAATGTAATTTCAAAATGTATTCTTTATTCTCAGGTGTTTTGAGCACTTCTGTTGTAACAACAGCATTTAAATTTCTAACATGTTAACAATTAGCTAATGTGTTTGTTTGATTTTTGTGTCTTTTCCTTTTAAAACAGGGTATTTACTTATTTGAAAACTGTACGTTGCTTTTGCACTCGTACTATCATAGCTGAACAGTTTTACGAAGCTTACTTTGAAGCAAATAAAAAAAAAATAAGTAAAGGCAAGAAAAACTTAAATTATTTGTTAGTTAGAACAAAGTTAGCTCTAAACATAAGAAACACTTAAGCAAATAAGCTACAAGTTTCAGACAGTTCATTGGTTTATAACAACTTTTTATCGTTTTCGAACGCCTACGACCATACCACACTGAACACACCCCATCTCGTCCGATCTGGGAAGTTAAAAAAGTGTCGGGCTTAAAGGTTAGTACTTAGATGGGTGACCGCTTGGGAATACCGCGTGCCGTAGGCTTTTATTTTCAAGCACTTATTTGTTGGATTTATTCTTCATACTTATTATGAAAGTTTCTAGTTTATCTTAAACATTTTTCAATAATAAATGACACACTAACTAGACTGTCATTTAGTTGTAGACTTATTTTGTCTGTTGCTTTCATTTTGCTATTTATATAAAAGCCATAACTTTATTTCTTAAAAGCGTTTCGTTCTGCTCTAGACTTTTAACAAATATAACTTGAAATAAACAGTTGCAGTAGTTTTTAGTTATCAAGTTGTCTCATACACAGTCTTCAATAAAGTTACAAAGCTGTTTACTTCTTTTCCTTTGCATAATGTTTCAGCTATTGGTTTTTTTACGCGTTGATGTTTTATGTTAAAAATCCATAAGCAACTAAGTTTAATAAAACAAGTCTAAGATTTGTAAAAAAAAAATTCAACTTTGCTATTCATGACAGTTGTACTGAAATTGAATGCTTTTTGGTCGTTTTTTTTCTTTAGAACAATCACTGTTGTTTACATTTATTTATTTTTGAAAATACATTTTGATAAGCATGATCAGTATAATTTTCATGAATAAACCTCTACTGTTCAAGTATTTTTTAAAATAATACGAAATTTATTAAAACTAACTGTTTTATTTTCATTCCATAATGAAATTACTTTTTATAGTGACGTAGAACAAGTTTTAAAAATAAAGTTTAGTATTTATTAAATTAAAAAAAAAGTCTACGAAGTAAGCATAATTGAGAATTTTTTTTTTGTCTAAATAAAGAAGTTAACAAGAAAAAGCCTTTGGACAACACGTTTAAGTTAGTTGAAGCTTTTTATGAAACATCAAATTACAACTAGTTAACAAAACTTATTCCACGATTTAGGCAATACTTTCAAAACATAACTAGCTCTCTTATTAAAAGTTGCTTAGAATGTCCAGTAAAAGTACAAAGGCAATAGTAAGTATGCATATCTAGGTGACAAAAGAAAAGACAGAAAAAATATTATTTAGAAGTAAAATGTGTCATTCAACTAGCTCTAACTCTTACTTTTGATCTTTTACCACCACAAAGTTGGTTGAGTTGCACATTTTTGTTGTTTAGTTAAAGCTTGTTTAACACTGCTTAGTAGACTTTAAAGCTGGTTAAATAAGCTGGTTGTCCTGATTACATTAGATTAACTTGATAAAGCTATAAGCAATGCTAGATCAACTAAAAGATGTAAGCTTTTTAAAGTTATAGATTCGAAATGTTCTTTTTCGTTCATGTTGTGATGCATATATGTTGTTTTTTGTTTATGTATTTATGAGTTGTAATGCATGTTTTAAATGTGTTTTAGTTAAAGTTATTTTCTGAAACGATACAACATAAATTAGACCCAAAGCTAAACTAATTTTCAACTTGATAAATCTGTGAACAATTTGAGTTCAATAAAAAGCTTTGTAAAAAGAATTCGGTTGTAATACATGATGGTTGTTGTACTGAAATTGCAGTTTTGTTGATTTTTTTATTTTGGTTTGAACAGCTTCTGTTGTTAATTGTATTTTAAACTGTTTTACTTAGTTTGAGTTGCATTGTAATAAAAAGAAATAATAAATTTTAGAAACTACTGGTTTATTAGATTGTAATTGTTAATATCCAAAGTTAAGTTTGTTTTATTATAATTTAATGTATTATTTTCATTTAAAATCTAATACTTTTTACAGTGACGTAGAACAGTATTTTTTAAATAAACTAAATACTTTTTCAATTTTACAAAAAGAAGTATACAAAATAAGCATAACGGGAATAAGTTTTGTTTAAAGAAAGAAGTTTACAAGAAAATCTTATGGACACAAAAATCAAGTTAGTTGAAGCTTTCTGCGAAACGTATATTTATTTGTAATGTAACAGACTTAAGCAATGGTTTTTAAATACAACTAGCTCCCTCCTCAAAAGTAGTTTAAAATGTCATGTAAGAGAACAAAAACAATTGTAAATACAAGTATGTGACAAAAAGTTAAAACACAAAAGTATAAGTTAGAAGTAAACTGTTTTATACAAACATTCTAACTCACCTTTTACCAGCACAAAAAACATTAAGTTTGGTTCGTTTTTGTCGTCTAGTTAGAGCTTGTTTAATGCTGCTTAGTGGACATTGATATCTGGTTGAATCAGTTGGTGGTCCTTATCACTTTAGACTTATAACAGAAATGACTATAGACTGTAAAAGTCGTTTTAAGTCATCAAGTTGTCTCACATATAGTTGTAACAAGTAATACAAATGAGTGGTGACAAGCTGTTACTTCTTTTCCTTTCAGCTTAAAAATTGAGTTCTTTCATGTATTCGACTAATTAAGCAATCAAAAACAAACTAAATAGATGTCAGCTTTGTAAAATAAAAGTTTTAATGATAAGCTTTCATCAACTATTTCAGCTATTTTTGTTTTGGTAAATCGCGTACTTGTTTATAGTGTTGTTTTTCTTTGAACAATCGATGTTGTTTACATTTATGTATTTTAATGTATGATTTTTAAATTACTATGCATGTTTTTAATCGTGTTTAGTTGTAATTAAACTATATTTTTTGTGAAACAAATATTGTTTGTTGTTAACAATTGAAAACATACTTTGTTGATAAACCAAAGTAAGTTTTATTCTTATTACTATTTAAGTGTACTATTTTCATTGAAAAATATAAATAGTTTTTAAAGTGACGTAGCGTAACTTTTTTTAATAAGTTAAAAAACAAATAATTATTGAATGTTTAAGAAAAGTGCACAAAGTAAGAACGAATAAGATAGAGTTCTTAGAAAAAAAAAGATATCAAGAAGAAAAAGACATCCAAGTTAGTTAATTATGTTAAGCATTCAATTACAGTAGTTGTTACATCAAGTTGTCTAACACCTAGTCTAAACAAGTAACTTTACCATGAAAATAATAAAACAAGCATTTTTTAACCGTGTTTAAGCTAATGAGTTGGTTTGTATCATAGGGTGATGTTTTGGCTTGAAATGATATCTTAAATAAGCTAAATAGATGTCAGCCTTGTAGGTGGGAATACTTAAATGTGTTTGAAATTCACATTTGTTATCTTTTGTTCTGAACTTTTATTTCTATTTATATACTTATAACTTTTTAAAACATTTTACATGGTTTTAACTGCATTTAAGTTGATAAAAAGAAGACGTTTAAAAGTTAAACCTTTGTTGTGTTGCTGATAATCAACAACAACAACTTAAAAATGTAACAAAAACTAAGGTTTTTTTTGGTATAAGTTAAGTATACGTTACTGTATTATTTTTTTTAAACACTTATTTACTGAATGTTTTAACAGAAATTCAACAAATGAACAAGAAGTTGTATAGAAAAAAAAAAGTTCACGGACAACGTATTGAAGTTAGTTAAATCCTTTTTTACATATACTACTGTTTTTTCAAATTAGACTTGAGCAATGGTAACCATAAGATTAAAACTTGAAAGTACGACAAATTTTAAATCAAACAACTAAAGTGTTTGATCTTTTAATTCTTATAACAACCAGTTTGTTTGTACAATTATCAATTTGTGGCTTGTACTTTAAGTAGATATCAATAGCCGGTTTTGTTCAAATGGTGGTCCTAAAAAGGACCGGTTGTTGAGCATTTATTTTGAGCTGGTGTACTTGGTAACAGCTTTAGTTCCCTCTGAAACTGCGTGCTTTGACAACTCGCCGGGGAGCAAGAGCCTGACAGCAGTTTGAATTTCGCGGCTGCTCACAGTTGACCTCTTGTTGTAATGAGCCAAACGTGAAGCCTCTGCTGCAATGCGCTCGAAGATGTCGTTGACAAATGAGTTCATGATTCCCATCGCCTTGCTGGAAATTCCGGTGTCGGGGTGCACTTGCTTCAAAACTTTGTACACGTAGATGCCAAAGCTTTCTTTGTGCCTCCTCCTTCGCTTCTTCTTGCCGTCGACCGGGGTGGTCTTGGCTACTGACTTCTTCGCGCCTTTGGTTGCGGTCATGATGATGTGTGAACTTCAGTCTCGGCGCCAGCTTATATACTGAAAGTTTATGCAAATTAGCATTTCCGTACGCGAACGACAGCCTCTCTCATTTTATGATTCTCTCGTTTGTCGTAAATATTTTTAGGTGGTCCTGAAAAGGACCTGGTTTGTTTTAACTTAGGCTGATTTTTTTGAAGCGGTCTTCTTGGGCAATAATACTGCCTGGATGTTTGGAAGAACACCTCCTTGAGCAATAGTGACGCCGCCGAGAAGTTTGTTCAACTCTTCGTCGTTGCGGATAGCTAGTTGCAAATGGCGGGGAATGATCCTGCTTTTCTTGTTGTCACGAGCAGCGTTACCGGCAAGCTCGAGCACTTCTGCGCTCAAATACTCGAGAACGGCAGCCAGATAAACTGGAGCACCAGCTCCGACTCTTTGGCTGTAGTTGCCAGTGCGCAACAGGCGGTGCACGCGACCGACTGGAAACTGCAGTCCTGCACGAGAAGACCTGCTCTTCGGCTTAGATTTGAGTTTTGATCCTTTACCACGTCCCGACATCTTGTTGTTCGAATGATTGTGCCAAGATGCTCGCACAGCTCTGTATAAAACTCAAACCTAACCGCGTCGAACGAACAACTAATTTGCATATGTCGTAGCTGCTCTTTAATCTTGTCAAAATGTTTGTTCAGCAGTGTTGAAGAAATTTGATTTTGAAATGGGTGGTCCTAAAAAGGACCGAGTTTGCTAAATGTTTAGCCACCGAAGCCGTACAAGGTTCTTCCTTGACGCTTGAGTGCGTATACGACGTCAAGTGCTGTGACGGTCTTGCGCTTGGCGTGCTCTGTGTATGTTACTGCATCGCGAATAACATTTTCCAAGAAAACTTTCATGACGCCTCTCGTTTCTTCATAAATCAGTCCCGAGATTCGCTTCACTCCGCCTCGGCGAGCCAAACGGCGGATTGCAGGCTTAGTGATGCCTTGGATGTTGTCGCGAAGTACTTTGCGATGGCGCTTAGCACCTCCTTTTCCCAAGCCTTTACCTCCTTTGCCGCGTCCAGACATGTTGAATATAGTGTTTTCGTCAGTCCGTCGAGTTTATTTATAAGCTGTTACGGACGCGTACGGTTACTACTAAACTAATTTGCATACTCAGAAAAGTCTCTAACTTACATTCTTTCGTTTGGTTTATTTTTTCTCACTATCAAACAAAGTTTAAAAGTGGCCCTGAAAAGGACCGGTTTTAGCTAATGCTTAAGCTCTTTCGCCACGCATTCTCCTGGCGAGCTGGATGTCTTTGGGCATGATTGTCACACGCTTGGCGTGGATCGCGCAAAGGTTAGTGTCTTCGAACAAACCAACGAGGTAGGCCTCGCTCGCTTCCTGCAAAGCCATTACGGCACTGCTTTGGAACCTCAAGTCAGTTTTGAAGTCTTGAGCTATTTCACGTACAAGACGCTGGAAAGGCAACTTGCGCAAAAGAAGCTCAGTTGACTTCTGGTAGCGTCTGATTTCTCTCAGAGCAACTGTGCCGGGCCTGTAGCGATGAGGCTTCTTCACACCTCCGGTAGCGGGTGCGCTCTTGCGAGCGGCCTTAGTGGCGAGCTGTTTCCTTGGAGCCTTGCCTCCGGTTGACTTGCGAGCGGTTTGCTTGGTACGAGCCATTTTGATAATGTAGCTATACGCTGGAAGACTGTATATATACTGTTTACGGAGACACGGACGCAAGCGATTCCGCTGTATCTCATTGACTAATTTGCATACTTTTAATTTACTGTTGTTATTAGCATTTCATGTTTTGTTAATATTTTGATTGAGTGGTCCTGAAAAGGACCTTGGGTAAAAGAACAACTTATTTTTTACAGCTCTTCTTGGTACTTGCCTTCTTAGATGCTTTTTTGGCTACCGGCTTCTTCTTGGTTACTTTCTTCTTCTTGCTTGCAGCTTTTTTAGATGCTGCTTTCTTAGGAGCACACTTTTTAGCAGGTCGCTTTTTGGCTGCTGGTTTTTTCGCTGCCTTCTTGGGAGCACACTTCTTTACTCGTTTCTTTGCTGCGGCCTTCTTTACTGCTGGCTTTTTAGCTACTTTTTTTGTCCTCTTCTTGGGACCAGCAGCTGGCATTGGAGCAAGCTTGAACGAGCCGGAAGCGCCTTTTCCAGTAGTCTGGAGAAAAGAACCTTTGGTCACGCCGCTGGTAAGTGCTCTCTTCAAGTGAGAATTAGAAGCTGAGAGGTCAAGCTTGTAGGTGTCCGCGATATATTTTTGTATCTTCTGGCGGGATGTACCTTTTCGTTCCTTCATTGCTCCCAGGGCAGAGCTAATCATCTCCCTGTAAGTCGGGTGTTCTGCCTTCTTGGCGCTTGGTCTCTTGGAAGACCTGGCCTTGGCTGCGGCCGCCGCCGCTGCTACTGCTGGTGCTGCTACTGCTGTGGTAGACATTTTGTATGTATTTTAAAGCAACCGAAACAATACTTTTAGTAGTTACTGACTGTGACGAATTGACTGTTGAGCAGTTTTACTTTGTGAAGTACCTTTTACTGATTAATACGAGCATTATCATGTGAGTTTAAAGCGCATATGCTCATAAAAGCATAGTTATTTTTTTACGAACGTCAAAAACATTCCAGTGACAAAGAAACCAGACTTAGCCTGGTCGGAAACAGAGTTTTTTTTAAAGCTTAGCTTTAAAGGTCCAGAAAAACAGTCTAAAAGTTACAGCACACCTCTGCATTTAATAATATAAACCTCAAATGAAACAAAATACATTACTACACATCCGGTTTAGTTTTCTTCAGCTGCAAACTTAAAACTGTAAGATTTTAGACAAGCACAAGTATTTTTTCCACTTCAAGCTTAAGTTAAGTTTTATTATTTTAATTTCATTCGGTTTTGTCAATTGTAAAACCCATTAAGTATGTTTAACTTGATTACAACTTTAACTGTGCTGGTTAGTAAAAAGTAATTCATAAACAAACACAAGTATTTAATTTATGATACTTTACAAGTTATCATTACTTTAAGTATACTTATATTCAAAATGGCAGTACTAAACCACATAAAAAAACTTAAGTTCATAAGTTTTGAATTTGTTCTTCCACATACTAGTAACTTCAAAAATGTTCTGAACAGTAGCCATACAAAACTTGTTAAAAAGCTAGAAACTAATGTTTAACTTGTTATATAAAACAGTCCCAACTAGTTACTAGTATTTCACAGTTAGAAAAATTTGAAACAACTTTTTAAAACTATTACACAGTTGTTTTGATTTTTTAACAACGTTTTATTTGTTATACTCGAAGCTGAACTAAGAACTTTTTCTTTGTAGATTTCATGAAAAGAAAGCGAACAAATGGATTTGATCGTAACTTTCCAAAACAAGACGAAATAACTTGCACTTAAATGAATATCAGTACTGTTCACTTATGTTCAAAGAAAAGGACCGAAATTTCAATATGAAGTTTAAAAGAGTTGCTTATTTTGAGACGAAGAACTTTACTTAAAAAAAGAGGTTAGGCTAATTTTAAAAGTAACAAAAGTACAGTTCAAAAATGACTGCATAATGATAGAAGTGTTTATGTTTACTAAGTGAAGATTTGTTTAAATAAACTTTAATTGATTTACTGCTTAAAGTAGTTTCTAAGTGTAATAAAAACTAGATTCATTACAATGTTCTGCACAATTTAGACAGTTGACTAAATGTTTTGCTGTGGTATATTTTAAAAAAGGTTGTTAAATCAACTCTAACTTGATATAAATGTAATTTCAAAATGTATTCTTTATTCTCAGGTGTTTTGAGCACTTCTGTTGTAACAACAGCATTTAAATTTCTAACATGTTAACAATTAGCTAATGTGTTTGTTTGATTTTTGTGTCTTTTCCTTTTAAAACAGGGTATTTACTTATTTGAAAACTGTACGTTGCTTTTGCACTCGTACTATCATAGCTGAACAGTTTTACGAAGCTTACTTTGAAGCAAATAAAAAAAAAATAAGTAAAGGCAAGAAAAACTTAAATTATTTGTTAGTTAGAACAAAGTTAGCTCTAAACATAAGAAACACTTAAGCAAATAAGCTACAAGTTTCAGACAGTTCATTGGTTTATAACAACTTTTTATCGTTTTCGAACGCCTACGACCATACCACACTGAACACACCCCATCTCGTCCGATCTGGGAAGTTAAAAAAGTGTCGGGCTTAAAGGTTAGTACTTAGATGGGTGACCGCTTGGGAATACCGCGTGCCGTAGGCTTTTATTTTCAAGCACTTATTTGTTGGATTTATTCTTCATACTTATTATGAAAGTTTCTAGTTTATCTTAAACATTTTTCAATAATAAATGACACACTAACTAGACTGTCATTTAGTTGTAGACTTATTTTGTCTGTTGCTTTCATTTTGCTATTTATATAAAAGCCATAACTTTATTTCTTAAAAGCGTTTCGTTCTGCTCTAGACTTTTAACAAATATAACTTGAAATAAACAGTTGCAGTAGTTTTTAGTTATCAAGTTGTCTCATACACAGTCTTCAATAAAGTTACAAAGCTGTTTACTTCTTTTCCTTTGCATAATGTTTCAGCTATTGGTTTTTTTACGCGTTGATGTTTTATGTTAAAAATCCATAAGCAACTAAGTTTAATAAAACAAGTCTAAGATTTGTAAAAAAAAAATTCAACTTTGCTATTCATGACAGTTGTACTGAAATTGAATGCTTTTTGGTCGTTTTTTTTCTTTAGAACAATCACTGTTGTTTACATTTATTTATTTTTGAAAATACATTTTGATAAGCATGATCAGTATAATTTTCATGAATAAACCTCTACTGTTCAAGTATTTTTTAAAATAATACGAAATTTATTAAAACTAACTGTTTTATTTTCATTCCATAATGAAATTACTTTTTATAGTGACGTAGAACAAGTTTTAAAAATAAAGTTTAGTATTTATTAAATTAAAAAAAAAGTCTACGAAGTAAGCATAATTGAGAATTTTTTTTTTGTCTAAATAAAGAAGTTAACAAGAAAAAGCCTTTGGACAACACGTTTAAGTTAGTTGAAGCTTTTTATGAAACATCAAATTACAACTAGTTAACAAAACTTATTCCACGATTTAGGCAATACTTTCAAAACATAACTAGCTCTCTTATTAAAAGTTGCTTAGAATGTCCAGTAAAAGTACAAAGGCAATAGTAAGTATGCATATCTAGGTGACAAAAGAAAAGACAGAAAAAATATTATTTAGAAGTAAAATGTGTCATTCAACTAGCTCTAACTCTTACTTTTGATCTTTTACCACCACAAAGTTGGTTGAGTTGCACATTTTTGTTGTTTAGTTAAAGCTTGTTTAACACTGCTTAGTAGACTTTAAAGCTGGTTAAATAAGCTGGTTGTCCTGATTACATTAGATTAACTTGATAAAGCTATAAGCAATGCTAGATCAACTAAAAGATGTAAGCTTTTTAAAGTTATAGATTCGAAATGTTCTTTTTCGTTCATGTTGTGATGCATATATGTTGTTTTTTGTTTATGTATTTATGAGTTGTAATGCATGTTTTAAATGTGTTTTAGTTAAAGTTATTTTCTGAAACGATACAACATAAATTAGACCCAAAGCTAAACTAATTTTCAACTTGATAAATCTGTGAACAATTTGAGTTCAATAAAAAGCTTTGTAAAAAGAATTCGGTTGTAATACATGATGGTTGTTGTACTGAAATTGCAGTTTTGTTGATTTTTTTATTTTGGTTTGAACAGCTTCTGTTGTTAATTGTATTTTAAACTGTTTTACTTAGTTTGAGTTGCATTGTAATAAAAAGAAATAATAAATTTTAGAAACTACTGGTTTATTAGATTGTAATTGTTAATATCCAAAGTTAAGTTTGTTTTATTATAATTTAATGTATTATTTTCATTTAAAATCTAATACTTTTTACAGTGACGTAGAACAGTATTTTTTAAATAAACTAAATACTTTTTCAATTTTACAAAAAGAAGTATACAAAATAAGCATAACGGGAATAAGTTTTGTTTAAAGAAAGAAGTTTACAAGAAAATCTTATGGACACAAAAATCAAGTTAGTTGAAGCTTTCTGCGAAACGTATATTTATTTGTAATGTAACAGACTTAAGCAATGGTTTTTAAATACAACTAGCTCCCTCCTCAAAAGTAGTTTAAAATGTCATGTAAGAGAACAAAAACAATTGTAAATACAAGTATGTGACAAAAAGTTAAAACACAAAAGTATAAGTTAGAAGTAAACTGTTTTATACAAACATTCTAACTCACCTTTTACCAGCACAAAAAACATTAAGTTTGGTTCGTTTTTGTCGTCTAGTTAGAGCTTGTTTAATGCTGCTTAGTGGACATTGATATCTGGTTGAATCAGTTGGTGGTCCTTATCACTTTAGACTTATAACAGAAATGACTATAGACTGTAAAAGTCGTTTTAAGTCATCAAGTTGTCTCACATATAGTTGTAACAAGTAATACAAATGAGTGGTGACAAGCTGTTACTTCTTTTCCTTTCAGCTTAAAAATTGAGTTCTTTCATGTATTCGACTAATTAAGCAATCAAAAACAAACTAAATAGATGTCAGCTTTGTAAAATAAAAGTTTTAATGATAAGCTTTCATCAACTATTTCAGCTATTTTTGTTTTGGTAAATCGCGTACTTGTTTATAGTGTTGTTTTTCTTTGAACAATCGATGTTGTTTACATTTATGTATTTTAATGTATGATTTTTAAATTACTATGCATGTTTTTAATCGTGTTTTAGTTGTAATTAAACTATATTTTTTGTGAAACAAATATTGTTTGTTGTTAACAATTGAAAACATACTTTGTTGATAAACCAAAGTAAGTTTTATTCTTATTACTATTTAAGTGTACTATTTTCATTGAAAAATATAAATAGTTTTTAAAGTGACGTAGCGTAACTTTTTTTAATAAGTTAAAAAACAAATAATTATTGAATGTTTAAGAAAAGTGCACAAAGTAAGAACGAATAAGATAGAGTTCTTAGAAAAAAAAAGATATCAAGAAGAAAAAGACATCCAAGTTAGTTAATTATGTTAAGCATTCAATTACAGTAGTTGTTACATCAAGTTGTCTAACACCTAGTCTAAACAAGTAACTTTACCATGAAAATAATAAAACAAGCATTTTTTAACCGTGTTTAAGCTAATGAGTTGGTTTGTATCATAGGGTGATGTTTTGGCTTGAAATGATATCTTAAATAAGCTAAATAGATGTCAGCCTTGTAGGTGGGAATACTTAAATGTGTTTGAAATTCACATTTGTTATCTTTTGTTCTGAACTTTTATTTCTATTTATATACTTATAACTTTTTAAAACATTTTACATGGTTTTAACTGCATTTAAGTTGATAAAAAGAAGACGTTTAAAAGTTAAACCTTTGTTGTGTTGCTGATAATCAACAACAACAACTTAAAAATGTAACAAAAACTAAGGTTTTTTTTGGTATAAGTTAAGTATACGTTACTGTATTATTTTTTTTAAACACTTATTTACTGAATGTTTTAACAGAAATTCAACAAATGAACAAGAAGTTGTATAGAAAAAAAAAAGTTCACGGACAACGTATTGAAGTTAGTTAAATCCTTTTTTACATATACTACTGTTTTTTCAAATTAGACTTGAGCAATGGTAACCATAAGATTAAAACTTGAAAGTACGACAAATTTTAAATCAAACAACTAAAGTGTTTGATCTTTTAATTCTTATAACAACCAGTTTGTTTGTACAATTATCAATTTGTGGCTTGTACTTTAAGTAGATATCAATAGCCGGTTTTGTTCAAATGGTGGTCCTAAAAAGGACCGGTTGTTGAGCATTTATTTTGAGCTGGTGTACTTGGTAACAGCTTTAGTTCCCTCTGAAACTGCGTGCTTTGACAACTCGCCGGGGAGCAAGAGCCTGACAGCAGTTTGAATTTCGCGGCTGCTCACAGTTGACCTCTTGTTGTAATGAGCCAAACGTGAAGCCTCTGCTGCAATGCGCTCGAAGATGTCGTTGACAAATGAGTTCATGATTCCCATCGCCTTGCTGGAAATTCCGGTGTCGGGGTGCACTTGCTTCAAAACTTTGTACACGTAGATGCCAAAGCTTTCTTTGTGCCTCCTCCTTCGCTTCTTCTTGCCGTCGACCGGGGTGGTCTTGGCTACTGACTTCTTCGCGCCTTTGGTTGCGGTCATGATGATGTGTGAACTTCAGTCTCGGCGCCAGCTTATATACTGAAAGTTTATGCAAATTAGCATTTCCGTACGCGAACGACAGCCTCTCTCATTTTATGATTCTCTCGTTTGTCGTAAATATTTTTAGGTGGTCCTGAAAAGGACCTGGTTTGTTTCAACTTAGGCTGATTTTTTTGAAGCGGTCTTCTTGGGCAATAATACTGCCTGGATGTTTGGAAGAACACCTCCTTGAGCAATAGTGACGCCGCCGAGAAGTTTGTTCAACTCTTCGTCGTTGCGGATAGCTAGTTGCAAATGGCGGGGAATGATCCTGCTTTTCTTGTTGTCACGAGCAGCGTTACCGGCAAGCTCGAGCACTTCTGCGCTCAAATACTCGAGAACGGCAGCCAGATAAACTGGAGCACCAGCTCCGACTCTTTGGCTGTAGTTGCCAGTGCGCAACAGGCGGTGCACGCGACCGACTGGAAACTGCAGTCCTGCACGAGAAGACCTGCTCTTCGGCTTAGATTTGAGTTTTGATCCTTTACCACGTCCCGACATCTTGTTGTTCGAATGATTGTGCCAAGATGCTCGCACAGCTCTGTATAAAACTCAAACCTAACCGCGTCGAACGAACAACTAATTTGCATATGTCGTAGCTGCTCTTTAATCTTGTCAAAATGTTTGTTCAGCAGTGTTGAAGAAATTTGATTTTGAAATGGGTGGTCCTAAAAAGGACCGAGTTTGCTAAATGTTTAGCCACCGAAGCCGTACAAGGTTCTTCCTTGACGCTTGAGTGCGTATACGACGTCAAGTGCTGTGACGGTCTTGCGCTTGGCGTGCTCTGTGTATGTTACTGCATCGCGAATAACATTTTCCAAGAAAACTTTCATGACGCCTCTCGTTTCTTCATAAATCAGTCCCGAGATTCGCTTCACTCCGCCTCGGCGAGCCAAACGGCGGATTGCAGGCTTAGTGATGCCTTGGATGTTGTCGCGAAGTACTTTGCGATGGCGCTTAGCACCTCCTTTTCCCAAGCCTTTACCTCCTTTGCCGCGTCCAGACATGTTGAATATAGTGTTTTCGTCAGTCCGTCGAGTTTATTTATAAGCTGTTACGGACGCGTACGGTTACTACTAAACTAATTTGCATACTCAGAAAAGTCTCTAACTTACATTCTTTCGTTTGGTTTATTTTTTCTCACTATCAAACAAAGTTTAAAAGTGGCCCTGAAAAGGACCGGTTTTAGCTAATGCTTAAGCTCTTTCGCCACGCATTCTCCTGGCGAGCTGGATGTCTTTGGGCATGATTGTCACACGCTTGGCGTGGATCGCGCAAAGGTTAGTGTCTTCGAACAAACCAACGAGGTAGGCCTCGCTCGCTTCCTGCAAAGCCATTACGGCACTGCTTTGGAACCTCAAGTCAGTTTTGAAGTCTTGAGCTATTTCACGTACAAGACGCTGGAAAGGCAACTTGCGCAAAAGAAGCTCAGTTGACTTCTGGTAGCGTCTGATTTCTCTCAGAGCAACTGTGCCGGGCCTGTAGCGATGAGGCTTCTTCACACCTCCGGTAGCGGGTGCGCTCTTGCGAGCGGCCTTAGTGGCGAGCTGTTTCCTTGGAGCCTTGCCTCCGGTTGACTTGCGAGCGGTTTGCTTGGTACGAGCCATTTTGATAATGTAGCTATACGCTGGAAGACTGTATATATACTGTTTACGGAGACACGGACGCAAGCGATTCCGCTGTATCTCATTGACTAATTTGCATACTTTTAATTTACTGTTGTTATTAGCATTTCATGTTTTGTTAATATTTTGATTGAGTGGTCCTGAAAAGGACCTTGGGTAAAAGAACAACTTATTTTTTACAGCTCTTCTTGGTACTTGCCTTCTTAGATGCTTTTTTGGCTACCGGCTTCTTCTTGGTTACTTTCTTCTTCTTGCTTGCAGCTTTTTTAGATGCTGCTTTCTTAGGAGCACACTTTTTAGCAGGTCGCTTTTTGGCTGCTGGTTTTTTCGCTGCCTTCTTGGGAGCACACTTCTTTACTCGTTTCTTTGCTGCGGCCTTCTTTACTGCTGGCTTTTTAGCTACTTTTTTTGTCCTCTTCTTGGGACCAGCAGCTGGCATTGGAGCAAGCTTGAACGAGCCGGAAGCGCCTTTTCCAGTAGTCTGGAGAAAAGAACCTTTGGTCACGCCGCTGGTAAGTGCTCTCTTCAAGTGAGAATTAGAAGCTGAGAGGTCAAGCTTGTAGGTGTCCGCGATATATTTTTGTATCTTCTGGCGGGATGTACCTTTTCGTTCCTTCATTGCTCCCAGGGCAGAGCTAATCATCTCCCTGTAAGTCGGGTGTTCTGCCTTCTTGGCGCTTGGTCTCTTGGAAGACCTGGCCTTGGCTGCGGCCGCCGCCGCTGCTACTGCTGGTGCTGCTACTGCTGTGGTAGACATTTTGTATGTATTTTAAAGCAACCGAAACAATACTTTTAGTAGTTACTGACTGTGACGAATTGACTGTTGAGCAGTTTTACTTTGTGAAGTACCTTTTACTGATTAATACGAGCATTATCATGTGAGTTTAAAGCGCATATGCTCATAAAAGCATAGTTATTTTTTTACGAACGTCAAAAACATTCCAGTGACAAAGAAACCAGACTTAGCCTGGTCGGAAACAGAGTTTTTTTTAAAGCTTAGCTTTAAAGGTCCAGAAAAACAGTCTAAAAGTTACAGCACACCTCTGCATTTAATAATATAAACCTCAAATGAAACAAAATACATTACTACACATCCGGTTTAGTTTTCTTCAGCTGCAAACTTAAAACTGTAAGATTTTAGACAAGCACAAGTATTTTTTCCACTTCAAGCTTAAGTTAAGTTTTATTATTTTAATTTCATTCGGTTTTGTCAATTGTAAAACCCATTAAGTATGTTTAACTTGATTACAACTTTAACTGTGCTGGTTAGTAAAAAGTAATTCATAAACAAACACAAGTATTTAATTTATGATACTTTACAAGTTATCATTACTTTAAGTATACTTATATTCAAAATGGCAGTACTAAACCACATAAAAAAACTTAAGTTCATAAGTTTTGAATTTGTTCTTCCACATACTAGTAACTTCAAAAATGTTCTGAACAGTAGCCATACAAAACTTGTTAAAAAGCTAGAAACTAATGTTTAACTTGTTATATAAAACAGTCCCAACTAGTTACTAGTATTTCACAGTTAGAAAAATTTGAAACAACTTTTTAAAACTATTACACAGTTGTTTTGATTTTTTAACAACGTTTTATTTGTTATACTCGAAGCTGAACTAAGAACTTTTTCTTTGTAGATTTCATGAAAAGAAAGCGAACAAATGGATTTGATCGTAACTTTCCAAAACAAGACGAAATAACTTGCACTTAAATGAATATCAGTACTGTTCACTTATGTTCAAAGAAAAGGACCGAAATTTCAATATGAAGTTTAAAAGAGTTGCTTATTTTGAGACGAAGAACTTTACTTAAAAAAAGAGGTTAGGCTAATTTTAAAAGTAACAAAAGTACAGTTCAAAAATGACTGCATAATGATAGAAGTGTTTATGTTTACTAAGTGAAGATTTGTTTAAATAAACTTTAATTGATTTACTGCTTAAAGTAGTTTCTAAGTGTAATAAAAACTAGATTCATTACAATGTTCTGCACAATTTAGACAGTTGACTAAATGTTTTGCTGTGGTATATTTTAAAAAAGGTTGTTAAATCAACTCTAACTTGATATAAATGTAATTTCAAAATGTATTCTTTATTCTCAGGTGTTTTGAGCACTTCTGTTGTAACAACAGCATTTAAATTTCTAACATGTTAACAATTAGCTAATGTGTTTGTTTGATTTTTGTGTCTTTTCCTTTTAAAACAGGGTATTTACTTATTTGAAAACTGTACGTTGCTTTTGCACTCGTACTATCATAGCTGAACAGTTTTACGAAGCTTACTTTGAAGCAAATAAAAAAAAAATAAGTAAAGGCAAGAAAAACTTAAATTATTTGTTAGTTAGAACAAAGTTAGCTCTAAACATAAGAAACACTTAAGCAAATAAGCTACAAGTTTCAGACAGTTCATTGGTTTATAACAACTTTTTATCGTTTTCGAACGCCTACGACCATACCACACTGAACACACCCCATCTCGTCCGATCTGGGAAGTTAAAAAAGTGTCGGGCTTAAAGGTTAGTACTTAGATGGGTGACCGCTTGGGAATACCGCGTGCCGTAGGCTTTTATTTTCAAGCACTTATTTGTTGGATTTATTGTTCATACTTATTATGAAAGTTTCTAGTTTATCTTAAACATTTTTCAATAATAAATGACACACTAACTAGACTGTCATTTAGTTGTAGACTTATTTTGTCTGTTGCTTTCATTTTGCTATTTATATAAAAGCCATAACTTTATTTCTTAAAAGCGTTTCGTTCTGCTCTAGACTTTTAACAAATATAACTTGAAATAAACAGTTGCAGTAGTTTTTAGTTATCAAGTTGTCTCATACACAGTCTTCAATAAAGTTACAAAGCTGTTTACTTCTTTTCCTTTGCATAATGTTTCAGCTATTGGTTTTTTTACGCGTTGATGTTTTATGTTAAAAATCCATAAGCAACTAAGTTTAATAAAACAAGTCTAAGATTTGTAAAAAAAAAATTCAACTTTGCTATTCATGACAGTTGTACTGAAATTGAATGCTTTTTGGTCGTTTTTTTTCTTTAGAACAATCACTGTTGTTTACATTTATTTATTTTTGAAAATACATTTTGATAAGCATGATCAGTATAATTTTCATGAATAAACCTCTACTGTTCAAGTATTTTTTAAAATAATACGAAATTTATTAAAACTAACTGTTTTATTTTCATTCCATAATGAAATTACTTTTTATAGTGACGTAGAACAAGTTTTAAAAATAAAGTTTAGTATTTATTAAATTAAAAAAAAAGTCTACGAAGTAAGCATAATTGAGAATTTTTTTTTTGTCTAAATAAAGAAGTTAACAAGAAAAAGCCTTTGGACAACACGTTTAAGTTAGTTGAAGCTTTTTATGAAACATCAAATTACAACTAGTTAACAAAACTTATTCCACGATTTAGGCAATACTTTCAAAACATAACTAGCTCTCTTATTAAAAGTTGCTTAGAATGTCCAGTAAAAGTACAAAGGCAATAGTAAGTATGCATATCTAGGTGACAAAAGAAAAGACAGAAAAAATATTATTTAGAAGTAAAATGTGTCATTCAACTAGCTCTAACTCTTACTTTTGATCTTTTACCACCACAAAGTTGGTTGAGTTGCACATTTTTGTTGTTTAGTTAAAGCTTGTTTAACACTGCTTAGTAGACTTTAAAGCTGGTTAAATAAGCTGGTTGTCCTGATTACATTAGATTAACTTGATAAAGCTATAAGCAATGCTAGATCAACTAAAAGATGTAAGCTTTTTAAAGTTATAGATTCGAAATGTTCTTTTTCGTTCATGTTGTGATGCATATATGTTGTTTTTTGTTTATGTATTTATGAGTTGTAATGCATGTTTTAAATGTGTTTTAGTTAAAGTTATTTTCTGAAACGATACAACATAAATTAGACCCAAAGCTAAACTAATTTTCAACTTGATAAATCTGTGAACAATTTGAGTTCAATAAAAAGCTTTGTAAAAAGAATTCGGTTGTAATACATGATGGTTGTTGTACTGAAATTGCAGTTTTGTTGATTTTTTTATTTTGGTTTGAACAGCTTCTGTTGTTAATTGTATTTTAAACTGTTTTACTTAGTTTGAGTTGCATTGTAATAAAAAGAAATAATAAATTTTAGAAACTACTGGTTTATTAGATTGTAATTGTTAATATCCAAAGTTAAGTTTGTTTTATTATAATTTAATGTATTATTTTCATTTAAAATCTAATACTTTTTACAGTGACGTAGAACAGTATTTTTTAAATAAACTAAATACTTTTTCAATTTTACAAAAAGAAGTATACAAAATAAGCATAACGGGAATAAGTTTTGTTTAAAGAAAGAAGTTTACAAGAAAATCTTATGGACACAAAAATCAAGTTAGTTGAAGCTTTCTGCGAAACGTATATTTATTTGTAATGTAACAGACTTAAGCAATGGTTTTTAAATACAACTAGCTCCCTCCTCAAAAGTAGTTTAAAATGTCATGTAAGAGAACAAAAACAATTGTAAATACAAGTATGTGACAAAAAGTTAAAACACAAAAGTATAAGTTAGAAGTAAACTGTTTTATACAAACATTCTAACTCACCTTTTACCAGCACAAAAAACATTAAGTTTGGTTCGTTTTTGTCGTCTAGTTAGAGCTTGTTTAATGCTGCTTAGTGGACATTGATATCTGGTTGAATCAGTTGGTGGTCCTTATCACTTTAGACTTATAACAGAAATGACTATAGACTGTAAAAGTCGTTTTAAGTCATCAAGTTGTCTCACATATAGTTGTAACAAGTAATACAAATGAGTGGTGACAAGCTGTTACTTCTTTTCCTTTCAGCTTAAAAATTGAGTTCTTTCATGTATTCGACTAATTAAGCAATCAAAAACAAACTAAATAGATGTCAGCTTTGTAAAATAAAAGTTTTAATGATAAGCTTTCATCAACTATTTCAGCTATTTTTGTTTTGGTAAATCGCGTACTTGTTTATAGTGTTGTTTTTCTTTGAACAATCGATGTTGTTTACATTTATGTATTTTAATGTATGATTTTTAAATTACTATGCATGTTTTTAATTTTAGTTGTAATTAAACTATATTTTTTGTGAAACAAATATTGTTTGTTGTTAACAATTGAAAACATACTTTGTTGATAAACCAAAGTAAGTTTTATTCTTATTACTATTTAAGTGTACTATTTTCATTGAAAAATATAAATAGTTTTTAAAGTGACGTAGCGTAACTTTTTTTAATAAGTTAAAAAACAAATAATTATTGAATGTTTAAGAAAAGTGCACAAAGTAAGAACGAATAAGATAGAGTTCTTAGAAAAAAAAAGATATCAAGAAGAAAAAGACATCCAAGTTAGTTAATTATGTTAAGCATTCAATTACAGTAGTTGTTACATCAAGTTGTCTAACACCTAGTCTAAACAAGTAACTTTACCATGAAAATAATAAAACAAGCATTTTTTAACCGTGTTTAAGCTAATGAGTTGGTTTGTATCATAGGGTGATGTTTTGGCTTGAAATGATATCTTAAATAAGCTAAATAGATGTCAGCCTTGTAGGTGGGAATACTTAAATGTGTTTGAAATTCACATTTGTTATCTTTTGTTCTGAACTTTTATTTCTATTTATATACTTATAACTTTTTAAAACATTTTACATGGTTTTAACTGCATTTAAGTTGATAAAAAGAAGACGTTTAAAAGTTAAACCTTTGTTGTGTTGCTGATAATCAACAACAACAACTTAAAAATGTAACAAAAACTAAGGTTTTTTTTGGTATAAGTTAAGTATACGTTACTGTATTATTTTTTTTAAACACTTATTTACTGAATGTTTTAACAGAAATTCAACAAATGAACAAGAAGTTGTATAGAAAAAAAAAAGTTCACGGACAACGTATTGAAGTTAGTTAAATCCTTTTTTACATATACTACTGTTTTTTCAAATTAGACTTGAGCAATGGTAACCATAAGATTAAAACTTGAAAGTACGACAAATTTTAAATCAAACAACTAAAGTGTTTGATCTTTTAATTCTTATAACAACCAGTTTGTTTGTACAATTATCAATTTGTGGCTTGTACTTTAAGTAGATATCAATAGCCGGTTTTGTTCAAATGGTGGTCCTAAAAAGGACCGGTTGTTGAGCATTTATTTTGAGCTGGTGTACTTGGTAACAGCTTTAGTTCCCTCTGAAACTGCGTGCTTTGACAACTCGCCGGGGAGCAAGAGCCTGACAGCAGTTTGAATTTCGCGGCTGCTCACAGTTGACCTCTTGTTGTAATGAGCCAAACGTGAAGCCTCTGCTGCAATGCGCTCGAAGATGTCGTTGACAAATGAGTTCATGATTCCCATCGCCTTGCTGGAAATTCCGGTGTCGGGGTGCACTTGCTTCAAAACTTTGTACACGTAGATGCCAAAGCTTTCTTTGTGCCTCCTCCTTCGCTTCTTCTTGCCGTCGACCGGGGTGGTCTTGGCTACTGACTTCTTCGCGCCTTTGGTTGCGGTCATGATGATGTGTGAACTTCAGTCTCGGCGCCAGCTTATATACTGAAAGTTTATGCAAATTAGCATTTCCGTACGCGAACGACAGCCTCTCTCATTTTATGATTCTCTCGTTTGTCGTAAATATTTTTAGGTGGTCCTGAAAAGGACCTGGTTTGTTTTAACTTAGGCTGATTTTTTTGAAGCGGTCTTCTTGGGCAATAATACTGCCTGGATGTTTGGAAGAACACCTCCTTGAGCAATAGTGACGCCGCCGAGAAGTTTGTTCAACTCTTCGTCGTTGCGGATAGCTAGTTGCAAATGGCGGGGAATGATCCTACTTTTCTTGTTGTCACGAGCAGCGTTACCGGCAAGCTCGAGCACTTCTGCGCTCAAATACTCGAGAACGGCAGCCAGATAAACTGGAGCACCAGCTCCGACTCTTTGGCTGTAGTTGCCAGTGCGCAACAGGCGGTGCACGCGACCGACTGGAAACTGCAGTCCTGCACGAGAAGACCTGCTCTTCGGCTTAGATTTGAGTTTTGATCCTTTACCACGTCCCGACATCTTGTTGTTCGAATGATTGTGCCAAGATGCTCGCACAGCTCTGTATAAAACTCAAACCTAACCGCGTCGAACGAACAACTAATTTGCATATGTCGTAGCTGCTCTTTAATCTTGTCAAAATGTTTGTTCAGCAGTGTTGAAGAAATTTGATTTTGAAATGGGTGGTCCTAAAAAGGACCGAGTTTGCTAAATGTTTAGCCACCGAAGCCGTACAAGGTTCTTCCTTGACGCTTGAGTGCGTATACGACGTCAAGTGCTGTGACGGTCTTGCGCTTGGCGTGCTCTGTGTATGTTACTGCATCGCGAATAACATTTTCCAAGAAAACTTTCATGACGCCTCTCGTTTCTTCATAAATCAGTCCCGAGATTCGCTTCACTCCGCCTCGGCGAGCCAAACGGCGGATTGCAGGCTTAGTGATGCCTTGGATGTTGTCGCGAAGTACTTTGCGATGGCGCTTAGCACCTCCTTTTCCCAAGCCTTTACCTCCTTTGCCGCGTCCAGACATGTTGAATATAGTGTTTTCGTCAGTCCGTCGAGTTTATTTATAAGCTGTTACGGACGCGTACGGTTACTACTAAACTAATTTGCATACTCAGAAAAGTCTCTAACTTACATTCTTTCGTTTGGTTTATTTTTTCTCACTATCAAACAAAGTTTAAAAGTGGCCCTGAAAAGGACCGGTTTTAGCTAATGCTTAAGCTCTTTCGCCACGCATTCTCCTGGCGAGCTGGATGTCTTTGGGCATGATTGTCACACGCTTGGCGTGGATCGCGCAAAGGTTAGTGTCTTCGAACAAACCAACGAGGTAGGCCTCGCTCGCTTCCTGCAAAGCCATTACGGCACTGCTTTGGAACCTCAAGTCAGTTTTGAAGTCTTGAGCTATTTCACGTACAAGACGCTGGAAAGGCAACTTGCGCAAAAGAAGCTCAGTTGACTTCTGGTAGCGTCTGATTTCTCTCAGAGCAACTGTGCCGGGCCTGTAGCGATGAGGCTTCTTCACACCTCCGGTAGCGGGTGCGCTCTTGCGAGCGGCCTTAGTGGCGAGCTGTTTCCTTGGAGCCTTGCCTCCGGTTGACTTGCGAGCGGTTTGCTTGGTACGAGCCATTTTGATAATGTAGCTATACGCTGGAAGACTGTATATATACTGTTTACGGAGACACGGACGCAAGCGATTCCGCTGTATCTCATTGACTAATTTGCATACTTTTAATTTACTGTTGTTATTAGCATTTCATGTTTTGTTAATATTTTGATTGAGTGGTCCTGAAAAGGACCTTGGGTAAAAGAACAACTTATTTTTTACAGCTCTTCTTGGTACTTGCCTTCTTAGATGCTTTTTTGGCTACCGGCTTCTTCTTGGTTACTTTCTTCTTCTTGCTTGCAGCTTTTTTAGATGCTGCTTTCTTAGGAGCACACTTTTTAGCAGGTCGCTTTTTGGCTGCTGGTTTTTTCGCTGCCTTCTTGGGAGCACACTTCTTTACTCGTTTCTTTGCTGCGGCCTTCTTTACTGCTGGCTTTTTAGCTACTTTTTTTGTCCTCTTCTTGGGACCAGCAGCTGGCATTGGAGCAAGCTTGAACGAGCCGGAAGCGCCTTTTCCAGTAGTCTGGAGAAAAGAACCTTTGGTCACGCCGCTGGTAAGTGCTCTCTTCAAGTGAGAATTAGAAGCTGAGAGGTCAAGCTTGTAGGTGTCCGCGATATATTTTTGTATCTTCTGGCGGGATGTACCTTTTCGTTCCTTCATTGCTCCCAGGGCAGAGCTAATCATCTCCCTGTAAGTCGGGTGTTCTGCCTTCTTGGCGCTTGGTCTCTTGGAAGACCTGGCCTTGGCTGCGGCCGCCGCCGCTGCTACTGCTGGTGCTGCTACTGCTGTGGTAGACATTTTGTATGTATTTTAAAGCAACCGAAACAATACTTTTAGTAGTTACTGACTGTGACGAATTGACTGTTGAGCAGTTTTACTTTGTGAAGTACCTTTTACTGATTAATACGAGCATTATCATGTGAGTTTAAAGCGCATATGCTCATAAAAGCATAGTTATTTTTTTACGAACGTCAAAAACATTCCAGTGACAAAGAAACCAGACTTAGCCTGGTCGGAAACAGAGTTTTTTTTAAAGCTTAGCTTTAAAGGTCCAGAAAAACAGTCTAAAAGTTACAGCACACCTCTGCATTTAATAATATAAACCTCAAATGAAACAAAATACATTACTACACATCCGGTTTAGTTTTCTTCAGCTGCAAACTTAAAACTGTAAGATTTTAGACAAGCACAAGTATTTTTTCCACTTCAAGCTTAAGTTAAGTTTTATTATTTTAATTTCATTCGGTTTTGTCAATTGTAAAACCCATTAAGTATGTTTAACTTGATTACAACTTTAACTGTGCTGGTTAGTAAAAAGTAATTCATAAACAAACACAAGTATTTAATTTATGATACTTTACAAGTTATCATTACTTTAAGTATACTTATATTCAAAATGGCAGTACTAAACCACATAAAAAAACTTAAGTTCATAAGTTTTGAATTTGTTCTTCCACATACTAGTAACTTCAAAAATGTTCTGAACAGTAGCCATACAAAACTTGTTAAAAAGCTAGAAACTAATGTTTAACTTGTTATATAAAACAGTCCCAACTAGTTACTAGTATTTCACAGTTAGAAAAATTTGAAACAACTTTTTAAAACTATTACACAGTTGTTTTGATTTTTTAACAACGTTTTATTTGTTATACTCGAAGCTGAACTAAGAACTTTTTCTTTGTAGATTTCATGAAAAGAAAGCGAACAAATGGATTTGATCGTAACTTTCCAAAACAAGACGAAATAACTTGCACTTAAATGAATATCAGTACTGTTCACTTATGTTCAAAGAAAAGGACCGAAATTTCAATATGAAGTTTAAAAGAGTTGCTTATTTTGAGACGAAGAACTTTACTTAAAAAAAGAGGTTAGGCTAATTTTAAAAGTAACAAAAGTACAGTTCAAAAATGACTGCATAATGATAGAAGTGTTTATGTTTACTAAGTGAAGATTTGTTTAAATAAACTTTAATTGATTTACTGCTTAAAGTAGTTTCTAAGTGTAATAAAAACTAGATTCATTACAATGTTCTGCACAATTTAGACAGTTGACTAAATGTTTTGCTGTGGTATATTTTAAAAAAGGTTGTTAAATCAACTCTAACTTGATATAAATGTAATTTCAAAATGTATTCTTTATTCTCAGGTGTTTTGAGCACTTCTGTTGTAACAACAGCATTTAAATTTCTAACATGTTAACAATTAGCTAATGTGTTTGTTTGATTTTTGTGTCTTTTCCTTTTAAAACAGGGTATTTACTTATTTGAAAACTGTACGTTGCTTTTGCACTCGTACTATCATAGCTGAACAGTTTTACGAAGCTTACTTTGAAGCAAATAAAAAAAAAATAAGTAAAGGCAAGAAAAACTTAAATTATTTGTTAGTTAGAACAAAGTTAGCTCTAAACATAAGAAACACTTAAGCAAATAAGCTACAAGTTTCAGACAGTTCATTGGTTTATAACAACTTTTTATCGTTTTCGAACGCCTACGACCATACCACACTGAACACACCCCATCTCGTCCGATCTGGGAAGTTAAAAAAGTGTCGGGCTTAAAGGTTAGTACTTAGATGGGTGACCGCTTGGGAATACCGCGTGCCGTAGGCTTTTATTTTCAAGCACTTATTTGTTGGATTTATTCTTCATACTTATTATGAAAGTTTCTAGTTTATCTTAAACATTTTTCAATAATAAATGACACACTAACTAGACTGTCATTTAGTTGTAGACTTATTTTGTCTGTTGCTTTCATTTTGCTATTTATATAAAAGCCATAACTTTATTTCTTAAAAGCGTTTCGTTCTGCTCTAGACTTTTAACAAATATAACTTGAAATAAACAGTTGCAGTAGTTTTTAGTTATCAAGTTGTCTCATACACAGTCTTCAATAAAGTTACAAAGCTGTTTACTTCTTTTCCTTTGCATAATGTTTCAGCTATTGGTTTTTTTACGCGTTGATGTTTTATGTTAAAAATCCATAAGCAACTAAGTTTAATAAAACAAGTCTAAGATTTGTAAAAAAAAAATTCAACTTTGCTATTCATGACAGTTGTACTGAAATTGAATGCTTTTTGGTAGTTTTTTTTCTTTAGAACAATCACTGTTGTTTACATTTATTTATTTTTGAAAATACATTTTGATAAGCATGATCAGTATAATTTTCATGAATAAACCTCTACTGTTCAAGTATTTTTTAAAATAATACGAAATTTATTAAAACTAACTGTTTTATTTTCATTCCATAATGAAATTACTTTTTATAGTGACGTAGAACAAGTTTTAAAAATAAAGTTTAGTATTTATTAAATTAAAAAAAAAGTCTACGAAGTAAGCATAATTGAGAATTTTTTTTTTGTCTAAATAAAGAAGTTAACAAGAAAAAGCCTTTGGACAACACGTTTAAGTTAGTTGAAGCTTTTTATGAAACATCAAATTACAACTAGTTAACAAAACTTATTCCACGATTTAGGCAATACTTTCAAAACATAACTAGCTCTCTTATTAAAAGTTGCTTAGAATGTCCAGTAAAAGTACAAAGGCAATAGTAAGTATGCATATCTAGGTGACAAAAGAAAAGACAGAAAAAATATTATTTAGAAGTAAAATGTGTCATTCAACTAGCTCTAACTCTTACTTTTGATCTTTTACCACCACAAAGTTGGTTGAGTTGCACATTTTTGTTGTTTAGTTAAAGCTTGTTTAACACTGCTTAGTAGACTTTAAAGCTGGTTAAATAAGCTGGTTGTCCTGATTACATTAGATTAACTTGATAAAGCTATAAGCAATGCTAGATCAACTAAAAGATGTAAGCTTTTTAAAGTTATAGATTCGAAATGTTCTTTTTCGTTCATGTTGTGATGCATATATGTTGTTTTTTGTTTATGTATTTATGAGTTGTAATGCATGTTTTAAATGTGTTTTAGTTAAAGTTATTTTCTGAAACGATACAACATAAATTAGACCCAAAGCTAAACTAATTTTCAACTTGATAAATCTGTGAACAATTTGAGTTCAATAAAAAGCTTTGTAAAAAGAATTCGGTTGTAATACATGATGGTTGTTGTACTGAAATTGCAGTTTTGTTGATTTTTTTATTTTGGTTTGAACAGCTTCTGTTGTTAATTGTATTTTAAACTGTTTTACTTAGTTTGAGTTGCATTGTAATAAAAAGAAATAATAAATTTTAGAAACTACTGGTTTATTAGATTGTAATTGTTAATATCCAAAGTTAAGTTTGTTTTATTATAATTTAATGTATTATTTTCATTTAAAATCTAATACTTTTTACAGTGACGTAGAACAGTATTTTTTAAATAAACTAAATACTTTTTCAATTTTACAAAAAGAAGTATACAAAATAAGCATAACGGGAATAAGTTTTGTTTAAAGAAAGAAGTTTACAAGAAAATCTTATGGACACAAAAATCAAGTTAGTTGAAGCTTTCTGCGAAACGTATATTTATTTGTAATGTAAAAGACTTAAGCAATGGTTTTTAAATACAACTAGCTCCCTCCTCAAAAGTAGTTTAAAATGTCATGTAAGAGAACAAAAACAATTGTAAATACAAGTATGTGACAAAAAGTTAAAACACAAAAGTATAAGTTAGAAGTAAACTGTTTTATACAAACATTCTAACTCACCTTTTACCAGCACAAAAAACATTAAGTTTGGTTCGTTTTTGTCGTCTAGTTAGAGCTTGTTTAATGCTGCTTAGTGGACATTGATATCTGGTTGAATCAGTTGGTGGTCCTTATCACTTTAGACTTATAACAGAAATGACTATAGACTGTAAAAGTCGTTTTAAGTCATCAAGTTGTCTCACATATAGTTGTAACAAGTAATACAAATGAGTGGTGACAAGCTGTTACTTCTTTTCCTTTCAGCTTAAAAATTGAGTTCTTTCATGTATTCGACTAATTAAGCAATCAAAAACAAACTAAATAGATGTCAGCTTTGTAAAATAAAAGTTTTAATGATAAGCTTTCATCAACTATTTCAGCTATTTTTGTTTTGGTAAATCGCGTACTTGTTTATAGTGTTGTTTTTCTTTGAACAATCGATGTTGTTTACATTTATGTATTTTAATGTATGATTTTTAAATTACTATGCATGTTTTTAATCGTGTTAGTTGTAATTAAACTATATTTTTTGTGAAACAAATATTGTTTGTTGTTAACAATTGAAAACATACTTTGTTGATAAACCAAAGTAAGTTTTATTCTTATTACTATTTAAGTGTACTATTTTCATTGAAAAATATAAATAGTTTTTAAAGTGACGTAGCGTAACTTTTTTTAATAAGTTAAAAAACAAATAATTATTGAATGTTTAAGAAAAGTGCACAAAGTAAGAACGAATAAGATAGAGTTCTTAGAAAAAAAAAGATATCAAGAAGAAAAAGACATCCAAGTTAGTTAATTATGTTAAGCATTCAATTACAGTAGTTGTTACATCAAGTTGTCTAACACCTAGTCTAAACAAGTAACTTTACCATGAAAATAATAAAACAAGCATTTTTTAACCGTGTTTAAGCTAATGAGTTGGTTTGTATCATAGGGTGATGTTTTGGCTTGAAATGATATCTTAAATAAGCTAAATAGATGTCAGCCTTGTAGGTGGGAATACTTAAATGTGTTTGAAATTCACATTTGTTATCTTTTGTTCTGAACTTTTATTTCTATTTATATACTTATAACTTTTTAAAACATTTTACATGGTTTTAACTGCATTTAAGTTGATAAAAAGAAGACGTTTAAAAGTTAAACCTTTGTTGTGTTGCTGATAATCAACAACAACAACTTAAAAATGTAACAAAAACTAAGGTTTTTTTTGGTATAAGTTAAGTATACGTTACTGTATTATTTTTTTTAAACACTTATTTACTGAATGTTTTAACAGAAATTCAACAAATGAACAAGAAGTTGTATAGAAAAAAAAAAGTTCACGGACAACGTATTGAAGTTAGTTAAATCCTTTTTTACATATACTACTGTTTTTTCAAATTAGACTTGAGCAATGGTAACCATAAGATTAAAACTTGAAAGTACGACAAATTTTAAATCAAACAACTAAAGTGTTTGATCTTTTAATTCTTATAACAACCAGTTTGTTTGTACAATTATCAATTTGTGGCTTGTACTTTAAGTAGATATCAATAGCCGGTTTTGTTCAAATGGTGGTCCTAAAAAGGACCGGTTGTTGAGCATTTATTTTGAGCTGGTGTACTTGGTAACAGCTTTAGTTCCCTCTGAAACTGCGTGCTTTGACAACTCGCCGGGGAGCAAGAGCCTGACAGCAGTTTGAATTTCGCGGCTGCTCACAGTTGACCTCTTGTTGTAATGAGCCAAACGTGAAGCCTCTGCTGCAATGCGCTCGAAGATGTCGTTGACAAATGAGTTCATGATTCCCATCGCCTTGCTGGAAATTCCGGTGTCGGGGTGCACTTGCTTCAAAACTTTGTACACGTAGATGCCAAAGCTTTCTTTGTGCCTCCTCCTTCGCTTCTTCTTGCCGTCGACCGGGGTGGTCTTGGCTACTGACTTCTTCGCGCCTTTGGTTGCGGTCATGATGATGTGTGAACTTCAGTCTCGGCGCCAGCTTATATACTGAAAGTTTATGCAAATTAGCATTTCCGTACGCGAACGACAGCCTCTCTCATTTTATGATTCTCTCGTTTGTCGTAAATATTTTTAGGTGGTCCTGAAAAGGACCTGGTTTGTTTTAACTTAGGCTGATTTTTTTGAAGCGGTCTTCTTGGGCAATAATACTGCCTGGATGTTTGGAAGAACACCTCCTTGAGCAATAGTGACGCCGCCGAGAAGTTTGTTCAACTCTTCGTCGTTGCGGATAGCTAGTTGCAAATGGCGGGGAATGATCCTGCTTTTCTTGTTGTCACGAGCAGCGTTACCGGCAAGCTCGAGCACTTCTGCGCTCAAATACTCGAGAACGGCAGCCAGATAAACTGGAGCACCAGCTCCGACTCTTTGGCTGTAGTTGCCAGTGCGCAACAGGCGGTGCACGCGACCGACTGGAAACTGCAGTCCTGCACGAGAAGACCTGCTCTTCGGCTTAGATTTGAGTTTTGATCCTTTACCACGTCCCGACATCTTGTTGTTCGAATGATTGTGCCAAGATGCTCGCACAGCTCTGTATAAAACTCAAACCTAACCGCGTCGAACGAACAACTAATTTGCATATGTCGTAGCTGCTCTTTAATCTTGTCAAAATGTTTGTTCAGCAGTGTTGAAGAAATTTGATTTTGAAATGGGTGGTCCTAAAAAGGACCGAGTTTGCTAAATGTTTAGCCACCGAAGCCGTACAAGGTTCTTCCTTGACGCTTGAGTGCGTATACGACGTCAAGTGCTGTGACGGTCTTGCGCTTGGCGTGCTCTGTGTATGTTACTGCATCGCGAATAACATTTTCCAAGAAAACTTTCATGACGCCTCTCGTTTCTTCATAAATCAGTCCCGAGATTCGCTTCACTCCGCCTCGGCGAGCCAAACGGCGGATTGCAGGCTTAGTGATGCCTTGGATGTTGTCGCGAAGTACTTTGCGATGGCGCTTAGCACCTCCTTTTCCCAAGCCTTTACCTCCTTTGCCGCGTCCAGACATGTTGAATATAGTGTTTTCGTCAGTCCGTCGAGTTTATTTATAAGCTGTTACGGACGCGTACGGTTACTACTAAACTAATTTGCATACTCAGAAAAGTCTCTAACTTACATTCTTTCGTTTGGTTTATTTTTTCTCACTATCAAACAAAGTTTAAAAGTGGCCCTGAAAAGGACCGGTTTTAGCTAATGCTTAAGCTCTTTCGCCACGCATTCTCCTGGCGAGCTGGATGTCTTTGGGCATGATTGTCACACGCTTGGCGTGGATCGCGCAAAGGTTAGTGTCTTCGAACAAACCAACGAGGTAGGCCTCGCTCGCTTCCTGCAAAGCCATTACGGCACTGCTTTGGAACCTCAAGTCAGTTTTGAAGTCTTGAGCTATTTCACGTACAAGACGCTGGAAAGGCAACTTGCGCAAAAGAAGCTCAGTTGACTTCTGGTAGCGTCTGATTTCTCTCAGAGCAACTGTGCCGGGCCTGTAGCGATGAGGCTTCTTCACACCTCCGGTAGCGGGTGCGCTCTTGCGAGCGGCCTTAGTGGCGAGCTGTTTCCTTGGAGCCTTGCCTCCGGTTGACTTGCGAGCGGTTTGCTTGGTACGAGCCATTTTGATAATGTAGCTATACGCTGGAAGACTGTATATATACTGTTTACGGAGACACGGACGCAAGCGATTCCGCTGTATCTCATTGACTAATTTGCATACTTTTAATTTACTGTTGTTATTAGCATTTCATGTTTTGTTAATATTTTGATTGAGTGGTCCTGAAAAGGACCTTGGGTAAAAGAACAACTTATTTTTTACAGCTCTTCTTGGTACTTGCCTTCTTAGATGCTTTTTTGGCTACCGGCTTCTTCTTGGTTACTTTCTTCTTCTTGCTTGCAGCTTTTTTAGATGCTGCTTTCTTAGGAGCACACTTTTTAGCAGGTCGCTTTTTGGCTGCTGGTTTTTTCGCTGCCTTCTTGGGAGCACACTTCTTTACTCGTTTCTTTGCTGCGGCCTTCTTTACTGCTGGCTTTTTAGCTACTTTTTTTGTCCTCTTCTTGGGACCAGCAGCTGGCATTGGAGCAAGCTTGAACGAGCCGGAAGCGCCTTTTCCAGTAGTCTGGAGAAAAGAACCTTTGGTCACGCCGCTGGTAAGTGCTCTCTTCAAGTGAGAATTAGAAGCTGAGAGGTCAAGCTTGTAGGTGTCCGCGATATATTTTTGTATCTTCTGGCGGGATGTACCTTTTCGTTCCTTCATTGCTCCCAGGGCAGAGCTAATCATCTCCCTGTAAGTCGGGTGTTCTGCCTTCTTGGCGCTTGGTCTCTTGGAAGACCTGGCCTTGGCTGCGGCCGCCGCCGCTGCTACTGCTGGTGCTGCTACTGCTGTGGTAGACATTTTGTATGTATTTTAAAGCAACCGAAACAATACTTTTAGTAGTTACTGACTGTGACGAATTGACTGTTGAGCAGTTTTACTTTGTGAAGTACCTTTTACTGATTAATACGAGCATTATCATGTGAGTTTAAAGCGCATATGCTCATAAAAGCATAGTTATTTTTTTACGAACGTCAAAAACATTCCAGTGACAAAGAAACCAGACTTAGCCTGGTCGGAAACAGAGTTTTTTTTAAAGCTTAGCTTTAAAGGTCCAGAAAAACAGTCTAAAAGTTACAGCACACCTCTGCATTTAATAATATAAACCTCAAATGAAACAAAATACATTACTACACATCCGGTTTAGTTTTCTTCAGCTGCAAACTTAAAACTGTAAGATTTTAGACAAGCACAAGTATTTTTTCCACTTCAAGCTTAAGTTAAGTTTTATTATTTTAATTTCATTCGGTTTTGTCAATTGTAAAACCCATTAAGTATGTTTAACTTGATTACAACTTTAACTGTGCTGGTTAGTAAAAAGTAATTCATAAACAAACACAAGTATTTAATTTATGATACTTTACAAGTTATCATTACTTTAAGTATACTTATATTCAAAATGGCAGTACTAAACCACATAAAAAAACTTAAGTTCATAAGTTTTGAATTTGTTCTTCCACATACTAGTAACTTCAAAAATGTTCTGAACAGTAGCCATACAAAACTTGTTAAAAAGCTAGAAACTAATGTTTAACTTGTTATATAAAACAGTCCCAACTAGTTACTAGTATTTCACAGTTAGAAAAATTTGAAACAACTTTTTAAAACTATTACACAGTTGTTTTGATTTTTTAACAACGTTTTATTTGTTATACTCGAAGCTGAACTAAGAACTTTTTCTTTGTAGATTTCATGAAAAGAAAGCGAACAAATGGATTTGATCGTAACTTTCCAAAACAAGACGAAATAACTTGCACTTAAATGAATATCAGTACTGTTCACTTATGTTCAAAGAAAAGGACCGAAATTTCAATATGAAGTTTAAAAGAGTTGCTTATTTTGAGACGAAGAACTTTACTTAAAAAAAGAGGTTAGGCTAATTTTAAAAGTAACAAAAGTACAGTTCAAAAATGACTGCATAATGATAGAAGTGTTTATGTTTACTAAGTGAAGATTTGTTTAAATAAACTTTAATTGATTTACTGCTTAAAGTAGTTTCTAAGTGTAATAAAAACTAGATTCATTACAATGTTCTGCACAATTTAGACAGTTGACTAAATGTTTTGCTGTGGTATATTTTAAAAAAGGTTGTTAAATCAACTCTAACTTGATATAAATGTAATTTCAAAATGTATTCTTTATTCTCAGGTGTTTTGAGCACTTCTGTTGTAACAACAGCATTTAAATTTCTAACATGTTAACAATTAGCTAATGTGTTTGTTTGATTTTTGTGTCTTTTCCTTTTAAAACAGGGTATTTACTTATTTGAAAACTGTACGTTGCTTTTGCACTCGTACTATCATAGCTGAACAGTTTTACGAAGCTTACTTTGAAGCAAATAAAAAAAAATAAGTAAAGGCAAGAAAAACTTAAATTATTTGTTAGTTAGAACAAAGTTAGCTCTAAACATAAGAAACACTTAAGCAAATAAGCTACAAGTTTCAGACAGTTCATTGGTTTATAACAACTTTTTATCGTTTTCGAACGCCTACGACCATACCACACTGAACACACCCCATCTCGTCCGATCTGGGAAGTTAAAAAAGTGTCGGGCTTAAAGGTTAGTACTTAGATGGGTGACCGCTTGGGAATACCGCGTGCCGTAGGCTTTTATTTTCAAGCACTTATTTGTTGGATTTATTCTTCATACTTATTATGAAAGTTTCTAGTTTATCTTAAACATTTTTTAATAATAAATGACACACTAACTAGACTGTCATTTAGTTGTAGACTTATTTTGTCTGTTGCTTTCATTTTGCTATTTATATAAAAGCCATAACTTTATTTCTTAAAAGCGTTTCGTTCTGCTCTAGACTTTTAACAAATATAACTTGAAATAAACAGTTGCAGTAGTTTTTAGTTATCAAGTTGTCTCATACACAGTCTTCAATAAAGTTACAAAGCTGTTTACTTCTTTTCCTTTGCATAATGTTTCAGCTATTGGTTTTTTTACGCGTTGATGTTTTATGTTAAAAATCCATAAGCAACTAAGTTTAATAAAACAAGTCTAAGATTTGTAAAAAAAAAATTCAACTTTGCTATTCATGACAGTTGTACTGAAATTGAATGCTTTTTGGTCGTTTTTTTTCTTTAGAACAATCACTGTTGTTTACATTTATTTATTTTTGAAAATACATTTTGATAAGCATGATCAGTATAATTTTCATGAATAAACCTCTACTGTTCAAGTATTTTTTAAAATAATACGAAATTTATTAAAACTAACTGTTTTATTTTCATTCCATAATGAAATTACTTTTTATAGTGACGTAGAACAAGTTTTAAAAATAAAGTTTAGTATTTATTAAATTAAAAAAAAAGTCTACGAAGTAAGCATAATTGAGAATTTTTTTTTTGTCTAAATAAAGAAGTTAACAAGAAAAAGCCTTTGGACAACACGTTTAAGTTAGTTGAAGCTTTTTATGAAACATCAAATTACAACTAGTTAACAAAACTTATTCCACGATTTAGGCAATACTTTCAAAACATAACTAGCTCTCTTATTAAAAGTTGCTTAGAATGTCCAGTAAAAGTACAAAGGCAATAGTAAGTATGCATATCTAGGTGACAAAAGAAAAGACAGAAAAAATATTATTTAGAAGTAAAATGTGTCATTCAACTAGCTCTAACTCTTACTTTTGATCTTTTACCACCACAAAGTTGGTTGAGTTGCACATTTTTGTTGTTTAGTTAAAGCTTGTTTAACACTGCTTAGTAGACTTTAAAGCTGGTTAAATAAGCTGGTTGTCCTGATTACATTAGATTAACTTGATAAAGCTATAAGCAATGCTAGATCAACTAAAAGATGTAAGCTTTTTAAAGTTATAGATTCGAAATGTTCTTTTTCGTTCATGTTGTGATGCATATATGTTGTTTTTTGTTTATGTATTTATGAGTTGTAATGCATGTTTTAAATGTGTTTTAGTTAAAGTTATTTTCTGAAACGATACAACATAAATTAGACCCAAAGCTAAACTAATTTTCAACTTGATAAATCTGTGAACAATTTGAGTTCAATAAAAAGCTTTGTAAAAAGAATTCGGTTGTAATACATGATGGTTGTTGTACTGAAATTGCAGTTTTGTTGATTTTTTTATTTTGGTTTGAACAGCTTCTGTTGTTAATTGTATTTTAAACTGTTTTACTTAGTTTGAGTTGCATTGTAATAAAAAGAAATAATAAATTTTAGAAACTACTGGTTTATTAGATTGTAATTGTTAATATCCAAAGTTAAGTTTGTTTTATTATAATTTAATGTATTATTTTCATTTAAAATCTAATACTTTTTACAGTGACGTAGAACAGTATTTTTTAAATAAACTAAATACTTTTTCAATTTTACAAAAAGAAGTATACAAAATAAGCATAACGGGAATAAGTTTTGTTTAAAGAAAGAAGTTTACAAGAAAATCTTATGGACACAAAAATCAAGTTAGTTGAAGCTTTCTGCGAAACGTATATTTATTTGTAATGTAACAGACTTAAGCAATGGTTTTTAAATACAACTAGCTCCCTCCTCAAAAGTAGTTTAAAATGTCATGTAAGAGAACAAAAACAATTGTAAATACAAGTATGTGACAAAAAGTTAAAACACAAAAGTATAAGTTAGAAGTAAACTGTTTTATACAAACATTCTAACTCACCTTTTACCAGCACAAAAAACATTAAGTTTGGTTCGTTTTTGTCGTCTAGTTAGAGCTTGTTTAATGCTGCTTAGTGGACATTGATATCTGGTTGAATCAGTTGGTGGTCCTTATCACTTTAGACTTATAACAGAAATGACTATAGACTGTAAAAGTCGTTTTAAGTCATCAAGTTGTCTCACATATAGTTGTAACAAGTAATACAAATGAGTGGTGACAAGCTGTTACTTCTTTTCCTTTCAGCTTAAAAATTGAGTTCTTTCATGTATTCGACTAATTAAGCAATCAAAAACAAACTAAATAGATGTCAGCTTTGTAAAATAAAAGTTTTAATGATAAGCTTTCATCAACTATTTCAGCTATTTTTGTTTTGGTAAATCGCGTACTTGTTTATAGTGTTGTTTTTCTTTGAACAATCGATGTTGTTTACATTTATGTATTTTAATGTATGATTTTTAAATTACTATGCATGTTTTTAATTTTAGTTGTAATTAAACTATATTTTTTGTGAAACAAATATTGTTTGTTGTTAACAATTGAAAACATACTTTGTTGATAAACCAAAGTAAGTTTTATTCTTATTACTATTTAAGTGTACTATTTTCATTGAAAAATATAAATAGTTTTTAAAGTGACGTAGCGTAACTTTTTTTAATAAGTTAAAAAACAAATAATTATTGAATGTTTAAGAAAAGTGCACAAAGTAAGAACGAATAAGATAGAGTTCTTAGAAAAAAAAAGATATCAAGAAGAAAAAGACATCCAAGTTAGTTAATTATGTTAAGCATTCAATTACAGTAGTTGTTACATCAAGTTGTCTAACACCTAGTCTAAACAAGTAACTTTACCATGAAAATAATAAAACAAGCATTTTTTAACCGTGTTTAAGCTAATGAGTTGGTTTGTATCATAGGGTGATGTTTTGGCTTGAAATGATATCTTAAATAAGCTAAATAGATGTCAGCCTTGTAGGTGGGAATACTTAAATGTGTTTGAAATTCACATTTGTTATCTTTTGTTCTGAACTTTTATTTCTATTTATATACTTATAACTTTTTAAAACATTTTACATGGT
Source organism: Thalia democratica (assembly GCF_965202585.1). NCBI lineage: Eukaryota > Metazoa > Chordata > Thaliacea > Salpida > Salpidae > Thalia > Thalia democratica. The sequence continues at coordinate 14,805,216 of NC_139170.1, forward strand.
TTTAACTGCATTTAAGTTGATAAAAAGAAGACGTTTAAAAGTTAAACCTTTGTTGTGTTGCTGATAATCAACAACAACAACTTAAAAATGTAACAAAAACTAAGGTTTTTTTTGGTATAAGTTAAGTATACGTTACTGTATTATTTTTTTTAAACACTTATTTACTGAATGTTTTAACAGAAATTCAACAAATGAACAAGAAGTTGTATAGAAAAAAAAAAGTTCACGGACAACGTATTGAAGTTAGTTAAATCCTTTTTTACATATACTACTGTTTTTTCAAATTAGACTTGAGCAATGGTAACCATAAGATTAAAACTTGAAAGTACGACAAATTTTAAATCAAACAACTAAAGTGTTTGATCTTTTAATTCTTATAACAACCAGTTTGTTTGTACAATTATCAATTTGTGGCTTGTACTTTAAGTAGATATCAATAGCCGGTTTTGTTCAAATGGTGGTCCTAAAAAGGACCGGTTGTTGAGCATTTATTTTGAGCTGGTGTACTTGGTAACAGCTTTAGTTCCCTCTGAAACTGCGTGCTTTGACAACTCGCCGGGGAGCAAGAGCCTGACAGCAGTTTGAATTTCGCGGCTGCTCACAGTTGACCTCTTGTTGTAATGAGCCAAACGTGAAGCCTCTGCTGCAATGCGCTCGAAGATGTCGTTGACAAATGAGTTCATGATTCCCATCGCCTTGCTGGAAATTCCGGTGTCGGGGTGCACTTGCTTCAAAACTTTGTACACGTAGATGCCAAAGCTTTCTTTGTGCCTCCTCCTTCGCTTCTTCTTGCCGTCGACCGGGGTGGTCTTGGCTACTGACTTCTTCGCGCCTTTGGTTGCGGTCATGATGATGTGTGAACTTCAGTCTCGGCGCCAGCTTATATACTGAAAGTTTATGCAAATTAGCATTTCCGTACGCGAACGACAGCCTCTCTCATTTTATGATTCTCTCGTTTGTCGTAAATATTTTTAGGTGGTCCTGAAAAGGACCTGGTTTGTTTCAACTTAGGCTGATTTTTTTGAAGCGGTCTTCTTGGGCAATAATACTGCCTGGATGTTTGGAAGAACACCTCCTTGAGCAATAGTGACGCCGCCGAGAAGTTTGTTCAACTCTTCGTCGTTGCGGATAGCTAGTTGCAAATGGCGGGGAATGATCCTGCTTTTCTTGTTGTCACGAGCAGCGTTACCGGCAAGCTCGAGCACTTCTGCGCTCAAATACTCGAGAACGGCAGCCAGATAAACTGGAGCACCAGCTCCGACTCTTTGGCTGTAGTTGCCAGTGCGCAACAGGCGGTGCACGCGACCGACTGGAAACTGCAGTCCTGCACGAGAAGACCTGCTCTTCGGCTTAGATTTGAGTTTTGATCCTTTACCACGTCCCGACATCTTGTTGTTCGAATGATTGTGCCAAGATGCTCGCACAGCTCTGTATAAAACTCAAACCTAACCGCGTCGAACGAACAACTAATTTGCATATGTCGTAGCTGCTCTTTAATCTTGTCAAAATGTTTGTTCAGCAGTGTTGAAGAAATTTGATTTTGAAATGGGTGGTCCTAAAAAGGACCGAGTTTGCTAAATGTTTAGCCACCGAAGCCGTACAAGGTTCTTCCTTGACGCTTGAGTGCGTATACGACGTCAAGTGCTGTGACGGTCTTGCGCTTGGCGTGCTCTGTGTATGTTACTGCATCGCGAATAACATTTTCCAAGAAAACTTTCATGACGCCTCTCGTTTCTTCATAAATCAGTCCCGAGATTCGCTTCACTCCGCCTCGGCGAGCCAAACGGCGGATTGCAGGCTTAGTGATGCCTTGGATGTTGTCGCGAAGTACTTTGCGATGGCGCTTAGCACCTCCTTTTCCCAAGCCTTTACCTCCTTTGCCGCGTCCAGACATGTTGAATATAGTGTTTTCGTCAGTCCGTCGAGTTTATTTATAAGCTGTTACGGACGCGTACGGTTACTACTAAACTAATTTGCATACTCAGAAAAGTCTCTAACTTACATTCTTTCGTTTGGTTTATTTTTTCTCACTATCAAACAAAGTTTAAAAGTGGCCCTGAAAAGGACCGGTTTTAGCTAATGCTTAAGCTCTTTCGCCACGCATTCTCCTGGCGAGCTGGATGTCTTTGGGCATGATTGTCACACGCTTGGCGTGGATCGCGCAAAGGTTAGTGTCTTCGAACAAACCAACGAGGTAGGCCTCGCTCGCTTCCTGCAAAGCCATTACGGCACTGCTTTGGAACCTCAAGTCAGTTTTGAAGTCTTGAGCTATTTCACGTACAAGACGCTGGAAAGGCAACTTGCGCAAAAGAAGCTCAGTTGACTTCTGGTAGCGTCTGATTTCTCTCAGAGCAACTGTGCCGGGCCTGTAGCGATGAGGCTTCTTCACACCTCCGGTAGCGGGTGCGCTCTTGCGAGCGGCCTTAGTGGCGAGCTGTTTCCTTGGAGCCTTGCCTCCGGTTGACTTGCGAGCGGTTTGCTTGGTACGAGCCATTTTGATAATGTAGCTATACGCTGGAAGACTGTATATATACTGTTTACGGAGACACGGACGCAAGCGATTCCGCTGTATCTCATTGACTAATTTGCATACTTTTAATTTACTGTTGTTATTAGCATTTCATGTTTTGTTAATATTTTGATTGAGTGGTCCTGAAAAGGACCTTGGGTAAAAGAACAACTTATTTTTTACAGCTCTTCTTGGTACTTGCCTTCTTAGATGCTTTTTTGGCTACCGGCTTCTTCTTGGTTACTTTCTTCTTCTTGCTTGCAGCTTTTTTAGATGCTGCTTTCTTAGGAGCACACTTTTTAGCAGGTCGCTTTTTGGCTGCTGGTTTTTTCGCTGCCTTCTTGGGAGCACACTTCTTTACTCGTTTCTTTGCTGCGGCCTTCTTTACTGCTGGCTTTTTAGCTACTTTTTTTGTCCTCTTCTTGGGACCAGCAGCTGGCATTGGAGCAAGCTTGAACGAGCCGGAAGCGCCTTTTCCAGTAGTCTGGAGAAAAGAACCTTTGGTCACGCCGCTGGTAAGTGCTCTCTTCAAGTGAGAATTAGAAGCTGAGAGGTCAAGCTTGTAGGTGTCCGCGATATATTTTTGTATCTTCTGGCGGGATGTACCTTTTCGTTCCTTCATTGCTCCCAGGGCAGAGCTAATCATCTCCCTGTAAGTCGGGTGTTCTGCCTTCTTGGCGCTTGGTCTCTTGGAAGACCTGGCCTTGGCTGCGGCCGCCGCCGCTGCTACTGCTGGTGCTGCTACTGCTGTGGTAGACATTTTGTATGTATTTTAAAGCAACCGAAACAATACTTTTAGTAGTTACTGACTGTGACGAATTGACTGTTGAGCAGTTTTACTTTGTGAAGTACCTTTTACTGATTAATACGAGCATTATCATGTGAGTTTAAAGCGCATATGCTCATAAAAGCATAGTTATTTTTTTACGAACGTCAAAAACATTCCAGTGACAAAGAAACCAGACTTAGCCTGGTCGGAAACAGAGTTTTTTTTAAAGCTTAGCTTTAAAGGTCCAGAAAAACAGTCTAAAAGTTACAGCACACCTCTGCATTTAATAATATAAACCTCAAATGAAACAAAATACATTACTACACATCCGGTTTAGTTTTCTTCAGCTGCAAACTTAAAACTGTAAGATTTTAGACAAGCACAAGTATTTTTTCCACTTCAAGCTTAAGTTAAGTTTTATTATTTTAATTTCATTCGGTTTTGTCAATTGTAAAACCCATTAAGTATGTTTAACTTGATTACAACTTTAACTGTGCTGGTTAGTAAAAAGTAATTCATAAACAAACACAAGTATTTAATTTATGATACTTTACAAGTTATCATTACTTTAAGTATACTTATATTCAAAATGGCAGTACTAAACCACATAAAAAAACTTAAGTTCATAAGTTTTGAATTTGTTCTTCCACATACTAGTAACTTCAAAAATGTTCTGAACAGTAGCCATACAAAACTTGTTAAAAAGCTAGAAACTAATGTTTAACTTGTTATATAAAACAGTCCCAACTAGTTACTAGTATTTCACAGTTAGAAAAATTTGAAACAACTTTTTAAAACTATTACACAGTTGTTTTGATTTTTTAACAACGTTTTATTTGTTATACTCGAAGCTGAACTAAGAACTTTTTCTTTGTAGATTTCATGAAAAGAAAGCGAACAAATGGATTTGATCGTAACTTTCCAAAACAAGACGAAATAACTTGCACTTAAATGAATATCAGTACTGTTCACTTATGTTCAAAGAAAAGGACCGAAATTTCAATATGAAGTTTAAAAGAGTTGCTTATTTTGAGACGAAGAACTTTACTTAAAAAAAGAGGTTAGGCTAATTTTAAAAGTAACAAAAGTACAGTTCAAAAATGACTGCATAATGATAGAAGTGTTTATGTTTACTAAGTGAAGATTTGTTTAAATAAACTTTAATTGATTTACTGCTTAAAGTAGTTTCTAAGTGTAATAAAAACTAGATTCATTACAATGTTCTGCACAATTTAGACAGTTGACTAAATGTTTTGCTGTGGTATATTTTAAAAAAGGTTGTTAAATCAACTCTAACTTGATATAAATGTAATTTCAAAATGTATTCTTTATTCTCAGGTGTTTTGAGCACTTCTGTTGTAACAACAGCATTTAAATTTCTAACATGTTAACAATTAGCTAATGTGTTTGTTTGATTTTTGTGTCTTTTCCTTTTAAAACAGGGTATTTACTTATTTGAAAACTGTACGTTGCTTTTGCACTCGTACTATCATAGCTGAACAGTTTTACGAAGCTTACTTTGAAGCAAATAAAAAAAAAATAAGTAAAGGCAAGAAAAACTTAAATTATTTGTTAGTTAGAACAAAGTTAGCTCTAAACATAAGAAACACTTAAGCAAATAAGCTACAAGTTTCAGACAGTTCATTGGTTTATAACAACTTTTTATCGTTTTCGAACGCCTACGACCATACCACACTGAACACACCCCATCTCGTCCGATCTGGGAAGTTAAAAAAGTGTCGGGCTTAAAGGTTAGTACTTAGATGGGTGACCGCTTGGGAATACCGCGTGCCGTAGGCTTTTATTTTCAAGCACTTATTTGTTGGATTTATTCTTCATACTTATTATGAAAGTTTCTAGTTTATCTTAAACATTTTTCAATAATAAATGACACACTAACTAGACTGTCATTTAGTTGTAGACTTATTTTGTCTGTTGCTTTCATTTTGCTATTTATATAAAAGCCATAACTTTATTTCTTAAAAGCGTTTCGTTCTGCTCTAGACTTTTAACAAATATAACTTGAAATAAACAGTTGCAGTAGTTTTTAGTTATCAAGTTGTCTCATACACAGTCTTCAATAAAGTTACAAAGCTGTTTACTTCTTTTCCTTTGCATAATGTTTCAGCTATTGGTTTTTTTACGCGTTGATGTTTTATGTTAAAAATCCATAAGCAACTAAGTTTAATAAAACAAGTCTAAGATTTGTAAAAAAAAAATTCAACTTTGCTATTCATGACAGTTGTACTGAAATTGAATGCTTTTTGGTCGTTTTTTTTCTTTAGAACAATCACTGTTGTTTACATTTATTTATTTTTGAAAATACATTTTGATAAGCATGATCAGTATAATTTTCATGAATAAACCTCTACTGTTCAAGTATTTTTTAAAATAATACGAAATTTATTAAAACTAACTGTTTTATTTTCATTCCATAATGAAATTACTTTTTATAGTGACGTAGAACAAGTTTTAAAAATAAAGTTTAGTATTTATTAAATTAAAAAAAAAGTCTACGAAGTAAGCATAATTGAGAATTTTTTTTTTGTCTAAATAAAGAAGTTAACAAGAAAAAGCCTTTGGACAACACGTTTAAGTTAGTTGAAGCTTTTTATGAAACATCAAATTACAACTAGTTAACAAAACTTATTCCACGATTTAGGCAATACTTTCAAAACATAACTAGCTCTCTTATTAAAAGTTGCTTAGAATGTCCAGTAAAAGTACAAAGGCAATAGTAAGTATGCATATCTAGGTGACAAAAGAAAAGACAGAAAAAATATTATTTAGAAGTAAAATGTGTCATTCAACTAGCTCTAACTCTTACTTTTGATCTTTTACCACCACAAAGTTGGTTGAGTTGCACATTTTTGTTGTTTAGTTAAAGCTTGTTTAACACTGCTTAGTAGACTTTAAAGCTGGTTAAATAAGCTGGTTGTCCTGATTACATTAGATTAACTTGATAAAGCTATAAGCAATGCTAGATCAACTAAAAGATGTAAGCTTTTTAAAGTTATAGATTCGAAATGTTCTTTTTCGTTCATGTTGTGATGCATATATGTTGTTTTTTGTTTATGTATTTATGAGTTGTAATGCATGTTTTAAATGTGTTTTAGTTAAAGTTATTTTCTGAAACGATACAACATAAATTAGACCCAAAGCTAAACTAATTTTCAACTTGATAAATCTGTGAACAATTTGAGTTCAATAAAAAGCTTTGTAAAAAGAATTCGGTTGTAATACATGATGGTTGTTGTACTGAAATTGCAGTTTTGTTGATTTTTTTATTTTGGTTTGAACAGCTTCTGTTGTTAATTGTATTTTAAACTGTTTTACTTAGTTTGAGTTGCATTGTAATAAAAAGAAATAATAAATTTTAGAAACTACTGGTTTATTAGATTGTAATTGTTAATATCCAAAGTTAAGTTTGTTTTATTATAATTTAATGTATTATTTTCATTTAAAATCTAATACTTTTTACAGTGACGTAGAACAGTATTTTTTAAATAAACTAAATACTTTTTCAATTTTACAAAAAGAAGTATACAAAATAAGCATAACGGGAATAAGTTTTGTTTAAAGAAAGAAGTTTACAAGAAAATCTTATGGACACAAAAATCAAGTTAGTTGAAGCTTTCTGCGAAACGTATATTTATTTGTAATGTAACAGACTTAAGCAATGGTTTTTAAATACAACTAGCTCCCTCCTCAAAAGTAGTTTAAAATGTCATGTAAGAGAACAAAAACAATTGTAAATACAAGTATGTGACAAAAAGTTAAAACACAAAAGTATAAGTTAGAAGTAAACTGTTTTATACAAACATTCTAACTCACCTTTTACCAGCACAAAAAACATTAAGTTTGGTTCGTTTTTGTCGTCTAGTTAGAGCTTGTTTAATGCTGCTTAGTGGACATTGATATCTGGTTGAATCAGTTGGTGGTCCTTATCACTTTAGACTTATAACAGAAATGACTATAGACTGTAAAAGTCGTTTTAAGTCATCAAGTTGTCTCACATATAGTTGTAACAAGTAATACAAATGAGTGGTGACAAGCTGTTACTTCTTTTCCTTTCAGCTTAAAAATTGAGTTCTTTCATGTATTCGACTAATTAAGCAATCAAAAACAAACTAAATAGATGTCAGCTTTGTAAAATAAAAGTTTTAATGATAAGCTTTCATCAACTATTTCAGCTATTTTTGTTTTGGTAAATCGCGTACTTGTTTATAGTGTTGTTTTTCTTTGAACAATCGATGTTGTTTACATTTATGTATTTTAATGTATGATTTTTAAATTACTATGCATGTTTTTAATCGTGTTAGTTGTAATTAAACTATATTTTTTGTGAAACAAATATTGTTTGTTGTTAACAATTGAAAACATACTTTGTTGATAAACCAAAGTAAGTTTTATTCTTATTACTATTTAAGTGTACTATTTTCATTGAAAAATATAAATAGTTTTTAAAGTGACGTAGCGTAACTTTTTTTAATAAGTTAAAAAACAAATAATTATTGAATGTTTAAGAAAAGTGCACAAAGTAAGAACGAATAAGATAGAGTTCTTAGAAAAAAAAAGATATCAAGAAGAAAAAGACATCCAAGTTAGTTAATTATGTTAAGCATTCAATTACAGTAGTTGTTACATCAAGTTGTCTAACACCTAGTCTAAACAAGTAACTTTACCATGAAAATAATAAAACAAGCATTTTTTAACCGTGTTTAAGCTAATGAGTTGGTTTGTATCATAGGGTGATGTTTTGGCTTGAAATGATATCTTAAATAAGCTAAATAGATGTCAGCCTTGTAGGTGGGAATACTTAAATGTGTTTGAAATTCACATTTGTTATCTTTTGTTCTGAACTTTTATTTCTATTTATATACTTATAACTTTTTAAAACATTTTACATGGTTTTAACTGCATTTAAGTTGATAAAAAGAAGACGTTTAAAAGTTAAACCTTTGTTGTGTTGCTGATAATCAACAACAACAACTTAAAAATGTAACAAAAACTAAGGTTTTTTTTGGTATAAGTTAAGTATACGTTACTGTATTATTTTTTTTAAACACTTATTTACTGAATGTTTTAACAGAAATTCAACAAATGAACAAGAAGTTGTATAGAAAAAAAAAAGTTCACGGACAACGTATTGAAGTTAGTTAAATCCTTTTTTACATATACTACTGTTTTTTCAAATTAGACTTGAGCAATGGTAACCATAAGATTAAAACTTGAAAGTACGACAAATTTTAAATCAAACAACTAAAGTGTTTGATCTTTTAATTCTTATAACAACCAGTTTGTTTGTACAATTATCAATTTGTGGCTTGTACTTTAAGTAGATATCAATAGCCGGTTTTGTTCAAATGGTGGTCCTAAAAAGGACCGGTTGTTGAGCATTTATTTTGAGCTGGTGTACTTGGTAACAGCTTTAGTTCCCTCTGAAACTGCGTGCTTTGACAACTCGCCGGGGAGCAAGAGCCTGACAGCAGTTTGAATTTCGCGGCTGCTCACAGTTGACCTCTTGTTGTAATGAGCCAAACGTGAAGCCTCTGCTGCAATGCGCTCGAAGATGTCGTTGACAAATGAGTTCATGATTCCCATCGCCTTGCTGGAAATTCCGGTGTCGGGGTGCACTTGCTTCAAAACTTTGTACACGTAGATGCCAAAGCTTTCTTTGTGCCTCCTCCTTCGCTTCTTCTTGCCGTCGACCGGGGTGGTCTTGGCTACTGACTTCTTCGCGCCTTTGGTTGCGGTCATGATGATGTGTGAACTTCAGTCTCGGCGCCAGCTTATATACTGAAAGTTTATGCAAATTAGCATTTCCGTACGCGAACGACAGCCTCTCTCATTTTATGATTCTCTCGTTTGTCGTAAATATTTTTAGGTGGTCCTGAAAAGGACCTGGTTTGTTTCAACTTAGGCTGATTTTTTTGAAGCGGTCTTCTTGGGCAATAATACTGCCTGGATGTTTGGAAGAACACCTCCTTGAGCAATAGTGACGCCGCCGAGAAGTTTGTTCAACTCTTCGTCGTTGCGGATAGCTAGTTGCAAATGGCGGGGAATGATCCTGCTTTTCTTGTTGTCACGAGCAGCGTTACCGGCAAGCTCGAGCACTTCTGCGCTCAAATACTCGAGAACGGCAGCCAGATAAACTGGAGCACCAGCTCCGACTCTTTGGCTGTAGTTGCCAGTGCGCAACAGGCGGTGCACGCGACCGACTGGAAACTGCAGTCCTGCACGAGAAGACCTGCTCTTCGGCTTAGATTTGAGTTTTGATCCTTTACCACGTCCCGACATCTTGTTGTTCGAATGATTGTGCCAAGATGCTCGCACAGCTCTGTATAAAACTCAAACCTAACCGCGTCGAACGAACAACTAATTTGCATATGTCGTAGCTGCTCTTTAATCTTGTCAAAATGTTTGTTCAGCAGTGTTGAAGAAATTTGATTTTGAAATGGGTGGTCCTAAAAAGGACCGAGTTTGCTAAATGTTTAGCCACCGAAGCCGTACAAGGTTCTTCCTTGACGCTTGAGTGCGTATACGACGTCAAGTGCTGTGACGGTCTTGCGCTTGGCGTGCTCTGTGTATGTTACTGCATCGCGAATAACATTTTCCAAGAAAACTTTCATGACGCCTCTCGTTTCTTCATAAATCAGTCCCGAGATTCGCTTCACTCCGCCTCGGCGAGCCAAACGGCGGATTGCAGGCTTAGTGATGCCTTGGATGTTGTCGCGAAGTACTTTGCGATGGCGCTTAGCACCTCCTTTTCCCAAGCCTTTACCCCCTTTGCCGCGTCCAGACATGTTGAATATAGTGTTTTCGTCAGTCCGTCGAGTTTATTTATAAGCTGTTACGGACGCGTACGGTTACTACTAAACTAATTTGCATACTCAGAAAAGTCTCTAACTTACATTCTTTCGTTTGGTTTATTTTTTCTCACTATCAAACAAAGTTTAAAAGTGGCCCTGAAAAGGACCGGTTTTAGCTAATGCTTAAGCTCTTTCGCCACGCATTCTCCTGGCGAGCTGGATGTCTTTGGGCATGATTGTCACACGCTTGGCGTGGATCGCGCAAAGGTTAGTGTCTTCGAACAAACCAACGAGGTAGGCCTCGCTCGCTTCCTGCAAAGCCATTACGGCACTGCTTTGGAACCTCAAGTCAGTTTTGAAGTCTTGAGCTATTTCACGTACAAGACGCTGGAAAGGCAACTTGCGCAAAAGAAGCTCAGTTGACTTCTGGTAGCGTCTGATTTCTCTCAGAGCAACTGTGCCGGGCCTGTAGCGATGAGGCTTCTTCACACCTCCGGTAGCGGGTGCGCTCTTGCGAGCGGCCTTAGTGGCGAGCTGTTTCCTTGGAGCCTTGCCTCCGGTTGACTTGCGAGCGGTTTGCTTGGTACGAGCCATTTTGATAATGTAGCTATACGCTGGAAGACTGTATATATACTGTTTACGGAGACACGGACGCAAGCGATTCCGCTGTATCTCATTGACTAATTTGCATACTTTTAATTTACTGTTGTTATTAGCATTTCATGTTTTGTTAATATTTTGATTGAGTGGTCCTGAAAAGGACCTTGGGTAAAAGAACAACTTATTTTTTACAGCTCTTCTTGGTACTTGCCTTCTTAGATGCTTTTTTGGCTACCGGCTTCTTCTTGGTTACTTTCTTCTTCTTGCTTGCAGCTTTTTTAGATGCTGCTTTCTTAGGAGCACACTTTTTAGCAGGTCGCTTTTTGGCTGCTGGTTTTTTCGCTGCCTTCTTGGGAGCACACTTCTTTACTCGTTTCTTTGCTGCGGCCTTCTTTACTGCTGGCTTTTTAGCTACTTTTTTTGTCCTCTTCTTGGGACCAGCAGCTGGCATTGGAGCAAGCTTGAACGAGCCGGAAGCGCCTTTTCCAGTAGTCTGGAGAAAAGAACCTTTGGTCACGCCGCTGGTAAGTGCTCTCTTCAAGTGAGAATTAGAAGCTGAGAGGTCAAGCTTGTAGGTGTCCGCGATATATTTTTGTATCTTCTGGCGGGATGTACCTTTTCGTTCCTTCATTGCTCCCAGGGCAGAGCTAATCATCTCCCTGTAAGTCGGGTGTTCTGCCTTCTTGGCGCTTGGTCTCTTGGAAGACCTGGCCTTGGCTGCGGCCGCCGCCGCTGCTACTGCTGGTGCTGCTACTGCTGTGGTAGACATTTTGTATGTATTTTAAAGCAACCGAAACAATACTTTTAGTAGTTACTGACTGTGACGAATTGACTGTTGAGCAGTTTTACTTTGTGAAGTACCTTTTACTGATTAATACGAGCATTATCATGTGAGTTTAAAGCGCATATGCTCATAAAAGCATAGTTATTTTTTTACGAACGTCAAAAACATTCCAGTGACAAAGAAACCAGACTTAGCCTGGTCGGAAACAGAGTTTTTTTTAAAGCTTAGCTTTAAAGGTCCAGAAAAACAGTCTAAAAGTTACAGCACACCTCTGCATTTAATAATATAAACCTCAAATGAAACAAAATACATTACTACACATCCGGTTTAGTTTTCTTCAGCTGCAAACTTAAAACTGTAAGATTTTAGACAAGCACAAGTATTTTTTCCACTTCAAGCTTAAGTTAAGTTTTATTATTTTAATTTCATTCGGTTTTGTCAATTGTAAAACCCATTAAGTATGTTTAACTTGATTACAACTTTAACTGTGCTGGTTAGTAAAAAGTAATTCATAAACAAACACAAGTATTTAATTTATGATACTTTACAAGTTATCATTACTTTAAGTATACTTATATTCAAAATGGCAGTACTAAACCACATAAAAAAACTTAAGTTCATAAGTTTTGAATTTGTTCTTCCACATACTAGTAACTTCAAAAATGTTCTGAACAGTAGCCATACAAAACTTGTTAAAAAGCTAGAAACTAATGTTTAACTTGTTATATAAAACAGTCCCAACTAGTTACTAGTATTTCACAGTTAGAAAAATTTGAAACAACTTTTTAAAACTATTACACAGTTGTTTTGATTTTTTAACAACGTTTTATTTGTTATACTCGAAGCTGAACTAAGAACTTTTTCTTTGTAGATTTCATGAAAAGAAAGCGAACAAATGGATTTGATCGTAACTTTCCAAAACAAGACGAAATAACTTGCACTTAAATGAATATCAGTACTGTTCACTTATGTTCAAAGAAAAGGACCGAAATTTCAATATGAAGTTTAAAAGAGTTGCTTATTTTGAGACGAAGAACTTTACTTAAAAAAAGAGGTTAGGCTAATTTTAAAAGTAACAAAAGTACAGTTCAAAAATGACTGCATAATGATAGAAGTGTTTATGTTTACTAAGTGAAGATTTGTTTAAATAAACTTTAATTGATTTACTGCTTAAAGTAGTTTCTAAGTGTAATAAAAACTAGATTCATTACAATGTTCTGCACAATTTAGACAGTTGACTAAATGTTTTGCTGTGGTATATTTTAAAAAAGGTTGTTAAATCAACTCTAACTTGATATAAATGTAATTTCAAAATGTATTCTTTATTCTCAGGTGTTTTGAGCACTTCTGTTGTAACAACAGCATTTAAATTTCTAACATGTTAACAATTAGCTAATGTGTTTGTTTGATTTTTGTGTCTTTTCCTTTTAAAACAGGGTATTTACTTATTTGAAAACTGTACGTTGCTTTTGCACTCGTACTATCATAGCTGAACAGTTTTACGAAGCTTACTTTGAAGCAAATAAAAAAAAAATAAGTAAAGGCAAGAAAAACTTAAATTATTTGTTAGTTAGAACAAAGTTAGCTCTAAACATAAGAAACACTTAAGCAAATAAGCTACAAGTTTCAGACAGTTCATTGGTTTATAACAACTTTTTATCGTTTTCGAACGCCTACGACCATACCACACTGAACACACCCCATCTCGTCCGATCTGGGAAGTTAAAAAAGTGTCGGGCTTAAAGGTTAGTACTTAGATGGGTGACCGCTTGGGAATACCGCGTGCCGTAGGCTTTTATTTTCAAGCACTTATTTGTTGGATTTATTCTTCATACTTATTATGAAAGTTTCTAGTTTATCTTAAACATTTTTCAATAATAAATGACACACTAACTAGACTGTCATTTAGTTGTAGACTTATTTTGTCTGTTGCTTTCATTTTGCTATTTATATAAAAGCCATAACTTTATTTCTTAAAAGCGTTTCGTTCTGCTCTAGACTTTTAACAAATATAACTTGAAATAAACAGTTGCAGTAGTTTTTAGTTATCAAGTTGTCTCATACACAGTCTTCAATAAAGTTACAAAGCTGTTTACTTCTTTTCCTTTGCATAATGTTTCAGCTATTGGTTTTTTTACGCGTTGATGTTTTATGTTAAAAATCCATAAGCAACTAAGTTTAATAAAACAAGTCTAAGATTTGTAAAAAAAAAATTCAACTTTGCTATTCATGACAGTTGTACTGAAATTGAATGCTTTTTGGTCGTTTTTTTTCTTTAGAACAATCACTGTTGTTTACATTTATTTATTTTTGAAAATACATTTTGATAAGCATGATCAGTATAATTTTCATGAATAAACCTCTACTGTTCAAGTATTTTTTAAAATAATACGAAATTTATTAAAACTAACTGTTTTATTTTCATTCCATAATGAAATTACTTTTTATAGTGACGTAGAACAAGTTTTAAAAATAAAGTTTAGTATTTATTAAATTAAAAAAAAAGTCTACGAAGTAAGCATAATTGAGAATTTTTTTTTTGTCTAAATAAAGAAGTTAACAAGAAAAAGCCTTTGGACAACACGTTTAAGTTAGTTGAAGCTTTTTATGAAACATCAAATTACAACTAGTTAACAAAACTTATTCCACGATTTAGGCAATACTTTCAAAACATAACTAGCTCTCTTATTAAAAGTTGCTTAGAATGTCCAGTAAAAGTACAAAGGCAATAGTAAGTATGCATATCTAGGTGACAAAAGAAAAGACAGAAAAAATATTATTTAGAAGTAAAATGTGTCATTCAACTAGCTCTAACTCTTACTTTTGATCTTTTACCACCACAAAGTTGGTTGAGTTGCACATTTTTGTTGTTTAGTTAAAGCTTGTTTAACACTGCTTAGTAGACTTTAAAGCTGGTTAAATAAGCTGGTTGTCCTGATTACATTAGATTAACTTGATAAAGCTATAAGCAATGCTAGATCAACTAAAAGATGTAAGCTTTTTAAAGTTATAGATTCGAAATGTTCTTTTTCGTTCATGTTGTGATGCATATATGTTGTTTTTTGTTTATGTATTTATGAGTTGTAATGCATGTTTTAAATGTGTTTTAGTTAAAGTTATTTTCTGAAACGATACAACATAAATTAGACCCAAAGCTAAACTAATTTTCAACTTGATAAATCTGTGAACAATTTGAGTTCAATAAAAAGCTTTGTAAAAAGAATTCGGTTGTAATACATGATGGTTGTTGTACTGAAATTGCAGTTTTGTTGATTTTTTTATTTTGGTTTGAACAGCTTCTGTTGTTAATTGTATTTTAAACTGTTTTACTTAGTTTGAGTTGCATTGTAATAAAAAGAAATAATAAATTTTAGAAACTACTGGTTTATTAGATTGTAATTGTTAATATCCAAAGTTAAGTTTGTTTTATTATAATTTAATGTATTATTTTCATTTAAAATCTAATACTTTTTACAGTGACGTAGAACAGTATTTTTTAAATAAACTAAATACTTTTTCAATTTTACAAAAAGAAGTATACAAAATAAGCATAACGGGAATAAGTTTTGTTTAAAGAAAGAAGTTTACAAGAAAATCTTATGGACACAAAAATCAAGTTAGTTGAAGCTTTCTGCGAAACGTATATTTATTTGTAATGTAACAGACTTAAGCAATGGTTTTTAAATACAACTAGCTCCCTCCTCAAAAGTAGTTTAAAATGTCATGTAAGAGAACAAAAACAATTGTAAATACAAGTATGTGACAAAAAGTTAAAACACAAAAGTATAAGTTAGAAGTAAACTGTTTTATACAAACATTCTAACTCACCTTTTACCAGCACAAAAAACATTAAGTTTGGTTCGTTTTTGTCGTCTAGTTAGAGCTTGTTTAATGCTGCTTAGTGGACATTGATATCTGGTTGAATCAGTTGGTGGTCCTTATCACTTTAGACTTATAACAGAAATGACTATAGACTGTAAAAGTCGTTTTAAGTCATCAAGTTGTCTCACATATAGTTGTAACAAGTAATACAAATGAGTGGTGACAAGCTGTTACTTCTTTTCCTTTCAGCTTAAAAATTGAGTTCTTTCATGTATTCGACTAATTAAGCAATCAAAAACAAACTAAATAGATGTCAGCTTTGTAAAATAAAAGTTTTAATGATAAGCTTTCATCAACTATTTCAGCTATTTTTGTTTTGGTAAATCGCGTACTTGTTTATAGTGTTGTTTTTCTTTGAACAATCGATGTTGTTTACATTTATGTATTTTAATGTATGATTTTTAAATTACTATGCATGTTTTTAATTGTTAGTTGTAATTAAACTATATTTTTTGTGAAACAAATATTGTTTGTTGTTAACAATTGAAAACATACTTTGTTGATAAACCAAAGTAAGTTTTATTCTTATTACTATTTAAGTGTACTATTTTCATTGAAAAATATAAATAGTTTTTAAAGTGACGTAGCGTAACTTTTTTTAATAAGTTAAAAAACAAATAATTATTGAATGTTTAAGAAAAGTGCACAAAGTAAGAACGAATAAGATAGAGTTCTTAGAAAAAAAAAGATATCAAGAAGAAAAAGACATCCAAGTTAGTTAATTATGTTAAGCATTCAATTACAGTAGTTGTTACATCAAGTTGTCTAACACCTAGTCTAAACAAGTAACTTTACCATGAAAATAATAAAACAAGCATTTTTTAACCGTGTTTAAGCTAATGAGTTGGTTTGTATCATAGGGTGATGTTTTGGCTTGAAATGATATCTTAAATAAGCTAAATAGATGTCAGCCTTGTAGGTGGGAATACTTAAATGTGTTTGAAATTCACATTTGTTATCTTTTGTTCTGAACTTTTATTTCTATTTATATACTTATAACTTTTTAAAACATTTTACATGGTTTTAACTGCATTTAAGTTGATAAAAAGAAGACGTTTAAAAGTTAAACCTTTGTTGTGTTGCTGATAATCAACAACAACAACTTAAAAATGTAACAAAAACTAAGGTTTTTTTTGGTATAAGTTAAGTATACGTTACTGTATTATTTTTTTTAAACACTTATTTACTGAATGTTTTAACAGAAATTCAACAAATGAACAAGAAGTTGTATAGAAAAAAAAAAGTTCACGGACAACGTATTGAAGTTAGTTAAATCCTTTTTTACATATACTACTGTTTTTTCAAATTAGACTTGAGCAATGGTAACCATAAGATTAAAACTTGAAAGTACGACAAATTTTAAATCAAACAACTAAAGTGTTTGATCTTTTAATTCTTATAACAACCAGTTTGTTTGTACAATTATCAATTTGTGGCTTGTACTTTAAGTAGATATCAATAGCCGGTTTTGTTCAAATGGTGGTCCTAAAAAGGACCGGTTGTTGAGCATTTATTTTGAGCTGGTGTACTTGGTAACAGCTTTAGTTCCCTCTGAAACTGCGTGCTTTGACAACTCGCCGGGGAGCAAGAGCCTGACAGCAGTTTGAATTTCGCGGCTGCTCACAGTTGACCTCTTGTTGTAATGAGCCAAACGTGAAGCCTCTGCTGCAATGCGCTCGAAGATGTCGTTGACAAATGAGTTCATGATTCCCATCGCCTTGCTGGAAATTCCGGTGTCGGGGTGCACTTGCTTCAAAACTTTGTACACGTAGATGCCAAAGCTTTCTTTGTGCCTCCTCCTTCGCTTCTTCTTGCCGTCGACCGGGGTGGTCTTGGCTACTGACTTCTTCGCGCCTTTGGTTGCGGTCATGATGATGTGTGAACTTCAGTCTCGGCGCCAGCTTATATACTGAAAGTTTATGCAAATTAGCATTTCCGTACGCGAACGACAGCCTCTCTCATTTTATGATTCTCTCGTTTGTCGTAAATATTTTTAGGTGGTCCTGAAAAGGACCTGGTTTGTTTTAACTTAGGCTGATTTTTTTGAAGCGGTCTTCTTGGGCAATAATACTGCCTGGATGTTTGGAAGAACACCTCCTTGAGCAATAGTGACGCCGCCGAGAAGTTTGTTCAACTCTTCGTCGTTGCGGATAGCTAGTTGCAAATGGCGGGGAATGATCCTGCTTTTCTTGTTGTCACGAGCAGCGTTACCGGCAAGCTCGAGCACTTCTGCGCTCAAATACTCGAGAACGGCAGCCAGATAAACTGGAGCACCAGCTCCGACTCTTTGGCTGTAGTTGCCAGTGCGCAACAGGCGGTGCACGCGACCGACTGGAAACTGCAGTCCTGCACGAGAAGACCTGCTCTTCGGCTTAGATTTGAGTTTTGATCCTTTACCACGTCCCGACATCTTGTTGTTCGAATGATTGTGCCAAGATGCTCGCACAGCTCTGTATAAAACTCAAACCTAACCGCGTCGAACGAACAACTAATTTGCATATGTCGTAGCTGCTCTTTAATCTTGTCAAAATGTTTGTTCAGCAGTGTTGAAGAAATTTGATTTTGAAATGGGTGGTCCTAAAAAGGACCGAGTTTGCTAAATGTTTAGCCACCGAAGCCGTACAAGGTTCTTCCTTGACGCTTGAGTGCGTATACGACGTCAAGTGCTGTGACGGTCTTGCGCTTGGCGTGCTCTGTGTATGTTACTGCATCGCGAATAACATTTTCCAAGAAAACTTTCATGACGCCTCTCGTTTCTTCATAAATCAGTCCCGAGATTCGCTTCACTCCGCCTCGGCGAGCCAAACGGCGGATTGCAGGCTTAGTGATGCCTTGGATGTTGTCGCGAAGTACTTTGCGATGGCGCTTAGCACCTCCTTTTCCCAAGCCTTTACCTCCTTTGCCGCGTCCAGACATGTTGAATATAGTGTTTTCGTCAGTCCGTCGAGTTTATTTATAAGCTGTTACGGACGCGTACGGTTACTACTAAACTAATTTGCATACTCAGAAAAGTCTCTAACTTACATTCTTTCGTTTGGTTTATTTTTTCTCACTATCAAACAAAGTTTAAAAGTGGCCCTGAAAAGGACCGGTTTTAGCTAATGCTTAAGCTCTTTCGCCACGCATTCTCCTGGCGAGCTCTGGATGTCTTTGGGCATGATTGTCACACGCTTGGCGTGGATCGCGCAAAGGTTAGTGTCTTCGAACAAACCAACGAGGTAGGCCTCGCTCGCTTCCTGCAAAGCCATTACGGCACTGCTTTGGAACCTCAAGTCAGTTTTGAAGTCTTGAGCTATTTCACGTACAAGACGCTGGAAAGGCAACTTGCGCAAAAGAAGCTCAGTTGACTTCTGGTAGCGTCTGATTTCTCTCAGAGCAACTGTGCCGGGCCTGTAGCGATGAGGCTTCTTCACACCTCCGGTAGCGGGTGCGCTCTTGCGAGCGGCCTTAGTGGCGAGCTGTTTCCTTGGAGCCTTGCCTCCGGTTGACTTGCGAGCGGTTTGCTTGGTACGAGCCATTTTGATAATGTAGCTATACGCTGGAAGACTGTATATATACTGTTTACGGAGACACGGACGCAAGCGATTCCGCTGTATCTCATTGACTAATTTGCATACTTTTAATTTACTGTTGTTATTAGCATTTCATGTTTTGTTAATATTTTGATTGAGTGGTCCTGAAAAGGACCTTGGGTAAAAGAACAACTTATTTTTTACAGCTCTTCTTGGTACTTGCCTTCTTAGATGCTTTTTTGGCTACCGGCTTCTTCTTGGTTACTTTCTTCTTCTTGCTTGCAGCTTTTTTAGATGCTGCTTTCTTAGGAGCACACTTTTTAGCAGGTCGCTTTTTGGCTGCTGGTTTTTTCGCTGCCTTCTTGGGAGCACACTTCTTTACTCGTTTCTTTGCTGCGGCCTTCTTTACTGCTGGCTTTTTAGCTACTTTTTTTGTCCTCTTCTTGGGACCAGCAGCTGGCATTGGAGCAAGCTTGAACGAGCCGGAAGCGCCTTTTCCAGTAGTCTGGAGAAAAGAACCTTTGGTCACGCCGCTGGTAAGTGCTCTCTTCAAGTGAGAATTAGAAGCTGAGAGGTCAAGCTTGTAGGTGTCCGCGATATATTTTTGTATCTTCTGGCGGGATGTACCTTTTCGTTCCTTCATTGCTCCCAGGGCAGAGCTAATCATCTCCCTGTAAGTCGGGTGTTCTGCCTTCTTGGCGCTTGGTCTCTTGGAAGACCTGGCCTTGGCTGCGGCCGCCGCCGCTGCTACTGCTGGTGCTGCTACTGCTGTGGTAGACATTTTGTATGTATTTTAAAGCAACCGAAACAATACTTTTAGTAGTTACTGACTGTGACGAATTGACTGTTGAGCAGTTTTACTTTGTGAAGTACCTTTTACTGATTAATACGAGCATTATCATGTGAGTTTAAAGCGCATATGCTCATAAAAGCATAGTTATTTTTTTACGAACGTCAAAAACATTCCAGTGACAAAGAAACCAGACTTAGCCTGGTCGGAAACAGAGTTTTTTTTAAAGCTTAGCTTTAAAGGTCCAGAAAAACAGTCTAAAAGTTACAGCACACCTCTGCATTTAATAATATAAACCTCAAATGAAACAAAATACATTACTACACATCCGGTTTAGTTTTCTTCAGCTGCAAACTTAAAACTGTAAGATTTTAGACAAGCACAAGTATTTTTTCCACTTCAAGCTTAAGTTAAGTTTTATTATTTTAATTTCATTCGGTTTTGTCAATTGTAAAACCCATTAAGTATGTTTAACTTGATTACAACTTTAACTGTGCTGGTTAGTAAAAAGTAATTCATAAACAAACACAAGTATTTAATTTATGATACTTTACAAGTTATCATTACTTTAAGTATACTTATATTCAAAATGGCAGTACTAAACCACATAAAAAAACTTAAGTTCATAAGTTTTGAATTTGTTCTTCCACATACTAGTAACTTCAAAAATGTTCTGAACAGTAGCCATACAAAACTTGTTAAAAAGCTAGAAACTAATGTTTAACTTGTTATATAAAACAGTCCCAACTAGTTACTAGTATTTCACAGTTAGAAAAATTTGAAACAACTTTTTAAAACTATTACACAGTTGTTTTGATTTTTTAACAACGTTTTATTTGTTATACTCGAAGCTGAACTAAGAACTTTTTCTTTGTAGATTTCATGAAAAGAAAGCGAACAAATGGATTTGATCGTAACTTTCCAAAACAAGACGAAATAACTTGCACTTAAATGAATATCAGTACTGTTCACTTATGTTCAAAGAAAAGGACCGAAATTTCAATATGAAGTTTAAAAGAGTTGCTTATTTTGAGACGAAGAACTTTACTTAAAAAAAGAGGTTAGGCTAATTTTAAAAGTAACAAAAGTACAGTTCAAAAATGACTGCATAATGATAGAAGTGTTTATGTTTACTAAGTGAAGATTTGTTTAAATAAACTTTAATTGATTTACTGCTTAAAGTAGTTTCTAAGTGTAATAAAAACTAGATTCATTACAATGTTCTGCACAATTTAGACAGTTGACTAAATGTTTTGCTGTGGTATATTTTAAAAAAGGTTGTTAAATCAACTCTAACTTGATATAAATGTAATTTCAAAATGTATTCTTTATTCTCAGGTGTTTTGAGCACTTCTGTTGTAACAACAGCATTTAAATTTCTAACATGTTAACAATTAGCTAATGTGTTTGTTTGATTTTTGTGTCTTTTCCTTTTAAAACAGGGTATTTACTTATTTGAAAACTGTACGTTGCTTTTGCACTCGTACTATCATAGCTGAACAGTTTTACGAAGCTTACTTTGAAGCAAATAAAAAAAAAATAAGTAAAGGCAAGAAAAACTTAAATTATTTGTTAGTTAGAACAAAGTGAGCTCTAAACATAAGAAACACTTAAGCATATAAGCTACAAGTTTCAGACAGTTCATTGGTTTATAACAACTTTTTATCGTTTTCGAACGCCTACGACCATACCACACTGAACACACCCCATCTCGTCCGATCTGGGAAGTTAAAAAAGTGTCGGGCTTAAAGGTTAGTACTTAGATGGGTGACCGCTTGGGAATACCGCGTGCCGTAGGCTTTTATTTTCAAGCACTTATTTGTTGGATTTATTCTTCATACTTATTATGAAAGTTTGTAGTTTATCTTAAACATTTTTCAATAATAAATGACACACTAACTAGACTGTCATTTAGTTGTAGACTTATTTTGTCTGTTGCTTTCATTTTGCTATTTATATAAAAGCCATAACTTTATTTCTTAAAAGCGTTTCGTTCTGCTCTAGACTTTTAACAAATATAACTTGAAATAAACAGTTGCAGTAGTTTTTAGTTATCAAGTTGTCTCATACACAGTCTTCAATAAAGTTACAAAGCTGTTTACTTCTTTTCCTTTGCATAATGTTTCAGCTATTGGTTTTTTTACGCGTTGATGTTTTATGTTAAAAATCCATAAGCAACTAAGTTTAATAAAACAAGTCTAAGATTTGTAAAAAAAAAATTCAACTTTGCTATTCATGACAGTTGTACTGAAATTGAATGCTTTTTGGTCGTTTTTTTTCTTTAGAACAATCACTGTTGTTTACATTTATTTATTTTTGAAAATACATTTTGATAAGCATGATCAGTATAATTTTCATGAATAAACCTCTACTGTTCAAGTATTTTTTAAAATAATACGAAATTTATTAAAACTAACTGTTTTATTTTCATTCCATAATGAAATTACTTTTTATAGTGACGTAGAACAAGTTTTAAAAATAAAGTTTAGTATTTATTAAATTAAAAAAAAAGTCTACGAAGTAAGCATAATTGAGAATTTTTTTTTTGTCTAAATAAAGAAGTTAACAAGAAAAAGCCTTTGGACAACACGTTTAAGTTAGTTGAAGCTTTTTATGAAACATCAAATTACAACTAGTTAACAAAACTTATTTCACGATTTAGGCAATACTTTCAAAACATAACTAGCTCTCTTACTAAAAGTTGCTTAGAATGTCCAGTAAAAGTACAAAGGCAATAGTAAGTATGCATATCTAGGTGACAAAAGAAAAGACAGAACAAATATTATTTAGAAGTAAAATGTGTCATTCAACTAGCTCTAACTCTTACTTTTGATCTTTTACCACCACAAAGTTGGTTGAGTTGCACATTTTTGTTGTTTAGTTAAAGCTTGTTTAACACTGCTTAGTAGACTTTAAAGCTGGTTAAATAAACTGGTTGTCCTGATTACATTAGATTAACTTGATAAAGCTATAAGCAATGCTAGATCAACTAAAAGATGTAAGCTTTTTAAAGTTATAGATTCGAAATGTTCTTTTTCGTTCATGTTGTGATGCATATATGTTGTTTTTTGTTTATGTATTTATGAGTTGTAATGCATGTTTTAAATGTGTTTTAGTTAAAGTTATTTTCTGAAACGATACAACATAAATTAGACCCAAAGCTAAACTAATTTTCAACTTGATAAATCTGTGAACAATTTGAGTTCAATAAAAAGCTTTGTAAAAAGAATTCGGTTGTAATACATGATGGTTGTTGTACTGAAATTGCAGTTTTGTTGATTTTTTTATTTTGGTTTGAACAGCTTCTGTTGTTAATTGTATTTTAAACTGTTTTACTTAGTTTGAGTTGCATTGTAATAAAAAGAAATAATAAATTTTAGAAACTACTGGTTTATTAGATTGTAATTGTTAATATCCAAAGTTAAGTTTGTTTTATTATAATTTAATGTATTATTTTCATTTAAAATCTAATACTTTTTACAGTGACGTAGAACAGTATTTTTTAAATAAACTAAATACTTTTTCAATTTTACAAAAAGAAGTATACAAAATAAGCATAACGGGAATAAGTTTTGTTTAAAGAAAGAAGTTTACAAGAAAATCTTATGGACACAAAAATCAAGTTAGTTGAAGCTTTCTGCGAAACGTATATTTATTTGTAATGTAACAGACTTAAGCAATGGTTTTTAAATACAACTAGCTCCCTCCTCAAAAGTAGTTTAAAATGTCATGTAAGAGAACAAAAACAATTGTAAATACAAGTATGTGACAAAAAGTTAAAACACAAAAGTATAAGTTAGAAGTAAACTGTTTTATACAAACATTCTAACTCACCTTTTACCAGCACAAAAAACATTAAGTTTGGTTCGTTTTTGTCGTCTAGTTAGAGCTTGCTTAATGCTGCTTAGTGGACATTGATATCTGGTTGAATCAGTTGGTGGTCCTTATCACTTTAGACTTATAACAGAAATGACTATAGACTGTAAAAGTCGTTTTAAGTCATCAAGTTGTCTCACATATAGTTGTAACAAGTAATACAAATGAGTGGTGACAAGCTGTTACTTCTTTTCCTTTCAGCTTAAAAATTGAGTTCTTTCATGTTTTCGACTAGTTAAGCAATCAAAAACAAACTAAATAGATGTCAGCTTTGTAAAATAAAAGTTTTAATGATAAGCTTTCATCAACTATTTCAGCTATTTTTGTTTTGGTAAATCGCGTACTTGTTTATAGTGTTGTTTTTCTTTGAACAATCGATGTTGTTTACATTTATGTATTTTAATGTATGATTTTTAAATTACTATGCATGTTTTTAATCGTGTTTTAGTTGTAATTAAACTATATTTTTTGTGAAACAAATATTGTTTGTTGTTAACAATTGAAAACATACTTTGTTGATAAACCAAAGTAAGTTTTATTCTTATTACTATTTAAGTGTACTATTTTCATTGAAAAATATAAATAGTTTTTAAAGTGACGTAGCGTAACTTTTTTTAATAAGTTAAAATACAAATAATTATTGAATGTTTAAGAAAAGTGCACAAAGTAAGAACGAATAAGATAGAGTTCTTAGAAAAAAAAGATATCAAGAAGAAAAAGACATCCAAGTTAGTTAATTATGTTAAGCATTCAATTACAGTAGTTGTTACATCAAGTTGTCTAACACCTAGTCTAAACAAGTAACTTTACCATGAAAATAATAAAACAAGCATTTTTTAACCTTGTTTAAGCTAATGAGTTGGTTTGTATCATAGGGTGATGTTTTGGCTTGAAATGATATCTTAAATAAGCTAAATAGATGTCAGCCTTGTAGGTGGGAATACTTAAATGTGTTTGAAATTCACATTTGTTATCTTTTGTTCTGAACTTTTATTTCTATTTATATACTTATAACTTTTTAAAACATTTTACATGGTTTTAACTGCATTTAAGTTGATAAAAAGAAGACGTTTAAAAGTTGTTGTGTTGCTGATAATCAACAACAACAACTTAAAAATGTAACAAAAACTAAGGTTTTTTTTGTTATAAGTTAAGTATACGTTACTGTATTATTTTTTTTAAACACTTATTTACTGAATGTTTTAACAGAAATTCAACAAATGAACAAGAAGTTGTATAGAAAAAAAAAAGTTCACGGACAACGTATTGAAGTTAGTTAAATCCTTTTTTACATATACTACTGTTTTTTCAAATTAGACTTGAGCAATGGTAACCATAAGATTAAAACTTGAAAGTACGACAAATTTTAAATCAAACAACTAAAGTGTTTGATCTTTTAATTCTTATGACAACCAGTTTGTTTGTACAATTATCAATTTGTGGCTTGTACTTTAAGTAGATATCAATAGCCGGTTTTGTTCAAATGGTGGTCCTAAAAAGGACCGGTTGTTGAGCATTTATTTTGAGCTGGTGTACTTGGTAACAGCTTTAGTTCCCTCTGAAACTGCGTGCTTTGACAACTCGCCGGGGAGCAAGAGCCTGACAGCAGTTTGAATTTCGCGGCTGCTCACAGTTGACCTCTTGTTGTAATGAGCCAAACGTGAAGCCTCTGCTGCAATGCGCTCGAAGATGTCGTTGACAAATGAGTTCATGATTCCCATCGCCTTGCTGGAAATTCCGGTGTCGGGGTGCACTTGCTTCAAAACTTTGTACACGTAGATGCCAAAGCTTTCTTTGTGCCTCCTCCTTCGCTTCTTCTTGCCGTCGACCGGGGTGGTCTTGGCTACTGACTTCTTCGCGCCTTTGGTTGCGGTCATGATGATGTGTGAACTTCAGTCTCGGCGCCAGCTTATATACTGAAAGTTTATGCAAATTAGCATTTCCGTACGCGAACGACAGCCTCTCTCATTTTATGATTCTCTCGTTTGTCGTAAATATTTTTAGGTGGTCCTGAAAAGGACCTGGTTTGTTTTAACTTAGGCTGATTTTTTTGAAGCGGTCTTCTTGGGCAATAATACTGCCTGGATGTTTGGAAGAACACCTCCTTGAGCAATAGTGACGCCGCCGAGAAGTTTGTTCAACTCTTCGTCGTTGCGGATAGCTAGTTGCAAATGGCGGGGAATGATCCTGCTTTTCTTGTTGTCACGAGCAGCGTTACCGGCAAGCTCGAGCACTTCTGCGCTCAAATACTCGAGAACGGCAGCCAGATAAACTGGAGCACCAGCTCCGACTCTTTGGCTGTAGTTGCCAGTGCGCAACAGGCGGTGCACGCGACCGACTGGAAACTGCAGTCCTGCACGAGAAGACCTGCTCTTCGGCTTAGATTTGAGTTTTGATCCTTTACCACGTCCCGACATCTTGTTGTTCGAATGATTGTGCCAAGATGCTCGCACAGCTCTGTATAAAACTCAAACCTAACCGCGTCGAACGAACAACTAATTTGCATATGTCGTAGCTGCTCTTTAATCTTGTCAAAATGTTTGTTCAGCAGTGTTGAAGAAATTTGATTTTGAAATGGGTGGTCCTAAAAAGGACCGAGTTTGCTAAATGTTTAGCCACCGAAGCCGTACAAGGTTCTTCCTTGACGCTTGAGTGCGTATACGACGTCAAGTGCTGTGACGGTCTTGCGCTTGGCGTGCTCTGTGTATGTTACTGCATCGCGAATAACATTTTCCAAGAAAACTTTCATGACGCCTCTCGTTTCTTCATAAATCAGTCCCGAGATTCGCTTCACTCCGCCTCGGCGAGCCAAACGGCGGATTGCAGGCTTAGTGATGCCTTGGATGTTGTCGCGAAGTACTTTGCGATGGCGCTTAGCACCTCCTTTTCCCAAGCCTTTACCTCCTTTGCCGCGTCCAGACATGTTGAATATAGTGTTTTCGTCAGTCCGTCGAGTTTATTTATAAGCTGTTACGGACGCGTACGGTTACTACTAAACTAATTTGCATACTCAGAAAAGTCTCTAACTTACATTCTTTCGTTTGGTTTATTTTTTCTCACTATCAAACAAAGTTTAAAAGTGGCCCTGAAAAGGACCGGTTTTAGCTAATGCTTAAGCTCTTTCGCCACGCATTCTCCTGGCGAGCTGGATGTCTTTGGGCATGATTGTCACACGCTTGGCGTGGATCGCGCAAAGGTTAGTGTCTTCGAACAAACCAACGAGGTAGGCCTCGCTCGCTTCCTGCAAAGCCATTACGGCACTGCTTTGGAACCTCAAGTCAGTTTTGAAGTCTTGAGCTATTTCACGTACAAGACGCTGGAAAGGCAACTTGCGCAAAAGAAGCTCAGTTGACTTCTGGTAGCGTCTGATTTCTCTCAGAGCAACTGTGCCGGGCCTGTAGCGATGAGGCTTCTTCACACCTCCGGTAGCGGGTGCGCTCTTGCGAGCGGCCTTAGTGGCGAGCTGTTTCCTTGGAGCCTTGCCTCCGGTTGACTTGCGAGCGGTTTGCTTGGTACGAGCCATTTTGATAATGTAGCTATACGCTGGAAGACTGTATATATACTGTTTACGGAGACACGGACGCAAGCGATTCCGCTGTATCTCATTGACTAATTTGCATACTTTTAATTTACTGTTGTTATTAGCATTTCATGTTTTGTTAATATTTTGATTGAGTGGTCCTGAAAAGGACCTTGGGTAAAAGAACAACTTATTTTTTACAGCTCTTCTTGGTACTTGCCTTCTTAGATGCTTTTTTGGCTACCGGCTTCTTCTTGGTTACTTTCTTCTTCTTGCTTGCAGCTTTTTTAGATGCTGCTTTCTTAGGAGCACACTTTTTAGCAGGTCGCTTTTTGGCTGCTGGTTTTTTCGCTGTCTTCTTGGGAGCACACTTCTTTACTCGTTTCTTTGCTGCGGCCTTCTTTACTGCTGGCTTTTTAGCTACTTTTTTTGTCCTCTTCTTGGGACCAGCAGCTGGCATTGGAGCAAGCTTGAACGAGCCGGAAGCGCCTTTTCCAGTAGTCTGGAGAAAAGAACCTTTGGTCACGCCGCTGGTAAGTGCTCTCTTCAAGTGAGAATTAGAAGCTGAGAGGTCAAGCTTGTAGGTGTCCGCGATATATTTTTGTATCTTCTGGCGGGATGTACCTTTTCGTTCCTTCATTGCTCCCAGGGCAGAGCTAATCATCTCCCTGTAAGTCGGGTGTTCTGCCTTCTTGGCGCTTGGTCTCTTGGAAGACCTGGCCTTGGCTGCGGCCGCCGCCGCTGCTACTGCTGGTGCTGCTACTGCTGTGGTAGACATTTTGTATGTATTTTAAAGCAACCGAAACAATACTTTTAGTAGTTACTGACTGTGACGAATTGACTGTTGAGCAGTTTTACTTTGTGAAGTACCTTTTACTGATTAATACGAGCATTATCATGTGAGTTTAAAGCGCATATGCTCATAAAAGCATAGTTATTTTTTTACGAACGTCAAAAACATTCCAGTGACAAAGAAACCAGACTTAGCCTGGTCGGAAACAGAGTTTTTTTTAAAGCTTAGCTTTAAAGGTCCAGAAAAACAGTCTAAAAGTTACAGCACACCTCTGCATTTAATAATATAAACCTCAAATGAAACAAAATATATTACTACACATCCGGTTTAGTTTTCTTCAGCTGCAAACTTAAAACTGTAAGATTTTAGACAAGCACAAGTATTTTAAAAACTTCAAGCTTAAGTTAAGTTTTATTATTTTAATTTCATTCGGTTTTGTCAATTGTAAAACCCATTAAGTATGTTTAACTTGATTACAACTTTAACTGTTCTGGTTAGTAAAAAGTAATTCATAAACAAACACAAGTATTTAATTTATGATACTTTACAAGTTATCATTACTTTAAGTATACTTATATTCAAAATGGCAGTACTAAACCACATAAAAAAACTTAAGTTCATAAGTTTTGAATTTGTTCTTCCACATACTAGTAACTTACCTTTTCAAAAATGTTCTGAACAGTAGCCATACAAAACTTGTTAAAAAGCTAGAAACTAATGTTTAACTTGTTATATAAAACAGTCCCAACTAGTTACTAGTATTTCACAGTTAGAAAAATTTGAAACAACTTTTTAAAACTATTACACAGTTGTTTTGATTTTTTAACAACGTTTTATTTGTTATACTCGAAGCTGAACTAAGAACTTTTTCTTTGTAGATTTCATGAAAAGAAAGCGAACAAATGGATTTGATCGTAACTTTCCAAAACAAGACGAAATAACTTGCACTTAAATGAATATCAGTACTGTTCACTTATGTTCAAAGAAAAGGACCGAAATTTCAATATGAAGTTTAAAAGAGTTGCTTATTTTGAGACGAAGAACTTTACTTAAAAAAAGAGGTTAGGCTAATTTTAAAAGTAACAAAAGTACAGTTCAAAAATGACTGCATAATGATAGAAGTGTTTATGTTTACTAAGTGAAGATTTGTTTAAATAAACTTTAATTGATTTACTGCTTAAAGTAGTTTCTAAGTGTAATAAAAACTAGATTCATTACAATGTTCTGCACAATTTAGACAGTTGACTAAATGTTTTGCTGTGGTATATTTTAAAAAAGGTTGTTAAATCAACTCTAACTTGATATAAATGTAATTTCAAAATGTATTCTTTATTCTCAGGTGTTTTGAGCACTTCTGTTGTAACAACAGCATTTAAATTTCTAACATGTTAACAATTAGCTAATGTGTTTGTTTGATTTTTGTGTCTTTTCCTTTTAAAACAGGGTATTTACTTATTTGAAAACTGTACGTTGCTTTTGCACTCGTACTATCATAGCTGAACAGTTTTACGAAGCTTACTTTGAAGCAAATAAAAAAAAAATAAGTAAAGGCAAGAAAAACTTAAATTATTTGTTAGTTAGAACAAAGTGAGCTCTAAACATAAGAAACACTTAAGCATATAAGCTACAAGTTTCAGACAGTTCATTGGTTTATAACAACTTTTTATCGTTTTCGAACGCCTACGACCATACCACACTGAACACACCCCATCTCGTCCGATCTGGGAAGTTAAAAAAGTGTCGGGCTTAAAGGTTAGTACTTAGATGGGTGACCGCTTGGGAATACCGCGTGCCGTAGGCTTTTATTTTCAAGCACTTATTTGTTGGATTTATTCTTCATACTTATTATGAAAGTTTGTAGTTTATCTTAAACATTTTTCAATAATAAATGACACACTAACTAGACTGTCATTTAGTTGTAGACTTATTTTGTCTGTTGCTTTCATTTTGCTATTTATATAAAAGCCATAACTTTATTTCTTAAAAGCGTTTCGTTCTGCTCTAGACTTTTAACAAATATAACTTGAAATAAACAGTTGCAGTAGTTTTTAGTTATCAAGTTGTCTCATACACAGTCTTCAATAAAGTTACAAAGCTGTTTACTTCTTTTCCTTTGCATAATGTTTCAGCTATTGGTTTTTTTACGCGTTGATGTTTTATGTTAAAAATCCATAAGCAACTAAGTTTAATAAAACAAGTCTAAGATTTGTAAAAAAAAAATTCAACTTTGCTATTCATGACAGTTGTACTGAAATTGAATGCTTTTTGGTCGTTTTTTTTCTTTAGAACAATCACTGTTGTTTACATTTATTTATTTTTGAAAATACATTTTGATAAGCATGATCAGTATAATTTTCATGAATAAACCTCTACTGTTCAAGTATTTTTTAAAATAATACGAAATTTATTAAAACTAACTGTTTTATTTTCATTCCATAATGAAATTACTTTTTATAGTGACGTAGAACAAGTTTTAAAAATAAAGTTTAGTATTTATTAAATTAAAAAAAAAGTCTACGAAGTAAGCATAATTGAGAATTTTTTTTTTGTCTAAATAAAGAAGTTAACAAGAAAAAGCCTTTGGACAACACGTTTAAGTTAGTTGAAGCTTTTTATGAAACATCAAATTACAACTAGTTAACAAAACTTATTTCACGATTTAGGCAATACTTTCAAAACATAACTAGCTCTCTTACTAAAAGTTGCTTAGAATGTCCAGTAAAAGTACAAAGGCAATAGTAAGTATGCATATCTAGGTGACAAAAGAAAAGACAGAACAAATATTATTTAGAAGTAAAATGTGTCATTCAACTAGCTCTAACTCTTACTTTTGATCTTTTACCACCACAAAGTTGGTTGAGTTGCACATTTTTGTTGTTTAGTTAAAGCTTGTTTAACACTGCTTAGTAGACTTTAAAGCTGGTTAAATAAACTGGTTGTCCTGATTACATTAGATTAACTTGATAAAGCTATAAGCAATGCTAGATCAACTAAAAGATGTAAGCTTTTTAAAGTTATAGATTCGAAATGTTCTTTTTCGTTCATGTTGTGATGCATATATGTTGTTTTTTGTTTATGTATTTATGAGTTGTAATGCATGTTTTAAATGTGTTTTAGTTAAAGTTATTTTCTGAAACGATACAACATAAATTAGACCCAAAGCTAAACTAATTTTCAACTTGATAAATCTGTGAACAATTTGAGTTCAATAAAAAGCTTTGTAAAAAGAATTCGGTTGTAATACATGATGGTTGTTGTACTGAAATTGCAGTTTTGTTGATTTTTTTATTTTGGTTTGAACAGCTTCTGTTGTTAATTGTATTTTAAACTGTTTTACTTAGTTTGAGTTGCATTGTAATAAAAAGAAATAATAAATTTTAGAAACTACTGGTTTATTAGATTGTAATTGTTAATATCCAAAGTTAAGTTTGTTTTATTATAATTTAATGTATTATTTTCATTTAAAATCTAATACTTTTTACAGTGACGTAGAACAGTATTTTTTAAATAAACTAAATACTTTTTCAATTTTACAAAAAGAAGTATACAAAATAAGCATAACGGGAATAAGTTTTGTTTAAAGAAAGAAGTTTACAAGAAAATCTTATGGACACAAAAATCAAGTTAGTTGAAGCTTTCTGCGAAACGTATATTTATTTGTAATGTAACAGACTTAAGCAATGGTTTTTAAATACAACTAGCTCCCTCCTCAAAAGTAGTTTAAAATGTCATGTAAGAGAACAAAAACAATTGTAAATACAAGTATGTGACAAAAAGTTAAAACACAAAAGTATAAGTTAGAAGTAAACTGTTTTATACAAACATTCTAACTCACCTTTTACCAGCACAAAAAACATTAAGTTTGGTTCGTTTTTGTCGTCTAGTTAGAGCTTGCTTAATGCTGCTTAGTGGACATTGATATCTGGTTGAATCAGTTGGTGGTCCTTATCACTTTAGACTTATAACAGAAATGACTATAGACTGTAAAAGTCGTTTTAAGTCATCAAGTTGTCTCACATATAGTTGTAACAAGTAATACAAATGAGTGGTGACAAGCTGTTACTTCTTTTCCTTTCAGCTTAAAAATTGAGTTCTTTCATGTTTTCGACTAGTTAAGCAATCAAAAACAAACTAAATAGATGTCAGCTTTGTAAAATAAAAGTTTTAATGATAAGCTTTCATCAACTATTTCAGCTATTTTTGTTTTGGTAAATCGCGTACTTGTTTATAGTGTTGTTTTTCTTTGAACAATCGATGTTGTTTACATTTATGTATTTTAATGTATGATTTTTAAATTACTATGCATGTTTTTAATCGTGTTTTAGTTGTAATTAAACTATATTTTTTGTGAAACAAATATTGTTTGTTGTTAACAATTGAAAACATACTTTGTTGATAAACCAAAGTAAGTTTTATTCTTATTACTATTTAAGTGTACTATTTTCATTGAAAAATATAAATAGTTTTTAAAGTGACGTAGCGTAACTTTTTTTAATAAGTTAAAATACAAATAATTATTGAATGTTTAAGAAAAGTGCACAAAGTAAGAACGAATAAGATAGAGTTCTTAGAAAAAAAAGATATCAAGAAGAAAAAGACATCCAAGTTAGTTAATTATGTTAAGCATTCAATTACAGTAGTTGTTACATCAAGTTGTCTAACACCTAGTCTAAACAAGTAACTTTACCATGAAAATAATAAAACAAGCATTTTTTAACCTTGTTTAAGCTAATGAGTTGGTTTGTATCATAGGGTGATGTTTTGGCTTGAAATGATATCTTAAATAAGCTAAATAGATGTCAGCCTTGTAGGTGGGAATACTTAAATGTGTTTGAAATTCACATTTGTTATCTTTTGTTCTGAACTTTTATTTCTATTTATATACTTATAACTTTTTAAAACATTTTACATGGTTTTAACTGCATTTAAGTTGATAAAAAGAAGACGTTTAAAAGTTGTTGTGTTGCTGATAATCAACAACAACAACTTAAAAATGTAACAAAAACTAAGGTTTTTTTTGTTATAAGTTAAGTATACGTTACTGTATTATTTTTTTTAAACACTTATTTACTGAATGTTTTAACAGAAATTCAACAAATGAACAAGAAGTTGTATAGAAAAAAAAAAGTTCACGGACAACGTATTGAAGTTAGTTAAATCCTTTTTTACATATACTACTGTTTTTTCAAATTAGACTTGAGCAATGGTAACCATAAGATTAAAACTTGAAAGTACGACAAATTTTAAATCAAACAACTAAAGTGTTTGATCTTTTAATTCTTATAACAACCAGTTTGTTTGTACAATTATCAATTTGTGGCTTGTACTTTAAGTAGATATCAATAGCCGGTTTTGTTCAAATGGTGGTCCTAAAAAGGACCGGTTGTTGAGCATTTATTTTGAGCTGGTGTACTTGGTAACAGCTTTAGTTCCCTCTGAAACTGCGTGCTTTGACAACTCGCCGGGGAGCAAGAGCCTGACAGCAGTTTGAATTTCGCGGCTGCTCACAGTTGACCTCTTGTTGTAATGAGCCAAACGTGAAGCCTCTGCTGCAATGCGCTCGAAGATGTCGTTGACAAATGAGTTCATGATTCCCATCGCCTTGCTGGAAATTCCGGTGTCGGGGTGCACTTGCTTCAAGACTTTGTACACGTAGATGCCAAAGCTTTCTTTGTGCCTCCTCCTTCGCTTCTTCTTGCCGTCGACCGGGGTGGTCTTGGCTACTGACTTCTTCGCGCCTTTGGTTGCGGTCATGATGATGTGTGAACTTCAGTCTCGGCGCCAGCTTATATACTGAAAGTTTATGCAAATTAGCATTTCCGTACGCGAACGACAGCCTCTCTCATTTTATGATTCTCTCGTTTGTCGTAAATATTTTTAGGTGGTCCTGAAAAGGACCTGGTTTGTTTTAACTTAGGCTGATTTTTTTGAAGCGGTCTTCTTGGGCAATAATACTGCCTGGATGTTTGGAAGAACACCTCCTTGAGCAATAGTGACGCCGCCGAGAAGTTTGTTCAACTCTTCGTCGTTGCGGATAGCTAGTTGCAAATGGCGGGGAATGATCCTGCTTTTCTTGTTGTCACGAGCAGCGTTACCGGCAAGCTCGAGCACTTCTGCGCTCAAATACTCGAGAACGGCAGCCAGATAAACTGGAGCACCAGCTCCGACTCTTTGGCTGTAGTTGCCAGTGCGCAACAGGCGGTGCACGCGACCGACTGGAAACTGCAGTCCTGCACGAGAAGACCTGCTCTTCGGCTTAGATTTGAGTTTTGATCCTTTACCACGTCCCGACATCTTGTTGTTCGAATGATTGTGCCAAGATGCTCGCACAGCTCTGTATAAAACTCAAACCTAACCGCGTCGAACGAACAACTAATTTGCATATGTCGTAGCTGCTCTTTAATCTTGTCAAAATGTTTGTTCAGCAGTGTTGAAGAAATTTGATTTTGAAATGGGTGGTCCTAAAAAGGACCGAGTTTGCTAGATGTTTAGCCACCGAAGCCGTACAAGGTTCTTCCTTGACGCTTGAGTGCGTATACGACGTCAAGTGCTGTGACGGTCTTGCGCTTGGCGTGCTCTGTGTATGTTACTGCATCGCGAATAACATTTTCCAAGAAAACTTTCATGACGCCTCTCGTTTCTTCATAAATCAGTCCCGAGATTCGCTTCACTCCGCCTCGGCGAGCCAAACGGCGGATTGCAGGCTTAGTGATGCCTTGGATGTTGTCGCGAAGTACTTTGCGATGGCGCTTAGCACCTCCTTTTCCCAAGCCTTTACCTCCTTTGCCGCGTCCAGACATGTTGAATATAGTGTTTTCGTCAGTCCGTCGAGTTTATTTATAAGCTGTTACGGACGCGTACGGTTACTACTAAACTAATTTGCATACTCAGAAAAGTCTCTAACTTACATTCTTTCGTTTGGTTTATTTTTTCTCACTATCAAACAAAGTTTAAAATTGGCCCTGAAAAGGACCGGTTTTAGCTAATGCTTAAGCTCTTTCGCCACGCATTCTCCTGGCGAGCTGGATGTCTTTGGGCATGATTGTCACACGCTTGGCGTGGATCGCGCAAAGGTTAGTGTCTTCGAACAAACCAACGAGGTAGGCCTCGCTCGCTTCCTGCAAAGCCATTACGGCACTGCTTTGGAACCTTAAGTCAGTTTTGAAGTCTTGAGCTATTTCACGTACAAGACGCTGGAAAGGCAACTTGCGCAAAAGAAGCTCAGTTGACTTCTGGTAGCGTCTGATTTCTCTCAGAGCAACTGTGCCGGGCCTGTAGCGATGAGGCTTCTTCACACCTCCGGTAGCGGGTGCGCTCTTGCGAGCGGCCTTAGTGGCGAGCTGTTTCCTTGGAGCCTTGCCTCCGGTTGACTTGCGAGCGGTTTGCTTGGTACGAGCCATTTTGATAATGTAGCTATACGCTGGAAGACTGTATATATACTGTTTACGGAGACACGGACGCAAGCGATTCCGCTGTATCTCATTGACTAATTTGCATACTTTTAATTTACTGTTGTTATTAGTATTTCATGTTTTGTTAATATTTTGATTGAGTGGTCCTGAAAAGGACCTTGGGTAAAAGAACAACTTATTTTTTACAGCTCTTCTTGGTACTTGCCTTCTTAGATGCTTTTTTGGCTACCGGCTTCTTCTTGGTTACTTTCTTCTTCTTGCTTGCAGCTTTTTTAGATGCTGCCTTCTTAGGAGCACACTTTTTAGCAGGTCGCTTTTTGGCTGCTGGTTTTTTCGCTGCCTTCTTGGGAGCACACTTCTTTACTCGTTTCTTTGCTGCGGCCTTCTTTACTGCTGGCTTTTTAGCTACTTTTTTTGTCCTCTTCTTGGGACCAGCAGCTGGCATTGGAGCAAGCTTGAACGAGCCGGAAGCGCCTTTTCCAGTAGTCTGGAGAAAAGAACCTTTGGTCACGCCGCTGGTAAGTGCTCTCTTCAAGTGAGAATTAGAAGCTGAGAGGTCAAGCTTGTAGGTGTCCGCGATATATTTTTGTATCTTCTGGCGGGATGTACCTTTTCGTTCCTTCATTGCTCCCAGGGCAGAGCTAATCATCTCCCTGTAAGTCGGGTGTTCTGCCTTCTTGGCGCTTGGTCTCTTGGAAGACCTGGCCTTGGCTGCGGCCGCCGCTGCTACTGCTGTGGTAGACATTTTGTATGTATTTTAAAGCAACCGAAACAATACTTTCAGTAGTTACTGACTGTGACGAATTGACTGTTGAGCAGTTTTACTTTGTGAAGTACCTTTTACTGATTAATACGAGCATTAGCATGTGAGTTTAAAGCGCATATGCTCATAAAAGCATAGTTATTTTTTTACGAACGTCAAAAACATTCCAGTGACAAAGAAACCAGACTTAGCCTGGTCGGAAACAGAGTTTTTTTTAAAGCTTAGCTTTAAAGGTCAAGAAAAACAGTCTAAAAGTTACAGCACACCTCTGCATTTAATGATATAAACCTCAAATGAAACAAAATATATTACTACACATCCGGTTTAGTTTTCTTCAGCTGCAAACTTAAAACTGTAAGATTTTAGACAAGCACAAGTATTTTTTTCCACTTCAAGCTTAAGTTAAGTTTTATTATTTTAATTTCATTCGGTTTTGTCAATTGTAAAACCCATGAAGTATGTTTAACTTGATTACAACTTTAACTGCGCTGGTTAGTAAAAAGTAATTCATAAACAAACACAAGTATTTAATTTATGATACTTTACAAGTTATCATTACTTTAAGTAAACTTATATTGAAAATGGCAGTACTAAACCACCTAAAAAAACTTAAGTACATAAGTTTTGAATTTGTTCTTCTACATACTAGTAACTTACCTTTTCAAAATTGTTCTGAACAGTAGCCATACAAAACTTGTTAAAAAGCTAGAAACTAATGTTTAACTTGTTATATAAAACAGTCCCAACTAGTTACTAGTATTTCACAGTTAGAAAAATTTGAAACAACTTTTTAAAACTATTACACAGTTGTTTTGATTTTTTAACAACGTTTTATTTGTTATACTCGAAGCTGAACTAAGAACTTTTTCTTTGTAGATTTGATGAAAAGAAAGCGAACAAATGGATTTGATCGTAACTTTCCAAAACGAGACGAAATAACTTACACTTAAATGAATATCAGTACTGTTCACTTATGTTCAAAGAAAAGGACCGAAATTTCAATATGAAGTTTAAAAGAGTTGCTTATTTTGAGACGAAAAACTTTACTTTAAAAAAGAGGTTAGGCTAATTTTAAAAGTAGTATCAAGTAAGTAACGATCATAAAAAAATATCAATGTTTCATAAGTAATTTGAAAAACTAGATTGGATAAACTTTTGTTTACATTCAGTACTCATAAACTTGCGATGTGTTTAAGAAAGTCTATTTGACAATCATACAGTTAAAGTTTATTTTTCTAAAATTTGTTCATCATGAATTGAAACTATATGAGCAACTAAATTAAATCTTGTTCAATGCATATTACAAAACATCATTAAATGTTCAAAGCAACAAAAGTACAGTTCAAAAATGACTGCATAATGATAGAAGTGTTTATGTTTACTAAGTGAAGATTTGTTTAAATAAACTTTAATTGATTTACTGCTTAAAGTAGTTTCTAAGTGTAATAAAAACTAGATTCATTACAATGTTCTGCACAATTTAGACAGTTGACTAAATGTTTTGCTGTGGTATATTTTAAAAAAGGTTGTTAAATCAACTATAACTTGATATAAATGTAATTTCAAAATGTATTCTTTATTCTCAGGTATTTTGAGCACTTCTGTTGTAACAACAGCATTTAAATTTCTAACATGTTAACAATTAGCTAATGTGTTTGTTTGATTTTTGTGTCTTTTCCTTTTAAAACAGGGTATTTACTTATTTGAAA
Source organism: Thalia democratica (assembly GCF_965202585.1). Lineage (NCBI taxonomy): Eukaryota > Metazoa > Chordata > Thaliacea > Salpida > Salpidae > Thalia > Thalia democratica. Next base: position 14,842,947 of record NC_139170.1, read on the forward strand.
ACTGTACATTGCTTTTGCACTCGTACTATCATAGCTGAACAGTTTTACGAAGCTTACTTTGAAGCAAATAAAAAAAAAGAATAAGTAAAGGCAAGAAAAAGTTAAATTATTTGTTAGTTAGAACAAAGTGAGCTCTAAACATAAGAAACACTTAAGCAAATAAGCTACAAGTTTCAGACAGCTCATTGGTTTATAACAACTTTTTATCGTTTTCGAACGCCTACGACCATACCACACTGAACACACCCCATCTCGTCCGATCTGGGAAGTTAAAAAAGTGTCGGGCTTAAAGGTTAGTACTTAGATGGGTGACCGCTTGGGAATACCGCGTGCCGTAGGCTTTTACTTTCAAGCTCTTGTTTGTTGGATTAATTCTTCATACTTATTATGAAAGTTTCTAGTTTATCTTAAACATTTTTCAATAATAAATGACACATTAACTAGACTGTCATTTAGTTGTAGACTTATTTTGTCTGTTGCTTTCATTTTGCTATTTACATAAAAGCCATAACTTTATTTTTTATAAGCGTTTCGTTCTGCTCTAGACTTTTAACAAATATAACTTGAAATAAACAGTAGTTTTTAGTTATCAAGTTGTCTCATACACAGTCTTCAATAAAGTTACAAAGCTGTTTACTTCTTTTCCTTTGCATAATGTTTCAGCTATTGGTTTTTTTACGCGTTGATTATGTTAAAAATCCATAAGCAACTAAGTTTTATAAAACAAGTCTAAGATTTGTAAAAAAAATTCAACTTTGCTATTCATGACAGTTGTACTGAAATTGAATGCTTTTTGGTCGTTTTTTTTTCTTTAGAACAATCACTGTTGTTTACATTTATTTATTTTTGAAAATACATTTTGATAAGCATGATCAGTATAATTTTCATGAATAAACCTCTACTGTTCAAGTATTTTTAAAAACAATACGAAATTTATTAAAACTAACTGTTTTATTTTCATTCCATAAATGAAATTACTTTTTATAGTGACGTAGAACAAGTTTTAAAAATTAAGTTTAGTATTTATTAAATTAAAAAAAAGTCTACGAAGTAAGCATAATTGAGAATTTTTTTTGTCTAAATAAAGAAGTTAACAAGAAAAAGCCTTTGGACAACACGTTTAAGTTAGTTGAAGCTTTTTATGAAACATCAAATTACAACTAGTTTACAAAACTTATTCCACGATTTAGGCAACACTTTCAAAACATAACTAGCTCTCTTATTAAAAGTTGCTTAGAATTTCCAGTAAAAGTACAAAGGCAATAGTAAGTATGCATAACTAGGTGACAAAAGAAAAGACAGAAAAAATATTATTTAGAAGTAAAATGTGTCATTCAACTAGCTCTAACTCTTACTTTTGATCTTTTACCACCACAAAGTTGGTTGAGTTGCACATTTTTGTTGTTTAGTTAAAGCTTGTTTAACACTGCTTAGTAGACTTTAAAGCTGGTTAAATAAACTGGTTGTCCTGATTACATTAGATTAACTTGATAAAGCTATAAGCAATGCTAGATCAACTAAAAGATGTAAGCTTTTTAAAGTTATAGATTCGAAATGTTCTTTTTCGTTCATGTTGTGATGCACATATGTTGTTTTTTGTTTATGTATTTATGAGTTGTAATGCATGTTTTAAATGTGTTTTAGTTAAAGTTATTTTCTGAAACGATACAACATAAATTAGACCCAAAGCTAAACTAATTTTTAACTTGATAAATCTGTGAACAATTTGAGTTCAATAAAAAGCTTTGTAAAAAGAATTCGGTTGTAATACATGATGGTTGTTGTACTGAAATTGCAGTTTTGTTGATTTTTTTATTTTGGTTTGAACAGCTTCTGTTGTTAACTTATGTTGCATTGTAATAAAAAGAAATAATAAGTTTTAGAAACTACTGGTTTATTAGATTGTAATTGTTAATATCCAAAGCTAAGTTTGTTTTATTATAATTTAATGTATTATTTTCATTTAAAATCTAATACATTTTACAGTGACGTAGAACAGTATTTTTTAAATAAACTAAATACTTTTTCAATTTTACAAAAGAAGTATACAAAATAAGCATAACGGGAATAAGTTTTGTTTAAAGAAAGAAGTTTACAAGAAAATCTTATGGACACAAAAATCAAGTTAGTTGAAGCTTTCTGCGAAACGTATATTTATTTGTAATGTAACAGACTTAAGCAATGGTTTTTAAATGCAACTAGCTCCCTCCTCAAAAGTAGTTTAAAATGTCATGTAAGAGAACAAAAACAATTGTAAATACAAGTATGTGACAAAAAGTTAAAACACAAAAGTATAAGTTAGAAGTAAACTGTTTTATACAAACATTCTAACTTACCTTTTACCAGCACAAAAAACATTAAGTTTGGTTCGTTTTTGTCGTCTAGTTAGAGCTTGTTTAATGCTGCTTAGTGGACATTGATATCTGGTTGAATCAGTTGGTGGTCCTTATCACTTTAGACTTATAACAGAAATAACTATAGACTGTAACAGTCGTTTTAAGTCATCAAGTTGTCTCACATATAGTTGTAACAAGTAATACAAATGAGTGGTGACAAGCTGTTACTTCTTTTCCTTTCAGCTTATAAATTGAGTTCTTTCATGTATTCGACTAGTTAAGCAATCAAAAACAAACTAAATAGATGTCAGCTTTGTAAAATAAAAGTTTTAATGATAAGCTTTCATCAATTATTTCAGCTATTTTTGTTTTGGTAAATCGCGTACTTGTTTATAGTGTTGTTTTTCTTTGAACAATCGATGTTGTTTACATTTATGTATTTTAATGTATGATTTTTAAATTACTATGCATGTTTTTAATTTTAGTTGTAATTAAACTATATTTTTTGTGAAACAAATATTGTTTGTTGTTAACAATTGAAAACATACTTTGTTGATAAACCAAAGTAAGTTTTATTCTTATTACTATTTAAGTGTACTATTTTCATTGAAAAATATAACTAGTTTTTAAAGTGACGTAGCGTAACTTTTTTAAATAAGTTAAAAAACAAATAATTATTGAATGTTTAAGAAAAGTCCACAAAGTAAGAACGAATAAGATAGAGTTCTTAGAAAAAAAAGATATCAAGAAGAAAAAGACATCCAAGTTAGTTAATTATGTTAAGCATTCAATTACAGTAGGCAATAAATTAAGGATTATAGCAGTGATCACACTAGTTTACATCGCAAAAGTTAGATCAAAAATAAAGTAAAAGTAGAGAAATCACAGCAAGCTTAACTGTTCAATTAATAATGGAAAGCGATAAAATATAGTTTGGAAGTAAACAGTGTTGTTCAGAGTTCTTTGATCCTTTATCATAACAAAGTAGATTTAGTATGTAAATTTGTGTCATTGAGTTTAGTACACATTAGAAGCTTGCATCAATGACTGGTGATCCACGTAAGCTTTAGACTTATGGAAAATACAAAGAAAAAACAAATGTTTTTTGGAGTTGTCTCATATACAGTATAAAAAAGAGATCAAGTTGTTCATTTTTTCTTTTGTATCATGTTTTTATGTGTCGACGTTTTTGTTTGATAGAGCCACAAACAATTTGAGTTCAACGAAACAAGTTTAAATATTTGTAAATAGAAATATTTCAACTGTACTCTTAAACTATTGTTGTACTGAAACTGTATGTTTGTTTTGAACAGTCGCTGCTGTATACATTAATGCATTGTACAACTTTCAATCTGCTTTTTATGGTTTCAGTTGCATTCTAACTAACAACACTAGTATACTTAAAAAATTAAACCTCAGTTTAATTGTTATCTTTGACTAAAGTGTTTTTGATATCAATACAAATTCAAGTTTTCTTCTCATTATAATCAACTGAAATTTGAATTTTAAAATTTAACTAATTTTTCAGTGACATGGTATTATTTTAGATATTTCATTTATAAAACCTATCTTGACATTAAAAATAACATTGACTGTTTGAAAAACTTGTCCACAAAGTAAGCATGAATAAGAATAAATTTTGTTTAATATACCTATTTAAAAACATTTTTACCTAACATTCAAATACTAGTAAGAAAGGAAAACAGATAAATATTATCATTTAGAAGTAAAATGTTTAGATACATTAGTAACTGGTTAAATCAGTTGGTGGTCCTTATTATTTTAGATTTATAACCAACATAACTTAGAACAAACAGTTAGAGTTACTTTAGGTCATCAAGTTGTCTAACACCTAGTCTAAACAAGTAACTTTACCATGAAAATAATAAAACAAGCATTTTTTAACCGTGTTTAAGCTAATGAATTGGTTTGTATCATAGGGTGATGTTTTGGCTTGAAATGATATCTTAAATAAGCTAAATAGATGTCAGCCTTGTAGGTGGGAATACTTAAATGTGTTTGAAATTCACATTTGTTATCTTTTGTTCTGAACTTTTATTTCTATTTATATACTTATAACTTTTTAAAACATTTTACATGGTTTCAACTGCATTTAAGTTGATAAAAAGAAGACGTTTAAAAGTTAAACCTTTGTTGTGTTGCTGATAATCAACAACAACTTAAAAATGTAACAAAAACTAAGGTTTTTTTTTGTTATAAGTTGAGTATACGTTACTGTATTATCTTTTTTTAAACACTTATTTACTGAATGTTTTAACAGAAATTCAACAAATGAACAAGAAGTTGTATAGAAAAAAAAAGTTCACGGACAACGTATTGAAGTTAGTTAAATCCTTTTTTACAGATACAACTGTTTTTTCAAATTAGACTTATGCAATGGTAACCATAAGATTAAAACTTGAAAGTACGACAAATTTTAAATCAAACAACTAAAGTGTTTGATCTTTTAATTCTTATAACAACCAGTTTGTTTGTACAATTATCAATTTGTGGCTTGTACTTTAAGTAGATATCAATAGCCGGTTTTGTTCAAATGGTGGTCCTAAAAAGGACCGGTTGTTGAGCATTTATTTTGAGCTGGTGTACTTGGTAACAGCTTTAGTTCCCTCTGAAACTGCGTGCTTTGACAACTCGCCGGGGAGCAAGAGCCTGACAGCAGTTTGAATTTCGCGGCTGCTCACAGTTGACCTCTTGTTGTAATGAGCCAAACGTGAAGCCTCTGCTGCAATGCGCTCGAAGATGTCGTTGACAAATGAGTTCATGATTCCCATCGCCTTGCTGGAAATTCCGGTGTCGGGGTGCACTTGCTTCAAAACTTTGTACACGTAGATGCCAAAGCTTTCTTTGTGCCTCCTCCTTCGCTTCTTCTTGCCGTCGACCGGGGTGGTCTTGGCTACTGACTTCTTCGCGCCTTTGGTTGCGGTCATGATGATGTGTGAACTTCAGTCTCGGCGCCAGCTTATATACTGAAAGTTTATGCAAATTAGCATTTCCGTACGCGAACGACAGCCTCTCTCATTTTATGATTCTCTCGTTTGTCGTAAATATTTTTAGGTGGTCCTGAAAAGGACCTGGTTTGTTTCAACTTAGGCTGATTTTTTTGAAGCGGTCTTCTTGGGCAATAATACTGCCTGGATGTTTGGAAGAACACCTCCTTGAGCAATAGTGACGCCGCCGAGAAGTTTGTTCAACTCTTCGTCGTTGCGGATAGCTAGTTGCAAATGGCGGGGAATGATCCTGCTTTTCTTGTTGTCACGAGCAGCGTTACCGGCAAGCTCGAGCACTTCTGCGCTCAAATACTCGAGAACGGCAGCCAGATAAACTGGAGCACCAGCTCCGACTCTTTGGCTGTAGTTGCCAGTGCGCAACAGGCGGTGCACGCGACCGACTGGAAACTGCAGTCCTGCACGAGAAGACCTGCTCTTCGGCTTAGATTTGAGTTTTGATCCTTTACCACGTCCTGACATCTTGTTGTTCGAATGATTGTGCCAAGATGCTCGCACAGCTCTGTATAAAACTCAAACCTAACCGCGTCGAACGAACAACTAATTTGCATATGTCGTAGCTGCTCTTTAATCTTGTCAAAATGTTTGTTTAGCAGTGTTGAAGAAATTTGATTTTGAAATGGGTGGTCCTAAAAAGGACCGAGTTTGCTAAATGTTTAGCCACCGAAGCCGTACAAGGTTCTTCCTTGACGCTTGAGTGCGTATACGACGTCGAGTGCTGTGACGGTCTTGCGCTTGGCGTGCTCTGTGTATGTTACTGCATCGCGAATAACATTTTCCAAGAAAACTTTCATGACGCCTCTCGTTTCTTCATAAATCAGTCCCGAGATTCGCTTCACTCCGCCTCGGCGAGCCAAACGGCGGATTGCAGGCTTAGTGATGCCTTGGATGTTGTCGCGAAGTACTTTGCGATGGCGCTTAGCACCTCCTTTTCCCAAGCCTTTACCTCCTTTGCCGCGTCCAGACATGTTGAATACAGTGCTTTCGGCAGTCCGTCGAGTTTATTTATAAGCTGTTACGGACGCGTACGGTTACTACTAAACTAATTTGCATACTCAGAAAAGTCTCTAACTTACATTCTTTCGTTTGGTTTATTTTCTCTCACTATCAAACAAAGTTTAAAAGTGGCCCTGAAAAGGACCGGTTTTAGCTAATGCTTAAGCTCTTTCGCCACGCATTCTCCTGGCGAGCTGGATGTCTTTGGGCATGATTGTCACACGCTTGGCGTGGATCGCGCAAAGGTTAGTGTCTTCGAACAAACCAACGAGGTAGGCCTCGCTCGCTTCCTGCAAAGCCATTACGGCACTGCTTTGGAACCTCAAGTCAGTTTTGAAGTCTTGAGCTATTTCACGTACAAGACGCTGAAAAGGCAACTTGCGCAAAAGAAGCTCAGTTGACTTCTGGTAGCGTCTGATTTCTCTCAGAGCAACTGTGCCGGGCCTGTAGCGATGAGGCTTCTTCACACCTCCGGTAGCGGGTGCGCTCTTGCGAGCGGCCTTAGTGGCGAGCTGTTTCCTTGGAGCCTTGCCTCCGGTTGACTTGCGAGCGGTTTGCTTGGTACGAGCCATTTTGATAATGTAGCTATACGCTGGAAGACTGTATATATACTGTTTACGGAGACACGGACGCAAGCGATTCCGCTGTATCTCATTGACTAATTTGCATACTTTTAATTTACTGTTGTTATTAGCATTTCATTTTTTGTTAATATTTTGATTGAGTGGTCCTGAAAAGGACCTTGGGTAAAAGAACAACTTATTTCTTGCAGCTCTTCTTGGTACTTGCCTTCTTAGATGCTTTTTTGGCTACCGGCTTCTTCTTGGTTACTTTCTTCTTCTTGCTTGCAGCTTTTTTAGATGCTGCCTTCTTAGGAGCACACTTTTTAGCAGGTCGCTTTTTGGCTGCTGGTTTTTTCGCTGCCTTCTTGGGAGCACACTTCTTTACTCGTTTCTTTGCTGCGGCCTTCTTTACTGCTGGCTTTTTAGCTACTTTTTTTGTCCTCTTCTTGGGACCAGCAGCTGGCATTGGAGCAAGCTTGAACGAGCCGGAAGCGCCTTTTCCAGTAGTCTGGAGAAAAGAACCTTTGGTCACGCCGCTGGTAAGTGCTCTCTTCAAGTGAGAATTAGAAGCTGAAAGGTCAAGCTTGTAGGTGTCCGCGATATATTTTTGTATCTTCTGGCGGGATGTACCTTTTCGTTCCTTCATTGCTCCCAGGGCAGAGCTAATCATCTCCCTGTAAGTCGGGTGTTCTGCCTTCTTGGCGCTTGGTCTCTTGGAAGACCTGGCCTTGGCTGCGGCCGCCGCTGCTACTGCTGGTGCTGCTACTGCTGTGGTAGACATTTTGTATGTATTTTAAAGCAACCGAGACAATACTTTTAGTAGTTACTGACTGTGACGAATTGACTGTTGAGCAGTTTTACTTTGTGAAGTACCTTTTACTGATTGTTACGAGCATTAGCATGTGAGTTTAAAGCGCATATGCTCATAAAAGCATAGTTATTTTTTTACGAACGTCAAAAACATTCCAGTAACAAAGAAACCAGACTTAGCCTGGTCGGAAACAGAGTTTTTTTTAAAGCTTAGCTTTAAAGGTCCAGAAAAACAGTCTAAAAGTTACAGCACACCTCTGCATATAATGATATAAACCTCAAATGAAACAAAATATACTACTACACATCAGGTTTAGTTTTCTTCAGCTGCAAACTTAAAACTGTAAGATTTTAGACAAGCACAAGTGTTTTTTTCCACTTCAAGCTTAAGTTAAGTTTTATTATTTTAATTTCATTCGGTTTTGTCAATTGTAAAACCCATGAAGTATGTTTAACTTGATTACAACTTTAATTGTGCTGGTTAGTAAAAAGTAATTCATAAACAAACACAAGTATTTAATTTATGACACTTTACAAGTTATCATTACTTTAAGTATACTTATATTGAAAATGGCAGTACTAAACCACCTAAAAAAACTTAAGTACATATGTTTTGAATTTGTTCTTCCACATACTAGTAACTTATCTTTTCAAAAATGTTCTGAACAGTAGCCATACAAAACTTGTTAAAAAGCTAGAAACTAATGTTTAACAAAGTTTGTTATATAAAACAGTCCCAACTAGTTACTAGTATTTCACAGTTAGAAAAATTTGAAACAACTTTTTAAAACTGTTACACAGTTGTTTAGATTTTTTAACAACGTTTTATTTGTTATACTCAAAGCTGAACTAAGAACTTTTTCTTTGTAGATTTCATGAAAAGAAAGCGAACAAATGGATTTGATCGTAACTTTCCAAAACAAGACGAAATAACTTACACTTAAATGAATATCAGTACTGTTCACTTATGTTCAAAGAAAAGGACCGAAATTTCAATATGAAGTTTAAAAGAGTTGCTTATTTTGAGACGAAAAACTTTACTTAAAAAAAGAGGTTAGGCTAATTTTAAAAGTAGTATCAAGTAAGTAACGATCATAAAAAAAAATATCAGTGTTTCATAACTAATTTGAAAAACTAGATTGGATAAACTTTTTTTTACATTCAGTACTCATAAACTTGCGATGTGTTTAAGAAAGTCTATTTGACAATCATTTGTTGGATTAGTTCTTCATACTTATTATGAAAGTTTCTAGTTTATCTTAAACATTTTCAATAATAAATGACACACTAACTAGACTGTCATTTAGTTGTAGACTTATTTTGTCTGTTGCTTTCATTTTGCTATTTATATAAAAGCCATAACTTTATTTTTTATAAGCGTTTCGTTCTGCTCTAGACTTTTAACAAATATTACTTGAAATAAACAGTTGCAGTAGTTTTTAGTTATCAAGTTGTCTCATACACAGTCTTCAATAAAGTTACAAAGCTGTTTACTTCTTTTCCTTTGCATAATGTTTCAGCTATTGGTTTTTTTACGCGTTGATGTTTTATGTTAAAAATCCATAAGCAACTAAGTTTAATAAAACAAGTCTAAGATTTGTAAAAAAATTCAACTTTGCTATTCATGACAGTTGTACTGAAATTGAATGCTTTTTGGTCGTTTTTTTTCTTTAGAACAATCACTGTTGTTTACATTTATTTATGTTTGAAAATACATTTTGATAAGCATGATCAGTATAATTTTCATGAATAAACCTCTACTGTTCAAGTATTTTTAAAAATAAAACGAAATTTATTAAAACTAACTGTTTTATTTTCATTCCATAATGAAATTACTTTTTATAGTGACGTAGAACAAGTTTTAAAAATTAAGTTTAGTATTTATTAAATTAAAAAAAAGTCTACGAAGTAAGCATGGTTGAGAATTTTTTTTTGTCTAAATAAAGAAGTTAACAAGAAAAAGCCTTTGGACAACACGTTTAAGTTAGTTGAAGCTTTTTATGAAACATCAAATTACAACTAGTTTACAAAACTTATTCCACGATTTAGGCAATACTTTCAAAACATAAAACTAGCTCTCTTATCAAAAGTTGCTTAGAATGTCCAGTAAAAGTACAAAGGCAATAGTAAGTATGCATAACTAGGTGACAAAAGAAAAGACAGAAAAAATATTATTTAGAAGTAAAATGTGTCATTCAACTAGCTCTAACTCTTACTTTTGATCCTTTACCACCACAAAGTTGGTTGAGTTGCACATTTTTGTTGTTTGTTTAACACTGCTTAGTAGACTTTAAAGCTGGTTAAATAAACTGGTTGTCCTGATTACATTAGATTAACTTGATAAAGCTATAAGTAATGCTAGATCAACTAAAAGATGTAAGCTTTTTAAAGTTTTAATAGATTCGAAATGTTCTTTTTCGTTCATGTTGTGATGCATATATGTTGTTTTTTGTTTATGTATTTATGAGTTGTAATGCATGTTTTAAATGTGTTTTAGTTAAAGTTATTTTCTGAAACGATACAACATAAATTAGACCCAAAGCTAAACTAATTTTCAACTTGATAAATCTGTGAACAATTTGAGTTGAATAAAAAGCTTTTTAAAAAGAATTCGGTTGTAATACATGATGGTTGTTGTACTGAAATTGCAGTTTTGTTGATTTTTTTATTTTGGTTTGAACAGCTTCTGTTGTTAACTGTATTTTAAACTGTTTTATTTAGTTTGAGTTGCATTGTAATAAAAAGAAATAATACATTTTAGAAACTACTGGTTTATTAGATTGTAATTGTTAATATCCAAAGTTAATTTTGTTTTATTATAATTTAATGTATTATTTTCATATAAAATCTAATACTTTTTACAGTGACGTAGAACAGTATTTTTTAAATAAACTAAATACTTTTTTAATTTTACAAAAAGAAGTATACAAAATAAGCATAACGGGAATAAGTTTTGTTTAAAGAAAGAAGTTTACAAGAAAATCTTATGGACACAAAAATCAAGTTAGTTGAAGCTTTCTGCGAAACGTATATTTATTTGTAATGTAACAGACTTAAGCAATGGTTTTTAAATGCAACTAGCTCCCTCCTCAAAAGTAGTTTAAAATGTCATGTAAGAGAACAAAAACAATTGTAAATACAAGTATGTGACAAAAAGTTAAAACACAAAAGTATAAGTTAGAAGTAAACTGTTTCATACAAACATTCTAACTCACCTTTTACCAGCACAAAAAACAATAAGTTTGGTTCGTTTTTGTCGTCTAGTTAGAGCTTGTTTAATGCTGCTTAGTGGACATTGATATCTGGTTGAATCAGTTGGTGGTCCTTATCACTTTAGACTTATAACAGAAATGACTATAGACTGTAAAAGTCGTTTTAAGTCATCAAGTTGTCTCACATATAGTTGTAACAAGTAATACAAATGAGTGGTGACAAGCTGTTACTTCTTTTCCTTTCAGCTTATAAATTGAGTTCTTTCATGTATTCGACTAGTTAAGCAATTAAAAACAAACTAAATAGATGTCAGCTTTGTAAAATAAAAGTTTTAATGATAAGCTTTCATCAATTATTTCAGCTATTTTTGTTTTGGTAAATCGCGTACTTGTTTATAGTGTTGTTTTTCTTTGAACAATCGATGTTGTTTACATTTATGTATTTTAATGTATGATTTTTAAATTACTATGCATGTTTTTAATCGTGTTTTAGTTGTAATTAAACTATATTTTTAGTGAAACAAATATTGTTTGTTGTTAACAATTGAAAACATACTTTGTTGATAAACCAAAGTAAGTTTTATTCTTATTACTACTTAAGTGTACTATTTTCATTGAAAAATATAACTAGTTTTTTAAGTGACGTAGCGTAACTTTTTTTAATAAGTTAAAAAACAAATAATTGTTGAATGTTTAAGAAAAGTCCACAAAGTAAGAACGATTAAGATAGAGTTCTTAGAAAAAAAACATATCAAGAAGAAAAAGACATCCAAGTTAGTTAATTATGTTAAGCATTCAATTACAGTAGGCAATAAATTAAGGATTATAGCAGTGATCACACTAGTTTACATCGCAAAAGTTAGATCAAAAATAATGTAAAAGTAGAGAAATCACAGCAAGCTTAACTGTTCAATTAATAATGGAAAGCGATAAAATATAGTTTGGAAGTAAACAGTGTTGTTCAGAGTTCTTTGATCCTTTATCATCACAAAGTAGATTTAGTATGTAAATTTGTGTCATTGAGTTTAGTACACATTAGAAGCTTGCATCAATGACTGGTGATCCACGTAAGCTTTAGACTCATGGAAAATACAAAGAAAAAACAAATGATTTTTGGAGTTGTCTCATATACAGTATAAAAAAGAGATCAAGTTGTTCATTTTTTCTTTTGTATCATGTTTTTATGTGTCGACGTTTTTGTTTGATAGAGCCACAAACAATTTGAGTTCAACGAAACAAGTTTAAATATTTGTAAATATTTCAACTGTACTCTTAAACTATTGTTGTACTGAAACTGTATGTTTGTTTTGAACAGTCGCTGTTGTATACATTAATGCATTGTACAACTTTCAATCTGCTTTTTATGGTTTCAGTTGCATTCTAACTAACAAGACTAGTATACTTTGAAAAATTAAACCTCAGTTTAATTCTTATCTTTGACTAAAGTGTTTTTGATATCAATACAAATTCAAGTTTTCTTCTCATTATAATCAACTGAAATTTGAATTTGAAAATTTAACAAATTTTTTCAGTGACATGGTATTATTTTAGATATTTCATTTATAAAACTTATTTTGATATTAAAAATAACATTGTCTGTTTGAAAAACTTGTCCACAAAGTAAGCATGAATAAGAATAAATTTTGTTTAATATACCTATTGAAAAACATTTTTACCTAACATTCAAATACTATTAAGAAAGGAAAACAGATAAATATTATCATTTAGAAGTAAAATGTTTAGATACATAAGTAACTGGTTAAATCAGTTGGTGGTCCTTATTATTTTAGATTTATAACCAACATAACTTAGAACAAACAATTAGAGTTACTTTAGGTCATCAAGTTGTCTAACACCTAGTCTAAACAAGTAACTTTACCATGAAAATAATAAAACAAGCATTTTTTAACCGTGTTTAAGCTAATGAATTGGTTTGTATCATAGGGTGATGTTTTGGCTTGAAATGATATCTTAAATAAGCTAAATAGATGTCAGCCTTGTAGGTGGGAATACTTAAATGTGTTTGAAATTCACATTTGTTATCTTTTGTTCTGAACTTTTATTTCTATTTATATACTTATAACTTTTTAAAACATTTTACATGGTTTCAACTGCATTTAAGTTGATAAAAAGAAGACGTTTAAAAGTTAAACCTTTGTTGTGTTGCTGATAATCAACAACAACTTAAAAATGTAACAAAAACTAAGGTTTTTTTTTGTTATAAGTTGAGTATACGTTACTGTATTATCTTTTTTTAAACACTTATTTACTGAATGTTTTAACAGAAATTCAACAAATGAACAAGAAGTTGTATAGAAAAAAAAAGTTCACGGACAACGTATTGAAGTTAGTTAAATCCTTTTTTACAGATACTACTGTTTTTTCAAATTAGACTTATGCAATGGTAACCATAAGATTAAAACTTGAAAGTACGACAAATTTTAAATCAAACAACTAAAGTGTTTGATCTTTTAATTCTTATAACAACCAGTTTGTTTGTACAATTATCAATTTGTGGCTTGTACTTTAAGTAGATATCAATAGCCGGTTTTGTTCAAATGGTGGTCCTAAAAAGGACCGGTTGTTGAGCATTTATTTTGAGCTGGTGTACTTGGTAACAGCTTTAGTTCCCTCTGAAACTGCGTGCTTTGACAACTCGCCGGGGAGCAAGAGCCTGACAGCAGTTTGAATTTCGCGGCTGCTCACAGTTGACCTCTTGTTGTAATGAGCCAAACGTGAAGCCTCTGCTGCAATGCGCTCGAAGATGTCGTTGACAAATGAGTTCATGATTCCCATCGCCTTGCTGGAAATTCCGGTGTCGGGGTGCACTTGCTTCAAAACTTTGTACACGTAGATGCCGAAGCTTTCTTTGTGCCTCCTCCTTCGCTTCTTCTTGCCGTCGACCGGGGTGGTCTTGGCTACTGACTTCTTCGCGCCTTTGGTTGCGGTCATGATGATGTGTGAACTTCAGTCTCGGCGCCAGCTTATATACTGAAAGTTTATGCAAATTAGCATTTCCGTACGCGAACGACAGCCTCTCTCATTTTATGATTCTCTCGTTTGTCGTAAATATTTTTAGGTGGTCCTGAAAAGGACCTGGTTTGTTTCAACTTAGGCTGATTTTTTTGAAGCGGTCTTCTTGGGCAATAATACTGCCTGGATGTTTGGAAGAACACCTCCTTGAGCAATAGTGACGCCGCCGAGAAGTTTGTTCAACTCTTCGTCGTTGCGGATAGCTAGTTGCAAATGGCGGGGAATGATCCTGCTTTTCTTGTTGTCACGAGCAGCGTTACCGGCAAGCTCGAGCACTTCTGCGCTCAAATACTCGAGAACGGCAGCCAGATAAACTGGAGCACCAGCTCCGACTCTTTGGCTGTAGTTGCCAGTGCGCAACAGGCGGTGCACGCGACCGACTGGAAACTGCAGTCCTGCACGAGAAGACCTGCTCTTCGGCTTAGATTTGAGTTTTGATCCTTTACCACGTCCCGACATCTTGTTGTTCGAATGATTGTGCCAAGATGCTCGCACAGCTCTGTATAAAACTCAAACCTAACCGCGTCGAACGAACAACTAATTTGCATATGTCGTAGCTACTCTTTAATCTTGTCAAAATGTTTGTTTAGCAGTGTTGAAGAAATTTGATTTTGAAATGGGTGGTCCTAAAAAGGACCGAGTTTGCTAAATGTTTAGCCACCGAAGCCGTACAAGGTTCTTCCTTGACGCTTGAGTGCGTATACGACGTCGAGTGCTGTGACGGTCTTGCGCTTGGCGTGCTCTGTGTATGTTACTGCATCGCGAATAACATTTTCCAAGAAAACTTTCATGACGCCTCTCGTTTCTTCATAAATCAGTCCCGAGATTCGCTTCACTCCGCCTCGGCGAGCCAAACGGCGGATTGCAGGCTTAGTGATGCCTTGGATGTTGTCGCGAAGTACTTTGCGATGGCGCTTAGCACCTCCTTTTCCCAAGCCTTTACCTCCTTTGCCGCGTCCAGACATGTTGAATACAGTGCTTTCGGCAGTCCGTCGAGTTTATTTATAAGCTGTTACGGACGCGTACGGTTACTACTAAACTATTTTGCATACTCAGAAAAGTCTCTAACTTACATTCTTTCGTTTGGTTTATTTTCTCTCACTATCAAACAAAGTTTAAAAGTGGCCCTGAAAAGGACCGGTTTTAGCTAATGCTTAAGCTCTTTCGCCACGCATTCTCCTGGCGAGCTGGATGTCTTTGGGCATGATTGTCACACGCTTGGCGTGGATCGCGCAAAGGTTAGTGTCTTCGAACAAACCAACGAGGTAGGCCTCGCTCGCTTCCTGCAAAGCCATTACGGCACTGCTTTGGAACCTCAAGTCAGTTTTGAAGTCTTGAGCTATTTCACGTACAAGACGCTGAAAAGGCAACTTGCGCAAAAGAAGCTCAGTTGACTTCTGGTAGCGTCTGATTTCTCTCAGAGCAACTGTGCCGGGCCTGTAGCGATGAGGCTTCTTCACACCTCCGGTAGCGGGTGCGCTCTTGCGAGCGGCCTTAGTGGCGAGCTGTTTCCTTGGAGCCTTGCCTCCGGTTGACTTGCGAGCGGTTTGCTTGGTACGAGCCATTTTGATAATGTAGCTATACGCTGGAAGACTGTATATATACTGTTTACGGAGACACGGACGCAAGCGATTCCGCTGTATCTCATTGACTAATTTGCATACTTTTAATTTACTGTTGTTATTAGCATTTCATTTTTTGTTAATATTTTGATTGAGTGGTCCTGAAAAGGACCTTGGGTAAAAGAACAACTTATTTCTTGCAGCTCTTCTTGGTACTTGCCTTCTTAGATGCTTTTTTGGCTACCGGCTTCTTCTTGGTTACTTTCTTCTTCTTGCTTGCAGCTTTTTTAGATGCTGCCTTCTTAGGAGCACACTTTTTAGCAGGTCGCTTTTTGGCTGCTGGTTTTTTCGCTGCCTTCTTGGGAGCACACTTCTTTACTCGTTTCTTTGCTGCGGCCTTCTTTACTGCTGGCTTTTTAGCTACTTTTTTTGTCCTCTTCTTGGGACCAGCAGCTGGCATTGGAGCAAGCTTGAACGAGCCGGAAGCGCCTTTTCCAGTAGTCTGGAGAAAAGAACCTTTGGTCACGCCGCTGGTAAGTGCTCTCTTCAAGTGAGAATTAGAAGCTGAAAGGTCAAGCTTGTAGGTGTCCGCGATATATTTTTGTATCTTCTGGCGGGATGTACCTTTTCGTTCCTTCATTGCTCCCAGGGCAGAGCTAATCATCTCCCTGTAAGTCGGGTGTTCTGCCTTCTTGGCGCTTGGTCTCTTGGAAGACCTGGCCTTGGCTGCGGCCGCCGCTGCTACTGCTGGTGCTGCTACTGCTGTGGTAGACATTTTGTATGTATTTTAAAGCAACCGAAACAATACTTTTAGTAGTTACTGACTGTGACGAATTGACTGTTGAGCAGTTTTACTTTGTGAAGTACCTTTTACTGATTGTTACGAGCATTAGCATGTGAGTTTAAAGCGCATATGCTCATAAAAGCATAGTTATTTTTTTACGAACGTCAAAAACATTCCAGTGACAAAGAAACCAGACTTAGCCTGGTCGGAAACAGAGTTTTTTTTAAAGCTTAGCTTTAAAGGTCCAGAAAAACAGTCTAAAAGTTACAGCACACCTCTGCATTTAATGATATAAACCTCAAATGAAACAAAATATACTACTACACATCCGGTTTAGTTTTCTTCAGCTGCAAACTTAAAACTGTAAGATTTTAGACAAGCACAAGTGTTTTTTTCCACTTCAAGCTTAAGTTAAGTTTTATTATTTTAATTTCATTCGGTTTTGTCAATTGTAAAACCCATGAAGTATGTTTAACTTGATTACAACTTTAATTGTGCTGGTTAGTAAAAAGTAATTCATAAACAAACACAAGTATTTAATTTATGACACTTTACAAGTTATCATTACTTTAAGTATACTTATATTGAAAATGGCAGTACTAAACCACCTAAAAAAACTTAAGTACATAAGTTTTGAATTTGTTCTTCCACATACTAGTAACTTATCTTTTCAAAAATGTTCTGAACAGTAGCCATACAAAACTTGTTAAAAAGCTAGAAACTAATGTTTAACAAAGTTTGTTATATAAAACAGTCCCAACTAGTTACTAGTATTTCACAGTTAGAAAAATTTGAAACAACTTTTTAAAACTGTTACACAGTTGTTTAGATTTTTTAACAACGTTTTATTTGTTATACTCAAAGCTGAACTAAGAACTTTTTCTTTGTAGATTTCATGAAAAGAAAGCGAACAAATGGATTTGATCGTAACTTTCCAAAACAAGACGAAATAACTTACACTTAAATGAATATCAGTACTGTTCACTTATGTTCAAAGAAAAGGACCGAAATTTCAATATGAAGTTTAAAAGAGTTGCTTATTTTGAGACGAAAAACTTTACTTAAAAAAAGAGGTTAGGCTAATTTTAAAAGTAGTATCAAGTAAGTAACGATCATAAAAAAAAATATCAGTGTTTCATAACTAATTTGAAAAACTAGATTGGATAAACTTTTTTTTACATTCAGTACTCATAAACTTGCGATGTGTTTAAGAAAGTCTATTTGACAATCATTTGTTGGATTAGTTCTTCATACTTATTATGAAAGTTTCTAGTTTATCTTAAACATTTTCAATAATAAATGACACACTAACTAGACTGTCATTTAGTTGTAGACTTATTTTGTCTGTTGCTTTCATTTTGCTATTTATATAAAAGCCATAACTTTATTTTTTATAAGCGTTTCGTTCTGCTCTAGACTTTTAACAAATATTACTTGAAATAAACAGTTGCAGTAGTTTTTAGTTATCAAGTTGTCTCATACACAGTCTTCAATAAAGTTACAAAGCTGTTTACTTCTTTTCCTTTGCATAATGTTTCAGCTATTGGTTTTTTTACGCGTTGATGTTTTATGTTAAAAATCCATAAGCAACTAAGTTTAATAAAACAAGTCTAAGATTTGTAAAAAAATTCAACTTTGCTATTCATGACAGTTGTACTGAAATTGAATGCTTTTTGGTCGTTTTTTTTCTTTAGAACAATCACTGTTGTTTACATTTATTTATGTTTGAAAATACATTTTGATAAGCATGATCAGTATAATTTTCATGAATAAACCTCTACTGTTCAAGTATTTTTAAAAATAAAACGAAATTTATTAAAACTAACTGTTTTATTTTCATTCCATAATGAAATTACTTTTTATAGTGACGTAGAACAAGTTTTAAAAATTAAGTTTAGTATTTATTAAATTAAAAAAAAGTCTACGAAGTAAGCATGGTTGAGAATTTTTTTTTGTCTAAATAAAGAAGTTAACAAGAAAAAGCCTTTGGACAACACGTTTAAGTTAGTTGAAGCTTTTTATGAAACATCAAATTACAACTAGTTTACAAAACTTATTCCACGATTTAGGCAATACTTTCAAAACATAAAACTAGCTCTCTTATCAAAAGTTGCTTAGAATGTCCAGTAAAAGTACAAAGGCAATAGTAAGTATGCATAACTAGGTGACAAAAGAAAAGACAGAAAAAATATTATTTAGAAGTAAAATGTGTCATTCAACTAGCTCTAACTCTTACTTTTGATCCTTTACCACCACAAAGTTGGTTGAGTTGCACATTTTTGTTGTTTGTTTAACACTGCTTAGTAGACTTTAAAGCTGGTTAAATAAACTGGTTGTCCTGATTACATTAGATTAACTTGATAAAGCTATAAGTAATGCTAGATCAACTAAAAGATGTAAGCTTTTTAAAGTTTTAATAGATTCGAAATGTTCTTTTTCGTTCATGTTGTGATGCATATATGTTGTTTTTTGTTTATGTATTTATGAGTTGTAATGCATGTTTTAAATGTGTTTTAGTTAAAGTTATTTTCTGAAACGATACAACATAAATTAGACCCAAAGCTAAACTAATTTTCAACTTGATAAATCTGTGAACAATTTGAGTTCAATAAAAAGCTTTTTAAAAAGAATTCGGTTGTAATACATGATGGTTGTTGTACTGAAATTGCAGTTTTGTTGATTTTTTTATTTTGGTTTGAACAGCTTCTGTTGTTAACTGTATTTTAAACTGTTTTATTTAGTTTGAGTTGCATTGTAATAAAAAGAAATAATACATTTTAGAAACTACTGGTTTATTAGATTGTAATTGTTAATATCCAAAGTTAATTTTGTTTTATTATAATTTAATGTATTATTTTCATATAAAATCTAATACTTTTTACAGTGACGTAGAACAGTATTTTTTAAATAAACTAAATACTTTTTTAATTTTACAAAAAGAAGTATACAAAATAAGCATAACGGGAATAAGTTTTGTTTAAAGAAAGAAGTTTACAAGAAAATCTTATGGACACAAAAATCAAGTTAGTTGAAGCTTTCTGCGAAACGTATATTTATTTGTAATGTAACAGACTTAAGCAATGGTTTTTAAATGCAACTAGCTCCCTCCTCAAAAGTAGTTTAAAATGTCATGTAAGAGAACAAAAACAATTGTAAATACAAGTATGTGACAAAAAGTTAAAACACAAAAGTATAAGTTAGAAGTAAACTGTTTCATACAAACATTCTAACTCACCTTTTACCAGCACAAAAAACAATAAGTTTGGTTCGTTTTTGTCGTCTAGTTAGAGCTTGTTTAATGCTGCTTAGTGGACATTGATATCTGGTTGAATCAGTTGGTGGTCCTTATCACTTTAGACTTATAACAGAAATAACTATAGACTGTAAAAGTCGTTTTAAGTCATCAAGTTGTCTCACATATAGTTGTAACAAGTAATACAAATGAGTGGTGACAAGCTGTTACTTCTTTTCCTTTCAGCTTATAAATTGAGTTCTTTCATGTATTCGACTAGTTAAGCAATTAAAAACAAACTAAATAGATGTCAGCTTTGTAAAATAAAAGTTTTAATGATAAGCTTTCATCAATTATTTCAGCTATTTTTGTTTTGGTAAATCGCGTACTTGTTTATAGTGTTGTTTTTCTTTGAACAATCGATGTTGTTTACATTTATGTATTTTAATGTATGATTTTTAAATTACTATGCATGTTTTTAATCGTGTTTTAGTTGTAATTAAACTATATTTTTAGTGAAACAAATATTGTTTGTTGTTAACAATTGAAAACATACTTTGTTGATAAACCAAAGTAAGTTTTATTCTTATTACTACTTAAGTGTACTATTTTCATTGAAAAATATAACTAGTTTTTAAAGTGACGTAGCGTAACTTTTTTTAATAAGTTAAAAAACAAATAGTTGTTGAATGTTTAAGAAAAGTCCACAAAGTAAGAACGATTAAGATAGAGTTCCTAGAAAAAAAAACATATCAAGAAGAAAAAGACATCCAAGTTAGTTAATTATGTTAAGCATTCAATTACAGTAGGCAATAAATTAAGGATTATAGCAGTGATCACACTAGTTTACATCGCAAAAGTTAGATCAAAAATAATGTAAAAGTAGAGAAATCACAGCAAGCTTAACTGTTCAATTAATAATGGAAAGCGATAAAATATAGTTTGGAAGTAAACAGTGTTGTTCAGAGTTCTTTGATCCTTTATCATCACAAAGTAGATTTAGTATGTAAATTTGTGTCATTGAGTTTAGTACACATTAGAAGCTTGCATCAATGACTGGTGATCCACGTAAGCTTTAGACTCATGGAAAATACAAAGAAAAAACAAATGATTTTTGGAGTTGTCTCATATACAGTATAAAAAAGAGATCAAGTTGTTCATTTTTTCTTTTGTATCATGTTTTTATGTGTCGACGTTTTTGTTTGATAGAGCCACAAACAATTTGAGTTCAACGAAACAAGTTTAAATATTTGTAAATATTTCAACTGTACTCTTAAACTATTGTTGTACTGAAACTGTATGTTTGTTTTGAACAGTCGCTGTTGTATACATTAATGCATTGTACAACTTTCAATCTGCTTTTTATGGTTTCAGTTGCATTCTAACTAACAAGACTAGTATACTTTGAAAAATTAAACCTCAGTTTAATTCTTATCTTTGACTAAAATGTTTTTGATATCAATACAAATTCAAGTTTTCTTCTCATTATAATCAACTGAAATTTGAATTTGAAAATTTAACTAATTTTTTCAGTGACATGGTATTATTTTAGATATTTCATTTATAAAACTTATTTTGATATTAAAAATAACATTGTCTGTTTGAAAAACTTGTCCACAAAGTAAGCATGAATAAGAATAAATTTTGTTTAATATACCTATTGAAAAACATTTTTACCTAACATTCAAATACTATTAAGAAAGGAAAACAGATAAATATTATCATTTAGAAGTAAAATGTTTAGATACATTAGTAACTGGTTAAATCAGTTGGTGGTCCTGATTATTTTAGATTTATAACCAACATAACTTAGAACAAACAATTAAAGTTACTTTAGGTCATCAAGTCGTCTAACACCTAGTCTAAACAAGTAACTTTACCATGAAAATAATAAAACAAGCATTTTTTAACCGTGTTTAAGCTAAAGCTGGTTTGTATCATAGGGTGATGTTTTGGCTTGAAATGATATCTTAAATAAGCTAAATAGATGTCAGCCTTGTAGGTGGGAATACTTAAATGTGTTTGAAATTCACATTTGTTATCTTTTGTTCTGAACTTTTATTTCTATTTATATACTTATAACTTTTTAAAACATTTTACATGGTTTCAACTGCATTTAAGTTGATAAAAAGAAGACGTTTAAAAGTTAAACCTTTGTTGTGTTGCTGATAATCAACAACAACAACTTAAAAATGTAACAAAAACTAAGGTTTTTTTTGTTATAAGTTGAGTATACGTTACTGTATTATCTTTTTCTAAACACTTATTTACTGAATTTTAACAGAAATTCAACAAATGAACAAGAAGTTGTATAGAAAAAAAAAAGTTCACGGACAACGTATTGAAGTTAGTTAAATCCTTTTTTACATATACTACTGTTTTTTCAAATTAGACTTGAGCAATGGTAACCATAAGATTAAAACTTGAAAGTACGACAAATTTTAAATCAAACAACTAAAGTGTTTGATCTTTTAATTCTTATAACAACCAGTTTGTTTGTACAATTATCAATTTGTGGCTTGTACTTTAAGTAGATATCAATAGCCGGTTTTGTTCAAATGGTGGTCCTAAAAAGGACCGGTTGTTGAGCATTTATTTTGAGCTGGTGTACTTGGTAACAGCTTTAGTTCCCTCTGAAACTGCGTGCTTTGACAACTCGCCGGGGAGCAAGAGCCTGACAGCAGTTTGAATTTCGCGGCTGCTCACAGTTGACCTCTTGTTGTAATGAGCCAAACGTGAAGCCTCTGCTGCAATGCGCTCGAAGATGTCGTTGACAAATGAGTTCATGATTCCCATCGCCTTGCTGGAAATTCCGGTGTCGGGGTGCACTTGCTTCAAAACTTTGTACACGTAGATGCCAAAGCTTTCTTTGTGCCTCCTCCTTCGCTTCTTCTTGCCGTCGACCGGGGTGGTCTTGGCTACTGACTTCTTCGCGCCTTTGGTTGCGGTCATGATGATGTGTGAACTTCAGTCTCGGCGCCAGCTTATATACTGAAAGTTTATGCAAATTAGCATTTCCGTACGCGAACGACAGCCTCTCTCATTTTATGATTCTCTCGTTTGTCGTAAATATTTTTAGGTGGTCCTGAAAAGGACCTGGTTTGTTTCAACTTAGGCTGATTTTTTTGAAGCGGTCTTCTTGGGCAATAATACTGCCTGGATGTTTGGAAGAACACCTCCTTGAGCAATAGTGACGCCGCCGAGAAGTTTGTTCAACTCTTCGTCGTTGCGGATAGCTAGTTGCAAATGGCGGGGAATGATCCTGCTTTTCTTGTTGTCACGAGCAGCGTTACCGGCAAGCTCGAGCACTTCTGCGCTCAAATACTCGAGAACGGCAGCCAGATAAACTGGAGCACCAGCTCCGACTCTTTGGCTGTAGTTGCCAGTGCGCAACAGGCGGTGCACGCGACCGACTGGAAACTGCAGTCCTGCACGAGAAGACCTGCTCTTCGGCTTAGATTTGAGTTTTGATCCTTTACCACGTCCCGACATCTTGTTGTTCGAATGATTGTGCCAAGATGCTCGCACAGCTCTGTATAAAACTCAAACCTAACCGCGTCGAACGAACAACTAATTTGCATATGTCGTAGCTGCTCTTTAATCTTGTCAAAATGTTTGTTTAGCAGTGTTGAAGAAATTTGATTTTGAAATGGGTGGTCCTAAAAAGGACCGAGTTTGCTAAATGTTTAGCCACCGAAGCCGTACAAGGTTCTTCCTTGACGCTTGAGTGCGTATACGACGTCGAGTGCTGTGACGGTCTTGCGCTTGGCGTGCTCTGTGTATGTTACTGCATCGCGAATAACATTTTCCAAGAAAACTTTCATGACGCCTCTCGTTTCTTCATAAATCAGTCCCGAGATTCGCTTCACTCCGCCTCGGCGAGCCAAACGGCGGATTGCAGGCTTAGTGATGCCTTGGATGTTGTCGCGAAGTACTTTGCGATGGCGCTTAGCACCTCCTTTTCCCAAGCCTTTACCTCCTTTGCCGCGTCCAGACATGTTGAATACAGTGCTTTCGGCAGTCCGTCGAGTTTATTTATAAGCTGTTACGGACGCGTACGGTTACTACTAAACTAATTTGCATACTCAGAAAAGTCTCTAACTTACATTCTTTCGTTTGGTTTATTTTCTCTCACTATCAAACAAAGTTTAAAAGTGGCCCTGAAAAGGACCGGTTTTAGCTAATGCTTAAGCTCTTTCGCCACGCATTCTCCTGGCGAGCTGGATGTCTTTGGGCATGATTGTCACACGCTTGGCGTGGATCGCGCAAAGGTTAGTGTCTTCGAACAAACCAACGAGGTAGGCCTCGCTCGCTTCCTGCAAAGCCATTACGGCACTGCTTTGGAACCTCAAGTCAGTTTTGAAGTCTTGAGCTATTTCACGTACAAGACGCTGAAAAGGCAACTTGCGCAAAAGAAGCTCTCAGAGCAACTGTGCCGGGCCTGTAGCGATGAGGCTTCTTCACACCTCCGGTAGCGGGTGCGCTCTTGCGAGCGGCCTTAGTGGCGAGCTGTTTCCTTGGAGCCTTGCCTCCGGTTGACTTGCGAGCGGTTTGCTTGGTACGAGCCATTTTGATAATGTAGCTATACGCTGGAAGACTGTATATATACTGTTTACGGAGACACGGACGCAAGCGATTCCGCTGTATCTCATTGACTAATTTGCATACTTTTAATTTACTGTTGTTATTAGCATTTCATTTTTTGTTAATATTTTGATTGAGTGGTCCTGAAAAGGACCTTGGGTAAAAGAACAACTTATTTCTTGCAGCTCTTCTTGGTACTTGCCTTCTTAGATGCTTTTTTGGCTACCGGCTTCTTCTTGGTTACTTTCTTCTTCTTGCTTGCAGCTTTTTTAGATGCTGCCTTCTTAGGAGCACACTTTTTAGCAGGTCGCTTTTTGGCTGCTGGTTTTTTCGCTGCCTTCTTGGGAGCACACTTCTTTACTCGTTTCTTTGCTGCGGCCTTCTTTACTGCTGGCTTTTTAGCTACTTTTTTTGTCCTCTTCTTGGGACCAGCAGCTGGCATTGGAGCAAGCTTGAACGAGCCGGAAGCGCCTTTTCCAGTAGTCTGGAGAAAAGAACCTTTGGTCACGCCGCTGGTAAGTGCTCTCTTCAAGTGAGAATTAGAAGCTGAAAGGTCAAGCTTGTAGGTGTCCGCGATATATTTTTGTATCTTCTGGCGGGATGTACCTTTTCGTTCCTTCATTGCTCCCAGGGCAGAGCTAATCATCTCCCTGTAAGTCGGGTGTTCTGCCTTCTTGGCGCTTGGTCTCTTGGAAGACCTGGCCTTGGCTGCGGCCGCCGCTGCTACTGCTGGTGCTGCTACTGCTGTGGTAGACATTTTGTATGTATTTTAAAGCAACCGAAACAATACTTTTAGTAGTTACTGACTGTGACGAATTGACTGTTGAGCAGTTTTACTTTGTGAAGTACCTTTTACTGATTGTTACGAGCATTAGCATGTGAGTTTAAAGCGCATATGCTCATAAAAGCATAGTTATTTTTTTACGAACGTCAAAAACATTCCAGTGACAAAGAAACCAGACTTAGCCTGGTCGGAAACAGAGTTTTTTTTAAAGCTTAGCTTTAAAGGTCCAGAAAAACAGTCTAAAAGTTACAGCACACCTCTGCATATAATGATATAAACCTCAAATGAAACAAAATATACTACTACACATCCGGTTTAGTTTTCTTCAGCTGCAAACTTAAAACTGTAAGATTTTAGACAAGCACAAGTGTTTTTTTCCACTTCAAGCTTAAGTTAAGTTTTATTATTTTAATTTCATTCGGTTTTGTCAATTGTAAAACCCATGAAGTATGTTTAACTTGATTACAACTTTAATTGTGCTGGTTAGTAAAAAGTAATTCATAAACAAACACAAGTATTTAATTTATGACACTTTACAAGTTATCATTACTTTAAGTATACTTATATTGAAAATGGCAGTACTAAACCACCTAAAAAAACTTAAGTACATAAGTTTTGAATTTGTTCTTCCACATACTAGTAACTTATCTTTTCAAAAATGTTCTGAACAGTAGCCATACAAAACTTGTTAAAAAGCTAGAAACTAATGTTTAACAAAGTTTGTTATATAAAACAGTCCCAACTAGTTACTAGTATTTCACAGTTAGAAAAATTTGAAGCAACTTTTTAAAACTGTTACACAGTTGTTTAGATTTTTTAACAACGTTTTATTTGTTATACTCAAAGCTGAACTAAGAACTTTTTCTTTGTAGATTTCATGAAAAGAAAGCGAACAAATGGATTTGATCGTAACTTTCCAAAACAAGACGAAATAACTTACACTTAAATGAATATCAGTACTGTTCACTTATGTTCAAAGAAAAGGACCGAAATTTCAATATGAAGTTTAAAAGAGTTGCTTATTTTGAGACGAAAAACTTTACTTAAAAAAAGAGGTTAGGCTAATTTTAAAAGTAGTATCAAGTAAGTAACGATCATAAAAAAAAATATCAGTGTTTCATAACTAATTTGAAAAACTAGATTGGATAAACTTTTTTTTACATTCAGTACTCATAAACTTGCGATGTGTTTAAGAAAGTCTATTTGACAATCATTTGTTGGATTAGTTCTTCATACTTATTATGAAAGTTTCTAGTTTATCTTAAACATTTTCAATAATAAATGACACACTAACTAGACTGTCATTTAGTTGTAGACTTATTTTGTCTGTTGCTTTCATTTTGCTATTTATATAAAAGCCATAACTTTATTTTTTATAAGCGTTTCGTTCTGCTCTAGACTTTTAACAAATATTACTTGAAATAAACAGTTGCAGTAGTTTTTAGTTATCAAGTTGTCTCATACACAGTCTTCAATAAAGTTACAAAGCTGTTTACTTCTTTTCCTTTGCATAATGTTTCAGCTATTGGTTTTTTTACGCGTTGATGTTTTATGTTAAAAATCCATAAGCAACTAAGTTTAATAAAACAAGTCTAAGATTTGTAAAAAAATTCAACTTTGCTATTCATGACAGTTGTACTGAAATTGAATGCTTTTTGGTCGTTTTTTTTCTTTAGAACAATCACTGTTGTTTACATTTATTTATGTTTGAAAATACATTTTGATAAGCATGATCAGTATAATTTTCATGAATAAACCTCTACTGTTCAAGTATTTTTAAAAATAAAACGAAATTTATTAAAACTAACTGTTTTATTTTCATTCCATAATGAAATTACTTTTTATAGTGACGTAGAACAAGTTTTAAAAATTAAGTTTAGTATTTATTAAATTAAAAAAAAGTCTACGAAGTAAGCATGGTTGAGAATTTTTTTTTGTCTAAATAAAGAAGTTAACAAGAAAAAGCCTTTGGACAACACGTTTAAGTTAGTTGAAGCTTTTTATGAAACATCAAATTACAACTAGTTTACAAAACTTATTCCACGATTTAGGCAATACTTTCAAAACATAAAACTAGCTCTCTTATCAAAAGTTGCTTAGAATGTCCAGTAAAAGTACAAAGGCAATAGTAAGTATGCATAACTAGGTGACAAAAGAAAAGACAGAAAAAATATTATTTAGAAGTAAAATGTGTCATTCAACTAGCTCTAACTCTTACTTTTGATCCTTTACCACCACAAAGTTGGTTGAGTTGCACATTTTTGTTGTTTGTTTAACACTGCTTAGTAGACTTTAAAGCTGGTTAAATAAACTGGTTGTCCTGATTACATTAGATTAACTTGATAAAGCTATAAGTAATGCTAGATCAACTAAAAGATGTAAGCTTTTTAAAGTTTTAATAGATTCGAAATGTTCTTTTTCGTTCATGTTGTGATGCATATATGTTGTTTTTTGTTTATGTATTTATGAGTTGTAATGCATGTTTTAAATGTGTTTTAGTTAAAGTTATTTTCTGAAACGATACAACATAAATTAGACCCAAAGCTAAACTAATTTTCAACTTGATAAATCTGTGAACAATTTGAGTTCAATAAAAAGCTTTTTAAAAAGAATTCGGTTGTAATACATGATGGTTGTTGTACTGAAATTGCAGTTTTGTTGATTTTTTTATTTTGGTTTGAACAGCTTCTGTTGTTAACTGTATTTTAAACTGTTTTATTTAGTTTGAGTTGCATTGTAATAAAAAGAAATAATACATTTTAGAAACTACTGGTTTATTAGATTGTAATTGTTAATATCCAAAGTTAATTTTGTTTTATTATAATTTAATGTATTATTTTCATTTAAAATCTAATACTTTTTACAGTGACGTAGAACAGTATTTTTTAAATAAACTAAATACTTTTTTAATTTTACAAAAAGAAGTATACAAAATAAGCATAACGGGAATAAGTTTTGTTTAAAGAAAGAAGTTTACAAGAAAATCTTATGGACACAAAAATCAAGTTAGTTGAAGCTTTCTGCGAAACGTATATTTATTTGTAATGTAACAGACTTAAGCAATGGTTTTTAAATGCAACTAGCTCCCTCCTCAAAAGTAGTTTAAAATGTCATGTAAGAGAACAAAAACAATTGTAAATACAAGTATGTGACAAAAAGTTAAAACACAAAAGTATAAGTTAGAAGTAAACTGTTTCATACAAACATTCTAACTCACCTTTTACCAGCACAAAAAACAATAAGTTTGGTTCGTTTTTGTCGTCTAGTTAGAGCTTGTTTAATGCTGCTTAGTGGACATTGATATCTGGTTGAATCAGTTGGTGGTCCTTATCACTTTAGACTTATAACAGAAATGACTATAGACTGTAAAAGTCGTTTTAAGTCATCAAGTTGTCTCACATATAGTTGTAACAAGTAATACAAATGAGTGGTGACAAGCTGTTACTTCTTTTCCTTTCAGCTTATAAATTGAGTTCTTTCATGTATTCGACTAGTTAAGCAATTAAAAACAAACTAAATAGATGTCAGCTTTGTAAAATAAAAGTTTTAATGATAAGCTTTCATCAATTATTTCAGCTATTTTTGTTTTGGTAAATCGCGTACTTGTTTATAGTGTTGTTTTTCTTTGAACAATCGATGTTGTTTACATTTATGTATTTTAATGTATGATTTTTAAATTACTATGCATGTTTATAATCGTGTTTTAGTTGTAATTAAACTATATTTTTAGTGAAACAAATATTGTTTGTTGTTAACAATTGAAAACATACTTTGTTGATAAACCAAAGTAAGTTTTATTCTTATTACTACTTAAGTGTACTATTTTCATTGAAAAATATAACTAGTTTTTTAAGTGACGTAGCGTAACTTTTTTTAATAAGTTAAAAAACAAATAATTGTTGAATGTTTAAGAAAAGTCCACAAAGTAAGAACGATTAAGATAGAGTTCTTAGAAAAAAAACATATCAAGAAGAAAAAGACATCCAAGTTAGTTAATTATGTTAAGCATTCAATTACAGTAGGCAATAAATTAAGGATTATAGCAGTGATCACACTAGTTTACATCGCAAAAGTTAGATCAAAAATAATGTAAAAGTAGAGAAATCACAGCAAGCTTAACTGTTCAATTAATAATGGAAAGCGATAAAATATAGTTTGGAAGTAAACAGTGTTGTTCAGAGTTCTTTGATCCTTTATCATCACAAAGTAGATTTAGTATGTAAATTTGTGTCATTGAGTTTAGTACACATTAGAAGCTTGCATCAATGACTGGTGATCCACGTAAGCTTTAGACTCATGGAAAATACAAAGAAAAAACAAATGATTTTTGGAGTTGTCTCATATACAGTATAAAAAAGAGATCAAGTTGTTCATTTTTTCTTTTGTATCATGTTTTTATGTGTCGACGTTTTTGTTTGATAGAGCCACAAACAATTTGAGTTCAACGAAACAAGTTTAAATATTTGTAAATATTTCAACTGTACTCTTAAACTATTGTTGTACTGAAACTGTATGTTTGTTTTGAACAGTCGCTGTTGTATACATTAATGCATTGTACAACTTTCAATCTGCTTTTTATGGTTTCAGTTGCATTCTAACTAACAAGACTAGTATACTTTGAAAAATTAAACCTCAGTTTAATTCTTATCTTTGACTAAAATGTTTTTGATATCAATACAAATTCAAGTTTTCTTCTCATTATAATCAACTGAAATTTGAATTTGAAAATTTAACTAATTTTTTCAGTGACATGGTATTATTTTAGATATTTCATTTATAAAACTTATTTTGATATTAAAAATAACATTGTCTGTTTGAAAAACTTGTCCACAAAGTAAGCATGAATAAGAATAAATTTTGTTTAATATACCTATTGAAAAACATTTTTACCTAACATTCAAATACTATTAAGAAAGGAAAACAGATAAATATTATCATTTAGAAGTAAAATGTTTAGATACATTAGTAACTGGTTAAATCAGTTGGTGGTCCTGATTATTTTAGATTTATAACCAACATAACTTAGAACAAACAATTAAAGTTACTTTAGGTCATCAAGTCGTCTAACACCTAGTCTAAACAAGTAACTTTACCATGAAAATAATAAAACAAGCATTTTTTAACCGTGTTTAAGCTAAAGCTGGTTTGTATCATAGGGTGATGTTTTGGCTTGAAATGATATCTTAAATAAGCTAAATAGATGTCAGCCTTGTAGGTGGGAATACTTAAATGTGTTTGAAATTCACATTTGTTATCTTTTGTTCTGAACTTTTATTTCTATTTATATACTTATAACTTTTTAAAACATTTTACATGGTTTCAACTGCATTTAAGTTGATAAAAAGAAGACGTTTAAAAGTTAAACCTTTGTTGTGTTGCTGATAATCAACAACAACAACTTAAAAATGTAACAAAAACTAAGGTTTTTTTTGTTATAAGTTGAGTATACGTTACTGTATTATCTTTTTCTAAACACTTATTTACTGAATTTTAACAGAAATTCAACAAATGAACAAGAAGTTGTATAGAAAAAAAAAAGTTCACGGACAACGTATTGAAGTTAGTTAAATCCTTTTTTACAGATACTACTGTTTTTTCAAATTAGACTTATGCAATGGTAACCATAAGATTAAAACTTAAAAGTACGACAAATTTTAAATCAAACAACTAAAGTGTTTGATCTTTTAATTCTTATAACAACCAGT
This sequence comes from Thalia democratica, assembly GCF_965202585.1. Taxonomy (NCBI): domain Eukaryota; kingdom Metazoa; phylum Chordata; class Thaliacea; order Salpida; family Salpidae; genus Thalia; species Thalia democratica. The sequence continues at coordinate 14,873,574 of NC_139170.1, forward strand.
TTGTTTGTACAATTATCAATTTGTGGCTTGTACTTTAAGTAGATATCAATAGCCGGTTTTGTTCAAATGGTGGTCCTAAAAAGGACCGGTTGTTGAGCATTTATTTTGAGCTGGTGTACTTGGTAACAGCTTTAGTTCCCTCTGAAACTGCGTGCTTTGACAACTCGCCGGGGAGCAAGAGCCTGACAGCAGTTTGAATTTCGCGGCTGCTCACAGTTGACCTCGTGTTGTAATGAGCCAAACGTGAAGCCTCTGCTGCAATGCGCTCGAAGATGTCGTTGACAAATGAGTTCATGATTCCCATCGCCTTGCTGGAAATTCCGGTGTCGGGGTGCACTTGCTTCAAAACTTTGTACACGTAGATGCCAAAGCTTTCTTTGTGCCTCCTCCTTCGCTTCTTCTTGCCGTCGACCGGGGTGGTCTTGGCTACTGACTTCTTCGCGCCTTTGGTTGCGGTCATGATGATGTGTGAACTTCAGTCTCGGCGCCAGCTTATATACTGAAAGTTTATGCAAATTAGCATTTCCGTACGCGAACGACAGCCTCTCTCATTTTATGATTCTCTCGTTTGTCGTAAATATTTTTAGGTGGTCCTGAAAAGGACCTGGTTTGTTTCAACTTAGGCTGATTTTTTTGAAGCGGTCTTCTTGGGCAATAATACTGCCTGGATGTTTGGAAGAACACCTCCTTGAGCAATAGTGACGCCGCCGAGAAGTTTGTTCAACTCTTCGTCGTTGCGGATAGCTAGTTGCAAATGGCGGGGAATGATCCTGCTTTTCTTGTTGTCACGAGCAGCGTTACCGGCAAGCTCGAGCACTTCTGCGCTCAAATACTCGAGAACGGCAGCCAGATAAACTGGAGCACCAGCTCCGACTCTTTGGCTGTAGTTGCCAGTGCGCAACAGGCGGTGCACGCGACCGACTGGAAACTGCAGTCCTGCACGAGAAGACCTGCTCTTCGGCTTAGATTTGAGTTTTGATCCTATACCACGTCCCGACATCTTGTTGTTCGAATGATTGTGCCAAGATGCTCGCACAGCTCTGTATAAAACTCAAACCTAACCGCGTCGAACGAACAACTAATTTGCATATGTCGTAGCTGCTCTTTAATCTTGTCAAAATGTTTGTTTAGCAGTGTTGAAGAAATTTGATTTTGAAATGGGTGGTCCTAAAAAGGACCGAGTTTGCTAAATGTTTAGCCACCGAAGCCGTACAAGGTTCTTCCTTGACGCTTGAGTGCGTATACGACGTCGAGTGCTGTGACGGTCTTGCGCTTGGCGTGCTCTGTGTATGTTACTGCATCGCGAATAACATTTTCCAAGAAAACTTTCATGACGCCTCTCGTTTCTTCATAAATCAGTCCCGAGATTCGCTTCACTCCGCCTCGGCGAGCCAAACGGCGGATTGCAGGCTTAGTGATGCCTTGGATGTTGTCGCGAAGTACTTTGCGATGGCGCTTAGCACCTCCTTTTCCCAAGCCTTTACCTCCTTTGCCGCGTCCAGACATGTTGAATACAGTGCTTTCGGCAGTCCGTCGAGTTTATTTATAAGCTGTTACGGACGCGTACGGTTACTACTAAACTAATTTGCATACTCAGAAAAGTCTCTAACTTACATTCTTTCGTTTGGTTTATTTTCTCTCACTATCAAACAAAGTTTAAAAGTGGCCCTGAAAAGGACCGGTTTTAGCTAATGCTTAAGCTCTTTCGCCACGCATTCTCCTGGCGAGCTGGATGTCTTTGGGCATGATTGTCACACGCTTGGCGTGGATCGCGCAAAGGTTAGTGTCTTCGAACAAACCAACGAGGTAGGCCTCGCTCGCTTCCTGCAAAGCCATTACGGCACTGCTTTGGAACCTCAAGTCAGTTTTGAAGTCTTGAGCTATTTCACGTACAAGACGCTGAAAAGGCAACTTGCGCAAAAGAAGCTCTCAGAGCAACTGTGCCGGGCCTGTAGCGATGAGGCTTCTTCACACCTCCGGTAGCGGGTGCGCTCTTGCGAGCGGCCTTAGTGGCGAGCTGTTTCCTTGGATCCTTGCCTCCGGTTGACTTGCGAGCGGTTTGCTTGGTACGAGCCATTTTGATAATGTAGCTATACGCTGGAAGACTGTATATATACTGTTTACGGAGACACGGACGCAAGCGATTCCGCTGTATCTCATTGACTAATTTGCATACTTTTAATTTACTGTTGTTATTAGCATTTCATTTTTTGTTAATATTTTGATTGAGTGGTCCTGAAAAGGACCTTGGGTAAAAGAACAACTTATTTCTTGCAGCTCTTCTTGGTACTTGCCTTCTTAGATGCTTTTTTGGCTACCGGCTTCTTCTTGGTTACTTTCTTCTTCTTGCTTGCAGCTTTTTTAGATGCTGCCTTCTTAGGAGCACACTTTTTAGCAGGTCGCTTTTTGGCTGCTGGTTTTTTCGCTGCCTTCTTGGGAGCACACTTCTTTACTCGTTTCTTTGCTGCGGCCTTCTTTACTGCTGGCTTTTTAGCTACTTTTTTTGTCCTCTTCTTGGGACCAGCAGCTGGCATTGGAGCAAGCTTGAACGAGCCGGAAGCGCCTTTTCCAGTAGTCTGGAGAAAAGAACCTTTGGTCACGCCGCTGGTAAGTGCTCTCTTCAAGTGAGAATTAGAAGCTGAAAGGTCAAGCTTGTAGGTGTCCGCGATATATTTTTGTATCTTCTGGCGGGATGTACCTTTTCGTTCCTTCATTGCTCCCAGGGCAGAGCTAATCATCTCCCTGTAAGTCGGGTGTTCTGCCTTCTTGGCGCTTGGTCTCTTGGAAGACCTGGCCTTGGCTGCGGCCGCCGCTGCTACTGCTGGTGCTGCTACTGCTGTGGTAGACATTTTGTATGTATTTTAAAGCAACCGAAACAATACTTTTAGTAGTTACTGACTGTGACGAATTGACTGTTGAGCAGTTTTACTTTGTGAAGTACCTTTTACTGATTGTTACGAGCATTAGCATGTGAGTTTAAAGCGCATATGCTCATAAAAGCATAGTTATTTTTTTACGAACGTCAAAAACATTCCAGTGACAAAGAAACCAGACTTAGCCTGGTCGGAAACAGAGTTTTTTTTAAAGCTTAGCTTTAAAGGTCCAGAAAAACAGTCTAAAAGTTACAGCACACCTCTGCATATAATGATATAAACCTCAAATGAAACAAAATATACTACTACACATCCGGTTTAGTTTTCTTCAGCTGCAAACTTAAAACTGTAAGATTTTAGACAAGCACAAGTGTTTTTTTCCACTTCAAGCTTAAGTTAAGTTTTATTATTTTAATTTCATTCGGTTTTGTCAATTGTAAAACCCATGAAGTATGTTTAACTTGATTACAACTTTAATTGTGCTGGTTAGTAAAAAGTAATTCATAAACAAACACAAGTATTTAATTTATGACACTTTACAAGTTATCATTACTTTAAGTATACTTATATTGAAAATGGCAGTACTAAACCACCTAAAAAAACTTAAGTACATAAGTTTTGAATTTGTTCTTCCACATACTAGTAACTTATCTTTTCAAAAATGTTCTGAACAGTAGCCATACAAAACTTGTTAAAAAGCTAGAAACTAATGTTTAACAAAGTTTGTTATATAAAACAGTCCCAACTAGTTACTAGTATTTCACAGTTAGAAAAATTTGAAGCAACTTTTTAAAACTGTTACACAGTTGTTTAGATTTTTTAACAACGTTTTATTTGTTATACTCAAAGCTGAACTAAGAACTTTTTCTTTGTAGATTTCATGAAAAGAAAGCGAACAAATGGATTTGATCGTAACTTTCCAAAACAAGACGAAATAACTTACACTTAAATGAATATCAGTACTGTTCACTTATGTTCAAAGAAAAGGACCGAAATTTCAATATGAAGTTTAAAAGAGTTGCTTATTTTGAGACGAAAAACTTTACTTAAAAAAAGAGGTTAGGCTAATTTTAAAAGTAGTATCAAGTAAGTAACGATCATAAAAAAAAATATCAGTGTTTCATAACTAATTTGAAAAACTAGATTGGATAAACTTTTTTTTACATTCAGTACTCATAAACTTGCGATGTGTTTAAGAAAGTCTATTTGACAATCATTTGTTGGATTAGTTCTTCATACTTATTATGAAAGTTTCTAGTTTATCTTAAACATTTTCAATAATAAATGACACACTAACTAGACTGTCATTTAGTTGTAGACTTATTTTGTCTGTTGCTTTCATTTTGCTATTTATATAAAAGCCATAACTTTATTTTTTATAAGCGTTTCGTTCTGCTCTAGACTTTTAACAAATATTACTTGAAATAAACAGTTGCAGTAGTTTTTAGTTATCAAGTTGTCTCATACACAGTCTTCAATAAAGTTACAAAGCTGTTTACTTCTTTTCCTTTGCATAATGTTTCAGCTATTGGTTTTTTTACGCGTTGATGTTTTATGTTAAAAATCCATAAGCAACTAAGTTTAATAAAACAAGTCTAAGATTTGTAAAAAAATTCAACTTTGCTATTCATGACAGTTGTACTGAAATTGAATGCTTTTTGGTCGTTTTTTTTCTTTAGAACAATCACTGTTGTTTACATTTATTTATGTTTGAAAATACATTTTGATAAGCATGATCAGTATAATTTTCATGAATAAACCTCTACTGTTCAAGTATTTTTAAAAATAAAACGAAATTTATTAAAACTAACTGTTTTATTTTCATTCCATAATGAAATTACTTTTTATAGTGACGTAGAACAAGTTTTAAAAATTAAGTTTAGTATTTATTAAATTAAAAAAAAGTCTACGAAGTAAGCATGGTTGAGAATTTTTTTTTGTCTAAATAAAGAAGTTAACAAGAAAAAGCCTTTGGACAACACGTTTAAGTTAGTTGAAGCTTTTTATGAAACATCAAATTACAACTAGTTTACAAAACTTATTCCACGATTTAGGCAATACTTTCAAAACATAAAACTAGCTCTCTTATCAAAAGTTGCTTAGAATGTCCAGTAAAAGTACAAAGGCAATAGTAAGTATGCATAACTAGGTGACAAAAGAAAAGACAGAAAAAATATTATTTAGAAGTAAAATGTGTCATTCAACTAGCTCTAACTCTTACTTTTGATCCTTTACCACCACAAAGTTGGTTGAGTTGCACATTTTTGTTGTTTGTTTAACACTGCTTAGTAGACTTTAAAGCTGGTTAAATAAACTGGTTGTCCTGATTACATTAGATTAACTTGATAAAGCTATAAGTAATGCTAGATCAACTAAAAGATGTAAGCTTTTTAAAGTTTTAATAGATTCGAAATGTTCTTTTTCGTTCATGTTGTGATGCATACATGTTGTTTTTTGTTTATGTATTTATGAGTTGTAATGCATGTTTTAAATGTGTTTTAGTTAAAGTTATTTTCTGAAACGATACAACATAAATTAGACCCAAAGCTAAACTAATTTTCAACTTGATAAATCTGTGAACAATTTGAGTTCAATAAAAAGCTTTTTAAAAAGAATTCGGTTGTAATACATGATGGTTGTTGTACTGAAATTGCAGTTTTGTTGATTTTTTTATTTTGGTTTGAACAGCTTCTGTTGTTAACTGTATTTTAAACTGTTTTATTTAGTTTGAGTTGCATTGTAATAAAAAGAAATAATACATTTTAGAAACTACTGGTTTATTAGATTGTAATTGTTAATATCCAAAGTTAATTTTGTTTTATTATAATTTAATGTATTATTTTCATTTAAAATCTAATACTTTTTACAGTGACGTAGAACAGTATTTTTTAAATAAACTAAATACTTTTTTAATTTTACAAAAAGAAGTATACAAAATAAGCATAACGGGAATAAGTTTTGTTTAAAGAAAGAAGTTTACAAGAAAATCTTATGGACACAAAAATCAAGTTAGTTGAAGCTTTCTGCGAAACGTATATTTATTTGTAATGTAACAGACTTAAGCAATGGTTTTTAAATGCAACTAGCTCCCTCCTCAAAAGTAGTTTAAAATGTCATGTAAGAGAACAAAAACAATTGTAAATACAAGTATGTGACAAAAAGTTAAAACACAAAAGTATAAGTTAGAAGTAAACTGTTTCATACAAACATTCTAACTCACCTTTTACCAGCACAAAAAACAATAAGTTTGGTTCGTTTTTGTCGTCTAGTTAGAGCTTGTTTAATGCTGCTTAGTGGACATTGATATCTGGTTGAATCAGTTGGTGGTCCTTATCACTTTAGACTTATAACAGAAATGACTATAGACTGTAAAAGTCGTTTTAAGTCATCAAGTTGTCTCACATATAGTTGTAACAAGTAATACAAATGAGTGGTGACAAGCTGTTACTTCTTTTCCTTTCAGCTTATAAATTGAGTTCTTTCATGTATTCGACTAGTTAAGCAATTAAAAACAAACTAAATAGATGTCAGCTTTGTAAAATAAAAGTTTTAATGATAAGCTTTCATCAATTATTTCAGCTATTTTTGTTTTGGTAAATCGCGTACTTGTTTATAGTGTTGTTTTTCTTTGAACAATCGATGTTGTTTACATTTATGTATTTTAATGTATGATTTTTAAATTACTATGCATGTTTATAATCGTGTTTTAGTTGTAATTAAACTATATTTTTAGTGAAACAAATATTGTTTGTTGTTAACAATTGAAAACATACTTTGTTGATAAACCAAAGTAAGTTTTATTCTTATTACTACTTAAGTGTACTATTTTCATTGAAAAATATAACTAGTTTTTTAAGTGACGTAGCGTAACTTTTTTTAATAAGTTAAAAAACAAATAATTGTTGAATGTTTAAGAAAAGTCCACAAAGTAAGAACGATTAAGATAGAGTTCTTAGAAAAAAAACATATCAAGAAGAAAAAGACATCCAAGTTAGTTAATTATGTTAAGCATTCAATTACAGTAGGCAATAAATTAAGGATTATAGCAGTGATCACACTAGTTTACATCGCAAAAGTTAGATCAAAAATAATGTAAAAGTAGAGAAATCACAGCAAGCTTAACTGTTCAATTAATAATGGAAAGCGATAAAATATAGTTTGGAAGTAAACAGTGTTGTTCAGAGTTCTTTGATCCTTTATCATCACAAAGTAGATTTAGTATGTAAATTTGTGTCATTGAGTTTAGTACACATTAGAAGCTTGCATCAATGACTGGTGATCCACGTAAGCTTTAGACTCATGGAAAATACAAAGAAAAAACAAATGATTTTTGGAGTTGTCTCATATACAGTATAAAAAAGAGATCAAGTTGTTCATTTTTTCTTTTGTATCATGTTTTTATGTGTCGACGTTTTTGTTTGATAGAGCCACAAACAATTTGAGTTCAACGAAACAAGTTTAAATATTTGTAAATATTTCAACTGTACTCTTAAACTATTGTTGTACTGAAACTGTATGTTTGTTTTGAACAGTCGCTGTTGTATACATTAATGCATTGTACAACTTTCAATCTGCTTTTTATGGTTTCAGTTGCATTCTAACTAACAAGACTAGTATACTTTGAAAAATTAAACCTCAGTTTAATTCTTATCTTTGACTAAAGTGTTTTTGATATCAATACAAATTCAAGTTTTCTTCTCATTATAATCAACTGAAATTTGAATTTGAAAATTTAACAAATTTTTTCAGTGACATGGTATTATTTTAGATATTTCATTTATAAAACTTATTTTGATATTAAAAATAACATTGTCTGTTTGAAAAACTTGTCCACAAAGTAAGCATGAATAAGAATAAATTTTGTTTAATATACCTATTGAAAAACATTTTTACCTAACATTCAAATACTATTAAGAAAGGAAAACAGATAAATATTATCATTTAGAAGTAAAATGTTTAGATACATAAGTAACTGGTTAAATCAGTTGGTGGTCCTTATTATTTTAGATTTATAACCAACATAACTTAGAACAAGCAATTAGAGTTACTTTAGGTCATCAAGTTGTCTAACACCTAGTCTAAACAAGTAACTTTACCATGAAAATAATAAAACAAGCATTTTTTAACCGTGTTTAAGCTAATGAATTGGTTTGTATCATAGGGTGATGTTTTGGCTTGAAATGATATCTTAAATAAGCTAAATAGATGTCAGCCTTGTAGGTGGGAATACTTAAATGTGTTTGAAATTCACATTTGTTATCTTTTGTTCTGAACTTTTATTTCTATTTATATACTTATAACTTTTTAAAACATTTTACATGGTTTCAACTGCATTTAAGTTGATAAAAAGAAGACGTTTAAAAGTTAAACCTTTGTTGTGTTGCTGATAATCAACAACAACTTAAAAATGTAACAAAAACTAAGGTTTTTTTTTGTTATAAGTTGAGTATACGTTACTGTATTATCTTTTTTTAAACACTTATTTACTGAATGTTTTAACAGAAATTCAACAAATGAACAAGAAGTTGTATAGAAAAAAAAAGTTCACGGACAACGTATTGAAGTTAGTTAAATCCTTTTTTACAGATACTACTGTTTTTTCAAATTAGACTTATGCAATGGTAACCATAAGATTAAAACTTAAAAGTACGACAAATTTTAAATCAAACAACTAAAGTGTTTGATCTTTTAATTCTTATAACAACCAGTTTGTTTGTACAATTATCAATTTGTGGCTTGTACTTTAAGTAGATATCAATAGCCGGTTTTGTTCAAATGGTGGTCCTAAAAAGGACCGGTTGTTGAGCATTTATTTTGAGCTGGTGTACTTGGTAACAGCTTTAGTTCCCTCTGAAACTGCGTGCTTTGACAACTCGCCGGGGAGCAAGAGCCTGACAGCAGTTTGAATTTCGCGGCTGCTCACAGTTGACCTCTTGTTGTAATGAGCCAAACGTGAAGCCTCTGCTGCAATGCGCTCGAAGATGTCGTTGACAAATGAGTTCATGATTCCCATCGCCTTGCTGGAAATTCCGGTGTCGGGGTGCACTTGCTTCAAAACTTTGTACACGTAGATGCCGAAGCTTTCTTTGTGCCTCCTCCTTCGCTTCTTCTTGCCGTCGACCGGGGTGGTCTTGGCTACTGACTTCTTTGCGCCTTTGGTTGCGGTCATGATGATGTGTGAACTTCAGTCTCGGCGCCAGCTTATATACTGAAAGTTTATGCAAATTAGCATTTCCGTACGCGAACGACAGCCTCTCTCATTTTATGATTCTCTCGTTTGTCGTAAATATTTTTAGGTGGTCCTGAAAAGGACCTGGTTTGTTTCAACTTAGGCTGATTTTTTTGAAGCGGTCTTCTTGGGCAATAATACTGCCTGGATGTTTGGAAGAACACCTCCTTGAGCAATAGTGACGCCGCCGAGAAGTTTGTTCAACTCTTCGTCGTTGCGGATAGCTAGTTGCAAATGGCGGGGAATGATCCTGCTTTTCTTGTTGTCACGAGCAGCGTTACCGGCAAGCTCGAGCACTTCTGCGCTCAAATACTCGAGAACGGCAGCCAGATAAACTGGAGCACCAGCTCCGACTCTTTGGCTGTAGTTGCCAGTGCGCAACAGGCGGTGCACGCGACCGACTGGAAACTGCAGTCCTGCACGAGAAGACCTGCTCTTCGGCTTAGATTTGAGTTTTGATCCTTTACCACGTCCCGACATCTTGTTGTTCGAATGATTGTGCCAAGATGCTCGCACAGCTCTGTATAAAACTCAAACCTAACCGCGTCGAACGAACAACTAATTTGCATATGTCGTAGCTGCTCTTTAATCTTGTCAAAATGTTTGTTCAGCAGTGTTGAAGAAATTTGATTTTGAAATGGGTGGTCCTAAAAAGGACCGAGTTTGCTAGATGTTTAGCCACCGAAGCCGTACAAGGTTCTTCCTTGACGCTTGAGTGCGTATACGACGTCGAGTGCTGTGACGGTCTTGCGCTTGGCGTGCTCTGTGTATGTTACTGCATCGCGAATAACATTTTCCAAGAAAACTTTCATGACGCCTCTCGTTTCTTCATAAATCAGTCCCGAGATTCGCTTCACTCCGCCTCGGCGAGCCAAACGGCGGATTGCAGGCTTAGTGATGCCTTGGATGTTGTCGCGAAGTACTTTGCGATGGCGCTTAGCACCTCCTTTTCCCAAGCCTTTACCTCCTTTGCCGCGTCCAGACATGTTGAATACAGTGCTTTCGGCAGTCCGTCGAGTTTATTTATAAGCTGTTACGGACGCGTACGGTTACTACTAAACTAATTTGCATACTCAGAAAAGTCTCTAACTTACATTCTTTCGTTTGGTTTATTTTCTCTCACTATCAAACAAAGTTTAAAAGTGGCCCTGAAAAGGACCGGTTTTAGCTAATGCTTAAGCTCTTTCGCCACGCATTCTCCTGGCGAGCTGGATGTCTTTGGGCATGATTGTCACACGCTTGGCGTGGATCGCGCAAAGGTTAGTGTCTTCGAACAAACCAACGAGGTAGGCCTCGCTCGCTTCCTGCAAAGCCATTACGGCACTGCTTTGGAACCTCAAGTCAGTTTTGAAGTCTTGAGCTATTTCACGTACAAGACGCTGAAAAGGCAACTTGCGCAAAAGAAGCTCAGTTGACTTCTGGTAGCGTCTGATTTCTCTCAGAGCAACTGTGCCGGGCCTGTAGCGATGAGGCTTCTTCACACCTCCGGTAGCGGGTGCGCTCTTGCGAGCGGCCTTAGTGGCGAGCTGTTTCCTTGGAGCCTTGCCTCCGGTTGACTTGCGAGCGGTTTGCTTGGTACGAGCCATTTTGATAATGTAGCTATACGCTGGAAGACTGTATATATACTGTTTACGGAGACACGGACGCAAGCGATTCCGCTGTATCTCATTGACTAATTTGCATACTTTTAATTTACTGTTGTTATTAGCATTTCATTTTTTGTTAATATTTTGATTGAGTGGTCCTGAAAAGGACCTTGGGTAAAAGAACAACTTATTTCTTGCAGCTCTTCTTGGTACTTGCCTTCTTAGATGCTTTTTTGGCTACCGGCTTCTTCTTGGTTACTTTCTTCTTCTTGCTTGCAGCTTTTTTAGATGCTGCTTTCTTAGGAGCACACTTTTTAGCAGGTCGCTTTTTGGCTGCTGGTTTTTTCGCTGCCTTCTTGGGAGCACACTTCTTTACTCGTTTCTTTGCTGCGGCCTTCTTTACTGCTGGCTTTTTAGCTACTTTTTTTGTCCTCTTCTTGGGACCAGCAGCTGGCATTGGAGCAAGCTTGAACGAGCCGGAAGCGCCTTTTCCAGTAGTCTGGAGAAAAGAACCTTTGGTCACGCCGCTGGTAAGTGCTCTCTTCAAGTGAGAATTAGAAGCTGAAAGGTCAAGCTTGTAGGTGTCCGCGATATATTTTTGTATCTTCTGGCGGGATGTACCTTTTCGTTCCTTCATTGCTCCCAGGGCAGAGCTAATCATCTCCCTGTAAGTCGGGTGTTCTGCCTTCTTGGCGCTTGGTCTCTTGGAAGACCTGGCCTTGGCTGCGGCCGCCGCTGCTACTGCTGGTGCTGCTACTGCTGTGGTAGACATTTTGTATGTATTTTAAAGCAACCGAAACAATACTTTTAGTAGTTACTGACTGTGACGAATTGACTGTTGAGCAGTTTTACTTTGTGAAGTACCTTTTACTGATTGTTACGAGCATTAGCATGTGAGTTTAAAGCGCATATGCTCATAAAAGCATAGTTATTTTTTTACGAACGTCAAAAACATTCCAGTGACAAAGAAACCAGACTTAGCCTGGTCGGAAACAGAGTTTTTTTTAAAGCTTAGCTTTAAAGGTCCAGAAAAACAGTCTAAAAGTTACAGCACACCTCTGCATTTAATGATATAAACCTCAAATGAAACAAAATATACTACTACACATCCGGTTTAGTTTTCTTCAGCTGCAAACTTAAAACTGTAAGATTTTAGACAAGCACAAGTGTTTTTTTCCACTTCAAGCTTAAGTTAAGTTTTATTATTTTAATTTCATTCGGTTTTGTCAATTGTAAAACCCATGAAGTATGTTTAACTTGATTACAACTTTAATTGTGCTGGTTAGTAAAAAGTAATTCATAAACAAACACAAGTATTTAATTTATGACACTTTACAAGTTATCATTACTTTAAGTATACTTATATTGAAAATGGCAGTACTAAACCACCTAAAAAAACTTAAGTACATAAGTTTTGAATTTGTTCTTCCACATACTAGTAACTTATCTTTTCAAAAATGTTCTGAACAGTAGCCATACAAAACTTGTTAAAAAGCTAGAAACTAATGTTTAACAAAGTTTGTTATATAAAACAGTCCCAACTAGTTACTAGTATTTCACAGTTAGAAAAATTTGAAACAACTTTTTAAAACTGTTACACAGTTGTTTAGATTTTTTAACAACGTTTTATTTGTTATACTCAAAGCTGAACTAACAACTTTTTCTTTGTAGATTTCATGAAAAGAAAGCGAACAAATGGATTTGATCGTAACTTTCCAAAACAAGACGAAATAACTTACACTTAAATGAATATCAGTACTGTTCACTTATGTTCAAAGAAAAGGACCGAAATTTCAATATGAAGTTTAAAAGAGTTGCTTATTTTGAGACGAAAAACTTTACTTAGAAAAAGAGGTTAGGCTAATTTTAAAAGTAGTATCAAGTAAGTAACGATCATAAAAAAAAATATCAGTGTTTCATAACTAATTTGAAAAACTAGATTGGATAAACTTTTTTTTACATTCAGTACTCATAAACTTGCGATGTGTTTAAGAAAGTCTATTTGACAATCATTTGTTGGATTAGTTCTTCATACTTATTATGAAAGTTTCTAGTTTATCTTAAACATTTTCAATAATAAATGACACACTAACTAGACTGTCATTTAGTTGTAGACTTATTTTGTCTGTTGCTTTCATTTTGCTATTTATATAAAAGCCATAACTTTATTTTTTATAAGCGTTTCGTTCTGCTCTAGACTTTTAACAAATATTACTTGAAATAAACAGTTGCAGTAGTTTTTAGTTATCAAGTTGTCTCATACACAGTCTTCAATAAAGTTACAAAGCTGTTTACTTCTTTTCCTTTGCATAATGTTTCAGCTATTGGTTTTTTTACGCGTTGATGTTTTATGTTAAAAATCCATAAGCAACTAAGTTTAATAAAACAAGTCTAAGATTTGTAAAAAAATTCAACTTTGCTATTCATGACAGTTGTACTGAAATTGAATGCTTTTTGGTCGTTTTTTTTCTTTAGAACAATCACTGTTGTTTACATTTATTTATGTTTGAAAATACATTTTGATAAGCATGATCAGTATAATTTTCATGAATAAACCTCTACTGTTCAAGTATTTTTAAAAATAAAACGAAATTTATTAAAACTAACTGTTTTATTTTCATTCCATAATGAAATTACTTTTTATAGTGACGTAGAACAAGTTTTAAAAATTAAGTTTAGTATTTATTAAATTAAAAAAAAGTCTACGAAGTAAGCATGGTTGAGAATTTTTTTTTGTCTAAATAAAGAAGTTAACAAGAAAAAGCCTTTGGACAACACGTTTAAGTTAGTTGAAGCTTTTTATGAAACATCAAATTACAACTAGTTTACAAAACTTATTCCACGATTTAGGCAATACTTTCAAAACATAAAACTAGCTCTCTTATCAAAAGTTGCTTAGAATGTCCAGTAAAAGTACAAAGGCAATAGTAAGTATGCATAACTAGGTGACAAAAGAAAAGACAGAAAAAATATTATTTAGAAGTAAAATGTGTCATTCAACTAGCTCTAACTCTTACTTTTGATCCTTTACCACCACAAAGTTGGTTGAGTTGCACATTTTTGTTGTTTGTTTAACACTGCTTAGTAGACTTTAAAGCTGGTTAAATAAACTGGTTGTCCTGATTACATTAGATTAACTTGATAAAGCTATAAGTAATGCTAGATCAACTAAAAGATGTAAGCTTTTTAAAGTTTTAATAGATTCGAAATGTTCTTTTTCGTTCATGTTGTGATGCATATATGTTGTTTTTTGTTTATGTATTTATGAGTTGTAATGCATGTTTTAAATGTGTTTTAGTTAAAGTTATTTTCTGAAACGATACAACATAAATTAGACCCAAAGCTAAACTAATTTTCAACTTGATAAATCTGTGAACAATTTGAGTTCAATAAAAAGCTTTTTAAAAAGAATTCGGTTGTAATACATGATGGTTGTTGTACTGAAATTGCAGTTTTGTTGATTTTTTTATTTTGGTTTGAACAGCTTCTGTTGTTAACTGTATTTTAAACTGTTTTATTTAGTTTGAGTTGCATTGTAATAAAAAGAAATAATACATTTTAGAAACTACTGGTTTATTAGATTGTAATTGTTAATATCCAAAGTTAATTTTGTTTTGTTATAATTTAATGTATTATTTTCATATAAAATCTAATACTTTTTACAGTGACGTAGAACAGTATTTTTTAAATAAACTAAATACTTTTTTAATTTTACAAAAAGAAGTATACAAAATAAGCATAACGGGAATAAGTTTTGTTTAAAGAAAGAAGTTTACAAGAAAATCTTATGGACACAAAAATCAAGTTAGTTGAAGCTTTCTGCGAAACGTATATTTATTTGTAATGTAACAGACTTAAGCAATGGTTTTTAAATGCAACTAGCTCCCTCCTCAAAAGTAGTTTAAAATGTCATGTAAGAGAACAAAAACAATTGTAAATACAAGTATGTGACAAAAAGTTAAAACACAAAAGTATAAGTTAGAAGTAAACTGTTTCATACAAACATTCTAACTCACCTTTTACCAGCACAAAAAACAATAAGTTTGGTTCGTTTTTGTCGTCTAGTTAGAGCTTGTTTAATGCTGCTTAGTGGACATTGATATCTGGTTGAATCAGTTGGTGGTCCTTATCACTTTAGACTTATAACAGAAATAACTATAGACTGTAAAAGTCGTTTTAAGTCATCAAGTTGTCTCACATATAGTTGTAACAAGTAATACAAATGAGTGGTGACAAGCTGTTACTTCTTTTCCTTTCAGCTTATAAATTGAGTTCTTTCATGTATTCGACTAGTTAAGCAATTAAAAACAAACTAAATAGATGTCAGCTTTGTAAAATAAAAGTTTTAATGATAAGCTTTCATCAATTATTTCAGCTATTTTTGTTTTGGTAAATCGCGTACTTGTTTATAGTGTTGTTTTTCTTTGAACAATCGATGTTGTTTACATTTATGTATTTTAATGTATGATTTTTAAATTACTATGCATGTTTTTAATCGTGTTTTAGTTGTAATTAAACTATATTTTTAGTGAAACAAATATTGTTTGTTGTTAACAATTGAAAACATACTTTGTTGATAAACCAAAGTAAGTTTTATTCTTATTACTACTTAAGTGTACTATTTTCATTGAAAAATATAACTAGTTTTTAAAGTGACGTAGCGTAACTTTTTTTAATAAGTTAAAAAACAAATAGTTGTTGAATGTTTAAGAAAAGTCCACAAAGTAAGAACGATTAAGATAGAGTTCCTAGAAAAAAAAACATATCAAGAAGAAAAAGACATCCAAGTTAGTTAATTATGTTAAGCATTCAATTACAGTAGGCAATAAATTAAGGATTATAGCAGTGATCACACTAGTTTACATCGCAAAAGTTAGATCAAAAATAATGTAAAAGTAGAGAAATCACAGCAAGCTTAACTGTTCAATTAATAATGGAAAGCGATAAAATATAGTTTGGAAGTAAACAGTGTTGTTCAGAGTTCTTTGATCCTTTATCATCACAAAGTAGATTTAGTATGTAAATTTGTGTCATTGAGTTTAGTACACATTAGAAGCTTGCATCAATGACTGGTGATCCACGTAAGCTTTAGACTCATGGAAAATACAAAGAAAAAACAAATGATTTTTGGAGTTGTCTCATATACAGTATAAAAAAGAGATCAAGTTGTTCATTTTTTCTTTTGTATCATGTTTTTATGTGTCGACGTTTTTGTTTGATAGAGCCACAAACAATTTGAGTTCAACGAAACAAGTTTAAATATTTGTAAATATTTCAACTGTACTCTTAAACTATTGTTGTACTGAAACTGTATGTTTGTTTTGAACAGTCGCTGTTGTATACATTAATGCATTGTACAACTTTCAATCTGCTTTTTATGGTTTCAGTTGCATTCTAACTAACAAGACTAGTATACTTTGAAAAATTAAACCTCAGTTTAATTCTTATCTTTGACTAAAATGTTTTTGATATCAATACAAATTCAAGTTTTCTTCTCATTATAATCAACTGAAATTTGAATTTGAAAATTTAACTAATTTTTTCAGTGACATGGTATTATTTTAGATATTTCATTTATAAAACTTATTTTGATATTAAAAATAACATTGTCTGTTTGAAAAACTTGTCCACAAAGTAAGCATGAATAAGAATAAATTTTGTTTAATATACCTATTGAAAAACATTTTTACCTAACATTCAAATACTATTAAGAAAGGAAAACAGATAAATATTATCATTTAGAAGTAAAATGTTTAGATACATTAGTAACTGGTTAAATCAGTTGGTGGTCCTGATTATTTTAGATTTATAACCAACATAACTTAGAACAAACAATTAAAGTTACTTTAGGTCATCAAGTCGTCTAACACCTAGTCTAAACAAGTAACTTTACCATGAAAATAATAAAACAAGCATTTTTTAACCGTGTTTAAGCTAAAGCTGGTTTGTATCATAGGGTGATGTTTTGGCTTGAAATGATATCTTAAATAAGCTAAATAGATGTCAGCCTTGTAGGTGGGAATACTTAAATGTGTTTGAAATTCACATTTGTTATCTTTTGTTCTGAACTTTTATTTCTATTTATATACTTATAACTTTTTAAAACATTTTACATGGTTTCAACTGCATTTAAGTTGATAAAAAGAAGACGTTTAAAAGTTAAACCTTTGTTGTGTTGCTGATAATCAACAACAACAACTTAAAAATGTAACAAAAACTAAGGTTTTTTTTGTTATAAGTTGAGTATACGTTACTGTATTATCTTTTTCTAAACACTTATTTACTGAATTTTAACAGAAATTCAACAAATGAACAAGAAGTTGTATAGAAAAAAAAAAGTTCACGGACAACGTATTGAAGTTAGTTAAATCCTTTTTTACAGATACTACTGTTTTTTCAAATTAGACTTATGCAATGGTAACCATAAGATTAAAACTTAAAAGTACGACAAATTTTAAATCAAACAACTAAAGTGTTTGATCTTTTAATTCTTATAACAACCAGTTTGTTTGTACAATTATCAATTTGTGGCTTGTACTTTAAGTAGATATCAATAGCCGGTTTTGTTCAAATGGTGGTCCTAAAAAGGACCGGTTGTTGAGCATTTATTTTGAGCTGGTGTACTTGGTAACAGCTTTAGTTCCCTCTGAAACTGCGTGCTTTGACAACTCGCCGGGGAGCAAGAGCCTGACAGCAGTTTGAATTTCGCGGCTGCTCACAGTTGACCTCGTGTTGTAATGAGCCAAACGTGAAGCCTCTGCTGCAATGCGCTCGAAGATGTCGTTGACAAATGAGTTCATGATTCCCATCGCCTTGCTGGAAATTCCGGTGTCGGGGTGCACTTGCTTCAAAACTTTGTACACGTAGATGCCAAAGCTTTCTTTGTGCCTCCTCCTTCGCTTCTTCTTGCCGTCGACCGGGGTGGTCTTGGCTACTGACTTCTTCGCGCCTTTGGTTGCGGTCATGATGATGTGTGAACTTCAGTCTCGGCGCCAGCTTATATACTGAAAGTTTATGCAAATTAGCATTTCCGTACGCGAACGACAGCCTCTCTCATTTTATGATTCTCTCGTTTGTCGTAAATATTTTTAGGTGGTCCTGAAAAGGACCTGGTTTGTTTCAACTTAGGCTGATTTTTTTGAAGCGGTCTTCTTGGGCAATAATACTGCCTGGATGTTTGGAAGAACACCTCCTTGAGCAATAGTGACGCCGCCGAGAAGTTTGTTCAACTCTTCGTCGTTGCGGATAGCTAGTTGCAAATGGCGGGGAATGATCCTGCTTTTCTTGTTGTCACGAGCAGCGTTACCGGCAAGCTCGAGCACTTCTGCGCTCAAATACTCGAGAACGGCAGCCAGATAAACTGGAGCACCAGCTCCGACTCTTTGGCTGTAGTTGCCAGTGCGCAACAGGCGGTGCACGCGACCGACTGGAAACTGCAGTCCTGCACGAGAAGACCTGCTCTTCGGCTTAGATTTGAGTTTTGATCCTTTACCACGTCCCGACATCTTGTTGTTCGAATGATTGTGCCAAGATGCTCGCACAGCTCTGTATAAAACTCAAACCTAACCGCGTCGAACGAACAACTAATTTGCATATGTCGTAGCTGCTCTTTAATCTTGTCAAAATGTTTGTTCAGCAGTGTTGAAGAAATTTGATTTTGAAATGGGTGGTCCTAAAAAGGACCGAGTTTGCTAAATGTTTAGCCACCGAAGCCGTACAAGGTTCTTCCTTGACGCTTGAGTGCGTATACGACGTCGAGTGCTGTGACGGTCTTGCGCTTGGCGTGCTCTGTGTATGTTACTGCATCGCGAATAACATTTTCCAAGAAAACTTTCATGACGCCTCTCGTTTCTTCATAAATCAGTCCCGAGATTCGCTTCACTCCGCCTCGGCGAGCCAAACGGCGGATTGCAGGCTTAGTGATGCCTTGGATGTTGTCGCGAAGTACTTTGCGATGGCGCTTAGCACCTCCTTTTCCCAAGCCTTTACCTCCTTTGCCGCGTCTAGACATGTTGAATACAGTGCTTTCGGCAGTCCGTCGAGTTTATTTATAAGCTGTTACGGACGCGTACGGTTACTACTAAACTAATTTGCATACTCAGAAAAGTCTCTAACTTACATTCTTTCGTTTGGTTTATTTTCTCTCACTATCAAACAAAGTTTAAAAGTGGCCCTGAAAAGGACCGGTTTTAGCTAATGCTTAAGCTCTTTCGCCACGCATTCTCCTGGCGAGCTGGATGTCTTTGGGCATGATTGTCACACGCTTGGCGTGGATCGCGCAAAGGTTAGTGTCTTCGAACAAACCAACGAGGTAGGCCTCGCTCGCTTCCTGCAAAGCCATTACGGCACTGCTTTGGAACCTCAAGTCAGTTTTGAAGTCTTGAGCTATTTCACGTACAAGACGCTGAAAAGGCAACTTGCGCAAAAGAAGCTCTCAGAGCAACTGTGCCGGGCCTGTAGCGATGAGGCTTCTTCACACCTCCGGTAGCGGGTGCGCTCTTGCGAGCGGCCTTAGTGGCGAGCTGTTTCCTTGGAGCCTTGCCTCCGGTTGACTTGCGAGCGGTTTGCTTGGTACGAGCCATTTTGATAATGTAGCTATACGCTGGAAGACTGTATATATACTGTTTACGGAGACACGGACGCAAGCGATTCCGCTGTATCTCATTGACTAATTTGCATACTTTTAATTTACTGTTGTTATTAGCATTTCATTTTTTGTTAATATTTTGATTGAGTGGTCCTGAAAAGGACCTTGGGTAAAAGAACAACTTATTTCTTGCAGCTCTTCTTGGTACTTGCCTTCTTAGATGCTTTTTTGGCTACCGGCTTCTTCTTGGTTACTTTCTTCTTCTTGCTTGCAGCTTTTTTAGATGCTGCCTTCTTAGGAGCACACTTTTTAGCAGGTCGCTTTTTGGCTGCTGGTTTTTTCGCTGCCTTCTTGGGAGCACACTTCTTTACTCGTTTCTTTGCTGCGGCCTTCTTTACTGCTGGCTTTTTAGCTACTTTTTTTGTCCTCTTCTTGGGACCAGCAGCTGGCATTGGAGCAAGCTTGAACGAGCCGGAAGCGCCTTTTCCAGTAGTCTGGAGAAAAGAACCTTTGGTCACGCCGCTGGTAAGTGCTCTCTTCAAGTGAGAATTAGAAGCTGAAAGGTCAAGCTTGTAGGTGTCCGCGATATATTTTTGTATCTTCTGGCGGGATGTACCTTTTCGTTCCTTCATTGCTCCCAGGGCAGAGCTAATCATCTCCCTGTAAGTCGGGTGTTCTGCCTTCTTGGCGCTTGGTCTCTTGGAAGACCTGGCCTTGGCTGCGGCCGCCGCTGCTACTGCTGGTGCTGCTACTGCTGTGGTAGACATTTTGTATGTATTTTAAAGCAACCGAAACAATACTTTTAGTAGTTACTGACTGTGACGAATTGACTGTTGAGCAGTTTTACTTTGTGAAGTACCTTTTACTGATTGTTACGAGCATTAGCATGTGAGTTTAAAGCGCATATGCTCATAAAAGCATAGTTATTTTTTTACGAACGTCAAAAACATTCCAGTGACAAAGAAACCAGACTTAGCCTGGTCGGAAACAGAGTTTTTTTTAAAGCTTAGCTTTAAAGGTCCAGAAAAACAGTCTAAAAGTTACAGCACACCTCTGCATTTAATGATATAAACCTCAAATGAAACAAAATATACTACTACACATCCGGTTTAGTTTTCTTCAGCTGCAAACTTAAAACTGTAAGATTTTAGACAA
This sequence comes from Thalia democratica, assembly GCF_965202585.1. Lineage (NCBI taxonomy): Eukaryota > Metazoa > Chordata > Thaliacea > Salpida > Salpidae > Thalia > Thalia democratica. Next base: position 14,894,004 of record NC_139170.1, read on the forward strand.
GCACAAGTGTTTTTTCCACTTCAAGCTTAAGTTAAGTTTTATTATTTTAATTTCATTCGGTTTTGTCAATTGTAAAACCCATGAAGTATGTTTAACTTGATTACAACTTTAATTGTGCTGGTTAGTAAAAAGTAATTCATAAACAAACACAAGTATTTAATTTATGACACTTTACAAGTTATCATTACTTTAAGTATACTTATATTGAAAATGGCAGTACTAAACCACCTAAAAAAACTTAAGTACATAAGTTTTGAATTTGTTCTTCCACATACTAGTAACTTATCTTTTCAAAAATGTTCTGAACAGTAGCCATACAAAACTTGTTAAAAAGCTAGAAACTAATGTTTAACAAAGTTTGTTATATAAAACAGTCCCAACTAGTTACTAGTATTTCACAGTTAGAAAAATTTGAAGCAACTTTTTAAAACTGTTACACAGTTGTTTAGATTTTTTAACAACGTTTTATTTGTTATACTCAAAGCTGAACTAAGAACTTTTTCTTTGTAGATTTCATGAAAAGAAAGCGAACAAATGGATTTGATCGTAACTTTCCAAAACAAGACGAAATAACTTACACTTAAATGAATATCAGTACTGTTCACTTATGTTCAAAGAAAAGGACCGAAATTTCAATATGAAGTTTAAAAGAGTTGCTTATTTTGAGACGAAAAACTTTACTTAAAAAAAGAGGTTAGGCTAATTTTAAAAGTAGTATCAAGTAAGTAACGATCATAAAAAAAAATATCAGTGTTTCATAACTAATTTGAAAAACTAGATTGGATAAACTTTTTTTTACATTCAGTACTCATAAACTTGCGATGTGTTTAAGAAAGTCTATTTGACAATCATTTGTTGGATTAGTTCTTCATACTTATTATGAAAGTTTCTAGTTTATCTTAAACATTTTCAATAATAAATGACACACTAACTAGACTGTCATTTAGTTGTAGACTTATTTTGTCTGTTGCTTTCATTTTGCTATTTATATAAAAGCCATAACTTTATTTTTTATAAGCGTTTCGTTCTGCTCTAGACTTTTAACAAATATTACTTGAAATAAACAGTTGCAGTAGTTTTTAGTTATCAAGTTGTCTCATACACAGTCTTCAATAAAGTTACAAAGCTGTTTACTTCTTTTCCTTTGCATAATGTTTCAGCTATTGGTTTTTTTACGCGTTGATGTTTTATGTTAAAAATCCATAAGCAACTAAGTTTAATAAAACAAGTCTAAGATTTGTAAAAAAATTCAACTTTGCTATTCATGACAGTTGTACTGAAATTGAATGCTTTTTGGTCGTTTTTTTTCTTTAGAACAATCACTGTTGTTTACATTTATTTATGTTTGAAAATACATTTTGATAAGCATGATCAGTATAATTTTCATGAATAAACCTCTACTGTTCAAGTATTTTTAAAAATAAAACGAAATTTATTAAAACTAACTGTTTTATTTTCATTCCATAATGAAATTACTTTTTATAGTGACGTAGAACAAGTTTTAAAAATTAAGTTTAGTATTTATTAAATTAAAAAAAAGTCTACGAAGTAAGCATGGTTGAGAATTTTTTTTTGTCTAAATAAAGAAGTTAACAAGAAAAAGCCTTTGGACAACACGTTTAAGTTAGTTGAAGCTTTTTATGAAACATCAAATTACAACTAGTTTACAAAACTTATTCCACGATTTAGGCAATACTTTCAAAACATAAAACTAGCTCTCTTATCAAAAGTTGCTTAGAATGTCCAGTAAAAGTACAAAGGCAATAGTAAGTATGCATAACTAGGTGACAAAAGAAAAGACAGAAAAAATATTATTTAGAAGTAAAATGTGTCATTCAACTAGCTCTAACTCTTACTTTTGATCCTTTACCACCACAAAGTTGGTTGAGTTGCACATTTTTGTTGTTTGTTTAACACTGCTTAGTAGACTTTAAAGCTGGTTAAATAAACTGGTTGTCCTGATTACATTAGATTAACTTGATAAAGCTATAAGTAATGCTAGATCAACTAAAAGATGTAAGCTTTTTAAAGTTTTAATAGATTCGAAATGTTCTTTTTCGTTCATGTTGTGATGCATATATGTTGTTTTTTTTTTATGTATTTATGAGTTGTAATGCATGTTTTAAATGTGTTTTAGTTAAAGTTATTTTCTGAAACGATACAACATAAATTAGACCCAAAGCTAAACTAATTTTCAACTTGATAAATCTGTGAACAATTTGAGTTCAATAAAAAGCTTTTTAAAAAGAATTCGGTTGTAATACATGATGGTTGTTGTACTGAAATTGCAGTTTTGTTGATTTTTTTATTTTGGTTTGAACAGCTTCTGTTGTTAACTGTATTTTAAACTGTTTTATTTAGTTTGAGTTGCATTGTAATAAAAAGAAATAATACATTTTAGAAACTACTGGTTTATTAGATTGTAATTGTTAATATCCAAAGTTAATTTTGTTTTGTTATAATTTAATGTATTATTTTCATATAAAATCTAATACTTTTTACAGTGACGTAGAACAGTATTTTTTAAATAAACTAAATACTTTTTTAATTTTACAAAAAGAAGTATACAAAATAAGCATAACGGGAATAAGTTTTGTTTAAAGAAAGAAGTTTACAAGAAAATCTTATGGACACAAAAATCAAGTTAGTTGAAGCTTTCTGCGAAACGTATATTTATTTGTAATGTAACAGACTTAAGCAATGGTTTTTAAATGCAACTAGCTCCCTCCTCAAAAGTAGTTTAAAATGTCATGTAAGAGAACAAAAACAATTGTAAATACAAGTATGTGACAAAAAGTTAAAACACAAAAGTATAAGTTAGAAGTAAACTGTTTCATACAAACATTCTAACTCACCTTTTACCAGCACAAAAAACAATAAGTTTGGTTCGTTTTTGTCGTCTAGTTAGAGCTTGTTTAATGCTGCTTAGTGGACATTGATATCTGGTTGAATCAGTTGGTGGTCCTTATCACTTTAGACTTATAACAGAAATGACTATAGACTGTAAAAGTCGTTTTAAGTCATCAAGTTGTCTCACATATAGTTGTAACAAGTAATACAAATGAGTGGTGACAAGCTGTTACTTCTTTTCCTTTCAGCTTATAAATTGAGTTCTTTCATGTATTCGACTAGTTAAGCAATTAAAAACAAACTAAATAGATGTCAGCTTTGTAAAATAAAAGTTTTAATGATAAGCTTTCATCAATTATTTCAGCTATTTTTGTTTTGGTAAATCGCGTACTTGTTTATAGTGTTGTTTTTCTTTGAACAATCGATGTTGTTTACATTTATGTATTTTAATGTATGATTTTTAAATTACTATGCATGTTTATAATCGTGTTTTAGTTGTAATTAAACTATATTTTTAGTGAAACAAATATTGTTTGTTGTTAACAATTGAAAACATACTTTGTTGATAAACCAAAGTAAGTTTTATTCTTATTACTACTTAAGTGTACTATTTTCATTGAAAAATATAACTAGTTTTTTAAGTGACGTAGCGTAACTTTTTTTAATAAGTTAAAAAACAAATAATTGTTGAATGTTTAAGAAAAGTCCACAAAGTAAGAACGATTAAGATAGAGTTCTTAGAAAAAAAACATATCAAGAAGAAAAAGACATCCAAGTTAGTTAATTATGTTAAGCATTCAATTACAGTAGGCAATAAATTAAGGATTATAGCAGTGATCACACTAGTTTACATCGCAAAAGTTAGATCAAAAATAATGTAAAAGTAGAGAAATCACAGCAAGCTTAACTGTTCAATTAATAATGGAAAGCGATAAAATATAGTTTGGAAGTAAACAGTGTTGTTCAGAGTTCTTTGATCCTTTATCATCACAAAGTAGATTTAGTATGTAAATTTGTGTCATTGAGTTTAGTACACATTAGAAGCTTGCATCAATGACTGGTGATCCACGTAAGCTTTAGACTCATGGAAAATACAAAGAAAAAACAAATGATTTTTGGAGTTGTCTCATATACAGTATAAAAAAGAGATCAAGTTGTTCATTTTTTCTTTTGTATCATGTTTTTATGTGTCGACGTTTTTGTTTGATAGAGCCACAAACAATTTGAGTTCAACGAAACAAGTTTAAATATTTGTAAATATTTCAACTGTACTCTTAAACTATTGTTGTACTGAAACTGTATGTTTGTTTTGAACAGTCGCTGTTGTATACATTAATGCATTGTACAACTTTCAATCTGCTTTTTATGGTTTCAGTTGCATTCTAACTAACAAGACTAGTATACTTTGAAAAATTAAACCTCAGTTTAATTCTTATCTTTGACTAAAGTGTTTTTGATATCAATACAAATTCAAGTTTTCTTCTCATTATAATCAACTGAAATTTGAATTTGAAAATTTAACAAATTTTTTCAGTGACATGGTATTATTTTAGATATTTCATTTATAAAACTTATTTTGATATTAAAAATAACATTGTCTGTTTGAAAAACTTGTCCACAAAGTAAGCATGAATAAGAATAAATTTTGTTTAATATACCTATTGAAAAACATTTTTACCTAACATTCAAATACTATTAAGAAAGGAAAACAGATAAATATTATCATTTAGAAGTAAAATGTTTAGATACATAAGTAACTGGTTAAATCAGTTGGTGGTCCTTATTATTTTAGATTTATAACCAACATAACTTAGAACAAGCAATTAGAGTTACTTTAGGTCATCAAGTTGTCTAACACCTAGTCTAAACAAGTAACTTTACCATGAAAATAATAAAACAAGCATTTTTTAACCGTGTTTAAGCTAATGAATTGGTTTGTATCATAGGGTGATGTTTTGGCTTGAAATGATATCTTAAATAAGCTAAATAGATGTCAGCCTTGTAGGTGGGAATACTTAAATGTGTTTGAAATTCACATTTGTTATCTTTTGTTCTGAACTTTTATTTCTATTTATATACTTATAACTTTTTAAAACATTTTACATGGTTTCAACTGCATTTAAGTTGATAAAAAGAAGACGTTTAAAAGTTAAACCTTTGTTGTGTTGCTGATAATCAACAACAACTTAAAAATGTAACAAAAACTAAGGTTTTTTTTTGTTATAAGTTGAGTATACGTTACTGTATTATCTTTTTTTAAACACTTATTTACTGAATGTTTTAACAGAAATTCAACAAATGAACAAGAAGTTGTATAGAAAAAAAAAGTTCACGGACAACGTATTGAAGTTAGTTAAATCCTTTTTTACAGATACTACTGTTTTTTCAAATTAGACTTATGCAATGGTAACCATAAGATTAAAACTTAAAAGTACGACAAATTTTAAATCAAACAACTAAAGTGTTTGATCTTTTAATTCTTATAACAACCAGTTTGTTTGTACAATTATCAATTTGTGGCTTGTACTTTAAGTAGATATCAATAGCCGGTTTTGTTCAAATGGTGGTCCTAAAAAGGACCGGTTGTTGAGCATTTATTTTGAGCTGGTGTACTTGGTAACAGCTTTAGTTCCCTCTGAAACTGCGTGCTTTGACAACTCGCCGGGGAGCAAGAGCCTGACAGCAGTTTGAATTTCGCGGCTGCTCACAGTTGACCTCTTGTTGTAATGAGCCAAACGTGAAGCCTCTGCTGCAATGCGCTCGAAGATGTCGTTGACAAATGAGTTCATGATTCCCATCGCCTTGCTGGAAATTCCGGTGTCGGGGTGCACTTGCTTCAAAACTTTGTACACGTAGATGCCGAAGCTTTCTTTGTGCCTCCTCCTTCGCTTCTTCTTGCCGTCGACCGGGGTGGTCTTGGCTACTGACTTCTTTGCGCCTTTGGTTGCGGTCATGATGATGTGTGAACTTCAGTCTCGGCGCCAGCTTATATACTGAAAGTTTATGCAAATTAGCATTTCCGTACGCGAACGACAGCCTCTCTCATTTTATGATTCTCTCGTTTGTCGTAAATATTTTTAGGTGGTCCTGAAAAGGACCTGGTTTGTTTCAACTTAGGCTGATTTTTTTGAAGCGGTCTTCTTGGGCAATAATACTGCCTGGATGTTTGGAAGAACACCTCCTTGAGCAATAGTGACGCCGCCGAGAAGTTTGTTCAACTCTTCGTCGTTGCGGATAGCTAGTTGCAAATGGCGGGGAATGATCCTGCTTTTCTTGTTGTCACGAGCAGCGTTACCGGCAAGCTCGAGCACTTCTGCGCTCAAATACTCGAGAACGGCAGCCAGATAAACTGGAGCACCAGCTCCGACTCTTTGGCTGTAGTTGCCAGTGCGCAACAGGCGGTGCACGCGACCGACTGGAAACTGCAGTCCTGCACGAGAAGACCTGCTCTTCGGCTTAGATTTGAGTTTTGATCCTTTACCACGTCCCGACATCTTGTTGTTCGAATGATTGTGCCAAGATGCTCGCACAGCTCTGTATAAAACTCAAACCTAACCGCGTCGAACGAACAACTAATTTGCATATGTCGTAGCTGCTCTTTAATCTTGTCAAAATGTTTGTTCAGCAGTGTTGAAGAAATTTGATTTTGAAATGGGTGGTCCTAAAAAGGACCGAGTTTGCTAAATGTTTAGCCACCGAAGCCGTACAAGGTTCTTCCTTGACGCTTGAGTGCGTATACGACGTCGAGTGCTGTGACGGTCTTGCGCTTGGCGTGCTCTGTGTATGTTACTGCATCGCGAATAACATTTTCCAAGAAAACTTTCATGACGCCTCTCGTTTCTTCATAAATCAGTCCCGAGATTCGCTTCACTCCGCCTCGGCGAGCCAAACGGCGGATTGCAGGCTTAGTGATGCCTTGGATGTTGTCGCGAAGTACTTTGCGATGGCGCTTAGCACCTCCTTTTCCCAAGCCTTTACCTCCTTTGCCGCGTCCAGACATGTTGAATACAGTGCTTTCGGCAGTCCGTCGAGTTTATTTATAAGCTGTTACGGACGCGTACGGTTACTACTAAACTAATTTGCATACTCAGAAAAGTCTCTAACTTACATTCTTTCGTTTGGTTTATTTTCTCTCACTATCAAACAAAGTTTAAAAGTGGCCCTGAAAAGGACCGGTTTTAGCTAATGCTTAAGCTCTTTCGCCACGCATTCTCCTGGCGAGCTGGATGTCTTTGGGCATGATTGTCACACGCTTGGCGTGGATCGCGCAAAGGTTAGTGTCTTCGAACAAACCAACGAGGTAGGCCTCGCTCGCTTCCTGCAAAGCCATTACGGCACTGCTTTGGAACCTCAAGTCAGTTTTGAAGTCTTGAGCTATTTCACGTACAAGACGCTGAAAAGGCAACTTGCGCAAAAGAAGCTCAGTTGACTTCTGGTAGCGTCTGATTTCTCTCAGAGCAACTGTGCCGGGCCTGTAGCGATGAGGCTTCTTCACACCTCCGGTAGCGGGTGCGCTCTTGCGAGCGGCCTTAGTGGCGAGCTGTTTCCTTGGAGCCTTGCCTCCGGTTGACTTGCGAGCGGTTTGCTTGGTACGAGCCATTTTGATAATGTAGCTATACGCTGGAAGACTGTATATATACTGTTTACGGAGACACGGACGCAAGCGATTCCGCTGTATCTCATTGACTAATTTGCATACTTTTAATTTACTGTTGTTATTAGCATTTCATTTTTTGTTAATATTTTGATTGAGTGGTCCTGAAAAGGACCTTGGGTAAAAGAACAACTTATTTCTTGCAGCTCTTCTTGGTACTTGCCTTCTTAGATGCTTTTTTGGCTACCGGCTTCTTCTTGGTTACTTTCTTCTTCTTGCTTGCAGCTTTTTTAGATGCTGCTTTCTTAGGAGCACACTTTTTAGCAGGTCGCTTTTTGGCTGCTGGTTTTTTCGCTGCCTTCTTGGGAGCACACTTCTTTACTCGTTTCTTTGCTGCGGCCTTCTTTACTGCTGGCTTTTTAGCTACTTTTTTTGTCCTCTTCTTGGGACCAGCAGCTGGCATTGGAGCAAGCTTGAACGAGCCGGAAGCGCCTTTTCCAGTAGTCTGGAGAAAAGAACCTTTGGTCACGCCGCTGGTAAGTGCTCTCTTCAAGTGAGAATTAGAAGCTGAAAGGTCAAGCTTGTAGGTGTCCGCGATATATTTTTGTATCTTCTGGCGGGATGTACCTTTTCGTTCCTTCATTGCTCCCAGGGCAGAGCTAATCATCTCCCTGTAAGTCGGGTGTTCTGCCTTCTTGGCGCTTGGTCTCTTGGAAGACCTGGCCTTGGCTGCGGCCGCCGCTGCTACTGCTGGTGCTGCTACTGCTGTGGTAGACATTTTGTATGTATTTTAAAGCAACCGAAACAATACTTTTAGTAGTTACTGACTGTGACGAATTGACTGTTGAGCAGTTTTACTTTGTGAAGTACCTTTTACTGATTGTTACGAGCATTAGCATGTGAGTTTAAAGCGCATATGCTCATAAAAGCATAGTTATTTTTTTACGAACGTCAAAAACATTCCAGTGACAAAGAAACCAGACTTAGCCTGGTCGGAAACAGAGTTTTTTTTAAAGCTTAGCTTTAAAGGTCCAGAAAAACAGTCTAAAAGTTACAGCACACCTCTGCATTTAATGATATAAACCTCAAATGAAACAAAATATACTACTACACATCCGGTTTAGTTTTCTTCAGCTGCAAACTTAAAACTGTAAGATTTTAGACAAGCACAAGTGTTTTTTCCACTTCAAGCTTAAGTTAAGTTTTATTATTTTAATTTCATTCGGTTTTGTCAATTGTAAAACCCATGAAGTATGTTTAACTTGATTACAACTTTAATTGTGCTGGTTAGTAAAAAGTAATTCATAAACAAACACAAGTATTTAATTTATGACACTTTACAAGTTATCATTACTTTAAGTATACTTATATTGAAAATGGCAGTACTAAACCACCTAAAAAAACTTAAGTACATAAGTTTTGAATTTGTTCTTCCACATACTAGTAACTTATCTTTTCAAAAATGTTCTGAACAGTAGCCATACAAAACTTGTTAAAAAGCTAGAAACTAATGTTTAACAAAGTTTGTTATATAAAACAGTCCCAACTAGTTACTAGTATTTCACAGTTAGAAAAATTTGAAACAACTTTTTAAAACTGTTACACAGTTGTTTAGATTTTTTAACAACGTTTTATTTGTTATACTCAAAGCTGAACTAAGAACTTTTTCTTTGTAGATTTCATGAAAAGAAAGCGAACAAATGGATTTGATCGTAACTTTCCAAAACAAGACGAAATAACTTACACTTAAATGAATATCAGTACTGTTCACTTATGTTCAAAGAAAAGGACCGAAATTTCAATATGAAGTTTAAAAGAGTTGCTTATTTTGAGACGAAAAACTTTACTTAGAAAAAGAGGTTAGGCTAATTTTAAAAGTAGTATCAAGTAAGTAACGATCATAAAAAAAAATATCAGTGTTTCATAACTAATTTGAAAAACTAGATTGGATAAACTTTTTTTTACATTCAGTACTCATAAACTTGCGATGTGTTTAAGAAAGTCTATTTGACAATCATTTGTTGGATTAGTTCTTCATACTTATTATGAAAGTTTCTAGTTTATCTTAAACATTTTCAATAATAAATGACACACTAACTAGACTGTCATTTAGTTGTAGACTTATTTTGTCTGTTGCTTTCATTTTGCTATTTATATAAAAGCCATAACTTTATTTTTTATAAGCGTTTCGTTCTGCTCTAGACTTTTAACAAATATTACTTGAAATAAACAGTTGCAGTAGTTTTTAGTTATCAAGTTGTCTCATACACAGTCTTCAATAAAGTTACAAAGCTGTTTACTTCTTTTCCTTTGCATAATGTTTCAGCTATTGGTTTTTTTACGCGTTGATGTTTTATGTTAAAAATCCATAAGCAACTAAGTTTAATAAAACAAGTCTAAGATTTGTAAAAAAATTCAACTTTGCTATTCATGACAGTTGTACTGAAATTGAATGCTTTTTGGTCGTTTTTTTTCTTTAGAACAATCACTGTTGTTTACATTTATTTATGTTTGAAAATACATTTTGATAAGCATGATCAGTATAATTTTCATGAATAAACCTCTACTGTTCAAGTATTTTTAAAAATAAAACGAAATTTATTAAAACTAACTGTTTTATTTTCATTCCATAATGAAATTACTTTTTATAGTGACGTAGAACAAGTTTTAAAAATTAAGTTTAGTATTTATTAAATTAAAAAAAAGTCTACGAAGTAAGCATGGTTGAGAATTTTTTTTTGTCTAAATAAAGAAGTTAACAAGAAAAAGCCTTTGGACAACACGTTTAAGTTAGTTGAAGCTTTTTATAAAACATCAAATTACAACTAGTTTACAAAACTTATTCCACGATTTAGGCAATACTTTCAAAACATAAAACTAGCTCTCTTATCAAAAGTTGCTTAGAATGTCCAGTAAAAGTACAAAGGCAATAGTAAGTATGCATAACTAGGTGACAAAAGAAAAGACAGAAAAAATATTATTTAGAAGTAAAATGTGTCATTCAACTAGCTCTAACTCTTACTTTTGATCCTTTACCACCACAAAGTTGGTTGAGTTGCACATTTTTGTTGTTTAGTTAAAGCTGGTTTAACACTGCTTAGTAGACTTTAAAGCTGGTTAAATAAACTGGTTGTCCTGATTACATTAGATTAACTTGATAAAGCTATAAGTAATGCTAGATCAACTAAAAGATGTAAGCTTTTTAAAGTTTTAATAGATTCGAAATGTTCTTTTTCGTTCATGTTGTGATGCATATATGTTGTTTTTTTTTTATGTATTTATGAGTTGTAATGCATGTTTTAAATGTGTTTTAGTTAAAGTTATTTTCTGAAACGATACAACATAAATTAGACCCAAAGCTAAACTAATTTTCAACTTGATAAATCTGTGAACAATTTGAGTTCAATAAAAAGCTTTTTAAAAAGAATTCGGTTGTAATACATGATGGTTGTTGTACTGAAATTGCAGTTTTGTTGATTTTTTTATTTTGGTTTGAACAGCTTCTGTTGTTAATTGTATTTTAAACTGTTTTATTTAGTTTGAGTTGCATTGTAATAAAAAGAAATAATACATTTTAGAAACTACTGGTTTATTAGATTGTAATTGTTAATATCCAAAGTTAATTTTGTTTTGTTATAATTTAATGCATTATTTTCATTTAAAATCTAATACTTTTTACAGTGACGTAGAACAGTATTTTTTAAATAAACTAAATACTTTTTCAATTTTACAAAAAGAAGTATACAAAATAAGCATAACGGGAATAAGTTTTGTTTAAAGAAAGAAGTTTACAAGAAAATCTTATGGACACAAAAATCAAGTTAGTTGAAGCTTTCTGCGAAACGTGTATTTATTTGTAATGTAACAGACTTAAGCAATGGTTTTTAAATGCAACTAGCTACCTCCTCAAAAGTAGTTTAAAATGTCATGTAAGAGAACAAAAACAATTGTAAATACAAGTATGTGACAAAAAGTTAAAACACAAAAGTATAAGTTAGAAGTAAACTGTTTCATACAAACATTCTAACTCACCTTTTACCAGCACAAAAAACATTAAGTTTGGTTCGTTTTTGTCGTCTAGTTAGAGCTTGTTTAATGCTGCTTAGTGGACATTGATATCTGGTTGAATCAGTTGGTGGTCCTTATCACTTTAGACTTATAACAGAAATAACTATAGACTGTAAAAGTCGTTTTAAGTCATCAAGTTGTCTCACATATAGTTGTAACAAGTAATACAAATGAGTGGTGACAAGCTGTTACTTCTTTTCCTTTCAGCTTATAAATTGAGTTCTTTCATGTATTAGACTAGTTAAGCAATTAAAAACAAACTAAATAGATGTCAGCTTTGTAAAATAAAAGTTTTAATGATAAGCTTTCATCAATTATTTCAGCTATTTTTGTTTTGGTAAATCGCGTACTTGTTTATAGTGTTGTTTTTCTTTGAACAATCGATGTTGTTTACATTTATGTATTTTAATGTATGATTTTTAAATTACTATGCATGTTTTTAATCGTGTTTTAGTTGTAATTAAACTATATTTTTAGTGAAACAAATATTGTTTGTTGTTAACAATTGAAAACATACTTTGTTGATAAACCAAAGTAAGTTTTATTCTTATTACTACTTAAGTGTACTATTTTCATTGAAAAATATAACTAGTTTTTAAAGTGACGTAGCGTAACTTTTTTTAATAAGTTAAAAAACAAATAGTTGTTGAATGTTTAAGAAAAGTCCACAAAGTAAGAACGATTAAGATAGAGTTCCTAGAAAAAAAACATATCAAGAAGAAAAAGACATCCAAGTTAGTTAATTATGTTAAGCATTCAATTACAGTAGGCAATAAATTAAGGATTATAGCAGTGATCACACTAGTTTACATCGCAAAAGTTAGATCAAAAATAAAGTAAAAGTAGAGAAATCACAGCAAGCTTAACTGTTCAATTAATAATGGAAAGCGATAAAATATAGTTTGGAAGTAAACAGTGTTGTTCAGAGTTCTTTGATCCTTTATCATCACAAAGTAGATTTAGTATGTAAATTTGTGTCATTGAGTTTAGTACACATTAGAAGCTTGCATCAATGACTGGTGATCCACGTAAGCTTTAGACTCATGGAAAATACAAAGAAAAAACAAATGATTTTTGGAGTTGTCTCATATACAGTATAAAAAAGAGATCAAGTTGTTCATTTTTTCTTTTGTATCATGTTTTTATGTGTCGACGTTTTTGTTTGATAGAGCCACAAACAATTTGAGTTTAACGAAACAAGTTTAAATATTTGTAAATATTTCAACTGTACTCTTAAACTATTGTTGTACTGAAACTGTATGTTTGTTTTGAACAGTCGCTGTTGTATACATTAATGCATTGTACAACTTTCAATCTGCTTTTTATGGTTTCAGTTGCATTCTAACTAACAAGACTAGTATACTTTGAAAAATTAAACCTCAGTTTAATTCTTATCTTTGACTAAAATGTTTTTGATATCAATACAAATTCAAGTTTTCTTCTCATTATAATCAACTGAAATTTGAATTTGAAAATTTAACAAATTTTTTCAGTGACATGGTATTATTTTAGATATTTCATTTATAAAACTTATTTTGATATTAAAAATAACATTGTCTGTTTGAAAAACTTGTCCACAAAGTAAGCATGAATAAGAATAAATTTTGTTTAATATACCTATTGAAAAACATTTTTACCTAACATTCAAATACTATTAAGAAAGGAAAACAGATAAATATTATCATTTAGAAGTAAAATGTTTAGATGCATTAGTAACTGGTTAAATCAGTTGGTGGTCCTGATTGTTTTAGATTTATAACCAACATAACTTAGAACAAACAATTAAAGTTACTTTAGGTCATCAAATCGTCTAACACCTAGTCTAAACAAGTAACTTTACCATGAAAATAATAAAACAAGCATTTTTTAACCGTGTTTAAGCTAAAGCTGGTTTGTATCATAGGGTGATGTTTTGGCTTGAAATGATATCTTAAATAAGCTAAATAGATGTCAGCCTTGTAGGTGGGAATACTTAAATGTGTTTGAAATTCACATTTGTTATCTTTTGTTCTGAACTTTTATTTCTATTTATATACTTATAACTTTTTAAAACATTTTACATGGTTTCAACTGCATTTAAGTTGATAAAAAGAAGACGTTTAAAAGTTAAACCTTTGTTGTGTTGCTGATAATCAACAACTTAAAAGTGTAACAAAAACTAAGGTTTTTTTTGTTATAAGTTGAGTATACTTTAATGTAATATTTTTTTTAAACACTTATTTACTGAATGTTTCAACAGAAATTCAACAAATGAACAAGAAGTTGTATAGAAAAAAAAAAGTTCACGGACAACGTATTGAAGTTAGTTAAATCCTTTTTTACAGATACTACTTTCAAATTAGACTTATGCAATGGTAACCATAAGATTAAAACTTAAAAGTACGACAAATTTTAAATCAAACAACTAAAGTGTTTGATCTTTTAATTCTTATAACAACCAGTTTGTTTGTACAATTATCAATTTGTGGCTTGTACTTTAAGTAGATATCAATAGCCGGTTTTGTTCAAATGGTGGTCCTAAAAAGGACCGGTTGTTGAGCATTTATTTTGAGCTGGTGTACTTGGTAACAGCTTTAGTTCCCTCTGAAACTGCGTGCTTTGACAACTCGCCGGGGAGCAAGAGCCTGACAGCAGTTTGAATTTCGCGGCTGCTCACAGTTGACCTCTTGTTGTAATGAGCCAAACGTGAGGCCTCTGCTGCAATGCGCTCGAAGATGTCGTTGACAAATGAGTTCATGATTCCCATCGCCTTGCTGGAAATTCCGGTGTCGGGGTGCACTTGCTTCAAAACTTTGTACACGTAGATGCCAAAGCTTTCTTTGTGCCTCCTCCTTCGCTTCTTCTTGCCGTCGACCGGGGTGGTCTTGGCTACTGACTTCTTCGCGCCTTTGGTTGCGGTCATGATGATGTGTGAACTTCAGTCTCGGCGCCAGCTTATATACTGAAAGTTTATGCAAATTAGCATTTCCGTACGCGAACGACAGCCTCTCTCATTTTATGATTCTCTCGTTTGTCGTAAATATTTTTAGGTGGTCCTGAAAAGGACCTGGTTTGTTTTAACTTAGGCTGATTTTTTTGAAGCGGTCTTCTTGGGCAATAATACTGCCTGGATGTTTGGAAGAACACCTCCTTGAGCAATAGTGACGCCGCCGAGAAGTTTGTTCAACTCTTCGTCGTTGCGGATAGCTAGTTGCAAATGGCGGGGAATGATCCTGCTTTTCTTGTTGTCACGAGCAGCGTTACCGGCAAGCTCGAGCACTTCTGCGCTCAAATACTCGAGAACGGCAGCCAGATAAACTGGAGCACCAGCTCCGACTCTTTGGCTGTAGTTGCCAGTGCGCAACAGGCGGTGCACGCGACCGACTGGAAACTGCAGTCCTGCACGAGAAGACCTGCTCTTCGGCTTAGATTTGAGTTTTGATCCTTTACCACGTCCAGACATCTTGTTGTTCGAATGATTGTGCCAAGATGCTCGCACAGCTCTGTATAAAACTCAAACCTAACCGCGTCGAACGAACAACTAATTTGCATATGTCGTAGCTGCTCTTTAATCTTGTCAAAATGTTTGTTTAGCAGTGTTGAAGAAATTTGATTTTGAAATGGGTGGTCCTAAAAAGGACCGCGTTTGCTAAATGTTTAGCCACCGAAGCCGTACAAGGTTCTTCCTTGACGCTTGAGTGCGTATACGACGTCGAGTGCTGTGACGGTCTTGCGCTTGGCGTGCTCTGTGTATGTTACTGCATCGCGAATAACATTTTCCAAGAAAACTTTCATGACGCCTCTCGTTTCTTCATAAATCAGTCCCGAGATTCGCTTCACTCCGCCTCGGCGAGCCAAACGGCGGATTGCAGGCTTAGTGATGCCTTGGATGTTGTCGCGAAGTACTTTGCGATGGCGCTTAGCACCTCCTTTTCCCAAGCCTTTACCTCCTTTGCCGCGTCCAGACATGTTGATTATAGTGCTTTCGGCAGTCCGTCGAGTCTATTTATAAGCTGTTACGGACGCGTACGGTTACTACTAAACTAATTTGCATACTCAGAAAAGTCTCTAACTTACATTCTTTCGTTTGGTTTATTTTCTCTCACTATCAAACAAAGTTTAAAAGTGGCCCTGAAAAGGACCGGTTTTAGCTAATGCTTAAGCTCTTTCGCCACGCATTCTCCTGGCGAGCTGGATGTCTTTGGGCATGATTGTCACACGCTTGGCGTGGATCGCGCAAAGGTTAGTGTCTTCGAACAAACCAACGAGGTAGGCCTCGCTCGCTTCCTGCAAAGCCATTACGGCACTGCTTTGGAACCTCAAGTCAGTTTTGAAGTCTTGAGCTATTTCACGTACAAGACGCTGAAAAGGCAACTTGCGCAAAAGAAGCTCAGTTGACTTCTGGTAGCGTCTGATTTCTCTCAGAGCAACTGTGCCGGGCCTGTAGCGATGAGGCTTCTTCACACCTCCGGTAGCGGGTGCGCTCTTGCGAGCGGCCTTGGTGGCGAGCTGTTTCCTTGGAGCCTTGCCTCCGGTTGACTTGCGAGCGGTTTGCTTGGTACGAGCCATTTTGATAATGTAGCTATACGCTGGAAGACTGTATATATACTGTTTACGGAGACACGGACGCAAGCGATTCCGCTGTATCTCATTGACTAATTTGCATACTTTTAATTTACTGTTGTTATTAGCATTTCATGTTTTGTTAATATTTTGATTGAGTGGTCCTGAAAAGGACCTTGGGTAAAAGAACAACTTATTTTTTACAGCTCTTCTTGGTACTTGCCTTCTTAGATGCTTTTTTGGCTACCGGCTTCTTCTTGGTTACTTTCTTCTTCTTGCTTGCAGCTTTTTTAGATGCTGCTTTCTTAGGAGCACACTTTTTAGCAGGTCGCTTTTTGGCTGCTGGTTTTTTCGCTGCCTTCTTGGGAGCACACTTCTTTACTCGTTTCTTTGCTGCGGCCTTCTTTACTGCTGGCTTTTTAGCTACTTTTTTTGTCCTCTTCTTGGGACCAGCAGCTGGCATTGGAGCAAGCTTGAACGAGCCGGAAGCGCCTTTTCCAGTAGTCTGGAGAAAAGAACCTTTGGCCACGCCGCTGGTAAGTGCTCTCTTCAAGTGAGAATTAGAAGCTGAGAGGTCAAGCTTGTAGGTGTCCGCGATATATTTTTGTATCTTCTGGCGGGATGTACCTTTTCGTTCCTTCATTGCTCCCAGGGCAGAGCTAATCATCTCCTTGTAAGTCGGGTGTTCTGCCTTCTTGGCGCTTGGTCTCTTGGAAGACCTGGCCTTGGCTGCGGCCGCCGCTGCTACTGCTGGTGCTGCTACTGCTGTCGTAGACATTTTGTATGTATTTTAAAGCAACCGAAACAATACTTTCAGTAGTTACTGACTGTGACGAATTGACTGTTGAGCAGTTTTACTTTGTGAAGTACCTTTTACTGATTAATACGAGCATTAGCATGTGAGTTTAAAGCGCATATGCTCATAAAAGCATAGTTTTATTTTTACGTTTATGCAAATTAACTATTTCTTTTAGAATATTAATTCGTTACGGACGTATTTTAATGAAAACAGGTTTCACTTTACCATTGACCGTTTGATGGCGCAAGATTTTTTTTCCATAGTCAATTTGTTGCAAATTTCGTTTTTAAAGATGAAATTTTTGCCCGTTGCCCACTTGCGGCGCTGTTGAGTCAAACCATCCGTCCCCACCTACCACCCTAATAGTTTATAGGTTTATATAGTTTCTAGTTTTACTTTCAAAATGTTAAAGTTTGTGCTACGTCACTACTGTGAAAAATTTTTGCAATGAAGTTTAACATCTAAATTTAGTTAGCTTCATATAAAGCAAAAATTTCATAGTTGCTTATCAAAAAACAACTACAAAGAATTTTTAGTAAAGTTTTAAAAGTTTTTAATCACAATACAGGGCTACTATCAAATGTTGTGCACTTTTTCTTTACATTACAAAATAACCAGTTTTATGTCCAGTTTTCATATTAATAAAGTTTAATATGAATAAATCAATAAAATTTAAATACTTTAATGTCATTTATTAACCTGACTTAAATAAGTAATGGGTCTTTTAAAGTTTGTTTTAAATATTTTGTACAAATGTACAATAATCTATTTCTTTAGAAGATTAAGAGACATTTAAAACCTAATAAGTTTATATAAAAACTTACAGACTAATCATTCAACCAAAACTTTCAAAACATTTAATAACTTTTATATTTAAGGTTTTTGAAAATATTAATTATCAATGGATCGTTTATTAATATCTTTTATATACGGTTTATATACCTTTATAAAGAAACTACAACTGATAGTTCTAACAATAGAAGGGAGTGAAGTAAAAATTAAAACCATCACATATACACTACATCTGTCTTAGAGTAAATAATATAAACAAAACTGTCATTAAATTTAGATTAAGTATAATTAAACGAATTTTTAAAATACACTTTTAGTATGTTTAATAATACAAGTAAATAAAGATGTCTTATGAAGTCTTATGAATATTGTATTCAATAACAATCTAACAACCCTAATTACTTTTTTTTTTTTCATTAAGTAAAATTAGAAAAATTTAACTTGTATTTTAATGTACAATAAAATTTACCGTATTATAAGAAAATACAATGATCAGTCTTATCTATGATAACATATGTTCTTTTAATATCTAACACATATTGTTACAAAACATAATCAATAAATATATAAACGAATTGATTAATTGCACCACTTATATTTTGATAGAATATCTTGGTCAAAAATAAAACATAAATACATTAGCATAACTTTTACTATGAATTAATTATTTATTGAGAATGTATTAACACATCATAAAGCAAAAGATTAAACTAAAAGTATTTTTGAAAATTCTATGTTTTTGAATAATTATCTGTTTTTTTTGTGTATTTTTAAGGTTGTAGGAAGAGTTTACTGCTGATTTATAAAAAGAATACATCTTAAACATATTTGAGTACAAATTTCTAAAGAGTATAGATGTATTTTTACTTTTATAATTTTTACACATGCTGAGTATTTTTAATTACATTTAAAACCAAATAATGCAAAACCAGATGTAATTTTTTTTTTGAAAATTTCAAATTTTTTTTTGCTGTAAGCTGGTTTTTACATTTTCATAATAACAGTGCAAAGTCTTCTTAGTTTAAACATGAACTGATTTTATTTTAGCAGTACAAAATAAACAATAAATGACTATAAAATATTGTTTATTATTATAAAGTGGTTTTTTTTAATGAAGTTAAAGTTTTTATAAGTAGATGGTAACTTTTGTAAATGTTGTTAGATCTTATACTTAAGACTTAATTTAAGTTGGTTTTTGTAAATTTGTTCAAATATAAATTATGCATTTATTATTTACATATAACAAAAAATTACAAATGAATGATAAGTTTGTTTTATATAATCAGGGTGGCCACAAAACCCAAAAACATGGAACTTGACAATTTAGGCAAAAAATCCTGGGAAATTTAAAAAAAAACTTGAAAAAACATGTACAAAATCGTAAATACATCGAATTTTTTAAAATTTCAATTATTTTTTAACTTTTTCCTAAAAAATATAAATTTTATCGTAGACTTAAAATAACATAGTACAAGTTTTTAATTAGTAATAAATAAATTAATTCTTTAACTAATGAAACTAATTTTTATTTTAAGTTAAATGTTTTGAATGTCAAGTAAAGTCAGTAAACAATAATCGATTTCTGACTGATGCAACTTAAGTTATTGACTTCGGCTATGAAATAAAAGAATGACATTTTTTTTAAATAGAAAGATACTTATACTTTTCAACATTTAGGTTTTAAAAGAAAATACTATCTAGTCTCTGTGAAGCGCTGTCATAGTTTTTGGAGTAGATAAATTTGCCTCTGTAATTAAAAGAAGCTAAGAGAAAAAGAAATTTAAAAGCAAGATTAAAATAAGAGCAGAGCAAAACAAAAATGTCCGATGCAATATTTAATACCGTAGCAGCTATAATAAACCTTAGTTTTATTGTATAAGTTATAATTCATTAGTTGCTTTTATTTAGCTTTGTATTAGTTGTTGCAAATTTTGTTAGATATCTTGATAATTATTAATTAAAAGTAATAAATTGAAACTAACAAACTGTTTATATTATATATCAACATAAAGGCTTTTAACAGTCATATGAGAAGAATTTTGAAGAAATTGGTTTAAAATATTGGTACAGGTTATAATAGAAAAAAAAAAACAAATATTAGATAATAGTTATAATGTATCATTTAATTAGTTTAAATTTATCAAAGAACAATTTTTTTATTTTAAGATTAATTTTTTACTGAAAATTTTCAAAAAAAGATGTGCTCTCAAATATCTAAAAAAAATTTTGAAAACCAGGAAAAATTTTCCAACAACTAGTGGCCACCATGTATAATGCATCATCTCGTTTTAATAACTGTTTCCTTGAGCTTAAAATTAAAGAATTAATACATATATATAAGCTTTTAATGTGTCAAATAAAAAGAATAGTTATTAGAAAGTTGTACACTAATTACTAAAAAAAAGTGCACACTTAGTTTCGAACTCATGCTTATTTGAACAAAACGATAAAAACTGCTGCTCATTTGTAATAAAACATGCAGCCATTTAAAACTTCTTAAGGAATAAAATAACGACCACAACAAATCTAGTTAGTATACATATCTAAAAATATTTTTCTTTGAAAAATGTGGTACATAGTTAACTAATTTATACTATAAACTGTACTATTTTATCAACTGCAATAGCTAAGATGAATTAAACCTGTGTTTATCAGCAAAAATTACTAATAAAACTATGTTTCATATTTATTTCTAAATTTCTTATCTATATAAAACAATAAAAATTTGCCATTTTTAAAACAGGTCTAATATTAAAGTTCTGTACTGAAACGTTGTATTCAATTGTATAATAATAAACTATAAAATTACTGTGTGGCCATATGGTGTAGGGGTCCAATAATTGCTAGTATTGAAAACTCTTTGAGTTGAAAGTTACAAGGTCAAAACCCAGTTGTTAACACAAACAAAAAATTTAAAGTGTGACTTTTAATTAGTAAGGAAGCAAAAATGTAAATTAATAACTAATTAACATACACTAGATATTCTAGGGTTGTATGATAAGTAAAAAATAACTAAAACTACGGTCTGAGACCACCAAATGTCTGAATAAAAGGGGCAATATTTTCTGATAATGAGTTTGGTTTAGTGAAACAGCTATTAGCTAAATAGACTTAGTTTTAAATTTTGTGTTTGTATAGAGTTATTAGAAACATTTTTACAAACTGCTTAACAGAACTAAGTTGAGCAAATAATAGAAGTCAATAAGTTCAAAATCCTTAATTTTTTACTAAACATTGTTTTCACTCTTTGTGTATTCAATACACTCAACGTGTTGTTATACATCATTTTCTGTTTAGTAAGTTGGGTTTTTATTTAATACATTAATAGTGAAGTTAATATATTCGATAATAAATTTAAATACTCTATATTGAAATTCAGTAGTACACTTAATATTATCAAATAATTAAATAAGCTTATATGGTTAGTAAAATGATATTTGAAGCATCTACCTAATAAACATCTATTATTATAAAGACATCGTTTTCATTACGGTTTTATACAAAAACATTGATTTTTGCTGAATATTAAAATCTACTTCTTGACTGAAACCGGCCGGATTTCCGAGCATTCACTATTCTCAGTTAGTATGTTGATTGGGTTCTAATGGCGTTGATCCAGTTTAGATTGTGGCAATCACTACTTTATATTTATACTATTGTTAAAAATTTGTTAAATAAGTCTATATTTCTTTTTTTCCGTATATTTACTAAGTTCTTGATAAAATTGTTTTTAAATAAAGTTGAGTAGATTAACTGCTAAAATAGAAAGTTAAAAATATCTTAGCTAATCTTTGTAAAGAGTTTATTAAAAATTATTTTTTGTTTTGTGTCTATTTTGGTGGTTTATCTTGCTTTATTTGAACTTAAATGTTTTGTCTACATTTACAGTTATATTAAAATTTATAATAGATAGTGAGAATACTTTTTTTTTAATAAGCGCATAGATTTTATGTTTCTAGACAAAAAACTCTAACAATTAAACACTAACTATTTTAAGAAATTCAATTATTCTAAGTTTTTTTAGTGTATGTTTTTTTTCTATTTATATATTCTTGTTTATTTAAAAGTTAAAACTTTCAATTTTTATTTTATTTTATAGCTTAAAACAGTTAAGATAAATATGTGGTGTGTAGCGAACTGAAAGGTCTTTCTATACATCAGATCTTAAACCATATTTTTGGGCGTCGATTTCTTTATCATGTTCAATAAAATATAGACTTATATTACGCTTTAAAGAAGCTATGTGTTGATCATTTCGACTAAAAATAAAAACAACAGTGAACATGCTATGCTTGAATTTTTGAAAACTGAAAAAAAAAAAAACAATCTCGTATATAAAAGCGAAAGTTACATGAAAAAATTCAAACTATGTGTTTTAGTTTTGGTCTTCATCTACATACTCGTATTCAAATGTGTATTCTACATCAGTATTTCTATCAGGCTTGTTTTTTTCGCTTTTGTTTAAATTTTCTTTACTTCTAAATTAATTATAGGAAAATCAATATTTGAAAAAATACCTTTATGTAGAAGATTTTTTCTTAGAACCCTTGAACTTAAATACTTAAAATCAAGGCTTAGTTTATAAAACACAAATTATAAAATCAATTCAGTAAACTAAAAGTTAAAATAAGAAAGTTAAAAAGTTCTATAATTTTATTCATTAAACTAACTCTGATGGAAATCTTTGGTGAAACTTTTTCTGTTCAGCTATTTTAAATCGTACCTTGTTTCTTATCGTTTCCTGATTGAACGACCGATTCCACCTAGATAATAGTTAATTAAATCTGATCAAGATTACATAAAAATAGCTTATACTACTACTTATGACTTAAAAATAACTAGTGTAACTTTTTTATAGTGACTATTTAATCATAAAAGGTTAAAAATATTATAAAGTTTAGTTTTTAATTCATATAATAGTAAATATATAAATTATAAAATTATCTATTTAAGTTCAAATAGTTTTTATTTTATTTCATAAATCTTGAAAACAAAACAGCCCAATCATTAAATGAAAACTACACATAAAATTTCAAGGTAAAACAAAAAACTTCGAGTTTGAACTCACACTTTGAATATGACGTCCCTGTACAGAGTTATGATGGGAAACAGAAGGCATCCGAGCCAGAAATGTGGCGATTCGCACATGTTCCAAAAAACCGCGTAAAATACATCTCCGAAGGGAAGGGTCGGAAACATGTATTGGTACAAAATGCAGAAGAGAAACCAGAAACCAATACTTCCCCACACCGAAATATGCGCCCACTGTAATATTATTATTGTATAAAAGAAATCACTCAAGTATAAACACTTCTTTTTCATATTTTAAAAATCTGAGAAAAAAGCACTCACTTGCTTAGGACAGCGCAACCTTTTATCTAAACCGCAACATTTAGAAACTTTAATTACTTTAACAAAATTAATTCATTTTGCAGTAGCACTATATTTACTTAAGCAATTACTGAGCAGATAAATGTTTAACACAACTTACTTTATAGTAAACATTTGTTTTGTAGTTTGTTATAGTTAAGCAATTTAGATAGTTAGAGAAATCAAAAGATAGACTTTTTAGATCAATCTTGTCCCAATTTTAGATAAAAAAGTTTTAAAATCAATTTAAGATCAAACTTTAAACTAGTTTGTAGAATATGGCCTTTATAATATTAAATTGTTGGTAAATTCATACATCATTGAGGACATTCCTGGCTTAGGGCAGTGCTTAAACATTTTAATAAGATTACCCCATACAAAAACCATTTGTCCAATACTATAAAATAAATTTTTAATTTTAATCTGTTTTTTCAATGAATTAACTTCGTTTTTAAGGCTTTAAAAAGAATTTAAATAAATTTAGTCCATCCGATTAGGGTTTTTGTATATACTTATAGGCAGGTTTTAATAAAACAGTAAAGTATCCATATGCAGATACTTAAGTCCAATTTTGGGATACAAGATAAAAAAAAATCCTGAATGTGTGCTCTAAAAAGTGACAAGTTAAATTCACATTTATTGAATTTTAGTTTAGGTTGATTTATTACTATATTTTGAAATAGGATTGCATCACAAGCTACTTATTACTTTTTAAATAAAATTAATTTTTAATAATTTTGTTAGATACATAGTTTAAACCAATGAAATATATTTCAATAGCTAAAAAAAACCTTGTATAAAACAAACTTTAAGAATCTTATTTAACTTAACAAATAGTAAAACTTTGAAACTATAACTATTGTAAATTCAAATAAGTTTACATATTCCATCTAAACATACTTTTTTTAGTTTAGGTTTTTTAGGTGAAAAATCGTAAAAAATGAAAGCTTTGAAAATAATACATTTTTTTTTTACTAACATTTTAAATTGTTATTCTGAAAAAGCATGTAGCTTTTAATTTACTAAACAAACAATATACAAGTACTACTATGTTTTAAATTTAAAATAAAACTAACTTTAGTCCAGCTATTGAATTCTAAACCGGCTTTTAGTGATACGGTGATACAAACATACTGTTGAAAATTTTATATTTATTAATGTACTTTATTTAGCGACTAAACTTCAGTTTTACAAAACTTTTTTTGAAAGTAAAAAAAACAGTTTTGTTACATTAACTGACAATACTATCTATTATTTTTCATAGTAACACTTAAATTTTAATTAAACTAATTTAACTTTAATTAAGTATTCTAAGTGAGTTATCAAACACAGTTGTAAAAAAAAGTATTGAAGTATAAACTAACTAATGACTATAATTAAAAAACATAAGATATGATTTTATAACGATGTATAAATATAAGTAAATAGTATAGTAAAAAAACAATTTTTTGAACACTTTATTAAGTTATATTAAAATGAAATTAGATGCTTAAATAAATTTATTAACTTTTATAAGCAGGGCTGCAAAATGTTTTTGGCAAATTTCATCCAGGTTTTTAAAAATTACCCCCAGGTTTTTAAAAGTACACGTTTTTGGGTCTATTTTTAGTTTGAAGTTAAGTTGAAGGTAAAAAACTGTGTTTAATAGTATAAAATCATTGAAAAGATACTGTAAAGCTGCTTCAAATGTGTTAAAAAAAATATTTTATGATGACAATATTTTTTTATTTATATGGCAGATCTTTTGAGTCAAATCAAAAGTTTTCTACGTAACATGTAAAAATTGTTTAAAATTTTAGGTTTTTCCAAGTTTTTTTTTTTTCAAATAAACTCAAATTCCAGGTTTTCGAGTTTTTTGGCAACCCTGTAAAAGTTATCAATATTTGTGTATAGTCTAAAAATTTCAAACTAACAGTGAAAATAAAGTTTCCAAGAAATAAATAACTGTGCATTTTTCCATTTGGTAAGAGAGAGGCTGAAAAACATATAATTACTACCTAAAGAAAATGACACTTTCTTAATCAGTACGTTGTTTATTTTTATAAATTTATCAAATATTAAAGCTTTTCGAAATATTTAATACATTATTATAAGTAAAATAAAACTTCAAACTGTTTTTCAAAAGACATATTAAAATTTAAATTGATCATGACGCAATCATACAAGGTTATAAAAAGCAAGCTCAACTTAATAAACTAAAAAAAAAGAAGCAAGTTAACAAATTTTCGATAAAGATTTTTTTAATTTCATTTTAACAGCAAATTTTTGGCTACTTCAAACTAAAAAAACTAATACATCTATCATACTATAAAAATTATAAATCAGTAATCAAAACAAAGCGGACCTTTTTCCAGGACGATGGTGGGCAAGAAGAAGAGGATGAAGGAGTGGAGCAGCGCGCCGGCCGCCATCTGCCAGAACACGTACGTGTTGAAGTCGTCGCAGTGCTGCGTGCAACCGTACAGCACCGGGTACTTGTACATGACGTCGCGCGGGAAAGTCCGGTCGAATATTCCGATGGTGAACGGCTGCAGCGCCGTGAATATCTGTTTCGGGGATTTTTTCGAATGTTTAGTGGAAATGTTCATGTGCGAGTTTTAAACGGGGTTTTGTATTTGTTTTGTATTGCGCTAAATGAGCTGATTTTTCAGGCTTTAAAAAACTCGGGAAAAAGCTTCCATTGACAAAAGGCTTTAAACTTTTGCACAGCTTGTTTAATACAGGGTAAGCGTGCACTACTTCTTTAATGAACGTTTATCAAACATTCTGATATGCCGTGAGTGCCACTAAAATTTTAAGGGAATTTTCATGTACAAGTTTTATTTTTCTCCAGTGTATGCTCTTCGATTTCAATACGTTTCAAAGCCATAAGATGCGAAATATATAAAAATTGAGTCTTATTGGTTTCAGTAAATACAACTTTGTAGGGAATTGCGTAAAAGTATAAAAATTAATCACGCATTTTCAATGTGGAAGAACACTTAAAACCTTATTGAGATGTCCTTTAAACTACATGGTATATAGGATATTGCTTGAAATAAATAAAAGCACTAAACAATTATAAAAAAAAATCTTACCCATATAATTAAATACTGAAGATAATAAAGCTTCAGGACTTATAGAAATGAAATAAACGGTTTTTGTGTTTTATTTAATTTTGTAAAGTAATAAATTGATTTAATATTTAGTAATTTAGATGCTAAATGAACCCAATCTTCAAATATTTTATTTATATTACAACCTGAACTAAAACTTTATACTAGCTTAACAATTTTATTATAAACAACTTTATAAAACAATTTTATTATCTGAACTAAACTAACAGAATTTTTGAAATTATAATAGCATAAAAAAACCAAATTTTGCTTTAACAAACAATAACATAAAACAAAGTTCTGATATGCTTTAAAAAGGGCATTAAAAAGTTTTACGGAACTTTTTTTATGTATTTTGAACTTATTCCATCATTTTTAAACTATATGTTTCTTTGTCCCTTTTTAAAAATTAAATCAGGTGGTTTAATAAATTTAACATGTTTTGAATTTTCTATTGCAACCAGCATTTTTTATCATGTTTTTGTCATAAAATTGTTTAAAGCCTTATATATAGATAAAACAAAAAAGTCTTATTACCTAGTTGCGTTTTTAAGCTACCGTTTTATTTATTAAACAAACACGGCCTCACTGTTTAAAAACTTAATTTGTTTTTGGTAATATCTTAAAAAATTTGGTGTAATACAGAAGTAGCTTACATACATGTTAGTATTAAGTTCTTTTTTTAATATTATAGTATATTATAATTGGTCTTTCAAACTCAAATTACTATTTCCATTACAAGATAAAAATATTCATATAAATATCAAATAATTATCTAAACTTAACTTTTGTACAAGTGTTCAGTAAAAAAAACTATTTTTAGAAAAATTTAGGTAAAAATGCTGGTTTCTTTATACAGAAATGTGTTTATTTATTTCTTTATTGTTAAGGAACATAAAGTGTCAAGCAAATTTTTTACAAAATATAAAATTGTGAAAAATAAATTAACTTTTAAGCAAACAAGAAAAATATTTAGCTTTTGGAAAAAAAAAAAACACAAAGCTTTCTATACTTTCAAATATAAAAACATTTTCAAAGCCATTTTTTGGATACATTTAAACTAACTAAAAGTTTATCATAACTTTCATAGAAGTATGCCTTTTATAGTTTTAAAACGTTCATATTTAAAACCAAAATAACAAAAGTGAAATTAAATGTAAGATGTATGTTTTAAAATAAACCAAAAGTTCAAGGGTTTTTCGAAAAAAAAAGCTAAAAATTCCAGTGAATTTTACGATCTTTAAAAAATATCAGAATCAAAAATTTTTGAGGATACTATGATATTTGGCCACCTTAAACTTAGTATACTTATTATTAGAAAATAGTAGCGTTGTATTATTCTACAGATAAAAAAAAAGTATGGTATAACTAACACAAAAAATTTTTTTTAGAGCTTTTACAATTAAGTAAAAAAAAATGTTATTCAACTAAATATTTAACGGAAAATATTTAAAATCCAGTTGTACAACAACCTTACTAAAAATTTGAAAATTTATATAAATTAATTTATGGATTATACGCTTTAAAAAAATATTTTTTTCTTACTACTTAAGTAATTTTTTTCGCATTGCATTATATAGTTTATTAAAAAAATCTGCTATAAAATTATAATTTTATTTATGTTAAAACTAAATTAGCCTGAAACATATAAGTAGAATCAAAGCCTATAACTTTTAAGACTAACTAATACTTATTAAATTTTAACAATTAAAATATAACTGACCATATTGTAAACAGAGATGGTCCATCTATCAAAAAGAATCTGACCAGTGAACCCATTGTAAAAAGCATACCAAAACTGTAGAAAATAACGTAAGATAAAAAATCACAACTTATTTGATATTTTTTATAAGGTAACATAATAGTTATATTTTATGTTATTTTAGAAATAAAGTGATTTTATTTAGGGAAGGAGTCGTCAGCTTTTTATAAGTTTGAAAGGCCATAACTACTACAAAAAGCCTTCAGCGGGCAACAAAACTTTGAAAAGTTATATAAAAAAAAAACCATTTTTATTTAAAGTTGTAACAAACAGAGCATTTAATAATCAAAAATGTTTTTATCAAGTAATTATAAACAAATAATCAAGTAAACATACTTGAATCATGTACAAGCATATATTTTTGTAAAACGAATACAAAACACATTTGGCCAGTCTCGTGTAATTCCAACTACCATGGACTAGAAGCAGTGGCTTTAAATATTTGAACTGAAAAAATGTAGATATGTGACAATATTAAAACAAAACAAAAATTACATGTTTTTTATTTAAGTAGTAAAATATTTTCAATACTACAATTAGAGGCTAAAAATAGATTTCTTAAAAAATAATTTTAAATGCCTGTTCATAAATACAAACAATAAAAACAGTAATACATAAACGAAAATAAAAACTTGTTTTAAATTTTTAAAACTTTCACCTCAATACAAACTTCGTGTTTAAAACAATCAGGGTTGCCAATCTACGAGGAAATAAAGCCAGCCTGAGTGACAAAAACCTAGTCTGAGTACATAAGAAAATTGAAAAATAAAACTAATATGCACCAAAAACAAAAAGTCTTGCGATAACGGTTTTTTACAAACATAGTTCAGCTTTGCTAAACTATTTAAAAAAGTAATTTTTAACTCTAAGCAACAGTGTAATCTTATTCATTTTGGAAAACTTTTAAATCATATATAAATGTCTCTTCCAATAGAAACTACTTTTTTCAAAATTAAAAAATGCATTCATTGGCATAGAATTTTATTTTTTTATTATTTAAACCTGAGCAACAGAGTAATCAGACGCGTTGGCGGCCTGAAGTCCTTCTTGCCCCGATATACCGACACCCACGTGTGCTGACTGGATCATCGGGACATCGTTTCCTCCGTCGCCTATCGCTAGCGTCACCTTGTGAACGTGTCCTTTCACCTGTATAAATATTGAACTTTCCACCTTTAAAAGTTTTATCTAAAATTTTACAAAATAAATAAAATAGCTTATAAAAAATATGACCATTTTATATCTAAAATATCCAAAACTTGTATCTTGCATTACTAACAATATCTTTATTATGATTTAAAAACTATGGTTAAAAAATTTAAATTTTATGAATGTATTTATTAAAACACACAATAATCTAACTAGCAAATTATCGCTAATTTTTAGTTTTTCTAATTCTTACGAAAACAGCATATTTTTATTAATTAAAAAAAGGTTTTTTGTACTACAAAAGCCTTAATACTCTTTAAAAAAGGTCTAACATTTTTTTTCAAATACTTTTTACAACACGTTGTTTTGAATGTAAATAAATAAATAGTATAAAGGTAATTTATTTAAATTAATTGTTTTTGTAATCTAAGTAATAAAGAATAATGTGTTTTCTACTATAAGTTACTAAATTTATTTTAAGCTTTCAAAAAAAAAAAGTTTGGACCATAGGTAACTAAAACTAATAAATAACAATTTTTAGATCTTGTTTAATTTTTTTATACATTTTTATTTTATTTTCTCGTTTTAGCTAATAGTTCATGTTTATTAATAGTTTTTTTATATGACATTAATGTTTTCAAACTTTTTATTCTGACAAGATCATTGAGCGAAACATTGTTTATGAAATAAATTTGTGAAAAGACAAATATCAATATGTTTACTTTTCTTTGCTGAAGTTCAGAACTTTAGTTTTTTGATTAACAACTTAAATCATAATAATTGTAATAATTTCAAGAGTAAATGATAACACATTGTTTTATTACCAGATCGACGATGTCAGCTTTTTGAATGGGGGAAACCCGGCAACAGAGAACAGCTTTGCACGACAGGGCGACGTCGAGGAACTTTGTGACGTCATGAGTGGCGAGATGGAGGGAGGGGCCGGCGACGACGAGTCCCAGGTTGAGTTGGTCGGCCTGGCGCAAGTTGGTCTCTCCTATGTGGATGAGCGCTCTCTCGATCTCCTGCTGGATCGCCTGTTCGACGTTTGTTGAAAAGTTTAACGGCGCTTGTTTTAACTAAAAAAGATTTAAAAAAGTATTTCAAATGAAATAGTTAGTTTAAATTGATGTTATTTGGAAAAAAAAACTTTTGTTCGTTCTTAAATAAAGTATTGTTACTGAGTAGTGAAAGTTAAAAAAAAAAACAGAAACAGAGTATTTTGCTATTAAAAAAAAATAGTATTGCTTTTTTGCCGATACACGCACTTTTTTCAGATATGAATAGTTCTTTTACAAAAGTTTTTTCAAATCTCACTAATATTAATCAAACTTTTATTACAAAAATAAATCTTTAACAATCCCATTTTATACCATGAAAACAAACGAACGTCGAAGCTGTTGCTCTTCAACACGAACAACTTCATGTTTTCGTTGATGAGCTTGCACGAGTTGGCGATGTTCAGCGCGGTTTCGATCTTGTCCCCGGTCAGCACCCACACCTTGATGTTGGCCCGCAGCAAAATTTCTATCGTGTCCGGCACCTCGTCCTGCAGCTTGTCTTCTATGGCGGTCGCCCCGAGAAGGTACAAGTTCTGAAAAAAACTGAATAAAAGGAAATTAGGACAAAGTAACTTTTTCCTCAAATGTGTGTTCTTATTTTATAGATTTAAAAGAGGTTCTTTGGAATTAAAAATAAGTTTAACTAACATAGACAACATTAGAAGGTTAAGAGTTTAATCAAAAATACATACTGAATAACTTATTATTCATAAGTTTTTATTCAGTGCACATCTTTGAAAAATTTAGAAATTATATTTTTAGGCTGATAATTTGAGGTAGCGTGAAAATCATAATAAAAAGTAAGTAACTGTCAAAGGTGATAAAACTTAATGGATAAAAATATTTAAACTATTAAAATGAACCTTAACAACTCTGACCTGCAAAAAATGTTCTAAAAAATAGATTTAAGCTTTCTTCAAGGGAATGCACTGAAATTCAATTTAGCTATTTCTGAAGTGCTAACAGTTATTTTATAATTCATTCTAATTATTTATTTCATGGTTCATTTGCAGAGGTTCATAGCTTGGGGTATCATTATTGGTGGTTTAACAAACAAATATGTTTGTCCTTTAAAAATATCGAATATTTTAAGATTTCGAAATTAAAAAAAAGAGGAAAGCCTTAAAATTATACAAGTACCTTTAATACGCTTTGCAAAAAGTTTGTTTTAAATAACTTATGTGTTTACTCTTATTTCTTTTGGCAACGAATACTTAAACAACTTTTATCTCTTTGAAAAATTTAATTTCAGAAGCTTTAAAATTTAGGATTTTTGCATTAAAAACACATTTAAAAATCAAAATGTATAAAACTTTTATATTGTAAATTAATTTTCACCTTTTCAATTTTTTCGTAAGCTTCTGCAAGTAACAGTTCTCTATTATGTATTGCATTGCTTGCCGGTTGGTAATAACCTTGATTCCATTTCTGTGTTTTAATTATAATTAAAATAAATAATTACAATATTCTAACTATTATTGTTTAACTTAAACATCTATTTAATTGCATTAAATACAAATACTCGTTTTTGAAAAGAATTTTTAAACGAGTATTTGTATTCTATATTTCTGTTTATAACAGCTTATATAAGTGTTCTAAAAGCAGTCGGTATAAATTATTTTTTCATATTTAACTTCATCTTTATACAGTTATGAAACATTTTTGAAATCAAACAACTGTTTTATAAAATCAGTAACCTTTAATAGGAAATTCTTAAGTATTCTATTAAAAATAATGTAAAATAAATCGTCACTTAAGTTTTTTATAGTTTTAAATTTTAAACTGCTATAAAAACACTTATCTTTCAAACAGTGTAAAAACTAACTTCAAATTCGTAATCGGTTAGTTTTCTTTGTGCAAAACATAAAGTTCTGAGCCCTTCTACGGCATACTCTTTTAATTGGACGATTGTTGTTTCTATTTGAATAAAAAAGTAAGCGTTTACAATAAATAAACTACCAAAGTATTATTTTTCAACTAATAAAAAGCTAATAAAGCGAATGTCGCGGATTCGATCCCCGTACTGGCCACATATCTTCCCCGTTAATATGGTGCTGAGTATTCTCGGGCGACCGAGGTTCGATTTCCCGACAGGGGTATCAACTTAATTATTTGTAGAATATATAGATATAAAAATATTTAATGTTTATCCGTTACAGTTTGAAAAATGATAAATAAAATAATATTAGACGTTATGATTATTTTCCTACAAATTATAAAATTACTATTGTTAATCTGTAAAAAAAAATTAAAGCTGTCATATAACCCTGGTTTAATCGAATGAGTTTTAAATTTAAAGTAAACTTTAGAAAATAATAGCTTAAGTATTTGTTAAAGACAACTGTTAAAATATAGTTCCACTGCACAAAAATTTTATTAAATCTTCACACTTAATTTTTTTTAATTTACTCATTTGTTAAGTACAAACAAACTTATTCGCATTTAAAAATATGTAACTTACTATTTTTCTACGTCAAAAAGTTATAAAAATCTAGAGAGTATCATAATTTAAACTTGAGTTTATTAATTCATTTCAATCATTCAAAAATATTTTTGGTACTATGGAATTTGATAAAATATTTATTATGCCAATAAACATTAGTTCATCAGTTTTAGGCGTTAACTTATTTGAAACCTTAACTAATATATATATATATACTTTTAAACATAAAAAAACACTTCTTTTTGATAACTTTATTTATTTGTTTTTGTTTCTATGCACGAATAAGTTTTAATTATTTTATTAATATTTGACAAGATCAGAATTTTTTCCCACTGAAACCTGGTAATAAATAGAATAACTAATTCGCACTAATACTACTATTATTTAAATAAAATATACACATAAACTTCGACTTCAAATAATGATGCTTCTTTTATCATCATTTAGTTTTGAGCATCAAAGATGTTTGTGTTTAACTTGATTAACTTATACACATAAATAATACAAAATAATTGAACACAATTAAATGTTTTTAGTTTATTCAATTTAATACGTTTACATTTTATTACTGTCATATAACATTCAAGCAGTATGTTTAGAGCTCATCCTACAGCATTATTACGTCATATTACGCTAATGTTTTTATATAAGCAAAATAAATGTAATCTAGACGTGTGGCCGGTTAGCTCAGTCGGTTAGAGCGTCGTGCTAATAATTTGAATGTCGCGGACTCGATCTTCGTACTGTCCACATAGCTTAGAAGTGAGTATTCCCGCCTGTTACGCGGAAACCGGAGTTCGATTCCCCGACGGGGGTATTTTCAATTTAATTATTTGTAAAATATTAAGAAATAAAAATATTTGGTGGTTATTCTTTACAATTTAAAATATGATAAATGAAATAATATTAGACTTTATGTATAAATTCGAAGTCTTTCTACAAATTACTATTGTTAATCTTTAAAAAAATTAAAACTGTCATATCTGCAATCTTTTAAATTGTGCATCGTATATATTGAACTTTTTTATACTCTAACTACTATTTTTAAATTTAGTTTTTATTATAATTATTTGATGTATTTAGGGCACGGGATGTAAATCACGTTCTTCAAAGTTACTCTTATTTTTTACATAAATAACCAGGCTATCAGTAGGTTTTACCATTAAAAAAAAGTTACTTTTGAGATACAAGCTATGAATTTTTTGTAGATTTTTATGAATTGTTTCATAAGATATTGCAAGAACTAAATATCATCACAAAACACAGTCCAGATTTCAATATAAAATTAGTTCTTAAAGCTTTTTTTAAAAACTTCAAACAACCTTTATAATTTGAATCGGGCGCCAGTCTCGGCATTATGACATCGTCTGCCCCTTTCGTCATCAGGTAGATCTGGTTTTCAGGACTCCTGACAATCACCGACATTCTCTTCCTGTTCGAGTTGAACTCGAGAACTGCCAGTATCTTGTACTGACGGTCCTGGCCTAGCTGTTGGATACAAAATTGTGTTTTTTACAAGTATATTAAAGTTTAAATAACTTTTAGTTGTTGAGACATGTCTAAACAGTTTAAAAAAAAACTATGAACTTCTTGTCTAACTAACAAAAAACACAAAAACAACATAAATATTAATTATTAATAACTTTTACAGTCGGTCTTTCTTTACTTGTTGTAAATAAATATCACTTTTTACGGAAAACATTTTACTTTTAGAGCAATAAGATTGTTTTAAAATTTAGTTTTGTTAAAATATATGTAAAATATTTTTTATACTTTTCTAAGCAAAAGTATATTGGTCATAGCTAATTATATTTATTAACTTAAAAAAGATTTTGTTTATCTTCAAAACTTGTAACCACAAAGACATTTAATCAAAACTGTAAAAAGAATAAACCACAACAGTAATTTTTTGAAACAAAATACATTTGTACTAAGGGGAATATATGACTTTAAAAAGATCAAATTACTAAAATTTAGAATTCTTTTAATTAAAGAAAGTAATATATCTTTAAAAAAGTAAAAAAAAACTTTAATAATACATAAAAACAACTGTTGACTGACAAGTCTTCTTTATATTAATATATATATATATATATCAGCATTAAAATTTATTTAATTATGTGTTAGATATATTCACTTAAAACACACGCTTGTAAGTATACAACAATAAAAAACTAGATTTAAACGTAAAAATTTAGGTTTATTTAAGAACAACATAGCAATTTTATGATAAAAACTTGTCAAAATTGTTATCAATGTAAATGCTGAAACTAAGATATTATACTACAAATATAAATATGTTTTGTTTGAAAAAACTTAAAAAAACATATCAGCAACAAAAAACTAAAATTTCTAAGTGTGCACGACTTTTAAGTAGAAATTTTACTATATACTAAAAATAAACTTGATGGTCTATAGGAATAATTAATTCTTAGACATATATAAGCACAAATATTATGAAAACATTTAAAAAATAAGCTACACAAAACTTATAATACTTTAAACATTTCTATTAATAATAAACTCATGTAGACTGTTACAAACTTTCAATGTCATTAACTAATTAAACAAGAAAAAATAAACTATTAAATTTTGTAGATATTAATTAAACTATTGTTAGAAATGACAACTACCTCATAAATTAGATCAAGTATAAATAAATATATTTTAATTGTACAAAAAAAAACTTATTAAAATGATTTCAGAAAAATAACTCGACCTACTTATTAAAGAAATAAAACAAATTGTTTATTTTAGACAAAAAACTAACTAAACTAGTGTTAGAAATAAAAGTTACCTATTCTATTAATTAAATTAAATAACAAAAATATGTATTTCTATAAAAAAAACTAATAGAAACAAAAGTAACCTAACTAACTAAAGAAAAAAAAATATTTCTAACAAAATATCTAGTTGAAATACTTTTAGAGACAAAAATTACCTCATCAACTAATATAGTATCCGGAGTTCTCACGCAAAAGACAAAGCCGAGATTTTTAGCTGATTTTATCAGAGCGTTTTCGTCAGGACTGGCTGCTTGGTATCTGAATGTTAATAATAAGCTATCAAACAACTCAAATAAATATTATTTTATACTTTGCTATTTTATTATGATAGTTAAAACTGTTGCTTTAACGAAGTTTCTCAATATAAACTGAAAAAAAAAATTAGAAAAAGATGTATAACAAAACATATGCTTAATTCAATTTTAATAACAAAGTTTACAGATTTTAAAAGCCGCAGAGATCACGGTTTTAGATTTAGAAAGTTTAATAATTTCGTAGAAATAAAGCAAATTTTGTTATAACGTTTGATAACTTTTTGTTAATAAATTATTCATAACTTAAAAATAAACTCCAACAAATATTCTTATTCTTCTATACGAATATTTTAAACAAAAAATGCTCCCCGTCGGGGAATCGAACCCCGGTCGCCCGCGTGACAGGCGGGAATACTCACCACTATACTAACGAGGAAGATATGTGGCCAGTACGGGGATCGAACCCGCGACATTCGCGTTATTAGCACGACGCTCTAACCAACTGAGCTAACCGGCCACACGCCTAGATTGCATTTGTTCTGGTTATATAAACATAATAGCGAATTATGACGTAATAAAGCTGTAGGATTAACTTTGTGCAAGCTGTTTGACTGGATTAAACTACAACTTGTTCACGTTTTCATCTGTAGTTATTGATGTAATTTATAATTATCCTCTAATACTTTACTGATTTTTTATTTTATCGAAATACATCAAATGTTTTACTTCTTTTTTATTATAAATACTTTCTTGTATACTTTCAACAAGTTTTAATCATTTTATACCAGCATTAACCCATCTCGTAAGAAAACAAAACTGAAATTTTGAACAAATGTAAAAGTAAAATGCGTTTAATTTAAAAAAAAATTATAGAATGATGTTTTTTACTAATATAAGTGTAATCTATAATACGATGTTCAATTAAACTAATTAAATACAGACTAAATAGTTAACATAATTTGTTTCATTTTAAATATTTTACTAAAGAGTTATAAATTTAAAGAAAACAGTTAGTATTATAACCATAAATATATGTATAAAACCGTTTATTATACTAAATAAAACTTAATTTTTTATAACAACACCATATTTTGCATTAGCTGAATATACAGAACAGTAGTCTTCAATTTTTTTTTAGTTTATGCATAGCAAATAGAAATTAACTATGTGAACACAAGATAGTTAAGTAAACACTTTTTTCTTGAAGTAATACTACTGTTATATTGCTGTATGTTTTTTACTACAATTATATTACAAGTGTTTCTAAGTTTTAAAAACAACAACTTATAAGTACAAAACAAAAAATTTAATATTTTTAAAATAGTTTTACAACTAATCAAAATTTATGTGCACAGTATTTTCATTTATGTACACATTTTGAGATACACTGAGAGAAAACAACATAAACATATCAATAACTTTATTTCAGGGAAATATCTGTGTTTACATACAATCTGAAATTTCTAAAATACTAGTACAAAAATACTGAATATTTCTTAAATAATAAAGCTAAAGAATTAAACAAATTAGCATAAGTCTATACAGCAATGCTTGAATACTAAAATATAGAACAAATTTTTAGGTAATGATTTTAACAAACTAAAGCTATAAGCTACCAACTTTATCCACAATGCAACCAACTTTTTTTGAACTAACATTTTTTAACAAAATATATACTAAATGAAGGTAGAATAAACAAATGCTTTATGTATATCTAAAAACTGTTGAAATTAGAATATATTAGTAAAGTTCCAAACGCTTTAATTTTTGGTTGTCTATAAAAATAAACCTATACAGCACTGTTTTTTTATAAGTAAAATATTGCAGTTTTTTAAACCCTGGAAAAATAAGTTCATCAATTGTACGAAAAAACAAAAATTTAATTTAATTTCTCAATTTAAAAAAAAAAACTTATGTAAAAGTATTATTATTTATAACTCAAAAATAGTAGTATATCAAAATAGTCTCAATAAAGTGATTGAGAAACCAACTCTAGGTTCTTGTAGCCGTGGTTGTCTTGCCTCAAATTGATCAGGCCGGCAGGAGTGACCAGGTCGCGGGTGGAGCTTTCCTCAGAAATCAGTTCGGGTACGACCGTGTGGCAGACGGACATCAACCTGAGAAAGTCAACGACCGAGTCGTCGCCGCTTTTCTGTGCAAAATATTTTGAAAGCTTATCTACTGTTTTTATATTCACCAAGAAACTACTTTTCAGAATTAAAAAAAAAAGTTTTGAATAAGTCAATTTATGAGAGGAAGGTTTGAAATATTCTGTTTATTGTAGGTCTAAAAATTTTATTTATAAATAATTAGCAATAGTTTAAGATGTTAAAGAATACATAATGCACTTAGTAGTAATAATAAAATACTTTACTGATAAATACTAAATAGTCTGATATATTTATAATTCAGCTAAAATCAATATTAAAAAAAAAACTCTAAACTGAAGCGTAGTTGACATAAATTTTTAAAACTGTATTTACCAGTGTTAGAATACTCGAGATAAATGAAAAATATATAAATGTCCAAGTTAACATGTTTATTGTAAAATCCTAACGCAAAACAGACATATAAAAAAGTTATGTTAATATACAATCGAAAGCTAATCTAATCTACATTCAAAGCTAAACTATTTTTAAACACTAGTTACTTTACTTAATTTATAATCTGATATATAAAAAAAAGTTTATTTTATTTAATATACCTATTATTTATTTTTACAGTTTATTATTAACAAAACAATGTTTCACTCCTATATTGGCATATAGGAGATCATCAGTTGTTATAAACAAATCTGAAAAACTTTATTGAACAAAATAAATGGAAGTTATGTGAAAATATTAAGTAAAACAAAATGAAAAACAAAGTATTGAACTTATGGTTTAAAAACTTGTGGTTTAACAAAAAATACCAGCATTTTTAAGCATATTTGTTGAAAGAGCAGGTAAAGTTTTTAAATGTTTTGTTAAAGAAGTATGACTAGTTATAAAAAAAGAGGAAAAGTAATAATATGTGATATTCAAAAAAGTCAACTTTAATAATTAGTAAGTTAATTGAACACCATAAAGAAGTCGACGCTCAAAAGTACGGTCAAATAATATGTTAGAAAAAGTTAAAAACAGTTAGTTAAAAAATTATTAAATCACTAATAATGGATAAAAACCTAAAGATGAATAATATTATTTCCATTTATAAAACAGCTTGAAAAAAAGTACTTTTAAGTGCTTACTTTCTTTATTAAAATAGTTATTCAATAAATATGATAACCAAAGTATTAAACTTGTGGTTTAAACAAACTTTCATTTCAAACATAAGTTTAATACTTTGGTTTTCATTTTGTTTTACTTAATATTTTCACATAACTTCCATTTATTTTGTTCAAAAACTTTTTTCAGATTTGTTTATAACAACTGATGATCTCCTATATCCCAATATAAAAGTGAAACATTGTTTTGTTTATAATAAACCGTAAAAATAAATAATAAATAAAAATCTCCTTAAAGCTATTTAAGTCGAGAACTTTGATTTATTTGATTTAAAACAAATTACAATATTATTTAATATACCAACAGTTTCTCGTACACCTACAAAAATGAGTACATTTATTCAAGTATAACTAGAAAAAGTAAATGCTACAACTGTCAAAATCGTAAACGAGAACTAAACAAAAA
Organism: Thalia democratica; assembly: GCF_965202585.1. Classification (NCBI taxonomy): domain Eukaryota; kingdom Metazoa; phylum Chordata; class Thaliacea; order Salpida; family Salpidae; genus Thalia; species Thalia democratica. The sequence goes on from NC_139170.1 coordinate 14,933,240, forward strand.
CTAACTAGTTTCTGAAGAAATGTAACGTCACTGAAAGAGGGCAATTCATTTTTTTCCCTGAAACAATACTTTACTGTCAACTTAAAAACAAATTTTATTGCTAAATACTCACTTGGTGTACGCCAACGCTTCTTAAACCGTGCGTGTTTTAAAATTTTTGTTTAAACCAAAATACACCCGTTGACAGTTGAAACTATTGCTTACAAACTGAACTCACCCGTACTTGACGCTGGCGACCGTCACTTTTTTGAGCACCATGATGTTTTGGGTGAGCGTGCCCGTTTTGTCGCTGAAAATGTACTCGATCTGCCCCAGCTCCTCGTTCAAGTTTGACGTTTTGGCCCTGGCCGGCGTATCGTTCTCTTCGTAGTACATTTCCAAGTCCTTTGAAAAGATAAAATAAAAAATACAAAAAATCAATGATGTTCGTAATTACTTGTTTAGATTTTGAAATCTGTGAAAACTATAACAAGTTCTTGAATGGCAGAAAGTTTCACGGTTGTTAGATTTTTAGTAAGCTTTTAACTTGTTGAAAAACACAGAATACCTATTTTTATAAATCGAAAGTCTGGTTAAAAAATTTATAACAACAACAATTTAAAGAGTTCTTAATTTATTAAAGTAACAAGGTTTCTATTTAGTTCCAAAATTTTAAAAGTTTTTATATTTCAAAGAAATTGTTTTATTTAGATATTTTTTAGCAAACATTATCGACAGCTATATTTTTAAAGACTAAAATATATCCACCAAGTTTGTTATGAAAAATGTGATAAATGTTTTGTATTCTTTTGTAGTACATTTCTAGGTTCTTGTTAATAAAAATTGTACCGCGTGAGCGGTAATTGTCTCTTTTTTACTTTCTTCTTTTTTCTCTAGCGATATAAAGTCAATAGTCTCGATTAATTTACGGTTCAGTTTTTTTAGTTTCTACTGCATTAGAGCGGTCTGAACTCAGTGCAGCTTTTTGCTGCACTTAATTTTTAATGGTTTCAATCTTGTTGAAGTGATTTCGATTTTAGAATGTTTTTTGAGTTTGGTTTAAACATTTAGTGTTTAGTTTCTGTTATTCGAGTATTGTCGTCTTTTAAAAGAATTGATAATTTGATTTATTAGTGTAATGTTGTGCAGTATTTTATCATCTTTTCATTTCGCAGCTTCATTGTAAATAAAATCATTATCACAAATTCGAACTCAGTTTAAATTAGTATAAGTAACTGATTGATTAAACCTTTAGTAAATAGTAAGTAATTCATATTAGTTTAGTTAAAACAACTATAGTTTAAGCGTTATCTTGGGGGGCATCTACTATACAAGTTAGAGCGCACGTTGCGTTATAAATCAGGCCAATAATAGTTGTATAAGTAGAACCTCTAGGGATGGCGACATGATGACCCGGACGTCCAGTTATTTATAGCTGGAATTGAACACAGATACCTTCATTAAATTTTCTACGTTTTTTAGATGGTGACATGGGGACAGAGTGGAATAAACCTAATTTAATAATAGTATAAATTCGATAAACTTTATGGCATTTATTTAACCTAGTCATCAGGTCTGTAAAATTTATAAAAATGAGTTTAAAATTTCTAGTTGGAAAAACAACTAAGTAGTTCGAGTTTGTGATAGATTTGAGTTGTTTTTTTCTAATGGTAATTAGTTTTATTGTGTTTAATTTTATGTTAAAGTGGTTTGGGGAAAGGCTAATCGACATGTGTTAGAACTAAAATGTATTTGTTGTGTAGATATTATTGCAATTCATTGTTGAAGCGTTTTTCAAAATGAGTTTTAAACTTGTACGAGCAAGTTTAACAAAAGTTAGTCTTGTTTTCAAGTTGTTCCGCGTTTTGTCAAATTAATTAAATATCGTTCAATCGTTTTAAACATTTTATTAAAAATTAAAATGAAATAAAAGGCTTCTAATAATAAAACTTTCTTATAACAAAAAGAGTTTTAAACGTCTATAAAAGTTAGCAACTGTAAAGTTTAATTGTTTTGTTTTCAAACAATCGGTTTAATTTGAACTATAACGGGTAATAAACTTTTTAAACTGCATGTAAAAAACATTGTTGTTTTTTCGTTCGTCCTTGTAAAAATATTTGTATGAGGTTATTAAAACTTGTTTTCGAGTGCATAATCGGTTATTAAAGTGAAATTTCTTAAATTTATGAAGCTTAATTGAGTTTTATATTTAGCAACAATGTTATGTTCAAACTTTAAACTATAATATTTAAAGTTTTTTTTTTACAATGACCTTGTTAATTGCTTTTAACAAACTTTATTGGCATGTTTTTTGTTGTTTTAAAGCTAGCCGTACTTACAAAAAATAATTTTTAACAAGGTCATTCGAGCTATTTAATGTCTTACCCGGTATTTAAAATCTGAAAATAAAAAACAATTTTGTTTAAAATTTTTAGAATATTAAAATTTTCAAAATCAGTACAAGTTCACTGGCTATATTTTTACGAAAATAAGTTTAAACTTTTGAGACGCATGTGAATGCTTGTTTTGTCAACTAATTCGTGTAAAATGTGAAATGTTTTTTATTTTAAAGCTTGTAGAGAATTACTGTATATTGATTGGAGCCAAAAATGTTTCTCATTTACTTTGAAACTTAACAAACTTTAAAGTTAAAATAAAAATAGACTAATGGATTAATGCAATGTTGTTGCTAACTAGTAGCATATAAGTTTGTAAATTGAATTTTTTTATCTTTTAATGTTTTAACTTGTTTTTAAAATTGATATCAAGTAGTGACGTACATTCTAATTGCACTTTCGCACGAACGGCTCGAGAAACGAATCGGCGAGGAGCGGTAGAGGGGACTTATGTACGAGGTGAGGAACGAGGAGCTGAAAGAGGAGATGTATGGAGAGACGGATCAGAGGATTCCGTAGCACCAAGAGACCGCTGGGTGAGGCAAGGAGACGGATTCCGTGGCGCCAAGAGACCGCTGGTTGAGGCAAGGAGACGGATTCCGTGGCGCCAAGAGACCGCTGGGTGAGGCAAGGAGACGGTTCCGTAGCGCCAAGAGACCGCTGGTTGAGGCAAGGAGACGGATTCCGTGGCGCCAAGAGACCGCTGGTTGAGGCAAGGAGACGGTTTCGTAGCGCCAAGAGACCGCGGGGTGAGGCAAGGAGACGGATTACGTGGCGCCAAGAGACCGTTGGGTGAGGCGAGGAGACGGATCGGCGTGGACCGGTCAGACGACGTGGAGATGTGCAGGGGCGGAGCGAGTTCCGGCGGCGAGGAGATTTTTTGAACTTTCTACATTTTTCTGTTATTTTGAAAAACTGTACCATACTTTTATCATTTTTGTGTATTTTAAACCGGTTTATAGAATTTATAGAATTAAGTAAAGTAATACTTTTTAAACTAAAGAGGTAAAAGTCGGCGGTCGTTTTTTCGTTCATTTTTCTATATAGGGAGTTTTAAGCATTCTTACAAGTGTTAGAGAATAAAAATTAATGTATTTTTTCGGAAAACCAAGAATAAATTTTTAAAGTACGAAGGTAAGAGGAGAAAATGTACCGCGTGAGCGGTAATTGTCTCTTTTTTACTTTCTTCTTTTTTCTCTAGCGATATAAAGTCAATAGTCTCGATTAATTTACGGTTCAGTTTTTTTAGTTTCTACTGCATTAGAGTGGTCTGAACTCAGTGCAGCTTTTTGCTGCACTTAAGTTTTAATGGTTTCAATCTTGTTGAAGTGATTTCGATTTTAGAATGTTTTTTGAGTTTGGTTTAAACATTTAGTGTTTAGTTTCTGTTATTCGAGTATTGTCGTCTTTTAAAAGAATTGATAATTTGATTTATTAGTGTAATGTTGTGCAGTATTTTATCATCTTTTCGTTTCGCAGCTTCATTGTAAATAAAATCATTATCACAAATTCGAACTCAGTTTAAATTAGTATAAGTAACTGATTGATTAAACCTTTAGTAAATAGTAAGTAATTCATATTAGTTTAGTTAAAACAATTATAATTTAAGCGTTATCTTGGGGACTTCTATTATACAAGTTAGAGCGCACGTTGCGTAATAAACCAGGCCAAAAAAAGTGTATAAGTAGACCCGGTTAGCGACAAAATAATACAACAAATATAATTGAGACGTTTAAACTCTATATGACACGTTTTTCTTTTCCTTTAAGTGCTACGTATATTTTTACAGAACTAAAAGTTCAGGAAAAGAAGTATATTTATATACAAAATACGTTTCCTTTGTTGTATATTTTTAACTCATTAAAAAACTATGACATATTAAACTTCAAAATTAATTATTTAATAGTTTTACTTTAATTAAAATACCATCTTAAAGCAAAAAAATGCATGTATCTAAGCTAATTTAAAATGCTTAAAAGTTAGACAGAAGTGTTTAACAAAATAGGTTTATTTTATTTATATACTTTTTTACTAACAACTCAATTATTAAAATATTGTGTATATAACAAAGCAACAAGATATAACAATCCTTTATATAGTTCCAAAATATGAGATAATTTTTTTTAAGTACGTCTCTCCGTGTTAAAAATTTACAGCAATTTTTGACTATTTCTATTTTAAAATAATCATTTTTTTAAATAACTTAAATTTTTATTATTTTATCATAAAAAAGAGGCTTCATTTCTGTACATAATTTCACAATCACTACAAATAAAAAAGTTAATTAGAAACTGATATAACCTGATTGATAAACATGGCTTGAACATATTTCACTACTTCTAATGTTACCATAAGCGAAATGGGAACCAAATTGTTGTACACAATCACAAAGGTAATGAATGATTTCACCGGCCCAGAATGCTCTGTGAAATTTGAAACATTTATAAAACAAAATTGCTATTTTCAAAATTAAATAAAAGTTTAAATTAAAGATCTCATTAAATTAATAAATGTAATATTAAAAATTAAAATAAATCGAAACTAGATTTTTCTAACAGAGTTTTGACTAGTTATCATTAAGATTACTTAATTTGTAATGATTTTAATAAAATTTTCCAATGTAATTTTAACAGTTATCTAACTTTTGTTTGGAAATTTACAAACAGTATTTATTAATTTCAAAATATAAGTATTTGTTAATTATGAAGATTTCAAATAGTGATGTATCGGACTCACTATCCGGGTCCGGCCGGATATTGCCATTTTTGTCTGATATCCGGATCCGGCCGGATTCTAATTTGTAAAAAAAGTTCGGGTCCGGTTCCGGCAGGATTCTTATTTGAAAAAAAAGTCCGGATCCGGGTCTAGTTAGTAAAAAAGAGCATACTGAAAAGTATTTTATCAAAAACAAACCCTGTGTAAATTAATAATAGTCATTTTCGTCAGTTAAAAAAAACACCTACCGTGATTGGCTAATTTTGTACACGTGACTAATTTACATTTGTTAACATTTAAACTATGAAATAAACATTTCATGAAATGCAACTCTTTACATATGTTGTAAAATTGAAAACTTTGGAATGAATACTTGCATTATTTATTGTTTAAAGTTGAGCTCAGAGAAAATTTAGAGTTAATACGGTTGAATGTACGAGCCAATGAGAATCATATGACGAAATTTTTCAAACTAAATACTGATGCAACAAAACATCAGAACATGGCAGGCAGTTTATATGTAAGCAGTTAGTTAGTTTGGTATGTAGCGTGAAGCAACAAAACATCTTGAACGTTTTTGTGAATGCTTATTGTAAGTAGTGTTTTGTTTTAAAAGTGAATATTTCATCAGGTGTTTAATTGTTTAAATATTTAAGCCAGGTTTATAGTTTAATAGTTTATTAAAAATTTTACAGTTTCTTGTTTGCTAAAAGTTTTATTTAATTTTTAATTTTTTGTTTTAAGCCTTTTGATATAGATTTAAATAGATTCCAGTTTTTAAAGTGTTACCAAAGTAATTAATGGTTTTGTATAAGCTATCATTTTTTGTTGTGTTTTATATAAAAGATTCATCACTCAAAACTGTCGTGTCTGATTATAGAAAGTAGTCTCAGTTAGAATTTAGTATTTGTAAGATATTAATTAAATAAGGTAGGATTTAATTATGATGGGTAGTACTAATAAGTTAAGTGTACCACAATCAGTCCACAACTTTACTACCAAATTGTCAACCTTTGCTAGCTGTTCTACTGATTATTAGATTAAAGTAATTTTTTCAGTTTTTAAAAACCTCATTTTGACTCAGGCTTGTTTATACTCACTCTAGCTAGTTTTATTGACTTAAACAGTGGCAACCCTGCTAATTTTAAAATTTTTGGGAATTTTAGAAAATCTTGGACTGCCTCAGGCTAGTTTAGTTTTTTATAAAAACTCAGGCTAGTTTTCTTTTAGATTTTGAATGAGTTTTAGCTAATCCAGTTTTCAATATTTTGTAATTTTCTAGTTTATTTTGTTCAAGAACTTGATTTCAGATTTTTAATTGTAAATAACACCTAAATTTGTAAACCTTGTGGCTAGTTGTTCTACTTATTATTAGATTAAAGTTCTTTTTTTTCAGTTTTTAAAAACCTCATTCTGACTCAGGCTAGTTTATTCTAGTGATGTATCGGACTCACTATCCGGGTCCAGGTCCGGCCGGATATTGCCATTTTTGTCTGATATCCGGATCCGGCCGGATTCTAATTTGGAAAAAAAAGTCCGGATCCGGTTCCGGCCGGACTCTAATTTGAAAAAAAAGTCTGGATCCGGTTCCGGCCGGATCCTAATTTGAAAAAAAAGTCCGGATCTGGGTCCGGTACATCACTAATTTCAAACAACTTTTACTTATTATAGCTCTTTTTGTTTATAAATTTTCAAAATATAGGAAAATAAGTACTTTTTGTTGGAAGAAGACATTAATTTTTAAACAATAATCTACCTCAGAAACTATTTGTAAACAAAAACTGACCACTTCCGAAGGGAACGTACCAGAGATTTTCCTCAGGTTGTGATTGGTGGAAAAATTGTGAACCCACTGTCGATATGATGGACACAAATATAAGTATCAAGAACAAATTCATAATCTGTTTTAATTAAATACAGTTTAGTTTTTAATTAAAATTGTATAAAAAACATGATAGGTAAGTTGCTATCATGAAACAAATTGACTTGAAAAAAAACATATATAGAACTTTTATACACATTTCTTTAATCAATTTTTGTGTTGCTACATTAAAAAAGTTTTTAAAAAACTAGTATTTTTTTAATCTGTTGACGCTATTATTTTTCTGTATAAAAAAACTAGGAGAAGAAGTCCATTCACCACAGTAGAGGCTAAATTTTATTTAGCTAAATTAGTAAAGGTAATTACTATGTAATGTAAAATACATCAACCTGCAAATTAGTGGAATTTTCAATAGTGGATCTTTTAATGGGAGTTTCTTTTGCATTCATCATAATCTTGCTCTCATGGCCGGTATAAACTGCAATTCCTACGATCCACTCCGTATTGCGCAAGATGCAGCTACGCAGCAATACTTGGTTGGAAGACAAAGAGTGTCTGTTTTAGTACATAAAGGAAATATTTAATTTTTTGTTGTTGTAATTGTTAGTGATTAAAGTAATAAAAAAAAGAATTGGTAAAATAAAATAATATTAATCAAACTTTTGTTTAATCAAACTTTCGTTTAATCAAGTTTTTAATATATTCTGTACAAACTTTTGTGTCCCTGGTTCGAGCTGAATGCTTCCGTTGAACTCATATAAGTTAGTGTTTGGCAGATCACACTCGAAATAAGGAGTAAAATTTTGCAAGTCTTCCTCACTTTGCAGGTGAGTGGTTTCTTCAATGGCCTGCACATGGTTTTTTATCAACATGGTACACTTGCCGTTTCAATTAAAATTATCAAAATTACTTGTTTTAACTTGAGATTGGTCTCACCATCTAGCATGGCAGTTTCAACGTAACACAAACTCTGGGGTTCACTGCTTGACAGTAGAATTAAATCTGCGGGGAATGGTTGTCCGTTCCATACCTTCACTATTTCGCCAACTTTTACCTGGAAAGTGTCTTGAACTAATTAAGTTATAGTAATGAAATGTTTTAATCTAATAATTCTCTATTAATCTTCATTGGATATATTTTTTTTCCAGATTTAAAACTATTCAACTTTAGGCTTTAATGTACACGAAGGAATTATAAATTCACCCTCACAATATGACAAAATTTTATATTTGTTGATTCAAAAAAAATTTAGTTGTGAATTGATAATTTTAGGAGCTATAAACCAATAAGTGCTCTTCGTTTAACAGATTTTAAAAATCTAGTAAAAAATATTGTTTATCAGCAAGAGGGTAAAATCTTCACTATTTGATCAATTTTTACCTGGAAAACTTATTCATTAATCTTATTTATCAACAAATTGTTTACCTTAAGGTTAAACATAAAAAACATTTTTAAAACGAACAAATTTATAGTTTGAATACTTTAAGTTATCTAATTTTATACTAAGTATATTTGCCATAAAAACTAATTTTTACTTGAAAATGTTTTAACTTAAATTAAAGTAAAAAACTAAAAAAAGCTTTTAACTAACCTCTTTCCATAATGTTTTTTTGAAAGCATTGTTAATATAAACAAGGCATTGTTTGAAATTTATATTTTTGTCATCAACATGTCTTTTCTGAAATTAAACTTTGATATAATGAACTTGTTAAAAAAAACACAGTATAAATTAAAAGAACCATTATCATCTGAAATACAAAATATAATTGCATAAAGCTTTTTTATGATCATATAGCTCTGTTGACCTGCTGGACCCACAAAATTAGGATTCGGATCTTTTTTTTTGAAATTAAGGTTCTGTCAGAACCGGATGCAAATTCATTTTTTAAACTAGGATCTGGCCGGCTAGAGTCAGATTTAAATCCATTTTAAAAAAGTAGGATCTGGCCAGACCTGGATATTAGTGAAAAAAAGCCGGATCCTGCCAGATACAAATGTCACTTTTAATTCAATAAAAAAACTAATTACAAGTTATAAATAAATAAATGATCATCACTAAGTTTTTGTTTAGACTAATTATCTTATAAGTTAAATAGTTTTGTCTATTGTGTTTTGTACATTCATTTCTTTTAAACAATTCCTAATGCTTAAAACAGTGTGTGTTCTAATAAACTTAAAGTGTAAAACAGAACTTTGTTATCCATTGGATCCTATTAGTTGAGCTTTTTTTTGAATAAAACTTACTTATAAAGTAAAGCCTCCCAGAAAGTTCATGTCAAATAAATCTCGCCTGTTATGTACAAAACGACAGATAAGTTGACTATGTTATCATAAAACATTGAAAAAGTGTTCTAAACTGATTTACTTATAAGTAAAAATAATCTTTTAAATCTTAAACAGTAGATATAATAAAACATTGGTTTGTTATGTAGTAAGGAAGCAAAACTACTATGCATTAATCCAGTGGTCTTCAAAGTGTGCGCACCAGTGCACACAAAATTTATTTAGGGGTGCATGAACCGTAACTGGAAAAATTATATTAAATTTTGATACTAGATAGTATAGAACACTTTTTTGAAACTGACACTAGATATTCTGGAGTTGATGATGAAAAGCAAAAAAAAAGAAAGATCTTAAAGAGGTTTTTATGGTTGTTTTTTTGAGAAATATTTGGGAAACCCTGCCCTATATATTACAAAAAATTTAAAACCTATAGTAGATATTCGAACATTGGGGTACACAGAATTTTAATTTTGCAATTTAAGGTGCACAGATTATGATTAGCTTGAAGACCACTGCAATCAACCATAATGCTTTTATTGATACAGCTCTATGCTTTTGTATGGCATAAAAGAGCAAATAAAAAGTTTACCTTGTTTTCTTCATCAAAAATTTTGTTTGATAGCAACGAAAATACATAAACAAATACTTGTAAATATACAATACACATCAACTAAAATTATAAAAAAATAATACTGACATTGTGAGTTTGTTTATGCTTAATAGTTTACATGCGTCTTTTAATGTAACATTTTGTAATGACTTTAGTGTGGTTATTTATTTATGTAAAGATATTTTTTTCAACAAATAAAATGGCTATTGTTCTCTTTACATAATTGGATCCCAATATCTAAATTTGCTTAACATAAGCCAAAACTATTGATCTATTGGAGCCACAAAATTAGGACCCGGCCGGAACCGGACAGTAGTGAAATAATGCAATACCCGGTCAGATCCGGATAGTGGATCTGGTATATCATTATAAAGCTAATTTAATAACATTTTTCATCATACTTTATTACATTACTATATTGAAAAGTTAATTGGAAATATGTTCCTCAAATTACAATTTACTATATTGAATTATTTCTCTAAACAAACTAACTATCAAACAAATTCTTTTAAAATATTTAGTTGATACAAATTTAAAGTAACTACTTAGTTATAATTAAGAAAATTTGAAAAACCAAATGCTAAAAAACAACTTTTTTAGTGAGTTATCATATAATATATTATATAATATATATTATATAACATATAACTTTAAAATCGTTGCTACTTTTACTTATATAGTTTTACAGTCAATACTTGAACCCAGCATTTTAATGCGTATAATACATTGTTAAATTAAAAAATGGTTCGAGTTATAAAAAAGATTACATGTTTAAACTTAGCATACTAAGTTTCGCTCAAAGAGCTTGTCACTGCAGTTATCTAAAACTTAAGTAAAAAACATGTAAAATTCATGGAAAATAAACTGTTAATAGTGAAATAAGTTTAAATATGGAACAAAAACAAAACTAGACAATACTAACCATAGCAACATTATCTTGAGACAAAGCTAACTAAGTAATTAAGTAATTGATCAAGTAAGTTATAATTTTTAGCAAGAACCATAAGAAAGATAAGAAAGTATAAAACTCTAAAACCAAATAACTGTTGTTAAATTTACATACTTACGTTTTAAAAAATAAAATTGACCTGCTTAAAAGCAAAAATTACGTAACTTTAAATAAATTAAAATCTAATAAGTCTATCAAAAATTTATTATCTCCTTAAAATTAAAACAAAACCTAAATAGAATTTCAAATTAAGTTATAGTTTTGAATAGATAAAAGAGTAAAAGTTATAAAACAAAACCTAGTTGTTGCTTTTTTCTAATTATAGATTGTGATAAAACCAATGTATAATGGTTTACCAGTAAAGATAGATAATGTTGAAAATTAAAAACTGTTATATGATCTGAGTTTGAAAAATTAATTTTGCTACAAAATATGGAAAGATGAATTTAGTTTAGAGTTTTTTAAAAGTATGTTGTTTAGCTGGGTAGCTGTCTAAATTGCACGAAGATACTTTTGCACGGGTTAAATTATTTAATTTTTATTATTTTTTTTACTATCACTGTTACCCCTAACCCTTACTTTCGGTCGGTAAGTTACTTTTTATTGAAATTTTTTATTTATTTTTACTATTACTGTTACCCCTAACCCTTTTACCCTCGGAAGCTTTTTTAAAAATTATTTTTAAGAGTATTAACTTATTTTGTATTTTTTTTTTATTAAATAATTTTTTTTTTTTTTCTGTTTATTTTTTCACTCTCGTGCAAAAATGTAACTCTTGCAAAATTGTCTTTGTGCACTCAGGCAATTTTGTTCTCGTGAAATTTAGTCCCCTTGTGCAATTTAGACCCGTTCCCTGTTTAGCTACTGTCTCAAGATAATTATTTGTTTTGGTTTGTATTGTCAAACTTTATATCGTTTTATATATTTCAACTAGTTGAATTAACAATTTATTTTCCATTACTTTTGTATGTATATTTTTTTTATCTAATTTACCTACAAGCTCTTTCAGCAAACTTAATTTGCTAAATAAACATCTGTAAAAATAAAAATACATTCTTTCTATGAACTTTTAGTTGATTTCTAACAACAAAACTTATAGTATAAAAAAGGACGACAATTAACATGTAGTTATAACTGTGTTAAAATACAAAATATCATAGTTTTTTATTTTCTTAAAAAATTAATTATCAAACTATATTTCGCTCAAAGTGTAGAGCTCTTTGATCAAAAATTAATTTGTTGAACAAATTTTTGAAAAAATAAAAACACATGATCTCTTTTTATAAATTAGAGATCTTTAATTTTTTGCTAAGAAACAAATCTAAGGTATAAAATAATTATGCTTAATATGCTAAAGACATGTCTAAATGAGAAAAATAACTTTTACATATAACAATAAAAATTAAACGCAAAAAAATTATAGCTTGAAATATTTTACTTACATAGTCTTCAAAAATTTCTTTAATAGCAGCTATGCACAAAATAAAGGTTAATGGAACCAATGTAGTGAATTTTCCAGTGGGAGAAACATTAGGAATTTGCTAAAAAAAATTATTTTTTAACTATCTTTTTAACGTTTATTTGATTCTCTTTAAAGTTTTTAAATTGAGCAGAATTATAATACCTTATTTTAAGGTCATTGAATACTAATTGACTTTTAATAAAATACTTTACAGATTTTGAATTTTTACTTGCACATTTCTAAAATACTGTGAAATAAAAGTGTTAAATAATATTCTTTTTATTGAATTACAATTTATAAAACTAGAAATTTTGAATACATGTTTACAGGTTAAGGTTAAATGTGCATAGAACTTCCTTTTTTTTAAATTAAAATGTCTATAATGTATACATTGGGATAATTACTAATTTAAATCAAAATTAAAAATACTAGAAATTTCACAGCTAAATTAGAAGAAAAGTTGAAAAAAACGAAGTTTTTAAGTTCTTATTAGTAACTTAACTATATAAACAATAAAGATTCATGTAATTGCTAATGCTATTTTTACAAATATTCCAATCTTTATCCTAAAGTAAACTCGTTTAAAGGGTATTCTAAAAGCACAAAAATTAAACTCAGTTTAATCAAACTAAAATAACTATTACCTAAAAATATACATAAGCACTCATTAATTTTACTGATTAAAAACACTTGAATTAATATTTTTGGTAAATACAAGCTGAAAAAACTTAAGCAAATAAGATTGTTTAAATGTTAATAAACAAAATACCTGTAGAATTGCTATAAAAGCAAAAAACACATTTGCTGCTTTGCAGAATTGAATAAATAGAAACTTTGGTAAAAATGTAATCAGATTGTATTTTGCAGTTCTGTATATAAAAGAATAACTGAGAAATATTTTATTTAAGTCCTTACTTTAATAATTGTAAAATTTAAATACAGACATTGGCTTAAGATTATTTAAAAGCATAAGAGTAAATAATATGTTATACTTTGGGTCAAAAAATTAATTTATTTTTGAGATATAACCAAGTAAAAATAATCTGACAAAACCCTATGGGAATTGAAAATTTTCAAGGCTGATTTTCTTTAAACTTTAAAAAATTCACTATAAGTCTATCATCCTCTTCATTTTTAAAGCTATTTACTTTAAATTCACATTGTAGGAAACTTTCTTTTCAAAAATTATAAGAATTTTGTAGGAAGCAGATTTAAAAAAAACAAAAATAATCTTTTTTTTGTTTTTTTTAAATAAAACAAAAAATCGAAAAATATGTTTTCTACAAATGTCAAAGTTTATTAAAGATTACTCTGAGAAAGTTTAATAAAATTGCTTAAAAACTGAAGGAGACAATAGTTTTTTTGTGAAAAAATCTATAATTTAAGTTTGCGCCTCCCCTTAAGAACCTATTAAACTTTTTAACTTTAATGGCTAAAATCTTAAAAGTTACTTTGAATTTTGAAAAGCAGTACAAAGTAATTGATAGCTTGATAAATTATGTTAAAAATAAGACTAATTTTCAAAAAAAGTGTCTTACCAACCCCCCTTCTTTGCCCTTAATAGAACTAACTTTCTTGTGTTGTAAAAATTTTTAAATACATAAAAAAAAAAACTTTCATGTTTGCACGTTTTAAAGAAACTTAATAAAACTGAGTTCAATTTTCATAATTAATTTATTACAATTTTCTTTTCTAAAGAATGTATGTACAGTAATTGTTAAAAAGAACAACTTTAAATAATACTGTAGCTCTTAGGTAGGTTAGGAATGAGTAATTTTTTTTTTTAGTGGGCCAAATTTGCTTCAAAAAATTTATCCTTGGCTGGAAAAAAAATATATGGCTAGTGTGTAATTTTAAACTTTTTTGCTATTAAAGTTATAAAAATATTTTAAATATTAAAATTACCATGCATGAAAAAATTAGTGATAAGAATTAATCTGTACATAAGTTTAGAATACAGTAGGGGTAGGGAGTACTTGGGTGATGTTTGCTGAACTTATGAGTCCATATGATTTGGATGTGTTTTTGCTTCATTAAAAAGAATCTAAAAAAAGTTTGCTGCTTAAAAAACTAATTTCACCCCCAAAAATCTAATACTTTTTGATTTTTTGACTTAAACAGTAATAAAATCACCTTTACATGTTCTAGACTTATAATTTACGTCTTAAATGAAAGCTTACACTTATTGACATATTAACTGTTTTTGATGTATTATGACGTCATAATCACCCTAAATGTGCAAAATTTGTCTGTAAAATGTAGGGGTAGGGATTACAGCACATTTTTTTGGTCATATTGTAAAAATCAAATAAGTACATATGATTCGGATGCGTTTTTGCTTAGTTAAAAAGAATCTAAAAAAAATATACAATTTTGCAAAAAACTGATTTCAACCTCAAAAATTACATATTTTTTGAATTTTGACTTAAACAGTAATAAAATTAGTTATACATGTCCTAGACTTATAATTTATATGTTAAGTGAAAGCTTTTAATTATAGGCATAAATTAAAGAAAATTCAATTGCTTTTGTTGTATTATTACACTAAATATGCAAATTGTACTTTTTTTTCTAATATAAAAAGCAAATTCTTCTGCTATTTTACTTTTTGTTTTAGAATATAAAATGTGTCAAGTCAGCTAGGCAGAAAAATATTACTGATATAATGTCATTTCAATTGCATGTTGATATATATATGAAATACATTTTAAACCACTTTCAGTTATTAGAAGTTAAAATTATTGAGAGCATTTTATATAAGTAAATACAATAACAATAAACTGCTATGAGCTTAAAACTAAAAAAGATTTGATAAAAAGCTTTAGAATTAGATAGTTAAAACATTTAAACAAACTAACAAATTAAGTTTTAATTAATGTAGATGTACAATACTTTATAAACTTTAACTAATAGTAATTTGAAAACAATAACATACTTTAAGCTAAAAAAAATTAATACAGATAAACATTTATTGTTTAATTAAATTAAAATTCTTAAATTTGAAGAATAAATTACATTAACTTAAATAAATTTACATGCACTTTCTATGATATATAAGTCTAGATCTTTTACTCTTAGACAGGTGCTCTCAATAATCATAATTTCTAATAACGGAAAGTGATTTAAAATGTATTTTATATATATCAACATGCAATTGAAATGACATTACAACAGTAATATCTTTCTTCCTAGCTGACTCGACACATTTTATATTCTAAATCAAAAACCTAAAAGTAAAACGGCAGAAGAATTTGCTTTTTATATTAGAAAAAAAAGTACAATAGTACAGAAAAATTTGCATATTTAGTGTAATAATGACGTTATAATACAACAATAGCAGTTGAAATGTCTTTAACTTATGCCTATAATTATAAGCTTTCATTTAAGATATAAATGATAAGTTTAGGACTTGTATAACTAATTTTATTACTGTTTAAGTCAAAAAATCAAAAAGTATGTGATTTTTGGGGGTGAAACTAGTTTTTCGAGCGGCCAACTTTTTTTTTGAAATCTTTTTATTTTTTTTTTCAGATTGTTCTTAATGAAGCAAAAACACATTCAAATCATATGTACTTGAATGAATATTACAACATGACCAAAAAATGTGCTGTACTCCCTACCTCTAAATACAGAGTGAATACATTTTAAACTATTTTTTATCAAAAATCTCAACTTATTTAATTTGAACAAGACATTTTTAAGGTATAACAGGTGGCAGACTAAAGATTACTTGTTAGCAGACCAGATCAGGCTTGCAGGCTGTATAATACACACCCCTAATTCAGGTAAACTACCTTAGTATTTAAAAGTGTAGTAAAATTTTCTTTAAAAAGTAATACTAAATGAAATCATAAAAATTGTATTTACAGTATAAAAATTGATTAAAATATATTATGTAATGATTTCTTTAATTAATTTTGTTATCTAATTACTTGTTAGAAAAACATACTAAAAATATTTTAAATCAATGTAAGAAGTATAACAGTTCAGCTTTTTGCTTAATTTTCAAATAACATAAATTTATTAGTAAAAGTAGTATAAAAACAATTACGAGACAACATTGCTTTTGAAATTAACATCTTGAAGATCAGGAGAGACTCTTCTAAGATTGTCATCATCTCTGCTAGATGTTTCTATTGTTGCTGAAATGTATTAATAATATTAGCAAAAGTTAAACTAATTTAAAAAGTTTAAAAATTTAGCTGGTATTAAAAACTGCTATAGGTAATTGACCATTAGACATTTTTCCTCAATTGAAATCACTTTTTTTTAGGTTTTCAAAGGCCTTTAAAAAAGAAGTGAAACATTTGTCAAAGAGGTTTTTTTTTTAATGAACAGCTTTAACACATTTGACTTTTTAAAAATATCACAGATGTTCTTGTGCTAAAACTTTATTTCAACTAACGGCGTTTCACTGCTCTCAAATAAATTTAAGAACAGATCTACGGAGTCTATAAAATGTTAACACACATTAGAAAAAAAGCAGAAAAAAGCATGTATAATTATGAAATATATAATTAAAAAGAAAATATATAATTTAAAAATATATAATTCTTTTTAAAAATATATAATTCTACTAGTGTTGCTTTACAAGTGTTAATGATTGGTTAGGTTAAAACTAAGAGTTAATGAGGGTGAAACACTTAAGGTCTATCAGACTAAAGGTTTCACTTTTTATTATAAATAATTGTATATATCATTAAAAAATAGTCCACAACCATAAAAAAAAACATTTTTTTATGATATTTTTAATTCCAATAAAATTTTTTTTGTAAAACTGCAACTTTCCAGATTTATTTAATCAGGCAGAAAACATGCTTATCTTCACATTCAGTAATGCTTGGCAGCTGCTGATTGTTACTTAATCAAATTGTTAAATATGGTTATTGTATGCCCAACAAATCCTTTTTTAATAAAGGCTGGTTTGCTGAAGCTTAACTAATGTTTGATTTACAAGTTTGTAAGATGATGCAAACTACTTTAACCACAGTAGAATACAATTGTTTGATAGGTTCATTGTATAACACAATGTATTCAAAAGGACTAAAATTTGAACTGAAAAACCAAAACCAACAGCGTTCCTTATTGCTTTGACCTCAAATTTTTGGTCAACTGTCTCAGAGAATCTTTAAAAGCATTGCTTTGATTATTGGAATTAGGATTATAGGAAAATATTGTTATAAGAATATTTTGCTTCATCTGTATAAGTTTGAAGTCCTTCTGATTGTATTTTAATTATCTTTTGCACTCATCTGATTTTTTAAGTTTCAAATTTTATTTTATTAGATAATTAAGAACTTTGATGTAAACAATAGTTTATTTATTTAGTTTTCTTTATTACTAAGTTATATACTTGTTTCATATAGTAGACTATTTATTAATTTATTAGACGACTTATACAATCTTAAATTTCATTAACTTTGTCTTATTTCTAAAAGTAAAAAATATTTAGTGGATAGTTTTATAAAACATTTTTATTCTAGTCAATGGTCTAGCACTTTGTGCAATTTATTATTATAGTTATTGTAGGTTAATTTGATTGCAGTGATACAATAGTTGGATTGTTGGCGTGATTTCTAGTTGCAGTGTTGGAAAACACTTGCTTTTAGATTTGAGCTACAGGGCTATACTATTTTATTTTTAATCTTGTCAGTTTCTGTCAAACCAATGTGTGACTACAAAAGATTTTCAATAAAAATTATTTTATTTGGCAATTTTTATGAACAACTATATGTTAATTTTAAAAGAGATAGGTAAAGTTACACATTTTAAATTTTGCAACCTAAATTTTGGAATACATTTATCATTGAAGAATAGAGCATGACACTGCACTGTATAACCACAAATAACATTTTCCTAGAGAAGATCTAAAAATTTTTTCATTCTAGACTAACAAGAAATCAGTGTTTCAATCTAAACAAGTTCCCAGAAAGCATTTATCTTTGCAAAAGGTTGAGTTTGACTGATGGTTTTTTTTTGCAAACAGGATTCAGTACAACTGAACTGAAGGCAGTCTAGTGGTTATTGTAAAATCTAAATCTCATCTTTTCTGAAGATAGTTAAAATACTGATACTTGTTATCATTGAAAAGGATAAGTAAGAACCAAAGTACTATTACTTCAAAATATATCTTACTTTCTACAGTTTTTCCAGCCATTTTCCATGGAAAACAATTCTAATTTTCTTATTTTTAAGTTTTACTTCACAAAGTTGAATTTTTCTAACCGTTCTGAAATAAAATTAAAATCAACAAATTCTATAATTAAAATATTATGCATTCAGAAAAAGTTATCATATATAAATTTAAATATAGAAAAAAGTAGAGTGCAGTTCTGACTATAAACTTTATTTTTGGCAAAATCATTATACATTTATTGAAAATTTGTATATAACTTATCAAAAACCAATTTGAACCAACTCCAATTTTAAGACGATCCATTTAACAATTATAATGTTATAAGAAAAATTAGTTTTTAAACTAATTATTGTTTTAATTGGCTTTTTTTCTAGTAACATCATAATAAATAATGGATGACTTATTAAAATTTGGTTTTAAAAAGGCCTTTTTTTAACATATTTTTTTTAATACTACATGTAACAATTTTCAATGCTTTTCAAATTTAGTTTGCCCAAGATAAAGAGTTACATGTCCAGTCTATTTATATTCACACAATAAGACAGTCTATGATAAACAAATTTGATTTAAGTTTGAGTTTCTCCATGTTTCAAACTGAACATTTTAATATGATATTTTTACAACATATTAAAACAAAAGTTGTTGAACTTTAATTAAACTAATTATTTACAGCTTTTTAATTCTTTAAACTTTCTACTAAATTACAAGTATATAAATAAACTGAAATTAAAAAATGTTATCAATTAAAAAAGTCAGCTTTTTGACAAAAAATACAACTTTTTACTTACTAACATTTACAGTAAAAACATATTTTATTTTATACAAATGTATAAGTACTAATCTTAAAACATTTTTTAAGTTACATCAGTGTTAATAAAAGTTATTTAAAAACTTTTCTTATACAAGTTCATTGTAGTTTTTTATTTAAGTTTGTTCCTAAGTTAGTAAAGTTAAATAATAAATAGTTTTAAACTGATGTTGAATGGTTTAAATAAAATCCTAGTTGGGTGACTATTTCACTGAATTTTAATATTTTTATAGCTTGTTTATATTTTAGAGGCTAAAACAATCTTAAATAAACATTTTGTTTACAATTCGAATTGCTAAGAAAACTTAAAGGTAAACTCAAAACAGTTTTTTTTTCTTGATCAATCCGCATTGATCACTCGCATAAACGTTATCTGCAAATTATATGATGTTTTTAAGTACTACTAGCTTTTTATTTTTCTTAAGTAGTCAGTAGAACAGGGGTCGGCAGGCAGTTGGTGCTCGCGGGCCAAATTTCAAGTTTTCCAAGTCTTCGCGGGCCGCAGTTTTAGTTTTAGTGACATTTGAATAATATTTTGCTTTTAGTCTTACTAGAGAAAGTTTTACTTTTATTCACTTTGATATTTCAAACTACTTTTAGATATACAGAGAATTTCTATTTAAATTATAAATACTTTATAGAATAAAATTTACATTGACTTATGTACTTAAGTCTTAATAAACTATGTACTTTCTTATTAAATAGGTTAAACTTAATATTTTGTAATTTTACTTATAACCTAACTCTGTATAAAAATTCGAGCTTAAAAATGTTTTAGAAGTCACTTTTATGCCTTGTTTGTACTATTAAAAATATTTATTTTAGAAAAAGAAAATTGCGTCTAAAATAGTTTACACTCTTTAAAAAATTCAGTAATTATATAACTAAATAAATATAATACCTATTTGTTATGTAAAAATCTAAAACGAATTTTTAACATGATTAACTCTCAAATACTTTAATAAAATACCTTATTACTAATTAGTTAGTATTTTACATGGTTGCCACTTTAACAGCAAAATGTCTAAGTTATATCAAACTAGCCAAGTTAACTAAAAATTGAAAAAGCATAAAACTTAGTGTTAATCAAGCTTCAATACCTAATTGAAATATCATCATTATAAAAAAGTACACAATATGTAAGAAGACAAGGAAAAAAATACTATTAGTAAACTACATTACGGTTGTAAAAACTATTCTGAGAATTAAAAGTGTTTATAATAAAAGTTTATAATAAAACACACACAACTGAGTCTTAAAAAAATGTCTTAAACAGGTTTAACCTAGTCTGTATTCTTATAACTTTTAAACTAGCCTGCTTGTTTGGCAACCCTGTTTAAAAGAAAGTTCACAAAATAAAGAAATAACGAAGTTTATTAACAGTGAATTAAATATAAATCAAACAAAAGTATTATAAGTAAGTTTCAATGGCAATTACGGTTTATTAAACACTTTTAACAAAGTATAAAAGCTTATTAAGCCTTTAATGAAGACGAATAACTATTTTTTTAATAAGAATTATAGCGATTCTTTATCTGCAATAAAAATTTTGCAGTTAAAAAGAGTAAATGTGAAATATAAGACGAGCTATAAGCATTGAAAAACGTTATTTAGGAGTTATTGCAAGAAACGAAAAAAAGCAAATCGCTTAAGTCAGTTCCAACAAAGCACATGATTATTTTCAGTACCTACAGACTGATTGAAGAAAAAGTTAAGGCAAGTTATAAAGTAGCAAAACTAACTACTAAAAAGAAGATACCGTTTAGAATTTTAATTTTCTTAAAGAATTTATGTTGACGGTAGTATAAGATTTTTGTTTATTTCTTTACTGACAACAAAAGTCGTGTTTAATAAATGCCTGAAGATTATAAAGCGGCATAAATCGAACAAGGACTTTAATCAATCTGCTAAGATGAGAGCACTTATAAAACATATATTGTTATCTGAGAATTTTTATTTGAGTTGTTTTTACTAATTTTGAAATTTTAGAAGAATTTCTAGGTTTAGTTCCAATGCAAAGCACTGCAATAGGTAAATAGATTTTAAAAGCAAAGATGCAATGCAACAATATAAAGTTTGTAAAAGTACAAATTTTTTCTTCTGTTTTCAGTATAAAATTAAACTAAAGGTAAAAAAAATCTTTTAAACATAATATCAACTTTAAAAAGATGCTTTTAAGCTACTTTCAATGTGGTTTTTAATAAAAATATTTATATGGTAAATTTTTGTTTCAAATCAAAATTTTATTACTTTACATGTAAAAGTTGTTTTAAATTCCAGATTTTTCAAAAATTCTCAAATTCAAACTTTTTTCAGATTATTTAAGCATAAATTTTCACTTACAAGATTTACCGGGACTCAAGTTTTTTGGCAACACTGATTATTCACACTTATATACAGTAGTATAAACAGTATTTCAAATTGTACCAGCTGCAAGATTTAAAATTTATCATATATTATAATTCAAACCAACACTGTGTATTGACCAAAACATACATCATAAATTTAATTTGCCACTCTTTAAAGAAAAAAAGCCAGCCTTAGTGACAAAAAACTAGCCTGATATTTTCGTATACAAAAAGCAAGGAAATAACTGAAAAAAAGACTAAATTGGCCCGAGATTTAAAGTCTTTTTATGGTCTTAGTCTGAGTTTGTAGCAAAGTTTAGTTATTTACAAAATTGAATTTGAATTTATTTGATTCACAATGTGCAAACTTTTTGTAATGTCATATATATTGTTTTAAATGTTTCTGAACACACTTAGAAATTACATTTAGGTACACAATAATGTTAGACATTTATGCATAAACTAAACTTAATCTAACTTAAGCAATAATAAAAAGTGGTTTAAAATATGAGCATCTTTGTACACTTGTGTGCATTGGAATTAGTTTTAAGTGAAAAAAACTACTAAAAAATCGAAACGTGTTAAAACCAAAATCAAATAAACCTTATTTCTTATTAGAATGTTACATTAAATGTATTTGTGTACACTTAAATATAATATTTAGTAATATTACATCTGTAAAAGAAACTAAGGTATATAATACATTTAAAATGAATACCTAAATTGTAAAGAAATGCTATTTTATTTAATTACTGTGCATTACTGTTGTGCAAAATGAAAAACATTTGCATTTGGTTTATTTACTAAGTAGCTATTATATAACTGACTTACTAAATCTAAGCACTCTTTACACTCTTTTGTCAAATAATTACTTACTGTTGTGAGAAAAAAGCTATTATGAAAATGAGAAAATACCCTGTTAGAAAGCTGATCTGTTTTTTTCACATTTTTAAGCTAATACAGTAAAGTCTTTTTATTATTTTAAAATGTTATACATGAACTTAAAACGAAATAAAACAAAACCAAATTACCAGTAAAAATTTAACTTAAAACATATTGTTGCTCAGCGGGCCACATTAACATGCTCGCGGGCCACAAAAATTTCTTTCGCGGGCCGCATTCTATTCAAAAAAAGAACGTGCTCGCGGGCCGCAGATTTACCCTTCGAGGGCCGCAATTGGCCCGCGGGCCGCAGTTTGCCGACCCCTGCAGTAGAATAATAAATTATTTTGATATCAAAAAAAGTTGTCATCTTAGATTTCAAAAAGGTACCTACCTACTAAAGCAATTTATTACGAGCGTTAACTTAGCTCCCAAACTAGGCTTCAAGTAGGATCTTCTTGCTTTGTCAAAAAAAAAAAAGATGAATAATGAAATTCTGAATTTTGTTGAGAAATGAAATTAGTTTTGTTGATTGTTTAAAAAAAATGCTAGTTTTGATTTGTTTATATGCTGATTAAACTACAAAAACATTTATAGACCCTTTTGTGATTTTTAGTTTACGCAGCATACAAAAGTTACAATAAAAATATTTAGAATGTAATAAAATCTAATAACAAAAAGATCTGAAACTCAAATATCTGATAAAGATATTTTAAAATACAAATCCTATTATGGCATTCAACTAACTTTTTATATAAAATACATAAAAAAGTTTTTTATTGCATGACGCCACTTACTAAGTGTAAAAAAATTTAAAAGCATGTAAACAAACCAGTCTAACTTGATTTGAAAATACTTTTTAATATTTCATTTTTAAACTTTTTTTTCAGATCATTACTACTTTTTAAATTACTAAAAGTAATTTAATGTTGTTTTTTTTTGTTTATAATTTTTATGCTTACTTATAATAAACGTTGTTAATAAATTAGTTAAACTATTTATCTCTGGATACCAAAACCACAATTGCGAAGTTATTTTGTATTGAAAAACAAAATTTCAGTACGCATTAAAACAATTATTTTTTTAAATTTAACAATGCTTCTAGAGCGACACTTTGTGCTATACAAAGTAAAATGATACTAATTAAAAGTTAAATTAGGATGATAGCCTAAATTATAAACTATATATTTAAAAAACTAGACAAAAAATAGAAAGTTAAACTTAAAAAAAAATAATAATTCAAAATGCAAAAAATTTGATTATTAGATAATAAATACAACATTTTGTGTTTTACTTTTATAACTAAGTATGCGCAATACAGAAACTATATATAATATTGCTGATCCTTTCTTTGCTGACTGAAGTTCGCCTGTGAAAAACAAAAACTTATATAAACTGTTGACGTTAATACATTTATTATAAAAAATCTAAATGTTTTCTTAGACTAAATTTTTTAAGTGTTTTATTTTGTAAAAAATGTGCCTTAATATTGATCAAGAGAAAAAAAAAATTATAGCCGTTTAAACTATAATACCATTTAATTGTTATTATTATTTCAATCATAAAAATAAAATGAGCTCAACTAGATATTTTTTCATGGTCAGATAGTTTATTTCAAATACAATTTATTGCGACTCAGTAAGCGAAAAGTTCTGCTTGCACAAGGTCTTAGGACCAAATAATTTGGGCGCTTTTTTTTTTGTAGTTCAATAAACTACATATACTAAAATCTCCATTTTTTACTTTTTGAAACATACTACATGAAGGTAGATAAACATAAAAACTACGTGAAAATGGAAATTTGTTCCGTTGTAGTTTTCAACTGGTTGGTGGCCCATCTGAACTTGCTGCAGTTGACCTGCTGTTTAATATTGTTTAGTGATTTGTTTTTGATTATTTTTATGTCGCAATTAATGATGTTATTATAAAACTAACTCAAACAAGCTTAAAGCATATTCGATTTTCTTTTATGTTTTGTAACTTTTTTTTTGGATTCAGAAAACCAGCTTTAAAGAAAAGCAGCATAAAAAGCAGCCTTTTACTTACAAAAAAATATGATGTGTATTTTTTAATAAAAGCAGCATAATATAATCGCATTTGTTATTTAAAAATTCAATTAAATTATTTTAGCAATTAATGAGCTTATAAACAATTTACTTAAACTAAATAAATATAAAACTATTATTAATTTAAGCTAACGCTTATTTTTTTACCAGTTTAATTTGTTTTTTGTTATGTGTTTAATTACAGTTTGTAAGCTTAATTTGAGCCTTAATGTCTTCATGAATATTTATTTTGCTTTAATATTATCTATTAATTAAGAAAAACATTGTTTTAAAATAAATTCGTCAGTCAATACATCTGTAAAGAGAAAATCATTAGTTAAATATTAAAAAAAATCCTTATTGCTTACACTACATTAGTTCTATATAAACGATATTAAAAACAATTTTTTTGTCATGTGGAAAGTATGTTTTAATATTGATTGTGTTTTGCTTTTGATTAAAGTTATGTTCAACAAAGTTACGTGTCATTTATCATCTAATTTCTTAAACTTCTATAACTTGACCTTGATTTTTTTTTCTTCTTAAAAACTATCATAGATTTAGTATACCTTTGACTTAAAAGTTATTATAACATCTTGAACAACACATTAAAATTTACCTGTATTTTATTTTTATTTTTTTAGTATTGCTTTTAGTTTTTTTTTAAATCTATCTAAAGAGCTGTTTTTCAACGAAAAGTCGTCAAAAAAACAAACTTAATAAAAAAAAGTGTTTCATCAAAGTATGCATAATTTTTTTTTGTTATACTGTGCCGTTTTTTAAACACATCATATTTGTTTGTATTAAAGGATAGTTTTAAAAAGTTTTGTTTTAGTTTTTGTAACATCTAAGAGTTAAAAAAATTACTTATCTCAAGTTAAATTTTCAATGTTAAGTATACTTTGTAAACAATTAGTTAAATATAACGTTTTACTGCTTTTAAGAGCTTATACTACTGAAATTTTTATAAATTTCTAAAATAGTTTTAAGTTTTCCTTTTTTATAAAATAGTTACAGTTTTAAAACACTATAGAAATATGTTTACACTATAAAGAATAAAAACGCAAAGTAAGAATTAAGTTTAATAGTTAAAATGAACATTTTTATTAATTTTTTTAAAAGTAGCTTTTAAATTAACAAACTATTGTAAAAACTTTGTTGAGACTGAACAAGGTTTGCGCCATTAAATTGCGGTTGAGGGTGATGAAAATCATAATTTCTGACAGTTGTTGCAAGTGGCTCTGTAGTTATATTTTACCTGCTGACTATTTTTTCCAAATACACTGAATTAGGTTTATAAAATTTTGATAAATGAAAAAAAAAATTTAAACCTTATAATGTATACTTACTTTTTTTTAACGTAACAAAGTTTCTCGTTAGATGAAAAAAGTAACTAAAATAAGATGAATAAAAAACTAACGGTAGTCGTTCAATCTTTGAAACTTATTACTCTTCAACTCTGGTACTTTTTTGTTTGGTGCGTTCAAGTACTGTCCATGATCGTTGATTTGTTGCGCATTTGCATTAAGTTGGCTGCTGACAGTCGGGTAGTAAACATGACCATCGAAACTGCCGTAAAACGGGACCACTGCCCCGCTTTGCACATCCTGGTGGCCGTTTTGACCACATTGGTTCAAACTGATAGTAACAGGGCCGTAATTGTTGATAACTCCATAGTTGGTCACCCCGCTCATTTCTGGCAAGTTTCGACAATCGACTCGGTTCGTTGACATGTTTGCAAAGTTGTTCGTCTGTTGCAGTAAATTTTGATCTCCGCTGGTAGGAGCCACCGCGTTGTGTTGGCTTGTCATTTCTCGACGCTTTATCGTCGGCGGTTCTGGTGCAAACAAATTACGTATTTATGATTTATTTAGCTATGAAAAACGAACAATAGATAAAAATTACTGTTGAAAAGCACGGAGAGGTCGAAAGTATTCTCGTTAGTTATTCGTTTGAACCAGTCTGCTACCATGTTTGACCACTCTGTATATGAATGTATTTTGAAGTATTTATTTTCTAAGAAAAAATAAAATTTAATAAATTTTTAGTTGACTTTAAGTTGGTAATAACGTTTTAAAACGGTTATAGTTTTTAGTAAAAATGTTTATTGAAAAAAAAAACAACATTTAAGTTTATAAATTATATACGATACTTACCAATCCAATTTTCTTGTTTGTAACCCGTGAAATTGCGATTTATTCTCCTATCTGTGTTCCTATAAGTAAATATAAAATAAAAATGTTTTAAAGTTATAACTCTAACAATTTTATTTTACCTTTGGATCAAATGTCCCCAAGCTTTTGGGTTCAACGCAGTTTTCATAATTTTCATCTAAAATGTTGAAAGTTTGTATTAAAATTAGAAAGGAATATAGAAAAATAAAAATTTATATATATTAATTTAGCTGTAAAATTTCAGCATCACATTAAGAAAAAGAACAAAGCACTTTATCTAGTACATACTGAAAAACCTAAAAATATAGGGCCGCTTATGAGTTAACAAAAACTGGGTTTTTTAAGTTTTACTTAATTAAAATTTAAACTGATTATATCAAGCTCTGCCGTATTTAAGCACAAATTTAGAGTGTATTTATGTGTTTTCTAGAAACTGTTCATGTAAAAAAAGACTTTGAGTGAGTCAAAGCTTCTTCCTGACTTAGTTATTTGTGTTACCTATCATTAGTTTGTAAACCTTCTACTTTATTTTGTTTTCATCTCATACAATATGCTAATGCATTGGTTTGGGAATATAAGTTTTAATTTAAAACAACCTAAACAAAAAAATTGATGGTAGTAACTTTCCTTACTACTTAAGTATCGTAAAATTATCAAAAGTAGTTTTAGCCTTTTCCATACTTGGCTAAACATAAGTTATTTTTAAATTGTGAAGTTGAATAAAAAATATTTCTTTGTTTTTTTTAGTTGTATACTTTAAAATCTATGTAAACTAAATAAAAGCTAGCGAAATTAACTATTTATTTTTATATAAACTTTTGAATAAAAAAAAATGTAGTTGCTGCTCAGATCTTTATTAAAAGTTAAAAACTATTTGAAGTAAAATATTTATCAGCACTACAAAAGACTCACCAATTAGAGTGATATCGAATAAAGCTAGTGTACTTTATATCTAGAAACAAAAAGTACTATAACGAGTTCGCGTTTTAGAAAAAGTTATTTTAATAAAAATTAACGTCAATCTACTTGTTTTCATACCAAAGTTCAAAAACTAACTTTTTCGTTCTTAGGAGCAGTAACAGCTATAAACTTAAGAACTTGGAAGATGCATTTGCAATGATTGATGCAATTGAGATTTTCTGCTGATGTCAGTCTGGTGTTTTTGGTGATGATCAAAACAGGCTGATATACTCGCGATTGCTCCGTTAAGAAGTATATCTAAGAAATATTTTCTATGCATAAATTTTCATATCTTTAAATGTATTGAAAAATATTTTAAAGTGTTTCTTACGAAGAAAAATATTCAATTAAAAAAAACTTTAGTGTTTTTAGTAAGTGAGAATAAAACCTAAATATTTCCTTACATTTTAATAGATATAAAACCTAGCCGTATATTTAATATTTTGTCGAAACAAAGCATTAAAGTTTCCGTGTTCCAACTTTAATGTATATGTTTAAAAATATAATTGTTAGATATAAATATTATTAGTTAGAAATACCTCCTAAAAAAACATCTGAAAATAATATCAAGATAGTTTTTTAGTTTTTAATGAGATTTTGCTTTTAAGTAGAGTTTTTTAGACAAAATATAACTAAATAATTAACAACTAAAAAAATATAGAAAAATTTAACGTAACACGATTTCTACAGTTTGCTAAACAAAAAAGCAAATAAAAAACAGTTTGTTTTAAAAACAATTTATTTTTGCCATCTATAATGGTTTTTCTGCTTTTTTATATTATAAAAGTTACTGTATAAGAATTGTAACTTCTTACATTATCACGAGAAACTGCACCGGTCGCTTTACAAATTTTCTTGTTTTTTGTCAGCTTAACGTTTTTGAAAGTTATCTCTTTGCCTTCGAGGTCTTTGCCGAGGTTGCATGCGACTGCTGCCTCAATTAGTTGCACATTTGCTGGTTTATGATGAGCTCTAACATTAACCACTTCCCATTTGTCAGCTAAATAGTTGAAAATACGACTGAAAAAATAACACAGTAGTTATGATATGCTTATTGCAAAATTATTGCTGATTTTGAATCACACAATTCGTTTTGCTTGTTTAAGTAAAAAATAAAGGCATTTTGTTATTATTTACAAAATGAAACACTCTTTAAAGTTATTGCTGCTAATAATAGTTGTAAAATTTACTTAAAAAAAAAATTAGTGGTAAAGTTTTCTTGACATCTAAAGAAATTAAACTAAAGTATTATCGTAATTCTTTTTAATGCATGCCAGAAGAATTATCTTTTGAATTTAAAATACATGTAAAATACTTACAAAAAAACAACTAGTTTAAATGTTAAAATGTTAAGACATTTCAAATTATCTAAAAAATCTATTTTTACGCTGCTTATACATTATGTTTTACTACTACTAAAACTTCTATGCATTTATAAAACTCAGATATTGCATAAATTAAGTTTTAACTGTTTAACTTTTATCTCGATTTAGTTTTTAAATTTTTTTAAAACTTACTTAAAAGCTTTTAAGTTCAGTGATTATAGCTAAAAAAATTAAACAAATCAATTGAATAAGGTTTTATTTCAAAAGTATGCTATTTATACACTAATTGTTACATTTTATTATCCACTTCCTTCAAAGACAAGTAAAAATGATAAACGCCATGAGCTTCCAAGTTGTGCAGCTTGAAACTGATTTTAGGAAACAACTGCTTTCCTATATTATTGAAACATTGTTCAACAATTCCGAGATCATTCAACTGTACTAATTCTTTTTTGTTTAGCAGTTCAACCTAAAATATATTTAAAGTCTATTAGCTGAAGTGTCATAACATCAAGTTATCAAATTAAAGTCACAATTACAAAACTTTTTCGCTATAGTCATTTAAAACCAAAAAGAGTTATACATAATTAATTGTTTTTGCGAATTTTTTAGTAATTTATAGCTCCTACATTTTTGCGGTAAAATAATTTCAACTATGCTTATCATTTTATATATCTATATTTGTTTGTTAAGCTTTAAACTGAGATTTATAGGTAAATTAAAAAAAAGATCCAGTTTTTATTATGTAGCATAACTAACTATAACGCCATCTCCAGTTCTTTTGAATAACTGATCAGCCGATACATCAATTTCGTTTATATTTCTAAAAGCGAGGTCTGGGGCTACTTGTCTGCACTCCTCAAAACTCATGTCGCTATTTGACGACTTTACGTAATTAAAATTTTGTTGGTTGCTATGAGCGTATGGATCAAATTGTGATTGAATACTCATGATTTCGTTATAAACAGAAACCTGATTTTTAAAACAGCAAAAGATAAATAGAAATCTTTATTTATATTGATAAATAATAAAATATTAAAATAAAACGAACTAAAGCTAAAAAATTTTTTTTTACTTCCTACTTAAAGCTATCTAAGGCTTTAGTATTAAAAACTAATTTTGATTGATTGTTTTTTTAATTAGTTTTAGTTTATCTAGCAAGATCTTTTTATCCACCAGGTCTTTTGATCAAAAATTTTTAGCTTCGGTTTTTAAATTAAAAAACTAAGTATTGTACTCTTGCGTTATCTGACATACAAAAACAACAGAAAAAATCTATTTTCATCCCAGTATCCCAGTTCATAAAAAAAGAAGCTAAACATAATCCATTAAACTATAGACCAATTTCCTTGACTACTGGCTTTTCTCGAGATTTTGAACTTATTATTTCTAGAAAAATATTTAATAAAAGTTCTAGCTACAATCTATTAACACCTAAGAAATTTCCTCACCCCTCACCATGCATTCAGCTGTTGACATGTTTACACTTTTATTTATCTTATTTGGATACAAATCTATCAAAATAGTATATACTGACATACAAAAAGCATTCAGCTCAGTGTCACACAAACGGTACATAAAAAATTATATTCAACATAAACTACATAAAAGCTTTGTTGTTTCGTTTAAATGGTTTCTAAAAAACATAACGCTTGTTAACATTATTGAATTCTTAATAGTTCTTAGTGAAACAGGGTGGATTAATCGGACCTCATTTATTCATAATTCATATTAATGACACAACAAGAGAGGTTGATATTCAAAAAGAAATAAATTTGCTTGCAGATGATGCAAAAACGTTTAGTAAACAAAATAACGCTTTAGAATTAACTCTTGATATTACTTACTAATGGTTAAATACAAGAAAACTAAAGTTAAATCCTAATAAATGTCAAACCCAAACAAACTCAACAAAAGCAAACCTAACCCCATTGATCTCCTATTTTATAAAACTTATTTACACTCAGTTACAGTATTTGAAGACTTAGAAGTATTTAAACATTAAGATTTAAAACTGAACGATCACAAAACTTCATCAATATCATCATAAAATATGTCAAAAGGTTTCATATATTATAAAATTACCATTCTAACCAAATTATTTACGCTAAATATTCGTCTTAAGCTGGAGTACAACACTCCATTTTGGTATACTTATCTTTAAAAAGATATCAACAAAATAGAGAATATGCAATGAAACCTCACTCGTTTAATATTTAATCGCTCTAATACTTACAACTCATCATTTCAATAAAGGTCAACCAAATTTGGCTTTTGATCTCTGGAGTATAGAAGGTGGAAATTTAACATAAAAACTCTTTTTAAAATTGTTAATGGTACACACAAGATGTTCTTTGACCAATTTTTAAATTGTTTACAAAAGAACTATGTATTAAAAGGAAACAACAAAAAAACAAAATGCAAAAATTATTTAAGAAAAAGCCGATAGCAAAATTATTTTTCTATAGAACAATAGTTTTGCGGAATAAGTTACCACATGATGTAGTTTCGTGCAAGAGGGTTTTTCGATAAGTTGATGACTTTTCTTATTTTTTCTTAGCTTCTAAAATTATCTGAATAAAAGTGTTATATGATTATAAATGTTAGAACTTATATGTGGCTAGAACTAATATCTTGCATTAAAATCTACTACTTCTTAATACTTGTTAATAAACATTAAAACTTATTTATTACTTTTATAATAGCAAAAGGGTCGGCGGCCTCTTAAGTGAAGCTTAAGAGGGAAAAACTCAAAGTTGTTTTCGGGTCACATTGAAAAGAAAAATTACTGCGTGTAAAAAGTAAATATATACAAGAGAAAAAATGCAATGAAGTAGTCTTAAAATACGCGACACAGATAACTCACAGGCAAAAAAAGAGCACAATAGTAAACTTTTGTTATAAAAGAGCTTTAGTTTGCTTCTTCTACATTAGCTATAAATACTTTTAAAAATTAAGTAATGTACATAATAACTTACTAAGTTTTCCTATCCCTGCAGCTTATAGTAAATAAGTTGTACTTGTTGTCTAAAACTATTTAAAGCTTAAGTTTTGTAAAAAATTGTAAGTCTACTTGTTATCCAACTTAATTTTTAAGAAAACCAGTTACTAGTTGTATAATATGACAAGTTAGTTTTAATTACCAAAATATTGTTTTATATTATTTAAGAAGGATTTTTCGAGCGTTTTTTGTTAGCACTATGAAAAAAACGCTGTTAAGAGAAATTTCTTTAAGCTAACTTAAAAGCAAGTTAACTTGATTGTTTTTAAAGTTTTTTATCAAATAAGTCAACTAATTTATTTCTAGTTTCATAAATAAAAATGTATTAAGACATGAGCAGCTCAATTTAAATATAAAAGTAAAACTTTAAAAGTAAAGGTTTTCTAAAACTAAATAAATGCTTAAGTTTTTGAGCAGCTGCCGCACCTACCAAAAAGTTAAGCAAACTACTTAAAAGAAAACAACATAAATAAACAGAATCATTTTTTTATAATGTCTGTTATGTAATTTAAAAATTTTCAATACTTCTTTTATTAGATTTTATATAAATTTAGTCTATTTACAATTGAGACAAACTTGTTATTAAAAGTATTAAACTTAATGAAAAATTGTTTAGCATTAGGTAACTTATTGAAAAGTTACTTGTTTTTTTTTTTCAAAAAAATCTAATGATTTTAGATGTATAAATCTAATCAAAACTAAAAAGCTGTAGGTTGCAAGAGTAAACTCAGAATCTGACAAACATATACAAAATTAAAAGGTATTTCACAGAGCACTTCGAAATCTTAACTTTGTTACTTCAGAAAACGAAAAAATGAATATAATAGAATAACAACTTAAAACGAAACTTAACAGTAACTAAAGACAGTTAAGCTATTAATAAACTTAACTACAAAAAAAACTTTTTATAAAAATATATATACGGAAATTATATAAGACTGTATTTTTATAATAATAATACAACAAATACAGCTTAATTAAAACATAATTTAAACTAATAAAAACATTTATTTCCTTATTTTTCTTTTCTTTAATTTAGCTCATTAAGTAAAAGTTTTAAAAGTACTTGTTATAAAAGTATTTGCAACTAAAAACAAACTTGAACAAAGAGTCACACATGGTACAAATTGATCTAGTAATCCATAACTAAGATTAGAATTTGTGCTACTGAAATCAAATTATTTCTAATATTAATCGATAACTAATTAACACTTCATTAAATAAAAACATAATTAATGCACTGTAACTTGTAAAACTATAAGTTTTTGCATCGTTTAGTTATAAACCTAAATACTATTTGATTTTGGCAATCTAATTTTATTAAAAAAACATAGTAAATAACAAACATAACTGAAATAGTATATTACTTAAAAACTAATACAAAAATTAAAAACTATAAATACGGTCAATAAACTCAAAAATACCCCAAATTTACTCCGGTCCATGATTTATAACAAAGTATATCATATCTCTTAAAATAAAAACTATTGATATAGCTTGTTTACTAAACTATTCTAAAATTTTCCTAAATCAAAATAATAAATATGGTATATAAATAAACCTTTAAACCATCTTTAAACCTTTTAAATATAATTACTAAACCTTACTAAAGGTTAAATTTATTAGTTATGAATTTTTTTTTAGATAAATTAACTTTAGTTAATTGAGTGTTTGGAGTTTAAAGGTTTTTTTTCTTAGTTTAGACGTTTAGTTTTACCCAAGTTAATAATTTCAGCTGATAAATCAGTTACATATAAGAGTGTTATTTTTTATTGACTTTAAATTTCAGAAATAATGCTAACTGCCGACAACTTACACTTAAGTCTAAACATTTATCTTTTCATAGTTTAGACTTTAAAATTTTTTATAAATAAATATGATTAATAAAAGTTAGAAATGTTAATTATAAGATTCATGCACAAAAATTATTACTATTAGATAACTAAACATATAAGCAAAAGCTAAGTATTGTTTAGACGCGTTTAAGTTAGCTAGTATTGTTTAATAATGAAATTTATTTAAAATGAAAGTAGTTACATAAGTTTTAAATCTGATTTAAAATCTATTTTAGTATTTACTAATTAATTATTAGTTTGGTATTTAATTAAACTTTAATTTAAGTGCATGTTACTGCTTTAAGTTTTGAATTTTTTCTTCAACAGCTACTATCAAGCTTGAAGAAATTTTTGTATAAAAAACTAGAAAAATACTAGTTAAAACGTTTTTATAGTAGTTTCAACGTTTTTTTATTATGACTTATATAAAATATCTTACAGCTTTAAGTTTATTTAACTAGCTACTAAATTTTCAAAACAGATATAAAAAGCAATTAAAAATTAGTAATTTAAGTGAAAACTCACAACAATGTTGAAATTTAATGGTTTATCGATCAACGATGAACATTGTTATTGAAAAATAAACATACCTGTAAAAATTTCATATAAGTTTTTTCCGCCAAAAGTTAAGTTATATTTAATTTGTTTATTGTTTATTGAACGATAAAAAAAGTGCTCAATAAGTTTGGTCCAAGACCTGGTGTACAAAAAAACTTTTCGATTATCTAGTCGTACACCACGTGCTTTTACAATTTTTAAAAAGCTAAAAAATAAAAAATTTTAATAAGAACTTTTAAACCTTAAGAAATACAAAAACCAATAAAATGAAAGAACAGAAAAGAAAATTTACGAAAATTAACTAAGTTGTGTGTTTACTTAAAAAAGCTTTATTCATTATATACTCAAAAACTTGTCTAATAAGATAAAAATGAAAATACAGTATTAGCCTCAAACTTAAAAGAAAAAACGTAGAAGTAGATACCATTTTTAGACTTAAAAAATTAACTGTAACTTAATATATAAACGAGATGAACAATACTACATGAAAATAATTGAAAAATAGGTCACAACTTTTTTAAAGAAGATAAAATTGTAATAATTTGAACTACTTTATAAATTTCAAGAGTATTTTGTGCTAAAAGTTTAACTTAAAAAAATAGTTGATTGAAATATTTAAAGAAGTTTATATTTGAATTAAAAAAAAAAAAAAATTATTACTTTATAAAGAAGTGAATTTAACTACAAACTAAACTTAACTTTTATAAATAATAATATAAAAATAAGTACTGAAACATTTATACTATTTAATAAATAGAATAAGTACTGTTGAATTTAATGAGAAAAAAACAAAAAACACAATAACAACATGACATTTTCTTCAATAAAACTTTTTTTTGAATACCTCTCTAAGCCCAAAAATGTAACTATGAAGAAGCAAATAATGATTGTAAACAATAATAAAAACATAAAAAAAATCTTTTTAGGTTACAAATATTTATTGAAAATCGTTATAAAAATAAGCTATATTATCTTTAGTAAAATGTTTTAAAAGTCAACATACCAGTTGAACTTGCATTTGATTCAAATTATATAAAAATTACAGGAAACTAAAAATAGTTCGATACCATGTGTCATGCTCTTTAAAACATACAAACAAAATAAAATTACAATTCTAAAAACTACGAAGTTTTGAACGAAGATTGTTAGTTTAAATCTTAAAAAACAAGAAATAAACTTTTACTTTGTAAGTTTCTTGTAAATTTGATGAATATTTTTCAATCTGTGATATTTGTTTAAAAAATCATTCTAAGTACCTTTCAGAAAAAAGAAAAAAAAAAGAAACACGTTTACATTTTTTAGTTTAGACTTTGTTAATATATAGTAAAAAACCTAAAAAATAAATACAAACTTTAGTTTCGCAATCATTTGAGAAAAAATACTGGGTTCCATACTATTATCTATGAATCAAAATGTTTGTATTTATCCACAAAATCATACTCATTATTATAGTTTATTGAAGGACAAAAAATAAGTTCAAATTTTTTAGTCTTGGGACTTAGTGCACGAATAACCTTTCGGTCATCGAGTCGCAAACCATGTATGACTTTTAACGTCTTGTCCAGGACAATAAAAGAATAAAGTATAAGGGATGTTGAAAAAGATTAATTATAAAAAATAATTCAAAACGCCTTTTTTAAGTTAAGTTAAATATCAAAAGTCAAATATTAACAGATTAAGATATAAAACAAGTAAAATATTTAAAATCATAAAAACTTTCAAAATAGGTATTTTAGTCAGAATTCAAAATACATACTTGATACTAGATTTTATTGTTAATGATGTTAAAACAAATGTTTTGCTAAAATCTCGTATTACCTATTTACTATGATGAACAAATATCGTAACGTGCCACCTACGTATGCAATTCCTAGGTACGAACTGCCGGTATTGTACGCACTTTTTAGCCGAAAAATTCTGAGTTAAAAATACAATTTTTTCGCAAAAAAAAAAACAAAAACAAAAAATACTTAATTTGACTAAAATTACAAACATCGCAATTTAAATTTGTTTACCTATGATTAAAAGATAGGAATAAAAACTTTCAAAATGTCATAAAAATTTATATAAACAAAATAATGAACAATTGAAATTAAAGTGACTTGAGGTTGTGGTAACTATTATAAATACAAATAACCAAAATAAGTAAACTTACAAAATTAATAAAGTTTTTTAGCACTCTTTTTTAAATCCATTACTGCAAACACTGAATTTGAAAACCACACCATTTTCTCCTAAGAGCACCATTTTATCCTCAAGTGTTGTGTTCTCTACTAAACCAACCAACTAGTACGCAAAAATTGCTAAATGTTAAGTAACTAGAAATTTAATCTTAAATTCTTAAACTAACTTTTTTGAAAAAAAAAACAGTTTATAAAAGCATGATCATTGTTTAAATAAATCTTTAATTATCAAAGGTTAGTACGTAATTAAATGTACTATGTAAATTTGAAAGGTACAAAGAAAAACATGATAGATTAAAAAAAAACTTTGTGGGTTTAATATAAATAAACATAAATATATACTTACAAAAAAAACCACATATTAAATAGGGGTGGGTGTCACTTTTGCACGAGCGTCACTTTTGCACAAGGAGACACTTTTGCACGGCGTCATTGTTGCACAACGATACTTTTGCACAACGTCACATTTTTACGATAAAATTTTTCACAGCGACATTTTGGCACGATGACTTTTTTTTTACGGAACATCAATTTTGCATTTTGGTAAAAGGTACTTATACTAAAGACAAAAAATGAAAGATTTAAAATCTAAAATAGTAAAGTTAATGTTAGAAACAAACTAACGAAAAGATAAAATAAAATAATTTATAAAAGATTCATACCAGGGAAAAATAATTTAATTTATTTAGAAACTAGGAAAAAAAACACTTTAATTGTAAGTAAATTGTTTTAGTTTTGTTTGAACTTTAATATATTAATTAACAACGATGCCTTTTTATGTATTTTACTATACGGTTACAAGTTTTTTGTCCATATGATGTACCTAGGCATCAAAACCTAGACCACTTAAGCTGAAAGACACATAAAGAAAAAATAAAATTAACACAAATAGTTTATTTATTAAAACAAAGATAAAAACATAATTTAATATAAAATTTATAGTTTAACATAAAAAGCAAAATTTTAACATTATACTTATACTTATTTACGCTTTTATGTAGAACGATCAACATCAAATATTTAATTGCATTGACTAACAACAAAAATAAAAAGCTAACGCTCTAAGGACATTAACAATAGACTGGTTAGATGAATAATCATTGAATACATTGAAAAATGACTCATTATTAAGAGAGTAAAGGTGCTGCTAATAAAATTGAACTATAAATTAAGCTAAATCTCAAATTAAATCAACGGTTGATAAAAGTTACTTATTAATTTTACTAACACAAATATAATTCAGATAAAACTTTTTTAACTTAAGTCGAAATTCTTTAAAATTTTTGCAATAAACTAATTCACTTGGAAGTTTGTTCCATATTTCAACTGACCGATAAAAAAAAAGAATTCTGCTAAGCCTCATTATTGAAATATTGCAGCGGTTGAAGGCTAATATAGTATATTTTCTTTGAACACAAGTTCAAACTTCCAAATGTTACTCTCTTATTTACTTATCATGATCAAGAACATTATAGTAATGAAATAATCCAAGTCAAAATTGCGCCATTTTATTCCTCATTTTATACTCACGCAAAATTATAAAATAAACTAAAAATAAGCATAAATTAAAATCTGAAACACCTTTACACTTCATAAACTAACTGAATCTTTTTTTTATTATTTTACATATGTTTGAAATTAGAATAAATTTAAAAAACTTGTTTAACAACTATATAATGCTAATTTTAACATCAAGAGAATTTAAGTAAAATATAATACTCAAGATTCGTGTTT
Source organism: Thalia democratica (assembly GCF_965202585.1). Classification (NCBI taxonomy): domain Eukaryota; kingdom Metazoa; phylum Chordata; class Thaliacea; order Salpida; family Salpidae; genus Thalia; species Thalia democratica. The sequence continues at coordinate 14,971,445 of NC_139170.1, forward strand.
TAAAGCATTACTAAATTAAGTTTATCTTTCTGTTTAAAAATCAACGAGATTCATATTATTTTTATCTAAAGTATTCAAAATTGTTTTTATTTAAAATTAGAAAATGTGCATACATCTAGTTTCAATTTAAATTAAGATTATAAATATGAATAAATGAATTATGGTACTTTTATTTAATAACTTTATTTAAGCACTGACGAGGTCTTTGACCGAAACTTAGTTTGTAAAATAAACTCTTGAAAAAATTCAGAAAAACTTTGCATTAAAATTTCATTAAAATACTACCACATTTTATTCATTCTTAAACAACCTGCATTTTAAAGCGAATATTCTTAAAGTTGATAAAAAAATAATTTATTTAAATTTATATTTAAGAAAATAAAAGTTAGAAGCGTGCAAAAGTGAGGTTTCGTTCAAAATTGACTGATTGTTTAAAATTTTCACAGTTTATAAGTATATCCGTGAAAATATAACGCCGTGCGAAAGTGAAGCTTTGCAAAATTATAGCCATGCAAATGTAACAACGTGCAAAAATTTTGACGTGTAAAAATATCGCCGTGCAAAAGTGACGCCGTGCAAAAATAACCCTGCGTGCAAAAGTTACATACGTGCAAAAGTGTCCCCTCGTGATAAAGTGACGCTCGTGCAAAAGAGTCGCCGTGCAAAAGTGTCCCCTCGTGCAAAAGTGACGCTCGTGCAAAAGAGTCGCCGTGCAAAAGTGTCCCCTCGTGCAAAAGTGATGCTCGTGCAAAAGTGTCTTCGCGCAAAAGTGACTCTCGTGCAAAAGTGACCCGTTCCCATTAAACAGATACTCGAGAAATCAAATATATTTCATATTTTTCAACAAATGTGTATTGTTTTTATGGTGGAAATTTTAGTTTTTGGGGATTTCGCTTTAAGAGTTATTTGGCGCCGGCTGCAGATCTAAGGTCGCTTTTGATTGGCTAATATTTTACTTATGTTTATTATAAGTTTGAAGTAATATAACTTTTTATTTTCGATTTATTTTTTATATATTTGGGTAAGGTAGGTTAGGGACAAGGGTGTGTATGTTTTAAAAGTCTTCTGTATGTTCACTTTACCTCGTTTGCATTATGTTGTGAATAAAAACAGTACCAAAACCTTACAACTGCAGTCGACGCACTTATTTGTGAACTTTAGTGGCGTTTAAGGTATCTGTACTTAGACTTAATGTAAGTAACTAAAGATCGAAATTTCTAGGTACGCTCTGCCGGTCGGGTACGCACTTTTGCGCTGTGTTAAAAAAGCGTACCTAAGGGCAGGTTACTGTATTAACAAAAATGTCAAGCTATTTGAATAGAATACTCTGGTTTTCTAAAAAAATCCAATGTTTCTGAAATTAAAAACTTTTATTAAAAGTTTTATTAAACATGTTAAACTTTAATTTTAGCTATTTATTTTTAAAGTAAAAAAGTTAAGTAAGAAAAAGAAAGTTAAAATAAAGTACTTTTGTAAAAGTTTTGGATTTTAAGTTACTGCAAACTTTACCATCTGTGAAACTTTGTAGATTTTTAAATAATGTTATCAATAAGAAGTTACGTTAACTTAACTAAACACTGAAAGAAGTTTTTGTAATTTTAGAATTAGTAAGTACAGTAAAAAAAGAAAAACTTAAAAAATAATTGTCTAAATCATTTATTATTGAAAATTAATTTACACTAATTTTTTACACAATTTACTCAATATATTTAGGTAAACTTTTTATTAAAGACAAAATAATGCAGGATCGTGACTTTCAAATTTATTTGTAAAAATCAGTTTTAAAAATCTGTTTTTATATTTAATACATAATTTTCTTTATTAAGTATTTTATTTATTTATTACTTTTCAAGGTGAAACTTAAAAAAGCCAAAAAAATGTTTCCTCCTTACGTATAAACCCCCTTAAAAGTTAGTTGTGCAAGTTTATGGAAATCACAGACAGTTTGGTAATTAAGAAATAAAAACTAAACTTCTTATCTCTAAAAGTAAATAAAAAAAAACGTATTAAAAAATGATAACAAACCCTCTACACCAGCGGTTCTTAACTTACTTTTTAATATTTTACTTTTTTATGGAAGTAAATCACCAAATTTATCCCCAATATACAAGGTAGTATTTACTTATGAGGAAACAACTAGATTTTTTAAACCTTAAGCTTATGTAATATATAAAAAAAGTTAGTTTAACTAAAAAAAATTGTTAATAAATTCTAACTTATAATTAAAAGTACAATTAATAAACATTAAATTACACAACTTGTAATAATGAAAATTTACCCCTAAAAACAAAGGTAATTTGCGCCCAGGGGTATATTTACCCCAAGACCAAGTTAAGAATCGCTGCTCTACACGGTAATGTTTGTGTGCAAATTTTTCTATTAACTGCTGTTAACTATATTAATAGTTTTGTTGTATGAAATATACTTGTAAAGTTTATTGTTTTACTGTATAATAAAAAAATGATTTAAATATTACTATAAGATTGCAGACTCCTGGACAAGACGTTAGAAGATATCCATGTGGTGTACGACCCAATAACCGAAATGTTTTTTCGTACACCAGGTCTTAGGACCAAATTACTTTGAGCTCTTTTTTGTCGTTCAATAAACAATACAATGATCTTGGCTTTATTAAAAGACTTTTATCATTTATACAATAACACGGTAAAGATTCAGTGAACAAATCATTCAATTGTATTTTTTGTTAATTTGTATACTTTACACCCAAAAATGTTCGTTTTACTCGGGGTATACTTAATAAATGGTTGATAAATAAGTTACGTGAATAGTAGAAAAGTATTTATAAATTTTCAGCTGGTTCTTTATCATTGGAAAAATTGGGCACACATGATAACTAAAATATCTATACACACACTTTTTTGACAAAATATGTCTACCTATACCAGGGTTTGCCAAACTTTTTGTAAATGGCCCCCTCAAAGAAATTAAAAAAGCCGTAGCCCCCTCAACAAGATTACTCATAAACTACCATAAAAATACCTAAGACCCTTTTTTGCTCTTCATCGGCAACTCAAGAATACCTAGTGTAATTTTTGAGTTATGACCTTATGGCCCCCTGTGGCACTGCTCATGACTCTCCTCTTACCCCTTTGCTGCTTGTGGCCCCCTGAGTATCTGTCATAACCCCCAAGGGGGCCACTTGGTCCATTTTGGGGAACCTTGATCAATACCAGTACAGTGTCTTTATCAGTGTTCAATTTTTTTGATTAGTTTCAAAATTTTGCTTTTCTTATATAAGTTTTTTTTCAAAGTCTGTTTTATATCTTTAAAAGGATTATATATAGCATTTTTTAAAATTTTTATTAACATTTTTTTATTAGGGTTTAATTTTGATTTCCTTAAAACACTTTGTATTAAAACAAAAACATGATGGTCTTTGCATAAAAGATAAACATTATAATTTTTCTATTAATCATAACAAAGTTTTTGTTTTACGAAAAAAGTTTTTGTAAAATTTACAAGGACTCAATAACTTTTTTGAAAATATAGTTTGTCTAATCGTACTATTACAACTATATTATTTATATTACTTTATAGTATTAGTGTTAAAGATTAAAATGAATCACACTCAAGTTTTTAATACTTCTCTGTTTTAAGAAGCTGAAGCACTAAAAAAGTACTTATCTAAAATAATAATCACATAATGTTTAATCTAAACATATACTTTAAAAATTAAATATCAAATACATTTTTTCAAATATAAGTTATGTTTAAGTTTATATTGTAAGTGACTCGTTTAAAATTCGTTAGTTAAATATAAAATATATCTAAAACTATTACAAAAATAAGGTTGCTTAGAAAACTTGGAAGCTATAAGTAATCCTTACATGTTAGAACTTCAGTATTTTCCAAATTGTAACAATTACGCTATGTAATGTTTAAGTTCTTCTTCTTTTTTATTTAAAGTTACTTATTTGTACTGTATATCAAATGAAATGGGTTGTTTAATGAATCGTTTATAAATTTATTTAAAATACCCAAAAAAACTGTTGTTTTAAAGAAGATTAAGAATTATACAAAGACTTTGGTGTATTATATTCTTTAAGAAGTTAAATAATAACAAACTAAGTAAAGGTATTAGTAAAGCTGTAAAAAAGGTATTTGTTAATTACTAATTATACGTAAATCATCTAAATATTGCTGTGTAAAACCAGTGACTTATAAACTAACTGTTTCTAAAAATTTGTTGACAATACTATAAAGTTGTATAGACAGTTTTATAATTATTTTTATCAGTTTAGTAATCAGTTTAACAAAATCTATCTATCTTTTAATGAAAAGTAAGTGGTCAACGCCAATTAAAGTTGTTAACAATATATAATAAAGATTAAAAGAAAGTTATGCTAAAGAAAAACGTGTTGATTTTTTTGAAGGAGTACAAAAACTGTACACTAGTAGTTGAAGACTAAAATAATTAATCAAGATTGATGTAAGACTTTAAAATATATTGAGAATGTTAATTTTCAGATCTTTTTTGTTACGCTAATCCTGTAGGCTAAAAACATATTTTTTTTTAGTTTCTAAAAAACCGTAGATGTTACTTTCGTGTCAAAATTCTGTTTTCTTACACATTTCTAGATCTAAATTAAAATTTACTTGCTTGTCCGGTTGCTATTAAAAAAGCTTAAACTTTTTTTTATTAAAAGAGTTAAAAGTTTATATCAAAAGAGGGACTATTAAAAACTAATGGAGTTTTCAGTATTTACCTAAAGATGTTAAACTTAGTTATTTTTTCGAATATCTTTACACTTTTGAGCTTAACTCAACAAGCTACGCAGCAGGTTGTTAAAAATAGTTTTCTACTTAAAATCGAAAGACCTTAAAAATAAAAATAGTATTTTATGACATACAGCTTTTTGTTAGTAGCACTACAGAAAAATACTTTTTTTGCCTAAGTTGTTTTATAGTTTAGTAGAATTTTTTACCCCAGAAAAAATAAAAAACAATCTTAACACAGTAAGTAAAACAGTTGTGTTGTTTTGGTGTAGACTACCAAAGTATTAAACGCACATTTTAGCACGGTAAAAAGGTGATGAGTGCGTTCATGAACGCCTCAAAACAAAGTCTTCGAGGAAGTTTAAAAGAAACTAGAGCTTTTAAATGAACTCGCCACAGTCGGCAAAGTCGGTGTATATACGTATTTTAAATAACAGGGTTGCTTAAATAAAAGGAGTGAATTCATATCGTCTTGTCGATATATGAAAAAGCTCCCTTTAAAATACAATAAATTTTAAAGTATTTCATATTCACTTAGTTGTAGTTTTGTGAATTTTACTTGTTTGTTAAGTTGGAAGACTAATTTTTGTACTTAGTGTTTGTACTGTACAATACTTAATAATAACGTCATATTGTATAACTTTTGTATCATTGTTTAGCAAAGTGCTATTGATATCAAACCGTACTAGCTGTTGATTACAAACAATTATATTGTTTTTATGACACGTATACTCTGGTTTTTTTAAATCGACTTTTCTTAATAAATTATTTAAAAGCCCTTCAAATAGGAAAGTTTGAGATTATTTTATAAAATTATTTTTTATATAGTATATATATATATACATGTATATATGCCTTCATAACAAGTTAAATAAAAAACTTACATGATAAACGTAAACTACTAAAAGAAAAACAACGAAGCGCTTATTTCTTAAATAAGTAATATTTCTAGTTTGATCTGTGAACAAATATATAAGAATACACTACAGTTTTATAAACTTTTAAGTGATAAATGCTTGTTCGTATAAAACATCTTTTATGTAATATTCTATGGTTTTGTTTGAAAAAAATTTAGCGCACAACTTTCCTTTATTTTTACATTAAGAGTCTTTAATATCATCTTATTTTTAGTATTTCGGATCTACTGTAAACAAGTTTAAGTTTAATTAAACAACAAATTTTAATACGGCATTTTAATAAATTGCGTTTACATAGCTTAGCTTCGAAAAAGTTTACAGTTTTATTTTTATTGTTGCTTAAATAAACATCTTATTAATAAATAAATTAAATATACCATTATCAAACAAATGTGCATTTTACGGGTAAAAAATATATTTTTTTAATAAATTTTGAAACTGCATTTTTAGTGTGTCTATATCAACATAGGTTAACAAAGTTTATGTGATTAGCGACTTTAAAGCATTAAAAACGTTTACTGTAAAAGTGGTAACTTTTTTTCTAATGATAATAAGCAAGTGCTTATGCATATAACTTTTAATAGTTTTCAAAAAAGAAAAAATAACTTATTTAAAAATACTTAAAAGTTTGCAAGTATACGTATAACACATTAAATCACTTTTATAGTGTGAATTGTAAATAGCTTATTATTTTCAAAAATCAATTTTAATAACCGAATTTTTTGTTCAATATAAATATAATGAACTGTTTCAATTAAGTTTAAGGTAATTGACAGTAAATGTTGTAATGCTTTAGTTTTAACATACACTAATTTTATGTAAATTTTATATTCGCATTTAATTCAAACGTAAATGCAATTATTGGCAATTAATAACTAAGTTATTCTTGATTTAGAGTGAAACATCTGTTTAAGCCTAGACACAGTTATAATTCTAACTAATTATTTCATTATGCGTAATTATGACAAAAAAAGTAATTAGCATCTATTTTTTAAGCACAATTAAAGCCAATATAAAAATGGTAATTAGCTTATAACCTTTTTTTACTTTAGAATTTAAATTTTAATCTGCTACAGAAGTTTGTTAGTGAAGTCGACTTCAGTTTGTTGTTCAATAAGTTTTACAAGAAAAGTTTAAGCAACCAACAAGTTAGTTTTTTGTTTGTATAAACTACTAACTAAGTAGAGTAAATTAAAATTTAAAGGTATTTTTTTGTTTGTTAATGCACTAATACAAAAAACATATTATTATCATAGAAAGAAAGCGTATTTTAAATAATATCAAAATATAACAACACTTAATACTTTAAACCAAGTATGTTTACTTGGTTTAAAGTTGTTTTATTTTTTTTTCAGAAAATGTATAGCAATAGAAAAATTTTAATCATAGCTTGATTTTACTACCGTTATTTTCGTTTTAATTACTCAAGCATGCCCGTAAAGTGATACAAGTTAAACTCGATAAGTTTAACGCAGTTAAAACTTTCTGTTCGTTTCAGATATGAGCTACCAGCAAATGCAGCCTTCATACAACTCGGCTCACCAGTTCGTCAGTTCATCAAACCTGAGCATGAGCTTCGATGAATGCAGAGTAGTGGCTCCCGACCTCGTGTTCAAAAACATCAACGAGATTCCAGTGTCGGCCGGTGACCTGTTCAAAAGGGTCGGTGACGGCATCATAGTTAGTTTTGTGTTTGTAATACAAAAAGTTTGTCTATACGTTACATGTTAGTACGGTTTTTGTGAAAAAACTCTTAATTTTTATGGTTCCAAAAAAGTTTTTTGATTGGTTGTGTAGTAGGTCATTTAAAAAAAGTTTTACTTCAATTTAAAATTGTTTTCTTTTTGGATTTAGTTTCAAGAGTTTTGAGTGCAAATTTTGGTTTTGCTTAATAAATATTAAATAATAACTACTATTATATAGTTTTAAAATAAGTAACACAAACCTATGTTTAGATAAAAATTTTAACTTTATAGAGAACTTTTAGGTTTTAGTCTTGTTAAAAGAAATAAAGTATTTTATAATAATTTAAAAAACTTCATTGTAGTTTTATAATAAGTTTTCTAAAAAAAATTGTTAAAAATAAGTATGTTAAAACATGTTGATATTTAAAAAATAACGAAATTACATTAAGCATACGAAAGTGTTGTAATTTACACGACTCACTAGTAGCAAATGTGAATTAGTATACTAATAAAAAACAATATTTGTTATTTATATATCTGGCTATGTGGTGAATGAAACCCACCTACTTTATATAATTGGTACATCTTTACAAACTTTAACGTAATTTCAGGTCGAGCTGCTGAACAAAGAGGAATGGGTGCAATTGAAAAACATAGGAATTATGGAGCAGTTAGTTAATACCAAAGGCAGGCAGCTGTTTCCCAAGCTGGACATCAAGATGCACAATCTAGATTGGGAGAGTGATTATTACGTGTACTTGATGCTGGAAGATGTCGATTGCAAAACGTATTTTTATTGTTCTAATTTTAAATTATATTAAATTATTTAAACTTACTTTTTTCTTTTTTTTTGTAAAGTTATTAAATCTATAGTTTATGCTGATATTTTGATATCTAAGTTATGACAAAAAAGAGCAATGTTTTATTTAGTTAAGTTAATTTTTTGTAAATTTAAGTATAACAAGTTTAAATAAACAACTTATCAATTTTTGAGAATGTTTTACTTTATTTAGTACTTTATTTAGTTTATTTTAAACTTTACTAAGTTGTGTAGTTTAAGTTTGTTTTAAGAAACTTAAATTATAGATTCCATGACTATTTTATGCTTAATGTTACAAATAATCGATTTTCTAAACTGTTCAAAACTAATTTTTACTACTTATTCAAATTTAAAAACACAAAAATGATGATTTAGTAAACAAAACTGCAAGTAAAGTTTGTATAATAATCGTTTTTCAAACAGACGCATGTTCAACAACATGGCGAACGAATGGGAGGTTGTCAACGTGGAAGGACACCAACCGACGACAAACGTGCAGGTTATGGAGGCGACTGTGGACAGCAACAAGGGAAAGTACCTAGAAGGCGCAGAGATCAGCTTCAAGAAGATGAAAATCACCAACAACGTGAAAATTTGCAACAAATCCGGCACCATTTCCGAGAACAACGTTTATTTTTTTCTTTTGTTTTGTTTAATTTTGTATGTTAATATACTATTGTAAATATGGTCATTCGTCTGAGAACAATTGTGTTCAAATTTTTTTGTTGTTGTTCAATACGAGTATTGGTTAACTTATATTTAAAATCAAATGCTGTTGGTTGAAAAACAAAATGTCGGAAAAGTTGGCTAACATTTAGTTTTGACTCGCTAATAGCATTCTCGTTTAAACTAAGATACAACTTAGAAATATCATATTTCAAACGCTGATTATTTAAAAATTTTTCGATGTCTATTGTTTGATTAAAATAGACTTGTTACAACAGATTATGTTTCCCGTGGAACAAACGAGGATGTACAGACCTTATTTCGTCATCACAAAAAACGTCAAGCTCACATCAGTTGAGCAAATCAATTTCGTCGAACACTACAAGTGCTGCTTCGATATCACCGAGTTCATTGCTGTTGTCAACGCGAAGAAAACAGAAGTACGCTTTTTAAAGTTATCAAAAGTTGTTTTAATTGATCTAAAAAAATATAGTCTTAACTTATTAAGCAAGCAAACTAAATTTTTTTAAATGAAGGATTTTATATCCGTAACTATTTATAAAAAGATTAATATTTGATCATAAATTACATACTTTAAAAAGTAACAACATTCTCTGACATAACTTATGTGTAAGTATCTAACAAATGGGCACTTATTTTCGTTTACTTAAAAATTAAAGTTTTTGTCTTTTATTACCGGTTATAACTTTTTAATTTTCAAATTCTATTAGTTAAAAACAACTACAACAGTGTGAATCCCGTAATTTAAGTTGTATCAAGTAATATAATATTTTTAGTCTAATAACGTTTTACAAATAGTTTATATATACTTAAGTTGATTCTCGTTTTATGTACTGCTACATATTTTGAACAAGATATTCTTTAAATAACTTTACAATTTAAATTCAAAAATTTTAAGCAGTTGTTAAATAAACAAAATAAATCAATGCTAGACTTATCTGCTTTGTTTTGGTTTTCAGTTTATTACAAATTCAGTATTGTAGGTACAAGTACTTTGAGACTTTGTGGTTTGGGTAATTTGTTAAGGTAATTAAAACTAGTAAAACCGATTTTAGATGAAGCAAATGAAATGTGCAATGAATCCAAAAGCGACGGGCCACTTGATTAAAAGGTAAAATTAAATATTTGTTTTAAGTAGGTTTCTTTTTTAGTTATTTTTTTAACTGAACTAATTTGCAGAAACAAGGAACGTAACATACACCGCGATTTCAAAGGTTACAAGGAAGAATGCCTTTTTAGTAAGTGTTTTTATTGATATTACGACAGTAGTAAATATATCTTAATAAAAGCTATTTTAATGGTTAGTTAACTAAATCTATAAACAAAAAACTAAATTATCCAATAAATTTAAAGCTGTCTTGGTCTCAAACATAAAACTAAACATACTTTTGGTTTTAATTAAATAAGTTTTAAAGCAATTTAGTTTACTTTTTAGTTTTAATTATAATGATCAGAACAAAAACATTGCATAGATTAAAATAAAGCTTTTATTTAGCGTGGTCAAATATGATTGAAGGGTGGTTCAAACGCATAAAAAGTGAGAATTTGGTTGATCTGTCAAAACTTGTTCACAGTAAGTATTTCAAAGTTTTAATTTGTTGAAGTTTCTGTTTATGACTAACGTGATTAATTTTATACCAGATCCTTCGAAAAACAAGAGTAACAACAACAATGTAGTCTCATTTGCAAATGGTAAGAATATGACAAAAAATTCAAGCGTATTTGATTCTGAACCCGGCCATCAAAGCTTTTTGCACCCTGCACAAACTAACACTTTTGTCAGCCAAGTCAATCACCAGAACCTTCAAAATTTCGGCGGTGTGACTAATTTTGGTGTAATAAACAACTTTGGTGGTATCAATTTGGTTCAGCCGCAACCAAATGTATACCACAACGGCCATAAAGATTACCAAGATGCAAACCACAGCATGCAGGTTTTGCATTCAAACCAAGCAGCTGGTTTTGTGCACAACAGTGCCAACACAGATGGCATGTTTCGAAGTACGTGTGTCAATCCAACAAACGTTTCGAACCGGATGTTAGATGCAGCAACCAGAGGAGACTCATCGTTGAATAACGGTACTTTTTTTAAACTCTCGCATATCATATTTAATTGAATTTTTTATACTTTATTTATCAGAGTTTCCCAAACTCCTATTCAAAGCCGCCAACTTAACAGAAATTTAAAAATATAGTCTCCTACTTACTAATTACCCATTTACTTTTTAGCTCTTACTATTTAGTGCTACGTAATAGCCGAAACCGTTTTTAAAGTGCAATACCACCAAACCTGGGAAGCCCTGGTATATATAGAAAAAAACAATGGAAACAACTAATTTCAAAATTAGAACTTACTTATACTATATTTTAATTAAATCCTTTATTTGTTAAAATAAATAATTCTCCAAACTAAAAATATATTTACTGCAAGTTTTAGTTAAAATTAAGTTTATAATATAATTGTTCTTTAAAATAATTGAGTTATTTAAACTAAAAATTATAGTTATAATGATACGACTTTTGTTATATCTATATGAGCACGCGTACTTTGTTGTGCAAAAAAACTTTGTAAAACTTTTTTTTTGTTATAGAAGACTTGAGAAAGCACCTACTTATAAACTGAGGAGTCAAAAGTCCTGCCAAGCTAAATTACAATTAAAAAGTAGTAAAACAAATTTTATTTATACAGGTCCATACGCTACAACTGGAAGTCATTATGATTTTTACTATGATCAACTCTATGGTAATAAACATCCCCAGCCAAGTCTTAACAACGATGCCTACTTTTATTCAAACGGTGTGTTTTAAAAATACTTTTTAAAAACCTTCATAAAAATTACATTAAGAGTTTAAAATTAGTTCTAGATATTAATTTAAGTATATTAAACAGTTGTTTGTTTATTACTTACAAATTGTTTTTTTTTACAAATAAAATGGATATAATGTTTATTTACCTAAGACTAGCATCTATTAACACAACTAAGTTTTCATTCACGTTTTTTTTTTAAAGGTAGACTTTATTTTGTACAAAATTTTGTAAGTTTTATTTTAAGCTATGGTTATATCTTTTTGTACTAGTATTTATTAATTTCTTAGTAGTTTTGAAAGGAAATATGTCCTTAACATACTGAATCTTGTTTCGTTCCAAGTTAGAGCTAAATTTCTTGTTAACTTATTAAAACTTGCAAAATTTAAGTATTGGATGAAGATAAAAAAATAAAAAAAAAGTTATTTCTTCAAAAGTAGTTGTTGATTAACTGTAACTTTTTTATTTTTTACCTTGTATCTACATTACAACAGAAATTATCTAGTAAACTTATTACACCTAAAAACTTTTTTATTATTATTGCGTTCATTTTGAAATTTACTAATACTTTTTTTGTTGTAATAAAAAGCAAAATAGAGAAAAATTAATATTTTGTTACGCAACATAATTCTTTTAATATAAATTGAAACATATTTGTTGCTATCTATAATATCCAAGTTCAATTTAAATACTTTATCAAAGTTCTATAACAAGACATATTAAGGGTTAAGTTTTCTAGTTACTTCAATAAAACAGTGTTTTATTTTCTGATAAGTTATAACTGATTTGTATTTAGTATATGAATATATCTAGAAAATTGAAAAAAAAAACTTTTTTTTATTAACTTGTGTAAATGCAAGTAATATGTTTGTAAATTTATATTAAAAAATATACTTTTAAACAGCTCAGACAAACCAGATGGTAGGAAATCAGCAAGTTTACGACAACAACTTTATTCCCGTAGCTAACAACAACATGAACACTCAATTAAAAGTACTTTTTAACTTGTATTATACAGTTATGATCTTTTAAAATTGTGTTTGTTAATTTAATACAGCTTGTATTTATAAAATCATTGAATGACTAAAATAAAACTAGTTTATAAACAAGCATAGCTGTAAAGTTTTTTACGTAAAATTTTCCATAAAAATTACTTGAAATACGTTTAAAGCCAATAAAATTTTTACATTTCATCTTTTACGTATAAAAAAAAAACAACTTTATATTTGAAAGAATAGTGTAAAAACAGTTCCCTTATTTAGGTTCCAGACCAGCCAAACCACATGTTCAATAATCAACCAGTTTACAATGGCAAGTATGCACCAGATCCAAGCAACAATGGAGGCAAAGCGAATTTTCCTGATCAGGTAATATTTAAAACAGAAACACTCACCTTTAAACCTCACTGTAATAGAATGTAAATGAATCTTAAGCTAACATTTTTTTGTTTTGCTTAATTATACGTCAAAACACTGAAATTCTAATAAGTACTAGTATAAGCTATAAAAAGACTAAAAAAAATTGAGTACTAAATTTAATACTTTTTACAAAATTTTTTAATAAAAACATTTAATTTAAAAAAATAAACTAGCAAGTTTAAAAACAAACTTTTAATGTTTTATAGGCAAACTTCTGATATACAAGTTTTCAAGAGGATTGCTTTTGGGGTGGATACTAATTAGTTGCTACATTTTATTCGAAATCGAAGCTTAAAAGATATAATTTATTGCATTTTTTTTTGTCGTGTTAACACCAACTGTAGCTAACTATTGCAAATGCAAAAAAAAACTTTTTTCCATTATGGTTATTATTTATATTACATTTCTAATAAAAATTTGTTTTTTTTCGTTTGCACCAAATAAATTCAAAAATCTTATTAAAATGACTTTGAAAAGTTTAGAAATAAATCTTAAAAACATGTATTTTTTATATAACAATATTTTATTAAAAAAATATTATTATTTGTTATGATGCTTTTGAATAATAAAGATAAAGTAAAAAGTTTACTAAAGTAAAACAGTTGTAAACTTACTTAAAAGTTTAAGGTTAAGAAAAAAGGGTGAAACAAACTGTTATTAATTTTTAGACAGCAAGTAAAGAATATTGTTGTAAGTTTCAGTGTAAAAAACCTTTAACTGTGTAAAACCAAATTTACGAACTTTGAAAGCTTTATGTTTTTATACTAAAAATTACTTAAAAATATGAACTTGCTCTAGTTAAGTGGTTTGATAAAATATAGTTTTGTTTGATAAAACTAAATTATTTCAAAAGTATATAATTTTAGGCAAGAAGTTTAAACTAAATTTAGTTCAAAAAAAAAACGCATCTGTAAAAAATTAGTAAACCTTGTCAAAAGTTTATGCTTAAAATTTCCATCGCTAATAAAAGATCCACGCTTGTTAAAAAATCATGTAGATAACTAAACATATTTGTGTAAAACAGTAAACTTAATAAAATTGTAAGATTATGCGTCATGATAGGTAAATAAATGCAATGCTATTATAAAGTAATTTTAAAACTATTAATGAAAAACTTTAAAACACAAGACTGAATTATCAGATACTAAACAAATTGTAAAGTTAGGACAATTTCTAAAAAAATTTATTATAATTTTACGTTGAAACAAGCTTTAAAAAGGTTTTATACGCTGAAAAAAATAAACATAAAGTACTAGAAATTGAAAGCATTAATAGCAATTTAAATAAGATGAAACAAACTTATTTAAACTTAAAAAAAAAAAAATTAAACAAAAAACACGAAACTTAGTTACAAAAAATACAATAATTTAAACAAATTAGAGTTATAAACAAATTTTTGTTTGCATAAACTTGGCTTATTAGGTTTTATAAATAAAAATTCTAAAACACTTAAATAGTACATATTACGTCCTTTACAAACAATGGAAAACATTTTATCGTTGTAGTTTTTTGAGCGTTCTAAGTTATTTAACAAATGTTCACCTATTGTAAATTGACTTTTTATTGGCTATTTGTCCCATAGGTCATCCAGTTTCTTAAGGCGATGGTAACATGCTGGTCCCTTCTTATGTGGAATCGTTGCGAAGTTGTCCCAAAATACACACTATAACAGTGGCATTTGTACTTATAAATTATGTTGCATTTTTCTGGGTCAGGAGTGAGATCTTTAACAATCCCATTAAGGGGTTTTCTGGTGGAATGAGTAACTATTAAATTTACTGCCCCAAAAGTGTTATTTACGGCTTCTTTAATTTGGTTTTCCAAAGGCTTAGCTTCCTTTGCTAAATATGGAAGTCTTAAATATACTTAACATTTATTTGGTTCGTGTTTCGTAGGGTCGACAATATTTGCTGTAGTCCTATTAATTGTTTTTTCGATAACTTCTAAAGGGACCAAAAATACTTTTAATGTTATTAGTTTCTTCATTAAATTTTAACTTGGAACATGTTTTATGTGCTCGAAAAACTAAGTATGATATTAAATTGGTTTTTTGTAGTGATGTACCGGACCCGAATCCGGACTTTTTTTCAAATTAGAATCCGGCCGGAACCGGATCCGGACTTTTTTTTCAAATTAAAATCCGGCCGGAACCGGATCCGGACTTTTTTTTCAAATTAGAGTCCGGCCGGAACCGGATCCGGATTTTTTTTTCAAATTGGAATCCGGCCGGATCCGGATATTAGACAAAAATGGCAATATCCGGCCGGACCCGGACCCGGATAGTGAGTCTGGTACATCACTAGTATAAACTAGCCTGAGTCAGAATGAGGTTTTTAAAAACTGAAAAAAAAAGAACTTTAATCTAATAATAAGTAGAACGGCTAGCCACAAGGTTTACAAATTTAGGTGTTATTTACAATTAAAAATCTGAAATCAACTTCTTGAACAAAATACACTAGAAAATTACAAAATACTGAAAACTGGATCAGCTCAAACCCATTTAAAATCTAAAAGAAAACTAGCCTGAGTTTTTATAAAAAACTAAACTAGCCTGAGGCAGTCCAAGATTTTCTAAAATTCCCAAAAATTTTCAAGCAGGGTTGCCACTATTTACGTCATTAAAACTATCTAGAGTGAGTATAAACAAGCCTGAGTCAGAATGAGGTTTTTAAAAACTGAAAAAATTACTTTAATCTAATAATCAGTAGAACAGCTAGCAAAGGTTGACAATTTGGTAGTAAAGTTGTGGACTGATTGTGGTACACTCAACTTATTAGTACTACCCATCATATTTAAATCCTACCTTATTTAACTAATATCTAACAAATACTAAATTCTAACTGAGACTACTTTCTATAATCAGATACGACAGTTTTGAGTGATGAATCTTTTATATAAAACACAACAAGAAATACTAGCAAATACAAAATTATTAATTACTTTGGTAACACTAAAAAAACTGGAAGCTCTTTAAATCTATATCAAAAGACTTTAAGCAATAAACTAAAAATTAAATAAAACTTTTAATAAACAGGAAACTGTTAAATTTTTAAAAAACTAAAAAACTATAAACCTGGCTTAAATATTTAAACAATTAAACACCAGTTGAAATATTCACATTTAAAACAAAACACTACTTACAATAACCATTCACAAAAAAGTTCAAGATATTTTGTTGCATCAAGCTGCACACCAAACTAACTAACTGCTTACATATAAACTGCATGTCATGTTATGATGTTTTGTTGCATCAGTATTTAGTTTGAAACGTTTCGTCATATGATTCTCATTGGCTCGTACATTTAATCGTATTAACTCTAAATATTCTCTGAGCTCAACTTTAAACAATAAATAATGCAAGTATTCATTCCAAAGTTTTCAATTTTACAACATATGTAAAAAGTTGTTTTTCTGAGATGTTTATTTCATAGTTTAAATGTAAACAAATGTAAATTAGTCACGTGTACAAAATGAGCCAATCACGGTAGGTGTTTAGTTTTAACTGACGAAAATGACTCTTATTAATTTACACAGGGTTTGATTTTGAAAAAATACTTTTCAGTATGCTCTTTTTTACTAACTAGATCCGGGTCCGGCCAGTTCTCTGTTAGGATCCGGCCGTACCCGGATCCGGACTTTTTTTTCAAATTAAAATCCGGCCGGAACCGGATCCGGACTTTTTTTTAAATTAGAATCCGGCCAGAACCGGATCCGGACTTTTTTTTTCAAATTAGAATCCGGCCGGATCCAAATATCAGACAAAAATGGCAATATCCGGCCGGACCCGGACCCGGATAGTGAGTCCGGTACATCACTAGTTTTTTGTGAGGTGGGACAAAAAGACTGTCAAGGAATATATTGGCCTACAAAAGTTGCTTTTCTATAAATAGATGTGTTAAAGAAGGTTTGTGTTCGTTGAATCATCAAGAAAAGGTAAAGAGCCTTCAGCTTTATGTTTACGAGTGAACTTAAGTAAAGGACAAAATTTTTTCTTAATAACTAAAAAACAAGCGCTATATCATTAAATTATTATTAAAGTGTGTTAAACAGATAAAAACAAACTTTATTTATTTTGTAAATAATAAAAAACACAATAGTACCTTGTATCACCTTTACAATTGGGTTTTGTTAGCTGCAAATGAAAAACAACTATTATAAAAACTAGTCATCTATTTATCTATAGTTTAACTACTTGAGCGTAAAATAATCTTAGGTTTTAGACATTCAATCACTTAACATTTTTCGGGTTTAATTATATTTAAGAAATTTCAAAGAATTTTGACAAAAAATTAATTGCAAAATGAATTTCTGTCTCCAATTTTTATTTAAAGTTAGTACCGAAGACAATTTATTTTTATGATACAGTTTTTAAAAAGAACTTGAAAAATTAGGAATCATAAAGTAGTACGGAACTTATGTAAATATTAGGAAAGTAACTTAATAGGCAGTCTGAGCTGAAAAAAAGATGAGTCAGCAATTTTCTTTAAAGCTTTTTTAAGAATTTTATGCCCTTATTCCTAACCCACCTACCCAAAAACTTTAAAGGTTAATTAAAAAATTAAACTTAAATAATGAAAATTAAAAATAACAATTTTTTTTTTTGTTGACTCAGCTTTTTTTTCAGCTCAGACTGACCTAAAAGTATATTAGCCTAACTAATATATCTAACAAAATGAAACAATTTCAGAACTAAAAAAGTAATAATACAAAAATGTGCTAGAAAATAAATTGATAAGATTTTGAAAACTACTTAATTCTACCAGAATAAAAACTTTATGCATTCGGAAACCATTACTTTTTAAATATTTTACAAAATATTTTTTACTTTTATTTCTTTAGTACAAAATATACTTGTATTTATCTATATCTATATTTCAAACAACATAAATTTATGTATGGCAGTTAAAGTTATAAAAACTAACAGCAGATACAGTGTTGTTGTTGGGAGGTTATGAAAACGGAACATCATTTTACTCATGTTCCATTTCAAGGCAGCAGTGGGAAAAACTACAAGACCTTTCAAGTGATAGAAAGTATCATGGCAGTGCCCGTGTAGGAAATTCTGTCTTCTTGGTGGGAGGCTGGAACAATAGAACCATTGAAGTTTGCAATACTGTCTCCAAAGAATTCACCAAAGTAAGTGCATTATCAGTATTATTATTCTGGAGAAATCAGTATTTTCATCTCAAAAGTCTTGCAAAGAATTTGGTATTTCCGTTTTCAAAAGAGACTCACTCTTAATAGCTGGTGGCGATGATGGCAAAAGTATTTTGCGTAAAAATTTAACTGATAACTGTTTTGTATTCAACACAAAACTCAAGCAATAGGAAAAGTTGGAAGTTTGAAATCTAAAAGATACGGAAACGTTTTAGTGAATTTCAAAGGTGAAATATTCTGCATTGGCGGGTTGAACCAAACTCATGTAACTTTGAACTCAATTGAAATGTTTGATGCTAACATTGAAGAATGGAAAACATCAGATATAAAGTTAGGTATTGGAAGAATTCACCACAAAGCTGTTGCCCACAAGCAGTTTATCTACGTCCTCGGTGGTACTAGTGATTGCGGTAGGGAAGATTCTATTGAAAGAATTGATGTGTCAACCGGGAAGGTAGAAGCCTTAAACGTCAAACTCAATCATGAGCGGCACTCTTTTGCTGTTGCCAAAGTGAAATCAGACCTTTACATTTTCGGGGGTCGGGTTACTACTCCGATTGGTTTTGGCTGGAAAACGAGTTCTACGGAAATTCTTAACCTCGATACTTTAGATATCAAAGAAGGTGCAAAACTTCCAATTGAAGATTATGCGTTCACTGCTTCTTCTTTATGAGTTAGAATTAATGAGAAAATAAAATGTACTTAAATTCTAGGAAAATAAACTAACAGAGTCTACCTTAAAAAATCAGTTGTTTTTCCGTACTGCAAACATTACGTCTTCGTCGTTTTTGATTCAAATAGTTTGAATTTTGTCTGTATATGTTTTACCATTTTGTTACTATTGTTATTTATTTTTACTTTCTAAAAAGTTGATCTTAATTTTGTATAACATGTAATGGTTAAGTACTTTTAGAATGTTAATAAAGAATTGTTCAAATATTAAAATGTACTGATATTCTTTCATTTTACTAAGTATTTAAAATATTTCTATCTCGCACTTAAACTACATTTTGTCTATTAAATGCAATTTAATTTATTATTAAAAAATAAATATATTTTTAATTTGATTAGTTTTAACCTAACTAAAATTATTTTATAAATTTTTAAATTATTTAGCTTTAACAAACAAACCAAAAAATTCTCTAAAAACTATAAATTTTTTGTAGTTTTTATGAGAAAATATTTTTAGACGGCTATAAAAAAGTGATTTAGATATCTTTTTTAAGCAACTTTATGATTTTTGTTATAATGACTCTAAAAAATAAATTAAGTCTAAAAGATTATTTCTTAATTAAACTAATAAAAAACTGGATACTTTGCTTAATACAGTTTTACTATTAATAAATATTCGCGTTAAATAAAAAACTTAACAAGTTATAACTTCAATAAATTATTGTTGTAATTTTATTCAAAACTTTTGTTTGAAAAATTTAAAAAAAAATCACTATAAGTACTGGTTATTTTTTTTTATTTAACTGTAAAAATAAATTAAAGGTTACTTATAAAACATCTAAACTCCTAAGTGTTTTTTTTTTAAAGTATAAAAAGAAAAATGTTACGTTTGCATAGTACTTGTTTGTTATTCAAAAAGTCATCAAATGCATATTTTTACTAGGGGATACAATTTAATAAAACAAAACGAAAATATATTTTAACGATCATTTCATCAATTTATTTCGTTATTTCGTAAAGTTATAATAATTTTATAAGTAAATGATAATAATGGGTGTTGTTTTTAATTAATTTAAGCCAGATTATTATTTGTATCAAGAGAATAAAGTATGATTAGAGAATTGTTTTTATATTAATTTTTCTACCTTTTCTATTAAACTTTTATATGTGGTATCATATTAATGTAAATAAAAACAGTTTTCATTTATTTTTAAATAGTTAGAAGTTATATTACTTTAGTTATAAGTACTAATAATGAATGTTAAATAGTTTAAGAACAATAGAAATATTTGACGCTTTAATAGAAATTGACTTCGAGTAGGTTTTTTTCGGTTACATGACAATTCAAGTTTCGACAACTCAAGGTTTGAAAATATTTAAGAGGAGATAATTCAAAAATTTAAGAAGACATATTTGGAAATATAAATGAAGCGGTTTTAGATATAATCAATATGACAGTAAAAAAATACCAATTATTTCTAATAGAAAGAGAGTTTTAAATTTTATTAAAAATTAATATATTTCAAAACTTATTTTATCCATATCCAAAAAATAGTAAAACTTTTCAAAAATAAAAATCGTTTTTAGATAACTAAAAATGTTACAACCACTTAAAAAAATTTTTTTTTTGAAATATATAATTCATGTAAATCGTTTGCATGTAAAAAAGTTGTCAGCTAGTTTTTTGTTGTTGAAGATAAATTGGTGACTCTGTACTTTTTATTTAACTTATCTAAAATATTTTTATTCAGTTTTCGCTAAAATAATACAACTGCTAAAGATAGCTAAACTTAATGTAATACCAATTACTTTTTTTTAAATTCTAATCTTTATTATCGCGATACTGATTCTGTACTAATCTGATTATTATAAGGTTGAACTTAAAAAATATCTTTTTCAATTTTTAAATTTAAACTTGTCTATACTTAATTAACTATATTTCGAGCTAAATAATTAAACCATCTTATTTTACAATGGTAGCGTAACTCCAAAAATTTGACTTTTTCCATCACACTACTAAAAATAATAAGCATGTACTGCTTATTTATCTTTTGAAAACTGTTAACTATATTTAGAAATATATTAAACAAGCATGTCAACAATGTGTCAAAAAGTAAATTAGTATCACTAAAACTTTTTAGTTTTTAAATAAATATATAACAAAGGTGTTATGTAAAAACTACAAGCTGATTTATTGAACATTTCTTGAACACATTTATACACGTTTTCATAAATAAACTAACAACTATAAACTAATTTTAGGTTAATTTAAAACTGTTCAAAAGAAACATCAGATCTCGTACTACATTAGTATAAGGTAGACATTTCTTATCTTAAATAATTCATTGGTAAGAAGTAATTAAAGTCAGCATAGTTTAGCGCACTTTAATATGTTTAGTCTCCTCTGAAAACGTAAAATTTTATGAAAGTTTTTTTACGTTTTAATAATAAACCCAAAGTTAAAATTACTGATAAAAAAAAATTAATTAATATTTAAAAACCATAAACTTTGTCAACAAAAGTACTTGGATTTTATAGAATAAATTTAAAACTTCTTTAATGCAAAATTATGAATCAAGGCCAGAATATTTAGAAATTATCACAGTAAAAAATAATTGAAAAGTTTGACTTTAGATTTTATACTATAACTGTTAATCTGTTTGCATTTGTTAAAAATTTTTACGTACATGCTTCATCAGTACTTTGTAGTTATTAGTCATTTTTACTTATTAGTAAGTTATATACAAAGTTATTATAAAGTACAAGTTTAAAAGACTGCTAACTTCGGCCGTAATCTCTCGACCTTTTTAATTTAATTGTTCTAAAAGTACAAACTTTAGAAAAATACTTATATTTAGTTTTGATTTTAAAATTCATACTCTATTATCATTTAAAGTTTACAGTGACTTATTTACTGTGATATATTTTATTTTCGTTTTATAAAACAAACAATTAATTATAGTATGAGAATTGAGTGTAAAAACAGAAAGTCTTCTAATATTTTATTACTCAAAATTACGGCGGTTCCTGATATATTCTGATAAAGAAACCATTACGTAAAAAATGCTGCAAATTCTTTGTTTACGTCTAATAAAATATAAACTGTTGAAAACTTTCTTTTATGTGCAATTTTGTAGCTAACCTTACAACAAAACTACTCTAAAGCGTGCATTACAACAACCTTACTTGTTTAAGTGTCGAAACTCTAGTATCTGTTTTAATAGTATTAAATGTTATTTGATGCTCAGCTGAATTTTAAAAAGTAGTTTTACTCATTATGGTAATATTTGTAGGCAAATGAAGTAACGTCTTAAACTGTTGTATATTTTCTAAACAAGTTTAATACACTTTTTAGTATATTAAGGCTATAAAAGACAAGTATTAAAATTATTAAAAACATAAATTTATAGTACTTATCTTTATTTTTTCATTTATAAAAGTTAAGTTCAGTTATGGTAGAATTCACTTCTTTAAAATTATTGAAACTGTTTTACAATAGTTTATTTATATATAAAACTATTTTTACTGTTCAAGTAAAATTATTAAATAAAACAAAACAACACTTTTAGCACAAAATACTGATAAGTTAAACGTAAAAATATTTCAGCATATTACACTTTTACTTTCTTTAAAGCTGTTACCTATCCATTCAAGTATTAAGATGTTTGCTATTAGTATTGTTTATCTCTTTCTATAAGCCAATATAAAGTTATATCTATTTTTTTATTTGTTATGTTACTAAACAAGTTTTTGAACACTAAATTCAGTTAATTTTCATTTAGTTTTCTTTTCTTTTATTTCGTTTAATTGATTGTTTAAACATTTAATTAAACCGTTATGTGTAATAGCTCGTAAGAAACTTTAAGCATGTGGTGTACGACTCGATAACCGAAAGGTTCCTTTGTACACCAGGTCCTTAAACCAAGCTTTGTGAGCGCTTTTTTTATCGTTCAAAAAACAACATACTTTTCTTTGTTCTAAAATAAAAATAATTAACTAAAACACCAAAAAATACTCTTAAAGTATAATGAAGCTCAAATTACTAAAATATATAGATACAATTCAAAAAAATGCTTTTTATACTTTATTCCTTTCAATTTCGGTGTTACTCAGTACTTAAATCATTTTTTAACTGAAATAAATTAGCAATGTTATTAATTAAACAAAATCAATTTTAAAAATAAATAAGATTCAGAAAATCAAGCTATAACAACTTTTTAAGTTATATAAATTGTATATAGATATTTCCAAATACTTTAGTAGTTAAGCTTGCAAATGAATTACCTTATTTTTGGAGTAAAATTATGTTAATGATACTATTAAAGACTTATGCGAAAATTTGTTACAAAAGAAATAAAACGTGCTAAGCAACCATGATTACATAACTAAGATGAAAAATGCAATTAAAATGACTTTTTACTCAAAGAATTCTTCAAACATAGCTATTTATAACTTATAATAAAAAAATAATTAACAAGTGTCAGGAAGCCCGCTATAGGATATCTGCTGTTGTTCTTTTTCTAAAAAAGGTAAAAAAATACTTCGAATTAAAGAATACCTCTGAAAAAAAAATCAAAAAGCTTACAAATTCTGTGTTTATTCAAAAAATATCAAAGAAATATTTTATACAGTTTTATATACCAAAATTAAACTATAACATAATTTGTTTGTTATTTTCTAACATATATTTTTGTCAAAATTGTTTTACTGTTTATAAAAATACTTGTAAAAAGATATGTGAAGAAGTTATACTTCTTTAATATTGTTATAACTAATACTTTTTAGTTGTATGATTCATTTATAAGTATAATTTTTAAGAATTTCAACTGAAAATTAGATGAAATAAAAAACTTTTAATAATTTAAACCTGTATCAAGCTTATCATCAATTAAATGACTAAAAACAAACTTATAACTTATTATTAAACAAATGCGACTAAAGAGTTATACATTTTAAGCTTTAATTTTTTTAATTTTTGTTTTAGAACAAAAAAGTAAAAAAGGGTTTCAAAAATTTCTAGGGGTGAAACGTTTTGATATGGAATCTGTAGAGAAAAACTTTATTTAAAAAGAGTTTTTATTTATGTTTTTACGAACTTTGAACTTTAAAGTTAAAAACATAACTGTAGTAACTACCCGTAGTCTTTTGCTATACTATTTTACAGAGTTTTTAAAGTCTAAATTTAATTTAAAGTTATGTATTATTTTTTCTTTTAACTAACTATGGTCTTATAAAAAAATAAAATATTTAACTTTATTTATATTTTAACCTAACATTTTATGGTCAAAACCTTAAATTATATTTTTCATTATAAAGATTAAACACATATAGTCATTTCAAAGTTTTAAAACAGATAAGAGTATTAGTTTTTGTGAAAATCTGAAAAAAATTATATATATTTTTGAGCTTATATTTTATACAGTAGATTAAAAAACTAAATTAATTTTATTTTGAACTATAAAAAACTTAATTGCACTTCATCAGAAATTTTTTTTTAATATGATATTTTTAAGGAACAAAAGATTAGAACTAAAATGTTTTATAGAAATACGAACTAAAAATAAAAATGTATTAATTAAAAAGAGTTTTATTGAATAAAGCTAAAAAAAAACTATTACTAGAATGAAGTCTTTCTTTGTCTTTAAAGCAGTTTTAACTTGTCATTAAATTTTTTAGAACAGATGAAACAATTTCTTCATTAAAATAAAAAGCTGAATATCCTTATATTAACAGAAATTTGACAGTATGATTGTATGTTTTTTACTTTTCTATACGCCGAAGTTATGTGAAGTAGATAGAAATGTTGAGGTTGTTTCATAACATAAGTTTCATTGAATCAAAATATAAACACTATGAAAGAACAAAAGTATGTTAATAGTCTACTAGTTAATTGAATACAAATTTCGTATAAAACTCTTGTTTTGTTATATTTATAAGCATATTAAGAAAAGATTGCATAAACAATGTTTTTCTGCTATCATTTAAGCACAAATTAAAAATTTTTGATTTCACTATCTTATTGAAATCTTAAGGAAAATTATAATGTAAAAACCAAGTTTCTCAAAAAAAGTTTCTTAATTTAGTTAAAATTAAATATTTTTAGTTTTTCAATAGAGTTTATAAAAAGGAAACTATTTTTTGCAAATTTGCATAAAGTTTCAAACGAATATAGGTGTTTGAGAAAACTTTTTGCTTTTGTAAAAAAGTTTTTCAAATAAATAGAGAGTTACGTAACTATATAAGTAATTTAACTCTTCAGTCACAGAAAATTTACAACTTTTTAATAACTAGTCATTTTGATAGTGTTTGTTTAACAAATTAATTTTCGCAATGAAAAACACACAAGCAGTTTGGCCTAGCAACACAAACTTGTTGTTACAAGTAATTGGAAGAAACGACACATTTCAATAAAACGAAATTCTAGATGTGCATGAGATCAAATGCAAATCCACTTACACGAGATTTATCAAAAAACAATAATAACATTCGGGCGCCCTACTTTACACACATTAAGTATTGCATATTCATAATGTTTTGTTTTATGATTAATTTTTTTGATTAAAAGTATATGACTTTGCTATCTCTTAAATTATTCATTACCACTAGTTATTTATTTCAAATACTTGTTTTTTGTTATATAATTTAATTATCTATAAAATAAAGTAAAAAATAAAATGTAGTTTTTTATTAATCTAAGTGTTAAAAAAGTTAAAAACAGGATATTAACTAAAAGAGTAAAGGAAAAAAATAAAAAAATATTTAGAATCTCTGTTCTTTTTAGATTTTTAAGTATGAAATTTGCTTAATGCAACAAAGGAAGTGGATGTTACGCTAAGAAAAACAATTTACACCTGTAATGTTACGTCATAATAACACAAGCTGAACAATTTATCATCGTTAGTAGGCTATTAAAAAGTCATATCTGATCAAGAGGTATAAATAAATTTTATACTATTATAAGCTAGATTTAACTTTTGCTAGTAAAACTTTAATAAAAAAAGCATGAATTTGGTCTTAAACTTACTATTTTTTGTTTAATATAGCATATAAAGGTAACTATTACAATTTTTTTTATTACGTTTCAATCTTTATTAAATATTGTTGAATTTTGATATTCATGCTCATTTGCAACTAGTTCAAAACACTTGTTTAAAAACGATTTGTTTGCTGAATAACTGTAAAGTGCTCATATATTTTTAAAGGATTTTTTAAAGTGATAACTCAATAAAACCGTACAGATAGAAATAAAAAGATAAAAAAGCGTAACTAAAAAGTAACTTACAATTTCTCTATTATTGTTCTAATATATATATATATATATATATGTATATACATATATAAGTAAATATTAGTTACAACGACCAGTTAATAAGTTTAAAACTAACATTTGTATGAAAAAAGCTCTTTCTTTTAAGTGTTTTTTTAATTTTATTAGTTCTTGATACTTTAACAAAATTTTATATAACCTCTTTACTACAAAATTTGAATAAATTTACCAAAACATATTTTAAAAGTTAAAAACAATAATTAATTTTGTTTTTGTTTCTAATAACTCATATAAGCAACAAGTAAGTAATATAGATAGAAAACAAGTTGTTAATTCAAGTTACTTTAAATAGTTAAATAAATCAACTTAAAAAATAGTTTTTTCATAAAGTAATGATATAAAATTGTAAATCAATTCAAAATTTGTTGAACTTAAGATTTTCCAAAAGAAAGGCTGCTCAGTAGTTAATTTATAAGAAAAGTAAAAAAATATTACAAGCACTAAAACACAAATTACTGAAAATATTAACATAATATCGCAGAAAAATAACAATATTTTATTATAAGAGAGTCTTTTAAATTAATCCGCAAGTTAAAAACAGTAAGCAAGGGCAGTTGTCGTTTAGAGTCGCTACCTCACGGTAATCTGCACACATGGCTGCTACTATCGGCTGTAGGTCGAGTCCCATTTTTTTGTGCTCAGTGTTTTGAAGCTTTGTAAAAAATCCAAACCTTTACTAACATAAATATGGAAGCATGTTAAAATTTTCTTATATTCATTCAAAGATAAACAATCCAATTTATGACAACATTTTTGAAACAAAAGTTATTATAAAGGGATTATAGTATAGTAGCTTATCAAAAGAAATAACGCACGTCATTACAAAAAATGAATACTTTTACATTTTTATTTTAAATAAGTACAAGAGTATATCTAGCTCTTATTAAGCTTGTTTAGAACCTTTTTTTCATAAACAAAGTAAGTAGTAAAAAATTGTATATACAGTTAAGACGTATGTAGGAGCAATAATTATTTAATTTTACCTTAAAATGTGTAATAAATTCAACCATAAACTTTTATTAATTTTGTTCTTAAATTATATTAGTAGATGATTTACTATGCGTATAAAATATATGTAAAGGCTATGCTTATTTGTTCTTATATTTTAAAGTCTGTAAGGAACAATTAACACAAAAAACTAAAAACATTCTAACTACTGTATTTATTTCTTTAACATTTATTCATACGTCAATCACATAATCTTTGAAATTACCTTCATTTCAATATCAATTTAGCTCAAATTATTTTTTTGTCAATCAAAACACGCTACATCATTAATTCATTTAGTTAAAAAATTAAATAATTTGATTTAAACCTTATGTAGGTTTCAGTTGGTTTATAAAATTCAATCTATGATTGATATTTGCTTGCGGTTGGTTGTCATTGGGTTATGTTTTTCAATTTTATAGTTATAAAATTTTGTTTAACAGTGTAGCTGTTTTAGAATAAGCCTAGAAACTTGTAGTCTAAAAAGTTTAAACAAATATTTTACAAGCAACATCTAAGTTGTACATTTATAATCAATGAAATAAGTAAAAAGCTTAAACTAACATTTCAAAGGAAAAACTTAGTACCTAGTACAATTATACAAAATTCATTTAAAGTTAGTCATTAGGAAGTGTTTTAAGTTTTTTTTTGCTTAAAACACTTCCTAATGACTAACTTTTAATGAATTTTGTATAATTATACTAGTTACTAATTTTTTCCTTTGAAATTTTTTAACTAAAAGAAATAGTGTTAGAAAGCTTATTTAGGTTTAAGAAAAGAAAATTTATTACTAAGTTGGAAATTTATTAAGTTTATAAGTTTTTATGTAAAGTGTGTGATTTTAAAAAAGTAATTTTACCATTGTTTTTATTTACTAATAACTTTTAAACTTACATAAAATAATAAGTTTAAACTTATTTTGACATAAGTTCACTAAATCACTTTATTAATATTTTTTAGTCGAAGAAAAACTTAAAGCTTGTAAAGTTTTACTTTATTTAATTACTTTATACTATTTTTTTCTAACGCTAGTTTAAAGAAAGTGTTTTTCAAAAATAACATTAGTTTTTAAAAATCTAACCAAAAACTTTTTTGTCGTTTTAAAACTGTTTTACAGCAACGGCGGTATATGTATCTTAATCTTTTTTCAAAACGAAAACACATGCTGTTTGTTTGAGTAACAGACCAAAAGTTAGAAACATTTTTTCGTTATCAATTAAACAACAAATCATCATAAAAAAGATTTTTGTAAAACTGTGATTAATAACAAAGGTTTTTCAGCAAACTACTCCACACAACAACATTTAACTTTTTTGTGGCGTAACAGCATTTTCCTTATTTCTTTAGCAGCTTTTGACATAGTTCACTTCACCTGAAAAGAAAGGCAAATCAAAACAAAACACTTTTTTTCTTAATTTTTGACCTCGTCAACTTTATGTACTTACCTGTGTGCTTGTATTATGATCGATTCTATTGCAAACACTTTGATTTATGCCACTCATGCAGTACTTAAGGAAGCTACAGCCACTTATAAAAAGCGTCTGAACGTTTCTAAGCTTCCTAAGAAGTTGAAAATTTATTTTTTTGTAAAAACATCACATACCTTTGAATTTGAATAAAGGCAAGTTTTTTATAACGATATTACAAAACTTAAAAAAAATGTTATTTTTTATACTATGTCAAAAATACAAAAAACTTAACTATCAATCGGTCTATAACTTTTTTAAACCATTTTTTGCGTTAATAACTGTTTTTTTAAAGAATTACATAAGAGTCGATAAAAACGTTTTAGTGGATATGATGACAAGCATATGAGTGCCGCTAATGGACTTTTAAGCCATTTCAAATCAAACAAGGCGCACTGACATAATAAAACAAAACGGCGATTGATGTCACCATGAGCGTTTCATCGCTGGTCGTTAGCACCTCGTGGAATTGAAATTTTTATTGACCTGTTGTTGTAAGTGTCGTGTAAGCCGTCGCCAGTGTGCGCGGGTTGTAATAACAACGAGAGGCAGAGTGATAATCGCCATCGTACCTGCTTCGGCTAAGCAGCTCACCGACACACACAAGGCATCTTCCAAATGCACATACGTGCGCAGCTAACCGTAAATGACACGCTATTGTTCTAAAGCGCCTCGATAGCACCACACTTTAGTACAAAGTTTACAAACAGCTAAAATACACATGTTATCTTAGCCCTCGCCCCGAAGCGCGCGCCCTAAAGTGCACAGGAAGCGATATATTTTTTTTTACTTAAAACATTTTTTAAGAGGAGAGAACCAATTCGTATGACGGAACAACAGCCGATAACTGAATCGAGCCAGATTTTCCGTTACGGTTTTGCGGAGTAATCGATATAAATAAAACGCTTTAATTGCGGCGGTGGCGCAAACGTGCAGGGGGCTGTATAAACAACTTTAAGAGGAATCAACGGCTGAGCTATTTTTCTTTCGTTAAATAAAAGCAACTCAATCACCATTGGGCTGTGCAAACGATGATTAAAGTAGTCGGAAATTAGGCGTGCAGAGTGCTCAGAGCGCGCTGTATGGTTAACAACGTTTATGTTGGAGATAATATCACCAAAAACTACAAACAAAGACCACCCGACGAAGTTCAACTAAAGCGCGAAGGTGAAATTCTAAAAAATCAACGAAAACTTGAAACGTAAACTACAACGAAAGCTAAAGTTGCTGTGGGTATTGAGGGCTCGTTATTGCTTATTAAGAAAACGGCGGATAAACAAACACCCATCGACATGATTCAGTCTGAAGTTTGTGCGGGCGGCCGAGACGCGACGCCGACGCCAGCTAAATCTGAAAGTTCGCCATTCAACCGTTCGTCTTCGGCGCTGGGGGGGTTAAGGTCGATTTAAGTAATTACATCTGAAATATGATGACGTTTTAAGCCCACTTTGTGGGTGATGGCGCCCCACTACACCACTTGAAGTAGTGCAGGTAGATGCGCCGCTCTCTCAGTAGTTCAGTAGGTAGCAGCAGCAGCGTCAGTATATTGAAGTGCGTTGAAAAGTTTAACAAGTTGGAAGCTGTTTGTGTGTTTTTAGTTTCAATAATGTTTTTTAGATAAGTTTCGAAGTTCCCTTACTTTAAATAATTAATTTAGTTAACTTTTGGGACCACAGTATAGAGCATCTTTCTATATTATGTATTGTTGAATTGGTATGTTGATTCAAAGAGTATACATTTTTTCATTTAGAATGAAAGTTGAAGTTTTTTTTAATATTAATTTGATTAGATTTATTCAAGTGTTTTTCTTTGCATAAACAGCTACTTAAAAAACACTTTTTAGAAACTGAAGTGTCAATGTTTTAGCTTTAAAATGCGTTAAACAGATCAAGAAACCTTTAAGCAGTAAACCTTTAAAAAGTTAAGTTTCATATAGTTAATACATAGAATTTTTTTAAAACTGCAGCTAGATTTATAAAAATTCTGTTAACTCATTACTAACTTGTTTTTTTCTTATTTGTATAAGTCTATAAAAAGTATAAAACTATTTCAAATTTAATTTAAAACTCTTAAAACTTTTACTTTATGCTATTAATATTTCTTAATAAAAAAATCAGTCATAGAACTTGTAGTTAAAAACTACTTTGAAAAATCATTTAAGTTTTAATTTTTATTTTGATAACAAATTTAAAAATCTTTAAAGATTGTACTTCATATAATTTATAATAGGTTATACAACTAGGTATGCCAAAGTATAAGTAAGTATGTAATTTATTTCGGATTAATATAACTTTAAGATTACATAATGTTTATTGAAAGACAAAAATAAGCGTTCAAAAAAAAAAAAGCTTTTGTTTATCGGGTCATACACCACGGTTATAGTTTGATAGGACTGTTAAAAAATATAAAACTGCTTAATGATAATGTTCATTAAACTATTAGATATTTACAAAAAATTAATCTATAAAACTTAAAAAAAACAGTCCACTTTTATAGAATTTTCATCAAGTCTAAGTTTATATCTACGATAATTTGTAGCTTTAGTAAAGTTTTGAGACACCAAAAGTTTATTTTTCTTTAGCTTATAAAAATTTCAATTAATTATGAATATAAAGATTATTTTTACGTACTATTGTATACTTTCCACAAAATTCAAGAAAGTCAAAGAAAAGCTAAAAAAACATTAGTGTGCTTCTTAATTTAGAAAATAAATCTCGTGTTAATAAAAGGTAATTTATGTTTCATGCTTCTTTTTTTGTGAAAATTTACTTGTATTCAAATTTTGTTATAATGTACGTCTTTTACAAAAAAATAGTCGATATATATTGGATATGAAAAAAATCTTAATTTTCTGATCAAAAATTATAAACCTTTAATTTTTATGTTTACGACAATGTTTTATATAAACAAGAATTGTTATCGGTGTGTACGTTTTATCTAACAAAATGCAATAAAAGGTATCAAAAGTAACTTCTAGTTGCTAGAGGTTCTTTCTAAAATTCTATAACTATACATTTCCATAAAAATAATAATAGAAATACATGTATAGTTTTATAAAGTATCCTAGAATCAATTTAAATGAAGTTTTGTATTAAAATTTTATTAAATACGCTTAACTTTTATCGTTCAACCTTACTTACTCGAAAAAAGACTTAAATATTAAAAAATAAAAGTTTTAAATTCGGTAATCCAGTTAAGTTCTGTAATGAAAAATAGATAAAAGTGTTAAATTTTTGACTTAGTCAATAAAAAAATAAAATGTTTGCAAACTTATGTTTTTAACTATTAAAACACTATTACACGTACATATAAACATTTTAAGAGTTTATCCATTATTATCGATTGTTTTTATATGTACAAACAAAAGTAACAATAAGTAATTTTATTAAAAATAATCCAATACTATCGTTATTTATATGTTTAAACCGTCTTAATAAAACACCTACATTTAGTTTATAGAACTTAACTAAATGTTTAGTTTAAACAAAGTTTAAATACTTTTTCTAAACCATAATTTAAGTTTTTGTTTTATTTCAAAAACTCCAGCTCGCTAAGTTTAAAGGATACGTATATATATATATATATATATATATTACCAAACCAACTTTCACTCAACAAAGTTGCACAAATTCACTTAAAGTTTTTTTTTGTTTATTGACTTACACCAAAAAGTACAAGTCTTTTCCAGCGAAACGCTGAGACTTGATTGACTGGAGGCAGTGGCGCGGAAAAGTGGTTCTTAGTGAAAACGCAGAGCGACATCGCATAACTCGGAAATAATTGCGTGGCGTCTACCAAATCCTCTCAACCTCCGAGCAATATCCACACGTGATGGAAGGCTGGTGATGACCGCTTGAATAACTAATAGCAAGAAAGGGCCGTTTGCGTTTTCACATCTCTTATGTTGATGTTATTTCATACTTAACATGCGAGAATGAGTTAAGGCGCTGTGAAAGCAAAACGGTTTTTTGGAACTAGCAATGAAACGAAACTTCACTGAGCGGTTCCCGTTAATAGTTGCAGAATGAACTTTGTTAGGCAAAACAATTTCGATTTTTTATTTTTTTGTTCTAAGTTATTTAATTCAACTATCACTTATTTTGAGTAAAAAGCTTTAATGTTAGATCAAAAAACTAAAAACATTATCAATTGTTTGTTTTTGCATGTTTTCAGTCATTACTTCAAAAATTCAAATTGTCTTATTTTAAACCAACACAAAAATATCTCTAAATGTTTACCAGTAGACGGAAAAACTACAATTAGTTCTCAGGCTAGCCAATTCTAGCTTATCAAAATCCAAAATTACATGTTTGGCAAATTAACGCAGATATAGAAAGTGTGCACAAAAATTTAAGGATTTACTTGTATCAAGGAAAAAGATTAAAGTATAATACGATATAAGCGCAGAATTACAATCGAATTACATTTTGCATTCTTTGTAAAACATATACTTTATTTTGTTTTTAAGATACGTAGTTAGAAAATTTGTTAAAATGTGTAATCTACCATTAAATAAAACACACTACAAAGTTCTTAACTTCAATATGCGTAGGTAATGTTTCATTGAAATAAAATACTTTTACACGTTGCTTCTAAAATCGAATTTACTTGATGTATTTGATGTTATGCAGAATTACTTACAACTTTTAGTTTAAATGTTTAAAAACTGTTATATCATTTTCATTATTTAGTATTTTAAAATTATATCACAGAAACAGATGGGTCTTAAACTGAAATTTTAGCACTTAAACATTTTTAAAGTTTAATTCTTATTTGAAGCTTCAGAATATTCAACCACAATTAAAAGCACTATTAATAACTGTTATTTATGATTTGTAAGAAACGTTGACAACTAACAAGGAGCTAGTATAACCAAAAACGCAGAACTTAGTACTTTGTAAGGTACCTAGTGTTACTTAAAGTATAAGTATTTTTTTATCATTTTAATTAGAAAACATGTTTTTTAAAAGTTAAAGTTAAGGTTTGGTTGAAGGTAGCTTTAATTTTTTTAATGATTAAAAAGAACTAAAAGGGAATTGTTTTGGAAAAGCATTTAAAAAAATATCCTATATTCATTAATGAATGTATGGTAATAACAACACTTGATAATTTTGTACGAGTTCAGAATTGTAAAAACAATTTGTAGTCTATCATTAGCAATGTACTTTTAAAAATCAGTATGACCTCTTAGTCATGATTGATTACTTAGTTAATTTAACACCTGTACATGCCTGTTAAAACTACATTACCTTTGTTGCAGTTTTTTTAACGTGCTATCAAACGCTTGAGTATTTTGTGCTAACAAGCATAATAAATTAGTTTATTATTTTTTACAAACTGAAGCTAGTTTATTAAAACGTGTTTTGTTATAAAAGTATCAAAGCTTTATACTTTTCAATTTTTTATATTGTGTTTGTTATAACAAAATAAACTATGTTTTATAATTATTTGATGTTTTTGTTTGATAAAAGTTTTACTTGCATTTGTTCGTTTTAAAAATAAGATTTGTAAAAAATAATGTGATTATTTTTGTTAAGATACTTAGCAAAAGTTTTTTATATCTTAAACTAAAGTTAAAAAAAAAACTTACAAAAAAATTCAATTAAAAAGTTATAAAATACTTTTTTTTACTTATTAAACATTTCTTATTAAAAAATTCGAGTAGTTTTACCATAATACACAAACACTTTGATAAAATCAAAAGAGAGTTCAAATTAAATCAAAAACTATTAAAAGTAAACTTCTTAGATGGAAAGTTAATATAAAAAAATATTATAAAGATAACAGGTGTCTTATATAGGGTGGCTTTTTTATGTTAAATATAACGTAGAAGTTTTTTTCTCTTTTTTTTTCTAATAAATAGTTACACTTTGTTTTCAATACATTTTTGTCCATACAAATTTTATTTATTTCGTTATTAAGTTCAGTAAATAAAATTGAAAAAATAAATACAATACAATTAAACAGATTGAACTCGTATTTAGTAAACATTTAACAAACTAGCTTTTAAAAAGTTGAAAAGTATAAAAAAAACATCATGCTTCCAATCAACGACATCAAGCAGTTGAACGACAAAGGAGCGGTTTGGAGGCTCAACTCCGATCCAAAGTTGAACCAACCACAACCGACGTTCCCTCTGCAAAGCGGAGTTTTCCCAAAAGCCCCCCTCAACGGAGGAGTTTTGAGGAGCGAAGTGGTTCGGCCTCCGCTCTTCCCCCAGCCACCCACCTCGCTGCAAGCTCAGCTAGCATACATAAAAATGGCTGCGGAGCTTTTCGCGGGAAACAGCGCGGCGGCGGCAGGTAACCTGGTGGCGGGTCAGTTCGCGCAGCGGCACCCCTCCGCGTTGATGAGCCCCATGTTGGGTGGACCCCCTCAATCGAGTCGGTTGTGGCCGGGCAGAGCAGTCACTTCTTCGTACCCACTGTCGCTTCAAAGTTAGTTTTTGTTGTTTTTGTTTGTTTAATGTCGCACGCCGCTCCTTAGGAACATGAACATCATTCTCAATTGCCTCACAATGGAAATCAAGATTAAATCGTTAATGGCACTTAGCGAAATGAATGGATAAATTTGCTTTGACATTAAATAAAATTCCTTTTGCCCTTTCCAGGTAAACCGTTTTAGCTTTGCAGAACAAAAATGTTTGCTTTTTATATGACAAAAATAAACAGTCTCCTTTAAAGTACGAACATAAGTCTTTACTTTTAGTCATGTACAAATAAAGTAACATTCTTTAATATTTTTGTTAAAGCGGTAGTCGAAAACAAGTAGGAAAATATATTAAACTGTTACTAATAATTACAGAGTTTTCTTTTATTTATAAATATTTAAAAAAACATTATTTATTTTTATAACATTTTATACTTTTATTAAAGTATACTTATATTTTTTGTTGTCGCGTAAGTTTTTTTTCACCAAATATTTATACTTTTTATAGAAGTGTGAAAAACTTAATTCATTTTTAACATTAATTTAAGAAATAAAGATTAAAAGTGGTTATCAAATCGAAGATAGTTTTAGAAAACTACAAGTACACAAATTAAATAGTTAAATCAGCATATAAGTAAAACTAGATTACTTTAGATCTTAAAATTAACTAACAGTAATATGTTTTATTAATTACTAGGTTAACTTTTCAAAATAACATTTTAAGTTTTAAAATAAAAATTTGAACTGTGTAAAATAGCACAAAGCAGATAACATAAAAATACACAACAAAATTAAATTGAAGGCTAAATCATTTTTTGACAAATAAGTTCAGTTGTTTATTATTTATTCATACTAAATTTTAGCAAAGTTTCAAGTATTGAAGTATTAATAATATTTAGTTTATTTAAATGATTTCAAAAACTTCTGAAAAAACTACAATATTTATTTTTATTGTAAAACATTGATAATCGGTCATAACTACAAGTTTTTCTGTTTGATTCGTTTAAAATCAAAAGCAAAATTTTTTGCATACAGAAAAACAACTATTACATTAGAGATAAAATTAGTTTTTTAACGGTGTAAAGCATAGAACCGTTAAAGTTTATTTAAAGCTTTTCTTTACAATGTTAGTTAAAATTACGTGAGACAGAAGAAATATATGAAACATCAAAGTAGATTCGTAAAAGCTATTCAGAGATAATTTGTAAAATATATTAAATTTAATTGAGTAATATTTTAATCTACCAAAAAATTAAGTAGTTCTGTAAAAGAAAAATGCTTTCTTAAAAGAAAAAATAAATTAATAAAAATTTACTACTAAAAATTGGAAGAATAGTGATAAAATTATTACTAGACATCAATGAAAACAACAGATTAATTGTAGAATCTAGTAAAACTATCATTTTCAAAATTTAAAGTATAATAAATCTTTACTGATGTGCATTTGTTTTTGAACGGGCTATACTTTTTTATTGTACTTTCTTTTATTCTACGGTACAAATTTAAAGAGAAAATGCACTTAAGTTTAATTAAATTGAAAACAATATTGATTAACTTGAAAAGTTCAGAAATTTTTTGACAATGTAAACTAACCACTTAATTTTTTTTTTTTGTCGCTGCTATATTTTTGAATAAGCTATCTAAAATTTAATTTTCCTTTCATATTCTATCACTTACTTGTAAGTAAAAAAAACCACACTCAAATTGCTTTTAAAAATCATGCTTTTGTTTTCACATCTTTTAGTTATTAGAACTTTAATTGTTTACAATGTTATGTATCGTTTACATAACCTTTTCTATCATGTTGTTATAGGTTATTGTTTTTAAGTACTTTTACCATCAAACTTTTGAAATAACGAACTTGATTAACCTTTTTATTGTACCCGCCATAACCAATGTAAAAACATTTTGAAGTTGCTACTTAGAAACATTTAAATAACAATTACTCATCATAAAAAGATAAAGCTTTATCTGTGAAGTGTATATTTAATCACGTTTAAGGAGCCAAGTTTTAATAAGTTAACTAGAGCTGTAAGATGTTTTAAAACCATCTATCATTTTACTTAGTGATTGTTGTATCTGAACTTCTCCTCAGTTTTTTTTTCAAAATCAAAATTTTTTATTTTGTTAGAATAAAGACAACTAAGAAATCAGTTTTAACTATTTAAATTTAATCGTTTATGTTAATAATTACACGAAGTTTAATAGTTTTCTATGAAATAACTTATAAACTACACTTGTTTTTGATTTTTAAAGTTTATTTTATTTAATTTTAAAATTAAGCATAAGTTATTTTTTAAATAAGTTTACTTGTTAAAAAATGTTTTGATTAAGTTTCCAAAGTCTTAAAGCTCTAACAAAGTTTCAACACATGTTTTATTGACCTAAAGCATGGCATTTGTATAAACACTATTCTTGATAGACACATGTAAACAACAACTCTATTTTTCAGACACTCTGCAATCAAACCCTATGGATCGCTCCAACATTTCGCTGAGCGCAAACTTCATCGGGTCGTCGCCATCGTTGAGCGCGGCAAACTCCAACACGTCATCGAAACCCTCCTCATCAAGTCCCTCCAACTTCTACTCCAACCAAACCTCACCTGACAAAGACGCTGCGAACCCGCTCCCGTTGAAGCAAGACACGTCGACCAATCAGCGGGCTGACAGCCAGAAAAAGAAGCGAACGAGGGCCGCTTTCACCCAGACGCAGATCTCCGCGCTGGAGAGGAGGTTCCAGCGGCAGAAGTACCTGTCGGGAAACGAGCGGGCCGACTTCGCCCAGGCGCTCAACCTCACTGAGACGCAAATCAAAATATGGTTTCAAAACAGGCTGGTTTCAATTAATTCAAACTCGTGCAAGGCTTAAAATGCCGAAAAATTTTTAAAGGCTAAGCGAAAGTTTTATTTTTAGCATTTGAAAATAGTTGAACAATTTTTTACAGACGCTACAAGACGAAGAGGAGGTTGCGGCTGGCGAACGAGGTGATAGCAGCAAACCAGCAGATGATGAACCCCTGGTTGAACCTTCCGTTCAGAATTGGCTGGTCCATGATGAACGAAAGGAGCCAATTTCTAGGTGCGAATTTGTACTTTGGTGTTGTTCAAGCTATTTTGTTTTTCTTGTTAAACGCGCTATTAACTAGCTGTAATACTAAAAACATTACAATAGTTCCCAAGCAAGTATTACAAGTATGTAACGTTTACCATAAGATTTAAAACATGTTAGAGTAAACGTATGAACTGAAATAGTTTTGAAAAAAACTACATCTGAAGAATGTTAATACTTTTACTCAATGCCGTTAATATATAAAAACTTTCAGTGTTATACACCTTCAAAATGATTAACTAATTAGCTATTTAAATTTAATAATGAATGTAGTTTAAGGTATGACTATTTGATAAACAAACACTAACTAGTTTTCTTTTGATATGGAATAAACTTAAAATTAAGTATGCATTTTAACTAAACGGAAAGTGCTTAAATATTCTTAAGTTCATGAATAAGGCTATTTTTACTTAAACTATTTTAAAAACAAAACTTAGAATAAAAAAATCTTGTAAAATTGTTAGATGGTAAGTATAAAAACCAAGCAAGATTTTCTGAAAATTTATTTAGTTAAGTGAAATAAACTACTTTTTATTTTAATTATAACTAAAAAGTGTACAACAAAAGTCTTATAAGGTAGAATTAAGACTGGAATTTAACAAATTGTAAAAATAATAAAAAACTAAAATAGTAGTGCTAATTTGTAATTGCAATTTTAAGTCTAACACCAGTCAGATTGTTTTTAAAAAGTGGCTCTATTTATTTGTTTTCAAGTATGATGAGTTTCATGCGTAATTAAAGGTTTTCAAATTATGAAAATGCTTAAAATCTTTAAAAAGTATTTATATTTCAATTCACACCAAAAGTTAGTTTATAACTTTGTAGTTTCTTAAAATAGTTACTTGTCTATTATGTAAGAAATGAGTACTTAAAATAGTATTTAAGTTTATACTGTAATAAGAGTTGACTGTCTATGCAACCAATATAGCATGCTTTGTTGACAACCAGTAAAACGCAGTTGAAAGTTTAGGAACTAAAGTTTAAATTTATAAATTTAGGTTTAGGAAACAACGGAGTCAATCCAGATAGTTTCAAAACAACGCAAAGTTTGTTTTCGAACCCCGCCATGCCAATGTTAACTCCAGATAACCATCCGTGAACTTGTTAGTTTCGTATTTGATATTTTTGAAAAGCTATTCTGTTGTTTACGTATATACTAAGTTGATAACTGTTATTAGAAATAAAGCTGTAAAATCTTGTTTATAAACACCTTATTTTTTGTTTTTACTTAAAAAAAAAATTAGCAGATTAATTTCGTACTTTCTCGATAACTTAATGGTTTGAATACAATTTTAAAACTAAGTTTTAAATATGAAAATATTTATAATGAATATTGAGCGTTAACTTTTTAAGTTAGCCATAAATTAGTAACCGATTGTCTTTCAGCATCATTGTATATACTAGCCTAAAATTACAATAAGCATTTTTGACCAAATAATATATATATAAAATAAGTCAAAAAATACAAAATTCAAATCACAATAACTTAAACTAAGACATAAAAATTGTAAAGTTGAGACATTTGTCTTAATAACAAGATATTGAAATATTTAAAACTGTTTATTTATGCAATTGACACAATACATGTGTAAAACGTAATTTTTTTATCAGCTATTTTAGTTTTTAAACAAAAATAGAATAGTTTAAGCATGATATCTTTTTATACGCATTATTAGTTTTGAATCTCGCTAAGATAAACTTTAAGTTATCATTAGATTTATCATGGTATTTTATAAGCCATCTATAAAAATCTGTAATTTGATTGTTTTCAATACTGTTTTGTTATATATTTCAACAACATAAGATTTTTTTATTATCAATAAGTATAAATCAAACAGTATTAAACTATAATTTTTTTTAAGAAACTTGTGAAATTTACTAAGTTTGTGACTTTTTAGAAAAATAAATGTTGGCTATTGTGTAGTTAAACTAATATTGTACATTACATATATGAAGATATATGCTTAAAACGTTATAAGTTGTAAACAAAAAGCCTTCAAACAATAAGCGTTTTTAAAGATAACTATAAAATTAATATGATATTACAATTTTTTTTATAGGATTACTTATCATTTACAGTTTTTAATATTGTATTTAAACTTAAAAAACAGTTTTAAAAAGATAGAATGAAAGTTATTTAAATAGATAAAAAGATATTTTTATCAAAACTTACTAGTTTAGTTTAAATTTAATATCTAAAACTTTAAAGGTTGATGCTATAGATGAATGAACTACTTTAAGCTTCAGTCGGAAAAATGTTAGTAAATCCAGTAAGTTCAAAGGGAGCCCTTTCAAATTTAAGTACTAAAACAAAAAAATTTGTAATGAAATAAGAAAGAATGTGAATTGTATAAAACAAACAATATATAGTTTTGTACTTAAATGTACTTAAATATAATGATTAAACTAAACTCTTAAAAATTTCTATTTTTTTACTGTAACCATTTTTAACGTTTTAGTTGTAGAAAGCTATAAAATGTTTTTAAAAACGATTTCTTTTTAAAAACTAGTTTTAGATTATTTTTATCTGTAATCTTATTAATTAACTTTTATGGTTTCGCGTAAAACAATGTTTTGAATTTTCTCACTAAAGTTTTTGTACTCTTTCAGTTTTACATTTACTTTTGAATATATCAAAGTTTTTAGGTTGAGTGGTCAATTTTTAGATGCATTTTATGACTAGCTTTATGAGAAATTCTCTTAAACAATACCATTTTTAATATATATATATTTATCTAAGATTAGAAAAATTTCAACTGTTTTTTTAATTCGTCTGTTAATAAAACAACTTTAATTTAAATTTATAAAAAAACTTTGAACATTGTAGTACTATGTTAAATATTTTATATGTAATGCTCAGGACTATATTTATTAGTATCTTAATTTTTTTTGTCTAAGTTTCTTGTCATTAAAAAAAAAGATTAATTTTTTTTGTTGCAGTTTTAATACACTTACTTTTATATCTGAAAAAATGCTTTATTTTTATAGCCTTAATATACAAAAAAGTTTATTAAACTTATTCAAAATTTTACAACAGTTTAATATGTTACTTCATTTCCCACAATTGTTACGATAATGAGTAAAACTACTTTTTAAAATTCAGCTGAGCTTCAAATAACTCTTAATACTATTCAAACAGAAACTTTAGTTTACGACACTTAAACAAGGAAGGTTATTTTAATGCACACTTTAGATTAGTTGTGTTGTAAGGTTACCTACAAAATTGCACATAAAATAAAATCTTCAACACTTTATGTCTAAATTAAAGGGAATTTATTTTTGATTTCGTTCGAATGGAAAAACTTAAACACAGGTTAGTACTAGAACTTGAAACGAGTAATAAAAATTAAAAAATGACTTGCCATTTGCGACAAGAAAGAAAAAAACTCATATAAACATATTTTTTAAACTTCAGCAACATTCTGATTTAAAAAATACAATCTACATTTTAGATCAATCATTCAGCACATCAAAACAATAAACTAGTAGATGTAAATAGAGAGGAAAATTTGTTTTATAAACTAAAACTCAGACGTTATCGAAAACAATTTTTCTGCTGTTGTAATTCTAAATTCTAATGCGGTTCTTATTTTACGTTTTTATGCTTAAAAAAAAATAATTTTTGCTCTCTTTTGGCGACTTAATAGGTTGCAATTTTGAACTAAAATACTGCATTCCCTGACGACCTACGTTAGTAGCAACAACTCAAAAAATCATTGTGCACTTGACTTAAAAGATCGAAATTTTTCGCCTCTATGCGACTTATGTTAGTTGCAACATATATCGTGCACTTAGAAGTAGAAACATAATGCTCTTTCGCAAATAAAATTGTGCACCTAAGCACTAAAAATGCATAGATAAAAGTATAAGTACAAATAACCGCAAATAAATTAGTTTTTTTTAGCAAAATATTCCCTACATCAAGCATCTCTTTAAATAAAACTCAATAAACCACTAATACACACTTGTAATACAATTGTAGACTTGCTTTAACAAAATACAACTTTTCTTACTATTATAATAGTAAAACTTCGCAAAATAAAATATTATCGCAATTGATATTGTCAAGATTTTAAACTGTTAAAAAATTGATTAGTAATTATCTAAATTATTTTCTCGCTCCGTTTTTTAATGGATTAGGCGTCTGATTCCTATTAGAATATTCCTAAAGCTCAGGCAACTCGTGGTCTCCAATGTCTCAATACAGATATTGGAGACCACGGTTGCCCATGATAATTAGGTAAATAGAACATCGCTTTCACCAATTACTCCCAATTGCCCCATACTTTCAAAATTTTATATCTAAATTTTATATCAAAAGTAAATAATTTTTTTTTTACTATTTCATCAGAAAGAATTTAACTCCTAATTAATAAACAATATTGTTTTAAAATTTAAAAAAAAAGTATTTAAAAATCCTAGAAAATGTATTTATTTTTACAAAAAACTCCTTTTTTTATTCGAAAGATTAAGAATAGAAAATAAAATATTATTTTCATAACAGAATAAAGACAAAACCGAGTTTTTTAAAACTTTGTAATAAAACTCAAGAATATAAAGTAGCAGAAATGTTTTACAAAAAAATTAAAATCTGCTTTTACTGTATTATTATGAAT
Source organism: Thalia democratica (assembly GCF_965202585.1). NCBI lineage: Eukaryota > Metazoa > Chordata > Thaliacea > Salpida > Salpidae > Thalia > Thalia democratica. The sequence goes on from NC_139170.1 coordinate 15,014,280, forward strand.
TTATTTGCTCATTTTGTATTAAATATAAATGCTATTTAATTCCTTATATGCAACAAAATACTATAATATCTGTCATACTCTAAGTTTAATTTTTTATATTTCAGGCTACAAAGTTTTGTTAAAATAAAAAAGACTTATAATATTAACTTTAATAGCATGGCTGCAGCTTTAATTAGAAGACTGCAGCAGCAATGTTGTATGTATAACCTCTAGTGATTAACTTTTTTTTAAAGTGATAAATATATAAATGCGCATGAATGGTTGCATTAGACTCTTAATTTTTTCTCAACTGTTCATAATAGTATTTTTCACTTTTTCATAAATTTAGGCTCCAGGACCGTTTATTTTAATTATTTGCTTTTAGACAAGTTTATTACACATTTTCAATACAGAGTTTTAAGTAAACATCCTAACTTATTAACTTTTGTTGAATATAAATATATATACATATTTAATATAAATAGCTAGTTACTACAAAAGCATCTGTATTTTTAAAAAATATAATAAATCTTTTGTTTAATATATTACTATCAAAATTTTACATTTAAAAGTTATATTACCGAAGAAGTTTAGTTTTGCTTATAAGTTTGTTAATCCATGCTATAGTGACGCACCGTGTCATTTTGTCGCTGTGTCAAAGTGACGTATCGTGTCATTTTGTCGCTGTACCAAAGTGACGCACCGTGTCATTTTGTCGCTATGCCAAAGTGACCCTCCGTGCTAAAGTGACGCTACGTGTCGTTTTGTCGTTGTGCCAAAGTGACCCTCTGTGCCAAAGTGACGCGACGTGTCATTTTGTCGCTGTGCCATTCTGACGCATCGTGTAATTTTGTCGCCGTGCCAAAATGACCCTCCGTTCCAAAGTGACGCACCGTGTCATTTTGTCGCTGTGCTAAAGTGACGCACCGTGCCTAAGTGACGCACCGTGTCATTTTGTCGATGTGCCAAAGTGACCCTCCGTGCCAAAGTGACGCGACGTGTCATTTTATCGCTGTGCCATTCTGACGCACCGTGTAATTTTGTCGCCGTGCCAAAATGACCCTCCGTTCCAAAGTGACGCACCGTGTCATTTTGTCGCTGTGCCAAAGTGACGCACCGTGTCATTTTGTCGCCGTGCCAAAGTGACCCTCCGTGTCGAAGTGACGCACCGTGCCAAAGTGATGCACCGTGTCATTTTGTCGCTGTGTCATTCTGACACCCACACCCTTGAAACTGATGAGTATATGAGTTAACATATCTTATATACGAAACAGTCGTATAAACCTATTGTTTTTTATATAATCAAAAAAATAAATATACATATATATATATGTTGTTAAAAGTGTTATCAACGAATTTATTGAAATAAAATATAATTACTTATCATCATTCGAGTGTTTCTACAGATAAGAAAAATTATAAAAATTATTTGTCGGTTATTGTATATTTTTTTCCGTCAAAAACAGTAAAATTAATTTGATTTAATTTTTTTTTAATACTTTTTAGTCTATATCCTTCAGAATAAAATTTTAGCTGATGATTTGTTTACTATTCAAATTTAGCAAGCTGAATAATTTCTTTTGGTTTGGAACACATTTAAACCATTAATGTTAAATGCTGAACTGTTTAAATTTATAAGAAATTAGTTAGATTATTTCAAATCTAAAGAATTAGTCTTTTAGTATTGAAATACAGTTTAAAACTTTAAACTAAAAAAAAATACTTTAGCAAATAAGCCATTCTTAAAAGCTAAAACATGATATTAAACTTTTTATTAAATTATATTAAGTTACAAGTTTTGTTTTTTATACTCTTTTCCCTTTTTGAAACTTTTGTCACTTTTTATTTGAGCTTGTATGAAATCAATAGAGTATTCTGAGCTAGCAGCTTGTAAGTATTTTTCACTATCCGTTGTAAAACCAAAATTTTCTTTTTCATCATTTAAATTTTTATTAACATTTTCATTTTTGAAGTAGTTAATTTTATCGATTTTCTTCGTCAAATCAAAGCTAACACTTTTTCCTTCTCTAAATTCGGAAAATGACACACGTTTTTTGTAAGTATCTTTATTAGTAGAGCCTCTGCTTACAAGTTTATCAACCTCTTTAACAACATTTGTCCACTTGAAACATTTGCAAAGATCTTTTTTACAACCATCAAACTTGTTAACTTCTTTTAAAGTACTTTCTGTACTATTTGCTGAAACGTCACTTTCTAAAGCTTTAAGTTTTTTCTTATTTGTCTTTTCTGCTTTCATATAAAGACTTTTAAACGACTTTTTTGCTTCGTGTGAGGTATTAAAATGAACTGGAACTCTAAAGTTATTTATTTCTTAAATAAAATAAATATTTTTCAAAGTATTGTTACATCGACTTCCATTCAGATTCAAAATTGTAGAATATAAAAACTAACTTTAAACTCGATCAAACATTTAAAAGTAAACCATAATATTTTTCTAACGACTTTTTGAAATTAAAAAAAAAAACAACTTTGATTACAGTTTTAGCTACAGAAAGTAATACAGTTTAAATTATTAATCTGTTTGAAACTAACTGAAATGATATTTAATATTATTTTGACAATTTTGTTTTTGTAAAGTTTGCTTTGTTTAATAAACGAACTATACAAAAGTTCTGAGCGTAAAATTAATTAAAGTACAAAAACTTTTAGTTGTAAAACTCCTTTGAGGTTATTATGTTCTTATTTATTTAAAGTTTGGTAGTTTTATTTTATTTTGGAACACAATAATGAACAATTTGAAACAGCATGAAAAAGTAAACTGTAAAAAAATATTGGAACATATTCTAAGCAAAACATAATTTCATATATTAAAACTTATTTAGGTAAAATAATAATAAGTAAACGAACTCTACAACTCTAGTGTGGATATTTGATTCATTTTCGGCCCAGTATTTTGCCAATACTTTTTCAGTTTGTGCAACCAAGCGAAAGTAAGCAACAATGGTATCATTTTCCATCAACTCCGCGTAATGAGCTTCTACTTTTCCATGAATGCACATCTTCACATCTGAAGTAAAACTAAGCTAAATTTTAAGATTGCTTTTTTTCTTTAATTTAAAGAAAGTTAACTAAGATAAACTTGTAAAGAAAAATAAGGATTTTAAAATAGAACTGTATAGTGTTAAACATTGTTAACAGTTTTAGTGATAATCCAAACTTATTTATATTTTATACTATAACTGTGAAAATATAAAGTTCAAAGAACATAGTTCTGACGATCACCTAAAGCTTTATTCTTTAGGTATGTAACATATGTAAACTGTCGTTTTGTTTTTTGTGTAAAATAAATATAAAGTTCAAATATATATTTTAATAGTTATACTACTGGGTTTGAGAATTCCATATTTTGGCTTAAATTCGTATTCATTATATCGGCCTTCAAATTTAAATCCGTATAATTGGTCATTTTGATTATTTTCCAGATAAAAGCAGAATGATAAGTTTGATCCAACTTGTTTTGGCTGGTTTATCCAAACTAATATTTCATGATTCTCTCTAAATTAAAACGTTTTATTTAATACAATAAAAGTATAAACTATTATATAAAGTTAAAAAGAGTATTTTTTTTAGTTTTTAGAATAGAAAAATACTTACTTATTAAAGAACATTTAAACTAAAATTGTTAAAATAGATTAGAAACATAGTACAAAAACTAAGTTGTTTATGTTACAATGTAACAAAAAAAAATCTTAGTCTACTTTTAGTTTAGATTTTTACAACTATGTGTTTGATAAAATTTTTGAGTATTTTAAACTCATTACAATAAATAGAAATATAAATAATAAAAACTGATAAGTATCAACTAACGAACATAAAGTCGAAAGGGCACCATGAATGCGAAACTTCTTTTGAACTATTAATACTTGTTTCTTTTTCAGTGTTTTTGGAGGAAATTAGAATTTTTTTGTTCATTTTTCTACTAAAACTACATACATTCAATGGTTCTTTTAGTAAACTGTAAAAACCAGTCTATTATTCATAATTTAGTCATGACACAAAAACATATATTTTACCAGTGAAGAAATTCCATTTAATTAAAATTGCTATAAAATAGTACCATAAAAACAGTTCAAATTTGCAAAGAAATTATTATGACGTAGATTATATAAAAAGTTCTACAAACTTGAAAAACTATGATTTTTAGTTAATATAAAATTTACTATTTTATTACTATCTGACAAGGTCGGAATTTTTTTCCCACCGAGACCTGTTAATAAATAGGATAGTTGATTTGCAACGCAATTGTAATATTTTTATTAAAATTCATATAAAATAAAACCATCGTAACATGATTTAAAAAAGTAGGAGGTAAAAGTTTTGATACAACTTGTAACGCTTGTTATTATTATCTAAATTTAGTTTAAAAAAACACTTATACATTAACGTATTTACAAAGGACAACAACTGTTCTATCAAAGCGTGTTTTTATACTGGTTGATACAACATAGTTTTTTCTTTAAAGATAGTTTTTTTTTGTAATCATTAAATTTGACTATACTAGAATTTATACATTCAAAAACCTTCAAACAACTAAAAAATCTTCTTTAATAATTTTTTAAAGACTGGATTAGAAGTATTATAAGCAATATTTTTGGTAAGAAAGCAAAAGCTAAATCACAAATTAGAATTCTTCAAGGTATATAGTTAAGCATAAGATTTTTATAAAAAAATGTAAGGTTTTGTCTGTTTTGTTTTTTGTGTGATATAATTTTTCTTAATGTTACTTTTTGAAAACTTATTATCTAACCGAGTTTTTAATCTCACTAACTGCAAGCTTACTATGATATGTAATCATAATTTTAAACTACTTACGCTGATTATAAGGTTATAGTATCACTTTATTGATACTTATTATTTAATATTTCTACTTTGTTAACTTAACATTTAAAAAATAGCAATAACTTACGAACGAATCTATTAACACATGTTAAACTTTTGATTCAAAGTTGGTTGTAGTAAATAATTCAAAACTATAATAAAAACATTTTTTTAGACGTAGCAAAGCCTAGAAACAAGTCTAAAGCTTTTTCTGGTTTATTATTGTACATATAATAACTAGCTCAATTAGCAAAATATATTCGTAGTAATAATAAAAACTATTTCAATTATAATTGTTAATCTTTTATACACGGTTCAATTTTATATAACTACTATTAAACATAGTTTGATATTATAGGAGGTTTGCCAATAAAAATGCCAGCTTGATTGACTGAAAACTAACAAAAGTCAAAAATGTCAAAAGTGTTCATACATAAGGTTACCTGCAGGCAGGGTTGCCACGTTTCTAGAAATGAAGAGATCTGAATACTGAACATAGGTTTGTTTGTATTAACTTAAAATTTAATGTTCAAATATTCGTGTGGCAATTTTCTCATACAATTTTGGCAACTATGCTTACAGGGTAGTGAAGAAAACAGTCCACAGAATAGTCTGATTTAAAACTAGCCTGAGCTAATTACAAAATTGAACAAATAATTAAGAAGAGCCAAATACTGAAAAACTAATAATCCAAGATCTTTTAGATAAAATTGGTTTTTTTGAGTTCCTACTGCTAAAATGCAGTTCATATTTAACTAAACTAGAATAAAATTCCTAGATAATTGTAGTTATCAAATACTTAAAAACTACTTAATAAACTTATCAGATTACTAACAGTTTTTATCAAAGTTGCCACTCCTTAGTGCAAAAATGCCAGTCTGAGTCAGCTTAAGTTTAACTGTTATTTATAAAATAAAACTCAAAAAATGTGATATAGGCTTGAATACTGAAAAATAATTGTTAAGAAAACGAATGACCGTTTTATCTAGAAGAAAAGCATAAAATTAAAAATTGATGAATTATAAAAAACAATTTTTAGGGACAAAAAGTTTGAAGAAATAAAAGCAAAAAATGATAAAATTCCCAGCAATTTAGAATCATAAGTGGTAAAAAATAGTATTTTTTAGTCATTATTAGTAAAACTGCAAAATATTAAATGGAGCTATCATTAACGGTTAACCAAATGGAGAATTTTCAAAATATATTAGATCTTGAAATACAGGGTATACTATAAAAAATAATGTAAAAATGAAGATACTTTAAAAGTTGTAATGAAACTGTAAAATTGGTTGACTCAAATGTCAAAAGAACACAAACAGCTTCTTGTAGAAGAATTATGTCCGAAAAAAAAAGAAGATGGAAGTTTTCAGTTGACAAGTCTTTTTATATGGATAAACCTAAACTACAAATATAATTAATTGTGCTATTTTATGACTAAGTTTAGGTATTTTTAAGAACATCATAGTAATATAGAAAAAACTTTTAAAAAACATCATTTTCTTTTACATATAATATTTTTAACTATTTTTGAATCATTGATGTTTGCAAAAAACGTAAGCGTGAACAAAAATTTTTAGGAGCAATCGAAGTTTTTAGTAAGTTTTTAGTTTAAATGAATTAGATCTCGCTTATCTAAAGTTTTTAAATTGTTAAGAAAAAACGCAGTCTGATCTAAAAAAATAGTAATCGTAGCATATTTACTATTATAACTTTACATAACGAACAACACGCAATACTAATTTGAAAAATTTATTATGCTAAAACCTGATATACAAGTATGACGGTTATTTAATTAAAACACAGTTACTGAAAATTTATTAATTAACCCAATAAAATCTAAGAAAAATAATTTAAACGAGAAAATATTTATAAACAATAGTAAAACAAAAAGCAGTATAGTCTAGTTTATAACTTAAAAAAATAGTTTTTAGTAAAAAAGAAATGATGTATCCGTTTTTATTCAAACTCATTTAGAGCGATTATTAGCATAGTAAAAACTCCAAACAGGAAACCAATTTGAATTATTATGAAGCCAAAAAGCCCATTTTTTCTTGTTCCAGCCTCTACAACTAAAGTAGGTAGCTGTAAATAAAAATTGCAGTGTAATTTGCTATAAGCTTAAAAATATAATAAAGTAATCTTTTAATTAAACGTCTATATGAGGCTGTAAAAAAGTCATCTTTTAATTTAACATTCCAATTAAATAAAAAAAATATTAATTAGCTACTTTTCAAATACTAATAATAACAATCGGTGGTTCTAAGAGTTTAAATATGCGTATATTTGTTAAAAAAATTCAATTATTAACATTGAAAACCATCAAATTAAGCTTATTTTGATAAAAGTTATAATTATAACTACCATGTCAGTGAGTGAAACGTACAGGAAGCCTCCAGCTGTCAATGCTAGAATCCACAGTTTGAAGTTGTAAGTGTACTCGCCTATGGCTAGTCCTGCAATCATGTTCTAGTTATCATACAAGTTTAAATTGAAAGTGCATATCAATTTTTGTCTTATCATTTTAGTACACAGTTTTATTATTAAAATTTATTTAAAAAATACTAAATGTAATCTACAAACAGTTAAAAGAGTTTTAATAGAACAAAAATACGATATAACAAAGTTGATAACTTGATATGTTTGTTTAAAGAATATTTTGGGTCACAAACAAATTTTGATAGTAGTGGTTTAATTTTTTAAAGTTCTGAGCGTTCAAAAATTGCTTTTAGCCAACTAAAATTTTCTTGTGTTTAAACTATAGTTCTTCAAACAACAGCAAATTTTAAATTAAATTTTATAAGAAAAATAAAGGAGTCAAGCAAAAAGAATACTTAAACATTTTATATAACCAGTATTGAAATTTTAACCGATAAAAGTGCCGAAAACAGCGAGCAGCCCCGAAAGCAGGTTGAACAAAATGGCTTTTTTTATTTTCATTCCGGATCTGAGTAGGAGGGCGAAGTCTCCCAGCTCCTGCGGAAGTTCGTGGAGGAAAATGGCGAGGCAGGTGGAAAGTCCCGCCCCCATTCCTCCGCTGAACGCCGCTCCTGATTGGGTGACATAGAAAAAATAATTTAAAGTTGATTGGTTTATGATGTAAGATTGGTTTAAGTTGTAAGATAAATTTCAGATTACGAATTTACAAAAGTATTTGTATGTGTAAAAATTAAAACAGTTTAAATATTGTTCTATAATGGAAATAAATGTTAATACAATTAAGATAAAACAATTAGTAGCTATTGCTGAAAACAATATTTAACTAAATATTTTAAAATGCCTCTAGTTAGTCGGTATACTTTTACAACTTTTTTTTTCAAGTGAAACTGAAATAAGCTACATTTATATTAAAAAACTTATCATTTAGTTTGCATTTTTAAAGGTGGATAAAAACTTGTTTTATAGAATTAAAGTATACAATTATTTTTTAGTTAAAAAAATATTGCGACTGCTTAGTTTGTTTTTAAGTTTTATGTTTATTACCAATAGCAAGTCCGTCGCTGAAATTATGGAGTCCGTCTCCCACTATAATCATGTAAGCCATTTTTAACACTGATGTTTGTTGCACAGTTTTCTTCACTGGTACTTCTACTTGAACGCTTGCTATGTATAATAAAGCTTAAACACAGTAATTAAAAACTAAATTAGGTATCTAAATAATTTTTTTAGTCGTATATAAAATTAAAACTCATGTTTTAGAGATAATAAAAACTTAAATTTACTTATTGATAATATTTAAATTTGCGCAAGGTTGGTATATATTAAGTTAAATAATACTTACTAATTTCTTCGCTTGCTTCATCAAAACTTTGTTCACTGCTAGTCTGTGAAAATAACAAAAAATAATTAAAAATCGAATCTACTTATTATACCAACTTTAAACTCTTTAAACTTACCGCAGTAACTCCTTCTTTGTGGACAGAAAGTAAAGCATCTATAAATTAAGATTTAAATAATAAAAAATTATAACTTTCTTATCTGAAAAATTTTTTATTTTTGGTCATTAGAAAGTTAATTACTTAGAGCCAACAGACTTACTATATTTATTTTTTTGTGTCCACTACAAAACTAAGTGATTAACAATACGTTCAAACAGTTACTCTACCAATAAAAAAGAGTTTAAACGAAAATTTAAAATTTACTTGAGCTGCAATCTCTGTCAACACATTTTTCGTTGCACTCAGCTTTGAACTTTTTGTTTGGTGGAGCTTCAACATTTCTATCTTCATTCTTTTTCTAATTTTAATTAAAAAAGTTCATAGTAAGTTAACTACTAAAGTTTTTTAAACAAAACTATGTAAAAAAGATTAAATAGTTTAAATGCGATGTTTAAAAAGTTTTACATAAACTGTTTTTAGTTTGACTAATTTTTTTTTAATTTGATAAACATACGAATCATACAACATTATCCTGCAAAGGTTTTATCAAAAACTTCACTTAAAAAGTTTCCCACTACCAGAATGAATAACACAATTTAGTCTAACATTTTCTTTTCTAAAGAAGCTCATTGATGTTTCGAAAAGAAAGAACAGATAAACTCCGATGACAGCCACTAAGTTCTTGTAAATTGACGAGTGGTCGTGGTTGTGGTGGCCAGCAGACATTTGAGCCTGTTTTCATAATATGACATAATCAACATATTTTAAATTTTTAATTTCATTGAGTTACAATAGTTCAACAACAAATTGAAATCAAATAATTGCTGCCTTTTGTTTGGATATTGTTGTTGTAAACTGTAACATTTTTTTTTTCAACAAACGTGGGGCAGCAGGTGCAAAACTGCGTCCCCGACCATCGTCCCAACTGCCATGGCAACCAGGCCTGACATGACTCGGTCGTAGTGGGTTCGGTACCGCATCAGGGGTATGGTAACCGCCCCAACAGCGCTCACCCCACTGATCATCATGACACTCATCGTTGCCACGAACCATGCTGTGTTTAAAAACAATAATATTTCGTGTCTAATTAAGTATATAAGCTTTATCAAAATTGCTAGTAGTTTAATTTTAACTAAAAAATTGTTTTTAGCTTTTTCTAAATAATTGTGTATTTAATGTTTTATTTAAAACTTACTTTGACTCATAATCTTGTTTGTTGTTCGATCAACATCTGTGAAAATAATTTTGCTGTTTTTTACCGTATAAATAAAATAGAGCTGATATTTGTTAAATTCTAAAAAATGTAGAACAGAGAACGTTATTATATTAATCTAAACTTTTAGTTTAAGTTTACAAAAATAAGTATAAATTTAAGAAATTTATATTCTATAGAAAACAGGTCAGGTTAAAAATAAACTAATTTTAAACATATTAAGAATATGTGATTATTTCAATTAGATAATAGTAAGCTATAACCTTCTAAATGTTCTATTAATTTGAAAATGTTTCAATTAAACTTAAAAGTAAACATGTTACGTTATTGTTTACATCAAGTATAGTTAAAAACTAAAAAGTAAAAAATGCTAATGTATTGTTCCAGCAAAATAAAAAAACTTTCAACAACTATTGACGAATTTAACAAGTTATAGTTACTTAAAAAATTTTCAGATTATAGCTTGTAAATGGGTACTACTAATAATATGTACTAGATTTAACATATTTTAAAATAATTTAAGAAAACCTATTTCACACGTCTTTCCTTTTATTTTGTTCATCAGTAAACGGGGAAAAATAAAAATAAAGTTGTTCAAACTTATTTCTTCTCCAAGCTGTAGTTCAACTACCTCATTTAATATAGGACACTGTAATTTAAATAATATTCTTACTTTTGACAACAATAAAACTTTGAATAGTCATAAATTCTAAAATATAAATTAAAAGTGATAATTGCTTATTTTTATCATGATTAAGAGTATAATCAATACAGAGTTTATATGTTTTATAATGTACTTTAAACTTTAGTTGGTCAAAGGGATTAAAATGAAATAGTTTTTATAATAAAGAAAATTATATTCAACATACAACTAACATCTTTGCTAAAAGTTCTATACTTATTTACAAAGTGTTTTAGTCTTACATTTGTAGTTCGCTTGTTTACATGATTTTCTGAAACTTCTCTCTTCTTGCGATGGTGGTGCCCATGGTGACCGTGGTCGTGACCGTCACGACTTCCATGGTCGTCATGGGTGTCTTCATGGTTGCTAGGGACGTTTGTCAGAAAGCCCGTGTCCCTGAGAAGGTTGTAAACTCCATCATCGCCGATTAAACCTCTGCTGTTGTTGTACTTGCTGAAAATTTCCTTCGTTGTGACTAGCATGTCGTCTACTACCTGCCAATGAAGTGTTGTTTGGTTTTATTACAATATAATTAATAAGCTACAAAAACACAAGCAGTTTAGAACCACAGCTTTTTTGTTAATTTCAAAAAATTTACTTATAAAAAGAATATATTTAATCAGTAGCTTATTTTGTTTTTGTTTGTAACTAAAAAAATATTTTTGTCCTAAACTGAAACCGATCTTAATGCAATAACAAAAAAATTTGATTAAAATGAAATTATTACAGTACGGTAGATCCTATGAAAAAAATGTTTATTATACTTATAGGAAAGAATCAACGAATTACTCACGGCTCTATTACTTGTTCTAAACTTTACATTGCATCCTTTTTTTCCGCACTTGACTTCAGCCAAACTATCTGTATGATTTATCTATAGCTGAATTTGTTTTTCAAATGCGTTTCAATATATAAATTTGATTGCACTCAAATTATTTTATAAATTATTAAACTATACACGCACAGTTTTACAACTAACCCTAAAAGTTTGTTTATTAAAGAATGAAGACAAACTTTTTATAACTAAGTTTGTGAAATATTATTTCACAATGTTAAATAAGCTTATAAACATATGGTGTATAGTTAAACATCTCTTTAGTAAGTTTATTGAATAATATTTAAAACATGTAGACTGTTATTTATTTTTCAATCAGAAAAAACTTCTGAAATTTAAAACAAAAATTATTTTGTTTACTCTTATAAATATATAATTTGTAGTTTTAAGTCGTAATAGAAAAGCGACTTTTACCTAAAACTAAATAATTTAAAACTATTTATATATATTTTTTTAAATAAATTAAAATAAAAAATTAGAGGAAATGTTAATATCTACAGAGAATAAAAAACATTAGGTTGAAATTTATTTAAATTAACTGCTTTTTTTCTCAATCTATTTTTACAAAACTTAAATTGATGAAACAATATGATAAAAACTGAAATCACAAATATATTAAAAAAAAGTATATATAAACTAAATTAGTTTTAACATCTAATTTAGTTTATTGAGTGTGACAAAAGTATTGTAAATTTTTGATCGAAAAGGTATTACTTATTCTTGAAAATTAAAAAAAAGTAAGGTTTTATATAAAAAAGCTCTTAATTATTTCTAAAATCAAGATTTTCATATTCGTTTTATGATAAGCTTTAAAACATATATTTTATTATAAATTGTTTACATATACGAAACTAAAACCTGCAGCTCTCACACAAGGCAGTAGCGACCAAATCATGATGACTGCCACCCCACACAACATGCAAACGTGGCGACGATGGCTGTTACGTCATAATTAGTTTGAAATCGAAACATAACTAGCTAAATTATGTTCAGTTTAAGATAAGGTTCAGATGTAAATTTTAGATTTTTATCTTAAACTAAACAACAACTTACTTGATTGTTAAACCTAAATACCAGTTTTTTAATGTCATATAAAAACAAAATTTTGTTATTACTAAAAACTAAATATTCTAAGTTGAAAATGTATTCAAAAGAAAAAATAATTTATCTTGCAAAAAAACATTGCCGTTTGTTAATTTGGTACTAATTTCTTGTAGTTCACTATAATTTTAATACTAACCATGTTTCTTTATGATAGCCAGACACCTTTGGTACACCTGTATAGTTTTATAACACTTTTTTAAGTTTGAATTTTTTAATTTAAAACAGCAAAAAAACTTACGTATACTGATCTGTTCTATCTTCATAACCTTGTTATTGTAATGACTGTACATTTCAGTGTGCGCTTTTATAGTAAAAATATCGAAGATAAAAGTTTCAATTTGCAAATGCCACCAGCTCAAATTTAGCCATATTTTGCCGTTTAAGCACCATATGCCGTAATCTTATCAATTGTGAGATAAACCGTTTAATTTTAATCGCTGACGTTCAAATGGAATATCAACTTTGACACCGAGTAGTTTGACTCGTATAAAATTAAAAAAACTTTGTTTCATTATTTTTGACTAATCGTGAATAATTAAAAATTCTAATTAAAGAATTATTATTCATAGTAAAAAGACAATGAGTGCATTAATATCTAAATTATACTATGATAGTTGTTTTCAAAAATATACATTTGTATTGAAACTTTCAGAGTTATATAAAAAATACTTTTTCAGTTGGAATAATACTATTACTACATCTAATAAACTATGTAATCTACTTTTTTGTAATCAACTAACTTTGCTCTTGGGACAAACAACAGAAATGATTTTTTATAATATCTTATTCGCCGTAAGAACTGAAGTTTAAACAAATATATGTGGTATTTTTTGTACAGAAAATAAAATATAAAGCACAATTTTTTATGAAAAGTCTGTACATACAAATATTTTTATTCTTGTCATTGCTAATAAGTAAACTAAAACCATCTTTATTTTGATAACAGACGCGCTTGAATTTTTTGTATTATTTAAATGAGCTTGTTTTATATATCAAATATATTTCGCGCTACAGTGTGTTAGCTAAAGCTAATCGTGTTTAGTCAACGTTACTTTACATTTAAAACTATTTATTCTTTTAGTTATACTTTCACAAAACACAAAACTTTACTTTATGCTTATTATACAAAAAGTTAGCGTTTTGTTCTTCGTAATTAATTATATCTAACTTATATTTTCATAAATACGTAAAATACTTTTTATAAAAGTTTTATCTATACAAAAAAAAACATGATGTAAATTATACAGACTTTTAAATATAAAAAGCAGAAAAAAACATTTTGGTAGTAAAAATATTACAGTAAAATTGCTATTACAAATGAAAAATAAACAGTGCAAAAATAAACAATCCAGCAATTATATGAACTCAAAAATGAACTTTTAATTTCCTTATGTACAAGTTAGTTAAATTTTTTGTGGCATTTATATTTGATTTCCGTGCACAAAAAAATATTGCAGTATGACAACAATATTAATAGTAAAACTCGTTCAAATTTGATTAATGGGGCCACGTTTCACGAGTGAATGTCTTTTGTAATTCTATTTGAAGCCTTTGGGTGAAATAATCACGACCACATCGTCAGCTATCTGTTACATTGTTTATATTAGATTAAAATAATTATTGGGAAAGAAAAAAAAGAAATAAGGTTTAATAATAAAAAAGTTTAAACTGTTTTTGAACTTTTTTTGCATTGTAATTCTAGTAGACAAACTTATATAAATTCACTCAAACGCCTTTACAATGTAAAAATTAAGTAAGAAAATATTTATAGCTTTGTTGAATGGCTAAACTAAAACAATGATACAACATTTAAGATAAAGGTTGAGAAAGTTTTTAAAATAATAAACTTTATGAGTTAAAATAGTATAAATCTAAAACTTTTAAATGGAGTATTTCATTAAGAATATTAAAACAAGTTTCAATGCGATGCATTCTAATAAAAATAAAAACTCTAAGTTTTAGTGCTTAAGTATAAATGAAAAAATATGAATATGTAAGGAAAAAACTGCGAAATATTTTAGTAAATTAGTAAATTTGATAGTTAAAGTTTGATGAATAAAGATAAAATAAGTAAACAAAACTAATAGAACATTAATTCAACATAAAGCACATTTTATTCTAATAACAGGCTTGCCAAATGTTTTTGGCAAATTTTTTCTAGGTTTTCAAAATTCCTCCATGTTTTTTAAAGTACACATTATTAGGTTTGTTTTTAGTTTTAAGTTAAAATTAAGGTAAAAAATTGTGTTAATTAGTATAAACACATTAAAAAGATACTGTAAAGCTACTTTAAATGTGTTTTTTAATAAATAAAATTTTTGATGATGACAACATTTTTTATCTATATGATAATTTTTTTGTGTCAAATCGAAATTTAACTACTGAACATGTTAGAATTGTTTAAAATGCCAGTTTTTCCAGTTTTTTTTCAAAATTTCTCAAATTCCAGGTTTTTTGCCTACTCTGTATAAATAATATTAGTAGTACAAGAAAATATTTTTACAGAATACTAGTTGATTAAAAGTTTAAGCACGTAAAATAATAATTAAATAGTGCTAAAATAAGAAATATATTAATAGCTTAATAATATTGATTATAAGTTTAAGAAAAGGTTAAGATGTGTATTTCTTGACCTAAACTGAGGTTAAGTTATTTGTAAAACAACTTAACCTTATGAGATTGAAGTAGATTAGAATCAATGTTTATATATAAAGTCTAAGTAACTTAAAACTAAAATAAATATAAGTTAAACTTTTACTAAACAAAAACAGTTGATTGAAAAGAGTATTTTACTAAATATAAATTTTATCTATGAGATCAAACTTAAAAACGATAAACATACCTATCGTGAAAATATACTAAAAATTGCTTTAAAAAACAAGTAGATCTTTTTAAATTTAAAACTTAATGAAAATAAAAGGTTTTCTTTTAACAAGCAATGAAACCATTTATTTGAGAATCTTCATTAAATTTATCTTTAAAGAAATATTACCACCTGATCATTCAAAAATCAACAAACTTTGTTCCTGGTAAACACCATCTGCGGTGACTAGCTGCAGTATTCTGTCGTAGTATTCCGCGTACTTGTCCTTCAAAATTCCCTTCATTTTCTCGCTACACTCTGTTATGACGTCATCTGCATCTTCATGCGCTGCCTGTGACATCACAGTTAATTTATTTTGACGTTACAGTTCTGTACGTTACAGTTCTGTGAAGTTTTATTAGCCTGTTTTATTTAAACAACTATTTTTTATTTAATATCATTTAACATTTTAAAGGTTCTGTTTTCGTTTTTTAAGTCTTCAAAACAAGGTTTGTAATGAAAGTTGATATTTAGCTGACATAAAATTTGCTATTTTTTAGATAGTAAGCATTTAAAAAAAAACTACAGTGACTAAACAGACTTTAAGTTTTAAGTTTCGAAAAATAATTTTGGATAAAATTTGAAAAATAATGAAAAGTAAACAGTAATGAAAATATATATAAGAGTACTGTTAGTAGTTAATAAAATAATTCTTCGTTTAATTTTTCAAACTCATTAAAAATTAAATGCAATGTTAATCAATAAAATAACATTTTATTAAAAATAAAATCAAAAAAGTCAATGCTACAGTAAACATATAGATATATATGGCTATTTAATCGAATTAAAAAATAAAATCTTTAAGCATAGTCATAATAAAATTAATACCGTATCCTAATCTCACAAAAAAAACTACGAAAAACAAACATGAATATTTAAAAGTAACTTATTTCAATTATAAGCTAAGGGTGCACTTTAGTTAAGGTCTTACTTGAACATATTTGTAGAATTTGACAAAATTTTCGAATCCAAGTTCGTTTTCTAACTTTTGTCGATTATCTTCAAGCCTTGAGTACACACTGCATTCAGAAGAATCTGTAAAACATAATACTTACAATAATTTCATGGCTTATTATATCTGTAAAATATCTATATAAAACAAAAAAATCGAGTTTCTTGGTAGTTAAAGCTTTTGAAATGGTTCAACCAACCTTATAATAAATTATGCAAACTTACATAGCTAGTTTAATGCTTGTATAAACATAACTTGCTTTGTATACAGTGTTAACACTAAAATAAATAAAACTAAGAAAACGCTTTAGATATTATTATTCTATCTAGCTACACATCTAATTTGAACATTGTTTGAACTTATAGTTTATTCTGTACAAAAACTTTAAAACAAGGCATCAACATTTTTAACTACTTTTGGTAGAATACTTTATTAACAATAATTAGGAATAGTATAATCAAAACTTTTCTAAAACAACAGATTTATTCATAAGTTTATAACTTTCAAAATATGTTTTAACTTCTTTTTTATTCTAAGATAATTGCGTTTGGCATTTTTACAAATATACAAAAAGTATAGTTGTTTAAGGAATAAAATAAAAATTATAAAATTAATATTCATAAATATAACAAAAGCTTATTTCTTAACTACTTCACAATCAAAAAATTGTTTAAAAAACTTTTAATAATTGAATAAAAAAAGATCATCCAGTTGAAAACAAAAAAATTATAAATTAAAAACTGTGTAAATGTCAGTTCTATTTTCATAGCTTCTATAAAATATAACTAAAATTGCAATCAATTAATTTCTACCTGAACTTTCAGAATCAGAAGTATCAGATGATTCACTGCTGCTAGAATGCCACTCTTCATTTTTCAAAATATTTGATTCGACTTCTTCTAAGATAATTATTTAGCAAATTAAAAGCAATTGCGCAATCAAGGTAATTTATAATAATTGTATGTACACTACATAACTAACTTCAAAATAATACATAAATAACCTTTATTCTATGATAAAACATTTTAGAATAGTGGTCAGCAAATAAATATGTACGATGTACATATGCTTCTGAAAAAAATCAAATTCGTTGTTTACAATTTTAAAGAAGTTGAAAAATATAACTTTTAATATTTTTAACAAGCAGTAAAAATATTTTCAAGTTCTAAACTATAAAAATATATCAAAATCTATATTATTTCTATCACTTATTTAGAATTGTTTACAACTTTATAATAAAAATTTTGAAATGTATATAACAGTAGAATCATGCCTTTTTATTCACAAGAAAAAAAGTAGATGTTGATGAAACTTTGAGCGCAATTAATGAAAATGCTATCTTTAAAAAACTGTCAAAAGTAATACCCGTATCTGATAGAAGTAATTTCTTCATTTCATTCTGCAGCAAATCGTCATCGGAAGCCAGATCATCAGAAAAATTAGTGTCATCGCTCGCTATACTGCTCACTTCAATATCTTCCGGCATTCTCAAATCCTCAGGTGTTTTATCATCATCTGAAACGTTGGTTTTATCTGAAACATTTTGCACTTTTTCCACGTGATTTTCTGCATAACTCTGTGAAGTTTTGTCACTGTTTTCAGGATTTTTCTTTTCATTGGCTTCAGTGACAGACATTTCTTGTTTTTTGTCGAAAATATCCGCCAGCATTTCCGGTGTCTTTTTGACTTTGGGAGCTTCAACGGAGTCATCGAGATTTTCCTCAGCGAGGTCAGGCAGTGAACAAGTTCTTAAAAGCTGTTTGAAATATTGAAAAAAAAATTTGCAAAGTTTTGTTGTTGATTAATTTTTTATATTGCAAATGTAGTAAAGATGAATGAACACATTTATAGTGATAAGTGTTTAGAAATTTACAATTTTTTAAGAAAAATATTACTATTTTACCTGGTAAGTTTTAACCATTTTACTTAAACCAATACGAAAATAAAGTAAACATATGTTATTGATGATATTGTGTGATTTTTTTTTTTAATAACTCAACTTAAATTTACTTTTTTACAAAACATTTTAAACTTATAAAAAAATTAACAAAAAAAAAATCATGTCATATCTCGCATGTCCAATGTCAATCAAAATCTTAAGTTATATACAAACACAGCTGTTTGTTGTTTATACACGTGAGTTTACTTGAAAATAAACAATTATTAGATTGATATTTAAATTTAAAATCAAAAATAAAGTATGTTCTTTATTGTGACATAATTTAAAATTTTATGTTATAAGGGACAACTTATTTTGGTATGTAGCTTGTTTATAAAAAAAAAACTTTATGGTTTAACTTTGACTATAACTTAATAAATGTAGTGAAGTGTATGGAAGTTATAAAACTAAGCATCGTTTTAACAAGCTACATGTCTGGTAGGGCATTTAAAATAAACTATTAAAATAATAAAAACATTAAAACACTAAAAACTATCAAAACTTACTTAAAATAAAACAATACACAACACCCACAATGCAACAATTAGAAAAATAGCTTAGTATTTTTGAAATATCAAATTCAATATACCGTTGAAAGAACAAGTTTATGAAAATTGTTTTAATCAAACTTTATGTAAACTTTACTTAAATTTTTACCTTAACATCAGGTATATCAAATTTTCCTGTGGACAAAACGTGAAATATTTCTTTTTTATTTTCGTTTTTTGCAAACTCCGTCTTGTTCAAACGATTGAAAGCGGAGCAATTTTCATGCTGATGCAAAAAAAAAGTGAACAAACAACATGCAAAAAATGAGTGGTGATTTAAATAAAAATGTTCATATGGCTTAAATAAAATTAAAAAAAAAACAACTTAAAACAAATTTTTCATCAAAAAAAAAACTTTTTAAGGCTATGTTAACTGCTTAATTGTAACAAAAAGTAGATAGTTAACTTAAACAAAGACAACAATTAATCTCTTCTGCAAAACCTTTTAGCAGTCAGCAACTGAATATTTAGGTACTTAAAAACATTTATTTTTAAAAGAAGCCAAAAGACTATAAAATACCTTCGGTGAGTAAGTGTGAAAAAATTCGTTTTTATATTTTTCCTTCTTCATGTTAAAATTTAATTTTTCGTCGAAAATGTTTGAGAAAACTTTACTGCCAGTTTCATTTCTAAAAATTTATTCTAATCGTTAATCAAAACAAATTAAATAAAGTACCTTATTTCTTCTTAACACCATGTATAAAATGGGGTAGCTGTCAAATTTGCACGAGGGGACAAAATTTCACTAAGATACTTTTGCACGAAGATACTTTTTCAAGAGCAGACAATTTTGTCGGCAACATTTTTGCACGGTTTGAATTTTTTTTTTTTCAAAATTTTTATATCATTCTTAATTTTTTCTAAATTTAGTTATTTTTCTACTATCACTGTCACCCCATTTCTTACCCTCGGTCGGTAGCTTTTTTTTTATTTTTAATCAATTCGTTTTTATTTATTCATTTTTTTTAATAATAACTTTTACTATTTTTTTTTACTATCACTGTTACCCCTAACCCTTACCCTCGGTCAGTATTTTTTTTCTGTTTTATTTCATATAAAAATTTTATTATTTAGTTTTATTTTGTGCAAAAATGACCCTCCGTGCAAAATTGTAACTCGTGCAAAATTGACCCTGGTGCAAAATTCTCATCGTGCAAATTTTTCTTTGTGCAAAAGTATCTTCGTGCAGTTTTGTGACCTCGTGCAATTTTGTCTTCGTGGAATTTTGACCCGTTCCCATAAAATGGAGTATCAGTAAAAAATAGACAATGAAAACCACAACTAAAACACACAAAGACTAAAAAATAACTTAAATGTACAATAAAAATATAATAACCATATATTTTTATGTAACAACTTATATTTTATGACTTGAGTTGTTCATATTTTAAACAATGTATAAATATATTTTAAACACTGTAAAAAAGCTTTACTAGTTATAAAACAAATTCAAACTCAAGAGTAGGTGAAATTCTCAGAGTAATAAAAAACAAACAAACTTTTGTTCGTCTGTGTTCTTGCTTTCTTCTGTCCAAACCTCAACTTTCGCTTTAACTTGATTGATTGCACTAACTTTGACGTCATCATTCAATTTTATTTCTTCACAATCATCTAAAACCTCATTCCTTACGTCATCAACAGCTACTTCTTTGACCGCCAAGTCATCAAAGTTGTCTTTTTCAGACCCTATGACGTCATCAACTTTGTTTGGAGTTTTACTCGGTGGAAGATTATTTAACTTTTTGACCTCATTTTTAGATATGACGTATGTGCCTTGCTGTATTGGTGTTGACTGTAAAATGTATTGCTACTGTTTTTTATCAACTAAGATTTTTGAAAAATATTCCAGTTATTTTGTCACTAATGGCTTGCACTATATATTTCACGAACAAAAAAATTTTTGTTACTGATTCTTATTCTAAAAGTGTATCAAAATAATAAAAACTATTTTAGTCGTTTAAAAAAAAAAACTCTAACGTTTTCATTTTGTTCAGTTATTGTTTTCAATTCTTTAAAACTGATTTGTTTCGTACTTTCTTCAGTGATGTTGTATAATGCTGCTATTAAAAACAACTATATTTTTATCTTTATTAAAAACTAAAAAATAAATTTTGTAGTTTTTCTTTTTTAAATCACTTTAAGTAATATAAATACTTAATACTATTTCATTTGTTTTAACACTAACATTTCAGACATCAGTAATAGTAGAACTAATAAGTATAAAGAAATCAAATTTGTTTTTATAAAACCATCTTTAGAGTCAAATAAATTTATTAGAAAACTTATTTATGTATCTAAATTTAAAATAAGCTAACATTTATTGATAGTCATTGTGGGAGCGATAATAGTTTTGTTGTTGAGTTTATCAACTAATGTGTCTGAAGGGTCGTTCCATTTACTAACAGGTTTTGATTTCTGCCACTTACTTATACTCATGCTTACTTTACTCGGTTCCGAAGTTGTTGGGTCTGTTTGTTTTAAAATTAATAATCTTTGATAAGTTTAAAGTCTCAAAACTTTTCTAAAAAGCTAACTAACTTAAATTGACAGTCTTAAAAATTTAATGCCTAATATTTTAAGACAATAACAAAGTTGGACCACAACAAACTTTTAACTTTTATTTATAATGGAAATAGTATATAAAGATAGTTGAATGTACAGTTTGATATACCAAGTATTCTCAGCGTAGAGAGCATTTGAGAAACTTTTTTTAAATTAAAAGTTATAAATAAAGTTTTAGTAAGTAAGTTTCACTTTATGGAAAATAAAAATCAACGAAATAAATGTGCCTCATTCTAAATAAATTTAATGATGCTTCTTTTTACTATATCTTTAACAAATAAAATTTACATACCGTCCAATTGAATAGGGAGTTTTTCAATTTGTTTTTTCAACTGAGTTTTCCCGCCAAAATCATTCCACTCCCGCTTTTTTGGATTTTGTGGCAAAGGTCTCGACTGTTGTTTGCTGTTTCTATTGTTAAGAAAACATTTGTTAGTTGAATATACATCTTTTGTTTTTGAATTTAATTAGGTTTTTTATTAACATAAAAACTTGCTTTGTTAATAGAATTGTTTTACCATCGGATTTTAGTCGAAATGTTAAACTATAATCTAAGCTACTATAAACATAATATGTTAGATAAGTAAAATAAACTTTCCAAAATACATTTACAGTTTCGATAAAAAAGTAAAAGACGTATAAAAATCAATGATATTAATTTTAAGTTTTAGTTTAAATAAAATACAACTTTTGAAACTAAAAAAATATTTTTCAAATAACTGTCTTCCTTTAAATATAACTGAAATATAAATAAACTAACAAATCATTTAGTTCTTCAAAAGATTTTTCATTGTTATCAAAATCAACACTAAATCTCTGGTTAACTCTATTTAGTATTTTCTTTTTTAATTCATTTTTGCTCGGAGAATCTACACTGGATGACTGTAGGTAAAAAAGTTTTTAGAAAACGAGATTTATTTAAATTAATTGAGAAAAAACATGCAAATAAAAGGATAAACTTTACTCAAAACTAAGAACATTGTATAAACTGAGTTAAAACACGTAACGTTTGCCTATATTTTTAGGAAATTTTGCCCTTGTGTTTTTAATATGCTTGAAGATATTAAAGTCTTTTAGGCTACTTTTTGAAACTAAGAGAGCATATTAGTAGATATATCGGTTTTAATTTTTTAACATAAGTATTAAATGTAAATCTTGTTAAAAACAGTACTTAACCACTATTAGAATAAGAATTAAAAACAAGTGGTTTTAAAAAACTACAAAAAGTGTAACAAAATCTAAGTAGTAGAAACATCAACAGATTTAAAAGTAGTAACGAAATTTTCGACACAACGATATTTTTAAATTTGATGATTCAAAGTTCAGTTTTAACAGAATTAGTTTTAGGATTTTTTACAAGTACATGTTTCAATTAACATATTTTAATTTAAAACCTTTAAATTGCAACTTACAACTCTAAAGTTAAACCTTCAGGACTAAACAATAAATAAACAGAAAATAAGTACAAAAGAATAGTATTATATCGTAAAAAATTACAAAAACAAATAAATTTGGCAAACTTGTTTAGCTCCAATGACTTTGAGAGCTTGAGTTAATCCGACCTGACCAACTGAATTGTCAGGAGATACGTCAGACTTACCAGGAACCAAAATATTTTCACCAGGTTTGTCTTTTTCAGGAACCAGAAACTTTTCAGGATTAGGATTGTACTTGACTGGTCTTTCGTCTGGAGGTACGATACCTCTATTCCTCGCCTGCGAAACACGGTAAGTTATAAGAAAGTAAATAAATATGTTATAACAACTAGTGGCCCATGATGGTTTAACTGTACTGAAAAAGATTCAAAACGACTAAACACTATTTATTATTGTTTTAATTTAACTTAAAAGTTTTACTAGATAAATTTATAATAATATTTTATAATATAAGCGATAGAATCATTTCCAACAGCAAAAACTTTTCAAGAGAAACTAACGTTTTATCTTGTTTAATAATTTCAAACTTAATTTTTTGTGATATTTAATTTTAATTTTTTTATCGTGATTTAAATATTATTTAAGTTGCACACTCGATCACCACGTCGTTTTATACTGTGAAAAAACTTCAAATGTTTTCAACTTAAAATAAATTGTAATTCATTTTACAATTTCAAGATATTGATAATTATAAAGTCTTAGTCGAAAGATTTTTATAATAAATTATTTGTTATGAAATATGTGTTTCTAAACTTTTTAGTTAACATATGCACCAATAAAAGTTGTTCAAAGCGATAGTTGTTAAACTTTTTTAAATACGTCTATAAAACCTGTTGTTCAAACAACTTCTTCTGTTGATTTATTCTCATCTTATTTTCTTCTGCTTGTTTTAATAGTGCTTGATGTTTGAAATTGTTTTCATTGGGCTTCTATAATTTTTCAAGTAAAGTTGAATTAAGTCGTTTTAAATTTAATATTAACTTTTAAAAATTATAATAATTAACCTCGGCTATGTGCTTTTGATTTAAACAAAGTTTTAAACTTTTTTTGTGTTTGTAATCTGTTTTTTATTTCTAAAAATAAGCATCTCCGCCGGGACTCGAACCCGGAACCTCTGGATTAGAAGTCCAGCGCGCTATCCATTGCGCTACGGAGACGACTGACAATATTATGGTAAGTTTGTATAAAAAACCATTATTATGACGTTATAGTCAAAATTATCAAGTAAACTCTAAGCATTATTCATATATAAGTGCAAGCCTAATGTGTTTAAAAAAATGCCATAAGAGCTTAAATAATGTCAGTGAAGTTTATCAACAAAATTTGTGCATTATGTGAGTAATTTAAATTCATCAAACATATATTAAGAATTCAGTTGTATCAATGCCTAATGATGGATGCAATGATGTTTAAGGTTAAAAATTGAAGGTTAAAAAAAATTCATATTTTGAACTTTGAGTAAAATTTATACTTTTACAATTCTATTCAAAAATTGAATTTAACCCTTTGCAATCTCACAAAATTTTATTTAAACTCTAAAAACAATCAAACTACATACTTATACTATTTTTTATAACTTTGTTGATCTACTTACAAAAAAAAAATCATTTTTTGAAATAGTTAATTTTCTTAATTGAAACTTAATTTTTTATAGTAATAAAACAAAATAACAAAAAAATTACGTTTAAAATTATAAATACATCTAATTAAACACAAAATCTTTTGTAAAAAAGATAAACTATGAAAAAGAAATGAGCATTACTGCAAATACAATTTTTTTTAACAAGAAATTTACTGAAGTGGTAACTATAAATTATAAGTATAAAATTTTACAGTGTATGATTTTTACAACTAAATCATCGTTTGATAAAAATTAATTCATATTAAAACTATAGATTTTTTTCGAAAAACTTGGAATAACATATATTCAAATAAAATTTATCTTTTTAAATTAAATAAATACAATTATCAACTTTTTACATTTAAATTGTAAAGATTTATGAAGATCCGATTAGAATTTAAAAACATTATAACAGATAAGTTTACATTCTGTCAAGTTTAGAGTAAATAATATAAACTTTTTTATTTTATTTATAAAGCCTAACTGAGATACCGTTTTGTTATTAAAACACAATATTAATCATTTAATAAATTAAAATTATATTGGAAAAAAACACCGCAAATATATAGTTTCATTATAAAAACTTCTTACATAAACTAAAAAAATAAATATGTAAAAAATACGTAAAATAAATATGGTTATTAACCTCACAAAACCTTCCAGCATTTAAATTATTTTTTCTTACTCGATCAAGTCTAGCTTTATACTCTTCCAAATTATCTGTTAATTTTATTATAACTCGTAATGCTTTAATCACAATTTTAGAAAGTTACAATTATTAAAAAAGTTAAGTGTAGCAACTAAATAAAAATTGTAAACATTCTTAAAACAAACTTAAATATTTTTTAATGTATCAATATAGTGCAGAAAAAAAACTAAATAGCAACTAAATAAAAATTGTAAACATTCTTAAAACAAACTTAAATATTTTTTAATGTATCAATATAGTGCAGAAAAAAAAGCAGACTTTAACATTTCGAATTTATTTATAAACATTTCTTTTAATAAAGTTCTATGTGTGCTGCAAATAAAATTTTATAATTTTATTTTTTAACAATTTACATAAAAAACAAAACAAACTTCTTGCAGCTGAAAAGGGTCTTAGCGCTGCGGCGACACCTCGAGGATTGGCGTTCTGTTAATTCATTGTATAGTAATATTTAATCACGATTAAATAATAACACGGTACGGATTTTAAGGTAACAGAAAGAACCGACAAAGTTAGTAAACAACAAAAACTGGTAAAAAAATAAACTTCATAGTATCTCCAACTCACCAAACACACACCTATGTTGACAACAATAATCGAGAAAATAAAAATTGCAAAACATTTATATTAAGTGATTCTTTAAAGATTATAAAACGCGATTTAGTGTCATAGACTTATAGTTAAGAAAGAAATAACAGCTTCACTGCATAATTTAAGTCAGGGTTTCCAAAAGTAGGCCAAGTGGCCCCCTTAGGAGCCATGTCAGATACTCAGGGGACCACGAGCAGCAAAGGGGTAAGAGGGGGGCCATTAGGTCATAATTTGAACTTACACTAGATAATCTTAAGTTGCAGATGAAAAGCAAAAAAAAAATCTTAGGTGTTTTTAATGGTAGTTTAGAAACTTACACTAGATATTCTCGAATTGCGAATGAAGAGAAAAATAAAAATAAAAAGTCTTAGGTGTTTTTTAGTAATCTTGTTGAAAGGGGCCATGGATTTTTTAATTTCTTTAAAGGGGGCCATTTGCAAAAAATTTTGGGAAACCCTGGTTTAAGTTTATAAGAGGCAGGCCAGCTAATTTTTATAATAAAAAAAAGCTCGCAGGCCGTACTGTATGAAAAAGGTCTTCTTCGAGCCGCAGATATGTAAGAAAGTGTATTATTAAGTATAATAAAACAAAAAATGTGATTAGATACTCAACAAAAAACACTAGTAACTAGAAATTAAATCAAGAGCCTCAGTTGCAAGTTGCCAACCATTGATGTAAGTTCATACTTAATTTATAACTTTTAAAAGTTATATTTATAATAGAGGACTTTTAATTTAAGTTTAGAAGCTTATATCATTTAGTTTTTTTTTTTGTTATATCAAAAAAAAAAACTAAACTAAGCCTTATGCTCTTATACTTAATTAAAAATCTAGGAATTAAATAAATAGGGAAAGTTTTAAGGTTTTATAAGGTTGACAAACGTTTTATAAAAGATCTATTAAGCTAAATTCTTAATGTAGTACTTCTAGATTCAAGTATAACTTTTTTTTTCAATTTGCCTTATCAGAAAGTAAAACAAAAATTTGAAACAAACTTTATGTAGGTCGGCCTGGTATTGATGTTTGATGAACAAAGCTTCTTTCTTTCGTTGCCAGAATTCATCTACAACTTGTTCCCTCTTTTCATTGCTATCTCCTTTACCACTGTTGTTTGGTTAATTAAAATGGGTGCACGACTATTTAAATTTGGACAATTAAAATTCTTTAAAAAAAATTAAAAGGGCCACAAATAAAAAAGTAATGTATGTTTGTCAAATACAAAAAACACAAGCCATTTTTTTCTTTTTGCAAAACATTAAATATTTTTTGAGATATGGCTTAAGTAAAGTAAAATACATAGTCATTTTAAGCAATTTTAAAACACCTTGCAAAATATTTAAGATTTTGCTAAAGATAAAAAAGTGGCTTGTATATATTAATAAGATCTATATACATATTTTTGTTTTTTTCATATTTATATTACTTATTGAGATATAGTCTTTCAAAATATTTTTTTAAGAATTTGAATTGTCGGAATTCAAGTTGTCCGAATTTGAATTGTCGTTTAACCAATTAAAATATATGAAATATAAGCGAACCTAATTTAAGTTATACATATTGAAAAAAAAAAATTATATACCATTATATTTTTCAAAAATCATTATATTTATAAATTAAAACTATTACTTATTATCAAACAGTTTGTATAAACAAATACTTGTAAGACCACAGCTAAAAAAATTGTTTTTGTACTTTAAACAAAAAGAGAAAACCGCTGAGAAAAACTTTAAATAACACAACGTATTTAACATACTTGTTGTAGTTATTGATTTGTTTTTCAAGTAAATTTTTCTGGTGAATTTGTCGCTCGTTCCAAGCTTCTTTCACTTTTTTCAAAGCTGGATACTCACGATTTCTGTTAATAAATCTGAATGTCAAAATATAAAGTTAAAAAACTTTTTTTACTAAATAGTTCAAAAGTTTTATTTTGAAAGATTGTAAAAAAATAACAACTATTAAATTGTTATTCTAAAAAAGTGTATTTCTAAAGTTCATCAAAGTATAAGACTTTTCTTGTATTTTGTATTAAATTATTTTTTACGAAGACATAAATAAATAAAATTTAAAAGAGTTGAAGTAGCTAACTAAATAACCTGTTTTGATGTTGATCAAGTTTATCGTGTAGATATTTATAATTTCCACCTTGTTGATTTTGTTGAATACCCATGTTTGACGGTTTGTTGTTTATCTGTAAACAGATGTTGTAATGATTCAAATAAATACCAAAAATATATGTTTAGTAGATTAAACATTACTTAACTAACAGCAAACTATAAAGTACATTAATTGGTACACGTTTTAAGCACAATATTTTTACTGCTTAGACTAAAGTCTTACAAATCAAGAGACAATATACTTTTTCTGAAAGCTTAGATCTTTATTTGTATTTTATGAATTTAATCAAAAAACAACTACTTTTTTTCAAAAAGTAATTGACTAAAGTGTAAAGTTGATAAGCCAAAAAATTAGAGCTGTATTGTTTCATATATTAAGATTTAGTGCGGAACAAAGTATATATAATTAAAAATTTATTGTTTGCCAACTTTTGCTATATAACATCACTACTATTTAGCATAACTTTATGTTTACCGATGTATGACTCTCAGAACAATATATTTTTATAAACATACAGGGTTGTTAAAGGTTTTCTGAATTTCTTCCAGGATTTTAAAATACAAGGTTTTTAGTCCATTTTTAGTACAAAATTTAACTGAAGTTTAAAAAAGTTCTTTAAACAGTATTAAAACATTTAAAAGATACTGTAAATCTTTATTAGACTTATTTTTAATAAAAAAAAAAGTGTAATGATAGATTTTTCGTATCTAATCGAAGTTTCGTTACTTTTTATGTAATAATTGTTTAAAACTCCAGGTTTTTTTAACATTTTTCAAATTCCAGGTTTTCCCAAGAATTCCAGGTTTTTTGGCAGCCCTGGACATAAATAAAAAACACTTATTTCAATCAAAAAACTCTTTCAATTAAAGCTTAAAGAAAAACATTTAACTAAAAACTTAAACAGTTAAACAAAACATACCAAAAACATATCATTTGATCTTTTCAAATTCATTAATCTTGCTTCGTCTCTGTATTTAGTACATAATGAAAATTTAGTTGTATATTTCAAATAGTTGGTATAAAAACTAATTTTTTTTTACTGTTTTAACTTAATTAGACATTTTTTATTTGTTCAGTTAAATTTTTTTTAAACTATTTGTTTGTAAAAAAGTGTTAATTACTGGAAAAGTCTAATAGCTAACATTTACTAAATAAGTAATTTTAATATGACAAAAAACAAAATTGTATACATAAAGTTAGCCAAAGTCATTTTCTTTAAACTAATAAAACAAAATGACTGTTAGAGATGTTTCTAATTTATACAAACTAGTTGCTAATTATAAAAAAATTTTATAACTTGCACAATTAAATTTCTAGATTTTAAATAACATAACTTTAAATCTGTTAATATGTTTTCTTAAATAACTAAACTGAAGGTTTTTTATTTAGATGGTATGCAACGTACAAAACATAAGTGTTATAAAAACGTTATCAATGAAATGTATAATGATTTCAAATAAACTATATGATTTAAAACAAAAAAAATGATCAATGATTATCTTACTTAAAAATTAGTATATTCTAAATACATAATAAATTTTTTTATGAAGTCACGAAATATCACAACATAAAAAGTTTGTTGTGTAAAATAATACAATTTTTCACTTAGTTACTAAGGTCGATAATTAACTTAAGTTTGAAGTGAATAAATTTTATATGATCAGCTTAAACTAATAGGCAGCATAGATAATAATATAAAGAAGTAGTTGTGAAAATTTAACTGAAAATTTAAAAACCTTTTCCGGTTTAACAATAACTTACTACAAAGTATTTATTTTACAATATATATGTATAAATACCTGTCTTTTTTCATTCTAGCTTGTTTTATTTTTTCATCTCTTTCCTTCTGTCCTTTTTGTAAGTCATCCTGTAAATAGAAAGTTTTTTTGTAAGCAAATTATTCAAATTTTAACATAAACATTTTACTAAAAAAAACTTTAAGCAGTTCTTTAAATTTAACTTGTATAAAAATTTGCATTATTTTATATACAAGAGATTGATTAAAAAAAAAATACAGAATAATAACTTTCAATAAGTTATTAATAAATGATAAAAAACTATAAAGTAAGTCTTAAATATTTTTGAACACTAATAAGAAATAAAGATATGTTTGAGTCTACTAACAGTCTCTTATTTATCAAGTCAAATTAAACGTTTAAAGTTAAGCTAATTAATTAAAAACAAATCAAACAGGTGTTGATAAATTTTATGAGCCTATTGGGATTTTAAAGCGTGTTACATAATTAATAAAAAAATCATTTATTAAATTTAAATATACTAAAAAGAGAATAGTTATATACATGTAGTTATTGTTAGATAAACTTTATATATATTCCTACTAGATTACTTCAAAATAAACTTGAAAACAAGACTAACTAATCGCTTTTTTCTGTCTTCGATAATTTTTTGTCTTTTCAATTCAGCTTCTTTAGCAATTTGTTGACGGCGCTGCAAAAGTAAAAAACATGATAACTTATCTATTTTACAGTATAAAGAATATTTAGTTTCACATACTTTGTTACAAAAACAAAAAATTAACATTTAAATTTAAATAGGTTGTTTAAATTTATCACTTATGAAATTATTTTAAGCACTAGTAGTTGTAAAACTTTAAAAAATTTAATATAGTTGTATTCAATAAGCATTTATAATATTGTTTGCGTTACTTGATAATTAGAAATAAAATTAGTTAACACTTTTATACATTTTTTAAATAAACGAATACAAACCTTATCAATAACACTATTAACTACATTATTTTTCTTGGCAAATTTGTTACTTTTATTAACTCCGTATGCATTGGCTATTTGTTGGTCCCTTTTATTTCTTATAATAGGCTCTCTTGCTAATTTCTTTGCTGTTTAATATTGTTTTAGTGGTAAATTTTAAATAGTTTTAAAATTTTAAAAATAATAAACATTTATGAAATTGATTTTAAAGTTTGTTATAATTTATAAAAAGTTTCTTCTTTTAATCTACTTGTTTTTGGAAAAACTTCAAAAGATTTTTGATTGAAATATTATAAATTCAATTGTAATGTATAAAACCTAAAGAAAAATGTCATTGTTTTTATCTTTAAACAGCATTTTTAGAAGTATTTTTAAGTGATTATTTTCTTCGTGAATCCGAAAATTAAAAAACAAACATAATTTTGGAAAACTAGCATACACTTTAATATGTATAAATGCTGAAAGTAAAGCTTATTGACTAACCCAATAAATAAAATGTATTATTTGAGCAAACAAAATAAAACATTAAAAAGGGTTTACTTAAGTAAACCTTCAAACTAGAAGTATATTTTATTAATGTTTATTTTGTGGTGTAACTTCTTATTTGTGTTTATTTAAACATTTAAACGTTATTTGAAACCAAATATAAATACTGAAGTTTCATATAAAAATTTTTCTGTAATTTTAAGAATAGAATTGAAAAACAAAATTGCCCCTTGATCAAAAATATTTTAAGGTGAGTATTTAAAATTAAATGATCCATTGTACAATTACTTTGCTATATTGTTTATTATTACAACCAAATACAATTGTCTAACAAATGTCATAAATACTTAAAAAGCAGTTTAAAAATACTAAAAGGATATAAAATTTCAAAACAATTTAGATTAAAAAACAAATTTGCTTTTGTACAAAAAACTTTTTTTATACAAACTAGTATCTATTTATTTTTATTGATCAGAAAAAAGTTTTTATTTTGATTTAAAACAAAGAGCAAGTAACAAATTGAATGAATGTTTCTTTATTGCGTTGTAAATTAAAATTAGCTAAAATACCTTTTATAATAGTAAACTAGTGTTTAAATTTCAAGAAACACAACTTTATTTATGTTACACTCACAAATTTAAACTATTTACAACTACATCATAATGTTCTCATAACTTTCACCAAAACAAAGTTTACTCTTCTTCTTTTTTGTGAACTAAATTCAGGTAATAAAAATCAATTAATAATTATACCTAGACTTAAATAAATAAAACTTCCTCAGTAACTTGAAAAAGTCCCTTCTTTTGCCCCATAAACATTTATTGCCCACTGGTTTGTTAAAATCGCCAAACAAAGGAAGTTAATTGCCTACGTTTAGAACCCCGCTCTAAACTAGTGATTGTAATAAAAATGTTTTCATTGAAAGAAAATTTAACAGGTAAACGAAAAAAACACTACTCGAACAAATAAACTATCTTAGTCTAAATTTTAAAAAGCTATTTAACGGGGATTATTTCTATTTTGCATGAAGTCACTTTTGCACGGCGTCACTTTTGCATAAAGTCACGACTTTTGAACGAGGTAGGATCAGGGTTAGGATCAGAGTTATACTTAGGGTCAGTGTTGGAGTTAGGGGAAAAGTATACTTAAAGGTTAGCCTGATTTGCATATTTGTCGAGTCAGCAATTTTTTAAGCTTTATTTTATATTTATGCCCTTATCCCACCTTACACAAACATATTTAAAATTAATTAAAATATAAAGTATTAACAATTAAAATTGAACGTAAAATGAGGAAAATATTTTTTTTGCTGACTCAGCAAATATACAAATAATACTTAAGTTTAAGTATACTAGTTCAGTCAAGGTTAGTGTCTGAGTTTGGGTCAGGGTTATGTTATGGTTGGGTTCAGGGTTAGGGTGTATATGTGCAAAAGAGACACTCACTCCTACTTAAGACCTAGGTCAATAGAAAAAGTTTTAATAAAACAGAAAAAAGTTACAATTTTTTGTTTGTTTTAAAATTTTTACCAATAAAACTAGTTCGTAACATAGCCATTGAAACTCATTTAAAAATAATTTAGACTTTTCAATCAAAATTAGATGTAACTAACTTAGCGAACACTAAAAATCTATAAAGTAAAAAAAAAAAACAAATATGATTAGAAATTTAACAGTACTAGCAAAATAATAAGGGTCTTTTATTAAACTTGTTTTTTCAAAGGATAAACAAAACTACTTAAAGTTTAAAAATACACTTTAAACAAACATATTACTATAAAAACTTAAAAAAAAACTCAAACAATAGTTTCCTAAATTGTTAAAACATCTATATAGAATCTTTATATTAGTTACAATAACTTTTCTTAGCTATGACAGTTTTTTTTACAAACTCTACGATTTATTCAACAAAAAGTAAAGCATCTTAATGTATCATAATTATTTTAGTTGCTTGTATAACTAATTTAATTGCTACTAACTAGCATTTTTTAATCTACTAATGATCTATGTACATTTCAAAATATAAAGTACCTAGATTTTATTAAAGCTTTTGTGTAAGCATTCGTTTCCATTATGCAAATTTTTATATTATAGTGGTTGAATTTTTTTATTTCTAACTTCTTATTCAAACAGTTGTTTTAAAAATCTTAAGTGTTTGTAATTTGAAATGTTTTTTGAGAGTTTTGTGTGAATTTAGATTGTTTCAGGCGGTAACAAACTCTTTAAAATAAAGATATGTTTTTAGAATTTTTTTTATAATATCTTAGAAAGAAAGCGTTGAAACTACAATCAAAGTTTTGAATTTCAAAAATGCTTTCACTTAGAATAAATTCATAACTGTCTTATAAATGTAAGCCCCAATAGCTTGATCTAACACTTAATTTGCTTTAAAAATTATACTAACTTGAGTTAACAGAAACAAATTTGTTTTGATTAATTTTTATCTAACAACTTACCGGCTGCAGGTTGATAAGGCATCGCACTGTGAGGTCTCTGAACATTTCTATAAACTGGTTTTCTTCTCACTGCTGCCGATTGTGGTTTGCTGTGGAGAACTGTGTGACTGAATTCTGAAAGCGTAACATTTTTAATTAACAGACTTAATTAAGAATATATACTCTCAACTAAAAGTTCTATAAGCTTTTTTTTGAGTATGATTTTGAAAAAATAGGTAGGTAGTTTGAAACAGTCTAGAGTTCAAAGTCGGAGTCTCCGACTTCGATCGGCTATATCTCAAAATTTATTTTGAGTTTTTAAAATATGTAAAAAGCAACTTGTAGCTTAGTTAAAACTCAATAAAATAAGACTAAATTGTGAAAATAGTGATTTACACCCCCCTATGCCCTTAAGCTTTAAACTTTTAACCACAAAAAAGAAAGTTCTACTTTAACGTACATTGTAAAACAAATAAGTTTGCTACCTTCGGATATTATAAATCTCAAAATTTAAAAAGTATACCAAACAAATCATTCTTATTAATATATTAATTCAATCAAACTTAGATTTTGTCAAGTTTCTAGCTCTATAATATAAACTGTTTTCTAATACACATCGCTACTTATATGTTACTTTAGTGGTTATTTCATGACAAACCTTTGTAACTAAATTTTTTTTTTGTGTAAATTTGTATTTAAGTTTCTATACACTATTTATTTAAACTAAACATCATACTATACTTAGTGTTCTGTGTATTTTCAACTTCTTTCATTAGTTATATTATTATGTGCTTTAATATAGTTTAAAAACTCGAGTTAAGCCTTAATTTCTCCATAGCTGTTCATTTTGATTTTCAGATATTTATTTCAAGTGAGGATCGCACTAATTTTATCAATTGAGTGAATCATTGTTTAATAAATTAATACGTGAATAAACAAATTAATACTTCGAGTTCATAAAGTACATATTAACATAAACATACTTTTTGTAAACGCCAAAAATTCACACACTATGTTAAACCTTGTTGATGTAACTCAGGAGTGAGGTGTTGATTGGTCAGTGGGGATATCAGCGGTTTCCTTAGCAACGAGTTAACAGAGGGTCTATCACGCGGGTTCCGCTTGAACAGTTGTGATAAGAGGTTTCTCAACTCGTAACTGTACCTCGGCGACACTGGGGGGTAAGAACCTCTGAAATATTATTTGCTGGACACCATTTCCATTATTATTATGAATTTTTAAACTAAATATTAATAATCTCAAGTTTAGTATGATTAAAATTTTTAAAGACTTTTAACTAAAGGAGATTTAAGTTTTACAACTTTACACCACAACCTTAAGCTAAATTAGAGTAAAGTTAAAATTTATTTTTTAGAGAAAAATTAACTTTTTTATTTTATCAAAATTAGTACTTAATCAAGTTTCATACTTAGTAGTTCTTTGTGAATTTCTGTATATCGAATTTAAATACCTAAATAAATTAAATGCTTCACTAAAAAATGTATGATGACATTTAAAATCAAGCTTATACAGACCTTATGATTTTAAGAACGAGATTTTTCATATTACCAGCTTCAAATGCGTGTTTTAGCGTCAGGCATTCATACAAAACACAACCAAGAGACCACACATCTGATTTGTTGTTGTATGCTTTGTTTTCACATATCTCGGGTGACAAATAGTATGGTGTTCCTGACAACATAAAACTTAATTTAAATATGATTTTAAGGATAAAAAACCGTATTAATTTGTATGTGGTATTGTTGTTTCAGACTTCTATATTCTTATATATTATACGAATTTTAAAGTTGAGTACTGAAGACATCTTATAAGATAAAGTTTTAATTAGTTTTTCAAATCGTATCTACAACATGATGAATTGCAAAATTGAAGAAAATGTAAAAAAATCATAAACTTAAATACTTATAAAAACAAAAAACTTATTGATGACCAAACATCTCACCGATGCAAGTTTTAGCAAATTCAGTTGTGCTATTTAAAACTCGAGCAATTCCAAAGTCACCCAGTTTTATTGATCCGATTTTTGTAAGGAAGATATTCTATAACATCAGTTGTTTAAATAGCATCAAATACATATTTCTTTACTAAATAAGCATTAGTGTAAACATTAATTTAAATAAAAAGTACATTTTAACAGTTTAAAGTATTTTACAAGTGGTATGAAATTAAAAACAAAGTTTTAAAATACTTAGACAAGTACTGTTAAACAAAAAAAAGTAAGCTGTATCAATAGGTTGTCTCTTGTAAAACATAATGCTAAAAACAACAAAACTTAATGAAATAAATTAGCCATTTGGTTATTTAATAGTAACCATTTTTACAAAATTAAGCTAAGGAAACAATTTTGTTGAAAAAATAATAAACTTTAGATATAATGCTTTGAATAATATTTTATATATTAAACAAACTCAAAAGAAACAAAATGAAAAATTTAGGCTATCAATTATAAGCAAAACTTTGATCATCAAAATTATTCACAGTAAAAAAAAAATAAACAAAGACATTGTAACACGGGAAAAGTTTATGAAATTTCCATAGTTATATATTCAAAAAAAGCATGCATCTAAAAATTTAAACAATGTGTTTTAAAACACATTGGTAGTTCTTCTGCATGCATAGCTTCAAACTAGTGTAAAATTTTAATTTTATTTCATAAGTACTTAAAAAAAACTTTTAGTAAACTCTTAGACTAAACTGTCATAAAAATAAACCATACAATATAGAGAAATTTTAACTAAAACTAACAGAAGATTTAATATCTCTATGAAGTATTTTTCTATCATGAACATGTTTAAGTGCAAGGCAAAGTTGTACAAACCAGCCGAGTATAATCTTTTCGTTGATCAAAACTCCTCTCTGTCTGTTAATTTGTTGGTATAAATCACCCCCGTCACAATATTCCATCACTATGTACAAGTTTCCACTTTCTGTAAAAAAAAATATAATGAAAACAGTATCTTCATAATATACATTATAATCTATAAAGTGATTTACGTTTTTTACAAACCTTAAATCACATTTACTTACTTTAATTTATAATATGCACCCATTATTTGT
The DNA here is from genome assembly GCF_965202585.1 of Thalia democratica. NCBI lineage: Eukaryota > Metazoa > Chordata > Thaliacea > Salpida > Salpidae > Thalia > Thalia democratica. Next base: position 15,050,869 of record NC_139170.1, read on the forward strand.
TGCTTCAAGCTTAAAAAAGCTATACAGTTATTTTCAAATAACAGTATTAAAGTAAAATTTACAAGTTTATTTTATTATAGTTAAAATAACTTTTTATAACATACACAATTTTTTAATAGTTCAAATAACCATAAAAATATTTAGTATTTATTATTTACCAAAACTAGTTTTCAGAGTTTTTATTTTCTATCGAGTTTAAAATATAATGACAACGTACTTCTACAAATGTGTGTATAGTAAATACATCTCAAAAAATAAATTTTTTTAATTTTTTAAACTTCATATACATTTTATAATTATCGGTTATTAATAATATTATTATCAAAATATAAAATACAGTTTGCACTTTAAAATGTAGTGCTTTACATGGAATTTTACATTTAACTGATGTCAGTAAAACCATCCTCTGAAATCAACTTCTGTATTTTAATCTCTAAAGACATAGTAAACTAAATTGATGTAAGATGTTATTAAAAAAAGCAGGGTGATCAGTATACTTTTAGTTAAGTCCTTTAAAGAAATTTACATAACATAGTTATAAAGCTAAAGCACCAGGAAAGATACATGTATAAATAAATTGGTGCATGAGCAATTAAAAACAGCTAAAAAATATATTTTTTATTTTTCTTATAAAATTTTTGTTTTATTTTTTACTTTTTTGAATTTTGTTGCAGCAGAACTTTCTAAAAATTTCAAGGAACATTTCTTGAACGTTTATAACTTTTATTTAACAAGATATACTGGTTTATAGCCTTATCAAGTTTAATCTTGTTTTGTTTATCTTCTGTAAAAGCTTTCGAGTTAAAACAAATAAAACTGAATAATTTTTTAAACTGTAGAATACTATTATTCACAAAAAATATTTAGTTCTGTTACAGATAAGTATTTGTTATTTTTTTGTTAGATTATCAAAGTATTTAAATTAATTTTTAACAATTACCAATAACAACTTATTTAACATTGTTAGATATAGAAACAAACATTTCAAGATTTTCTTCCCAAAGTTTTCAAATTCTATAATTTTTTAAGGTAACTTAAAAAAAAAGATGTTAAACAAAAAAATTGTGTAAAAATAAGTTTATAACTAACACATATATGCAAATAAGAGTTTTATTTTACATAAATTATTAGTTACATACTATAGAAAAACATATATACATCAGTTATTTAAGATAAAATTAAATACCTCTAGCTTTTAATTTAATTATTTATTGTCATATAGAACAATAGATAATTGTTTATTACTTTGTTTTTTTACTTATTAGTTAGAAAACAAGACAATTGTTTTTAATACAATCATTTTCCTACCTACAATTACTTTTAGAAGAAAGCCGCTCTATTTCTGAATTTACTTTGCGCAAACAAAACATATATATTCTTGTTTTGTGAAGTAAATAAATGAGAAAATAGGTCAAAAATACACGAAGGGACGCTTTTGCACAAAGACACTTTTGCCCAGTGTCACTTTTGCACAGGCTTAAACTTTATTTTATTTAAACATAAATTTGAGACATGATTCATTCAAAAACATTTTTATTAAGCAAACAAGTAAAATCGATTTCATTTAACACTTATCAACTACTTTTGTTAGCAATTATTTAAAAATTAAATTTGGAGTTATAGGTTTCATCAAAAAATATTCAATTAGTACCAATTAACTTAATTAAGCAAAATTAATTAGAAATAGATTAACAGTTTATAGTTACATAAGTATAAATAAATTATTTAGTAATTTAAGAGCATAGGAGGGGTCAAATTTTTTTTTTACTAAAAATAACAAATGCTCTTATATGAAAGCTTCAAGTACAAACTAGAAGCTAGTTTTTGTAGAATTATATAATCTTGTTTAACTTTGGGGATATTGTTATTTTTGTAAACATTTACCGTTACAAACGTAAAAACCACAAATTTTTCGAGGTCAATTTTCTCCAAAATCAAAAAAAATACTAAAAACTATCTTCTCCTTCATTTTTTGAGCTAGAGACCTCAAACTTTCAGGAAACGTTCCTTTTTTAGTTTAAAAGATTTGAATGTTGCAAAATAAAAAGTATATAAGTTTTAGATAATAAAAAAAAAAGTAAGTAGATTTTTTTAAATAAAAGCTTTATTTTTCAAAATAAAAAAATTCCTGCATTCAACCTTTTTTAAATTTACTAATGAACTTTCTATGAAAATTTAAAGAAGATTGGTTAAAAAATGAAGGAGAAGATAGATTTTTAAATAAATAGTCTTTTTTTTACCTATTTGATTTGCGCCTTTCCTTAGTAACCTATTGAGGTCACCGACTTAGATCACTTATATCTCAAAAGTTAGTATAAATTTTTTAAGCGGTTAAAAATCTCTGATAGCTCTGATAAATCCGTATAAAATAAGACCAACTTGTAAAAAATAAAGGTGGACCCTCTATTCCCTTAACTAAGATAAGCAAATGTACAAAAAGTAAATTAAAACAAACAGTAAAATATAAAAAGCAACAAACCACATTTAAAGCAACTTAAAAATATTATATTTATAAATGTACTGTTGCTTGTATAAATTAGGTTTAAACGTTTTTATAAATAAAGATTCTAGATCATTAGATGATAATCATTACGTTCCTTACTTACAATTGAAAAATAGTTTTCATTTAATTCTTTGCACAATCATAATTGTTTAATAAGTGTTCAGCAATTAGATGGTTTACTCAAACCCGTGTCCATCCAACTTTTAAGGGATTTTGAAATATGTTGGTCTCTTGTAATATGTAATCTCTGGGACGTTCTACCGATAAACACACTAGCACAGTGGTATTTAAGGGCATAGGGGGGTAAACACCTTTTTTTGGTTTTTGATCTTATTTTATATAGTTTTTACTAAGCTACAAGATGCTTTTTACAGATTTAAAAAAATCAAAATAGTTTTTGAGATATAGCCGGTTGAAGTCAAAGCCGACAATAGGATCCTTATGGGAGGCGCAAACTAAAACGGCAAAAATAGACTGTTTCACTAAAAATCTATCTTCTCCTACGTTTTTTGAGATAACTACCTCAAACTTTCAGGAAATGTTCCTTGATATATTTAGAAAATTTTGTCTGAAGGAATTTTTTTAAAAATAAAAAAAAAAAATTTTATATAAAAAATAAACAAAAAAAACAGTTTTTTTTTTCTTTTTTTGTTATAAAATTTTTATTTTTTAATTTTTTTAAACTCTGTTCCGACAGAATTTTCTAAATACTGCAAGGAACATATCCTGAAAATTTGAGGTAGTTATCTTAAAAAACGTAGGAGGAGATAGATTTTTAGTGATTTCTAGTTATTTGACGTTTTAGTTTGCGCCTTCCATAAGGATCCTATTGTTGCCTCTGACTTTGACCGGCAATATCTCAAAAATTAATTTGAATTTTTTAAATCTGTAAAAAGCATCTTGTAGCTTAGTAAAAACTTTATAAAATAAGATCAAAAACCAAAAAAGGGTGTTTACCCCCCCCCCCCCCCCTATGCCCTTAAACTCATAAATGACTTTATGTTTTTTTAGATTGGCAGTGACATCCTTATAAATTCCATTTAAAGGTTTTCTTGTAAAATGGCTAATTTTAGTTGTACAGATCTAAAAGAAGGGTTAACAATGTTTTCGACATTCTTTTTAAAAGCTATTGCTTCTTTACCTAAATATGACAGTCTTAAATATAGAGCACACTTTCTTAGTCCTGTTTAATAGGTCTTTTCAATTTAGAGATCGTATTGTTAAATGTTTTACTGATAATATTTGACAGAAACCAAAATATCCAAAAATATTTTCAATTTTATCTAATTCTTTCTTAAACAACTTCTTTGAGAAAATCTTAAGCTCTTTGAATACCAAACAGGAAATCAAGCCAATTTTTTAGGATAAAGGCCAAAACGACTGAATTTTATTTTATTAATTTTATATTATACCATATTTTTGATTTATATTTTTAAAATTACTGTTACTCCTAACTCTTACCCTTGGTCAATAATTTATTTTTCTAGTTAGTTAATATTTATTTTTATTTAGTTCTTATCTTATTTTCTTAACTATCACTGTTACCCCTGACCCTTACTCTTGGTCAGTTTTCTATTTTTTGTTATTTTTTATTAATGTTTTTTTTTACTATAACTGTTACCCCTACCTACTCTTTAGTTATTAATTTTATTTATTTTTTTTAACTGTTCAAAATATAGATTTAATAATTTGCTAACAAGTTCACTGGAATATAAATAAAAACAAATTTTACAGTAATCTTCCTTTATTGTACCAACATATGTTTCTGTGTGTTAACAAATTAACACACTTCAACTGGGTTTTTAATATAAAAACTAACTTTCCATTATTATTCTTTCCATTAAAAACCCATTTGAAGTGTGTTGATTTGTTAACACCCAGAAACATATGTTGGTACAATCAAGGAAGATAACAGTTTAATTTGTTTTTAAACTTTTTTTTTAGTTTTTTTTATTTAAAACATATTTTTTATTGTTGTGCAAAATTTTCACTTGTGCAAAATTGACCTTTTATGCAAAAAAGTACGCTTGTGCAAAATGTGTTTGTGCAAAAGTGACCCTTTGTAGCGAAATTGTCTTTGTACATTATTGACTTGTCCCAGCCAAAGAGGCTCTTTATTTTTGGTAGTTGCCAAATATTTAGAACACAAAAAAAAAACTTTCATCTTGAACAAATTTTTTAGCGTTGAATACTCACTAAAAGTTTAATTATAACAGTTTTATTCAAAAAGCTTAAGTACAAAACTGTATAAGATTAGCTATTGTATAACAATATGATAAACACATATTTAACAAAAAAAATTACACAATGTTTTAATAAAAATTCTTAATTTTAACTAATTTATGGACAAGCTACAAAGTGGCTGTTTACTTTACATTACTGTAAACAAGTTCTTTATGCAAAGGGAAAAAACAGTTAAGAAATTAAAGTCTTTCACCTCACTAATCCTCAGCTATTTTGTAGCTATAGTTGGTAGGCATGATCCTATAATAGCTGATGATCACTTATGTGAAACATTTAAACTACATTTTTCGTTTGCTTTTAGCATCATACTTATAAAAAAGATATTAGCAGTAAGCTTTTATAAAAAAGCAATCATTTGTTAAGCTTCTTAAATTTGTTTTATACATATCATCATTTTATGTTAGTCTAAAAACAAGGATGACACGACAAGTTATCCACTTAATAACACATAAATAATAATCAACAAAATTTATTTGAAAAAATTAACTTTTTAACAAAAAAATTGAAAACATGAATGCAATGTTTTGATGAATTCAACTCTTTTTAGCTCTTTTTATTTTCTAAATACAAACCTTCAAAAGATTCTTTATACTCAACAATATTTGGATGCTTCATTTTAGATAGTACTGCAACTTCTTTCCTAGCTTCATTTCTTTCCTTTGGTTTCATTTTATTGATTCCTATTTCCTACAAAAAATTAAACTAAGAAAACTGTACTTTTAAACTTTCAAAAATTTTCATTATTAAACAACTTAAAGTTAACTTAGATCAAAGAGTACAAATAACAAACAGATTTTTATTTTATACTTTTTACTGCTTTTGAAATTTTTTTACAAACAACTTAAATGACTTATTACTTATTGTAAAAATATTTATTAAAAAATTTAAGAAAAACATTTCATGCATGGTTAAGTCATTAAAAAGGTTAATAAAATATTAAATAAAATATAAACAGTTCATAGTGGAACTAAATCTGAATTAACTGAAAATAGGAAAAAAAAATCTGTATTAAATCAATAAATTTAAATCTAATCAAATATTAAATTATACTATTTTCATAACAAACTATATCTATTAAATTTTTTTAACCAAGTAAAAAAATTTTTATTATAGCAAAAGTTATCAGACTTTAGTGATGGCAGTCTAAACTGATTTTTCAGTAGGTGTTTTAATTAGAAACTAGGTTTTTTTCGAACAAATATATTTAAATTGTTTTTGTTTTAACAACTTGTATATGTTTATTAGATGAATTAAATACAACATATTTTTTCTAATTAAAAAGAAGTTCTTCTATTTGATTTCATTGACAAAAAAAATAAAAGGTATAGGGGCCATCACATCAGCTGAAATTGTATTTGGAAAAAAAGTGATAAAAATAAACTAAAGTAAAGGACCTTATTATAATGTACAAATTGAGAATTATTTTGATTTATATATATATATATAAATTATATATATATATATGGCCCTAATTAGCAAGTTTTTTGCAATTTTTAAAAGTTGGCTAGGTTAACAACAAAGATGGGGTTCTGATGTTTTTCTACCGTGAAAAAAAAATTAAATATAATTATGCAAAAAGAAATCATATATTTTAAGTTTTAGATAACTTTAAAAGAACTTTATCTTTTACTAATGTTCTTTTAATTTTAAAGAAGTTTAAATTTGTTTTATTCAAAATATCTTCAAATTGCCTTGCGCTATCTGGTATAAGTTTTTTGTAGACAGAATTTTAAAATTTTGTTAGAATCTTGGCTTTCTAGCAACTAATTATTAAACAATTTTTAATTTTTTTTTTTTAATTTTCCAGTTTGGGGGTTTACTGTACAGTTTAAACTATAATAAGTAAACTACAAGCTTTTTTATGGACTAAATTGATAAAAATAAGTTAACTTGAGTTATAAATCATAAAACTCTTAACTTTACAATACAAACAATTTAGGTTCTTATTTAAATCAAACCAATTTTGCTGCATTTATTGTAGTTGTAAAAGAAAATTATTTCTTTATTAGTATTTGAACTACTTTTTCAGTATTTATTATAGTATATTTTGCAAAATTAAGATAATTAGTATGATTATCATTTTTGTTAATCATACTTAATCATTTGTATTACTTAAACCAAAATAAAAAGTTAGAACTAACTTTTATCACAAATTTTTCAGTAGTTCCAACTTTTTCAACAAGAACTGCTTTTCCAAAGGATCCTTCACCAATTTGTTTCAACTTTTTATACTTTTCCATGGTGTATAACTTAATAAATACTGTTAACATAAGTTTATTGACAAAAAGTTAATTATGTACTATTTAAAAGATCATTAAGCAGATTAAAAAACAAGGTTTGACTGTAAATGTAAACCTTTTTTAGGGATGTGAGATTAAAAGTTATATTTTATAAATTTGTTGACATGTTTTAAAACATTTAACAGAAATTTTGCAGTTAAGATATAAGAAATTCTTACATCTATTCTTGTTTTGGAAATTTCAATATTCATTATAAAAATTTAAAAAACAACTTCACATTTAGACTATGATAATTAAATTATCTAAAATATTTACTTGAATTTTTTAAAATATCAGTTATAAATTCGAAATTGCATGATGTTTTTTAATCACATATAATTTAGATAAACTGATATTATTGAGTTTGGTTTCTAAAGAAAATAACATAGAGGTCTCAACTTACTAATTATGTGTTGTTTTAGATTTTTTTAGTTTTTAAGTCAGACACAGTATAAAGCTCACCTAGAAGCTCCTTAATTTATGGAAACTTAATTTAAATTAAACATGAATAGCTTTTAACTAAGTAACACTACAGAACACTGAGTTTGCAGGCAATAATTGACTTTTTGCTGACTAAAAAATTAAACCAAATGTTATATTTATTTAAGTGAAACTGAATAAACTCTTTTCAAAAGAGTGATTTGCATGAGGTATTTTCGAATTTGTGTAAGTACAAATAAATATAAATTTTGTTATTTTGCAGTTCAAAAATTACTTAGAATGCTCTTGAATTTATGTCAAAATTAAGGTCTGTTACAACTCCGTAAAACTACCTGAAAACTGTTTTTACCGTTTCTATATGATATGTTATAGTTGTTTTTTTTTAAATAGCATAAATTATTTTTGTCAGCAAAAAAAGTAATTATTTAAGAGAATAAAAACAAAATCAGTTTTCATTAATACTATTAAACAGTAACCTGCTGTTTAATTTATTAAATTAAAAAAAAAACTGGGTTTAACATTTAGAGCCTATAATTGGACCTTCAAATGTTATTGCACCTGCATACATCTTTGCACTTTTGACTCATTGTTAATTTTAAAGTAATGCCTAAAATTAATGTACTCACAATTGAGGTTGGGATTTTTTGTGGTTAATCGTAACAAATTTAAATATTAATTGTATCAGATGTATCATGATGCTTAGGCACCAATACCCAGGGAGAAATGAGTGGCAGAAACCCGATAAAAACAGCAAAAACAGAAATAAAGAGTTTAAAGACAATCTAATGTAGTTTTGAAAAAAGAATACTCATTTTTTTTGAAATTTATAGTATTTTGTTTTTAAGGCACAAGAGGGGGATCCGATATATCTTAAATTAACATTGGTTTTTATATGAAAGCTCAAAGTATAATTTACAAGCTAGTTTTTAAGAAAAAAAAATTAAAGATATTGTAATTTTTGTAAAAACATCTGAATCAAAATGTATGAACTGCAAATTTTTCATAATCAGTTTTCTCAGAAATGTAAAAATCAACTAACATTCTATGTCATCCTTCATTTTTTGAGCTATTGACCTTTAATTTTTAGAAAAAAATTCTATGTTAGTTTATTCTGCTTTGAATGTTGGAATTTTAAAAATATCAAAATTATGAATTTTGGTCATAAAAACAAAAAACAAGTGTTTTTTAACATAGCTATTCCTATTTTTAATCTAGAAAAATCCTGAATTGAAAATATTAGTATTTAAACCACTGTAAAAATTTCAAGAACATTGGTTAAACAAATGAAGGAGGAGATAATTTTTTAGTGAAAGAGTATTTTTTGTGTTTTTGGTATGCACCTTCTATAAAGAACCGATTGAGTTCACTGATATTGATTGCTTATATATCAAAAGTTGCTTTGAATTTTTTTAAATGGTTAAAAACTTCTGGTAGTTCAAGTTAAACTCTACAAAATAAGATTAACTTGTAAAAATCTAGGTGGACTCCATTTTACTATACTACACAAAAATTACCAACTAGTCATATTGAGTTTTGATTTTTTCAACAATCCTGAGTAAATAATAGTAGTATATAGTTATTTCAATTAGTTTCAGTAAATAATAGTAGTAATAAGTTTGTAGTATGCAAAAGTAATATAGATTAGGATGGTATACAATGTTAAAACCAACATTATTCTAAAAAAGTATTTAAAAGTACTTAAAATTTATATTACTTTCAGTTGAGTAAACAAAAAGTTACACAAAAAAAATTGTAAAATTGTTACAGTATAATGATAATATCAGTTTATATCAATTTTGTAAAAGTTCAAGAGTGTTTTGTTTTAATGTTTAAGTTTCATAGATTAATTAAGCAAATTTAGTTACACAGTTGAGTTAGCATTATGTTTCCTAAACTACAAAAGCCAAGTTTACCTAACGCCAAAGTTATCAATAGAAGAAACATTAAGACAAAAAGTAAACAGATTAGCATAAATAAAAATCAATAATTTAAGTTATTTTTAGAAAATAATGTAATAAAAGTTAAAGATTTTTGATAGAGTAAAAATAAGTTTCTGATAGAAGTTACGAGCGCTCAAACTAATTTTTATTCTGTTTTATGCCAAATTTAAGTATTACGTAAGTCCAGCAGCTACAACTTTAATGCTTTCTCAAACTTTGATTTTCAGATATCTAGTATAAATAGCTATTTCATTAGAAGTTTCAATTTAAAGACTTTTTAAAAGATTTTATTTTTACTTCACGGTGCTGGCGAAAAAAGTTCTTCTAGTAGTTGTGAAGTGAACTACCATACCACACTACAAAAAGCTTTCAAACCCTTTTTTACACAGTCTTAATCTTATTAAAAAGCTTCAACTGAAAACAAAGAGTTTTATAAAAGTCTAAAGTTTATAAAAAATGTTATAAAAGATAACAAATTATTAAATATAACAGCTATATTTGAATTGACAAAGATTGACTGCTTGTACGGAGACCATTGAACATATTTTTTTATAATATTTATTGAACGACAAAAAAAACGTTCAAAATATTTGGTCCTACGACCTGGTGCACGAAAAAATTTTTCGGTTATCGATAGTCGATAGTATCGATAGGATAGAAGATACTACTTTAAATCGATATTTGTAAACTTTTTTTTTAAACAACGCAACTGTAATTATTTATTTCAAAGCAAAATTACATCGCCCAGCGAGTATTTTTGCTTAAAAATAAACAAGAGGTCTACTTAAAACTAAATTACATTACCTTTTTAATTTTAGAAAAATATACTGAATATCACTTGCCTTTGAGGTTAAGACTTAGAATTAAGTTTAAACCTTCAAACATAATGTATTTACTGTCACCTTTAGTGAATCTTGTGTCCACAGCAAAAGTGCGTAACTAAACGAAAGAGCGGTAAGAGAGGTAAGTAATATACCTACTGCTTTCTTATAATGCATTTGTGGGATCTTTCCTACATTTAAGTTGCACATATGTATGTAGTTTAATGCAGTAATAGCTACCTTTCTTTTAAAAGACAATGATGAAATATAATGAAAAAATTCAATAATTTTTTTTATGTGTTTACAATTTTTTTTTTCTTATTTTTTTTTTGCGTACACAAAGTTAAACTTTTCTTTTATTTTCTTTATAAAAAAAGTTAATTAAAGATTTACTAAATTGGAGTGAAGTTTTTTGCTATAAATATTTTTAGAAACTGAACAGTTTACCTTACTTGATATAAAAGTAAAAAAATGGGTTAAAACACCTGAGGAATAAGGAGAAAAGTCATAGAATTTAACAGGTTCCTTATGTAAGTCACAAAACAAAAATGCAAAACTGAAAATTATATAAAAATCTATCTCCTCCTATTTTTATTTAAGTATGTACTATTGTTTTTGTTTTTTTTTAGTTCTAAAATGCTTAACTAAACAAAAGTGCGTAGATTCGCGAGAGATGACTATGATTGATAAAACTGATTAATGTATTAGTTTTACAAAATAAACGGTGTATTTAACATATTAAAATAACACAAGGTTAAGAAAATAAACGCAACAAAACAACTTTTAAAACCCAATCTTTTTTATTATGCTTCAGCATGTTTTAAAGTAGTTAATTTGACACCAATAACTCATCAAAATACTTAAATGTTTTATCTACGCTTTTCATGAACTAAATTCAACGCTTAAATGTTTAATTTTGTCTGAGTTCGTATATGGCAGACGAAGAAAAAGAATTTTCGTAAAAATTTAGATACGCTGAGCAATTCATGTGACGTTAATTCCAAAAAAGAGTTTTAAAGGAACTTAAAACTCGTTGCCGGGCATAAGAGTATTTACAAAATTAAAAATATTTATGGCGCTTCAACGAAATTGCAGTTTTAACCACTATAAACTGCAAAAGTTCTTTTAAAATCTTGTTGCATAAAACAAACAAACTTTGTTATTTTTTGATTAAAATTACATAATGAAATTTGTAATAAAAAATGAGACTAAAGTGTTGTATAGTAAGGAAAACAAAAAGATAAAATTTAAATCCGTTAAGTTTAGTTTAAACAAGATATGTTTACTTAAAGTTGACTGAAAAAATTATCAGTGAGCTTTTGAAAAATTATTTTACTTTTAACTACTAATTTTAACTCTTGCGTAATTGCTTACCGTTTAATTTTTTTTGTATTTTTTGCTACTTTCACTTTTTTTGCAGAAACTTTATGTAACTCACCAAACTTATACAAAGCGTGTATATATGTATGTAAAAATAAGAATAAAGCACACTTGTTGTAGCTTGCAAACCCCTGATCTAAAATCTTATTTTTATAAATAGAGTTCAATAACTTCTTAAAGTTTAAAGTTGAGCTGTGCAGCGATAAATAAAAAATTAAGCGCTCTTTACTAGTATTTATTCTTTTCTATATTAAAGCTAAACTTTAAAAATCTTACTTTTATTAAACTTTAAGATAAAATTTTTTCAACTACCAACAAAACCTTGTAAACGAAAATAGTTTTGCTTGCTAATTTAAACTATCGGTACTTATTTTAAATACTTTGGATTTTGATAAATATTTGTTAAAAAACTTTTTTTTTGATATTTGAAAACTATTTTAAGGTTCTGATTAATTTTCTATAAAAATGTTTTCATGCTGTCTAATTTATAACAAAATCTTTAATAATATTAAAACTAACAGTATACATAAGTTAAAATAATTTTGATTTTCTTGTTACAGATAAGTTTAATTAGATTTAAATACCCTAATATTTAAAAGTGTTGATAACACGTTAAAACTACATTTGTTTTAGCAAGTTTTTTATTAGTTTTAAAATGTTCATATCTTTCTAGTAATTTTATTTATATTAAAGCTGTCGAACTAAAAGTTAATTTCGTAAACTTACTAATTTTATTATGCTTTGTAGAGTGAACAACATTTAGTTTGAAGTCATGTCAGATCACCGATTTCAATAGTTAACTATCACTCTGCTTGCCATAACATAACTAATTTATACTGTTATATTTACAATAATTCAAATTTAAAATATTTAAGCGGCTTGTTTATAACAGTTATTATTAAAATATATATGTAGTTAAGTTTACGTAAACTTACATGAGCAAGCTTTACTAAAAGTCTTAACACAGCAAAATTTTAACCATATTAAGTTATTAAGTTTTTTAATAAAAAACAGTTTGAAATCTACTATAAAGTAGAAAAGTATAGTTATAAAAAGATAACAATAACCGTGTTCCATATAACTACGCAGTTTTCAAACTTATTTTAAAGTCTTCAGGTATCTTAGACACATTGTAAATGAAACAGGTATGAACAAAAATTAGTGTGGAAGTTGATCAATTAAAATCATGAAAACTTAAGTAGATTTTTATATAAAAAAACTTTAATTACAGTTAGCTTAACTTCGTAGCAATTTTTATTTTTTCTAAAGATTTGTAAGGAAAAGCTTAACCAGTTTGTTTGTTAAAACTACTTTGCTAGTGGTAAAATAAACTCTTAGCAAATGAATTTCAGTTACTAAGTTGTAACCAAAAACACAAGTATTTTTTTCAAAGCTGTAAAACTTCTATTAAAGAAAGAAATATATAGGTACTAGAAAAAGTTACAACTAGTTCGCAAAGGAAATATTTATTAGGAGTAAAGTTCATTTAAAAATATATGACAAAAAATTTCATTAACTTAAACTGTAAGTAAATTATTGTTTAATCTCATCTATTATCAATGTAAAATACATAAAAGCTGTTAAAATTACTTCTTTACACAAATATGTTCATTTTAAAAGCCATGACAAATTTCATCTTTTAGACAAAAATACATTTTAAGTTCAATTTATTATTCTGATAGGCTTAGTTAAAAAAAAGTTTAATAAAGTTTTATAATTTTTCAAGTAACGTGGAAAAAGGAGTTTAATTAAAAAAAACAAGCACAGCTATGATATTCTTGTACATATTTTAAAATATACTCTTACTTAGTTATACAGTTTGCTTTAAAGTAGTAACAAAAAATATACACAATTTATAAAAATTACAGCACTATAATAAAAACTTTTTAGAACAATATTGTAACCACTAAATAAAACAAGTTTTAAAGAATCTCTATATTTTTCTACAAGCAAATGACCTAACGAGATTTTCTAAAACCTTAAGCCGTTACATAGGTCGAAAAATTGCATCTTTTTTCTGTTTTTCCCTCCTATAAAGCTCATCAGCAGACAATATTTCCTTCGGCTCCGGATGCCACTTTCTTTTGTGAGCCGACAGCCGGCATTGGAGCCTGAAAGATTTCCCGCACTGCGCACACTCGAACGGTTTCGCGCCGGTGTGCACGGAGCCGTGTTCCTCGAGCTCCTTCTTGTTGACGAACCTCCTCGCGCACACGTCACACTTGTTCGGGTTGGTGACGTCGTGCTCGATCCACGCGTGACGTCGCAACGACTGGAATTTCTGGAACTTTTTCCCGCACGACCCGAACTGGCATTGGAACTTGTTTCCGCGAGCGTCCCTTTCTGTGTTTTGGTTGTGCGTGAAAGTTACGTTTGCAATAAACTTGGTTAGTCGGCTAAAATGAACAGCTTAAAGTTTCTCAACGGCGTAGCTTTGTAATACATACTAGCTGTGTGTCGTTAGGTTTTCAATGGAATTCAATAGCGGTGGCAAAAATTTTTGAGAAATTATTGATCAATATAGATTAAGTCGATCAGTTGAAAAAGATCTCTAATTTATGCAAGTAATTTAATATAGGTACGATAGTTTATTTTGAAAGACTAATATTTTTTATAAAAAAACATAAAGAGCTTAATGTGTTAAATGTAAATGTATTAAGATCATTTTTTAAAGTTATCATTTTAGGGCCCTTTAACAGTTAGACTTTATAGTTTTTTTTTTTTTCTAGACGATCAGTCGAAAACAAAATGATTTTTTTATTTATTCAAATAACTTAACTTTAGTTTACGGTTCATATATAACTGGTTTTTAACTTTTATTTAATAATTTGAATACAGATTTAAAAAGCTAATTTAACATTGTAAAATTTTAAGAATACAATGAAGCTTGTTGAAAAAGAATCTATTTGGCACAATAAGGGTGTTTATATTATAATCTTTTGACAAATTTTTTATACATTAAAACCGCTATAAAAATCAATATTTAAAAGAAGGGCCCTGCTTCAAAAACAAACTCATTATATATTAAAATTATTTTTGCACTTAATAAAAGACTTCCTTTGAAACAAAAAAAATAGATTAAAAAAAAATTTAAATTTTTTTGTAAAGTTTAAAAAATAACATGTACTTGATATTTTTAATCTTGTTTCATATAGTATACGAAACTCTTAAAAGTAAACATTAGATTAATCTATAATAAAGTAGTTTATTGCAAAGATGATGCTTATAGTAAAAACATCACGAACTGATAAAACAGTTTTTCTCAGCAATTGAGATTGCATTACCGAGTGGAATTTGAACAACTTCTTCTGTTTCTGATGCTACACTCACGTATCCTGTTGTTTAGCGTTTAATAAATTTATATAAAGAATTTTTTTATTTGTAGTTTTAGATTCAAATTTAACAGCTATATTTTAGTTTTATTGCATTTATAGTTCCGTTTAGGTTTAACTTTAAAATTAACAAGAAAGTATTTTTAAAAATATTCAGCATATGCAATAGTACTTAAAGTAGATGTAACGGTACATAAAATTGTATTTGAATCCGTTTTGTGTTAAAGGAAAAAAACGTTAACAAATATTAACCCAATTATGCTAACTATATAACATAACTGTATAGATTCCTTTATAGTTTCTCTACCTTCTAAATAATCGGTTGTAACACTTTTGATAGCTTTTACTTTACAAGCTAGTTAAGTATAAAAGTTTTAACTTAGTACTTATTTTCAAAAAAAAAGTTTTTAAACTTTGTAAATATATATATATATGATTTTATTTGTAACTTAAAGAATAAAACTGTATGTTAGAAAAAATATAATCTAAGTCGAAGAAGTAAAACTATAGGTTGACACGAAAAAGTCTAATTAGTGAAATTTCAATAATGCCATTATTATATGTTATATAAAGCTTATTAACCAATTTTTATTATTTTTGAAGCTCTATTCAGTTTGTTTTCTTCTGCCTTTGAAACTTCTTTTTTGCTTTTACTCATTATTTTGCCTTCATTGTCTGTTATTAAAAACAAATTTGTAATCTGAGTTTTTAAGAAAAATTAAATTATTGTTAAATTTAGTTATTTTTTAAAAATTTAACTGTAACATAGCGTTTAAATTTCCTATTTGAACAAGAAATAATGAACTCAACCACACTACCATCAATAACATCATACGCCCGGTTTCGTCCTTATTAAGACTCAATAAGCAGGCATAGTCGCAAGAACCGATATTGAGGTCTTACCAAGCGGACTTAAGTACAAAGTACTGAAACGACCGTTTATAGGTAAAGATGAAAACATTGACACAGCTAAATCATTCACAGCCCAGTCTCAGACACTGTCAGCTTATTGTGAGATTATAGTCTGTGCTCGTTCGATCAGTTTTAATCAATATTTATTTCGGTCATCATCAACAAAGTTGAGATGTTCGCGCTATCAACAGCAAATAATGAACTTCACCACACGACCAACAACAACAGCGTCCGAGACAGCCTACGATTTTACCCACAAACGGTCGCTTTTAGTACTTTGTACTTATTCCAGGGTTGTCACTCGTTTTTTCAAATTTTTTTCTAGGTTTTCCAAATTTCTTCCAGGTTTTTAAAAGTACACATTTTTGGGTCTATATTTATTTTTAAATTTATTTCTTTATAAGATACTGTGTTAAATAGTATAAAAACATTGAGAAGATACTTTAGAGTTACTTTAAATGTGTTTTTCTATAAAAATAAAATTTTATGATGTCAAAAAATCTTACTTATATGATAGATTTCTTGTGTCAATTCAAAATGTTACTACTGAAAATGTTTATACTATTAAATATTCCAGGTTTTTCCAGGTTTCTAGATCAAAATTCCAGGTTTTTACAGGTTTTTTCCAAAATTTCTCAAATTCCAGGTTTTTCCAGGTTATTTTTGCCTAAATTGTGGGATTCCAAGTTTTTCAAGGTTTCCAGGTAAAGTGGCAACCCTGTTATTCCCGCTTTTTGTGAACTCAACAGCGGTTTCACGCGACTATGCCTGCTTGATGAGTCTTAATAAGGACTAAACCGGTCGTAGATTGTCTCGGATGCTGTTATTGCTGTTGGTCTTGCGTTAAGTTCATTATTTGCTGTTGATGGCGCGAACTTTGTTGATGATGGCCAAAATAAATATTGGTAAAAGCTATTGGAATAATGTCAGTACTTTAGTATACAGCTATTTTTGATGCTATTTACTAATTAAGCATTTTTTGATTTAGTGATAAATAAAAATATCATGTTGTTTGTTATTTTTACTAGTTCAAATACTTTTAGAAAATTTTATTATACATTTAACAATGGAATAAAAGAAAACAAAGCCACTATGACAAGGTAAAACTTATACTTCAGTAATTTTAATTTTTGTATTCTAAGAATGTTTAAAATAAAACTTTTGACTAACATTTTTTAGGTAAAACTTAAAGTTAAGCTAATGAAAGAAGAAAATAAACTTTATCTTTTATAGTTATTTATATATTTAAACTTATAAGTAACTTGAAAACTATCATTATAACAGTAAAAACTGGAAAGCATAAATTCAATTTTTATTTTATAAAAATGTTCATGTTCTAATTAAAATCACAAATATATTTTCAATCCATTTGTGCATTTAAATAAGTTATAACGATAACTGTTTTATTTAATACTTTTCAAATACACTTGGTTACATGACAAATCAAATTTGGACTGTTCGAATTCTTAAAAAAAAACTTTAAGGGGCCACAACTCAAAAAGTAATATAAATTTGAAAAAAACGCGTTTTTAGTTCTAACTAATACCTACAAACACTTTTTTGTTTTCGGAAACTCGTAATCATTGAAAAAACAATTCTAAAAGTTACAATACTTTAAAACTTAGTTTAGCCATATCTCCAAAAATAAAAAAAATTGAAGAAAAAAAATGTTTGTAGGTATTAACAAGTCCAAATTTTCGAGTTGTGGCACTTTTTATTTTTTTTAACTTTGAATTGTAAGAATTTTAATATTTGGCACCCATACAACTTTATTATATATATTTTGTTATATAATAAATTTAAGTACTAAAAATAAATTAAAGAGCAACAAAAAGTATTAAATTTGTACCAGCAATAGTAAATTTAGTTTAGCCCTTACGATAATTTCAGGAAATGCCTATCGAGCAACACGTTGCAAAATAGCGTTTTTTTAAGTAAATTTATTTAATTCAGCTTTAAATTTTAATGTAAGTAGTATATTACGTTACATCAAATTAGTTTTCGTTTTAAATAAGTAGTATAATGCAAAAAAAAAAAAAAACTAACGGATTTTTCTTTTTAAACCAGCTTTAATCTTTTTACTTTTGCTTCCTTGATCATTTGGAGAATTTAGAACCACTAAAACTTTTTGACTTCCATCTATTTTGCGTGAGTCGAAATAGCTTTCTATTTTTTTTTTAAAGTAAAAAAAAACTTAAATGTTTACGGTTTTAACTAAATTGTTGAAATAAATTATGAAAAATATTCTAAGATGCATCAATTTTAGATTAACTATATTAATAATTTCTAACTTATTAAATACAAAAACTGTAGGACTAGTTAAAAAAGAAGTACAAATACAAGTAGTGGTATACTCGATCAAGATAGTTTTTTAATTGAGATACTATAAGTTTAAGTTGCTTGTAATGTAAATAGGATACAAGGATAAAAAAAATTAAGTACTTCATTTTTACTCTTTTAGTAAATAAAAATTTGAACAATAATATAAAGGGGTTAATAAAAAAATCCATTGGTTTTGTTGGATTAGTTTGTTTTTAAAATGAACAAACAAGTATGTCTTGCTAAAAAAAATCAAGCGTCATACACGAGGTATTAATTTAAGTTTTTTGATATGCATGCAAGCTACTTTAACGATAAACTCGTATTTATGTTATTTGTATACTGTAAAAGAAATCAAAAATAGACTTTGATAAATGGTAAAAATTGAATTATATATATACTAAAAGTTAACATATTTTAATTTCAAAATTACTATTTTACAGTTAGCATAAACGTATTATAACACTATTTTTCGTTAAAAGTATACTGCCAAAGTATGAGAGAATCTGCTTTAATAAAACTTTTTTTTAAATTGTTTAAGTTCTAACTCTTTTTTTTTTGTATAAATAACTAACAGGCTGTCACAATAACAAGTAAATTAGGAAAAAAATAAATTTCTTCAATCCCAGTTACATTTAAATAGATAATCAACAACACCTGGATCATGGCTTTTTGTGAACAAGAACTACTAAAACCACCATAAATTTTCATGAATTAACAAGATATGTTTAATAAAGTTGGTTGGAAAAAAAAAATCGTGATTATGCCTGAGCTTTCCAGAAAAGATTTTAAGCTGAATTAAAATGACCAACTGAGATTGGTCTTACTAAAATTCAATGAGGTTTATTAACTACAAGTATATTTATCTTTTTAATTTTCGTAGTAGAAAAGCCAAGAAAAAGGTTCACGAGCAAATATAAAAAACTGTAATGATAAATTAAATGTACGATGAATAAATAAAAACGGTCATGCAAAAACCTGACATTAAACAAGCTTACGTAGTTATGTACTTGATTGTATTTAACAGTCTAACAAAATAATCAATCACACTTATTATAATGTGTGCATAACTCTAAACAAAATTTTAAAAGGATTTTATTAGTCGCGGGCCCAGGTATTTTCTTAGAAAAAGTTGACCTTATACCTCAGTTATTTAAAATAAAGTATAGTACTTAACTTATAGTAAAAACGATTCAATACCAAATAGAATTATAGTGTAAGATTTACTAGCATGCATTAAAAAACTAGTAAAGTACTATTTATTTTTAGCTTACTTTCTTTTTTCTTTTTAATAAATTCATAACTTAAAAACCTCTACAAAATTTGATATTTCTAGAGTATTGAAACTACATAAAGTATTTACTGTTTAAGTTTATATATTTTTTCTATATGAAGCTATGAAGTTTGTTTTCATACCATAGATGTTTTATTTTTCAAAATACATTATTAAAAACTTATCTAATTTTGAAACTGTAAGATACAATAATCAAAAATGATTTTTTCAACTCGTAATGCGCTAAAAAGCTGCTAAGGATTTTGCACTCTAGAGCAGCGATTTTTAACCTGGGGTATATTTACCTCTGGTAATTTAGCTATTATTTAACTCTGGGGTAAATCTTATTTATTACAAGTTATGTAAATTAAAGATTACTTATCATCTTTTTAATTTGTAAGTTAGTTGTTTAACTGCAATTGCATTTTATAAGCAAACTAAAATTTACTTATTTTTTATCCCTCAGTTAGTTTGCAATAATCCGTAAAGTGTTTAGCAATATAGTTTTCTACATAACTGTAAGCCTTTTTCACACACATATTAACAATTATTTTGTATGACATTTTTCATGTGTTTTTGACATATCTTAGTAATTTTTACTATCAAAAGCCCTGATATGTAAAATTTGTGAGTAAGACAATAAATGAAACTCTTAATATCCTGATAGACAATTAAAAATACTTCAAGTTTGAAAAAGGTGGAAAAGATAAAGTGAAAGTTCAACTTACCGTTTCCATTAGTTTTTGAAGTTTTAGTGTTTTGAACAGATTCGTCATCTTTTCCTGCTCTTCCTGTTAAATCAATCTAAATTTTAAAGCGGTACACTAAAATATATACTAACACTAATATATACTAAAATAAAGCGGTATATTCGTTTCATAAAAACTTAAACTTCAAGTTTAAGTTCCATTGTACTGTAAATCACAAGATATACTTTTTAGGTGATATAGTTGTTAATTTTATAAGTTGATTTTATTTTAAGCTAATTGAGTATGAGAGTCGTGAGAAAAAAAAAACTAAAAATAGTCTTAAGCATAATAAACTGAAAAAAAAAGTTTGTTTCTGTATAACAAGTTTGTAATTAGCGTGGTAAAGTTAAAGTATTTTATAAAGTTTTAAATTAGTCTGTACGGTTTTAATGTTTTTTTTTATCAGTATTATGTAACAATCAGAGTAAAATTTATATTTTTAAGCAGTTTTTATCTTAATAAAACTTTTAATATATTTTTATAAGAATAATATTGTATTTGTTTTGGTTTTTGTTCATAAATTTTAAAAGATTTAATTTATTTAACTGTACATTGTTAACAAGCTAAAACAGTTAGTTTAAACAGTACTGGAGCGATATAAAAGTCTAAGTTATTTGTTGAAATGGTAGTTTCCTTTTATAGTTACTTTAGACAGTTTTGTTTATTTAAACTATTATCAACAATTTAAATTTTTGTTGTCAGCGTAAAAAGTTAAGTTTGATTAAACTCCGTTCAAAAATACTACAACCCAAAGTTGTCTGCTGCATTGTAAAAATAATTATTGAATATTAAAATCGGTAAAAGTTAAAAATTAGTAACAAGTCTAGAAATTATTTTCAAAAATAAAAGCGCAATTCGAAGAAATATGTCCTACTTTTGCTTTTTAGAATTTTTTTATAATGTACTAAACAGTTTATAAAAAGTAAAAAAAATATTCAAATGACATATTTCACCTTAAGTATCCGAAGTATGTTAAAAATAGATTTATTTTACCAAATTTTTTGTTGTAAGCATAATGCATTAGTTAAAAAAAGTTTAACTAGCAAGTTGAACAACCTTTTTTTACTATAAGAACTTCATTATCTTGTGTAATTTCATCAACTTCATCTATAACTAATGCTCTACTGTCGTTCTCTATTGTTTAAAAGTTTATAAGAGCTATACAAAACTCTATAAAAAAATTAAGATATTTTTAATTTAAGCATTTTTGTAATTTTGAGAAGTTCTGTTTTAAACAGAAGTGTTTTTTATAGTAATTTCAATAATTTCAAAACTGATTGAAATCTAGAGTTCTTACAAAAATCAAGACGTAAGTAAAACACGTTTAATGCGATTATTTACGTCAAAACCTCCAAAATAATAGAATTTTAATTTGTAAGAACAATTCATTCCGCAACATTTACTAACCAATTGAAGGATTTTCTTCAAAAATAATTTCTTTTCCTTGTGAAGTTTCAGCAACTTCTTTTGTTTTTATTACTTCTCTCACGTTTCCTGTTATTTAAGCATTGAATATTGCTATATAAAGAGTTTTTGTAACAAAAAACTGTTTTAATTTTGTTGCACTCTACATTTTGTTAAACAGACTTTTGTAGCGTATAAATTTTATGATAGTTTTAATAATTTTAAGACGCTTAAAACGAGAGCTGTGATAATAGTTTTAAAAAAAGTAACGTATGTTTGAAGCTATAATAAAGTTTACTTTATGCATATATGTATTTATTGCAGACAAAGTTTAAAAAACTCTAAATTAAATTTTTACAAGTTTAGTCAGTCCTTTTATTTTAACTTTTTATTAGAATTTTTGTTATAGTTATTTTAGGTTTTGTTTTTTAGAATTTACTTTGATACGAATAAATACTTTAAAACTAATATGTATGCTAGAAGTATTAATAAGTATCTTTTAATTTCATTAAAAATAACATTCTAATTTTCAAAACATCATTTAAAAAGTATCTCGTAGCTCGGTTTTTTAGACCACATTTTATTAAATTTCTGAGAGCAGTGTTTCTTGCTTTTCAATTTTTTTCGAGAATTAGGAACAAAACTTTGCTTAATTGCAAGAAATCTAACACTAAAAAATTAAAATTAAAACTCAGTGCTTATTATAGCTTGTTTGTAATTATTTGTTAAAAGCAACATACCTTTTTTGAGAGATAAGTTTAAGTATGTGCCTGCTTTAAAAACGTATACAATTGGAAATGCAGCTTTAAATACTTTTTTACATATGCTTTTTCTTATTATCAAGATCTAAATTGAAGTTAGTAGTATTTATTTAATCTGCAAAGAGTTATAAAAGCCAATGTAGTTACAATGCACTAGGCATGTAGAGTATTATTTATATTAATCTTTTTACTTTTATCCTTTACATTTCATAAGCTTTCGGAAAACTGCTTTGAGTAGACGTTATGCCTTTTTACACTCATTTCTTCATAAAGAATAATAATTTTTCGTTTATACATCTTGATTGTTGAAAATACTAAACCGTGACATTTAAAACTTGTACATAAGTTAAAAATGTAAACTTATCTAACATTGATAGTCGACAAAACATATAACCAACAGATTACTTTAAATTGAGTACGGCTTCAACAAACATTATTTAATGAGGTAAAACAGTGTTTTACTTACCTTCTTCGTTAACATTTGTTTTTTGACTAAAACAATTTTCTTCTTCATTTATGCTTTGAGCAACGTCTTCCTCGTCGTCAATTATTTGAACATCACTATCAATATCATTATCTGTTACAGTTTAAAGTATTAAGCACTGATTGGTTCTAAAAAAAAGTAACTCTGTTAATCTCTAAACAGTTTGTTTTGTAAAAAAAAAACAAGAAAAGTTTGAATTTTTTTTAAGGTTAATTTTAAACAAATTGTATGTATATAAGCTTAAAAAATGAGAGCTTAATTTGATAAAGAGTAAACTAGTTTTTTGTATGGAAGAAAAACGCAATTATGTAAATAAAGCTTTTGTAGTTATTAAAAAATAGGTAAAACTTAAGTAATTATTTATTGCAGGAATAAGCTGACATAAGCTGACACTTATATTATAAAAAACAGTTTAGTTTTAAGTAAAACTAATTGTATAATTAAAACAAAGATTCATCAAGTACTGTTTTAAAATTTTATTCTACGTAGCATATTGAAATGATAAAAAACATTAATAAAACTAAAATAAACTTTTAAATTAATTTAATTTAAACGATGGATTAATTTATTACTATCGAGCAATTTAATTAAGTTTAGGTTACATTTTATGTTTACAGTTTTAGTTCTAACTTTGGAAAACTAAGCAACACATGTTGTTATCGATTAAGAAAAAAATAATTAAGTTCAGATTATAATAAAGACAATGTGTGATATAACTTTAATATTTTAATCATTAAAATTGAAAAAAAATGTGTTGCTTATTTTTCCAAAGTTAGAACTAAAACTGTAAATATAAATTTAAACTAACCTTAATTTAATTGCTTGAAAGTTTTCAAAAAATTTTTAAACTTAATTTATTTTAAAGTGTATTTTAGTTTTATTAACGTTTTTTATCATTTCAATATACTACGTAAAAGTCTGCAAAGTTTGTTTGAGTTGTAACCAGTTTTATTTTATTTTAGTTTTAAAATAACTAAATAATATGTACTCTTCAACACGGTTGTAATGTACATTATCACAAAGTACAAACTATCGATAACGTAAATGCAAATAATATTACATAAGCTTGTTTTTATATTTACTACCTTATGTGCAGTTACTGACATTTATTGAATATGCAAAGATTATACAAGCCATCATCCACTAGACGAATTGGAGAGTTGAGGACAGTTTATATTATTATTTTTACTTAATTTTATTCGCAATATTCTACATAAATGGTAGAATTGCTTTTAATAGACACTGTAATGTACTTTTTTTTGTAATTTACTGATACTGACTTCTTCAAATACATAATTTTTATGCTTAAACCTCTACATATAAATTAACAGTTTTAACCATAGTGTGTAGATTTTATCCATAAACAAAAAAATGTAAACTTATTCACTTCTGACAGTTGATCAAATATAAACAACCCATAACGTTAAATTGAGTACAGCTACAACAAAATATTATTTTTTGAAGTACAACAATACTTTTACTTACCTTTTTCCGTAACTTCTGATGTTGGGCTAGTTAAATTTTCTTCGTTTGTGTTTTGAGAATCATCTTTCTCAACTTCGATTATTTGAACATCGCTATCATAATCTGTTATAGTTTAGAGTTATATCAAAACCAGTTTTTTAAACTTCTTTCATAAACTTTATTCATTCGAAACTAAAGATGCCTGATGCGTTTTAAAATTAACTAGTTGTTTCCAAAATCGGTAATAAACCTATAGTTCTTATGAAGTCATTTGAAAATAATACATCTTACTTCATTTTAAATACGTAATAAAATTGTATTTTAAAAACTTTTTAAAAGCTTCAAGTAGTTAATTTTAAATATCTTAACCGGTTTTTTTTTCAAGAGTTGAGACAGCTTTTTTTATATGGTTTTTTTCAACCAATTTTATTATATGTAGATCACATTGTTCAAAGCTGTCCAATTTCTACTATAAAAAAGACAGACTACTTTCAAACATTTCGTTTTAAGTTTATTTTTAATAGTGATGTAATTTTACATCAGTGGTCTTCACGGTATGCGCCTGTGCACATTATTACTACTGTGCATAGAATTACTATAACATGAACAGAAAACTTAGAAAGATAAACATATTCTTTTAATAACTTTAATTTTCAATAGAAAAATAATTTCTAACAAAACTTACAATTCACAACAAGTCTAAAATGTAGTAAGACATTCAAAAAACTTAAAAAGGTGTTTTATAATTTTTGTTTGTTTTTATGTTTTATAATCTAGAGTGCACAATTTTTTAAATGTTATTTATTGGCATAGTTTTTGTTAAGGCTAAAGACTTTTTGTGCACAGTTTTTGGTTTAAAAACAAGTTACCAAAAAGTACTTAACCTTATATTTGTAAAATAAAACGTTAGAATTATTACGTTTAAAAGTTAAAATAGTAACTCAACTAAAACGTTTACTTAATGACTGGTAGATACGTTTCTGTTATGCGTAATGAAACTAACGAAACTGTTTACCTAAAAGTTTTGATTGAAGTACCTTAAACCATTAAACCTAAAATTTTTAAGTTATAACTGTAAGTGTAATGTATTCGAAAGAATTTACTAACCGAGTGAACCATCTTTTTCTAAGGATTCAATTTCTTGTTCAATTTGAGCAGCTTCTTCTACTTCATCTATTATTTCTATAACTTCTCTTACGTTCCCTGCCATTTAAGCGTTTAGCATAACTATAAAAAGATTTTATCTATAATAAAAAAATAAGTCGAATAAGTTTTTTAAATAATAGTTTTAACTTTTTTTCTAACACTTCAAAAAGATAGCTGCGATAGTATTTAAAACAGAATTAAAATATAACTGTAACTGGGTACTTCATTTTATTCACAAAGTTTAGAAAACGATTTGTTAAATTTCCTTGAGTAGACGCTGTAAGATACTTTTTTACACTTATTTCTTCAGATAGATGTAGTTTATTGATATGGCTAAAAAAAACTAAACAATAGTGCGCAGATTTTGTTCACAAAGTTAAATGTAAGTTTATCTAGTAATAATACTCGATGAAATACAAACAACAAATTACATTAAATTGAGTACGGCTTTAAAAAGCATTAGTTAATGATATACAAAACATTTTTATCTACCTTTTTCCTTAACTTTTGATGTTTTACTAATTAAATTTTCTCCTTCAACTCTGCTTTGAAAAGCTTTTTCTTCATCCTTGATTATTAGAACATCGCTATCATTATCTGTTATAGTTTGAACTATTAAGCTTTGAATTTTTTTAATACTAATTATATATATTTTTACATTTTTTTTTAACAAGATAAGTTTTATAATGTTATTATATTTATATCAATTAAGTAAGTTGTGCTACAAGCTAGTTTAATATAAAATCTACATAAATTTATAACTTAATAGAACAAAATAAAAGAGTATACAAATCTAAATAAAAAAAACTTTAATATAGGTTTTTAAATAGTATGGTATACATAAATACGCAACTAACTAATTAAATCTGCCTAGTTGAGTTTGGTGTTTATTCAATAGTGTTGTTACAGAAAATAAGACGGATTAAATTAAATATTTTCTTACCAATTAGTTAAAATTATTACGTGGTCAAACTTAAAACATCTATTATTGTCAGAAACATTATCATAATTTATTAAGTACAACAAATTAAAACAAACGATATATACTTATTGTAATGATTTATAGTTAAAACAACAGCATACCATTATGTGCAAAGCTACTTTCATTGTTTTGATTTTGCTTAGATTGTTTCTCAAAAAACAACTGTAGCTCCTGTGTTCTAAAAATTAAAACTTTTTTAGCTTAAGACTTGAAAAATTATCTAAAAAACTTTCTTCGGTTTTACTATCAAAACTTCAAAAAATCAAGTTTTATTAGTACTTGTTTTACATTTTACTTTTTACCATACATAGGACTTTTAGATAGTGTAGCTGGAACAATAATAAAATATTCTTTAAATGAAAATAATAAAAAATTAAAGTTAGTTTTAGATAAAAAATAAAATAATTAAAAAGTTGTCTCACTAAAATTTTAAATAAATTTCATTTTGGAAAGAATGGTAGTTACTAAAACTAAGTAAAAAAGATCAATAATTTTTGAAATGAACTATCTATTACTTTCCCGCAACTTAAGTTATGTAATCGCTTATTATAATGAGTGTTTTGTTATTAAAAAAGTTGTCAAAACTTACACTTAATAAATTTAGTATTGTGTAATTTTTTACAAAGGAAATGAACTCACTTTTTGTTGTTATAATGCATATCTTTTTGTAAAAGCTTCATTTGGTCTGTAAACCTCTTGTTGTCGTTCTTAAGCTGTTCAAGCTGTTTTAAAGCTGAATCTTCTTGATTTAAAGCTGTAATTAGATAAAAATAATTTAGTTTATAAATCATTAGTTTAAAAAGATTATTAAAATCGAGTCGGTTAATAAAATTATTAGAAAAGAGGAAAAGTACTTTTGAAAAACAACTGACATCTCTAAAAAACTCTTCTAGAAAGACTTTTTCTTCACTTTAAACTTACATTAGTCAAACATAGTCAAAAAATATTTTAGAGAAGTTATTAAGGATTGCTTATACTTATTTTACTAACCAACGACTTATTTATAGACATAAAGTGGTAAAACTTAATTCTAATATATCAATGTTGAATAAAATAACAAAAAAAAATATAAGAATTTGTGTTTGACGATATACATATATCAAAACCATTAAAAATATTAACTTTTTAGTTATCAAAGTAGACAGTTCTTTGGTTTAAAAAATGTTTTAAACACAATAAAAATTCAATGAACTACTATAAAAACGATTAAAATGATTAAAATATAAAAAAATAATATCAGTAATAATTTTAAGATAAAAAATAATTCCGAAAATGTATGCTTAGTTTTTATGTAAAACAAAATATATATACGTTGAAGTATCATTAAATACTTACAGTGTATTCGAATATAAATTATTCACAGAAGTGAATTAAAAAAAAAACTTTTTTGTTCAACAGGTTTTACAACACATTTAGACAAAAATTACAAAATAAGATTATAAAGATAAGTATAAGTGTATCAAAGAAAAAAAAACTAGTAATTTGTACTAGTTTATTTTAAATAGTTTCATAAGAAATAGCCATTCAAAAAGATACTTACTACAATGATACTCAAAAAAAGATAAAGAAATAAGATAAACTATTTGTATGAAATTTTTAAATTAAAAAAACTACTTATCATCTTAAAAACATTACTAAAGTTTTACATTGTAGACAACAAACTCTAAGACATTCTAAAATTTATAGTAAAAACAAGAATAAGATACGTAGTAACCGCTTACCGTCATTTCCAAGCCCAGTATTAGCATTTGAAGCATCCTTATTTGTAATTTTTTCTGTATTGTTGATGATGGAAATGATGTTTGCTACTCTAAAATTCAGCATTTGTTAGTTTTAATTTCTATAAACTATCTCTAGTTTTCTTTTGATATTAACTGTAAAAACATTAAATTGATAAAAGCTCAAATTTTTGTTATTTATACAAACTTGTTTGTTGCTTTTTGATTTTAAAAATCAGTTTAAAATATATTTTTTTTTAAGGTAGAAATGAAACAGAATAAAGTATAAAAATATCTTAACAGTTTTTACTTGCCTTAATAGTTATTATTGTTTATAAAACTTATGAATATAATCGACAATATAATAATAACTCACTTTGTTCTACACAAAAAACTTTGATCGTTTTCTAGTTCTATTATTTTCTGTTGCAGTTCTTCATTAATCTTTTTTAGGGATTCTATTTTAAGATCATAATTTTTTTGAAGGAGGTCAATACTTTTCTTATTTTTTATCTTTGTCTCAGCTAACACTGCATTTAGGTTTTTCATCTTATTTTGCGCTACATTCTTTTCATTTTGAAGCTGCTCACTATACTTTTTTAGAGTGTTTATTTGATTACCATAATGTTTGTGAAGGATATCAATATTTGTTTTATTTTTGTTTTTCTCCTCAGCTAATGTTTCGCTTAAATTTTTACACTCTAATTGCATCGTCTTTTTCTCGTTTTGTAGCTGTTTTATCGTAGCTTTATAGTTTTTAACATCAGTTTTCAAACCTTCGGTGGCAGCTATCAAGTCTACCAAATGCCGATTGGCTTGATCGATATCTGTGAAGAATATTTGAATTTCTTAGTGTACAAAACCATTAAATTACTATGTTTTGATTTGCAAAAACTTTAACTATGGAAATCTGCAGTAATATACGGCAACCATGCCAAATACTAAAATCGACAAAAAAAAACAAATCAAAAGTGGTTATCAAAAAATCATAAAACTAAGTAAAATAGTTCATTATCAAATTATAAATTTTTTTTATAACACCTTTGCCTTTTCCTCACAAAAAAAATTATGGATTTTATTGAATTAAATATTTTCGTTGAAATTTAAAATGTAGTTGTTTTGACTTTTGTAAAATAAGTACTGAGTAGTTTTATTGCAATACTTACCTTCATTTGCTTTCTGTTTTACAACTGATTCTTTCATTTATAAATGTGAATAAAGTTGTTAGAAACGACAATCTTGTATTTATTGTTAAAGATAATTTTTAAGTTTATTTGATCAACTAAGCTATATTTAATAATAAAAAACTACGTTTTTATTATAAGAATTTTATACTTTTAATACTCAAACTTAAAAATATAAATGGCTAGAGACTCGAAATTGCATATATCAAACTAATTTAATTTGTTTGAAAATTATAACTAGATATAAAATGTTTTTATGGAAAGATTTAAAACTAATCATGTATGTAAACTACCTCTCAACTTTAATCTTTTGAACTATTTAAACCTTAATAAAAATTACTTAGAAGTAGGTTTTATCATTTTTAGTTAAAACAATAACTGTTTTTTTAACCTTTTAGTTGTAAAAACATAAAAAATGTTATTTTTTTTATGTACTAACACTAATTTATTAATATATTTTACTTTAAGAGCAGTTTAATGTTTGTAAAACAAAATTAAAATTCTAAACAAAGTAATGTTAATAAAAAAATTATACAATTCTTTGGTTTGCTAGTGTAATAATATAATACTTTACTTTAACTAAGAGCATTTTTTTATTAGCTTAAACATTTTTACCTTCTGTTTTAATCTCAAAAAACTTAATTTCAAAAATAATAAGTTTACAAAAAAAGTTTATAACTTCAGAGTTTCGAGCTACAAGTCCTTCAACTATTTTTATATAAGTTAGAAAATTGTATGAGTTAAAGTGTTCAGTATACAAGAGCCTAATCATCTAAATCTATTCAATGATTGTTTCTTGAACTGACACTGTTTCTCCAAAAAGGATGTTCAGAGCTTTTTAAGTATCAATATAATAACACGAAGCACACACATATTAATAATAAGATCAAGTAATGAGAAAGTAATTAATGAGTGATTGTAATTATGCACTTAAATAAGTATAAAGGAAACTTTTTAATTAAAAAATAATAACTAAGCAAAAACAGTCGTCAAAATAAAATAATACTTATAAATAAACTGACAATATTAATAATAGATAAAACTTAGAATGGTATAATCAATTTTTTTTAATTGTTACTTAAAAAGATCTGAAGATCTTTTTATGAGAAACAGTGTCAGCTAAAGTAACAATCTCTGAATGAAATTTTGATAACTATTTTTATATATTAATTCAGGTTTTCTAGTTAAGTATTTTCGATTTTTTTTTTATTCAAATTCACGATATTTTTTGTACTATTAAATTAAAACGGCAAAGTCTAAAAAAACAAAACATTTTGATTTTAAACTAATATAATTAATTTAAACGTTATTAAAATACTTCTTCTTGTTTTTTTTACGCTACTTAAACTACTTTTAAAGTTTGTCAGTTGCTTTATATAAAATGAAATGAAGAAAAAGTAGTTTTTACAGTACTATTAGTTGTTGTTGTGTGATTGTTGTTTATTAAAAAGAAATTTTGTACTTGACAAAATAAAAGTTTAAACATGTTTAATTAACTTAAAACAAGTTTTAACATACTACTAATTTCGGTCGAACTTTCACTTTCAATCAGCAAAGAAAAAAGAAAGCATAACTTTATCAAACAGTCAGTCTCAAGGCATTTTAGTAACTAATTTATAAAAAAAGTTTGGTATCGTATATTGTTAAAACTTAAATAAATATATATATATATAAAACTTAAAGCTACTTGAAAAAGTTCTCTAACTTCTCTCATTAAGATTAAAAGCTTGTAACAAACGGCTAAAAGTAAAAAAAAACATACGTCAACTAAATCATACAAATACTTTATTATTCTAACTGTGAGCCATCTTTCTATGTTTATGATAATTTTATCACAAATCATTTTTGAATGTTTTTATTACTTTTTAACAATCACCATTCAGGTAAAAAAGATATTTTAAGGTAAATCTAGCTTGTAATTAATAAATAAGTAAATAATTTTTTACGACTGTAATACTTAAAGAGATTTTTTATTATAAAAAAAGTCTTTCTTACATATTTTGAGTTATTAAATTTTCTAAAATCTTAAACTAACTTGTACTCAAACTTGACTTCAACATTCAATGTTAAATAAACTACTACTTTTACAGATTTAAATTTAAAATCAGTATAATATAAAAATATTTTAAATATATGGTAAATTTTGCAATAAAATACTTCGTTGTTTAGTTGTAGAAATATATATTTCATAATTTGTATTAAACATCTTTGTTGTTATACACATACTTTTAAAAGAACATTTTGAGTTGTTATTGTATTTTTATTTAAAACCACTACTAACACAATTATAAACTTTTTACATCACTACTAAATAATAATCTTAAAAACTTGAAAACAAAGTTTTAAATTAAAAAAAAATACAAGTCTTGGCATCAACTTTAAAACAGGATGTTTTAGTTAAATAAGTTTTGAAATAAGTTGTATATGTGCAAAATTTTCTAACTAGTTAAACAGAGTTGCTACTTTTTGTAGCTGAAAATGGTATTTTGCCTGAATGACAATAACTAGCCTGACTTAATAAGGTAATTGATAAAAGAAGAAGTATGAACCAAAGATGTTGAAAGGCATTGTTTTGTTTACTCGAGCGTAAAATTACTAACTTATAACAAACCAAAGTTTATAAGCTTCATTGCTGAGTTACCATAGTAACTGTTAGAATTTTAATAACTCTGGTATGAACATTATAAAACAAAAAAAAACTTTTAATCAAGTTTAAATACCGAAAAATGTATACATAATATACCTAAGAAAAATAAAACAACTTTCGTGAAAAAATATTTAAAAATCAAAAAAAAATTGTCTAGGACA
This sequence comes from Thalia democratica, assembly GCF_965202585.1. Taxonomy (NCBI): domain Eukaryota; kingdom Metazoa; phylum Chordata; class Thaliacea; order Salpida; family Salpidae; genus Thalia; species Thalia democratica. Next base: position 15,083,013 of record NC_139170.1, read on the forward strand.
TGAGATTAAACTGTATCCTGATGTATGACTCGATAATCGAAAGGTTTTCTCGTAAACCAGGTCCTTAGACCAAAATTTTGAGCGCTTTTTTTAACACTCAGGATACTCTATAGACCTAGGATAACTAAAAAACTTTTAGTTTTCAAATTTTATGAAAGATATAACAAGTAAAAAGTATTTTATTTAATTATGTTCATTAAAATGTTTTAATTTATAATGAAACAACTTTTCAGTTTTTTTTCCTCTTACTCTCTTAAGAGTTTTTATTGTTAGAACTTATGAAAATTACATGTTAAACTAACATAACAACTTATACAATAAAACAAATACTAAATACCTTGGTACTTGAAAATTTACTTGGCTGGTTAGTAAAATTGCTAGTATTACGGTTGTCACTCTTTGAGACAATAGTGCCAGACTGAGTGATAAAAAACTAGCATGAGATAAATAAAACTACCCTTTATTAATGAAAAAATGTTATGAGATAAAAACTGAAATATATTACAGTTTTAATCGAGCTTAAAAACTTTAGAACAGTAAAATAAAAAGTGTAACAAAATTAATTAGAAAAAAGTTAAAGGTCATAAAAAATAGCCTGAAATTTAAAGAAATTATTCAATTTAGTCTGAGTTATCATGAGTAGCATGAGTTTTTGTCAACCCTTTAATATGTAAAACATTTTTATAGAAAATAGTACAACTATTTCATAACCTTAATGTTTACATACAAAAAAATCTTTAAATTTTATTAAGTTTTTTATTTTAGGATCATTAAGGACTTTAGCTATTTAATAAAAACAAGAAAACAATTATTATCTATTTGATCTTAGGTACCGGTTCTGACCATTTTTAGTAATAAATTATTGAGACGTTTTGTAACACAAACGTGAATCCTCTATCAAATTTTAACTCTAGTATCAGGGACAAAAACTTAATTTTTAGATGTTACAAATATTATTTATTGTAACAATAAATATTATTATTGGACAAACACGGCAGTATTGTAAAAGGTGGCAAAATATGGCAATTATAGCAAAACATGGAAAAATTGAAAAATATTGCAATATATGGCAATTATGGCAAATGTATATTGACAAAAGTGATAAAAAATATGGCAAATGTGACAGAAATTGGCCAATTTATGACAAACATGGATTTTTGTGGCAAAATATAGCAAATATATTGCAATTATTGCAAATAATAGCCAAATTGAAAAAACTATGGAAAATGATGTAAAATTTGCCAACTATGGTAAATATTGCAAATATATTGCAACTATAGAAAAAATGTTAAGATTAGAAAAAAAAGGAAGTTTTTGCAAGATTTTTCAAGTTTTGGTAAACATCTATAACATACTTTTTATCATTTACAACTAAAGAATTTATCCCTGGTACTATTGTTTAAATCTATTTGTTACACGTTTGAAGTTTTAGTATCTGAAAAGATAGTTTAAATTTACTAACTATATTGAGGATTCACGTTTGTGTTACAATTGTTTTATTCTATTGCAACCTTTACTGTTATTAACAATCAATTTATTCAAAATTCTTCTCATATAATGATTCAAAAGCCTTTATGTTGATACATAACATATTAAGCCATACTGGTATTAAATTAGCTAAATTGAAAAAAAATGCATAGTTTTATCACAGTCTAAATCCAAACTACTAAGCAAAATTAATTAATTAAAAATTCTAAATAATTGATACTTATTACAGCTAATTTAAATAAAGTAGTTACAACTAATGACTTATAACTTGTATTACTTATTTCAGCTGCTATAACCACATTTGGCATAAAACTTTACATCAGACATTTTTATTTCGCTCTGCTCTTATTTTGCTTTTGCTCTAATCTAAACTCTATTAAGTTGCATCAGAAGAGGTTCTCGTTTACTGAGTCTACATGACATTAAAAACAATGGAAACGAAAACAAAAAAGTAGTTTCATTAGTGAAAGTAATAATATATATAAAAATTTATCAATAACTAGTTAAAGAACTGTAGTATCCTTTTTTTAATTTCTAAAAATGAAAAAAAATTACAATTTTTTCCAAACAAAACTGTTAACAAATTAAAATTCAAAATAATCCTGTTTTTCATGGTTTTTCTTTTTGTCCAACTTGTCAAATTTCAGGTTTCAAGGTTTTGTGGCCACCTATAGTATCTTTTTTTTTCACTGAGTTTCTAATAGTTTTGAAAATATTTTTTTAAATAAGTTAACTGTAATTGGTGTTACAAAGTATCAACAAACAAAATATTTAGGCAAACCTTTTTTTTAAATTACTTGTATAATGATTTTTTTAAATTTTACTTTAAGAAGAAAGTTTGAACTCTTCAAATTATAGTCAGTAGACTTTTGTGAAGAAGGACCATTAGTTATCTACCTACACACCACTTATTTCTTATAACAGGTTTTTTTTTATGAATATATTTTTTTCTTATTTTAAACTTTATATGTCTTATGTCAGTGCTTCTGAAATGGGGTTCCGCGGAACCCTAGGGTTCCGCGACGCCTCTCAGGGGTTCCGCGAAGCCTTTTGAAATTTAAAAAAGAAATTTGAAAGAAAAAAAAACATATAAATTATAAAACTTCAAAAAAACTAGAACACATAAAATGGAATTTCTCTCAGCGTCGATTAAAACTGTTAATTTTATAAAGAAAAGTGACACAAAGGCCAGGTGTTTCAATAACTTATGTGAAAGTCTAGATGCTGACCATCTGCGACTTCTTTATCACAACGAAGTTCGCTGGCTGTCGAAGGGGCGGACACTGGTTCGTCTCGTTGAATTAAAGAAGCAGGTGTTCACCCAGTAAGCAATGGTTAGCAAAGGTAATTTTGCGATGTTTCACCGGTTTGATGAGGCCCATGAAAAATGCATAGAATTCAACTTCTCTGACGAAATATACAACCATCTTGATCTTTTGTCTATAAAGTTTCAACATTATTTTCCTGAAGATGTTCACATCGGAAATTTATGGATTTTGAATCCTTTTATGTGTGATATTGCTTCAGAAGAAGTGAATCTTCCTACAGATACAGAAAACGAATTGCTGCAACTATCTCAAGATAGCAATTTAAAATTGAGTTTCAAAGGGAAGGAGTTTTTAGATTTTTGGATATGTGAAATTTCAGAGTACCCCGTATTAGCAAAGCATGTAGTAAATTTTATTTTACCATTCACCACCACTTATCTTTGCGAGTTCGTCTTTTCGCATGTAACAAACATTAAAACGAAGCAAAAGAACTGAATGCTGACTCCAACCTTATCTGCCTGTCTCCGTCTATCCAAAATCCTGCCACACATTGACATGCTTGTTGCTAAGAGACAAGTTCAAGCTTCGCACTAAATGTTTTTTATTTATTTTTTGTTTTGCATCTTACCCGTTTATTGCAGTAATCTGTGAATTCGATTAGATTCATGTTCATTTCGTTATTGTTTGTAGCTCTCTTTTGTTTTTACTATGCAAGGAAAGATTTTTATGACGTTGCGATTAATCATATTTGTTTTCGTTAATTTATTATAGAATCATAAAATACCTATTGCCTCTGGCGCACTTTGAGTTTGACTCGACTTAATACTATTACAATTGGTATGATTTCTAACAATGATATATTTTTGCTGAAAAATTAGTTTTTCACTGAAATTCTTTTGTTTTTTGCAGGAAATATTATATTAAACATTTTATGTAAAATTAAATTAGGGGTTCCGCGGAAAAGTTGAACTTTGGAAAAGGGTTCCGCCACTAGAAAAAGGTTCAGAAGCAATGTCTTATGTATTATGAAAATATTTTTAAAATTTAACCATGAAAAAAATATCAGGAAAAAATATACAGTTTTATCAATGGTAAGTTTGAGTTGGTAAAGTATAAGAAAACCTGAAACATTCCTTAAAGATATACAATTTTTTTGATTATTAATAATTTTAGTTATATCATATAAATTTTCTAAGATTCACAAAACTTGCTAAATACTAAAATCAAAAACATCTTGGCCACTATGACTGAATAATCTTCCATAAAAAAAACTGTATATGTTCATTAAGTAAGTTATATAAACTTAGATTTATTTTTGATATTTCTGAAATAAAAAAAATAACAAAATAATAAATAAACAAGTTTATAGTAGACAAAAAAAAGAAAGTTATATAATTTTGGTTTTAGCTTTACACGGCAATAAAAAAACAAAAAAAATAAAAACTAACAAAAAAATGTTGTATTTAAAAAGTTTTAACATTTTGTTTTATTATTTCAATCAAAAGTTGGATACATGCTTTTTTAAATTTACAGATTACTTAAAGATTTTTGTTTAGGGTCTTTTTTCTTTAGTTGTTTTTACGATCAGGTCTAAATTTTTTTATGTGAACAAAAGACGTAGGCTAGCATGCTTCAAAAACCTACAAATATGTACAAAAAATTATATATAATGTTTTATAACCTTTATAAAAAATTTAAAATAAATGTAAACAACTGCTCGATCTAAGTTAAAAAGTAGTTATTTAGCTTTTATTAAGTATAGAAACTAACATTTATCATAAAATTGTCTTTAAATTTTCTAAAAAAATTAATATGCCTCATAAAAACACTTAGCTTTTAGAATTTTTAAACAAGATTGAGAAATAACACATTGTTTATATAATTTTTCTATAAATTTCAACATGTCTTATAAAAATACTTAGCTTTTAGTATTTTAAAACTAGGTTTAGAAAAAAAAACAATATTTAAACTAGATTTATTTATGGTATCAAAAAATAGTTTTTGGCTTGTGAGTTTATCAACTATTTTTTGTGATTTAGTTTTAATTTGTGACCTATTGAAGAATTTTAGCTTTAAAAAACGTAAAACTACTTTACAATTATCAAAACAAAATTGTACAAAAAAAGAAAGTTACAAAAAATTTGGAAAAAAATATACTTTTGAAACTTCTAGTCAATTTCATGTTAAACTTTCTTAACTAAGTAAAAGCTATAAACTGGAGTTTATGTATTAGATATAAACAAGACTCTGTGAAAATTATTGTGCTAAGTGTTAAAAATTACGGAAGTTTGATTTAAACTGTTATTATATTAGTTTAAATCCTACTGTCGGGATTGTGTAATGTGTTTATAAAGTTTGTTTAAGTTCATTAGTTTAATACTCTTAAGTTTTGTTTAACTTAAATTTTAGTTACAACAAATAAAACTGATTAATAAAATTTATAACTACAACGCTAAATACCTAGTAAACATTTTATACTCTAGAAAACGGTTTCCTAATGTGGGCCATAAGCAACAAAGGTGGGTGGGAGAGTGTGAGTAGTAAAGGGGTCACAGGGGACTATGAAGCCATAATTTGAAACTTGCACTAAATATTCTTGAGTTGATGATGAAAAGCAAAAAAAGGTCTTAGGCTTGTTTAAATGGAAGTTTTGAAATAACCAAAACTATGGAACTATGGGAAAATCTCAAAAATTTAGGGGGACATAAGCTGTTAAAGGTTTTAAATAATTTGAAACTTACACCAGGCATTCTGGAGTTGATGATGAAGAGCAAAAAGAAAAAGGTCTTAAGCGTATTTATTTATTGAGGTATGCTGTCGGAGAGGGCCATAGATTTTTTATTTTGATAAACGGGCATTATGAGTTATGACACAAACTTTGGTAAACCCTGCTCTGGATTTATGCAACAGAGGACCATACTTTCCAGAAATAAAACTGAGATAGTTGTAGTTGATCTATAAAATTAGTTTATTTGTTTGCTTTCTTTGACTTTAAAGTTTGAATAAAACTTTTTATCTTCAAAAAATTTACAAGAAAATTCTAAAACTATTTAAAGTACTTTTTTATCGTAATTCTACATCCAATCATAAATTTTAAATATTATTAACGATACAATGTTTCACTCGCTTGAAACTAGTCAAACGAGATCATCAGTTGTAAAATCTGTAAAAATTTTTACAATAACATACAGTAAATAAATAATAATTTAAAATTTATAAGTCATCATTCTCCTTATATTTAAGTTAAGAACTTTGATTGTCGTCTTTAAAGTAAATTGTCACATTAATTGTACATACCACTACTAAACAAAGTATAAAAATGAGAGCCGATCATATCTAACCCGATTAGTAAAACTTGTTTATTTTTAGATTATTTTCAATCAGATTTTATTTTAAATCCATACTAGTTCAAAAAATATTGTTTTTGTATTTAAACTTTTTTTTGTTTCGAAACACTTTTTTCTATATAGTTTAACTTAACTTAATTTTTTTTTAATTTTATTTTATTTTGACTAATTATAATTTCAAGTTAATGTTATTATTTTAGTTATTTTTTATATCTGTCTGATTAAACGTAACTTTTTTTTATATTCTGCTTTTTTATTCTGTTTTATAAGTTTTCAAGCTAGATCTTCCTGTCGTTCTCGTAGCTGAATAGTTTTAACGCAAGTAAATTTTAAAAGTTAGACCTTTACAAATTTAATGTTTAGATACAAAAATTTCATATTACAATCTATAACAGTGCTTCTGAAATGGGGTTCCGCGGAACCCTAGGGTTCCGCGACGCCTCTCAGGGGTTCCGCGAAGCCTTACGAAATTTAAAAATAGAAATTTGAAAGAAAAAAAACATAAGCATAAAACTTCAAAAAAAATGAAACACATATAATGGAAAACATATATAATTATAGTTATTCATTGATCTGCTTAGTGTGTATCTAGCGGTAAGACTTTAAATGGGTATTCATAATTAATAGGTGTCCTGGTTGCCCAAAATTTTTGAATTTCTATTTTTAGTGAAGTCATGAAAATACTTGTATTATCACTAAAGCAAACAATGTAGGAGCAATCAAAACAAATTCTAAATGTTTACACAATAAAACTATATAAAAAATCTTTATCAGAAACTTATTTCTGGTATATTATATTGTTTCAAATGCTGTAAAAATGTTTTAAAAGATGTCAATTAGCTTGATTTTTAATTTTATAATGTATAAAAGCTTATTTTTTACTTAAAAAAAATGCTACTATAATTTTTTAAAAATCTGGCCAGGCCTATAAAATTTTATCAGAAATTGAATTTTAAATAGTTTTTTTAAACTTACATGATAAAAAATGATACTCTAATTTTAAAAAGTTGTGGCCAGGTCTTTAAAATTTTAACAGAAATTGAGTTTGAAATAATTTTTTTAAATTTACATGATAAAAATGTTTAAATGTCTATGTGTTAGCAAAGTTTTAAAGTTTGTTATTTAAGTAATTGCTTTTTCTGTTTAATTTTTACAACTTAATGATATTTATTTTGATATTCATTTATAAAAAACTTCTGTTGAAGTAATGAAATGTGTCGAAAATTAATTCATCAGCAAGGGTTTAGGGTGGAATAAATGTGTCGGCATTTGTACTGACGGTGCAGCGTCTATGACTGGGTCCAAAAATGGTGTAGTGAGGAAAATGAAGGATAAAGCAGTTGAAGCTAAATGAATACATTGTTTTATACATAGAGAAAACTTGGCAACAAAACATCTTCTTTCTTGTTTACAAGAAGTTCTCTCAGCGTCGATTAAAACTGTTAATTTTATAAAGAAAAGTGACACAAAGGCCAGATGTCTCAAAGACCTATGTGAAACTTTAGATGCTGACCATCTGCGACTTCTTTATCACAACGAAGTTCGCTGGCTGTCGAAGGGGCGGACACTGGTTCGTCTCGTTGAATTAAAGAAGCAGGTGTTCACCTTTCTTAAAGATGAAGGCTCAGAATTAGTATAGTTCTTTGAAGATGATAATTTTTTGGCCAGACTAGCTTATCTCACCGATATTTTCGAAGAATTGAACGCATTGAACTTAAGCATGCAAGGGAAGCAAAATTCCATTTTTGTCATTACAGACAAGATTGAGGCGTTAAAAAATAGAATTAACTTTTGGAAGAAAAAGGTTAGCAATGGTAATTTTTGCGATGTTTCACCGGTTTGATGAGGCCCATGAAAAATGCATAGAATTCAACTTCTCTGACGAAATATACAATCACCTTGATCTTTTGTCTATAAAGTTTCAACATTATTTTCCTGAAGATGTTCGCATCGGAAATTTATGGATTTTGAATCCTTTTATGTGTGATATTGCTTCAGAAGAAGTGAATCTTCCTACAGATACAGAAATCGAATTGCTGCAACTATCTGAGAAAAGAAATTTAAAATTGAGTTTCAAAAGGAAGGAGCTTTTAGATTTTTAGATATGTGCAATTTCTGAGTACCCCGTCTTAGCAAAGCAGACTGTAAATTTTTTTTTATCATTCACCACCACTTATCTTTGCGAGTCCGGCTTTTGCATGTAACAAACATTAAAAAGAAGCAAAGGAACTGTATGCTGACTCCAACCTTATCTGCCTGTCTCCGTCTCAGTCTATCCAAAATCCAGCCGCGCATTGACATGCTTGTTGCAAAGAGAGAAGTTCAAGTTTCGCACTAAATGTTTTTTATTTATTTTTCGTTAGGCATCTTACCCGTTTATTACGGTAATCTGTGAACTTGATTAGGTTCATGTTCATTTATTTATTGTTTGTAGCTCTCATTTTGTTTTTATTATGCAAGGAAAGATTTTTATGACGTTGCAAACAATCATGTTTGTTTTCGTTTATTTATTATAGAATCATAAAATACCTATTGCCTCTGGCGCACTTTGAGTTTGACTCGGCTTAATACTATAACAATTGGTATGATTTCTAACAATGATATATTTTTGCTAATAAATTCGTTTTTCACTGAAATTCTTTTGTTTTTTCAAGAAATATTATATTAAACATTTTATGTAAAACTAAATTAGGGGTTTCGCGGAAAAGTTGAACTTTGGAAAAGGGTTCCGCCACTAGAAAAAGGTTCAGAAGCACTGATCTATAATTTACGCTGTAAGTCCAGCGCAAACTTTAGATAGTTGTTGACTAGTCTGTTACACGAATTGTTTTACAATTTCTACAACTTTAAACTCTACTATTTAAATAGGATGTGCAAGTCGAAAAACTATTTTTAAAAGGAAATATTTTTAACACTTAGTTACCCACTACCGATTGGGTACGCACTTTTTAGCCGAACAAAGCTGTGTTCGAAATATTTTTTTTTTACTTTTAGTTTAATTAACGAAAACTAAACCAAACATTAAAAAGTTGTAATTTTATAAATTGTTTATTAAATCCAATATTTAAAGAAACAAATTACAGCTTACTTATTTTACAAAAATAACGAACAGTGCAACTTAAGTTTGCATACCTCATAACTAAAACATAAAAGGCAATAAAAAATTCAGATAAACGAAAATAATTAACATTGCAATTAATTTTTAAATACCCCATCACTGAAACATAAATGTAAAAAGCGTATAAAAATACAATAACTAATACTTTATGTTAAGAGCCCACAACTAGCTAAAAAAGTTAAACAAGGTGATTACTTAAAATAGTTGGTAAAACCATAGAAATTTATTGATTTTTTCCATTGTTTGACACATTTCACCCTTTCCTATGCGTCTGTTACTGACGCAATAAAATAAAAATTTAACAACTTACTGAATTGATAATATAGTAATGTATATTTTACTATATAGTACGAATGACTTACAACATTCTTTATGAGACAATTGTAATGAAATAAATACTCGTCTGAATAATTTAAGTTTTAAATTGGTTGTTAATATGAAAGTTGTCGGTACATGTTAGTTTTAAGACGATAAATCGTTGCAACATAAAAGCAACTGTTATATTTTGGTTTTGATGTTCAGTTTATTTTTACTCATAGCTTTAAAATATTAAAAACTTTAGGTTATTGCAGCGTATACAAAAATAGAATCACTATAATTAATCAAATAATTTTTTTGAATGAAAAGTTTTATTTTGTAAAAACAATTTATTTAATCAGTTTTTTAAAGTTTTGAGAAATTACAACAGTTTTGAAATTGAAATCTAAATAAGGTTTATAAGTTTAAGTTGTTCAATGTATAACAACATTTGCTGTTTTCTTGATTTTTCCAAAGTAAAAAACATAATGAGTTATAAAAACTAACCTTTTCATAAATATAAAGAAGCTTATTTTAAAAGAATATATTAAAAAAAAAACACATATTTCACTCATTTTAATTTATTTTGCCAGGCATATATGTAGGGTAAAGTTAATTTTTTTCTTCAAACAACTCTCTTTTAAAATACATTCATTTTACACAGCTAAAAATTTAAGAACTTATTACAGCAAATAATAATAAATTAGGGACGACCGTATAGTAAAACAAAAAGTAACAAAACTTTTTTTAATTTTTAAAACTAAGTTAATTATTCTAATCATTTATGAATTGTTGATATTAATTTTTAATTCTAAATCGATTAAAATTTTACGAAGAATATGTAATTAGTTTTAAAATTACAAGAAAAATTCGTTCACTTAAATAGTTTCCAAACTATTGGCATTTTATATTTTTAACTGATTTTTACTATGATATTATAGATTAATGCTTCAATTTTTCTTAGTAGAAATACTTTATTTTGGTTGCATGATTAACATATACATTAACAAACGTAAATAAACTAAATATTAAAGGTTGCCCTAAATATTTTTATTATTTTTCAACTTCTTACGCAAATATTTGTTGTTTTCTTTGTTTTTTTGTTTGATGCTTGCGAGAAAGTTTGAGTTTTTGATGATTTTTTGATAACATCTAAAAATATTTAAAGATTAAAAAATTTTTCTCTAAAAATGTTTTTGCATTGTTTTAGACTTTAGAGCAGGGTTTCCCAAAGTGGACGATATCGCCCCCCTGGGGGCGATTTTAGTATTTTGGGGGGGCGATAATTAGTAAGGGGGCGAAAGGGTGGGCGATAACTAGTAAGGGGGCGAAAAGGGGGCGATTTTAAAATTTTGGGTTGTCATAAGATTTTTACTTTTTTTCTTGCTATTTTACTATTTTTAGCTTGCTATTAATTATTTGATCCTGAGGTAAAACTTAAACAAAAAAGTTTATTTTATTTATGAAAAAAAAAAAGAAAAAAAATCTAGTGCTTATGACTCCTACTTTCAAGTAAATACTATATTTTCATTTATATATTTCCATATTTAACAATTACATATATCATAGACGATTGGAATCCCTCTCACTATTTTATAACCTGAAATATATGTTATTTGGGGTTATAAATGGTTTGTAAAAATTTATGTTATTTATTACTATCTATCACCTCATGATATTTCCAGTTGCTTTTTGAAAAGTCACTAAGTTAGACTAAGAAATAAAACTATACAGGGTTGCCAATTTACCTAGAAACCTTGAAAAACCTAGAATTTGACAATTTAAGCAAAAAAAAACCTGGAAAAAATCTGGAATTTTTAACAATTTTAACATACTAAGTAGTAACATTTAGATTTGACACAAAAAAGCTATCATATAGATAAAAGTATGGATCCCTTCGAGGCAAATACTTTTGAAGTAAACGACTTACAGGAAACCTTCTCAGACTTACAAACTGACCTTGAACTTAAATTCCAACGTAAATTCTTCCAAAGAACGATATTAAAGCTTTTGGAATCAACAAAAACTAAGGCAAAAGTATCCAATCATTTTAGAGGAATTAAGATTGTTGTTTATAGCAGTGCTTCTGAAATGGGGTTCCGCGGAACCCTAGGGTTCCGCGACGCCTCTCAGGGGTTCCGCGAAGCCTTTTGAAATTTAAAAAAGAAATTTGAAAGAAAAAAAAACATATAAATTATAAAACTTCAAAAAAACTAGAACACATAAAATGGAATTTCTCTCAGCGTCGATTAAAACTGTTAATTTTATAAAGAAAAGTGACACAAAGGCCAGGTGTTTCAATAACTTATGTGAAAGTCTAGATGCTGACCATCTGCGACTTCTTTATCACAACGAAGTTCGCTGGCTGTCGAAGGGGCGGACACTGGTTCGTCTCGTTGAATTAAAGAAGCAGGTGTTCACCCAGTAAGCAATGGTTAGCAAAGGTAATTTTGCGATGTTTCACCGGTTTGATGAGGCCCATGAAAAATGCATAGAATTCAACTTCTCTGACGAAATATACAACCATCTTGATCTTTTGTCTATAAAGTTTCAACATTATTTTCCTGAAGATGTTCACATCGGAAATTTATGGATTTTGAATCCTTTTATGTGTGATATTGCTTCAGAAGAAGTGAATCTTCCTACAGATACAGAAAACGAATTGCTGCAACTATCTCAAGATAGCAATTTAAAATTGAGTTTCAAAGGGAAGGAGTTTTTAGATTTTTGGATATGTGAAATTTCAGAGTACCCCGTATTAGCAAAGCATGTAGTAAATTTTATTTTACCATTCACCACCACTTATCTTTGCGAGTTCGTCTTTTCGCATGTAACAAACATTAAAACGAAGCAAAAGAACTGAATGCTGACTCCAACCTTATCTGCCTGTCTCCGTCTATCCAAAATCCTGCCACACATTGACATGCTTGTTGCTAAGAGACAAGTTCAAGCTTCGCACTAAATGTTTTTTATTTATTTTTTGTTTTGCATCTTACCCGTTTATTGCAGTAATCTGTGAATTCGATTAGATTCATGTTCATTTCGTTATTGTTTGTAGCTCTCTTTTGTTTTTACTATGCAAGGAAAGATTTTTATGACGTTGCGATTAATCATATTTGTTTTCGTTAATTTATTATAGAATCATAAAATACCTATTGCCTCTGGCGCACTTTGAGTTTGACTCGACTTAATACTATTACAATTGGTATGATTTCTAACAATGATATATTTTTGCTGAAAAATTAGTTTTTCACTGAAATTCTTTTGTTTTTTGCAGGAAATATTATATTAAACATTTTATGTAAAATTAAATTAGGGGTTCCGCGGAAAAGTTGAACTTTGGAAAAGGGTTCCGCCACTAGAAAAAGGTTCAGAAGCAATGGTTTATAGCTTTTCCTTTTAGCTATGTTGTTGAGAAAGCTTTCAGTTCAGTTATCAACATCTTGAGCAAAAGGTCTAATCTAGATATTTATAAAGGAGGTGACTTAAGGCTCTATTTTACTAATTAAGAATCAGATTAGAAAAACTTGCAAGCAGTCATATTCCTCATCCTCCACATTATATTAGACTTCAGTAGCAGATATTATTTTATGAAAGTTTTTTAATTTTATTTGATCTTTTGAAGTATTTCTTATTTTACCTGGTTTGTATTGTATTTAAGTAGTTTTTTTATAATAACAACTTTATTAAGCTATTAATTCTACAACAGGTTTGCATAATGCCTAATAAATATTATTTACGGTAGACTTTCTCTTGAGTTCGCACTTTTTACCCAAAAAAAGTGCAAATTTATATTTTATTAAATTTAACTAAAGTAAAGTCTATTACTAACTAAATATTAATAAAACAAAATATATATAATATTAAATAGCTTATATAGATCTTTTTTTTATGTAAGTTTGTTTTATGTTTTAGTGGATTTCAAGATTATTCATAACATCATTGCATATAACATATTGAAATTTGTCATTTTGTAAAAATAAAATATGGTAATAATTTTTTGATTTTGCACTTTTTGATTTTTTTCAAAGTGCGAACTCAAGCGGAAGTCTACTATATTTATTAAATGGTTTATGTTTTAAAGATTTTAATAATTTTATTTTGACCTGGTTAATTTTGTAGTTGATATTCGTTTTTTTACATTACACTAAAAGTTTTTATAGCATAGTGATTAATTTATTTGTTTGAAAGACTTTTATTTGACAGGTTTTTGTTATTACTAGTTTAATATGTATACAACTTATATCACTTTAAACTATTATCTGATTGTAATATTTTGATAACTATTAAAGTTTTTATTTCTAATAAGATTTTTTTGGTTTTAAAAGAGTATAAATTTGAGGTTTCTATTTGAAATGACTTCTACTTTTTCATTTAAAAGTTTCTTAAACACAGTTTTATTTTGTAATTTGATTTATTATTGTTCAAAAGTTTATTATAATATAAGGAGTTTTAAACTATTAATACAACTGTTTTTTGTTTTATCTTAACTCAATATATATTAGCAATTAGAATATACTTAGTTTATTTTAATACTTAAACACTAGCTTTTAGTTTTTCACTATTTTCCTCTGTTAAATTATTGTAGCCTAATAGCTAGAAAAAAAAATTTTTAAACAGAATTAAATAAGCCATCAAAAAGACTGCTACAATTACAAAACAAAATTTAAACCTAGTTAAGTTAGTTTTTTTTAATTGATTACCCTCTGTTCACAGAATTAACTGTAAAACATTGGATTTTTTTTTTTAATTTAAATAAAGAAAAAAAAAATGTTAGAATTAAGGTTCAGTTCCCTAAAGATTATTCCAAGTCAAATGCTATTTCATGGTATTCTACTACGAAACAAATAGTTTAAAAAATTAAAAATTATATTTTCAACTTTACAACTAACTTGCTTACAATATATCTTAGCATTGAAATTAGTAAATTTACTGCATTAACTGAAGCTGTTGATGAAACCACTTTTCATGTGAGATAATCAACCAGTCGGTCAAACTTCCTTTAACTAGATCAGAAATAATGTTTTAATATTTATTTCATTTAGTATAAAATAAACTGTTAATTCTTTTACAGTTTTTTAATCTCTGGTATAGATATTTAAAAAAAGCCTATTTATAAAGTAATTTAAGTATTTTGTGCGGCTTAAATAAGTTACTTAGTATTAACTTCTAAATGTCCGAAATTTGTTATATGAGATATTATTAAAATGTCAGGTTTAAGTTGAGATTTCAGGTGGGTAACGTACGGCTCAGATCTAGTCGCAGATCCAGTCGAATTTCGACCCGCTAAGTAAATTAAAAACTACTTGTGCAAAATAAATAAAATTTAGTTTTTTGATATTTAATATTTTGATATACGCTTTCATTTCGTTTTCAGTTCACAAATGTATTTCCTAGATCACAATAATACTAAATCATTTTATTACAATTTTGCTCGAGTTTTTTAACTTTCTTATTTGTAATTTTTCTAAATCATGCAGCCCGCAATTACATTTTCTAACGAGTTGAAAATAGAAAATATTTTTTAGTAAATATGAATTGCTGACTACAAAAGTTGTCCACCACTGACCTAAAAATTTTAATAGTTTCAAAACAGATCATATATAAACAGGATTGATTACAGATTACTCAAGGCTTTTTAATAATTAAGTATTTTAATACACTTTACTGGGCTTCTAAGAAAATAACTGTAAATTATTTTCTCAAGCCCTGTAAACTACTTTGAAGACAAAAGTGCGTGCATAAGAAGTACAAGACTAAATTACATTTCGAACACAGCTTTTTTTAGCTCAAAAGTTTGTACTCAAAAGAAAAACTAATTTGTAAAATCGTGGGGGGCGATTTTTTTTTCAAGTTACTGAAAAGGGGGCGATTTAGTAAATGAGTTTGGGAAATCCTGCTTTAGAGCATATTTATAGTACGTAATCAAGTTTAACTTTCGATAATATTTAAACTTTATATTTTCATTACTAAACATATTTACCAATAAATAAATAAATGTGTTCGTTTATGATTTGTATTGATTTACTAGCTAAAGCGGAATCTTTTTCGTGCACTGATTTAATATCAAATTTATGCTTAAGTATAAAAAACTACGGTAGTCTAATCTAAGTAAGTTGTACAAAATGTTTTATGCCAAACATAAACAAGATACCACAATTTTAAATTTGAAACCCTAAAACTAAAAAAGCAAATAAAACAAAGAGAATATTACAAAAACTTAGTAAATACGTAGAAATTTATCGATTTGTTTGCCGTGATTCGATTATTTCCACCTTTTTTCTTTACTTTTGGTACTGATGCAATAAAAAAAAACTATGACTAATTTTCAGTTGACATTGGAGTTTAATGCAATATTTAAAGTTAAGATTTGCTTGTTACACATACGGAAAAAGAATGAATTTTGAAATACGTTTTTTCAAGTTTTAAAAACTTCCTTTAAAGATAAACTTTTAGTAGAATTTTCGTTTAAATTAGTAAAGGTAATCTGTTTTAAAAGCCTGTTTTTGAAATTCATCTCACTATCTTTTATTTAGAACTATTTGTATAATACTGTTGTAGTTTTTTTTTAGTTTTTAAATAATATGTTTTTTAGTTACACAACAATATAGAAGAAAAAGACTGTGAGTTTGTTTTTAAACTATTTGAGTTTACTATTTAAACTGTTTCAGTTAAATGTCAAAAGAGCTTTTAAAAGTTGTTTTCTTATTAAGCAAAATTCTAGTAAAAACTTAAATTACTTACAATTGTAAATACATACGTTTACATGTTATTTTTTCACTAGTTATACTACCTAAGATTTATAAGTGAGTATATCCGTATTGTAAATCTTTTACTATAATAAACGATACAGTAACTTAGTTTTAGTTTTTTAGTTAGAATTACGAAGAAAGAAATTTGCATAGAAAATTTGTAAGTTAAAAACATTTTATTTTTCATATACATTAGAAATTCTAAAAATGTTAAAAGTTAAAGTTTTGGTTTTTATATGACTAAAGAACTTCCTTTTCTTAGCAAACGGATATGTATTATTCTTTTTACTAAATCATCTCAGATGCATGAGTTGTACAATTTTTTATACTTCTTTTTGTTAAGTTAGATTAAAACAATTATCTTACTTATTTATACTATTTACAATGTAATCCAGCTAAAACTATAAGTCTGCTAGTTAAAATTTGTTTTCCACTAAAAAATTACACAGCTGTTCTAGATTTTGTCAGTTTGTTATGTTCAAATAGTTCATACAGTTTTTATAAAAGTATATGCTTTGTTCACTGACTATTGTTCACTGTCTTGTTTATGCTCGCTTTTATTTAAGGCTGCAAAAGTGGCACTTTGCGTCATACAAAAACAATTGTAAGTAATTAAGAGTTTGCAAATATTTTCTTTGAAAGTTAAAGTTGCAAATGTTTTATTTTTAACTTAAATGTTTTTTTTTTGTGACTACATTGTTTTTTTTTTGTAACTGAGGCAGTTTATTATAATGATTTATTTTAGCGAGTACAAAATGACTAAGTCTAGAATAAAAAAAGAAATTTAATTTAATAAACATTTTACTTTTACTATAAAACCAAATAATTTGTTTTTGGTTTAATTTGAACAAAGTCTAATTGAAATTTTTTAAACACTATACAAAAGACACTCAATACAATAAATCAAATATATTTCACGATATTCTCATAAGAGGATACATAGAAATAAATAAATGATAAATTCGAACTTATATAGTAATAGTAGTAATCATAATAAACATATCAAATTTGCATAATAGCTTAGTTACACAAAAGTTGGTTAAACTTTAGTTTAAAAAAGCTTTAAAAGTTGACATGACTTTAAATGTTTACATTCTTTTAGAAATTAACAAATAAAAACTAAAATAGCTTTGAAACGAATTTATAATTTTTGGTTTAATTGTAAACTTAATTACAACTATTAAAAACATGAATAATTTATATCAGTAACTTTTTTTGCTAATAGTTATCTATAAGCACACAAATTTTAAAGTAAAAATATTTTTGTTTTTATGTTTGTGGGGCTTTTAGCTTGTATTACGATATTAAACTTAATACTATCTAGTTAGTTTATTGTTAAAGATGTTAAAACTTTTTACGACTGAAAGTAGTATAGAAAAGTTTACACAATATAAATTGAATGTTTGTTTATTATTTTAGTACTTTTTGTTGAGTATATCGCTAAGTTTGAAACTTAGTTAAAACAGTTTTACTGATAGTCAACTCATTTTTTTTATAACAACTAAAACAAATAGCTTTCTAGTTTTTGTTTTATGAGTTTGACAACGAAACATGTTAAACAAATATTTATGATTTTATAAACGTAAAAAATGAAGTGCTAAAGTTATATGGTCTTAGTTAACTTTTTTTTAACTTTAATATGAGAAAATGTAAGTGCAATGAAAATAAAACGATCTTAAAACAAACAAACATCATTTCTGTCGAAACATTTTAAAAATAAACAAACATTTGTAAATGAAAATGTAATACTTTCTTACAGTTTGATTTCAGCATTATACAACTACATTTGTTTATCTAAGTCAACTTTAAAGTTGTTGCAAAGTTATAATAACATTGTTTTCATTGTATTTAAACTACTAGTAAGAAAATATTGAATTTATAAAAAGGTATTGACTCTTTTACTGAAAGATAAAATATTGAAACAAACTTATTAGTTTTTTTTCTACACTTTTACGTTTAAATCACTTTGTTATAAAACTAAAGGCTGAAAAAAACAAAACATTAAAAAGGCTAGTATAGATTTGAAATAGTTTAGAAACAGTAAAAGTCTAAAAAGAATGTTTTAAAATAAACTGCTTAAACAATGAATGTTTCAAACTTGTTCGGTTAAGTAGTTAATTAAAAAAAAGTGGTTTACCAAATTGAGCATAAAAATACTAGCTAGTTTATGAAAACACTAAACGAACTCGTTTTGAAATTGCAAGAGTCGACTGACACAATTACTCAACAAACAAAACTAATTAGTAACTAAATGTTCTCAACGTCTATCGAACTTCTTGTGATATGATAAATTGCTTTATACTTTTTTTGTAAAGCCAATAAACAGTTTGTTTACAATTTTTTCCTAGTTTGAATGTTTATGTGAACATGTATAGCTATTACGTTGTACAAACTAATTTAAATTTTTTAAAAACAACGTTTTTTGTGTTTGATAAATCAATTTTCATAAAGTAGGTTTCATTAGAGAGGAAGTCGTTTAGTTTATGTTTATTGTATTACTTTTACTTTTGTTTCTATTTTAACTTACTAAATTATTAAAAAAATTAAATACTACCATAGGCTTTATAAAAAATATTTTACCACTCTTGTGTTTCATGTACAAAACTTGGTTCTTAACTCAAGCTTTAAAACTTTTATTTAACAATAATAAAAATATCAACTAAAATTAGTTCCAAATACTTATATATTGCAAATAAAATAATAATAACATGTAGCCACAAAGATATTTTTTTAATTATTAAGGTATTATGATATGTTGCAAAACTTGATGTTTTATAGTATTAACACTAGTTTTAACTTTTTACATGTACAATTTCTCAAACCGAGATTTTTACCTAGCTACTCCACTTTTAAAAGTTAGTTTTATACATTGATTTATTCATTTTGTTAATAGAGTGGAAACATCAATTTTTTAACAAATTTAGCTAGTTTTTAATCCAAATATATACTTTCTTGGTCGGTAGTTTTTTTTTTACTTATATTTTTATCACAATTTTTTAACCAAGGAAATCTAATAAAATCTAAAAGCTTTAAAATTTATTTTATTTTACAGCAATAAGCATTAAAAATGTTATCACATTGTATAACTTTATTCAGTTAAAAGGTATAAATAAATTTTAGTTTTATTTTTTTTTTTTTTTTGGTGATAAACAACAACTAGAACTTGGCCACTTTTGTGTACGAAATTGTATTCAAAATACTATTTAAAATTTAGAAACTAGTAGTTTTTTTAAGAACCATCGACAATTAATTACTTTAATGAACAAAAATTACGAAGATAGACTGTTTATATAAATTCTAGGAGCAAGTACTTTTGTTAAACTTTATACAAAATAAAAGATTGTTTGAAAATAGTTAAAGTTTTATCTATTATTTAAAAGTATATAGAGTTAACTATACAACTAAGAGTTATGTACTTACAATTTTTCAAACTTCAGTTATATATTGTACTGTAAAATTAAATAAAAGTAAATTAGTAGTTTATTCAGCTAAAAATAAAAGACAATATTTTTTAAATTTAATACTGAATACCATCGAGTAAAAAACTATGATCTAGTCTTTGTTTTTTATTTAAGTTTAGCAGATTGTATAAGATTCTAAATATAACATACTTGGCACAAAGACTGAAACTAAAATTGCCAATAACTTTTTTTTTTATCGTCAGCTCATAAATTTTTAATAAAGACGTTCAAGATAAAAAGTTTATTCTGTTATCAGTTAAATTTTTGTTAAATTTTAGTCAGACAAAAGAGTGTGACAAATTCGGTTTAGCTTTTCTTAGTTACTGGTTGAAGTGTTATAGTTTTATTTGTTATCATATTTTATATACTTGAAACATTTTTGTGCTGACTTACAATAAATATTATAAATCAATATAAAACCAAAGTTAACGTAACCGTTAAATGAATTACTTTTGTAGAATTTATTTTAATCAAAACAGTTTTTTGAGTTTTGTTAAATTGAATTCTAGTTTGATTTAGCAAAAACACCCATTTTGTTGTATTAAACATTTGATTTACTAGCGAAAATAGTTTTGTAGTTTTAGTAAATTTTTCTAGCAATTTTTTATTTAGTTTGCTAGGTAATTTTTTACAAAATTTATGAAGCTGTTTAAACAATATAAAATGTTTTTTTACAGTTTTTATTTTTGAGGTGAAAGCTAAATAGAGTCCTGAAATTTAGATTAGTTTTCTTTTAAATCAAAAAATTAATAAAAAGTTTATCTATCTAATTTAGAAAACAATATATTCAATGTTTTGATATTTATATGTTTTCTTTTTGCTATAACACTTATCTTTATTTAAAATAATTTTTAAACGACTATTATTTTAAAGCTTTTTCGTCCTGAAATAATTGATAAATTTTTATATTTGTTGAAGAAACTCTAAAGCTTTAAAACTCAGTTTTTAATAACTTGTAAAAACTTACTCTATTGAAGTATTGCAGTAATAAACACTCTATCATACTTTAGTCTAGTTAAATATTTAAAAAACATCCCGACAAGCCAATTTTTTGCGCAAAATATTTATAGCAAAAATTTAACTGGCCACTACTCGTTAATAAAGCAAGGGGAGGCTTTTACTAGGAATATTAATTTACATTATACTTTATTGATAGGAATGTACAAATGTATGTAAACCACAAAATTTGTTAAGTCCGACATTTTTAGATTTAAATTATAAATAAGGTGTCCTCAGGACTAAGTATTGTTTTGTACTTTGAATCTGTAAAATAAAACCTTTAAAATTTACCTCTTTGTACTTATACAGTTTAAGATTTTTTTATTATTCAATTCAAAAATAAATTACAATATTGCCTTCATGATGTCATTTTAAAGTGTTGTAGAAGTTTTTATCATTATCAAAACTTGTGGTAATGTTACACCAAAAAACATAAAAATTGTTAGTTTATTTTTACCAGAATTTTTAAGCATAGTTGTTGAAAGAGCAGGAAAAGTTTTTAACTGTTTTGTAAAAGAAGTATGACTAGTTATAAAAAAAAGAAGAAAAGTAATCGTATGTAATATTCAAAAAAATAAAAATAATTAGTAAGTTAATTGAACACCATAAAAAAATTGACGCTCAAAAGTAAAAATACTTATAACATAAATCTTGCAGAAACTATTTTATTAATAAGCTATGAAGAAAAAAATTTTAAGAACTTTGTACTATACACTACTTTTTTCATTAACTATAATCCTTAGCAAAAACTTTGTGAGACAAATAAATTTACAAAAAAGGGTTGCTTTATCAAAATCCACGTTTGAAGCAACTTTAATAAATACAATTCCAAGTCCTGAAATTACGAAAAAAAGCAAATCAGATCATTTTGATGAAAATTTTATTTTTTCCAAAGATGAAACGAAAGACCATCTAGGAAACTCGTACACAATCATCATATGGTCGAACAGGCACAATGGCAAGGCCGGCTATCTGGCCAATCCCGAGGTCTGCTTGGCTAACATAAGTTGCGACATAACTTATGACACGAGTAAGCTTGATGTTGCTCATGCTGTAGTTTTTGAAAAACATTCCACCGTAAATGACGTAGCTCTTACCAAAAACAGGTTAGATTTCCAATCTTTATAAACATGATGTAGAAATTACAAAATAATTAAAAAAAAATTTAAAGTAGAATGCAATTTGATTTGTGGCTTCTTTATTGCATAATAGTTTTAGGATAACAGGTGTAGAAGTGTAATTAAAATTTTAAGCTCTATAGCAAAAAAAAAAAGTGGTTGTCTAGTAAAAAATAATGTTTTTATAAAAAACTACTTTTAAACTTGAGTCATGACTTTGAAAAGACGGAGATAGAGCAAAAATTATCTTTTGCTAAATAATTAATGACATTTATTATTGTTCAATACAGCTGTTGTGTACTTTTGAATTATTCATTTTATTAGTCTAGTTTAGTAAAAAGTTTGTCGCTTTTAGCTTTTACAAACTGAACATTTTTTTTGTGTAATTTAGCAGCCAAAACTTCTCTTGGCAAAACATTTTTATTTAAAAAAACAAAAAAGTTAAATACTGAAAAAATAAAGCTTAGTGTCTTTTGGCAACAATATTTTTTGTTGATATGTCTTTATCTATAATATAAAACTAAAAGCTTTATGAAAGAAATATCTTCATTAGAAATATTTAAAAACACAATCAAAAAACAAAAAATAATCAAATTTTTGTACTCATGCAAATTCTTCAGAGAATAAGTTTTACGCTTCCAAAAAATTTAGCTGTTTTAAAACTTTTTTTTTTTACTTCTAACGATAAACGCTGGTTAAAGTTTTAATTTTATTGAATGTTGAATATATCGATATGAATTTAATTCTATACAGCGTAAATTGAACTAATAAGTAAAACTTCTTGTATTTCCGAAATATTATAAAATGGTAATAAGAGTAATTAACTTTTTAAAAAAGACATTTTAGTTGAGCTCTGATCATTCAGGATAATTTGCGAAATCCCGAATTAAAAGAAGTTTGTGTTAATTTTCTCAAAAGCATGGCTTGGCATAAACAAGCAATAAACACGTTTCTAACAACAAACAGAAAAAATCACCAAATATTCGCGTTCTGGGAGGAGGAAAGCCCGCTGCACGGCGACGGGCCGCCGGAACCCCACGAAAATTTCTACAACATGACCTTCACCTACCGGACGGACTCGGACGTGTACGCCCCCTACGGCAGCATCCACCTCGTTTTAAGGGAACTGTTGCGTCACAACGACACCGACGTCGACGAACTGATGGGGAGAAAGTCGAGGGGCAAGGTGGCCGTGTGGGCGGTTTCGAACTGCTACCAGAGGCGCGTGCGGTTCGCCAAAAGTTTACGCAAGGCCGGCTTGAAAGTGGACTTTTACGGGAACTGCTTCGGCGGCCGCGTGATCGGAGGAGGTCGGTACGCCGAGTCTTTCTACAAAGAAATTAGCAAGTACAAGTTCTACTTCGCCTTCGAGAACTCCGTTTCGTGCCGGGACTACATGACCGAAAAGTTCTGGTTCAACGGTCTCAGGTCGGGGGCCGTCCCGGTGGTGTGGGGCCCGACGAAGGAGGACGTCCTCAAGGTGGCGCCATCACGTTCGTTCATCCACGCGGATGACTTCGACTCACCGCAGCAGCTCGCTCGTTACCTCCAGTTTCTCAGCGAGAACGACGGGGAATACCGGAAGTACTTGGAGTGGCGCGAGTGGGCGAAGCGTCCCGAGCTGGTGGAGGAGCGGTTGCGGGTGAAGCGGAGGAAGAACGACCTGAGGAGCTTCTGCCTGCTGTGCGCCTACGTGCAGCAAATAGGGAAATCCCGGAAAGCGGGGAAGTTGGTTGAGTCGCGGGTCATCGAGTCGGCGCGACGATGGTGGCAGCGGGAAGTTGACGAAGGTTCCTGTCACAGTTAGACTTTTTTGATAGTTATTATAAAATTGGTGTCACTACAAAAACAGTGATAAACTTTAACTTGTGTGCTGCGTGTTTTTAGTGATCAATGTTTGTAAAATTTCAGTTAAACAACTGATTACTGTCGAAAACAAAAGTAATTAAAATTTGACCGCAGTAAAAGTGCTTTTTCGATTTTTGTTAAACTAAAATTCTCTAGTACATCTATTTGAACGTACTGTTTTTGCTTGAAATCAGATTAAATAAAGGACTTTAGCCTCGGTAGTAGGGTGCATCTGTTGCTCCTCAAAAATAATTTTATTAGAAATTCGCTTAGTAAAATTTTTTGACGTTGAGAAATCGCATAAATAGAAAGAAGAAAAACAAAACTTTTTTTTTTCGTTATTTTTGCATAGATTTATTTTTTTCTAATTTTGTTAATTTTAAATATAGCAAGAAACATTTTCTAACCGCTTCAGGTAACTATCTCAAAAAACGTAGAGAATATAAGTTTATAGTGAAATAGCCTTTTCCCCCTTTTTAAATATACTGATGTAAAGCAAAATTTAAAAAAATAATTTGCTATGGCAGGCTTACAGCTAGGAAGCTAATTTTTTTTTGTTCTTTCTATTTTTGTGATTTCTCAACGTCAAAAAACTATACTAACCAAAATTCTAAAACTTTTATTTTTGAGGGGCAACAGATGAACCCTACTCAGTAGTGTCTAATTAATACCGCAAAAGTTGGTATATCAAAACTACAAGTTTCATCCAAACATTTATCAGTATTTAGCCTACTAAAGTTAGCTAAAAAGATGAAATTGAAAGTAGTATTATTAGTTTGTAAAATCCAATTAAATTATTTAGTTTGTAGAGTTTATATTATTTTTATTTATATATCTCTTTCTTGCCTTATAACTCATTAGTGTCAATTTTGTATGTTCGTGTTGTTTTCTAGTTTACAAGAGTTTATTTCTTCAGACATGTCTGATCAACAGTTCAATTTATCTATAAATATCAATTTTTTTAATAAAAAATACAGCAATTTAAAAATTATATTACAAATTTTTAAATGTTATTAAAAATAATTAGAGATGTATAATACAAACAAAGTATTTGATTGTAAAAAATTAAATCTCTTAATATTTTCTTTTTGGTAGCAAAGGTTTCAAAATGCTGTTAAAATATTGAAGTTATTTAAAAAAAAACAACTACACTATTTATTTTAATATAAACAGTACAGTAGTAAGAATGTTTTTTACACCTAAATTGATATTAAAACGTATTTTTATTTACTGCTTATTTTGTAACGCCTTCATTGGTTTAATTTTAAGAAATTTTTTTTTGGTCTAAAAACTGTGTATTTTATTAAATTCCTAGTTTTGCTTTTATTAATTTCAATTGCTAAATGAAATTTGACTGAATGAAATTAGTTTTTGTTAGAAAATACTACTATTATCATCGATTTTTTTTTACATATATAAGATAATAAAAAGACAAAATATAGTTAATAATTTCAAAAATAGTTACAAATTGAATAAATCGAGCAAATCTAAAACGTTTGTTTTTAATTGAAATGTTTATTGCTATTGTCTTTATACACATCATTAGCTTGTGATTAGTTGGTCGTACAAACAAAATAGAAAAAAACAACTACTTTTTACGTTTGTTGAAGTAGTTAGCTTAACGCATTCATTTTTTTTTTACCAAAAAAATCGTTTTTAAAATTACAGTTTTTTGATACAAAGTGTTTTTATATAAATATTTTTTAGTCTAATGTACAAACCAAAAACGAAATATTAATGTATATATAAATGTTTGGCTTCTTAAAACAAGTCTTTATAAAAAATAACATTAATAAAATATCATTAGTGATTGTTTTCAGTAATTTTCTGTATATTAGTAATAACTTGAATTTACTTTTCTAATACAAGTGTGCTTTTTCATATTGTTTAACTTTTTAATGGTAATGACATATTAAATAGCTAATTTTATTTTGAACCTAATTCTTATAAGTTTTTTACTTTACATAACTTAATACCACACACTTACAAGTGTAATCAAATTTGAAATAGCATTAAAAGTTTTTTGTGTAAAGTTACTTACAAAGCTTAGTATAAGTTTTAAAAAATTTTACAATTTCTAAAATTGCACAACTTGAAAATAGAAATTTTTTATTTAAAATTACCCAATTAAAAATTTTCTAAAAGATTTATTTTTGATTTTTTTACATCTCAAACTTTAATTTTGGAATTTTTCCACCAAATCATAAATTAATTTTATTTTTAGAGCATTAAAAAGACCATAGTTTGAAAAAATATTTTTTAATCAAGTTGTAATTTGTAATCAAGTTGTAATAATTTTTCACGTTGCTATTAGCTTGTTTTCAAAAACTTTATTAGTATTTGATTTAAATTTGAGTTTTAGCTAAATTATTTTAACTGGAACTGTCTGACTAAGTAATTTGTTTACATTTTATTAAATATATTTCTATATTATTAATTTTGATTAGTAATTTGTTTTTAGTTTCTTATTTATAAAACATTTCCTTAACCATGATAGCTTAACAATGTTAGGAAGGTTTTTTAATAAAAATAGGACTTAGGTTTATAAAACATAATCTAAGAACTGAATTACTCATTAAGATTTTGCATTCTGTTTTACTAGTATTTTCAAATTGTTTTAAGTTAAAACATTTTTTGTACCTTAAAATTTATGTAGTAGAAAATTATGTAATTTTTTAAAGTCTATCATTAAAAGCTACTACACAAAATACTCTAAAATTGAACAAAAAAGTGTGCAACCCCACTGAAAAAAGTCTAGACACGCCCCAATTCATTTGTTAAAGTTTTAAAAATATAAAAATTACTCGTTGCCGCAATTCTATAAAATACTCAGCTGTTTCTTGAGTTGTCTTACATTATTAGCCAAATTGCATTACATCTTACATATTTATCTCTTAAGTGCGGTACATTTTGACCAGTTCGAATGTACTGTCAGAATGTACATTAAATTGAATTTTTGAAGAAAAAAGTTTGTGAAAACATAATTCTGTTATTTCTTGTTGCCTAAAAATTAAAACTGTTTTAAAATATTTTTTGGAGTTTTGGCTTTCCGACAGTACCTTCGAATTGGTCGAGATCGACCGCATTTAGGAGATCCATATGTTAACGTAAGACAACCCAAGAAACTACCGAGTATTTTACAAAGTTGCGTCAAAGGTCAATTTCTTAAACTTAAAAATTCAAAAAAATAAACATGTACAGTTCATTTGTTTTGTTTAAAGTTCTATGCTTTAAGTATTTTTATTAGTTTATATTTAAAAAAATCAGAAAAGAGTATGTTGAACTTAATGAATAGTGATGGAAAGGTAATTGAGGAATTGCTTCCTTGTAGTTAATTCTTTCCTTTTTTCTTAAAGAATGTTTGTCAATTTTATAAACAATACTAGGCGCTGGCAAACTTTAATTTTTTTCAGACTTCTCGTATAAACTGTGAACTAGATAGATTTTTAATAAATTTTTAGTTTTTAAAACTATTATAATCGATACTCATCAGTGTTCAAATCGTGGATGAAAAATAAATTTAACTGGTATTTGGAGTAATTATTAAACATTTATATACAATTAAAAACGTACGAGACTAAATTAAGTAACAAAGTATAGCATAATTATTTAAATTAACTATGTAAACCATACAATTAACCAGTGTATATTCAATAATTATACAAACTTGTTTTGTCTGCAGAGTGCACTCAGTTTTCAAGCTTGAGCTGTAAATTTATTTTAATTTGTTAAATTTTAAGTGGTTAAACGAAAACAGCTCCATTTTTTAAATAAACTTTTTAACTTTGCAACACTACAATGTTTAAAGCAATTCGAGTTATGATTAAAAAGAACCAATCTGTGATTTAAATACAACAAGAGGTTGTTTATATGCACTAATTTATTTAAAGAAACAAAAGTAATTTGTTAAGCAAATTGCTAACTTTTCTAATAAGCTTAAATGTGAAATTTTTAAATCTCACAGTTTCTTAATTTAAACTATTTTGAGTTATACAACATAAAACAGTTGTGAATGATTATGCAAAAGTAAAAGAGATAAAAAAAAACTATAATAACACATAGTATGATTTTAGGTTAGCTAAGTTAAATTGGGCAAAACTGTCACCTGTGCAAAAGTGATAACTAATTAAAAAGTGAAGCTTCATGCGAATAAAAAACATGCAAAAGTGAAGATTAACTTGGTTGCAAATAATCGGGTGGAACTGATTTGAGTAGGAATAGGTTCGGACGGGAATTGATTCGGTTGGAAGTAGTGCGAGAGGGACAATTTCTAAGTGTGTATGAACGTATTGGTTGTGTTCAAAGTGTGTACTAAAGAGGAATATAACTGTATATAGCTCAAAACAAAAAAATATCACGTGAACAAGCTTTGATTCTTAGAAATCAGAAAGAGCAAAGCCCATTAGGAATCAAAACAGATAAACAAACACATTACAAAAAAGATTAATTAGATTTGTTTATGTTTGATGACCATAGCTACCGTAATTTAAGATTTTGTGTGAGCTACCATGTAATTTGCATTAGCGCAAACGAAAAAGCTCTAAACTATGGCATCTATGTTTATGAGCACCGAAACGCTTAAAGTCAATTAAGTATTTGCTAACCAATACAGTTGCATTTTATAGCTCAAAGCTGCTATTTTAAATAAGGGGTCGGCAGCCATTTAGTGATTGCCGGCAAATTTTGGAAAATAAAAATATACGCAGTCGCAGTTGTAGTTTTAGCTTATACAGACTAAAAATATCTAATTTGATTTCAAATTTCCCGTGAAATTTACCTAAAAACTGTTTTTTTTTTTGCACTTAACTTCAAAATCAAAATTACTAGTATCAATTAGAAAAGTTTTACTGGCAGAACATATTTCCATGTTTTCTGGCCGCAGATTTCACGTTCCAAGGGGCCTCATTCCAATGGGTCGGCAGCCTTTTGTAAATCGTGGGTCATTTTTCTAGAAAAAATTGCCTTTTAGCCGCTCTGTATAAAATGTCACTTATAAATGTTTTATAATCATATAAAAGCACCAATTTAAACCAAAAATGTGGTACAATAAGCAATATTAAAGCACTAGAAATTGGATATTAATAAATAAAAGCCTAAATGTAGTTTTTTGTCTGAAAATCTTTTTTTATTGTTTAAAAAATTCAAAACCGCAGTTTGCCGACCTTTGCTATATGATAAAAAAAACTTTCTACTTCAGGTCATTGAAATTCACATTTTGTGTTGAATTCGTAAAACTAAGTTTGTAGTTAACAAAAAACTTTTTTTTTTTCCTAAACCAAAATATCAACAAAGCTAAGCAGTTATTACTGGCATTTACTTTGAGGTGTAGCTCACTGAATAGTTCAAAAAACTTATAGATTCTGTGTCACATAGATGTTGTAAATGATTTTCTAATATAACAGTTGTAAGGCATTTAGATTGTCATATATCCAGCAGTATGTTTTAATTACAGAAATATATAATTGTTAAAATCGCTTATTAAGAAAAAACAACGTATCCAACGACTCATTTTTAACAATAAATTCTCAGTAGTAATCAAGTTTCAGGCGTGATAACAGTTATACTGTATTAAATCATAAACAACATTTTATAGTCTGATAGTAGTATACTTTAAGAATATAAAGTCAAAATACGGTGTTGTGTCTAATATAGTTTTAAACTCTAAATATTAAAAAAAATAATAATTTCCGTACTAACTCAGAATATTTTGTCATAAAAAAGCATGTAAATTACATCTTTGATAATTAGTAAAAGATATTCAAATACAAAATTCTAGAGAACGAAAAAAATTAAACCCTAAAAAATTCAAAAATAACAATGCACAATAAAAGCTACTAAAAATCCAAAAAATTACCTAATTTTTATTTAGATTTAGAAAACAAAACATTGCCAATTGTATGTATGTATATATAAAAATTTATTTGGTTAAATGAACTTAAAAACTTTCCACAGAGCCCACTTGAAGGGATTTTAAATAATTTTTTAAGAAAGGTAGATTTTTTTCTCAAAAATTTCCCTAACTTAAGACTTTTGTAATTAGCTTTAAAAGGTCTTTTTTAAGTAATATAATTGAAATAATTTCATTGAATAAAATAAATTCGAAGTTGTTGTTCTAAAAAATACTTATATATTTCAAAATTAACCTATTTTTAAAAAAATTTAAACTTTATTAGAATTACTTATATTTGCACAAATACAAACTTACTAAATAAAAATTGTTTTTTACTAATTACAGTAAACTTTATGTCTATGAAAAATAATATATACAATAAAAAAAAAGTATCTTTTTTTAACTAAAAAAATACCAATCTCTTTAATATACAATACAACAGTGATAACAGCACCTCCTTGCACATTATAAACATTACACAAAATTATTTTTAAGTAAGAAAAAGTGAAATTTTACAAATGGAACAGATTGCTTGCTTATTTAATGCAGGTTAGGTATTACTCTTAGAAATTTAAATATGAATTATAACAAAGTTAAAGCAAGATGAATTTAGCTTATTGCATATTTTTAAACTTTGAACACATACAAATCAAAAGTTGTCAAAAAAGAAAAATGTTTAATGAAATATATAAAATACAAGACATAGTGGAAAACTTTGCAAATTTGAAACGTAAGACTTAATGACAGTAAAACTAAATATCTAAAAAACAAGAAAAAAGCGTTAAAATATCTACTTTTAATGAATTAATGAAATAAAAAAAAGTTATATTCAAAAAAAATATTCGATTGCAACTAACTTGAAAACCAATACCAAAGTTATTAATACATATTTTAAAGCGAAATTGTTTATAAAAAATAGTTAAATATTTTTAAAGATAATAACAAAATAAAGTTCAATATATATTTTTAACCAATAAGATAGAATTGTCTAAAGGTCAAAATAACTCATACTTTTAGATATCGCAGCTTTTGATATACTATCTACATCTTTATGGCTAATTTTATAAATAAAAATCTAAAATCTTCAGTATTAAAACAGAAAGTTTTAATTTTTTTTCAGAAGAAATATAAAAATATAGATTATTTTGCCTTTATTTATACACTTTTAGCTATATTACAATATAAAACTGAAAAATAAATCTTAAAAAATGAAGAAAATTTGAAATATAAACAATTTTAAAAATAAAAATTTCATACTACTTGAACTGCAGCCTTGAGTAAAAGCAATATCTAATGTTGGTCTGCTATTTTTCACTTTGAGCTTTGCATCTTCAGATAATTTTCCAATCTCACATTTATTTATATTTGCCACGTTTCATACAATATTACCTTTGGTACTTGGCGTATTTTTTTTAGTAAGGATCTAAAAGTTTATCAAAACAAATTTTTACCTATTTTCTTAAATATTGTAGTATACATTTTTTTAAATTAAAAGAAACGATTAATTTTGAAGATATCAGGATTGCCTTGTCACTCTTTGAGTCAAAAAACTGACCTGATATAGATTAACGTCCTGGGTCATCAAGAGCATTTTAAATTTGTTTACAGATTTTTTTAAGTTTTTTCAAAACTAATAAAAACTTAGCTCTTTAACGAAATTGTTAGACAACTAAATAAATATATCTTTCTTGGTTGAGTTTATTCACAAACTAATTACAATAATGATAAAATCTGTAATACAAAACATAATGAAAGCTAGGTAAATACTTATACATCTCCCCCCAGATTTTATCTACAAAAGAGATAAAGCGATATGTTTAACTAGAAAAAAAAAATCAAAACAATTTGTAACAACTTAAACACAGATTTTAGGTCTAAAAATCAACAAAGTTGAACTCAAAATGACAAAAACATTTAAAATTTACGATTAACTTAGTTCACTGTTAAATAAAAATGTTAAAAAAAACTAAAATTTAAACGAACAAACTGTAACAAAAAATTTGAGACTTAATCTTTACTTTTCTTCACTCAATTGCTGAATACAGGCATTCAAAAACTTAATTTCTTCACCGATTTGAATTTTTCGAACGAAACTACACGCCATTCATCTAACCTTGAAACCTCACTCAATTCGTTGATAAACATCCCTATCATTATTTTAACTTCAAACTGAGTAGAAGGTGCATTACTGATTGCAGTAAACACTGAAGAAATACTGCTACACACGTTTTCTAAATACTAGATACTAACCAACAGTTCGACTTTTTGAAATGCAATCTCTGCGTCCTCATCCAAATTCACTTTAACAGACGGCTGTTAGACAAGCCTGCTGCAAAGTCAACTACAAACTTTATGACGTCACGACAGAACTAAAATTCATCAATTAGACCATAAAACATTATTTTCTTGAATCTTTTGAAAAGCATCATAAAGTCATACACAGAAGAGCTGCGAATAATCCGATAATTTCACACACTATTCCCGGACACATTGTTGTTCGCAAGAAAACTTTAGTGGTCTGTTTGTTTTTCTACAGAAAATTTAAGTCAAGAAAATATAGATCAAAGCAAATCCGACCCATTCCAGTTCAACATCAATTTTGAAGAAAACAGTTAGTAAAGAGGCTTACACAATGTTTATGTAAATAGAATTTTCCTTCTGGGAGTACAGAACACCATAACTTTTCTTAAAATCTTTTTTCTCAACTTTAGCAGAAAAGACAAACTTCTACAGTGGTATGTTTGCTTTCCTCAGATTAGGGATACTATTTAGAGATTTCCAAACAGGAGGGGTAAATCTTCTCAGAAACTTACGATTTCGAGCAGTTAAGCGACCTGATCCATCAACTTTGACAACAAATTGATGGCAGTCTTTCACTTCAACTATCACTCCACTTTCCCCCCCACTTTCTAGGAAAGTTACCTGTTCGATTTAGTATTACGACATGATCACCGCAGTTCAGTAGTAGCAACAATTAATTTTGTGTTCTCACTTAAATTTTCCAGAGACTTAACATAACGAATACTAAGAGATTCTTCCTTTTTACTTCATACGTCACGCCACATTTTTGAGATTTGCGGGTTATTGTAAGTCATAACACTCTTTCTGACGTAAGGTAATGACTTCTTTAAATTTCGTCCCAAAAGGATCTGTGCAGGGGATAGTTTGCGTCCTGGATCAGGCGTATTTCTCTGCGAAAGTTCATTTGGAGGTAGGCAAATATTGCTTTGGGATTTGTACGGTTTTCGTCGCGATCCAGTGTGTAAAAGTACGTTTTTCTGTCTCTGTACCTCCTTTTTCTTCTTCGCGTTTTTCCGCTCAAACATATTTTTCGTACGACCTCGGCTGCAAAAGCCATCAAAGTTTTGTGTATACAATCCACCAACTAGAAGTGCATTTGACTCATTAGCATTATTTTGATGACTTTGATGATTTTTTTACGGGACTTTATCCAGCATTGTTTACAGGCAGAACACTCAATATACCTCATATTTTTACTGCTCTAAACAAATTTATCAGTTGATTTATTACATATGCCACAAGTTATTTTACCACTCGGTTTTTGTGTGGTTTTCTTTGAGGATTTGTATGAGAAAACTGAGGCTGTAACAGCGGGTTTTGACATTGCATCACGTGCCATCTCTTTTCCTTCAATAAAACCGATAGTCTCATTGACATTTTTCTCATCTAGATTTTCCCATCCTAGCACTTCTTTACGGATATCCTCATCGGCTAAACCTGTTACCATGACATCTTTTAGGATTATGTCTGTAAAATATATCATTTGATTACAACCATCCTTTGGGCATTTACATATGTACGAGCATGTACTGGCTTTTCCCTTTAAACGGGCAGCAAATGATCAAGTGTTTTCAGTCAAATCCTGTCTTGCACTGAGAAAGTCTGATCGTCGTACAACAACTGAAACAGGAATAACTGCAAGCTGCTTGATCATGCTTAAAAGCTCTTCCTCACTTAAGTTTATTACATCTTCATGTCTCTTCAGAATAGCATCGCCTAGATCTTCCTCACAGCACTGGTACAGTTGACGGCGTTTTTCTACATCTGTCATCTCCATGCTATCTTTAAAAGTAGTCCACTTTTGTACAAATATGTTCCAATCCTCTTCATTGCAGTCTGTCCCTATTCGAGGACGATCCATCTTTGGAGGCTTTAGTTTTAAGAATTTGCATTAATGTGAAAGTTGTTGTGAATGATAAGCAAAGAGGCGACTACAGAAGCATCGACGTCTGGTGTTTGATATGTGCAACTCTCAAGAGGGCATTTAATCACAGGCATTGTTGATTCAATTCAGCTTGACTTTATCATAAATAAATATATCTTTCTTGGTTGAGTTTATTCACAAACTAATTACAAAAATGATAAAGTCAGTAATACAAAACATAATGAAAGCTAGGTAAATACTTATACAACAACAACTTGAAATGCAACTAAATTAAGTAGACCTCATTCATAATCTATAAAAAAAACTTTTCTGTAAGCTTTTAAAAACACTAAAACTATCCTGAGTTTTTTATAAAAAAACAAAACTATCCTAAGTCAGCCGGAGTTAAAAAAAAACTTAAAATATTCTGAGTTATCCTGAGGTCTACTGAGTCATACTAAAGTTTTCTAAAACTTCATAAAATCCTGAGTTATCCTGAGAGTATGGAAAAATTTTACTAAAAGTTTCTGATACAAAACAAAATGTTTAAATTTAAATTTTTAAAGGTCAACTTTTTCCAAGTTTTTAGAATATTTAATTTTAAACAAATTTAACTTTAAAATTTAACTTTTGTAAACAACATATTAGTTATAACTCATATTTTAAATCTGATTTTATTTTTCATTTTACTTTTATGTGTACTTTTATTTTCTAATTCATCGCTCTGTATACTTTTGTTTTCAGCTTTTTTTTAGCGTCTGATGATCTGCTCTGCAGGGAAACGACATAACGCAATAAAATTTAAACAATAAATTTACATAATTCATATCTCCCCAGCAAGGATTGATAACTCTGTCTAGTTATGCTTTTTACCAAAAGAAATTTAAAAAATCTACAAAAATATAACTTTTCCCTTATCTTAAAATCAGTGTATCTAAGATCTTTAGGGGATAGCATTTTTAAATGTTACAAGCAGTTAGTAGAAAGCAGATTTAAAAAAACACCATTTTTAAATATAATTAAAGATTAAATAATTTTGAAATTAATCAATTTTGTCTTTTAGATTGAAAACTATTTGAAAAAGATCTGTTTCTACAAGTTGCTTTAAATTTATTCATGATGTGACTGATTTTTTTTTTAAATAACTTGCTACAAAAATTGATATTATTTTTTTTAACTCTGTGGCTTATAGAATAACTTTTTTTGATTTGATCATTATGTTAACAAAAAAAGAAACTACTTTTACTAAAAGTTTTAAGTTTACTGAAATTGAAACAAAACTTTTTGTAAAGTGAGATTAAACTGCAATAACAGTATAAACTGTTTATTTATAACTTCTTTTAGTTTAGTTATTTTTTTTAATAATTTTTTTTTGCTTTTAAATAAATACTTTATTAAATTATTTATTTTTATTTTTTAATGAATAATTTATTTTTACTTCATTAGTAGATATTTATTGTTAATTTTATTACTATTTGTTTATTCTTGAATCATTATCACTATAAGACAGGTTTAGCTTAAAGGTTTGTTTACAAAATGTTATCATTTGTCCTTGTAGAAAAGTCAATTATAGCTGTTATACTTCTGCTGTGCACTACATTAGGTCCGTTCTTTTTGAGTCTAAATTCTTATGAAATTTTTGAAGTTGAAGAATTTTTCTTTATGGAGTTTTTAATCAAAGCTGGTACTCATCTATCTCCACGCACCGGAACCCGGCTATGTATATTTGGTATTCGAAAATTCGTTTAATTTTTCGAATACTACATAAACATAGTTGAAAAAAAAACAAACTAAGATGGGAAACTAAATAAGTAAAAGATACAGATAAAATATTGTTTTTTTTTGTTTTTTTAGGTGGCACGCATGCGCCAGTGTCCTTCCCTACGCTACGCCCCTGCTATATACATACATATATATTATTACAAATTATACAGTATCCTTTCTTTTTTACACTTAATTAACACTAATTTCTTAATTACACTAACACATGTTTCTGTGTGTTAACGGATTAACACACTTCAACGGAGCTCTGTAAAAAAATAAATACTGTAAGGAAAAAATAGAAGCTAAAGTAGGTGTATACTGTATAATTTGTTATTATTATATATTCCAGTGAACTTGTTTCGCTAGGATCTTTTGTTAACAAACGCTTGAATTTATATTTTTGATTATTTATATATATATATATACTGATTCAAGCAATTATAAACTTTGAACATTACAAATACAATATCCTTGACAAGACGTTAAAAGGTATCCAAGTGGTGTACGACTCAACAACCGAAAGGTTTTTTCGTACACCAGGTCCTAGGACCAATTATTTTGAGAGCTTTTTTTGTCGTTCAATAAACAATATATATTGATGTCAAAAAGTCATTCTAATAAAAAATATGCTACAGTTATAACAGATACTAAAACTTTATAAATATATTATTTAGAAGGAGTAACAAATATATGAAATTTTTACAACAACAATTTCAATATGAAAATTAATTCTACAAACTATATCATCGAACAGTATACTAGTCGTCAAAAGTTATTTTAAATGATGTATTGTACATTTTTCATCGAAAAAATAAGTGCTGTTCAAAAAAAAAAAAAACACCTTCCAGACGTTTACAAACAGTTAGTTTAAAATTAATTTTGTAGATGTAAGAAATTAAAACTTTTAGTTGTTCGAAAAAGATGGTTTTTACAAGTTAATTATATTTCAAAATTTTACAAAGTTAATAAATACAGAACTAATATAACACTACATGAGTTGTAAAGTAATTAGCTACATATCGTTTTACTTTGTGTATGTTTGTACTTATAAAAGCCAAGTATAAATTTATCAAAGCCCAGTATTCGATTATCTTTTCAAAAAAAAAAAAAAAAAAACATACCGATTATCTTTTATAATTACTAAGTTTTATTTCGCACTATATATGTAGTCCTAGGTTAAAGAATCTAGAGTTGCTAAGGTACTTACTAATATAAATTATATGAAAAAAATATATAAATGATATAAAATGTATAAACTTTTGTGTTGCAGAGTTGAATCGTAAAAAAGGTAAAGTATATCTTTTGACATGTATAAATGAAAAAAAAAGCATTTTAAGTTTTTTCAATTGACTTTACTTTATTATTTTCTGCTAAATTTTTATCAGATATCTAAACTCGACATTTTTATACATAAAAATAATAGTATTTAAGTATTTTTATATAGTATACATCTCTTTGTTTGGCTTCATATACAATTTAGATACAGTCAAAATAAATTTTACTGTTGCTAGGTCACTTTCACATATTACTTTGAAATTTAACTAACTATGTTTAACTATTTACTTTATAAATAGGCTTTAAATTTAGAATTGCTAAAGACGCTTGTCAATTGACACTTATCTTTTTTAGTTGTACATAGTTCAAGTAGACTATAAAAGTTTATTGTACGTATTAAAAGTTGCCGGTAAATAATTAATGCTTACAAGCCCCTCAGTATCGTGACTTACCATGGCAACTGCGGATTATACAAGCATCCATGTCAAATCGCTGTGTCGGAAATAATATTTAAATTTATTTATGTCGTTTATCCATGTTGTTGGTACATTATTTTGCTTAAATAAACGTCGAAATAAAAAGCGGCTTACTTTTTTGAAATTGCTAAACAGTTAAGTTTAATTGCTCAGAATCAAGTAAACTTAGCTTGGCCCCTCACGCTTGTCTTTTGTCAATTTCAACGTCAGTTCCGCAAGACCAGTTTAGATTAGCCCTTCAAGTGTTTATTCGTCATTAAAAACTTCAATAGAAACCAGACACCTCGGTTGGGAAGCTACAAACGTTGCAAGGAAAAGCCGACTTGTTGCTAAAAACATTGTCAGTTTCATGACGTAAGCATTTGGTTTGTTAAAAAAAAAGTTTGAGCAATTTTATTTTTTTGGAAAGTTGTCTATCATAAAAAAAAAAAAAAGTACAATAATAAAGGCAAAACTGTTTTAAAATACGTTAACAGTTTAAACATCCAGGTAAAATAATAAAATATTTCGTTTCTAAAACTTTAATAATAGTACTTTAAACTTTATTTATTAAACAAAAAGTTAGCTGATAAAAAAAAGTAATTATCGATGATTACCATTGTTAAAAGTTTAAAAAATGAAATTGTTTAGTATAGCTTAGTAATATGCAGCTAATTAGCACCTTTAAGTGCTTTGTAAACATTTATATGTACAAGACGAAAAATTTTTAATTCGATATAATCGAATGGATTTTTGTCAGCATGGATTTGTGATCTTCAACTCTTATCATGAAAGCTTCTCGCCATTTTATGGGTTAATCATAGATTCTTGCCTCGTAAGCTTCTTATATTTTTAAAACATATTTTGGATTAATAAGTGATTCTTCCTTTTATGAAAAGTATGTTTGGTTAGTTAGAAAAGACTTTTCGAAAATAATTAATTAAGGAAATAAAAGGAAAAAAAATTGTTTTAAAGTTCAATTACCGTGGTTAATCTAAAAAAACAATATATTTTAAAGTAGTAAAATACTCAAGCGAGGTTTTGTTTCAAAAACAGTTTATCTTAATTTACCAATAGTTTTGCAAGGAGAAGCTTTGTAGGGAATTGTTCCAAATAATATTTAACTGCTAAACGTAACGAAGAGCTATTCGCGTAAAATAAGGAATACTTGTATTTAAAATCTTTATTTAGCTTGATATGCACGTACGCGTTACTTAACTAAATATTAAAAACAATTTAATGACCCTCATGTTACTTAAAATAAACAAGTTTTTTGTTTTAGTCCTCCTTTTTTACAGTTTTTGCGTGTTGGTTAAACAAAAATGGTAAAAGTCTTCAATCGATTAAAACTTAAAACTTATAAAAAATAAATAAAATTTTACTAAATAACTTCTTTTCGGTACTAACTTTAAATAAAAATGGAGACAGAAATTAATTTTGCAAAAGTTAATTTAAGTTAACAAAAATTAAATTGCAAAATGAATTTGTCTCCAATTTTTATTTAAATAAAAATTCCCAAGACGTATGCATGTTCACAACAATGGCTTAATATTTTTTTTCTTTGCACTTAATTTTTAAAGGTTGGTAAAAAAAATGTACGGAGAATAGGATTTTTGTTAAGTTTATAAAGCTGTAGATTCTAAAACTTACTGTACTCTTTACTAATTAAACACTAGTTAACAATTATAACCGTAGATACTTAGTCATACTGGGTGCATGACTTTTTATATTCGTACAATTCAATTTTTGAATTTTTTTAGAAAAGAGGCTAAAGGAGACACAACTCAAAAATTATTATATATGTTTTTAAAATAAAAAGTGCGAATGTAAGTCAAACAAACTTGTTTTAGGCGAAAATCTAAATATATTTTGGTTATTCTTAATCAGTCTTGTTTTTGTTAAATAGCCTTAATATTTTTTTAAAATACTTTTTTACTATCACGTTCTTAATTGTTAGCACTACATACCTTTTTTTTCAAATACTTATTACATTTTGAGTTGTTGCCCTTAAATTTTTTTGAAGAGTTTGAACTTTCGGAATTTAAAGTGTCATGTAACCAGTCAA
Organism: Thalia democratica; assembly: GCF_965202585.1. NCBI lineage: Eukaryota > Metazoa > Chordata > Thaliacea > Salpida > Salpidae > Thalia > Thalia democratica. The sequence goes on from NC_139170.1 coordinate 15,122,323, forward strand.
ACTATACTTAATAATATAATTTGCAAACATTTTATCTTCTGTTATTAAGCCTTTTTCACTTAAAATAGTTTAACTACCACAAAACTAAATGACTAAGACTTTTTATCTGTTGTTTACTAGTTTTTTTAGTTGATCAAAATTTCATATTAGTTGTAACTGTTATTTTAAGCTTATGGCTTGTATCAACGTTTATGTTAGATTATCTTCAATGCTTATTTATATAACGGTTTATAATTATGTTAAAGTACAGTTAGCTGCTTAAAGCAGTTTAATAAGATTAAGAGAATTATTTCGACAAAAATAAATAAAATTACGTCTTGATTTAGTAAAATGTACTTGTTGATTTATAAAGTTTATAATTATGAAAAATTTTAAACTACAGCTTACTTTCTTGGAGTTAGTTTCTATAATTTTTAATGGAATTCTAATAATTTTTTCATACGATGAATAATATCTACATTGAAGAAATTTTTCTAAAACAAAATCTGTGTATAACATTAAGTTAAAAAAAAATATTACTGTTTTCCAACAAAAAACGTTTTAAACCATAAAAAGATAGAAAACAATGCATAATACTAATATAAGATTTAAGTTGCTCAAGTAATTTCTAAATTCAACCTTTTCATGCAATAAGATGGTCACAAATACTGATAATAAATAAAATCTTAGCCATAAGAAACTCGCAAAAAATCATGTCGATTTTACACGAATAGGCTTAGTCTAAAATTATCTAAACCTTAACGTCTAAAGAAGAAAAGGACATAAGGAAGAAGTTAAAAGTTTCTAATACAAAAAATGTTACTGGTTTTTATTTGAAAGTTTAAATTATAAACTATAAAACATTATTTATGTAATAAAGATAAAAAACTAACTTTAAAGAAACACGGATTAAAAAAAATTAAAAAAACCTTTTGATCGCAATTTTCAATCGCCAATCTGCTACAAACTTTATAAAAATTACTAAAATTCTATCCACATTTTTATTGAGCTAGAGACTTCAAACTTACACAAAACTATTTTAACTTAGTATAAAATACTTATAGTGTTAGAATCAAAAAATCAAAAAATAAATAAGAAAATAACAAAAAATAAAGATTTTTATTTATTTAAAAACTTTCTTTAATAAAAAGAAAAAATAATGAGTTTACCTATAAGTTTAAGAAAAAAAATTACTTATAAATCGAAGGAAAGAATATATTTTAAGTAAAGCAGTCATTTTTAGCTTTTTGTGTTGCGCTTTCCTTAAAGAACCTATATTAGCTTATTTAAAGAATATTTTATCTCAAAACTTACTTTTATGTTGTTAAGCAGTTAAAGTGTTAGAAAGCTAATACAAAATTCTGAAAAATAAGGTGGACCATCCCTATGCCCTTGTCAGTTGGCTTATAGATACGGTTATAGATTAAAAAGTTTAATAAGCGAATGTCGTTATTCAGAAACTAACAAAAACGTTATTGTTTATTTTATAATAAACCTTATAATTTTCCTGCTAACATAAAAATCTACCTATAGCTTGTTACTAAACGATAAGTATTCTATTGTATTTTTTAAGTATTTAAACAACCGTTTTAGTTTAAAGTTTATACACGAAGTAGATAAGATTAAAGTATTTCAAAATAATTACTATCAAGTATTAAAATTAGAATGTTTATTAATAGAAAACAAGTATAAAAAGCAAAAGTCCATGCAACTTTAGTTTTAGATTTTTTTAAACAAAACTTTAATGCTTAAAAATTACACCATAGCTGTTTTTTATACGAACGCAAGTAAAATTGTAATATGTAGCAAAACAAAAGCACTTTTAATCATTTTGCTTTTATATTTCTAAATAAACTATTTTAAACACATACTACTTGTTTTAAAAAAAACATGACAAATAATCGTTAAGTTTACATCTTTTCACATTACAAACTGTTTTCATAGAGTTGTCGTAATTTTGTTAGACTTAAAAACTTTGCAAGAGTAAAACAATAAAAACTAAAACAGCTTTTAAATTCTGATCAGTTTTTGCTTATCATAGTATTTATTTATTTTTACACCGATAGAAAAAATTATTTTAAGTTAACCAGTAAGAACTTTGCGTTTATTTTTCAACGAAACCAACAACAGGCTCCCAAAAACTTTTGCAAAGTTCACAACATGAACGCAGTTAATCACAAAAAGTTGCGAAATATCAGCAAATCCATGTTCACCTGTGACACGCCCGCCTCGTGGCACTTCGAAGTAAAGGTCTGTTCGTGCGACGTGCGAAGCGACGAGCAGCAAGAGACAACTGTTTAGACTGATGTCCATTAGAAGTGTCGCTGTTTACGTGAGGATTACATTTGCAAACTTTATTACGAATTCGAGTAAAATTAGCACAAGCTTCGGCACCTGCCGTGCGAGGGACTTAAGTATTTGTTTGTATCTACGTATGCACTTTTATTACAGTAGACTTATGTAAAAGTCAACGTGTTTTGTGTGGAAACGTTTTAATTCAGTATAAGCGTAAAAAAAGCTTATAAAACATAACATCGGGTATGCTTTAATACATTTTGAAATCGTTAACACTTGACAAAGTACGTTTGAAGCTTAACATGGTAGTGAAGATTTGAATAAATAATTTTAAAAAACATCATAAAATAATACTAATTGCTTTCGAATCTAATCTCAATAACCGTTTTGAAAATCTAAAAGCTAAGTTGTTATAAATAAACACCTTGTTAAAACTGCTTATTAAAGCCTCCTTAGAACTTTTTAGACTATCTAATAGAGTGCTTCAAAGTTTTATAAGTTTAAGGAACTTTTTAAACAAATATAAATTTTTAAGTTTAAAAAAAACTTTGTTTAAATTAATATATATATTAAGTTTAATTTTTTTTAGGGATTTTTATTTTAAGAAACTTTAGTAATCAACTTTTTGCAAACTAGACTTTCAAACTTACTTACGTTACCACACATATTTCATTTTTATAGGATATAAAGAATAAAATAATTGCGAGTTTCCTTAAGTTTACGCATTAGTTTGTTTTAGAACTTTACACATTAATATATACTTTGTTTTTGTGTTAGGTTTTCTTGAAAAACATACTTCACGTAGTTTTTTTTTGCAAGTATTAAATTACATGTAGTAGTATTAGTTCTTAACTCACCTATTTTTTCTTTATTAATATATATTAAAATAGTTTAAACATACAACAAATTATTTTCAATAATATTAATACAGTGCAAGTTAAAAAAAAATTAAATACAATAGTTAAACATTTAAAATTTATATTCTTGCGTAGATTTATTTGAAAGTTTGTTTTTTAAAACTTTGTATTCCGGCGTATAGTTTTTTATGTTAATATTTATAAAAAATAACAATTATTATAGTTAAAGAAATTCTTATTTTATTAGATTTTTTTCGAATAACAATTCTTTGAAATACATTATTTGTATTTATATCATTAAATTCTAGTTGAGAACTCTAGCTGTTACAATTAAAATTTAAAGTATGCAATAAAACAACAACTTTAAAACTGGTTTTAACATAAAAAATATAAGAATAGCAGGAAAGGTAAATGGCTTGTCGTACATATTTTTGCAAGGTGAGAAATTTGCTTATATTGTTGGTGTTGGGAGTGAAAAGTATTGGAAGTATATCAGCCGAGGATATCTGTGAAATTCACACGAGTACCAGGTCACGTGGTCAAGTTTTATCGCATTTACATATTTCAAATAAGTGTATTTGAACTCCTGGTGTTAGTTTAGCGATACTTTATATAGATAATAAATCAGCAAAACTTTTAAATGTCTTTTTATAAAATAGAGCTGAATAGCTTTAAAAAAATAATTGTTAATGTTTTTTCATCTTTTATAATCATGAAAAAACTTAAGTTATTATTTAAATTGCTTTGGAGTATGTTGTTTCTATAAATACATTAGATTATTAGTAGAATTTTTTTTAAACAAACTTCTTTTAAATCTAAACTACAAAGAAAAAAAAAAATTCTCAAGTTGTTTAAAACTTAAACTTTAAGCTAAAATTTTCGCAAAATGCGTAACTGTAATTAAATAATGTATCAAAAATTTACAATTATTAAGCATCAAAATAAAGGTATCAGGTGTATATGTATTAAATAAGAAAATAAAAATTCCTTGTTAAATACAAACGTACAAAAGCGTTAAAAAAGCAATATAAAATTTTATTACTATATGCAAATATTGAAGTAATTTTTGATATTGTGTGCTTTTTTGACGACTAAGCATTTTTTGTTTTTGCGTCATATAATATACTGCGTAACAATAAAGGTGTTTATAAACATTTATGAATATTTTTATTATTTCATGTCTGTACTAAAATAAAGAATTAATTCCAAATTAAAAAAAAAATCCTGTCAAACATTTGTTAATTTCATTTAGTTACCATTTTTTGTTATATATAAGACGCTTAAAAGTTTTTGGTAAAAATATGTAGTAAGATTTTACTATTTTGTTATCAACAATTTTTATAAAAGGAGTTGTACTTTATCTTTAGCCTATTCATAATTCAATTTAAAGGGAAATAAATTTTAAGTTTTACAATTAAATCTAAACTAAATTTAAAAAACAGTAAAAATATATGGTTATCAAACTTATTGAAAGGTTGCAAAACTATTTGAAATAAAAGGTTAAAATTGATGAAAAACAACGTATATAAGTAAAGGGTAGCTGTCAAATTTTCACGAGCGTACAAAATTGCACAAGTGCACAAAATTGCATGAAGATACTTTTGTACAAAGATACTTATACACGAGGGGATAAAATTGCACGAAGATACTTTTGCACAAAGATACTTTTGCACGAGGGGACAAAATTGCACGAAGATACTTTTGCACGAAAAGTCACTTTTGCACAAAGACATTTTGTACGAGTAGACAATTTTGCACGGAGACAGTTTTCCATGGGTTAAGTTTTTTTTTATTATTGTTACCCCTAACCCTTACCCTCGGTCGGTAGCTTTTTTTAAATTTTTTTATTAATTTATTTTATTTTATTTATTTTTTATGTACTTTTTTACTATTGTGAAAAATGTAACTCGTGCAAATTTTTTATATTCACTAGATTTTTTTAATTTGAGATATTTATATAAGTATTTTGTATTTTTTGAAATTAAAATGTAATTTTTGTTTTTGAAAAACTATCTACAGAAAACAATAAAGTATTATTCTATTTAATGAAGATGTTATACGTTGTATTTTAAAATTATAGCAGTACTTAAACATTCAAAAAACTATTACAAAAAGTATGTATGTTGGTAGGAGTACAGAAGGCAAATTTTTATTATTCTTTAAAAGTGTATCTGTTCTAATTTAATAAGTTCAAAACGAAATACGCTGTTTAAAATTTATGCAATGAGTAATCCAAAACTTTTATTTAAATCATGCTTCTTCAATGACCAATGTTATTTTTAATATGCCCAAATTTAACAAAAATACAAATCGTTTAAGCTTTAACAGTTTTTGATTTAATTAATTGTTTTATACTTTAGCAATCAAACAACATTTAAAAAAGGTTCTTTAAAAGTTTTCGCTTCTTTAAACTTTCTTACTTGGTCACGTTCATTAAAAAAGTTTTTTAGTTACTTATCAGTTAATTCTAGATTGGTATTTAATCCATGCAAGATAGATTTACTCTGTTGCTTGGCAACTACACAACAGTGAAGAGTTTCCATGTCAACAATATGTCGCAACTAGCAACTGGGCAGGTATTTTGCACTCCTAGTTTCGTTTTTATCGCTACAAATTCTGAGCTTTGTTACGGTAGTTTAAAAGGTGCCACGATTTTTCCCGTTTCTATTTAAAGATTTCAACGAAAAAATTGTTCTCGTATGAATACTTCAGTAGCGTGTTGGTTGGTCGCTTTGAAGCTGCGACAACCGAAATCAGGTCACACCTGAAAGGTTTTGCATTAGCAGGGGGCCTGTAAAAACAAAGTCGGAGTCTTTAAATCATCTTCATGACAACGAAACAATGCGGTGTTGTTGTTGGGCTGACACGGCCGCTGTCAAACGCAAATAAAGTTTGTGATAAAATTAAACTTTACTGTTTCGCATTTAAACCTCGCCAAAGTGTATATAAAAGTTAAAACGGGCTGCTTTTGAAGTTGCGACCGTCGCAAAAAAAAAAAGCCAACCGACTGAAAAACGTGTCTGCATTTTCGAAGTTCGCGAATGTTCCATCATAATACAAATGAAAAAAATCTTTGTGGCACGCTCGTTGTTTTGATAAGGAAAAACATTTTCGTCTTTTTGAAATAAAAATGCGTCCTTTTTTTATTTAGACTAAAGTGGCAATATTTCGTGCGCCCTTTTATCCAAACAGCTTAGCATTCAGGCTAAAAGACTTGCAACGATAAATTTGTTTAAACATATTTCAAAGCCAAAATCTGTTTGGGGCCGCTAAAACAATAAATAAAAGCGAAATATCGCGTCGCAACTACATGCTGACGATTAAATAAAAAATAAAATTGCCGCTCATTGCGCACCGAAGTTGTGGCGATTGCAGCAGAAGACTTTAGGAACGAAAAAAATCGATTTGGCGAGTTGCTGGTTGCAAGGTGATAAGAACTCATTGAGTGTGATAAGCCGCACCGTTCTTTGTGGAGTAAAATTCTGTGAATTTTCAAGTTTTAAGTTTAAAAGTTGTGATTATAATGAACTTTTTAGTGAAGTTTCAAAATTGTCGGACCATATTTTAAATGTTTAAGTTTTTGTTTTATGGTGTCAGCTATCTAGTATTTTGAACTGTTTTATTTTACGTCAAAGAAAATATCATAGGTGTAAAAATCTCAATGTTTTGTAGTTTCAAGTTTTTGTTCTGTTAATTTATAGTATTAACAAAACAAAAACATTTCAAGAATTTAAAAACTATCCAGCTAAAAACCGCTTTGAAGTAAAAAAATGTTTCAACTTCGCTTTGTTTTCAAAAAACAATTTATTTCGTGCGGCCAACGAAACAAAAAAAAAAAGTCTTCTAAAAATAAATCAAAGTTAAAAGGCCAGAGAGACATGCGAGGGTCTTGATAAATAATTAACGATCCGCCACAAATGCAAGTCCATTGCAACAAAGTGGGACGCAACAAAGAAAGTCGCAGTCAGGGCAGTTCAAATTTGGAAAGTATCGATTTTGCACGCAATGATGTGTTTGTAAGGAGAGCTTGCAAAAAGGGACTTGAAATCGATAATGAAGCTGCAGATGTGGCTTGCTGTTGATGTTGAATGCTTGCTATCAGCTGCTATAAGTTAATTGTTTTTTTTTGTTTATTAAAATTGATGTTTTTTTGTTAGAGGTATTTTGAGGTGCTTAGATTTAGGTAATTGTTTTAAGGTAGTATTTGTCAGTTTTATGAGTATGTTCAGATCATATTGAAAGCATATACTTTTAGAGTTGTTTATTGCATTTTAAATACCAAGTTTTGTAGTTGAGCATTTTCTAAACAGAACATAAAAGTGAGACTCATTTTAACTTATTTTTATTTTATATTCCTAAACAACTAGAAACTTATACTTTAATGTTTGTAGTCTTTGATGTGTTCAAAAATTGTTTTTTTAGTTTTTTATAGGAGAAAAATAAAAAACCAAAAATTTTAACACATTCTAGTTTCTTAGTAGCTTATGCTATTTCTAGCTAAAAAAAGTCTTTGAATTTTTAACAAATAACTTTGAACTTAAACACATTTTTAAAGTATTTTAGCAGATAAAATCTGTTTAAAATATTATAAAACTATATCTAAGAGTTTATATGATGTTACGAGATTTAGTGAAGTGAAGCTAGTTTTTAAACCTCTTACTATACATTTAAATTTTATTTATTGCTATTTCGAAATCTCAAATTTTTTGGCTAAAATTTGATATGTTGTTAATTTATATAGTATAACTAAATGAAGTACTAAAATTTTAATAAGTTTCTTTTTGAGTAATGTTTAAATTCAAAAAAAGTATTGTTTACCATTTAAAAAACAAAATAACAATTGCAACAAGATTTTACTGAAAATATGTTTGGATGTGTCTAAAAAAACTCTGTTTCTTCGTAAACTTATATTACCATATACAATACGTAATTAAAGTAACTGAATACAACGTACACTACATTTCTAACTAATTTTAGACATTGAAGAAAATTAAAAGTTTAAAGTTAAAGCAATGTGAATATTTATTACGTGTATACAAACGTGTATATAAATATTTTTTTCGATGAAAAGATGTTAAATTAAAACAAGTTGTTGTTTTACTACTAGTTAAAGAACCCTTGTTCTTACAAGTTCTAATTATTTCAAACTCATTAAAGATGTTAGAGCTTAAAGATATGAAAGTTATAATTTTCTAAATTAAAACCAATTTTTATAAAAAGCTAGTTTATTTCAGTTTTGAGTCTTGTAAAAAAGTAAAATATTTCGACTGTGTTTAATTTTAAAAGTTTTAAATTAATTGAAATATTTTATTAAAAGAAATAGAAAACAAAAAATAAACTTTAACTAAAAATTAACTGTTTTATTAATTTTCGTATTTTGTTAACAATAACACCGAGAATGTTAATAAAATAAAAAGTAATGTGCACTTAATACAAGTAATACTCAAAAGTACAAAATCTAACACAGATTAACTTGCTGTTATCTATATGAAAAAAGAGTGTTTTTATTAGCTGTTTTATACACTGTACAAATAAATAGTTTTCAAATATTTTTTTATACAAATATAGTTTTAGAATATTTTTCTTTATAAATAGTTCCTTTACGTGCTTTTTTTTACTCATTAAATTTGTTAGGATTTATTATAATAAAAGATTGTAAGTTTAAAGAAACACATTCCAATAAACTTCAACTTGTTGTAAAATTGTGTTTACCTTATCAAGCAGCTTAACACTCAGCAACAATGTGCTTAGCAGTGTGGATGTTCGTAAACATACATTTTTTGTTACAAAGCTTTATTACTTGTTTTTTGGTCTTTTATGTCAGAGTATCTGCTGGGTGAAAAGCTGGGAAACTCAACTCGTTATGAGATTTTCATTCGGGTAAAACTGATTCAGTTCCCACCAGTAAAAATCTGAAAAGGGATGAGTTACCCCTCTGACCCCAAAAATGATATAAATAAAATAAAAAGCGATTTCGTCCGTCTCGTCACAGCGGGGTTTTTAGTTTATTGTTTTTAAATGTTGGAATTTAGCGGTCAGTTTTTCACACAACTTCCTGGTAGCTACTTTCACGAAGATCCGTTGGGAAATGGCATGTTATTTTGAAGTTCTTAAACCGTGGTAGGCCTGTATTTTGGTGTTAATAAAAGGATATGTTTCAAAATAAAATTTTTAGAAGTTCTATTACTTATACTTCAAGCGAAATTGTAATTTTTAATATGTACTCTTTATTTTGTGGCATGTTAATTTTATATTAAGCTAAAGGTGCAAACCTAATTTTTTTTTTTTTTTTTTAGAAGTTCAAAAACAATAGAGATAAAATTCGTAATGTATGGTAATAGCCTAAAAGCAGCTTGTTTAAAAAAAAATCTAGAAACTGAACTCTTAACTAATATTTTAAATTATAACAACAACTAATATTTGTTTCTAATAATAATTTTATTCAGTTGACAGTTTTTCAGTTTACCACGATAGTTGTACTTACCTTTTTTTACGCTAATGTAATAAATTTTTTATAAAAATGTGAAGAAACTATTGAGCTAAATAAAATATATGGCCCTAAAAAAAAACAACTTTTATAAAATTTAATTTCTACACAATTCTTTGAATAAATTATTGTAGTCATACTGATATAAAAATAAATGATTGTTAATTCTTTTATGTGTATTTTGTTACATATACAAAATTTGTAAAGAACAGTTTTTAATTCATTTAACTAAACTTTCAACACCTAACCAAAAAATGTTCTGTGTCGAAATTGCAAGTTATCAATTAGCTTTACAGTCGAAGAAAAATTACACGCTTGTTAAAATTAGTTGTAGTAGTTTCTATACGTTTTTTTGTTTAAATCCCAGCAAATAATCCAAACTGACGTGTTAAGTTCTCGATATCAAAACTTCCGAAGGTTGCGACTCTGCTAGTTCTTGTCAAAGAAACTGTTTCCTACGTCTGAACGTCGCTTGACAACTGAGGATTGTAGTGTCTGGAACCAAGCCACCGTCATCAAAGGTGGCCCGTTGCCGTGTAAGCTGTCATCAGTGGGTGAGTGCTTTCGAGGCATGTATGACGTCACAAGTCGTATCCATGCATTGTTTCGAGCTTGAAAAGGGATTCTGGCTGTCGAAAGAGTAAAGCTTTGTTATGGTTTGTAGATTGCAATTTTTTTTAAATCAGTACCAATAATCTAAGCTTCAAATATCTTTTTTTTCTTTGAGTAATTTTATTTTTGATTGCTTCTTTATTTATATAATTTATTTATTTTAAACCCCAAGTTGGTCTATTTTAACTTATTTTTCCACTCAAGCTAACTTAATATTAGTTTTTGCTTAACACAACTAAAAGTAGTACTTTTGGTTAAAGTAAAAAATTATTCATAAAAGTCGTAACGTTAAAAAATTGTTATTCAACGTATACTTAAAATCATACTTAAATACATAAAATAAATTGTGTGCTTTCTAACTATATTGTTAATAAAAGTGTACGCTTTTAACATGTATTATGTCGTTGAAAAAAGTAATACTATCACTTTTTGGATTTTTTTAAATAGTATTTAATTAAACTAAGTCGTAAAACTTTGAATTCATTATGGCATTATATATAGTTTATAAAAATTTATAACTTTATTGTACATATATTTTTAGCTATTTGCGTACTAAAACGCTTAACCACTGTTTTACTAAAACTACTTAACTTTTTTTGGTAATACCTTTCAAGTATACAGATGTATTTTAGTTCTACTTTGTAGGCTACAATTTTATGTAAAACCAAAAACGCAGGCTTAACTTGGTCGTAATGTAGTCAGATGAATGTTAAAAAAACAAGTATTGTTCGAGTAATTTTTTTTTGTTAATAGGAGTTCGATATTACAGTACTTGCATTTTGACCACTACCATTTTCACTTCATAGAAAGCAGATTGAAATGGCTAAATAGCCTTTCACCTTATTTTAACGATCTTAAGTTTAAAGGCTGTTAAATTTTATATATTTTACTGAGGCTAACGAGTCATCTTTAATCAATTTAAGGTCATCCTGGTATTGTAGATTGGAAATGATAATTTCTATTTAACTTCCAAAACTAATTAACTAAACAAAAAACATTAAACATTTTTATAAATACCTTTAGTTGAAAAATAAACTTAGTTGCTAAAAGTGTACAAATATTTTGAAATTTTGGTTTTGTTTTGAAACTAAGCAAAATAGTTTTAAACATTGTGGTTTGCTACAAGTGTAAAAGAAAGAACGTACACATCGATGCAAACCAGATAATATTTTTACTTAACTCTTTTATTGATCTTTTAAACCAAACATTTAATTTACGGCGAAATTTCTGGCGATAATTTTACGCAACGCGCCGGCAGCAAGGAAACTTTTGAGACAAAAAAAAGAAACGCCTGAGGCGAGAGAGTTTCATCGGGAAAAAATACACGGCTGGTAAAACAGCAAGGTGAAAATCGCTTTGATAGATAAACAGTCGGCGATTCGAAGCCGACCAGAGTTGCCTTGTTTCTGTAATGTGCTTCTGTTGTTCAGGTTTTTAGCAAATTTACTGAGCATTCTTTATTTCAGGTTTTTATTAATTAAAACGACTGAGAGCTTACTGCAGTTTTCAGAACAACACAATCGACCCTGCCGAAAACAAGCTGTATGCTAGAAGCTTTTGCCATATAGAAAAAAATGAAACAAGTGCGCTTCCAACTAAAAACTTCCATGCTGCAACAACAAAGTCCACTTCTGAGGTTTGCCGAGTTCAAAAAAACCGCGAGAAAACCTTCAAAGCTCCCTGCAACACAAAAGTTTTCCAATTTTTTATTCAAATCAGCAGTGCTCCCGCTGATCGCCCTGATCGCTCTTTCCTGCTGTGCCAAGGTTCGCGCGAAGCCGACCGCTTCACCCCGCTCCCCGGCAACCAACTTCAACCTGACGACCGGTCGCCACGGAAACGACGTGTCCTCGAGACCGCCCGGGTTGCGAGCCTCGCTGTTGCCACCGCGCAGGGTGCCGAGGTTGCCGAGGAAGCGGCGCAGGAAAACGACCACTCGGTCGCCCAGAAGGAGGCGCCAGAGGAGCAGGCCGGTCAGGAAGCCGCAGAGGAAGCAGCGCAGGCGCAAGGCGAAAGGCAAGAGGAGGAGAAGAAAAGGGTGCAAGAAGAACAGGAAGAGGTGCGGCAGGAACAACAGAAAGAAGTCGTCGACGAGACGGACGAAGGTGGATTCGACGGTGAAGAGAATTTACAGCAGGTCTGGAAACTCCTTTCACTTGGCCGTGCTGCAGAACGGGACGGTGAAGGGGGAAGCGAGTCACAAGAGATCCGACTACAGTTAGTTGACATTTGTGATAATTTTAATCTTTTTTTTTTTTAGTTTACCAGAAGCGAATTTAAAAACAAGTCTACTGTATATACTTGTACTGAAATGTATAAAAATTTAATACAAAAATGTTCAACAACTATTTAACCAGAAGTATAGAGATTTGACACTACAGTAGTTAGTTCAGAAATGGTTGTAAAAGCATAACTAAAATATTGTAGCTTAAAATAGAAGTTTTAAGTAAACATATGTTTTGTATATAATTCGGTAAAGCATTTGAAAAATTCGTAACAATCTAGAATAAATATTGTGTAGCGAAAACTTATTTTGTTGTGACGATAGTTGTTATAATTTTCTAAATACGCAAAATTTGTCGTAAGCAGCAGTATACAAAAGTAAAACTGCAGTTGTACATATTATAAATAAACGTTTTTAATAAATAAAATTAAACATAGTAATTGCATAGTTGTAAAACGTTAAAACTAAAAAGATTGATCTTTTTAAAAAGACACATTTAAATAATGTAACTTAAAAGGTAATTTTAATTTAAGAGCTTGAAGTTTTTATAATAAAGTAATGAAAAAAAAATTATGTAACAGTTTTTTTTATAAGTTTACGTCTACTTTTAATTTCAATTTAAAAAAAATATAAATTGTTACAGTATAGTGTTATTTTGGGCAACAATTGCGTAAACTTACACTTTCAGAACTTAAGATTAAACAAATTTCCGTACTTGTATTGTACTTTTACCACTAATCAGTTTAAGATATAATCTTTCTCAAATATTTAACCGTGTAATTTTGTTTTCTAATATTGGAACGTTTTATAATGTTTTGTAAAGCTGGAACTAATACCGTAGACCAAATCTAATTGACTTAGTTTGTTTAAATTTTCAGTTCAACAATTAAATAAAGTGGTTAGAAATACCGTAAAATTTAGATAGTAATAATGCATTTTTCAAAATCTTAGAAAAAAGTGTTCAAAGTACTTCAAACTACTTTTATCAATATGATTTTTTTTAAATATAAGTTTTATACGCTAGCTTTACTTAATAATTATCTGTATATTGTTTTAACGATAAAGGTTTTTAAAAAAAGTAAGCTTTAAAAACACACTAAATTTAAACAGATTAAAAATAATAACAGCTATAACAAATTGAAGTTAATAAATTCTGTAATTGCCGACAATTTAAAGTTAGGTTTGTACTTTCAATTCAAAACTGATGAGTGTTTCAGAAACTAAAGATCGGTGACGTTTTTCAAACACGACACAGAGCAAAGTGTCAAACAAAGCACCATTAAGACACATTATTTTAGGTAAACCCTCAAACAAAACGACTGCAAGTTAAAAGGCTTGTATCATTATGTACATAATCAAAAGTCAACAAGTGCGAGTTTACTTTCTCACAAAATCGCACCGAAAATATGCCGCGCTCGCTTCTTCATCGATTAAAAATAGAAACCGAACGGCTCAAACAGGCAACTTTTGATCAATTAGCGCCGCTATCTGTCAGCGAGACGCTAAAACAATCAACTTCACAGGCCGCTTGTGTGCCCAAGTGTCAATTTCGAGGTGACCGGTTCCCCCCATCACGTATGCAAACACGCGCTGTGACGTCACACGGTACGAAAGTGCGTTATCTGACGGTGTGTGCTTAGCCGGGGCGGAACAAAAGGGGCGCAAACATCGTCGTGCCCACTCAATTTAATGGACACTTAATAACCTCAATCGGGTGTCAACTTTTGAAGATAAAAAGTTTGACAAGATTCTGATTCCCATGCGCGCGGAATGTTTGCGCACGATTGGGGCGGGTTCTGGTTATTCCGTGGCAACAAAAGACCTGGCTCCACTTTCCCATGATGGCGATCTTGATAGATTGTTTTATCTCGGTTGGCAAGTATTTGAGGGTTTGTGGCAACTTTGTGGGGTTTCGCTTTAAATTACACGATGGTCGTTAGTCTTAAGAACTGGGGCAAAAGTCTACAGTGTAATGCAAATATCGATCTTAAAGCCTGACAACCTTGTTAATCTATTACTATCCGAACTATTACGTCATGTGCCTGGGTAAGACTAGAAAGAGTTTATTTTAGTCAGTTTTTATACAAACACATTATCTTGTATGCGCAAAAAGGTCAACTGTTTAACCTTTAAGAGGTAAAGGGTAAATTTTCTTGAGTTTTTATTATCAAACTTCGAAAAACATGATTTAAACCTAAAATTCAAAGAAAAAAACAAAAGTTGTGTTTTACACCAAAAATGACAACTCTAACTTTTAAACGGAACTAAACGCATGTTCAAGCTAAAATTTTAGAGCGACATCGACATTAATCATACAGCTGCAACAAAGCGTTTGCAAATAATCTTGCTAAATACAGTCTTTATGACGTCATAATCGATATGTTTCGTTCATCGGCTGTAGACCATAAAACTCACCTGTTAGCGACCGAAGTATTTTTATAGCTCGACCATCGCACGGTTAAGTTATAACATTGGAGATTGCTGTTTTTTCTCAAAACTATTTCTGCAGTTGACGCGTTTAAAACATATCAGATGTTTCTTAAAAAATTTATATTTTTTTAAGCAATTTAAAGCAAGAATTTTTTTTTTACAAAATATCTAAATCATGGGTCAGCAGACTTTTATGAGGAAGGGGCAAGATTTACTAAGAAAAGTTCTTTGCAGGCAAAGTTAATAAAAAAATTCACTGTAAAAAGTGTATTAAAGTTTTGCCTAAGTAATAAACAGCAGTTTACTCACGAGCAAAAAGTGCGTACTTAAAACTTTTAACAATAAAAAAAAATATTCAACTTGAATCTTTTGCATTGGTTGTTTTATTTTACAAAAGGCCACAGTCTGCCGACCCTCACTACAAATTACTACCCGTGTTTTTCATTTGTGCGTAGTTAACTAAGAGTTTTAGTTGTATAACCTAAACGCTAGAAAAACCTTGCACGTATGTTTGCGGACCAGGCGAGTCGCTACACGCAGTTGGTTGTTTTCCATAACAAGAGTGGCACATGATTGGTACTTTTTGTTCTGGTGCGTAGACAAACAGGGTGTTAAGTTTGCATTTTCAATAATCATCTTTTTCAGTGATGATATGAAATTCGAACGAACACTAGCCTAACATATAAAGATTTGTAAATAACGTACAAGAGTTTACATGAGTACATAACTGCTAGATTAACAACACTTTGAAATCTTGGAAGTTTATACTTCATTTAACTTGTTGCAGTTATATATGTAATCTCTTTATAAAAACTCAACATTTAACCGCAAAAATTTATCGTGCTCACTGTACGATTTAAACTGATTAATTTCGCCTTGTAGTATCAAAGGTAAAATCATGCAGACACTTTATTACGTAAATTTGTTAAATAATTTAATTTATTAATGTAGTTTTAGATGGCTATTGGAGATAGATTTCATTTTTTAAATAAAAATTACAAAATATACAAAAACATACTTAAAAGTTTCAAAGAAAAAGACAACTTTTATATGGTTCTGTTTGAAAACTTTAGATAAGGAAATGTTTTGACAAACACTTACAAGATAAAATGTTTGTAACTTATTTGAAGACGCTGCAACATTACTTTTTTGTGTTGTTTCAAGTAAAACTTTAATCCATCTTTCTTTCACTATGGTGTAATTTATTGTTTGAATAAGCAAATTTTAAAGTTAATTTTATAATTTTCCTTCCAAATTTTACAGCTTTAAAAACAGTTCCTTGCCCTTAAAAACTTTACTGTGCGATTTTTTATCACTTTTAACAAGCTTAAATTACAGCCTAGTTTTGTATTACTTTTTGAGAACAAGCACCATAATTGCAAGTTTGAGTTAGTTTAAGGTGGCCTTAGTTATAACAATTGCTATTTTGCATGCTGGTAAGCAGACAAAAATGAAAATTAATTCACATAATCCGGTTATTTGCCGAAATACTTCCGTATAGAAGTAGTTCAATCAAGTTGAATTACAAAAAGTTAACCTACTTAGTTGTACAACACTAAGATAAAAAGTTTTACTCTTTAGCACACATTTTATATACTGCAGTCACATAAACTATTAGTTAAACTTGTTTTTTGTTTTTTTTTGTTTTTTTAAAAATATTGATTTAGGGTCAATAAAAAATTTAAATAACACTTTTATTATTCACGTTTACTTGATCAAGTTATTGATGAACTAAACTTTGAACTTTCAGCTCTTAAATATGAATTTTCCATAAAAACAAATTTTATATACATCTGAATTAAACAATACTGAAGCTAAGTAGTTCCAATAAAAAGTTCCAATAAAGTGCTGGTTGTCAATTTGATTCATACATTTAATACTCTTTACTGTATTTTGTACAGAGTTGCTGAATTCTCATCACAAATAATAAAATTACCATCACAAAGTGAACGTAGAGTGAAAATAAAAAATAAAAAAATAAATTCTTTATTTAGACTTGCATAGCTTTTTTTTCGAAACATAAAATGTACAATTTATCGATTAAAGCTTAAAACTATGCTTTTTTTACGTTTTTTCTAGAAACTGGCTTCGTAATAATATAAAACTAAATGAGACTAATTTGAGGTATAAAATTACAATTAACATTTTCAGTTACAACTTTTATTTTTCCCACAAAAATGCCGATGCTATTACGCTTCGTCATATACGTAATTTAATAGACAAAACAAAAACTTACTATTTTTATAGAACCAACGTCAGTTAGTGACTATAAAAACGTTATCATTTAACGATTTAACTACTTAAAGATGTTTTGAGAAAGAAGTTTTTGCATTGTACATTATTACATTCGAACTTACAATAGTTTCTTTTTTGTTTGATTTATTATTTTAGAAACAAGGATCGTTTTTAACGGTTTTATAAAAAACGGCACTAGTTAACTTTCACCTTAATTAAAATATACAGTTAATCTTTAAACTTCAAGGCTTGTTGAAAGTTTTTATTTGCTTAACAAAAAGCAGCGTGACTTTATTCTCAGAAAAATTGCATAAACGCCAACTTAGTTTTACGCCAAAAATTAAGAAAAAAAAAGTTCTAAGCGAAACAGACACAATATAAACATTTAGCTGGATTTGTTCCTTGAAAACTCACTACAACGACAGGGTGGTAGCTTTTTGAATGTAGTTTATCGAACGGTGTAAAAATCGGTGGTGAATTCAGAGTGTTTACTGTTCGAATGATAACGTCTTTTAAATTGATTAATTAGACTCAATCATACACATGCGTTTACTCGACTATCAACTTTTTGTCAATTGAATTGCACGATGCTGCCGAAGCAAGTAAGTTGGCTTCAGCGTTTGAAATAGCTTTTTGTTTTTTAAAGCTTTGCAAAAATGTTAAGCAAACATCGACAAAATATTTATTGCTTGTAGGCCGTATTTTTACAAGGGGTAAAATAGTAAACTGTTTACAGCTTTGGGAGTGTGTGTTTACAACCTCATTTATATATATTTACACCTAAAACTTGTTTAAGAGTCTTTTAAAAACGTACGTAAAAATGTACTTAACTTTTCTTCACAGTGATCTTAAAACTATTTTAAGCTGCAAATCACAAGCTTCTTATTATATAAACTTGTTATAGCTCTACTAGAGTTCTATTTTAGTAATTGTAATTTGTTGTTAAAGCAAAAACGTACTGCGAGAAATGTTTACATTCCTAAAGCTGGAGTTTAATCATAAAATAACAAAATTTAATTAAAGTACCAGTTTAAAATTTTCAGTCGTTGTAAATCTTTTAAAAAGTTTACCTTTTGTATTAAAAAAAAACCAAAGTTTTGTTTAATTTACCGATAAAACCCTACAGATAATTCAAATCAAAATTTACTTTTGACATTGTAACGCTATCCTGTCAATTCAAAAGTTATTAACTGCGACAGGCGAGTTTTAGCTGTTCAAAGACAGGTACATTTTTCAATTTTCACAAAACATTTGCCTTATAAGAGAGCCAAACGTGCGACTACCGGAACTTCTCACCATCCAACGAAATTCGCAACAAAAAATTATTGGAAAAGCTAAATTAAAAATCGCACCAAGGCCCGTTGAAAGAAGCGTACGTGCCTAATAAAGATACACATTCAAAAGACGCTTCTTCAGCGTGAGACAGTGCTGTCGCATGTGCATGCGAAAAGTGGAAAAAATCTATCAATTATTTCGTATCTGAGTGCATTTTGCTCGGCCAAGTTGCTTTCGGCCGACGACTTTGACTTTCATGTGCATGTCATGGTGTTAGCGACTTAAACACATTGCAAACAGTGTCGGCTTTCTTGCAACAAACTGCGACATATGTCTCTTGTGAGCCTTTTCGTTTTTAAGAAAATGCACGCGGCAGTGTTATTTGTTACGAGCGTTACCGTTTTTACACGCCTCTTAACGTTTAGATTGCCTTAAAGCTTATTTTTAAAAACTTTTACAAGCTGTTAACTTTTTTAATCCTTCGCAACAAGCAATGGGTTTTTATGTAAAGAAATTGGGGATTTTTCGACGTTAAATGATTGATATTTTTCCTTCTGTTATGTCAAGCTCGTAGGAGTATAATTTTGCAAAATTAGCGAACACTATTTTTTTAAGGAGAACAAATTTTTTTCTTGGTAGGTTTTCAAAAATTTCAAGTGGTATATGTCTAAATTAACATTTTTTATTATATATTTTTTAGCGCTGATAGAAGTAAAAAGTATAGACGACAATGGAGTAGTGACTTTACGGGGGTTGCAAGCGAAACTCTACGTCTGCGTGGGAGAAAAAGGAAAAATCAGGGCCCAGGTAGGATTGAACTTAGTTTTTAAAGTATACTTTATATTGAGTTTTATCATTATTGTTTTTTACTTTATTTGATTCAAACTAACTTAACTAAATTTAAACTAATAGATTTGCTTCTAAATTTTTAACTTTGGTTTTAAACAAACGTATCTACTTGTTAACCAAATATCGTAATTTCTACTGCATACCGATGTTACGTCATAATGATACAAATTGACTTGCATGCGATGCTCGTATGTCATGTACGTTTTCGCAAGGGGCCAAGTTCACATCGCAATATTTTGTGCATGTTTGTAAACTTTGCGTCATCTGTACTAGTAAAGCTGTCAACGTGAATATTCAAATGGCAAAATTTCAAACTTAGACAATTCAAATTCTAAAAAAGTTGCTGTGCCATATCTCTAAAAATATACCTAACTTAAAAGAAAAGATAATGTAGGTCTATTACAAAATATATACTAATATAAATAAATCTTAAAATATTTTTTGAATAGAAAGCTCATAATCACTAAAATTAGCTATACTTTAGTAAGTTTCTGTCTTTTTTTCGTCATGTCTAAATAAATTAATCGAAAATAAGAAAATCTGATGTTGGTTTAACTAATAAGAATATGATGGCAAAAATTTATTTAAAAAAATTATTGTTTAGAAAATTAGCAGTAACTAGGAATTTTTAAATTTTGAATCCTTGGAATTTTAATTGTCGTTCAACCTTTAAAGGTATAAAAAATGTATCTATAGAAGGACATAATTTTTACTTTGGTTGTAGTATAAAAAGCATGCCAACTTACCGACAAAATTCGTATTTAACGTTGTTATATATATATATATATATATATATATATATTATGTTTTATCCTATTTTTTCGTGCTTTGTATAAACTGTTGTAATGCAACATGTTCAAAAAGACAGTGTGTGAAAACAAAAAAGGTTGTTTAACTAACATTAATTTATTTAAAACTAAAAATTAGTAGTTAATGTTTGTGTTTCAATGTTCCAAGCATAACCTGTTTAACATCTAAACAAAACAATTAATTACTGTGAAATTAAGATAAAAATGATAAATTATTTGATATTTTCATTGAAATTACAATTTGAAAAAATAAAGTTTTTGATGAGCACACAATAATAAACCAGGTACATAATAACTTTATAATGAAACTAAGACTAAGTTGTAAAACCGAGCTCAACTTATAAAATATTTCAACAATCTGCAAGCCGAAGCATCAAAATTAACAAGCAAACACCCATTACCACTAAACACCGTCGGCAAAATGAACGGTACAATGATGACGTCACAATCAAACTTGTGGCCTGACAGGTCTTTGGTTGGCAAACTGCTAACTCGCTGCTTGCCTGCTTACCCCAGCGAGCCCTTGAAAAGCCCTTGGGACCCTTGGAAGCCGTTGCCTTGAGAACAGGGCGTATTTTCTCAAGGTGACGCGAAGTTTTATTAGGTTAAGTTTGGCAGCCCCCAGTCCCACTTCTTTTGTGCTTGTTCACTGAATTGTAATTGAAAATCCCTTGTCGACTTGCCTGCCTTGGCATCAGCTGTAGCATCATTTGTCAGAAAAACTCATAAAAGAAAAGTAATAAAGATCATTTGGTTAAAGTTCGTTCAGCTAACGGCAAGTTTTTAGCGCACAACTCAGTTTTGATGATATGGATCGAAAAAGATTATATAACTCAGACAGGAGAAAAAAAAAACAAATAAAAACATCAATCATACAATGCAAGTTTGATATCATGTTTAGTAATTTCGCTCGTTGAAGTATGTAGAGATGTATTTGACAAATTTTAAGTCACACCCTTTACTAGAGAATGACTTTGCACTTATTGTCGTTGTAATAATAAGTTAAAATATTTGTAACAATTTGAAAAATTGCTCGCCTCCACTGGTTAAGTTTATATTTTCGATTTTTGCTACAACCTTACTCATTTTTTGATGGTTTTTTTATTTAAATGGTGTCTTTAGTAGAATTTAATAAGCAATAATTAATCGTTTATTTACTCATAATTTTTATTATTTGTTTAGTTTGAGTAATAATTATAAGTGAAACAAAAAACTATCACTATCAAAAACACCCGTTTGATTTAACTTAAGCAAATGTCAAGGTTTGCTTGAGTAGTTTTTTCTGCGGTAGATCAGCCGTAATTACCAGTTAAAACAGATTTTACTTGAAGTCACAAGTCATTCAAGTGGAAAACCGACAAAACTTATTGGATTTAAAAGGAAGCGTTTAATTTGGCAACAACGTAGATCACTTGAATTGAATAATAATTGAATTATTGACAATAGACTATCATAAATCCCCATGTTTTGCATACTATCTTTGCTTGTTAAGTGCTTTTACGGAATTTTTTCTCAGAAATTATGTATTTTTGATTTTGAGGGTGACAAAAAGTTGTTTTATGATAGTTGAAAGTGTAAAACTTAAATAGTGTGTAAATTTCACACATTTAATGTTTGAAATGTGTTGCATGTCTGTTTTAATAAGTAAGAAGAAAGTTTTAAAAGTAATTGTATTCATTTAAAAAAAAAACACTCGTTTAGTTGTTTTGTAGACAAATTACAAAAAAAATAAGTTAAGAAAATATACATAGATAAATAAAGGTTAAGAATAAACAAAACTTAAATTAAATCTTTCAAAGTGTTGAAATTGTATAAGTGTGTTGCAGACTTATAATTAAGGTTAGTAGGTCAGGGTGAGCTAACTAATTGCTTAAAAAATATCGTACTGTTTAGAACGTTAATATCTAGCACGTTTTCACAAACATACTGTTTACTTTAATGCAAACTTAGCATTATACAATCTAAATTACTAGTGTACCTGTACAGACTTAGAGTTAAGATTTGAAACTTTTTGCCCCAAAAAACACTTTCGAAAAAAAAAACATAGTTGTTTAATGCAGCTTAAAGTTAGCAATAAAAAACTACAGCAGTTAACGTTTTTGCATTTAAATATAATTTAAAGTTTTATGAGTTGTTTTAAAGCTAATTTTTGGAAAAACCGTGTGAACGTAGCCATAAACACAAAAAAAATATACTGCATTTAAACTTTTAGATTTTGTTTTGTTAAAATGCTTACAAAATAAGTGTAAGTAGAGTTATAAATATTTGAATTTATTTGATTTTTTTTTTATCATTTTTTTTCTTAATGTTATTAACTATCATTGTATTAAATTTATAATATTTTAATTTGCTCTAAGCTTTTATCAAATTGGAAGTGTAGATAAGGCGTCAGTTACCACAAGAACTAAAAGCAGTTTTATAAAATCTAATTTAAAACAAAGATTTAAAAAAATACAATTATTGACTTTAAAACGGTTACAGCAATAATAGTTAAACCTATAAAAAAAATACTTAAAGCAAAAACAATCACTAAATAATTTAAATCAACTTCATCTGAATGACTTAATAACACTACTCAAATCAAAGTCAGATTTTCTCTAAAATAGTAGCTCGGATTTTTCACCCATCAAAAGGCCGGATTACGTCATGACAACTGACAATGTTCTTAGCAACAAGTCGGCTTTTCCTAGCAACGTTTGTAGCTTTCCAAACGAGGTGTCTGGTTTCTATTGAAGTTTTTAATGACGAATAAACACTTGAAGGGCCAATCTAAACTGGTCTTGCGGAACTGACATTGTAATCGACAAAAGACAAGCGTGAGGGGCCAAGCTAAGTTTCCTTGATTCTCAGCAATGAAAAATTAACTATCGACAAGAAACGACGTAAGCAACCTTATACTTCCTATATGTCTTTTAAGCAAACTTGTGTGCTAAACATTAAAGACAAATTTAGTTAATATACAAGAAAAGTAATTTTGTGGAAACGAGTTAGCACTACCGATAATTTCTATTTTGTTGAAAGGTTAAAATCCGCCGGTTTATCACTTTAGTTGAAGGAAATCCAGTATTAGATTTTTATTAATTTAAATAACTTTCTATGGTATTAATAGTTTGTAAATATCGAGATCTGTTATTTACTTAAATCTTTAATACTTTACTTTGCCACAATGTTAAATAAAAGAAATGTTTTTTATTGGAACTAGTTCTAAGATTCTAAGATGCTAAAGCTGCTTTCAAAAACTCTGTGAAAATTAGATAAAAATGTTTAACATTGTAATGTTAATAAAAATTACATAAAAAATGTTTTAAAAGTCGATAAAAATTTGAATCCTAAGCAAATAAGTCAAATCACCCAACAAATGTCAAAAATTTTCTTCAAACGAAAATATCAAACTGCTTTTTTAACTACTTTTGAACTGCAGTATTTTAATTAAAAGTGTAATTTTTATTTTATCGTAGATAACTTAAATTATTCTTTATATGTATTAACTTACCTACACACTTCAAAAACTCAAAACACGCAAAAACAGGTTAAATAAGACTTTTTTTTTACCAATAAAATGAACAACTAGGTTTAAAACACATACTCCAACTGTTGAAACAAAAAAAAAATTTACACAGGAAAACTACATCAAAGCGAAGTGCACTTTCCAGTCCACGGTGAGGGACAATCAGCAGACGACGTACAAGGCGCTGGCGAAATGCGGCAAGCGAAGGTGCAGGGGCTTCCTTAACCTGAACAAACAGGGCCAAGTGAAGAACGTTACCAAGCACAAAAATTACCTCGATCAACAGACGCATTTCCTCGACAGAATACCGAGGTTTGATCTTTCACTTGTTTACTGATTGATTAGAAATGAAAACATTGGTTAAGTGGAAAACAAAAACTTAAACGTTTTATAAGTGAAGAAAAGTTTATTCAAAAACTTTGTAAATTTTTCTTTAACACAACTTAAATTTTTTTTTTCAATTAAATGCATTTAAACAGAAGAAGACGCAGAAAAAAACGAAAAAGACGAAGGCGGCACGCACAGGCACAAAAACAGAATTTTTCACTGGTTGGTGTTTCGGCGCAGGACGTCAAATCGGCCATTAGAGAAGACAGAGCACTCCTTTTCGCACTTCAATCTTAGTTCAGGGTATTTCCCTGTTATGAGAGTTTTTACAATGCTGTATGCTGCCCTTAATTTATTATTTACGTAAAAACCGTCCTCCAAGGAATGTTTTCAAGAAGAAAGAGTGAAAGCCACTTTTGTATTAGCAACAATGGAAGCTTGCTATGACATAAAACGTTAGTTTTCACTTTTCAATAAATCTGTTTGCATCTTGTGAATGTTTTTAAATTATCTTTTGATTTTTGTTTTGTAATATTTTTTTTTACATTTTAACATGATAAGTTTTAAACTTTTTTAATTGTTTAATTTTTTCTTCTTATAGTAAAAGATATTTTTTCAATTTATCATAACTGTAACTTGATTTTTAGCACTTTGTATATTTACATATTATAAATCACATTTTTAGGAAAACAGGAAACATCTACCTCGATATTAAAGAGGTCTTTGGTACAGAAAGTGCAAACCAATAATTTGTTCTATAAAAATTCTTAAAAGTGTGAATTTGCTTAAATAAATATGTATTAAGTGTAACATTTAAGCTAGTTAATTTTGTTTTATTAAAAAATAGATCAATTTCATCTCAAAATTTTTAAAGGTATGTAATTATTGTAGACACTAATTTTAAGCTTTAAAGTGCTTTAAAATTTAGTTTGTAAAATGATTTTTTACTACTTGAAAAACATATTTGCCGATAATATATTTATTATTTAAGTTATATTTAAGACAATTTTTTTTTTCTGATTTCAAATGTAGTTTAAGTAAATAAAATTTTATTTGATCTATAAGATTTAAGAATCTTAAATAATAAATTTATTTAGACACCAAGCTAAAGCATATCTTTAAGAATTTTAAACATATGAAACTACAATCTAGATTGTAAATAGTTTTAAATATTTTTGTTATGTTTTAAACTACCTAGCCTTTTTTAATTGAAATTATATATATTTAGAAATTTTATCTTAAAAAAACTAAAACTCTCTAAAAAAGTATCCGTTTTATCTAAACTGACTGTTATGTGTTTACTAAGTTAAAAAAAACTGATGTGTTATAAACTTTCTACTATGATAAACTTAGTAAAATATAATTAGCAATAAATATCAGCTAAAACTTTTAATATTTTTGACATAGAGTTTTCTACTTTGTTTTTAATAATACTTATATAAAAGTATACGTTTTATTTACAATATACATCGTTATTTTATTTTTAGAAAAAAAAACTAGAATAGAAAATAATGAGAAAAAAAACTTACCTATTATAAAACAGTATACACAAGTGCTAAAATTATATCAAACAAATAAAATAACGCTATACAAAATACAATCTAATCTAAAACGAAATGCTTTTAACTGAATAGCAATGATAAAAAAAAATCAAAATTTAAATTATAATTTCCTAAACTTATCGACTAAACCGCGAACGTTTAGCGTTTAAACTTAGAAATCACAGTACTAGGTTTTAGCTGTGTATTTAAAATGCAACTATATCTTGTACAATTTTTTTTTATACACTTTAATAGTTGTACTATATATAAATGAGTAAATTTAATAAAATGGGGTTGGACATTGTAAACAATTTACTTTACGAAAAGCTTTTAAAATGCATTAAGAAAACGTAAAACTGAAGAGCTCACACTATTGTAGAAAAGAAAACAAACCTAAATTTTATTTTTTAATTTTATTTTTGTGTAAACGGTTTATTGGGATATTACTAGTTTAATATTAGTCTGCTAGGTTAGTAAAAGAAATAAGGTTAAGTTAGAGAAAACTTTAAAAGTATTCAGTTAATTACAATATATTTGTACAATTACAAAAACAAGTTAGTACAATTAGTGAGTTTTACTTACTCACAAGAGATGATGTAAGTAAAAAATTTTTACAAACCATGTTAAATTCTAATTACATGGTTTGTGTTTTATAAAAAAGGTCCATATTCAAAAGTCACTAAATTAAAAAAAAAAGTTTTTATATAGTTTTATAGTCATGTTTATTATTTAAAAGTTTGCTTTATTATTTTTGTTATTAAAAAAAATTCTTTGTTAAAATTTACTGACTGCCATAAAAATGGAAAAATAAGCTTATATTTTAACAATAAAAATATAAAAAGCTCAAAAACAAAAAATTCACCCATAACTTCCCTTTAAGTACTTATTTCCCCCATATCTGTTATATTGAATCAAAAGTAGGCGAAATCGCATTTTATAGGATACCCTAAGTATCAAATAAATTGCTTTTAAATGTTTAAGATAACCCTTGTTCAAGTGAACTTTTACTGCAATTTTTTTTAACATAGCTACAGCTTCAATACGTTGTGCTTACTCTATTAAATTTGTTCCATTTATTCTGTTGCCCACGATAAGCTTACGTGTTTACTATAATTATTGTATAAGATTGACTGTTTTTTGTAAATAAAGCAAACGCTAAATAAGTTTATAAACTTACATTTAGTGTTTTTTGTCGATAACTGAATCCAGTATTTGTGCAAAAGACCTTTTCATTTAAAATTATATTAAAAAACTTGCAATGATAAAAAAAGTATTCTTTCAAGAATTTTTTTTGCTTATAAAAGCAAAGGCAACAATTTAACGTTTTTTGTTAGGTCAGCATAAGTCAAAATCGGCAAAATTCTGCTAATAATGGCACAAGTACTTTTATGTAATGCAACTCATTTTTAACTATAAACATTTAAACTTAAAAGGCTACTGAGATCTAAAACTGACATATTCAATTAAGAAATTTCTAAATACTTCAATACTACTTTTCATTTTTTGTTTTGAAATATTCATTTACAAAATTTAACTTATTCCATAATTAAATTATGGGTTTTTAGAGAACTTATTTAAAATATTCCGTTTAATACACTTTAAAAATACCTACAAATAAAAAAGTAAATAAAGAAGATAATAATTATAATACTATATAATGTAGTACAAAACTTGATAAATCACAAGTAACTTTGATACCATAGTTAACTTTTAAAAGCTTAACTTTCTTTTTGAAAAATAAAATTCAAAAAACAAAACAACTTTTACTTAAAATTTTAGGAAACCTTTACGGCTAACAAAAGCTAAAATGTTCGGAGCGGTTTTAAATGTTAGTTGAAATTAAACAGTAAAATTAAACCAGTAGTATTGGCATGTCAGCAAGCTTTAAGACCTACTTCAAGTTTGTATTTATGAATTTTATTTCATATTTTGTTTAGGCTTTATTTTTTGTTTTTTTATAAAATAAGGAAATTAAAAAGTGTTAGACTAACTACTAAAACATATCATTTTAATTAAATACACTACACGTATTATTAAACTTATATGTAGTTAGAGTAAGTTATGTAAAAGGGTGAACAGTCTGCTGCCCGCATGTGGATCATGAAAGGTAAAAGTTCGGCCCTGAGAAATGTTTCATTTTAAGTATATTCGGCTAATGAAGGGTATAACCTGCAATCCGAAAGCATGCAAATGTGGTTCGTGAATAAAACAGTTTGAAGCTTACACTAGGTATTCTGAGGTTTAAGTAGAAAAGCAAAAACTGAAACAACGACTGCAGTCCGCAAATATTTTTATTTTCGAAATTTGACCCGCGACTACCAAACGCCCTGTTATATAACAAGATCAGTAAAAATGATAAAATCAGTCAATAAACGATAAATAAACTAATTGGTTTTGTATAACATCTCTGTACAAACTTAACGAAACTAGGTTTTAATATTTACAATATACATAAAAAAAGGAAACTTGTAATTTGTTTAATGTAATTGAAAGTTTTTGATAATATTCAAACCAAAGTTCTAACAGGACTGTTGTAATAATAAGTAACAATTCGCTTCAATTCAAATACTATGTTATCTGAACATAACTGTTTTTAAGAAAAAGTTTAAAGAGTGTTTGTTTGATTTGTACAAAAATAATAATTCCAAATAGTTTAGCATTTTTTTCTCTCTTTAGTTTTAAATGATTTTTTAAAGTTAAATTTACGGATGAGACTTAGTTAGAAAGTTTAATATTTGTTTTCAATAGTAACGTTGTTGTTGTCACAAAATAATAAGAGCATTCTTTTTAACTGTAAATCGCTTTTAGTCTATTGCGTTATACGTAACTTATTTGTTTGTAATTGTTCTAGTTAATCCATAAGACTGAAATACACATGTACGTACATACTATTGAGCAAACAATTTATAAAACTAGCGGTTGTTAATAGTTTAGAACAAATCTTTAAAAAAAATAATTTTAATTACACAGAAATCAATGCCTAATGTGATACTAAATTACTAGCTAGCTGCTTCACTTAGCCGTATAACTTGCATTAAAAAAGAGGTTGTTTTCTCATATGATATCTTATACCTTATCTAATCACAAATTTTTAAAAGTTATCAATAGTGTTTTTAATACTATGTGTGATAACATTAAATTTTCATACAGATTGATAACTTTAAGCTTGTATCTATTTATGTTCACAATACTTTAATGTGTATTTACTAGAAGTTAATATAGTAACTAATACTTATAATATATTTAGAAGAGTTTATATTAACTAGATTTTTTTTTGTAAAGTAAACTAGAAATAACAAATAAGTCATTGCTCATAAGTTTAAAGCCGAAGATTAAACCTGCGACGCTTCCTCGCACCTAATGTGTACCTCCGCACTTTTGACATTATAACTTAGTAAACTATTTTTGATACGTGCAATTTTTAGTTTTAAGCATCTATAAAATAAAGAACAAGTAAGGAGGTTAAGTGTAATAAAGTTAAAACTGCATACAAAGTTTAAACCTGTGACGCTTCTTCGCACCTATCAGGTATCTTCGCACTTTTGACGACAGATTTAGTAAGTTATTTTTATACGTAAATTTTTTTGTTTTAAACACTAATTGAAAAAAATACATAAGAAGGTTTAAATATAATAAAGTTAAAACTATATATAAAGTTTAAAGTTAATCGAAAAACAGATAACAAACAGCTATTATATTCAACCACTTTTTTTTGAACTTCTTAAGTAAAATGTTGCACATGGAATAATTAGTATCTTTATATTTTGTCGACTAGTATAACTGTTTTTCAAAGGTTAATATATCAATAAAATACAATACATATCTAAATATGATAAAAAGTTCTACTTTAGCGTAAAATGATAAACTTTATAAAGTTATCTATATAAAAAAAAACAAGTTTTAACGTATTATGATACTAGAAATGATAACATATTTTTATTTCAAACTCCTTTTAATAAGTTCGGTCAAGTTTTTCATTTTATATTAAACTTTTGTTGTAAAAACAACTTGGGTGTATATTTTCAAACATGTGTTTGATTTAAAATCAGCTTATTTTTTAGTTATTTTCTAATTTTTTTTTAAACTTTTGAAATACATTGATTTCTTAATAGTTTGAAAGCTTTTTTTTTTTGAGAATACCTAACTTTATTTACTTTTTTTAATCAAACTTTGTTAAGTATTCTAACGGAGCCAGAAATATTTATAAAAATATTTTGATGTCCTATTTTTAATCAGAATTACTTAACATGTCAATTTTTATTTCTAAGATATGAATACACTTTGATTTAGACAGTAGTTAAAAATATTGGAGACAATGACTAGAAAAATAGCATATTGACTTGAAACTAATTCTTATGATGACAATCAATTGTTTTTCAAACTGTCTGTTGAGATATCATACTTAAAACACTTTGTAAGTCATTTTTAAGCTTAAAAGTACAAATAATTAATATAAAAACCTATTTTATATCATCAAAACTTTTGGAAACTTTTATAATTTTATTTTAAAAACGTAAACATTTGAACTACAGCAGTTTAGATTACTAAATATAAAATCATTTAATTATTAGTTTTTAAAATAAGTTATAAACGGTGCTTATATATATATGTTATAGATAAAACAGAATAAAAATTTACACAATTGGTTTGAGAGTTCAGTATACTAATGTGTATCATTATTAATATACGTTAATTTATAATTTAAAATTAAGTTTTTAGTTATTAGTTCTTATGAAATCCATTTTTATGTTGCTTTGCTGACCACCAGACTTAAAATATAATTTATAGAATAAACAAGTATTTAATTGAAACAAACGATTTGTTTTATGAAATATGATACAAGCACGGCGTAGTTTGATTTTTCATATCGATAAACCGCTTTTTAGTACTTAAGCTAAATTAAATCTTAAGAATCTATTTATATTTGGTATATTTAATGTAAAACATCATTCTTTCAAATGTTACAACTAAGCTAAGTTGCTAAAGTAAAAATAGTTTTTTTCTAAAAGTCATTTGTAAGTTTAATTTTTTTAATAAACCACTTTTCAATGTGCGTAAAAAGTACAGCGTTCTAACACATAAAAACTCTTTTTAAGATTATGCCTATTTAGTATAAGAAAAAATCTATGTTTTTGTGTTAAATGTTTGGTACATCTTATAAAAAGAGGATATTCTTTTATTTTATTTCTTTTTACAAAACTTTGATAAATATAAGATTTTAAGTGGTTAAAATATTTCAATTTTTGTAGAATTTTTCAATTGATTTTATGCTTGAAACCTTGATATTAAAATAAAAATTGAAATAGGCAAAAGGTTAGTAATCGTTTTCTAATAACTTTAAAAGTACAAATCAAAGCATATGTTATATTTTAAAACCTTACTTATGGTTTCTAGTTAAAAGTATGACCCGTTTAACACTTCTGTACTTTTTTGTTTATGTTTAATGCATCAAAAGTTTTAAATAGGTAATTTTTATATAAACTAAATTTAACAGCGGTAGATAACAAGTTTCTTTTATCAAACCTATAATTTTTTAAAAAAGCGTTAATTGTTTCATTTTCTTACTTAAAATACTAAATAAAAAAATATTTTTTTAAACGAAAATGCACATCGTAGCTAATTTCAAAATTGTTTATATTTTGTTTTAAAAAAGTTGTATTTTGTTTATTCATCAGAATTTATAACAAATTCCAGGTTTGTATATTTAGTTTCGTTATGAAACGCACGACTATGTTTTTTTTTTGTTTTAATCAAAAAGCAAAAACTTATATTTTAATTTAGTAAATGTTTTTTTTTAAACCGTTTCTATAAACCTAAATTTAACTAAGTAAACTGAATATTTAAACATTTAAAACTTTGTTTTTATTTTTACTTTATTGTAACTGTATCAATCAGTTACTGCTTTGTTTAAAAATTAGTAAAATTAAACTATTCTATTAATATTTACAACTTTTAGACTTTAATACTTGTTTTACGTATTTTTTGTTTGTTAACTCACTTTAGTTTTAATAAAATTGTTATAGAAAAACATTTAAACAAGCTATATTTTTCTAGAAGTAGTTAGTCTTTAAACAACCAAATGGAGAATTTAACAGTTCTTCTAGGGTTGATAGTGTTCCTTTGGGTACTTGGTAAGTTTTGTTTTTAAACTAAAAATGTGAAACTTCATACTGATTAAAGTAAATACTGAAATAACTTAATTTCAAAAATAGTTATAAGAATTTGTCAATTTTTTTTTAAATTTAAGTTATTTAGATTAAATTAATTTGTTCTGTTTTAATTATTAAAAACTGCTCATAGCCTTTTAAAAATTCGTTTAAAGCTTTTGTAATATATTTTTATTGCGAATTTTTTTTAACTTATGAATTATTAGATTAATAACTAATGATTTATAAGAAGTATAAACAAATTTTGCTTTTATTAATTTTTAGTTTACTAAAGTATTAAACTAATACCAAAAATATTCAACGTGTTAGTTGTTTATAAAATTGACGATAACCAATTGTTATAAAAGTTTGGTGTATAAAGTATTTAATAATCAATTAAAGCTGAAAAAATTGTTTATACCCTTTCCGTAAAATTAAGAAAACTTGTTTTTAAAACTAAACATCATTTTCTCAACAAATATCATTATTTAATTTTAAGTAAACTTTTAACTTTGGTTATTTATTTGAACTTAATTCATAAGAACTAAATAAAACCAACTACACTTTAATGTAAGAAATCTGTAGAATTACTTAAACTTTATGTACAACATAACCTTACTTGTATCGAGCAGGGTTCCAAAAGTAGGCAATATTAAGGGCAATTTTTACTATCAGGTAGCATTAACAAGTAATTTTAATAGTAGATAGCAAATAAGTAATTGGGTGATTGTCTTATAAAAGAAGAATATTTACTTAAGGCGGGCGATTATTACTTTTTAACTTCTGCAACTTAAGCGATAATGAAAATGAGCTTAGAAAACACTGACATGTAGGCTATTTTAGTTTTGAAACTACTTTAATACTAAAGTTTAGTTCTTACTGATGAAAATTAAAAAAAAACGAAAATGTATTTGTAAATTTTTGCTAAGGCGAAGTATTAGAAGTACAATATTCAGCTAAAAACACTTTATTTGAGTGTTAAGTATAATTAGCAAAGCCAACGTATTTTAAAAATTATGTTTATCATATTAGTATATTTATTTCTGTTTGTATGTTTAAAAAAGATTTAAAACAAAGTTAATTGAACATATACAAATTATGTGTATTATTTTTTCTTAAAACTATTGAAATATAACTTTATACATTAAACCTATTTGTATTAAATCTAAATAAAAAACAAAGAAGCTAGCATAGTTTATTTATGTATTTTATATGCTTTGATTTTATTAAATGTATAGTTTACCTAACCATACATCCAATATTGACAGGTAATGAAGCAGTTGCAAGTAAAATTAGTTTAACAACCTACCAGAAAAGTAAGTTTGTTTCTAATAAGTTGGAGCTTTTAGTTTTATTCATAAGTTTGTTTATTCAAAACTAAATTTGTTACTTTTATTTAAACCTTTTGTAGTATTAATGTTTATTGAACGACAAAAAAATACGCTCAAAAGGTTTGGTCCAAGGACCTGGTATACAAAAAACTTTTCGGTTGTCGAGTCATACACCAGAACAGTTTAACGTCATGCCCAGGACAATTTAGTATCAGGACAATTTATTATTTAGTAGTAGTATCTATTTAGTTTTTATTTTATAAAATAATATGCAATTTTTAATTTTCAGTTCAGTTTAGCTAACCAGATAAGTGCTCATTAAATTTTAAAGCGTTTTCTTTTAACTTTTTCTTTAAAAAGTAACAAGTTCAGCATGTACATATCTATATTAAAACATTTGTACTAGCTTGATAGTAGTTAAAAAATCATAATGATATTAATGACTTTAAATAAAAATTAACAAATTTTAAAAAACTAATTAAAAATAAATATTTAAAAAAGTTATAATACTTTAATGAATAATAATTTTCTCTTAGTTTATACTTAAGAAAACAAAGCTTCTTTAGTCAACTTTAATTTTTAATTACAAAAATAACAAATGAAATGTATTGATTTCATTGTAAATAAAAAACTTTTGTAAGAACAACATGTAAAAACAAAAATTAATTTCTTATACATTGAAAAACTGTTTGTGTTAATATTAAAAGAAAATAAATACATTGTATAAATTCCATTGTATATTTAAAAAAAAATTGTAAGAAAAGCATATTAAAATAACGATAAGTTTTTTATTCATTAGAAAATTTTTTTTGCCTAATGTTCTGATAACACTTTATATTGAAAAAAAGTATCATTGAATGAACGTTTTCGTTTTTTTCTGTACGAAATTAAACATTTTTATGAACGTTTAGTTTGTTTGGTTACAGTTTAAAAACATTTTTATCTGTTTAAAGAGCCTATTTTGAAGTTTTATTTTTAAGTCAAGGTTACTAGTATTTTCTATAAAAAAAATTAGCGTAAAGTTTATTAAACAACTTTTAAAATAATTAAAAAACTAATTTTTTTATATTTTTCAATAAAAAGTTAAACATATGGTGTATAATAAAATACACAAAACTTAGATTAGAACCCTGATCTAAATAATAAAATAAAATGATAATATACGAAATTACTAAATATATAATATATAATACTTCTAAATAATAAAGTAGTAAATAAATAAAGTGCGCTGGTTTGAACGTTTAAATATTTATATTAGTTTACATAATTTTATTATTGAAATATTTCAAAACAAAAATTTAATAAAGTTTGAGTAATATTGTTAAGAAAAAAGTAACGTTTAGTTTTTAACGCCAGATATCCTTTAGTTTTTAGATACAACTTTAATTTTTGTTTTTCTTTGCCTTACAACATCTGGTTTGTTTGTAATTAAATGTTTACAAGTTCTTTAATTTTGAGTAGTGTAAGTTTTTTTTTTAAGTTGTAAGCTAAAAGTAAACAGCTCGTAATTCTGAGAAAAAATATTTAATTTAAACATTTTTATCATGTTTTATGTTTTTGTCTACCTTAAGTAACTTTTTTTCGATGTATGTAGTATCTTCAGTTATTCTAAACGTATGACTTTAATTTTTTCGCTTACGCTTGAATTATAATAGCATTTTAAATAAATTAGTGAAACGCAATGTTTGTATATTTAAACTTTTAGTATTTTAGTTCAAAATGATTAAGACTACTTTATAACTGTTTTTGTTGCTCTTTACTTAGTACTTTGTTTGTTGAGTAGTTGCTTTTAGTTAATTGCCAAAAAAAAAAATAATTGTTCGAATAATTTTAAACATCATTTAAGACAAATATATTTAAACAGATTCACTTCAAACCAAAGCTGAAGAAACACTGAAAAACAATTACTGTAAGTGGTTTTTTATACTAATAAAGTATTAGAAAAACAAATCTTGTACATAAACTTTTTCTTAACCTTAATATAGTTAGCTATTTCAAATACTTTTTTTCAAAACTACTTCTATACTCTATTCTGTTTATACAAGCTTAAATAACTTTTATTTCGAACCTAAACAATTTCTTCACAAACTAGATTAGAAAAGTTTTATTTTTCAGATTTTTTTTAAGCAATAAATATATTGTTCCTTTTAATTCGTTTTTAAGTACAAACAAACTAATATTATAATAAATTCAACATTTAAACTTTAAAAAATAAATTTCGTTTGAACTTTTATATGTTAGTGGTATAGTATTTTACTGACCTTTTACTTTGGTTATATTTAATGTATCGGAGTAGTTTTAAAACTAGTTTTCAATTAGTTTTTTTTTCTCGCTTGTTCTAATTATGGAATTTTATTAGTTCACTTATCTACCTAATACAGGAGAATTACTCGTTTATAATATATTTTTTTCGCTAACAAAATTGTTTTTAGAAGCTATACGAAGATAAAACTTTGACGTAAGTATGCAATCTAACGGAAAATAAAAAAAATAAAGCTAAAAACCAAAGATCTAAATTTATTTTTTTTAAACATCTTTCAATTTTTTGTTTAAAAAGTAGAAAAAACTTTAAAAATTACTTTTAGTGTACTAAACTCCAACTAGCTTAATCTTCTTTAATTAGTTGCTCATATTTTCGAAAGTATTCAATAATTTTGTCTAGTATCCATATAGTATCTTTTTTACAAAATATTATACTTAAAAAAGATCTTTGGTTAATATTTTAAAAACTGGTTTTAGAAGTTTTAAAAGCTTTAAAGTTATACCCAGTATTAAATATGAAAACACAAGTAATTGCTACAGTTTATATCATAATTGTAAGATTTTAATCAGCTAAATGGTTGTATTCAATGAACTTTTGATTTACAATATCTTCTAAATTTAAGTTTACTCTAATAAAAAAAAAAAGGTTTGTATCGTTAAGTTAGTTATTATGTATATAATTTTTTAAACTATAATATAACATATGTTAAAACTAAACAACTTTTTGTATACTTAAAAAATTTTAAATTTCAATCCCTTACAATAAAACTTTTCTAAAGTTTGGAGCATTAAACTAATTGCTGCGAATAAAAACACTTAAACCACTATGACTTTATAATTTTAAACAGTCACTTCTTATTCTTATCATTTTTTGACAAAAACTAATGAGTAAATAGTACTTGCTTAACTTCAAAATATCTACATTAAATTATTATAAATCACAGTAACTTATTTCTGTTATTTTTTATTTGATAGATAATTATTTCAACATTGCAAAACAATAACAAAGTTTGTTATTTGTTTTTTTTTTGTGTTTAAGACTTATTCTTTATTTTGTTGATATAATTTTATTTTAACCTAGAACGTTTTTGAATTGAGTTTTAACAACAAGTGTCCAAATACTTTCATAGACAATTTAAAAAAAAATTATGTTTTTGTAATCCAGGGTTTCCCAAACTTTTTTTCAAAAGGCCCCCTTTAAAGAAATTTAAAAAATATGGCCTCCTCCAACAACATTACTCAAAAAACTGCTAATAAAAACGCATAAGACCTTTTTTTATTTTTTCTTTCAGCATCAACTCAAGAATACCTAGTGTAAGTTTAAAATTATGACCTCATGGCCCCCCTTTGGCCCCTTTGCTGCTCATGGCCCCCAAATTTCTGTCATAGTCAACTTTGGGAAATACTGTTGTAAACCCTAAGAATTTTATGCAAACTTTATTTTGTATTAATATGTTCCCATTTTTAAGAATCGCTTAGTTTTGATATAAAAACTTGAAGTTTAAAGTATTTTGATCATTTTACGATTTACTTTGTGTAACTTTACTAAGTATATTTATAAGAAGAAATTTTAAAGCTTTTTAGAACACAAATAGTTTTATACCAAATATTTTTTTATGAAGTGATAGAATTATAATCGAAATTTCTCTTCATTGCTTGTTACTATTTTTTTTTACTTTACACTGACTATTTCATTGTATATTTAAAATATTTAATATACAGTTTAATTTACTCAAAAGACAAAACTTTTATTTCAATTTAAATTATTAAAATCTATAATTTTTCTTTGAAATTGTTTGATGTTTTATAACTAGTACAACAAAGCTAAATCAAGTAAATATACATTTATATTTTAAAGTTGGTCATTATATTGAACGTACATTACAAAAATCTTTTCAATTTTAAGTTTCAAAAAACTATATTTTTGAAATAACTTAGTTTTATCATAGTAGCTTTAAAACGGAATGTTATACTTCAAATTTCTTATACTTTTTCTGAAAAAGATCTTAGAAAATTAATAAAATAACTTTTTGACTTATTTTTGATTTTTTTTTATGTCTTATAATGTAACTAACACATAAAGAAAATTGTGTTTAGTTTAGTGTAACAGTTTAACTTATATTACTTTATTTTATTTAACTGTTTAATTTTAAATTGTAGTTTCATCAATCTTATTTATACTTTAAAACTCTACATAATTTTATCATATCAGAATTATACCTTGCTTAGTTATAATTATCGTTATTTATCATTTTACGTGTTTAAAATATAAACCATTAACTAAAGTAAACATTTCGCATGTTTAAGTTAAAATCTAGTATAAAAACCGAAACCAAATAAGTTAAACTTTTTTGTTTATTTAAACTTTTTTTCTTTAATACTTACTTTTTAGCAACATTTAACGTTAATTTCAATTTGTACACAGTGTATATTAAAAATATAATCACACTTTTAAACAATTTTTTAATATTTTCATGTAAGCCTATTTAAGCTAACATATAAATCTAATTTTTATAAAAAAAAATTTATTTATGTATTGCATAACATGGATAAAAAATTTACAGGCCAAAACAGTTTGAAATTTAAAATTTTTAATATTTATTTCGTTTAACTTCTTACATAAGCCTTTTTTAGATATTTTTCAAAAGCTTTAGTTTAGGTGTAGGTAGGTATTTTGCAGTCGCGGGCTACAATTACAAAACAAAATATTCGTGGGCTGCAGTTGTAGTCTTAGTTACAACGTCACTTATTAAAAAACTCCCGTTAATTAAATTTATGACCTTTTTTACTCTTTGTTTTAAACCACAGAATATTAAATGTGAGTCATTTTACCTCATTTTGCCTTACGCCCGCTGCAGTTTCAACCTACACGGGCCGAATGCGACCCATGGGCCGCAGTTAGCCAACCGTTGCGTAAAGAAACACGTGTAAACTGACTATCAAATATATTTATAAAAGGGTTTTTGATATACTTTTTAATCGATTGTTACAAGTAACAACTTATTTTCCGGACAACTTTTAATTTAAGTATGCTTAGATTTTACCAACTAAAATTTTTTTAGTTACAAGTTTTGTGTGTATTTTATATTAAGGAATAAACTTGTTAGTTAATTAGGATACTTAAAACTAAAGTCTCTCTTTTTACGTTTTAAACTACATATTTATAAGATAGTAAAACTAGGCTAATAAATAAAATCTTGCTTATGATAGTAACTTTTTTTAGTCCAAAAACAAATTTGGTCTTAAGTTTTTTTTATTAAAAACTAATAGTGTTTTTTAAGTTTAAACAAATTTAAAAAGATATGTTATCGCAAATTTGCATAACAAATTATACTCTGAATTTTTAAATAAAAATACTATTTCAAAACATAATAATAATTATTTACTATTTGAATGTACATTACAATCAAAAATATACTTTTTTTAATAATTTATTTTTTACACTATACTTTTCTCATTTTGATATAGACATATTTTTTATCTGAAATTATTTAATGTTTTGTATATCGAAGCAAAATTTGAAAAATTACAGATTTTAAAAAATTAGTTTTTTTATAACGTTATATAGCTACAGTGTAAAAGTATACTTAGTTGTGTACAACTACTTTTACTATTTACCATAATGAGCATTTTGTTTCTAATCCTTTAGAAAAAAAATATAATTTGCTTTCAATTTTATGTTCTTCTTCAGCAGAAAATTTTAAAAAAATAATAAAGTATTGTTTATGCTTACTTTTAGAGTTTTTGATGTGATTTAATTTAATAAATACAAATAGATTATTTTTGTTTTATAAACAAAATTTGTTTAAAACTTTAGTTTAAAGGAGTTTATTTGCTAAATAAAAAACAAAATTTTATTCTTATTAAAACTCAAAGTCTTCCAGAAAATTTCTGTCTCAGGTTTTTATGATTTATCAAACAAAGTTTTTCATGAAATATTTTTTATTATGCTTAAAGAGATACAAATAAGCTCTTAAATTATACTTTGAATTCGTTCTTAATTTTTATGGCTGCACATGTTGTAATAACCTAATTATAAATAGTGTTAATGTACTTTTTCAATTGCGAACAACAACTTTATATATTTAATATTAAGCTTATCATCAATTACTCGCTCGTAGATGCTTGTAAAAAACTTTTGTGAAACAAGGAAATTTAATTTTATATGTATATTCTTTAATATGCTTTTTTCTTGTAAGTGGACAGTATTGTCTAAATAATAACCATTTCAGTTAAGTTGAGTTTTTAAAGTGTTTTCTTGTAGTATAACTACAAGAAAACACTGCGGCCTGCGAAAAAAAATATAATAAGTTAGTCTGCAAAATTTTTTTTTTAAATCTGATCCGTTATATATAAAAAGCGGTTGAAGTATGTTTAGTAAGTAGGTTGTTTCAAATAAGTAGGTTGTATTTTATCATGATTTGTCATTGAGACGTGTTTTACAAATAAAATTAATTAAAAAAAAAATCGAACATTTTCTGTCTTTGTTAACTGAAATTTTCAGCACCATAACAATAGTATATTTTTCTTTTACTATTTACTTTGTTCCGTTCTTCCGATCGGTTTTTTTTAACATATAAAATTTTCATTTAGTTCATTCACTCTAAGTAAAACTTATGTGATTCGTCAATTTAACTTATCGGATTGTCCGTATTGTAAATATGTTCTTTTAAAAAACAAAAGTTGTAAGTAGTTACTGGTTTCATAAAACTTGCATTCTTGAATTAATAAAGTTATAACTTAAAACAATAACAGTTTGATATTTTCATTTTTATTTTGTAATTTCCTAAAACTTCATATTTATTAAATCAGTCCAATTTATTGTTTAAGACTTTTTTGAATAAACACTTAAAATAAATAAATCTAGCTTTTCTCTTGTATTTACATATAGTAAAAGATATATGTGCAGTAGTAGAAAAGAATATTTATATGAAAAATGAAAAAGCTACACACATACATTCTGACAATAAAAACCTTGAACTTTGAAGTTGATATTTAGTTTTTGAATTAGATTTAAAGTCTTCTGCATAAATTTAATAACATTTTTGTCCATAAATAGTTTAGTTAATTATTTGTTATATAATTCATTGTTGACTAGTAGTAATTTAAACAATAGTTTTGGTGTGATTTAAACTAAATGTTTTCATTCAAAATTAACTCTACAGACGACAGTGGCAACTGTACCTCATTCAACTATGAAAAATACAAGTACACGATGATGACAAGTAATCACACATTTGACGAAGCCGTAAAGAGTTGTGGAAAACTTAATTCCTCTATGGCAACTTTCAATAGCAGTCTACTTGGATATTTAAAACATAAAATAACTCAAAACAGTGAAAACTGTAAGCTGAATTTCAGAAAAGTTTTAATGGCAATATCAAAATTAGAAACCGAAAAAAAATGCTTTTTCTCAATTTCGTTTTGGTTTAATAAAGTTATTAAGGTGCGAAAGTGCAAATCTTCAGGCACTAATTTGTATTTGTGCAAACTTGAAGAAACTGATCGAGTCAGTTCAACAGAATTTCCAAAAACTACTACAAAAAAAAACAAACATAAAAAGAAGGGCAATAAAAGTAAAAGCCCACAAGATAAGGAAAGATCAAAGAACAAAAATGTATCAGTTATAAAAGGGAACAGACATAAAGAGGAAGAAAGTTTTCCTTATAAATATATTATCCTTACAGTTGCAATGTCTATAGCATTTTTCGCTGGTTATTTATGTAGAAAGGTAATAATTAAAACTTTAACTTTCCGTCATATTAAACTAGTTTAACAAAAAAAAATTGCTTAAAAGTGTTGGTCGAAGGACCTAGTCTAAGCAAAAACCTTTCGATTATTGAGTCAACTATATACTTAACCTAAACAGTATAATGTCCTGTCTAGAACAGGTATTATAATGATAATTTGAAAGTTTAAACATTAATCCACTTAATAAATAAGTTTTGTGTGAGGTAGGGAAATAAAAACTTTTATAATAAATCAACTGCTGTTATTGAGCATTTTGTTTCATTTTTGTTAAAAGTTTTATTCTAAGATAAAAAATCATAGAAAATAGCAAATGTTATATAGACACTTTGATTGCTTATGAAAATTTTATTGAAAGTAAAAAAATTCTTTGAAATTACTGTGCATCGGTGCACTTTTTGAGATGTATTTGCATTACCTCATATAAAGTACATGTTTTCAAGTGAAGTCTAAATATACTTGAAATAATCAAACTTTTGCTTGCATTAGTCTAATCCAAGTACATTTTATTTATACATACACTTTAAACACTCGTTTGTACTTTTAATTTAAATATATATATATATATGTAAAACAAAGCTTGTAATAAAAAAAAACTTAAATTACAGAAGTACAGAAAAGAGAAAACTTCGGAATTTGAACCATACGTCATTAAAAAATTTCTCGGCCAAGTAAGTTATTAATGATTAGCCGAAATAGTTCGATTTATCTCATTAAAACTTTTTTATATAATTTTTCTTTAAAAAACTTGGCTTAAAATTGTTACTTAGCTTTTATATTTCTTAAAAAGTTAAATATTGTATTCTGATAAAATTACTTTTATTAGTCGAAAAAGTACCAAGAAAAAGTCATAAATCTCAAGCAAAATAGATTTTTTGATTTAAATTAGTAACAAATACAAAAATGCTTGAGTAAAAGTAGCTATATTGTGAGTTTAAGTATTATTTTAGCTTTTTTTAATAATAAGACTTTTATCTTGATAGTTATTCATATGCTATCAATAGTAGGGTTTTTATTACTTCGGTGTAGCATTTATTTTCAATGAAAAATACTTAAACCTGTTTACTTAAACTTGCAATGTCATTTAGGTATTATAAAATTACTTATAATACTACAAGCCAATCGTTAATATAGTGATCCTAACGAAGCAAGTTCGATCAAGTATATAATTGATTCAATTTGCGCAGTACTTAATTATGTCAGTCTTTATTGAACTGACATGTATTTTTGTGGGTTAAACGAGTTAACACACTTCAACGGACTTCTTTAAAAGATTAATACTGCAAGAAAAGAATAAAAGATAAAGAAGTTGAGTATGTGCATTTCTTAAAGATGAGCAAAATTATTATAGAATAATAGTTAGTATTAGATACAATATACGTTATACAATTTAACGGTTATAAATTTAGAAAAAAGACGTAAATTAGTAGTAATAATTAAAATACTTATAAAACTTATAAATAAATTCAAATTAAATAACTACGAAATGATATATGCTTATCATTTCATTGCGTCTTAATCTCAAAAGCTATATTAATTACGAGTAATATATAACTATTTAGTTTTAATAATCATTTGACCTAAATTACTAAACGTTAAGTAAAATGCAAAATAAAAATTGACAGTTTTATACTCAATTAATTTTTTGATCTTTATGTGATTAGTTGGTTTTTATTTTGTATTTTGCTTAACGTTTTTATAATAAAAATCTAATTAGTATTAACATTAAACAGTTTTATACCACTCTTAATTTATATAGCTTTAAACAGCATTAAACGTAATTTAGTGATAAATATGTAGCACTTTGTAGTACTTTAGCTTAAGTTTGTTTATTAATTTAAAAATATGAATTACAACTTATTGATTTACGCCTTTTTTCTAAACTTATAACAGTCGGATTTTATGAAAAATATTATATCTAAGATTAATCATTAATCTTTAGTAAAAATTATAGTTACCTTTAGTAAATGCACACACTCATCTACTTTATTTTTTAGTCATTTCTTGCTGTTTTTATTTTTTACTGAAGCTCGTTGAAGTGTGTAACACACAGAAACATATATCAGTTTAATAAAGAAAAGCTTACAAACAATTATTTTATTATAAAGTTATTTATACTAGTCTAACCTAACAGTTGGCAACAATAAATTTTTAATAAAAATATATTTATAAAAATTGTTAACATTAAGTTTTCTCTACTTACATCTTGAACCTTTTCTAAAACCACATTAAGTATTTTGGTAATTTACTGAGAAAGCCATACAAATTTTTGTACTTAGCAAAGTAACTATGTCAAAAGTTTAAGCATAAACTTTGAGTTGTTTATTAGATCTTTTTTAGTAAAAAATACTTTTCTAATGTAGATAAAATTCAATCTTTTTTTAGCACTTATTAAAATTTAGTTTTATAAAATATCCTCAGTTTTTATAAACTTAAAGTCTAAATGTGCTAAATTGTAATTAGTTAAATTTGCTAACGGTTTAAAACTGCTTATAAATCTTCATAAAAAACCGGCGTCATAAACATTATATTAAATTAATAATAATTAGTAAGAGCTAAATACTTTATACTTACTCTCAAAAGTAAATACACTGTTTTTTTTCAAGTTGTGTTTCTGTAACAAAATTTCATGTTTCTTAAAACTTACAAAGTATACTTAAATATAAACAATGTAATTTTTTTATTTTTATATATTTTTGTTTTGTTCATGTACCCATAAACATCATTTAGTATATTTAAAGAGTATATATTTTTGTTCATAACTGTTCCAATTTTCATATTTTTGTTTGATTTTATTTAGTATGTTAAATAAAAACTTAGTAAAAGTGCCACACTTGTTTCAATCCTAAAGCTTTTATCTTAAAACACTATAATGAATTTTTTTCTCAAAAGAACGTACTTAACCGGCAATGCGTTCTTAAAAAAAAGTACTCAATAGAAAGAATAATGTCGCAACAATTTAACATTCAAACAAACGTGTTAGCTCCTCTTTACAAGAATAAAAACTTATGATATTAACCATAAGGAAAAATAACAATTTTGTTTAAAAGTACTGAAATAAAAAAATTTATACTCATTTTACTTTTTAATATTTTTTAGATTGATTTTCATTTTGAGTGATCAGTATTAAATTACTGAATAAAAATTTCTATGCCGTTTTATTTTGTATAGTTCAACTTTTTTAATCACTATTATTTAATCATCAGAAATCGATAAAAATAAGTTTTTGCGTACATGCAAGGATATATCTAAACTAAAATGTGTCTTTTAATCAAAACACATAAAAATATTATGAGTTTATTATTTCAGGGTGGCTTCGGTGCCGTTTTTGTCACAACAAAAAAAGACGGAACAGAAAGACGAGCCATCAAATTACTTAAGCCTTACGGGAAGTCAGTTTCGATTATATGTTTTAGTGACTAATTATTATAC
The DNA here is from genome assembly GCF_965202585.1 of Thalia democratica. Lineage (NCBI taxonomy): Eukaryota > Metazoa > Chordata > Thaliacea > Salpida > Salpidae > Thalia > Thalia democratica. The sequence continues at coordinate 15,166,670 of NC_139170.1, forward strand.
TTTTAATAAAACACTGAGTTTTGTTTTTTTAGTTAGTATTTACTGCCCTTGTAAAAAGTTTCCAAGTTATTGTTATATTAAGTTCGATTTAAACAAGAACATTTTCAAAAAAATTTTAATTAATTAGATACTTTAAACTTTAACGTACTATAATTTATATATATGTTTAAACACAAAAATTTTACCAATAGCTTTATTATATTCAAATTAAAAAAGTAGTAAGCAAGAAATATAGGTCTTTAAATTTCACTTGGGTGTTGCTTAGATCTTGACTTCTTGTAAAAATACGCTGCAACCCCAAAAGAACAGCATACAAGAAACCCTGCAGACCCAATAACAGCAAAGAGCGTTGCGTATGAAACAGAACTTTGGTCATTTGCAGAGTTTAACCCTCTTGCCGAAGATGGCTTTTTCGGTTTGAAACAAATAAACCTTGAAGGATATCTTTCACAGTTATATTTGTAGTCAATCACCATTTCGTCAGGAAAAAATCCGGGTACCATAAACGCATTCAGGCATTGTAATCTAGAGACAGGTTTGTAATCTGCTTCGGTGTAAAAAGATCCGTGTTTCTTTTGGTTCCATTCTACTCCGTTACTAAAAACTCGCCCACTGTTGTCGCTGGCGATTTCAAGGCCGACGTGAAAAGACTCTATTGACTCAGACTCGTGGTCATTGTAAGCCTTAGATAAGGCAGTGAAGTCGGACTTCTCAGTGATTGGTGCGAGAATCGAATTCGTTTTGGCGCATTCTCTGGCCGCTTGACACCGTGTTACTTCTTGATCGTGGAAATAAAAAGTGCCGGATGGCCTTTCAACTTCTAGTTCAACGGGCATTATATATTTATAATATTCTGTAATAAAAATTTTAATTGAACAAATTTCATTGTTGATGAAACTATTTTATAGTAAATGTGTCAACAAATGTAAGACATAAAAAGTACTTTTTTAACTAGTTTACAAATAATTAATTCTACTGTTTCATGTTATATAAACTTTACATTAAATATACAAAAATTACAGCTGGTTCTTAGTGAACATATTGAATGAAAATGTTGCAGAACTGAATTTCTTTAAATTTAAAAAATAAGATGAGTCTTATTTTAATGGTTTTGTTGGTTAAACTTTTATGATATTGCTAATTATATACATATACACATATAAATAAAGTTTAGGCAGCCGTAATATAGAACATTCAACTATAATGCAAAACACTTAATGAAAAATATACAACGCAGCTTAATATCCTAATGCACACTGTTTTATTCTAGTTATTTAAATTCAGCTAGAGTGTAGATTAAAACTGAGTCAAAATGATGTTAAAAGAAAATCAAACTTTTTGATTCCTCAACTTTTTGTTTTTTATTTTAATGTTTTTTAGTGAAAGATTACTACGCTTACACTTGACCATTGTTACTTATGTAAAATTAATCTTATAAAAATGTTACTGTAAATAGATTGTAAGTTGCTAACGGGTATTAACTAAACGAGTTCATACTTTTTTAAGCTGAGCCTTTAAACTATATAAAATAGTTTTTAAGTAAAATTGTTTTAAAACTAACATACATAATTTAAACTAAACTTTATTACATACACGAATATAAAACAGAACAAGTTTCAAAATAGTCAATATTGTCTCTAAGTTTCACTGGGATCTTGCTTATGAGAGCGTGTCTTGTAAAAATAAATTGCAACCCCCAGTGAGCAGCAAACAAGAAACCCTGCAGACCCGATTGCGGTGAAAAACGTTGCGTATGAAAGCGAAACTTGGCCATTGGCTGAGTTTAATCCTTTTGCCGAAGAGGACTTTTTCGGTTTGAAACAGATAAACCTTGAAGTATATCCCTCACAGTCATACTTGTAGTCAACCACCATTTCGTCAGGGAAAATTCCGGGTACCATAAACGCACTCAGGCACTCTCCGGAATCCGGCGGGTAATCTGCTTCGGTGTAAAAAGATCCGTGTTTCTTTTGGTCCCATTCTACTCCGTTACTGAAAACTCGCCCGCTGTTGTCGCTGGCGATTTCAAGGCCGACATGGTATGGTAGGGGTGATTCATCTTCGTAATCGAGGAAAGCCTTAGATAAGGCAGTGAATTCGGACTTCTCAGTGATTGGCGCGAGAATCGTATTCGTTTTGGCGCACTCTCTGGCCGCTTGACAACGTGTTAGTTCTTGATCGTGGAAATAAAAAGTGCCAGATGGCCTTTCAACTTCTAGTTCAACGGGCATTATATATTAATAATATTCTGTAAAAAATACAATTACATTAAATTCAATGTTGATGAAATGTTTTTATGATTTGTAAGTGTCTCCAAATGTAAAACATTAAAAATACTTCTTTAGTCAATTTACCATTAACTAATTTTATTATTTCATGTTATGTAAATTATACTTTAAATACACAAAAGTTACAGCTTGTTCTTAGCAAACATATTGTCTTAAAATGTTGCAGAATTGAGTTTCTTTAAATTTTAAAAATAAGATGAGTCAACTAAAGTTAATGGGTTTGTGGGTTAAAAATTAATGAGATTGATAATAGTATACATATACACAAAAAGTTTTAGCAGCCATACTGTTGAGTAGAAAATTAAACTATAATACAATACACTTAATGAAAATAAACAAAGCAACTTAGTAAAGCTATGTACACTATGTTTTAATTAAGCTATTTAAAATCCAGCTAGACTTTAGATTAAAACTGAGTCAGAACGAGTTTTTTCAATAATGTTTAAAGAAAATATTTTTTTTTTACCTTAACTTTCTTAGGACTTATAAAATTACAAATTGGCATAAGTAAACCTTGGCGAGCTAATTGTAAAATTAGTGGCGGAATAGACAACATATATTGAAAAGAATGTTTAAATGTTTAATGTCATAAATTTAATTAGCTTTTATAAGACTTCAGGTTAACACAAAAAGCTAACTTTCTTCAACCAAGTTTGTTAGTTTAAAAGTTACTGCAAAAAAATATTTTCTTTTAGTAATTTAATGTTTTTTACAGTGCGGATACGAAGCTTATGAAGAATGAGGTGGAGAAAATTAAAGACCTGAATAGTCAAAATATACTCAGGTTCTACAATTGTTTCGACATTCGCAACAACAAAGCCTTTAAGTTAGCTTGAATTTTACCAGTTTCTTTTTTTTAAACTTCTTGAGAAGTGACTAGGTGTTAATGAACAAGAAATAATTTTTAGAGACAAGCTTGAAAAATTTGTGAAGAAAAGTCAAGAAGAAATTGACGAAAACAATTTTGACTCAAAAAAAATCTTTAACTTGGACAAATTTTTTAACAATACTTCCAAACATGGTTTGTCAAAAATACAAGCAATAAATTCGTATATAACTGTTATTAAAGTAAATATTTTTATACTTAAACTATCATATAAATTACACTTTGTGAACTGTTCGCCTATTAAACAAATTTCATAAAGAGAATTTTCCGATGTTAGAGCAAAATATTATTTCTGAGCACTAGTGTGCAAGCAATGAAGACCACTGTCTTAAATTTTTACATTCGACATCTTACTGTTGAGCTTGTGAATAAAAGAAACATTATTTATTCTAAAAAAGAGTCATTTTTAGTAGAGAAAATAATAGCCATTGTTTTGGAAGAGGTAGATGGCGGTACTCTAACCAGATACATGAATAAGTATCAACCGTTAGTAAAGGCAAGAGTTAACCTCGGTATACAGGTAAGTGTCGGTGTTTAGCTAAAACCTTTAAAGATATGTAAATTTCTACAAAACTTTAATAAATAATGTAAAAAAAAGCATATAGAAAACAGCTTTGATTTGTTTTAAAGCCAGTTTGTTAATATAAATTGTACAAGTACTTTATAATTTTAACTAGTTATTTTGTTTCTTTGTACCTGAAAACATCATTTTATTCCAGCATTTCCCCAACTTTTTCCATAAGGTCCCCTTAAAAGAATAAAAAATCCTTCTCCGAGTAAACTTCTCAAAAAACTTACCTTATATACACCTAAGATCTTTTTTATGCTCTTTACCATCAAATACAAAATATTTAGTGTAAGTTTAAAACTTATGCCTCATGCCCCCCTGTGAAGAAATTAAGTATTTTTTTTAGGTTTTTAAATGTTTTTTTTTTGTTTTAAGTTACTTTAAAAGTTTAATAATTTAACCAGTGTACTTTAGTTGGCTTTAAAATTTACTAATGAAAACAACTAAAAATTTTAGGATGACTTGTTTTATTCGAATGTATAAAACACTTTGAAAATTATCAAATTTAGTAAAAATGTTTTAAAAACTTTACTACAAAAAAAAACTACTTTTTAAATTGATAAAGAATGGCTGATATGTCATTTGTTTAAAAAAATTTAACCTATATTTCCTAAATCTTTTACAAAATTGCCTACTTGACAGAAATAAAAATCATCCCCCATATCTCAAACATCACGCCTTTAACTAAAAATAACCCATTTACTTTTATATCTGCTTACTAGTTATTGACTTCTGAAAGCCAAAACCGCTTACTTTAGGAAACCCCTGACCTTAAAAAAACAAAAATATAAGTGTACCAACAAACTAATAGTTTTAATTTTTGTTTAGCTCTTCACTGGCTTGAGTTACCTGTGGGAAAAGAAAATTGCCCACAGGGATCTTAAACCAGATAATATACTTGTATCTGGTCGAGGGATCCTGAAAATTGCAGATTTTGGACTTGCATGTTTTAGTAACATAAGAACAACATACAAGAAAAGATCAAAAATATACGCTGCTAAAAAGAGAAGAGAAGATAGAAGAATGCCAGTTTTGTATGAAAGTGGAACAGTTTCAATCAGGGATGAAGACATCGACGCGAACACGAGGACACCAGGAACTTTGGGTACAAAAATGTTTTGTGCCCCAGAGATGGTTGGTCAATTTGTTTTATTTTCTACTCTGATTGCTTTCTAGTTGTAAAATAAAGATCATACTTCTCTAATAGTTTACAACTTGGGTATTTAAAACAGTTCATTTATCTTTAGGAAAACATTGAATAAAGTTTTTAATTGCTTTTTTTCAGCTGGACGAAACTAAAAAAAAGTATAGCCAGCGCTGTGATTTATTCAGCGCTGGCTTAATTTTGTTTACCTTGATCGACTACCATGCTTTAAACAATCTTGATCTAGTAAAGCAAGCTAGGAACAAAATATTTGGAGAAGATTTCACAAAGTACGTAAACAAAGATCTGGTGAGTACAGTTTTTCCACCTAATTAAAGAAAATTAGATAAAGAAAAAAAGTACCTTAATTTTTTTAAACACGCAGATATTTTTTAAGGTTTTTAATTTGAACTGTGATTTAAGTTGTTAATTTATAAAATCATTTTAGCTGATCCTTTTAAAGAAGCTGCTGGATCAGAATCCGTTATTAAGGGGAGATCCGACAATCACTCAACAAAAGATGAAAGAAATTGAAAAAGAAACACCTGCCAACATTATTACATTCGAACAGTTGGAGGACATTGAAATGAGATCTTCAGAAGAGCATAGTGTGGCTGGAAGCGGAACCTTTCAAATGTAATTCTCAAAGTTGTTAATATTTTTCTTGTTTGATTTTTAGCAGATACTTGATCTAGGTTTTGTTTATGTTTTGTGTACTTTATAATATCATTTTAACAGAATGCTTCAAATAATAAGCTTTTTTGAACGTGTGGGTTAGCAATACCTATGACTACCTTTTTGAGTTTATATTTCACTGAACTTTTTAAATTTAAAGTGGAAACAAACTTTAGTAAAACGTACTAGTGCTAAAATGATTTAAGCATGTTGTAACAAAGTTGTGTTTTTTTAATTTTGTATATATTTTAACAGCTTTGTGCTACTAGATTTTGAAAACTTAAAAATACCAAACCTAGAAAAATTTTCAAAGTTAACAAAGTTTTTATGATTTATTTACTTAAAAGCCTTTAAATGATTCTTAGTATTAAATATGAAATTAATAATAATTACCATTGCTGTAGACAAAACTATTATTTGGTTTTTAATAAACAAACAGTATATTTTTACATGATACTTCTTTTATTTTATTTTTTTTTCTAAGCTGTAAGAAATTAAACAAAACAATTAAAACTTTTTAACTTTAATATTAAACTTACTTATTGTTGAAAACTAGTTAGTTTATTATGCCCAAAACTTGACTTAGCAGTGGGGATTCATGAAAAGTGATAAGAGAGCAGAACACAACAAACTTACACCACATACTAATTAGTTATAAATCATATATATATATTAAAGTTTTTTTTTTGCAGTTTAAACATAACTACATGTTTTTATGGAAATACATTAAACTTTCGTAAGTTTACAATTCTTAACTCGCTGTATGACGTCATCATAAGTCGCTTGTGATGTTTAGTAGCTTTGCGCTAAGAACTTTATTATATCATTTAACTAAAACATTGTATATAACTTTCTGTTTTATTAATAGGCTAATTTGTTATTAAAAAAAGCTTTACTATTTGTATTTGTATATAATAAGATAATCTTATTCAATTTAATTTGACATTTTTAATTTTGCTTTTTTGATAAAAATTTTTGTTATATTTGCTTACTTTAACTGTAAAACAATTTTGAACACAGAGTATATAGGGTAAAAAATAATTAAAATAAGTTATTTTTAATTTACCGAAGAAAATAAGGATTTAACCTAATAAAGCTAAATTTTCAGGCTGAGTTTGTGCTTTTAAAGATATAAAAAATATATAAAATTAATATGGCTTATAGAAGCAACAACCTTAAAGTTTACAAACTACCATAAAAAACACGTAGGACCTTTTTTTTCATCTGTAACTCTAGAATATCTAATGTTTTAAATTATGACCTCATGGCCCCCTCTTACTCCTTTGCTGCTCGTGGCCCTCTGAGTATCTGTCATGGCCCACCTTGGGAAACCCTGGTTTAAACTAAAAAAGTAGTCTTACATTTAATAAATGAAAACAAAGGCTGTTATATGCATTAAAAAACATTTTTTATAGAATTTACTCAAGTATTTCAAAAACTAAATATTTTCAGTTAAATATATACTTTTAAATTAATATTAATTAATTAATTTTAGCTTACATTATTTAAGTAGCATTAGTATTTAGGAATTCTACTAAGATTATAATAAAATATACTACAATGCTCCTACATGTTGCCACTCTTTAATGCAAAAAAAAGTCAGTGTTAGTAACAAAAAATTGCTTGAGCTTTATAAAGCTAGCCTAAGTTTGTACCTCAACTAGACCAAAATGCTTTAGGTATTTTTAGATAATATTTAAAAAACTTGCATAGTAGAAAAAGATTACACAATGTTAAAAACAAGTGAAGTGAGAACTACATAAATTTACTTTAATAAAGTTCTACAATTAAAGTCTTCTATTTTAAATAAAAATGAAGGACTTTTGAATGATATTAATCAAATTTATTTCGATGGTTACATGCTTCTATTCAGTAAAAACTCTACCTAATGTAATAAAAAAACTATTAAAGTGTAACTCAAATGTAAAAATAAAACGATATACTTGATTTTTAAGTATGTACAAAACTAATAAAATTAAAAGTAACTCCATGATCTAAAAAAATATTAATTTTCATAAATAGTGTTGTTTATAATCTGAGTGTATGACAACACGTGTACATATTTTAGTAGTCAAAACTTAAGTAGTGACTCAGAATTAACAAAATGGTTTATTTTAAAAGCCAAAATATCACAAAAGGTTTTTATGCCTTAAATTTAAGAAAATTGGATTAAAACATTGTACAAAGTTAGTATTAGGAAAATAATAAATAATTAGCTGACTTAGACTAAGTAGAACTGTAAATTTTTACATAGTAAGAATTTTAGGTAAACAATGTTTTTTTTTTTTAATTTTTTTATAGAGTTTGCTTATTTTAAATAAAAATATTTAACATCCTGTTTCCTTACTTCTGATCAGAGTTTTCGCTTTAAACCATTTAATTCAAAAAGTTACATGAGGATGACAAATGTAAATTTAAACATACGAGCATTTATTATGTATTCAGTGTACATAACTTATTAGTTCTGGCAACCACGTTTCTGATAATCATAAAAAATGAATTCATTTTTAGAACAACAAGAATTTTATTTGTTGCTTAACAAACGTACATTAACACTTTAAAGTTTTCGATTTATAACTTAAAGTTTAAAGGTTCAGAGTTTATTCAGTCACAATTTTAAATAACACAATGCTATTGTACTAAAACAACACAGTTTAGTTTTAGTTAAAGTATGAAGTTTTATATGAAATATTAAAATAAAATTCAGATAAAATTATTAAGCCAATACAGCTTATAAATAGCTGAAAGTTTTAGTAGTTTTAAAAAGATGACTAATTTTTGTTTTATATCAAACCAAAGTTCATTTTTTATAAAGTAAAAATGTTTAAGTTTAAATTTTTTGACTTTAACATTTAATAGATTTTAAATGACGCGTAAATATAAACTTATCAATAATTAAGTTAAATAATTATTTTTACAAGCAAGTAAACTACTGGAGTATTTATCGAAACAGCTAAAACTTACCAGCAGAAATGAAATAATAGCTAAATTAATTATTTATTTAAATCTGATTAAGCTGTCACAAAACAATAGTCACAAACAAAACCCTTAGATTTTTAGGAACATATCTTTTTGGAAGTTTTACTTAAGTTTTGCTTCAAAAATTACATTTTTTCACAGCAACACTTAATTGGCTCGGACAATTTCTTTTCTAAACTTTAGATTTTTTAATCTTGTAGGGTCGTATTCGAATGCTTTTTTTTTTCAGTGTACTTCAAGATTATCTTTTCTTCAAGAAAATAGAATATATAACTTATTTTGGAATAAACTAAGATAAAATTTGAATTATATTAAAATAAAATATTAAAACTTTTTATTCGTAGAACAATTTAGTTGTTGATCAACAAAACTTGTGCAACTTTTTTTTTGTATTGAAACCTTATAGTTTTCTTAAACCTTTTTTTTTGTTTTCAAGTATTAAGAATATTAAAGTAGTCTGCAGCATAGATTCAACAATTTATGATAGAAAAAATTGTAAATAAACAATAAACAAATATTGTTTGTTTTAACTAAAAATATCATGCTCAATCATAGTGTGGCTAATTTGTAGATGAAAGCTTGCAGTTATGGTATTAACAGTACAAACCATAGTGTTTTAATTTTCAACATAGAACTTTTGTTTTATACTTAAAATGTAGATAAGCTTTATTGTTGCTTATGTTTTCAGGTTATATATACTATTGTTATAAAGTTATTTGTTTCTTCAGTCTTTAAAGTTGGTTTTTGCATACCAAATATATTTTCAACAAAAGTATGTTAAATTTAAGATGTTTATCATGCAAAAATATTGGTGTACGTAGTTTTGGTATAAAATACTTATTTAACTTAAATTTGATACACAAAGCACTTATTGCTTTTTTAAGACTAACCAAGTTTAATTTACCTTTGACAACTCTATTAAACTTGTACAAGTAAAACATTTGCAAACTTAAAGTTTTATCTAAGAACTTTAAAATCTCGAAGAAGTTTGTAAGCAAACACTTTTCACTTAAAGTTCTACTTTTTAGTTGCCAGGCGTTTAGTTTACAACTATCTAAGCTAGTAAAAACTACATCTGCAAATGAAGCGTTTTTTATCAATAAAAGCGATGATTAGTACTTACTATTAGGTTTACAATATTTATAATTCGCCATTTTTGCAATGATATCTTTTTATGGTAAAATAAAACACTAGCATCGAACTCTTTCTATTGTAACTTTTCATAGTTTTTATGACTTTTAACGTTATAAAAAAGCCTTTAAGCAACTTGAATTAGAAAGTTGAGAGGAAAAAAGTTTTTTGTCTACGTAAAAAATACTAAGTAAAATATTCAAAAATAGTTTTGAACTTATAAAATCTGTAAGCTTTTTAATTTCTTATATACCTAACAAACATTAATAATTATCTGAGGTATATAATTTTACTTATATACAAATTTATTATTTACAACAATTTTTCTTTACAACAAATTTTAAGTGGTAAAGTTATTTTATGTTGTGTTATTCATCGTTTTTTTTTTCATAAAAAAGTTAGTCTTGTTTATTAAAAAAAGGAAGTTAGTAGCTTTAAAAATGGATGTCCAACATAAACAAAAACCAAACTGGTAAAATACTTCGAACTCTTAACAGCTAATGTGTCAAATGATTTTTCATTACAGCCATACGCCTAATTATTTTCAGATATGAAAAGCTCTATATTTAAAAATATACTTGTTAATAAACTATTTTCCGCAACAAGTAAATACACAACTGTGATGAAAAGCTGCAGCTTGTTGTCGCTTCTATACGTGTTGGTGGGCCTTTCAAACACAAGAGCGTTTTCAACGGGAGCTGACGAGAGCGCTTGTGGAGACATGGTTCCGCGTCACCACCCGATCTCCTTCCAAGACACACCTTCGCCTTACACGATATCAATTAGTAACAGCTCGTACAAGGCGCACGTTCCAGTGGAAAGTTTGTTTTATGTGTGAACCCGTAGTTTGTCTAAGTTTTAAGTTTTTTAGAATTATGTGAAACCTACGTTAATGTATGTGGAACGTTTTAGTTTAATGAAATTAATTTTGTTACACAGTTCTAGCAGAGTAGTTTTTGAGATATTTTTTATATAAGCAGTAGTTTTATTTTTAAAGATCTTTGGTTTAACAGTGTGTATACATAAATATATGCACACTTTAGTTTCTTCCAAAAGTAAAAAAAAACTTTAGCGAGTATCCGAGGGGGATATTTCAATTCACTTTTTATGAGCGAAATTTATGCTAAAAAGTAATAGGCTCTACTAAACCGATAAAATTTATACTTTACTATAAATGTTGATTAATAAATCGATTTCTCCAGTATCTGTAATTGGCCGAAACGGTGCCGGTTTCAAAGGAATATTTATACAAGCACGAACACCCGATGGTACGGAGCCAGTCGGTGTTTGGCAGGAACTTCCGGAAGTTTTGAAAGCAATGAGTTGCAGCAACGCGGATGACGCAGTCACTCATTCCAGCCCGGATGTGAAAACGGCCGTCACACTCGAGTGGTTACCGCAGTTTGACTACGGAGATATTTTGTTCAAGTTTATAATTTTATTTATTACTTAAAGGTGGATTTTTTTTTCTAAAGCAGTTTGAATTTATATATGCTTGGAATGGGTCAAATATGCACAAAGAGACATTTTTGCACGAGTAGTCACTTTTACACTAGAGTAAAAAATAAAGAAAAAATATTATTAATTACAAAAACAACACAAAAAACTAAAAACGATAAATTAATAACAAAACAAAAAAAGAAGAAAAAATAAGTTATCGACCGATGTGAAGGGGTAACAGTGATGGTAAAAATAAATAATAATTAACAAAATTGTTAAAAGAAAATACAAAACAAACAAAAAAAGTTATCGACCAAGGGTAAGGAGTAACAGTGATACTAAAATAAAATGAACAAATTAATAAAAAAAAATAAGTATAAAAAAAAATCAACTTGTGTAAAAGTGTCTGCGTGTGAAAGTAACCCTTCGAGGAAAAGTGACCCATCGCACAAAAATGTCCCTTCGTGCATATTTGACACCTACCCATATGTGCTATGGTTCATATCATAAAAGGGTAAAAGTGCTTTAGATTTTATTGGTTAATAATTGTGTGTACCCGTTTTATATTTTTTATTAAAAAAAAAACTTAAAGTATCTTTATAAACTTAATTATAACATTTATGCTTGAAGCTGAAATTCAGTAAAAATTTCAACAAGTTTCTTATAAACTATATTTAAAATATTCAGAACGGTTGTTGTGGAAAGTTATACAAAATTTTGGTCTAGCGAATCAATTGTGATAAGCCAAGAAACAGAACCAGAGAGCATAAATTATTCACAAAAAAATCCGACGGTAGCTCCCACTAAAATAGTAACAAGTGAAAGCAATTCAACAGCAGTTTTTCTATCATCAACCCGGAAAAATTCATCAAACACAGCAACAGCGTTTGTTAAAAGCATAACAAAAACTGGTGCTAAAAACTTTAGTTGTAGAATTTCAGTTATTTGCTTTACGATGGTTTTAGATCTGATAATTAGTTTATCTTTAACTAAAGCAGTTTGTTTGTTTTAATTTGCCTTAAAAATTGCTTTCAACTTAGCAGATGGTTTTTTTGGTTAATTATGTTACTATAAAATATTTTAGAACAATTAAAAATAAAACTCGAACTTAATGTTTTATACTTTTTTTTACCCAGTAGAATACTTTTTGAAGTTTATCTTTGAGTTTTATAGCTAATTTAAGTACAAAATTCTAGTTTAACTAGTTGAAAGGATAAAATGTATCTATTTACTTTAATTAAAACAGCAAAATATTATTTTTTGAACATAAAAACATATATATTAATATGAATACTTATATGCGTAGAAATATATGCTTTCTTAGTTACATTACTCATAACTTTTGAAATAATGTCTTACTGTTCACAAATAAATAAGGCTCACTTTTTAGAGCGTTTCTTTATGTCGTCAAACAATAAATATGTATGGAATGTAAAACGTAGTAATTATTTAACTCGTATTTAATATGTCAATTATTTATGATACAAAAAAAATTAAATTAGATAAGGGTGTACAATTTTGTATACAAAACAATGCATGCAAAACATAAACAATTAATCAAAAAGTTTCAAATTCTTTTATGCACGATAAATAAAACATTTTTGTTGTTTCAAAAATTAAACATCATTAAAACATTTCCAAATTATCACGGTGTTTTTTAATAAAATATGGATTTAACTTTTTTATAGCTGATAAAAATTGTATTAATTATTTTTATCAGCTACAATTTGTAGTACTTAATTACTATTAGGATTTTGTTTACTCTCATTTTTCATACTATGAAAGTTTAAAATATTGATTTATTTGAATGAATATAAGCCAACATTCAAATATTTTCACTCGAAAAACAATCTATTAACTGCGAAGATAGTTTAAAACTTTTTGATAACTACTTTCAGCTTTTTCATGCGCCTCAAACTGTTTGTTTATTAGGTGCTGTAAAACTAATACTAATTCAAGTTAATCATTTGTGTGCTTATAATAAAAATATAATAAAAACTTTGACTTTATTTGTCAATTCTAAGGCACCAGGTTTAATTCTAATTGATATATAAATTTAAATATAAATTAATTTACAAAGAGGTAAAATCGTTGTAATAGATTTTTTTAGCTGCTACTTTTAATTATAGTCATAATGAATTTAGTAAAATATTGTTTCTTTATACATTAAGATTGCAAGAATGATAACTGCTCTAAAAGCATGTATGACACTACAAGATCTTAAATAAATAGTTTTCAAACTTAAGTTTTTAAAAATCCTGTAAAGTGATTTTGTAATAATGTTTATACACTAAAAATAAATTAAGAAACAAATATTTTTGTGGGCTGTTTGTGGTATTAGTCCATAAAATAAGAAAATAAATCTAACAAAATTACATAATTACCAGTTTGCAATACATAACTCTTGTATTAATGTGTACTTGTAAAAATGACTCTTTACGACTGCAGTCTTAAGAAAACAAAAAACTTTAAATTAAAGATATTAATATTATAAGTAAATTTTGTTTGTTTTTTAACTGCAGTCTGATTTCCAATGCAATCATATAAATACTTTTTTTAACGTTTATATACTTGAACCCTATCTAAAACCTTGATAACACTATAGTATTAATAAATAAAACTAGCTAAATTTTTGTTTATAAACTTTTTTTACAAAAATTCTGCGTAAAAACATAAAGTGTTTAAAAGTTTTAAATACTATTTATACAGAGTAAACTTCTTAAAAAATGGAAATAATTTAATAAATATCAACTAATGCCCAACAATAAGAAATATTTAAACATATCAAATCAGAGAAACAATTTACTATAGTTTATTATAATAAACAATACGCTAGTCAAAATTCCTAATAAATAAACTTCCTAACAACCAAATCATTCTTCCATGGCAAGTTCTTGTTGCGTGGCAACCAGCTGCGGTGTGTGCTGGTCGTAAGAATCGTAAAGGGGAAATACCCTTTTGTAGAGGGACATCAGCACAGTGTCCTGGTTGGACATGGAGTTGTTGAAGTAACACTTCATCAGCCCGTGCGTTCCTGTGGAAAAACAGTAAAATTTTATAAATATTTTTTTTTATTTACTGACAATAAAACAGGGATCAGAAGTTTTTAAAGTTGATAAGGTCATTAACGGGACACTGTATCTAAAAAAATTGTAATAATAATATTATACCAACAACAAGTTTAAATTAAATAACAAAATTAGCACTGGACCTTGTTGATATGTAAAACGACGTTATTAAGTTTTTATTTTTTTACTAAGTTTAACAAATTAGTTTGAATGCTTGAGCCTAGTTTTTAACAAGTGTTTGCCGACTCTTGGTTTGAAGTAATGATGTACCGGACTCACTATCCGGGTCCGAGTCCGGCCGGATATTGCCATTTTTGTCTGATATCCGGATCCGGCCGGATTCTAATTTGAAAAAATAGTCCGGGTCCGGTTCCGGCCGGATTCTAATTTGTAAAAAAAGTCCGGATCCGGCCGGATTCTAATTTTATAAAAAAGTCCGGACCCGGATCTAGTGAGTAAAAAACGGCATACTGAAAAGTATTTTTTCAAAAACGAACCCTGTGTAAATTTATAAGAGTCATTTTCGTCAGTCAAAATTAAACACCTACCGTGATTGGCTCATCTTGTACACGTGACTAATTTACATTTAAACTATGAAATAAACATTTCAGAAAAGCAACTCTTTATATATGTTGTAAAATTGAAAACTTTGGAATGAAAACTTGCATCATTTACTGTTTAAAGTTGAGCTCAGAGAAAATTTAGAGTTAATACGGTTGAATGTACGAGCCAATGAGAATCATATGACGAAATGTATCAAACTAAATACTGATGCAACAAAACATCAGAACATGACAGGCAATTTATATGTAAGCAGTTAGTTAGTTTGGTGTGCAGCTTGAAGCAACAAAATATCTTGAACTTTTTTGTGAATGCTTAATGTAAGTAGTGTTTTGTTTTAAAAGTGAATATTTCAACTGGTGTTTAATTGTTTAAATATTTAAGCCAGGTTTATAGTTTAATAGTTTATTAAATATTTTACAGTTTCTTGTTTACTAAAAGTTTTATTTAATTTTTAGTTTATTGTTTTAAGTCTTTTGATATAGATTTAAATAGCTTCCAGTTTTTAAAGTGTTACCAAAGTAATTAATAGTTTTGTATATGCTAGTATTTCTTGTTGTGTTTTATATAAAAGATTCATCTCTCAAAACTGTTGTGTTTGATTACAGAAAGTAGTCTCAGTTAGAATTAAGTATTTGTTAGATATGAATTAAATAAGGTAGGATTTAATTACGATGGGTAGTACTAATAAGTTAAGTGTACCACAATCAGTCCACAACTTTACTGCCAAATTGTCAATCTTTGCTAGCTGTTCTACTGATTATTAGATTAAAGTAATTTTTTCAGTTTTTAAAAACCTCATTCGACTCAGGCTTGTTTATACTCACTCTAGCTAGTTTTATTGACTTAAACAGTGGCAACCCTGCTAGTTTGAATTTTTTTTGGAATTTTAGAAAATCTTGGACTGCCTCAGGCTATTTTTCTTTTAGATTTTGAATGAGTTTGAGCTGATCCAGTATTTTCTAATTTTCTAGTGTATTTTCTTCAAGTACTTGATTTCAGATTTATAATTGTAAATAACACCTAAATTTGTAAACCTTGTGGCTAGCTGTTCTACTTATTATTGGATTAAAGTTCTTTTTTTTTTCAATTTTTTTAAACCTAATTCTGACTCAGGCTAGTTTATACTAGTGATGTACCGGAGTGACTATCCGGGTCCGGCCGGATATTGCCATTTTTGTCTGATATCCGGATCCGGCCCGATTCTAATTTGAAAAAAAAAGTCCGGATCCGGTTCCGGCCGGATTCTAATTTGAAAAAAAAAGTCCGGATCCGGTTCCGGCCGGACTCTAATTTGAAAAAAAAGTCCGGATCCGGTTCCGGCCGGATTCTAATTTTTAAAAAAAGTCCAGATCCGGGTCCGGCCGGACCCGAGATTGTGGGTCCGGTACATCACTAGTTTGAAGCAACAAATTAAAACACAAAATTTCTCACAATATTTTAACTAGTTTTCAACTTACCGACTGGATACTTGATATTACCCCTTCTGCCGTGCTTCGTTCTCAACTCAACTTGTTTGAAGTATTCAATGTCCTCTGTGTATTTGTTATTAATATCAAAAATCATATATGTAAAGCCACGTGATACAAACTGTGAAAACTTACTTAAGGTTAAATTATATAAATCTAGTTTTTATAACGATGTTTTCAATAATAGATAACAAAAGAAGAAATTTTCCAGTGTGTTATACGCAAAAAAATATTTTGAAGATGTGTTATTCAATTAAAATTATTTATATCATTTATTTTAAATGTTACTGTAGTTAAAACCTTGAGTCATAAACTAATATCACCTCGCCATATTTACGATAAAAGGCGTCTCAAAAAAGACAGATTAATTAATTTTTATGTAAAAAGCAAATAATTATGTTATAAGTAAAAGAATGTACTGTTCTACAATTGATGTGACTAGGTATAATGTACTAAAAGTTGGAAACAAACCAGGGCTGAAGAACATGTATCTGACAACGCAGGACTTCTTGTTTACTTTGAACGGGTGACCACTTAGCACTGTTCTTTTCACTATGACTCTGTTGGCATCATTGCTCAGTAATGTTCCCATGCAAATAGGACCTTCTTGCTCTGTAATTACATCATTTTAACAATGCTGGCATCATTGCATTGATTAAGTCATATTAATTATATATCACTTACAAATATTTATCATTTAAATGTTACAAGTCAATTTTCTAACTTTATTATAACATACTTATTTTAATAATCATAACATCTTGTCAATTTTACATTCGTACTTTAAGATTGTTAAAAACATAACAAACCAGCTAAGAAACTTTAATAACTGAAACAAAAAAAGTAAAATATTTAGTTTAACTCGCTAAGTTTTCTTAAGTCATTTATTTTCTACTATCTTTATTTTTTCTTTGTTTTTACAAAAAAAAAACTGTTTAAAATTTTAGAAATTTTTGTCAAGTTTTTCATGCTTTAAACTTTAAAATGCTTACAACTAAAAACTACAATGATTAAAAAAGCATTAGACAATTGCTAGTATAAGTACTGTATATAAATTTATACTCCAAAATAATTTGCATGTTTACATAAAAAACTAATTACGTACAATTTAATACGGTAACAAATTAGTAAATTTTAATTTATTCAAAATTTTCAAAACAAATACTCGATCTATATTTATTCCGTAACATATCTATTCCGAACAACAACAAACTAAAATTGAGTTCTAGATGGTAAAATTAGAAAAAGCTGCTTAGGTTAAAACAGTTTACAATAAAACTATCACAACTTGTAATGACTGATTTACAAACATATAATATAACAAACTGTTTATTGCACAGATTAAACTTATAATGAACAAACCTCTTCCTTGCCTGAACACGAGCACGTTGGCAGGGGGGAATGTAACCGGGGCGAAACAAGTGGCAACGAACACGCCGCTGGAGGGCATATATCTCTCCATCTTGTGCTTGTTGCCTGGTAATTACATATTACTATTAAATAATGAGAACTTGTACAAATTATATAACAAAACAGATACAAATTCTTATATTTTTAAATCAACATTTTCATTCGTAAAATGTTCAGTTTTATTAAAACAATTAAATAAGCTGCAAATTAAAAAAAAATTGTATTAAGTTAGTAACACAAAAACCATTGTAATTCAATCAGCTCAATGAAATTGCTTTCTAAATCACTTCGTTTTTAGTTAAACTTAAATATTCAGAAGTTTAAAAAAAATATTTACCTGAAGTATGTTGTGAAAATACAGGACTTGCAGTGAATCTCCTGAAGCCGACATGAAACACCAATTTATTATGCTTATCCCTGCTTTTGATTGGTTCTGTTTCCACAATTTTCTTGATGGCAAAATTCAACACACTCATCTGTTGTTAAAAAATATACATTCATGTTCAAAGAAACAAAAGTAGCATAAGTTAGCGTCAATATAATTTCATAACTTGTTTGTTTAAAGTCCATTTCGCGAAACTTTAAATAATACTTTTTGATGTTTATTAATATTTATTTTCTTAAGACAAGTATAAGTCTTATTTTACTTCATCATTGTTTTTATTTAGCAAACATCTAAACAGAATTAAAAACATGTATAAGCTATGTGTTTTGGTAAAAAAACAGATTCATGTTAAAATCAGTTACAACTAAGTTTTATTAATTTGTAATGTAACTTTTTAGTTATTACAATTAAACGTTGATATTTTAATATACATTTTACAAAATTCAAATGCTGTATCATTCACTAAATTAAAATTTTTAAATAATAATGAAAAAAATTTTAAGGATAATAGAAAACAAATAAAAAAACAAGTTTAAGAAGTACACAACAACAACAACAAAAAAATTCAAATATGATAAGAACAGCTTAAATTTTCCAGCATAACTGTTACAGATACAAATCAACTTAAATTCACAAGTCTTATATGCAAACCTTCTGTTCAAACTGGAATAGTGAGAACAGTGTGAATGGATAATTTGAGCTGCTTGCAACATTGAACAGGTGACTGTCGACACCTTCAAGTTCTATTGTGACGTAACAACCCGATCCTACTTGGTGATTCCTCTCACACTCCATGTTTTTCACCAATTTTTTGATCCTGTTAAAATTAAACATGCATCTGTCTTCTATCACAAAATAAGTGTTAATAAACATCAAAAAGTTGATCATCTTAAACATGTTTCCCTTTTTTATTGTAAACAACTCGAAACTTCAATAGACAAAACTTGATAAAATAAATACGAGTAATGCCTTGTGCTGTACAAAGATTTATTTTATAATGTTAAAAAATTTTTAAAAAAATTCAAATATTATTAGCATATATACTCAATAAGTTGAACAACATTTTATAGTCAACACAAATAATTATATAAGATAGGAAACTAAACTGAAAATATATAGAAAATGTTTAAGAGCAAGTAAGCTTGTCTAAATTAATTGCTTCTATATCGTTTTAATGTGTATTACAAGTCATTAATTATTGTGTATTACAAGTTATAAATTTAAATTTGTTCAAATAACATTTTAACCAATATGAAACCTGTTAAAGTGTTGCTTGTTGTTGAAATTGTAAATCTTGGCGTAATCCTCTGGCAGGTTCTCAAATTTGTCCCAAGGTGAAGTCCGGAATGAATCAAGACCGCGGTAATTTACGAATCTGATTGAAATAATTATCATATTATACAAAGGCAATAAATAAATTCAACAGTGCTTAAAAGTACCATTACTTTTGCTTAAAAAAATTACAATTTAATACCTCATTAATTTCAGTGCATCACGCACTAAATTGATTTTAAGCATTAACTAAGTCAAAGTTTATAACAAAAAAGTTGAATTTAGCTAAAAAATAATAACAAAAGAAACTAATTAATTTTACAATATGTCAAAAAATTAATTGAGCGAATATCACTAAGGCGTTATGGAAGTAATTTCTCAAACCAACCTCTCCCTGGCGGGTTTCTCACGAGGCGTGTCGACTTCGTCGGGGAAATTTTCGTGGCTCCTGGCGTCCCTGAACCTCTGCAGCTCGTCCTCGTCTATCCGGTTGACGTCGCTGTCGAGTGCCATGCTTTCGCTGGGCGCCGCCAAGTTGAAGCGCACCGATTTACCGTCAGCCTCAGTAACCGCATCCATCTCTTGCGGCTTATATTCGTCGTCTAGCTCCTCTTCGCCTATGATGTCATAATCGTTAAATAACATTTTCTAATAAAACCGAACGTTTTATCAGGAATAAACAACAAAAATTAAGAAATTTCAGGAGTTGTAAGTATGAACTAAAAAGTTGATTTTTCCATAAAATGTAAACGTCCTTAATTATTTATTAAATAGTATCAAGTACATGAACTAAAAAGCTTGTCGCATTTAAATGTATGTAAGTAGAAAAAGTAACATAATTAAGTATTGCAGGAATCATTTTAAACAAAACTAGTATTTTTTTACATAAAATAAAATTTACATTATGATCTTAATCAAAATGGTCGGTGAACTAAAGGTTACAAAATACAATATAAGCTACATCAAAACAAGCTTAATTTTAACTTTAATTTTTCAACTTAGACAAGTTCTAGTTTACAGCGTTTTATTCAGTATAAACTATATTGTTAACTGGATAACTTATAACAAACAAAATACTAACTATCTTCAAAATCTTCTTCTTCAAAATCTTCTTCTTCGTCATAAAGCTCTTCTTCCATATCTTCAACATCGCTCGTTTCCTGCCATCTGCCCTCATCACCATCAGCGAGTTGCCACTCACTCTGGTACGTGCTCGTACCGACTGGCACTTGCTTCTTCATGTATAAGTACTCCTCTGTAAAAGTATGATTATGTATAACAAAATAAACTATATCTTAGTTTTCTAGCTTAAGAACGCTGTAAAGATAAAATAAGAACAAAAACTAGATTCGGCGTTATATTGTAATTTAAAATTTTTTTTACACTTCTATAGTAAGTTAAGACCGTCCTATTACAGTACTAATTAAATAAAATTCAACAGAATTATCACCCAAAATTTTATTCGAAAAGAACTATTTAATTTTGTTAACTAAATAGCTTCAGATTTTTTTTAAATACAAAACTAAGTAGTATACAACTCTTAATTAATTTTTATTAATTCTATTTAAAATATATCATACCCTAAAAATCGAAATTCTTTTATAACTAACAAACAATTGCAACCAAAATCTTTCATGGGACATTATTGTGTAAGCAAAATGAAGATATATAATTTTGGATTTAACAACTTAGTGGAACAAGATAATACTGGATTAGGCAGCATGGTTTACTCCCAGTTACTTTAAACAAATTAAAATTAAATTAATACACTTTAAATCTAATAATTTAGATGAAGTACTTTGACAAAAAAAAAACTAAGAAGTTTACAATAAATTTATAAAAATCAAGTTTTATAGTTAAATTTGTTGATTTATCTATAAAAATAAATAATAATACGTATTGTTTTCTTAATATTGAAGAGACAATAGATATAGTGAACAACACAAATCATTTTCTATTTTTTTGGGGGTACTATTTCGATTAAATTTATTGAAATTTAGTTATGCTGTTTGTTTACGCTTTACGGGGTCCCTATTTATGCTTGAAAATAACCAAAAGTATATTAACTTTTTAAAAGTCTATATTATCGAAAGTAATTATTAACAGTTATTCATCCCGTGAGAAAACACAATTAAAATTTACACCTGTTAATTAAAACAACATTTAAACTTGTTGGTTAATATTTAAAATGTATGTTAAAACGTTTACCAAAAAACCAGCAGCAAAAAGTTTTATATATCTTATGTTGATACCTTCAGCCTGTTTAAGTTCTTCATCGGTGATACGAGGTTGATCGGCATCCATGGGATCGAACACTGCTTCAACATCGAGCGAACACTGCAATCTGCTGTCGGGTGAAACTTCCTCGTATGCTTCTCCTGGTGCACCGTTCTGCATCTGATATGTTGGAAATTTTATTTTGTATTTCTTCAAGTAGAAGTATTTATTAAAGCGAAAACAATTTATAACTTTCATCGACTTTTACATGGATAAATTTCGTGTGCAAGAAAATGTCTCTTTTAATTCCTAGCTTTGTGTTAGTCAAAAATATTAAATTATAATAGGTGGAAAGAATTTTTAGATAATCAAAACCAAGAATACTTTTAGTTATATATTCCTCACATTTGGTTCAAAAAACTGTTTTTTTTTGTAATAAAATTTGAAATCGTTTTTTATGAAAAATTGTTTCAAAGTGCTTTTCTTAAAGTTTTATTGAAATTTGTTTAGTAAGTTTCCTAAACTTTTAGTTTAAGCATACATAAACTTTTTATAAAATTGTAACTAAAAAATGTACTGAAAATAAATTGCAGTTTTTAACATCGTAGAAAATAAAATTAATTCAAGTTAACCAAAATAAAACGAGTTATAGATTTAGATCACAATATTTATATTAATAACTAAAGTTATATTAACTTTAATCTAAACATAGTACAACATTTTCAAGAAAAAAATAAAATATATTTCTTCATTAATTGTTGTTTATAGTTTATCAATTCAAATTTTTAAACTTTATTAACAAAACAATGTTTCACTTGTTTAAACTCAATCAAACGTTTGATCAAGTGTTTATAGTTTATAACTAAAAGACACAATTAAACTTTATCATGTATAAGTACATAAAAACTTTGACTGATCTTAAAAATTTTAAAGTTTAAGCATGTAAAGTATTTAACTTTAATTAGAAACTTAAGTTCAAGTGTAAATTTTTCATGTGAAGTACATTGAAAAACATTAAAAAAAATAAATAAAATTGTATAAAAATACCTTAATAAAAAATTTTATAAAGAAATGTAACAAAAAACTAATTATAACAAAATAAAACTTCATTTACTGAAATTAGACTTATTGGTGTCAATAAAATCGAAATGCTTTTTTTTGTGTAAACTATCTAAAAGTAATTAATTTAAAAAAAAACATATGCTAAAGATAATAATATAAAACAATTTATGTTACTGAAAACCAAATGTAAACCTATGTTGTAAAAATTAATAAATTAACCTAAAACAGCTTTTAACTTAGGTGAATTTTTTAGTGTAAGTTTGTATTTAGATTGATAAAACCTTAAATATTTAAGTTTACTAGTATCGATTTAAAAGCTTCATTTAAAAAATTATTGATCATGAATTATTGGAACAGAAGCAAAACATCTTAAATAAAACCTTGCTACCATTTCAATAAGGTATGTGAATACTTTATAAGGTTAACTTTTAACTACATCAACTTGCATACCTTATTGACTTTTTCCTTAGCTGAATAGGGACAGTTTTCATGAACTTTCACAATTCTCTTCACCCTGAAATTACCCCAACCTACTGCGTGTACAAGTCTGTTTACATTCAGTGAGTTGTTGCGAACATATCCGCTTACCTGTGTAAGTTATGTAAGTCAATATGTAATGTACTAAAATTCTATATCAAAGAAAGCATAGATGAAAGTCTAACATAGCCGAAACCAGAACCTTCGACTGCCGTAAGACATGCTCAAGTTAACACCAAACTTGTATACTTAAATTTTGTTAAAAATGTAATTTTTATACTTAAACTTTGTTAAAAAGCTAATCGAGAGGTGGGCGGCGTAGAACCCTCCAAGCAAAATCTCTGGACAACAACGCATTCACAGCTTGAAAACTACTTGTGAAAAACAACTAAAACTCTATTTTTTAAGTGATGAGAATCTTATTTTGTATGTAGCTTATTTCAATGTAGTATTTTTTTAATAGACTTTTTTAAATTTTTTGGAATATTTTTATTTTAAATCACGCAGCCCGTGAGGACTTTTCCAAGAGTTCCGTGCGCTCTTTTTTAAAAACGTTTCTACCCTAAGCTAATAGACATTCAATTAGCTTTTTGATATTAATTGTTACTATAAATATTAAGTAGATTAAGGCCATAGAAGATAAATCAGTCTATTTTTCAAATGTAGTCTTATTTTTTACCTTTTGACTAGGCTACTGACCATTTTTAACCATATTAAAAAAATTAAAGTAATTTTTGTGATATAAGCTATCAAAGTTTGATAGGTTTCTTTATGAATGGTTGAATCTAAAAAAAAAGTATTTCACAAAGTTAATTTTTCCTTGTACCATTTTAAGCAATTGTTTTTACTTTTTCTCAGTCTAATCATTTGAAATTGAAATATTGATTTCAATAGGTTCTATTAGATTAAAATAAATAATAGATTTAATTGAAACTTAATGAAAATTGAGATTTTATTTATTTTGGTCATAAACTTTTATAGATCATTTTTAAAAACTAGTGGTGAAAAATTGCATGGAGCACTTTGTAAAATTTTAGGAAAAATTTGTTTTTAAAAATAGGTGATAGATTTTATATTCACTAGTTTTATAAATTACTAGATGAGCGGATATATATAAAGCTTCCCATATGTTTGTATCAAAAACGTTTTACAAGACTGACTTTAAAATTATAGTCTACAGATTTTTTTCAAAAGTAACTTATAGTATACAATTTAAGGTCTCAAAGAAGGTTCAATGTTATCTTTTAATAAAAAAAAGTTTGACCCCTATATGGCCTTAACTATTTTATATTTTTCTTGGGATATGTTTATAAATTTAAATACAATATTTTACAACTAATTTCAATCAAACTTAAAATATTTAAATTTATATAAAAAAATAATTCAGTGCTTAATATTTTAAAAACACAAAAATTTAAAGTTTCTACATATACTTAACATAAATTATAAGTAATTCTTATTAAATTAGTCCCTAGTAAAGTACAAAAATAATTTAAATATAGTGATTACTAATAGCATTAAATGTAAATGCCTTAAAACTTGTACTGATGTTATGATAGAGAACTTAAAATTAATTAGTATTTACAAAAAGTTTTTTTAATACTGAACTGCAAGAGGTAAGTAATTTATAAATACAAGTCAGTCAAGATAAGTTATACTGACCAAACCATCATTAATCCATAATATAATAGCTAAAACACTATATCTTTTTTCAAAATAACTTTTTTTCCCACATATTTTTCTACAACTTCTTTTAAGCTATTTAACATATATTATTTTAACATTATAATAGTAAAAGTTTAAGTTATAAAACTTTTTTACCTTCAAAACGTTGTCTTCGAATTGCAAATTATCAGCCAATAGAAAAGCTCTCTTTTCCCACATTCCAATAATTTTTCGTTTGCACTCGCATATCTGTTTTTGATAACTAATTTAGTTAATTATAGTCTTTGAAAAATTAGAAAACTATTTAATACCTAGCTTATATTTCTCTGGCGTCATTGAAATGCTAAGATACTAAGTATATATTTCAAAATTTTAAATAATAACACTTTTAAGATAGAGAGTAATAAATTAAATAAAACAATCATAAATATCTAAAAATACACATCAGTAAAATTTAAGACTGCAGTACCAATAAAACGTCAATAAATAACTGTATTTACATATAAATCAAAATATTACCTTTCTGAGAAGCTGGTCCAAGTCACTTTGAGAATCCACAACTTGAAATTTGCTGTTGTTTCCGTGATTCTCTACGAATTTACTTACAAAACTCTTCACTGATTGGTGCTTCTTTGTTGATGGATAGTTTAAAAACAGGTTTTGGCCACAAAAGACTGTTCATTTTAACTTCATTTAAAATATTGATTTATTTTGTATTAAATATATATGTATATAGATATACACACCATACTTTTATAATATGCTTTTTTTTTGTTTACTGATAACTTAGGTAAAGAAAATAGAGACAAATTGATTATATTAACTAAAACTCAAGTTAAAATAAATGTTTTTATATATAATAACATTGGATTTTTTCCAACCCAAAGCTGCATTTAAAAAAATTAGTGATTAAAATATTTTACTACTAAAAAATACTACGACCTTATAAATAGTAATCTATTTTTTCTCTTTTTGAAAACATATATTCAATGTTTACTTTCTTCAGACAACTTTAAAATGAATTGCATAAATTTATAAGTACCGAGAGTTTAAAAATAACAAAACACAAACTTTGAGATGACAGTCCAGTAGCTTGTATCGTTTTGAGTGCGAGCAGTCCTTGCTGATCAATGGGTTCATTTTCGTTCATATCTACAACAAACACCACCGTGTCTGCCACTGATGTGTATTGCAGGTATATATCAAGCTTGTCTGATTCTGGTGTAACTATCTAAAAAAAAGTATTTTTTAAAAATTTACAAATAATGATTAATGATAAAACACTAATAATCATTTAGCCAATGATATTATTTTGATATAGTAAACTACCACCTAAATTTGCACTTTGAACAAAGCTCAAAAGTGCGTACCCAGTAAATTTTAGTCAAAAATTACCTACATTAAGCATAATACAAATATTTTTACTAAAGTTTACAAACGACTGTTAAAGCAATATTACCCAAAATATTACCTTTCTTCATAAAAACAAAACTTATTTGTTATGAGAAGTCAAGAGAATTTATTTAACATGTATTTATATGTGTACACTCACCTCACAAATTTTTTGAATAAATTTACACAGTACATATAATTAATTAATGATCCAGATATTTTTTATTAAAACTTAGATACTGCCAGAATCGGCATCACATAATTTAAGTCTTTAAAATTGTTAAAATAATTACTTTTCAATTGTTTATTTCAATTAATAATACAAATTTATGTTCTTAATAACTTTTAAATGAAATTAGATTTTTTTAAATACGCTTATTATCTACTATCAAAATTACATATCTCAATATTAAAAAAAAAATTTATTTAAATAAATAAAATATTGTTAAAACTCCTATCTTGCTCACTAACTTATAAAATTTAAAAATATATACAATTTTTGAGTTTAATACTTTAAATTTTTTGACAAAATAACATACTGCCTTAAAAGCTTAAACTATTATAAGACTATTATAAGCACTAAAAACATTTTTTTCAGAAAAATTATTTGTGGTGACAACTACTTAATTGTTATTAGGATGTTTAACATATACTTTAATTTTATTTCTTAATTATAAATATATACACCTATAACAAAGGACGTAGAAAATATATTTTACAGTTAAAGTTTATGATCATTAAATACAATTAATAATCTAAGTAAAACTAAGTCATAAGTTAGCATCACCAAACATTGATGAAAGTCTACAGAGCCTAAGCCTGGACTTCCGTAAGCCCTGATACAAGCTCAAGTTAAGATAAACATTTAACTTAGGACCAAATTAAAATAAGTAAGTTACTAAGTTTAATAGCAAACTAAAGTTTCTGTTACTTAGTAACATATATCTGATTAAAGCTTACTTGAAACCGGTGTTTCTGCTTGTAGTAGTTGAAAATACTTCCAGATGTTTCCAAGGTGTTGTGGTGAGCTTCTTCTGGAAGCAGATCTCTCTTCAGTTTGCTGCAATCAACACTGGCGTGCAGGGGAATTATTACTACCAGGTGTGGTGAAGTACCATGTTTTCCCACACTCTTCTTCATTTCTGAAACCTGTTTAAAAGAAATGTTTTAAAGGCGTGAACTGAACACTTTTCAGAACTAGGCCTTTTTCCAATATTACAAAATTTTGGCATACTATACATGAAAAAACAACTAATATCATTACTGATACTTTTTGTAACAAAATATATCCATAGTTTAAAAGTAATAAAAAGTTCTAAAATTTTAACCCCATATATAGATTTTTAACTACCTATACTTACTTTGAACCTCATAAACTTGGATAATAATGTATAATAAGTGCAATAGAATGTGAGTATATCTACATAGCAACTTGAAACTAAACTTTGTTTTAAAAAAAAATTAGAAATTTGACTAATTAATTTATTTTTTTAAATGTAATACTAAGGCTTAGTAAATTCATTTTATTTTATTTATTTATTATTGTGTCCTGGGCATGACGTTAAACTGTTCTGGTGTATGACTCGAGAACCGAATGGTTTTTGGTACACCAGGTCCTAGGATTGAGCATATTTTTTGTCGTTCAAAAAATGAGTAGCCTAAGAGAAGCAACCATTTAATAAGGGCAAATTTACAATTTTGTTTTTAATGCTGTTCAAATATCGGCACTACTTTTTTTTAAGTATAAAAGGAACAATAATAATCTGCTAATAGTTGTTTTTGATATATTACTCCCATTACAAGAACTAATTCACTTGAAATCAGATTAAATTTAATTATACTTTAAGTAACACTTAAAAGAACTTAAAAAAGAGTAATTAGAATTGTTGATACAAATGTTTATATTACTACACCTACAAGCTAGTAAACTAACTTGAAGAAGTTTCAGTTCTCTTTTTTGTTTAATCTGATCTTTTTTTACTCTCTTGCAAGTATCAATCTTCTTTTTTGTAGATGACACATGCTTTTCAACTCTTCCTATAAAATTTTGAAATTGTTTATTAATTAAAATAATAAAACAGAACAAAATTCAACTTATTTTCATATAACCTTTTTCATTTTGAATAAAATTAAGGATTTTTTATTTTTGAAATTACTTTTATCAGAGTTACCCTATAGTTTAACTAGAAGCTAAGTTTTATAAGGTAATAAAAAAATAATAATAAAAACATATATGTTATAGATTTATACAAAATAAATTTAATTTTTTTCTAACAATATATGATCGACTTTATTATATCTCTACACAATAGTCGTCAGTTTGAAAACTTAATTTTATTGAATAAAATATTGAAATTTTTAAATCTTCAATGGTTAATCTTATAATCTTCCTGTTCAAACTAAAACTGTTTATTTTCCATCATAAATCTTAATTTTAGCATTGCTATAATATTAACTTTTATCTTTTATTTTTTTACATAATAATTGAAATCAAGGTTATAAAACTAACAAACAAAATGTTGAAAAAACGTTAACTAGAAGTAACAAAATTTGAATCTATTAAACTTTATTTATGTTTTAGAAAAACAACCCAGAGAATTTAGGAGAAAAAGTCAATAAGCCTTAGTTTTTTTAATCAATCTAGCTGGGTCTGCATGAGTTTTTCAAATAACCTAGAAAAGCTCAATTAGCCTGAGTTGGTCCGAGTTTTTCATAAATCTTAAATTAGCAAGAGTTGTGTGAGTAATTGGCAACCCTTCTACTAAGTCACACTACTTATAAAACTACTCTATTTTTCAACTCTAATTGTGTCAGTAATGCATGTGTAACAACTATAAAAACCTATTTCTAACTATATAATAGTTTTTTAATACTACTGTAAGCTGTTTATCTTTTTAAACTCATTTTTGTTTAATTAAACAGTAAATTAAATTATTTCTACTAAAATGCTTAAGGGCATAGGGGTGGGTAAACACCCTTTTTTGGTTTTTTATCTTATTTTATATAGTTTTTACAAAGCTACAAGATGCTTTTTACAGATTTAAAAAATTCAAAATAATTTTTGAAATATAGCTGGTCGAAGTTGGAGGCAACAATAGGCTCCTTATGGGAGGCGCAAACTAAAACGGCAAAAATAGACTATTTCATTAAAAATCTATCTCCTCCTATGTTTTTTGAGATAACTACCTCAAATTTTCAGGAAATGTTCCTTAATATATTTAGAAAATTCTGTCAGAAGGAATTTAAAATAAATTAAATATAAAAATTTTATATAAAAAATAAACAAAAAAAAACAGTTTTTTTTTAGATTTTTTGTTATAAAATTTTTATTTTTTAATTTTTTTAAATTCTGTTCCAACAGAAATTTCTAAATATTGCAAAGAACATTTCTTAAAAATTTGAGGTAATTATCTCAAAAAATGTAGGAGGAGATAGATTTTTAGTGATTTCTAGTTATTTGCTGTTTTAGTTTGCGCCTTCTATAAGGTTCCTATTGTTGCCTCCAACTTTGACTGGCTATATCTCAAAAACTGTTTTGAATTTTTTAAATCTGTAAAAAGCATCTTGTAGCTTTGTAAAAACTATATAAAATAAGATAAAAAACCAAAAAAGGGTGTTTACCCACCCCTATGCCCTTAATAGTTCAATCTTATAAATAAAATTATAAGTATTCCTAAGGATTTTATAATCAGCTTTTGATTAGCTATAGTTTAAAATAAAAACAATTTGCACACTACTTAAATTTAATTGAAAATAGTTCAATAAAAAAATTTACTGGGCAATTGTTTTTATTATATATTCCAGCAAACTTGCTTTGCTGGGACCTATATTAAATTAACAAATTTTCAACTTAAACTTAGTAATATTGCACAGGTTTGATTAAACAATTTTGTTCAACCTTGAAATTTAACTGATCTTTATCAATTAAAGACAAATAAAAGTTATAGGATCCTAGAAACTTTGCTCTTTTCTATTACTTTGTATTTTATACACATAAATTTAACAGCTATATAGTATTAGCACAATATAAATAATTTAGTATATTTTAGTCCACACTTGTCTTTGTTGGCATTTTCTGTTTTAATTTTTAATTCTAAAACATTCATAGCTAAAAACCAATAAAAAACTAAATACAAAGAAATTTATTTACTAAGACTAATTTCAATTGTTTTAATCAGACATAATTAGACATAGGTGATAACAACCTATTATTAACCTTCAAGTTATCTAGTATTTTTTGAAATGCAAAAAACTTAATTAAGAGAGTTATTTTTATTTACAAAATAGTTATGTAAGAATACATAAAATGTCTGAATAAATTAAATTTATGAAAACTTGTCAATTTATTAGAACATTTAAACACTTAAGTATTGATTTACAAATGTAGTATTTAAAATATATTTTAATTTTGACATAAAATTTCTTAATTATACAAATACTTTTCTATTTGGTTAGATCCAGTTAAAATGTTAGTATATATTAAACTTTACTACTATATAATAATAATAATAATTAATAATATATAACTTCACATTTTTATAAAATAACATAATATTGCAAAGGTTTGTATATTAAACGTTATATGTAAATATTTTAGCATAAATCCTATTAAGTTTTTATTATTAAGTGGCATTGTATCTAGGATAGATTAAAACAAATTGTTTTTGACTTATAGATAAAGTGTTTTTTTGTTATTTCATAACAACTTATCTTCACCAACTTTTGATTGTACTAGCTATAATATTTAATAATTACAAAAATAAGAAGAATGTGCTTTAAAAAGATTGTTCAAACTTAAAACATATATTTTCTTATCAACTTACCAGCAGTCAAAGCTTTCAGAGCTCCTTTACTTCTGTGTCTACCATGGTTGTGAGACTTGTTTGACTGTTTCCAAACTGACTTTCCCATTTTATATCTGTTTATCAACTTATAAAACTTAAAATTAATTTTCACAATCTAATTTTTTTCTAAATCTGAAAAAATATTGCAATTTGTATACAAATAATGAAGTTTAAATGAAAACAAGTGTTTACCTTACTACTAAATTTTATAAATTAAAACCAGGGTTAAAACTTAATTTTTAAAAACAATAACTTGTGTAGGAAAACAAAATCAAGTGTAGTTTTTAAATAAGTTTTAAAATATACAAACATATAGGCTGAGACATTACTAATTGCTAACAAGTAAATAAGTTTGTAACTTAAGTTGCTCAATTTGTCTATAATTGCTAAAGCAGGTGTTTTTAAAGTTTATCTAAATGTGCACTTTAATATGTATAAAAACTAGTTTATGGTGAATATAATTTTAAGTGGAAAGTATTATATACATTGTAAAACTATGTGTTAGTAGTATGAAGATGAAAACAAAAAATGAAATTTTTTAAATAAAATTTATCCTCTAGAAATGATTAATTTTTTTAAACATACTTGTTATCTGATCTTTTATTCTTCATAACTTGTTACTAAGTTTTAGAATGAACATTAAATATTCTTAAATTATACAGAAATAAGAAAGAATTATCAAGATATTTTTTGTTGAAAGGTTTTAAAACTTTATGAAACTTATTAAAGTTACCATTACAAAGAATACTTCTATAAGAAATACATTTACTTAAAAATTTGGTGTGCACAGGACTTTTTTAAATTATATACTATTCACAAAACCTAAAAGAAATAGAAAACTTTTACTTAAACTACTGTTATAACTCATCACTTCCTTTAATTTTAAGAGCAGTTTTCTCATTGAAATTATTTTAATTTCTTGATCATAGACTTAGAGTTAAATTTTCTAAAACTAAGTTTGCTTTTATAAAGTTTTTGTAAACATAAAATAGTTTATACCACCATAGTTCCTAGATTTTTATCTGCAAATGGCCACTTTTACATCTGTTTCTTGATCATCCATTACTTTTAAGTTAAAACAAACATTTTTTATTTGTAAATCAGAACGCCTTGATTTTGGAATTCTGGTAACTCTGGTTTATAGAGATAACATTAATAAAACCATTTGCTATTGAACCCAAATGCATCTAATAAATCATTCAAGTCAAGTAAGTTACCATAAGCCTTTGAAGGGATTAATCTTATTTTTAATTACTGGAAAAATTATAAAAATCCTCATAGTCAATAGCATATAAAACTAAAAACTATTCCGACAAAAAACAAAATTTAGGGAAATCTAATTAGTTTTATTATTATTCAAAATTATGTTGAAGGAAATTTAGTGCTATTTTGTAAAATTTGAATTATTTAGGGAAATTGTTAACTGAGAGCCGTGTTTATACAAGCACTATGATCTGCTTAAACTAATAAACTTGAAAATAAGTTGATAAATTTTTGTATTGTTATCTTTAGATATTCTATTTTAATTTACAAAAAATATATTAGACTGAAAGAAAATTAGAGTTAATGCTTTCTTAATTTAGTGGTAGCATAGTAAATACAGGGGTGTTAAAAGTTTTTGAGATATTTCAACCAGGTTTTATGAATCTCTTCCGTATTTTTGAAAGTACAAGTTTTTTGGTCTACTTATGGAATAAAATTAAGTTTAAGGTAAAATGCTGTCTTAATTAGTATAACAACATTAAAAGAATATTGTAAAGCTGCTTTAAATATGTTTTTAATTAAAAAAAAGAGAAATATAATTATATGACAGATTTTGGTGTCAAAATGAAATTTCATTACTTCAAATGTAAAAATTGTTTAAAACTAGGTTTTTTAGTGATTTATATTCAAAATTACACGTTTTTTTTCAAAATTTCTCAAATTTGTGGTTTTTCCAGGATTCCATGTTTTTTAGCAACCCTGTATAATACCATAAACGGACTTAAATATTATTTACTAAAACTTATAAATTTACATAAAATTGCAATAACAAAGATAGTATAGAACAAGTTTTTGTAACTAGGTATCACCATTTTAAAATATAAACTGTATTTGACTATTAAACATATATATATATATATATATATATAAGATGTAACGTTTAAAGGCGTGAAATTCTGGAGATCCTGATAAGCTAAGCTTATCGGAATATATACCACAGATGTTTTTGTGTTAAAACTTTATTCCAACTAACGGCGTTTCACTGTTCTCAAATAAATTTAAGAACAGATCTCTGTAGATATATATAGAATTTAGTTATTTAACTTGATAAATCAAATCTTTCACACGGAGCCCGCCTTAAGGGCTTTTTAAAAAAAGGTTTATTTCAAGTGATATATACATATAATATACACAATAAACAGACTGAAGATCAGTTCTGTTTAACAGAAGAGAGATACAATTGTATTTTAAAATTTAGTGTTTTATTAATGTAGATAAATTTTCGTTAGAAAAGTTGATTAAAAAAAACCAGAACATATGTTTCATAAAGCTAAATGCTTTGATCATCAGTTAATATGATTTGGATGTGTTTTTGCTTAGTTAAAAAGAATCTTAAAAAAATATTAATTTGCAAAAAAAAAAGTTGTTGCCCAAAAATCAAAAAATATGTGATTTTTGGGGTTGAAATCAGTTTTTTGGGCAGCAACTTTTTTTTGCAAAACTATATTTTTCTTTTTTTAGATTCTTTTCAACTGATTAAAAATACATCTGAATCATATTTACTTATTTGAATTTTACAATATGACCAAAAAAATGTACTGTACACCCTACCCTTACATTTTGCAGACAAATTTTGCACATTTAGGGTGATTATGACGTCATGATATATCAAAAGCAATTAATATGTCTTTAGATATATGTCAATAAGTATAAGCTTTCATTTAAGACATAAATTATAAGTCTAGTATATGTATGTAAGTGATTTTATTACTGTTTAAGTCAAAAAATCAAAAAGTATATGATTTTTGGGGTTGAAATTAGTTTTTTGGGCTGCAAGTATACTTTTTTTTTCAGATTCTTCTTTATGAATGAAGCAAAAACACATCCAAATCATATGGACTTAAATGAATATTACAATATGACCAAAAAAATGTGCTGTACTCCCCACACCTACTTAAGACCTTTTTTCTTTCTTCATCAGCAAATTTAAAATATCTAGTGTAAAAAAATACTTAAGACCTTTTTTTCTGCTCTTCATCAAGAACTTCAGCATATCTGGTGTAAGTTTCAAAATAAGACCTCATGCCTCTCTGTGGTTACTTTACTGCTCATGGCCCATTTTGGGAAACCCTGCATTAGATTAATGTAGAAATTTTGTTATTTCTTATAAAAATATTACTAACAAACTTTTGTACCAATTTCTATTTTATTGAACAGAAAAATATCTTATTATGAATTTTTTTTCAGTCATTTGTTATTTTCTGGACATTTTTATAGAGCTTAATACATGTAAATATTTTTATTTTTAATATGCAACAGCTGATTGTGAGTTCACACTAAAAGCAGTAATCATAAAATGGTAAAATTGCAGTTTCAGCAGATACTTTTTCAGATATTTGAGCATTTAATTTTCCACATTTTGTGGTTTCTAGTGTTTAGATTTTAACCTTGTAAGTATTTTCCAAATGACATGTCACCAAACGATTTTTTTCAGCAGTTAAATTATATAGCTGTTTTTTGGTAAAATTAATGTTAATTTAAAGGGTATAATTACATGTGATGTGACAATTACTTGCTAAGCATTCAGAAAAAGTTTATTGTTGTAACAGGGAATAATAAAACTGATGTTTGACTACTATAAAGAAAATTAAGTATGTGTCAAAATTTTACTTATTATTCATTTTAAACTAACATAATTTTTAAATAACACAATAGTTCATCCTAAAAACTTACCTAATTTAATTAATATACTTTTAGATGGTGTTTGAGTTACACAATTTGATAAAATTTCCATCATTATTAGTCTAAACTTAAAACTAAAAAAAAGTGAACAAACCTTTATTAAATAACCATCAGAATGATTATGTTTTTACTCAAAAATTCAAGGACAAAACATAAACTTTATTTTATACTTTGAGTTAAAAAAAAATTTTAGATATGGTAACATAATAATCTGTTTAAGGACCTGAATAATATTTGTTGGTGTGACTTTCTAACTCATGCTTGTATGAGAACCTCACTTTATGAACAAGTATTTAAACAATCAGTATTCAAAACAATGCAGAAAGTATCAAGTATCAAATAACTGTCTTGCACTTGAAACATAGATAGATGGTGACTGAATTGGGTAGGAGTCTAATATGCACGGAGGGACACTTTTGCTGGACGTCAATTTTGCACGTGGGGTCAATTTTGCACAAAGATACTTTTTCACGAGTTGAAAATTTTCTAAATTTAATATTTTTTTATAATTATTACCTTTTACCATCAGTCGTTAAATCTTTATTTCCTTTTTTTTTTGTTTTTTATAATTTATTTTCTTGTTTTCTTTTTTCTTTTTGATGGATAATTTTTATTTAGTCTTTTTTTATTTTTTTCGATCACTGTTACCCTTACCCTCGGTCGGTTTTTTATTAGTTATTTTTTCAAACAGTATCATATACTCATTTAGTGTTGTAAATTAATGTATTTTTTTAACCTTTAAGGATTTTTATATGCTTGTAGGCTAGTCCAACTACCTTAATAAAAATTATTTTAACCTGTAAGTTATCTTTGGAATTATATAATGTTTAAATGATTATAAAATAAAAGCTACTAGTACAAGATCTATAAAGTTATAACTTGGACTATAATTTAATTAGTAATATTAATGATACGTTTGAAAATTTCAAGTTTTTTAATTAAACTTTTATTTTAATTCAAGTTTTACATTTGCTTTGATGTACTCCGAGCTACTGGGGTCTCTAGTTTCATGGGAAACCGTCTCGGCAGTTTCGACAGGAGCCAGATTAGCAGTAGCTTCGGGGCCATCTCTATCTTTAGTTGCTACCTCGGTCTGCGACCGAGTGCAAG
Source organism: Thalia democratica (assembly GCF_965202585.1). NCBI lineage: Eukaryota > Metazoa > Chordata > Thaliacea > Salpida > Salpidae > Thalia > Thalia democratica. The sequence continues at coordinate 15,202,658 of NC_139170.1, forward strand.
AGTGTGTAAGAGTTAATACCCTACTCATTTTACTTATAGTTTAAGTTTAAATATAGACTAACAAGTACCTATATGCTTTATTATACAATACAATCAAAGAACGATATTAAAAGTTATTATATGGAAGGTATTCTTGCAGTTCACAATTCTAGTTGAGCTGTAACAAATGGTTGCTCGTACAGTTTACTGGTTCAGAAAGTAGGAACTTATAATTCCTCGTTGACACTGGATGTAGAGCGCGCGAGATAAAAAGATACAATATTTGAATAAAGAAAAAGAAAGATAAGAGTAATAAGTGTATGCCACCGAATGCGTGGGCTTATGGGTCGAGTTCAATATTCAAAATGATCCAAACTGGAAGTTTATGCTGCTTGTCTGCTGCAGTATGCGTAGGCTTACGAGTATGGCACGTTAACAACTTAAATCAAGTTGTACGCCCCGTCGACGTTGCTAAAGTAGGTATACAAAATGTATATAGAACAAGATATAAAAACTACGAAGTTATGAAGTTAAGTACAAAGTAAATGTTTCAGAAAAACAAACAAATACTTGAATAAAAATGTTTCACCGGAGTTCATCAAGTTTTTCCAAGATGGCGACTTACACTCAAAGCGCCAAGAGAAGGTTTTCCGAGAGTTCAGCTAGCTTTCCAAAGATGGCGGCTTACGCTTCGGACTGGAAACTGGCGTAGTGATGCTTCTTGTTAACGTCGAAATCCAAATGTGCTTTCTTGTTTGCTCTGCTGTTTATATACGTCTTTTTTACATAACAATCGCCTGGTCAAGACATGGTTGCATGATGTAACATGCTGATTAAAGCATGAAACCCGGCGTGATCGGAAGTTAATTCTACATGGCAAAATGCGTCAACTAGCGGTTGTTATTATTTTTCGAAACAATGTTTTTAATACCCAAAGTGTTTTTATCATTTAAAGAATTATTAGTAAAAGAAAAGGATTTAAAAATGAAATTACTTATAAACTCGACTTTTGGACTATCGAAGTAAAAAATATTAAAATTTTCACGTCGATGTCCAACAGCTTTACTAGTAATTACTATGCTATTTTAATACTTTTTAAAAGAGTATGTTTATACTTTTATTAGTTTTTAAGTTTAAAATGATATACCAGAAATCGTTAGATACTTTGGTTATTTTTACAAATTTCAATAAGTTTAAATTATTAATAAGTTATAAATAAGTTTAAAACGTTAAGATGTTTTTTAATCTTTTTTGTTTGGTTGTGACCTTGCTAATTTTAAACTGTGACCTTTTTATTTACTTTTAATAATATTAAACTTAAATTATGAGTTTAATAAACACATACTTTTATATACCATTAAAAACAAATAATACATCAAGTGTTCGCTTAAAATATGGTTTTTACTTTATAACTGAAGACTAAAAGCTTTATAAAACAAAAAATATACAAATAAATCTTTAAAATTCCTAGTTTTTAAAAAATGTAACGATCTATACGATGTTTTTTAAATCATGTTGTAAATACTGATCGTTTGATCGTAATGTTTTATACCTGAATGTCAACAGTTTTTTAAAGGCCAAATACTTAAGACTTATAGGTATTATTTCTTATTAATCTGATTTTTAAATATTCTAATTATTAGTTTATTTTCCGTTTTGTACAGCTACTTTTAATTTTTTTTATTGTAATAATATCTTTATATGTTTAAATTGTATATGAATTTTTTTTTTCAAGTTGTTTTGTATAAAATCTCAAAAACTCATCAAGCAAACAAAGCAAACACATTTTAAATAACTTATATATTTATTCACTTTGCTGATAGTTTTTTGTTCTTTATATTTAGTCAAATGTCTTTTCTTAAATGGATAACCTGCATTTTATGTCTTTTTAATAAATAAATTTGTTTTAGTTGAAAAATATTTTATTATGGTACAGTTTTGGTTTAGAAGATTAAAAGAAAATTTCAAGCTTTTATAACAACAAGGAAGGACTATAATTTATTTAACAAGAAAAATAAACAAATCATCATCTTATCCATATTTTTTTTCAGCTCTTAAAAATAAAAAGATATTTTAAATATGTTAATTTATTGTTAAGTAAAAAGGAAAACTAGTGAAAAAATTTAAAAAATTAAGTTTATATAATTTAAAAAAGTATTAAAAAAAAAGGAAAATATGAATTTTGAAGTTGAAATAATTAACAATCATTTAATTAATTATTTTTATGGTGAAAAATAATGAGTGTTAACTTGTTAATCCAGTAGAAGTTATTTAAAAATAGTTAATCTATTAAATAATCTTTCAATATTGTCACAACAAATTGTTGTAATCATGATAGCTTAAACTTGTTTTTCTAAAAATTTGGTTTTAAGTCAAAATCTCATTCAAAAGATTTAATCTTACATTTAAAAAGTTGAAACAGAAACCTAATAGCATTAGTATATCACTTTACTCTCAGTGTTTTAGTGACGTATTGTCCCATGCCCACAGTGCCCATCACCATTCTCAAGCTCTTTATGGCACCAAGCACAGTGTTATACAACTTTAAACTTGACGCTTGGTGACCGTACAAGTTGTTTGACGCGTTGTTCACCGCATCAAACAAGCAAGCACCGTTGTCATCTTCGTTTTGTTTGTCGGCGCAGTACCTCCGACCGTGGTACAGAAACAAACTGGGGTTTCGCTTCCAATGCGCCAGAACTTCTGGGTTCTCGTAATGTCTTTGGAGATTGTCATCGTACAGAAAATCCAGTTCAGATTTGTTGGCCACAGGACCGTGCAGCGCGCTGTGTATTGAACCACAATAATACTCTGGTCTTTTTATCACTCCTGAAAGGTGACTGATACTAAACACAGGCTTCATGTTTTCTAAAGGCTCTGTTAATTTGTTAAAGAATTATGTTTATTAAGCTGCTATAAAACTTAGTATAACATTAAATGTTTAATAGAATATTTCTATTTAAATCTAAAAACTATTTTGTTTTCTAATTCTTTCAATCATTCTAAGATTTTTCTTATTACTTTATATTGTTTCATTTGAAGTCTATTTATTTGTTATGAAATTATTGTTATGTTCTTTTTTTTTTTAATTCTTATAAAACTACTTTTTGTACAACTAAATTAACTTTTTTAATTGATTTTTTACTACTTTTTAACTGTTATATAGACATAGGTTAAAAAAAGTTAACATTATAAGTTCCTAAAAACCAATGAAAACTAGCTAACTGTTTTTGATTTTGTAATGACTTTCAAGATGCGTCAGCTCTAATCTGTCATGCATTGGTTTCGTTTTGTCGTACTTTAAACAAAGCGACTTGCCCCATTCAACAGTCGCCAGAATGATCATGTGACCTGAATTTTCCTCGATTGCAGTCAGCATCAGTTCAAATTCGTCTTCTCTCTCAAATTTGTCAATTTCAGTTACGTTCATATCAAAAGACGTGCAAGGCAGGTCTTGAAGCTGATATGTTTATAACAATTAGTTTTTGTTTCGAGCAAACTAGTTATACTTACTTAACTATTTTAGTTTACATTATATAACCATTTAAAACAATGTGCGTACAATTACTTTTTTAATCTATTGAAAAAAGAGAATTTATTTTTTTTTATTAAAGTTTTATAAACTTTAATATAGTTATAAATATTAATAAGCTTATACCATTTTTTTCATATAACATACCAAAACGTGAACAACAGAGTATTTTTTAGTTGGTCCTTCAATAGTTATAAAAGAGTCCGTACCAAACCAAGGAGATAAAAAGTCTTTTCCATCGAGACAATACTTTTCTCCTTGTTCAAGACTGATCAGCTTTCCGAAGTATCTATAAATGCTCTTATTATTCTATTAATAAACCCAATGTCCATCAATAAACAATTTTTGTCACATAATTTGAAGTATTTTAAGATTAGTAGTTCAAATATAGTATTTATATGTTTTCTAGGTTTCACTTGGTATCATTTTTAAGTTAATTTTAGTTCAGTAATTAAAGTTGGTAAAAATTTAAAAGTTTAACAAAGTTAAAATAATTCGAGGACATTGCTTTCAAAACTTCCAGTATTTAAATAATTGTAAAATTATGCTTTTAATCTAATCATTTTGTTTTAAACTATTTTTCTATTTTTTGTAACAGCTTTAATCAGAAATTACCGTCGGTGGCTAATATTATTGACATACTTACATGTTTTACTAAACATAAATAGTGTTTTTTTATTAAATAGGAGTTTTTCCTTTTTATCTAAGTTTTAAGTATTTAAAAATTATATTAACTCACTTTACCTATTTTCAATGATCTATTAACTTATAGTTTCAAATATTTTATGTTCTTACTAGTAGGGCAGGGATTTAAAAACATTTGGTCATCGGGGCCAAAAATTTGAAAATGAAAATCTTTGCGGGCCGCAGTTGTAGTTTTAGTTACAACATAACCTTTTTTTCAATCTCCCATCAAGTATAACAATGACATTCTTTTAAAGCTAATGTAAGTTTTTAAATATCCTGAAATCTCAGCTAACATTTTTTAACTCTTTATTTCATATATGAGGATATCTAGTGAATGTTTCAAAATTACATGCTCGCAGGTTGAATTTTACCACTTGCAAGCCGCAGTTTGTCTATTCCCTGTGTTAGTGTAAGGGTATAGAATTTTCAAAAATTTGAATACAGAACATTTAAAACGTTTCCGTAAAATTCACCTACAAAAGCAGAAGTAATACTCAAATTTTAAACAACAAAACTTTTAAAGTTTAAAAAATAAGTTGAATAAAGCAACTTTTTTTAGTTCAGTAAAGTGTGCGATTATGGTAAGATGATAAATACTAAACAATGTTAATCAGTTTTGGTGCCTTCTTAAGATGATAGAGTTGCAAATATCGTTAAAAAGTGCCTTTGAATAGACTAAAAGTATAGACTACAGTTGAATTAAACAAAAAAGTGATAGTAATAACAGTTTGAAATTTTTCGTAAGTTTAGAATAATATAACTCTTTTTTTTTCAATAGTTGATAAGTTGTTAACATACTTTAACTCAGTGGTCGTCAAGCTAATAAAATTCTGTGTACACCAATCTGCAAAAATAAAATCGGTGCACCCCAAGATCTAATTTTAATAAGCGCCGCTAGTGGTGGGACTACGTAAACACTTTTATTAGTGAATTTCTCCTTAAAAGTCATAAATCAGTTTGTATTAACATGCAAACCATTTAGCAACTGAAGCTGAAACTTTTTATTTGATCCTTTTTTTAATTAACCTCTTTAATAGTTTTACTTTATTTTCACAATGATATTTTAGTTATATTGCTTCGTCTTACATACTTATTAGTTGAACACTTCTCCGCAATCACTACAAAATCCCCAGTTTAGCATTCTTTAAATACTTTATTAAATATTAACTACATACTTAATCTAACTCTATGTATTTTTTTTGTTATCTCAAAATTTCGTGCACCCTTAAAACAGTTTCGTGTTCACTAGTGTGCACCAGTGTACACCTTAACGACCACTGCTTTAACTTACTAAAGGTATTTTTAATGATGTTATTTTTTTAAATGTTGTAAAATCATGCCTTAGAAAATAAAACATCATCAACTTACATTTGACTACCACTGTAAGATCTTCTGTCGGCTTTCTTCAACGCTTGAATCCATCCCACCGTCCAAACTTCCCCTTTGCAAATTGGCGGGAACGCGACGGTTGCCATGGCGGAAAAAACCGGGGCAGTGTAGCCGGCGCGCGTTTCAGTTTCCTGAACAATCACGTGGTCGTCTGCGCCCGCACTGTGCCTCGTCTTAACACTCGTATAAATTTTTCCCTTCAGGGGATGATTTTGGCACTCGTCCGCGCTCGACGGTTTCTTCTTGCTGGGCCACGGCGATGACCACCTCAAGTCGGACATGGACGGCTCGCAAGAAAACCCCAAAACGCGCGCTCTTATCGCTTGAGAAAGCTGCAAATAAACTTCGTTCCGGATCGCTCCACACTGCTCTATACTCTTCAGCAAGTTCGAGTCCAACTTTGTGTTCAGTAAAACCTCAGCTCTCGCGGTACCGATTGACGGAAAAGCTTTTGTTACGTCACACGCGTCGAAGAACCTGCCGAACGAGTACTCAGGAGTCCTATAGTCGATTTTTGGAACGAGAAGAGTGTTTAGGTGCATGATCCCGTTGAGGAAATTGAGATCTTCCACGGTTTCTTCACCTCTGTTTTGTTCGTTTGCAAATTTTGGATCTGTGCACTCAGTCATGACTGCGTTAAAAATTATTTTGTAACAGTACTACATTTAATTTTTTTCATAAATTATATTATCAAAAATAAAGTGGCAAAACTCATAATTATTACAACTCTAATCAAAAATTTAGAAATAGTCAAGCTGGTTTTAAAAATTTAAGAATGAAAATAACAAGTTAGTAATTTTAACTAATTAAATTAAATTACTTTAAAATTTTAAAGCTGTAAAGTAGCAAATGAATTATCTTAATTCATTATATCAGAACTTTTTATACCTTGTCTAGGAAGCTCAACTTTACCCTTAACCAAATGAGTTCGTGTTAGTTTTCTAACTTTGTTTTGCTGCTCATTCACATATATTAACCAGTCAGTTACAATCATCGAAATCATATTTTCTAAAAATACTTAGTTAAAATAACATATAAATATATGAATGTATACTGTAAGGTTACCATCTATAACGTCTTTATATAGAAAAATTTCAGATAAATTTATATATAAATTGTATTAACTTACTTATACTTTCTTCATCTATTTCAAAACCGCTTGTCAATTTAATTATACGACTAATATTGGGTCTTGACTGAGGATTCACGCAAAGCATTTGTTTCACAGCATGAGAGTAAAAACATTCTAAATTCGAAGGAAATATACTTTTATTCATCCAAAAGCAATACTTTTCATCACTATCGACAGCAGCTTTCCACGGGTAACACAAGTTGTTTATATAGAAAATACAGATTCCAGCTGCCCATACGTCACCTGCTTTGCTTCTAGAACTGCTATTAATCAACTCGGGTGCCTTGAACCTAACAATGTCTTGTACGTTTTGGTTGACGTATGGTTTTTCTGAAACATTCACAATCACTAAGTTGTTGTTTCTATCAACTTTCAAGTTATCAAGGCAAATGCTGCAATGAACGTTTTTGAAAGAATTGTGAATGATGTTTAACTTGTACAGCAGCTGTTTGCACCAATTGTTTCTGGCGAGCTGGCTTGAATTTCTTAACACTTTCGTCAAAGAAACCAGACCTTCTTTCATTATAACAATAAATATACTTCTTGATATCTTGAATTAAATCTGTTATAAAACGTTGTTAATAAGTTGATCATTACTATTGTTATTATTATTGTTTATTGAACGATAAAAAAGCGCTCAAAAAGTTTGGTCTAAGGACTTGGTGAACAAAGGAACCTTTCGGTTATCCAGTCGTACACCACATGCTTATAAAGTTTCTTAAGAGCTATTATACATAGTTTTTTATTTATTTAAATATTTAAATCTCTAGTAATGAACAATCAATTAAACGAAAAGAAAAATGAAAGAAAATAAAACTTAACGAAAATTAACTGAATTTTGTGTTTAATAATGTACCATGATACTTGTTTAGTAACATATAAACTAAAAAATATATATACAACTTTAAATCAACTTTTAAAAGTAGATAAACAACACTAATAACAAACGTGTGAACACTTGAATTATAGGTTTTAACTTCTTTAAAGAAAATAAAACATAATACGCTGAAGTTAAAAAAAAAATTATAACTACTTTTGTTAAAAAGGTAATTTTTATTTTATTTAATAATTTAACTTGAACAGTAAAAACAGTAAAAACACTTTTACATTTGAATAGTTAAATAAACTATTGTAATTTCTTTTTAAGAACTTTAAAAAAGTGATTTTTACAATAACTGAACTTAACTTTTATAAAACATGAAAATAAATAGTATAAAATTTATGCTTTTTACGAGAAAAAAAGATAAAAAACTATTACAATTTAACAATAATGATATTAACAACAATAAAATTCCTTCAATTTTTAAATATTTTTTTTTTCTTTTTTTTTTCAATACTTTTCCAAGTCTAAAACTGTAATAATAGAAAGCAATCAAAATTTGCAAACATAAAAAAGAAGAACTTTTCTTTAATTTCCTCAAAAAAAAAAAAAAAAACTTAAGTCTGTTAATTACTTGATTATTATTGTAACCAATTGTAACCTATGGTTATTGTAACTAATGGATACAAGCATCTTTAATATTTAACTTAACTTATACTAAATGCTGATTCTTAATGATAGTTAGGGCTATTCTATAAAAAACTAGGCATGACAATGAATGAATATTTTGTATTAAAGAACAATTGTAAACAATAACAAGTACATAAATAACATCATACTTTAGAAACTACTTTAAATGTAGTCAAAACTTTACACACGAATCAATCTAACAGGAATATACTTTAAGAAAGTTTAAAACAAAATAAGATTCAACTACTTAAGATTTAAATTAAAATTAATATAAAAAGTATCATTGTTAAACAAACACTTTAAATAACACAAGAAAAGAATATAAATGTCTATTCTTCATTATCACGTTTACGGCAGCAGGCTGTGGCTAGAATTCTACACTGCTTTCTGTGGCTGATTTAAACAGCAGCGTTCTTAACTTTTTGAAACATTACATCAGTAATTTCTAGTCTGCACTTTATTTTTTCGTTTTTCAACTGAATTAAACTTGCATCAGTATAAAACTTGACCTTGCAAACTTTCTCTAAACCGCTTGAATAAACTTTTAACTAAAAACTTCCAACCAAATCTAAACAGTAATCAAATGCAACTTGATATCCTGTAACACTTCCTCTTCTCCACTGTTGAAAGAAAATCGTCACTCTACTTCTTCTCTGCCTTTTTGTTGGAAGATAAACAACAAACTTTCTTCATAAACAATAAAAAAGTTACACATATCAAAATTTAAATTGGTCTCAAAACTACTCATGTTTTTCATACAAGATTTAAAGCAAACTAGAAAAAAAAAATTAAACAATTTTTAACAAATGGTAATTTAGTTCTAAAAATTATCTATTTTTAATAATAAAAAAAAAAAGTTAATGTGTTTTACTAGCTTAATTAATTTACTTTAACTTCTAAAACAATATTAAACATGAGTCACATTCTACTATAAAGATTGTAGTATTGAAAAACCGGTAAATAACAAAAATACAAAAAAAATCACTCAAATGTCATGCCTATGCAAGCCTCTATAATACAAACTCCAAAAATTTTCAGCATGTTACTGGTCTTTGCTGTCTTAGTTATTAATAAATCTTTTCTTTTTATACTATGCTATTAAGATTTAAGAGCCTTAGATAAATTTATATCACTTACTTTCAAATAAAATTGGTCACCACTTTTGAGACTTATTTATGCTTATACCTTGTTATTTTTTTTTTTAATTTTTGTACTAAATTTTGTCAGATCTACTTTGACTTTTTGGACAATAATTATGTCAGTTCAATTTTGACTTTTTGTACTAAATTTTGTTAGACCTACTTTGACTGTTTGGACTATAATTTTGTCAGTTTAATTTTGACTTTCTGTTCTAAATTTTGTCAGAACTACTTTAACTTTTTGGACAATAATTTTGTCAGTGCATTTTTGACTTTGTTGACTCAAAATTTATCAGTTGTACTCAGAGTTTTTGGACTAAACTTTGTCAGTTTTACTTTGACTTTTTGGACAATAATATAGTCAGTTCAATTTTGACTTATTAGTTTTCCTAACCCTCTATTCTTGTTAGTTATGGGTACAAACTCAAAGGTTCTTAAATGGGCATATGGTAAATGTAAGTATTGCTTCTTAAAGATTAAATGCAACCTTTGTTGTAAAATCTCTCTAAATCTACTACTAAATAAAATGCGGTATATAACAGAAATGACAAAAAAATAGGAATGTGAGATAAAATTGTGATGAATACTGCTTTCAAAACAAAAGGTAAACTAATTTAGGTTAAAAATAAAAGGTCACTAGTAAAACTTATTTGGGTAAAATAGTGTCTTAGTAATATTTAACTGTTATTTAAAAGACTGATTGTTCTTTAAACCAGGACGCCAATTGTAACCTAAATGTAGGTACCTTTAGATCATAAACTTAACTTATACTAAATGCTTATATTCAATACTATTATATTATTACATTAAACATATACTTGATTATTTATTAAAATAACTTTAAAAGTTTTAAATACTTCGTTAACAAGTTTCTTGAAATTTCAAGGCAAGTAAAGTTGAATATTAAATGGATTAAAAAAGTCTTTGATATTAATGTACACGAGTTTAGTTAAATATGTATACGTTGCCAAAAATATTTTTAATTCATAGTAATTCCAAAATTTAATTAAATTTTACTGTACATCGAAAATTTTAAACTCGAAAATTTTAGTTCTTATCACTTTTGCTCATAACTCATCAAATTCATTTAAAACAACGAAAGCTTTGAAACTCTAAGGGATTCAAAAAAAACCTTTTTCTTAATTACGGAACCATATATTTATTTTAAAGTTTACTACAAGAAACTTAAAGATTAAAAACTTTTTCAAAGTATTTTACTTTGAAGTATAAGACTAACAGTTTCTTTTAAAAATGTGTTAAAACAGTAAAATATTACGAACAAAGATTAACTATTCTAAAAAAATATTTTTTTGTTGGTAGTCTAGTATTTTATTGTTTAAAATAGTTAGTTTTGAATCATTATTTTTTACTGTTGATAGTTTTACTGCTAACGTTATTTTTTTAAATCAAAATATAGAGTATTTGCTTCTTTGTATATGTAAATAAATTGAGACGATTTTGAATTACTTTTCACTAAATAAAAACTTCAACTTAAGAGTTAAGCTAACTAAAAAAAGATCATAACAAAGCTTTTTAAAAACCTTACATAACATTTTTAGATCAGCTGTAAAATTTTTAAACTATTAGTTAAACGGAACTGATTTTTTATATTTGTTTGGCAAGATATGAAGATTGTGTTTAAAAATTTGGTACAACAATGTTGTATGAATGTTTTAATACCTACTTTAAGTAACAATAAGTTTAATTTGTTAAAGGATTAACGTAAGTATAAAATTTTTACTGTAATAATTAGCTTTTTACTAATAAATAAACAATTTTAATTTAACAAATACAAAAGGTTTAATTCGGTAAAATAAACTTTGTTTTAATTTGAAGAAATATTAAAGACACTTTTTGTAAAATGAATTCTATTGGCTATAGAAATATTGCTTAAATTACTGGATGCAAACAGATAGTATAAATAATGCAATATGCTAGTTTTTAAGTGTATTATTTTAATTTATTTATTAAAAATAAAATAGTAATAGTATAAAGAACAAAATTATTGACCAAGGGTAAGGGTTAGGGGTAACACTTATAGTTAAAAAAATGAACAAAAAAAAAACAAATCAAAATTGTTTGAATTGCTGATCAAGTATCAAGATCATTTTTTTTAAATGCAGAAAAAAAGAATTAAAGAAAAAAGTGTAAACTTGTGCTAAACTGAAACCGTGCAAAAGTGATTGCTCGTGCAAAATCGCCCTTCGCGCATTTATGACACATACCAAATTTGACAATTTGATCAAAGCTTTAATATTTATGAAAACTTGTAAGCAGTTGTGACGTAAAACGATCCTAAAAACTACAATCATATTAAGCTTTTAAGTTACAAAACATTTCACATCATTCTGAATAGATTATTTATTATTATTTTTACTTATGTTATCATTTTATATTTTTTGAAACAAAACTTACTATTAAAAAGCTGTTTAGGTGTCAAAATCTTTTACAGTTTAAAAAAGAATTTTCTCTTAGATTCTGCTACTATCTGTCAACATGTGTCATCTTATTTCTAGTGGTTTGTATCGAGACGATATAACTGTGCTCAGAAATATCGAGAAATAGTAAAACTATTTCGGTAACAATTGTAAGAAAATTTCGATCTTTTCTAAAAAGTTGACTTACACAGTATTTGGCAAGTTTGAAATATTAAAATAACAAATTAACATATCTAGAGTTAAACAAAAACTTTCTACGAGGCAAATATTTTTTCTTAATTAGTTCAATAACGGTAGGATGCTTTCAAGATAAATGCTTATTACCAGTTAGTTTAGTACTTTTTTTATTTATCTAGTCAACTATAAATAACATAAAACTTTTTGCGATATTTAGATTTAAAATAATCTCCATAGGTAAATTATAACGAGTTAGTTTATCTAAATACCATTTTGTTGTTGTTTAAATATTTATAGAAGATTAAAATAGTTTTTAATGTTTACAATAATAAAATCTTATATTATAATCTAATTTATAGTTAGCTTAATTTTAGTATTATATAAACTCTTGCATTAAAAGAGTTGAAATTAATTTAATCCATAATATAGTTTCAAATGTAAATATTACTATAAGTTATTTTAATATGGAAAAAATTAGAAATTATTTAACCACTAAAAACTGCTAACTTAAGTTAAAAACTGATAATTATAAATTTTAACAGTTCACTTTATTCAATGCTTAAAACTAGATCATTTGTAAAAAATAGACATTTATAAACTTTCTCTCAACTAATTTTGAAATGCTTTATGATTTTAAAAATTTGTTTAAAAAATTAACAAGACAAATCATTATTTAAAATTAAAAAAAAAAAGTTAACTGCTTCTAAACTATTAAAAGTTTTATAAAGTTTACTAAACGACTAACTTAAACGATCTTTGTTGCATTGTTTTGTAAAGGTAACTAGTCGTATTCTAAATGTTAAAATTACAACTTTGATCCTAAGTAAAATTTAACTATATATAACTTAAGTAAGTCACCTACACTAGGGGCTTATAGAAAAAGTTAGCCTTGAGTTTTATTTACAGACAATTTATATATAAAAAGTATTAAAAAAACAGTTATAACGATAAGAATCTTAACTGATTTTTGTAAAAGTTCGTGGAGACTTCATAGATTAAGAGGTAGATCTAAATACAATATCAACTTGATATTTAAAGAACTTATTATTTATTTTTCAACTTAGATTAAGTTTCTCTATATTAATTCTATGTTTTCGACAACAGTATGCTGGTTACAAGTTTTAGTCGCATCAAGGTTCATATTAGGACAAAATATTTTGTATTCAAACCCCGCGGTTCAAGTTACAAAAAAAAATATTTCTTTTGCGGGCCGTACGTTGGCTATCCCTGCTTTAGTAGTATATATCTAATTAATTTAACTAATGTACAATAAGCTCTTAGTACTTTTAAAATTTTATCAGTTCAAAACATTTTTAACAGTTTTAAAATGTATAAATTACTGATAACCTTATAAATGTTACTTGTTTTCTTTGTAAAATTCTTAATGAACAAATAGAAGCTAGTTTTTTCTTTCATTGAAACTTTAAGTAACGCTTTAATCTCTATACTAAGCATTTTTTTTAATGAATTATTTTAACCTTTAACACTTTTGCAATCTATTTGTAGCAATTGCTTAATTTTCTAAGATAAAGTTTACTTGCTTTATTTGACTTAAATTAACGCTATCTCTTTTAAAGTTTAAAAACTTTCATTGCTAGCTTTAGACTGTTTTCAAGCATTATTGTTTAAACAGAATTTATTTTTAAACACTAACATTTTTAACTGCTACTTACTTAAGCTTTAAAGTGCGTAGCTTAAAAACGAATTATTTTTTTTTTTAAACATCACAAAGTGAAAAAAGTAATTACTTGTATAAAATGTAAAGTACAAAGCTGTACAACTACACATCAATCTTTTCTGCTACAAATAAGCAGAATACATGCTGATAAAGAGAAGGTAAAACATAAATATTTATATTTTTAATTAAGAATTTCGTAACTAAGAACTTCTATAGAAACAAATAAATATTTTTAAATGTTTTCAAACCTACATGAATACAGTTTGTAAAATAAAAATTATAGAAAGTTGTTTTTGCTTGGTAGTTATTTTTGTCTTTTCAGGGTTTATTTAAAAACACAGACGTTTTGTTTTTATAAAAAATAATTAGTCTCTTTGAACTACTGGATACGGATCCGGCTAAACCTCAGCTAGGATCCGGCCGGATTCAGATATCCGGTAGATCACTATTTATTACGTACTAAAAATTATTTTTATTGTTGTAAAAACTTAAAGGTAAAACTTTATGTTAAACCCCAAATGAGTAACACTATTGTTACTTAATTTTTATTCAGCATGAAATCTAAATACAAAATTAGGAGGTTCAAAAAAAAAAGATTATTTAAATCAAATGTTGTTTCAAATTTTTAGTTATCTTTTTTTATGAAACATCAATCAAATACTGAGCCATACTTTTTCAAAAGAGCTAAATATAAAAAGAAATCTTTGGTAGTGATAGTGTTGTTTCTGTTACAATTTTTAGCTAAAATACTGTCACAACAAATTGTGCTTATATTATAACTTTTTGTATTTTTGTCATCTGGAAATGTTATAGTTATTAATTGTTAGTCATTGGTTTTTTGATCAACGTTTAAAGATAGATAACTTTAAGTAAATACCATTTACAACTCAAGATAATTATTCAAGAACGAAAATAAAAATAAATGTAAACAAAAGTTTTAATTTAGTTAATCGAACTAATCTATTAACATTTTGTATAGAACTTTATCAAAAAAACTAGTTTACATGTTATCTGGGTTTAATTTCTAATGAATAAAAACTTTAAGATTATTGTTATATATAAAAAAAAATTATGCAAAAATAAAATTTTTTTAAAATCCATTGGTAATCATCAACTAAACACGTGCCTACAGTTTGGACAGGTATTGTGATCGTAAAACCATTTTTCAGTGCAATTCCGACAAAATGTATGATGCCCGGCGCAATCAAGGCGAACCATTATTCCACCAACTTTCAAATCTTCCAGACAAATCCCGCATTTACTGTCCACTGTTGATTCGTCAGCCAGGAACCGATGAAACTGCTGAATTCTCGCAGCAGTCAGGCCTTTTTGGTGACAAAAAGTCGCACCTTCGCTGATCAGTTGGTGAAGCGATGCGTTTAAACTTTGTTGCATTTGTTCGTTGTGTTGCAAAAGATACGATCGGATGTTTTCGAGATTTTCGTGTTCTTCTCGCAGTTTCGTGGCATAACGTTGGGATTGACTGATCAGCTTTTCCAGTTCGTCAGTTTTTAGATGCATTAAAACCTTTTTATCTTCGTCTTCCCACCAGCTTTTAATAACTTCTTTGCTTTTTCTTAGTATTTCTCTGAAAGTTACCTGCATCCTCGCATTATACTTATGGTTTTCTCTATTATTTTGTTTACTTTCATTGATCTTGTTTAAAAAACGTTTGAGGGAAAGATCTCGTTGGATTCCAAACTCTATAACTCCAAAGACATCTGTTATGTGGTTAAATTCGCTATTAGTCTCTTCATAAAACTGCTGAAGTTCTTCTTCTAATCCATTAATTTCCTCTTCGTGTTCATCCAAGTTTTCTTGGATTTCCTAGTTGAATTTTGTTTAGTTATTTATTTTAATTAGAAACAAAACTTTAGACTCTTTTAAGCAAATAAACCTCAAAGTTTAATTTTTTATTTTGATTGTTAAAAAAAAACACCAATATAGCTTATTAAAGTCTCGAACAATAACTTTCTTAGTTTATCAAAAAAGTTCTTACCAAAAATGCTGGAATCAAAGTTTCCTGTAAGTATGGAGAATTTAAAACTTCCTCTAAGTATACTGACATATAATTCTTTTTTTTTTTACTTAAAACAACCTGTTGCAAAAAAAAAACTAAGGTTATAAATATATGCCTAGTATGGTATGTTTTTCTTGTCCGTTATAAATATTGATATAGTATGATTTAGTTTAAAATGTAGATAACAATCAAAACAAACTATCCTATGTCTAAGTTTTAATAGACAAATGATATTAACTGGATGTAAATTAAAACAAATAATATTTTTTGAAAATATCAAAGTGATTTGTATTGATTAAAAACTATACTTGAAAAATTGTAACTCCAAATAGAATGTATTACAAAAAATGCTTTATACTTAAAATTAACAAACCAACTCTTATGATAAATCTAATCAAGATGGATTTTCCTTATAACTTCTATTGGAACTATTGTACATTGACAAGTGAGTTATAAGAAAATAAGATTGGTTTTATAGAACTTTTTATGCATTTATTTTTTAGATGAAGATAATGTTATTTTTTCTGCAAAAAAACTTGTACTTTACCCTAGTTTTTAGGCATATTTTCAAAATTTGATAATTCTATCAAAATAAGTTTGTTGTCTGAACTTAAATTTTGAGTACTACAAAAGTCAGGTAATTGATAAAGACAATATAGACATTTTTTTTTATTGCTAACATCATACAATGAAGTATTTACATAACAAATTAAATTTTCGATCAGTTTGAAAGAAGTTTTAATTTTTTAAATATTTCTATAGTTTAACATTAAATTGTAACAACAAAATAATCCTATTCTATTAACTTCTTCGTATTTATTTTTAAAACAAAAGTTTCTTCTCTCCATTTTGATAAAACAACAAAAGAAAATCTTTGACAAATAAAAAAGTATTTTTGTTACTGTTTTAAAGATGTTTTTCTTACTTAAACTTTTTGAACATTAATCAATACGCTGTAAACATTAAATTACAAAAAGAAGCAAAACAAAAAAAAAAATTAATGTAACAATCTAGCTTTTACTTTAAACTTATTTAAAACTTAAATTCATATAAACTTAATTTATAAATAAAAAAAAGAGTTAGTATAACTTTCGCACTTTTATGATGTTTGGAGTTTATAAAGCTGAAATATTATTTTTTTTATTGCAAATATACTAAGTTATTATAGTTTAAACCTAGTACACTTTGATTTTTCTATTAACTTTCCTTATTTTTTAAAGATTAGATTTATGAAAAAACAAAAAACTACATACCATTTTCTTTCATATCTGCAAATAAGTATGCTTAACATACTCTTACCGGATTCCTGCGTAAAACAAGCAATGAGCATGTGTTTTGTCTTGTAAAAGTTTATAGAAGACAGAGCTGTATTTAATTTCGGTCTGATAACTTTGAGTGAAATATTTTTTTGTTTTACCCAATTTATTCAGAGCGATGTTTGAACTTTAGCTTAGTTACGTTATATAAAACTGAAATTTCTTAGTTTTGTTCTAAAAATTCTCTTGAGATAACTCTGCCAAAATCAAATTTGATGTTTTTTTTTGTATAACTAAATAAATACTTTTATTAGTTTATTTTTAGATTTAATTTTTAAGGTAAACTTTTTTATGTTAATACCAAACAAAAAAATAAAACAATAAAAATTGTTGATATAATTTTTTTAATATTACGTAATAAAGAGTTAAGTATGTATAGCTCATTTCTATTCAAAGTTTTTGAAATGATCAAAAATATTTAGAATCTTTATTGTCGTATAAAAGTTTACCTATGTAAGTAACGGGATGATTTTAAAACAAAATTCCG
The DNA here is from genome assembly GCF_965202585.1 of Thalia democratica. Lineage (NCBI taxonomy): Eukaryota > Metazoa > Chordata > Thaliacea > Salpida > Salpidae > Thalia > Thalia democratica. Next base: position 15,220,142 of record NC_139170.1, read on the forward strand.
CGGTCCGAATTTATTAAGAATAGTTAATAAGATAAAACAAATAATGCAAAAACATTAGAAAAAACTTATTATTAAACTCAGAGCGTAACACTAAGTTTTTACCACAATGTTTTTAAGTATATTTTTTTAAGTTATGTATTTAGTTGAAAAACGGATCACAGATTTTTGCTTTGCTTGCCGCAGTTTGCTGACCCCTTATTTCATCTAAAAATAGAAAATACTCTGATATATATATTTTTTTACTTTGTTACGATACGAAATTTAAAACCGAGCATCTATCATATTTTTTACTTACTACACGCTTGGGTTAAGAATTCGTAAAATAATAAAGTAAACAAAACGTTGATGTTGAAGCTTGTTAACTTAAAACACGCAAAAGAATACAAACTTAAAAAAAACTCTTAAATTGTATAGTAATTTGACAATTTGCATTGCTGTCAATTTTTATTTGTAGAATATGTGCATGGTTAATTTTTTTACAATTAAAAAATTACTATAATATTAAAAGATTGTTTTGTAAAGAATACGTAAATGTTATGTTTACAAAATGAACTATTTAAAATTCAAAGTTAATCGTTTGCAAATAAAAATCCTAGCGAAACAAGTTCACTGGAATATATGATAATAATACATTTAAACAGTACTCTTTCTTTATTTATTATGCCTCCCTTACAGTTTTTTTTTTACAGAGCTCCGATGAAGTTTAACTTGTTAACACACAGAAGCATGGGTTAGTTTGATAAAGAAAGAGTACCGTTTAAATTTGCTTACAAAAAGAGCGAGCTTAAACGAAATAAATCTCTTTAAGGATGTTTCATAGGAGTTTGTGTAACATACATAAAGATTAATTTAGGTTTAATAGGTATTTTGTCTGATTAAAAAACCTAGTTACAAGTGTTTACTAATTTGAAGGAAATTGCATTTTTTACTTATTAAGTTTGCTAAACCAATAAAAGTTAGTACATACTGGGCTCTACTCTGGTCTCAAGTATCATAGTTTAGTTTGAAAAAAATATACATAGTATAAGAATGTGAGTGCTAATTAATTTAAAGTACATCATGTTTTGTTTGTTAATGCGACTAGATAAAAGTTTATTACAAGTTTGTTCAAGTAGAACAGAGCTTTTTCAAAAGTAAAACTTTATTTAAATTAGAGAAAACAGTGATAAATTAACGTATCTATTTAATAGCTTTATGTATATATGAACATACTAATTTAAAGTAGGATTATAAAAAATAGGAGTTTCATAAGGAATAAGGTAAACATATAATACTTAAAACTGTTTTCTCGTAAAAAAAATTATATGACACATGTATTCTCAAACGGTACATGGAAGTTTTCAAATTATAAACAACTACTACTTGAAATAAAACTTATATTTGTTATCATGCATTAACTTATGGCAGGGGTCGGCAGCATTTTGTTACTCTCGAGCAAAATCCGAAAAGAAAATTGCTCACGGGCCCGATGTTTAGAAAAAATCTTCGAGGGCCGCAGATATCAAAAATAATTGGTATGAAAATAATCAAAAATATGATAAAGTGACCAATAATAAAGCGCTGGTAAAGAATATTTGTTTAAATAATAGTCTTATTGATTGTTTAATTTTTTTAATACAAACTAGTTTATTTTAATGGTTTTAAAAAGTTATGTCTTAGCTAAAAAGTTCCTCGCACGTCGCAGATTTTGGCTTTGAGGGTCGTATTTGGCCCGTGGACCAAAATTTGCCGACGCCTGATTTATGACAAGGGTCGGCGCGGCGTCTTTTTGAATGTATTTTACTGGTAGGATATGTGACAAACAATTTTTGATTTTCGTGTGCGCTGGGTTTTATTTTAAAATAGAATTGACTGTTAATGTTTGAAATATGTTATGATACTTGTTTAAGAAAACTCGTCATCTGTAAAGTAATTCAAAAATAACGAAAACCGTGTTTTCAAGAACTAAACTACAAACTTTTATTGTCTTTAAATGTTTTATCGTAGTTTTTTAAGACACTACTATCTAATATTTGATAAATTTAATAAATATACTACTATTATTGTTGACTATTGTGAAAAATTGGACTCAAGCAACAAAATCTAAGCCACTTAAGCAGAAGACAGAGAAAACAAATGTTTAAATCAAACACACACCTAACTATATAGAATACAAACATATTTAAATAAAAGTAAATGAAAATAGTTCTTATAGAAAACACTATTTTATATTAACTAACACTGTTTTATTGACTATTTATTGTAAACTCAAAGAACTCGAATAGATTTAAAAATACTTTTTACACTGTTCTACTATTGTTTTTATAAAAGAAAAGCGCTTAAAAAGTTTGATATGAGGACCTAGTGTACGATGGTACATTTCTGTTATCGAGTCGTACGTCACAAAAGTCCTGCAATCCATTGAAATTAAAAACGGCGTTTGAAATTTAAACTAAAGCTTTAAAAAATTAAGTACACATTTTTGTCAACTTATAATACATAAACTTATTCAACTTATATTCAACTTTTTAAACTGGTTGGTGAAACGTATATTTTTTGTAAATTTCGTTATTAAAAGAATAGTAGATTTTAGCTAAAAATTATCTAAAAAAATCTATGGCTTTATAAAGTAAGAAAGATTTTTTCTTGGTGAAACTGTATTACTTTAAATTTTCTATTTGTACAGCTTAACCTATTTTGAATAAAAAATGCAAACTTTTAATAAACTTCAAAAGTTGCACTTTTTTTGCTAACATCAATAAACTTAAAGAAAAACACTTACAAATCAACAACAATTTAATTGTATTCGTTTTTTTAGTAAAAAAGATTTATGTATAAATGTATATTTCAGTTCACAAAAAAATCGGTTTACAAAATTTAAGTCTTGAATATTAATTAAAAAAAGTTTAACTGTTTTTTGTTCTTTATATGAACTTATGTTCTTAATTTTTGGATGGTCTAAACTATATTTTATAGTTAGCTTAAAAAATTTAAACCCTAAATTAAATTTTTATTAATACATAAATGAATGGCTAAAGTGGATTTTTATAATTAAGTTTCTAAATTTATTTTTAATAAAGAGTTATAGTTGTGCTAAATTTGAAAAAGATAAAACTAGATTTGTTTGCTAAAATAAAGAACATTGTATAACTGATTTTATTTTAAACAATTTTGTATTGTATAACTGATATAGAAAACTCATGATGATGTGTTAACTTATAATTTTTACACAACATTTGAAATTTTTTTGAATGTTTTGTTAAGAATGCATTTTATTATAGTACTAACCTATAAATATATTGAGCTTTTTAATTGATAAAAATCATTCTGAACAATTAAACTTTCTTAAAACAAAACAGAATAAGTAATTTAGTTGAAAAAAAGTTTTATATAAATATAGACTTCATAACTTCATAGTGTACTAAAAAACGTTTTACAACAAAATTCATCAATTCATTTATTATATTTTTAGAATTGTATGAACTTATATTATAAATTTTATATATTTTAGTTTGATATGTTTCTAAAAATTCTTTTAATATTTAACTTTGGAAATTTATAATAGTCTGATGAAAGTATTTTTTAAAGAGGTATAGTAGTTTTTTCTTTAGAAAAGTAGTTTATTATTTAGTAAAATTATTTTCATTTAAACTTCTTTATATTACATTATCTGCATTTAAAATCCAATTAAGACCTAGTAAGTTTTCCTGGACAAGACATTAAACTGTATCCGTGGTGTACGACTCGATAACCAATAGGTTTTTTGTACACAAGGTCTTTGAACTGAAATTTTTGAACGCTTGATATTTTTGTCGTTCAATAAACAATTCAAACAATAATAAGTTCAGTATTAAAAATATAACTTTATCTATTTATTAATTATTAATCAAAACATTGTTATGTAAGTATAATATTATATTTTAATTTCTAAAATGAGCAATAAAAGTTCTCAATTTATTTAGATATAAGGAGACAACTTTTAAAGGTTCCATTAACAGATTCTAAATATAAATCAATGTTTCGCCGTGTAGGACTTTTCAGTTATTTTTAATGTAGAAAAATGTATTCAGAATGTTAAAAAAACTCTTAATAGTTATAAAAGTATAAACAATAATACAAACTAAAACTAGGTTCTAGAAAAAAAATCATCGTTACTAAAACAGTTTTCGTATAGTATAATTAATTTCTATAAAAACCTAGTTGAAATAAATTGAAGGTTTAAGTAATTCTCGTGTTATTTAAATAAAAGCGACTGTTTTTTATTTGATAATAAACAAACGCAGTAAAGCTATGTTAAAAGAAAAAGCACTACCCCAAATATTTAATTTTGAAAAATGTAACTCAATAAAACCTTTTTTAACTATAAAGAAAAAAAAAATTCCCAACTACTGTTTTTAAATAATTAAGATAATATAGCTTTAAAGATACTACATTCAACATATTTTTTATAACAGCAGAAGTGTTTAGTTAAATTTTGTTTAATTTGCTTATATTTACCTGACATAAATTTCCTTCTTAAAAAGTCTTATTTTAGCTATCAAACATTTATGACAATATGGTAAAATATATTTAAATTAAAGTTACTAAACACTTTTTTATGATCTGTAAGCTTAGAAAATTTATAACTCTTTGACAGTTTTTAATTTTTAGTTTGATTTGTCTTTACACTAGAATTATATGAAAAGAATCTATGTAATTACTGGTTAGTGGGATTTCTTTCCTAACCTTTGTAAACTGTATATTATGATAGTAAGGTTTAACTAACTGATGTATACATGAAATAAGTCAATAATATGTCTAATTTAATTAAGTCTAAATACTAAAATTAGACTTTTTTTAATTTTTGACCTGGGTTCAGCATGCATAGTTAGGTGACAAATGATTCTATTGAAAATAATCTTTACTATTTTTTTTGAATGGTATATAATAAAAATAAGTCTAAAGTTTTTTAGTAAATAAAAACTAACTAAAAAAGTTTTTTTTATAATATTTGAAATTATGAAATTTATATAAATATTTATTTTGTCTAGTACATTTTTAAGAAATTACTTAAACATGAAAACAGAAGATAGTTGAAAAACTAATTTTTCAATAAAAAAGCATTATATTGCTTTCGTTTTAACCTAGATGGTTTGAATAATTAGTTAAAAACAATATTAGTTAGTATTAAAGCAGTTATTTTTACTACTCAGTAAAAAGTATTGCTTCTTTTTAAGCTATAAAACCTGGTTTAAAGCAGTTTAAAGAAAGAAAAAAACTGACTAAGTTTAAAAATATTCTCTAAATCTATATAGCTTTTTTAGTAGTATTTTATACTTATAGTTATTAATAGGTTTTTAGAATTTTGAGAATAAATGATGCTTAAATTTTAAAAACCGTATTATTTTGTGTTAATATAAGATACGGTGCAAAAATTTTACACAAAGTACTCTATAAAACTTATAAAAATACATTAGTGTTACTGTCCAAATTATAAATAGTCTAAAACATTAGCTTCAAGGTGTTTTAAAACTCTACAGCTACATGATATTTTAGCTTGTTTCGAATAAAAACTTTGTATATAAACTTTTTTTTTTATGAACAAGTTACTTTTTATCTAATATACATAAAATTTTATTTTAACAGCTACTTTTATATAAACAGTCGAACATAAATGAATCGATTGAAAAAAAACTTAAGTACCTTTAAAATTTTATTCTTTTTTCTAAATAGTTAGTTGTTTTTGTCAACGTTTACTTGGATTATGTTTTAGTTTAAACCTTTTTATCTTGCACTTTACAAAAGTCTAAGCAGTTATTATTGTAGATTGATTACACATAACAACATATATAACTGCTTTTGTGATCTATATTTAGTTATTTTGGTAGACCATTGCTAAAATATAACTTTTTCAGTTTGTTTAAACTAAATCTTTAAAGGTTTGAAATTTTAATTAAGGTATATTTTAGCCAAACAAATTTTTTTTCGGTGAACTAGTTTTCGCTTTAATTTTTTCAAACAAAATAAACACAGTTTTTTTTTAATTTAATTTTTAAAAAGTTGTCTATCAGTATAAAAGCAAATTTTTTTTTTTTTTTTTTATTTCAAATAATTGAACTGCGTACATATTATTATAAAGAAAAGTTTGAACTTTGTACGATAATTTTGCGTATAATCATATGTTAATTTTTTAACTAAAAAACAATTTTAAATCTGGTTTTAAGAAATATATCATTTTTTTATTCGGAATTTAAGCTAGTGATTATATTTATCATTTTCGTTTTATAAATAAATTTAAAAAACATACGTATACATAGATGTTGTTTCAAACAAACAATTTACAAATTAGACTAACAATTGTGTATATACTTTAAATGTTTTCAGTTATTTTGTTAATAAATACTTTAGTTTTTTAAAAACTGTACTAAAAATTTAGTTTTTAGTTAAAAAGAAATATTTTCATTAAAGAAATATTTTGTTAATGAAAAAGTTTTAAATATTGAAAGAGTTTTCACTAAATAACATAATAGCAATAGAAAAGTTATTTAAAAAGTAAAATGTATTCCAAAGTAACTTCACTGTTTGTTGGAAATTTGCATGCAAAAGTCACCCCGAATGAGTTGTACGAGACGTTTTCAGCTTTCGGAGGAGTAGCTTCTGTGTACATTAGTAGAAATAAAAGAACTAAGCTGTCTAGAGGCTTTGGCTACGTCAATTTTTACTTGGAGAAAGATGGTAAATCAAAACGTTTTATTTGTTATGTTAGCTTTCTATTTTGACTTTTACTGTTTATTATAACAGTAAGAACCTTCTTTTAGTCTACACTGTTAATAGTTCAACAAATCAATGATTGCTTAGTCTTTATTGTTTGTAGTAAATAATGTAAATTTAAACAGCTTTTAAATTAAAACATTCAAAACTCTATTTAAAAAAGTTGTATGTTATTCGAATATAAAATTTAAAGTTTTTTTTATGTACATACTATATAATACAATCAATCATAATTATTTTAAATATAGAGTTTAAATATTGTATACTAGAAACCTGATTGGTTAAACATCAAAATTCAATACTGTTTAAAATCAGAATTTAAATATATTTTAATTAATATATTGACAAATAGACACGTATGTTACCTTTATTTCATTTACCTGTAGTTCTATAAAACATTTCAGATATACCTTTCAAAGCAAAATACAGTCAAAACTCAATATTTGACAATGTTAATTCGAGTATCAACGTTTGTTGTATATTTAAATATAAAATAGTACATCACAAAAATATAGTTTATAAATGTATATTTTATTAACCTTTATTTCATTTTCCTGTAGTTCTATAAAACATTTCAGATATACCTTTCAAAGCAAAATACAGTCAAAACTCAACTTTTGACAATGTTAATTCGAGTATCTACGTTTGTTGTATATTTAAATTGAAATAGTACATCACATAAATATAGTTTATAAATGTATATTTTATTAAAGGTTTCACATAAAACAAAGTACTTTTTGTTTAATTTTATTGAAACGTTATGCTAACGAAAAACGTTATTAAAAGTTTGTGGCTGTGAAAGCGTTTTATACTTAGTAACTCCTCACCATCTAAATACCGTCCATTAAAACTAGTTTACATAGTTTTTAGTTTAATTGTTATAAGTTTAGCTATATTCATTTAACAAAGTTTCTAAAATTAAGTTTTTTATTTAAAAAAAAATCTTCAGTACAGATAAGCCAAATATTTTATTGTTAATAAAAGTTTATAAGTTCCTTATTAGGCTTCTTCAACTTAGTTTCTTTTGGAATTTTCTATTTTAAAGGATTAATAATTCTTTTGGTTTTGCTAAAAAACTAAGTTTTAAAGTTTGATGTAAAGAATTTTTTTCACTCCAATGTTAGCCTGCAGTCTGTATTAAAAATGTTTTCAAAGATCCGGTTTTGTTGTAACTTAAAATAAACAACAAAATTGCTTTCTATTTACAAAACTTAAGCAGACGAAAATAAGTTATTGTCTTTTATTAGTTTTATAATTTTAAAACGGTATTAGAAAAATGAGTAATAAATTTCATTGTATTTTTACAATAGTTTTATTTTTACATTGTTAGCTGCTAACGCAATAAAGGAGTTGAATTGTACATGGTACAGAGGTGGGGTGTTAACGGTGATGTACAAAATAGACAACAAAAATGCTCGTTACAACAAAGAAGCTACAGTTATGTTACAGAATCTTCATCCTGATATGAATGATTACGATCTTGTGGATGTGTTTTCATGGTTTGGAACGCTGACAAGATGTAAAGTTGGTAGAATAAGTTTTAGTTCTGAAAATAACTTTATTAATTTAGTTATTTGTTTAAAGAAAACTTATTTTTACTACTTTAACTGTTATTTATCTAATGTTCATGTTTGTACACTAGCCTAAATCTTAATTTAAATTATGTCTTTTCAATAAAGCATTCATAAAATAACTTAAAAGAAGGCTAATTTTGTTTGATCAAAAATAAAAGCTTAAAACTTTAAAGCAAAAATAAATATTTTAAACTTATTATAAAATACTTCTGTTAATTTATTTTCATTAAAAATTTGCTTTTTTGTAATTATCTAATAAATTAACAGTACAGTTAAAAGTTGAAAGAAGATTTTGAAAATTTTTTTTGAACACATAATAAAAATTAGTATTAAACTGCTCAATTTCAATTTTATTGTTTAATAAATACTTATTAAGGTTATTACCAACAAACATGGAAAGTCAATGAGATACGGATTCGTTACGTTTGAAGATGTAGAGGCTGCTGATAAAGTTGTTTATTACTTGATAGAAAATCTTGATGGAAGTAGGGTTAGTTTGAAATTTGAAAATATTTTTCTTACGAATTACGCTTTGGTGCAAGCCAAAAAAAAGCATAACATCACTTTAATCTTACATAATAAAAACTGTTTCAGCTGAATAATAAATAGGCTACAATAAAAAAAAAGTATTTAGTGCTTAGTGTTTGGCAATCAAATATATTTATGTTTTAGTTTTTAATCTTAGTTGTTCCAAGCTTTCATCCTATTATAGTTTAAAAGTATTATACAAGACTTTGTTAGAGCAATTTATAAAAGCTGTTGAAGATTTAATAGTCTTTGGAAAATTTTAATAATTAGTTCTATAGTTAAGTTATACAAAACTAAAAACAACTTAAAACACTACTTAAACTGATATATGTATTTTAAGTTACAAAACTTATGAAATTTTATTTCATTTTTATAAAGTGAACTTTTAATTACATTTAAAAAAGTTAATTTTATAGGTTTTTACGACAAAAATTAAAAGCAAAACAGAAAGAAAAGAAGAACTTGATAATAGCTATACAAAGTTATTTGTAAAACTTTATTACAACTACTGTACTGAAGAAAAGCTAAAAGAAATTTTTCAAGTATGTTATGCAGAAAAAAAAGTTGACAAAAATTGATAAAATTTTACCAATCAGTTGTTTTTATACAACAAGTTTTAAGCAAATTTTATAAAATACACTTAAAATTCAATTTAAATATTTTAACTGTCAAACTTTAATAAACAACTACTATGACTAGATTTTAAACGTTTTTAAACTATAACTGCTTTTATAAAAGTCAACTGCATATTTTATACATATTTCTAAAGTTATCTTTACTTGTTAAAATAGAAACATGGCAACGTGGAAAGTGTAAAGCTTGGACGTAGTAAACTTGATGCCATCATAAAATTTTCAACTCACGAATCTGCTAAAATGGCCGTTACTGAACTTAATCACAAATCATTTTTTGGTTAGTGTAGTATCAGTTTATAGATGTAACTTATATGAGAATAAGAGCTTGTTTACCTAGTTTAAGTTTAACAAAAACTAATAGTGATAAAATTTAATGTGTTCGAAAGCAAGATATAATATATCTTTTTAAAATTATTTAAAAAAATATAAACCATAACAAAAAAGTACTATTTTTTATAGTTTAATCATAAACTTTTATTTTATTTGTCCTGGACAAGACGTTAAAAGGTATCCGCGGTGTGCGACTTGATAACCGAAAGGTTTTTTGTGCACTAGGTACTAGGACCAAATATTTTTAGCTATTTATTATTATTTTTTGTCATTTAAAGTATACTAAATATTTTTTAAACATCTTTGCAGAGTTTAACAGACTTGCAGACTTTGAAAAAACGTGTTTTAACTGGTGGTTAAAGATTAGGAACAAATATTTTAAGTTGTAATTAATCAATACTGCATACCGGTTATAAAATTTAGTTGATACAAATCATTAACCATAAAAAGTTGATAACAGCAAAAAATAACAAAATAGTTTTTAAAACGTAAGTACTGACGAAAATATTAAAGATTATATACCATTGCCAGTCAAATTAAAACAACTAAACATAATTTATGTAAATTAGATCTTAAACTTAAACTGCTGGTCAGTCGAGTCAAGAGCAAAAGTGAAATTAGAGAAGAACAAGAAAAATCAGTTTTGTACTTAACAAATATTTTGCAAATGGCAACTGATTTTGACCTGATAACGAGGTTTCCGGAGTTAAGAAAAGTTAAACAAGTAAAAGTGAGTTTAAAAGTTTAACTTATTTTAATATAAAAACAATTTTTATTACGACTAAGCTTTGAACTATTTAAGCTAAAAGGAGTTATCTAAAATCTTTATTTAAGTGTAAACCATTTTGTCAAAAACGAAATTTAAAGTTTTGTTTAACTTAAACGTGCTAAATATATACATTTAAACCTTATTTCAACTTGTAATTCAAACTTTATCTATTTAACAAAGTTTAAAACTTTTATAATTGTACATTTAATTTTGTAAGTTACATAATTATTGAACAATGTATTCCAAAACTAAGATATTTTATCAACTTAACAAAAACTTCAATTTGTATTTTGCGTAGTTATAAAATACAAGTGTTAAATTAATTTGTAGTTATTATTTTTAAAATAAAATTTCAATTTTACTGTTTTTCATTTCGAAATAAATTTTAATGTAAAATTAAAACGAGTTAACGTGTATTAGTTTTAAACTTAGTTTACAACTTTGTTTAGTATACAACTTAAACTTGTCTTTTTTTATCATTTTTTGTTATATATTTAATACTTAATATTTCATATGTTCTTTTTTATAAAAAAGTTTTACTATAAAACTATGTACAGATGTATACGAGTATGAATAAATCAAGTAAGAATTACGCTTTTCTTCATTTTCATTCCGCTAAACAGGCAGCCATTGCACTTCAAGCCATAAATAATAGAAGCTTTCTGGGAGTTGTCATGTCTGCACGTTACGCTAATCAAAAAGCAAAAAAGAGTTAAAAACAAGCGTTTCTGAAAAAATATTTTAATTTATATGTTAAAGTTATTAATATACTTAGACTTTTAGAACAGTTTTTTGTGTCTTTTATGTCTCATTTTACAAAAGCAGTTTATGTTTTTATCATGTCAGCTTCATACAAAAACAAATTAAAAACTAGTTTTTTTATAGTTTTTAATTGTTATAAATACTTAACTATTGAAATATGTTTTACTTTTTCATAAGTATTTTTAAAATTTATTACAAATATTTTCTTCATTTTAACTAATAAATATATTTCTTTCAAATGTAAATTATACTTTTTCATATAAAATATAAGAACAGTTTTTATTTATTATTAGCTTTCTGCTTAAGTTATAAAAATAACCTATGATTGATTATTATTAAAGTTAATTCAAAAAAAATCAAAAACTATTTATGTTATGCAGATATTTTTAAAGTTTTAATAAATTGAAACTATGTTTAAATATTTGATATTTTTACAAGTCGGATCACTCTTTTTAACTAAATAATGTTTAGAGATTGAGATACTTTCTTACGCTGCAAGTTGTTTAAACTTATAACTACTTAAAATAAATGTATTTAAAAAATATCGTGCATTTTTTAATAGGAATATACTATTTTGCTATGTACAAAAAACAAAACTAAGTCTGCTATGCCTTACACTGCAGTTAAACCTGCATTTACTTCGTTAAAAGCATTTCTATTACCAACAAACGCTTGCATCATATTCAATTTTGAACTTGTGTATTTTCAACAGACCTTTGTTATTACTTTATCTGTTCTTAATTTGGTTCTAATATTGAAAAATTGGAGTTTGTTTCCACCTAATCCATAAGTGAATTTTATTGAATTATGTAGTTTGTTTAACTTTTTGTGAAAGTTTTCAAATAAAACATTTTTCCTGAAAATTACAGAATATGTCATCCACATATCGGAGGTATAGCACTGGATTGTTTTCATCTTAGGTATTGAACAAAATTGAATTTTTGGTATTGAATTTTATCTTCAGACAAACTAGTAAAAATTCTGGAAAAAATAATTAAACCACATATTCCAAAACAGTTTTGTGTTGAAAATAATAAAGAGTATTTAGAAAAACTCTCCAAGTACGAACTTAAAGATGGTAACTACTGTATTAACTTTGGCGTAGTTTCATTATTCACCAACGCACCATTGAATGAAACATTACAGATGATAACAAATGGAGTAGCTAATAGTACCATACCGAAATCAAATAAGATCAAACTTTTAAAATCTGTTACTGGAAACTTTCTTCAGTATACTAAGAAATTGTTTACACAAACAGATAGTGTAACTATTATACTACTACTATAGCAAATTACTTTATGCGAACACTGGAAAAAATATGTTTAATATAAAATACCAAAGATGAAAACAATCCAGTGCTATACCTCCGATATATGGATGACATATTCTGTATTTTTCAAAAAGATGTTTTTTTTGAAAACTTCCACAAAAAGTTAAACAAACTACATAAATTAATAAAATTCACTTATGAGTTAGGTGGAAACGAACTCTTATTTTTGAAATTAAAATCAAATTAACAACAGAAAAGTAATATGTATTAATACTACTTATGTATGTATTAATAACAAAGGTACACAAAAAAGAAATTGATACAGATGTTATTTTAAACTTTAGTTCAATGACACCATATAAAAAGAAAGGGGCTTTATACTATGATTTGTGAATAGAGCAAAAATTATAGCTTCTACTGATAAAACTTACAAACAAGAAATCACAGTCTTAAAAAAAAATTTTAATTGGTTAGTCAAAGATATTTGTTGATGACGTAATTGAAAGATCTGTTATTGACAATAAAGAGTGTACTAATGAAAAACTAAGGATTTCAAGCTTTAGAAACATTCAAAAGTACCTTACATAGGAAAACCAAGTAGTGGATATAAAAAGAAACTAGAAAAAATATCAAAGAGTTATATAAAAAATTTAAAAGTTGTTATTTTTACAAGAAAAGTAGGTTATTATTTCAGCAAAAAAACAAGACACCTCACGAATTGAAATGTAATGTAGTCTACGAATATAAGTGCTCTAAGCATAAGAGCATCCAACAAATTGGATTAACTTCGAGAGAGAGTCAAAAAACATTCAAAAGGTAAAAAAAGCTGTATCTGACCACATTAGTTATTGTTGTATTTGGAAAAATAACTGTTAACAACTTTTGTATTTTAAATAAATGTAGAAATAAACTTGAGACCCTGATCAGCAGAGCTATTTTAATTAAACATTATGATCCAATTTTAAACAAAGAATTAACTAAACCGGGTATTTCCACACACTAAGAATTTTTGATTAGTTACATATATATCATTTTACCATGTATAAGTACTGATGTAGCCTGTAATTTTACTGTGGTTTATAATTTTAATGTACAACTGTTTATACATATCTTATTACTTCGTCTTATTACTAAGTCGAAACGGCGTCTAATAAACTATAGATTTGCAATGTGTATCTCTTTAAAATGGTATTTAAAAACTTAAATATCTCCTGTATATTATTACATTGTCCAACTAGAATATGTTTAGTAAAATGAATTTATCTCAACATAAGAGTTTAAGACTAAAAAATAAGCATCTTTTGAGTGATTCAGACTAAACCGGTTTTTGAGTATCAGTGCCTGCGAACTTCAAAATCTATGTTTTTAGGTTTACTATTGTATTAATAAAAATAAATTTCAAGTGATTAAGCTTGTAAATTATAGAAAAGTTTTTAAACTTCGTTTCGTTGTTGTACTTTTAACTAGTAAGTTTGCTAAAAGAAACTATAACTAATATAAAAAAAAACAAAAGTCTACTTACGATGAAGCGTAATTAAAAAACTTAACATTTAACCAGCTTAAATATTTCTTAGATATTTTAGCATATTAAATGATGAAGTTCTTAAATGCATTTTTAAGGTCAACCTAAGTTAAATAACGTATTGAAAGTGTTTAATTATCATTATTTTAGTAGTAGTTTTTATAAAAGTGTCCTTTTTAACGCCTATCTTAAAACTTATATAGTTTCAATACTTTTTAGTTCAAATTTGTTGTTAAGCTTTTATTTTTGAAATAACTAAAAAGGAGCACATTACTGTAAAATAAAGAATATAATATTTTTGAAAATATAAACTCAAAAAAAATTTAAAGTTAGAAAAGTGTTGATATCATTTGTTAAAACATTGTTAAAAAAAATATATATAAACTGAATTTAAGTGTAGAAAAATTTAAATGTTGGTGAAAAACTTTAAATATTTGCAATTTTTTAAAATCTACTAACAAAAGTTTATTAAAATAAGACTACATCATATAACTATTTTTAGATTTTTTATCTTAAAAAATAAACAATTTTAATAAACGAAAATTACTAAATTTATTATCATTTTGTTGAGTGAAATTTTTATAAAAATATAAAATACATAAAAGATGCCAAAAAAAAAATATAACCTTATTTGTTTAAATTGCAAGAGTAAAGAAAAAAACCATATAGTAATTTTTAGCTAACCCTCAATTAAACAGTCAAACAATTTTAAACTAAAGAATTTATTTTTGATTTGTTCCCTAAAAAATTATAAATTGATGTTATACTGTTTTTAGATATATCTATTACAATTCTAAAAATCACTAATGGTTGTTTAAAACAGTTTGAATCTTCAAGTTATTGTAAAGTTTATTTTTCTATACAATAGAGGGTTATATGATAACAAACCTATTAACATACTGATAAAATTGTTTTATTTTCCATTTAATATTGTTTAATTTAAGTTCGTTTAAAAAATCTTATTGCTCTCTAAAAGTAATGTAAAATCCAGCCCCGCTGTTTTTATAGTCAGAATCAAAAGTTATAAAATGATTCCAGACATCTGAGAAAAACCAGTGATGACTAAATTTACCGTAAGACGGGTAAATATTTGTGTATGTGCGTAGAGGAATGTTGCTTGCAAAATTACCGGAATAGATGGTTAGGTTGTCATTTTTTCCAAGGCCATGTATACCTAGACTTACATAAACACGTTTACCAGTTGTTGGAGTTTGCGAAATCGTCCATCTGCAGCTTAAATTTTAACCATAGGCTTTTCTAACATGTAGTCCGGGCGACGCAATAGAGTATCTGTTTCCAGGCCAACTTCTGAGCTGAAAGTCGTTACAAACGGAAGTTTGCTTTATTTCTTCAGGGCTGATATCTTTATCAAGTTCTTCAAATTCAATGAAAAATGATGAGTAATTAAAATAACAACCGCCGTCGCAATTAGAATCAAACTTGTAGTTTACAAGAACGTTACTGCTATCTGTATAAAAAACGTACTCATTCATTTTATCAGTAGAAGTAAACCCTGCAATTTGTTGTTCTCCACCAAAAATTCCAAGGAAATTTTTGAAGTGAAGACTACCATAGAAATTACTTAAATACACTTTTAACTTGAATGTTTTATTTTCGTTAGAACTTAGAGTCCAGTTAAACTCATCTATACCGTTAGTTATGTTATAATTTTTCGGAAAAATTATTCCGTTTCCTGAAGACCTTTCCCATCTTTGTGGTATTTTTGTTGGATATTCCAGTGTTTCTTTGTAGCTTATTTTAAAACTTTTCTTAACTTTATAAGACCTCTGATCACTATCAGAGAAAAAAACAATAAGAACTTCAGAAGAATTGATACTACATCTACGGTTTGTTCTATTCCTCTTAAATAAGCAATGAGTGTTTCGTTTGAAACTTTAGAACTGTTATACAAAGCAATGTAATCAGTAAGAAAATATACATTAACTATTTCAACTTTTATTCTAAAACTTTTTCCTCGATTAGTTTTCAATAACCATTTGCAGTTAGAGTTTTGAGGATAGTAATTAGGATAACTGAGCGAAAGTATATCACCAGATCCTCTTAGAAGCATAGGTACGCTTGAACAACTATTGTTAGGTACTGAGTCTGTATATGAATATGTTGTGTAACTTGTCTGATCTCTTTTTTCAGTGTTTACTACTGGGTTCTGCGTAGTTGCTTGATCATTACCTCGAGTAAAAATTAACGAACATTTTAAATCCACCGACATTAACGCTGCAGTCCGTTCTAAACACAACACTGACATAATTATCGTCTGTTTCAAAAGTCTGATTGCTTTAAAGCGTTAGAGTTAGTAAAATCAAAAAATATTTTAAGCTGTTAATCTTTTTAGAAAGCATTTGCAATGGAGTATAGTAATAAAGTTCAAAGTTCACATAGTTTTGTGAATTCACGAACACGTTGGAGGTTACTTCCTGCTGATTTTCTTCCTCTGCATTAAAAACTCCATGTTCTTCATCTGTAAAAAAGTACTTAAAAATATAGACAAAATTTAAAAACAGCTGCATTAATTTCAAACATTTATAAATAAAGTAAACGACCCCGAAGTAGCTACAAACAAAGTATACTTTACGTATTTTAAAATTAAGAAAGTAAGTTAAAACCTAGCATATTAGTATTTAAAAACAACTATAAATTCAACTTTTGCTACATTTAAATATGTAAAATACATAAAAAACGACACAAATTTAAAAAAAGCATACCTAGTATTTCCTGATTACGACTTCTTCGGTTTCTTTTGTGCCGAAACGAAACCCTGTAGTAGTGTAGTCACTGATCAAAAGACTTTCATCCATTTGTACTTTTGCGATAATATTTTCCTTTGCATACCTGTTATTAAATATCTTTATTTCTGATTTCAGCAACTGAAAAACAAATAGATCAAAAAAGAAACATACATAAACAATTAAAATATTCATTTTAAAGTACTTTTTATACATACGAAGCAGTGGCGTAGCGTGGTATTTTGGTCAGGGGTGCGCAAATTTTTTTCTCAAAAAATCCTCTGAATGAAAACTTTTGTAATTAGCTATAAAAAAACTTTTTATAAGTAATATAGTTGAAATAAATTTATTAATTAAAATAAGTTCGTTAACTGTTTTAAAAAATATTTATATATTACAAAATTAAACAATTAAACAATTAAATAAAAGTATAAATTTCATTAGAATTACTTAGACTTGCAAAAATGTAAACTTACTAAATAAAAATTGTTTTTATTACTTACAGTAAACTTTATATCTTTAAAAATTAATATATTCAATAAAAGGAAAGTATCTGTTTTATTTACGAAAAAAATATCAACCTCTTTAATATACAATACAACAGTGATAACAACACCTCATTGCACATAATTTTAATAAAGTTACACAGAAGTTAAAATAGACTTTATAACTGTTATTACAGTTTATTAAAACTTTGTAAAATAGTTAAAAGTATACTTTTTAAATTTAATTCATTTGATTGTACTTGTTTAAAATAAAAATCACAAACAAAGTTTATTTCTCATAGGCCGACACGCTTTTTCTTGTATGTTTACAAAAATAGAGTTCAGAAAACTAGCAGTAGTCTTAACAATGTAGCATAAAATTTTTTTTTTTTTATTGTTTAATTTTTCTTTAAGCGTGACGTATTTTTGTAAACTTTTTTTAGAAAAATAATCTGCCATAAGGTTATACTACAGCGGTGCGCTTTATTAATTGCGTGCTTTTTGAGTATAAATTCTTATGAAGTTAATGAACTTATAAAATTTTTCCTTATGGAGTTTTTCATCAACATCGGTGCGCATTTGCAATTACGCACCGAATCAGTATATTGAGTAATAACATATACTTTCCTAACTTGTCTATAATTGGTATTCAAAATTTCGTTCAACTTTTTGAATACTAGATAAACATAGTTGAAAAAAGGCAAATTAAGCAGAAAAAATAAACTATAAAGGATAAAGATATTACATTCTTTTTTTTACATTTTTCTTTTTTTGGGTGGCACGCATGCGCCAGTGTCCCTCCCCACGCTACGCCCCTGATACGAAGTATTAATACTTACTGTGTTGTTGTATTCATTTAAAAATTCTTCATTAGCGACGTCATGACTAATTTTCGCTGCACAATACTTCTTTATTACGCAACGAAGCATAAAAATAAGTTTCAACTTTAGTTTCCCCATTTCGGCTATAATTAAAACGAAAATAGAGATAAAGCTTATAAGTATAAGTTAATAACTAAATGAGATTAACATTAAACTTTTGTAATAAAATCGTGGTACTTTTTCAACTATACTAATTTGTTAATGAAATATATAAGATTTTTATAATATAAGATCTATCTAACTTTTTGAGTAACCTAAAATGTTGAAACTTCACTATTTAAATATGTTTGTATTTAAATCGATTTTGTATCTTTTTAAACTTTTTTTTATTCTTCTCAAAACGTATAAAAGCAAAATTTACAAAATTTTTTAACTAAGGTGTTCCACTAAAAACACTTTACTTGCAGCTTAATAAAATCTAAACACTTATAGACTTTAAAATAGCATGTAACAAAAAACTGTTTAAGGTTTGGTTTAGAATAGGGGTGGGCAACGTACGGCCCGCGGGCCGGATCCGGCCCCCGGAGTCAAAATGACCGGCCTCCAAACCTTTTATAAATTTAAATGGAATCCGGCCCGCGAACAAAATTTATCCGGCCCGCTTAGGAATTTTCAAAATGTATATGAAATCCTACAAGCCAATGTAAATATCAAAAAAGTTGTACAAAACCTTTTTTAAATTATTTTCACAAAATAAACTGTAAGACTTTAACCTGAAAACGTTTTTTTAAATGGCTTTTAATTTTTGTAGTAATAAAAGCACTTTTTTGTTATAGTACTTTGTTTTGTTTCAAGTCAATTGAATTAATTCTTTCTCAAATTATCCGAAATAATTGTTTGCTGAACTAACTTTGATGGTCTTACCTATCATAATGATTTTCATAAACAATGACATGTAAAAAATTGATGTCTTTCCCAGATGTGTAGTGAGTTGTTCTTATAAATGTTAAGAAAAATAGTTTTTAATAACATTGACAACTACTTTAAGTAAAACTGCTCAACTTTACATTTAGTAGTATATTCCAAGTTGAGACTACAGTTTGCACTCTTTTCTGCTATTGATATTTCAATTAAGAAATTTTTGATTAATTAAATGGTTAAGTTTAATGATGACTAACTGATGACAACATTTCAAAACAATATCTCATGAACTTTAAATACGATTTGTTTAGGAAATTTATATGTGTATGTTTGTAATGATAGTTTACAATCTAACAAAATTTGAATGAATTTTTATAAGTTTTTTTGAATAAGAAAATAGTAATTTGATATTATAATGTTAGTTAATTTCTGAATAATATTATTAATGTAGTCTCGAGTCAAGGATTACCAAATTTAGATAATTTCGAATAGTTAATTATGTTTAATGTTTTAGTTTGAAATCTTAGGCTCGAGTAATTTTTAGTAAGTAAAATATTGTTTTTATAAAACTAACTAGTATTAATTCGGTCCAGAGTTGTAATAAATACAGAATTATGAGTACTTAATAAAAATTAACTTAAAATTTTATACTTGAGAACTTTGGTAATTAATAAATTGATTCAAAATTTTAAAACACCAGATCAATTAGCATCTAGCCGTATCCAAGTCTTTTAAAGTTAGTTCTATTCGGATACGAACCTTGTCTAAAATTAGTATTTAGCCGGATCCGGATAATAATGAATAAAGATCCGGATCTAAAAAACGATCCAACTGAATCCGGTAGATCACTTACTCGAGCTGCTCCGGCCCGCTGAGAACTTTTTTTTTTTGGATCCGGCCCGTCAATTATTTACGCTGCCCACCCCTAGTTTAGAGTAATAAAGTTTAAGTATTTGTCGTTAAGCACGATAATACAAAAGAAAACATTTATTGAAGCAATGAATAAATACTATGATCTTTTACATCAAACACGTTTTAGCAAAGCCTTTAGTATAGCAAAAACATAAAATTAATTAAGTAATTGATATAAATTTACGTTATGTATTCTATTATTGCTAACATATGTAGCTTATATTAATTTAATGTAGACTGATGGATGTTTAGTTTGATCCAGTTTTTCAATAATTGTTAAAGTTACGAATATTCTATATCATACATATTTTAATAAAACTTGAAAAAATTACTTAAAGCTATAATACTTATGAAAAACAAAAAAACTAAAATTATTTAGTCATTTTCAAACAACAAATCGGTATTGTATGCAGTCCTTGAATTTTCATGTATTAATGGTTAAAAAAGTCTTAACGATCGAAGTTTTTAAAAGAAGATTTATCTGATAATTTAAGCACTATTTGTGTTCGTAACTTTTTTTGGGAATAATATTTTAGTTTAAATATAGACGTTTTTAGTTAATAACTGCAAAACTCGTGGTTTTTTCTTATGTTTTTTTAACAATACTGTGATTAAAGTTAAGCTCATAAATCTAACTTCATATTTCATTAAAAACAGGTAAGTCATTTAGTTTTAACATAATAAATTTTGAAAAGTATGTTAATTGACACGTTAAGAAAATTATTCATTACATACATGTATAGAAATTAAAAACATACTTATCTTTATTAACATTTAAAATGAAGCAAATGCTAAAGGAGTTTTAGGTAGTTAAAACGTAAAGTATTTCATATGTATAAACATTATCATTAATCATCTGCTACAGGTATTTAAAAAACTTTACTACATAATTTCTTTTATATAATTATATTTTACTGATAATTGCTACAATAATTAAAATTTGTCATAGCTATGAGATTGCTTTTGTACTTTTTTGAAAATAATTCAAATCATTAAACTTTTTCTGATTGTAAAAACTTAACAATTTTTTATTCTATAGTTTAAGAAAATTGTAAAATTCAAGTTAAAACTTAATAACTTTACAGAAATAATGGTAATTTGTTTTTTAATATTTAGTATATATATTTTTTATTTTATTTTATTTTAACAAGTTTAACAACTTTGCACACAAAACTAAATTTACATAACTATAAAAAGCTTTTTTTTGTAAGTTGTCTTTTCAAGTTTCAACATTTTTATATAGTGAATTTATATAACATATAAATATTACAAACAGCTATGACAATGTTTTATCTCTAATCACAATCGGTTTCAAAAAGTTCTGTTTTATACTTTTTAAAATAAAGAAAGGTTTACAGATGTTCATTGATTAAGTTCAAAATAAACCACGTTTATATGCAAGCATGTTTGCTTCAAAACTAATGAAAGTATTTATTGGCATACGTATGTGTAGAAGTTAAATAACAACCAACACTAAAACAACTAATCAATTAAAAAAAAGATCCTGCAAAGATTCAAACAGAACTTTTCGAAAGTAAGGAAATAAAACAAGCAATGTATATAAAAGTAACTACTCAAGAAAACTGCATTACAACGAAGTAAACTTTACTGTGAACAAAACTTGCTTTTTGAGTAAAGTCATAAACACAAATGGATAATCAATTATAAACCGAATTGGCTCAAAACGATTTGCACATCTACCAACTTGCATCATATATACTATTACTGAAGCAGCTTTAGTTCCTTTTTCACTTGCCTCAATAAAAGCTTTGTGAGCTACTTTATCTACAAAAAGTCTCCCATTTGTATGCAGAGCATCTTCGGACATTGCACTAAAATCTGACTTTTTTCATCAAAAGCATTTTTTATTCCCAACGTACGTAGAGTTTCGTTCAATTTACTCATATTCAGTTTTGAATTTCGGCATTTTCAATAAAGCTTTTTCACTTCTAAAATTTTTATCGTCTTTAATTTGTTCAATTGTTTTGACGTTTAATTTTTTGGTTACATTTTTTAATCCAAATCTTTCATCAGGTAAAATTACCAGCACAGTTAAATCTGGTTGCTTGTAAAAAATTTTCACTCACTTATAGCCTTTTTCGTAAACAGAAATATACAAAAAGCAACTTTCTTGAATTATCATTTTTGCAGTAGAAGTTTTCTTTTGTGAACAACAAAACTTAGCATTGTAGATGTTTCCTGGATAGAATTTGTTATACCAATCAGCTTTGAAGTAGGTACAACTGACTACAACACATGTAGTATTAGGGTGCAACTTAGTAAACAAATCTTTAATTTTTCCATCAGTATAACTTAAATCCCAATCATTGATTATAGCTTTTGACTTTTCAGCGTTGTTCATGTAGTCTAAGATTGCATTTGACATCTAAAAGCAGATTCTATTTAACTTTTGTACTTTGCAACCATCTGAAACTTTTTCAATAGAAAAACAGAATTAGCAAGCCTAGTTTGCTATTATTCGTAGTTGGAGTTTATTACGTTTTTTTAGCACTTCAAGGTTACCAAGAAGTTGATTATCTTCTAGAAATCCTAGTGCCTCTTCAAGCTGCTGCTTGGTTGTTACATTAGAACCTAATAGTAGCATTGAAAGAGGAAGGCAAATGCTCAGTGGTTAATAGAAAATATTTATACGTTCACCAATGCTTTCATAAAGCTTCTTAAAATGTTGACATTAAACGAATTAATATTCATACTGGTTTTTAGACACCATAAAACTTTAATTATGAAGTTTCTTGTTATCATAACTGACTAAATTACTTATAAAACTATACTTATGTTTTACCAATTAATAAAGGGTTTATTAAAAAGTTTGTTAGGTATAACAGCTTATTTTTACAATTTAATGTTTTATAGCCATATACAACGTTACATAAAAACTCAATGTTTATAACGGTTTACTATAATTTCTAACTCGCTATCATTTCTAACCCGATCATTTCTAAGCCGATTACTTCTAACCCAATCATACCTAACCCGATCGTTTCTAATCTGATCTAACCCGACAACTTTTAACCCGATTTGTATTGATATGTTTATTTATTATTGTTCTAAAATAAGGATTTGTTTTAAAATGAGGATTTGAAAATAAGAAAACATAAATAGATATGTTTGATGGTAGTAAACAAGACGAATAAAACTATATTTTTTTGTAAAGTCACTAATATATATTTTTTTCCAATAAGTAAGTTTATTAAATAAATTATTGTAACTATAAACTTACTTTTTGAACAGCTTAATACATTTTTTTACAAAAAAAGTGTGCGCTGTTACTTTAACACAAAAAACAAAATTGTTGATAAACAAATGTTTTTTGTGGACTTACAAAATATCTGTTTATCAAGCCAATTTATTTAAAAATTCAAAGTTGCCATTTCATCTTACTAAAGACTTAAAGAATAGCATTAAACCAAATATTTAAACTGAACTTATGCATAACTACATTAAAAATTATAAGATCTTTTATCTAAGCCAACCATTATTTAATACAAAATAATAATTAACTACGGCTCTATGAAAGCTTAAATTTATAAAAAAAAAATTATATACATTCTTACTTCAGTTTGAAATTGGTTCTAGCCTAAAGTGAAATTTAAATAAACTTCCTTAAATTTATTTGTTTTTTAAACTTTTTTTGTAAATTAGATGACTTACAAGCATTAATAGTAAAAGATTAAAGTTTTAGTAGCTATGTCATGTAAGAATGAAGGTTAACAAACATGCAAAATTTGGTTTAAAACTTAAGTATACTTAAGTTGTTAATTCTGACAGAAAATAATTAGTCGATGGAAGTTATATACTTCAACGACTATAACTTTTTAACCTCATAAAGAAATTATCAGAAAACAAAGTTTATTATCAAGATGAAAACGATAAACAAAAAATTAAAGTTAATAAGAACAATTTTTTTTTGCTATTTCATACTAAAAAATTTTTTTATAATTTTCAAGTTTGTTTCTACGATATCTGTCTATAGCATAAAGTACGTGTAATTACAAGAAATAAAACAAAAAACAACTTAAGCACCAAAATAATCAAAAAATTTGAAAATCTATACTTTAACATCCATATATCCCCACGTGTTGGCAATCTTGTGCTCCCGAACTCAACCAATGTTTTCTCCTCGCAAAACTCGACGGTGGCCCTCACGTCTTTGCTCGTTTCGCTCAGCGTGATCACTTTGCTCTCCGGCACTCCCCTTTTGCCGGGAGCGTTGTTTTCCACGGTGTTCGCCTTGTGCTGGTTTTTGTGGAAGGATTTTTGCGGGCGATCGCAGTTTAAAGCGCACTTGCGGTACGCCATTCGGTTGCAACTCCTTTCGAACATCCCGCCGCACATCGGACACTTCCCCGTGTTCGCGCTGATCCACACCGCGCTTTTGTCGTTGAACTTCATCAGCTACCTCTCGAGCTTTTTGCGGTCCAATGGGTCGTGCGTTGTATTGCACGTTGCAGTTGCGGCGGAAATCTTTACACCTGATTATCACGTCACAGTCGGCTCCGGGGCACTACGTGGTATTTTTGTTGCTGTCCATGTAAAACATGGCCAGTAAGCGCAGGAACTTTAATTAAAGTTAGTCATCTGCTAACGTGTTTAAAATAGTTTAGAAACTTACGAGCTGCGCGCTTCCTGTACAAAAGACGTGACTTATTCTGTTATCAACGTTTTCAACCGTTTAACATTTCAAGCATCTTTGCAAAACACGCATCCGCAATTAAGGTTAGCCGTTTGTCGGGTCAAAAATTATCCACGAAAATTTCACGCTCTAAAGCGGAAGAGTCGTTTTGAACTGGTAAATCTTCGACCTTGGGCACTTTTTCTTTCGATTCTAACCTTAGGAATTCAAGAGCTGTTTGGAGATCCCACTGGTTTTGTGGTCTCTGGTTTGGTGACACTGTCTGTATTAAAAGTCAAGTTTTAAATTTAAAATGTTATGCTTTCTATAATGTCGGTTTGGGTCAGCTGTTCAAAAACTGAATCTTTAGTCTCCTTTCTGACAAGCTCCTGATCTTTTCAAAGTCACTGTAGTTACATTCAAAGTCACTGTAGCTTTTTTATAAGCGCTGTAATTATTTTCATATTCACTATAATCAAAACTCGATCAGTTAAAAATAGCATTTCTGTATTTAAAGACATTTTCTGCTATTTTTTTTTTAGTAAATTGAAACTGTAAAGGTTAGATTTGTTTTTTAAATGTACAACAGTTGCTAGAAAAGTTTTAATAACTATTTTAATTTGATTGAATGAAAGTTTTGAACATTTAATGTACAATGTACGTAGCTAAGTAATTTTACATAATTTCAAATTTTTAGTTAGTCATTTAGTTTTTTTTTACATTTTTTCACCTAGATTTAGATACTTGAGTATGCTTTATAGCTGTGTTAATAACTCTAGCGTTGAACCTTTAAAATAACTATTATCACTTTAATATAGTCTAATACATATCTAAAACTAAGCAGATATATTTTTGACTTTAAAAAAAATGTTTAATTTCAAAAAGATGGTTATATAACCATTGATAGTATAAACATTTATAAATATACAAAATATGACTTGTTGAGATTGTCTAATAGTTGAAAATCTATATTATTTTTAAAAACAAATTTTTTATCTACAATACTATGTCAGCAGCATAAACTCATAATTCCATATTTTATTAGAGTTGATCCAGTCACAGTGTTACAGATTTTATCTACACATAACTATATCAAAACAAACCTATCATGAAGTTAAAAAGTAAAAAGTGACAGTTAACAGAATTATACTAAAACTACTTATAAAAACTCATAGTTTATTGAAAGATAAAAAAAGATGCTAAAAATATTTGGTCCTAGGACCTGGTGCACAAAGAACCTTTCGGTTATCGAGTCGCACACCACCGATACCTTTTAACGTCTTGTTAAGGACTATATAATAAATATATATTCCTATATAGTGTCCAGTCGGATATATTGTCGAGTCGAAATAGTAAATATGTATTATTTTTAATTTTAATTTAAACTAAGTTATTTTTCATATAACCAAAAACACTTAAATTGATCTAGTTTTTAGTTTTTAATCTAGTACTTATACTTTATACCAACAAATTAAACACCTATGAATTCATTTAACAAAACTTTGATGTCACCTGCTCCCTAGGAGTCAAACAACAATTAAATTTACATTCTGTTAAAAAATATTTCGGATTTATAAACTTTTCTTAAAATAAAACAGCTTCTTGTTAATCTTTTAAGAATATTTAGTTTTGAAACTTACGTAGTAAAGACTAATTCAATTTTTTGTAAACCGCGATGTAATTACCATTAACCGATTGTGTACTTTGACACCGCAATATTCATTTGTTTAGAATTAAATTGTTTATTGAACGATAAAAAAAGCGATCAAAAACTTTGGTGTAAGGACCTGAAGTACAAAGGAACCTTTCGGTTACCGAGTCGTACACCACTGAAAGCCGACATGTAAACTTAAGTTTTGTTTAATAAAACTTTGCCAAAACTAAATTTTTAATTTTGTTTAAAACAAGCATATATAAAAGTCATGACAATATTTGTAAGGATTTTAGTTTTATTTTTTTTATTCCATCAATGTGTTCAGCTGAAAAAGCAATATTAAACTTAAAAACTTTAAAAATTACAGAAGTTGCAATGATTAATTGAATTTTTTGATTAAATCTGTTAAAGGGTCTGACAAATAAATAATTTCACGTGAAAGTTTATATAGGTCTGTAAGCACAAAAAATGCATTTTTATTTTAGTGTATAGTATTAATTTCTAAAGCAAATTTTTAGGAACTTTAACGTAACAAACAGTTCACTTCTAAATAAAGTTGTTTGAAATAATATTATAACTTTTCAGAATTATTTATTAGTTTTTTGTATTTTGAAAAAAATTCTATATCTATGCTTAGTTTAACATTTTCAAACATGTCGTAGTATAAACGACGGTAATAAACCTGAGAAGGTATACTTTAGCTTATTTTTTTTGTCTAACTTTATAATGACATAATTTTGTATTGTTTTGTTTATTTTAACATATTTTATCTTACTTTAAAGTTTAATATTCAGACAAAAATAAAATTATTGTAATTTAGTGTAGTGTAGGCTGTAGGGTGGTCAGTAAAGGAAAGGGATCTATTTAAAACAGCGTCTCTAAAAGTGAAACTTTTAATACACTGTACTTTTTTTATTCTTATTATAGGTGGAACAACACCTCCAGCTTTCTACCCTACGCCTCGCCCCTGATAGCTAGTATAGTATCTCATTTGTTTTTTATTTTAAAAACTGTCAAAGTTAATTTGTATAATGAAAAATAAATATTTTTGTGTTATATATGCATTATAATAACAAAAACAACTTTGTTAGTTTAATTTTATTCTACTAATAAAATATATATTTATTAAAAATTTGTATCTATGTCCCTAATGTTTCTTAAAATAGAAAAAGCAAATGAATTGGTATGTCGTTCAATGCCCTAAAGGTCTTTTTACAAACTAGGTCTATTGACCATATATATTAGTGTCGATTTTTTCACGACCAATATACTTATGTAAAATTTCTATATTGTTATTCATTCCAT
This sequence comes from Thalia democratica, assembly GCF_965202585.1. NCBI lineage: Eukaryota > Metazoa > Chordata > Thaliacea > Salpida > Salpidae > Thalia > Thalia democratica. The sequence goes on from NC_139170.1 coordinate 15,247,739, forward strand.
AAAGGCTAAATTTAAAAAATTAAGGAACAAAAGTTATGAAATCCTCGCAATACAGTTTAGGCATGTATGCATTATATTATTTCTGATAAACTCAGTTTAGCTTAATTTGATAAAATTTGAAAAAAAGGAAAAATTACAGTTTGCTTTTCTCCTAAAGTGTTGTTATGTAAATATAGCTTAACTTCAGTGATTGCAGTCTGAAGTTTTGACTTCAATATAGTCAAATTATTTAAGTAAAGTTTTTAGATCTTTACTTATAAATTAGTTATGAAAATTTTGAACTGTATCAGTATGCTCACATAGATATTTGATGCTATTAAGACTTAGAATGTCTAGACTAGAGTTTCTCAAAGTTGGCAAAGAGGCTTCCTTGGGGGCCATAACAGAATTTTAGGGGTCATTAGCAGCAAAGTGATCAAATGGGGGCAGTGAGGTCATAATTTAAAACTTACACTTGATTTTGTGAAGCTTATGATGACGAGTAAAAAAAAAGTTATGCGCTTAAATGGTAGTTTTTTGAGAAACCTTGAGAGAAGGCCATAGCTTTTTTAATTTCTTTAAAGGGGGCCTTTTAGAAAAAAAAAACTGGGAAGCCGTGGTTCAGACAGCTTGAAGTAATAACATATATATAATAATGTAATTTTAATTAAACTACTTTTAAGTAAAAGGGTCAAGTTTAATTTAAGCTAATTTTGAGGAAACATTTTTAAATGCTGTACTTGTAGTTAGTAATGAAAACTTTCTCAAAAACTACTCAGGATATTATTGTAAAAAACTTTAAATCATTTATAAGTGGCAAGTATAAATATTATTTCTTTATGCAAGTGATATATTGTTCAAAAAAAGTGAAACTAATAATAATGTTTTGTAACTTAAATAACCAGAAGTATGGTTTCTATTTTAAATATTGTATATAGATTACCAGTAATTTTTTAATGATTTTTGGTAATTGTATCATCAAGCTGTCATTTATTGTAAAAAGATTAGTATTAGTTTTATAAATTCTAAATCTATTGCTGGTTTAGTTTTTAAAACGTAGCAGGTGAAATTATACATGTTGAAAGCTTCAGTTTTATTACTGAAAGATCTTTTTATACAACAGAGCCTTTAACTGCATTTTTGAACATTTGTTTTTTGTGTTTAATCAGAGCTGCCAAAAGACTGGGAATCCTGGAACTTGACAATTTAGGTCCAAAAAATAGGAAAATCCTAGAATTTTAAACTTTTTTTTAAATAAAAAGTAACAAAATTTTAATTTGATAAAAATAATCTGTCATAAAAATAAAAAAAACATTGTATCATTAATTTTTTCTTTAAAAAACACATTTAAGTAGTTTTACAGTATCTTTTCAATGTAGTTATATCATTTAAGACATATTTTTTAACTTAATTTTAATTTTATACTAAAAATAAACCAAAAAACTTCTTTTTTAAAAACCTGGAACAATACAAAAGCCTGGAAGAAATTGACAAAAAACTTTTAGCAACCCTAGTTCAATAAACTTCTTAAAAGAATAAAGCTATTTGTTGATTTTATACCATGAAGTATGGATAAGGCCAAACCTGTGACAATTTTTAGGCCTTGGAAAAAAAACTTTGTCTTGTTCACCTGATTCAAGTAATCATGTGATGTTTAAATAGATAATCATTTCCTGATTATTAATCAGTTTATGAGTTAAATTTGAAAAAAAAGTTTACCAGATTGCATAGGTTTTGAAAACTCTTAAACGTTAGGGCTAGGATTTGTAGAAATATTAGGGTAATTGTGAAAAATAGACAGGGTTGTGAAAAAACCTAGAATCCTGGAATCTGGAAAAATTTGAAAAAACCTAGAATTTCAAATAAAAGATGCTAAAGAACCTGTAATTTTAAGCTACTTTTACATGTAAAGTAATAACATTTTGATACAATACCAAATCCAAATAAGAAAAAGAAATCCAATAGAGAAAAATATACTGTGCTGGAAGGAAAGACTTAAGGTAATCTTAAATCAATTTGTATTATGATATATTACAAAAAACTTACTATATTAATAAAAAAGTTTATGTATCATTAAATTTATTTTTTATTAAAAACTATTTTTAAGTAGCATTACAGTATCTTCTTGATTTTGTTATACTATTTAAGGGAGTTTTTTACTTTAAATTTAATTTTGAACTAGAAATAGAAATGAAACTTGTACTTACAAAAATCTGGAAGAAACTCAGAAAACCTGGAGAAAATTTTCAAAAGACCTTTGGCACCATGAGTAGAGAATAATTTTTTTGATTTATGATTTTTTGTGTAAAATGATGTTTCACTCAATTAATATAGAAATATTAATAGATCCTAAGTCATAACAAATATCTCAAAACCAAAATTAATATTTTTTGAGACATTAAGGCTTAGCTTAAGTTTACAAAAAAAAAAAAAAAAAACTGTTAAAAAAAGATTAAGGCAACTATGGATAAAACTATTTTAGTTTCAATAATGTTTTTTTTTTAGCACCAGCCTTCAGCTTTTATACCAGTTTTCATTAGTTTTTTGTTATGTTAAGTGTAGTTTGTAAACTTAAAAACTTAAACTAAGCTTTAATGTCTCCATAAGTACTTATTTTGAGTTTTAAATAGTTTTAAATATTTTTTCTAGGTGAGGATCTTAATATTATTTATTAGTTAAAAACTTTCTACTTGTATGCAAGTTTAGATCTTTAATTGTTACTCTCAAACTAAATTAAAATTTTTCTAGATATTTATTCTGAACTTAAGACTAGTTTTTTTTAACTTAATTCTTTTTTTATAAGTTATATTTTGCCTGAAGTTATTAATTACTTGTTATTGTAATGATGTAAAAGGTATTAATCCTGATTTGAAGTACATGTTTAGTAATTTAGTTTTAATTGTTTAACTTATTTTAAGCTTAAGTTAAGGCCATAGGGGGGTCCAAACCTTTTTTTTACAAAAATTAACTTTGGCTTTTATATGAAAGCTTTAAGTACAAACTACAAGCTAGTTTTTTTAGAATTCAAAAATGTCATTTAACTTTTGAGATATTTTATTTTTTGTAAAAAGTTTCCGATACAAACATATGGACCACAAATTTTTCAGGGTCAAATTTCTTGGAAATTTTATAAATCACTAAAAATCTATCTCTTCCTTCATTTTTAAAGCAATCTTCTTCGAATTTTCAGGAAATGTCCCTTATATTAAAAGAAAAAAAATTTACTTATGAATTTTGCTAATATTAAAAAAAAATTATAACAAAAGTTAAAAACAAAAGTTCCTTTAAAACAAAAAAAATCTTAAAATTTATTAAAGTCCAAAGTAATGTTTTTTGTTACTGTATAAAGATTAGACTGAAAGTTTGAAGAAGATTGCTTGAAAAAAGTAGGAGGAGATAGATTTTAAATAAAATAGTCTTTTTTTGCTGTTTTAGGGAATGCTTTCCATAGGGAACCTTTTATGAGGTTAGAGTTTGACTGGACATATCCCAAAATATGATACGAATTTTTTTAAAGGATATAAAGGATCTTGAAACAAATTAGATCAACTTGTAAAAAACATGGCTACCCCCTATTGCCTTAACTCAGACTAGTTTTTGGTCAATAAGGCTGACTTTTTCTTCAAAAAGTAACTACCCTGTATTAGTATACTATAATGTAATATAAGATGTAACGTTAAAAGACGTTAAATCCTAGAGATCCTGATAAGCTAAGCTTATCAGAATATATACCACAGATGTTTTTGTGTTAAAACTGTGTGAGTCGGAATAAAGTTTTAACACAAAAACATCTGTGGTATAATGTAATATATAAATTTAAAAATTTTGTTGTATGAAATGTGTATTTATTAACTAAGTAAAATAGAATAATAGCTAAAAAGTAAAAATTACAACTTTAGCTTTGTAATTAAGAAAAATGTATATTTTTTCTATTTATATATATATGTACAAAACAACTTTAAAAACTTTTGTCATTTCCTAATTTTAGTGTATAGTTTTTGGATTAAATTATTTTTAATTTCAAATTTAATGATATTGGGACAAAAATGGGTTGTTGGGACAAGTACATTAAAGAAGTATTTTTTAAAACTATGCTTAGTTTAATTTAATTTATTTTTATTTTAGAATTAGTAATTTATATATCAGCTTAAATGTTTTAACTGGTCTAAGCACAAAAAATGAATTGTTTTAACTCAATTGTGTAATAAACTTTAATGACACAAGTTGTACAGCTACCTAGTACATATTTAAAATATCTTTAGCTAGCTTATGTTAAAATCCAAGTAAAAAAGAAGTATGATGTAAGTTTGTTATATAAAAATTTGAAGTCATACTCATCTGTAACAAACATACTTCAGAGTAGCCACAAATTAGGATAACTCAAGTTAGTTTAAATAGTTTTAAAACTTAGACAGGGTTCGTGCGCGTCAGGCTAAATCAGGCTAAGTCAGGCTAAATCAGATTTTTTATTAAAAAACTTGAGAATTTCAGTTTTTCTGATTTCAAATGCTTGAAAATTTTTGATTTTAAATTGAGAAATCTTTTTAAGATCAAATTGAGATGTGAATTTATTACTAAATGAAGATTTAGTTATTAAAGACAAAATTAGTCAGTATTTGTAAAAATAAATGTTTAATACCTTTTGTTGAATCTCTAAAAAAAATAAAAATATTTATTATTTTGTTTTGAGTAGATTATATACGTCAGTATTATAAAAATTCATAAATAAAAATACAGTTTAAACATTACAGTTTAGTTCAACAACTTAGCTGTTTGTTTGAATTTGTTTACATCAGCTATCTTTTTCAGAGCTTAGTTGGTTGAACTGTTTTAATATCTAATTTAATAGCTTTATACCAAATACTTTTTAAATAAAAACTCTTAGCAGTTTATTCATATATTTTACTGTTTGTTCAAAGTTATTAGAGATATTTACAACACTATAACTTAGCTTTAAGATATAAGTACTAAGTTTTGTGGGAGTACAAATTTTAGGTACAATTCATTTATCTTTACAAGAACAAAATATTAAATGTTTTTTTTTAAATTTAAGTATACACTTTTTAAATCTGGTATGACATCAACAATCAATGTATTTATTTAGAGTTTAGGGTTTATAATTATGTACCCATTTGAAGTATTAGTCAAAGTACTATATTAAAATTTTTTTATTTATTTTAATACTCGTGTAAGCATTTTATTTCAAATTTTTATAAAACACAACAATGTAAGTCGTTTTATTATAAATCTTTGGGTTATAATGTTTTTACTTAGTGCTTAATTAAATTGAAAAGTTGTTTTAAGTAATATATATTAAATTTATACTCTAGTAATATATTAGATATAGCACTTACATTGAAACTTGTCACTGAATTTGTTATGTTAAGGGCATAGGGGAGGTCAATCACCTTTTTTACAATTTTGTCTTATTTTATTGAGTTGTAACTAAGCTATGAGTTCCTTTTTGCAGATTTTTAAACCTAAAAATATTTTTAAGATAAAGGTGGTTGAAGTCGGAGACTACAATAGTACTAATCAAGACCCCCCAATACCAAAAATGACTTCTAAAAAGGATTTTCCTTACTTTGAAAAAATGTCAGGCTAAACTGGCCTCAGTCAGGCTAAATGAAAAAAATTTTGCCACAAACCCTGCTTAGACTAACTTAAGCTAGTTTAAAATTTTTAGAAAACTATGTATTAATTAGGCTTTTTGGATTTTTTCAGTTGAACTCAGGTTAATTTGGATATTTTTTGTAAGTCTCAGCGATACATGGGCTAATTAAACATTTTTACTCAGGCTAGTTGAAAAAATTTTTCTAAATTATAGGCTAGATTTTATGACTTAATTACTTTTTTCACAAATTCTAAATTTTAATGAAATCTTTTTTGTTTTTTAGGTACTTAAGCTTTATTAATAGTTTTTAATTTTTGGCTTATAATAATGTTTTATGTCATTTTTTTTCTTAAATTCAGGCTTGCTTGATGTAACTCATTTTAGTTTTTGGTTTACTACGTCCTTAACAATGACATAGTAAAGTACCTGTATCCAAGTGGTGTTTGAATCAATAACCAAAAAGTTTTTTTGTACACGATGTCTTATGGCCAAATACTTAGAACGCTTTCTTTGTCGTTCATTAAACAATACTAGTGGCAACCATGTAAAAATTACTTGTTTTTTTTTCTTTGACTTCAAATTTAATTATTTTAGTTAGAAGTGAGTGTGACTAAGGCTTTTTTGCTTGTAAGTTACCAACTATAACTTAATAGTTTTTTATTTACATTAATTAAATAAAAATGTAAAGATAACTGAAGTGTGTATTTCAACATTGCTAAATATATATATTTTTTTTCAATCAGACTATGTTAATAAATAGTTTATAAAAATATGGCTGCTTCATCAAAAGGTTTCATGCCTCTCCAAATAAAAAAATATTCTCTTGATCAAGATTATATTGTACATTCAAAAGATGTCCTTGGTCTAGGTATCAATGGAAAGGTCTTGGGCTGCACGCACAGAGTAACGGGACAGAAATGTGCTTTAAAGGTGTGTATAATTTTTTTAGAGACTTAAAAATAGATTAATAAAAGAATAACGTTTATTAAATCTATCATTACTATCTTCAATTAGTGTTAGATAGGTCTGTTTATTGTTTGTTGTTTGAATTAAGTAATTTGAAACAAATTTAATATAAAATTAAAATAAATTTGCAAAAACATTTTATGTCTTTTAAATATCTTTGAAATATTTAAATTGTTGCATAACATGAAACCTAAACCTAAGAAAATCCTTTAGTCTTAAAAATTTTAAGATAACTGAGAGTAAGTTTTGAATTAGGTTTTAATCTTTTGAATGTTGTTTTTAAAACAGATAAGTTATTTATTTTTGTTTATGAACTATAAATTGATATTTTTGGAAATTAGATTGATTATAAATTTATATTGAAAATTTCAAAGGATAAATTCAAGGTTGCCATAGATTCAGGCTAGTTTGAAAATATGGGTGACAAGTTAGTTTAACCTGTAGTCCTGATGTATCAATAAGTTCAAGTTTTCAGTTGTAAGTTCAGTATAATTAATGACTGGTATTTTTGTTTTTTATACATAAACTCAGGCTTTTTTTGGTGAATTTTAGATTCTTATATTTGTTTGCAGACCTTTTGATGTAAGCTTATATGACAGTAATCTTTACTTTTTTATAGTTATATCTAAATAAATGATATAGTTTTTTATACTTCTATTGATTACTGTTTTCTCACATTTTGTATTGATAATAAGTACTGTAATGTTCAGTTTTGTTGACTTATCTTTTATCAAAAAAAAAAAAACAGATTTTGACTGATTCAGCAAAAGCGCGCAGAGAAGTTGACCTGCACCACAGAGCTGCCGGCTGCAAGCACATTGTTCGCATTGCTGATGTGTTTGAAAATATTTTCATGGACAAAAGGTGCCTCGTCATCATTATGGAGAGGTTGGTTAAAATCATTGAAGCTATGGTAAACTTTGTTAGTGAAAACAACAAGCGTCATTTGTTGCTTAATTATTTTAAAGGTGTTATTCAAGATTTCTGTTATGTTATTAATTAAAGTAAACAAATTATTAAGTTCTAATTTTTTACATTTTTTTATGTTTAGATATTGCAATATATTAAAACAGTCTTGTGAAAAATTTTCTCTAAACGATTTTGTTATAATTAATATAATTTTTCCAATTTATGTTAGTACAATGTTTGTAAGATTTTAATATTTAGGCAACTTTAAACTCTAACATTTTTTACTATTACTTGATTATGCTGTATTACTTTCTATGCAAAAAATTTTTTAAATTAAACTTAAATACACTTCATTTATGCTAAAAAATAAAAAAAAAGTTGCAATGCCTATTTTGTTGCGGTCATGGTTGTGTTTTTTTAAAAATGTTAATAAATGTTGTGTTTTTATAAACATTTTTTTAATTGGAAGTTTGAAAAATTAAAAAGTTATTTTCCTAATGTTAAATTGTTGATGTTATTTTTTTTAATAAATATCATTAACTCAAGTAAAAAAAAAGTTATAGTTGTTTGTTTCTAGGGCTATTGAACCATCTTTATTAAATTTTTAGATATTCATTTGTATTGCAACCCAACATTTTTAAATAATAACTACAAAATCTAATTCTTTTAACCTTAGAAATTGGTTTCTTTTTTTTTAATGCAACATGTTCACTGCATTATACTTTTTCACTTACTATAAAGTTAAATCAAAAAAATGTACAGAATGCAAGGCGGCGAACTTTTCAGTTTCATACAAGAAAGAGCAGAGTCTGCATTCACTGAAAGAGGTTTGTTGTTTAAAAAAAATATTTTATCAGCATACTTAAAGATAAATACTCGAATTTTTAACATTAAATTTTTGCTTTTCTTTAGTAATACTATAATACTACCATGTTATTTTTGTAAAGAATTTTAAAAATGACTTAAGTTTTTAGAATCAAACTTAATACTGCAAGTTATGTTTATAAGTTTTTTTCGTATGTTTTTGTAACTTTTTTATTTCTCAAAAACCAACTGTTTTTTACATAAATAAAACTGTTTTATTAGGTACCTTTTTTAATGTTGATAAATGCTTTTAACCTAAATCAGTTTTGTGTGAATACAAAAAAAAAAGATCATTAACTAAGATACTTTTAGGCTGGTTTAAAAAATAAAAATATCAATAATAACAAAGTAATATTTAAGTAGTTCCAAAAATAGTTACTAATTGTTTAAATTATATATGGCCTTATATAACTTTAAATTATTAATATTATACTTCAATAATATTTTAATTATTAAATACTTTTAATTGCAGTAGTGGTTGTTTAATAGTATTTTAGTACAAAGTTGATAAGTTTTATCGACTAGATTATAGTATTCTTCATTAATTTTACAGCATTATACACTCTATAAATGTATAAATGTTGAAATTAGAATAATTAAACCAAGTAAAAATTAAAACTAGTTTACTTAAGAGAAATTAATTTTCTAAGTGTTAAACCAAATATAAAATTACGTAAAAAATCATAAGATGCAGATTGTGTTGGTTTTTAGTTTGTATATTTTATTAACATGAAAATTTACGTCTTTAGACAAGCTAAATGGTTAAAGTGAAAATTGCTTACGAAATAGTTTAGAAAGCATGTGCTTGTTTTATCCATTATGTGGAAGTATTAGAGTTTATACTGATTTTGTTTGTAGTTTCAACATGTTTATGAACAAATTCAAAAACCATTTTTATTGTTTTGCTTCAACTTTTGCTGACGTTGTTCAGTATTTTTACAATCTGTTTTTAAGTTTCAAATATTTATTATTATTTTCCATTTACATAAAAGTATAAGCTTGGATGATGTTTTTATAGTTGCTTTATTTTAAAAAGATAATGTAACGCTATTTGCTGTTGTAGAATTATTAGCTAGACATACTGATCATTAATATGTGAACTATGTTAATGCAATCACTTAATGAGTAATTTCTCAAGTATATGTCAGTCATGACTTTTCATAAAATTCTTTATGAACATCGTGAGTTTATGGATTTTAATTTATAAATAATAATTATTTTTAAAAGTGTTGTATGTTTTTCAAAAAATCTAGGATTAATTAGTTTTAAATTGTTTTTATATTTTTTTAGTTTACAGTATAAGCTCATTAAAGTAAAAAAAATACCTTGAAAAATACAAGCTATAGTTTTATTGCAAACTACCAAACGTGTTTACTAAATGTTGTGTTTTAATATTTAGTTTCAGAAATTTTGCAAATAAGGTTTCACTATTTTGTAGATTACATCATTAGTAAAAACATGACTAATATGAATTTTAATTATATTTATTTTTTATCAGTAGTAATGAAGTTTTATAAGTTTTAATATTCTAATGTAAACAATGTTTTTGGTAATTTATGCTTTTTTCTCATAAAGTTATTAAATAAATTGAAGTTTTATACAATGCTTAAATTATTTCAAAAAAAATTACAGTTGTTGTTGTAATAAAATCGGTAAAAAATATTATAATTGTGAAAAAAGTTACAAACAAACTCACTTTTTATTTACTATATGGGTATAAATTAGGGGTTGGCAACTTTTTGAGTTTGCGGCCCCGGTTACAAGAAAAAGTCCTTCGCTGACCAGACTTGCTAAAAAAGGTCTTCGTAGTTTTAAAAGTTGTACTAAAAATAGCTCTTAACTAGAAAAATTCAAAGTAATCATTTCATAAGCACTAATGTGAACTTGCAATAAAGCAAAGAGCAAGTTTCAAAATACTGATTATAAAAAAGAACATTTTTATTAGATTTGCAGAATTTTTTTCAAGCTTTAAATAAATTGCCGTATAGAGATTTCTGCTTAGCGGGGCGAAAGTTGTCCATCCCTACTCTAACGTTGTAAATGAGCCTTTTAAAACATTGGGTATGTTTTAAGTAGTTTTTTTTTTTGCGTTAAAAACTTAAAGTTTGTTGCCAACAACTCAGACTAGTTCAAAAAAAAAGTCTAAAAATATCTCATCATCAACTCAACTAGTGATTTATGTCATTAAAAAACGTCAGCATTAGTGATTTTAGTAAAATTTGTTTTATCATCGAATACTTTAAACTTTCAGTTATGCCGCGTCAACTCTTTTACACAAAAAAAGTAAATATCAAACAAACATTCCGAACTCACATTATGACATCATAATCACAGAGGCGTCGCAGATCATGTCTGACATCGGGAGCGCGATCAAGTACTTGCACGACCTCAACATAGCGCACAGGGACGTCAAGCCGGAGAACCTGCTGTACTCGTGCAAGGAGGTGGGCAAGGCGATACTGAAACTCACTGATTTCGGCTTCGCGAAGCTGACCACCGCCGTCAACTCGCTCAACACCCCCTGCTACACTCCTTACTACGTTGGTGAGTAACTTGAAAAAAAAAAAGTTGCCGAATGTTATGTCTTGTTTACGAATGCTAGTAACATTTTGTTGTTACAGTTTTACATAACTTTTTTTAATATATTTTGTTGCAGATTAAATGTATGTTTTGTTTTGCATTATTTTTGATTGAATAAAGTTTTCATTAATAAAATTATGTTTAAAATATGAATTATTCTTTGAAATTAAGTGTAACTAAGAGTTTTTATTAGTTTTAGATATACAACATTTATCAAAAGTCTTTTTAGTAACTAAAAAAAATGAATACAAAAGTAGTACATGCATATAAAAATTTATTCGTTTTCAAGTGTTTTAATTAGCTAGTTTTGAATTTTTATAATTTATTTAAAGGTACATATAACTCAAATAACAATATATATTTCGTGCTTAACTCTTCAGTTGTTTACTAAGAATAAAAATAGTTTCATTGTAACTAAAACTACTTATGTTTTGTTAATTACCCTTTGCTCATTATTATTACTTTTACATTGATTTCCTTTTGACTATATAAACTGGATTAAAAGATTTATTTTTATTTCTTAGTAAACAACTGAAGAGTTAACCACGAAATATATATTGTTATTTGAGTTATATGTACCTTTAGAATAAGTTATTGAATTGTCAAAAAATGTTTAATTTTTATAATTTGTTAATTTTTTAAATAAAAACACAACTTTTTTAAGGACCGTAAAACTAATATGTTAAAACTATTTGCAGCACCTGAAGTTTTAGGATCGGAAAAATATGACAAGTCGTGTGATATGTGGTCAATTGGGGTCATCATGTATATCCTGTGAGTTTAATGTATCAATAGTTTGTTTTACTTGGAGAATAAATGAGTAAATGTAGTATTATTAGAAAGTCTTTTAAAGATAAATTTATTTTAATTATATCAGTTTATATTTTTACAAAACATTGGCAGTTAGTAATAAAAATGATTATTGTTTTATTCTTTAAACTTTAAAAGCATTAACATTTTTAGTTTTTGTATAAATATATGTAATACAACTTCTTCAATTTTTACTTTCTCAGTAGTTTAAAATATGCACAAATTCTATCATATTCTAAATACTTTAACTAGAAGTGTCAACTTTCAGGATATAATCGTTAAATAGCGTAAAAGTGTTTGAACCTTAAAATAAAGATGTCAAGTTTATTACTAAAATCAAAAGAGAAACCCCATATTTTAAAAAGAAAAACTATTTTTCAAAGTGAAAATTCTCTATTAAAAATTTTTGAAATTCGATAAGACTAAATTATAAAAAAAATAGTAAAGCATGTGTTTTAGATAAATTACGCTTTTAATAGTCCTTTTAAACCTTTTTGCGGGCTTCTTTTGTTAGAAGCCTGTTTAAACATCTGATTTTTATTACTTTATAAAAACTTTTTATTTTGTTATACATATGATATATCTCAAAACTTATATACAACCCATGGAATCCGGTAACTTGTAAAAATATTAAAACTTAAATATCCCTTAAGTTAAACTTGTATTGCAAATATAAACTTTTTCTTAGTGTAATGTACTTACAATCAAGCTAGACTGGTCTTAATAACTGTATTAGTTTTTTTTTTGTTTAAGATAATTTGTTATTTAAAATATTTAAATGAATAAATAACATCAGATTTTTTTAAAAAGATTATAATAAAAGTGCTAGTGAAAGTTTTTCTTGTTATATAATTTTAACTTTTATAGTTAAAGCCATATTATATAAACATACGACAGGGCTAGGTTATGACCTAATTAGTTTTTTTCAATTATGCAAATAATAACAATTAAATGTGTGTATTTATCTATGATGGTTATGTGATAATGTTTTTTGTATTTTTTAGTTAAACTTACTTTTGATAAAATCTGATAAGATTTAAAAAAGGATAAAAAAGCTTTAAAATTTTAAAAAGATATTTGTAAATTTGGATTTCTCACAAAACAAGAGAAACTGTATTTACTTAGTGATGATTTTGCTTGTTCACTCAATATTTGCTTTTTAGTGTCGATTGAAGTTGAATGTATTATATGGCGTTTTTTATTTTTTATTTATTTACTAAATATTAATATTAGAAATTAATATTACTGTACATTTCACATTAGAAATTAAAAGCAAACCAGAAAATAAAAAAAAGTTTACTGTTTTACTTTAATTTCTAATAACTTAGTGTTTTTTTCTAAATCTAAAACTTAGTCCTGTTTGTTGTATAAAAGTTACCCAAAAACTTTATTTTCCATAAGTAACTTTTAAAACAATACGTTATGATATGTATGTTTTCAAATGTATTTATATAAAAACTAAAGTATTGTGTTTGCTTTTACGTTTAATTTATTGACTTAAAAACTTCAGTTTTGCGCATAATATCCTCAAAATATTACTTGAAAAGTTTGACCTTATAATTTTCACTTGGTTTCATTCAAATTGTAATATCCTGCATTTATTTTTTTAATTTACATTTAAAAAATTATACTTAAGAGCCCTACAGGGTGAAACTCTATATTTAGAATGTGTTAATAAAGTCTCAATTAGTTTCATTAAGAAAATAATCTTTTATAACTATGTTTGAAAATTTAATAATTTTTAAAACTATTTTCAATTTTATAAATAGTTTACAATTTCAAACAGAATTCGTTGTTTTCAATGTTAAATAGAAATCAAAACAATAAGTAAATTAATCGACTTAACGAATGAAATAAGTTTTGTAAGACGAGCATTTAGTTTGTGGTGTGTTGTGTTTTGAAATATCTCCAATGACGTAATTCTCTATTACGCAAGCCTTTATGACGCAATAAAGTAGCAGTTTTCACCTGCTAAAACAACTTTACATCTGCAATTGATTATAAAAAAAACAAGTTTTACTAATTTCAAATTTGGAAAAAAAAAGTTGTCGATAGAATTATTTCACGTTGGTCATTTAAATTGGTGATTTTAAAGTAGTTTTCAAAGTAAACTTTTGAAAGTAAAGTTTATCCATTTTTCATTAAACTAAAAAAACAGTTTTTGTTTAAATTTTCAGCTCACTATCTAGTAGTTAGGATATAATTTGTAAAAATTTCCACTCCCATATTAGAAAATTTGAGTTAATTTCCATCCTTTTATCCATCTCAATTAGTAATCCTTGTCATGAGCTCCTCATACCGATTGCCATCTTCACAACGCTCCTTCAAACATCCGAGTTCGAAGAAGCTGACATGTGTCGTGCAGCACAAGTTCGCAGATAAATCTGTTAAAAACCAGTAAATTTCAAACATTTTCACACGAGAACTTCCACCTAAAGCGGCTCGTCACTCGTGCAGCTTAAATCTGGCACATTTTCGTCGACACACTCTGTTCGCTTTAATGCGAGAAAATTGCAGTTTCATGTGGCAACTGCTAATAAATAATGCAGTATGTATACAGTACCATATCAAAAAGTAAATTATTTTAGATGTAATACAAGCGCTAATATCAATCACAGTGAAAATTGTTGGACGTTGGACTTCCTTCACACTAAATTCCTTATTTGTCACTATTGATTATTATTTGAACAACCAGTAATGTAGTTCTTCTTATTTTTGATTAACAAACACGGTGAAACATATAGCAAAATACTCTGCTTAATCAATTGATTAAACACAAATAAACATTATTTTTACAATAAATTTTAAAAATCTGGCAATTTTCCATTTTCGCCACACAACTCATTGTGGCGTCATATAAGAGCAAACACTGTTTGAAGTGCTGCACTTGCGTTGGTGTTTTCATTCGTTGCTATTTGCAAGCACTTTGGAATTTCGAGCCACACACAAAACACGAGGCATATTTTCTTTAATCTTTTTACGATGGCTCGTTATTCGCACTTTCAAATGTTAAAGCAGATAATAAGTGTCGCTTCGTAAATGTTATGTCGTTCAAATGAAGTATTTATTTGTGTATGAATGTAAAGTTTTTTGTTTGGTACTTTACTGATGAATTTATTTCAAAATTTGTTAATCTTCGGTCAATTTTAAAAATATTTTGCCTAGATGATATTTTTTTTTGTTATTTTCTTTATATAGTTGATCGGATTACTTTACATTTCCTTTTTTTATTTAGAAAATTTATAGAAACTAATCAGTATTGCTAGATTAATAAAATTTAACCCTTAAAAAACGTTTTGTAAAAGTTACAATAAAATAGTTTGGTATGAAATTTATCCTATTACTAAATTCTCACGCAGATACACATTTTTACTTTAATACTTTTTGTTCTTTTCTTTTGCGGTAAAAGCATACTCGATTAGTATAAATTACAGATAAAGCACACAATTTAGTCTTTTTTTTCGCAAATCAATATACACAAAACTATATGCTAGTGTTTATGCTGGTTTCAGTTTGTATTAGCCTCACTTAAAATAAAAAGCTCCCAAATAAATTTCAAACGTACATTAGACATATGTGCATTTTTCAGGTTTTAAATGAAAACTTTAGATTGAAAACAGACTCCATTATAAACTAAATGTTTTTTTTTATAAAAGTTTAAATTTAGTGTAAAAAAGGTAAAAAGGTCATTAGAAGTTTTCAAAGTATCCTGATTATTTCAATTTGTGCAGGTTGTGCGGGTTTCCACCATTTTACAGCAACCACGGTCTGGCAATATCGCCGGGAATGAAGAAGAGGATCAGAAACGGCCAGTACACGTTCCCCTCCCCGGAGTGGGACGCCGTGTCCGAGCAAGGTACATTGTTTGTAAAACTAGAAAATAATTTATTAATCAGTCCATATATATAACATTAAGTGGAGAATTTATATTATGATCTATGAAAGAAAAGTACATAATCCGTATGTACAGCAATTGTAATTGCTATACGAAATTAAAAGTTACAGTTTATTTAGTTACAGTAATTTATAAATTTTCTCTGTTTGATATAGTTTGTTGCGGATAGATTTTTACAAAGTGATCTATACAAGATTCCATACCAATAACTTGTAAATACAAAAATTATGTGTTTTAGTTTATTTTAGAAATTTAATAAGTTTCGTAAACATAAGTAATTGAATGAAGTCAATTCGATATTTTAAGATGTGGTATTATTTATTTGTTTTGATGTTGAAGTTGCTTGAGCAAATATTTTTTTTTCAACTAAATTAGTTGCTGATTATGTATATTTTTAAAATTTGAGTAACAGTCTAAAGATATATTTTGATAATCAAACTGAGTTAGTAAAAAACAGTCAGCCATACTAAATACGAAATTTTAGTTAAGTTTGTTTTTTAGTCTTTCTAGTAAGCAATGTTTTATCAGATTACTCTTTATATTGCTAAGTTTAATAGCAAGTATTGACATAATTGTGTTTAAAAAATAAAAGTTAATACTAGGAATTTTTTGCTTCAATACCTGTCATTGTTAGACAAAAAAGTTGTTTTAAAATCTATTCAGGGTAGTAGAAATCAGTTTATATAATATTGCAGAAATTTTAAATTGAAAAATAAAAAATGATTTTTAATTATATTACAGCATGTTTAAGGTTCGGCTTTTTTTTGTTCTACCAGTTTCCTATAAAGTATTATGTACTTTACATATACATGTACATTGATTTTAAAGTTTAAGGAAAATTTTGGAACTAAACAATACTTATTGATTTTTTTTTATATCAACATGGCAAATAAACATTTGCCAACAATTTTGTGAGCTCATTAATTATTAAAGAACTGGTTGTTTTAAAATAAAAAAAAACATTACTAAAAAAATTATTATAAATTCAAGTTGTTTATAATCAAGTTGGATTTTTGTTTTTTATAGTTTTAAAGCAAACAATTATATTAAACTATGTTTTGAAAAAAAAAAAATAAAACGTGAACATTTTTTAAATATCGCATTAACATTTACCATATGTTTCCGTTTATTTTGATATTTTTGTGTGATATGTCATTTGCATAATTAAGATACTTGATTGATAATATAAAGCTTATTTTATAAAGTATTTAGTCTTTTGTTTTGTGGTTGGTATTTGCTAACATGTTAAAATTTTGATTTTTTATAATGATATCGAGACTAGTTAAAAAGTTTGCTCGTTTTTGTATTATTCATTAAAACCTTTTTTGTATTTTTTAATATATATTTTTTTGAATTTTTTGCTGTAGTTTGATTAATTTCTTGTTGTATTTTTAGCTTCTTGTTGGTCATAATTTGACATTTAAAAGTTAGATTCAAATAAATAAATGTTAAAAATTTTAATTTGAAAAGAATTTTTAAAAATTATATAATAATTTGTTTAAAACTAACAAAAAGACACGTAAGAAATGTTTTGCTGATATACTTAAAAAATATTTTTAACTTTTAACTGTTAGCTGAGTGCTCTCATTTTAATCAGAGTTTTCCTTTTATGAACTGATTGTGAAATAAAACCATATGTCTAATGAGATTTCTATGGTTTATGGGAATTTTGTAGAGAAAATTTTCTAAAGTCTGTGTGCTTTTTGAACTTATTTTTTTTTGAAACTTTAATTCAATGTTCAATGAAAAAATTCCACACGTTTGATATATTGAATTCGTAATGTGTTTGAAAATAAATACTTCTAGTAAGTAGTTGGTATTTTAGTATGTGTCTGATAACTTCAATTAAATATATATAATTTAGAAATTACTTCTAATTAGTATAAAATTTAATCAAGTAGAATTTGGTTTTTTGCTTCCATAAAATAGTTTTTAGGTTTAAATTTTGCCTAACTAATGTTAAGTTGTTGAAATATCAATAAAATAATCGTTGTTTTGAAAAATATTTATAAATGGTGTTATATTGAACATGTCTAATATATAAAAATATTTCTTATCAGGCTACATAACTAAAGTAATAGTATAATTGAATGTTAAGTAAATATGTTTTGACATGTAAACACATAGTTTAAAAAACGTAAGGTTTTATGTTTTTTATTATTGATATATCTATGTTGTATATAATAAAAATAATTAAGTTTTTTTTTTTTTTAATTTTAATTCCATAATTGTTAACGTTTTTAAAAACCAATTACAAAAACTGTTGCTAAACATTCGAATTATTTTAAAAACAGTTTTTACGTTTTAAACACAATATTTTTTGAGAACTAACAGTAACTGCATTCACATATCATCTCCTACACTACAAAAAACACTTCACCACTTAATCTTGTTTACCACAAGTTCAAAATATAAGTATGGCATAATATAATATGTAGTTTGTTTTGTTTTATATTTTGGTATTTTTTGTCGATTCGTTATTACAGGTTAATGTTTTTGTCAATAGAAGCGTTCCTTTTCAAATTGCAAAATTATTGATGCATTATTCTTAATTTCACCAAAGAAAACTTTTTTACGACCGCTAGGTTTTTTAATAAATTGTTTTAAATAACCGAACTATTTGTGAGTCTAAATTTTTCTAGATTACTAGGTTTAATTGTTATAAGTGATGACTGTTCTACTCTTTAAGTAAATCAGTTTGCTGGAATAAAAAAAAGAATCCTTGAAATTAATTTCTAGTATAAAATATATGTATATAAATTTAATTATATTTTAAACATCAGTTTTATTCAGCTGTTTCGTATATGAGATATTTCTATCTCAGATAAGCTAAAGTTTGTTAAACATGTTTCACAGAAATTTAGAATTTAAAATGTTTATAATTAATATGACGTAGTAATTTTTAAAGGTTTTTTGTGCAGTAAGCTAAGTTTAAAAATACGCTGATTTTAGTTTTGTTACTGGCTTAAGAATTGTGCATTTTGAAAAAGTTTTAGTGATTGCTAAAAATAATTTTGTAAAGTGTAGAAAATGAAGGTTGTATTAGAAAAATGTTTTAAACTGCTCGTGTGCGAGGCTTAATTTTACTTTGATTAGATATTTAGTTAGGTTTAATTTTGCTAAAATAGTTTTTTTGGTAATTAATAAATATATTTTGTCTTTCGCTTTTCTTTTTTAGTGTTATGGTCTTGTCTGTTAAAAAAAAATCTGAATTATTTCAATAAATACTTAGCTCCAATTTAACTTGTCGAGCATTATTGACCAAAACTTTAAATTTTTTTTTGATATATGTATATATACAAAGAAATAAAAATGATTTGTAATTTAAACATTTTTAGTATTTTTACAAGTGTTTTTATTCTTTTTTAAAGGTAGTAGTTATATGGTTGTATCATTGTAATATTTGATCATGTTCTATTTAAATGATGCACTCAGTCTTCTAAATACTAATAAGATTTTAATAAAGTTCAAACATTAATTTATTGTTTTATGACTATGTTAA
The DNA here is from genome assembly GCF_965202585.1 of Thalia democratica. Lineage (NCBI taxonomy): Eukaryota > Metazoa > Chordata > Thaliacea > Salpida > Salpidae > Thalia > Thalia democratica. The sequence goes on from NC_139170.1 coordinate 15,266,858, forward strand.
AATCAATTAATTTAAGAATCATTAATTAGCATTAGGTTATTATTTACTATAATTGTATATAATATACAATTACAAATAAATTTATTCTTTCAAGACTTTATTTTACAAACTAAGTTTCGGTTAAAGACCTCGTCAGTGCTTAAATAAATCTTATTCAAATAGGATAATTCAAATAAAATATCTTTATTTGTTTTCTAAAAATCAAAACATATAGTATAATTATAAGTTATAATTAACGCTTTATATACTATTAAAAGAGCAAAAAATACACTAATCTTAAAATCTAGTAGAAAAGCAAAGTTTACCGCATACTTTTAGTTTTATGTTTTAATTTTAAAATGCTTAAAAAACAAAGCTGACACAAAAATGAGTTAAAACACAATACAAAAAAATAACTGCGCTTGCTCAAACCTGCGAAGTGAAGTGCATAAGCTCTAATTATTTCTAATAAATATATTAATGCGAGCTTCAGTGTAACAATGCGGTGCGCTTTTTATTCTGCTATAAGCGGCCGGTGATGTAATTTACAATGAGCACTTTTGTGTTGATCACAAAACTTTGCAGCAAAACAACTCATCAGAAAGCTGCTGACCACTGAACCGGAAAAGAGAATAAAAATAGAAGAATTTATGAAAACACCTTGGGTCATGGTATGTTCTTGTTTGAGCGGCGCGTGTTTATTTTTAGAATACACAAAATATACTTAATTGATAATTTACATTGTAACTTTGTAGAGTTGTTATATTGATTTTTTTTTTAATAACTGCTTTTGTTTTACAGTAAAATAAAGTTAACAAATTAGTTTAGAATATTTGAATTTATTATGTTGTAGCAAAATGTAGTTTGGTAAAACTTATTTGTATTAAAGCAAGATATTTTAACTTCATAAAAAACAGTCGGGTACTCACTTATTATAATAACATATACTAATTATTTTCCTATAATTTATTAAAATTAATACAGGGTGGTAGCAACGTTCCACAAACACCACTTTACTCTGCAAGAGTTCTCAAAGAAGAAGAAGATCAATGGCCTGAAGTACAAGTAAGATATTGTATTAATTAATATTTCTCTCATAGTAATATACGAAGTTTTTAGTTTAGGGTTGGGCGTCATTTGAGGTCGGTTGGCTTAACTTTTGTTAAATAAAAGTATTCCTGGACCGAGTATTTTTGTATTTAATAATCATAAAAGGACTCTGTAAAAAAAAACTATAGTGAAATAAAAAATTAATATGTACTACATTGCACCAAAAATCTATTAAAAGCACGTTATTTGTTATAAGAAAATTTCAAGTATCTTTTGTTTTCACAATCTGCTCTAAGCTAAAAAATACTAAAACCTCAGGTAAGATCCTGTATTTGGGACATAGACCAGTATTAATAAATTAGTAGTATAAGTACAGCTATTTATTTAATTGATATTTTAAATAATTAGCTTTAACACTTGTCAAACAATTAGGGTTGGTTCAATTTTATGAATTGTGTCTTTTGTAATGAAAATGCACCCTTCATATTTGATCTGGTATGTATAATCTTGAAAATAATGTTTAGTTTGATTTACAAGTTCATTAAATATTAAATATAAATGAATAAAGTGACTCGTTTTAAATAATTTTCTACATTTACAAAAAGTAAAAACAGTTTTTATTGAAGGTTTTATTTCTTTCAAAACTATTAGGTCAAGTATAATTGTTTAGATGCATAATTTTCTCAAACAAAAAATTAAACAATTTCAAGCAAATTACAAAGTAATAAGTATTTTTAAAATCTGTTAAAAACCGTTATTTTTTTTTAATATAAAGTATAAGCTTTCAATAATTTCTGACAGTAATTTATTTAAACATGAAGAACTATAGAAATATAAGTTTGGGAGAACAAGTGCAACCATAAGCAGAAGTATTATTAAAGTCTTAGCTTTTTCCGTTTTCTCTAAACAAATGTCATGTTTTATGAAAAAATAGTGCAAACAAGTATTAAACAGTTTAACAAATTTCTCATGGTCACAAAATTTTCATGAAGAAAATATGTGAACTTATAGTTACTCAGAAATAAGTTGTACAGCTATTGAATTTGATTTTAAATAAAACAAGTTAATAGTTTTAGTGAAATGACATTTTAATACATCTACCATTGTGCTACCACTATAATAAAATTTTAATTAGTCTACAGAAATTTTACTGTTATTACGTCACAACAGGACGAAATGGCGAACGCGCTTGCAACGATGCGTGTGGATTACGACCAAGTTGCCCCCATCAAAAATTTGGACGCGGTCAACAACAAGCTGTTGCAGAAAAGATCGAAGAAGAAGAAGAGGTCTCAGTCAGTGGAAGGTGTCAAATAAGAAAAACAGCGAACAAATGTAACCCTGTGTTTCCTTGTTCTAATTCACCTTTTTGCAATATTTAGCTGTTGTTAATTGGGTATGCCATATTGTTTTGGTAGATATTTTTGTAGTTTTTCGCTAATAGATGCACTTTTTTTTTTGTTATTAGATAAGTTGTGTTTAATAATATTGGTTTTAAAAGTTTTAGTTTTACTCGATTTAGTTTATTTAAAATTTTTCGGGTAGCCCAAAACAGTAATGAAAAAGAATAATGCGGAAACTAGTACATCAGTACAGGTTTGTGATAACTGTTTTGTTTTCTCGAAAACGTTAAACAAAAAAGAAACCCATGAAACTCTCACATTGATGTTCCTCAACCAAAAGTTAATACTTTTTAGAAATTTAAAAAACTCAAAAATTACTCTGTGTAATAGACTTGTTTTCTACATAGAAGTAGCATTTATACCATATATATGTAAAAAATAATTTCAAGTAAATCTTTAAAGTCAAAACTTCAAACATACTTGCAACAGTCGGTAAAAGACTGCTAAATAGCAAGTACTTTATCGCTTTCATCAAATCACTTTCTCATTTGTATTCGCCCGCGGTCATTGTTCAACCAACGACTTTTTCATTGTTGCAAATTTTCTCCTCACATCTCCTGGTAGTCGCCTGGCGGGAATTTGTACTTTTGTGACGTCACAAAGATTTCTGGTGTCACTTTTTATCAGCGGCCAAATCTACAATGCGTGTTTTTTATTTTTGAATTTTTGTAATTGAATAAAATTCTCGCTTTTTTTCTTGTTCAGTGTGAAAATGCGACCAAAATGAACTAGAGTTTATTTTTAGATATTTTGTCTTTTTATTGTCTTTTCCAAATCACGTTTTCATTACGTTGGATCTATTCATTACGTTTATTTAAGTTTTCTTTTTAAACGTCATATAACAGTTTTTTTGTTTTTTAGACCGGTCAACTTTTAATTTTTCAATTTTACAAAACATCAGTTTCTTTTGTAATTTAAATATTGTACTATATAACTTGTTTTTTTTATAAAAACTTTAACAATTTATAAGCAAAAATTTAACTTAAATCATGACAAGTAAGTAAAAGCCTGCTATACAGTTATCATGTTTATTTGCTGTTTTTTACAAATAATATGTTCATTTAAAATAATTCAAAACAACCAGTGTCAAAAGATAAAAGTAGTAAAGGTATTTTTAATTAATTAAAGAGTCAACCGGTTTTAAATATTTAAGTAATTTTATGTTTACATTTTTTATTTTTTACAATTATGATTATAATCAAGATTGCAATAATTCAATTGCTGTATCTTTGTTTTTGATATCTATTTTGTTGTTGTTTTTTAGTTGTTCAAAATGATAGTTTTTTGTTGAAACTTATTTACTTAAAAGGCAAAACAATGGTGTATATATATTTTATTTATTTATTAAAGTTCGTATTGCAAATTGATTATAAATGAAATAAGTATTCAACTCTACAATCGTTAATTTTTTGATAATGTTATTTGTAAAAATATTAATTTGAAATTTAAAAGTAGCTTGAAAAGTATCAAATTTTTATCTTACGAAACAAATTTCTACATAGATAACATAGAGAAAGGCAATTTATAATTTTTGGTCATAGTTTTTGTTTTGTTAAAAGAACAATTAAATTATAACAACAGTTACATTTTTTATCAAATTAAAAAATAAAAACTTCAGTCTCTATTTGTAAGGATGTATAAGTCATCACGCTCTGCTGAACACGTTGCCATGCAAACGCGACTTCCGGTGACAAAACGGAAATCACGTGATTAGCCACTGATAAAGTGGTATGAATTGAGAAACCGTCTTTGTACTTGAGGCTTGCTGTTGAAGAGTGGCTTGTTTTGTAAACAGTGGCTATAAGCGAATGGATGATGTAACATTCCTCAATTACTTCTTAGTGGCTTGGCGGAGTTAATTTAATTTATGTGCGGCACTACCCAGGCTAAATTAATCTTTTAATTTTATGTTTTCGGCCTCTAGTTTATTAAGTTTTTTAAATATAGTTTTCATAAAAACTTATAAATAATCATGACCATTTAATAAAATTATAAAAGTACTGCAAAATTAGTATACCTGATTTATTAAACTTAGTTTTTAATGATATTAGTATTTTTGTAGCAAAACTTAGTTAGCAACAAATTTTTGCATTTGTACTCAAATTTATTTTAAAAATTTATACTATTGTTCAGTGGTCTTCATCCTTATTAAAAGATGTAAACAGGAAAGTAAACTTTGGGCACAGTAGTCTATAAACAATATAAATACACTACTTGGTGTTTTTAAAAATACAAACATGGTTTTGAAAACTGTTAATTTATACTATATTTGACTTTTTATATTAAAAAAGACTAAACTAACTTCATTCAAAGATACTTAAATTAATTTTATGTGCACACTAGAACAATGTCCAAGCACCCTACTGTGAAGTGCACAGGTGTACACCATGATGACTACTTATATAATTAAGTGTTTCTTATTTATAAATTTTTTTATCATTTTTTTTTTGTAGTACTACTAGTATTTCTTGTTTAAAAAGTTGTGTACTAGTTAATAAAAAGCTAATTTTACACTTAGTTCAATAAAACAAATAGTAAAAAAGCTATTCTTGTTATATTAAAAGTTTTTCTACAACTTTTTACTACTTTCAACTACTTTAATTTTTTGTTAAAAGTTGTATAAGTCATAATAACAAAACTTAAAATATTCAAAAAAATAATTTCATTAAGGTCTGGTATTACTAAAGTACTCATCTTTAAATTTAATTTAAAGATCTTTAAAACTATATTCTAGATTTAAATCGAGACTGGTTACGTTTTTTATTTATAACACAAAACAAATGTACACTTTTAAAAACTATCAGTAGCTGACTTAGTATTGTTTAAGTAAATCGAAATTTTGTTAATTAAATGAATCTTTAGAAAAATATTTTAAAGCAGTTTCTTCTTAAGAAAAGAAAATTAGTTTTGCTTTTTGTTATCTGGATACGTATTAAAATTAATAAATTCATTTTAAATAAGTAAGTTAAAATACTGAAACTAGGAATAACAACATGTATACCATAATTAAAATAATATTTGAAACAACTTTGTATAAATTTGCATTACAGTAACCTCTCGCTTATTTACGCACATTGTGTCCACAGAAAAAGTGCGTAAAGATATGAGAGATCGTAAAGAAACGAGAGGTACCAAATATACTCACTATAATTGCTGTTTTTTGATATTGCTTCTGGTTAAAAGCAGACTGGGGGGCACTTTCCCACTTTTAACTATTTGTTTACTTCATTTATAAATATGAAAACAAGAGATAAAACTATACATATATTAAAAAAAAAAAGGATTTGAATTTCTTTAAAATAATATTAATACGAGTAGAAATAATTTTATTATTTTAATAATAAGTAGAAATTATCTTTATCTTTACTTATATGTGACATTTATATTCTATTCTACTTTGCAAATTCAATTTATAATTGAACATTTCTTTACAATTATAAAATGGTGTTTATTAATATATAGGGCAAGACTGCTGTATTATTTCTTTGTGTTTTAAACTCTCATTATTTCATTATAGTTTCATTATTAAACACAGTCATGTTTTCCTTATTTTATAGAATTCTGAAATGCGTAACTAAACGAGAGTGCGTAACGTCACGAGTGCGTAAAGATCCGAGAGGTTACTGTATTCATATTCACTGAGAGAGAACTAGTTGTTTCTTTTTCCACTCCTTAAATCAAACTGCTAGTGAAATTTTTTTATGAGTTCCAGTATTTTTTCATCGTCATCTCCTTCCACGCTGGAAATTTTCTTCCCGTTTTTGTACAACAAAGTGGTCGGGAACACAACGGCGCCGGCCTCTTGCGCGACTTCGTGGTCACAACCTGCATTCAATTCCAAAAAACTTATTTCGTATTTTTCTGTTATCTTCTTAACCTGAGCATCAAACTTTCACACTCAGGTCTCCAATCAACAGTGAAAACGAGAAGTGACAAGTGTCCGTAGTAGAAGTTTTGTGTTTTTCCATTGGGTATTAGTTTTTACCTAGTTTTTATTATTGTTTTACTACTAACAATCTTTTAAATAAGCGTATTTCAAAATAAATCGATGCATATTAAACCTTAACGAAATATTTCAAATGCGTAAAAACTAACAAAAACAAACAAAACGTAGAAGATTAGGTATATTTAAATGGTATACTAAAGCAGCCATAATAAGAAATTGTTGTTTTAAAATTTAAACAATAGATATTAAAATTGTATAACATAAAGAATAATACTTTCTAAAAACTAATATACAAAGTTATAGTTGAAAAATAACTTTGTAAACCAACATTAGTATATATACATTTTTTAAAATAATTCAAAGTTTATTGTAAACATCAGTAGTTTAATATACTGTAAACAATAATTTTTTTGTTTTTTATTTATTTTGTTGCTCAGAAATGTCTTTAAAAGAAACATTTACGTTATGTTAAACTTAATAATAATGATCAGGACCTAATTTTCACAAGATCAGAAGCTATAAGTTAAAAGCACTGTGGTGGTTATTACACAAAAGCTCACAATTGTAGAAAGGCTCATTTAATACCATGCATTGAAAATAAATTGTACTTTTGTATAAGCTTTATAAGGAAGTAAAAAGTAAAAAAAACTAAAACATAAATATTTAGTTTGAAAAACAAGTAGTGCTTACTACCACTAACTTTATATAACCAATTAGAGTTAGTTTCTTTACAAAACAGTAAGTAACTGGATACTGAATTTAAAAAAAAAACAATTTTACACTTAATTAAATTAACAAATTAGATATGACAAAAAACATTTGAAAGAAATAGGTTGATTATATAAAATTTATACTTTTACTTTTATACTTATAACCCGCTTTCCTTTGCTATTTAAGAATAAAAAATAGTACCAATTTATTATCTAAGCAGGTTTATCAGACAAATTTATTAATTTACATTTGGTAAATTACTAATTTCGCTACACTTTATTTGATGTTAATAGTTTTTAAGCTATAAATTTTAGATTAGTCAACTAAACACATTTAACGTCATATGAAGTCATATCACAGTTTTAAACAAACTGTTTTAGTTTACACTTATGCAAAAAGAAAAAAAAAAACAGAAGCTGTACAAGTATAGTTTTGTTTATTTTGTTTTGTTTTTTCCTAGCCAATGTGTTCTCCAACGTGTGCATACGTGCATAGAAACGATTATACTGTGCACAAAACTTCATTAGTTCTGAAATTAAAACAAAAAAAGTTCATATTACATCAAATTAATTTATTAATTGTTGAACAATTGTTTTTTATTGATTGACAAAAAAAAAACACTCAAAAAATTTAGGCCAACGACTTAATGCACGAAACAACCTTTGGTCACCGAGTCATACACCACAGATAAAGTTTAATGTGTTGTCCAGGACAGGACTTAAATCCTTTTAAATCTTACATCATTGTATTTACCAAGTTTAGATATAAATACTATTAAAAAATTTAATCAAATAGTAATAGAAGTGGTTTGTGTAATAAAACCAAGTATTGTAAGCACATCATGTAACGTACACATAGTTTTTTCTTTGTTATATACTGTTCCCAGTTTATGAGTATTTCAGGAACCACTGTACGATCTACTTAAATTTTAACAACAGACTTCTTTAAGGTATTTCATTATTCATACATATGTCTGTATTTTTTTTTGACCTTAGTTCGATTTTTGTATAAAAAGCATATCTGACTTTAGACACAGCTTAACTTTGAAAAATAGTAGAATAATTCTTATTTTTGTTGGTATATAATATTTAACTATATCTAAAGATAGAATTTAACACTGTTGATTTTTTTTATGTACTTTATAACAGTGATCTTCACGGTAGTTTAAATCTGTTCATACTAAAACATGAAAAAAAACCTTGGTTTAACCCAACCTCAAACTTCCTACAATAATGTCAAGGACCTTTATTTTGCCTTCACCATAAACTCTAGAAATAAAGTTTAAAAGTTATTTTTTGCACTCTAAAAAATTTGGTACACCATAAATAAAACTTTGTGCTCACAGTTGTGAAGACCACTAAGCAACAGAATCTCTGAAGTTAATAAAGTTAAGCCTAGATTAGATGAACAAGCAATTTATTCAAAACGGGCTAATAAATAAAGTTATCTATTTATTTCAAGCCAGGGATTGGCGAACTGTGGACAGAGGGCCACATGCGGCCAATAAAGGATAAACCGCAGCCTACAAATATGCAAATTTTGTCCACGAAAGAAAACTCTAAAAATGATCTAAACATTCAACATAGATCAGATTTTTTGGGTCTGTTATGAAGAGTATAAGTAAAATTACAACTGCGGCCCGCGAATGTTTTTATAATCAAAATTTTACTCGCGACCACCAAATGCCTGCCTACCCCTGCAATAAGTTGTATAAGATTATTTTCTTAAACATCTAAAAATTTCAAAGTGGTAAAAAAAACTAGTATTTCAGTTTTTGTTCTTTTTTTTACATGTGCTGACCAGCTGACTTGTAACCAAACCATCCAAATGTAAAAACAATACCTGCTTAAAAAATTAGGATAATGAATGTTTTTTAGAGACGTGTTCAGCTCCAACTCGCGCAAAATTCCCGACCGATCAGTTCCCACCTGATCAATTCCACCCGAATTATTTCCCATACAAATCACCTTCCACCCGATCAATTTCCACCCGGATAAATTCCAACCTGAATCAATTTCCACCTGAATTAACTCCTATCCGATCAATTTCCACCCGAATCAATTACCACCCGATCAGTTTAGTACGTCACTTATACACAGCATCATTTTTCCACGGGGAGTTATTTTTGCATAGTGTCATTATTGCATAGGTGTCACTTTTCCACGAATTATTACGTTTTTTTGACAGCACTTTACACAAAGCGTTCGGTTTGCATGGCTTCATTTTTTTACTGGTGCCATGTTTAACAAATAAAATTTATCTAAATACATTTGTAAAAAAAAATTAACTAAAATTGTATTAAATGTAAAATTTAATAATTTTAAAATTAGTTACGTATTAATGTAAAACTAAAAGTAAATAAAAATAAAATCCAATTAAAACGATTTTAAGTAGTAAAAAATGCTTAATAAAATTTATTATCATAAAAATAATTACGATTTCGGGAACAATTATTTTAAGTTTTGTTTTTTTGAATGAACTTTTTAATTTGTTTTTGATATTCATTGGTTTTTATTTTACCTGGTCCGAATATCCACACTTAATTATACGCTTTTAAAGCAACAACTTTTTAAAAAGAGAGTCTGATAACATAATAACTTTTCTAGACAAGTTAAGTGCCGACATTAAAAGCAATACACCTTTTTTTATTTTATTTAGAATTTAGCCTACAAAATTTATACCGTATTTTAATTTCTGTATAAATTTAAATTTTTAACACTACTACTTGCTAAAATAGTTGAAAAAAAAGCTTAGATAGTTTTAGCTTATCATATAATGTTTAAAGAAAACATGCTGAAAAATAATTTAAAAGTTACGTAGACTTTCGTGTAAAACAAAAAATAAAAACTAAAAGGCACACTAGAACAAGAATCAGTACATACATTCTACAACAAATAACTTCTGATTTGTACGATAGATTGAGCTTGTAAGACACTAAGTTAATTTAATTAAAACAGTATTTACACACGAATCTTGGTTAAAATTATATAACAAAAAAGTAATTAATCTAATATATTGCTTAAAACTGCACTTACACACGATACGGGGCAAACAATTATAAACTAAAATACTTTAAATTATTTTAAAACTAACTTTACTTTTATGTTAAAATACTAACATACACTAATAGTTTTAAATAAAGTCTTAAAATGCTGTAACGTGCATTAATATACAAGTTTAAGCAATTTTTTTAGCTATAGTGGTACGTTTAACATTAAAAAAATGATTAGTAAAACTACTATACTGTTAAACTATCTAAAAATAAGTAAAACTATCAAACTCTTGTTTTACTTTACCAAAAAAGTTTTAAATTAGAAAAGTTTTTTAAAGAGTCTTGACATTTGTATAATTCAACTAAAAAGAATATAATTTAACATAATTTTCAAAAAACCTATTTCGTGCGTGTTTTTGTAAGTCTTTGTATTTTATGTTGTAATTTTGATTTTACACCATGACAAAGTAATCTGTATATTGATTTGTATTAAAAAATTAAGCAATCAAATATATATTTTTATAAACATTTTGCATAAAAATAAAAATGTTTAGTTTTAGGTTACTTTTACATTGATTTTGATATATTTTATACTAAATAAATTAAATTAAATTTTCCATGTGAGAAATTAAAATAAAGTTTTAGATTTATTGTATTTTTTAAGGTGAATGAAATCTTAATTTAACTTAATTTAGTTTATTTTAAATATAGTTTTGTATTGATAAAGTTTCAAACTGGGCAAGAACTTCATCTATGTAAAAATGATGACTTGTTCAAAAGTGACGTCATGCAAAAAAGGATACTCGTCAAAAAGCGACGCTTCGTGAAAAAATCCTGTATGAAAATGACTCCGTGCAAAAAAAAAAGATACTTGCAAAAGTGACGAACAACTTGGGTGGAAATTAATCCAGGAAGGAAACGATCAGGTGTGAATTGTGCGCATGTGGAAAATGTTTGTATACCGTTTTTTTATAATTCTATGCTCACCATTCATAAAAAAAAATGTTGAAGTTTTTTTATATGTGTTTGGTGCTTGTTTTAGTCTTACAACTTATAATTTTTAGCTTATTTATGCAAGTAGGACCTAAATCTATCATGCCACTAAAGTTTAAAATGGTCTAAAACTGTTTATAGAAAAGTTTAAAAGTTGTCTTCACTGTAATGTAGAGGTTTGAAAATGAATAAAAATTGAAGTCACATGGTCAGTTTTTAGTGAACTACAAGAATTAGAAGTTGTATATTTGAAAAAAGGTTTGTCAAAACTAAAATATCGAGCTAAAAATTAAGTCTTTTTTAGCAACTTTATTTGGGGAGTTTTCTTTAGTTTTTATCGCTTACTTTTTTAAATTAAATGCCGCTATTTAAGATTACTTAGTGCAGTAATAATTTTTTTTGTATTTTCAATATTTTGGTCTAATGCTTTACAATGTAATGTTATTATTGTTTGTATAATTTGAAATTTTTAATAATCATGCATTACAAAAGTTACAAAAGAAAGAAAGAACTTCGGTATAATTTTTTAATTAAAATGTATCACTCTGCGAAATAAAATGCAAGTCAAAAAAAGAGTCATCCTAGAAAGTAGAAGTTTAACAAAAAAATTAAAACTTTTAAATAATTTAATTACCGAACTTTTTAGAATAAAGAAAACTTCAGAAAAGTTTAGGTAATTAAAGCTGAATTATAAAAAAATTTCAAGATTATAAATTTTTCAATTAAATAAACTATCTAAACTATTTGTTAAAAGTCATATTAAAGAAATATTGCTTTGATGATTTTAACATAAAGGTAAAAGCTAATATTTTGAAAGTTCATTTTATCTTTTTAAAAATATTATTTAACAAAAATATGATTTTATACGTGTCAGTTGTTGTTATTTTTATTTACTACTGTGAGAAATATTATATGCATGTAGACATATTAGAAAATGTTCTTTACTTAAGTTTTGTGAAAACCGGTCCTTTAGTTTAAATATACTAGAATATCGCTGAATAAATTTCATATTAAGTGGTTGATAAATATAATAACCGGTTAGCAAAATTTAGTTTTTTACTTGTATAAAACTATTACTAATACTTCGTTTTTATATTAAAAAACCTTTATATTAAGTGCTGCTTAAATAGAATGCAAAGCTAACTATAGAGGTAAATTTGTTATCTAATAACAAAACATAATAGATTTTTTTTACAGCACAAAAATAAAATAGGATTTATGAAACTAGTTTTTATACAGTTTAGGAAGTCGTTTTAATTATAATAAATAAAGAGTAAGGGAAATGACCTAAATAAACTAAACGTTTCGAAAAAGCTTATACACAACTTATTTATTCGGGTATTTAAGAATTGTAGGGTGCTGGGCTAGACTCAAACGAAGGACTGCTTTGCTCGACTTATACTTTATTCGGATTCGAATTCTAAATTTTCATATAATTTCCTTATCAAATTTTTCCTCGGACTTTTTTTATTTCACCGTTGCGATGATGATGATCATGCAATTTTAAATGCAATAAAATTCCTTCTGCAACAAAATATTTAAAACAACTTGCTTATCAATTGTTTTTCACTTGTACACAAAAAGTGCTAAATTGTAACATAAACTCTTCAGCTTAGCCTTATTTTAATCTTTTACACTGGACTTAAACAGCAAGTAAAGCAAAATATAACGTAAACTAAAATTTTATCATCTTAAGGAACACAATTATACTGTTTCACCGCAAAGCGATTTTAAAATTTTAAATCTGTAACAAAATTATAATGGTAAAAATTAAAAATAATATATAATTTATGTAAATTAAGTTATATATTGAGAAAAATAAAATTTAAAATAAAACAAAAAAAAGTATTTAGAAAGATATTAATGCTGTAAAACCTTTATAAAGACTTAAAAAAACTATTATAAGGTATAAAGAGGTAAACACAAACGATTGATATTATAATAAGGCAATGAAATTAAGAGGATTTCAAAATTTAGAATTGGAAACTTATTTGACATAAAACACGTTGTTCCTATGATTAAATTACAATGTATTGTTTTTCAAAAAATCATAATCAACTTGCAATCTCCTTCTTGGATAGATATCTCTGTAAAATTTGTTTTTAACTTAACTCAATAGTTAAAATATAATGTATCTTAATTAAAGGTATAAAATTAACAGGGTTTCTCAGAATTTCTTGAGCTGTTTTAGGATCTTTAAAGGTCTCATAACTATAATTTGGCTTATCACGTTTACAACTGACATAATAAGTAACATTTTGAAATTTTCATATCATTCAAATAGGCTTCTTATGCCGGGCTTCTTGATTCTAAAATCAATTTTGCCAAAAAAAAAATCTTTTTAACGTATCCTCTAAAGTTTTTTGCAAATTTAAAACTCGCGGTGTCAATTTATCTACGGCAACACATCTTTCAATTCTTTCTAGCAGTTCAGCCAAATGCTCACCCGACAGAGCTTCTACTAGTTTTCTAATATATATTTCATCTTCATTCACCTGTTTGCATTTTTTTTAGGGACCTTCACAGAAATGGGTAAAGAATGAGGAACTTTTTTTTCAAGATCATCACAGGAGTAAATATTTCATTTTAATTTAAAACATACTAGATACACAATTAGTTATTTTTTTGATACAAAATACAATAAAAGAAAACAGTCTCCTACAACCTATAAAAAGATTGAAAAATTATTTTTAAATGCATTATTGTATTATGTTTATAAATAATTATTAAGCTGTTGATATAAAAAAAAATAAGATGCGTAATATAAACTTTAATTTATTTTAAGTATTTTGCTTTAAATAATTTATTATTAAATTAAAAACAGTATAAAAAATGTATCTCATTTAGTTTTGTGTCAGCTATCAAAGATATAATATATTATTTTTTTGACTCTATATTTAGCAACTAACACTAAACAATTTAAATTTAGCTAAACCGTTTATGGGATGAAAATTCTGTTTTATTTACAATTGAAATTAATTTTTGTATACTAATTATAAGGTAAATTCTAACAACACTTTCTTAAAGATAAATTCTATTTATGCTTTAATTTTAGTAAACCATTAAAAAAAAATTAAAATGTAAAAAATAGAATTCGTTTAATATATTTTGTAACAAACTTTACTTCACTATTATTAAAGGCAGTTTTTTTTTTCAATTGCAAAATTAAATTTAAGCACTATAGAAATTCTTGTTTTAAGGTAAAAAGACATACAAAACATTTATGTAAATGTTATAATAAAAGTACTGTCTTTGTAAATATGTACTACAAATTTTAGTATTTTTAATATAAAATAGTTTATACTTAGTATATTTTTTTAATCATAAAAAGAAACTGTTTAAACGATCATAACAACAAGTTATTAAACCTTAAACTAATTATTTTCATATATTTACAAATAGTACAAATTTATTAAGTTAAATGAAATTTGTCATGAAAGTTCAAAATTGCTATTTCACTCGAACTAGTTTTTTTGAAGTTACTCATACGAAAAAAAAAAACTTTTAAGTTCATACAGCGTATTACCAATCGAGTAATAACGCTAAGTTTTAATAAAAATAAAAATTGAAGTAATAATTACAATAAACGCATAGCTTTAGTAATGTCAATTATATTAAATATAATATCAGAATGTTTTATTTTAAATTTAAGCTAGAAAAAACGACTAGATGTGTATACAACTTTTTTTAAATATTTATAATAAATAATGCATTAATTAAGTCTATATTTTTAAATAGTTACGACTGTAAAACTTGTTAATATTTTATTACAAATCATAAAACTCATACTTAAAAAACATCCCATGTAACTTTTTAATAAACTAGGTTAATACTTGCAATAAACTAGTAACTAAACATTTATTTCTCGATTCGAATCTCATGACTGCAATTTTTAAAATAATATTGTTAATTAATTATTTAGGCATCAATAAATTGTACATTTTTAAAGAAATCCTAACCATCAATTTAATTACAGAATTAATTAATTATATTTAGAAAAAATCAAAATACTATTAGAAAACTTAAAACACAAAAAGTATATTATCTAAAATTTTTAAATATTTCATTTACCATACTTACCTTTTTTTACAATTATTATCGAAAGTATCATATATATGCGAAAACTTGTCACATAAGGAAACTTTTTTAAACAGATTGTACTCGATATTTACATTTAAACCAGGGACCCGAAAACTTCGAGCTGTCGGCTAAATGCGTCTCTCAAAGTTAAAACTAAAGTTATGCCAAAAAGTTTGTTTGAAGTTGATTAGTCAGAAAAGTCTGGCAATATTACCAGATAATAACCAACCTGGTTAGTTTATGTTCTGCTTACTTATAATACCATTTTTTTTTATATTAAGGTACTTCTATCTATTTTTTTTAATCCTCGGAAATCAGTGGCATAATCTCAATTAGTGATACAAATGACATTAAACTCGTAATAAAGGGGTTTTAGGGCTAAAAGTTTAATTAACAATAAGTTATCTTGTCGCTACATAGATCGACATTTATAAGTAATGTATCTTCAAAGTTAACCAACAACCATTTGTTTTTCTACAGTTCTAATTATAATACGTTAAACTAATCTCTAGGCTAAATAATTAAAATTACAAACTTTAGTGAAAAAAGTAGCATTGGTTTACACATTTTAGCCTAGTAGGAATTTTTAAGCATCACTTTTATATATTCAAATTTATATAAAAATAAGTTTTACGCCTTCTTTCAAACATATTCTTTATACATTTAGTTTATTTTACAACACATATTTGCAGTTTAGAAATAAATATTTTCTTTACATTAATAAAATATAAACTAAAAGTTTTTATTCTTTAATATAACTAGTTTAAACTTTTAAGCAAGATTGTACTCGACGAAAGTAGGATTAGACAGTTACTAAAAGTAAACAGTATTGTACTCAATAGTGAAGTAGAAAAACAAACATGCAACTACTTCATGTTAACTTGCTAAAGAACTGAGATATTTCTTCAAATTGACAAACTCTTTAAGTACTCTACACCAGAAACGTTTATTTCACGGTATTTAGAGTGTTGTCTATCACTAGTAACAGAAAGTTGTAACCAATTGGACCAAAGTAAAACAATATTAAAAGTTTAAAAAGCCACTCTAGTTTGGCCCAGCGGAGATATCCTCCAGTAGTCAGTTTACATGAATATTTATTCGTTTTCGCTGGTTGCGATGCTGAAAAAAGCAAACTATTTATGTTGAAAATTACATACATTTTAGTAACAGTTGGAAACAAGTAGCAAGTTTAAATCGACTTTTTGTTGTTTTACGGAGCATGTGTACATGATTGCAGGCCTTAACAACGGTATTACTTTAACTTAGGGGTGGGCAACGTACGGCCCGCGGGCCGGAACCGGCCCGCAGAGTGAAAATGACCGGCCCCCAAACCTTTTTTAAATTTAAATGGAATCCGGCCCCGGAAAAAATTTATCCGGCCCGTGAGTGGATGATCTGGCCCGCTAGGCATTTTCAAAATTTATATGAGATCCTACCAGCCAATGTAAATATTACAAAACTTGTACAAAACTTTTTTTGATTTATATTCACAAAACTAAATTATAAGACTTTGACCCTGAAAACGTTTTTAAAAATGACTTTTGATTTTTGTGGTATTAAAAACATTCTCTTTTGCTATAGTATCTTGTTCTGTTTCAAGTCAGTTGAAATAATTTTTTATTAAATTATCCAAAAACATTTGTTTGCTGAACTAACTTTCATGATCTTATCTACCATAATGATTTTCATAAAATATGACGTGTAAAAAATTGCTGTTATTCCCAGATGTGTAGTGAGTTGTTCTTATAAATGTTAAGAAAAGTAATTTCTAATAAAATTGACAACTACTTTAAGTAAAACTGCTCAATTTTAAATTTTAGTAGAATATTCCAAGTTGATACTACAGTTTGCACTCTTTTCTGCTATAGATTTTTTAAATAAGGAATTTTTGATTAGCTAAATGGTTAAGTTTAATGATAACCAATTGATGACAATATTTCAAAATAATGTCTTATTAACTTTAAGTATGATTTGTTTAGGAAATTTATTTGTGTATGTTTGTAATAACAGTTTACAATCTAACAAAATTTTTAATAATAGTTATCAAATTTTAAATGTAAAATACAGAAGTTTTTTATTTATTTATCAACTTTACTTTTACTATAATGTTTGATGTTTTGAAAAAGGTTGCCTCATACTGAGACTACTAAATAAATTTGCTAGTAAAGGCATTTAGACTAAAGTTAAAACTTTTTACTCGCCATCTCACTGAGAATAGCTTCACATATTTCGTATAACTTGAGACTACAGAACCATCACTAAATGAAGAATTTCACATTATTTTATCACCGTTGACTTTTAACACCGAAAATGCACCTGGTAATATACAGTTAGAACTAATTGAACTACAATGTGACAGTACACTAAAAGAAAAGTTCAAAACTGAACGATTTGACAGATTTTATACCTTACTTAACAAGTCAAAATTCGTTATTTAAAAAAGGATGGCAATGAAATTACTTGTTTTCTTTTAGTCTACATATATTTGTGAACAAACATTCTCAACCATGAATTTAAACAAAAGTAAGCTGCCTTCAATTATTAATGATACCAATCTGCATTCATTACTGAGAGTATCTACTTTAAACATACTTCTAGATTTTAAACAACTTGTTAAAAACTTTTATGATCCACAAATATCTCATTGAATTCTTTTCGTGTAATTGTTCTTGCTAAACTCTTTAAACTTTACATATGAAATATTATGTGACATTTTTATGTGTTAATTTTTCGTTTAGTAATATTTTAATTAGTGAAATTGATATTAATCTAAAAGTCTATTAAATTAATATTTTTATCATATTGAAAAAATATTAATTAACTTTATTTTTTTTTAATATTTCGTTATTTTATGTTAGTACTTTTGTAACAGTATTTTAGATGCAATGTTTGATAACATTATTTTTAAAGTACAGAATTTAGTTAAATAAAAAAAGTTGTTTATATACGTTTGATATTTTGAAAGTAAAAGTATTAAAATTTTAAGCCAAAGTAATTTGTTATTTAGGTTTAACTTTTTGTAAATAAGTTGATATAAAAGTTTAAATCAAAAATATATTTTTCGTTGGTTTTAGTAGATTTTTAGATAAATTTCATGTATTATTAAACAAGCCAAAGTTTGTCATATTCAAAAGATGACCATGAAACTAGTTTTTTTTGTTCGAGACTTCATACATTTATAAACAAACATTTCCGACCAGAAACATCAAAAAGGATAAGCTAATTTCAATCCTAATCGGTATTCCAGTGCACTTGCAGATTTTCGCAAACCGTCATGCAACTAAATTTAAACAACTCTAATATATTATTGACCATAAATGTTTTATCGGAAACTTTTAATTTTTTTCGCTTTTTATGGTAAAACTGTTTATTGTATCAGAATTATTTGTTGTTTCGTTTCTTTTATACGTGCAAAAATATGTAATGTATCTTTATAGGTTTTTTTAAATTAAGATATAGTAGTTTAGTATTGAAATATTAGTTAACTTCTGAATAATATTATTAATGTAAACTCCAGCCAAGGATTACCAAAATTAAATAATTTCGAATTGTTAATTTTTTTTAATGTTTTAACTTGAACTCTTAGGCTCGAGTAACTTTTAGTATATAAATTATTGTTTGTAAAAGACTAACTAGTATTAATTCGGTCCAGAGTTTTAATAAATATAGAATTATGAGTACTTAATAAAAATTAACTTAAAATTTCATACCTGAGAACCTTGGTAATTAATAAATTGATTCAAAGTTTTAAAATGCCCGATTAATTAGCATCTAGCCGGATCCAAATATTTTGAGATTAGTTTCTATTCGGATACGGAACCTTGTTTAGAATTAGTATTTAGCCGGATCAGGATCTAAAAAAGAATCCAGCTGAATCTGGTAGATCACTTACTCGAAAGGCTCCGACCCGCTGAGCACTAACTTTTTTGGATCCGGCCCGTCAATTATTTACGTTGCCCACCCCTACTTTAATTGATACTTGCATCGCGTTTAACACAAAAGAAAACGTCTGGGAAGAAGTTGCCAGTCTGAATGAAGAAGGGACAAGGGTGGGTGCCGCAGTATTCATGGGAAACATCATCGTCTCCGGTGGTTGGAACGATTGATGGTATTACTTGTCAGGCATGATTGAAGGAAGGTGTTGGCACAGCGCAGTTGCCTTGGAAAACAAACTGATTATGATAGGAGGCGCCAAAACACCTCCAGGTGAAGTTTATGATGAACGTTGTGACAGGTTCGTTTCTTTGATACTATCCAGGCATTCTAGGAAAATTTATTTCGTGTCTGTTAGAACGTTTCTGGTCGGTAGCAAGGTTGTTGTTTTAAGTTTTGGTAGTTTGTTACGACCTTGATAAAAATAAAGCCGTGTAAAGCTGGGATAAATCTCGACGCTTTTTTGTTTTTTGAAGAGTTTGCGTTAAAAGTAATAAAACATATTTTAATACATTTCTAATGGCTTTTGCTAAATACTAGTTCATCACTATTCTTAGATATATAAGCGTATAAAAATCAATAAGTAGTTTAATTTATTAAACTTGAAAGTATTTTTGTCTTAAATATTATTAAAAACTTTTTTTTTGTTTTAAAAATTTGCTAAACTATCTAATACATAACATGGTTTGAGAGTATTTTTTAAAATAATGTTTAAAAGCTACAGTAAAATCCTATTTACAAGTAAAAAACTAAAAAAAATTGTATAGCGCTAAATTAGTTGAGTAACTGTAGTAAGCCTTTATTTTAAATTAAAAAACTTTTAGTTATTTTTTACTCTTAACCGATTATATTAAAGTTTTTAATTAAAAAACTGAAGTCTTAAGAAAGTTACTAAAAACTTTTTTTTAACTTATATTTTTAAATTTTTTATATTCTTCTCATTTAAAAAAATCATAAATGTTTAAATTTTTATTTTTAAGACTGAAAGTTAAACTTAAATTTTACTTTTTGACTTTTAAAAAACAAAACTAACGTTAAGCTAAAATAGAATTAAAAAAAGGATTTTGTTTCTGTTTGTGATTACTTTACACAAATTACTCAACACCTTTTGAATGAATTATGAAATAATAAACTTAGAAGATTTTGTAATGTGTTGTATTAAAATAATATTGAAGCAGAATTTTTTTATATTTTATTTTAGTTTACATATATCTTATTCTGAGGAATTATAACTAAAGAACCATTTTAATAATAAATTTTTGTTTTTTCATGCAATAAAATAAAAGTTAATACTATTTAATACTACTTATTGTTAAAAAGCGGAGGTCGAAAGCATTTCATGAAGAATGGGCCTGATTTACAGAAATAAATTATTCGTGATTTTGTTTTAAATTTTATTTATAATGAAAGTTATAATTAAGAGAAAATATGTAATGAGTGCATATAAGTCGAAGCTCAATTATTACAAACTTACTCCTTATATAGATAGTTAAGTTTCTAAAAGCATTTGACTTGCTACCAATATATTTACCTTATAGTTTTTTATGCAGTAAACTGTTGAATGTTTTAAATCGTTTTATTAATCTATGTGAATAAACTATCGATTTATTATATTGCATAAGATTTATTCTAAACAAGTATGTTATTGTAAAAGCGCAGTTCAATATTTGTTAATTGGTTGACAAGGTCAAATTTTTTTCTCACGGAAACCGGTCACAAATAAAATAGTTAAATAGCATATTTATTATTGTTTAAACAAGTATATTACAAACAATCTAAAACTTGAACTGCTTATAACTTATGTTTCTACTTTAAGTCAGGATACAAACTAAAACTAATAAAAAAAATCAACTTCACGATTCTAGCATAAAATATTTGGCTAAAAACAAATTTAAGAACTAGGAGAAATTAACTAAAGTTTTCAGAAAAGAGAGTATGAACGCTTGTTGCGCTCGGTACAAGGATAAGCAAACAAGTTGTCATGGTAACTTATCCACTTGGTGACAACCCACTTGTTGCCAACAGCAACTGGGCACCCGGCGTGCTTCGAGTTGAAGGCGATATTTCCGTCCGGTCGCTTGTTGAACCATAGCAACGAGTCCCCTTTTGCCGGTTTCGCGTTGACAAGGGGCCGTACGAAGACCGTTGACCCGCCAAATTCCACGTCACTAAGGTAAATAAGAAACGTTGCTATGCGATCGTTGGGCTCATGGGCGTCGCCGAATGCGTCCTCATGCGGTTCGAAATGACCGGCAAGACCATAGTTTGCCGCTTGGAAAGACTCGGAGTTGGTCAGATCGAAGCCCGTCAAGTCGCCGATCCTTTGAGTTATGCGTCTCAGATTCGCATCCTTTTGCTCGTCCAACCACGAAACTTCGCAAATTCTTTCATCACTGATTTGTTCTCCGTCGTCGCCTTTAACTTTAGCTCTTTTCAAGGTTTTTTCTGCGTTTCCTACAAGCTTGTCAGCTTCAATGTCACTTAATAGATTGTAGAATCGCACAATGTGAGGCTCTTTGCTCAGTTCTTCTATTTTGAAAGGGGCTAAGACCAGGCGTGGGTTGTTTTTGTTGGTCCACAAGTGGCACTTCAAGTTTTTAGTTTCCGGTCGTTCTTCTATTTTTTCTGACCTACACAAACTTTCATACGTGCGAATGTCCAAATTATCGTCTTCATCATCTTCATCAATGTCTTCAACTTCAAAATACTTGTTGTTGTTTATCACAAGCGTAATTTTACTCTTTGAATGTTTGCTGTGAGCGTACAGTCGGCGAAGTAGAAAGTTCACGTGATCGAGCTTGAACAAACGAAACGAGCACTGAGCTAAGTTCCACATGACGTGGTGACACCTGTCCGATTCGCTGATGCCGCAGTTCAAAAGTTCATAAGAAATAAGCAACCACTCGTAGCAGTAGTCAGCATTGTATGATATTTGCGCTTGCACACCGAAGTTTATGCAATCGTCCAAAGTAAACGCTCTCACAGTTTTTTGGTTAAAAACTTTACCGCTGATCAGATCTTCAGTTTTAAGTTTGTAAGACTGCTGAAGTCTTAATATCGATTTGTACGCGCCTAACATGTCCTTATGTTGTGGAAACACAAATTTTTTCGAGAAAACATTAAAGCTACAATTATTGTTTATTTGTTTGTTCAGCTCGTTCCAAAAATAAACAAATCTTTTGACTAAGCTGAACTGATTTAAAGGATTTTTTAAGTATTCATATGGACTTAATGTTTTAAGTCTAGAAATGTTCCGTAACGTTTTTAGCTGTTGAGTTGTAATGTTGCTGCAGTTTTTTATATTTTTACTATATCCATTTAGTTTTTGCACAGCATTGACTTCGTCTATAAAATACTCTTCTAAGAGTTTCACTGACTCAAATATCTCAAAACTGTGCAATACTGGAAATATGCAGACAAGGAATAAGCATTGCATGGTAACATTGTTTACTGAGTATTCTGAAACAAGTAAATTGTTTATTAAAAACTAACTAGCTAAAAGTTAAATAAATTTTTAGTCAAGTTTCTTTTTTGAAACTTTAGTAAAATTTCAATACATCGCAAAATATTACATTAAAAATTGTTAATGATTTTTTTGTAGGTTTTAGTGACTAGAAATTTGTAAAATTATTATAAGTTTTTACATACACAAATAATAGTTTTGTTATAATAACTGTAACACAAAATGCAAAAAAAAAATTTAAAGCTCATTTAATTTTTCATGGTGTCAGAAAAGATGCTTGAGATCTATTTTGATAATTAAATAAGTAGTAAAGTAAATAGAAACAAATTTGTTTTAACATGTATACTTAAACGAAATTTTGATGGTAGTTTAAAAAAGTGCCAAACCGAGTGCTTTTACTTTAAATGTTGAATTATATTATAGATAACCTCTTTGTGATTAAACCTAGAGAAAAAAAACTGTTAATAAGAAAAAAACACTTCGCTGATAAGCTATATTTTTAGGAAAAGTAATAAAATTCTAACTCTATCTGTGTTAAAAAAAAAAGAAATCACTACTTTTAAAACAAATAAAAGTTCATAGACTCATAAATAATTTTTGATCAGCTTTACTTTTATATTGATGCAAAAGTACAAAAAAAACTAATATTAGTTTTATAATGCTTTTTTCAAATAGCTAGATTAAAAAAAAACTTAATCACTCTGCCAACTACCTTTACTATTTAATTTTTAATTTGTATACTTTGTACTTTTTTTTGGTAAGAAAGCATCTGGTTAAAAAATAAAGTTACATATTTCTAACTCATAACTAATAAAAAAAAGTTATAATACAATTATAAGTTAAATAAATGAATAAACTTTACTGCTACAAAACTTTTTTTTCAGTAAATTAACGTTTTATAAACGACAATAAGGAAGTTATAAAGAAATGTCGAAATCTTTCAAACAGTAAGCATTTTGATAAATAACCGGTTAGATTTGTACAATAAAGGCACTTAAATTTATTATATTACTTACTATTCTGTCGTAAGACTTTAGATATTTTGTTAAAATTGTTTATGTTCAATACTATCTGATTAGAAAATTGAACGTTTCAAATTTTCTGTCAGAGATTATAATTAAAAAATACCAATTAAATTGGCTCACTAGACTGTGCTTAGTTTTTTTTAATATTTAGAAGTGTTTAAAGATCGCAGTAAAAGTTTGACAGCTTACAGAAACATCAGAGACAAACTTACTTTATAGAGTTAAAAATTTTCTTCTGGTATATGATTACCATTTCTAGCTAAATTGTATTTACACAGGCACATTAAAAACAACTACAGCATAAATTCAAATTAAAAAATTAACTAGCCAACGTTCATTTTAAATTAAAAATTCTTTCTAAAGGTTTAGTTATGTAAAAATTAATAAACATTTGCTGTACAAACTCAATTTGAACAAAAAAGATCGTTTATTCTAAAACTTCTTTTTTTTAGTTATTAAACTATTGCAGAAGTAGTAATAAAAACTAGCGACCTTTGAAAAAAAATCGAAAGTTTAGATTTTAGAGATAATTTATTATTCATACGTTGTTAAGTTAAACTAAAAATAAAAACATGCAATAAAACATACTTTTGGACGTAAAGTTACAAGAAAATAATGATTTTTGTTGTTATTATAAAAAAATGGGATCTGTAAAGTTATGTATTTTTGTTATAAGTATATACTAATATATAACGTTTCTTAATAAAAATATGCTGCTAAGTGCAAACAACTAGTTTCCGGACCAAAAACTATAAATTGATAATAGTTTTAGATTTTTAGTTATTATTTTGATAACTTTGTTAAATATATAGGAATACTTTCAGCAAATTTTGTTTAAAAAATCTCATTATGTTTAAATTATGCTATTGACAAGTACGTCACATAAGCTCTTTAAGTTCGACTCGTTAAATTTTAACAAAGTTTCCTTTAACAGTTTGCGAAAAAGTTTGAATAAAGGTAAGTATAAATAAATTTTGTCTGTTTGGAAAAAAAAAACTAATAATAAAAAATACTATTTGCTGAATACTTTATATCAAAAATTTACTACAATACCAAACAATTTTTCTAATTATTAATTATTTCTAAATTTGTCAAAAAGAAAAACAAGTTGAGATAAAATGTTAGCAAACTCTTTTAATGATCTATAAAGTTTGAGTAAAACTACATTTAATGCTATTTAATAAAGTTTCCGTTTAAAAAGCAACCAAACATATATTTCTTTTATTTAAAATTGTAACAGTAAATATAATATTGTAAAAATAATTTAAAATAATAAATAGATTTTTATATAATAGAATGATAAGCATAAAATAGCTAAATATCGTTAGAAATACTTTTTGAAAACAGTTTTGTTTTTAAAGTTTAACCCATGAGCTGATATTTATCTTATATCTTGTCCTAGACATGACATTAAACTGTATCCTTGGTGTATGACTCGATAATTGGAAGGTTTTTTCGTATTCTAAGTCGTTGGACAAAAAGTTTTAAGCGCTTTTTTGTCGTTCAATAATCAATAGCTTATGGCTAACTAAATGTGACAACTTATTCCTTAGAGTAGTTGGCAACTTAAAACGTAGCTTAATTTGATAAGAGTAACTACTAATGATTATTTTTTAGGCTTAACATGCACTCGTCTCTTAACTTACAATAAAAAAATATTATAGTTCAAAATATTGTTATTGACGTATTCAGCTCATGGAAATTATTACTAAATATTATAGTAAACTTGTTCAACCGTTACATAAAGAAAATTATTTGTGTAATTTTAACTTAAGCCTTAGTTTTAAGAACTTGACCTAAAACAAATTAGCCAAATGAAAATTAGGCTACCCGACAAGTTAATAAATTGAAATAAAGTTTTACGAGAAATCAAAAATATATTTTGCTAGATATCTGATGATCGAAAAAGAAGTAAACAACAAAATAAAATTGTATTTAACTTTTAAGAAAAAAAATTCAAATTAGGATGATTATTTCTTTATTAAAATATTTTGTTAAGTATTTTTTACGATTTCAAATATAATTTTATACAAAATAAATAATTTTTTTTACCTCATCTAGCCATAACAACAGACCAGTACAAATTATAATGAATGAAAGTAGCTTAAAAAAGTTGAATAATATTTCAGTGTGTGTAGGTCAAGCAGTTTCTGAATATAAAGTAGCACGGAAGTGATTGCTTTTAACATCGAAAAAGAAAACACTGAAAAAAAGCCTCTGGAATGGAGAACGTACCAAAAGTCGAAAAGATACCAAAACTTTCGCACAGTCTCGTTGAAATGGCGGAGAAAGTAAAACGTCAGCTGACGAAGCACCTGAAACTGAAGAACAAGAACCCTCAAAAATCCATCAACGGTTCCCTACCCCTTGGTTGCTATGTTAACGAGGAAATCAAGGCAACAAGGTCGCAGGCTCAGAAGGTCAGCGATGAAGAAGAGTTTGCTTGTGAGTATCCGCCTTCCCTGCACGCCGCCAAATCGTTGTTTCTAGGAGGGGGGTTTCCCGTGTGTGAGAGAGTTTTTGACACTTCGATAACGGTCGTGGTTTTCTTTCAGTTGTGCAGATTTTTTCGGCAGCTAATGAGACAAGCTGCTAAAAACTTTTGATGAATAATAAAGCTTGCTGAATATGTTTTATGTATGTTTGTTCATTCTATATGTTCCCTTAGTTGGCAGTGCTTTAAATTTTCTTAAAAAGCTTAAAAAATATAGTAATAATGAATATCAAAAAAATGTTTGCAACAAAAATTGCCTTTTTTTGCTGATACAGAAAAATCAACTTATAGAAAATCAAAAATTTTATTTTATGTAGTTGTTTTAAGGTTGACTTACTTGAACTCCCTAATAAAAAAATAAAATTTTAATTATATTTAGGAAGTAGTTTGTTTTTCCGATAGGAGATGCTGTTGTCGGTTAAAAATTTTGCAGGATAAATTACAATATATCTAAAAGATTTTTATACAAGCTGGCTGTGAACGTTCGATAAGATGCAAAATTCAAACTATTAAATTAGAAGATGAAATTTTTGTTTTTTAATTTAGCAGCTTCAGTTTATTTTTGAAATAAGGTTTAAAATTAAAAAAGTAATGATTACGTATTTTAAATTACTCTTATAATTTTTTTCTTAGAAAATTTCTCATAAAAATTGTAAGAGCTTTTTATAAAAGGAAATTTCACAAAATAACCGTACTTTTTTTGACTATCGCTTTTATATAGTTTAAAAAACTTTCGGTTAATATATAAAATAAAAAAGGTGCCTTAAATTCATTAAGATCAGTTACTTAAACCGAATATTGAAGAATGTAAAATTTAAGTTCTTTATTACAAACGCATTTTTGGTTTTCCAAAGTAAAATAGTACGTAACCATAATTTACTATACTACGTTTAGCAAACTTTAAAAGATTTACGTAGATCATTATGAAAAAGTGTCCGTTACATTACTTTCAACTATCAATGAAGATCACACAAACTATTTGTTCACGTTATATTTTCAACTATTCGAAAAGCTAGATTTTTTTTCTTTGTCATTTTGAAGTCTTATTACAACCCTAAAAACATTTTATAGGAATTTTTAAAATGCTTTCTGCTTGGTTTAAAGCTACATACTCCGTTTAAAACTTTCCAGTATCTCACCAAAACACAACATGAATTATTCACACCTTCGTATTGTTCGCGAAAACGTTAAAAACTTCAAAAGTGGACTTTGGAAAAAAAGTGTGTAATTGCTTGCGCGAAGAAGTGCCGAAGTAAATTACGCTGTCGGTTGAAAGCGAGCCAAGCAGCGAGCTGTAACTTTTCAGCGAGAGACGTCTTGTTAATCCGTTAATTCTCTTTCGCACGCGACTTCTCGAGGCCCGCATTTCCGATCACCGTCCAATGGCCGGGCCAACTCGTCAGTTTTCGCAGGAATTCGCCGAGGGGCGCCGAGCTGTGCAACGTGACGTTGAGACGCATTGGAACGTTGCTAATTAACCGCCAAAGTTGTGCTGGAGATTAAACGATGACGGGGTTAAATCGACGTGCAGCTTCAGTGGCGCTTCATTTCTGCTGCGAGCTAGAAGTGTTTGATACGCCTCTTCCAAGCATTAAGTGTACGTTTGTGTTTTTTTTAGCAAGAAGTTTTAGACAAATAGCTGTGTTTTTAAAAGGACTGCTTACGAAGTTTCATAAAACAACTAGTTTCACTGACGTATGTTATTTGATACATTCGTGCGTATTTTAAGACTTAAATAACTAGATTCAAGTTATAACAAATTATCTAAGTCTTTTTTTACGTGAGACGTCTTTGATAAATTAAAATCATCAATAGTGTACAAACTTGTTAGTAGAAATACTTGTTTTATTCTTTGATTTTGTAAATGTTTAAAAATTAAATGTAAATAAAAAACATTTTATAAAATTAAACACTAATATTTAAAGTCATAAGATATTTTTGTTTCCATAGTTGTTAATAAAGTTTAAAAAATGACTTTCATAAAGCTTATATACATTTTAATTTTGATTTAGTTTTATGAATAGCTAAGTTTTATATTACTTTTTATACGTTAAATAATTTACCGTTTTAGAAAAGTACTTTAAGTTAGGTGTTATATTTTAACTGTTGAAAAAACTATTTATCGTTGTAGTGTTAAAAAAAGTAAGATATAAGTTTTTCTTTAACGTCTGTAGCTTTAAAGCACCAGACAACAAAAAACACAAAATATGTAGTAAGTGATGTGTCTTTAGTAAGCTGGCAAGTATTAGTTACATGCAAAATCTAATTATAACGGAGAACTTGGCTTTAATCGCGTTACAACCGAAGTTTGATGATCTGCCATGGTAACATTGTTGTCATGGTAACATTACTGCCATAGATGTTGTCATGAACAGCTTTTTCATGTAAAGAACTGTCTTTCGAAATGCTTCTTAAAATTTACAGTTACTTAGGTAGTTTGTGCTTAAGGGAAATTTTTATCAGATATATTTAAGTTCGTTACTTTAAACAGGTTCAAATTAGCTTTATCTTTCAAGTTTCTTAAACGAATATTTGTAGTTTTATAAGCTGTTTGCTTAGGTCCGAAGTTCCAAAAGTTTTGAAAAACTGTGAAAAGTTTACAACTAAGACAACATATTTATTTACTATTCTTTGAACTCTTAGTATATATTCATTTTATTGAATTGGAGTCATCTTATTACTTGATTTTATAAAATAGAAATAAAAAGGTTTCTGATTAATGAATAAAACTTATTATAAAGTATTTGTTATATAAAATACTTACAATTACTTCAAAACAAATTTACTATATCCGCTGCGCATTAAAGCATAGCTGTATTTTTTATTATAATTTAAAACTAATTAGATGTAATTTAAGTACACTAATTAAATATAATAAAAACAAACACATACAGTAAATACTTGTAAACTTTTTTATAAACTTTTATAGATTTCAAAACCTTTATAGTTATAAAACTTTTTAGATAAAAAAGCATATTTAGTAAAATCTTAAAAAAAACTAAAAAAAGAACAGTTTAACATTTATAAGTGATAAAAAATTCCATTGTAACAAACTGCGGTACACAAATCTAAAAATATATGACCCGCAATGTACTTTTCAGCTAAAAGTTAACTTTTTTAAACAAAAAAAAGAGCTTTTGGTATAAAGTTACAACTAAGCTTTTGATTTAATGTTTAGTTGTTATAATTTTGCTATTTAGTCGAGTTTTTGGTTTTAAAAAGTACTTTCAACTTATTGTCATATTTTTTTGAAGTAACTGCTGTCCACTGAAGTATCTTTTTTATAAAATGCGGCCCGCAAGCATTTTTTTTAGTGAAATTAGTCCGTTGCATATTAAAAAATTTCGACCCCTACCTTATAAAATTAAATTATCTATACTGTTTTAAAAGTATTTAGATAGTCTGAGTCTAAAACTTTTCAAATTTAGTTTGGAGACTTTTTAAAAGTAGTTTGTATGTTTATATTTTCTACAATAGTTGTTTTATTTATCTTTTTTTTTTAATAGTTATAAACGAAATCTTTTAGCAAGTTCATAGTATAAGTAGTTTTAGAAAAGTTAAACGTTTTGAAAGCTTGTTGTAAGTACCCTCTAAAACTAGTTTTTTTTTTTAATTTTGCATTAATAACTACTTTTCTTGATAGTATTTTTATTTGTTTATGCTAATCAATTAAAAGTAAAACTTATTAAAATTAAGTAAAGAAAAAAAAAAAGAAAAATAATTTAAACTACATTTTTCATCATATTAGTTGAATGATTAAAATCATAAACACAATTCATACATTATCTTGTCTTGGAAATGCCGTGACGGCCCAAAATTGAAACAATAACAAAGGAGCATATGCCAAAAGCTTAGGTGAAGTGAAAAAATAAAACATGAAAAGCCGAAAAAGTACTGCATAAAAAATCTAATCAATTATTTTTGCACGCCAATGCACGAAAGTAAGGTGGTAGGTAATGCAGTTGGCTGTTTACTAAACATCGCTTTTGTGTTAAAAGTATTTCAGTTTACAAGTTTTGCGCGATGTGCAGTTGAACTTTGTTGACTCTGCTTTCTCGCCCAGATTAACTCTTGAAAACAAACAGACTGAAAATAGCGAGTTTACGCTGTTGTACTCTTATGACGTCATAATGCTTCAACCCCGAAGCCACCGTGACAAATGGTTGCATTTTTCAAAGAAAATAGGCGGCGCAGAGATTAAAGGACAAACAAGCACCAAAATTTCAACTAAAAGTTCAAAAGATTAAAACTAAATGTTTGAAAACCATTGAGTTATGACCAGCAAGGATAAAAAACACGCAGCCAGTTTTCAAACCTGAAGCGCTGCCTATTTTCGCGCGCGCAGCGTCAAAACAAAAAAAAAAAGCGTTTAGATGCTTGATAGCTACATGGTTCGCGCGAAAGAAAAGCTGCAAACGAGAGCTGATTTCGACTCGTTAACATCAATCGCTCTCTCTCTTATCTCTAATTGATTTAATTTCAGCCTTCTCTTTGTTCGGCTGCCCACGCTTCAAGTTCACGACGATGAATTGTAGCGGATTTAGACTGAAACAGATTAATAGCCGAGATGTCGAGGCAGACTGGAGTCGGCATATGTTGAGCGGCGGAGTTATGATTCGGCTACAAGCGTGTGATGAGAGCAGGGCCATTGATTTTTCACTGAGTGCAGAAGAATGAAACGTAATGAAAAGCAATTGTGGCAGAAGGTTTATTGAAAATTTTGTTTGAGTAAATGTTTTTGAGGATTAACTTTCTCTGTTATCAAATTTTGCAGCATCAGCAGAAGTAAGAGTGTTTACGTACTAAAAACAAAAGCTTTTTCCAACAAAACATAAAGTTTATTTTATGCAATTGTTTCGTGGTTCAGGGGCTCTAAAAATTAAAAATTTTTTCAGTTAAAACAAAAAAATAAGTCAAGAAAAGACTAATAAAAAACTAGCACCGGTATCTATTTAAGTTTTTTTTGATAAGATATAGGTTCGGTGTTAGCAATAACAAAAAATTTAAGAGTTTTTTATATTATTAAGATTTTTCTTCATTTAGAAACATTTTATTTTCTTTATTTTGAGGTTTGAAAAACTAGGTTAATCAGTTTTAAGTTACTGATGTAGTAGTTCGTACATCAATGTTGTTTTTGATTTTTCAAAGTAAAAGTTTGATGTACATGCTTTAGTACTTTATACTAATATCTTCATTTGCTAAGTAGCTATTGCCAGGCTTATACTTCAAGGCAATTGACCCCGGGAGGGCGCGGGGTTACTGTGGTAACAAACTATTAGATGACAACGAAGCTACTTTGATAATTAAGCTTGCGTCAAAGACGTTCGACCACGTGACCTGAATATGCTATTAAATGTTTTAGATATGAACAACTGATTTTTTCTTTCTAGCTGGCTACCTTTTGAAAGGTGTTCAAGTTCAGTTTTTTTGCCAGTTTGCAGTAAACTTTAAAAAGATAGTAAAAAATAAAAAATAACAAAACGAAGTTGTTTTGTTAAGTAGATTTTGTGCATTTTAGTGACTTAAAAAAGTTTACTTTAAAACAAGCGTTTTTTTTGAGGTAAATGCAACTAGGTATGATATTTATTTGTAAGCACGGTAAACATTTGGTTAAAGTTACTGCAAGACGTTTGATCATAACTAGCAATTTGTAGCTTTTAATAGTTCTTGTTAATTAACCACTAAATTTACAGCGTATTAAAGTATTAAGACTATCAAAAATAGTCTGTATGAAGAAAAAAATTATTGAAAAATTGATCACGATCTAAAAATAGTCAATGTTTTTGTCGT
Source organism: Thalia democratica (assembly GCF_965202585.1). Lineage (NCBI taxonomy): Eukaryota > Metazoa > Chordata > Thaliacea > Salpida > Salpidae > Thalia > Thalia democratica. The sequence goes on from NC_139170.1 coordinate 15,298,717, forward strand.
CGGTAAGACGCACATTTCCTTTTGTACTTTTTCGAACAAACTTCTGTGACTATTGAAAGCTTAAACAATTACCGAACGATTAGCTGCTGCAAACAGAAGGCTTTCACCGGTTTTATTAAAACATAATACACATGTCATTTAATTATCACCTTTATGAAAACTTATGCAACTTCAAGCACTCTTTTGCGCTGATGTACTTTCATCGTGCAGTAACACACTGGTACGGTTTTGTTTTCACCACAATAAACTACTTCCCTTGCTTGTGTTCCAGATTACTTTCTTATATGAGTTTTTATAAAGTTCATCAACTTACTCTGTTTGTATTAATTATTCATATACATGAACGGTATCTGTGTGTTTTTAAACTTTGTTTCAGGTCGAAAAAATTATGTCTTTTGTGAAACTGCTTGGTTATGTAAGTTAAATCAATACATTATATTTTCTATCAAATTTCTCACAACTGATAATTTTATAAAGTCAAAAGTAATGTTAAAATTAAAGTATTTAAGAACATACAGCACTTTAATTAAACTCTATAGTTTTTTACCCAATATATTTATACGGTTATATTTTTTTCAAAATACTGGTTAGTAATGATCAAAATAAATATTAAAGTTAATTTTTTATTATAAAAGTGTTTTGACTCAAAAATTAAAAAATTTACTGGCGAACATTTTATTAAGACTTATAAAAGTAATGTTTTTCCTAAAAGTTAGAAGACATCTTAGAAGATAAACATATTTAGTTTAACTTAAAAAGTATATATCTTAAGTTCTACCTACTGATGAACACTATATTAGATAGATGTGTACAGCTGAAAGAATATTTAGTATGTTTGTTAAATAACCGAAAGTGTGACGTAATTCAGTTCAAACTTTTAAACCGAAATAAAGTGCAATTATCAAACAAAGCTGTTTAGTTTAAAGTAATTTGTGATTAATTACACGCCTGAAAACAGCCGAGTTTTTAGCTTTTTGCTACATTCAAACCGATTTCAATTTCAACGCACATCATCATAAACACGCTCACAGGGCTCACATAGTGAGAAAGTGAATTTATTTATATACCTAGAGTTGTGCTTAGATTAAACCCGACTAATTAAACAGTTAACTTCAATTAACTCTGCTGTGATTTAATTTGTGTTTGGGAGCAGGCAGTATAGCGCACGTGGCAATAGCAGCGCAAAAATCCATACGAACGGCAGAAGCGATACACCGATGTTGAGGAAAACAATGCATTAAAATTCAAAAAGTCTTGTACCCTTGCAATATACAGGCAACACGAGAATCTGAACAAAAACAAGCGCGCAGTGCATTGAGAAAGTTATGTTACCTGATTTCACAGTGAAAGTTCGTACTCTTGAACGAAAAGCTTTTAGTTTGAACGAATTCCTGCATATATATATATATGCATGTGTTGTATCATTGTTGCTTTTTTGTTTCAAACACATTTTACTGGGTATGAAAGCTAGAACGCAATATGAATATCAAGTATAAATGCTTTTTTTATTGCAGACAGTTTTTGTAAATATTGCTTTTAGCTATATCAAGTGTTGTTAAGTTATTTTTTCTGTATTTTGACTTTTCGTAAAGTATATCGTAACATTAAGTTTAATTGTTACAATATCCACTATTTTATATTGTCGTCAGTAGTAAAAACTAATTCTACTGTTCTCTTCATAGCATAAACGTATAAATTTGTTAATAATTTTAAATTTAAATAGCAGTAGTTTTTATACAATAGTCAGTTTAGTTCATAGTTAAACCCTATTTTAGAAAAAAAAAATCATAAGTAAGCGTAAGTATGAACAAAACATTATAATACATTAGTAATGTGTATTAAATCTTACAACTTCACATAAAACTCTAAAATAATGAAACATATAAAACGAACTTGAAATAGTCCTCTAAAAATACAATTTAAGTTAATTAAGATTTCATGAAAACAATAACATTAACTAAAATATTTTAACAATAAAGTTCTTTCAAGATGTAATTTTTTTTTTATATAGGTTTTAAAAATAAATGCTCGTAATAAACTTAGTTTATATTTTAAACATGTAAAAAATTATTGTTTGTGGTCTTATTGAACTAAGTATTACTTGACAAAAGTCGATACATTTTTTTCAAATTTTTTGAGCTTTAAACAAATAAAATAATATTATTTGTTACTTGTTCTTTAAAATCGAACAAGTTTAGCGCAATGGCGTTCAGAGAAAACTTAAAATACTATTAGATTTGTTTTATAATGAGCTTTTGAATTGTTTCCAACAATTTTATTTTATAAATGAGCCATGCTGGCACCAGGCTAATAAACTTGAAAAGCTGTGTTAACTTTATTATTGAATGGTCAAGACCTTATCATAGTAAAATTGACTTCTAATTGTTCGCTACACGCGTTTATTGTTTTATTTGCCAGATTATAATTTTTTCAAAGTATTAAGGCTACGCAATCAGCAGTCGTAAAGTGCATGTAATTTAGTAACCTTTATGTTATTTTTCAGTAACTTAAGTTAGTTTTCTGAAAAAAATGTAAAAAAAAATGTAAAAAAAAAATAAAAAACACCAAAAAAAATTCAAACTACGAGTTAATTAAATAACAGGATTGAACAAATTTGCAGTTTGATTACTAACGGTTTTTTAATAAAAAAACAAAAACTTAATGTTGATTTAAGCATTAAAAGTGTAACAATTTATTTAGTTTACTGTTATTTTTTTCTAAGCAAGTTTTAAGCGTATATGTAAGACTTTTATAAATGCCAATCAAATGTTCATTGTTTTTAAGAAATTAGAAAAAAACAAACTTGAGAAAAAGTGTATTTTTAATTTGTTTTTTTTATAGAAAAAAAATTAAAATCTATATTTAAAACTAAATGAAACAATAAAAAGACTGCAAAAAACAAAAAATAAAACGACAAAAAGAGATGAACAGAAACTTGCAAATGAACGACAGCAGCTCAATCTACGGATCTTTCCAGGAAAACCCCGCTGAGGAGAAAGAGAACAAGAAATCGGAAATTACCCTGAGCAAGTCGCAACCACTGAACCCTCAACTCGCTGTAGTGACGTCATCGTCATCACTCGCCTCATCCTCAATCGGAAGTAGCTGCGAAAGAGTGACATCATCGAGGAATGACGACGTTGGCGGAATGATGACGTCATCGACCACCACAGATAACGAAAAGAATTCTCCAAAGTCTAAAACTTCTAGTCTACAGCACAGGTTTTTTTTTTCGATCTACTTAAGTATGTACAGTATCTTTGTTTAAATTTATAATTTCACAAAAAGTTATACTACTTTAAGTGTTCAATAAGAAAATGAAAAATTTTAAATGCAGTACTCAAAAAGTGTATTTTTATTTGCATTTTATATACATTAAGTTATTAATGGTCATTTAGCAAAAATTACAAGCTTTCTAATCAATTACGTTTCAATTTAGGCTTAGCGCCAACTACCAAGACTTGAGATTTCCTAATAAAAGTTTTGAAAAGCGGAAATCCCCTGTAGTACTAAAAAACAACGATCTCCTGTGGCGAAGTTCAGATGATGATGACGTCATAAAGAATACGAGTGGACGTCATCCAGTTCATAAAAGACTGAGATCACCTTATGTTCGTTTAAGTTTTTAGTTTAAACATTCTGTTGTACATTTTAATAAATTATTAAACAAAAAAAATATAAGTGTTAAAAAACAAACATTGATAAAGTTTTTAGCTTTAGGTAACAAGTAAATCGATTGAATTAATAAAACTCAAAATTTATCACTTACCATACGATAATCAATTAGTTGCTTTTCTTCTTGACTTAATATAAATAATTTAATTACTTGTTAAACCTGAATATAATATAAAATAATTTGGAAAAAATCTATAATTTTACTAATTAAAACAAACAGCTATAAATTGTAGCTACAAGAAAGTAAAACCTTATGTTATTTTTTCTTTATATACAAAATTACTAAAAAAGCATATGGCATGAACTTTATTGTTAACGACACATGATAAACACATAAAACAACATTTACAGGGTATTCAATCATTTTTCAACTAATAAAGTGAAGTAAGTTTAGATATTAACCTTAACTTAAATTTTAAAATGTAAACAGAATTTAATACTTATATTTTTCGTATTATATTTTAAAATCTTTATTTTACTGGGCTAAAACAGATTTAGAAGATAAATCAATGCAAGTGAAGATTATAAATACATAAATGATTTATTACTGACTTCAATAGTTACCGGTTTAGTAAACCGCTATTTAATAAATTAAATAATAAATTGTTTGTTAGTATTTTAATTTTTTAGCAAATTAATTTTTTGATATATCAACATTTTGCTTTATATTTTTGTTATTGATTAAACTAAACAAATTAAATTATAAGTTAAATTTAAAGTATATAACTGATTATATCATTAACCTGATGTTTACTAAGGTGTTTGCATGAACATTTTGTTACTTTAAACGGCTATTCTTTTATTTTTTACCACTTGTAACAGAATTAGTAGTTTACTCTAGACATTTAATACTTTACTTTTTATATCTTGAAATGTGTTTACTAATCATACTCTACTACTATCAGTGTATTAACTAGCTGAAACTTGGTAAACAACTCAAACTTTGTTTGAAATCAAAGCGTTTAAAGAAACAGTTGGTATAAATACATGGTAAACCTTAAAAAAGGAATTATTTTTTGAAATACTTAAAACAGAAACTAGGCAACAAAAAGTTACCTGACAACGGAGTGCGAAGATGGACCTCCCATTCATCTACTTATCCATCGTCAAGCCCCACAAACTCCATAGCAACCTCGTCTACATCCGATCTGTCTGACAAGAACAAGGAGCAAGAAAGTGACAAGCTGCTTGGCATCAAGTGAGATAAGCAATACTTTTTTAAAGTTGTCTTGATGCTTAATCATGATAAATATTGGTTTTTCTTATAAATAAAAACAGAATGCTTTATTTTTTGTTAGTTAAAAAGTTTTAAATCAGTATAGATTTTGTTAATTTTTATATAGAGCCCCTTTTTTATATTCTAGTCACTTGTTAAAGTTCAAAGATAAATTTAGTAATTATAATTTACAGTTGTTAGTAAGCAGTGTATGAAAATATAAAATTACAGCATTTTTTACATCTTATATTTGTTAATAACTTTATTTGACACTTTGTCAATAGTAAGTAATACAATTATATATTCACTAAAAACATTTAAACTAGTAAGATAAAACTTTTATGTTTATCAAGGCCTTAAAAATAAGAATCATATAACAACTTGAATAATTCTTAGCTAATCTCTGTGTCATCAGATGCAAGTTAGTGAAAACTTTAGGAAAATAAAAATTAAAAAAGTTTAATACTTTAATTATCAAGCTACTTTATGGATATAAAAATACTAACATGATAAAGTTATAAATTAAGCTGACCCTCAAATATTAAACTAGATCTTCGAACTTGAAGTCTTATGAAATAACTTATTGTTGCAAAAAATAGTGTTTATATGTAGAAACGGTAAATTATTTCGTTGATCACAAGTAACTGGATAAAAAATTCATTTGATAATACTTAAAAATTGAATTCTGAAAGTTAAAAGTGCAAACCTCTCAGCTTGACGTCGAAAACCGAGAACCGGATCCCGAGGAGTCCGGCTGCGACGCCCAAAAACATCGAGACGTACCGCAGGACGTTCAACAGCTGGCACGAGCGGGAGGAGAAGTGTCACTCCTCCAACTTCCCGCCGATAATCCCGCAGCGCCACCTGCTGGTGGTCAACGTGAGCGGGAAGAAGTACGAGATCGACCTGAGAAGGTTGAACGAGCACCCGGAGACGCTGTTGGGCGACGCGAAGAGAAGGGAGGTGTACTGGGATCCGTACGAGAAGGAGATTTTTTTCGACAGGCACCAGAAGTCGTTCGAAGCCGTTCACAACTACTACATGGGCTTGAGGTGCGTTAACATTTTTATGAATCTTGAAAAAATAGATCACAGATCAATAAATACAAAAAACGTACTCTTAGACTTATAAAACATAATTAACAAAACAAAAGTTATAAAAATTTTATGAGTAAACTACACTATTTGTGATATCAACCATTTGTTCTATTAACATTACTGGTAGAGCTGAACAAAACTTTATTTTATTAACACTAAATATTTTTTTATTAGTCTAGTCATAATTATTTTGTTAAAATAGAAATTTATTTTCCTTAAAAGTTTTATGCTTTACCTTTTTTGATTGCTTACTTACAAATTCTGATATGCATTACAGCCAGGGAGGCAAGCTGATCCGACCGGACGACGTTCCCCTTGACATTTTCCTGAACGAAGTGAGATTTTACAGGTTCGGACGAGACGCCATCAGCGAGTTCCTCAAGCTCGAGGGTATCTTCCTCGAAAAGAAGGTCAAGCTGATGCCGGAAACCGAGATAAAGCGGATAATATGGCGGATATTCGAGGACCACGACAGCTCGTGGGAGGCGCGCATAATCACGTTGATGTCGGCCGCCATCATAACAATATCTGTCGTCGTCTTCTGCATGGAGACGCTGGACGCGTTCAAGTCGCTCGACGACAAGTTCGCCGAAATCCTGCAGCCCGCCATGAACGCCTGCCTCGTCCACCTCAACAACACCAAGTTTCCCGCCTTCCTATTGGCCAACAAGTCCTACTCGGAGCGCGACTTCATCGCCGACTCGATGACGAAGTTGAAGCTGTGCGCGGACGACACGCACCTCAGCAACGCGGACCGGTACCTGACGACGAGGTGCGGCATCCACCTTGGCGACGAGAGCATCGACTACGTCATCGAGCTGCTCGGCAACAAGACGAAGAAGAGAGCTGAAGGTGGGGAGAAACCGCATCACCTCAGACATCAGGAGAAAAACTCGTCGAGTGCGGATGCGGCGCTTCGGTACACTTACCTGCAAAACCTTGATAATGTTAGAATATTTTTCATTGAAAGTTTTTTATTTACCATAACTACTTAGAAAATTGTTTTAGTGTGTGTAGTTTTCATTAGCAATGATTTGTGTTAACGTATGCCGTTCAGATAGTGAATTCTTTTTAATGCACAAATTAAAATAAAAAAAAAGGTATAACTTATGATATACAAAACTTAATTGATATGCATAACGTATTTCTTATATAAAAAATAGGTTGTTTTCACTTTTTAGTTAAAAGTCAATTAAGTTAAAAGTTTTAATTATTTTCTTTCTTCTACAAAATCTGCTCGAATTTTATGACTTTTCAAATAAAGTACAAAGATATTTTTTTTTTGGCTGAGATTCTTTTTTTCTGATAAAAGTTGTTTTAAATTATTATTAGAAACTATTTAGTTTAAAGTAATAGAATGTGTTGCTACTTGTAAAGATGTTCAAAAAAATAAACCATTTGTATTAAAAACTTAATTGAAATAATTTTTGAGAACAAAGTTACAAAATAATCTTACTAACACAAAAATAAATAATTAAAACTATAGTTTATATTACTTTTAAAGGAAAAAAAAAACTTTTTAACAGATAAATGAAACTTGCGTGCATTTAAGCAAAACGAAGACAAAAAGATCAAGGTAAGTTATAAGAAGATGTTAAATCTTTTGTTTTACACATTTCGTTAAGACTTGTATGTATGTTTTTTGTACTAGAGTATTTATACACTACATAATTCTAGTTAAAATAGAATTATTAAGCTGTTGTAAGAAATATAAGTATCATTTATTATCTACTAGTAAATTTAAACTACTACGAACTCTTAATTATATTTTAGTTAATTAAAAAACCGAAATATAATCGGTTAGTTTAAAAACATAACTTTTTTATAGCAACTCTCTGTTTCAGGTTTTGAATTAAAGTTTTAAATGTAACTAACAATTTAGGTACTACTGGTATATACTGGAGTCTCATATGCATCTACCCGCAGGAATAATATTCATCATTGAGACTTCATGCATAGTCTGGTTTCTCATTGAAATCGGTCTCAGGTTCTACTGTTCGCCGAAAAGAAAGAGGTTTTTCATGGTTGGTTTTCTGTACAAAGTTTTTGCTAAATAACCACATCGGTTGTACAGTAGTAAGTATGCGAGACAAATTTTTTTTGTAAAATAACAGTAAAAAATCAAAAAAGTGTCAAGTTTTTAGTTTTGTTTCAGTTACTTAGCTTTTGATCTTTACTTGTTTTTTGTTAAATAAAAACTTTAATCAAAATCCTATAGAACCAAAAACAATATATCTTCAACATTTTGCTTACTTTTAAAATTTAAAAAAGTTTGAGTCAGTGTTGTTTAAAAAGTTTGTTGAAAACGAGTTATAATTAAAAGAAAACTGTTGTAAATTTTATTATAAGATAAATGTCATAAAATATTTTTCATCTGAAACAGTAAATAGCTCATACATACTAAACTCATAAGAACTATTTTGTGAAAATTTAAGGAAATAGCTAAATACAAGCGTTTTAAGCACAGTATACGCACCAGCTAACCTATGTTTTTACAAAGTTTTTAAATTAAAATAACTCATTAATTCAAAGTACATTTTTACAGAACTTTCTAAACATAATAGACGTACTAGCTATTCTGCCTTATTTTATTACATTCATCATTACCACTATAGCAGTTGAAAGCAGCCTCAAACCACAAACTGCTACTATTTTAAGGTATTTTTTTTTTTTGGCAATTTGTTATAAACACAAAAGTTATTTAGTACTACAAAAGATAAACAGTTGTCTGACGTGTAATTTAACATTAAAAAAAGTCTTGGGTTCAACATATAATTCTAAAACTTCTTTTTTTCAATTTTCATCATATCTTAAGTAAAGTTACAAAAGATCAAAGTTGTTATCTAAAATATAGCTGTTTAAATTCTCGAAACTTTTTATACTGGCCTAATGTTTGTTTAAAAATCATTTAAATTCTTTTTAATTTATTTATTGTTACAAGTAATAAAACACCTTTGTAAATTACAAAAGCAATTTTCGGTCCTAGGTTTGTATTAATTATAAACACGTAATAAACGACAAACGTATCTATAGAGAATTGGTTTAAACTCTGGTTTAAAATGTATATCTTTGCACTTTTGACTTTGGTTAAACACGCGAACTTACGCGGCAGGCAACTTTTTATTATACAATTTTTTAAAACTAAAACGTTGTTACGCATCAAACATTATTTCAACTAATTAATTGATATAACTGTAAAACAGCATAAAGTAAGAATGCATAAGAGTTTTTATTACTTTATTTTTGACAATTTTTTTGAGAATATCTTTTACTTCAGTTACAACTCTATCTTTTATTAAATAAGTTTCATTTATACTGCTTTAAAAGTTAAATATGAGGATAAAAATAAAAAATTGTGCTTTTTATAAGTTAAAAAAGCATAAACTTGTGTTTTTTGTAAATATTTTCAATAAATTTATACATCTGTGTTTTGCTTGCTGTTTTGTTTTAGTTGCGTAAAAGTAGAAAAAAAAAGGAAACTTAAAACTTTTGACACTAATAGTTTTTTTTTTGAGTGTCGGCTTAGTTTTTTTCCTTCATAAATAAATAACAGAGTAATTTCATAAATTACCGTCGCTTGTTACTTTTAATTAAACTCCAATTTTTTGAGCGAAGCCTCTTGAATGAATTTCCGTCGTGAATTTATTAGTTTTTCCCTTCAGCCTATTTGCGTTTTCGAAAAAGCAAGTGTTTACTAATAAAGCGCCAACAGTTAATTTATTATTTATTGAAATGGAGTTTGAAAAACAATTTCTCATACAAGTACATGTCTGTATTTTTTCCATTAAAAATTCATTGAACTCCGTTCTTTTTCTAAGTTAATAAACAAGGAAATATAAACTTTAAGATGAGCTAAAAGTGAAACTTTACTAGTGCTTTGATAGAATTAGTTTTTGTGTTCAAACTTAAGGTTTTCGATCAATATTGTATTACAAAAATTATTTTTTTTAAACTAATTGTCTACGTTTTTCATCATAAAGAAGGTATGTTTCATAAATATTTAAAAAAACTTAAGTTCAATATTTTTATAACTCATACAAAAAGCTTCACAAACAATTTTAGACGTTTTTGTTTTAAATTAAGACAAATCGTACAATAACGCCACATATTATTCATTTAATTTTCAAAACGTAATGCTTTTAAATTCCTTTTTAGTCGTTTTATTCCGTTTATATTTACAGAACAATCCGCTTAGTAAGAATGCTGAGAATATTGAAATTATCAAGATATTCACGAGGATTTAGAATATTGGGATTGACTTTAGTCAGAAGCACTCGAGTTTTATTTCTTCTGGTCTGCTTTCAGGTTCAATTACCTTGATATTTATTTAGCTTAAAGATCAAATTTAACTCGTTTATCTTTTCAGATAACTTAAGCTAAAAAAGTAAAAAAGTAAATTATAATGGATTTTTTTCAGTATAAAGTTTAGAAATACTTTCTTTGTTTTAATTTTAAAACAGTAAAACTTTTTTTAACACGTATATAGAAGTGTTTTAAATATTTACACATATTTACTTTTTTTAGTAGTGTTTAGCTTCAGATATTTTTGCGGTTTAACTAAATGTTTTTTAGTTTAACTATATCAAACTAAATTAGATTAAGTTTATTTTTTAAGATGAAGCGTTATCACTTTTAAAAAGAGTGTTCAATTAAACTTAGTTTAGATTAGTATTTTTACGTTGAAGTCAAGTTACAATTTTATAAAACAAGTTTAAAACTTAATTTTTTTTATCTTGTATTGGGACGTAAAAAAAAATTAAATTTAAAGTTTTTTGAGCGGTGATCCAACTGTGACTCATTGTAGATATCGAACAGAAAAAAAATAAATTAACATACAAGTTTTCAATCGATACCTTATATTATGCTTGTTTAAATCGAAACAATGGTCAACATAGCACAAAAAAAACATGCTGTACTAATCCAGACCTTATGTTTATACTTAAAAAAAATAGAAATATTACTTTCTTTATAAAGTTATACCTTTTATTTTAAATTTTCTCAAATTATATTGGACATACTTTTTAAATTCAAACACGAATTATTTGCTAAATATATACAAAAAAAAATTGTTAGGTAGTTTTGGCCATATTTTTTTCGAGCATTGGATACTTTGTAGAACACGATGAAAAGCAAACCAAATTTACAAGCATCCCTGAGTCATTTTGGTGGGCTCTTATCACCATGACAACTGTAGGGTGGGTTGCTAACTTTTTGTTCAGATTAACTTTAAAAGCTACAACAAATTTAAACATATGTTGAACAAGTAGCATTACATTTTAAATTGGCTGTAACTTTTACTCAACTTAATTTTGAACAAAACTTTTTTAAATTACTCTTTCAAACTAGCGATAGTTTCTATTCTACTGTTAAAATAAATATACAAGCAAAAACGCTTTTAATTATAAAAAAAAGTATTAAAAAACAACAACTAGTATTAAATAAACAACTTCTACAGTTACGGTGACATTTGTCCTACTACACTTTGGGGCAAAATAACAGGGGCATGCTGTGCCATCATGGGAATTCTGTCCATCTCTTTCCCGGTGCCCGTTATTGTTTCCAATTTCAACTACCTCTACAACCAGGACAAGTTTGTTATTAAAATACTTAAGACAATTAAGCTTTTTATAATAACTACTGTTCTTAGGTTTATTGTAACTCGATTATTCTTGAAAACTGTATCTCATCTCAATAGTATAACTAAGTATTTGTGTAAGTATTACTATTTTCGATTATGTAATGACAGTTTAAAAGCTTAAATTTCAAAGTGTTTAAATATGTACACGCCAATAGATTTTTCTAAACAACCACATGCTTTTCAACCTTTATCTTGACAGCACGTACGGTTTGTAATGATCAATACAAAACTGGCTTTGGTTTCAGTAAAATTTGTTAATTCTATGTAAAACGTTACCTCTTATCGTTATTTAAGCACCGTATGTTTACTTTATGTTCTCGAGGCGAAATCTGTTGAAGTAAACATTAAAAAATAATAAAAAGCGAAATGTGTTAAAGATTACTTATATTTAAACCATCTTGTTTTAAAATTGTAGTATAACTACTTGATAAAAAACTTTTGTAAATTTTTGAATAGCATCTATACCAAAATATACTTTGTTATCTAAAGTTAACTAGTTTTATCAGTTCGAGGATTGATGGTATTTAGTTGTAATTAATCTATTGCAAGTAATTCATGTACTTATTTAAACAGGTTTGTGCGTATTACTGAAAAGTTTAAACTTTAAAATCTAGTGCTTTCATGTCGCAAGTAAAATGTAATAAAATGTGAACAGAGATGACTGTAAACTTGAACCTGAAGATCTGATGAACCAGGATTTCGATGACGTCTGCCCCCACTCGGAAATTTTTTCAAGGTTTGATGTAAGTATTTTATCTTTTCAATTAATTTTGAGTTTAAATCTGGGTTACTAAAATTAACAAAATCCTAAATTGATATGATTGGCTTGCAATAAAATAGTTATTTCGATGTTTTTCTTGTTATAAATTTCCTTCTTTATATGTATATATAATCTACACTATTTTTAATTTAAGTTAAAATCAATACACCGCTGCTAGAACAATCTAACTGTTATAGGATCGCATAAAGATGCAACAAAGAAATCTAATAAAAATTAATGTAAAACATTTTTTTATACTTTATGAACACATCGTAAAAACTTGTTTGTAATAACTTATACCATATGGCTAATAATAAATAACAAAAATTATCGAATAAGCTTAAATTAAACTCAGATTTTTCTTTATAAAAAACTACTGATTATTGATCATTTAAATAAATCATTTAATATAGTTGTACAAGAGAATAAACTACAAGTTTACCAAAATTTTATAAATTTATTTTGGACAACTTCTCCGACATTAGTTTTTATATCATTCACAATACACTCTATCTTTAATCATAAATAAGGTTTCATGTTTATGTTGCATATAAAGTTAAAAAGATAATTAAAACCGGCAACACTCACAGCGATTCTCCAACTTGAAAGTGCGGCGGCGGGACACGGTGAAGTCGACGGAGGAAAAAGTTGAAAAGACGCCCATGCTGCTGTGGGACCTGGTCAAGGACCACTACACGAGCAACAAGCGGGGCAGCGACCAGCAAAGTTGCGGGTCGTCCCTCGACCCCGGGTCGCAAGCGTCCAAACTCACCACCGAGGGCGCAAGGTTGGTTGTGTTTGCCGGCTGAAAGTCTTAAGTTGTTTTACTCAAACTATGTGTTAGGTTTTTAGTTATTTAGCTCAAACAAAACTTTTCTTATATACTTTTTTTTTTAATTGAAACAGTTTCTACTTAATCCTAAAGTTTTTAATCTAAATTGTAGATTACATATTAAACAAATAAATTAAATTTAACAAATATTCTATCAGGAACCATAAAAATACTGAATTAAGTGGCGACGTACGGCCCGCTATATAGTTTTTAATTGTAAATAACTTGCGCAAAATGAATAGCTTGTATTTTTTCATGACAATTGTTTTTAGATGTGTTACTTTATTCATCTTCAGTAAATTCTAGTGATTATTGAATGTTCAAATTCTCTTACAACTTAGCTTTTAAATAACTTTATAAAGCTTTTTTTTTTTTTTGGATAAAACGCGACCCGAAAAACTATTTGTTTACAAGTCCGACCGACGACTGGGAAAAGTTCCCCATTTCTATATTAAACAAGTTGATTTTCCATATACTCTGCCTAAATGCAGAAAAAATACAGTTTGAATAAAGAGTATAGTATACAGAAAGCTTCTCTTAGTCTACTCATAACTAGTAAAAGTTATAAGTAGAACTCTACTTTTGTAAAGCTGCAGACCTAAGCAAAAATGATATTAAAAACGCTGTTTTTTGATAGAAATTAGACTAACTTTAGTTTTTGAATTTAAATTTACATTTCAAAAAACGTTTACAGCTCAGAGCCTAAAGCTTCGAACCGGAGCGATGACGTCATAGAAAAAAGAAAAAGTAAATTTGACGTCATAAAGGAGCAAATTTGTGTTGAAAACGACAAGTCGCCTGATTACGAGAAAAAAACTAACCAAAACGGATCGGAAGAAAAATCAAATTTGCTGATAAATAACAAACGAAATTTTGTTTTATGATGATTTTTTATTATACTTCACCCAGTAAACATTAAAAATATAATTCTCTCCTTGTGTGTTGCTAATTGATATTATTATTCTTAAATAATTTATTTACAAGCTTAAATAAAATAACGATACATAAAATATAACTTTGTAAAAAATCTATTGTATAAGTTAAAGATTTACAAATTTAAATTGAAAAAGCTGTTTGATAAGTACTGCTATAAGTAAGTACTATATCAAGCTTACTTGCTCAATTTTAATCTGCTAGCTTTAGGCTCAATCCGATAAGGAACATTAAAAATTTAAGTCAACAAAAACATCAGCGAAAGTTTGCAGAAACCTTAAATTTCGTATGCCGTGAGACAAGCTCAAGTTTAACAAAAGGGTTGATCATACCAATTCGATCATCAGACCACAAGCATCGGTAGACTTTCTCGGTTGTGACTGACTGATGAGTCCTAATGAGGACAAAACCGGTCTCAGTCTACCGAAGATTGTGGTCTAACGATCGAATTGGTATGATCAACCCTTTTTTTTAAATTCAGTTGTATCCATTATAATAATACAAAGGTAAACATGTTTGATTTAAAGTTTTTATATCAGCAGAGATATTACAATGTAAGAAAATCAGTCTTTAAAAATGTATTATCGTTTCAAAATTTTATGTTAATGAAATTTAAATAGTTTTTTTACTAAGACATTATCTTGATTAAATCCTTTTGTATAAAAATAAATTCAGTTAAGAATTAAATTTATAAAATAATAAAATGTACATAGATCCTTAACATTACATTTTCTAATAAGGAATGTATTATCATAAACAATATGAAAGGACGCTAAGATGTATTAAATTAAAATGTTCTTTGTCCAAAGTGACACTAGTTTTTAATCAAAATTTTATAGAAGTATAATCAATTTATCTAAAACTACATTTTGAAGACTTTATTGCGATTTATTAAAGGGACGAATTTAAAATATCATGATGAATAAACTAAAAGTTATTGTTTATGTCTTAAAAACTAACTTAATTCTTTTAAGTTTGTTTCCATAACTTAAACTTTAAATAAATATTTTCTTAGAAATATATTCAACAAAATATCGTTATTATTCAGCATATTTTATTGGTTAATAATAAAATAAGTTATTGTTTCATTTCAAAATAATATCAATTTAAACAGCGATAACTAAAGTAGGCAATATCTGCTTTAAAAGGCTTTAATTTACAAGAAGCCGAAAAAAAAATGCTGAAGATTTTTTTAACTTTAAAAATAACACGGTCGTCAAATAGACACGGAGGGTCACTTTGGCACGGCGACAAAATGACACGGTGCGTCACTTTGGCACAGCGACAAAACGACACGGTGCGTCACTTCGGCACGGAGGGTCACTTTGGCACAGCGACAAAACGACACCGTGCGTCACTTTGGCACGGAGGGTCACTTTGGCACAGCGACAAAACGACACGGTGCGTCATTTTGGCACGGAGGGTCACTTTGGCACAGAGACAAAACGACACTGTGCGTCACTTTGGCACGGAGGGTCACTTTGGCGCAGCGACAAAATGACACAGAGGGTCACTTTGGCACAGCGACAAAACGACACGGTGCGTCATTTTGGCACGGAGGGTCACTTTGGCGCAGCGAAAAAACGACACGGTGCTTCACTTTGGCACGGAGGGTCACTTTGGCGCAGCGAAAAAATGACACGGAGGGTCACTTTAGCACAGCGACAAAATGACACGGTGGTTAATAAGGGAAGGGACGATTTGTTGTGAAACTTCATTCTTCATTGGTATTGACAACGATCTTATTTTTGTAGGAAACTTTTCGGTTTCCTGTCTTTAAACCGGTTTTGTAGAATTAGCAATAATCACATTGATTAACTTTAAAAACAAAGACCGCAGGAATTTTTGATTGTGACTTCATAAAATAAAGTGAAACACGTAATGTTTATACCTTCTATTGTCCATCGTCGTACTTATAAACAACACACTCATTTTTAAGCAGTAGCAAGGTGTTAGGTGTGCTTAAAAGCTGTGCTTAATAAACGACAAATAGTTGTTTGTTTCAAACAACGTTCACAAAGATGCAAAAGCAGCAAATTTTTTAACAAAATACGACTGCCAAAATCAAAGGGAATTTATTTTTGATTTCGTTCGAATGGAAAAACTTAAACACAGCTTAGTACTAGAACTTGAAACGAGTAACAAAAATTAATTAATGGCTTGCTATTTTACGACAAGAAAGATAAAAACTCATATAAACATACTTTTTAAACTTCAGCAACATTCTGATTTAAAAAATACAATCTACATTTTAGATCAATCATTCAGCACATCAAAACAATAAACTAGTAGATGTAAATACAGAAGAAAATTTGTTTTATAAACTAAAACTCAGACGTTATCGAAAACAACTTTTCTGCTGTTGTAATTCTAAATTCTAATGCGGTTTTTATTTTACGTTTTTATGCTTAAAAAAATTAATACTTGCGCTCTTTTGGCGACTTAATAAGTTGCAATTTTGAACTAAAATACTGCATTCCCTGACGACCTACGTTAGTAGCAACATCTTCAAAAAATCATTGTGCACTTGACTTAAAAGATCGAAATTTTGCGCCTTTATGCGACTTATTTTAGTTGCAACATATATCGTGCACTTAGAAGTAGAAGCATAAAGCTCTTTTGCAAATAAAA